>NC_047089.1:144848307-147260358 GCF_902459505.1 Geotrypetes seraphini | reverse complement strand
TAGTTAACCAACATCTGTGGGAGTGAGAAAGATATTGGCAGGGCAGTTAACCAACAGTAGTGGGAGAGAGTGAGAAAGATATTGGCAGGGCAGTTAACCAACATCTCTGGGAGTGAAAGCTAAAGTTGGCAGGTCAGTTAACCAACAGTAGTGAGAGAGAGTGAGAAAGATATTGGCAGGGCAGTTAACCAACATCTGTGGGATTGAGAGCTAAAGTTGGCAGGGCAGTTAACCAACAGTAGTAGGAGAGAGTGAGAAAGATATTGGCAGAGCAGTTAACCAACATCTATGGGTCTGAGAGCTAAAGTTGGCAGGGCAGTTAACCAACAGTAGTTGGAGGGAGTGAGTGAGAAAGATATTGGCAGAGCAGTTAACCAACATCTATGGGTCTGAGAGCTAAAGTTGGCAGGGCAGTTAACCAACAGTAGTGGGAGGGAGTGAGTGAGAAAGATATTGGCAGGGCAGTTAACCAACATCTGTGGGAGAGAGTGAGAAAGATATTGGCAGGGCAGTTAACTAACATCTGTGGGAGTGAGAGCTAAAGTTGGCAGGGCAGTTAACCAACAGTAGTGGGAAAGAGTGAGAAAGATATTGGCAGGGCAGTTAACTAACATCTGTGGGAGTGAGAGCTAAAGTTGGCAGGGCAGTTAACCAACAGTAGTGGGAAAGAGTGAGAAAGATATTGGCAGGGCAGTTAACCAACATCTGTGGGTCTGAGAGCTAAAGTTGGCAGGGCAGTTAACCAACAGTAGTGGGAGAGAGTGAGAAAGATATTGGCAGGGCAGTTAACCAACATCTGTGGGTCTGAGAGCTAAAGTTGGCAGGGCAGTTAACCAACAGTAGTGGGAGAGAGTGGGAAAGATATTGGCAGGGCAGTTAACCAACATCTATGGGTCTGAGAGCTAATGTTGGCCTGGCAATTAACCAACAGAAGTTGGTATAGAGAGTGAGAAAGATATTGGCAGGGCAGTTAACCAACATCTGTGGGAGAGAGTGAGAAAGATATTGGCAGGGCAGTTAACCAACAGTAGTGGGAGAGAGTGAGAAAGATATTGGCAGGGCAGTTAACCAACAGTAGTGGGAGAGAGTGAGAAAGATATTGGCAGGGCAGTTAACCAACAGTAGTGGGAGAGAGTGAGAAAGATATTGGCAGGGCAGTTAACCAACAGTAGTGGGAGAGAGTGAGAAAGATATTGGCAGGGCAGTTAACCAACAGTAGTGGGAGAGAGTGAGAAAGATATTGGCAGGGCAGTTAACCAACATCTGTGGGAGAGAGTGAGAAAGATATTGGCAGGGCAGTTAACCAACATCTGTGGGAGTGAGAGCTAAAGTTGGAAGGGCAGTTAACCAACAGTAGTGGGAGAGAGTGAGAAAGATATTGGCAGGGCAGTTAACCAACATCTGTGTGAGTGAGAGCTGAAGTTGGGAGGGCAGTTAACCAACAGTAGTGGGAGAGAGTAAGAAAGATATTGGCAGGGCAGTAAACCAACATCTGTGGGAGTGAGAGCTAAAGTTGGAAGGGCAGTTAACCAACTGAAGTTGGTATAGAGAGTGAGAAAGATATTGGCAGGGCAGTTAACCAACATCTATGGGTCTGAGAGCTAATGTTGGCCTGGCAGTTAACCAACAGAAGTTGGTATAGAGAGTGAGAAAGATATTGGCAGGGCAGTTAACCAACATCTGTGGGAGAGAGTGAGAAAGATATTGGCAGGGCAGTTAACCAATATCTGTGGGAGAGAGTGAGAAAGATATTGGCAGGGCAGTTAACCAACATCTGTGGGAGTGAGAGCTAAAGTTGGAAGGGCAGTTAACCAACAGTAGTGGGAGAGAGTGAGAAAGATATTGGCAGGGCAGTTAACCAACATCTATGGGTCTGAGAGCTAATGTTGGCCTGGCAGTTAACCAACTGAAGTTGGTATAGAGAGTGAGAAAGATATTGGCAGGGCAGTTAACCAATATCTGTGGGTCTGAGAGCTAAAGTTGGCAGGGCAGTTAACCAACATCTGTGGGTCAGAGAGCTAAAGTTGGCAGGGCAGTTAACAAACATCTGTGGGTCTGAGAGCTAAAGTTGGCAGGGCAGTTAACCAACAGTAGTAGGAGAGAGTAAGAAAGATATTGGCAGGGCAGTTAACCAACATCTGTGGGAGTGAGAGCTAAAGTTGGAAGGGCAGTTAACCAACAGTAGTGGAAGAGAGTGAGAAAGATATTGGCAGGGCAGTTAACCAACATCTATGGGTCTGAGAGCTAATGTTGGCCTGGCAGTTAACCAACAGAAGTTGGTATAGAGAGCGAGAAAGATATTGGCAGGGCAGTTAACCAATATCTGTGGGTCTGAGAGCTAAAGTTGGCAGGGCTGTTAACCAACAGTAGTGGGAGAGAGTGAGAAAGATATTGGCAGGGCAGTTAACCAACATCTGTAGGAGTGAGAGCTAAAGTTGGCAGGGTAGTTAACCAACAGTAGTAGGAGAGAATGAGAAAGATATTGGCAGGGCAGTTAACCAACATCTATGGGTCTGAGAGCTAAAGTTGGCAGGGCAGTTAACCAAGAGTAGTGGGAGGGAGTGAATGAGAAAGATATTAGAAGGGCAGTTAACCAACAGTAGTGGGAAAGAGTGAGAAAGATATTGGCAGGGCAGTTAACCAACATCTATGGGTCTGAGAGCTAAAGTTGGCAGGGCTGTTAACCAACAGTAGTGGGAGAGAGTGAGAAAGATATTGGCAGGGCAGTTAACCAACATCTTTGGGTCTGAGAGCTAAAGTTGGCAGGGCAGTTAATCCAACAGTAGTGGGAGAGAGTGAGAAAGATATTGGCAGGGTAGTTAACCAACAGTAGAGGTAGAGAGTGAGAAAGATATTGGCGGGGCAGTTAACCAACATCTATGGGAGTGAGAGCTAAAGTTGACAGGTCAGTTAACCAACAGTAGTGGGAGAGAGTGAGAAAAATATTGGCAGGTCAGTTAACCAACAGTAGTGGGAGAGAGTGAGAAAGATATTGGCAGGTCAGTTAACCAACAGTAGTGGGAGAGAGTGAGAAAGATATTGGCAGGGCAGTTAACCAACAGTAGTGGGAGAGAGTGAGAAAGATATTGGCAGGGCAGTTAACCAACATCTGTGGGAGAGAGTGAGAAAGATATTGGCAGGGCAGTTAACCAACATCTGTGGGAGAGAGTGAGAAAGATATTGGCAGGGCAGTTAACCAACATCTGTGGGAGAGAGTGAGAAAGATATTGGCAGGGCAGTTAACCAACATCTGTGGGAGTGAGAGCTAAAGTTGGCAGGGCAGTTAACCAACAGTAGTGGGAGAGAGTGAGAAAGATATTGGCAGGGCAGTTAACCAACATCTGTGTGAGTGAGAGCTGAAGTTGGCAGGGCAGTTAACCAACAGTAGTGGGAGAGAGTAAGAAAGATATTGGCAGGGCAGTAAACCAACATCTGTGGGAGTGAGAGCTAAAGTTGGAAGGGCAGTTAACCAACAGTAGTGGAAGAGAGTGAGAAAGATATTGGCAGGGCAGTTAACCAACATCTATGGGTCTGAGAGCTAATGTTGGCCTGGCAGTTAACCAACAGAAGTTGGTATAGAGAGTGAGAAAGATATTGGCAGGGCAGTTAACCAACATCTGTGGGAGAGAGTGAGAAAGATATTGGCAGGACAGTTAACCAACATCTGTGGGAGAGAGTGAGAAAGATATTGGCAGGGCAGTTAACCAACATCTGTGGGAGAGAGTGAGAAAGATATTGGCAGGGCAGTTAACCAACATCTGTGGGAGTGAGAGCTAAAGTTGGAAGGGCAGTTAACCAACAGTAGTGGGAGAGAGTGAGAAAGATATTGGCAGGGCAGTTAACCAACATCTATGGGTCTGAGAGCTAATGTTGGCCTGGCAGTTAACCAACTGAAGTTGGTATAGAGAGTGAGAAAGATATTGGCAGGGCAGTTAACCAATATCTGTGGGTCTGAGAGCTAAAGTTGGCAGGGCAGTTAACCAACAATAGTGGGAGAGAGTGAGAAAGATATTGGCAGGGCAGTTAACCAACATCTGTGGGTCTGAGAGCTAAAGTTGGCAGGGCAGTTAACCAACATCTGTGGGTCAGAGAGCTAAAGTTGGCAGGGCAGTTAACCAACTTCTGTGGGTCTGAGAGCTAAAGTTGGCAGGGCAGATAACCAACAGTAGTAGGAGAGAGTAAGAAAGATATTGGCAGGGCAGTTAACCAACATCTGTGGGAGTGAGAGCTAAAGTTGGAAGGGCAGTTAACCAACAGTAGTGGAAGAGAGTGAGAAAGATATTGGCAGGGCAGTTAACCAACATCTATGGGTCTGAGAGCTAATGTTGGCCTGGCAGTTAACCAACAGAAGTTGGTATAGAGAGCGAGAAAGATATTGGCAGGGCAGTTAACCAATATCTGTGGGTCTGAGAGCTAAAGTTGGCAGGGCTGTTAACCAACAGTAGTGGGAGAGAGTGAGAAAGATATTGGCAGGGCAGTTAACCAACATCTGTAGGAGTGAGAGCTAAAGTTGGCAGGGTAGTTAACCAACAGTAGTAGGAGAGAATGAGAAAGATATTGGCAGGGCAGTTAACCAACATCTATGGGTCTGAGAGCTAAAGTTGGCAGGGCAGTTAACCAAGAGTAGTGGGAGGGAGTGAATGAGAAAGATATTGGAAGGGCAGTTAACCAACAGTAGTGGGAAAGAGTGAGAAAGATATTGGCAGGGCAGTTAACCAACATCTATGGGTCTGAGAGCTAAAGTTGGCAGGGCTGTTAACCAACAGTAGTAGGAGAGAGTGAGAAAGATATTGGCAGGGCAGTTAACCAACATCTTTGGGTCTGAGAGCTAAAGTTGGCAGGGCAGTTAATCCAACAGTAGTGGGAGAGAGTGAGAAAGATATTGGCAGGGCAGTTAACCAACATCTGTGTGAGTGAGAGCTGAAGTTGGCAGGGTAGTTAACCAACAGTAGAGGTAGAGAGTGAGAAAGATATTGGCAGGGCAGTTAACCAACATCTATGGGAGTGAGAGCTAAAGTTGACAGGTCAGTTAACCAACAGTAGTGGGAGAGAGTGAGAAAAATATTGGCAGGGCAGTTAACCAACATCTGTGGGAGTGAGAGCTAAAGTTGGCAGGTCAGTTAACCAACAGTAGTGGGAGAGAGTGAGAAAGATATTGGCAGGGCAGTTAACCAACATCTGTGGGAGTGAGATCTAAAGTTGGCAGGGCAGTTAACCAACAGTAGTGGGAGAGAGTGAGAAAGATATTGGCAGGGCAGTTAACCAACATCTGTGGGAGTGAGATCTAAAGTTGGCAGGGCAGTTAACCAACAGTAGTGGAAGAGAGTGAGAAAGATATTAGCAGGGCAGTTAACCAACAGTAGTGGGAGAGAGTGAGAAAGATATTGGCAGGGCAGTTAACCAACAGTAGTGGGAGAGAGTGAGAAAGATATTGGCAGGGCAGTTAACCAACAGTAGTGGGAGAGAGTGAGAAAGATATTGGCAGGGCAGTTAACCAACATCTGTGGGTCTGAGAGCTAAAGTTGGCAGGGCAGTTAACCAACATCTGTGGGTCTGAGAGCTAAAGTTGGCAAGGCAGTTAATTCAACAGTAGTGGGAGAGAGTGAGAAAGATATTGGCAGGGCAGTTAACCAACATCTGTGGGTCTGAGAGCTAAAGTTGGCAGGGCAGTTAATCCAACAGTAGTGGGAGAGAGTGAGAAAGATATTGGCAGGGCAGTTAACCAACATCTGTGGGTCTGAGAGCTAAAGTTGGCAGGGCAGTTAATCAACAGTAGTGGGAGAGAGTGAGAAAGATATTGGCAGGGCAGTTAACCAACATCTGTGGGTCTGAGAGCTAAAGTTGACAGGGCAGTTAACCAACAATAGTGGGAGAGAGTGAGAAAGATATTGGCAGGGCAGTTAACCAACAGTAGTGGGAGAGAGTGAGAAAGATATTGGCAGGGCAGTTAACCAACAGTAGTGGGAGAGAGTGAGAAAGATATTGGCAGGGCAGTTAACCAACAGTAGTGGGAGAGAGTGAGAAAGATATTGGCAGGGAAGTTAACCAACATCTGTGGGAGTGAGAGCTAAAGTTGGAAGCGCAGTTAACCAACAGTAGTGGAAGAGAGTGAGAAAGATATTGGCAGGCCAGTTAACCAACATCTATGGGTCTGCCCTGCCCTGTTGGCCTGGCAGTTAACCAACAGAAGTTGGTATAGAGAGTGAGAAAGATATTGGCAGGAGAGTTAACCAACATCTGTGGGAGTGAGAGCTAAAGTTGGCAGGGCAGTTAACCAACAGTAGTGGGAAAGAGTGAGAAAGATATTGGCAGGGCAGTTAACTAACATCTGTGGGTCTGAGAGCTAAAGTTGGCAGGGCAGTTAACCAACAGTAGTGGGAGAGAGTGAGAAAGATATTGGCAGGGCAGTTAACCAACATCTGTGGGTCTGAGAGCTAAAGTTGGCAGGGCAGTTAATCCAACAGTAGTGGGAGAGAGTGAAAAAGATATTGGCAGGGCAGTTAACCAACATCTGTGGGAGTGAGAGCTAAAGTTGGCAGGGCAGTTAACCAACATCTGTGGGTCTGAGAGCTAAAGTTGGCATGGCAGTTAACCAACAGTAGTGGGAGAGAGTGAGAAAGATATTGGCAGGGCAGTTAACCAACATCTGTGGGTCTGAGAGCTAAAGTTGGCAGGGCAGTTAACCAACAGTAGTAGGAGAGAGTGAGAAAGATTGGCAGGGCAGTTAACCAACATCTATGGGTCTGAGAGCTAAAGTTGGCAGGGCAGTTAACCAACAGTAGTAGGAGAGAGTGAGAAAGATATTGGCAGAGCAGTTAACCAACATCTATGGGTCTGAGAGCTAAAGTTGGCAGGGCAGTTAACCAACAGAAGTTGGTATAGAGAGTGAGAAAGATATTGGCAGGGCAGTTAACCAACATCTGTGGGTCTGATATCTAAAGTTGGCAGTGCAGTTAATCCAACAGTAGTGGGAGAGAGTGAGAAAGATATTGGCAGGGCAGTTAACCAACAGTAGTGGGAGAGAGTGAGAAAGATATTGGCAGGGCAGTTAACCAACATCTGTGGGTCTGAGAGCTAAAGTTGGCAGGGCAGTTAACCAACATCTGTGGGTCTGAGAGCTAAAGTTGGCAAGGCAGTTAATTCAACAGTAGTGGGAGAGAGTGAGAAAGATATTGGCAGGGCAGTTAACCAACATCTGTGGGTCTGAGAGCTAAAGTTGGCAGGGCAGTTAATCCAACAGTAGTGGGAGAGAGTGAGAAAGATATTGGCAGGGCAGTTAACCAACATCTGTGGGTCTGAGAGCTAAAGTTGGCAGGGCAGTTAATCAACAGTAGTGGGAGAGAGTGAGAAAGATATTGGCAGGGCAGTTAACCAACATCTGTGGGTCTGAGAGCTAAAGTTGACAGGGCAGTTAACCAACAGTAGTGGGAGAGAGTGAGAAAGATATTGGCAGGGCAGTTAACCAACAGTAGTGGGAGAGAGTGAGAAAGATATTGGCAGGGAAGTTAACCAACATCTATGGGAGTGAGAGCTAAAGTTGGAAGCGCAGTTAACCAACAGTAGTGGAAGAGAGTGAGAAAGATATTGGCAGGCCAGTTAACCAACATCTATGGGTCTGCCCTGCCCTGTTGGCCTGGCAGTTAACCAACAGAAGTTGGTATAGAGAGTGAGAAAGATATTGGCAGGAGAGTTAACCAACATCTGTGGGAGTGAGAGCTAAAGTTGGCAGGGCAGTTAACCAACAGTAGTGGGAAAGAGTGAGAAAGATATTGGCAGGGCAGTTAACTAACATCTGTGGGTCTGAGAGCTAAAGTTGGCAGGGCAGTTAACCAACAGTAGTGGGAGAGAGTGAGAAAGATATTGGCAGGGCAGTTAACCAACATCTGTGGGTCTGAGAGCTAAAGTTGGCAGGGCAGTTAATCCAACAGTAGTGGGAGAGAGTGAAAAAGATATTGGCAGGGCAGTTAACCAACATCTGTGGGAGTGAGAGCTAAAGTTGGCAGGGCAGTTAACCAACATCTGTGGGTCTGAGAGCTAAAGTTGGCATGGCAGTTAACCAACAGTAGTGGGAGAGAGTGAGAAAGATATTGGCAGGGCAGTTAACCAACATCTGTGGGTCTGAGAGCTAAAGTTGGCAGGGCAGTTAACCAACAGTAGTGGGAGAGAGTGAGAAAGATTGGCAGGGCAGTTAACCAACATCTATGGGTCTGAGAGCTAAAGTTGGCAGGGCAGTTAACCAACAGTAGTAGGAGAGAGTGAGAAAGATATTGGCAGAGCAGTTAACCAACATCTATGGGTCTGAGAGCTAAAGTTGGCAGGGCAGTTAACCAACAGAAGTTGGTATAGAGAGTGAGAAAGATATTGGCAGGGCAGTTAACCAACATCTGTGGGTCTGAGATCTAAAGTTGGCAGTGCAGTTAATCCAACAGTAGTGGGAGAGAGTGAGAAAGATATTGGCAGGGCAGTTAACCAACAGTAGTGGGAGAGAGTGAGAAAGATATTGGCAGGGCAGTTAACCAACATCTGTGGGTCTGAGAGCTAAAGTTGGCAGGGCAGTTAACCAACATCTGTGGGTCTGAGAGCTAAAGTTGGCAAGGCAGTTAATTCAACAGTAGTGGGAGAGAGTGAGAAAGATATTGGCAGGGCAGTTAACCAACATCTGTGGGTCTGAGAGCTAAAGTTGGCAGGGCAGTTAATCCAACAGTAGTGGGAGAGAGTGAGAAAGATATTGGCAGGGCAGTTAACCAACATCTGTGGGTCTGAGAGCTAAAGTTGGCAGGGCAGTTAACCAACAGTAGTGGGAGAGAGTGAGAAAGATATTGGCAGGGCAGTTAACCAACATCTGTGGGTCTGAGAGCTAAAGTTGACAGGGCAGTTAACCAACAATAGTGGGAGAGAGTGAGAAAGATATTGGCAGGGCAGTTAACCAACAGTAGTGGGAGAGAGTGAGAAAGATATTGGCAGGGCAGTTAACCAACAGTAGTGGGAGAGAGTGAGAAAGATATTGGCAGGGCAGTTAACCAACAGTAGTGGGAGAGAGTGAGAAAGATATTGGCAGGGCAGTTAACCAACATCTGTGGGAGTGAGAGCTAAAGTTGGAAGCGCAGTTAACCAACAGTAGTGGAAGAGAGTGAGAAAGATATTGGCAGGCCAGTTAACCAACATCTATGGGTCTGCCCTGCCCTGTTGGCCTGGCAGTTAACCAACAGAAGTTGGTATAGAGAGTGAGAAAGATATTGGCAGGAGAGTTAACCAACATCTGTGGGAGTGAGAGCTAAAGTTGGCAGGGCAGTTAACCAACAGTAGTGGGAAAGAGTGAGAAAGATATTGGCAGGGCAGTTAACTAACATCTGTGGGTCTGAGAGCTAAAGTTGGCAGGGCAGTTAACCAACAGTAGTGGGAGAGAGTGAGAAAGATATTGGCAGGGCAGTTAACCAACATCTGTGGGTCTGAGAGCTAAAGTTGGCAGGGCAGTTAATCCAACAGTAGTGGGAGAGAGTGAGAAAGATATTGGCAGGGCAGTTAACCAACATCTGTGGGAGTGAGAGCTAAAGTTGGCAGGGCAGTTAACCAACATCTGTGGGTCTGAGAGCTAAAGTTGGCATGGCAGTTAACCAACAGTAGTGGGAGAGAGTGAGAAAGATATTGGCAGGGCAGTTAACCAACATCTGTGGGTCTGAGAGCTAAAGTTGGCAGGGCAGTTAACCAACAGTAGTAGGAGAGAGTGAGAAAGATTGGCAGGGCAGTTAACCAACATCTATGGGTCTGAGAGCTAAAGTTGGCAGGGCAGTTAACCAACAGTAGTAGGAGAGAGTGAGAAAGATATTGGCAGAGCAGTTAACCAACATCTATGGGTCTGAGAGCTAAAGTTGGCAGGGCAGTTAACCAACAGAAGTTGGTATAGAGAGTGAGAAAGATATTGGCAGGGCAGTTAACCAACATCTGTGGGTCTGAGATCTAAAGTTGGCAGGGCAGTTAATCCAACAGTAGTGGGAGAGAGTGAGAAAGATATTGGCAGGGCAGTTAACCAACAGTAGTGGGAGAGAGTGAGAAAGATATTGGCAGGGCAGTTAACCAACATCTGTGGGAGTGAGAGCTAAAGTTGGCAGGGCAGTTAACCAACAGTAGTGGGAGAGAGTGAGAAAGATATTGGCAGGGCAGTTAACCAACATCTATGGGAGTGAGAGCTAAAGTTGGCAGGGCAGTTAACCAACAGTAGTGGGAGAGAGTGAGAAAGATATTGGCAGGGCAGTTAACCAACATCTGTGGGAGTGAGAGCTGAAGTTGGCAGGGCAGTTAACCAACAGTAGTGGGAAAGAGTGAGAAAGATATTGGCAGGGCAGTTAACCAACATCTGTGGGTCTGAGAGCTAAAGTTGGAGAGGGGGTAGGTAAAATGAAGGGAGAAAGGCTGCTGCTGGACAGGGGAAGCAGGGAAGGGGTGCTGCTGGAGAGGGGGAGGTAAAAGGAAGGGAGAAGTGCTACTGCTGGACACAGAGAGCAGGGAGAGGGTGCTGCTGGAAAGGGGAAGCAGGGAAGAGTTGCTGCTGGATGGGGGAGGTAAAAGGAAGGAAGGGCTACTTCTGGACAGGGTGAGGTAAAAGGAAGGGAGAAGGGCTACTGCTCGACAGGGAAAGGGCGCTGCTGGACAGAGGGAGGTACAAGGAAGGGAGAAGGGCTACTGCTGAACAGGGGAAGCAGGGAAGGGGTGCTGCTCTAATGGGCTTAAACAGAAATATATATCATGGCAGAATAAAAACATACTAAAGAATATATATGTAAAAGTAAAAAGCATATGAATGAAAAAAATCTCAGTCCATGGCATTATTCAAAACATAATTTAAGACATAAATTTAATGAATAAGTTCTACATGAGTTTAACAAGGACTAGGAGGGAGCACAAAAGCAAGCAATAATGGTCCGTTCAAAAGTAATTACCAGCAATTAAGAGACCAATTAAGAAATAGATTGGATACATTAAAAGGTAATGGAAAAAACGTGGATTAACAACAAAAGTGAAATAAATTATATTAAATGACCTGATAAAATGTGGACAACGCAATAAAACACCAGCATAAGGGACTGAATTAAAAACCTCCACACACCATGCAAACTGAAGGCTAAGAAGTGCTATAAGTGAATAAAAACGCAAAGCGAGAAGCAGGTGGCTGCTGGTAGTTTGCAGTGGTAGGACTCAAAAATCAGTTTTCAGAGAATGTAAACGGCAGGGAATAAATGAAACTGAACGAGAGAAGACGTAATGAAAAAGGAATGAAACAAATACATGAAGCATATAATATGGCACAGTGCTGGCGAAGTGTAAAGAAGACAGTGAAAGGGGAAGGGGTAAAACGCAGACGGATCTAAACCCGTACGGCCTTAAAAATCTGAGGTCCGTGTCGGTCCGTGTCCGTGGCGCTTGTAGTTTCTGTCGCTGACAGACCTTGATTGAGATTTGAGTGCTGACGGATCCGTCTCAGCATAGGGAGGGAAAAGTGTTAGGATCCGTCAGCGCTAAAAATCTCTTCGAGGTCTGTCAGAGGCAAAGATTAGTGCTGGAGCACAGAGCAGAAGCCAAGAGAGCGGGGACATAGGTTTTGGACGTGCGTTATGGAAAAGAAGTCTCCAAACTCCAGCACGAGTCTCTGGCTCTGACAGACCTCGAAGAGATTTTAGCGCTGACGGATTCTAACACTTTTCCCTCCCTATGCTGAGACGGACCCGTCAGCGCTAAAATCTCAATCAAGGTCTGTCAGCGACAGAAACTACAAGCGGCACGGACACCGGACCGACACGGACCTCAGATTTTTAAGGCCGTACGGGTTTAGATCCGCCAGGTCCGTGAGGTCCAGTAATGTAAAACAAAAACGCTGCACTGGCGGGAAACAAATTAGAAGTTAGTGAGCCGCAAGCAGTGGCGGGTATAAAACTACAGTAAATGAAAAAATAACGTTAAAGCAAAAAATAGAAGCAAGTGTCCAAAGTAAAGATCACTGGTATGTCATGTGACCACCTACTGGTAATTTACTTAAGAGCGTGAGGCCAGGGGGAAAGCCAGAGGACGCTGCAGCACTTCCCGACTGACCCTCCCCATTGCCCTTTAAAGCAGGAGCCACAGCGGCAGTGGACAGCCAGCAAAAGCAGCGCTGCCGTCCTGCTTTAGGAGATCTGAAGGCACAAGGAGGAGGGTTGGTCACCGAATCGGGAGCCGATTTAAATCGCGCGCCGACAATTCGACGCAAGACAAAAGCGGCAGGGGAAAAATAATTTTTACAGAGCTCCGACTGGGGGTTTGGGGTGGCTGCCGTTGCGGGGGTGGCTGCCGTTGCGGGAGTGGGTGTGTGTGTGGGGGGGGTGAAACCTCCCACATTATAGAGAAAATGGAACTTTTCCCGAAAAAAATCAGAAAAAGTTCCGTTTTGCGAACACTAATCAATAAAGTGTGTGTGTGGGGGGGGGGGGGGGTAGGGGGGTTGCTACCACAAACCCACCGTCTGAGCTCTTTACAAATTACTTTTTCCCCCTTGCGCTTCTGTCTTGCGCCGAATTGTAGGCGCGCTGGCTTCTTGTACCACTGACATGAACCATAGTACAGAATAAATTAAATTTCCGTGGTACTTAAATAACCGCACAAGTTTCCACAAAGGTCCAGAAAATTGCAACGTAAATGCTAATCAGTAAAGGGAAAATTTTAAAACGAAGTCAAAACCAATGGAACATAGCGAAACACTTACCTTCTGCTAGCTCTAGCGTGGAAACCGGAACTGAGCTCGAGGGCGAAATTTAAAGGGTTTAGTGCTGTGACGCATGCGTAAAGCAGAGCTAAGGCCCAGTTTCAAAAAAGGGCGCGAAAAGAAGTTAGGCTATTGCGCATGTGTGCTACTGCATGCGTCACAGCACTAAACCCGCCCGTAAATTTCACGCATTTTTGATTCCATCGCAGACAACGTCAGAGGCTAAGTGGTGGTTTGTTTTCATTATATAACTTATTTAATGGTAAAGTATTACTATTTGTTAAAAGGGAAATTATCTTGTGGTGTTTTCTGGATTTTTTTTCGTTAGCTTAAACATGGCTTAACTTGCTGTAAATGGGTCAGGTCTCGTATGATAGGACCAGAGAATCGGGTCTGGGTAAAACCAGGATCTCCAGGATCCTCATAGACTTGTATTGAGATCCTGGTAAAATTGCAGGATTCTCCAGGACCCTGGTCCACCTTAACAGCAGACCTCCTCTTTTTTTGATTGCCACAGCTGCTGCTATGCATTTACTGGAATCCCCTACAACACCGTCTTCTCCTTCTCTGCCGGTCCCGCCCCTTATGACACGCTCTTCTCTTCCCGTGTGGGTGGACCGGCAGAGAAGAAGACGTCAACGCGGGGACTCTCTTTAGTTTACAATGACAACCAGACGGGAATAAAAATAGGCTTACAACACCGTCTTCTCCTTCTCTGCCGGTCCCGGCCGTTATGACATTTTCATCTCTTCCTGTGTGGGCGGACCGGCAGAGAAGAAGACGTCAGCGTGGGGACTCCCTGCAGAGTGACAACCAGAGGGGCAGTAAAAAATAGGCTATAACAGCGGTCTCAAACACGCGGGCCACATGTGGCTCTCCAAGTTTTTTTTGCGGCCCGCGGTCTGGACTGGAGCAGCAGCGGGTCTAGCCGGTTCGTTCCGTTCAAAGCCGCGAGTTGGCGGCTCCTTGCGCTATTCACTCCTGCATCGGAAGCCTCTCTGACATCACAACATCAGAGAGGCTTCAGACGCAGGCGCGGATCTTGCAAGAAGCCGCCACCCGCGACTTTGAATGGAATGAGCCGGCCAGATAAGCTGCTGCTCCAGTGGCGTACCAAGGGGGGGGCGGTCCATTGTTCTTCCTAGAGTGCGGCTCGCGGATCGTCTGCTTCCCTTCCCTTCTCACCGCTGCCATCGGGGAACAGGCCGGCACCGTGTCTTTTGATCTCCCTGCTTCTCTCGCCGCCCGACCTCAATTCTGACGTCGAGAGGACGTTCTGGCTAGCCAATCGCTGCCTGGCTGCCCGGAACGTCCTTTCCGACGTTAGAATTGACGTCGGGCGGGGAGAGTTGGCCCCGTGGAGATCTCGGGTGGTGTTCCCAATGGCGGCGGCAGCAGCAGCAGCCTATTCCCCGGCGGCGGTGGCATGGGGGAGGGCAGGAAGGAAAAAAGAAAGAAGGGGGGGGGCACAAGGAGCCAGAAACAAAGCAAAAAATGGGACAAGGAATCAGAGAAAGACAGACAGAGAAAGAAAGAAAAAGTTGGGGGAGGGAATGAGGTCTGGAGGAGAGGAAGCATACGGGAGGCTGAAAGAAGAGAAGAAATATTGGATGCATAGTCAGAATAATAAAGTGCAACCAGAGACTGATGAAATTACCAAACAAAGATAGGAAAATGATTTTATTTTCAATTTAGTAATAGAAATGTGCCACTTTTGAGAAAGAAAAGACATTAAACTTTAAATGTGAGTGCTGCAGAAAAAATAGTTAATGTCTTATTAAAGAAATGACAATTTTGCATAAGGTAAAACTGTTAAAGGAAAGTTTTATAAACTATAAAGAGTTTAACCTCATGCAAAATTGTCATTTCTTTAATAAGACATTAACTATTTTTTTCTGCGGCCCTCCAAGTACCTACAAATCCAAAATGTGGCCCCGCAAAGGGTTTGAGTTTGAGACCACTGGGCTATAACTTATCACACAGAGGAAAAAAAAAAAAGAACAGCAATACTTTGGATTTAGAATTTCAGTAATCTGGTCAACCTTATTGAAACTAATAATTCAGATTTATTAAATTTTTTATACTGTTCACCCAGGGGAGCTCTGAATGGTTTACATCAGGGGTGCCCAAATGGTCGATCGTAATCGACCAGTAGATCGCAAAGGCAACGCGAGTCGATTGCATTGCCTTTGTGACCTTTTTCTCCCCGCTGCTTCTCCAAGCCAGGCCTGGTGTGTACAAGCGCCGGACTCACAAGACTTCACCTCTGACGTCAATTCTGACGATGGAGAAGAAGTTCTGGGCTAGCCAATCGCTGCCTGACTGGCCTGGAACATCCTCCCCAACGTTAGAATTGACATCAGAGGTGAAATCTTGTGGGCCCGGCACTTGTACACACCAGGCCTGGCTTGGAGAAGCAGTAGGGAGAAAAAGATCGCAAAGGCAACGCCAGGCCTGGCTCGTGGAAGCAGCATGGAGAAATCGCGTTGGTGGTTTGGGGGTGGGGATAGGAAAAGAATCGGGGAAGTGGAGAAATTGGCACGATGGCAGGGGGACAGAGAAAGAAAGGCAGAAATAAAGAGAAGGGCAGGGGAAGAGAGAAAGAAAGGTATGCAGGCAGGGGGAGAGAGAAATAAATATTGGCTTTACAGAAGAAGGAAGTGCAACCAGAGGCTCATGAAATCACCAGACAAAAAAGGTAGGAAAAATGATTTTATTTTCAATTTAGTGATCAAAATGTGTCCGTTTTGAGAATTTATATCTGCTGCCTATATTTTGCACTGTGGCCCCCTTATTACTAAACCGTAATAGCAGTTTTTAGCGTAGTGAGCCTATGAGCATCGAGAGCAGCGCAAGGCATTCAGTGCAGCTCCCTGTGCTAAAAAACGCTATTGCAGTTTAGTAAAAGGAGAGGGGGTATATTTGTCTATTTTAGTATAGTTGTTATTGAGGTGACATTGCATATTTTAAAGTCATCTGCCTTGACCTCTGAAAAAAAATCCGAATTCAAATGATAAGTAATATTTTCTCTGTGTACAGTGTGTTTTGTGTTTTTAAAAAAATGTTATTGTTGGTAGATCATTTTGACTTGGTCATTTTAGAAGTAGCTTGCAAGCCAAAAAAGTGTGGGCACCCCTGGTTTACATGAATTTATTCAGGTACTCAAGCATTTTTTCCTGCATGTCCTGGTGGGGCTCACAATCAATCTAATGTACCTGGGGCAATGGGGGGGGGGGTTAAGAGACTATCCCAGGGTCACAAGGAGCAGCCTGGGTTTGTACCCACAACCTCAGCGTGCTGAGGCTGTAGATTTAACCATACGCTCTCCTAAGCAAGTTAATGTTACTGTCTTTTAAACAGTGCAGCAGGATGTAGCTCCTCCTCCTTCCATTAATATTTCTAAACCTGCAGCAGGAGAAGATCAACACCTTCTGGATGGACTAAAGTGTGACACTGTTGAAAAGGTGGAATCTGTCGTCTACCAGAAAATGCTTGGGTTCAAAATTAACATGAATCCAAGGTGCACTATAGATTATTGTCCTCTCCCCATGTTTCTTGGACATGAGTTTTTCAACTTTAAACCAGAATGTAAATTAACTTCAGACATCCTGTAAAAGAAGTGCTTCTGCCTGCAGTTACACCAGCTGCAACACAGTTTTGCTTTTTGTGTAGCTTTGAGAGATACCTGCCTGTAGGGTTATGAGACATCCAGGTTTCCCCAGAAATGCCCTCCTTTTGAGAACGTCTGGAGATCCGGATGGCTTTTGAAAACCCGGCAAGCAGTGTGGGCAGGGTTAGGGTGGGATTGGCGGCGGGATTGGGACATGATGGGACAGGAACGGGTGGAATTGGGTGGATCTAGGGGTTCGGATTTCCAAATGGGTAATCTGGTAACCCTACCTGAGTACACCCCAGCCCTCTCATTCTGGCTCTAGCAGTGCCACCTGGCCTCCTTTATATAGTATCCAAAATTGGTTGACAGAACATGCTGGGAGTAAGAGCAGACTGCCCTCTTAAACATAGAGGGCTAGGGCAAGGTACACAATATTCCGTACCAGGATATTGCAATTCAGACCCCAGGAAGGGCAGCATCTATCTGGTTTCAGAACCCTCAACCACCTATAAGGCAGGGAACATCCATTCCATACACTCTTTCCCTATCAAAAGCACAGGATATGCCAGGATGTGTCACGATGTACCAGGATCCTGCAATTCTGACTCTAGGAAGGGCTGCATCTATCTGATTTCAGCACCCTCAACCACCTATAAGGCAGAAAACATTCATTCCATATACTCTTTCTCTATCAGAAGCACAGGATATGCCAGGATGTACCAGGATCTTGCAATTCTAGAAGGGCTGCATCTATCTGGATTCAGCACCCTTAACCACCTATAAGGCAGGAAAACATCCATTCCATACACTCTTTCCCTATCAGAAGCACAAGATATGCCAGGATCCTGCAATTCTGACCTCAAAAAGGGTTGTTTACACCTGGATTCTGTATCTTTCACAACCTATTAGTGAGGAAACATCTATTCCCTGCACTCTTTCACCATGAAAAGCATAGGACTTGCTAGAATCTTGCTGAATATGTGAGGGTTCTTTAATCCGAATCCAGCTTCCTTCAGCACAGCTAGGGCTGGTATTAGGGGAGGGCATTCATGAAAGCTGCCCAGTGCCGCTCAGCTCCAGGGGGGCACTCAGTGAGGGCATCTCTTCCCTTCATCAAGCAATCTCCCTCCCTTTCCATCACCTTTGTGGGTGCTTTTCAGGATCAGTTTTCTCTCTCTGAGGGGCCTAGATGCTGCAGCCATTCTCACAAGTCGCATGCGGCTACTCCAAAGCTTCTCCTCTGACATAAGTCGCCCAGGCGGAAACAGGAAATTGCATCAGAGGAAAAGCTTTGGGGCAGCCATGAGCAACTTGTGATAATGGCTGCCGTGTCCGGACCCCTCTGAGAGAGAGAACTTTGATTCTGAAAAGCGCTTGCCAAGGTGACGGGAAGGGAGAAAGATGGCCTGATGAGGGGAAGAGTTTGAGTGGAGCTGAAGAGAAGTGAGGAGGGGAGAGAGAGGTGAGCATACGCTGAAAAGAATTGGAGATAGAAGATAGAACAGTCACTGGATGGATATGGGGAAGGGAGAGAGGGGAACAGACACTGAAGGGAAGTGGGGAGGAGAGAAAGAGGAGCAGATGCTGGATGGGAGGGGAGAAAGAGGGGAACAGGCTGGATGGAAGTGGAGAGGAGAGAGAGGGGAGCAGATCTGGAAGGAATTGGAGAGAGATAGAGAGAGCACATGCATGGAAGGAGGGGATAAAGAAAAAAGGGCACATGCTGGATTGGGGGAAGAGGTTAGAGTTAGTGAGGGAAAGAGGTGGCAAGCTGTAGGTAGACACAATAAAAGGGAAATTGAGGACTGGAAAGTAAGTAGATAAAAGGTAGAAAACAAATTGAGAAGTAAGAGCAGAAAAGAAAAGGAAAGCGAGAAAAGAGAGAGATACCAGGGTAGGGGGGAAGGACAGGAGGAGAGAAATGCTAAAAACCACCTGGGGGAGGGTGGGAGGGATGGAAGGGAAGAAGACAGAGATGCCAGACCATGGGGGGAGTGGAGGGAAGAAGATGGGTGCCAGACCAATGTGGGGGGGAGGGGGAAGAGGCAGACAGTTTCTTGAAGAGGCATAGAAAGAAAGCAGATACCATATGGAAGAGGCACAGAGAGTGGATGGAAGGAAGAGAATGATGAGAAGATGAGAAAAGCAGAAACCAAACAACAAAGGCAGAAAAAAAATTTCTATTTGTTTTATGGGTTTATGAAAATAAGGCGACCCTGTTTATTGGACTAATTTTATTACATTTTTTACTAATTCACAGACTCCTTTCCTCAGGACAGGACAGGGATAATGTATAGTTTACTGACCTGAAGAAAGAAGTTTTAACCTCTAAATGCTAATTGAGACATGTATTAGTCCAATAAAATGGTGAGCACTAAATTTTCTTCCTGCCATGTCCCATGCCTCCTACTCAAATGCAAAATATAAATTGGTGGGCTTTCCAAAGCGCTGCCAGCTGAAGATCTCTTTCTTTAGAAAGGAAGGGGGTATTTATTCAGAGATGTTTGGAGGTTGCATATAAGAAAAACTGAACACTGGCACTGGTATGGTAATCTTTGTTATTTGTTTTGAATTTTAAAGTAAAAAAGAAATAAAGTGGAAATAAAGAAGTAAATAAGAAAATGGGTAAGTACATGGGGCGGGGCAGGGGTGTGTGGCAGGCTGGGGTGGGGCCCTTGACAAATTAATCCTGCCCTGGCTGGGGTTGTGGGAAGAAGGGAATTTGTTATATGGGGTGGAGGGAATGATTAAGAGAGAGAGAGGGGATAAGTTGGATTTTGAATTTACAAACTAGTAAGGGAGAAAGGCAGACATACTATACAACATGGAGAGGCAGAGGGAGAAGAGAGATGCTGTGGATAATGGGGAGAAGGCAGGGCGGATATTTATGAGATCAACAAGTGCATAGGAAGAACAGATATGCTGGACATCAAGGGATCCTGGAAAAAGATGCAGCAAAATTGAAGAGGGAAATGGAGAAGAGACATAATGGAGATCATGAACGAGAGATGCATCCCTCAGAGAGAAAACTTTGATTCTGAAAAGCACCTGCGAAGCTGATAGGAAGGGAGAAAGATGGCCTGATGAAGGGAAGAGATGCCCAGACTGTGGGACCCTGGAGCTGTGGTGCCCAGGGCAGCTTCCCTGTTTGCCCTCCCCTAACGCTGGCCCTGGCTGTGCTGAGTGAAGGCAGCTGGACTCAGATTATGGAACCCTGCAAGATTAGTACTGTGACTCCTCCTGCCCTGGAGCTGAAGAACTGGTATACTGCCCTGGAAGAAGAGGAGATGAGAGCATCCCAGGGAGAGTAAGGACCAAAGCTTGAAATCCCCAAAATTGCTGGATCCGTGACAACTAGGAGACGTAAAGTAGTGGTGGTCGACAATTCCCTTCTGTGGGGTACAGAACGTCCATATGCAAACCAGACATGATGTCCCAGGAGGTACGCTGTCTGCTTGGTGCCGAAATCCAAGATGTTACGGAGAGTTTGCTGAGACTCATCAAGCCTCTCAAGACTATTATCCGATGCTGCTCATTCATGTTGGCACTAATAATACTACCAGGTACCCCTGTAAATGTATCAAAAGTGACTGTATCTCTGGGAGAGAAGATGAAGCAGTCAGGTATACAGGTGGTATTCTCGTCCATCCTCCCTGTCGAGAGTAAAGTCCAAGGCAGAGAAGCTCACGTCTCGGAGATGAATGCGTGGCTATGTGAATGGTGTCAGAGAGAGTTTTAGCTTCCAGGACAATGGGATGATTTTCTAAGGGCTACTAAGCAGGGATGGTATGCATCTATCAAAGAAGGGAAAAAGTGTCTTCGGCAGCAGGATGGCTAATCTACTGAAGAGGGCTTTAAACCAGAAGCAATGGGGCAAGGTGCTCAGAGCCTTGGGTGAGTATAAGCCCTCAGGTAAGTAAATCACTGTATACCTCTACACCAATGGTCTAAAACTCACAGTACGGGGGCCACATGCGGCCTGCCAGATACTATTTTGAGGACCTCAGTATGTTACCATTGTTCTGGAACGTTGTCTGCCTCATTGCTGTAACCTCAAGCAAGCACTTTCCTGCATCTGTATGCAATTGTGAGGTGAAGTGGAGAAGACAATTGCGTACAGACACTGGAAAACGCTTGTGTGAAGTTAGAGTAGTGAGGCGGACAACGTTCCAGAATGTAAGGTAACCATTGGAGGCAGTGCAACTTGTGCATGTGTACGTAATCTCGTGAACTCTTGCAAAATTTGGCACCTCTCCTTGCTGTGACTGCTTGATGTAAGATGGTGGTTGTGTCCTTGGTGCTAGAGGAGGTGAGAGCTGAAGGCGGTTGCAGATGCGACCATCGGACACTTAAGGCACAAGTTTTCCAGGCACAAGTCGGATATTGATTCTCCCCTCTACAAAAAAACCCCTAGAAGACTACACCAAAATCTTGTCTCTTGCAGTTGATACTTTAGAATCTAAATCACAATTTTGCATGAGGTAAAACTCTTTATAGTTTATAAATCTTTCCTTAATTACTTCTGATAATTTCAGATATACACAGCTGAAAGCAGTGCAACATGCAGAAAGTGAAAAACTATCTAAACTTCACTTTCTGCATGTTGCACTGCTTTCAGCTGTGTATAGCTGAAATTATCAGAAGCAATTAAGGAAAGATTTATAAACTATAATGAGTTTTACCTCATTCTTTAATATGACATTAACTATTTTTTCTGTGGCCCTCCAAGTACCTACAAATCCAAAATGTGGCCCTGCAAAGGGTTTGAGTTTGAGACCGCTGCTCTACACGGATGGGAAAAGGGGGCAATGTCTAGAAAGCAGTATATACTAATGTTTGAAGTATGGAAAACAGGATTCTGGATCTAGAAGCTGTGATTGAAGAAGATGAGTTGGATATAGTGTGATCACGGAGACCCATGACTGGGATGTAGTTTACTGGGCTATAATCTGTTCAGGAAGAAAAGGAGAGGGAGTAGTTAAAGATCTTATTAAAGCCACACAATTGCAGGATCTGCAGGGCAAGGAAGAGGCAGGGCAGGATTCTTCGAGGGTCCCTAAGCGCACAAGTACACTGGGCCCCCTATCCCTGCCCATGCCCTACCCATGCCCTGCCCCGCCCCAAAGGAAGAGACTAGTTAATCTAATCATGTATTTGGTATAACTTATGGGCAGACTGGATGGACCGATCAGGTCTTTATCTGCCGTCATTTACTATGTTACTATATTAAACACGACGTCCCCATCCACCACCCCATCTGTAGCCAGCGTTCCCTAGACAGGAGGATCACATACCTGCCTGCAGCTCCCGCCCTCCCCAGATCCCATGACACATTCCCTAGGCAGAGCCTCACTTACCTGCAGCTCGCCTCGATCTCCACTGCAAGATTCACTTTAAAATCTAGTGTTCCCCAGAGCAGCCCGCGGAATTGCGCCCTGTGCAACTTCCAGCCACCGCCTCCTTCTTCTTCTTCTGTTCCGCTCGGCAGCCACCGCCCCCTTCTTGCTGCTGCCACTCAATGGTATTACTATTTATTATTTTTAATTAGTAGCACAGAGAGAGAGAGGGGAGACGCCGATGTCACAAATGTGTCATTTTTTTCCAAGGGAAGAAGCAAAACCTCAGCATAGTGGCGTACCCAGCATATAGGACACCCGGGGCCCATAATTTTTTTTGACACCCCCCCATCTGTATGAAAAACATGATTTTTAGAAACAATCCACACGTCGCACAAGAGTGTACCTATAAAAACTGCAGTGACCAGTACAACATCAATACACCCATTGTAAAACTAAACAAGCCACACTAGTAACATAAGAACATAAGAAATGCCTCTGCTGGGTCAGACCCGAGGTCCATCATGCCCTGCAGTCCGCTCACGCAGGTGGCCCAACAGGTCCCGGACCTGTGTAGTAATCTTCTATCTATACTCCTCTATCCCCATTTCCAGTAGGAATTTATCCAATCCTTTCTTGAACCCCAGTACCGTACTCTGCCCTATTACGTCCTCTGGAAGCGCATTCCAGGTGTCCACCACACGTTGGGTAAAGAAGAACTTCCTAGCATTTGTTTTGAATCTGTCTCCTATCAGCTTTTCCGAATGCCCTCTTGTTCTTTTGTTATTAGAAAGTTTGAAGAATCTGTCCCTCTTTACTCTCTCTATGCCCTTCATGATCTTATAAGTCTCTATCATATCTCCTCTAAGTCTCCTCTTCTCCAGGGAAAGAGACCCAGCTTCTCCAATCTCTCAGAATATGACAGGTTTTCCATACCTTTTATCAGACGTGTCGCTCTCCTCTGAACCCTCTCGACTAACGCCATATCCTTCTTAAGGTACGGCGACCAATATTGGACGCAGTACTCCAAATGCGGGCGCACCATCGCCCGATACAACGGCAGGATAACTTCTTTCGTTCTGGCTATAATACCCTTTTTGATTATACTAAGCATTCTATTCGCTCTCTTAGCGGCCGCTGCACACTGTGCCAACGGCTTCATTGTCATGTCCACCATTACCCCCAAGTCCCTTTCCTGGGTACTCTTATTCAATAACATCCCTCCCATTGTATAGTTGTACCTCGAGTTTCTGCTCCCCACATGTAATACTTTACATTTCTCAATGTTGAACTTCATCTGCCATTTCGCCGCCCATTCTTCTAGTTTGTTCAAGTCCCTTTGCAATTCTTTGCAGTCCTCTGTAGTCTGAGCTCCATTAAATAGTTTGGTGTCGTCCGCAAATTTTATTATCTCGCACTTCGTCCCTGTTTCTAGATCATTTATGAAGATATTAAATAGCAGTGGCCCGAGCACCGAGCCCTGCGGGACACCACTCGTGACCCTCCTCCAGTCGGAGTAGTGACCCTTCACTCCTACCCTTTGTTTTCTACCCTCCAACCAGTTTCTGATCCATCTATGTACGTCTCCTTCCACCCCATGGTTCTTCAATTTCCGGGGTAGACGTTCATGGGGCACCTTGTCAAAGGCTTTTTGGAAATCTAGATATATGTTGTCTATGGGGTCGCCTTTGTCCATCCGTTTGTTGATTCCTTCGAAGAAGTGCAATAAGTTTGTTAGGCACGATCTTCCCTTGCAGAAACCATGCTGGCTGGTTATCAGAAGTTCATGTTTTTCAAAATGTTGATCGATGTTTTCTTTTATCAGTGCTTCTGCCATTTTCCCTGGAACCGAAGTCAGGCTCACCGGCCTGTAGTTTCCCAGGGTCACCTCTTGATCCCTTTTTAAAGATGGGCGTAACGTTGGCTATCTTCCAATCTTCCGGGATCTCGCCTGTTTTCAGGGATAAGTTGCAAATTTGCTGCAGTAGTTCTGCTATCTCCTCCTTTAATTCCTTCAGAACCCTAGGATGTATGCCATCCGGATCCCGGGGATTTGTCAGTTTTTAGTTTTTCTATCTGCCTACGAACGTCCTCAAGGCTCACTTCTATGGATGTTAATTTTTCTGCTTGACTTCCGTTGAAGAATTGCTCAGGATCCGGTATGTTGGACGTGTTTTCGTTTGTAAATACAGACGAGAAGAACATGTTAAGCCTTTCTGCCACTACCTTCTCCTCCTTCACCACTCCCTTCATGTCTCTGTCGTCAAGCGGTCCCACTTCCTCTCTAGCCGGCTGCTTCCCTTTAACATATCTGAAGAATGGTTTGAAATTTCTTGCTTCCCTGGCTAGCCTCTCTTCATACTCTCTTTTGGCTTTCCGAACCTCACGGTGACATTCTTTTTGATGCTTCTTGTGCTCTTTCCAGTTCCCCTCAGTTTTGTCCTTTTTCCATTTCTTGAATGAATTTTTCTTATTGCCTATCGCTTCCTTCACTGTTTTGGTTATCCACACCGGGTCTTTTGTTCGATTCTTTTTGCACCCCTTCCTGAATCTGGGGATATACAGATTTTGCACCTCGCTCACCATGTCCCTGAAGAAGGACCAGGCATGATTTACTGTTAGCCATGTTTTGGAAGTGTACAGATCAATCCTAACAGAAAACCATGTCTTTTGAACACACAGAACACAGAAAAAACCTTCGCTTAGTATGGAATATGTAATCACAAACTAACCCCTCCCCCTTTTACAAAATTGTAGTGTGGTTTTTATCCTCGGTGGTAACAGCTCAGATGCTCATAGAATTCTGAGCATTGGAGCTGTTATCACCACGGCCAGCAGTAAAAAATGCTCTATGGCAGTGGTGTCCAACCTTTGGGTTTCCCTGCGCCACATTGGAAGAAAAAATTTTGTCTGGGGCCGCACAAACACTAACACTATCTGATGAACAAAAAAATAGGCCGAGCAGGTTCTAAATTTGCAATTACTAATATAGAAGATGTACATATCGAATAATAAACCTTCATTAAAGGGACACTGTGGAGAGGAACCCAAAAAAGCAGTAATACTTACCTTGACTGAGCGATCCTCCACATGTTCCGTTGACAGCATAAGCCTGGTTCTCCCATTCACTTTAACAGCTACAAATTTGTTCAAGATCTTATTGCTGACCTACAAGTGTGTTCATTCTGCTGCCCCTCAATATCTCTCCTCACTTCTCTCACCTTATACACCTCTCAGAGAGCTCCATTCCTTAGTTAAATCACTCTTAGTGTTACCCTTCTCCTCCATTGCCAATTCCAGACTTTCATTCCTTTCATCTAGCTGCCCCCTATGTCAAGCCCCTACCCTTCCCTTGTTTAAAAGCAGACTGAAACCCCACCTTTTTAATATAGCTTTCAATCCTTAACCCTACTCCTCTGCCCTCCATCCCAGCCAACTGATTAACCTTTCCCTTAACTGTATCCATGAAATCCTGTTTATCTGTTTTGCCTGTTTTAGATTGTAA
Organism: Geotrypetes seraphini; assembly: GCF_902459505.1. Classification (NCBI taxonomy): domain Eukaryota; kingdom Metazoa; phylum Chordata; class Amphibia; order Gymnophiona; family Dermophiidae; genus Geotrypetes; species Geotrypetes seraphini. The sequence continues at coordinate 147,235,171 of NC_047089.1, read as the reverse complement.
GCTCTTTTGAGTAGGGACTGTTTTCTTACTCTTTGTGACTCTGTGCAGCGCTGTGTGCATCTGGTAGCGCTATAGAAATATTTACTAGTAGTAGTAGTTCTTGAACACAGATTAGCAGGGCCCAAGACAGCTACCCTAACGTCCAGGCTACTTTGGTAGCTTGAAGTCCGTGAGGGCCGCGTTTTACCCCTTCCCCCAATAATTCTCTCTCCCTCCCTATGCCCAACAATTCTCCTCTTTCTTCATCTCCCCACCATCTCTTGTTCCCTCTCTGACACCCAATTCTCAATTTCTATTCCCTCATTCCCTCCATTCTTCCATCCTATGGCCATGCTCCCCTACCTCCTTCCCTTCATTCTATGTCCCAAGTTCATGCCCCCTCCCTCCCTTCTGTTCCTCCCTCCGGCGAGTATTTACCTTCTGGCCAGCTCCCTTGATGCAATAATTTTTCTGGTCAAAGCTGCAGGCAGTGGTTGTTGGATCCTCACGCGATCGGCGGCTTCCTTCTGTGCCTCGGCGAGTGTTTATTTTATGGCCGTCAGCGATCCGCGCCTGAACTAGAAACGTTCCCTTCTTTCTTTGCCTCCCATCGACTGTTTACTTTATGGCCTGCTCCCTTGCTACAGTCCTCGGCGTGCGTCGTCGGCTCGAGCAATTCGCGGTTGCTTCAAATAGCCTTCTCACATTCCCTTACTTCTCCCTTACTTCTTTGTCTCCTGGCGAGTGTTATTTTAAGGAGGGCTCCCTTGATGCAGTCGGCGTCGGCTCTTCACGCGCGATTCACGGCTGCTTCCAAAGCCTTCTCTCTGACGTCATGACATCAGAGGAACGCTTCTGACAGAGCCGTAGATCGTGCACGAGTAGTCAACGCCGCACGCAGAGGATTGCAGCAAGGGAGCCAACCTTAAAATAACACTCGCCGGAAGACAAAGAAGTAAGGGAGAGGTAAAGGAATGTGAGAAGGCATTTTAAAGCAGCTGCGAATCGATCGCGAGGATCTGGGCAGAAAACTAAATACCTGCTGGAAGGAAGCACAGAAGGGAGGGAGGAAGAAGCTTGGGCCACACGAAACTCCTTGCGGGGCCGCATGCGGCCCATGGGCCACGGGTTGGATACCCCTGCTCTACGGTTTTGCAAAAGTGGGGATAAAATAGAAATACGTAGACAAAGGCTAAATTGAACCACCTGCAAAAAATGCAACACCACAGAAACAGTGATGCATCTCCCCTAAAGCAAAAAAAAATAAAAAAAATTTTTCTACTGCATCTTCTCTGGTTTCTGCATTCCTCATCTTCTTGTCACTCTCTTCATTTCATCCACTGTCTACCCTCTTTCTGCCCTTTCTATATGGCATCTTCTCTCCCTTCACCCCCATTGGTCTGGCATCCATTTTCTTCCCTTCCCTGGCATCTCTTTCCTCTACTCTCCTTCCCTTTCCTCTTTCACACCCCCAAGGTCTGGCATTTCACTCTCTTCTCTCCCTTCCCCCTACTTCCATCAGCATCTGCCCCCTTTCTTTCCTTCCAACCCAATTCCCTCCAGTATCTTTTCCCCTTATGTCTCTCTCCCCTTTCCCTACACACCATTTCCATCAGCATCTGCCCCTTTTCTCTCCTTCTACCACCCTTCCATACCACCCTGCCTCCTTTCTCTCCCTCCACCACTCTTCCATGCTCCTTTCTCTCTCCCTCCAAACAAATGCAAGGTCCTGTGCTGCCGGCTCTGCTCTCTGATCTCCTTGGAAAAAGGCAGCCCGAAAGCAGAAATCATTAGAGCAGCTGGTGACATGGACAGCAACGTGGTTGACTCTGCTCCAGGAAGGTCCCGCAATGACTGAGTCTGCCGGTCCATCCCCTTCCGACATCACTTACTTACTCCGGAAGACGCAGTCATCGCGGAACCTTCCTGGAGCAGAGCCAGCCCTATTGTCGTTGTTGTGGGGGGAGGGGCCGTCACCATTGATGTCGCTGGGGGGGGGGGACCGTTTTCGTTTGAAAAAAAAATTGCAAGGTGAGTTGACTTTTTACCTTCCTTTAGTGGCGCCCCCCCCCCCCCCCCGGCAGTTTTGGGCCCTAGGCACTTGCCTACTGGGCCTACCCATTAATCCGGCCCTGGGAAGAGGCACTGCGGATCAATTTGGAAAGAGGGAATGGTAAATATAATTACATTAATGGGAGATATGATAGAGACATTTAAATAACTATGTGGCATAAATGTGAATGAGTCAAGTCTCTTTCATTTGAAAGGAAGCTCTGAAATGAGAGGGCACAGGATGAAGTTAAGAGGTGATAGTTCTCAGAACTAATCTAAGGAAATACTTTTTTACAGAAATGCTGGTAGATGCATGGAACAGTCTCCTAGAAGAAGTGGTGGAGACAGAGACTGTGTCTGAATTAAGGAAAGCGTGGGATAGGCACGTGGGATCTCTTAGAGAGAGGAAGAGATAATGCAGACTTGAATGGACTTTTGGGCCCTGATTCTGCAAAGTGCTCCTGATTGTAGGCAGCTGTATGCATCCTACAGCTATCTAATCAGCCAACCGGGAGGCACTTTAAAAAAAAAAAAAAAAAAATGCTCCCCAGGCAGGCCATCTATATTAAAGGCGGCTCCAGGGAGCCTATAGAGGCCTGCAAGCCCGCCTAAGCTCGCCTAATTCTAGGTGGTAGCCTTAAGTGAACCTAGGCAGCCCTACGCTTCTCCTTAGCAGAACAGGAGACGCTTACAATGTAGGCTAGCAAAATGCTGGCCTACATGGTAAGTAGATGTGGCCGCTATACCTAATCGCGGCAAGGATTTCCCTGCTGTGATTAGTATAGCAGCCTTTGCTATGGCCGCAAGTCTCCCCTCCCCCCAGCGATCACGGCAGAAGGGTGCCCAATCCCTCCTGCTGACAGAAACTGCCCCCTGACAATTGCAGCAGGAGGGTGCCCAACCCTTCCTACCGACCCCCCAATGGCCCTCCCATGGGAGATTTCACTCTAGGAGGAGACCGGCATGGAGATTTTTCCTCACACATGTCGCAAACCTCAGTAGAGGAAATGGAGAAGTCAGCATCTGAATCAAACTGAAGATGCAGACTTCTCCATGCGGTTGTGAAGATGTCTGTGTTTGCACCGATACCCATCAGATGATGAAGTCGAAGCTGAAGTTGGGGACCGTGGACATTTAGAAGCATGGTCAGGAGGATGCTTCTTTTTGGACGAAGTCAGTGTGGAAGACTTGGAATGTTTAGAAGTATGATGAGAAGAGTGATGTTTCTTACATGGGATCAGTGTCAGAGACCTGAGACATTGGGAAGTATCTGCAAGAGAAAGGTGTTTCCTCTTGGAAGAACATTTGCTGGAATTAGAAGGCGATGATTGACGATGCCTTGATGAACTTGAATGACAAGAAGATGCTGTGCAGGATTGATGAGATGATCGGTGTTAAGAGGGGCTTTGATGAGGTACCGAAGAGCCAGACCTCACAGTGTCATGCTCAGACTGAGCCGATACCAGAGCAGTCAGTGCAGAGGTCATAAGGTGAAACATGTCACCAAATTCTAAGCGTAAAAGCGCATTCAGCTTTTCCCAAAGAGACAGCACCGGTACCGATGGCTTTTCTGCCAGTACCAAAGGTGCCTCGGCTCGCCTCGGAGAAGGTGACTCCGATGAAGATGCAACTTTCGATGAAAAAGAAACGAGTCATAAGAGAGATTATCACTTGGCCGGCATGATTGTTCTCGATGCCATAGTGGCGTGCGACACAGACTGGGAAGCTGGTGGCTTCTTAACAGGCTTACCAGAGGGAGCGATGTCCTCCGACACCAGTGTCGGTTTTGATGGCTGCCAAATAACTTTTCCTGCTTTAATTTGTGACTTTTGATGGTATGTTTCTGAAGCAATGAACAACATGTACAAGACTCAACATGATGTTCCAGGCCTAGGCACTACAGATACCTACAATGTGGGTCGATGAGAGATATGGGCTATTGACACCTGCTACACTTCTTATAACCCATCAACGGATGGGACATTGATGGGAAGAGCACCTCAGGCAAATCAAACTCAATGACTGAGATGGACATGTGACACTCTGCTCTCTAGACTAGCCCACAAGCAAGTTTCTTCCCTGTTCCTCTTCCTCTTTCCACTGTTATGATTCCCTTACTCCCCCTCCTACTGGTATTAACAATCCCCAATCTCTCCCCAAGTCACTGAATCCCTTAACACCTCACCACTCATTTAAACCCATTGCCTCTCCCTTCCTCTTATCGTCTTCTCCAATCTCTAAATATCCAACACTTTCTCCCTCTCATTCGATCATCCACTCTCTCCCTGCTTGAACCTCACCCACATTACAGCAGCAAATGCTCCCTCACTTCAACTACCCTCACCCATACCACCTTCACCTCCTCTAGCTCTCTGCCTGCAAGAGGAAAAAAATAAACCCTGCTTTATTATTTTTTTAAAGAAAGAAAAAAGGGAGAAAAGAAAATACACGAGAGCGGGAAGGCAACAAGGCAAAATTGAATGACATTCAAAAAATACATTACATTACATTAGAGACTTCTATTCCGCCATTACCTTGCGGTTCAAGGCGGATTACAAAAGATTTATGAAAGAGGGGTTACAATGGAAGAACATTTGTCAATACTAACGTTAAAAAGAGTAGATCATTTGGTATTTCAAGAGTTATAAGGAGAAGAACATTTGCCAGTATTTGAGTGGTAAAAAGTGGAGAGGAGTAGGTAGAGATTTAGGAAGAAAGGGAAGCTAAGGAAGATCATTTGTGGGGGGGGGGGGGTTTGTTGGGGGTTTTTTACAGGTTGTACAAAGGTAGAACATTTGTCCTTTCTAAAGTTGTTGAGAGTGGATCTTTTGTCATTTAACGAGTTGTAAAGAATGGAGCATGTCAGGATTGTTTCAGGAATTTCTTGAAGAGTATGGTTTTTAATCCTTTTCTGAATATCTTGTAGTCTGGGGTGGTTATCAGTAGGTTAGAGATCTGGTTATCAAGTTTTGCGGCTTGAGTGGCTAGGAGGCCATCGTGTAGTTTTTTCCGTTTTACTTCTTTGATCGAGGGGGTATGAATGGGGAGTGCGTTTTTCTGTGTCTGGTTGAGGTTGCTTGGATGAGGCGGTTGTTCAGGTAGGATGGGCTGTCTCCATTTAGTGTTTTAAATAACATGCAGTAGAATTTAAATAGTATTCTTTCTTGGATTGGTAGCCAGTGTGAGTTGATGTACGCTTCTGTGATATGGTCGTGTTTCCTCAGTGAGTAGATGTGTCTCAGAGCTGTATTTTGGATTGTTTGTAGTTGCTTGGTCAAAGTAGTGGGGCAGGGAAGGTAGAGGATGTTGCAGTAATCTAGCAGACCTAGGATTAGGGATTGCACTATAAGCTGGAATTGGGTTCTTTCAAAGAATTTCCGGACTTGTCTCAGGTTTCTCATGACTGCGAAGGATTTCTGTATTGTTTTATTTATTTGTGGTTGCATGATGCAGCATCTGTCTATTATCATTCCTAGTAACTTTATAGTGGTTTGGATGGGATAGTTGATTGAGTTGAGTTCTACGTTGGTTACGGTTGGGATTTTGTCATTTTCAAAGATGATGAATTTGGTTTTGTCGGGGTTGAGTTTTAGTTTGTGATCTTTCATCCAGGTCGTAACAGTTTCTAGTGTTCTAGTGTATTATATTTGTCATGGTGGTCTTTGGCTGATCAAATGGTAAGAGAATGGTTATGTCATCCGCGTAACTATAGGTGGTTATGTCTAGATTATCTAGCTGTGTTCCAAGAGAGGCAGTGTATAGGTTGAAGAGAGCAAGGGATAAAGGGGATCCCTGTGGTACGGCACAGGGATTTGACCAAGGTTCAGATTTTTCTTTGTCTGATTTTACTCTGTAGGTTCTGGATTTTAAGAAGCCTTCAAACCTTTTGCATCCAAGATTTGTAGGAGGATATTGTAGTCTACTAGGTCAAATGCTGCGGTCAGGTCCAGTTGTATGAGAAGCATTTTTTTTCCTATGCTAAGGTGTTGTCTGGCTGTGTCCATAAGGGAACCTAATAATGTCTCTGTGCTGAAGTTGGATCTGAAGCCAGATTGCATGGGATGAAGTATGTTATGGTCTTCTAGGTAGTTGGTGAGATGTTTGGCTACTAGGCCCTCTGTAAGTTTGATGTATTGCGGTATTGAGGCAATTGGTCTGTAGTTGGAAGGTTGGTCTTTTGGACCTTTGGGGTCTTTTAGGATAGGGGTGATGATGATTTCGCTGAGGTCAGTGGGGAAGATGCCGTCTGTGAGCATGGCTTGTGTCCATTGTTGAAGTAGAGTGCGAAATTTTACACTGGAGGTAGTGAGGAGGTATGATGGGCAATGGTTGAGGTCACAGGAGGCGTGGCTGTATTTTTTGTAGAGATTATTGAGTTCAGACCAATGTATGTTGGGGAATTGAGACCATGATCTGTCTGCTGCAGTTGATTCTTTTTCTGTGGGGAGCATTGTGATTTCGTTTAGGTGAGATGGGGTAAAAATGAGGGTGACTCTTGCATTTGTGATTTTGTTCTTGAAGTGATCTGCTAAGAGGGTGGCTGAGGGTTTTGGGGTATTGTTGTTGGTCATGTATGGTTTGGTGTTTGTCAGGATCTTGCAATTCTGACTCTAGGAAGGGCTGCATCTATCTGGATTCAGCACCCTTAACCACCTATAAGGCGAAGGACGTAAGAAGACTTGAGGCAGTCCAGAGGAGGGTGATGAAAATGATAAGAGGCTTGCGCCAGAAGACGTATGAGGAGAGACTGGAAGCCCTGAATATGTATACCCTAGAGCACAGTTCTTCAACCGCCGGTCCGCGGACCGGTGCCGGTCCGCAGAAAATTCCTGCTGGTCCGCGCAGGACCGGCGAGATCAACTTCTTCAATTTCCTGCCGGTCCACGCAGGACCGGCAAGATCGAGGAGCTGTCCTTCGCGCAGGGCCGGAGAGATAATAGGGAGCCTCACACTGTGCTTTCTCCCCTCCCAGCGGCTCTCCTTACAAACGCAGTGATTGAAGAAGGAAGCCTTGGAGCTTTTGCTGAGTCGGGCCACCTCTGATGATGCAACTTCTGCTTTCCTCAGAGGCGGTGCGACCCAACAAAGGACCCGAGGCTGCCTTACTGAATTGCAGCGCTGGCAAGTAAGGAGAGTTGCTGGGAGGGGAGAAAGCTGCTGGGCATGGTGAAAAAAAAAGGGACAGCTGCTACTGGACCTGGATAGGGAGAAGGAGAGATGCTGCTGAGAGGGGAGGAGGGAAAGGAGTCTGGGAAACTGCTGGGCAAGGGGAAAAAGGGACAGCTGCTACTTGACCTGGATAGGGAGAATGAGAGATGCTGCAGGGAGGGGAGGAGGGAAAGGAAAGAGAAGAGAGTTACTGCTGGACAGGGGGAGGAGGGAAGGGAGAAGAAAAAAGGAAGGAAACAGCTTGCAGGGAGATTAGAGGAGGGGAAGGGGAGAGACAGGAATGAGATGGGAAGGGGGGTCAGCAGAGAAATTGAGAGGGACAAAGATGCTAGATCTGGTGTAGGAGAGATAAAAATGAAGAGAGCAGTGAAGCTGGAGTGAATCGTGTAAAAAGGAGAGAGGGGCATAGGCTGGATGGAAAGGGGAGAGGGGCATAGAAAGAAGACAAATACCATATGGAAGGGGGAAAGGTCAGACAGGAGATGGAAGGGGCAGATGCTGGATTGAAGAGACAGAGAGGGCAGATGCTGGAAGGAAGAGAGTGAAAAGAAGATGAAAGCAGAAACCAGAGACAACAAAAGGTAGAAACAAATAATTTTATTTCTATTTTGTGATTAGAATATATCAGATTTGAAATATATATCCTGCTAGAGACATAACTGGAGACTGCAGTATTCTGTTAGCATGATATTTCTATGAACTTGGCTTGTTCAGTTTTCTTGATAGTAGAGGGGATATATGTGAAGAGGAGGGGAGACAAGGGTTTTGTTGGTCCGTGCTCTGTATATTTGTATTTATAAAATCACAATTGTTCAGAATATTGTTTCTTTTTATACTTTAATAAAATACATTCAATATAAAATTATAATTGTGGCTTGTGCAGATGGGATCAGAAACAGAAGATTCACATACAGCCCAGACTTCAGAAGGGAAATGATCGCCCATGGTACCCAGAAGATGGGCTTTCCAGTCTTCTGCATTGACTGCAATATGTATGACTACCTCCCCTCGGGGACTAGGGCATACGTTTGCAGTCGGTGCAGAGAACTGGATAGCCTGAAACAACAAGTTCGTATGCTGGAGGGAACAGTGAGAGAACTGGAAGAACTCCTCACCTGTAAAGAAGAAGAACCCAGCAAGCAGGAGAAGTTGCTTGTGACATCTAGTGCCAGCGAAGAGATCGAGGAACTTGAGAAATTCATCGAGGAAGCCCACCAGCAACATGTGGAAGTCCCAGGGTTGGACAGCTGTACCCGAACTACCCAGGAAGAAGGCCATGGTGAGATGGGCGGAGATACCACTACAATTGATGAAGAGTCGGCAGCTGAGGTTGGGGATGTGCCACAGAAGAAAGAAGACAGGACCTACACCAGGGACGTGGACTTGCGACCCCCAAGAAACCCTCGAATAGAGAAGATAGGGATCATCGTTGGAGATTCCATTATACGCAATGTAGACAGCCACATTGCAGGAGGAAGAGAAGACAGACTGGTCACCTGCCTGCCCGGAGCAAGAGTGAAGGATGTGGCTGGCAGGATCATCAGGATCATAGACAGCGCAGAAGGGAAGGACACTGCGGTATTTATCCACGTGGGAACCAACGACGTGAGCGGACAGAAGTACGATAGGGAGGAAATGAAGAACCAGCTCTGCTCACTTGGAAGAAAACTGAAAGTCAGGGAGGTGACAGTGGCATTTTCTGAGATCCTCCCGGTACCGAGAGATGTGAAGAGGCAAGATGAGCTGCGAGAAATCAACGCCTGGATGAGACGATGGTGCGAGGAAGAAGGGTTTGACTTCGTGCGCAACTGGATGACATTCTGGGGAAGGAGCAGGTACTATAGGAAGGACGGACTACACCTCACCAAAGAAGGGGCGAGAATATTGGCTGGAAACATGAAGAAGATCATTGAGAAGACTTTAAACTGAAGATCAGGGGAGAGCGGACAGTCGACAACCAGTTGATGGCCCGGACAGCAGGAAATAAGGACATCCGCTCAGATGAAGAGGAAGAACTTGACGCAAATGAGGGAGACAACAATGGAGCGCAAATAGATGCAGTAAAAGATACAATAAGGACTGTGAAGCCCAGAAAATCTAAGAAGGCAACACAAAGGGAGCTTAAATGTATGTAGACGAATGCCAGAAGCCTGAGAAATAAAATGGGGGAGTTGGAAACACTAGCTAGATGCGAAGAAATAGATATCATTGGCATAACAGAAACATGGTGGAACGAGGAAAATGAATGGGATACAGTACTGCAGGGATACAAGCTTTACAGAAGAGACAGAACAGGGCAGAAAGGGGGAGGCATTGCCCTATATGTCCAGGAAGGAGTAGAATCTACTGGAGAAGAGAAGGCGGAGGAGAAAGCGAAACTGGAGTCCCTCTGGGTAAAGATCCCCAGACAAAACGGAGCAGACATAAAAATAGGTCTCTACTATTGACCCCCAGGTCAGACGGAGGAAACAGACTCGGATATAATAGATGAAATAAGACATGAATGTAGGACGGGCAATGTAACTATCATGGGAGACTTCAATTTCCCAGGAATAGACTGGAACCTAATAACCTCAAGCTGCGGCAAAGAAATAAAGTTCCTGGAAATGATGGGTGACTGCTTCCTAGAACAAATGGTAGGAGAACCAACAAGAGGAAACGCCACCTTGGACTTGGTCCTAAATGGCATAACTGGGCAAACAAAAGATGTAGAAGTCACGGTCCCGCTAGGAACGAGCGACCACAGTATGATCTACTTTAAACTCGACATCTGGAAGGGGAAGCGAACAAAGACCCTAACCAAGACCTTTAACTTTAAAAAAGGAAGATACGATAACATGAGAACCATGGTAAGAAAACGGATCAAGAAAAGGATATCCAAAATCGAAACGGTAGAACAAGCATGGTCCCTACTAAAAAAAAACTATCACCGAAGCACAGAATCTATACATCCCGCAGATAGCCAAAGGAAGGAAAACTAAAGCCAAAAGAGAACCAGCTTGGCTAACCAAAGAGGTGAAGGATGCAGTTAGGGAAAAGAAAGACTCATTCAAGAAATGGAAGCGCGAGAAAACAACTGAGGATTGGAACAGTCATAAAGACGACCAGAAGAAGTGCCACAAGGCTGTGAGAGAAGCCAAAAGGGCCTATGAGGAAAAGATAGCCCAAGAGGCCAAAAACTTCAAACCATTTTTTAGATATGTTAAAGGGAAAAAACCTGCAAAGGAGACAGTGGGCCCTCTCGACGACCAAGGAAGAAAAGGATACATCAAAGAGGACAAACAGATTGCAGACAGATTAAATTCCTTCTTTGCTTCTGTCTTTACCAAGGAAGATACCACATCAATACCCGAAACAGGGAAAGTTTTCAAGGGGGAAATAGAGGAGAGCCTCACCTCAGTGAAGGTGGATCTGGACCAGGTATACTATCAGATTGACAAACTAAAAAGTGACAAATCCCCTGGCCTAGACGGAATTCACCCGAGAGTATTAAAAGAACTAAAGGTGGAAATCGGAGAACTACTGCAAACCCTCGCTAACTTGTCAGTTAGAACCGGACAGATACCAGAAGACTGGAAGATAGCGAACGTAATACCAATCTTCAAAAAAGGATCAAGGGGAGAACCGGGAAACTATAGACCAGTGAGTCTCACATCGGTCCCTGGGAAAATGGTTGAGGCTTTGATTAAAGACAGCATTGTACAGCACCTGGATAACCATGACCTGCTGAGAGGTAGTCAGCATGGCTTCAGGAAAGGGAAGTCATGCTTGACAAACTTACTTTAGTTTTTCGAGGGAGTGAACAAACAAGTCGATAGCGGAGAACCGGTTGACATAATATACTTGGACTTCCAGAAAGCGTTCGACAAAGTACCTCATGCGAGACTTCTCAAGAAACTACAAAGTCATGGAATAGAAGGGGATATACTAGGATGGATAGGAAAATGGCTAGAAAACAGAAGACAGAAAATGAGCATAAATGGGAAGTACTCAGACTGGAAGAAAGTAACTAGTGGTGTGCCTCAGGGCTCAGTTCTTGGGCCTATCTTATTCAATATCTTCGTAAATGACCTGGAAGAAGAAACGACCAGTGCTATCATCAAGTTTGCAGATGACACAAAACTATGCCGAGCAATCAGGTCACAAAATGACAGCAAAGAACTCCAGAGAGATTTGAAGCAACTTGAGAGATGGGCAGAAAATTGGCAGATGAGTTTTAATGTAGAAAAATGCAAAGTTGATGCATCTGGGCAGTAAAAACAAGGAGCATGGGTACAAACTGTTAGGTATAACATTGGGGAAGAGCGAACAAGAAAAAGACCTGGGAATACTCGGCTCAATGTGCAGCGGCGGCAAAGAAGGCTAACAGGATGTTAGGCATGATAAAGAAAGGAATCACGAGTAGATCAAGGGAGGTCATAATGCCGCTTTATAGAACAATGGTCAGACCACACCTGGAATACTGTGTCCAACACTGGTCTCCATACCTGAAGAAGGATATAACACTACTGGAGAGGGTGCAGAGGAGAGCGACGAAGCTAGTAAAAGGTATGGAGAACTTGAGCTACAAAGATCGCCTCAGAAAACTGGGACTATTCACCCTTGAAAAGAGAAGACTGAGAGGGGATCTGATAGAGACTTTTAAATTGCTAAAAGGGATCGACATAATGGAGCAAGCTCACTCACCAGCAGGGGGAAAGGATGGTGAGCAAGAAACAGCGTTATTCACATTGGCAAATGTAACCCAGTCTCGGACCAGAGGTCATGGCCTGAAGCTGAGAGGGGACATGGCCAGGACAAACGTCAGAAAGTTCTGCTTCACACAGCGAGCAGTGAACGCCTGGAACTCTCTCCAGAAAGAGCTGGTAGAGGAAACCACCATTCTAGGATTTAAGGGAAAATTGGACGCACATCTTCTTGCAGAAGACATTGAGGGATACGAGTGACCATTGTATTCGCCAGGGTGTGCCTGGCTGAGCCTCTGTGTGTGCGGATCGCCGGACTAGATGGACCCCAGGTCTGATCCGGTGCAGGCATTTCTTATGTTCTTATGTTTGCGGGGACCGAGCTCGCAGAGATGGGGCGTAAACGGGGTTTTTAAATTTTAGTCCTAGTAGTTTGCCGGTCCACAAAATAATTCTTTTATTTCTGTCGGTCCACGGGTGTTAAAAGGTTGAAGAACACTGCCCTAGAGGAAAGGAGAGACGGGGAGATATGATTCAGACGTTCAAATACTTGAAGGGTATTAACGTAGATCAAAATCTTTTCCAGAGAAAGGAAAATGGTAAAACCAGAGGACATAATTTGAGGTTGAGGGGTGATAGATTATCCTGCACATCCTGAAACATCCTGCACATTCTGAGAAGGAAAGAGTGCATAGACTGGATGTTTCCTGCCTTATAGGTGGTTAAGGGTGCTGAATCCAGATAGATGCAGCCCTTCCTAGAGTCAGAATTGCAAGATCCTGACAGATCCTGCTGGATCCTGGATATTCTGCAAATCCTGCACATCCTGGCATATCCTGTACTTTTGATAGGGAAAGAGTGCATAGACTGGATGTTTCCTGCCTTATAGGTGGTTAAAGGTGCTGAATCCAGATAGATGCAGCCCTTCCTGGGGTCAGAATTGCAGGATCCTGGTACATCCTGAAACATATCCTGTGCTTTTGATAGGGAAAGAGAGCATGAAATGGATGTTTCCTGCCTTATAGGTGGTTGAGGGTGCTGAAATCAGATAAATGCAGCTCTTCCTGGGGTCAGAATTGCAGGATCCTGACAGATCCTGCTGGATCCTGGATATCCTGCACATCCTGAAACATCCTGCCATTACCTGTGCTTTTGATAGGGAAAGAGTGCATGGAATGGATGTTTTCTGCCTTGAGGATGTTTCTTGGTTGAGGGTGCTGAAACCAAATAAATGCAGCCCTTCCTGGGGTCAGAATTGCAGGATCCTGGTAGGTCCTGTGCTTTTGATAAGGTAGGAGTACAAAATGTGGATAGACGGACTGCACCTGAGCGCGACTGGGACGAGGATGCTGGCACGCAATGTCCAGAGCGTCATAGACTTGGCTTTAAACTGAGGAGAAGGGGAAAGCCGATAGTCGATCTGACCTCGACACATCGGACTGAAGTATCAAATAAAGATACTGAGCAAGGACATTGTAAAAGAGGGCTCGGGACTGAGAGGGAATTTTTGGAAAAAGGACCTAAGGACGCAATGCAGGGGCCCAGGGCACAAAGGAAACAAGCATGCAGGATTAACAGAGATCAACGGGAGCCAGAGGGGCAACCAAAAATGGAGAAACAGGCTGAAGACGAAACAGACACATCGCAGGAGGAGGATGACCGAGACAAGGCTCGGGGATTGGCAACCCATGAGGGGGACGGCAGGAGCCCAAAACCAGCAGGGAGGGCAAACAACAGGGACTTACATTGCCTATATACTAATGCTAGGAGCCTAAGGGCAAAAATGGGAGAGCTGGAAGTCATAGCCAGCAAGAAGGACATAGACATAATTGGAGTCACAGAAACATGGTGGACTGATGACAATAAATGGGATGTGGCCATACCAGGGTACAAACTCTACAGGAGAGACAGGACACACAAAAAGGGTGGAGGAATAGCGCTATATATAAAAGACTCCATACCCTCAACCAGGATGGAAACAACAATAAGGGCGGATGGCTTGGAATCACTATGGGTTAAGCTACCGGTAGGAACTGGAACAGACATAAAATTGGGTCTGTACTATTGTCCACCTGGTCAATCGGAAGAAATCAACCAGGACCTGGAAGCTGAACTGAGGCAGGTATGCAAAAGCGGAAGTGTAGTTGTGATGGGGGACTTCAACTACTCGGGGATAGACTGGAGTATTGGGCACTCAAACTGCACGAGGGAGACCAAATTCCTGGAGGCCATAAGGGACTGTTTCATGGAACAGCTGGTCTCGGAACCAACACGGGGAGATGCCACTCTTGACCTAATCTTCAACGGACTAGGGGAACCCGCAAAGGAGGTGGCGGTACTAGCCCCACTAAGAAACAGCGATCACAACATGATCCAGTGCAGGCTAGAAATTGGATCATCAAAGGTGAAAAGAACCACAACGACAGCGCTCAACTTCAAAAAAGGGAACTATGATGCCATGAGGAAAATGGTGGGAAAGAAACTCAACAGCAACACACGGAAGATGGAGTCCGTAGAAAAAGCCTGGACCCTACTCAAGGGCACGGTGCACGAAGCATAGAACCTGTGTGTCCCCAAGTTCAGGAAAGGGTGCAAAAAAAAAATAGAACAAAAAACCCTGTGTGGATAACAAATGCAGTGAAAAAGGCGATAAGCGACAAGAAAGCATCATTCAAAAAATGGAAAAAGGACCAAACAAAGGACAACCAAAAGGAGCACAAGAAACACCAAAGAGAGTGTCACCGAGTGGTTAGGAAAGCAAAAAGAGAGTATGAAGAGAGACTGGCGGGGGAAGCAACAAACTTTAAATCATTCTTCAGGTACGTTAAGGGGAAGCAACCAACAAGGGAGGAAGTGGGACCCTTAGATGAAGGAGACAGAAAGGGAGTGGTAAAAGAGGAAAAAGAGATAGCTGAAAAGTTGAACGAGTTCTTCATGTCAGTCTTCACGAGGGAAGACACAACCAACATTCCGGAACCCGAAGAGATTGTAAATGGAGATCAGGATGATAAGCTGGTCCAACTAGAGGTAAGCCAAGAGGATGTCCTCAGGCAGATAGACAGGCTAAAGAGCAACAAATCACCAGGACCGGACGGCATTCACCCAAGGGTACTCAAGGAACTAAGGAACGAAATAGCAGAGCCACTTCAACAAATATGCAACCTATCCTTAAAAACTGGATAGATCCCGGAGGACTGGAAAATAGCAAATGTCACGCCCATCTTCAAGAAGGGTTCTAGGGGTGACCCGGGAAACTACAGGCCGGTGAGCTTGACCTCAGTCCCGGGAAAGATGATGGAAGCGCTGATTAAGAACAGCGATAACAATGGATACACATCGATAACAATGGACAGCTAAAGTCGAGTCAGCATGGCTTCTGCAAGGGTAGGTCATGCCTCACAAACTTATTGCACTTCTTTGAGGGGATAAACAGCCAGGTGGATAAAGGGGAATCCATAGACATCATCTACCTTGACTTCCAAAAAGCCTTTGACAAGGTACCACACGAAAGACTGCTTAAGAAGCTATGGAACCACAGGGTGCAAGGGGAGGTCCACCGATGGATCAAAAACTGGCTGGCACACAGGAGACAGAGGGTTGGAGTAAAGGGCCATTACTCAGACTGGCAATGGGTCACGAGCGGAGTTCCGCAGGGGTCGGTGCTGGGACCGCTCCTGTTCAATATATTTATAAACGACCTGGAGGCAGGAACAAAATGTGAGGTCATTAAATTTGCGGATGACACCAAACTATACAGCAGGGTTAAAACCACGAAAGACTGCGAAGACCTACAAAAGGATCTGACGACACTGGAAGAGTGGGCCAAAAAGTGGCAAATGAGCTTCAACATAGGGAAATGCAAGGTCATGCATGTACGGAAAAAAAACCCGATGTTTACTTACAAAATGGGGGGATCACTGCTAGGGGTAAGTAACCTTGAAAGAGACCCGGGAGTGATGGTAGACACAACACTGAAGGCGTCGGCATAGTGCGCCACAGCCTCAAGGAAAGCAAACAAAATGTTGGGTATCATTAAGAAGGGTATCACGACCAGGACGAAGGAAGTCATCCTGCCACTGTATCGTGCAATGGTACGCAGGAAGTCATCCTGCCACTGTATCGTGCAATGGTACGCCCGCATCTGGAGTACTGTGTCCAGTACTGGTCACCGTACCTGAAGAAGGACATGGCAGTGCTTGAGGGAGTCCAGAGAAGAGCAACTAAGCTGATAAAGGGTATGGAGAATCTCTCATATACTGACAGACTGAAAAAGCTGGGGCTGTTCTCCCTGGAGAAGCGGAGACTTAGAGGAGACATGATAGAAACCTTCAAGATCCTGAAGGGCATAGAAAAAGTAGACAGGGACAGATTTTTCAAATTATGGGGAACCACAAGTACAAGGGGGCACTCGGAGAAATTGAATGGGGACAGGTTTAGGACAAATGCTAGGAAGTTCTTTTTCACCCAGAGGGTGGTGGATACATGGAACGCGCTTCCGGAGGCTGTGATAGGCAGGAGCACGTTACAGGGCTTCAAAGAAGGTTTGGATAGGTTCCTAGAGGACAAAGGGATTGAGGGGTACAGATAGAAGTAGAGGTAGGTTAAAGAAATAGTCAGGCACCACTGCTCAGGCAATAGGCCTGATGGGCCGCCACGGGAGCGGACCGCTGGGCGAGATGGACCTCTGGTCTGACTCAGCGGAGGCAACTTCTTATGTTCTTATGTTCCTGCCACTGTCCCCCCTCCCCCCCTTTCACTTTACTTTGTATGCTATTTTTATTTCTTCTTTCTGGAACATATTGATCAAGTTTCAAGTTTAATGATTTTTTGATTAATCGTTTAATCATAATTCAAAGCGATGTACAATTTAAAATACATTCAATGGGAAACAATACAATACAAACTTTAAATAATGACATAATTTTAAAAATGGTTCAACATACAATACAAATCAAACTTTAAATAATGACATAATATTAAAAATGGTTCAACATATTCATAACATAAGATAAAAAAGGGGATGTGAAATACAATTCATGATAGAAAAGTAAAACAAAAAAGGAAAAAAACATTGGGAAGGTATGTAACAGTAGAATATAATATTTAAAACTACAGTCTAAAAATTAATAAATCAAATGCCAAAGGCATCTTTAAAAAGAAATGTTTTTAGATTATTTTTAAATTTTCCCAGATCATGCTCATTTCGTAGAAAGATTGGGAGGGCGTTCCAGATCTGTGGAGCAGTTACTGAAAAGATGAATTGCCGTCTTGTAGTAATGATCTTAAGTGAGGGAATAGTTAGTAGATTTTGCTCATTAGACCTTAATGTTCTACTTGGATTGTATGGGATTAATAATTTATATATAAAAGCTGGAGTTTTATTGAGTAAAGACTTAAAAGTGAGCAGACAGAGTTTATATGTTATTCGATGAGTGACAGGGAGCCAATGTGCTTCTATTAAAAGAGGAGTAACATGATCAAACTTTCTAGAGTTAGTTATAAGTTTAATAGAGACGTTTTGAATAATTTGGAGACGTTTGATCTCATTCAATGCTATTCCTTTAAAGAGTGCGTTGCAGTAGTCCAATTTAAAAATTACCAACGAATGAATAAGAATATTTAATGATTTGGGGCATAGAAATTTTGAAATTGCTCGAATCTTACGTAGTCTAAAAAAAGTGGTTTTTAACAATAGTACTGATGTGATCATGAAAATTAAGTTCGGTGTCAAAAGGTAACCCCTAAGATTTTTATATTGTTTACTAATTGCAATGGGATATTTTTTATAGTAATAGGAGCAATGAGAGTGGAACTTTCTTTCCATGGGAATAACATAACATTAGATTTGTTGATATTGAGTGCCAATTTGTTCGCATTTAACCAGTGATAAACTAGGTCAAGTTTTTCACTGATCTCTTGGATATCAGACATTTTATTGGTATCAATTGAGTGCAGAAGCTGGATTTCGTCTGCATATGCTTAAACTTGAAAACCCACGGATTGACACAAAGTAATTAACGGAGCAAGAAAGATATTGAATAATAAAGGAGAAAGAATAGATCCTTGAGGAACACCGTGAGTAGTTAAAGAAAAGTTTGAGATTGAGTCTTTAAAGAAAACAGCAGAAGTACGATCTGATAAAAAGGATGTAAACCAGGATTGTATTTTATGCCTCTTTCAGTCTCCCACAATCACTCCCTGCAGCAGCTTCCACTATTTAGCTCTGCAATTTGCACCAACTGTGTTGTCTGATTTTCTGTCATTCTGCAGGAAGTCCCCTCCCCTTTTGCTGACATCATTGTCTTCTGCCAAGCCCACCCACAGACGAATAGGACTGCATCATAGGGGGTGGGACTTTACAGAGAAATTCCCCACTGAAAGACAGCCTGTTGCTGTCATTAAAAATGAGCATTCCATTCTTAAGGTGGTGTGCCCTACATCCTGGAGATCCTGAGAATCCTGCAAATCCTGGTTTTTTACCATGTTCCCAAGCAGGTTGCAGTTTTGCGTTTGTTTTTGGAACATAGAGGGCACCATACTATGAGGAAGAGGCTGTCTCTTCCTGGGATCACAGCACGCGTTACGTGAGGTTTTCACATTGGATTGTCCAGTGTGATACTGAGCACAATTTTGTAAGTTTTGTTAGTGTTCTTTTCTTTCGATAGTGTTGCGACTCGGGCAACTGCAGCTTGGATGAGGTGGAATCGCTATTGAGAAACGCTGGACTTATATACCTATTAACGTTGAATAAACGGGGAGAAGGCAGAGAGGGAAAGCGATCAGTCAATTATGCTACGTAAGTACTTCCCGCTTTTGTTGTAGGTGACAACGAAAGCCTAATGTTTGCTGTGTGAACACAAATTAGTATATAGCTTTTATTTTAAATTTATTTTAATTTGAAATAATGCCTGTGAAATTGGAACACGCAGGGGAGCGAGGGGAGGGCAGAACAAGGAGCAGCAGTGGAGCAATGGAGTTTCAAAGTTATGAGCTCCAGGTAGATTTCAAGCCAGCTGTAAATTTGTAGTCACCCCATCGGGGTGCATGCATATATGCAATCTGCAGTACTGATTTCAGTGCATTAAATAATAGATTACAAATAACGCACTGCTTTGAGATGTTAATTTAAAACTTGGACTAGCCAAAATGTTTCCCTCTCTTAGCAGCTTCATAGGCTGTCTTGTAGAAACTGTCACTCTGTGCCTGGATATTGTGGCGGGGCCATGGATAAGCCTAGCGCTGGCAACCCAGCTCCTGCCCCAGGCGCAGGACGGAGCGCTCCCTGGAGGACTCCTGCTGGATAATCCCAGTAGAAAATAGCATACACTGCTCACTTGGTAAAGTTCAGATTTTTCTTTTTATTATCCCCAGTTCAAGGCACTGGGTCTCAAATAGTCCCTCTTGGCTGAGTGGACTTGAAACAAATAATACATCAGCAATGCTTTTCCTTTATAAGAGAGTCCAGACTGCTGTTCAGGCAGATAAACCAAAAATAAACAAAAACGTTTTTTTTCTTCAGTTTCACCAATTGTGCCTGTGGATACTTCAGGAAGCTTTTCCCACCTGACCCACCTGAAGTACAATGCCCCCACTACCCTTATGCTCCTGGGGTAGGGGCTGGGGAACCATCCACCCTTTTCTGACTGGTTTAAGTCCCCACCCAAAAGTTCCCCTATTCAGGGCTATGTAACGTCAGGTCACTGAATTCCCGTTCAGGTTCTCTGCAAGGCCTATCTCTCGGGCTCTAATTGACACATTCACACTTCCTTACAGTCCTGCTTAAGGGAGAAAGAACGCTGCACAGAAAGATGTTAACTTTCATTCCCCTCCCCCATTCATTACCTTATTGACTGTAGTTAGATAGGAGATCCCAGGCTGCCAGACTGCACTCCATTTCACTTCCTTCAGAGACCTCTATCTCTATCTCCATTAGGGACTCTCCGCTCTCTGAGGCTGGATAGAAATTCCCTTCAGGGGCAGCTACTGGCCAGCCCTGCTCTGGAAGCCTTTCTCCTCCCTTGAGCTTCTGCCTGGGAGCCAGAAGTTTGTTAATTCGTGAGGGCTATAGGACAGCCTGTTCTTTAGCCCTGGACTGTGAAAGAAAACTCCTAGCTGTTTCCTTCCTGCTCTGCACGGCACGTCTCTCTCTTGCAGTTCCTGAGTTCCCCCGAGTGTTCCCAGGTGTGTTGATTTTATGCTGCAGGCTCGTTCCCACTCTCCCTCTGGGTTTGTCTTGCCTGTCAGCTCCGCCCCTTTCCTTAAGCCTTCCTGGGCTAGTTTTCTTTACCAGAGGTTTTACTGGAGAACTGCCCAAGGAATTATAAAAGGGATTATAGTGCCCTAACTCAGGTATTTTGCTTTCTGTCCTTCTCTCTCTGCCTTGCCCTGCCTGTTGGCTCTTTACAATAGGAACAGAGTTAATGGGCAGCTTCCTGGGCTTAGGAATAGGGACAGCCCTTTGCATGGCAGGGTTTAAAACTGGGTTTAAACCAGTGACAGGAGCTTCCCTGTCACAATATACTGTACCTCATTCCAAAACTTTTGTTTGTGCCCATTTTTTCCTTTTACTTGTCAGTTCTGTTCCATAGAAAATGATGTGTGTGACACTACAGAAATATAGTAGAAATAAGGTAAATAAAGACCAGAGTTGGGTGTATATAAAAACTCACCTCTTCCTTTGACCTTCGATAAAATAGTTCCAATCTAAATACCATTTGTCTGTGCAGCAAGATCAACCATCACTGATACTACTGTGCCCTGCCATACATTCCATACCATGTCATACCTAACACATATTATCATGCTCTGTTATGTACTAATCTTGCATTGTCACGTACTGTCATTGCCAATATTTCCACACTTTGCCAAACATTCAATGTTATACCACACCTAACATATATTATCATTCACAGGTATGTATTGTACTGCCATGCATTGTCATATTCTTGCCATGCTTCTGTATGTATTCTTTGCCATACAATGTACTGTCATGCAACCTAATGCACTTCTATGCTGTTATGTACTGCCTTACCACGCTTCATACTGTCAGGCACTATAATGTAGTGTGAAGCTAATAACATCACCACCCTATCCTGCATGAAATATTGTCCTGTTATATCCTATTAAGTATTGCCATGCTTTTTGACTACTATCATGTTCCCCTATATATTGTCCTATCATACATGACCTAAAATGTACTGTCATGCTCTACATTACAATACCCTGTTCTACTTTATTATGTATGTAAACTTGTAACCCATTTTGAGCAATCAGGCTATAAATCCAAATAAATAAATAAATAACTTTTACAAATAATACATTATTTTTCACAGTAACCTACCTAGACTACTAACTGTAACATATTTCTGTTTCCTAATGAAACTAGTGACTGTTTTATATTACTTTTGGAAAGTAACTTGTTACTTTTAAAAGTAATATATTGCCAGTGATATGATGCCAGTAATATATTTCTAGTACTATTATTTTATTTTCCTTTGATAAATGACATTCTTTCCTCTCAAAGTAGTGAACAACAGAAAATAAGTCTAAATCTATCTCCTCAGGAAAGACAGTGTATTAAATTAATAATAAACAATAAGCCATATGATATTACGTAGAGAGAGAAAGAGATAATGGTTACTATGGATGGGCAGACTAGATGGGCCATTTGGCCTTTATCTGCCAACATATTTCTGTGTTTCTAATATATTACTTGACCAACACTGAGACCATATGGCATAAGAATAGCCTTTCAATCTAGCCTGGTATGCTGTTTCCACCAGGGATGCGTTGTCAGAGTCAGAAGCAATTTTTAGGCTGTGGAGTCAATCAGTGAAAATGTGACAACTTCAACTCGTTCTTGGGCAGTTATTCCATGTTCTTTATCATGCCATATGAGGACTCAGATGATTGGAGTCCAATCCTGGATCTTCCGCACATAACTGCAGCACTCAAAAGTCTTGATCGACATGGCAGCTGGTCAAGTTTCTCTTCCAGAGGCATTCAGACAGAAGTGCTCTTAGATTCTTGCCTTTTGGGCAAAGCAGCTCTGTCTACATGACATTCTCTCCAAGTCCTGGGGGGTCCATGGCGGCCTCCATGGATGTGGTCCCTTGGGCAAGGGCGCTTATGCGTCCTTTGCAGCCTGTGCTACTCTCATGTTGGGCTCCGCAGATGGCAGCGTTGCAAACAGTTCTTCATTGGACTCTGGAGGCCTGGGCCATCAAGAATTGGTGGCTTCTTCCACAGTCCCTCTCCAGGGGCATACAGCCGTTTTAAAAATAACTTTAAAAGTTTTCTTTTTAAAGATGCTTTTAATCTTTAAATTATACTCAAATTGAAAATTAGTTACCTTCCAGGATTATACTACCCCCTCCCTAATGTTTTTTCCATTTATGGTTCTTTTTTCTACTTTAAAGCACTGATTTGTAACTTTATTCCTCCATCCCTTGTGTATCAATTAGTTTGTAAGTTTGTCGGTCTAACCCATTATTTTTAAATTTTAAACAGTATGTCTAAATGTATGTTCATTTTTATTGTATTGTATCTCGCTTAGTAAATTTGAATAAGAAATTTATCAAATCAAAATAAAACTTGAAACTTGATTGCATCTTGGGTGGTTGTGACGACAGATGCCATGGCATCTGCCATCCCATTTAGAGGCGTAGGACGCCCTCTCTAAGGTAATGGTCAATCGACTGCTTGGAGCTGTGGGTTATTTGCATGGCTTTGATGAAATTAAAGCCCACTCTTTCTCTGGATGATGTGTCATCTCCAGGGCCTTTTGAAAACACATGTGGCAAGAGTCGCCAATGTTCAAACTGACTTCCTCAGCAGAGTCCTTGGATCCAGGCGAGTAGGCGCTGCTCTCAGCAGCGTTTCAAGCCATTGTGCAGAGCTGGAGTCAGTCTCACTCCGACCTAATAGCATTGACAAAGCCCTCGAAGGCTGTCTGATTCTTCAGTTGAAGATCTGAACCGGGAAGCAAGGACCTAAATGCGCTGGTACTGAAAGGTCACTTGGACACACAAAGTCAGAGGCGTTAAGAAAGTACAAGAGGTTTATTACAGAACTAGTCGTTAAGCCCGTTACATTAACGGGTGCTAGAATTTATGTCTGTCTGTATTTTTCTTTCTGTCTCTTTCCTCCCTCCATTTCCCTGTGTAGCGCTGTCTCTGCTTTCTTCCTCAGTCTGCACTCTCAAGCTGTAACATTACTGCTTAGCTTTTTCTCCCTGCAAGCATCTCTGCTCTCTTTCTCATCCCCAGTCTCTTTGCTATTTTTCTCTTCTTGCAGAGGTCTCTGCTCTCCTTTCTCTATATGTTCCTGATTCCTGCAAACTTCTGTTTTCTCTGTATGCTCTTGATCCTGTGTTTCCCTGTAGGTGTCTTTTCCCTTTTTTTTTTTTTATTCCTTCTTCATGTATGGTTGATTTATTAAAAGTTTTTTTATTTTTCCTATTTGTTGCATGCCTGTCTCCTTGGCCGCTGTATGTTTCAAATTTTTTGCTTTGTGTGTTTGTTTGTGTTTTTTTTGCTGATTGTCTACTTGGTCGCTGTCAGTCTGTCTGTCTCATTGGCTGCTGTATGTCTGTATGCCTTTTTTTCAGTCTAACTCCTTGGCCACTGTATGTCTGGAAGGTTTTTTTTTCCTGAATTTATCCTTGGGCATTGTAATTTTTATTTTTTTCTGTTTGTCTCCTTGGCTGTTTGTATTTTTTTGCTGTCTCTTTGTCTGTCTACTTGGACGCTGTATGTAAGTATGTCTGTCTCCTTGGCTGCTGTATGTCTGTTTGTCATTTTTTTTCCTGTGTCTCTCTCTCCTTGTCCTCTGTGTTTTGTTATTTTTTCAATCTGTGTCTTTAGCCCCCTGTCCTTCTGTGACTGTCTGTGTGTCTCTCTCTACTTGTGCACTGTTGTTTGTTTGTTTTTTTCAATCTCTCTTTAGCTCCTGATCCCCTCTCACTGACCCTTGCGCGACTGCATGTAATTCCGGTTAGGTTTCCATGGCAACCCTGCTCGCGGGTCTGTGAGTGTAGGGCCGTTTTGTCGGGTCTGGCGGCGCCGGGTTGGGAAGAGTCCTGGCTCCTTTTTTGGTTTGGGCCCGTGCAGAGGGGCTCAACAGCGCACAACCACCTTTCCTTCCCTCCCTCCATCAGGTGCAGTGCAGCTCCACCAATGTTAAAAGCAGCCGCGTCGAAATCGGAGCCCTGCCACTGCCGTAGCACTTTCCCCTCTGCCTTGGTCCCGCCCCTTCTCTGACATATGGGACCGCGGCAGAGGGAACGTGTTACGGTGGCGGCAGGGCTCCAATTTCAAAGCAGCTGCTTTTTAACATAGGCGGAGCTGAACTGTACCTGATGGAGGAAGGGAAGGAACGGTGGGGCAAATTTGGTCAACGGCAGGAATTGTTTGGCGGACCAAACACTGTGAAACCGTGAGGAAGGCCGCCGCAGCCTCGCAGCTAGGTAGGGGGACAACAATGGCGCTTATGCTCAAGCCCCCGCCGCAGCTCCTCTCTCGATCCTGGTGCGGTTCGAGAGAGGATTCGTGGTGGCGGCTTGAGCATAAGCGCAATTGTTGTCCAAGTTGCCGAGTTTGGTGACGTAAACCCGCGCATGCGCACTAAAAAAAACGCGACGGATCAGGGAACACATTTTTTTTAGTGCGCATGCGCGTCCTACCATTTTATTATATTAGATGCCGGACTCTAGTGCAGTGAACAGCCTGCTTACTAGAGTGTTAGAATCAGGAAAAGCACGGACTTTTATGCCCTTTTCACTAAACATATGCAAACTCATACATGCAAAAACTACAACTTCTCATTTGTTACTTCTATAACTTTTCTAAAATTATTATTGGTCCTAAGCCAGCACTTATGATAGGTTCAGGGCTACAACTTATAGTCCTATAGGAAACTAGCTCATTTCTCTGCTTATCTAAATCTTACAGTTCTAAATGTTACATATACAGGAGGGTAGGGTACATCATGGCTCAAACTCTTATCTATTTAGCTTACAATGTGGTAAGGTAGGGACATACATTTTAGGCAGGTGAGGTCAGTAGATTATACACTGTTTTCAGCTATGTAGGCCAGAGCAATATTTTAAACAACAGTTAACCATTTCATGACCCTACAGTACGGCTGTAGCCACGGGGAGTAATACTGTATGTGTTTCCTCCCTTCACCGACTTGCGATTCTTCAGAGAAAGTTCAATCTGGTGGCTCCAGATGGGCCTCGTAGACTGTGGTATACAGATCTGATGCGTCTTCGCGTAGATGGAGACCTTCGGTTGCGGGCTATCCCAGACCTCCTCTCTCAGGTTCCAATCTGTATGGAGGATCCTGATCGTTTTGCTCTTATGGTATGGCTATTGAGTTTGAAGTTTTAGAGCCCAAAGGACACTGTGCTGGAGTCCTCTCCACTCTTCTGAAATCTAAGAAGTCAACTGCTGTGTCTGCTTACGCTAAGGCATGAGAGACTCTCCACCATTGATGCAACCAAAACAGTGTTGAGCTGTATTCTGCTTCTGATTCAGTAGTGCTGGAATTTCTCCCAGCGGGCCTTGATAAGGGTCACACTGTGGCTTGTCTTCAGTTCTAACACGCTGGGCTTCTTTGTTTCAGAACCCAAGAAAGTAGTCCTTCGCTTGCATCTTCCCTTATATGGCCAGATTTCTGAGCTGTATTCTGCTTCTGATTCAGTAGTGCTGGAATTTCTCCCAGCGGGCCTTGATAAGGGTCACACTGTGGCTTGTCTTCAGGTCTAACATGCTGGGCTCCTTTGTTTCAGAACCCAAGAAAGTAGTCCTTCACTTGCATCTTCCCTTATGTGGCCAGATTTTGTGAAAGGTGTTCTTTGCATTGGATAACCAATTAAACTGGTCACCCTTACTTCAGCGAAACGTGTCTCTTGTGGAGAGCCTTTCCTGCAGATCTCAGAGACAGAGATTTCTCTTTGCACAACTCCTTCGTTCCTGTGGTGTCAGCATTCCATGTTATTCAGGAAGTGCATTTGCCTGTTTTCAGCCTCCTAGTTCTGAGAAATAGCACCGCCTTTTGTGGCAATTGAATGTTCGCAGAGTTCTTCTGCGCTATTTAGAGGTCACAAATGAGTTTCACCTTTCTGACCTTTTTGTGCTGACTAATTCTTATAAGCGGTGTGCCCCTGCCTTCAAAGCCTCCTTTTAAGATGGATCTGTTAGGTCATTTTGTCAGCCTACATTCTTTGCAGTATTCTGTTAAGGCGCATTCTACCAGAAGTATGGGCCTCCTCATTGGCCGAGGCTAGGGTGATATACCATGAAGAGTCATGAAGAACACTGGTCGCCGTACATGAAGAAGGACACGGTACTACTCGAAAGGGTCCAGAGAAGAGCGACTAAGATGGTTAAGGGGTTGGAGGAGCTGCCGTACAATGAAAGATTAGAGAAACTGGGCCTCTTCTCCCTCGAACAAAGGAGATTGAGAGAAGAGACATGATCGAAACATTCAAGGTACTGAAGAGGATAGACTTAGTAGATAAGGACAGGTTGGTCACCCTCTTCAAGGTAGGGAGAACAAGAGGGTACTCTCTAAAACTAAAAAGGGATAGATTCCTTACAAACATAAGTAAGTCCTTCACCCAGAGAGTGGTAGAAAACTGGAACGTTCTTCCAGAACCTGTCATAGGGGAAAACACCCTCCAGGGATTCAAGACAAAGTTAGACAAGTTCCTGCTGAACAAGAACGTGCTCAGGTAGGGCTAGTCTCAGTTAGGGCACTGGTCTTTGACTAGAGGGCGGCTGCGTGAGCGGATTGCTGGGCATGATGGACCACTGGTCTGACCCAGCAGTGGCAATTCTTATGTTCTTATAAGAGATTTGTAGAGCAGTTACTTGATCCAATCTGCACACCTTTGCCAAATTATACAGGGTGGATATGGCAGCAAACAGCAAGCCAGGGATCTGCCTTTGGGTCTTCAGTCTTGAGGGTTGGTGCAGTCAGCCACAGGCAGGTCAGGTTTTCAGGATAACCACCATGAATATGTATGAGATGGATTTGCATGCACTACCTCTTTGAGATGAAAATCTATCTCATGCATATTTATTGTGGTTGTCCTGAAAACCTGACTTGCTTGTGGCTCTCGAGGACCAGAATTGCCTACCCCTGAGCTAGGGGGTGAAAGGAAAAGATGGAAAGGTGATAGGTAGCTGAAAAATAAAAAGACGGAGAATTGGAAAGTGAGAGAGGGTGAAGTTTGAGAGGTAGAAAAGATACAACATACAGTTCTCCACTACCAGGCACATTGTGAAATGCAAAACCTAAAAAAATATATATTGACATAAAATAGCAAACATGTCATAACAGTATTACTAATCCTATGGTTCAAAAATTAAGAACCCTAGCCTGAATAGGTAGCACTACAAATATTATTCTATAATACCAATATGCCTAATGCAGATAAACATAACAAGTGGGACAGTTACACAGAATACCATACCTTAGCAATATCAAAACACATGTATCTTCAAATACAGAACAAAGGTTCACATATTACAAATAAAAATATAAAGACAAAAAATAAACTGGGAATCTCAAGAAGACAAAGTTTACATGTAACTGCAACACTGAAGGAATAAAACCAGAATTCCATGTTTATTTTTTACTACTCACAATATAGTTTCATTTAGAATGCATATTTCTCAAAAGCCAACGTATTCCAGTTAATAAATCCCAAAATAAACACACTGTTTCTATCTTTTATTTTTCCATTATGCTGGTTCCAGTTTCTCTTTTTTAATTTCTTGTCTATGTTCTGCATTCTTTCCATTGGCTGTTGTTCATTTGTCATGTCTCCTCTTTCTCCTCCTATCTTGTTCATTTCTTCACTATACCTGTCTGACATTCCAGCTGACATTCAAAACAATTAGTTATGCAGACAGCCTGCATAACTAATATTTTTGAGTTGCAATGCCCTCCTAATCCCCCCTCCCAGCTTCCCAATTAGTCATTCCCTCACCCCAAACCCACATGCATCAACAACCCTTCTGAGGTCAAGGTAAGCCCCACCCCCTCAGGACCTACTTGTCTCCCTTGTGGTCCTAGTGGATTTGTTGGGGGCAGGAGTGAAGCATTCTCTCATGCTTCTTGTAGCAGCACTTGCAAAATGGCTGCCACAATCTCTCACAGCTTTCCTGTAGACAGGCTTGGGAGGGGCAGAGAAGGGCATTGATGCTTGTGGACTTGGTAGGAGGGAGGGGGATTAGGAGGGCTTTTAAACTCAAAATAGATATGCGGGTGCTGGTCACATTAAAAACTTTCTTATGGGTCCAGAGAAGAGCAACAAAAATGATAAAGGGCATGGAGAACCTTCCATATGCCGAGAGGCTGGAGAAGCTGGTGCTCTTTTCCCTGGAAAATCGGAGACTTAGAGGGGATATGATAGAAACTTACAAGATTATGAAGGGTATAGAGAAGGTAGAGAGGGACAGATTCTTCAGACTGGCGGGGGCAACAAAAACTAGAGGGCACTCAAAAAAATTGAAGGGAGACGGATTCAGACCAAATGGTTGAAAGTTCTTCTTCACTCAGAGGGTGGTGGACACCTGGAATTCGCTTCCAGAAGAGGTGATAGAGCAGAGTACGATTTTGGGTTTCAAAATGGGATTGGACGAGTTCCTGAAGGAAAAGGGGATTGAAGGGTACAATTAGAGGGTTACTATACAGTACAAAATGCTTTAGAGCATTAGATCACTTACAGGTTGTTGACCTGGGGGGCCGCCGCAGGAGCGGACTGCTGGGCATGATGGACCTGTGGGCTGACTCAGCAGAGGCGATGCTGATGTTCTTATGCAGACGCCAGCTGAATATCTGCTGGGACCCACATAAGCTCTGGCAGCTAGGGCAATGGAAATTAACCCCAAATATTCAGTGCTTGTGCTCAGATATGGTCCCCTCAGCCTATAGCACCAGGTGGTCTCCTATCCCGGTACTAGCCATGTCTGACCCTGCTTAGCTTCTGATAGCAAAAATTTGGGTAAAATTATATAAAATAAAAATTAAAAATTCAAGAAGTAAGGGAAATCCTGTTTTTGTTTTCCTTTGCCTATCCAAAGTAAACATCAAAAGTAAAAAAAAAAAAAAAGCAGCAAAATAACCTAAATGTTTTTGACTGGTGTTTAAGTTAAAAAAAAAGAAAATTCCATCCCTGTGAAAAGCAGCATGTATTTTTTTCTATACTGTCATACAATCATTATGAAGAATGTAAAATTGATTGTTTTAGGCAGGAGGAAGACAGAGGTTTGAAATGGCTGTGGCTGTTGCAGCCTTTGGAAGAGTGAAATTGCCATATAAGAGGAATTTATTGGCATCTCTACTGGGAATTCAGGCATCTTCCTTCAGATGTGATCTTCCACTTGGCTCTTGCCCTCAGCACAGTTTGTCTCGGTGCTCACAGTTTACATGCCTCCACTTGTCTGCAGCCACTTCAGCAGGGCACAATAAATGGTCCAAAGTTAAACATATTTAGGGACCAAAAGATGACGCCAGAGCACGCCTATTTGCAAAACTCTCAATGATGATAAAACTGGCTGTGAGAGGTAAGAAGAAGGAGAAAAGTGACTGATGGGATGTGGGTAGAATTTAGTGTGAACACAAAAAGAAAATGATGAATATTGACTATAGAGGGGAAAAGACCTCAAATGTCGCCATGCCCAAAGCTCATGGCTTGGTTCAAGGGCACATATTACATTACATTACAGATTTCTATTCTGCCATTACCGTTCGGTTCAAAGCGGATTACAAAAAGAGTTATGGAAGAAGGGTTACAACGTTAGATCAGAGAAGGTTTCCAAGACAGGGAAAAGTAGGATCTGGGGTTAGGGAGGGGATGGTAAGAGGGGGGGGTTAAGCTTTATCATGGTATTAAGCTTTATTAAGGGATTTCTTGAAGAGTATAGTTTTTATTTCTTTTCTGAACATCTTGTAGTCTGGGGTTATTGTCAATAGGTTGGAGACTTGGTTGTCTATCTTCGCTGCCTGAGTGCCAGTAGTCCGTTGTATAGTTTTTCCGTTTTACTTCTTTGATTGGGGGGTAAGTGAATGGGGAGTGTGTTTTTCTATGCCTGGTAGAGGTGGTTTGGATGAGGCGGTCATTTAGGTAGGTTGGGCTGTCTCCATTTATAGTTTTAAATAGTATACAGTAGAATTTAAATTGTATTCTTTCCTGGATTGGAAGCCAATGAGAATTGATGAATGCCTCAGTAATGTGATCATGTTTTTTCAATGAATAGACGAGTCTCAGAACTGTATTCTGAATTGTCTGTAGTTGTTTAATCATTATTGCAGGGCAGGGGAGGTAGAGGACGTTGCAATAGTCTAGGATACTTAGGATTAGAGATTGTACTAGGAGCTGAAATTGTGTTTTTTCGAAGAATTTTCAGACTTGTCTAAGGTTTCTCATAACTGCGAAAGATTTCTGTATTGTTTTGTTAATTTGTGGTTGCATGGTGCAGCCTCTGTCAATAGTCATACCTAGAAGTTTTAGGGTGGTTTGCAAAGGGTAGTTGATAGAGTTGATTTCTAAGTTGGTTATGGTTGGGATTTTGTTATTTTCTAGGAGGATGAATTTTATTTTTGTCTGGGTTGAGTTTCAGTTTGTGGTCTTCCATCCAAGTCGTAACTGTAGCTAGAGTTCTGTGTAGTGTGTCTGACATTAAGAGCATTGGTTTGTCGAAAGGAATGAGGATGGTGATGTCATCAGCATAGCTATAAGAGGATAGGCCTTGTTTGTTCAGGTAAACGCCAAGAGAGGCCGTATATAGGTTGAAGAGAGTAGGGGACAGTGGGGACCCTTGTGGAACGCCGCAGGGGTTTAACCAAGGATTGGATTTTTCTTTGTCTGATTTTACATTGTATGTTCTGGATTTTAAGAAACCTTCAAACCATGAGTATACTTTATCTGAGATTCCTATTGAGTCCAAGATTTGCAGTAGGATGTTATGGTCTACCAGGTCAAATGCCGCTGTCAGGTCCAACTGTATGAGCAGCATTTTTTTTCCAATGCTGAGGTGTTGTCTTGCTGTGTCGATAAGGGAGCCTAGTAGTGTCTCTGTGCTGAAGTTAGTTCTGAAGCCGGATTGCGTGGGACGGAGTAAGTTATGGTCCTCGAGATAGTTGGTGAGGAATTTGGCTACTAATCCTTCTGTTAGTTTGATATATAGAGGTATTGAGGCTATTGGTCGATAGTTGGATGAAAGGTCTGTTGGTCCTTTTGGGTCTTTTAAGATTGGGGTGATGATAATTTTGCTGAGATCATTCGGGAAAATGCCATCTGTGAGCATGGTTTGTATCCAGTGTAGGAGTAAGGTACGGAACTTAGTGCTTGCTGATGACAGGAGAAATGGCGGGCAGTGGTTGAGTTCACATGATGCGTGGCTGTACTTATTGTAGAGTTTGTTGAATTCGGTCCAATGTATCTTAGGGAATTGGGACCAAGATCTGTCTGCAGCACAAGATTCATTTTCTGTGGGGAGTATTGTGACTTTGAGTAGGTGGGTTGGGTTATTAATGAGAGTAGCTCTGGTGTTTGTAATTTTATTCTTGAAGTGTTCAGCTAAGAGGGAGGCTGAAGGGGAGGAGTTATTGTTAGTGGTCAAATAGGGTATGGTGTTAGTTAGATCTTTTAATATTTGGAATAGTTTTTTGGTGTCTTGGGTTTCCGTACCTATTAGGTTGGTGTAATGTTTTTTTCTTTTTTCTTTTAATAGAAGTTTGTATTGTTTTCCAGGCGGTTTTCGTGTGATCTTGGTTGGTTTTTCTCCATTTTCTTTCCAGACGTCTACATTGTCTCTTGAGTAGGAGTAATTCTTCGTCGAACCATTGGTCTGATCGTCTGCATGTTCTGGTTTTGGTTTGAAGTGGGGCTTGTTCATCAAGGATGTTGTTGCTCAAATAGCCCCAGTGTGAAATGAAGTCTTTGGGGTTATCTTCTTGGATTGTTTCGTCTACTTTTGACCAGAAAATGGTGGGCTCGATGCGTTTGCGTGATGTATAGGTTATTAATTTGGATATTGGTTTGGATTTGTTTTTGGTCCAGATGATGTTGAAGGTGTAAGTGTAGTGGTCTGACCAGAGGGATGGGGACCAGGTTCCATTAGAAGTTTGAATTTCTTTTTTTTTTTTTTTTTTTTTTTTTTATTATTTATTTATAAATTTCAAATTTACAATCAAGATAAATCTTGTACAGAAAGTGATTACATCAAATGAACGAAAAAATAGACCTCATAAATTTACATAGAAAAAAAAAATTTTTTTTGTATAATCTCTCAAGTCCACAATTATGATCCATGATGTATATTAAACAGAACTAAAAGAAACTTATTCATTAAAGATAAGCTGTACATGGTAACTGATATTCAGGCGTCTAATTTATTGAAGCCCTCATTCTTACCCCTTCTCCAGGCGGGACAAGGAGAGGAAGGCCGTTAGCTGGTTTGGCTCAAAGAAAACATATTTCTGAGATTTGTAATAAACTATACACTTGCAAGGATGACGAAGATAAAAAGTTCCCCCTAAAGCCAAAACACCAGGTTTTAATAATAGAAACTCCTTTCTACGTCTTTGTGTATCTCTTGCCAAGTCTGGGAACATTTGTATTTTTAAATCAAGAAACTTTTTCGCTTTATTTTTAAAGAATAATCTCAGAAGCCAATTCTTATCCATCGTAATAGCCAAGGTCACAATCAATGTAGCAGGTATTGCAACTTCTTTATCAGATAATTCAAGCATAGCTGATACATCCATTGGTCCCTGAATTTTTTCTTCTTGAAGATCTTGAATTTTATTAGGTAGATAATAGACCTGGGTGAAAGGAGGCAATAAATCTTCCGATACTTCCAATATCTCCAACATATACCTTTTTAACATTTCTCTTGGAGTCACTGTCAAGATCCGTGGAAAATTAATCAGTCTTAAATTATTATTCCTGGAGAAATTTTCAAATGTCTCTATCTTTCTTCTTAAATTTATATTATCCTTAATTAAAGTGTCCTGAAGCAATTTGGAAGATTTAAGTTGATCTTTTATGCTTTGAATATCTAATTTGGATTCTCCCAAGTCTTGTTTTATCTGAAAAACTTCTTTCTCTTGAATTTTTATTTTTCCCTCTATTTGAAGATGATTAGTATTTACTGTCTTAGTTAGATTAGCAATCAGATCCCACAAAGCCTCCAATGTAACTTCTTGGGGTTTCACTATATTGAGTGTCTGCAAGTTTAATAGTGATAAGTTAGGCTCACCAGCTGAGGAACCTTCTCCTCTCCGTATCTCCTGTGTCGGGGTTGATTCTGAGATGGAAATCTCCTCGTGTACACTCAGGCTCAACTGCGATCCCTGTGAGCCTGAGTCGATGTTCTTCTCGCCGTTCCCCACAGCCTCTGGGAGGGGGCCCAAGCCGACTTCCGGCTGCCTCCCCACTCCCGGGGAGCTAGCGGCTCGAGGGTTAGGAGGAGGGATTCGTGCGTCGGGGCTCAATGTGATCTCGTGAGCCCGAGGAGACACCTCCAGTCTGTCATCAGGAAGCGTCTCAGCCGGGGGCGATACCGACGCTCCGATGACGCCCTGCATCCGCCGCAGCAACTCCTCAATATTACCGGAGGAGGTTATTCCGGGATGCCGTGAGGCCGAAGAAGCTCCCTTTCCCCTTCTCTTCGGCATGACCAAAACTCTGCGGCACCAACAACAGAGAAGTAAGTTTTTAAGAAGTAGGCTTGCCGACGGCGTTCAGCAGACCATGACCGCGGCCATCTTGGATCAGAAGTTTGAATTTCTGAAGTAGATGTTTGATGGGTCATGAAGGTTGCAAAATGTCCAGTTGGTGTCCTTTCTCATGAGTAGTTTGTGGGTTTAAAATTTGGAAGGATAGGGCATTGAGGAAAGAAAGTAGATTGTTTACTGGCTTGGATGAATGGTCTTCAAGATGAAGGTTTAGGTCTCCTAGGATAAGATTGTGTGCTGCTGTAAGTGAGTTTTGGTATATGAAGTTTTCAAATTCGGATCTAACCATGGCCCAGTTTCCCGGTGTTATATAACAGAGCATGCAGTTTAGTGAGTTTTTCAGTGTGGTGGAAGAGATTTGACATGCTAAAAGGTCCATGTAAGGGGTGGAAGTTTTTTCCAATATGTTTAAGGTTAGGGAGTCTTTGAGTAAGATCGCTAATCCACCTCCTCTTTTTTTCTCTCTGCAGGTCTCTGTAATTTTGTATCCTTGAGGGCAGACTTCTGTAATTCTTGGGTCTGTGTCCGATGTTAGCCAGGTTTCTGTGAGGAAGAGGCAGTCTAGGTTTTCATTTTTTATCCAGGTTTTTATAAGTTCTGTTTTTGGACCTAGGGCTCTAACGTTTAAGTAGGCACAGTTAAGGGTGGTGGTTTCTGTTTGGTGGTTGTGAATCGTTTTAGGGTAGATGAGTGAATTTGGGTTATGGTGCGGTTTGGTCTTGGGTTGTGTTGCTCTTCTTCCCCATGCTGGTGTTATTGGGTGTTGAACGCTTGTTTGGTGGTTGGAGTTTCTGTCTATTGGAACTCTCCTGTTAGGGTGAAGAGTTTTGATTGCAATTGAGCTAGTGGGAATGTTGAGTAGGTTGTTTGCTTCTACCTTACAGCTGGATATGAGAAGGATTATTAATAGGATAATCTGGGTGTTTGTTTGTGGAATTAGCTTCATTATGAAGGTGGGGCTGCTGGTAGAGGCAGTGTAGTTTCCAGTGGTTAGGTTGTTGGCTGTGTTTAGTGTCTGGGTAGGAGAGTGGGTTGTGGAGGGAGGTGTTGAGGACCGGCGAGAAGGTAAAAGAAACTAAAACTGGCAAAATCAAACTTTTAAACTGTTGGGGAGATCCCGCTGAGCCTTCCAACTGGCTCAGCGGTGCACCGTCGGGAGGGGAGGGGGCATATGGGGGCAAGGGTATTATCATGGGTCAAAAAACCCTCCTAATATTATGTGTACGAAGTGCAATCAGTGAAAAAATAATATTGTGTATTTTTTTCTATTCACATAGTAAATCACTTGATACAAACAGTGGATTTTTGCCAGCAAACACATATCTAACCCCCTCTTCTACAAAGCCGTGCGGTAATGGCCCTGAAGCCCATAGAGATTTAAAGAGCTTTGGGGCTGTTGCTGCGCGGCTTTGTAGAAGAGGGGGTAAGAGTGCTGCATTAAGAGGCTTCCTAAAGCAAACAGGAAACATACAAGACAATCACACAACTCCTGTCAGAACCCAAAGCTCGCTTAATATCCTATTGTTTATGGCTATCAAAAATATATTGCATTGCTGCAATAACTTATCCAAAGTAGAATTCATGGTATGGCGGAATACAGTATGTATTACTACCAAATTTGAAAGTGTGATTGCAGTAAAACATCATCCACGCTTTGGACCGTAGACAAATAGTAAGTATTTCAGATTATATTGCATAAGGTATATATTGATTACCTCTTAGCTTAATTTAATGTGTGATGCTCGTTGGGAGTTCTCTTACATGCTTGCATGTATAACTTCCACCAATAATTTGTTTACTGGCCTTGCCATATATACCGTATTTTTCGCTCCATAAGACGCACTTTTTTCCCCCCCAAAAGTTGGTGGAAAAAAGAGTGCGTCTTATGAAGCGAATATCCCCCCTCCCCCCCCCCCTCCCCACCCAGCTTTCTCTCTGCAACCGTTCCTATTTCTTGGAAAACCTCAATTATCATTCCTATTATAAAAAATTTCAAAAATAGTCAAGATGACACCTCAAACTACCGACCAATCTCCAATTTACCATTTCTAATGAAATTATCCGAAAAATTAGTCTTCGATCAACTCTCTGACTTTATCGAATCTTCTAATGCCCTTCACCCCAACCAAACAGGTTTTCGAAAACATCATAGTACAGAATACTCGATGATCGGTCTTATAACAAATATCCATTATTACCTCGACCATCACAAATCAGTCGCCCTTTTCTCTTTAGACTTATCAGCCGCATTCGACACAATTGATCACGAACTTTTATTAAATCGGATGCAATCACTAGGCATAGGCGGTCAAGTTTTACAATGGTTAACTTCATTCTTATCTGACCGTACTTCCCGAGTCAAATTTAACGATGTTTTTTCTTCAAATTATTCCTCAACCTATGGGGTGCCGCAAGGATCAATATTATCTCCTCTCTTATTTAACATTTTCTTATCACCTCTTCTTACTATTTCTCAATCACTTGGCTTTACAACTTTCTCCTATGCAGATGATATACAACTCATACATCCTATTGACCCAGAAAAAGATGAAGAAATACAAGCCATTAACAAAAAACTAGAAATAATAAAAAACTGGTTAAATTGTAACAAACTGGCACTAAATATACAGAAAACTAAGACCATGCTTTTCACCTGGAAAGCAAACCTAATACCAATATCACCATTTATTCTAAACAACATCCCTATAGAATCTGTATCTAAACTGAAAATTCTCGGAGTAATAATTGACGTAGACCTATCATTTCACAGTCATATTAGTGAAATAGTTAGATCATGCTTCTATAGACTACGTCTTATTCGATCAATTTCCACCTTTCTTGATTCCAAATCTATCAATATTCTTATTCATTCTCTCATCATATCTAAATTAGATTATTGTAACTCCCTCTTCATTAATATAACCCAGAAAGAAAAAAGACGACTTCAGATAATTCAAAATACCGCAATAAAATTAATCCATAAAGCTAAAAAATATGATCACGTCACTCCACTACTGATTAAATCACATTGGCTACCCATCTCCCACCGTATAACTTTCAAAATTATACTATTAGTACATAAAACACTGACTTTCAATGAACCACAATTTATTTCTAAAATGATCATTCCATATAACTCTGTACATTCTTTACGATCATCTACTTCGAACTTATTATCTATCCCCTCCTTAAAAATTATTGGCATAAGAAGAAACGACATATTTTCCGTTATGGCACCCACATTATGGAACTCATTACCAAATTACATAAGAATAGAAAAAGACTTACAAACGTTTAAAAGATTTTTAAAAACTTTTTTATTTCAAGATGCATTTGAACACATGATATAACACACATTATTTTTATACATTTTATTACAAACATTGGACCTTCCAAATCCCCTTACTCCGTACTGTGTTTTCCCTTTCATGTAAATTTCAATAGATAAAAATGATGTAACTTTCCCCTTCTTTCCTGCCTAGTCATGTTATTCCTTGACCTCAAATGTATTGTATTGGCTGTTCCTAAAAATTTTTATACTGTTTCAAATTGTCTGTATTATGTCTAATCTGTCAAAATTATATGTGAAACCACTATCTGTGGCTTTTAGAGTGTACATCGCCTAGATATTTTGATAGGCGATTCATAAAATGCTAATAAACTTGAAACTTGAAACTACCTTTAAATTTTGGAGATTGGTGGACAGCTGCCTGCTGCTGTGTCGTGGCACACAAGTGCGCTAATGCCTGGGCCTGCGACACTTATTGTGTCAGTCGCTGGTAATTTGCAGGACGGCTGCCTGCTGATTACTGGCACGTTGGAGCCAGCAGCGCACAAGCGTGCTGCTGCATGGGCACGTGCCACTTCTGAATGGCTGCCTCAGTTTTCGCCTCATGAAAACTGAGGCAGACATTTAGAAGTGGCGCGCGCTCACCCAGCAACGCACTTGTGCACCGCTGACCCCGATGTCCCTCGGCCCAAATTGCTGACATTGTTATACAAATTTTGGTGTTGGGGCAAAGTTTATTGAGTTTCTCTGGCCTCCTTTCCCTTAAGGATTGTTTCCTAGAAAA
This sequence comes from Geotrypetes seraphini, assembly GCF_902459505.1. Taxonomy (NCBI): domain Eukaryota; kingdom Metazoa; phylum Chordata; class Amphibia; order Gymnophiona; family Dermophiidae; genus Geotrypetes; species Geotrypetes seraphini. Next base: position 147,197,457 of record NC_047089.1, on the reverse strand, counting down.
AAAGCCCAGAAGACTGGCTTTTGAATGTTGTCTTCACTCCCACAATTCCTGAACAAGTGTCACTGCAGGCACTAGAACATTATTACATTTTGGCTTTTATTTTTATGCTGTTTGTATTTTGAAACTTATTTTTAGTATTAATGTTACATTGTTTCCCTCTGGTGTACTAAGCCTGGAGCTTTGTAGAAAGGTAGGTCACTGATTGACTGTCTGGTTGCTGTATCAATAAGCCTCTTTACAGAAGGAATATTGGCCTTTGAATCTTTCAGTTCTACTACTTGGTGAGACGCAGTGAGGTATCGGCGAGGAAATCTGGAGATGAGCATGTTCCAATCAGAATCTGGAAGCGTGGTGTTTGTTCAGTGACTTGGCTTTTCTTCATTCTCTTCCTTGATGGGAATTTTAAATTGTTTGTAATTTGGGAAGTTAGAAGAAAGGTTTTTCCCAGGACAAGCAGGCAGCCTATTCTCACTTGTGGGTGACGTCATCCACGGAGTCCGGATGCGGACAGCCTCGCAAGCAGACTTACGTGTAGAAAACTCAGAAGTTTTGAGTCTGCCTCACCGCGCATGTGCGAGTGCCTTCCCGCCCAGCTTAGGGTGTGTCTCCTCAGTTCTCAGTTTTCCGCGGAGCCGAGAAGTCTGTTTTTGATGCTCTGCACTGAACTTCTCTTACTGCGGCGCGTGTTTTATTTTATTTATTACCGGGTCGCTGTGGTTTTTTTTTAGTTATTGTGTAAAAAAAAAAAGAGTTATTTTCGTCGGCTGACTGGTGGGCCCTGCCGCATTCCCTCAGCCTGCGGGCTTCGACTTTGCAGCGGTTATCTTTCCTTCTATGTCCCGACTGGTCACGGGCTTCAAGAAGTGTAGCCAGTGTTAGCCCTCAAACGTTGGCGAGTTCAAGTGGAAAAGATTTTTAATATGGAAACCCGTGCTATATCCTCTGACTTGGTCAAGCCTGCTGTGGGGTGTCCTCCTGCCTCCACAACTCTGACCTCAAGTCTTGTCAGACCTTCCTCATTTGGACAGTCCTCGACCTCGAGTAAATCTGCCAAGTCTTCTCCTGAGCTTCCCTCAGGTCAGATGCCTCAGCAGACGGTTATGGCGGTGGTCTTCAAGCATCACTCCTCCAAGTCGAAGCATGCTTCCTCTCCCACCTTTAGCCTCAGAAAGTGGTCCAGTTTCAGACTTGGATCCACAATTGCAGGCTACCATCCAGACCATTCTAAAGCAAATACAGTCCTGCCTCGACTCTGCTTCCTGCAGTCCAGCCTGGGCACTCAGCAGGCCGACAAGAGGTCGAGTCCTTGCCTGTGCCTCAAGCTGCATCTACACATTCTATGCAAGGAGTCGAGTCTTTGCGAGTGTCTGGTCTGGAAGCTACACACTCTATGCAAAGAGTCAAGTCTCAACTGGAATCCTCACACTCCATAGAAGAAGCCGAGTCTTTGGGAGTGCTTCGAGATTCCTCGATCCAAACCACTGAGTCTATGGGGTTTCGATCTACAGTTTCCAGCCCTATATCCTCTCCAAAAGCATTGCCCGTTCTGAGGCACAGGGCGAAGTCTAGACCTCACATGAGACCTGTTCCAGGCAGCACTCTCATCGCCGGTCGAGGCCCTCATCGAGGCATTCATCCTCTTCTAGAGAGAAGCCAACCTTGTTCAGGCCTTCCAGCTCTTCGAGGCCTCCAACTCCTTGATCAAGGACATCAGTCGCAGAACCCGAGAACTCAGCTGATTCCAGTGCCTTGTCCCAGTCTGTCTATTCGCTGGGATACCAATACTCCAGAGAGGCCTTGCCTTCGTTTCCACTTGAGGCGCCTCGAGGTCATCGAGTTCCTCTCGAGGCCATGCTGTGGCGGATCAATTGTCCTTTTCCTTCTTCCTCTGTCAGAGGGTTGACGACCTGGACCTTAAATTGGACGCTGGATTGCAGTACTCTAAGGAGTATTTAGAGGAAATGAGTATGCCTCGACCTCCTGCAGAGTCTCTCAAGCTTCCTTTTAACAGGCTTCTGTCTCAGAATTTCAAATGAAACCTGGAGACTCCTTATGCTATCCCTCCTGTTCCAGGCAAGTTGGAATCGAGGTATAGAACTCTACATTGCAAGGGCTTTGAGAACTCCCAACTATCTCATCAATCCCTTCTTGTGTAATCTTCATTGAAGAGGAGTCATCTTTCCAGGGTCTATGCTACCGTACCTCCTGGAAGTGAGGGCAGGACCATGGACAAGTTTGTCCGTCATCTTTATCAAAATTCGATGATGACCTCCAGGGTTTTAAATTATAATTTCCTCTTTACTACTTATATCAAATATTTTATTGATATACTCCCTGGCTTCTCTAAAGACCTTGGTCAACACAGGCTTTTAGAGTTTCAGCATGTCTTTCAACTCAGGTTGCATCTTCTTCAGTTATCTTTGAACTTTCCTCAAGGGTTACTGCATTCTCTATAGTGATGCGCCGTCTGGCCTGGCTTCGCATCATCGATATGGTTCCCAGCCTTCAGGATCGTCTGGCTAATATTCCTTGTGAGGGCAATGACCTCTTTGATAAATCCATAAAGGCTGCCGCCAAGAAATTGTCTGAGTACGAGAAATCTTTTAAGAACATAAGAATTGCCACTGCTGAGTCAGACCAGTGGTCCATCATGCCCATCAGTCCGCTCACGCGGCGGCCCTCTGGTCTAAGACCAGCACCCTAACTGAGACTAGCCCTACCAGCGCACGTTCTTGTTCAGCAGAAACTTGCCTAACTTTGTCTTGAATCCTTGGAGGGTGTTTTCCCCTATAACAGCCTCTGGAAGAAAGTTCCAGCTTTCTACCACTTTCTGGGTGAAGAAGAATTTCCTTATGTTTGTACGGAATCTATCCCCTTTCAACTTTAGAGAGTGCCCTCTTGTTCTCCCTACCTCGGAGAGGGTGAACAACCTGTCCTTATCTACTAAATCTATACCCTTCAGTACCTTGAATGGTTCGATCATGTCCTCTCTCAATCTCCTCTGTTCGAGGGAGAAGAGGCCCAGTTTCTCTAATCTTTCGCTGTACCGCAGCTCCTCAAGCCCCTTAACCATCTTAGTCGCTCTTCTCTGGACCCTTTCGAATAGTGCCGTGTCCTTCTTCATGTACGGCGACCAGTGCTGGATGCAGTACTCCAGGTGAGGGCGTACCATGGTCCGATACATCGGCATGATAACCTTCTCTGATCTGTTCGTGATCCCCTTCTTTATCATTCCCAGCATTCTGTTTGCCCTTTTTGCTGCCTTTTTGTGTGAACGGCTTCATCGACTAGTCGATCAGAACTCCCAAGTCCCTTTCCTGGGAGGTCTCTCCAAGTACCGCCTCAGACATCCTGTATTCGTGCATGAGATTTTTGTTACCGATATGCATCACTTTACACTTATCCACGTTGAACCTCATCTGCCTTGTCGATGCCCATTCCTCGAGCTTGATTATGTCACATTGCAGATCTTCGCAATCCCCCTGCGTCTTTACTACTATGAATAACTTTGTATCATCGTACCTGTGTCCAGATCATTTATAAAGATGTTAAAGAGCACGGGTCCAAGCACCGAGCCCTGTGGCACCCCACTGGTGACGCTCTTCCAGTCCGAGTATTATCCATTTACCCCCACTCTCTGTTTCCTATGCTCCAGCCAGTTTTTAATCCACGTGAGTATTTCACCCTCAATTCCATGGCTTGCAATTTTCCGAAGTAGTCGTTCATGCAGAACCTTTTCGAACGCCTTCTGAAAATCCATTGTCGGACCAGAGCTTCCTCCTAAGAAACAGCAACCTCAGAAGCAACAAAAATCTCAACTTTCTGCTGCACCTAAGGCTACCCAGCCTTTTTGACTTTAAAACAGAGCATAACCACCACCGTTCTGTCTCTGACTTCTCTTCCCCCTATAGGAGATTGTCTCCATCATTTTTACCACCGATGGACGACAATTACATCCGACCTCTGGGTGCTGTCCATCATCAGGGAAGGATGCTCTCTTCATTTCACTCAGATTCCACCAGAGCTTCCTCCAAAAGAGTATCCTTCCAATCTGCCCTTCTTCAGGAAGCTCAAGCTCTGCTTCGTCTCCATGCCATAGAACCACTTCCTTTGGAACAGCAGAATAGGAGATTTTACTCCCGTTACTTCCTTGTTCCGGAGAAGATGGGCGATCTGCAGCCTATTCTGGATCTCAGGGCTCTCAACAAATTTTTAGTCAAAAAAAAATTTTGAATGTTGTCCCTGGCATCTCTTTATCCCCTTCTAAAACAGAACAACTGGTTATGCTCTCTGGATCTCAAGGAGGCCTACACTCATATTCCCATTCATCCGGCCTCCCGTCAATATCTCAGATTTCGGGTAGGGAATCTGCATTTTCTTTTTTTTTTATATATATATATTTATTGAATTTTCAATATAATCAAGCATAACTTGTATAGAAAGGAAATTCAGCAAGAAAAACAAAATATAAGGATAAACATTATATAAGGTAACAGAAATAAGCTTGAATTCCAACTCAAGTCCTCTAATAGATCCAAGATGGATAAGAGGCGAATAATAACAGAGTAAAATTACTGCAATAATAGCTAGTTAACTGAGAGTAATACACCTTTCTTACTTAAACTGAGCACTCATGTTCCCTCTTTCTCCAAACATGAAGTTGAGAGAAAAGTTGTCAGTTGCGATGGCTCAAAGAAAACAAATTTATGTGAACAATAAATAATTACATATTTACAAGGATGTCGCAAGTAAAATGTCGCCCCTAGAGCTATAACACCAGGTTTCCTTAACAAAAATTTATGTCTCCTTCTCTGGGTATCCTTAGCCAAGTCTGGAAACATCTGTATTTTACAGCCTAAAAATTCTTTTTGCTTCTTTTTAAAGAAAAGTCTCAGCAACCAGTTTTTATCTGGTGCGAAAGCTACTGTCAAAAGTAAAGTTGCTGGGGTCACTATTTCTTTATCAGATCTTTCCAAAATATCAGATATATTCATTTGTTCTTGTCCTAATTCCTGTTGTTGTTGGTCTTGCATTTTACTTGGTAGATAATAAACCTGTGTAAGTGGAGGCAGTGTCTCTTCTGAGAGCTCCAAAATTTCTGTCATATAACGTTTCAACATTTCTTTAGGAGCTACCATAGGAGCCCTAGGAAAATTGATCAATCTAAGATTATTATTGCGGGAAAAGTTTTCCATTGCCTCCATCTTCCTTCTTAAGTTAGTATTGTCTTTAATTAAAGTCTCTGTAATTTGCTTTGAAACTTTTAATTCTTGATAGACATTCTGTACTGAAGTCTTAGAATCCTCAATTCCAATCTTCAAATTTTTAATCTCAGTGTCATGATCATTCAATTTCTTTTCCATTTGTTGTAATTGTGGATTTACAGACCTTGCCAAATTAGCCACAAGATCCCACAGAGAGTTCAATGTTACCTCAAGGGGTTTCTCAATTTGAAATGAGTCTGACCCTTCAGCAATGTCGCTCACAAACATATTAAACAGAATCAGCCTCAGCACTGATCCCTGAGGCACTCCACTAGTCGCCTTTCCCTCCGAATGAATTCCATTAACCACCACCCTCTGGCATCTGTCCAAGAACCAGCTTCTAATCCAGTTCACGACTTTTGAGCCTTGTATGAGGAACCATGTCAAAGGCTTTGCTGAAATCTTAAGTAAATTACATCTAGTGCATGTCCTTGATCCAATTCTCTGGTCACCCAGTCGAAGAATTCAATCAGATTAATTTGGCACGATTTACCTTTAATAAATCCATATTGCCTCGGATCTTGTAATCCATTAGTTTCTAATAATTTCACTATCCTTTCCTTCAGCATTGTTTCCATTATTTTTCCAGTAACCAAAGTGAGGCTTACCGGCATGTAATTTCCCACTTTAGCTCTGCAACCACTTTTGTGGAGAGGGACCAATCCGCTCCTCTCCCATCTTTAAAGATCTATTGAAAAAATCTTTAAGAAGACCTGCCAGAACCTCTCAGAGCTCCCTCAATATCCTGGGATGGATCCTGTCTGGTCTCATAGCTTTGTCCACCTTCAATTTTTCAAGTTGTTCATAAACGCTTTCTTCTGTGAACAGCGCAGTACCATTCCATTCTCAAGTGTAACTCTGCTGACCAATTGGTGTCCTTCTCTATGTTTTTCTTCTGTGAACACTGAAGAGAAGTATTTGTTTAGCACATTTTTTTCCTCATCACTCTCCACATAGCGGTTCGTACTTTCTTTCAGTCTCGTAATTCCATTTTTTGTTTTCCTCCTTTCACTAATATACCTGAAAAGATTTTTGTCTCCCTTTTTTATGTTTATAGCCATTTGATCTTTCACTAGATGTATCTTTCTCTTGACTTCTTTCAATTTTATCCAATATTCCTTTCTGTACTCCTCTTGTAAAGTTTCTCTTTATTGTATTTACATTTCCTTCATTGTATTCACAGTTTCTTTTATTGTAAACCGCCTAGAAGTCGCAAGATAGCTGGCGGTATATAAAAATAAAGTTATTATTATTATTATTATTAATGAGTTTTTTAATATTTCATGAATGCAATTCTTTTGCCTTTATTTTTTCTGCCACTAGTTTGGAGAACCATATCTCAAGTTTCAAGTTTATTATTAAATTTGATTAATCGCCTATTCCAAATTCTAAGCGATGTACAAATAGATAAAATTACAGAGTTAGGGGAAACAGACATAACTAACAAGAAAGACTAAGTCTACTAAACATGATAAAAATCCAACTTATACAAACATATTAAAACATGAGGAGAGGCTAGGAAAGAAATACAATCTGATTATAAAGAAAAACAATTAAGGTTAAAAATGATAGGAAAGGGAAAGAAAAACCAAAATAATAAAATAATCATTCCTAGAATATCCCAGTTCAGAAAATCCAGATGAGTGATGTATATCAGCAGAGAGCGTGGCAGAATGTCAAAGTCACTAAATCAGTTGATATAATTTATCAACCCATATCAGACATTCAATTGTTTGTTTTTCAAATGGTTTATGTAAATGTAACCCCCTCCTTCTCAGACTAAGGTAAAAAGTATCCCTCTTGAAATAAGATTTGTTTTGTAGTCGTAAACACCGAAGGTTACATTGATACCTTTCCGCAGGAGAAGGAATGAGTTACATAAAAAAAATAATAATGAATGTAATAATAAAATGTAATGTAACCTGTAAATAAAAATGTTAATTAAACCATAAACAAAATAGATATAAAGAAGCACTAAGGATTCAAAATTTAAATAGAAATAAAATATAATAAACAAATGCTGTATATCAAATCTAGACAAATAAATTATACTTCCCCTCTGTATGGTAAGCCCTTTGAAAAATAATCAAAGGGCTCTTCATATTGGATGAGCCCTGCAAGAGAAAAGGGGAAGTTCGGGGGGGGGGAGGTTAGAAAGTTTAAATAATTAAGGGATTGAATGGGACTGTTATAAGGAGTGGAAGTAATGGGAAGAGGAAGATTTATTGGTGAGTGGAAACAAAGGAGTGAAAGGTAATGATTGGTGGGAAAAGGAAAGATGTGATTGGCTTATTTGGGCGGGAGAATTGTGAGAAGTTTGTTTGTGGGAGGTTGGGGTCTGCGGAGGGTAGGCAGTAAAGAGGAGATAGAAAATTGGGAATTTGGAGGGTAGTTTGAGGTTTTAATTTGTTTCATTCGGTTCTTTTCTGTTCTTTTATTTTAATATTTATTTTATTTTCTTTGGCTTTTAGTTTCTTCTTTATACTTTGTGAATTAATTAAAGTCCTGGCAAAAAAAAGGGGGAGGGGGTGGCTTACCTTTTGGTTTGCGGCGTTGGTGGGAGTCTGGGAAGTGTTGGACATTCGGTGCCTTCCTGTTTTGAGGGCGACGACGGCGTCGGGCTGTGGGCGGTGTTTTTTGTGTGCTGTCGGGTTGACCGGCGGAAGTGCCTGCTGACGCGAAGAGGCCGCGTTTGACGGAGCGCGGCAGTGACTCGGGCCCTGAATTGGCTGCGCATTACAGGAAACGCAATGGCTGTTTTTTTCTTGTCGGGCTCGGTGGCGGTTGAGGCACGGGACAGTGACTCAGGCCCTGAATTGGCTGCGCTTTACAGGAAACGCAGCGGCTGTTTTTCTTGCCGGGCTCGGTGGCGGTTGAGGCAGGCACGGGACAGCAAATCGGGTAGGTGTCTTCCCAGCTGTGTGCGGGACTTGTGCAAGGGAGTTTGGGCGGGGAGAGGAGGGGAGGGCCAGTGTGAGTGTGCTGTTTTGAGGGCTTTGGAGTCTGCTGTTGTGTTACAGCAGTGTGCTGGAAAGCAGCCTGGTGGGTGAGTGTTTGCTGTGTCTTTGCTGCTTCTGCTGGGGACTTCTTCAGCTTGTGCTTCAGGTTTCCTGGTTCCTTTTATGTGTAGTAGGTGGGAGGGAGATTCCTGTTGGGCTGGTGTAGTGTGACAGGGTTGGTAACTGAAGGGGGAAAGGGTTTTGTTATTATGGCTCCCAAGAAAATTTTGCCTCCCCAGGCTAGCAAACGTACAACTGGCCTTGGGGTTCGTTTGGCTGCTAAGCGGCCAGCTTCAGCTCCCAGGGTGGCTGGTAAGGCTGGTGGAGCGCGGGGGCGAACAGCGGCAGGTGGTTTGCGTGTTTCTGCAGGTGCTGCCCATTCCGGCAGGAATGCTGCGGTGGGGGCAGTGCGTGCCCAGAGGTCGACTCCAGTGCCTGTGCAGTCTGCGGTTCCAGTGGAGGCGGAGGAGGATCCTGTTCCTGGCACTTCCCAATCTCAATCTAATACAGTTGCTGCGGTAGCTCCTGCTGGTGAGTTTGCTATCTGTGTTTCTGATTTGTTGGGTATGGTGTCTGGGGGGCAGGGGACTGACAGGTTGTCCGGCGGGGTAGTGGGTAGTTCGGGGGTTGCTAAAGGGAAGTCTTTGGGACAACGGTTGCGTAATAAAAAATTCTTACATCGTTTGCAGCATGTGGTAAAACATTTGGATAGGGAACGTAAGAGTAAGAAGTCTGACTCTGGGGATCTCATGAAGGTTTGGGAATCCTCTGATTCGTGGGACTCTTCGCATTCCCCCTCCTCCTCTTCATCTTCCGATGTGGTGCCGGTGGTTTCTGCTGGGGAGGTGGGTGCCAGTTTGACTGGGGCTGCACGGGGTGGGGTTGCACAGTTTTCTAGATCAGGGCATACTTTATGTGAGATTGCTCCATTGGATGGGCAGTTGTCGCAAAAATGGAAGAGAAAAATTTTACGTATGAAATATATTGATGTATTTGCTTTATTGGAGTCTGAGCGAGACGGTATTGACAAGAAAAAGAGTGAGGACACAAAAGATGACGGGAGAAAAAAGCACAGTAGAGTTTTGCGGACTATATTCAATTGGTTATTAGGGTTCAATGTTTATGCTAGCGTTTTAGGTGGGGCGAAGCCTGGATTGTATCCCAGTTTACTTCGTTATGCGGATTTAATTTTGCGGGCCTACCGGACCTATGGTGGGTGGGCCTGGTTAAATTATGATGAACATTTTCGGCATAGTATTCCTCAGGATAAGTCTGAGGCCTGGGGTTATAGGGACGTTGATTTGTGGCTCACTGAAATGACTTCTGTGAGACCAGCGTTTTTTCGAGGAGTACCCTCCTCAGGTGGATCTTTGCCCTTGGGGAAGGGTAGTTCCGGACAGGTGGGGTTTGGAAGAGGTGGGTCATTTGGGTGGCAAGGAAGTATGCGAGGTGGTGCCGTGGGCTCCGCCTGTTTCCAGTTCAATGGAGGTCGGTGTGAACGTGTTGGATGTCGATTTCGGCATGTGTGCAGTCAGTGTACGGGCCCTCATCCAGCCATTCGTTGTCCGGGAGCTTGGGCTAGGGGGCCAGCAGGGCGGTCAAATTGGTCCAATGCCCAGGGTGTGTCGGGTCAAGGCCCCGTCACCCGTTGATTTGCAGCAGCTTTCTGTTTGGTTGCGCATTTATCCAAATCGGGTGGATGCGGGACTACTATGGGAGGGTTTTGCCGAAAGGTTCACTATTCCTTTTGATGGTCCCTTATTATCTCATAACTGTGTTAATTCCCCGTCAGTGCAAAAGTATGCGGGAGTAGTACGTGAAAAATTGAGTAAAGAGCTTAAATTGGGATGAATTGCGGGGCCTTTCCGAGCTCCTCCTTTTGACAATTTGGTGTTTTCGCCAATTGGTGTGATACCGAAGAAGGAACCTGGGAAATTCTGTTTAATTCATAATTTATCCTTTCCTTTGGGTCAAAGTGTCAATTCTTTTATTGACCCTAGTTTTTGCTCCGTTCAATATGCTTCATTTGATTGTGCTGTGGAGATGTTGCAGAGTTTGGGTCCAGGGGCTTAATGGCTAAAGCAGATATAGAATCTGCTTTTCGTTTATTGCCTGTACATCCATCCTCCTTTCATTTATTGGGCTTCCGTTTTGAGCAGAATTATTTCGATAAATGTATGCCCATGGGTTGCTCTGTCTCCTGTGCCTATTTTGAGGCTTTTTTGACATTTTTGCATTGGGTGGCAGAGCACAGTTCTGGGTCTGCTTGTATTGTTCATTATCTGGATGATTTTTTGTTTGGGGGGGTGGTGGGGTCTGCTCAGTGTGGTATTCTTTTAGACAAGTTTCGTAGTCTTATGCATGATTTGGGTGTTCCTTTGGCTGAAGGGAAATCTGAAGGACCTTGCTCTACTTTGGTATTTTTGGGAATTGAGCTAGATTCTGTTCTTATGGAATCTCGATTACCTGTGGAGAAGGTCCAAGCTTTGCGTGCTGAGATTGAGAGAGCAATACAGAGGTGTAAATTGACCCTTGCTGAAGTGCAGTCTTTAGTGGGGCAGTTGAATTTTGCCTCTCGGGTAATACCAATGGGTTGCGTTTTTGCGCGGCGTTTGGCCTTATTGACAAAAGGGGTTACGAAGAAGTATTACCGTATACGCTTGTCTCGTGCAGTTCGGGATGATTTGTTGATTTGGCATACCTTTTTGATGCATTTTAATGGGGTAAGAGTATGGCCACAGCTAGCGGTGTCTGCTGTGGATCTTCAATTATTTACAGATGCTGCAGGAGGGTTTGGTTTCGGTATTTATTTTCATGGGGCATGGTGCTCGGCTGCATGGCCTGAGTGATGGCGTGCTCGTGGGTGATGTGCCAATGTTGCCTTTTTGGAGTTATTTCCTGTTTGGGTGGCATTGCAATTATTTGGATGGCGTTTGCAGAATCGCAGAGTAATTTTGAGTTCTGACAATGTAGCAGTTGTGGAGGCTGTCAATCGACAACGTGCGCATTGCCCGTTGTTGTTAGGGGTATTGCACTTAGTTGTGTTGGCCTGTTTACAGTTGAATCTGACGTTGCGGGCGAGACATGTGCCGGGTCATTTTAATGAGATTGCGGATTCTCTCTCTCGCTTTCAGTGGACCTGTTTTCATGCTTTGGCTCCAAGAGCGGACGAGGAACCAACTCTGATGCCTGCAGATTTGTGGCAGCACTTCCTGGACTCTTCTCGACTTTGCTGACGGATTCTTTAGCACCAAATACGTGGAAAGCTTACAGGGCTGGCTGGCGTCGTTTTGACCACTTTTTGCAGCACTGTAAGGGTGCTGGTGTTGCAGTCATTGATGAGAATTGCATTATTTCTTTTATTTTATTTGCTCATTGGGTTGGATGGTCTGTTGGCATGGTGAATCAGACTTTGGCTGGAGTGGCTTTTGTTTGTAAGATTCAAGGATGGAAAGATCCTACTTCATCCTTTTTGGCACGAAAACTTCGTGTAGGGTATGTTCGTGGGTCAGCATCGGTTCGTCCTGCTTTAGTACGGTTGCCTATTTTGCCGCAGCAGTTAGTTGATATAGGAGAGGCACTTCCGGGTATTTGTGTGTCACCCTTTGAGGTGCTTCTTTTATGTCTGGCCTTTTCAGTTGTATTTTTTGGGGCTCTGCGGCTTGGTGAGTTGGTGGCACCTTCTAAGCGGGCATTGGGTTGGACGGGGATTTTGCGTTCCGATGTGTTTTTATACTCACGAGACTTGCATTTTTATATACGGCGCTCTAAGACTGACCATACAGGAAAGGGCAGTTGGGTCCAGTTGCATTCAGTGCTTCCATTTTCAGAGTGTCCGGTGTATTTGACGCATCAGTATGCACCCATTCGACCCGAGGGGGGCTTATATTGGTTGGTGCATGCTGATGGGACGCCGTTAACGCGATTTCAATTTGCTTCAGTTTTGAAACGAATGTTGAGTAGTGTGGGCCTCGATCCTACGCTATTCGGCACGCACTCCTTTAGAATTGGGGCTGCTACTTTTGCGGCTCAGCAGGGAGGGTCCCCAGATCTGATTCGCAGAATTGGGCGTTGGGCTTCCAATAAGTATTTGGGATATGTTCGTTCTGACAATATTGATTGATTTGTACTTTTCTTTTCTTATTTCTTGTTTAGCTCACATCCGGACTTTGCCAGTTGATGTATGTGTCTGGCTTTGTGGGCATTCTTTCCTGTTCTGGGCTCAAAAGCATGCAGCTGAATCTCGTTGGGGGTTGAATCTTGGACTGTCTGAACTGGGTATCTCCATTCACTGGATGGGACAGCGTGGGATGCGCTGGAATCAACTGCTACCCACGCTGTTGGAAGCTACACATTTTTCTTATCCTGATTTAATACTGGTACATTTGGGTGGGAATGATTTGTGCCATGTTAAAGGTGTGGATTTGATTAGGCGAATGAAAGGGGATTTTGTGATTCTTTTGTCTCACTTTCCTTTAACTCGTATAGTATGGTCCAAGATTATCCCTCGCCTGGTATGGAAAGATGCTAGGAGTGAGCGTGCAATTGAGCGGCTGCGACATAGGGTGAATGTGGAGGTGGCTAAATGGGTTGGATGTGTGGAAGGTATGATTCTTAGTCATGATTTATTGACTGCTGATTGCCCGGGATTATATAGGCCTGATGGGGTTAATTTATCGGATATAGGTTTAGATATTTTTCTGAGCACAATTCAGGATTTGTTAGAAGCTGTGTTTCAGGTTTAATTTGGCCGCAGCTCTGGTTCTTTTGGGGAGTGGTGACAAGCATATGCTGTCACCACTTTGGCGGTAAATGAGAAGGGATTCCTACAGGTGGCCAGGGATTATGGGAAAATACCTATGAAATATAATGTTGAATGCTATATGCGGCACCGCAACAGACTGAGGTGAGGCCGGGCGACACCGCAGGTCTTGCAAATGAGATATTTGGAATGAATATAATGTATTGGGATGTTGGGATAAGCAGCTAGGTCGGGACCGACTAGCTGTTGGGATGGGAAACAGGAAGGCCACCTAGGATGAGAGATATGAATTTGAGTTGCATTGTTACTGGAGTATGCTAATTAATAAAGCTGCGGCCAAATTTCTGCCAAAGTTTTTATTGTAAGTGTTTTTATTTATTTAAAGTTGAGGAGTTATGAGTTGTCTGAATGCATGGTGCGAGTTACAAATATTAAGTTCTTCTTGGAGGTTTTTCAGGTTACATAGTAACATAGTAGATGACAGCAGATAAAGACCCGAATGGTCCATCCAGTCTGCCCAACCTGATTCAATTTAAATTTTTTCATTTTTTTTCTTAGCTATTTCTGGGCAAGAATCCAAAGCTCAACCTGGTACTATGCTTGGGTTCCAACTGCCGAAATCTCCGTTAAAACCTACTCCAGCCCATCTACACCCTCACAGCCACTGAAGCCCTCCCCAACCCATCCCCCACCATACACAGACACAGGCTTTCTGTCCTTTCTGTGTAAGGGTATCACATTGGCACGCTGTTGCTAGCAGACTCTCTCCTGCTAGTAGACTCTCTCTTCCTAGCAGACTCTCTCTCTCTTGCTAGCAGACTCTCTCTTGCTAGCAGACTCTCTCTTGCTAGCAGACTCTCTCTTGCTAGTAGACTCTCTCCTGCTAGCAGACTCTCTCTTGTTAGTAGACTATCACTTCCTGAAACCAACCTACTACCCTAATTAAAACCAAATCAACAAACAAACCCTATCTTAAATCTAATAACTCCAAAATTTCCTCAAGTACTTTCTAAACTAGGAAAAGAACAGATAATTGATGTTCTCTATCCTTTTTCCCTTCCCAGAATTTCCTATATCTCAAATCACACACAAAAAAAAATCAAATTCTCAATAAAACTTTCCAGTAAATATTTCCAGAAAAAGGTTTCCAAAGCAGTTTACAAACTTTCTTTCACCAATAATTTATTCAACATTCCATAGAAATCAGTCACAGGACTTTCTTTTAAAAATAAATCATCTCCAAAAATTAGTACCACAGATGTTACTCAAAGAATCTCTCAAACATTTCCCAGAAGATTCTCACAGAATAGCAGACTGAAACTTTATTCAGAAATCAGCACCATATATTTCTTACTCAGAGAATCTCTCAAACCTTTTTCAGAAGATTCTTTAACTTCCAACAAACCTATTTAACTTCAGTCACTTAAACACTTTTATCAAACTTAATTCAACATCAAAATTTCTTCCTTAAGATAAAAAAACCCATCAACAATTACCTTCACAAGAGCCACACAAGCCAAAACACCTCCTCATAGAACCAAAGTCACCCTCCCAACTGTCAAATCTGACAGTTAGAATGTTCAGATAGCTGATGCTGATCTCTGCACTAGGACAATAAACCTGTGAAGGAGATCAGCAACAGAATACCAAAACTGCACCAATACAAAAGACACACAAACCAAACCTTTCAAAATAGGGAAAAAAACACAGTTCTTACATTCCAGATCCTCTCTGCTTCAAAAACCCATCAAAATCTTCTTTAAACCCTGTTTTTCCACACTCAAGTAACTTTTAAACTTTTAACCCTGGTTACATAAACATTTTCAATACTGATTGAATCATTTAAGAAGTAAAGGGCAAATTACTATTCCAGAAAAATGTTGTGTATTACGTGCTCTTGTAGCCCTGTTTCTCTGGGGGTCAGCAAAAGCCTTTGGCTTCAAATGACACATCAATCTCCATTGTACATCCTCAGGTCATGCCCATTTCCTGGTCTGATCATTTGATCATTCTATTCTTGAATTTTCAGTTACATTGATCAACCCCATGTCTCCAGGCCAAGAATGCCCATACATAGACCCAGTATCTCTCTCTAAAGTAATGTCAAAAGCAATTCATCCTCATTGTTTGACCTACTCTCAAACTTTAGCTCATATTCACTAGATCAGGGGTGCCCATACTTTTTTGGCTTGCGAGCTACTTTTAAAATTACCAATTCAAAATGATCTACCATAAATAAAAATTTTAAAAAACACAAAGCATACTGTATGCAGAGAAAATGTTAATTATAATTTATATTCGAGGAGGGGGTTCAAAAAGGTCAAGGTAGATGACTTTAAAATATGCAATTTCATCTCAGTAAAAACTACAATATACAAAAATAGACAAATATACCCCCCTCCCCTTTTACTAAACCGTGATAGTGTTTTTTAGCGCAGAGAGCTGCGCTGCTCCCGATGCTCATAGTCTCCCTGCACTAAAAAACGCTATTGTGGTTTAATAAAAGGGGCCATAGTATAAAATATAAACAGCAGATATAAATTCTCAGAACGGACACATTTTGATCACTAAATTAAAAATAAAATCATTTTTCCTACCTTTGTTGTCTGGTGATTTCATGAGTCTCTCTGGTTGCAGTTCCATCTGACTGTGCATCCAACATTTTTTCCCTTCTTTCTGCCTCCTCCATGCTTCCTCTCCTCCAGACCTTATTCCATTCCCCAACCAACATCTCTCTGTTCCTCCATGAGTCCATTTTTTTCTTCCTCTATCCTTGCCCCCTTCCCTTTCTATCTCTCTCTCTCTTCCTGCTCCCCCTCTTTCTTTGTCTTTCTTTTTCTCTCCCTGCCCCCCTTTCTGTCTGTCTTTCTCCCTGTCTCCCCATTCTGTCTTTTTTATGTTCTAAATGTGATGGCTTTATTTCTGCTCTGATGCAATGTCAAAGATTTCATTACAACACAAAGACCAATAGAAATGGTCATGAGAAGAGGTGGAGAACATGCCATGGACAAACTTTGGATAGATGAGCAAGTGTGCCCCTTTTGTCTGAGAAATGAAATGATCCATCAGAAAGGAAAAAATTTAATTTACACTGAGTAACGCCACAAAAGCCAGGCCCATGCAGCCACTGCACAAACGCCGGGCTCACAAGTCTTCCCCCTACCCCGACATCAATTCTGATGTCATAGAGGAAGTTCCGGGCCAGCCAGACAGTGATTGGCTGACTCAGAACTTCCTCTCCGACATCAGATTTGATGTTGGGGGAGGGGGAAGGCTTATGGGCCCTACTCTTGTGCAGTGGCTGCACTCGCCTCACTTTTGCAGCGTCAGGAGAACGCAAAGGCAACGTGAGTCTATCACGGAGCCTGGGATGGGCTCCACAATCGACTCACATTGCCCTTGCAATCTACTGGTCGATCGCAATCAACCTTTTAGGCACCCCTGCACCAGATAATGTAACCCCTGTGTGGTAAAAAACATTTTTTCTGAGACTGAGAGGGCTCTGGTCTCATGAGGAGATTAATTGCAGATCTGTAAGAGACATATTAGCCCAGGCGTACATGTACCTGCTGGTTTCCCTGGCTGTTATTGACTGTCTTTGTCAGTGGTGAGGGATCTCTTGATGAAGGCAGCTGTGTGTTGAAGACTGTCCTTGTCAGAACTGAGTTTGCAGTATATATTAATAATAATAATAATAATAACTTTATTCTTATATACCGCCAACAATCTTGCGACTTCTAGGCGGTTTACAATAAAAGAAACTGTAAATACAATCAAGAGAAAACTTTAAATACAATCAAAGAAATTGTAGATACAATCAAGAGAGACTTTACATACAGCGAATTAAAGAGTATAGCAGTGTATATCTCATACAATGAATTAGAGAGTATAGCAGTGTACATCTGATAACATTAATAATGTTAACGTCAGTTTGTGTGTTGCAAGGCCAGGAAGTGCCAAGTTGTTTACATAGAAGTAGATATATTCCGTAAGTTCGTAGAATGTTCATATTTAGTGAATAGGGGTTGGGGTTAACAGTTTGCACGTTTAGGTATGTGGTGATGTTACGAGGGGGATTGCTGTTCCGGTTCGTTACCTAGGTATTTCAAGAATAGGTAAGTTTTTAGGTGTTTCCTGAATTCTTCATAGTTGTTTGTGTGCGCAATTAGTTTTTCTAGGTCTTTACCCCATGTGGCTGCTTGATATGATAGCAGTTGTTGATGGTGTCTCTTATATTTGCACCCTCTAGCCGGTGGGGAGACAAATTTCATGTGTGTTTTTCTTTCATGTCTGTTGGTTGGGAATGAGAAGAGGTCTGTAATGTATTTTGGGGCTAGACCATTTAATACTTTGAAGCAGAGACATCCTAGTTTGAACTTCGTGCGCGCCTCCATCGGTAGCCAGTGTAGGAGTCGGTAGGAAGGGGTTATGTGATCGGACTTCTTCAGCCCGAAAATCATCCTGACTGCTGCATTTTGTATCTGTTGTAGTCTTTGCATTTGCTTCTGGGGATTGTCAGATGGGTGATGTTGCAATAGTCCAGGTGGTTTAGTATTAGGGATTGTACTAGAATTCTGAAAGCTGAAGTGTGGAAGTACGCCTTAATGGATTTAAGTTTCCAGAGAGTGAAAAACCCTCTTTTGATTAAGGAGTCTATGTGGTCTTTCATGGTTAGTCCTTGGTCTAGTATTACTCCTAGAATCTTCATCGTTGGTTGAATGGGGTAGTTTAGATTGTTAATGTGTAATGATATTGTCGTATTCTGTACGTGTGGTGAGGCTATGAAGAATTTAGTTTTTTCTGAATTGAGCTTCAGTTTGAAGTCTGTGGTCCATTGATCCATTGTGTTTAGCGCTTCAGTTGCTATGGGGGTGATTTCGGATGGGGATGCTGTAAACGGGATTATGATTGTGAAGTCGTCTGCGTAACTGAATACTTTTATGCCTCGCTGGGTTAGCTTCGTTCCTAATGAAGCTATGTAGACGTTGAAGAGTAGTGGGGATAGTGGGGATCCCTGTGGAACGCCTGATGGGTTTCTCCATGTTTTAGAGAGATTGTGATTGAAGCGAACTTGATAGGTGCGGGTCGTAAGGAAACCTCGGAACCAGTCCAGCACTTCGCCTCCGATGCCGATTGAATCTAAACATTGTAGTAGTTTTTTGTGATCTACCAAGTCGAAGGCTGAGCTCATGTCGAATTGCATCACTAAGGCTTTGTGGCCCTTACTAAATAAGTTACGTAGGTATTCTAAGATTGCTGCTATCACTGTCTCAGTACTGAACAGAGGTCTGAAGCCTGACTGGGTTTCATGTAGCAGTGAGAACCGATCTAGGTAGTCCATCAGTTGGGTTTGTACCAAGCCTTCCATTATTTTTATGAAAAATGGGATAGATGCTACTGGTCTATAGTTGGTTGCTGAAGTTAGGGGTAGTTTATGATTTTTTGGGATTGGGGTGATTATAATGTGACCGTTTTTTGATAGGAATTTTCCGTTTTTGAAATTGTTGGACATATGAGTCCATAGTGTTATCTTAAAGTCTAAAGGGGCTGCTTTCATTATGTTGGGTGGACAGGGATCTAGGATGCAGTTTGATGTGGTATATTTGTTGTAGAGTTTTATGAAGTTATGCCAATCTAAGGAGTTCCAATACATGAAAGGAGTTCCAATACATGAAAGGAGTTCCAATACATGTCCACTGGTGTTTCGTTTTCGTGTGTGTTGGCTATTTGCTGTTCATCTGTGTTGTTTGTTGGGCAGTTGTTCCTTAGGTTCACAATTTTTGAGTTAAAGTGTTGTGCTAGATCGTCTGCTGATGGAAGTTTTATGTCATGCGTTGTTTGACTGTGGCGTGTGGTGTCAAATAGATTTTTTACTAGATTGAACAATTCATGAGTGTTGATTCCTTTTGCACTTATGTTGGATGTATATATTTTGGATGAGTAGAATTTTTTCCTTTTTTCTTTTATCAGTTGTTTATATTCCTTTATGTTTGATCTCCACTTATTCCTGTCGGATATTTCACCTGATTTGTTCCAGATTCTTTCTAGTCGTCGTGTTGATTGTTTCATTTTTTGTAGTTCGGAGTCTAACCAGTTGTTATATTTATTTGAGCGGTTTGTTCTGTTTTGTTTGGGAGCTATTTTGTCTAAGATAGTTGTGCTTGTTTTTAACCATTGTTCCCAGAATTCACCTTCTTCATTCATCTCCTTGCGCGCTTCGTAGTGGGCCCAGTATTCCTCTGGGTTGATGTGGCCCCTTGTGAGATGTTCTTTTTTTATCCTTGGGTGAGTTTTTACTTTAGTTTGGTTCCAGTTTAAATTAAAGTAATAGGTGTAGTGGTCGGACCAGATGTCGTGGTTCCAAATGCCGTTTGATATGGAAATAGTGGGATTTAGGATTTCTTTTGTGGACATAGCTACCAGATCTAGCTGGTGGCCTTTTTCATGGGTTTGTGTAGATGAAGGGAGATTGAAGTTGAGTGAGGATAGGAAGTTTTTAAAATCTTTTGTGTCGGGATTTTTCTCGTTTTCTAAATGTAGGTTTGCGTCTCCTGTAAGATGGAGTAATTGAGTTGTGTAGGATGAATTCATAGAAATCTTCTCTGGCCTTTGACCAGCATTTTGGCGGTATATAAAATAGAATGCAGGAGAGGTATTCTTCTAGGTCCTTATTGCTAATCTTGCATGCTAGTGTTTCTAGTTGGTTGGTTATCTTGGAGTCAATTAATTCTAGTTCGAGTTCTTCCTTGAGGATGACTGCTAGTCCTCCCCCTCTGCGGTCTTCACGGTTTAACATGTGAATTTTGTAGTTATCTGGTATTAGGTCATTTAGTATTGGATCCTCTCCTGATAGTAACCATGTTTCCGTTAGAAAGAGGCAGGCTATCTTTTTGTAGACGATCCAGTCTTTGATTAAGAAAGCTTTGTTCCTTACTGATCTAGTGTTAAGGTAGGCGCAGGGAATGGAGGTAGTTGTGTTGAGTGTGGTAGGTGTATTGATTTTGATGAGTTTTATCTCCCTTGGTCTTTTTTTGAGGGTACGGTGAGGTCTGTTATTACTTGTGATCGTTTTAATATGATTTACTCTTTCTTCCTGTTGGTTAATTAGGAGCCTAATTGGTGTATCAGGTTCATGGGCGGAGTGTAGCTTTGGATAGAGTGATATTGCTTTTTTCACATTGTTGCATAGCAAATATATCAGTAGGATTGATAAGAGCTTCATGATTGCTGATTTGGAATCCTTCTAGTATTGATTTATGTTGGTTTTCTGTCTAAGCAGGCTTTCTGTCTTTATCACTAAATGCTTTTGTAAAGGATTGCGTATATATTATTATAGGATTGTGGAGGATTTGAATGGGGTAGTAGTGGTGGATGGCGGGGGGAGAAGCGGGGGTCCCGCGCTCGTTACCTTGTTGGAGGTCAGCGGATGGTCCGTGGAGCGGTCTTTAGGGCGAAAGTGTTCCACTCAAGTGCTCCCCTCAGGTGCTCCACGAAGGCGCTCACAAAGGCGCAGGCGCCTTTGTCGTGCGCCATTGGCGCTGGATCAATTAAATTAAATGGTGTCCTCCTGCGGGATCGGGGGGGCGGAGCAGGGCTCCCACGCCGGCCCGGTCGAGCTGGTTGGTGAGGTGCTGTGCGCTGGATCAGTTAAATTAAATGGTGTCCTCCTGCGGGATCGGGGGGGCGGAGCAGGGCTCCCACGCCGGCCCGGTTGAGCTGGTTGGTGAGGAGCTGTGCGCTGGATCAGTTAAATTAAATGGTGTCCTCCTGCGGGATCGGGGGGGCGGAGCAGGGCTCCCACGCCGGCCCGGTCGAGCTGGTTGGTGAGGTGCTGTGCGCTGGATCAGTTAAATTAAATGGTGTCCTCCTGCGGGATCGGGGGGGTGGAGCAGGGCTCCCATGCCGGCCCGGTCGAGCTGGTTGGTGAGGTGCTGTGCGCTGGATCAGTTAAATT
This sequence comes from Geotrypetes seraphini, assembly GCF_902459505.1. Taxonomy (NCBI): domain Eukaryota; kingdom Metazoa; phylum Chordata; class Amphibia; order Gymnophiona; family Dermophiidae; genus Geotrypetes; species Geotrypetes seraphini. The sequence continues at coordinate 147,176,478 of NC_047089.1, read as the reverse complement.
AAATGGTGTCCTCCTATATTGGCTCTAGATGTGTGCATGTGAGGTTCTATATTCTGCTTTGCTGGTACAATTGAGTTTTATTTTTAAGGTTCTTTATCAAATAGGCTGGTATTACTTTCATGCTTGAGAAACAATTGGTTTTATTTAGGTGATTTCTCTGTATAATAAATGTTGTGAGAGGTATGACAGCAGTTCTCACAGGAGTTCTTAATAGAAAGTTTTACAACTCCTTGTATTTGCTAAATTTGTTATACTGCCAGACTGAGCTGGAATTCAATGTAAACTCTGCTTGACTGCCTTTGGCAAAACAATTTATTTATTTTTTAAATTTTTATTCTGCTTTGGACTAAAGCAGATTACAATAAATCATACATATTAAAATATGACTCTTATAATATAACGCACAACAAATAGCACCCGAGAGTCAATTATACAAAATTTTGCCTAATTAAAACCTTTTTCTACATAGCTTCATTAAATGTCTTCTCAAGCTTTTAGCCTGATTAATAAAAAGCTTTAACAAAAAAGGTGAGTAACAATTTCTTAAAATTCATCTTGTTGCTACACAGCCGTAAAACCCCTGGCAAAGAGTTCTACACCTGTGATCCTGCTATTGAAACTGCTGTGCCCAAGTTTTCATATAATATACTCCACCACTGTTATTGCTTCCAATTTCATTGCTCCCTGTGATCGTAGAACTTGGTCTGGTATATATTTCTGTAATTTCTGAGTCAGATACCACTGTGCTTCCCTATAAGTTACATGATGAATAATCAAAATTCCCTTTTTCCCTTATTTACATAATGTAACTGAGAGGGTGGGGGGTTAGAGGGGTTTCTGATCTTACATTAATTGCTTGGATTAGTAGAAAAGATTATATTATATGATATACATGATTGCATATGATATGGTAAGGGTGGGAGGTGGGGATAAATTTCATTAATTTAAGATGAGTATAATAGAAATTCAAGTGATGTTTGTAAGTTTAAATGTTATTTCTGTTTACACTTGTAAGTTGTAAAAATGAATAAAGAATTGCAAAAAAAAAAAAAAAAAATCAACATTTTATAATCAATATAGTATGAAATTGGAAGCCAGTGTAGTTGTTTTACTATGGAAGAAATATGTTCATATTGTGCCATACCTGCTATTAACCTTGCTTCAGTATTCTGAATAGTCTGTAGGGCCCATATTCTTGTCTTAGTTACCCCTAATAGCAGAGTTATAGAAGTCAATCTTAGTAATCACCAGGCTTTGTGCAATTGTCCAGAAATCCGGGCCAGATAGCATTGGTTTTATCTGTCGGTAATCCCTGGTGTTAGAGGCAGACCTGGAAATTGTTGCTATCACAGAGACATGGTTCAGTGAATATGCAAACATACCGGGATATAACCTTTTTAGAAAGGACAGAGATGGTCAAAAAGTGGAGGAATAGCTCTCTATGTAAAGATCAATATCCAAGTGACTGAAATGCAAGGGACCTGGGGAGAGGAAGAAGCGATATGGATCGCTCTGAAAAGAGAAGATGGAACTTCTATCTACGTGGGTGTAGTCTACAGACCTCTGACTCAATCGCAGCAAATTGATTAAGATCTGATTGCGGATATCCAAAAGTTTGGAAAGAAAAAGGAGGTGCTGCTGTTGGGAGATTTCAACCTGCCAGATGTGGACTGGAAAGTTCCGTCTACGGAAATCAGAAAGAAGTAGGGAGATTGTGGATGCCTTTCAAGAGGCTCTGCTCAGACAAATGGTGATGGAACCCGCAAGGGAAAAAGCAATATTGGATCTGGTCCTCACAAATGGAGAGAGTATATCTAATGTACGAGTGGGTGCTTACCTGGGAAGTAGCGATCATCAAATGGTTTGCTTTGATATAACCACTAAAGTGGATGGCGGCCGCAGAATACTAAAAGTCCTAGATTTCAAACATACGGACCTTTGTGTGGCTACGGACCTTTGTGTGAAGAAAAAAGAAACTGATATGCTTCTCTAAACTCTAGTGGTGGAGAAAATAAAGGCAAAAGAGTTGGCATTCCTGAAATATTAAAAAAAAAACCAAGGAGTACAGAAAGGACTACCAGGTGAAAGTGAAAGAAGCTAAGAGAGACATACGTATGGCGAAAGCGCAGGCGGAAGAGCAAATGTCTAAAAATGTAAAAAGGGAGACAAATTTTTTTTCAGATATATTAGTGAAAGGAGGAAGATGAAAAAATGGAATTGCGAAACTAAAGATGCTATGAACTGATATGTGGAGAGTGATGTACCGATATGTGGAGAGTGATGAGGAAATAGCAAACGTGCTAAATAAATACTTATGTTCTGTGTTCACAGAAGAAAATCCTGGAGAAGGACCGAGTTTGTTTCAAGTTTAAGTTTCAAGTTTATTTATTAATTTGATGAATCACTTATCCATAATTTACTAAGCGAATTACAACGAGTTATAATAAACATATTAAAAAACAAACAAATAATATTAAGTAAAAAAGGATAAAACACAGACTCATAAACAAACGTAACAAAAATACGAGAAGATAAAGGGGAAAAGTTACATAGTTAATGTTTAGGAAAAAAAGAGGAGAGAACCATAAGGAAGGATGACTTGACTACACTGCATAAATTATGTTTATTTTAAAGACTAGAGGCATCGTTAAAAAGAAAGGTTTTTAGTTTATTTTTAAAATGACTGAGTTCTTTTTCATCTCTTATGTATTGTGGTAGGGAGTTCCAAGTTTGGGGGGCCAAGTTACACAAGAAAATGGCAAAGTTACACAAGAAAATGGAGTAGATTCTGCACCATTCACAGAGGAAAGTGTTTATAAACAACTTGAAAAACTGAAGGTGGACAAAGCGATGGGACCGAACAGGATCCATCCCAGGATACTGAGGGTACTCAGAGAGTTTCTGGTGGGTCCTATTAAAGACTTGTTCAACAAATCTCTGCAGACTGGAGTGGTTCCTGAGGATTGGAGAAGAGCGGGTGTGGTCCCTATTCACAAAAGTGGTCAAAGAGATGAAACGGGAAACTACAGGCCAGTAAGCCTCACTTCGGTTGTTAAAGTAATGGAAGTGTTGCTGAAAGAAAGGATAGTGAACTTCCTAAAATCTAATGGGTTACAGGATCCAAGGCAACATGGCTTTATTAAAGGTAAATCGTGCCAAATGAACCTGATTGAATTTTTTTGATTGAGTGACCAGAGAACTGGATCAAGGACATATGCTAGATGTAATTTGCTTAGATTTCAGCAAAGCCTTTAATACAGTTTCTCATAGGAGGCTCTTGAACAAGCTTGATGGGCTGAAGTTAGGGCCCAAAGTGGTGAACTGGATTAGAAACTGGTTATCGGACAGGCGCCAGAGGGTGGTGGTTAATGGAAGTTGCTCGGAGGAAGGAAAGGTGAGTAGTAGAGTCCCTCAGGGTTCAGTGCTGGGGCTGATCCTGTTCAATATGTTTGTGAGTGACATTGCTGAAGAGTTAGAAGGAAAGGTTTGCCCTTTTCCAGATGATACCAAGATTTATAACAGAGTAGACACCAAGGAGGGAGTGGAAAACATGAAAAAGTATCTACAAAAGTTAGAGGAATGGTCTAATATCTGGCAATTAAATTTCAATACTCAAATGAATGTCGCAGAAGTTCTTGATTAAACAATCAATTAGCTGTTAGTTACTCATATAGACACTTTCTTCTTATGTGAATTGATGTGCTCAGACCCACTACCTCGTGTGAATTGTGAAACTAAAAGTTCACCAGCACGGGTAATTCGGGACCATCATGGCTCCAAGTCCCCCCGCCTAGGGTTATAACACATATAAATGCTTTTACAGTGGTACCTTGGATTACGAGCATAATCCGTTCCAGGAGCATGCTCGTAATCCAAAATGCTCGTTTATCAAAGCGAGTTTCCCCATAGAAAATAATGGAAACTCGCTTTGATGCGTTCCCCCCCCCCCTGATAACCGGCATCGCTCCCCCACCGCTCGCAAAGGCCCCCTCGCTCCAACCGGCACCCCCCATCCCCTTCCCTGCCCAAACAACTTAAACTTACCCCCCTCCCCCCCCGGTCTGGCACCGGCACGCAGGCACAGATCGTGCCAGTGCCTAGAAGTCTTCCGGCTTCTGCCTGCCTTGAGCATGCATCTGCACATGCTCAAGGACTTCTAATTCTCCCTCTCGCCGAATGGTGGATACCGCAATAACCTCCTCTGGGAGAGCATTCCAGGTGTCCACCACTCATTGCGTAAAGCAGAACTTCCTGATATTTGTCCTGGACTTGTCCCCCCTTAGCTTCAGTCCATGTCCTCTTGTCCGTGTCACATTGGACATTGTAAATAATTTTTTTTTCTGCTCTATTTTGTCGATTCCTTTCAGTAGTTTGAAAGTCTCGATCATATCCCCTCACAGTCTCCTTTTCTCAAGGGAGAACAATCCCAGGCTCTTAAGTCGTTCCTTGTATTCCAAGCTCTCCATACCTTTTATTAGCTTCGTTGCTCGTCTCTGCACCCTCTCCAGCAGTTTTATATCCTTCAGATGCTAATTGCAGGCTTTTGAAGCTGAAACACAGACTGTGTCGGGTCTACTATACAGATTGGGTCTAATGTTATAATTTTTCATACAAAATATAAACTGTTTCCTTGTGTTGGAATAAAATTTTAATTATTTTATCTCTGGTTGATGTGTAACATTCCTTCACCACTTCTTTTATTTATTGTGAGTTTTTTGTGGCGTTGATTTCCTTGTTTTTTTGGTGTGTAAAATACTGCAGGAACCAAAAAAAAGAAATCCCCATCAAAGAGATTAAATACCCTCTGCACATGCCTAATGTTTACCTTACAGTATTTTCAATATGACTATCTTAATAATAAGCAAACCCTTATATCACTTGAAATCATACAGCACAGTAAAAGTGGATTTACTAAGAAAAGACTATAGTTATATCATAAAGTGGTTCTTGTCACAAGAGTCTGGCAAAGAGTATAGGGAAGTACTATAGAACCTATGTTTAAAGAACAAACAGTTATAACAACCAATTATGTTCTTATCACCAACTGTTCTTTTTCTCCACAGATGTGTATAGCTGTATCAACACACCTGCTTCTATGCATGTTAGTTTTGTAATAGAGCACTCGGAACAGAGCAAGGAAAATAATAGAAATAAGCATTGTTAATTATTAAGCTCCACTTCTACCACTGCGAGTACTTATGTCAACTCGCATAAATGAAGAACACCTTTTGTCCAGAGCTCCTTAAGGATTCTGCTTTCTTTATTCCTTGGTGCTCACATCTATCCCTTGTTTCTGATATATTAATAAATCCCTCTATTCCTATGAGCCAAGTAAACTTCTTCAGTGAACTTGTAGGTACATTGCTAACAATTTCTAAGCTGAATTTAACCCACAAAGTCTGCTGTTCACTGTGCTTGCTTTCACACTAACTCATATAATACAATAAAATATTACTTGGCCACTGTGAACCTACCACTAGAGATCTCAGTAGCCATTTTGACCATAAAGGGGCAGGAGTGAGTGGGCTATTCTAACTTGGGGGGGGGGAGGGGGTTTGAGAGGGGAGTCAGGACTTGTGAAAGGGCTGGAAGGAGGTCTTGCCTTGTCAGCAGGGGCTGGGGGGAGGGAGGATCTGGATTTTGCTGGGTGGTAGGGAAGAGGACTTTGGTACTGGCCTGCATGTTTCCAGAAGTTATGCAGATTCCAGCTGGTATTCAGTGGCAGCATAGCTAATCAAGCAAATTTAGGACAACTTTCTATTCGGTCCTACATACCTGGTTAGCTGTGCAGGTGCTTGGAATGAATATTGCTGGCACCTGCATAATTCCTATCTCCTTCCAACTCTGCTACCATAATGCCCCTGTGCAGGCCAGCTCCAAAATAGCCAGTTAGGGCCAATATTCAGTGGTACTGCCTGGTTAAGTGCCACTGAATATCAGTTTTAGCTGGCTCCAAGTGATAAGAACATAAAAATTTGCCTCCGCTGGGTCAGACCAGAGGTCCATCCCGCCCAGCGATCCGCTCCCGTGGCGGCCCTCCAAGCCCATCCCCTGTGCAATGGTCCCTGACTATTCCTATAACCTACCTCAACTCCTATCTGTACCCCTCAATCCCCTTATCCTCTAGGAACCTATCCAAACCCTCTTTGAAGCCCTGTAACGTGCTCTGGCCTATTATGGCCTCCAGAAGCGCGTTCCATGTGTCCACCACCCTCTGGGTGAAAAAGAACTTCCTAGCATTTGTTCTAAACCTGCCCACTTTTAATTTCTCCGAGTGCCCCCTTGTACTTGTGGTTCCCCACAGTGTGAAGAATCTGTCCCTGTCTACCTTTTCTATGCCCTTTAGGATTTTGAAGGTTTCTATCTTGTCTCCTCTAAGTCTCCGCTTTTCCAGGGAGAATAGCCCCAGCTTTTTCAGCCTGTCCGCATATGAGAGGTTTTCCATACCCTTTATCAGTTTAGTTGCTCTTCTCTGGACTCCCTCAAGTACTGCCATGTCCTTCTTGAGGTACAGCGACCAGTACTGGACACAGTACTCCAGATGAGGGCGCACCATTGCACGATACATTGGCAAGATGACTTCCTTCATTCTGGCCGTGATACCCTTCTTAATGATACCCAACATTTGGTTTGCTTTCCTTGCGGCCGTCGCACATTGTGCCGACGCCTTCAATGTTGTGTCTACCATCACCCCCAGGTCTCTTTCAAGGTTACTTACCCCTAGCAGTGATCCCCCCATTTTGTAGCTGAACATCGGGTTCTTTTTCCCTACATGCATGACCTTGCATTTCTCTATGTTAAAGCTCATTTGCCACTTTTTTGCCCACTCTTCCAGTGTCGTTAGGTCCCTTTGCAGGTCTTCACAGTCTCTGCGGTTCTAACCCTGCTACAGAGTTTGGTATCATCCGCAAATTTTATAACCTCACATTTTGTTCTCGCGTCCAGGTTGTTAATAAATATATTGAACAGGAGCGGTCCCAGCACCGACCCCTGTGGATCTCCGCTCGTGACCCATTGCCAGTCTGAGTAATGGCCCTTTACTCCAACCCTCTGTTTCCTGCCTGCCAGCCAGTTTTTGATCCATCGGTGGACATCCCCTTGCACCCCGTGGTTCCACAGCTTCTTAAGCAGCCGTTCGTGGGGTACCTTGTCGAAGGTTTTCTGGAAGTCAAGGTAAATGATGTCTATGGATTCCCCTTTATCCATCTGACTGTTTATTCCCTCAAAGAAGTACAGTAAGTTTGTGAGGCATGACCTTCCCTTGCAGAAGCCTTGCTGGCTCGCCCTCAGCTGTCCATTGTTTTCTATGTATTCACAGATGCTGTCCTTAATCAATTCTTCCATCATCTTTCGCAGAATCAAGGTCAAGCTCACCAACCTGTAGTTTCCTGGGTCACCCCTTGAACCCTTTTTAAACATGGGCGTGACATTTTCTATTTTCCAGTCCTCCGGTATCTCCCCAGTTTTTAAGAATAGGTTACATATTTGGCGAAGTGGTTCCGCTATTTCGTTCCTTAGCTCTTTGAGTACCCTTGGGTGGATGCCGTCCGGACCCGATGATTTGTCGCTCTTTAGTCTGTCTATCTGTCGGAGGACATCCTCTTGTCTTACCTCTAGTTGGAACAGCTTTTCATCCTGATCCCTGTTTATGATCTCCTCGAGTTCTGGAATATTGGATGTGTCCTCTCTCGTGAAGACCGACGAGAAGAACTTATTTAACCTGTCAGCTATCTCTTTTTCCTCCTTTACCACTCCCTTCTTGTCTCCATCATCCAATGGTCCCACTTCTTCCCTGGCCGGTTGCTTCCCCTTTACATACCTGAAGAATGGTTTGAAGTTTGTTGCTTTCACTGCCAGTCTCTCCTCATATTCTCTTTTTGCTTTCCTAACCACTCGGTGACATTCTTTTTGGTGTCTTTTGTATTCCTTCTGGTTGTCCTTTGTTTGGTCCTTTTTCCATTTTCTGAAAGATGCTTTCTTGTCACTTATCGCCTTTTTCACTGCTTTTGTTATCCATACTGGGTTTTTTGTTTGATTCTTTTTTCACCCTTTCCTGAACCTGGGGACGTACAGGTTCTGTGCCTCTTGCACCGTTCCTTTGAGTAGGGACCGGCTTTTTCTACAGTCTCCATCCTCCCTGTGTTGCCGCTGAGTTTCTTTCCCACCATATTCCTCATGGCATCATAATTTCCTTTTCTGATGTAAGCTTTGAATATCAGGTGGCAGATTTCATGGCACCAAATACCTGCTTAATGATAGAACTCTATGATCTCCTGGAGGCAGAAGCCTCCGCTCCGAGTCCTTACCAAACCAGTCCTGCTTATATGCACCAACATGTAAAATCCAGCCTTGCACACATGAACTTACCTTACACAAGCTTAGGTGGATTTCACTAAAGGCACAATCTGTCTCTAAAAATAAAGCTGCAGCCCAGACAGCTTCAGAAAATATGTGGTCTTATCTGGTTTCCTCAAAGCATAGTGAATCACTGTTTGAGCCACAGTAACGGATATTGACAAATGCCAGATGTGAATAATTGATCTTCAGTCTTTGAAAAACAAATGACAATTTGCTAATTAAACATAGAAAAATATGATTTAGCAGCACCATAAAGATAACCACTTTCATAAAACCTATGTTCCAAGATCTTTGTTTCTGTTCTGTATTCAGACACCATACAGCAAATAATAACCACTTTCATAAAACCTATGTTCCAAGATCTTTGTTTCTGTTCTGTATTCAGACACCATACAGCAAATGTACTCTTATAAACTGGAAAAAAGCAAAAAAATGCATGGGATGAATAAAAAGTCAGGATTCTCTCACAATCTTTATTCTCAATAAAGTGTTGAGTACTGTATATCAAAACACACTCAGACACTTGACACAGCTGTGTTTCATCTGTCAGCCTTCATCAGGAGTTCACTGAACCTTTCAAGAATAAGTTAAAATATGAACAATATACAGTGGCATACCAAGGGGGGGGGGTGGTCTGCCCCGTGTGCAGCCTTGGGAGGGGGTGCATAGCCGGTCGGTCCCTATCGCGCTCCCTCCCTCTTTACTGCCGCCCTCCTTACTGTCCCACCGAGTTGAATCAGCTCCCTTTCTCCCTCCCTGCCCCTTACCTTTGTGACGCTTTCACCCCCCCCCTCCCCAACAGGCCCAATCTGACAAATCTCCCTCCCCTGTGGCCGGCGATGTCTAAATGTCCTTCTTCCAGCCGTCGGAGCATTGTCGTTGCAAATGGCTGCCGTAAAGGTCATCTCTGATGCAACTTCTGGAAGCTCTAGAGCAGGGGTGTCAAACACAATCACATAAGGGGCCAAAATCTAAAACAAAGACTAAGTCGCAGGATGAATTTTTTGATTAAGATACTTAGGAGTCCTTTTATTAAGGTACGTTAACCGATTTAGGGTGCACTAAAGATTAGCACATGCTAAATTTGCACCTTAATAAAAGGACCCCTTAGTCTTAGAAGTATAGGGTTACAACCTCTTCAACCCCACGCTAGCTCTGTAAAATAAATAAAAAAGACTTTTCCTCTCTCTTTTAGGTCCTAGTTCACGCTTGCAGTCTAATACCAGCTCTGGCAGGATACTCATTTCAAATATGACATATTGTAATCACAAAACAGAAAATAAAATTATTTTTTCTACCTTTTGTTGTCTGGTCATTATTCAAATCATGGTCTCAGATCCTGTTCAAGGGGACCAAGCTGCTGGATGATGCCTTCGAGATGTTCATGCCCATCTCCAAGAGCTTCATGAGCTCAGACATGGAGCTCTGGAACTTTTTGTGTAGCCTCAAGCACAAGTTCTTACCGGTCTACAGCACGGGGAGGACCAGGCAAACCCAAGCAACAAAGACAGCTGGGAGGACCAGGCGAACCTGAGCAGTGCAGGGATGACCAGGTGAAACCGAGTGGTGACGGCAGCTGCCACTACCATGGCACTGAGGAAGGCACTCATGAAGAGCAGCGGCAGTGGTGATGACGCCGATGGCAGTAGATAGAATAGCCATGCCAGCTCCCGCAAGTTGCTGCAATATTCCTGCACCTGGGCAAGACCCTGGAGGAAATCTGGAGAGTGGCCACCCCCACCCTCACCAGCTTCCCCACCATCTGCATGAAAGGCATCTCATCAGAGCAGTACGTGAGCTGATTGGGTAAAAAAAATGTGTACTGGGAGCTGATTGGGTAAAACAAATGTCTATCGGCAGGCCAGCTTAAGTACAAATATGTTATTGTCTCACGGGCCAAATATTATTACACCAAGGGTCAGATTTGGCCCATGGGCCAGAGTTTGACACCCCTGCTCTAGCGGGCCTCTAGTGGCTATGACAAAGCTGTTCCCTATAGCCCCTGAGTTTCAACAGCTATTTGTCCTGCCTAGGGTAGATTTGTTGGTAGCTCAAATTACCAAACATACTTCTCTGCCTAGTGAAGGTGAAGTGATTTTAAAGGATGTGCAGGATCACAGAGTAGATGTAGTCTTCAAAAGGCAATTTGAGACCTTGGCTTTGGGACTAAAGGCAGCAGCAGAGGCTTCCTGTGTTGCATGCACCTGACATACTAGAGTACGTCAGAATACCACGATGGATGATGACACCCCCAGTTTTTAATGCTTGGGGTGGATTAAGTAGCAGATGACACATTCATGGGCATGAGAAAAGTTTCTGCTTATTCTAGCTCTGCCCTTAGCATGCTTTGGATCAGACAATGGACAAGAGATTTGGTTTCTAAAGCCACCTTGAGCAGGCTTCCCTTCAAAAGAAGGCTGTTTGGATGAATTTGGATGATTTTACAGCCACTGTGACAGATCATCACCCTAAGCTCTTCCAGACAGAACCAAGTGACCAAAAAGTAATTTTCAGGCTATCGGCAGTTTTGTCAGTACTCAGGAGGGTCCTCTGCCCAAAGATCACCTCAGGGTTCTCGAGACAATCAGTTTGAGAGAACTGTATAGAAAAAGTAAATAAATGTTATCATTATATTGTACTTGGTAGTGGCATTGAAAGTCCAGTATTTCCTGTTGGAAGTGCTCATCTTGCTCATCTGAGTATGCTCACATGTTCTCCTTCAATATCTCAAGATGAGCATCAAGAACATGGACTTTAAGAGACATCCAGGGCATTCCTCTGCCACATCACTGATGATGTCATCTGCAACACAGCACACAGAACGCACCAGCGGGAGAAGGCCATGAAGCAGCCTATTTAGATTGCTGCTGATGCTACCATTTGGAAGAAGGTATGTCGGTCTCGTGGTCGACAGGGTTTGGATGGGAGGGAGAGATGGAAGGGTCAGCGGGAGTTTGGCTGCATGGCATGGGAGAGAGGGATATAAAGATGCTGTACAGGGGGATGGGAGGATATAAGCTGTGCAAGGGTTCTGCTGCACAAGGGATGGGAGGGAGGGATAGAAACATGCTGTGCAAAGGTTCTGCTGGGGAGGGAAGGACAGAAAGATGAAGGATGGGAAGGGAGGGAAGGAGAGAAATATGCTGCAGAGGGAAGGCACAAGGGGATGGGTGAGAGGGGAGGAAAGATGCTACACATGTGGGGAGAGAAAGGAAAGAGGAAGAATTGGGGTGAAGGAGAGGAAGGGAGATATCCCGAAAATAAGACCTAGTGCATTTTAAGGGCCCAAAATTAATATAAGACACTGTCTTATTTGGGGGGAAATACGGTATTATGTATGATCGATATAAAGTATGTTTAAAGTTATTTTTAAAATAGGCTGATGGCACCTAATATGAGTAAGACTATTTCTGTATCTTCTTGCTACCTTTTCTTGGCCCCAAGTTGCACTTTTTTATGTACCTGAGGATCATCTCTTTCCCCAGAAATTGGAATAACTTGTTGGAACTAACATGTCTGTTAGCAGTCGTATTCTTGTGGTTTTCTCTTTGACCTCTGTCTTTTTTTTTTTTTTTTGCATTGAGCTTTGTAATGGTGAAAATGAAAATTAATGGGAAAGGATATCTAGTTTTTGTAGATTGGCCTCACCATGATCACCCAAATTTATAATCTCAGTTTATATTTGAGTCAATCTTTTCTCTGTTTTTGTTTTGATGGGTTTAGATTCAAGTATTTATGGTAATATGAATTCTCCTGCATCCTTACATGTAGTTCACAAAAGGCTCCAAAATCAGTAGAGATTTTTATTTTCTGTGAACTGTGAATATGAATCTGGACATCCCAATTCCCACCAAGACACTCTTTGAAAAATCGGGCTTCACATATTGTATCATATAAGTCCTCGATACATTCTGTTAACCACCTCTTCTCTTCATATTCAGTATTAATGCAATTCATTTTACTGTGGTATTTTTATTTAAAAGTGCAAAAGTTTACTTAAAAAGCTACATATATACAGTATATGAAAGTTTTTTCTTTCAAAAATAATTTTCCTATTAAAAAAACCTGTGTATTGTATGCAATGTACACTGTATACACCTCTGACTATTACTGTATTAACAGTGTAATACATTCTAGAGGTGCAAGCTGTGAAAAATGTGAGGCTTGTAAGTTCTTGTCAGAAAATACTTGCAGTACAGGGAACGATATTATGGAATGCTCTTCTGGTTGTGTACAAAATGTTAACAGTCTGCTTCAATTTAGAAAGGTGGTAAAAGCTATTTTATTCCAGAGACATTTTGTCTGACTAAGGGCTCCTTTTACAAAGGTGCGCTAGCGTTTTTAGTTCACGCACCAGATTAACGTGTGCTACATGAAAAACTACCGCCTGCTCAAGAGGAGGAAGTAGCGGCTAGCACACGTGGCATTGTATCGCGCGCTATTCCGCACGATAAGGCCCTAATGCACCTTAGTAAAAGGAGCCCAAGTCTTTGATTTTGCAGCATTTGGGGTTCTTTTTACAAAGCCGCAGTAGCGGCTTTAACGCGCGTGACTTTTAATCACGCGCTACCCCCGCGCTAGCCGAAAAACTACCGCCTGTTCAAGAGGAGGCGGTAGTGGTTAGCATGTCCGGCGGTTTAGCGCACGCTATTAAGCGCGTTAAACCATTACCGCAGCTTCGTAAAAGGAGCCCTTGATTTATAGAAGGCCATGTCAGATAGAATGGGTTATGATGATATATTGAGGTATGAGTGAACAGTATGTTTTGTGTATTTGTTTATATTTTATGTATGTTTTTACAGTGTGACATGCTCAGAATAGTAGGATGTAGTGAGTAATAAATTTCTAAATAAATTAAATAAATAAATAAATATTTCACAGTGCCACAGAAAGCAGCTTCAAAATCTGTAGTGGTTTGGCATCCAATTAACTTCTTTTCATTGTATGATGGAAGCAAAGTCTTTTGGGATTCATGAATACAGTTCGATAAAAAGGATGACCTTATGAATATAAACAAAGTAGTAACATGAATTAAAACACATTAAAAATAATCTTCAGTAGACATGAATTATAAAAACTTTATGCATCTTTTATACTGTGGGATTCACTTGGTGGTACTGAATTGGAAAGCGATATTTGTGTAGACAAACCCTTCACTGGTGGCATCCGATACCTCACATTTTTCCAGAATCTTGTATTTGGTAGAAGAGAACTATCGGTGAAATTTCCTTTCCATCTGATGACTCCTTGCTTCTGTTTGATGTATTTAATAGATTCTGGCATATTTGTATAGTCCATTGTCTTTTCCAATTCTATCAGGATAGCTTTGACTTTATTGCTGACAAGGGCGTCATATAATGCTATTTGCTGCTCAAATACATTTTCAAAAAAGTCATCTCTTGAATTTATTCCTGCTAAAATTATTATTAATCTTCTGCACTCATTCATGGTTTTATCAACAACATCAGCAATGGCTGTAAATAAGAAAAAAAAATGAACAAAATGAAAAGGTTGGAGCAATTCAAATGACCTAGCATTTCATTTCCTGTGAAAACATTTCTTTAAACATTTATAGTTTTCTGAATTTTGTTAGAACAAATGATTGGTTTAGATTGTCAATTTTATTACATGTGTGTATATTCCTAGATTTCTCATCCTCCAGTTTCAAGAGGCTATTAGAAAACTGTACACCTGGGATTCCGGAACTTGGAGACTTAGGAAATGGCTGTGTAGCTGTTGAGTTCCCTTCCCTGGGCACCCTTTGTTGATTTACAGTTTACAATTTTTCTCCTTTAAAGGCAGATAATCTGGAAAAATTTCAACTAATGGCTTCCACTAAACAATTTAAGCCTGAAACTGCTGCAAAATCTGCTGGGAAGGCTAAAAGAAGACCCACCCACCCCTGTCAAGACTCCTCTGCCTGTAGATGCCCTAGATATGATTGAATTATTGGAGGAGCTGAGAAGTATCAGACTAGCTCTGAAGGAAGTTACAGAACAGATGGCTGGGATGAAGGAAGAAATGGCAAATATGAGTAATAAAGTGGATATGGTTATCAACAGAATGGATCAGAAGGAGATCAGAGTGGAGAAAGTGGAACAAGAGCAGCAGCAATGTAAAATGGATCATAAGATCATAAAAGCAATGGAAAAGCGGATGACAGACTTTGAAAACCAGGCGAGAAGGAATAATGTAAGAATCCTGGGTTTAAAGGAAGGGGCAGAAGGAAGAAATATGATATCTTTTTTGGAGGAAGTTATTAAAAAATACTGCCCCTCAACTTAAAAGTGCCACTTGAAATAGAGAGGGCACATAGGATCCCGGGAAGGAGACCTCATGACCAGGCAAGACCTAGACCAATAATTTTTTGCCTGCTGCATTTCCAGCATGTTTTAGAGATTCTAAGGGTGGCAAAAGAAACAAGAAATCTATCTTATAACGATTCAAAACTTATGTTCGTCCCGGACTTTGCAAGTGAGACAGTGCTGCCTCGTAAACAATTTCTACAACTGAGGCAACCTTTAATGGAGATGGGGGCAAAATATGGGCTTTATTACCCTGTTCTAATAAGGGTTACTTACAAGGACAAATTTTACCAGTTTGAAGACCCTGAAAGACTGAAAGAGTTTTTGTCCAATAAAGAAACACCAATGAACTGAATGGACAATCCTTTCAGTGGAAACTGTGTCTTTATTTTTATATCTATTCACTGGCTTTGAAGTATTTATTTAATTTGGACTTGGTCATTTAATTGTCTTCATTTGGTTTTGGGTTTTTTTTAAAGTAATTGTCATAGAACCGCGATGACAGTTTTTTCTTTTTTTTAAAAAAAAAGCCTTCTAACAAGAGAAAATTCGATTTCTACTGAAGAAGTTCCAGCCCACTATGTCATTTGAAAGACAGGTGATTACTTTACGTCAAAGAAAAGTTAGTGATGATGGGAGAGGTGGGCAGAGCTGGAAATGTGGCCTACGGTAAGCAGTGGGTGCCTTTTGAATGTTTGAAGAACGGATCAAAGTTTAAAGAACATTAAGGATTAAGCCTTAAACTATGCATGTGTCCACCACCCTATTACTCACCATCACCTTCGTTACGGGTGGTTCTGGGGCGAATGCTGTGAGTCATAATGCCCGCTTTTCTGGTGCACCATCTTGTTTGGGGTGGAGAGTGGCCTGTTGACATTATGGCTGGTACCTGGAAAGAGGTGCGACCGGAAGCGGCTTGGGGAGCTGTAAATAAGAGCCGGAGGGTGAAAGGGAGAGAAGAGTTCCGGAGAAGTTAGAGAAAAGAGGAAGTCAAGTTGCAGACCCTTCGCAAAGAGCAAATTCCCGATCAGCAACCAGTGAGGCTGCTGCAGATTTCAGGTCAATGGCGTTTAAGGGAAAGTTTTCCTTAAGAACCATAGTTGCCAATGGTACCAGTACTTCAGGCCATCAACGGTCAGGGTCAGGACCGCAATCTGTATCTCCTTGGATAAAATCTATTCTGTAGAGCGCTTCGGGACAATAGGCACCTCAGTTAAATCTGCAATGCAAAGGTTAATCATGATAGCGGGAACTGCCGCCTCAACCCTGCCACAGATTGCATCGGGACCACGATCAACACCCTAGTGCAGCAGGACTCACCAGCAGGGCACAGGAGAAATGAAGCCGAACTCAAGCCGCTTTTAAAGTGCAGCACTCAGTAGCGGCAGCTGCCACTCAAACCCCTACTTAAACAGCTTTGGAGCCACAGTCACCACTGTCTCTCAGTTGGCCCTGAACCTCTCAGTAACAGAGTGGGGAAAATGGCAAGATGGAGTTTAGAATGTACTTTTGTAATTGTTCTGGAGAGTCAAGAACATGCCGAGACCAGTAACAGCACGATTCTAAGTTTCAACTTCGTTACAGAGGTTTATAACAAAAGACCATGGTTTGGTAATAGTGCCCTCGAGAGAACCCCCAGATTAAGTGGAAACCATTGCCGAAGTCTGAGGACATTATTTGGGAAGTAGCATAGTCACTCTAAGGAATTTTAAATTACCTATTGTTTAGTTTAATTTAATTTAATACATATTCAAATGTGGGGAAACACGGAGATAATTCTATTGATTTTTAAGTAACCTTGTGTATGGGGGGATTTTAGTTGAATGTTTCAAGGGCTAATTAATCTTACTAATGTAACTGGTGGGTTTTTGGATAGATTTGGGGAATATATAGAGCATTCAATGTTTGTATGGATCAACTATATTTGTTAAAGCAATTTCATTGATTTAAGGTATTTACATAAGTACAAGATATATAATTTATCTTATTGTAATAATCCAATTTTTAGTTCTTCACCATTTAGTATTATTTATTCATTTATTCAGACATCTATCAAATATTTTGGGTATAATGGAAAGATCAGTGTTATAGGGGTGATTAATGTTTATTTTATAAAGGGATATAATTAATTATATTGTCTGGGGGAGGGTTAGATAGATTTGGGGATAATATAAAGGATATCCAATGATAATATTCATTAATTGTATTTGTTTAAGTAATCTCAATAATTTAATGAATATCCACATGTATAGAGAATGTACTTTATTTTATTATCATATTCTATTATTTATCTGTTCACTTTTTATGAGTATCTTTTTATTTATTTTGATATTTATGAAATATTTTAATCTCTATGGGTTGATTAATTTTAAGTGTGTAAGGGGAAGTAATTAATAATTGTGCCTGAGGGGGAAATTCTGGCTACTAGTCTAAATGTATGTCTTCAAACAATCGTATGATAGGGGGGTTAGCGAATTGGGGGGAGAACAGGGGATTTTTAATAGGGGATTTAGGACGTGTTTTGAGCAAAGGATCTTTTTGGGGAATAAAAGGATTTTTGGTATTCTATTGTGGGTTTTCTTCTTTGAAATTTTGCAATGAATTTTAAAAATTTTTCTTTAAATGTTAATGACCTCAATCATCTTGTTAAGAGGAAGAAAGCACTCAATTTTTTAAAGCAGCAAAATGTGGATATATATATATATGATACAGGAAACTCATTTGACTGCAGGGGAATCTATGAAACTAGAAGGAGGATGAGTCAAGCAGTGTTTTTTTGCACCAGCTGTGGGAAAAAAAGCGTGGGTGGCTATTTTAGTCCATAAGAAATGTTCAGCTGTATTTAATTTTATTTCTGCAGATCCTTCAGGAAGGTGGGTTCAGGTAAAGATGACCTTGGTGAAACATGCTCTGATGCTGTTTTGTGTCTATGCCCCTAATACCAATCAAGCAGAATTTTTTAAGACTCTTCAACAGGTACTTCTGCCACAGGCTGCCTCTAATTTAGTGGTAGCTGGAGACTTCAATGCTGTTATGGATCCATTATGGAGGAGTGTGTGGCACGGTGGTTGAAGCTACAGCCTCAGCACCCTGGGGTTGTGGGTTCAAACCCCGCGCTGCTCCTTGTGACCCTGGTCAAGTCACTTAATCCTCCATAGCCCCAGGTACGTTAGATAGATTGTGAGCCCACCGGGACAGACAGGGAAAACGCTTAAGTACCTGATTGTAAAACCGCTTAGATATTCTTGATAGGCGGTATATAAAAACCTAATAAACTTAAAAAAAAAAAAAAAACCTTAAAAAAAATTATTGGATAAACAACTCAGTAGGATTTTGAAATCAATGGGATTGGATA
This sequence comes from Geotrypetes seraphini, assembly GCF_902459505.1. Classification (NCBI taxonomy): domain Eukaryota; kingdom Metazoa; phylum Chordata; class Amphibia; order Gymnophiona; family Dermophiidae; genus Geotrypetes; species Geotrypetes seraphini. The sequence goes on along the minus strand of NC_047089.1, from coordinate 147,158,460 downwards.
ATTTAGTTCAATCCTGTGGATTAAAAGATATCTGGCGAATTCTCTATTTTAATGCTTGGGAGTTTTCCTTTTGCTCCCAGATTCATAAGTCATTTTCAAGAATAGATTATGTATTTGTATCAGATCAATTAGTTCAACAGGTAACCAAAGCTGGCATAGATTCTATTGTTTTGTCAGATCATGCTGGGGTTTAGATTGAGTTAAAATTTGAGGAACAAGATTGTAATAGACCTGTGTGGAAGTTCAATAATATATTGCTTGCAGATTCCAAATTTATTGAAGAATTTCAATTAAAAATGAATGAATATTTTCAACTCAATGCCTCAGAGGAAATCTGTTTAGAAACACTATGAGATGCTTTCAAATCTACCATGAGAAGACAAATTATCTCATATTTGGCGCATGTTAGGAAACAATTTAAATTGGAATTCTCTAATTTGGAACAAAATATTAAGGACTTAGGGCTCCTTTTATCAAGCCACGCTAGAGGGGTTAGCGCGCGCAACTTTTAATCACGCGCTAACCCCTACGCTGGCCAAAAAACTACCACCTGCATAAGGCAGGCATTAGCGGCTAGCACAGCTGGCGGTTTAACGTGCGCTATTACGTGTGTTAAACCGCTAGTGCGGCTTTATATAAGGAGCCCTTAGAGTCACAATTGGCCTTGAAATGGGAACAAAATACTTTGCAGGCCCTCTTAAAAGCTAAATACAGATATAATGAGATTTCCACTCAAATGGCTAGGAAAGAGTTTCTCAACAGGCTCTGTATTATGGAAACTCGAATAAAGCGGGAAGAGTATTAGCTAATTATCTTAAAGCTAAAAAAAGGAAAGTAAAAATTGTGGCTATCACAGATGAGAATGGGGAAACTCATTCTCAAATTGGGAATATCTTAAAACAATTTTTGAAATATTATAAAGCTTTATATTCTCCTGAGCTTTATTCAAGTAAAGAACTTGAGGGTTTAGAGTTCTTGAAGTTAATTAAGGGGCCTAAAATTCCCAAGCATATAAAAGGAACTCTTGACGTGCCTATATCAATGAAAGAACTACAGGTAGCATTGAAGTCCCTTAGAGTTGGATCCACTCCAGGTGGTGATGGGTTCACTGTAGAGTTATACAAATCATTTCAAATTACCCTATTACCTCATTTATTAAATTTATATCAGGCTCAACTGACTAAAGGTTATATTATAGATACTATGGCAGAATCTTTAACTATAGTTTTGCCAAAGCCAAATAAAGATCCTTCATTGGTTTCAAATTACAGGCCTATTTCTTTGATTAATGTAGATGGAAAATTTCTGGCTAAATTATTGGCTTTGCGCTTGGCCAAGGCTCTCCCTTATATTATCGGTATGCACCAAACGGGTTTCGTTGCTCAAAGACATTCATCAAACACCAGACTGGCTTTTCACATGTTAAATCTAACAAAAACTATGGAATATCTGGCTTTCTCTGTATCCTTGGATGCAGAGAAAGCCTTTGATCAAGTGGACTGGACCTTCATGTGTCAAGCAATGGATTGGTTTTGTATTGGTTCTGGATTTATACAAATGATTCAAACCTTGTATAGTTCCCCTTATGCAAAATTATACATTAATAATAATTTTTCAGAATGTTTTTGTATTAAAAGGGGAGTTAGACAAGTGTGTCCGTTATCTCCTTTGCTTTTTGCCATTATATTGGAACCCTTGTTATTGGCTATTCAGCAGGCAGAGGAGATACAGGGTATTCCCTATACAGGTCGGGAATACAAGGTCTCTGCTTATGCAGATGACATATTGCTTAATTTGAGAAATCCTGAAACCACCATTCCGCATTTACCGGATCTGATTGATAGATTTGGAAAATTCTCTGGTTACAAAATAAACTAGGAGCAAATCAGAGGTTCTTCCACTAAATGTATATTGTACAAAAGGATTATTTGATACATTCCCTTTTCTTTGGAAGGAAGAGGGTATAAAGTATTTAGGTATTTGGATAAAAAGTACCCTGGAAGAAACTATGAAAGTAAATGAAAAATCTTTATTGCTGAAGGTCACAGAAATGTGTGAGCATTGGAACCCATTACATTTGTATTGATGGGGAGAGTCCAAACAGTTAAGATGATGATCCTGCCTGTGGTTTGTTACCAAATGGGAATGTTACCATTGTTTTTTCAGGGGTCCTTTTATAAGAAATTAAATAGTATTCTGACAAAATTTATTTGGCTGGGGAAAGCAGCAAGAATTGCCATGGTATCTCTACAAAAACCAATTGCGGAAGATGGGGTAAATTTCCCCAACTTTTATAGGTACCATGAAGTCTATATTATGCGTCAGGGTATATACTGGGTCCTCCCTGAGCTCATGGAAAATCTCCCAGACTGGTTTTGGTTGGAATGGCAACTCATGTCTCCACTGTGATTAGGTCTAAGTATCAAGTTTCCTAGATTGTATAAGGACAATAGAATTTTATTAGACACATGGCAAACTTTAAAATTTGTCAATAATTTTACAACTATTCCATTCCATAAATCCACATGTCAGTCCCTCTGGCTGAACTCCAAGATTCAAATTGGCGGGTTTAAGGTCATCTGGAAAACACTGGATGAAGCCAGGTATACATACTTTGGATGTTGTTATATCAGATGGTAAGCTGCTTGACTTTTCACAATTTCAACACAAATTTGGTCTTAACAAATCACAAAGTTATAGATGGCTGCAATTGAAGCAGGCCATTCAGAAAGGGTTCCCTGAATGGAAAAATCTAACTAATCAGCAGAGTTTGCCGGTCTTATCTTTTCAGGTGGACTTCCTGGGATACCAGGCCGCTCAGTGATATAAATTAATATCTGGATTTTTAAATAAGAAACCAAAGACTGGTCTTCGTGACATTTGGAGCATTGAGATAAAGCATCAAATTACTGTGTCTCAATGGCCACGAATTTGGGTTTGGAGGATGAGATGTATGGCGTCGGCATCTATGAGACAAATTTGGTTTTTTTGTTACATAGAACAGTCTGGATCCCAGTTCGTTTACAGAAATTAGATAGCTCATTAATTGTTTGGATTAATAGAAAAGAATATATTATAGGATATATATGGATACAGAGGATATGGTAAGGGTGGGAGGGGGGATACATTTCATTATTTTAGAATGATTGTAACAGAAATTCAAGTGATGTTTGTAAGTTTAAATGATATTTCTGATCACACTTGATGTAAGATGTAAAAATGAATAAAGATTTTAAAAAAAAAGAAATTAAATAGCTTTAAGTCTAATAGATGCTGGCACTGTAATCTCGAAGCTGGGACATTAGATCATTTACTATTCTATTGTCCATTGATACTTAGGTTTCAGTAGCTTTCATCCTGATGTTGGCAGATTTTTGAAGGGAGCTATGAGACTGAGCCTGCCAGTGTGGCAGCCTTTTCTAATGTGGAATCTTAACATTGTCCTGTATTCTCTAACAAGGCTCCATATGAGCCCTTGCAAGAGGTGATACTGATGAATCTCACTATCAAGACAGTGTTTCTAGCAACAATCGCCTCAGCGAGGAGGGTTTTAGAGCTTAAGGCTCTCTTGTGCAGAGAACCCTTCCTCTGGTTCATTGAGGCTGGGGTATCTCCATACACGGTATCTTAGCTTTCAACATAAATTAGGAAGCCCGGTTACCCGCATTCCATCCCATGGGATTGAGGAAAAAAAACAAAGCATTAGCTTTGCTGGATGTTAAAAGAGTTCTTCTCCTTTACCTCAAGGTGACAAATGATTATCATCTAATGGATCATCTCTTTGTGTTAACAAATCCTAGCTATTTGAGGAAACCAGCCTCTAAGGCTTCCATTTCAAGATGGATTCATAAAGCTATTTCTTCAGTTTACATCAGGTACGGTAAGCAACCCCCCATGTCCTTAAGAGTGCACTCTACTAGGAATGTGGCCTTTATGTGGATGGAGTACCGGGCAGTGCCACCCGAGGAGATTTATAAGGCAGCCACGTAGTCCACCCTCCATACTTTCACTAAGTTCTACGGAGTGTGAGCAGATGCCACCTTTGGATCATCTGTGCTAGCAGCAGGCTTATCTGCCCCACCCTAGACTGGAGGGATGCTTTGGTACATCCCACTGGTCAAGACTCATTTGCCTTATGCACTAGAAGAGAAGATTAGGTATTTACCTCAATAATCTTCTTTCTAGTAGAAAGGCATATGAGTCTAGACATCCCACCTTGTCAGGTTTACATTTTGCCTGCTTACTGCCTCAGACAAGTGCATTCTTGTCTTATGCTTGATCTTCTAACCCAGAGTATGACGATACCCTGGGACACCCTGAAGGTCTCAACAGTGTCCAAGAAGAGCCTCATCAGGAGGAGGGGGGTCATATAGATAACTTTCCCATTAAAAAAAAAAACAGGAGAGTATGAGAGTCATAGCAGTGTTGGTGCTGGTTGCACTCAGGTAGGTGGCTTGTTGTGTTCCATCTTGTTATCTGATTTTTTTTTTAACCATGTTATTTATTTGTTTCATTTGAAGTCAGAGTAGACCTGAGCTGAGCAGAATGATCTCCATACCCCTCCTTTTTGTTTCCTTTTCTTTCTTGACTGCTTGGTAAAATGAGGGGTTCAAAATGAGGAGCACAAAGCAGTGTCAGAGGAGGTGGAGCTGAGAAATGTAGATGATGCCTTCTACACAAATTTGTAAGTAGGGGTACTCAACCTACTGGTCAAGACTCGTATGCCTTTCTACTAGAAAGAAAATTATCGAGGTAAGTACCTAATCTTCTCTTTACAAATGTTACTGATTTAAAATGGGATCATTTATGGCTACTTTTGTCTCACTCCACCAAATCTTCAGTAATATAATCCATGTATTTTCTAACCCACAGATCTTTATGGACACCCTATATCAGTGGTTCCCAAACCTGTCCTGGGGGACCCCCAGCCAGTCAGGTTTTCAAGATATCCCTAATGAATATGCATGAGAGAGATTTGCATATAATGGAAGTGACAGGTATGCAAATCTCTCTCATGCATATTCATTAGGGATATCTTGAAAACCTGACTGGCTAGGGGTCCCCCAGGACAGGTTTGGGAACCACTGCCCTATATTAATCCATCCATTTCCAAATATGTTGGTCATGCTTATCCCAAACCAGATTAAATATATTTTTGATTAATATTTACTAATAAATACTAGCATTGGGTATGGGCAACCATTTGTAACATTCTTAATGTTCAATGTTCCACCTATTATAGGTACATCCTATTAAAATCATCATGTATTCAATCTCTTCTTTCAGAACAAGATTGCTCCCTACTAGACACTTTTCTAACTCTTGGGCTGAAAGCTATACTAGCTTCATGGGAAAAAAAAATCTCAATTTAGTTGGCTACTCTAAATGGAGGAATTTAGGCTCTCTTTTACTAAGGTGCGCTAAGCGTTTTAGCGTACGTTTAACACACGCTAAATCAACGCATGCGCTAACTGCTAAGGTGTCTATAGGATAACATGCACATGTTAGCATTTAGCACATGTTTAGCGTGCGCTATTTATCACGTGCTAAAAAGCATAGCGCACCTTAGTAAAAGAGGGGGTTAGTATGTGTTACATATAAACTTGAATTATATTTAGCTAGAAAGTGTACACTCTCCATTGCTTACTCCAAAAATGGAATTCTCTTAAGACTTACATTAATAATCATATATGAGTAATTGACCTCATTCGATTTTCTTTTATGATACATTGATCTTCTTCATTGTGAGCTATTACCCTTGTTAGCAGGAATGCCGAGGCCCTCCAGCCAAAGAAATTCACTGCAGAGCTGTTCCCCTTCTCCTCTTGCTGCTGCAGGAAACAGAAAATTGCCGATTCCAGGATTCACCAAGCATGCTCAGCTCTTACGCACACTGAGCATGCATAAGGAGTCCTGATATTGGCAGCTGGAGGTACGCTGTCAACTTCCTGTTTCCTGCACAAGAGGAGGAGGGGAATGGTTCAGCAGTGAATTTTCTCTGCCAGCCATTTAGTGGATGCTGCAGGTTTGGAGGGGCCCATGTCACCAAGGTCTGCCCCACCCCCCAAACCTACACCACTGGCTACACCACTGGTCACAATATGAACCGGTGAGGGAATAGACTCAGGAATGTTGTCAGAATATATTTTTTTCTTAGACAGGGTGGTGGTGTAATGTCCTCCCAGATCATGCAAAAAAAAAAAAAAAATTTAAAGTGTGGGATAAACTTGAAAAATACCTAGAAGCAAGGAGATGGAAATGAAGCACTGAAGTAAAAAGCAGAGGTAGTCATAACCCTAAACCCACTGCATTTATGAGAAAACAATAAGGGTATCCTAACAGAACAACAGTTACAAAACAAAATGACAACTGATACAACTAATAGATCAGGTGAGGAACACAGGATAAAGTGGACTGGGATTTGGGGTTCCACATGGGAATATTTTTGTGTATCTAGCCTAAAAGGTCGAAAACTAAGTGCAAACAGGATGTGTCACTTTGATCTTTATCTGCCAATTTCATTGGCTGAAAATTGAGAACCGAGTATTTTTCAAATTTGGATGTCTCTTCTACAAAGCTCTGTACGGTCTACTGCCCAACTCTCTCACCAATCAGTTCACATTCGCCAAACCCAGACAATCTACTTGACCTCAATCATTCTTCGCCATAAAGGACACACCCATAAGAGATTCGTCAACAGACTCCTACCCTACCAAGCAGCCGCCATAGATCCTGAATGGAGCCAACTGGTCAGAACATCATTACATGCACTTCAGAAAGCTCCTAAAAACGCTCCTCTTCCCCAAACAGGATGACCCACCTTAAATTTTTCAGAAAAGACCCCCGACCCACTGACTCTCTATTCCATGTTGTTGCTTTAAGACTATGAACATTCCTACCTATTTATTTATCTCCCTTCTTATAAAACCCTGTTTAACCTCCCTCTATGCATACTATACAACTTTCAGTCCTCTCTCCATTGCTTTAGCTCGCTGATTCTCCTCAGCCATTTTTCCTATAAACCGCTTCAAACCAAAAGGCTTTCGCGGTATATAAATAAAGATTTGTGTTATGTTATCATTTACAATGTAACTATTATCGTAAAACATTTTTGGCATATGCTTACCTTCTCCTGGCAATTCATCTCTGCCCAATATGAACAGTTTATATCCACACTGCCTCTCCAACACTTCAGGTAGCGCCTTTAATACAAAGGTATCAACCGGGTAAATGCTGTTTGTATTTCTGCTTTTTGGAAACATCACATAGGCATCATAGGTCTTCCCATCTGAAATTACAGGAGAATGAATTGTGTTATTGTTAAAATCGCACCAAAAACATTTTGATAAAATATAAGTAATATATAGAAATAAAACACAACCATAAAGGAAATTAGGTGATATCTTTTTTATTGGACTAACAAAATGCATTTTATGATTAGTTTTCAACAAATATCAGTATGCAGTATATAAGTGAAACATGAAAGCATTCCAGTGACGGTCTCTTAGGAAGAAAGAGGAGTGAGGAACAAAGAGGGGGCTAGGTGGGTAGAAGACAGAGAGATATGGATTGGTGCTGGGGAGGTGACAAAGTAAAAGGAGCCCTAAATGTTAATTTAAACAGCTAAGCCGCGTTAGGGCTTTAGCACGCGGAATAGTGCACGCTAAATTGCCACACGCACTAGACCTTAACGCCAGCATTGAGCTGGCATTAGTTGTAGCCACGTAGCGTGGGTTTAGCGCGCACTAAAATGCTGCGTGCGCTATAAACGCTAATGCAGCTTAATAAAAGGAGCCCTTAATGTGAAAAAAGCCAAGGTCTTTGTTAAGTCCTATCTGGTGGCTATCAAAATATTTTATCATTTTCATTTCAAAGGAATTACGTTCTTGGATTGTCCTAAAATTTCCTTTTAGTATTCTCACCATAAAATCATTGGTGTAGTGATCATTTTTTTCCAAAGTGTTGTCCAACAGAGGTGATATCCTGATTGGCATTGCAATTTTTAATATGATATCTGTGTAAATTGTTCCTAGTTTTTAGCATGTGGCTTGTTTCACCAATGTAGCACCCTTCTTTGCACTTTTTGCATTGAATGATATACACCACATTAGAAGATAAGCATGTCAAGGAACCTCTTATGTTGAATGTTTTTCCCATATGAGTGACTGTGGGATCCTGTGAGATGTGCTCACAATTTGCAGCTTGTTATATTGCAAGGATGTGAGCCATTCTCTTCTTTGTGGATTCGTGTAGGGAATTTGCTTTTTACGAGTTTCTGTTTCAGATTAGGTAGCTGATGGAAGGCCAGCATAGGTGGAGATGAGAATATTTCTTTTAGTAATTCATCTTCTTGGAGTAGTGGTTTAAGATCTCTTATAATTTTTCTTAGGTTTTTTCAAGCTATGGATTGTATGCCACTACCGAGTGGATCCTCTCTGTGGTTTTCTTGTCCTTGTAGTGCAATAGGTTTACTCTGGGTGTTTTAAGGGATGAGGCAATATTCTTGGAGATTTATTTATTTAAAAATTTATATACTGCATAATAACTATGCGTTTTACAAAATTACATGCATACATATTTAACAAATGCTAAATATGTTTCAACAAGACAGAAACTTGATGGCAGATAAAGGCCAAATGGCCCATCTAGTCTGCCCATCTCTTTCTCTCTCTGAGAGATCCCATGTGCCTATCCCAGATCCTCTTGAATTCAGACATAGTTTCTGTTTCCACTAGTGCTGCCCGATTCAGGAAAAAAATATTTGATTCGATTCAGCCTAATGAATCGATTTTTTGATTCGATGTTCCTGCCCAAGTGGGTGTTTTTTCAAAACATCCTGGTGGGTTTATTTTATAGCTTCTTCACCCCCTTTTCCCTCTCCTACCCACACTGGCGCTGTGGTGTAAACAAAATAAACGAACAAAAAAGACTTTTCCTCTCTCTGTTAAATCCTAGCTCACGTTCGTGATCTAACATCACCTCTGGCAGGATACACATTTCAAATCTGACATATTGTAATCACAAAATAGAAAAGAAAATTATTTTTTCTACATTTTGGTCCCAGGCTCTGGCTGTCTTCTGAAAAAAGACGCTCTAGGGCATCAAGTGTGTAGACCAAAGGACTCAGGCACTGCACACTGCAAATAAAATCAATATAAAAAGCTTATCCTTCTGGCTTCCTGATGTAGCGTAGCAAAACACATACTGTGTTGGAGCCGTGAACTGACCTTTTCAGATAAGTGGGCTACTGTTAAAACAACTTTTGTAGAGCCATAACATTTCCCACTCCAGTAGAAGCAAGAATCCTTGCTCCATGCAATGTGTTATGATTAAAATTCAAATACCTTTCCAGCGCTGAAGAGCTTATGAGCACATTTAAATATTTAAAAGCCTTTAAATGTTATTTGAAGATTTTATTTGAGAAACTTGCCCAGTATTGATGAGAGAGGTTTTTTTGTGTTTTGTTCTATTTTGAAAGTATTGCCCCCTCAAGTGGACTGTAATTTAAAATCCCCAGTCTGTTTGGATCAAAGATGGATGTATGGTAGAGAGTGGAGAAAAAAAACAGCAAATGTTAACCATTATGGCCCTGATTCTACATAGTGCTTCCTGATTTTAGGCGGCTGTAGGTGTCCTACAGCTGTCTAATCAGCCAATCAGGATGCACATTTTTTTAAAAAATGCTCCCCAGGCAGGCCGCCTATATTGAAGGCGCCTCCGGGAGCCTAGGGAGGCCCGCAAGACGCCTAAGCTCGCCTAAGGGCCTCATCCAAGGCAAGACAGATCCTAGGTTGCATACGCAGGGGTTTCGTCAGCCGTAAGCTGGAAGTCATTATGCCATTGTATAGATCCATGGTGAGGCCCCACCTGGAATACTGTGTGCAATTCTGGAGACCACATTATCGCAAAGATGTGCTGAGATTGGAGTCGGTACAGAGAATGGCCACCCGGATGGTCTCAGGACTCAAAGATCTCCCGTACGAAGAAAGGTTAGACAAACTGCAGCTATACTCGCTTGAGGAGCGCAGAGAGAGGGGGGACATGATCGAGACGTTCAAGTATCTCACGGGCCGCATCGTAGCGGAAGAAGATATCTTCTTTTTCAAGGGACCCACGGCAACAAGAGGGCATCCGTGGAAAATCAGAGGCGGGAAACTACGAGGTGACACCAGGAAATTCTTTTTCACTGAAAGGGTGGTTGATCGCTGGAATAATCTTCCACTGCAGGTGATTGAGGCCAGCAGCGTGCCTGATTTTAAGGCCAAATGGGATCGACACGTGGGCTCTATTCACTAGGCAAAGGTAAGGGAGGGTCATCAGGGTGGGCAGACTAGATGGGCCGTGGCCCTTATCTGCCGTCAATTTCTATGTTTCTATGTTTCTAGGCGGGCCTTAGGCGAACCTAGGCAGCCCTACGCGTCTCCCTAGTAGAGGAAGAGACGCTTAAAATGTAGGCCAGCAAAATGCTGGTGTACATTGTAAGTAGACGTGGCCGCTATATTTATCGCGGCAAGAGATCTCCCTGCTGCAATAAGTATAGCGGCCGCGGCCGCCTGTCCCATCACCGGCAGGAGGATGCTCAACTCCTCCTGCCGGAACCCCCCGGACCCCCCTTCCCCCCCAAACTGGTAATCGCCGGCAGGAGGATGCCCAACTCCTCCTGCCAGAAAGCCGGACCCCCCTCCGGACCCCCAATGCTAACGACGACCCCCCCAACTAACCTCCCTCCCCCAACTAACCTTTAAATGTTGGTCGGCTGGACGGGTCTTGCTGCCGTCCAGCCGACAGGCCCGCCTCATGGAAATGAGACGGGCTCGCCCCTTCCCGTCCCGTCCCCGCTAAATCTAAGGCCTGATTGGCCCAGGCTGTAGAAGCCTGGACCAATCAGGCCTTAGGCATAGCGGGTCCGCCCATCCCCACTAATCCTAAGGCCTGATTGGCCTAGGTGCCTAGCCTGGACCAATCAGGCCTTAGGATTAGTGGGGATGGGTGGACCCACTATGCCTAAGGCCTGATTGGTCCAGGCTTCTAGAGTCTGGGCCAATCAGTCCTTAAACTTAGCGGGGATGGGCCGGGAAGGAGCAGGCCCGTCTTATTTCCACGAGGCGGGCCTGTCGGCTGGACGGCAGCAAGACCCGTCCAGCCAACCAACTTTTAAAGGTTAGTTGGGGGAGGGAGTTTAGTTGGGGGGGGGCATTAGTATGGGGGGTCTGGAGGTGGTCCGACTTTCCGGCAGGAGGAGTTGGGCATCCTTCTGCCGGCGATTACGAGTTTGGGGGGTCCAGGGTTCCAGCAGGAGGAGTTGGGCATCCTCCTGACAGCGATCAGACAAGCGGCCGCTATACATATCCCTTGCCGCGATAAGTGTAGCAGCCGTGTCTAATCTAACCCGATTCTCTAACCGGCGTCTGTAACCAGGGACGCCGGTTACAGAATCGGGGTTTAGTATAGGCCCGATTCTGTATAGGACACCTCTCCCGGCCGTCCTATACAGAATCAGGGCCTATGTGTTGTTAATAAGATTATATTGTGTGTATATATGAAAAATGAATGGAAAAAATGGTATTATAATTAGTACTATTATGGGGGTGGGGGTTTTTTTTTTTTTTTTAACCTAATTTTTAACTAAATGTAAATCGCATTGGATTTGGATTTTGCGATTAAATCAAATATTTTAAATAAACTTAAAACTTGAAAAAAGCATTCAGCTGCTATGCCTAGAATGACTATTTGAATAAATTTGGGATTAAGTATGGTACCATCTATAAGGTGAAAATAACCAGGTGATTCGCTGGAATGGTGTCTCAGGATGAGGAAGGATCTATACTTCTACTAAGACTAATAAGTATCTTTATAAAAAAATTCGGCCCACGACTTAGCCTGTGTGTAAAATTTCGGCCCCTTAATGTGACTGAGTTTGACCATAGGCAGCGGAATGCTTTTTTGTTTGGGGGGCCTGAAAGCTCCGCCCCAGACCCCGCTCCATCTCTGCCCCCCCCAGACCCCACCCCTATAATAGTACTAATTGTAATACAATTTTTTCCATTAATTTTTCATATATACATACAATATAATCTTATTAACAACACATAATGGTTGACCACAAAATTAAACTACACAAAGCACACTGTATGCTTCTAAACATTTATTCCTACCAGAACACAGATAACCCCTATGCAAATATGGGACCATAAACTAAAAGTGCTAATATATAAAAATGAAACCCTAAGATGCAAGACTCTGCATACAATGCAACACCACAGAAACAGTGACACATGTTCCCTAATACTGTGCAAAATATAAAGAAAGTAGAGGTAAATAGTAGTAGTAGTAGTAGTAAATTTGAAAAAAATGATACAAAACAATCACCACTTTACAAATTAACAAATAGAAATGAAACAAATAATGAGAAATAGCATTTTTTTTATTAATCCATTTTCAATTAGCTTTCAGAGGCCAAATCTTTCTTCAGGATAGTACAGTATACTGCTGTTATGGTATCCTGTCCTGACCTGAAGAAAAGGATTTAGCCCCCCCCCCAAAAAAAAAATGCCTTATTTCCATTTCCTATTTATAAATTTTTATCAATACAGTTACAGTACTACTTGATTCTACAAAAAGCAACAAAAAATTTCTTTCTACCCTTTGTTGTTTCTGCTTTAATCATCTTCTCTTCACTCTTCTTTCTATGCAGCATTTGTTCTCTCTCCCTTCCATGCAACATCTGCCCTCTCTCATTGCCCCTTCCACCCAGCCTCTGCCCTCTCTCTCTACCCTATCTACTGTCCACCTTCTCTCTGTCCCTTCCATCCACTGTCCACCCTCTCTGCCCTTTCCATCCAGTGTCCGTCCTCTCTCTCTTCCATACGGCATCTTCCCTCTTTCTATGTCCCTTCAATAAATGGTATATCCTGTGCCCCTTCTCTCTTTTGTACATGATTCATTTCAGCTTCACCCCCTCTCCATTTTTCTGTCTCCACCCCCTCCCCTATGCTCTGGCATCTCTCTCTTCTCCTTTCCTTCCTTCCTTCCCACTCCACCCCATGGTCTGGCATCTCTATCTCCTTCCCTCCCCCTATGACCTGGCATCTCTCTCCTCTCTTCTCCTATCTCTCCCTCCATGCTCTAGCACTTCCTATCCTTCCTTTCCCTCTGGTCTGGCATTTGTCTCCTTAGTTTCCCTTCCCTCCCCTCATGCCTTGGCATCTCTCTCCTCTCCTTCCATCTCCCCCTCCATTATCTGTCATCTCTCCTTCCTTTCTCTCCCTCCCTCCTTCCTTCCTTTCACGTGGTCTGGCATCTGTCTCCTTCCCTCCCCCTCCATGGTCTTGTATCTCCTTTCCTTTCTCTCCCTCCAATGGACTTGGCATCTCTCATTCCTTTCCTCTCCCTTCCCTGGTCTTCCTTCTCCCTCTTTCTCTCTCTCTCTCCCCAATTGGGTGCAACAACAGCATTTCTCTTTCTTCTCCCTATTTCCTTCTCTCCCTTCCCAATTGGGCGCAGCAGCAGCATTTCTCTTCTCTGGTCTTCCTTCTTCCTCTTTCCCTCTCTCCCCCCAATTGGGTGCAGCAGCAGCATTTCTCTTCCCTGGTCTTCCTTCTCCCTCTTTTCCTCTCTCTCCCCAATTGGGTGCAAAAGCAGCATTTCTCTCCCCCACCCCTTCCCTGGTCTTCCTTCTTCCTCTTTCCCTCTTTCTCCCCAATTGGGTGCAACAGCAGCATTTCTCTTCCTCCCCCCATTTCCTGGTTTTCCTTCTCCCTCTTTCTCCTCAATTGGGTGTAGCAGCAGCATTTCTCTCACCCACCCCCACCCCATGGGCTTGGCATCTCTCATTCCTCTCCTCTCCCTTCCCTGATCTTCCTTCTCCCCAATTGGGTGCAGCAGCAGCATTTCTCTTCCCTCTTCCATCCCTCCTTCCTCCTTCCCTATCACAGCGTAGCATTCACAACTTGCTGCTCCTGCATGCTTCGGGCCTTCCTCGCTGCTAGGTCCCACTTACTTTCTGTTTCCGCGAAGGCAGGACCTGGCAGCGAGGAAGGCCCAAAGCAAGAAGTGAGTTGAACGCCTCCCTCCCTGCCCTTTCTCCCGCCGACGCCGCCCTAGCCAGCAAGCAACTTTGCCCATGCTCCGGGGCTCTAAAACTGTGCTTGCCAGCTTCGCTTCTCCTCCCTCCCCCCTCATGTCGTAACTTCTGGTTTCGCCATAGAAGGATCGGGAAGTTGGCAAGCACAGCATTAGAGCCCCAGAGCATGGGCAAAGTCGCTTGCAGGCTACGGTGGGAGATAGGACAGCTGCCTTGTTTGCTCCCCCTTAATGCCAGGCAATTGTTTGGGAGGTCACGGCCCCTGTGGCCCCCCATTCCAACACCTATGAGTTTGACACCCCTGATCTACACGGTTGGTATACTTTTGGCACCTGAGTCAAATACCAAGGTATAGCATGGTGTAAAACTTTAAAAATCAACACCAAAACTTTATACATAATCTGATATTTGAATGGCAACCAATGAAGTTTTTTCAGTAATGGCACCACATGATCAAGTCTGCTCCCTCACACAAATCAGTCATGCAGCTGCATTTTGAACAGTCTGTAATGCCTTATAAACACAGGAGAACCAAATCCACAAACTCAAAGTCGCACAACAAAGAGTGGATAAATCCTAATAAGATTGGTGAACACTATTTATTACATGAAAGTCCTTTATTCATCAAATATGTGATCCAAACTCAATGACTCGACATGTACATGTTTTGGCCTCAACCAGCCTGTCTCAGAAGTCTTAAGAGTCTTAAGGGTGAACAAACACCCAAAAACATACGAATTTCCAGTGTAATGATAAATCTATTGATTCGTTAGGACCTAATGCACGCTGAGATTAAAACTTGTCCATAGCACTGTGACCTTCAAACTGTATGTTTTGGATGTGTTTGTAATAGATATCATAGATCCAGACTGCTGAAGAATCCTCCAGCTGATCAAGGCTGTATCCCTATACAGATACATCTAGGTTCCTTCAGAAAAAAATAAATTTTTACACTTTGAACACAGTATTTTAGAAACAACTACCTACAGCCTATAGAACACAAATATTGCTAAACTTACCTTCTGGCCATTTCTAACATATGGTTAACACATGTGCTTATAAAGATACATTGCATAGACACAGGATGGAAGGAGCAGAGACATACCTTCTTTAATTGAATGATGATAAAAGCAGCTTTGTCGATGCCAGAGTACAATTTCAACCCTGAAGACCTTATAAGTCAATACAGCAATAACAATCACTAGGGCCAATGTAACAAATATTGCAATCAAGCTTCCCTGAAAATTCGGAGCTGCATAAACAAGCAAGAAGAGAAAACATACAGAATAGAAAAAGTAACATTATGATTGCAAAATGTTTCATTAACAGTAATGTACAGAAAATATATTAAAATTATTTCTAAAAAGCTTTTGACCTGCTTTTCAATTCTGCCTGAAACAGGTTGAGATTTACCTGATACCGTATTATCACGTATATAACGCGCACCCGTGTAAAACGCGCACACGGGTATAGCGCGCGGGAAACCGACATATATGTAAAAAAGAATTTTATATACCGCGCACACCCATATACCGCACATGCTGCCCCGACTCTCCCGTCGCCACCGACACTCCTTTCGCCCGCCCCGACTCTCCTCTGGCCACCCTGACTCTCCTTTCCCCCGCCCCGACTCTCCTCTCCCCCTTGAAGTCCTGTCCCCACCCTGAAAGCCTGATGCCCCCCCCCCCCGACGTCCGATTCCCCCCCCCCCCGCAGGACCGCTCGCACCCCCACCCCGAAGGACCGCTCACACCGCACCCCCACCCCGAAGGACCGCTCGCACTCACTCCCACCCGCACCCCCACCCTGAAGGACCGCTCGCACCCCCACAGCCTCCCGACCCCCCCCCCCCCCCCGGCTAACAGATTAGCGCTGTGTTTATCATTAATACAACACATTGGTACTAACTGCTGTGTTAAATTGTTAACAAGGAAAGTGCTGTTTTCGGTTGCTTATTGGGCATTTAATATGGAAGCTGTAAACGTGTCAATTATGAACAAAGAAAAATTAGACAAAAAAAATATATTGGGTCAAAACAAAAACAGTGAAATAGACACCAAGAGAATGAAAAATGTAAATAATTGGATAAATACACAAAAAGCACTTTAAAATCTTAGCAATTTTACTTTAAATTAATGCATCAAAGGAAAGATACAACCCAACATGGTCACTTTTAGCTTCAAGCCTGCATCAGGGGCACACAAACTACCAAAGAAAAAAAATGTATAAATGAATCAGATACTATACTCTGGAGGAGGCATGCAAATCGATCTCATGAATATTCATTGTGGATATCCTGAAAACCTGACTGGCTGGGATTCCCCCAGGACAGGTTTGGGAATCAATGCACTAGACAGTAGAGTAGATAGTTCTCTATCCTTTACCTCAGTAGTGTGCATCTCTGAATTTGTTTTTATCAGTGAGGCATGCACACTCCCTTTCTGACACGTGCACATTCACACACCTACAGCTTAGCAGAAATGCTGCCTGTGATTAGTTGTGATTAGCTGCCTGTCCCAGCCTTTTGAGTCCGTTTGATAAAATCTGTGTTAAGTGCGAGTACCGTATTTTCACGCATATAACGCGCGCGTTATACACGTTTTTTACAAACCATGCATAACCTTGCGCGTTTTACAAATTTTTTTTTACATAGTTCCCTCCCCGATGTCCGATTCACCCCCCCCCCCCCCGCAGGACCGCTCGCACCCCCACCCCGAAGGACCGCTCGTACGCACCCACACCCCCACCCCGAAGGACCGCTCGCACGCACTCCCATCCGCACCCCCACCCCCACCCTGAAGTACCGCTCGCACCCCCACAGCCTCCTGACCCCCCCCCCCCCCGCTCATCATGTAGAAGCTCCTACCGGTGTCCTGCTGCTTCCTCTTGGCGGTCCCGGCCCTTCTGTGAGCCCTGCGTCTGCGCTGCTTTATCTTCTGGCGGTCCCGCCCTTTCTCTGACATCAGGACACGGTTTGTCTTCTGGCGGTCCCGCCCTTTCTCTGACATCAGAGAAAGGGCGGGACCGCCGGAAGATGAAGCAGCGCAGACACAGGGCTCACAGAAGGGCCGGGACCGCCAAGAGGAAGCAGCAGGACACCGGTAGGAGCTTCTACATGATGAGCAGGGGGGGGGGTCGCGAGGCTGTGGGGGTGCGAGCGGTCCTTCAGGGGGTGAGGGTGCGGGTGGGAGTGCGTGCGAGCGGTCCTTCGGGGTGGGGGTGCGGGTGCGTACGAGCGGTCCTTCGGGGTGGGGGTGCGAGCGGTCCTGCGGGGGGGTGAATCGGACGTCGGGGGGGGAACTATGTAAAAAAAATTTGTAAAACGCGCAAGGTTATGCACGGTTTGTAAAAAACGTGTATAACGCGCGCGTTATATGCGTGAAAATACGGTACTCGCACTTAACACAGATTTTATCAAACGGACTCAAAAGGCTGGGACAGGCAGCTAATCACAATTAATCACAGGCAGCATTTCTGCTAAGCTGTAGGTGTGTGAATGTGCACGTGTCAGAAAGGGAGTGTGCATGCCTCACTGATAAAAACAAATTCAGAGATGCACACTACTGAGGTAAAGGATAGAGAACTATCTACTCTACTGTCTAGTGCATTGATTCCCAAACCTGTCCTGGGGGAATCCCAGCCAGTCAGGTTTTCAGGATATCCACAATGAATATTCATGAGATCGATTTGCATGCCTCCTCCAGAGTATAGTATCTGATTCATTTATACATTTTTTTTCTTTGGTAGTTTGTGTGCCCCTGATGCAGGCTTGAAGCTAAAAGTGACCATGTTGGGTTGTATCTTTCCTTTGATGCATTAATTTAAAGTAAAATTGCTAAGATTTTAAAGTGCTTTTTGTGTATTTATCCAATTATTTACATTTTTCATTCTCTTGGTGTCTATTTCACTGTTTTTGTTTTGACCCAATATATTTTTTTTGTCTAATTTTTCTTTGTTCATAGTTGACACATGTTTACAGCTTCCATATTAAATGCCCAATAAGCAACCGAAAACAGCACTTTCCTTGTTAACAATTTAACACAGCAGTTAGTACCAATGTGTTGTATTAATGATAAACACAGCGCTAATCTGTTAGCCTGCATTAATTCTCACACTGAATGATAACAGACCTCAGAAAGAGGGGCCTAAGGAGAGTGTGGTGCAGTGGTTAGAGCTACAGTAGGCCTCAGCACCTTGAGGTTGTGGGTTCAAACCCTGCGCTGTTCCCTGTGACCCTGGGCAAGTCACTTAATCTTCCCCTGCCCCAGGTTCATTAGATAGATTGTGAGCCCACCAGGACAAACAGGGAAAATGCTTGAAGTACCTGTATGTAAACTGCTTTGAGCATGGTTGTAAAACTACAAAAAGGTGGTATACAAGTCCCAATCCCTTTCCCTTCCCCCCTAAATGGGCTTGGTGCATCCTAACCTGGGAATTCCCCACACACTATGCCCATTTCTAGCATGAACGTAAATTTGACCTTTTTCAATGATTTCACATTCTGGTCATGCACTATGTTTGCATTACAGAATGGCTACTGAAAAATTTAATGCAGGAGCACTTGCCACCTTCTATTTAGGAGGCACTAAGGACTCTCACGTTACATTTGTGTTATTCAGTTAGTACACTGATTATTAGCATGCAATAACTGAATAGCACTTCCATGTCCATTCACCACTCCAGATATGCTCCCTTGTAAAATATACTGCATGGTTAGCACATGCAAATGGCAGGGCTTTAAACATCTTATAATGCAGGTAATATTCTTGTAAATTATTATACAATAAAGGACCTAGTATAGATTTTTTTTTTTTTTTTTTAAATAAGTTCAGAAAAGAAGTTTTCTGAATAAGGCCTAAAGTATAGTAAAATAATGTCGCATTTCATAGTAATAATGATGTCTACTACACTTCTCCCTCCGTATCCACGGGGCTTAGGGGCAGAGCCGGCCCGCGAATATTAAAAAACCACAAATAATATTTTGCCATATTCTGCAATGGCTATAGATAAACAAACAATGTTAACTTATCACCTCTCAGTATCTATTATCATCAAACACTTAGGGCTCCTTTTATCAAGGTGCGGTAGGTGATTAACGCGCGGAATACCGTGCGTTCAACCGCCTGCCGCACTAGTCGCTAATGCCTCCATTGATGAGGCGTTAGTTTTTAGGCTTGCCGCGGGGGTTAGCGCGTGATGAAATATCCGACGCGCTAACCCCCGTAGCGCGCCTTGATAAAAGGAGCCCTTAAATCAAGAAACAGCTTGGATGAAGAGAATAATGTAATTCTGCAACTCCGTTTTTCAGGACTCAGTTGTTTTTGATAGCTATTGAAGAGTATTTATGATAACCAACTTTAAAGTTATAATGCAGATGGCTGTTTCATCAGGGTGAGGGCAATCAGTACCAAAATACACAGATCTAACAATGATCAGACAAGCATGGGGTGATACCTGGAAATGCAGCCAAATCAGTCCAGCCAAGCAGAACTGAAAATCAAGTCTTCATGAAATCAGAAAAGTCGACAGGAAGGGTGCAAGAAGAAAGTAGCATGATTCAAGAGCACAAAAACAAGAAACAGAAACAAAGGACAAGGCAAGGTCAAATTGAAATGAACCAGACCGCCAAGCAAGGTCATTAAGCACAACAGCCAATGGAAAACTTGCAATGTTGAGACTATTCTAGTCCAGATGTAAACTGCTAAAGAATACATTCTTGGAAATGGATGGAGGCCTCAGATTTGGGCCCAGCTGCCTGTGACAACGGCCAACAAAGTAAAGATAAAACTTTTATTTCAGGGACAAACTATACTGCAGAAAGCAAGATTGTGTAGAAGGCAGAATGCGTACCCTACCTGGATGTTTTATAAATAAGAACTCAGTAGCTAGCCCATTGTATGACCGAAGAACACAGGCAAACTTATTTTCATAATCTTCCTTGTTCACTTCTGATATATTCAGATACACGGTCCTTAGAGCAGACCCATCTTCTAAAGTTCTGTCACTTTTCAAAAAAAAAAAAAAAGGGGGGGGGACAAATAGATACCTTCAAGAAATCAGAGAGTGACGCAGGGACAAAGTTTCATCCCCTCACCATCCCCGCATTTTCATCCTCATCCCCTCACTGTCCCCACAGTGAAGCGCATTTTTCATCTCTGACCCTTCACCAACCCTGCAGTCTTAATTTTCTACTCCGCATCTCCCTGCTCAAAACAGAAAGATGATTTTATGCAATTTTATGGGCCTAAGACATTGCAAATAAACATTTTAAGCTTATAGGGCTTGATTCTGTATAGCATGCCCGGTCTCAGCAGTCACCTAAGCGGTTTTTGAGAATCGCACATGAGCATCCTAAATAGAATTGCCTCACCACCCTGATTCTCTAACCAGCGTCCAAGTCACAGACACCGTTTAGAGAATCATGTTGCCATTGAGCTGATCACAGCAAGGGAATCTTACTGTCGCGATTAGCTGAGCGGCAGTGGCAGGGAAACACCCCCCCCCACACACACACACACACACTGTCTGCAGCAGGAGTGATGCCCACTCCTTCCTGCTGGCACCCCCACCCCCTGCACACACGGTTCAAAAGCGCGCGCCGACAACCGAGCGCAGACAACTGAGCTCAGGACTTAATCGCGCTGAAGAAAAAACGTATTTTAAAGGGGTCCAACGGGGAGTGTTGGTGGGGAACCCCCCCACTTTACTTAATAGAGATCGCGTTGGCGTTGTGGGGGGTTTGGGGGATTGTAACCCCCCTCATTATACAGGAAACATAACTTTTTCCCTGTTTTTTAGGGAAAAAGTTAAGTTTTCAGTATAATGTGGGGGGTTACACCCCTCCCCCAACATGGCAGCGTGAGGCTGCGCGATCCCTGTTAAGTAGAGGGGGGTTCCCCCCCACACCCCTCGTCAGAACCCTTTAAAATATGGGTTTTCTTCGGCACGATCAAGCCCTGCGCTCAGTTGCCTGCGCTGGGTTGTTGGCGCGCCTTTGTCCTTGCACGCTTTTGACCCGTCACCCACACACACACACAACATTCCCAGCAGGAGGGATGCCCACTCCCTCCTGCCAGCATACCTCTCCACAACATCCTCAGCAAGAGGAATGCCCACTCCTTCCTGCCAGCACATACACACACACACCATTCCCGGCAGGAGGGATTCCAACTTCCTCCTGCCAGCACCCACCAAATCCTCCACCCCCTGAAACCATGACACCTCTCCCCCCAAAGCCCACCTGGACCCCCCTGGACCTTTAAAAGGAAGGCCAGTCAGAGGGATGCCTACTCCTTCTGGATGGCAGGCCTAACTCTTCAGTATTGTGGGCCTTCCCCTTCCCAGTGCATCCTGGGATGCAATGGGGAGGGGCCTAAGGCCCTAATTGGCTCAGGCTCCTAAGGCCCCTCCCATATGAGGGGCTTTAAACATCTGGGCCAACCGGAGTCATAGGACTCCTCCCCAGTGCATTCTGGGATGCACTGGAAATGGCCTAAGACTCCAATTGAAAGCAATGGAAGTAAAACCAATGGAAATAAAATCTGGATGTCTCAATCTGTTCTTCTTTTTCTGGAGACATATGGTAACTCTATAATGATGAACTAAAACCTCATAACATTAAAACAGCTTCAGTCCCCTAGATGCCAAAATATACTTCATCATGAGTGTGCATACTTTGATGTTAACAGACTCCACATTCCAAGTTCATTGGTGTCTTGTCCTATTCCAGGCTATTTCTCAAACAGTAGTAGGACATAAGTCAATCTTCATTCTACCACAATTGTCATCTAACAAATCTCTCTAGACTAATTAATAAAATATACCTGTCACTGGCTCCATAAGAAAAGCCTATGTGAACTGGCTCCCATAAATATTTTCAAAAAGAGCTTTGCAAAAGACACACAGAAAATAAACTTTTCCTGAGTACAGGGCTCATTCTACCCATTCAGTTATTTTGCTTCTTTTCTTTCAATCACATTAATTTAGCCTGTACAATTAAACTGGGCATCAAACTGATAGCCCTGATTGCTCATCTCTCCACTACCCACTCTTCACTCAAGAAGGAAGTACAAAGCAAATGCCACAGCTATTTATAACAAATATTAACACTGACACAGATATACGTACACTGTAAACAAAGCCACTATTTATTTACAGTCAAACCTCGGTTTGCGAGTAATACAGTTTGCGAGTAATGCAGTTTGCGAGTGTTTTGCATGATGAGCAAAACACTTTTGCAAATCGTGCTTCACAAACCGAGCGTTGACTCGATTTGCGAGCCCCCAGCCCTGAGAACCAGCATTGCCCCCCCCCCCCGTGAGCCCCTACCCCCAAGAACCGGCATCGCCTGCCCACCCAAACCCAAACCCTTACTGTGATCTGGCACCAGAACGCAGCACCAACACACAGGACATGCTGGTGCCGGTGCCGGAAGAGCATGCCGCCTGCCGCTGATCTCTGCTGGGCTGGGCCTTGAGCATCTGCGCATGCTCAAGGCCTTCTGGCTCTCGCTGTCTCTGAGATTCTAATGAGATTCTTGGAGAGAGCGGGAGCCAGAAGGCCTTAAGCATGCGCAGATGCTCAAGGCCCAGCCCAGCAGAGATCAGTGACAAGCAGCAGGCTCTTCCGGCATCAGCACGTCCTGTGGGTTGGTGCCAGTGCCAGATCGCAGTCAGGGTTTGGGTTTAGGCGGGCGGGTGATGCTGGTTCTCGGGGGTGGGGGCTAGCGGGTAGGGAGGGTGATGCCGGTTCTTGGGAGTGGGGGCTCGCGGGCGGAAAGGTGATACTGGTTCTCGGGGGTGGAGTGGAAGTTCACCAGTGGCCTCGGGGGTGGAAGGGTGTCTTTTTGGAATGTGGTGGGGTGGAAGCGAGCAGCGCTGGTGGCCTCGTGAGGGTGGTGGGATGTGGAACGAATCAAGCGCGTTTCCCTTACTTTCTATGGAGAAACTCGCTTTGATATACGAGCACTTTGGTTTTCAAGCATGCTTCTGGAGCGAATTATGCTCGCAAACCAAGGTTCCACTGTATTTGGTTATCCTGACTTCCCTAATGACCTCAGAACAGGTAACTAGGTTGACATACATAATGCATACTTCAAGTTCTCATATGACTATTTCTCCCCATCCTGTAGCTGCCTTTCCGCTAGGCAGCACAAGTTTCTACCCTCACCATGCCTAACCTATTGATAGCAAAATATACTTCTATAGTGAAGACTGCTGCTGTATGCAAACTAGCATGCCTCCTACCAGTGAGCAGCACCCAGCATGTGTGTCTTTGTGGCACACACTAAGGTCCTTCACCAGGCCCATGCATACACCCACATCTTCACAACGGTACCACTTTTGCTGTATCTCATTATCTCCTTTGAGGCCCTATTGAGTGTACCCTCTCTCAACTCCAGGCACAAGGATAGGGACTACTTTCCACTTCCTCAGTGATGAGATACATATTTTGTTTTATCAAGGCTAAAGGAGGATAACCAAGTCAGATTAGAAGGAGAGAGAGAAATAGGGATAGTGAGGCTAAGGGGGGAATTCATCAATGTGCGCTACATTTTATCCAAAGAAACCTTGTGCAAAAATAGCACAAGTTGTGGTAAAATAACCTATCTTAACAGTAGCACACACTGATGAATTCCCCCCTTAGCCTCACTATCCCTATTTCTCTCTCTCCTTCTAATCTGACTTGGTTATCCTCCTTTAGCCTTGATAAAACAAAATATGTATACAGATACACAGGGCATGAGAAGAACAGCAATACAATATTCATCCCAGACTGTTACAGAAGAGTGGATGTTTTGCAGCTTATAGGTTTTCCTTCTTCCACCCCACATCATTTCAGCATGTCTCAGAGGTCTTACCAAGAATTTTTCCTCCAAAGGCTTGCTTAAAAAAGTTTAAGGAGTAGGAAACTGGGTTCTCTGAGGTACGGTCGCCATGGCACCTGTGTACCAGAAGGCTTTTGCATTCTATCGTTTGACAATTCAGTGCTTACACTTTGATAAAAACTGGCATAAGATTCATGCATTTTAATTTCAAAATATACTTACAGTGGCATTCCTGTTACGATTCTATTGTTATTATCATCATAGTCTTCTGCGAGCATATCATTGATATTCCAAGACAATGTAAAAAAATCTGCACTGTATGAGGCACTGCATGCCAAACTGACCTGAAAACCTAAAAAAAAAAAAAGAAATCTGGCTAGTTAGTCTAACCTTAGTGATTAATTAAAGAAGTTACTGTCTTCCTCTGATAAAATCATAGTGGCTTAGATTCAGCAATGTCAAGCAAATCTAATTACTTTCTTATATAGGGTGACCATAGAATAAGCTTAGCATCAAATGTCAAATACTCAGATTTTAGTAAGGACTTTAATGCAGTCACAAATAGACGAACAAAAATATGAAGAGTCTTTAGGTTAACTCTCAACTTGGTTGAGCACATTAAAAACTAGTTGAATGATGGTATTAGTAAATGGAGCTCACTAAAGGGAAGAAAGCTTATTAGTGGAGTCCTTTGGCTCATTTGCATAAGTTGCATCACAGATAGGTTAGTGGGAAAAGGTTTTTTTAGAGAGAGATCTGTAATTAATATACAATAAAACTTCTGGTGCACAGTGCATACGAATCCTGACAAATGAGTTGTCTCCCCCTAACCGCAAGCGTGCAGAAGGTATCCTATACATTTTCTTCAGTTCCACCTCTTTCCTCAGTGGGCTATACTGCCTATCTTAGTTTTTCCTTTTGCATGCAAGCTGGAAGGTGTCTTCCTGATCTGTGCTGAGAAGTTTTGTTATATTCAGGTTTTTTAATCCAAATTTTGAGGCTTTCCAATGCTGAAGAGGACCCCAGTAGCCCTGGGAAAGCTCTGCCTGGGACACTATTTGAGTAGCAGTCTACAGCTAACAGGGCAACCCTATGAAGGAACCTATTTAGCTAGCCCATACTATCAATTAGCTTGGGATCCATGTTCTTCTGGAAGCTAAGCTAGCCCCTGATTTATCAGGCACTTGAGCAAAGGCTGTTCAGCCCTGTGTCAATACGAGATGGCTTTGGTAGGTTCCAGCTGGGCTCTCCTCTTCCCATTGTCACATATGGGTCTGTGGAGGTCTGAGGTCTCAGTCCAGCCTTGGCCCAACCGGCAGCTCGAAGATCGCAGTGTCATGGATTGGCATATGCTTGTGTGAGGCAGTGGTCTTCTCCAGTTCCCAGCTGCAGTGCGAGCTGAAGTAGGCAATAGCATAGCACAGTGAGTACAGGTTATTATAGCCTATGGGAAATCGAGAGAGGGAGGTATCTAGATTGTATTTTTGGTGGTTTCTTGGGCTAGTTATAGGATCCCCCATCACCAAAAACCCATTCCCTGAATTTTATAAACTTAATTGTAGCTTTCCCAGGCCATTTTTTGCCATGGAGACCATCTTAGATTTCCCAATTTTCATTTATTTATTTAAAAATTTATATACCACATAGAACTATGCAGTTTCTATATCACATACATAAAATCTTGTTTCCCTCCAATTATCACATATAACATAGACATGCCAAAACAGCATTGCTAATTGTCCCTGTTATAAAAGGGATAGAGCACAAATTCAATCAATTCAGAAGTACAAACAAGCTATAAATCATACACTGATGTCAGAAAAGTTCTAAAAGGTGATTATCAACTGAAATATATCTTAGCATAAGAAGGCATTGGAAAATAATTGAGTTTTCAGCATTTTCTTAAAATTCATCCTCTCCATACAAAACCGCAAGGATACCAGGCAAGGCATTCCATAGTTGTACACCAGCCACAGATATCATTGATGCTTTGATCCTAGCATGCATTGTAGACATTCTCTATCTGTCTCATAGCACCTCAATGTAACTTCAGATCAATTATTATGGACTTATCAGACCTTTCTACTCCTATATCATGCTAGGTTTTGGGCTGGATGATTGGCTGAGGAGTGTTTGTGTGCCGTGTGATGTGGGAGCCTCAAGCTTAGACTCCTCTGGTATCTCTAGGGCTGGGGAATCACATGTGGCTTGTTTTTCAGGAAAAATAATCCCTTCAAGAGCCCTTGGAGAGTGACTTGGTGAAAGCACAAATGCATTATTATCTTATTACGCCACTTTACTTTATTATACCTTTTTTATTTATTACCCTCTTGTATTTTCCCTTAATGTTTCTTCTTTACTTTATGAATTGTATTTCATCCCTCCTTACCTAATGTTTAGAATATGTTAAACTGAGTGCAACTTAGTCATATTTAAGTATTTGTATGTATTGTATTGTCCCCTAACAAATGTAAATTTTAATATGTACATCGCTTAGAAGTTTGATTAAGCGATTAATCAAGTCACCTAATAAACTTGAAACTTGAAACATTTATAATAAGCGATCACCTTCTTTATCCAACAAACTTCTTCCTTCAATGTAAGATAATTTTCTTATGTTACCTGAACATATTGTTATTCTCCAATGTAATCTGTAACTTACTTGAATCTTTGCTAGGTAATTCTCTCGGAAATAATCCAGATATCTTCTAAGTTGTAACTCTCTACCGTATCATGTAACTCACACGAATCTGTGTTATGTAATTCTCTCTGAAATGTCCAGATTTCTTCTAATTTGTAATCCGCTTAGAACCGCAAGGCACAGGCGGAATAGAAATCACTTATGTAATGTAATTTATGCCATAGAGCCCAAGAGACAACAAAGTGAGTCCCTGAAGGGGTCATATGGGCTTCCTAGTCAGGGCTTTACCTGATTTTGTTAGTCTTATGTGGAAAGCTTATGTTAATTTTCAGAATTCAGACTGTGCCATCTGAGGGCATGCCTATGGCTGCACAAGGGGGTTTGCACACTTAATATGCACTCCCCCAAGAGAGGGTTTCCAATCAGGAACCAGAAGACTACTTAGAGAAGGATTGGGGAGACTGGGGGTCAGAGTCCATGCCTTTACTACCCCAGAATAAATTCTCATTTTTTTGGAGATTTGGGGTCTCAGACAAGAGCTGTAAGTCTAGAGGTGGTAGCGGCTCTTGACCAAGTGGGGGACTCAACTGTATGCCACCTTTTCAAATCGACACCTTGCTTGAGATTATTACAGATTCAATTCGGGAATTAAATCTGGAATCCATGCAAGCTTTGGCTACACAGTGTTCTATTATGAGTGGCTCTAAGATTCAGACCACATTTTTTCCCTCACATCCAAACATTACTATGCTGGTCACAGAGCACTGGGAGAGCCCTGAGGGCTCCTTACGGGTTCTTAAGATGATGTCTAAGCTGTATCCCATGACCCCAGATTTTCAGCAGCTGTTTTTTCAGCCTAACTTAGATTTGTTGGTTGCAGAGGTTACCAAGCAGACTGCCCTACTTAGTGAAGGAGATGTTATCTTAAAGGATGTGTAAGATCACGGGGTAGATGTTGTCCTCAAAAGCCAATTCAAGGCCCTGGCTTTGGGAATTAAGGCAGCCACAGTGGCCTCGTTTCTGGCATGTGCTTGCCATACCAGATTGCATCGGATTCCCTCGACAGATGACGATGGTTACCCCCAGCTGCCAATGGTGGAGGTTGACTAGATAGCCTATGCTCTATATGAAATAACCAGAGTCATAAGCAAAGTTTCAGCTTATGCTATCTCCGCTCAAAGAATGCTCTAGATCAGAAAATGGATGAGAGATTCGACTTCAAAGCAACATTAAACAGGCCTCCTTTTAAGGACCAAATGCTATTTGATAGGCTTTGGATGATCTTATGGCCAGTGTAGCAGATTGACAACCTAAAACTTTGCCAGGCAACAAACTACGAGTCCCAAGGAGGGTCAGGTTGAGCTAATTTCCCTTCCCTTCTCTCTTCCCTTCCCTCCCTCTCCCTATTCCATGATCACCATTTCTCTCCTTCCCTCCCCTGCCACCATCACCCATGTTTTTCTATCTCCTATTTCCAGCATCTGGCTCTTTCACCCTTCCCCCTTCAGAAGCTCTTAATCCCAGCAAATTGTCCTGTGCTCCTGAACTCTCTACCCCTCCCCACCCAGTCCACAATCTATCTTCCTCTCCTGTGGCAGTTCTTGCTGTGCTCCTGAATAATCCTTCTCCTCCCATCACCCCCCTGCAGTCCAGTATCTCTTTTCTCCTCCTCCCTTCCCCCACGGTCCAGTATCTCTTTCCTTCTCTTCATCCTCCTCACTCCATGGCTTGGTATCTTGGGATAAGGAAAAGTAAGGGATAGTAGATGGCATGAATAGGCAGACTAGATAGGCCATATGGTCTTTATTTGCCTTCATTTGTTTATGTTTTTATAGTAAAATAATGGTCTTTCATTATTTATATCATTATACTTGGGCTTGGATGCTGTAGGTTTAGAATGGTGGCCCTCACTCACTGTTCATATTCACAACACCAAACTTGAGGTTTCAGTTTTGGCCGAAACCAGGTGATAAGTTTCAACTGCAGTTTCAGTTTCAGCCAAATGTGAAAAAAACCCAGTTTGGATCAGCCTCTGTTCATAGGGAGATAAAGATTCAGGTTTACCTTTCTTTTCCTCATGCTCACTAATCTGTAACTTGAACCAAAAATGGAATTTTTAGTAAAACAGAGTCCTAACAGACTCCATCTTGGTCCTGGAAGAAAATGTTTAAGGAACAGCATGAAAAACTGAAAGCAGGCAAAGCTATGGTACCCTGATGAGATGAATCCCATGGTACGTTTGGAGCTCAGAGAAGTCCTGGTGGGTCCTCTTAAAGATTTATTTTAAAAATCCTTAGAAGAGAGAGAAATTCCATATGATTGAAGAAGAGCAAATATGGTCCCTTTTCACAAAAATAATGACAGAAGTAGAAAACTACAAACCAGTAAAACTTTACTTATGTGGCTGGAAAAGTAATAGAGGCATTGTTGACAGAAAGAATAGTGAACTTTCTAGAAAAATCAGTACTCCACTTTCTGCTCAGAGGAGAAGCCAGAACAGGTTAACAATGGTGAGGGTGATTGAACAAAACATTTCATAAGCACATAAGCAATACCTCTGCTGGGTCAGACCAGAGGTCCATCGCACCCAGCAGTCCGCTCACGCGGCGGCCCATCAGGTCCAGGACCTGTATAGTAATTCTCTATCTGTACCCTTCAATCCCCTTTTCACTATCACCATCTCCTCAGAAATGAAATAAAAGCATGAAAGATAAAAAGGAATTGCAATGATATACTTCAAATAGCAAAGGTAGTAAACTCTTTTTCCCATAATACAAATAATCTACAATTTCAAAATAAAATGCATTAACTCATTTGCACCATGCCAACCAGCAAATAGTATTCTTGACTAGTCTTTTATCCTACTTAATTTACAATACTGGTAAAATAATACATGGGAAAAAATATTGCAAAATCTCTTACCAAGCTCTACTTCAATTGAGCTGTTTTTGGGGTAAATAATTACTGCTGGTTTTGTGTTTTTGTAGTCTAAAAAAAAAGCATAAAAAATAAAGAATAATTAGATTGAAATTATAGTATGTGAAGTCACAGCAACTATTTAAGAATATCCTTCTCCGTGTATTTGCCTGTTTGAATAGGTCAAGATGAAAAAATAAAACATTTTAATAATTAATGGATACTAAGATGTTCCCTAAATATCACTGGAACAAGAAAAACAGGAGAACCAAATCCACAAACCTCAAAGACAAAAGATAAAGGGTGGCGATGTCCAATAAAAACCTGGTGCACTTCTGTTTCCTGGTAGGAGGAACCCAGCAGGGAGAGAGAAAGGAACCAAACCCTCTGTGCCAGGAAACAGAAGTGCACCAGAGCCTTATACACAGAAGGAGCTGTGATTACCTTTCTCTGTCAGATGCAGACTTTTGGAATTCACTTCTGATTATGTAAATATAAAAATAAGGAGCAACTGGAAAGAATGCCTATCATTTTTGTCGCCCTTCTCTGGACCGCTTCAAGTCTTCTTATCAAGATCAGATGGAGAGGAGTACAAAATGAATGATTAGGAAGTCCTCTTTCAGAATTTTTTCATTCTGAAGAACTTTGAGACTCCTGAAGCAGGCCGTTTGGGCCAAAACATGTACATGTCAGGTCATTGATTTTCTGGATGAATAAAGGACTTTTTATGAAGATTGAGTTCACCAGGTTTTTATTGGACACCTCCACCCTTTATCTTTTGCCCTAAATATCACTTACTTTCATTTAAGAAATCCACATTCACAAAGATAAAGAGGACAATTTGCCAAAACATGGTAAGCACCTAACACATGGTTTAGAGTACAATAACTATTAATGAGTTTTGCAGTATTTTAGCAGTTACCATGTAAAAAACTGCATATTGTGACCAACAAGGTATGTGCCCTGCCTTGGTTCCACTTAAACCAACCAGAAAAGTTAAGGAAAAATCCAGGAAAGAAAGTTTCAGGATTTCTCAGGATCATAGTTTGGAAAATAATGACACCGACCACTGGGGGAGCCCAAGAGGCCCTTGGAACACTGCCAGGGCTGACAAAGCAGGGTGTCGCCCTAAGGCAGGGGTTTCAAAGTCTCTCCTCGAGGGCCGTAATCCAGTCGGGTTTTCAGGATTTCCCCAATGAATATGCATTGAAAGCAGTGCATGCACATAGATCTCATGCATATTCATTGGGGAAATCCTGAAAACCCGACTGGATTCCGGCCCTCGAGGACCGACTTTGACACCTGTACCCTAAGGTATTTAAACCTGTTGCAGAAAACAGGCAAGGAAGCCAGCTAGGGAGGAATTTTAAGCCATTTCTCCCTAGGGAGTCCCCTCAGCCAAGCAGGAGCAGCAAACCCGTTCCGATGGAAGTGTTAGAGGCTGGTCAGGCTGAGGAGCCAATTTTTCCAGGAGAACAGCCCATGGAATATGAAGAAGGTTTGGCAGAGTTTGTTCCTGAGATTGCTGAAGCTATGCAGGTGGACTTGGCTTCCACCCTCAAACAGTGAGTGGAGTTTGTTGGTGCTGGACTGTGTGGGGAACATTTTGTTTGCAAGCTAGGGAGTGATTTTGGGGTGAGGTTTTGCTTATATCTTGGGAGGGAATTTTGAAAGTCAAGTTAAGGACTTTACTGTGCAAAACCTGTCACTCCCCTTTACCTGGCAGTGAGTGAAACTGGCCAGAGGCTTGAAGGAACTTTGGAACACTAGTGCTGTTAAATAAGAGCCTTGAACTGTTTTGTTTTTTTTATTTTTGAAAACTGCCGCTTGGGAAGCAGCCAGCGTTTGTGCTGAAGAAGCTGAACTCTCTGACACAATTGAGAGTAAAGACTTTGCTGAGGTCAAGCCACGGGGCTTTACTATAAACTGTTATTGGTTTGTGTATTTTTCTACTGTTGGTGTTGCTACCAGTGGGAACATTCTGACAAGTTTAACAAATATTTTGGAAGGACTATCTCACCTTTTTTCCAGAAGGAAATAAATGATATATTGTTTTTCCATTGAGAAATAATTGTGGTTTTTTCCTTTTGGTTGTTTGCTTTTCTTTTCCTTTTTGATTCCTGTTTGGGAATCCGGTCCTACAGGGTGACTCTGTTTTGGGTCACATGTCAATGTGCTATTTTTGGGTTACCACTGGAAGAGCTATTGAGACTTGTCTTGAGCTACAGTGGGCCACAATATTAACCCCTTAATTCTATAGAAAGTGCTAAATAACTGCCTACGCAATTTTGGTCAGGTACCCAAATCGCACACATAATTTAATTGAACAACATGCTAATTACAGCCAATATAATTGGTATTTTAATAAGCAATTGGACCCGGATTCTGTAAACTGCGTCCCGATTGTAGGCAGCTGTAAGTGTCCTATAGCTGTCTATTCAGCCAATCGGGAGGCACATTTTCTTAAAAAATGCTCCCCAGGCAGGCCGCCTATATTGAAGGCGCCTCCGGGAGCCTTGGATGGCCCGCAAGCCCGCCTAATCTCGCCTAAGGCAAACCTAGGTGGCCCTGCACGTCTCCCTAGTAGAGCGGGAGACACTTACACTTACACTTCCCCCCTAAATGAATGAGGCAGGAGGGCTGCCCAATCCCTCCTACCAAAAGACCCCCACCCGCCCCCAACGATCGACGGCAGGAAGGTACTCAATCCTTCTTGCCGGTAGACCCCCTCCACAAAGATCGCCAGCAGGAGGGTGCCCAACCCCTCCTGCCAGACCCCCCCAATGAAACTCCCCAACAAAATACCCCAACCCCCCTTTCCAGACACCCCCCACAAAACCCCCTACCCCAGAACCCCCTCCCCCGGGCCTACCAGCAATTTGGCCAGCAGGCCCACCTCTGTCCAAATGAGGCAGGCCCGCCCGTCCCCTGCCCAACCCACAGGAGCCTAGGGCCTAATTGGCCCAGGTGCCTAAGACCCCTTCCACCATAAGAGGGGCCTTAGGCACCTGGGCCAATCAGGCTCTAGGCTCCTGTGGGTTGGGCAGGGGATGGGCGGGCCCACCTCATTTGGTTGGAGGCAGGCCTGCTGGCCGGTCGGTGCGAGAACCTGGCCGGCCAGACAACTTGCTGGTAAGCCCAGGGGGATCCAGGGTGGGGAGTCTCATTGGGGGGGCCGAGGAGGGGGAGTTGGGATGTTTTGTTGGGGGGATTTGTTAGGGGGGTCCTGCAGGAGGGGTTAGGCACCGTCCTGCCGGCGATCTTCCAAGGAGCAGGGAGTCTGCCGGAAGGAAGGGTTGAGCACCTTCCTGCTGGCGATCGTCGGGGCAGGTGAGGGGGTCTTTCAGCAGGAGGGGTTGGGCACCTTCCTTCAAGCGATCGCCGAGGGCGGGTAGGGATCTTTCGGCAGGAGGGATTGGGCATCCCTCCTGCCTCGTTCATTTAGGGGGGAGGGGAGACTGGCGGCCATAGCCGCAGCCACTATACTAATCGCGGCAGGGAGATCCCTTGCCATGATTTAGTATATCGGCCATGTCTCAAGTAACATAGTTCTGTAACCGGTGTCTGTAACATGGACGTCGGTTACAGAATCAGGGTTTAGTTTTGGGCGGGTGTAGGCCCGATTCTGTATAAGACGCCTGTCCCGGGCGTCCTATACAGAATCTGGGCCTTATTGCTGTTACTTAAAATCAATTACAAGTTATGTGCATGTATTTAGGAGCAGCGTTTGGGTCATAGGTGGATCATGGGTGCTACTTTAAGCTACTTGTGTAATTATAGAATAAGGGCATCAGTGTCTAAATTTAGGTGCAGGCATTCGCACCACATTTTTGCTGGTGAAATTTAGTCACAGTTCCCGGGCATAAGTGTTATTCTCTAAATTATGCCTAACTTTAAGCGTGGCTTATAGAATAGCACGTTTTTCAGTGCCATATACAGTATTTAGCCCCAAGTGCTGTTTGTGTTAGGGGGCTGGGTATGAGTTTCCCAGCATTTTGCAGGCAGCTCATAGGAATTACCATGACCAGCAGTTCTGCAGTTAGTATGGGCCTGCTTATCTCCTATATCCTTCTGTCTCCAGTATGTCTGTAATGTCCTGTCTGTTTAGATTTATATTCTTAGGTACATATTCTATAAACTTATGCATAATTTAAACCACACCCAAGATCTGTCCATAACCCTCTTTTTAGGTATATGCATTAGAACCGACACATAATTTTTACAAGATCGCACCTACCAAGTTACACACATAGAGGGGCCTTTTCAGATCTTCTATGACCACTGGTCACTGAGAAAGAAGGTCCGCAGTACTCACAGTTTGAGACTTGTGCCTCTCTGAAGATGCACTAGGCCTACATACCAATCTGGAGCCACAAGAATGACTATTCCTGAATGACTTGCAATCCTATGGAGTAGCCAGCCTATCATGGGCCACTATCAGAGCCTATCCAGCCTATCAGAGCTCACTTTTCAGCCATGGCAGTACCAGAACATCCAAAGCTGTATTCTGGGCTCAGATCTTCAATTGAAGAATTGGTCTGCCTTCTTGCTTTTTGCTGTCACCATCAGATCGAATGTTGGGCAATCCCAGCAATGAACAATGGATTGGAAAGCAGACAGCATCCATTTGTCCAGATACAGAGTCTGTCTGCTAAGGAAACCAACTTGGACATTATTCATTCCCACTATATGCACTGCTGAGAGAGCTTGAAGATTAAGCTCTGCCCACCTGAACAGTAAGCAAGCCTTCAAACTTATCTGCGCACTCTTGGTGCCTCCCTGATGATTGACACACGTCACCGCAGTAAGATTGTCTGAGAAAATTTGAACTGCTTGTCCCTCCAGACTTTTCTGTAGGCTCTGAAATGCCAAACAAATGGCTCAAAGTTCCAATCTGTTGAACGACCACTTCCTCCGGGAGGTCAATCAATGCCCCTGAATTAGGTGTCTATTTCAGTAAGTTCCCCAGCCGAGCAAGCTGGCATCTATTGTCACAATTACCCATGAGGCTAATCTGAGGGACATGCCCCTAAAAACATCTGTAGATGGAGCCACCAGTCAATACTGGCCTGGACTTCCAGAGTCAAAGGCAGAGACATTTGCAGGAAGTCAGAGTGAGGAGACCATCTCAAAAGCAACACATTCTGGAGAGATGCATGTGAGCATTCGCCCAGGGGACCATGTCTATTGAGGCTCTCATGGAGCCCAGCTCTTGGAAGTAGTGCTACACAGATGGAGTTGGTTTAGCCAACAAGCTTGTTATCTGTCTGCGTGTCTCAGTAGGATAAACATGACCTTCGAAGAAGAAGAGTTCCAGGTATTCCAGAGATTGGGACAGAACCAGTTGGCTCTTTCAGAAATTCACCCTCCAACCCAGGCTATGCAGGACCCAGACCACGTGCACTACTTCTGGGAATGACGGAGCTCTGATAACCAGTCATCCAGTTATGGATGAACCTGCAAACCTGTTCTGCATAGATGGGCATCTACCACCACCATCACCTTGGTAAACATGCAAGAAGCTGATGCCAGCCCAAAGGTAAAAGCTGAGAACTGGTAATGATTGTCCAGGACATGAAATCTCAGGAGCTTTGTGATCCATAAAGATGAGAATATGCAGGTAGGCCACTGTCAAATCCAGAGGCCAGAAATTCCCTCAGCGCCACCGCCACTGTGACTGATAGTATTATCTCCATACGAAAACGTGGAACTTTCAGCGATGCATTGATGTATGTAAGATCCAGAATGAATCTCCAATTGCCTGAACCTTTTTTGGACACAACAACATATATGGAGTATCTATCTGAGCCTGAATCTTTGGGCGGCACAGCCCCTATGGCTTTAATATCTCACAGCCTCTGAACCATAGTGGTGACCTTGCTTACTTTTTCTGGTTACCCTGCAGGGGAATCCACAAACCAATCCATTAAGGGCTTAGCAAATTTGAGCTTTTAACCACTCTGAATGATCTCCAGCACCCAACAGTCTGATGAGATCTGCGTCAGGCCTCTGCATAGTCCAAGAGCTGTCCCTCTATCTTCAGGGGAACCACTCCAGACCTGGCATCATTGGGGGGTTTTCTTGGAGGTTGTAGCGGAATAAGAACTGGAGACTTGGCTCTGCCTGGTACCCGACAATTTCTGTCTGGCTTCCTGGAAGGATCTCTGAGAGGAGGCTGCTCCTGAGAACTGCCCAAAGTACCTGGAGCCATGAAAATTAGACTACCCGGATCCCCCAGAGGTTCACAGTCTACCGTCAGGTAGAGATTTCAGCCAACAATCTGCCACGCTGGTCATGAGATCATCCAGTCCCTTTTCTAACAACATGTGTCCCTTGAAAGAAAGTCTGCTGAAGGTAGCTTTAGAGGTGGAATCTCCCACCCATTGTCTGATCCAGAGCATGCTGCATGGTGAGATCAAATAAGCCGAAACTTTGCTCATGACTCTGATGATTTCGTAGAGGGCATCGGCTACAAAATGCACTCAATCTAATAGGAGTTGTAGTAAAGGCTCGCCTCTGTCAGTTCAAGACCCACAACATGGTATGAGAGGTGTGTGTCACAAAGGAAGTTGCTGCAGCTGCTTTGATTCCCAAGGATAGCACTTTGAATTGTCTTTTAAGAATCACAACCACTCTGTGATCCTGCATATCCTTTAAAACCTCACCTCCCTCATTTGGTAAGAACATACACTTGGTTACCTGTGTGACCAAGGAATCTACCTTAGGCTGAGTGAACAGCTACTGAAACTCCTATGCCATTGGATAGAGGCCAGCCTTTGTCTTGGCTACCTTAAGGGACCCTTCAGGAACATCACAATGCTCCATGACCAAGAGAAGACTGGGCTCTCAGTCCACTCATTATAGAGCAGGGAGCAGAGGGGACCTGCTGGGAATCCAAGTTAAACTCCCACAAAGAGTCAGCTATAAGCTCTAACAGAGGGCCACCACTGTATTTAGCGTGCATGCACCTGCATGCAACCCTGCATCTCCTGACAAGGAGGGCTCACTCTGTGACAATAAGGGCATAGAAATAGGCCCCTCATCCTCTGAGTCTCCCTTGGAAAGGCTTACCAAATACTGGCCAGCCTCTGACACTGAGGCAAATGCACTCTGGGAGCCCCTGCCCCCTCATGTGCCTCCTGATGTGCTGCCAGATATCCCTTGAAGATTTTGGCCATCCAAAATGGAGAAAAGATCTCCACATTAGATTGACAAATTATGGAGAAAATGCTGAATTAGATTCCGTGGAGTCTCCTTTAAATGGCTCCAGTTTGCATCTTTTGTGGCTCCATGGCCTCTTTGCCCCTGCATTTAGGATGACCACCATTCTGTGGATCTGGAAGGGATTTGCTCCCAACCAATGGACCTCCTGACTATTACCTGACCATAGAGAGCAAAGACTGAGCAGCACGTGACACAATGGCACTCTTTGGGCATCTGTCACTTGGCATGAATTAAGAGTAAAGGAGCCCGAGGACCCCAACCCTGCCAGTTTTGATGCAAAACTAGGTGATTTGAAGCTTCTGGAGAATTTATTTTTAAAAATCAGGAAATCCAAAATTGCCACTGTGGCAGCATTTTGGTGCAAAAATACAGCTCCAAAATTATTTAATTAAAAAAAAAAAAAAAACCCAGAAATTTTAGGAAACCTAAGGGAAGGGACAGAAACATACAAAAAAAAAAGGATTTAAAGACCCCCCCCCCCCCCCCCAATTTTCCTCACAGGCTGTAATAGCCTTACTGGGAATGTACTGCAGCCTGCCTCAGGCTCCAAAAGTAGCTGGATCTGGGAGAAGAAATCACTGCCTCAATGAAACTGTTCCTCCAATGCTGAAATCTTCAGCCTGCCAGTCAGACATGTGGCTCCAAAAAGGAAACACAGCCTTGGGAGGGTCATGGGTGGATCAGAGGCATTCCTCCAATTCAGGTATGTTGTTATGGAATAAGGGAGATCCACGCCTAACATAGGCATGACAATTTACACCAGAGTTCACTAGTATAGATCTGTGTGACTAAAGTTAGTCATGGATCCCGGCATAAGCACTATAAATGGTGCCTAAATTACGCCCCCCCCCCCCCTTTTTATCAAGCTACAATAGAAATTTTTTGCACGGACCAGCAAGGTAAGTGCTCCAATGCTCATAGGAATTCTATGAGCTTCAGAACATTTACCAAGCCAGCTCGCATTAAAATCTCTACATAGCTTGATAAAAGGGGTCCTCAAAGCATTGTTTATAGAATAGCACTTAGCACTATTTTTTTGTTGATACCAATTTTTCAGCGCCATTTATGGAATTTGGTCCAATGTGTTTAGTCTCTAGAATAGCTCCTTTGAAATAAATATTTGAAAAAATGATAATACTTACCAATCACAGTCCAGTTAATAGCACGTGAAATGTTATACAGTTTCCCATTATATGCATATGTTACTTCACAGGTGTAGTTCCCTGCATCATCTTTAGTCATGTTTTCTATAATGAGTTCAAAGCCTATAGCTGTAAACTTTGAACTTTTAGTATCCAGGGGTTCACACTCCTAACAAAAAAATTAATTAGGATGATGTCAAATTATTTCTTTTGTATCCCGTCTCATTTTCCATATGGCATGCAATTCCAATTTAATACAGCCACTTGAATTTATGGGATAACAATCTTCTATTCAGGCGACAATAATATGACCAGTTCAAGACAATAAGAAATTTAAAATACAAATGCCCCAGAACAATGGTTTTGAAGAGAGACTCACAGGAAATTTGTAAGAACTTCTCTTCTCCAGTAGATATTTAATTTTTTTAGCATTTGTAGATATCTTCTCTGTGATAGGGAAACATAGTAGAATTTGCATATTCTTTTGCTCTGAATGAAACCGACAGTTCTGAACTTGTCATTTGAGTAAAACTAAAATAACTCAAAAGTAATTTAAATGGGTTACAAAAAAACCCCTGAGAGATGACTATCAGCCAACTTGTTTAAATTTTAAAAAAAGCACTCCACAATATGAGCTCAGTTTAGGGAAACAATTCTGATTAGACCCAATCATCACCTCAGAAGGTTGTTCACATCCTGCGGTTATCAAACACTGTGAAAGTGACATGAATAGTTCAAAGTATATTTATGGTTTGTTGGGTTGATTTGTTTTGCTTATATTTTTGTTATACTTGTTTATTATATGCATGGAAAGATTACAACTCACCTTGAGTTTTTGATTATATGGGCAATTTAAAATGATTTCTGATGCTTTTGTGCTCCTTAAAACAAATCCCTTAAGCTTTTCTTTCAATATGTAGATTCTTATTACTAGAGTGATCTCAGATGCATTCTTAATGTATTTAGGACAAAGCAAAGTTGAAAACCACCACCACCTTGAAAACCTTTTTTTTAGTTGTAATAATTAAACTGATTTTAATTAGGGCAGTACATGTACCTCTTCTTTTATCAAGCTGTGCTAGAGGTTTTTAGCGTGGTTCCAGCGAGGTAAATACTCCAGTGCTCATAGGAATTCTGTGAGCATTGGAGCATTTAATGCACCAGCCTGCGCTAAAAACCTCTAGCGCAGTTTGATAAAAGGGACCATTAACATGTTAACATGTTAAAAATTTAAACGCACATTAACTTAGGTCTCCTTCCATCTGCACTCAGGTATCTGTCTCCTACTTCCTTCCCCACCCATCCCCGCAGTCCTGTATCTCTCTCCTCCTGCCTTCCTCCCCTGCAGTCCAGTATCCCTGCCCACCTCCCGCCATCCAGTATCCCTCACTCTGACCTTCCATAAACCGCCAGCAGAGCACTGCCGGCTTCAGAGTCTCTCTCTCTATAAAGCAGTCCCAGCTACACGGGATAAAGGAAATTTAAGTAACTTCCTGTTCTTGTGTAGCTGGGACTGCAATAGAAAGAGAGAGAGAGATGCTGGAGCTGGCTAGCCAGCCAGCATTGTATGGAAGTTCAGAGGGAAGAATACTGGACTGTGGGGGAAGGGGAGGAGAGAGATACTGGACCACGGGTGGAGGAGGAGGAGGATTCAGGAGTAGGAAGATTTGCCAAATAAGGAGAGGTACAGAGATCATGGATCCCGGGGATGGGGGGGAGGGGGAAAGAGAGAGGATTCAGGTTCATAGGAAGATTTGTTGGAAGAGAAAGGGAGAAAGAGGTATGGATAGCAGGGTAATGTTGAGAGAGTCAGAAGCTGGAAAAAGGGGATGAAAAAAACAAGGAAGATGAGGACAAGGGAGAGAAGGAGAGAAATGGTGATCATGAAGTGGTGGAGAGAGGGAGGGAAGGGGAGGGGAGCGAAGAAATAATGATGCCCATGAAGGGAAAGGAGGGGAGGAGATAATGGTGCCCATGAAGGCAAAGGGAACTAGACAGATTTGAAAAGGAGGAAGAAAGATGGATATAGGACAGAAAGTGATGAGGAGAAAAAAGAGTGAATAGACAGGAGGCCCTGGAAATAGAGTTCAGAGCATAGGGAAGCAGAACCAAAGATATGAAATAAAATGATTAGAAAGATAAAATCATCAGACACAAACTGTTAGTTTAGTAAGGGGAGCTAATGGGATTTGATATACCACCTTTCTATGGGACAACTGAATTGAAATGTATCAGTTTTGAGAATTTATATCTGCTATCTATATATTGCAATATCTATATATTGGAGGAAATGTTAGGGGGCACTTTAACGATTAATTGTGCTATCAAAAATTTTACATGTGATTAATCATGCAATTAAAATTTTTAATCAATGTACAGCCCTAATTTTACTATTTGATTAAAAAGACAATAGTGTGGGAGCTCAAATAGAAATATATCATACTGCTTTTACCTTGTACCACCGTACTTGCACGCTGTTTTCATCTACGTAATCTGACAGGTCATTACAAACCACTTTCCCATTGGGGTTTTTTTGCGAATTCATTGAACTCCCATAATAACACAAACCGTTGTTGTTCTGGAATACTATTACATCTACAAGTATTTTAAAACAGTTTGTTGAATTCCTGTATTGAAAATAAATCAATTTATAGAATTTAAGCCAGAAAAGATTTTTGTAAAAACAACCAACAAAAACAAAGAAAAAAAAACCCATTTCAAATAGTTTTATATTGGAATATATCTTTATATATATATATGTAAGGGGAAAGGGAAAGGGAATGGGACTTGTATACCACCTTTTTGCAGTTAAACATTCAAAGCAGTTTACATATATACAGGTACTTATTATTATATGTGGGACAATGGAGGATTAAGTGACTTGCCCAGGATTACAAGGAGCAGTGCTGAGATTGAACCCACAACTTTAGGGTACTGAGGCAGCAGCTCTACCACTAGGCCACTCCTCAATAAGGTAAAGCAAAGAGTGGAGACAAGCCAAAGGGTGAAGCCGTGAACACAAGTCAAAGTCTTTATTGAAAAACTGGCAATGGTTCAGTATTAGAGCTACCATCCATTTTTGTAGAAGGGTTCCTGCAGACCTTTGTACCTAAAAGAATCATACGTTATAGACAAGACATATAAATAATATTCTGAATGACTTTCAGATTATATCTTGGTTACCTTGATATTGACTCCCTCTGTACTAATATTGCACAACATGAAGCCATAAATATTATCAAAGATGCTCTTTCTCAACTATGGAATGAACTCCTCTTAATTCTGAGGAGCCCCAGTTCTTTCCACAAACTTCTAAAAACTTTTCTTTTTGCCAAACATTTTGAAAACTAATCTCTTTGAAACTTTTGCTATTACTTTCTTTAGTTTATATTTAATCATTGTAAACTTTCTTTAGTTTTTATCTAATTGTTGTAAACCGAGTCGAGCTTCCTTGGGTTGACGACCCGGTATATAAAGTTAAGCTTTAGTTTAGTTTTAGTTTAGTCTCAGGATACCAACTCATTTCATTGTGACACTAGCATCCATTATTTTAACAAAAAATTATTTTTGTGTTCAAAATCACTTTTTTTTTTTCAACAAATCAAGGGCACTGTTAAAGGAATCTTTATGGCCCCAAATATTGCTAACTTATAATGTATGTAGCATGGTTTGAGAAATAATTTTTAAGCAGTCATCCTTTTAGAAATTATAACAACATGTGGAAATTTTCATGCCATAGAGCAAAGACATAGATAAGCTACTGGATTTTTAAACATGACTGAACACTAAGAGGTCCTTTTACTAAGGTGCGCTAGTGTGTCTTAGCACGCGCTAAATGCTAACGTGCTAATGCGTCCATTATATCCTATGGATGTGTTAGCATTTAGCATGCGCTAAGACGCACTAGCGTGCCTTACTAACAGGACCCCTACGAATGTCAATTTAAGATGCACTATAATTATAAGGAGATCCCTTATTTGGACATCTGACAGGCCATATTTCTCTCATCCTGCTCTCAAGCAGGATGCCACTACGCTTACAAAAGCTCAGCATTTACCGTTTTCTCTTCCCCTAGCCCAGGGGTGTCAAAGTCCCTCCTCAAGGGGCGCAATCCAGTAGGGTTTTCAGGATTTCCCCAATGAATATGCATGAGATCTATTTGCATGCGGTGCTTTCATTGTATGCTAATAGATCTCATGCATATTCATTGGGGAAATCCTGAAAACCTGATTGGATTGCGGCCCTCAAGGAGGGACTTTGACATCCCTGTCCTAGCCGATTCCATAGTTTATCCCTTACAAGCCAATCACCTTACTTTCTCTATTGGCCTAAGTTAGTCCCCATCATTTTCTTGCAAGCTGCTTAGTATTAAGACAGGGTATATATTTTTTAAACAAATAATCATTTTTCACTTGTCTCTCACTCAAGCCTGGCCCCACTATTATCTCTTATCCTCCTCCCCCTTCTATGTCTAGAGCTACCACTAATATTTCCAGATTGTCCCCACCTCCTTCATATCTACACCGATTGTCATTGTCTTCCAACTCAGCTCACACAAGCCAGTGCTGCCTCCTCTTTGCAGCCTTGTATGCCAATGCCTTATCTATCCATCCCAAGCAGGCCAACACTAATTTCTCCGCTGTTCCTTCAGGCAGGTTACTACCATTAAAAAGCCTGCGCACATAAAAAACCTGTGTATTATAAACAAAAGATGGGGAAGCTATACTCTGTGAGCCAGAGATCCCGTCTCAACCAGAAAGAGAGCGCTAAAGAAGAAATCTTTAGCTGGGGACAGGGTAAAGAAGGGCTAGATCAGGGCTTCCCAAATTCGGTCCTCAAGATCTACTGGCAGGCCAGGTTTTCAGGATATCCACAATGAACATGCATGAGAGAGATTTGCATACCAAGAAGGCAGTGCAGGCAAATCTCTCTCATGCATATTCATTGTGGATATCCTGAAAACCTGGCCTGCCAGTAGATCTCGAGGACTAGACTTGGGCAGCCCTGGGCTAGATTGTACCCTATCGCAAGAAAGAAATCATGTTCTGTCCCAGGAAAATAAAGACTCCATGGGATTCTGTGTATATAGGGCTACCAGATGTCCAGAAAAACTCGGACATGTCTTCTTTTTAGAGGACTGTCTGATCTCCCGAACAGACTTTCCAAAACCCAGCATTTTTCCTGGTTTTGGAAAGCACCGACGAGCTCTGGCCGCATCTGGAGGGCCTCTGAGCATGTGTGGATGATGTCACACACATCTGTGTATGCTCCAGGCCTTCCAGACGGAGCTGGAGCTAGTCTGGAAGAAGAAAGGAGGCTTTGTAGGGGCAGGACTTGGGGCAGAATGGGATGGAGGCAGAACAGGGTGGGGCTTGAGGCAGAATGGGTCAAGGTCATGTGTTCAGGGTTTCCCAGAGAAAAATATGGTAACCCTAGGTGTATAAAGCCAGGAATGGGGGTAGAAAAAAAATAATGTTTTAACTAGAGAGACTTTACGACCCTGGGAACCCAAAGAGAAAAGCAAACCTAGATTCATTAGTAAGAAAGGGGAGGGGAATCTCCTACCTCAGAAGCAGGACCAATCACTTGAGGGCAAAGACATACTTATTCCTCCCTGAGAGCAAATCAAGGGGGCAGCTGATCTCATCAATAGAGGAACAGGAACTCTAAAAGCAGGAGGAAAAATGCTAGAGCAGAGAGATTCAGGAAGAAAAGATCCAAAGAGGAACAGGACAGGAGGAGAATCTCTGGAGGAGCCTGAGCCTATGGATTTAGAGTTCAGGGGATGAAAAAAAAATCTGGAGAACTCCTCTATAAAGTTTTATATTAAACATTTTATAAGAGTCAGCAACTGTAAGAATTGGAAAGGGTCTGTGAGGTATAGCAGTGTTTCTCAACACCCTTAGGGGTACACGGGCCATTTGTTGGGGATACGCCGGCTGGCTGCTGCAGAGGATATTTCCTGCTCGCCTATCTGTCCAATCTGCCACCGCCAGTTCCCGGCTCTGCCTTTCGGCCTAGCATCAACTCCTGTCATCTTCACCAAGGTCATGATGGTGGTGGCAGCCCACCTGTGCAAAATGGGGCTGCAATTTCATCCCTACCTGGACGACTGGCTGATCCGAGCCATCTCTTTGTCCGAAGGTCAGCGAACAGTGGATCAGGTGATCCATGTCCTGGATGACCTCGGCTGGATTGTGAAGTATTGCAAAAGCCATTTAATGCCGACTCAATTCCTAGAGTATCTGGGAGTCTTGTTCAACATGGCAGCCAGCCTTGTCTATCTTACAGAAGCAGAAGCTTTCCTCACAGATATCGTGCCTTCTAGCCTAGTCAGCTCTGTTGACATGGGACTATCTTCAGGTCCTGAGGTGCATGGAGGCCACAATAGATGTGATACCTTGGGTGAGGGCCCACATGTGTCCTCTACAACAGGCATTGCTCTCACATTG
Source organism: Geotrypetes seraphini (assembly GCF_902459505.1). Classification (NCBI taxonomy): domain Eukaryota; kingdom Metazoa; phylum Chordata; class Amphibia; order Gymnophiona; family Dermophiidae; genus Geotrypetes; species Geotrypetes seraphini. The sequence goes on along the minus strand of NC_047089.1, from coordinate 147,114,176 downwards.
GTCCCCTCAGTCACTCTTTGCGGAAGTATTTACCCTGGATGCTGGAAGCTCAGGCCAGCATGGATTGGTGGCTCCACTCTCAGTACCTTACCAGGACATGCCCCTCCAGATAACTTTGTGGATAGCTGTAATGATAAATGCCAGTCTCTTATGCTGGGGAGCTCATTGCAATCATTGACCACTTCAAGGGAGTTGGTCACTCTCGCAGAGGAAGTGGATGATCAACTGGCTAGAATTGCGAGCCATTTGGCTGGCTCTGGTGAAACTGCAAAACACTCTGGAGGACCAAGCAGTCCAAGTCTTCTCTGACAATGCTACAGCAGTATATTTCCTTCTGATATCACGGGGGTAATATTAGTAAAAACTAGGGAAAGTCAGAAAATGCTTTAGTCAAAAATGACTTTTTGACATTTTTTACATTTTTGAATGCTACAGCAGTAGCATATTTCAATCACCAGGACAGCACCAAGAATGCCTATCTGTTTCTGGAAGACCCTTCCTTTTCCACTTGGCAGATCATCATTTGCAGGCGCTATCGGCAGCACAAGTAGTGGGAGTAGACAATGTCCATGCCAACTTCCTCAGCAGACAGGCCTTGGACCCAGGTGAGTGGATGCTATCCACGACAGCTTTTCAAGCCATTGTTCGGCACTGGGGTCAACCTCATTTCAACCTCATGGCAACGGTAAAGAACAAGAAGGAAGACAGGTTCTTCAGTCAAAGACATGAGTCTGGAAGCGATGGTCTAGACACTCTAGTCCAGACTTGGCCTCAGGGCCTACTCTTATACATCTTTCCTCCTTGGCCCATGATAGGCCGAATCATTCAAAGAATTGCAATTCATCCGGGACAGGTAATTTTGGTGGCTCACAATTGGCCCCACAGATCATGGTATACAGATGTGATGCATCTTCGTATGAGTCTCAGTTTCTGGTGCTTCAGGACGTCCAATCTCAGTGTCCAGCATGCATAGAAGGATCACTTTGCTCTTACGACATGGGTCTTGAACGTGAAACGTTAGAACAGAAAGGTTATTCGGAAGTAGTTACTGCAACTCTTCTCAGGTCTAAGAAGCCGACTACAGTTTCAGCTTATGTTAAAGCATGGAAGACTTTTCAACATTAGTGAACCCAAGAGCAGGTGGGGCTGTTTTCAGCTTCGGTTTCTGTGGTGTTAGCTTTTCTCCAAGCCATCCTTGACAGGGGACTCACTGTGGCTTCCCTTTGAGTCCAAGTCATAGAGCTCTCTTGTTTCAGGGCTTGGGACTGCAGACCTACACTGGCATCTCATCCAGACATCGCTAGATTTCTGAAGGGTGCTCTCCACATCAGACCACTGCTCCCCTTGTGGGATCTTAACATAGTTCTGCGGGGTCTCACCAAAGCTCCGTTCGACCCACTGGAAGAGGCATCCCTACTGGATTTGACACTAAAGACAGTCTTTCTAGTAGCTGTGACCTCAGCAAGACCAATCTCAGAGCTCCAGGTTCCTTCTTTTCTGCCGAAAGTGGTTTTGGCATTTTCATGTCAATCAAGAAGTCCACTTACCTGTCTTCCAGTTTACAGGTTCTAAGAAACAGGACCATATTTTGAAGAAGTTGGACATGAGAAGAGTGCTTCTTCGATATCTTGAGGTAACCGAGTTTACTCTCTGGCCATCACTTTGTGCTAACTCATTAAGCTAAGTGAGGCGCTCACTTCCAAGGCCACAATTTCTAGATGGGTACATAAGGCCATTTCATCAGCCTACACTGTCTGTGGTAAACAGTCCCCTGTCTCTGTTAAAGTGCATTCAACCAGAAGTGTAGCTTCGTTGTGTACAGAGGCCAGGGCAGTCTCTCCAGAAGAGATTTGTAGAGCTGCAATTTGATCCACTCTACATACATTTGCTAAGTTTTATAGGGTGGATGTTGTGGCAAGAGAGGACTCATCATTTGGCTCCTCTATGTTGCAGGCTGGCAAAGGCAGCCCACCATAGACTTCTAGGACCGCTTTGTCCAGAATGGCATACCTATTGCACTGAAAAAAAAGATTATATCTTACCAGTAAATAGGTGTGCCATTCTGGATCCCCTCCCTGTCCTTCCTATGGCTGCCTACAGTCTGGGATCCTGACAATTGGTCTAACCACAGTCCCATTCTGTTTGTTCTTTTCCAAGTATGTATCTTGGATATCAGTCAGTCTTTTGGGCCATGAAGAATTGTATATAGTCTACTTTCAGCATCTGTAGGGGGTACTACCTGAGCTCCTTTGATGCTTCTGTTGAGTTTAGTTTTTCTCCACAGATTTGTTATTTCTTAAAGTTATATGCTTGGGAAGTTTTCCATATTCCTTACTTCACCTGCTCTCAGAGAAGCTTTTGCATGCTTTGAAACTAACTATAGGTGGCAGTAGAACTCCCAGTGAAGTAAGAAGGCTAAAGAAATAATCTGGAGTGGATTCCTTCTGCAGTGCTAACAGGAATGGGGAAAATGACCCACTTGTCCAGAATAACCACCTATCTACTGGAAAAGATATTATCAAGGTAAGACAATCTTTTTTTGTCAAAATTTCTCCTGTTATAGGTAATACTTGTTTCAAGTAAGAACATAAGATTTGCCGCTGCTGGGTCAGACCAGTGGTCCATCGTGCCCAGCAGTCCGCTCACATGGCGGCCCTTAGGCCAAAGACCAGATCCCTATTTGAGTCTAGCCTTACCTGCGTACGTTCTGGTTCAGCAGGAACTTATCTAACCTTTTCTTTAATCCCTGGAGGGTGCTTACACCTATAACAGCCTCTGGAAGAGCGTTCCAGATTTCTACCACTCTCTGGGTGAAGAAGAACTTCCTTACATTTGTATGGAATGTATCCCCTTTTAACTTTAGAGAGAGGCCTCTTGTTCTCTCCACCTTGGAGAGGATGAACAATCTCTCTTTCTCTACTATATCAATTCCCTTCATTATCTTGAATGTTTCAATCATGTCCCCTCTAAGACTCCTCTTTTCAAGAGAGAAGAGGCCCAGTTTCTCTAGCCTCTTATTGTATGGCAACTCCTCCAGTCCCTTAACCATTTTTGTCATTCTTCTCTGGACCCTTTCAAGTAGTACTATGTCCTTTTTCATGTACGGCGACCAGCGTTGGACATAGTATTCCAGGTTGGGGCGCACCATGGCCTGGTATAGCAGCATGATAACCCTCTCAAATCTGTTTGTGATCCCCTTCTTAATCATTCCTAGCATTCTGTTTGCCCTTTTCACCACCATCGCGCATTGCGCGGACAGCTTCAATGACTTGTCTACAAGAACTCCTAAGTCTCTTTCCTGGGGGCTCTCTCTGAGTACATCACCCGACATCCTCAGTCCAAAATTGGAAAATTAGATAACACTCATATAGTAAATGTAGTAGAATCCCAAGTTTTTCTGAACATGAACAGCAAATATTGGAAGAGTTCAATTTTAAAAGAAATGGCCATTGTGGTGTCCAGAGAGGTCTGTGATGTAAGAAGAATAAAGATTGTATCATGTTTGCTGAGGCAGTTGGTCTACTGACATGTGTCCAGAAATGTGTCCATTGTTCTGTGGTAAGTTTTTGTTGTAAGTCAAATTCACATGTACTATGTAAACTAATTTTACTCTGTAATAATTTGTCAATCAAAAATTTGTAAATACAAGATCCAACATGATCTTGAGCAAAAACAGTCATGGAACATTTGCGTTTAACTCATCAAGCAGATTGTTTATTGACAGACAATGTTTCAATTGAAGTCATCTATAGATTTGACTAGGATATAAAGGAAATAAAGATTGTAATGTCGAAAAAGGTTTGATCTATTGAGTTGTACATTCAAACAGCTGATCTAAAGACCATATTTGTTTTTCAAACCAAGCTTTCCAATAAATGATTGCATTATCTATTTTAATTTTTAGATTGCTCCATATGGGTATGGTAATATATGTGTTTAGAGGATTTGTCATATATTGATCTAATTCACTTAAATAAAATTGTTTCAAGCATTTTGGTAAACAAATAGATGGTATATGATGAAGTAAAAATAATGAGAACACAAACTTTGTTTTAGAAGGAGCCATATTACAACATAATCTAAGGAGTTATGAAACCAGTTACTTGTTTTTTGCAGAACAAAGACTTTGTGATAAACAAAATCAGGAAAGGCTACACCTGCATTAGATTTGGAATTCTTGTCAGACAAATCTGATCAATTTCTTTGATTGGGTGAATTGGATAGACGGAGTGCACTAGATGTGGTGTATTTAGATTTTAGCAAAGCATTTGACAGTGTTCCACACAGACATCTAATAAACAAACTGAGTGCCCTTGGGAAGGGTCCCAAAGTGACGGGCTGGGTCAAGAACTGGTTGAGTGAAAGGCGACAGAGAGGAGTGATCAATGGAGATCACTCTGAAGAAAGGGATGTTTTACCAGTGGTGTGCCTCAAGGTTCTGTTCTTGGGCCTGTTCTTTTTAACATTTTTATAAACGATATTGCTGAAGGGCTGTCAGGTAAGATTTGCCTCTTTGTGTATGATACCAAAATCTGAAATAGAGTAGAAACTGAGGATGGTGTGAGTAACATGAAAAAAGACCTGGCGAAGCTTGAAGAATGGTCTGAAATTTGGCAGCTAAAATTTAATGCTAAGAAATGTAAGGTCATGCATTTGGGCTGTAAAAACCCAAGGGAATGGTATAGTTCAGTGGGTGAAGAACTTATGTACATGACAAAGGAGCAGGACTTGGGTGTGATTGTATGTAATGATCTTAAGGTAGCCAAACAGGTTGAAAAGGTGACGGCAAAAGCTAGAAGGATCCTAGGGTGCATAGGGAGAGGTATGGCCAGTAGGAAAAAGAAGGTATTGATGCCCCTGTATAAGACTTTCGTGAGACCTCATATAGAATATTATGTACAATTCTGGAGACACCTTCAAAAAGATATATAAGGTTGAAGTCAGTCCAGAGGAAGGCTACTAAAATGGTGCATGGTCTTCGTCATATGGCTTAAAGATCTTAATCTGTATACTTTGGAGGAAAGGTAGGAGAGGGGAGATATGATAGGCACATTTAAATACCTACATGATATGTAAATTAAAATGAGCTGAATCTCTTTAATTTGAAAGGAAGCTCTGAAATGAGAGGGCAAAGAATGAAGTTCAGAGGTGATAGGCTCAGGAGTAATCTAAGGAAATGCTTTTTTATAGCAAGGGTAGTAGATGTGTAAATAGTCTCCTGGAAGTGGTGGTGGAGATAGAGACTTTGTCTGATTTCAAGAAAGGGCATTCGGAAAAGTTGAAAGGGGACAGATTCAAAACGAATGCTAGGAGGTTCTTCTTTACCCAATGTGTGGTGGACACCTGAAATGCGCTTCCAGGGCAGAGTACAGTACTAGGGTTCAAGAAAGGATTGAACAATTTCCTGCTGGAAAAGGGGATAGAGGGGTATAGATAGAGGATTACTGCACAGGTCCTGGACCTGTTGGGCCGCCGCGTGAGTGGACTGCTGGGCACGATGGATCTCAGGTCTGACCCAGCGGAGGCATAGCTTATATTCTTATGCTTGGGATAGGCACGTGGGATCTCTTAGAGAGAGGAAGAGATAATGGTTACTGCGGATGGGCAGACTGGATGGGCCATTTGGCCTTTATCTGCCATCATGTTTCTATGTATAAATTTTAGTTTTCTATTTAAGATACATTATAGTCTATCTTTAGATAGATTTTTCCTCAAAATGCATTTTATTTAATAAAAAATCCAATTTAAATCTCAAAATTTCAACTTTTTAATTATTTCTTTTAAATAATTGATTTTTATCCACCCTGTATCAAACACATGTGCTTTGCTGGTGGTTAACAAAATACAGAAAAAGTTTGTCATGGAGGCAGGAGGCAAGAATGTCTACTTGCCATTTTTCCCATTTTATGGAAAATTCTGGTCAACACACCCTTGTTAAGATACCAAATTACACCAAACTCAGCCGAGTATGATTCTGAACTAATATTTGTCCTCTGGAAAGTAGGCTGCCCTCATGAAGGCTTATCTAGAGATCACTAGATCCCAGATTTGCTCCTTCTTTCTGCACTTATAAATAGAAAAGCTGTGCTATATAGTATATTTTATTGACAGCATTAGAATGGGTCCTTTTTTGTAGTTAATAAATTGCTCTCAGTTCATGGCATTAATTTCCCCTTTGTTAAATCAGAAGCCAAGTGAATTTGCCTCTGAATTTGCCTCCTCAATCACTTGGGCCTTTTGCACTGAAGTTCACAGAATAGAAGCTCATTCAGAAGTCTGGACTGAGTAGTTCACCAATGAAGTGAATAAAAATTGTCTATGGATTGATTTCATTGAAATTTTACATTACATTGTGCACTTCTCATAATAATGTGCAAAGGGTACTACATATATCATTGATGCCATATGGCTAAGCATCTTTATAAAGGTCAATGCTATCAAGGACACAAGAAATGTGACACACTGTTGTGTGTTAAAAAGGCTTTCCTGAACATACGAACAGCCAAACTGGATCCATCAAGTTCAGAATAATGGGCTGTTCAGCTTTGGGCTTAACAGGATATTTATTTATTTTAAATCCAAACGGGTTACATATCTTTACATACATATTTGAATAAAACAAATAAGGTCAAACAAACATACAAATAATCCTCAGAGAGTCATGCAAAAACTGTTCAGCAAAAAAGCAATCACAACAATCGGTATCTTAAAAAATGCATTTACAAATAGTTGCAGTTTAATTTTTCTGCTAACGCAGTGACTTTCTTTTTGCATTGCCTTCATACAAGTATCCCCTGAAGAAGGCGTTTTTTTATTTTTTTATTTTATTTATTTAATTTTCTATACCGTTCTCCCAGGGGAGCTCAGAACGGTTTACATGCATTTATTCAGGTACTCAAGCAGTTTTCCCTCTCTGTCCTGGCGGGCTCACAATCTATCTAACGTACCTGGGGCAATGGGGGGATTAATTGACTTGCCCAGGGTCACAAGGCCAAAACTAGGGGCTCCTTTTAATGAGGTGCGCTAGCGTTTTTGGCGCACGCAGGAAATTACCGCGTGCTACGTCGCACGCTATGCTTCTAGAATTAACGCCAGCTCAGTGCTGCCGTCGAGGTCTAGCACGTGCAGCAATGTAGCATGCGCTATTCCGCGCATTAAAGCCCTAACGCAGCTTGGTAAAAGGAGCCCTAGGATCCTTGTTGGGACTTACTGTTTTCAATAAAGACTTATCTTGATTGTTTAAGACATCCCCCTTGTCTTTCTTTGTTGTTTTTTGCCTGCATTTTAAAGCACACAACTCAGAAAGGAGTGTTGCCATGGGAGAGACATGGGCAGACCAGGGATGTTCCAAGATATTAAGTGCAATGTTACAGAATAGAGTTATTTACGTGCTCATTAGTTGCATGCCATCATTTATACCAGGTTTCAGCAGGCGTAAGTGGTGTGCCCAATGCTAAGCGTGAGATCCACGCTAAATTAATATTCTATAAAGGGCATTCCACGCACTTTACAAAATACCAGTTTAGTATGGATCATCCAGGCACCTAACTTTGGGCACCATTTACAGAATCCCCCCCCCCTATCTGGTGCTTCAGAATATCCTTACAGATTCTCTGCATGCACATATTCAGAGACTTTTTCTCACAGTTTCTGAGCTCCAGATATCACCACTCACTGCTACATCCTACTCATGAGTATCCTGGTATGCTTAGGAAATAAGAACAAACACCATGAATGCAATAGGATCAAACTAAGACTAGGTCAGCCTATCCCACTTGAGAAGGCCGTCACCTTACCCTAAATGACTAAAGAGCCAGTTGCATGTCAATCAAGCACCAGCGCCAGTTGCAGAATTGCAACCAGGTCAAACATAGGCGCCGAACACATAGGTCAGGGTTTTGAAAGTTTACATTTCCAGTGCCTATGTTTTACGTGGATTGTGTTAATGGAGATACCTACCAGCGCCTAAGGTCATTTCCAGTGTTAACTATGCCTCCGTCAATCTTAGGCGCTGATAGGCATCTCCGTAGATAAGATTCTGACACCGGAAATATAGATGCCGATAGGTGCCGTTTTTTTTAATGCGATTTTAATTGCTTTTAAACAATGAAGTCAATTACCATGTCACTTAAAGGCAATTGAACTAATTAAGTTAGGCGGCAGTAGGGTGTCCACCACCACCTATCTTCCGGCACCACTTCCAGAATCAGGGCCTAAATTCCTCTTCACAATATTCATCATTCCATGTCACATAATTCATTCAGCAAGATGGCCTTTATGCATATTGCTCGAGTTGAGCAGCATCTGAACAACTTTACCTAAGAATACTGGACATTAACAGCAAGAACTAGAGTTTTCTATTCTGCTCAACTGCAACCACACCGCCATTGTTTCTAGTAAGTACTGCGCCACCATGCTCCTCTTCCTTCTCTGATTCTTACCACCTTGACCATATGCCCCAATATAATGTCACCTTTCTCATCCTACTCTGCCTCTGAACATTCCTTGCTAAGCTTACCACCATTCAAGTTTAAAGTTTTTAATGGAATTTGATATACTGCTCGGGGAGCAGGTCGTCTAAGGTGTCTACCACTATCAAAAGCTCCTTTCCTACATTATCATCTCTGTTGCAGTTTATGATATTTTTACTACAAGCCTCTTTCCAGTCCATTCTCTCCTCTTCCTGTGCCAATTAAGAGCCAGTGTGATAACATGTCTATACCTGCTTAGTACAATCTTTCATAATGCTGTCCCTTATGTATTTTACTTATGAAATAATTTAGCTGTAGTAGTATATTTTTAAGGATCCTTACCATAAAATACATTGATAATAGCCCGAGTCTTCTAATCTTGCAGGGATAAATTTCAGCATGCTCCCATCCTGATAGATTCTGGCATGTCCCTCGGTAATTGCATGAGCAGTACTTCCATTTTTAGACCATGTAAAATTATGATACACATCTTCATCACCATTCAACCAATAGTAGAGAGGACAAGACACAAAACCAGGTTGACCATCAGCTATGAATAACTCCTCTTTTTCTACACCAAAGTCCAGGCAATCCTCTACATAAAAGGGTGAAAAAAAAGGAAACTAAGCACCATGAATGCACAAGTGTTTATAAGATAAATAGGGGCAATTTTATAACTGGAAGCCACAATTTAGATGCCTTAATGCCATTTGCTGAGTGTTAATTCTGTAACATGACATGAGTAACTATGGATCGCTAGTATGCCCCAGAAAGAGTTCAATGTAGTTTACAATTTGGAAGAGCCTGGTCATGTCCAGGATTTATATTATTTCATTTGAGTTCATGACATAGATATCTTGGTTTGGAGAGAAGATTGGCCATATCTAGTGTTGTAATCTTGATATTACAGGTTTTGGTATGAGTGTCATTTTCCTGGTTTGTGGGGTGAAGTGTATGTAGAGAGCTTGATCATATATTGAGGGGTAAGATATTTTCTAAACAGGTTTTTAGGCCTTTATGAAAATTTTGATAGGAGGGTGTGTTCCTTAATTGTGCTGATAAAGGATTCCACCATTTTACTGCCAGATATGGAAAGGTTGTAGAGTGAATAGTTTTCTATTTGAGTCCGCTAGGATTTGGGAATCTTGTTTTCATATGGCTGCTGATCAGGCTGTATTTGTCACTGGGTGGTAAAAACATAAGAACATATGTATTGCCATACTGGGACAGACTGAAGGTCCATCAAGCCCAGTATCCTGTTTCCAACAGTGGCCAAACCCAGGTCCTAAGTACCTAGCTAGATTTCCACAAGCCATCTCAATAATGGCCCATGGACTTCTCTTTTAGGAAATTATCCAAACCTTTTTTAAACCCTGCTAAGATAACTGATTCACCACATTCTCTGGCAATGAATTCCAGAGTTTAATTACACGTTGTGTGAAGAAATATTTTCTCCGGTTTGTTTTAAATCTACTACTTATTAGCTTCATCTCATGTCCCCTAGTCCTAATATTTTTGGAAAGAGTGAACAAGCGATTCACATCTATCCTTTCACTCCACTCATTAGTTTATAGACCTCTATCATATTACCCCGCATCATCTCTTCTCCAAGCTGAAGAGCCATAGCTGCTTTAGCCTCTCCTCATAGGGAAGTTGTTCCATCCCGTTTATCATTTTTGTTGCCCTTCTCTGTACCTTTTTTTGAGATATGGCGACACAGTATTCAAAGTGCAGCCGTATCATAGAGTGATACACGGGCATTATAACATTTTTATCTTTGTTTTCCATTCCTTTACTGATAATTCCTAACATTCTATTTGCTTTCTTTGCAGCTGCTACACATTGAGCTGAGGGTTTCAACATATCCTCAACAATGACACCTAGACTCTTTTCCTGGGCAATGACTCCTAACATAGAACCCAGCATCACATAGCTATAGTTCGGGTTCCTCTTTCCTACATGCATCACTGTGCACTTGCTCACATTAAACGTCATCTGCCATTTTGACACCCAGTCTTCCAGTCTCACAAGGTCCTCGTGCAATTTTTCACAATCCTCTTGCGATTTAATAACTTTGAACAACTTTGTGTCATCAGCAAATTTAATTATCTCACTAGTTATTCCCATCTCTAGATCATTGATACATATGTTAAAAAGTGGCGTTCCCAGCACAGACCCCTGGGGAACCCCACTATTTAACCCAAAAGCCATCTGATTCACAGCTTTTGGGTTGAATTGAACATAAGAACATAAGCAGTGCCTCTGCTGGGTTAGACCAGAGGTTCATCATGCCCAGCAGTCCGCTCATACGGCGGCCCATCAGCTCCAGGACCTGTATAGTAATCCTCTATCTATACCCTACTATCCCCTTTTCCATCCGGAAATTGTCTAATCCCTTCTTGAACCCCAATACCGTATTCTGTCCTATCACACCCTCCGGAAGCGCATTCCAGGTGTCCACCACCCTCTGGGTAAAGAAGAACTTCCTAGCATTGGTTCTGAATCTGTCCCCTCTTAAATTTTCCGAATGCCCTCTCGTTCTTGTAGTTTTTGAAAGTTTGAAGAATCTGTCCCTCTCCGCTTTCTCTATGCCCTTCATGATCTTGTAAGTCTCTATCATGTCCCCTCTAAGTCTCTTCTTTTCCAGGGAAAAGAGCTCCAGTTTCTCTAATCTTTCAGCATATGAAAGGTTTCCCATACCTTTTATCAATTGTATCGCTCTTTTTTGGACCCTCTCGAGTATTGCCATATCCTTCTTAAGGTACGGTGACCAATATTGGACGCAGTACTCCACCTGCATCTGGAGCTTCCTTCACCTCATTTGTTAACCACACCAGCTGCCCCTGACATTGCCCCTGAGGAAGCAAACAAAACAGGGGACTCTGTAGGGCATTCGGCTGAGGCACCCCCTAAAAGTCCTTGCGGACTCATAAAAGCTAAGTTTTCCTTCATATTTGATTTAGTGGAGGAAACTGCTATTATCAAGAAATGTTTGATTCGGACGTTTTTATTAATACACTGAAGATTTCTTTGATTCTAAACTTGCACATGGCACTTTATTATTTCATATATAAAAAAGGCACTTTTGCACTTAAAAGGTTCATGGGGTGACAGAAGGTGATGTTTATGGGTAAAACCTTGTAGGACGCTTTCTGCGCTCATGCGCTGAGGATATACCCAGGTGAACTCCTTATATAAAATAATTTTTTAGGAGGTTCCCATGAACTGATTAGTCACCCTGTATAAACCATATTAAATCTAACTTAATACAATTTCTTCCTTTTGAATGGTAGGTGTGCATGTGCAAAGATAGAATACAAAGGACTAAGAGCAGGTCTTTGGGATTGATTTGTACTTGAGACTGACTCCTCCTCAAATACATGTATTCTTAGGCTTTCCAAATATTTTTGGAATTTTTAAATAACATTCACACCTGATGTATATTTTTGACCTTTGCAGCTACAGCTTTAAGTTTCTTTTTTACCATTCTCCTCATGGTATCATAGTCTCCTTTTTTAAAAGTTAAGTGCTGTTGTATTGGATTTCCTGTGTAAACCTATTCCAAGGATTATATCAAATCTGATCATGTTATGATCACTGTTATCAAGTGACCCCAGCATCATTACCTCCCTCATCAATTCACACGCTCCACTAAGAACTAGATCTAGAATTGGTTCACCTTTAGTCAGTTCCTGAACCAGCTGCTCCATAAAGCAGTCCTTGATTTCATCAAATAATTTTATCTCCCTAGGATGACCTGATGATACATTTACCCAGTCAATATTGGGGTAGTTGAAATCACCCATTATTACTGTTACCAAGTTTGTTAGCCTTCCTAATTTCTAATCACATTTCAGCATCTGTCCATTCATCCTGGTCAGGCAGGCAGGGTAGTGCACTCCTATCATTATTCTTTTCCCCCTTACACATGGAATTTCTACCCATAGGGATTCCAAGGTGTGTTTCTGCTCCTGTAGAATTTTTAGTCCATTCAATTCAAGCCCTCCTTAACATATAACACTATGCCTTCCATTGGTTATCTTCCTTCAACCAGGTATCAAAGATGCCTATTATATCTATCTTTTCATTAAGTACAATATATTCTAACTCTCCCATTTTGTTTCTTAGGCTTCTGGTATTTGCGTACAGACATTTTAAACAGTGTTTATATCTATTTACAATTTGCTCTGCAGTTGGCATAGATAATTTTCAACCTTTAAAATCAGCCTGCTCTGAATTTGAGGAAACCTGGCCTACTATGGCTTGTATTGTAATCTCACTATCAGGATGATCTGTCTTCCCTTTTATAATGATATCTTTTAAGGATACCTTGTCCCGAACCATACTGTTTTGAATGACTGTCAGCCTTCCCCCAGTTTCAAGTTTAAAAGCCATAGTATTTCTATTAAATTCAACATGTAGGGGAGCTCAGAACGGTTTACATGAATTTATTCAGGTACTCAAGAATTTTTCCCTGTCTGTCCCGATGGGCTCACAATCTATCTAATGCACCTGGGGCAATGAGGGGATTATGTGATTTGCCCAGGGTCACAAGGAGAATTATAGGTTTGAACCCACAACCTCAGGGTGCTGAGGCAGTAGCTTTTAACCACTGTGCCATACTCTTCCCTATCTGGACGTCCAGGCCATTGGGATACCCACATCACCAGGATGTCTATCTTTATACCAATTTTCGACAAAAATTTTGTGCAAGTCCCAAATGCCCAGAACAAGACCATTTGGACGTGGGAGGGGCCAGTGCTGTAATGGAATGGCCACCCAGACATAGCAACAGAACAGTGGGGCACCTTAGAGGGCACTGCTGTGAACTTCACAAAAAGGATGCCAGATAAACATCTCAGCAGAACTCCCATATAGGTTATGGTGAGCCCCCCCCCTCTCAACTCACTATACCCATCTGTCTACAATCCCAATAGCCCTTATGGCTACAGATAGCACCTAAATGGCAGTAGAGTAGGGTTTGGGGGGGGGTTCACATTTTCCACCATGAATATAGTGGTTAGTGTGGCTTATGGGACTTGCTACTCCTCTCTATGGTTCACTAGCCCACCCACCAAGCTACTTGAGACATCTGTGTGGAGCTCTAGTAGGCTTTCCTTTACCAGGTGCTAATGTTCTGGAGACAGGTATTCTGATCTTTGTGGGTGTGAGGGGGTCCATGAGTACTGGAGACCTTGATGCATGCAGAGGTCATCTGGTCAGTTTGGGCACCTTTGTGGCACTTAGACCCTTCTAAAACAGGTCTAGTTCCAAACATATAAGTTCTGTCCTGGGTGTCTTGCAAAATGTTTGATTATTGCTCCAAGACATCCATGTCTAACCCGCACTTGAGAATGCCCAAAGCCCACCCATAACGCGCATCCACCATGCCCACCTCATGCTCTGAATGTATAGAGGCTGGAACACCTTGCTAGATGTACAGAAAGACTGTTTTGATTGGCACTTGTATGTCCTGGCGATTAGGACATCCAAGTGCTGATTTAGGCAGGTTTTTGGGATGTCTGGATTAGGCTATAAGTGGTTTATAAATGCTAAAAAATAAACTAAATAAATAAATCAAGCCCCTTTAAATAACTTTAGATTTATAACAGATAGAAACAATGGTCTATAAATTGTAGATACATTCATAAGTGCACAAAATTACATTTTATTGTTGACAGTAAATATTTTCTATAACTAAACATTTAGGGAAAGGGAATGAGATTTAATATACTGCTTGGATAAGGTGTATTAAGTGGTTCACAATCAGGCATTCAAGCATTTTTCCCTATCTGTCCTGGTGGGCTCATGGTCTTTCTGGTGTGCTTGAGGCAGTGGAGGATTGGGAGACCAAGATCACAAAAAGCAGTGTGAGCTCCAACATTTAACAATACAAAGATTCAACATATGTGCATATGTGTGTATATATAGATATAAATATATGCTCACCTTTTTCTCTGTCATTGAGAAATATATTTGTTCAACTTACCTGCACTCATGGAAGAAAGACATGCAAAAATTATGCAGATGGAGAACAATAGTGCACGTTTCATATTTTGCTACAAAGGGAAAAAGAAAAAAAAATTGATAAATCTTGTAAATGTTCCTGTCTCTCCATTTTGGTTAGAGCAAACCAGGGCCTCAAACCAAGCTGACTTTATTAGCAAACACTGAAGCAAACATTCACATGACTCGATCCGGGCCGTGTTTTGGCTATCAAGCCTGCCTCAGAAATCCTAAAACATACAGTAAAAACATAAAACCATAATCCAAATTCTCAGTTTTTTTATTTTAGAACCAGCAATCTTTATATGCTGATGTCACCACATTTTTGTGTCATCACATCATTTCTGTTCACCTCTTACACTTTATTTTGAAGGTTTCTCTATACGGAACTCTAAAGTTAAAAGGGGATAGATTCCGTAGAAACGTAAGGAAGTTCTTCTTCATCCAGAGAGTGGTAGAAAAATGGAACGCTCTTCCAGAGGCTGTTATAAGAGAAAACACCCTCCAGGGATTCAAGACAAAGTTAGATAAGTTCCTGCTGAACCAGAATGTATGCAGGTAAGGCTAGACTCAATTAGGGCACTGGTCTTTGACCCAAGGGCTGCCGCGTGAGCGGACTGCTGGGCATGATGACCAGTAGTCTGACCCAGCAGTGGCAATTTGTATGTTCTTATGTGTATATTTTGAACATTCAGCAATGTGAGTAGCTGTTTTCTCTTTTCGCATCCCTACAGTGTGTGATTTCACCTGTCTTTCATGCAAAGTTGGCGAGTCACTGGCCTCGGAAGCGTTATTCACCATTCGTTCTTCACCTTCGGGTGCCATTTATATTTCAGTCACAGAGCGTAGCTTCTAGTATGATTTTAGTTCTCGTTTCACTTTTACATTCATGGCATATCATACCCCTTCTCTCTTGCGATTTTAGTACACATTACATTTTGGGATGTATTATTGTATATGCCCTTCACGTAATGTTATTTGTTTTATGTTTGGAGGTGGAATTCTAGCTTTGATCGTATATGTTTGAATTTTTAATATTTATAGCATATTGTTATTCCATTTTTTAAATATGCTGCCTTGTATTTCGTATATTACACTATATGTGGCCTGGTGAATCATTCATAAGGTATGTTCCTTATCATGTTTCAGTTTGTCCGTATTTGATCTGTGCACTTTCATTTGAAATGTTTTTAGTTTGATTACATGTGTTTTGATATTATTATTTTTACTCATATTTTATGTTTGTACAATTGTTTCATTTTGATATCCTGTTTTTAAACATTTTTCTACTACAGTTTTGTTCTATTTTAAGTCATTTTGATGTCTCTTTTTGGATTCTGGGTTTATGTTTTTATTGTATGCTTTAGGACTCCTGAAGCAGGCTTGATAGCCGAAACATGGCCCACGTCGAATCATGTGAATGTTTTCTTCTTTGGTCGCCAATAAAGTCCGCTTGGTTTGAGGCCCTGGTTTCCTCTGCTCATTTGTTTGTACTATTCACAGGTGTGCTGAGACCTATATCCTCCTGTTTCTGCAAGTCTCCATTTTGGCTCACAGTTATTCAGCCAGATTACAGCTCTCTTCTGCATCTGATCCACAACAGATCCCTAAGATATACTGAAACACATGTTTGGAAACAGAAGAAGAGTGAATTTTTAAATGGTGTATACAACACATGTTTAAATGGTATACAACACTGTTTAAATGGTGTATGCAACACTTGAATTTTTAAATGGTGCCAAACACATGTTTGGGAAGAGTAGAAGAATGATTTTTTAAATGGTGTACACAACACATAAAGAGGCAATTCTATTAAAGTGGTGCCACTTATATACAGTACATCAAAAGACACCATCAGTTAATAGTTAGGTGTCTTTGGGGTCTTTTTTACCAAGCCATGGTAAAAAGTCTCAGTGTTTTTTCCCCACGTGCCATTTTGACAGCTACAGTAAAATAACTGATTTTCAATTTTTTCAATTAATGTCAGCATTAGCACACAGCCGCAGCATTAGCACGTGAGCCCTTACTGACACTTATTTTATAGGCGATAACGGTTCACGTTCGAACCTGCACTAATCGTTTAGCATAGAATAGTGTGGACATGCCGAGTAGCGCAGATACACCCCCTCTAACATTTTTTAGCACATGGTTACCACATACACATTATGAAATTACCACCAAACACCTGAACAAGGCCCATGGTAAGCCAGTTTAAGCTGCACTAATGCTTACTACAGCTTAGTAAAAGGACCACCATGTGTACTAGGCACTATTTGACTTTATAATGCAGCACCTGTGCCTTAGTGCCTAACTGCAAGGGGAGAAGGGGTAGGCCAGCCATAGGCTCATCTCCCAGTTAAAGCTTATTAACGATACACATCACTTGGCACACCTAGCGATTTACATGGCAGAAGAAGGTGTGGGTACGCCATTGCAGATTTTACACTAGTATTGTAGGTGTGCCAAGATGATTGAGTGCCAATTTACTGAAGCTGTTACAAAAATATTCAATTGTTTGTATTCTCTGAATAGTTGCAAATAAATGAAATAAATTGCAAGCTCAATGTAAACATTCACCAAGCTCCCTAGACCTCGAGAGGGTAGGTAAAAGGAGCCCAAAAAAGCAGATACCCGGTATTTTTACTTCATGAAGCACTGTACATTTGTTGATCCAGACAATGACCATTTGTGTAAGTCCAGTTCAGAGGGAGTGGAAGATGCCACAGCCATCTACTTGCACTTTATCTAGAAACGTGAAAGCAGATAAAGGCCAAATGGCCCGTCCAGTCTGCTCATCCGCAGCATGAACTCTCTCTTCCTCTCCATATAAGATCCCACATACCTGTCCCATGCTTTCTTGAATTCAGAGACAGTCTTTGTCTTCACCACCTCTACCAGGAGACTATTCCACGCAACTACCATCCTTTCTGTTTAAAGGTATTTTTCTGTTTTTTAGTAATTTTTCTGTCTCAGGCACCAAATGTAAGCACGCAAATAAATAAAGTACTTATAAGTTCTCATCTGATATTTGTGATGTTGTACTGTGACGCTCATTGATGTTTTGTTAATGTTTTTATCAGATGTAACTTTTTGAAAACTCAATAAAATTTCATGGAGAATAAAAAAAGTATTTCCTTAGATTACTCCTGAGCCTGTCATTTCCTAATTTCATCCTATGCCCTCTCATTTCAGCGCTGCCTTTCAAATGAGAGAGCCTTGTCTCAAGCATTTATGCCACATAGGTACTTAAACATCTATCATATCTCCCCTCTCCTGCCTTTCCTCCAAAGTATACATATTGAGATCCATAAATCTGTCCCCATATTCCTTATGATGAAGACCATCCACCATTTTAGTAGCCTTCCTCGGGACCAACTCCATCCTGTTTATTTTTTGAAGGTACAGTCTCCAGAATTGCACACAATATTCTAAATGAGGTCTCACTAGAGTCTTATACAGTGGCATCAATACCTCCTTTTTCCTGCTAGCCGTACCTCTCCCTATCACCCTAGCATCCTTCTAGCCCCCATCGTCACCTTTTCTACCTATTTGGCCACCTTAAGATCATCACATACTATCACTTTCAAGTCCCGCTCCTCTTTCGTGCACAGAAGTTCTTCACCTCCTAAACTGTACCATTCTCTTGGGGTTTTACAGCATTTCATAGCATTAAATCTTAGCTGCCAAATTTCAGACCATTCTTCAAGTTTGCTAGTTCATTCCTCATGTTATTCACACCATCAGGTGTGTCTACACTATTGCAGATTTTGGTATCATCCACAAAGAGGTAAATCTTACCTGACAGTCCTTCAGCAATATCATTTACAAAAATGTTAAAAAGAACAGGCCCAAGAACTGAACCTTGAGGCACACCACCATTTGGCCTTTATCTGCCATCATGTTTCTATGTTATGTTGTGTGTTTGCAAATCAGTGCACACAGCTGATTTTCATGTGCAACTTAATTGTTTAATAGGCCTAATCAGCACAGATAATTGACAATTAATACCTCATAATTGAAGCTAATTGGCAATAATTAAAAGTTAGTGCACACCTTGGAAAGCACAATTCTATAAAAAGTATGTGCCAGTTCTAGTGTGTAAATTTGAAAAGAAGGCATGACCAGAGGAGGGGAATGGGTGGATAGTGAGCATTCCTAAAAGTTAGGCGCAGTTGCAGAATATACCTGTTGCATGCACAAGTTAGGCACTGGAATTTAGGCCTGGTTTTCCTTGGCCTAAATGGTTGTCCCTAAAAGTTATGTGATACACTGGCACTTAGCTGGATTCTATAAAAGGTAACTGTACCTTGTAGAATTGCACTAAGTGCCATTCTACTTGGAGCTGATTTTTTTGGCACTTTATATTGAATCAGCCTATGGCCTGGCTGCCCTGGGTAGGCCTATTCTTACTATTGGAAGCTAAGCAGGATCAGGCCTGGCTAGTACCTAGATGGGAGATTGCCTGGGAATACCAGGTGCTGTAAACTGAGGGGGCAACATAAGAACAACCGCTGCTGGGTCAGACCAGTGGTCCATCGCGCCCAGCAGTCCGCTCACACGGCGGTCCCCAGGTCAAAGACCTGTGTCCTAACCGAGACCAGCACTACCTACATTCGTTCCAGTTCAGCAGAAACTTGTCCAACCTTGTCTTAAATCCCCGGAGCATGTTTTCCCTTATAACAGACTCCGGAAGAGCATTCCAGTTCTCTACCACTCTCTGGGTGAAGAACAATTTCCTTATGTTCGTACGGAATCTATCCCCTTTTAACTTCAGAGAGTGCCCTCTTATTCTCTCTATCTTGGAGAGGTTGAACAACCTGTCTTTATCTACTAAGTCTATTCCCTTCAGTATTTTGAATGTTTCAATCATGTCCCCTCTCAGTCTTCTCTTTTCAAGGGAGAAGAGGCCCAATTTCTCCAATCTCTCACTGCAAGGCAACTCCTCCAATCCCTTAACCATTTTAGTCGCTCTTCTCTGGACCCTTTCGAGTAGTACTGTGTCCTTCTTCTTGTACGGCGATCAGTACTGGACGCAGTATTCCAGGTGAGGGTGTACCATAGCCCGGTACAGCAGCATGATAACCTTCTCCGATCTGTTCGTGATCCCCTTCTTAATCATTCCTAGCATTCTGTTTGCCCTTTTTGCCGCCGCTGCACATTGCGCAGACGGCTTCATTGACTTGTCGACCAGTATTCTCAGGTCTCTTTCCTGGGGGGTCTCTCCAAGTACTGCCCCAGACATCTTGTATTTGTGTATGAGATTTTTGATACCGATATGCATTATCTTACACTTATCCACATTGAACCTCATTTGCCATGTCGCTGCCCATTTCTCGAGCATGGTTATATCGCTTGGTTATATTGCAGGTCTTCACAATCCCCCCGCGTTTTCACTCTGACTAACTTCGTATCGTCTGCAAATTTAATCACCTCCTCGTCATACCCATTTCCAGATTGTTTATGTTAAAGTGCACGGGTCCAAGTACCGAGCCCTGCGGCACCCCACTGGTGACGTTCTTCCAGTCCGAGTATTGTCCATTTACCCCCACTCTCTGTTTCCTATCCGCTAGCCAGTTTTTAATCCACATGAGTATTTCACCCTCTTTTCCATGGCTCTCAATTTTTTGAAGTAGTTGTTCATGCGGAACCTTGTCGAACGCCTTCTAAAAATCCAGATATACAATGTCAACCGGATCACCCTTGTCTATCTGCCTGTTTACCCCCTCGAAGAACTGCAGCAAGTTCGTCAAGCAAGATCGTCCTTTGCTGAAGCCGTGCTGACTGGTCCTCATCAGATTGTATCCGTCAAGGTGATCAATGACGCGGTCCTTTATCAGCGCCTCTATCATCTTTCCCGATACCGAAGTCAGACTCACTGGTCTGTAGTTTCCCGGATCTCCCCTCAAACCTTTCTTGAAGATCGGCGTAACATTCGCCACCTTCCAGTTTTCCGGAATCCTCCCCGATCTGATTGACAGATTGGCTATTAGTTGAAGCAGTTCAGCTATAGTCCCATAGTGGAACCACACACTGTGTGTGAGAAGGCAGTGGCAAACTATTCCTGTACTCTGCTGTGAAACATCACAGGGTGGATTTCTCAACTCAGTGACATCATCCATCCATCCATATATAGAATCACACCCTAAGTGAATGAGAGTTTCAG
Source organism: Geotrypetes seraphini (assembly GCF_902459505.1). NCBI lineage: Eukaryota > Metazoa > Chordata > Amphibia > Gymnophiona > Dermophiidae > Geotrypetes > Geotrypetes seraphini. The sequence goes on along the minus strand of NC_047089.1, from coordinate 147,093,536 downwards.
CCTGAGGAATTTACCAAGCTAATTATAATTGCCTGGGCAAATTCCTTTGAAACCTATCCCACTGCCTTCATAGGTAGTAGAGGGTGAAAATGACTTGCCTAGCAGGTTCTCAGCTTGCAGCACCAGAGCCAAGTTTCCCAACTCCAGCAAGGAGACTTGGCCAGCCTTGTTTTGGGTATTTTGCATGTTCTTTTAGATTCTTTAATTTGTAATTTGTCAATTTGTATTTCTTATCTTTTCATTACTTTTTTTTTTCTTTATTAAAGACTGCATTTTAATGTCTTATAGTCTTTCGTATGTCTGATGTTCGATTGATTATATGTTTTAAATTACGAGTGTTTTCCTGTAACTCGCTCAGACTTGTAAGATGTTAGTGAGTAAGAGATTTTTAAAATAAATAAATAACTCAGAACTCCAGGACTGGCCAAGAATCTGTCTCCTAGAACTCAGTAAACTGGCAGCTGTTCAGCTCTGCCCTTTAATCACCCCATTTGAAGTATGTACCTGCTTAGTCCCCAAACTCACACCCACAACAAAACTCAGCACTTCCCCCTGTATCTTTTACCTCTCCAGAAATATTAGGAAACAAAGCAAGGAAAATGAATGTGACTTGGGGGAGGGACATGGGGGGAAAACAAGTTGAATCTTGTATTTTCAGCATTGCCATTTCTCAGCCTATGTTAAAATCACATATATTCACTAGTTCTGGAAATTCTGATGTTGCCATTTTAACTGTCTCCTTGTGGTTCCTGCCGCTATCAGTCTTCAATAGGCTACTGGCTTCTTGGGTGAGCATAGATGGCCTCTGGTTGGACATTCATAATCAGAAGGTCAATGTTCAGCCATATTACAGTCAGCTGTCCTCTCCTTTTTACTTCACAATTCCTTTTTACCATATCTATGGATTCTCCAGGTTCTATGTTAATAAGTACTTTTTGTTGCTATTTTCCTCTACCCCATCCCCTTTCCTCCTTGTTTGTTTGTTTTTTTCCATTAGTGTCTTCTTTCCTTTACAATATTGTAGTTTTCTTCCCCTCCTCCCCCCCCACTCCTTTTATGTGCAAGCTTTCCCTTTGTTTAATGTATAGCCTTCGTTGAGTCCTGTCTGATTGGGAGATTGTTTCCCCTTTTTTTATGTTTTATTCACTTGTACAGTGCTTCGAATTCTATGATTTGCAGTTAATCAAAATGTTAATAAACTATGAAACTATGACTGCTGTACTGTGCAGTAGTTGCCATCATCATTCCAGTTATTCTTATCTTTTATTCTTTTTGATTTTTTCTTAATTACTGAGGGCCTGATTCTCTAAAAGTGCGTCCCGATTTTAGGCAGCTGTAGGCGTCCTACAGCTGTCTAATCAGCCAATCGGGATGCACATTTTTTAAAAAAAATGCTCCCCAGGCAGGCCGCCTATATTGAAGGCGAGGCCCGCAAGACACCTAGGCCCTGATTCTGAATAGGACGCCTGGGAGAGGCGTCCTATTCAGAATCGGCCTAAACTAAACCCCGATTCTGTAACCGGCGTCCATGTTACAGATGCGGGTTAGAGAAACGGGTTAGATTAGACATGGCCCGCTACACTTATCGCGGCAAGGGATCTCTCTGCCGCTATAAGTATAGCGAGCCACGGCCCCCTGACCAGGAGGGTGCCCAAACCCTCTGCCCGAAGACGCACCCCCCCGACACTACCGCCCGCCCCCCCCCCCGACACTACCAACCGCCCCCCCCCCCCCCCGACATTACTGATCTCCCCCCCCGACAATATCTATAGCTGGCAGAAGGGTGCCCAATCCCTCCTGCCCGAAGACGCACCCCCCTCCCCGGCGCTAACAACCCCCAAACCTCCACTCCACCAAACCTGTTCTTAGATGGGTCTTGCACGTCTTGAGCCGGCAGGCACGCCTCGTCGAAATGAAGCGGGCCCGCCCCTTCCCGGCCCATCCCGCCGAAGCCTAAGGCCTGATTGGCCCAGGCTCTAGAAGCCTGGGCCAATCAGGCCTTAGGGCTTCGGCGGGATGGACCGGGAAGGGGCGGGCCTACATTTTAAGCTTCTCCTCTACTAGGGAGACGCGTAGGGACGCCTAGGTTCAGCTTAAGGTCCGCCTAAGGCCCTTAGACGAGCTTAGGCATCTTGTGGGTCTCCCTAGGCTCCCAGAGGCGCCTTCAGGCTTGTCTGTGGAGCATTTTTTTTTTTTTTAAACGTGCATCCTGATTGGCTGATTAGACAGCTGTAGGAGGCCTTCAGCTGCCTAAAATCGGGATGCACTTTGGAGAATCAGGGCCTGAGTGTCCAGATGAACCTCTACTGTATTCAGCTGTATTCTTTTATGTATGGGACCCATTGTTCTTAAAACAATGAACTTTGATTTGTTTTGCACTCTCTAAAGTTAAAGGGGATAGATTCCGTACAAACGTAAGGAAGTTCTTTTTCATCTAGAGAGTGGTGGAAAAGTGGAACGCTCTTCCGGAGGCTGTCGTAGGAGAAAACACCCTCCAGGGATTCAAGACAAAGTTAGGCAAGTTCCTGCTGAACAAGGACGTGTGCTGGTAGGGCTAGTCTCAGTTAGGGCTAGGTGCCGCTATGGGAACGGATTGCTGGGCATGATGGACCACTGGTCTGACCCAGCAGTGGCAATTCTTATGTTCTTTCCTGTCCACAATCAGCTTCTTTGTCACCACAAATTCTGCACAGGACAATGAACATTGTTGCTTAGAAAACCAAACATTGGATCCTTGCATAAGTGATATACTGAATTTTGCAATTAACAGGCACTGTCACACACTGTATACCAACTCATATGTGTCAGCCAACAACTTCCAAGCCACACCTCAGATTGAAAATAGCTCAGGGTGGCAACTGCTATTTACAAAAATCCAAGCCACCTGAAATCAAGAGGTCATCAGCTTTCAATGGCAAAAATACAATGATACTGTAATTGAAACTTCTGCCTTTCAGAGAAAACACTACTACATCACAATACAATAAGCAGACATCTTGGAAGCAATTTTTTAACTTTTCATGCATGTACATTGCTTCTTATATAATTAGGACACATTTAAAACTATGTGGGATGCAAACAGTTTCATATTTATAGCGTTACAGGGGCATAATCAAAAAAATGAAAACATCCAAAATACCGCCTAAGTCAGCACTTGGATGTACTAATCGCCAGGACATCCGAGTGCCAATAATGAAAACCATTTTCCTGGACTTCTAGTGAGATGTTTTGTCCACTGGAGCCCGGATTCTGTATAGGATGTGCGGTCTCAGAAGCTGCCTAAGGGCTTTTGAGAATCGCAAATGGGCGTCCTATATAGAATCGCACCTAAGCCCGCCTAAGGATCTGATTCTTTATCCAACATCCATGTTACAGATACCGGTTACAGAATCAAGTTGCTGCTGAGTTTATTATGGCAAGGGATCTCTCTGCTGCGATACGTTTAGTGGCAACCTGTACCCACCCCCCGCAAAGACTACCGGCAGGAGGAATGCCAAATCTCTCCTTCCAAACCCCTCCCCCAAACATCGTGCAGCAGAAGGGATGCCCAGTCCCTCCTGTCTGGCACCCGCGAACCCTTCCCCGAACATCGCAAGGCAGGAGGGATGCCCAGGCCCTCCTACTGGCACCCTCCCCTTAATATTCCTTTCACTCCTCCTTAAATTAAACAAGGAAATCGTCTCCAGCCCACATTCTGTTAATTAAGATGTGAAAGTAACTGATTGATGTCTTGGGCTATTCTTATGTTTTTCAATTTATGCCATTCATTTTCTAATTAGAGATCCTCTGTGTTCATCCTATGCTTATTTTGAATTCCAGTTCCATTTCATTTCCACCACCTCTCTCGGAAGGGCATTCCAGGCGTCAACCACATTCTCCATGAAAAATAATTTCCTAACATTATTCCTAAGTCTATATCCCCCAGCCTCAATTTATGCCCTCTAGTTTTACCATTTTCCCTTCTCTGGAAAATATTTGGTTCTATATAAATACCTTTCAAGTATTTAAAGGCCTGTATCATATCTTCCCTACCCCTCCTCTCCTCTAGAGTGTACATATTCATGTCTTTTCATACGTCTTGTGGTGCAAACTTCCTACCATTTTCATCACCTTCCTCTGGACCACTTCAAGTCTTCTTTATCCAAGCAGTGCCTCACCAACGACTTGTACGGAGGTATCAACACCTCATTTCTTCTGTTGGTTTTGCCTCTCTGCCCAGCAATCCTGCTGGATAAAGCCAGTGTCTTGTCACATTGTTTTGTCACCTTCAGATCCCCAGATACTATTGTCCCAAGGTCCCTCTCTCCACCGTGCATATCAGCCTCTCACCTCCTAGCACATACATCTCCCTCGGATTTCTACTCCCTAAATGCATCACTTTCCACTTCTTTACATTTAATTATAGTTGCCAAACATTAGACCATTCTTCCAACTTTTTCATGATTTCCACTGCCTCAGGGGAGTCCATACTGTTACAAATTTTGGTATCTTCCACAAAAAGACAAACCTTATATTCTAACCCTTCGGCAATGCTGCTCACAAACATATTGAACAGAACCAGCCCCAGCACTGATCCTTGAGGCACTCCACTACTAATTTTCCTTCCTCCAAGTGAATTCAATTAACCAACACCCTTTAGCATCTGTCCATCAACCAGTTTCTAATTCAGGTCACCACTTTGGGTCCTAACTTCAGCCCGTCAAGTTTATTCAAGAGCCTCCTAAATGGAATTATGTCAAAGGTTTTGCTGAAATCTAAGTAAATTACATCCTTGATCTAATTCTCTGGTTCCCCAGTCAAAGAATTCAATCAGATTCGTTTGGCATGATTTATCTTTAGTAAAACCATGTTGCCTTGGATCACATAGCCTATTAGATTCGATAGCCATAAAACATATAACTGGTCACAAAAAATATGATCATGTTACTCCATTACTCAAATCAGTCCATTCTCTACCAATATTACATCATATTACTTACAAAATCCTTTTATTAGTTTTACACTCCTTCGCGAATACTTAGATCTCTCAATCAGAATCGTCTTATAGTTCCTACATTTAGGGCTCCTTTTACTAAGGTACGCTAGCGTTTTTAGTGCACGCTAAACCCGCGCTACGCTTCTAGAATTAAGGCCAGCTCAATGCTGGCGTTAAGGTGTAGCATCGCTATTCCGCGCATTAAGGCCCTAACGCACCTTTGTAAAAGGAGCCCTTAGAGTGATTTTTTAGATTCCCTTCGTAGTTCCATCGTTTCTGTTCAGGGACCGGAACTTCACTTAATATATTTTTTTAAAAAAATCTTAAAACATTTTTATTCACCAATGTCTATTCATAAGCATTTTAGAATGTATTTAATTTTACAAGTACTGTAGAACATGCTGGAACACAGACCTAACTTCTTGCATTATCCTGCTCCCTTTTTTCTTTTCTATCATAAATTGTAGTTCTTCCCTATTTCATGTTATGTTTGTATTAGATTTCATTTTTATTTGTTTTTTTATATATCAATTTGGATTGTAAGCCACTTAGATAGGATTTGATTTGTGGGATATCAAATAATAATAAAGTTGAAATTCACTATCTTTTCCTTCAGCAACACTTCATTATTTTTCCAATAACCGATGGAGATGAAGCTGAAGCTGGTAGCAATTCTTTATGAACATCCATTGTAGTTGTGATACTGTTAAGTTTCAAGTTTATTAGATGGCTTGATTAACCGCCTTAGACAAAGTTTCTAAGCGGTGAACATTTTAAAAAAATTACATAGATTAGGTAACAAAACAGTCCATACAATTAATAAATAAACTTAAAAAACTAAAAATTAATATTGTTAACACAAGGTAAGGAGGGATTAAATACAATTTGTAAGGTAAAGAAGAAACATCAAAGGAAAGTACAAAAGGGTAATAAGACATTAAAGGGGAATTAAAATAAGCAAAGTAATAAGATTAAAAATACTGTTACTTTTTACTCAAAAAGTATTACGTTAGGCACTTAACTTTTTACTTGAATACATTTTTTAAAACATTTTTTATACTTTTTACTTTTACTTAACTATCAAAATATGCATTTACGTTTACTTTTACTTAAGTACTTTGATTTAGCATCCTTTATCTTTATTTTCTGTTGTTTTTTCACCCATACATCCGGGGGGTTGGGAGCGGGAGGGGATAATATCTTTTGTTTTGGTATTATTCCCAATAGTAATGATGGATGGGGGAGGAAATTTTTATCTTTTGTATAGATATTGATTGATTATAAGTGCTTTGTTGATTATCATTATTTGTATATAAATTGTATTGCACTTTTTGTTGGCATTAAAAACTAAATAAAGTTTAAAAAAGACAACATGAGGATTCCCTGTGAGATCTGTGAGTCCAGTTTTTAAACTATTTATACAATCTTTACCTGAAAACCAATTTTTACCTGCCTTCAAACAACAATAAAATAAAATGAACTCACCTGGAGAAGAAGTCTTGGGTCTTGAATTTTAACATAATTTCCAATGTGCTCCCTGAACAGTGGCAGCCACTCCTCTTCCTCTGATGGAAAGTTCACCTTCCCAGGGCTGCAGCAGCCCTACACAGCCAGGACACGATCACCTTCCTGTTTCAGTGTAAAATTAAAAAGAAAACACCCATAGAAGCTCAGAAGCTGCCTCAGGATTTGGCTGTTCGTTGCTGCTCTCCCAGCTCCAGGGCTACTCTTCTAACCTGGAGGAGGAAGGGAGAAGATGAGAAGAAGGCTACTCTTCCAGCTTCTGGGCTGCTCTTCCCAGGTTGCTATTCTTGTCTGAAAGGGGAGGGGAAGGATAAGAAGAACCTCCTCCTCTACCTTCCAGGAATGTTCTTCCTGTCTGAAGGAGGGGAGGGTGGGGAAGAAAAGAGAGAGATAGAGGTTGAAAGCATAGTAATTTCTCTCTCCTTCTCTCTATATACTGTGACAGGGAAGCCCCATCATAGAATAAGGAGAAGAGAGAAGGCAGGAAGATCTAGCAGTTTTCCCTGTCCCCAGTAAAGCAGGAAGAAACAGGGAAAAACCTTACCTACAATTTTTTGCTGTTACAGTTCTAGCAAATACAGGGAGCTGGAATAAGCAGAAGCCCTGGGAGGAGGGGGCAGGTAGGAAACAAAACTCAGGAACCTGTTCAGACATATAGCTTGGGGAAGGAAGATAAAGATCCTATGAAAGGTAATAGCAGAGACTATTTCTCACAGGTGAGTCAACTAGTTTGCAGAGAGAGAGACAGAGAGAGAGAGAGAGAGAGAGAGAGAGAGAGAGAGAAACTGTGAACCAAGCCAGCAGTACATTAGCTGGAAGCACAGAGAAGGGAGGAGCCCTATGAGATGTAAAATTGCCTGCAGCTTGGAAGGGAAGGCTTGGAGGAGAAGCAAGTCCCAAGAGGCAAATGTTTTCAGAAGTCAGGAAAAAGCTGTCAAGTTTACTGTGCCTTGGTGGCCACTCTGCTTTCATAGTAAGAGGGCTTGGAGAAGCTAATCCCCAGGTAGGTGTATAGAGACAAAGGCAGTGGGAAGTAAGGTAGAACCTGAAGAAGGCTGAGAACCAGGTACCTGTAAAAAAAGTTTTGTACAGAAAGAGAGAAAAAGAGTTTAGAGCAGTGTCTCTCAAACTGTATGCCACAACACAGTAGTGTGCTCCGAGGAGATTCCGGGTGTGCCACAAGAGATTTTACTTTATTTTTAAAAATTCCCTTCATAAGTATAAAGTAGAATAGTTAACATCATGAACACAAGAGTCTGTCGATGTTATGAGCATCTATGTAAGTAAGGATAGAACTGCCCAGACAAACATCATTCTTTGATGTGATTGGTCCTTGAAAACGAACGAAAAGTAATTTTGGTTTTATTTTTATGCAGCAGTTATCCTAACTTGAGCAACAAAGCAATCAAGGATTGTTACCATTTGGATCTTCTTATCTCTGTGAACTTGGACTTTCAGCTCTGACAGAAATTAAATCGAAGAAAAGAGAACAACTGCAGATGGTGGATGTGTGTGTTTGCTTGTTGACTATCAAGCTGCATTTTGAGTTAATTTGCACTCAAAAACAAGCGCATCCTTCGCATTGATTAGCAATTCTATTCTATCTGCATTAGTTTCACCACTGTTGAAATTGCCCATATAGCTTAAATAAATAACTCTCAAATTTAATTTTTTGTTGGGTTTTGCAATTTTATAATCTGAATTATAATATGTCATGAAAAACATTTGCTCCATCTAGTGTGCCAGAGCTAAAAAAAAGATTGAGATGAAAGCTAATCCCTAGAGTGCTACAGAGAAGACACAAGGCAGAGGAAACGGGCATGGGAAAGACTGCTTTAAGGCAGGTAAAAGCTAAAAAGGAGTTTGAACAGTCAGTGACGTAGCGAGGATGAGAGGCGCACGGGACAGTGGCACCCCTCCCCTGCCCTCTTCTTTACCCCCCACCTTCACACGCTCCTTCATTGCTCTCTCCTGCTGCACATGTGCCGCTTCCCTTCCCCCGTACCTCTGTAGCGTTCCTGGCACGAGCTGCAACCCCCAAGCTTCTGTTTATGTTTCTTCTACATTTTTACTGTGACTGCGATTTTAACCACACATCCATGTCCCCTAACCCTAACCCTAACCCATTCTCTACATCTTACAAATGCCAGATGGAAGCTCTCTTTGACACAAGTTTTACAGCGAGTATTAGCAGTACCAAAACAATCATAGCTTCTCTGTTTGATTACCTTCACCTACTTTTCAGCCAAGGATCAAGTGCTCTGATATTGCAACTTGATCTGAGTAGTGCATTTGACTTCGTTGACCATTCTACTCTGCTGGACTGTCTGACAGCCATTGGAATCTCAGGCCATGTTCTCAGTTGGTACCATGGGTTTCTGGAAAATAGATCCTATAAGGTGTTTAAGGATGATACTTTTTCCTACGGTTGGGTCAAGTTTCAAGTTTTATTAGTGCTTGATAAATCGCTTATTGAATATCTAAGCGATGTACAATTCAAATAGAATAGAAAGACAAATAAATGACTTTAAATAAAAACATACTGGGTTAACATACATGAATCGAGAGGATTGGGGGGGAAAGTTACAATATGTTTGTAGAAGAAAAAAAACATTAAAGGGAAATAACTCAAGGAAGGGTAAAAGAAGAAAAAAAAAAGAAAAAAACAAAACAAAAACAAAATTGTAGGATGTCAAGCCTAGGGACAAAAAATTCTATGTCTGGGGGTCATATATTAAAAGCATCCTTAAAAAGATACGTTTTTAAAGCTCTTTTAAAAGAAAAGAGGTCCTTTATGTCTCTTATGTACTGGGGCATAGAGTTCCACAAAAGAGGGGCAATAATTGAAAACATGTCTTGTCTTCTAGTTCCAATTATTTTCAGGGATGGAACTGTTAATAGATTGTTGGAAGCTGATCGGAGGGTCCGTGAAACGTTGTATGGAATGAGCATTCTAGTAATGAACTGGGGTTCATTATAGGTCATAGATTTGAAAACTAGCAGTAATATTTTGAACGAAATTCGATGGGTAATAGGGCTCCCTCTTGTCCCCCACCCTGTTTAACATCTATCTTGCCTCCCTAGGAAACCCCTTGCAGAGTCTAAAGCTCAAATTTTTTATCTACGCAGACAACATCACCATAGACATTCCGCTAACCTGCTTTTCATCAGAGCTGCTAAATTCTCTATCATTTATTCTAAATCAGGTTGAACTTTGAATGTCAGCATTTAGATTAAAGTTAAATCCAGAAAAAACTAAATTTTTCTTGGCAGCTCCGAATGACAAAATCAAGGAAACTACGTTACATGTGAATGGGCTGGATTATGGTATTGAGCAATCCTTAAAAATTCTAGGAGTCACTTTAGACAAGCATCTCACACTGGAGAAACACTCTAGTATTTAAGAAAAGTATCTCGGTGCTTTGGAAACTCCGCACCATAAAAAAGTCTGTTGGTACAATCTTCTATTCTGAGTGCTCTGGATTACTGTAACATCATATACCTAGGTGCCTACAAGAAAATCTCCAGGAAGTTGAGGTTGGTCCAAAATACAGTCATCCGTCTCATCTTTGGCTTGAAGAAATGGGAACACATCGCCCCTTTTTACCACAAATTGCGCTGGCTGCCATTTGAATCCAGAGTGCTATTTAAGTTCTCATGCATCTGCTACAAAACATTATTTGGTATGTCACCGGATTATCTTTACCCTCACTTCAACCTGAGTTACAACAATAAGAGCTCACGCAGAATACATCTGTTTGCTTTTCCCGCACTAAAATCATGTCATCTTAAAAGATTCTTCGAAAGAACTTTCTCTTTTCAGGTGGCTAAACTAAATTCATGGCTCGCCCAAATTGTGCTTGATGCCTCTTCATATCTCAATTTTAGAAAGCAGATTAAAACTCAACTATTCAACAGACTGAATCCTTAACGTACTTCATTACTATCTCCTCTCATTCTTTTAAGATTGTTGCTCCCTCCTTATGGCTTGTATGTTTTTGTTTTTTTTCCTTCACTTAAATGGTAGACACATAACTAGTTTGACTTCTATGATTGCATTGTTCATATCTTTTATTTCAATTGCATTGTTTGTATTTTATCTAACTGCTGTGAACCATCTAGAACTCCCTGGGTATGGCGGTATACAAAATAAAATTATTATTATTATTATTATTATTTGAGAGACTGAGATCATGTTCCACATTTTCTGGCTTAAGAGTGAGGTTCATTTCTGTCACAGTATACACAAAACTAATTCATTTTGAGAAATTGCCCCTGGAGAATATTTCAGTTCTTCCCTGCCCGCCATGAGAGCCAGGCCTACATGGGAATCCATCTGTGCTCCTGGGTGGCTGAGGGTGTTCTCCTCCTCCAAGGTGTGCACTGGGGAATGTGGAGTAATGCCCCACTCTCTAGCACACTAGTGGTGGAGTGATCTGCCCTAGGTGCTCAAAGCAATGGGGGGGATGCATGGAGAGGTCAAGGGGGCTGCTGTCACATGTGAATGGCCATCATCCCCACTAGTCCCTGCTCCCCTGATGTCAATTTCCTGTTCTGGGGCAGGAGACCAGCAGAGCCGATGGTCATGCATATGTGGACCGCAGCCTCTTGACCGCTCCACACACCCCAGACCCTCAACTGCTCAGGGGTTCTCTGACCAGAGGAGAGGGTGCTCTGCTCCAGGTGGCTGCCACATCATGTAAACCACTGGTCCCACTAATATGGCTCCAGAGGAGGAGAAGGGAGTGGCTGTTACTTCTGACCTCTCTTTCCAGTATTATAAACAATATGTCCAGCATTGGCAGAGTCTGGAAAATCTAGTGGTACTACAATTAGCAAAATTGTCACTCCTTTGACTGAGAGGGACAGCATTTGTAAGCAGGTTAAATTCTTCCTTTGTATCAGTGTGCATATTAGAGGACTCAGGTGCATCAGAGAAAAAGAAGAGCCTTTCTATGCTCCATTCTCTGTGGTGTTAGCCTTTCTCCAGGCTGGCCTTGCTGAGAGACTCAGGCCTTGCTGAGATGCCACTGAGAGGCCTTTCTGAGTGGCGTCCCTTAGAGATCAAGTAGCAGGACTCTCTTGTTGTAGGGCTCGAGTCTCATAAAGACATAACCAGATTCCTAAAAGGAGAACTACTTATCAGGCCCCCGGGGAGGCCTCCATTCCCTTCTTGGGATCTCAACCAAGGCTCAACCAAGGTTTTGGAGGGTCTCAGCCAGGCTCCATTCGAGCCGCTGAAGGAAGTGTCCTTGATGGATCTGATGCTCAAAATGGTTTTTGGGGGGCTATTTCCTCAGCAATAAAGGTCTGAGTTGCAGGCCTTTTGCTTGCAGACAACCTGTCATCAAATATCCTGAAGCTGGAGTTTATATGTGCACCATTCCATCTTTTTTGCCTAAGATCTCAGCATTCCATGTCAATCAGGAAGTCAGATTGCTGGCTTTCCACTCCACAGGTTCCAGGTAAAAGCAATGGATGCTTCTCTGATATCTTGAGGGCACCAACGAGTTTGGGCTGTCCATCTTTTTGTGCTGACAATCTATTCAAGACAAACAGGACAAATAAGGGATAAGGGAGTTATGTATAATGGGAATGATTAAAACAAACATGGGTACCGATCAAAACCTTGGTAATTGTGTCATTTGCTATTGACCTAATGAAATTAGAATTAGAATGGGTCAAGGAGCTGATGCTCATCAATAAACTGAAGCAGCTGTGTTTTTTCTGCTTTTTCCACAACCTTGGCCAGAAAAGGAATGTGGGCTGTTTCTGCCATGGTGTGTTTTTACATTATTGCCACTAGATGGTGCAGTTTAGTTACAGTAGAAAAGGTCAGATTGTTCTTATGTAGAGGATGACTAATGTAAAAAGGGCTCACATTCATTTCTCTAAATTTTGTCATTCTTGGACTATGGCAAGGGCCAGGTCTTATTGTCCTGACAAAATAAAGGCTTTATATAAAGAAATAAATAGTTAAATACATCAAAGTTGATCAGAGATCAAAATGTCTCTGTTAGCCTTACTGTTCTACTAGTTAAGAATGTCGATATTGTGGTGGAGGGGCCATAGCATTATATTTTTGTCCACCAGAAGAGAAATAAGTCAAACTTTGGATTATCCCTGCCATCAATTTAATATGCACTGCTACTACTTATCACTTGTAGAAACACAGAAACATTGCAGCATTTAAAGGCCAAATGACTCATCCAGTCTGCCCATCCACGGCATCCACTATCTCCTTCTCGCCCTAAGAAATCCCACATGCCTGTCCCACGCTTTCTTCAGTTCATTTATTTATTTATTTATTTAAAATATTTATTATTCACCTAAAACCTAGGTGACTTACAGTGAAAACATCCAAAATAATTAGACAAACATTCAGAAAAGAACTATCAGTTACATTAATAATAATAACAAGCTTCTTTGGGATCAGGATAGTACAGGCATCTTCCATATATAGAAAAACTTCATTTCAGTGGAATGCCTGAACAAAAATGTAAGTTTTTAATAACTTCCTATATCTCAACATATTCTCACAGAGGCATAAAGACACTTAAAGACTTCTTTGTTTCCACCACCACTACCAGTGGTGGAGAGGAGACACAGTGCTGTATACGAACACAGAAGAGACAGTTCCTTCTCAATAGAGATTATATAATCTATTCATAACAAACAGGACCAATAAGGAATTAGGGAGTACATTTATTATAGGAATGATTAAAACAGCATGAGCACTGAGCAGGTGAACAAGCCATATTTACATGACTTCTGGATTTTTGTTTATGTTTTATTAAAACTTGTTATATCACTTGATCGTACGACAGGTCCAAGAGGTATACAAATACAATTAAAAAATAGGACAGGCCTAAAAATACAAATAAAAGTACACTCACATTCATATCGAAATATTTCTCTACTCTCTTTAATCTTCATAATCCTTTGATGTTTAAAGGATCCAGAACGAATAAACCTGTTTTTCCATTAAAAAAATTGAATATATATGATATTTCGTATTTGACATTTCTGCCAGCAAAACTGCATTGAGACTATCTCTGGGGGTCCTGGGTACCATTTTGGAATCAGGTGCTGACCCAGGCAGCAGCAAAGGAGGGTTCTTGCCTCCTGGCCCCATTGTACCACCAGTTCTGACTCCTGGGCTTAAAGCCTTACATACTGTATATGTTTCTTTTAACATTTACAGTGTTTTTTTATGGTTATTTAAGATATATCATTGACATGTAACAAGAGTTTGTTTCACTTTTAGGACCATCAGAGGTGACACTCGCAAGACAAGGTCTGTTAGAGTGAAAAACCACCGTGTCTCTTCATTAGTCCAAGTGATTTACTGGTCAGTAGAATATTTATAGCTTAATCTTTTATAACTTATGTTCTTTCCAAAGCATATTCAATTAGTCAAAAGACTTATCTGCATTTGTGGCAGTGAGGGAAAATTTACTGCCAACACGAATCCTTGTTTTGTCGAAAGGCTATTTCAAGGCACACTTTCCCTCCGTTCAAGTGTATTTCATTCAGAAGCCTGCTTTGGAAAGTGCATAAGTTATAAAAGATTAAGCCATAAATATTCTACTGACCAGTAAATCACTTGGACTAATGAAGAGACATGGTGGTTTTTCACTCTAACAGACCTTGTCTTGCGAGTGTCACCTCTGACGGTCCTAAAAGTGAAACAAAGTCTTGTTACAAATCAATGTAGGGACATTGGATCATCCACTGTACTATTGTCCCTTGATCCTTAAATTTTGGAGATCAATTTGGGGGTCAAGTGAATAAATTATTGGAAAATCCAGTGGCATTGATGTACGATACCGTGCTATTTGGCACATTAATGAGGGCTAAAAGCCAAATATCTTCCCATAATAATAAACTTCTCTTTATTATGACAGGGGTTGCCATGCAACTTATTTTGAGGAACTGGGAAAACTGGGATCGGTTAAATTATACTTTCTGGTGGGAATCTCTATGCCAGTGATTCCCAACCCTGTCCTGGAGGAACACCAGGCCAATCGGGTTTTCAGGCTAGCCCTAATGAATATGCATGAGAGAGATTTGCATATGATGGAAGTGATAGGCATGCAAATTTGCTTCATGCATATTCATTAGGGCTAGCCTGAAAACCCAATTGGCCTGGTGTTCCTCCAGGACAGGGTTGGGAACCACTGCTCTATGCCACACTTTTGAAATGGAACGTATGATGGCCATATAACAGGAACATTATAGGAAAATTATGGATGTTTGGGAGCCATTGACAAAATTCTGTAAGGAGTGATTGTTGATTTTGCCCTTTGATCATACACATCCAGGGTGGGTGGGGAGATACTTTTAATTAGAGTGCAATTGTTGGATATGTAGAAAGGGGGGGATGATATATGCATTTGTCATAAAATATAATTTGATAGAATTTAAGTGCTGTTAAAGTGTAAAATGTCTGTATAATATATTGCACTTATTTTTGGCTTTAAAATGAATAAAGATATTTAAAAAAAACAAAAGAAAACACAAATTTTCCAATGAATGAGCGATATCGCTAATGACTATATTGAGTTGAGCTTATTCTAAGTATATTTCATTATTTGGTGCCTATGGATCTACTTAAGATATGTACCACTGCATAATAGTGAAAGTTTATTATAAGGTATGTTTGTGTTTTATATGGATAATGCTGCATACACATTTACAATGTCAGCTGTTTGCTACTAGTTGTATATCTGAGTCCAAAACACGTGCGTGTCGAACCATTGCACTTTTATGCAGAGTTTTGGAATAAAGCTGTACATTAGGAACTTTGAACATCTCCACTTGCTTTGTTCGCATTTGCTGTTGGAGCAGGGCTATTTATAGTGGGGAGGGGGAGGGGGGATGAGACTGTTGATTCAGAGAGGAATTGGACTGGATCTGGGGGTCTGGTTATTATCTGGGGGAATGTGATTGGAGGGGGGGGGGGATTGGGCATTGAGGGTTATCTCAGTGTGTTTTTAGAGGGAGGATTGGGGGCTGGGGGTTGTCTCAGAGGGGATTAGAGTCTGTGCTGCTCCATCTCCCGTGAAGGAGACTGCCAGTAGTGCATTTGTACTTACCACTTCCTCTTGTGGCGTCAGTAAATTTGGCTGCTCTATAGACATTCTTGAAAACTGTCATAGCCAGCCACACGTGCCATGCCCAGATCCACCCCACCCCACCTCCCTCAACACACACACTAGCATTAGACAGTTAATATGGGAATTTTACTGCAGTGCCTGCCTTTATAGCACAGTTGACAGTAGCGAGGTCCTGTGTTACTGTCTACCATGCTGAAAACCCCTTGTTTGCTGTTTACCACAGCGTAGTAGACATGCCTCACAAATATTTATAGGTTTGAATCAAGATATAAATTTTCAGCTGAGAAAGATATAAATTTTCAGCATTAGAAAAATAGGACAGGCCTAAAAATACAAATAAAAGTACACACTCACACTCATATCGAAATATTTCTCTGCCCTCTTTAATCTTCATAATCCCCTATCCCTATTTTGAAGCATTTTTATCCTGATTTTTGTATCTGTGTTATAAAAGAACAAGTCAGTTTCTTGTTTGTGTTATTTTTTAATTACATCTTTTGTAAACACAGAGGGGTCCTTTTACTAAGGCAGGCTAGCTGTTTTAGCGCCCGCTAAAGGCTAACACGTCCATTATATTCTATTTCATGTGTTAGTGTTTAGCGCACACTAAAGCAGCTAGTGCGCCGTAGTACAACAGGGAATTTTTTGGCATGATTATTTTTTCTACACCCCGGTATGAAACATATTCTATAACTTGGTTAGTATTCCAATTTTTATGACAACTTTTTTTTTTTTTTTTTTAATATATTAGCTTCACCAAACTTGTTTTTAAGTGTTCTCAGACTATTTATTATTAAAGCTTGTTTACATTCCCAAGGATAATAACGTGCTTGATATCAGTTCCTTTATCAAACTTTTTTTAAAAGGTGCATTTAACATGATGATATTATTTCCATGGAAACATAAGAATAGCCATACAGGGTCAGACCAATTGCCCATCTAGCCCAATGTCCTGCTTCCAACAGTGGCCAATCCAGATTACAAGAACCTGGCAGAATCCAAAAGAGTAACAAAATTCCTTTCAACTAATCCCATGGATAATTAGTGGCTTTTCTCATGTCAACTTTCATAGCAGATTATGGGCTTTTCCTCCAGGAACTTGTTCAAACTTTTTTTTTATGCCCAAAACCATTAACTGCTATTACCATGGTCTGGGCTTAGCTATTCATTGATAAAATATTTTCTCCTATTTGTTTCAAAAGTATTACCATGTACCTTCATGGAGTGTCCCCTTGTCTTGCAATCAGATTCACATTTACCCATTCTGCTCCACTCATCCCCCATTGATGACCCTCCCCAACCCCATGCACAAGATCAGCAGGAGGGATGCCCACTCCCTCCTGCCACAGGGTCAGGGCCCCCATGCCAGGGGACCATCCCTGACATCAAGCTTCCCCACTCTGACAACCCACCACCACACCAAGCCCCCAAAATGAAACCCTGGTGGTCTAGTAGGCTGTCCCCTCTCCTCCAACCCCCTCTGACCCTCCCATACCTTTTTTTTTAGAAGACTAGCAGAAGGGATGCTCACTCCCGCCTGCCAGCAGGCCCACCTCTGAATGGGTGGTAGATGCATGGAATAGTCTCCTAGTACAGGTGGTGGACACAAAGACTGTGTCTAAATTCAAGAAAGCGTATGACTGCTAAGTGGGATCGCTTAGAGAGAGGAGGAGATAATAGATGCTGTGGATGGGCAGACTGGATGAGTCATTTGGCCTTTATCTGCTATGTTTCTATACTTCTAGTATATGCAAATCTATGTCATACATATTTATTGTGGATATCCTAAAAACCTGACTGGCAAGGGGGTACTCCAGGGCCAAATTGGAAAATACTGCCCTAATTCAATCCTTGTAACACACCTAGACAGTTGTTTTCTTGATATTAACAATGACCCTGCATGAGGCAGATTTGCATGCATTGCTTTCTTTGTTTGCAAATCTCTCTCATACATGTGCATTCTTGATATCCTGAAAACCCAAGAGGCTATATATCCCAAAAACATGGTTAACCCTTTCAGGACCATAAGGATCGTAGGCCAATTTTTGTGGTTTTGACGACATTTTTATGGTAAAAAGGGCTTGCAGATGCCAAAAAATTGATTTTTTTTTGTGAAATATCATTATTTTTATTTTAAAAAATCACACTTCTGGCTTATGGACAGTGTGGCAAGTGAATCTTCTCGTCAATCTAGCAACGACGCTAATGAATGAATGTCGGAACCAGTTTGTTTACATAAAGGCAGTATCATATGGAATCCGTACATATCAAATTTAGAACTGTAGACTATCCCAATCAAAATTTATAGGATTTTAAAGTTATGGGACAAATATGTCCCTTGGTCCTGAAAGGGTTAAGAGCCAATGGAGTGATCTGAGGTGTTTCTACAGTGTACAGACAAAATCCTGTGCAGGATCCTGGTTAAATATTCAGTGAGATCTCTTTTTCAAGATAACCAAATTGATTCATCATTGATCCCATGCTTTCAGAGAAACTGAGCAGATATCAGGCAGCCAACTATTAGATCAGAGATAGGCAATTCCAGTCTGATTTCCATGATATCCACACTTAATATGCATGAGATGCCTTTACAATCAATATCTCCTATATATGCAAATAGATCTCATACATATTCATGGTGGATATTCTGAAAACCTGACCAAGTTATGGCATTTGAGGACCATAGGGGGGGCGCTGACTGCTTCAACTAGGCTTGCCCTCTTGAGTTCTTCCTTCAGCTCCACCTCCCTACTGGTCTGGCCCAGTGCTACAATGTGCAGTGGGGGGGGGGGGGTGGACCTGGTAGCCGCAGTCATCGCTGGACCATGCAGCAACACCCCATATCTGCCGGTCCACCCCCCTCCAATGTAGCTTAGTTCTTCCAGAGCACAGCCAGACGTAGTCATCACGGGACCTTCCTGCATCTCAGCGCGGCTGCCAACACTGCTCCAGAACAAGCACGTCGGAGGGGGTGAACCAGCAGCTAGCAGCTACAGTCATCATGGGCGGGTCCTTACTGCATGGATGGAGAAAAAGAAGCAGTTCTGCTGGTATGGAAGGATGGTTTGAAGGGTAATGCTGATGGAATTATGTGCAGGGAAAGAGGAGAGAGACATAAGGGGGAAGGATACTAGATGGAATTGGATTGGAGGGAAAAAAGGAGGCAGATGCTGATGGAAGTGGGGGGAAGGAAGAAACAAGGGGTAGATGCTGATGGAAGAGGGTTGGATGGAGAGAGAGAAAGGGAAGACATTGGATGTTAGTGGGGAGGGTAGAGGGGGAGCCAATGCTGGATGGTAGTTGGGAGGGTAGAGGGGGAGCCTATGCTGGATGGAAGTGCGGATGGGAGAGATAAGGGAGCATATGCAGGAAGGAAGTTGGGAGAAGAGAAAGAGGGGAGCAGACGCTTGATGGAAGTGGACAGAGAGAGGAGAAGGTACTGGATGGAAGGGGTAGAGAAAGAGGGCACATGATGAAAGGAGGGGATAAATAAAAGGAGGGCACATGATGGGGGGAAATACTGTAGGGGGCATAGAAGGAGAGAAGATGCCATATAGAAGTGGCAGAGAGAGGGCAGAGAGTGGATGGAAGGAAGAGAGTAACAAGAAGATGAGGAAAGCAGAAACCAGAGAAGACAAAGGTAGAAAAAAAATTTCTTTTTTTTTTTTTTTTTGCTTGAGGAGACATGTGTCACTATTTCTGTGGTGTTGCATTGTATGCAGAGTCCAGCTTCTTGGTGGTTCAATTTAAGCTTTGTCTACGTATTTCTATTTTATCCCCCCCTTTTGTTTATGTATTTCTATTTTATCCCCCCTATTACAAAATTGTACAGCGTTTTTTAGCTCCAGCTGTGGTGGTAACAGCTCTGGTGCTTAGAATTCTATGAATGTCTGAGCTGTTACCACCGTGGCTAAAAACCGCACTACAGTTATGTAAAAGAAGGAGGGGTTAGTTTGTGATTACATATTCCATACTAGGCGAAGGTGTTTTCTGTGTTCTGTGTGTTTGAAAGACATGGTTTTCTGTTAGAATTTACTGTGCAGGATTGATCTGTACTAGTCTGGCTTGTTTAGTTTTACAATGGGTATATTGATGTTGTACTGCTCACTGCAGTATGTAAGATGCTGGCTTTTCCTAGGTATACTCTTGTGTTTTTTTGTGGATTGTTACTAAAAAATCATGTTTTTCATACAGATTGGAGGGGTCAAAAAATGATGGGCCCCGGATGTAACATATGTATGAAGAAGTCATTTTAAATTGTTTTATACGTATATGGTAGTAATGGTGGATATGGAAATTGGGAGAGGGAGCCCCCTTCTTAATTTCTGCCCTGGACCCCAGCATGTCTAAAACCGGCCCTGGTCAATGTCTTGCCATGTGATCTGTGCAGTCACTCAAAGGAGCAAGACTATTAAGGTGATGTATTTTACAAGTGAACATAGATTCTGCAAACGGAGCTGTAATCGGCTGGTGCCTTCAAAAACAGCACCAGGCCCATTTCAATCATGTTAAGGCACCATTTGCAAAATTACGGCTTCCGTCAAAGGTAGGCACCATAAATGTAGGCCAGGGTTTTAAAGGCCTACAGTTTCCGGCACCTCCCTTTGACAGAGAATCGTACCTAGCGGTGCCTTAACATCAACTCTGCCCATAACCACGCCCACGTTGATGTTAGGCACTGCTAGGCACCACCTCTAGACGCAATTCCGGTGCTTACTTTTTCAAATAAGAATTTTATTGGGTTTTTAATGGCACAGTATTACTGCACCAATTGAACTACCGTAATTAAAGCAGTTAAGTTAGGTGGCGGCACATCACCTACCGCTACCTAACTTACAGCGCCGTTTTGAGAATCCAGGCTTCTGTGACTAGCTGGGATAATTATCTGTACATATTATAAAGACTAAATAGACTGAATGGGGCATTTGCTCTTTTTCTGCCATCTGCATTATTATGTAGCCAACAAAAGTAAAAAAGAAATGACTCATGTGCTTTGCATTCTGTGGGGGGAAAAAGACAGAGAAAATTAATGAGCTGTCATATTATTTGAACTACTCACATCATGCTGATTATTTGCTTTGCTTGATATGCTTTGATCACATTAATTTTAAAATGTAACTCATGCAAGTCTGAGCCTGCAGCAATCCCGCATAATATGTAACCTTTGGGGTTGAAGTGATATATAACCCTTACTCAGATGTACAGGACTATTAAACATTGATGGGTTCTTTTGACAAGGAGGATGACTTGTTTAAGAGTTGGGACATCTTAGTTTTTGCACAACTCAGGCAGCCATGCAATTTTGGATTTATTCCAAAAACAAAGTTTACTGAGGTACTTGTGAAATGGTGCTAGCCTGATGAAATATGCCACCTTTTGTCACTTTCATACAGAAAGCAAACTCCAGCATCGGAACATTACTGTTCATCAACCAGCAACAATAGCAAGGATTTCATTTCACTCCCACCACAGCTCCTGTCAGGATATTGTTGAGAGACCCTCTCGGATTCTGGAGCTCCCTTTACTAGCACCTGAGCTTAATGGTGGTTATCTCCTTGATTAAACTTGATTGCTGGTGTGAAACTCCTTTAGACTGCATAAGAAATAAGTCCCACATCTATTTTGGTATGATATTCTCACAGGTGGCTCCCAGTTCACTCCAGAGTCCTCTTTAAATGTGCCTGTTTAGCCTTCAAGATCCTACATGGCATCCTCCCTCCCGTTATTTATTTATTTTATTTATTTTATTTTATTTCTTATATACCGCTATACCGTGAGGTTCAAAGCGGTTTACAAAAAAGATACATTAAAGATACAATAAAATCAAATAAATAGGTACTTGGAAGTTCCCTTACTATCACGAAGGCTCACAATCTAGCTAAAGTACCTGAAAAAACAATTTATGAATAGTAAAAATATAAAATATAAAGACAGAGGTAGAGATAGAGACAGATATGAATATTCCAAGAAGTATTCAATAAATAAATTAAATTAGGATTAATAAATAAGTAAAATAAAGATAAAAAATAAGAATAAAGAATATATAAAATAAAATAAAATCATAGCGTTTCACTGTCCCAAACCGCTCTTTTTTATTTATATATGAAATTCACTCTCTGTCTAATGATATAATCATATTTCACTTATCTGAGTTTTGTGGCAGTATATGCTGTTTTGGCAACCTCGCTGATAAAATAAATTATTAAAACCCACTCTTCTGGAATTCCTCTAACCCTAATTCCACTAGATCCTCCCAAAAACTGAAACTATCATTCCCCTCTACAAAAGGTATATCCCGCGTAGGAAAACTAGGAACATCCCTCCCCTTTAGAACCACAGAACTCTGGAATAACCTCACATCCCCGCTCAGAGTTTCAAGTTCCCTCCAATCCTTCCGCAAACACCTGAAAACTTGGCTCTTTTCAAAAATCTAACACTTCCCGCTTTTTGGTTCCCTGTCCCTCTTTATCTTCCTAGCTCCTTTCCTATAACCCTTCATTGTAGCTCCTTTTCAACCTAACCCTGTAAACCGTGCCGAGCTTTACGCATGTGGAGATGGCGCGGTATACAAACCTAAGGTTTAGTTTAGTTTAGTTTAGTGGGTGATGTCATCCATGGAACTTGGTACAGACACTGCCAAGTGCACTATTTACTCTAAAACTTTAGCCAGTGCCCACCTCACATCGGCTCCTGGGATCATCATCTCATCATTTTTCATGGAGCTGTCTCTTCAATGTTCTTAGTTCATAACATAAGAACATAAGAATAGCCTTACTGGGTCAGACCAATGGTCCATCAAGCCCAGTAGCCTGTTCTCACAGTGGCCAATCCAGATCACTAGTTCCTGGCCAAAACCCAATGAGCAGCAACATTCCATGCTACCGATCCAGGGCAAGCAGAGGCTTCCCCCATGTCTTAATAACAGACTATGGACTTTTCCTCCAGGAATTTGTCTAAACCTTTCTTAAAACCAGCTACGCTATCTGCTTTTACCACAACCTCTGGCAATGCATTCCAGAGCTTAACTATTCTCTGAGTGAAAAAATATATCCTCCTATTGGTTTTAAAAGTATTTCCCTGCAGTTTCATTGAGTGTCCCCCAGTCTTTGTCATTTTTGACTGAATGAAAAATTGATCCACTTGTACCCATTCTACTCCACTCAGGATTTTGTAAACTTCAATCATATCTCCCCTCAGCCTTCTCTTTTCCAAGCTAAAGAACTCTAACCTTTTTAGTTTTTTCTCATACGAAAGGAGTTCCATTCCCTTTATCATCTTGGTCTCTCTTCTTTGAACCTTTTCTAATGCCGCTATATCTTTCTTGAGATAAGGAGACCAGAATTGAATGCAATTCCCCAAGTGAGGTCGCACCATGGAGTGATACAGAGGCATTATAATATCTTTAGTCTCACCAAATTTCTTCAGCTTTGGGGCGCCCTCTCATCATTATTTTTCTTACTTTTTGCCATAATTCTTTATTTTCTTCATGTTCTTTTATTTCTACTGAGTTTAGTTCATTTTTGTCAATGTTTCGTTTTTGGCCTTCCTCTCTTTGCTCCAAGTTTCCAAATTTAATTATAATTTAATATACCGACCATCTACGTGTTAAATGTATGGGGAGGCAAAAATTTAAACAAAATGAGGACAGAGACATTGACATTAACTAGACATGAAAGGAGCTAGGGGTAAGGAAAGTTGATAAATACATCATAAAAATAAAAGTAAAGGAGAGTATGAGGGGAAAAAACAACGTGGAATATCCCTTGCAACCAGCACTTCTTCCCTCTCTGTCTTTCTCTCTCCCACAAGTCCACCATCTCTCCTTCCAGCCCTTCCACTCCCTCTTCCCAGAAATGCTAGATTGGGTGGGCTTCAGCCCAAAGTGAGGGGCTACACATATTTTGCACACACACACCACCATGAATCCAAATTCAGTTTTAATACCTGTGCTGTCAGGGATCTCCAAACCCTGCCAACTGAAGAGTTACTGCTCTGGTGGCCTAGAACACTCCCATATTCACTGCAGCTGGTAGCACTGTTTATGGACCGTCATCAAACCAGCCTTCCTTCCTTCTTCTTATGCACAAAAACTGAGTCACTACCAGTGGTGTAGCGGGGGTAAGCGGCATCCCTCTCCCCACCTCACCCCCTTCCCTTCCTTCCCATACCTTTTCATTATCGGGACTGAGCAGCCATGAAGCAACTGCTTACATCAGCTTTGGCGCTGTCTGACATTACTTCCTAGGCACGAGTCCTGCAAGTGATGTCAGAGAGCACCAAAGCCAACACGAGCAGCAACTACTTGGCTGCTCGTGGCGAAAATAAAGGTATAGGGAGAGGGAAGGGAAGGGGGAGTGCATGCGGCAGGGAGGTAGAGAGTGGGGGGGGGGTGCAAGCACCCTGAGGAAGTCTGTGCCCAGGGCAGACCGCCCCTCCCCCTGCACTCCCCTTACTATGTCACTGGTCACCACTAAACCAGCCTTCCTCCCTACTGCACATGCACAAAAAATTGACCATGTGCAGGAGATGGGTGAGCCTGTGCAAAAACAGCCCATAGAGATTGTTGCCAACTGCAAGGAGTATGGGATCATTCTGGGCTGCCAGAGAAGGGATTTTTCAGCTTGGGATCCCTGAAAACCTAAACAAGAATGCCATATTTTGGGTGGGCCTGCTCTTCTCATGCCTGATTTCTCTCTTTCCCTGCCATCCCCCCTTCCAGTTCCAAATCCATCTTCCCTCTGCCTTTCCCTATTTCTCCTTCCCCTCACCTGCTCTCCCTTTCCCTCTACTAGCCCCCTCCCTAAGTCCCTCTCCCTATTCCACCCTCCCCCAATTCCATCTCACCCTGTCCCTTTCCACCCCTTCTGTTTCCTCATCCATCTCTTGCTCTCTTGCTCCCTCCAAAACTCTGGCATCTCTCCCTCCTTCTCTCCCTTGAATCCAGTGTCTCTCCCTTCCACCCCTCCCACCAGTTTAACATGCTCTGTCTTTACCTGCGAGGCACCAGGGAACGGGCCTCGGTTGGAAACAAAGCAAAGCATGGAAGATCCATTTCAGAATTTTGAGTTCACAACTGCGGATGTTTACAGAGAACTGTCAGGACTCAAGGTGAACAAGGCCATGGGGCCGGACAATTTACACCCACGAGTGCTCAGAGAGCTATGCGATGTTCTAGCGAAACCGTTAGCCATGCTCTTCAATCTCTCCCTAAGTACGGGGAGAGTCCCCCTGGACTGGAAAACAGCTAACGTCGTTCCTCTGCACAAAAAGGGATGCAGAGCAGAGACTGCGAACTACCGACCAGTGAGTCTCACATCAATTGTGTGTAAACTCATGGAAACTCTACTTAAAGGAAAATTAGATACGATTTTAGATGAGGGAGACCTAAGGGATCCCCGTCAACATGGATTCACTAGGGGTAGGTCATGCCAATCCAATCTTATCAGCTTCTTCGATTGGGTGACGGGAAAACTGGATCTGGGAGAGTCTCTAGACATAGTGTACTTGGATTTCAGCAAGGCGTTTGACAGTGTCCCGCACCGCAGACTATTAAACAAGATGAAGTCGATGGGTCTAGGCGAGAAACTAACTGCATGGGTCGATGATTGGCTGAGTGGAAGACTTCAGAGGGTGGTGGTCAACGGCACCCTCTCTGAGACATCGGAGGTAACTAGCGGAGTGCCGCAGGGCTCGGTCCTGGGACCATCTCTTTTCAACATATTCATAAGAGACTTGACCCAAGGGCTTCAGGGTAAAGTAACACTGTTCGCCGACGACGCCAAACTGTGTAATATAGTAAGTGAAAACAATCTTAAGGATAGTATGACGCAGGATCTGATCACGCTGGAAAACTGGTCCTCAACATGGCAGCTGGGCTTCAACGCTAAGAAATGTAAGGTCATGCATCTCGGCTGCGGAAATCCATGCAAAACTTACACCCTGAATGGAGAAACACTAGCTAGAACTTCAGAAGAACGGGACTTGGGTGTGATCGTCAGTTCAGACATGAAGGCTGCCAAACAAGTGGAGCAAGCCTCATCCAAGGCAAGACAACGAATGGCCACTAGAATGGTCTCCGGACTCAGGAGTCTCCCATACGAGGAAAGACTGGACAAACTGCATCTCTATACTCTTGAGGAGCGTAGAGAAAGGGGAGACATGATTGAGACGTTTAAATACATCACAGGTCGTGTCGAGACGGAAAGCGATATATTCTTCCCCAGGGGACCCTCTGCCACAAGGGGGCACCCGTTCAAACTCAGAGGAGGGAAATTTAATGGTGACACCAGGAAGTATTTCTTTACAGAACGGGTGGTAGATCACTGGAACAAACTTCCGGTGCAAGTGGTCAAGGCCACCAGTGTACTCGACTTTAAAAATAAATGGGACATCCACGTGGGATCCCTAAGGAGGTCGAGCTAAGGAATTGGGTCATTAGCACTCAGACTTGATGGGGTGGGACAAAATAGTGGGCAGACTTGGTGGGCTGTAGCCCTTTTCTGCCGTCATCTTTCTATGTTTCTATGTTTCTATGTTTCTATGCTTCCCTTCCTTTTTTGTAGGCTCCCTTAACTCAATATCTATCCCCTATTCCTCCTGTTCTCTAGCATCAATTAACTTTCTCCCACCCGTCAAGCTGCGATCTGGCATCCCCCTTTCCTTCCTCAAACCAGCCTCCTGAGTCTCTATTTAATTGTTTCAAAGTTATCGGGCAGTGGCATAGATTCACACATGCTGCCCTTCTGTCGGCAGCCTGATGTCTTCTCTCTACTGTGGTCCACTCCAGCGGAAATAGGAAATTTCATCTGAAAGAACTGGCCACAGTAGAGAGAAGACATCAGGCTGGTGGCTGATGTGCAGCATGTGTTAATCAATGCTGCTGCTTGGTGACTTTGAAACAATTAAAAGATAGCCTTGGGGTGGGGGGGGGGGGGGGGGTTGGAAGCAGAGATACCAAGGAAGGAATGCAGCAGAGACAACAAATAGGTAGGCTGGTCGGCGATAAGTTATTGCTCCCAGAAATGTTTTGCCTGAAGCTTCCGCCTTAGTTACACTCATTATAGGGCTGCCCCTGATTGAGAATATTGACCATTTAAATCTACTCTCTGTTTTCTATCTTTCAACCAGTTCTTAATCCATATTAGGACATTACCTCCTATCCCATGACTTTCTAATTTACTCAGAAGTCTTACATGAGGTACTTTGTCAAATGCCTTTTGAAAATCCAAATACACAATATCAACTGGCTCACCTTTATCCATATGTTCATTCATCTCTTCAAAGAAATGGAGTATATTGGTTTTCTTTCATTAACCATGTTTTAGTATATGTTCTTCTGTAGTTTAGTTTTTCATTTCCTGGTCTAGTTCATAACATGAAAATATTGATAGATATTTGACCCAGTTGTAAACAAGTTTTGGCATTGACAAGCTGTAGGATTTGAAAGCTTTTTGAAACAGTCCATCCTTCGTAAGCTGTACCTGGGGAACAGTGCTTTTGTGTTGCTCTGTGGTGTTCTTTTGGGGGTCTTTTTGCCAAATAATACAAGACACATTATTTTGCAGAGAGTAAGCTTTAATTTCCTATACTGTACATCAGTCTAACAAACAGTTCATGCACATATACACAAATTAAATATAAAGTAACTATACATCACCGTTGAAGCAGAGGTACACATCATATATGCAAGTGACTGGAAAGATCCAAGTTGCAGTCAAAGATAGAGAGCGTCCAACGTCCACACATAAAAGATCTCCAAAGTTTAACTGTCACTTGCTCCCTTTTATACCTTATCCATGCCAGATAATTAGCTGCTTAATCAATAACTGGAACTTTATGGCCTAAACACCTGCGTTTGAACACTCCAGAACTGGCCAGGTTCCAGGGTAAACCAAAGGCAGTGTTATTGTTCCTAATATCAGTAAATTAGTTGCAAAAACTTTGCTTTTCAGGATAGGTAACATCATTCCTATCCCTAGGTCATTAAGTGAGAAACACATATAGAATAAATATTGTATGTGTGTTTTTAATTAACACAAAACTTTGCTCTTCAGAATGGCTTATAATTAAGTTCAACACTCGTAACTAGACATCATCATTCAAGCTCCGCTTTTAGAAGCAGCTTATAACTCATAATCAGGTTCTTTTATCACTGCAAAACATCATTTAAAACTTTTACTAATAAGAACAGTAGACTTAATTACTTTGCTCTTGGTTACATGACAACGTGGACTGTCATTGCCCACCTGTCTGAAATATAATTACAGTTCCTGTTATGGTTTGAAACAGGCTTTTTCCTACTTTTACGACCTTTTAATGCTCTAAATTGCCCATTTAGCTAACAAGACAAAAAAACTCTGTATTAATGATGTTTACGACCTTTTAATGCCCTACATTGCCCATTTAGCTAACAAGATAAGAACACTCTGTATTAATGATGTAATCCAGCACAAAAGTTCCAAACTCAAGCTGCACACAAAAATGGCTTCTTGCTTCTCGCAATACAGCTTTATACCCATATTTTGAGCTAGATTCAGTAAATGGCAAACAAAAATCGGCACTTGAAAGATCCACACTAAACTAGTATTCTATAAAGGGTGCTCCATGCAGAGCTACCTTTACAGAATAACGTTTAGAGCACATTCCTAGGCATAATTATAGGCAGTGGTGTATCTAGCATATGTGACACCTGGGACCTATCATTTTTTGACACCCCCCCCCATCTGTATGAAAAACATGATTTTTATTAACAATCCACACGTCACACAAGAGTGTACCTAGGAAAAAGCAGCATCTTACATACTGCAGTGAGCAGTACATCAATACACCCACTGTAAAACTAAACAAGCTAGACTAGTATAGATCAATCCTACACTGTCAATCCTAACAGAAAACCATGTCTTTTCGAACACACAGAACACAGAAAACACCTTCGCTTAGTATGTAATCACAAACTAACCCTTCCCCCTTTTACAAAACTGTAGTGTGGTTTTTAGCCACGGTGGTAACAGCTCAGATGCCAACGCTAAAAAATGCTCTACAGTTTTGTAAATGGGGAGATAGAATAAAAATACGTAGACAAAGGTTAAACTGAAGCACCAAGAAGCTGGACTCTGCATACAATGCAACACCACAGAAACAGCGATGCATCTCCTCTAAAACAAAAAAAAATTAAAAAATAGAATATTTTTTCTACCTTGTCTTCTCTGGTTTCTGCTTTCCTCATCTTCTTGTCACTCTCTTCCTTTCATCCACTGTCTTCCCCTTTTATATGGCATCTTATCTCCTTCTATTCCCCTTCCAGAAACTTTATGCCTCCCCTTTCCATCTCTCCCTTCACCTCCATTGGTCTGGCATCCATCTTCTTCCCTTCCCTCCTCCAATGGTCTGGCATCTCTCTCCTCTCCCACACGCCATGGTCTGGCATTTCATTCTCTCCTCTCCTTTCCCCCCCCCCCCTTCCATCAGCATCTGCCCCTTTCTTTCCCTCCAACCCAATTCCATACAGTATCTTCCTCCATATGTCTCTTTCCCCTTTCCCTGCACACCAATTCCATCAGCATCTGCTTCCTTTCTCTGCCTCCACCACGCTTCCATACCACCCTGACCCCCTTTCTCACCCTTCACCACGCTTCCATACCACCCTGACCCCCTTTTTCTCCTTCCACCACCCTGCTATGCTCCTTTCTCTCTCCATCCAAATCAGCAAGGTCCCGCAATGACTACTTCTGCTGCCTCTGCTCCGGAAGAGGTAAGTGACATCGGAGGGGGGGTGGGCCGGCAGATGCAGGGAGTTGCAGCAAGGTCCCGCGATGACTGTGGCTGCCAGTCCACCCCCCCCCCCATCCGACATCACTTCCGGAGCAGAGGCGGTAAACACAGTATTCGCGGAACCTTCTTGCACTTCAGTGCGGCTACCGTACTTATTCCACAGCAGAGTCAGCAGCCACACTGAGGTACCGTTTAGTGCAGCGCAGGAGGTTCCAGACCCAGCTGGCTGTGCACCCCCTTGGAGTGTGCACCCGGGGTGGACCTCCCCCTTGGTACACCACTGATGCAAATGCTGATGCCTAATTTTCAGGATCTGGGCGCGCAAATGACAGAATTCTGTAACATCATGTCTAACTAAAAGGAATGCCCATACCCTTCCCATGACCGTGCTTTTTTGAGTTGAGTGCTTGAAAATGTAGGTGCCAAGTTTATAAAGAGCAACTAGGGCAGATGTGTGCCAATGCAAATTGTTGCCAATTAACTCTAATTATTGTTCGTTAAATGTCTTGTTAAATAATATGCACACGCTCAGATTTGGCCATGCTGAATTAGTGACAAGCTGAAACAATGAGTTGTTTGTGAGGATATTATGCAAGTGAGCCCTGGGAAACAATTTGCAACATGAGCGGCATTTAAGACATATCCCCTGAGGAAACCATTGTGTGAGTTAGGCCACCGTTGAGAGAAAAAAGATGAGTGCTTCAATTTCTTTTTTTTTTCTATAATTTATATTCTGCATATCCTACAATTCTAAGCAGATTACAAATTATTAAGGTACTCAAGCATTTTTCCCTAACTGTCCTGGTGGGCTCCCACTCTATCTAATGTACCTGGAGCAATGGGGATTAAGTGACTTGCCCAGGGTCACAAGGAGCAGTGTAGGATTTGAACCCACAACCTCAGGGAGCCACTGGACCACACAAGACAACAGCTCTCAGAAGATTAGTCAAGCCTTTCAACTATTTTTGTCTCACACAGCTCGGCTGTTCAGTCATTTTGTATCAGCATGCTCACATATTAGCGTTGTAATTGACACAGAAAAAGAAAAAAATGTGCACTAAATCAGTGATTCCCAACCCTGTCCTGGAGGAACGCCAGGCCAATCGGGTTTTCAGGCTAGCCCTAATGAATATGCATGAGAGAGATTTGCATATGATGGAAGTGATAGGCATGCAAATTTGCTTCATGCATATTCATTAGGGCTAGCCTGAAAACCCAATTGGCCTGGTGTTCCTCCAGGACAGGGTTGGGAACCACTGCACTAAATAATAGAAATTTGTATAAGGATTCATTAGAGCAGTGGTTCCCAATCCTGTCCTGGAGGACCACCAGGCCAATCGGGTTTTCAGGATAGCCCTAATGAATATGCATGGAGCAGATTTGCATGCCTCTCACTTCCATTATATGCAAATCTCTCTCATGCATATTCATTAGGGCTATCCTGAAAACCCGATTGGCCTAGTGGTCCTCCAGGACAGGGTTGGGAACCACTGCATTAGAGCACTAAAAAAAATAAACATATATCTGTAATACAATGAAGTTTTTTGACCAATGATAGCACCTTTTGCCCCATCGAGTGTGTCTTTAAAAACATTTGTTTAGTCACAGGGATATTTGAGGTCTTTTTCCTCATTATTCAATCAGATATCACTCACAATACTGTGTTCGAATTTGGTTTTGTGTTACACAGTCTGCTGTCATATTTTGTGTGTGACAATTTATTTTGTATCATTATGGAATAGCTGGGCTTCCAAACGGTGAAAGAGTAGAATGGAAGTGGTGGTGACAGCTCAAGGGCAGAAGGAAGGAGGGTCAGTTGACTATACAGTATATGAGGAGCTGTGCTAGGTGTGGGTGAGAGTTGGGGAGGGTGGAGAGAAACAAAGACTGAACCAGGCCCTGCTGTGCCTTCCAGAGACTATTAATGGTGTAGGCTAAGATAATTAAGTTTCTATCTTTGGCAAATATCTCAAGTTTAAAACCATAGGCATAACTATGGAAACTAGCGAATAAATAAAGTTTGTTGGGGGGGGGGGTAATTTCATACCATCTTTTGTGATAAACCTACACTCTCTTTTATCCCCAGTATTTAAATCGCCAAAGCACAGAGGAACATTTTTGCTTACCAAGAGAAATGTCTTCTTCTCTTAGAACTTCTCAAAAAAGTTTACAGATAAGATTTTCTACATGGAAGGAAGTTAAGAGACTTTGGGGCCCTTTTACTAAAGTACAGTAAATTTTTGCATTTACAAATCTTAACTGCAAAAGTTAAAGTGTGGTAAATATAATGCCTAGGCAGTAAATGTAGAGATACGAGGTCTGTTCAAAAAGTTCCAGGACAGTTCGAATTGCACACCAACGGGAAGTTCTTTCGAGAAGTACTGGTTGGTGTTGAATAGCTTGAAACCTCACGAGTAACCTCCTTTTTTTCCATTTGTTTATATCTGTTTTCGTTTCTGAACTACAGCAGTTTTTGTGAAAGTGTGTTTTTGTGATCAACAATTTTTCAGCACGTGCAACCTCAATGAGCTGCGCTTCAACGTGAAGTTCTGTTTTAAAATGGATAAGACTGCTACAGAAACTTATGAAATGTTGAAAGTGGCTTATGGGGAACATGTCATGAGTCACGGAAGGTGTTTTGAATGCGTCAAAATTTGCAAATTTTGCACAAACACGCAATGACGCTTCCCCCCACCCTGCCCCCCACTGCGCAGCTGAACCACTGATGACCCTCCATCCTTCCCTCCCAACCAATCCCTGCTGACCGCGACCATAAATACCTTGCTGCAGAGGAGCGTTGTGCCAGCAGCAATCACAGGCTGCTTCGCGGCCTTCTCGCTGTGGCCGTCTGTGTACTGAAGGCCCCAGCGAGAAGGCCTCAAAGCAGCTTGTGAGCGCTGTTGGTCCAACGCTCCTCAGCAGCAAGGTATTTATGGTCGCAGTCAGCGGGGATCAGTTAGGAGGGAAGGATGGAGGGTCAGCTGGGGTTTGGCTGCGCAGCAGGGGCTGAGTGGGAGGAAGTGTGGCTGCCAATGACTAGGGCTTATTTTTGGGGGTAGGGCTTATATTATGAAATACCCCGAAAATCATGCTAGGGTTTATTTTCAGGGTAGGTCTTATTTTCAGGGAAACACGGTAGCTAGATCCCACATAGTAAAACAGATTTTATTCTGCTTATCCTAGGAATAAGCAGTGGATTTCCCTAAGTCTTCTCAATAATGGCCTATGGACTTCTCTTTTAGGAAATCATCCAAGCTTTTTTTAAACTTGGATAAGCTAACTGATTTTACCACATCTTTGACTTGCTGCAAGTTCACACTGGCTTCGACTCCCTTCTGATGTCACGTCCTGGTCAAATCCCACACTAGCTGCTTAAATTAATTTCATAAAAAGGCCTCTTTGGGTTGTTTTTTTTTTAAATCACAACACAGCTTTCAGTTCCTATGATATGGAAGTGACTTCTTGTTTTGACTTGGCCACATAGGTCTGATGAGGTGAGATTCCTTTTCCACTTGCATATTGGGTGTAGTGTCAAGGCATGAGTCACTCGGAAACTGCAACATTTCAAGATGAAAATATTAACATCTCAAGAATATGAATTCGTTAAGAATTTCTTACATAACTTCCCTAGAAATTTCTTTCACAGCAGACATATTACATCAGTGCTGTTAACCACAGCATAGTTATGCTTAGGCTCTTGTGCCATCTCTTTGGATAATGTATAACAGTCCTTTGCTTTCGCCTGCTGCTTCTCACCTCCAAGAGGGGCATAAAAGGGTAAGCCTGGAGCAGATGAAGAGTTCACTCTGCTCCTTCCCCTCTTGACATTCAGGGATAGGAAGGGAGGTGTGTCATTATAGGAGACAGAACAGAGAGTACATATTCGTGCTGTTCCAGCTCCTTTCTCTTCTTTTCTAGGTTCAAGCAGTTGGTGATTAAAGAGGACAGTAAGAAAGTAAATAGAATAGAAGGCAGTGGCTTAGTAACAGTCTGCCTAGGGCACCATCTTCACGGGGGGGGGGGGGGGGGGGGGAGGTACCGGTGCATCTCTTCTGCTTTGCTCCCCGACGTACCTCTTTAAATGTTCACTGGTATAAACAGCATCTTCAACATGCTGCACCGGCCTCAGCTCCCTTTTGATGTCACTTCCTGTAAGGTGCCCCACTGCTCTGTTGCCATGTCTGTGTGGCCAGTCCATTACAAGGTTGGCCCCTCCCACATCCAAATTGTCTTGTTCTGGGCATTTGGGGCTTGGACAAAATTTTGGTCGAAACTGTGGTATAAAGATAGACATCCTGGCAGTCTGGACATACAATAGCCTGGACATCCAGATAGACGATTCCCCCCTCCCCCCCACACACACACAAAAAATTCTAGACATATTTTTTCAAGAATGGGCATTTTCCCACTGCCAACTTGGGGCTTCTAGTGCCATCTACCCAAATCAGACTTAGACGTAGGTTTTGATTATGCTCTTCCACGTACTTATGCATGCCATTATAGAATAGCACCTAGGCACCCTGCTGGCATTTGTATGGGCAAGTGTGTACTTATGCCGTTAAGTGCTAGTACTCTGTACATTTACAAAGGACATACGAATGTGGGCACCCAATTATAGAACTGCCCTTCACATGTCCAAATAACCCATTTTGGTAGACATTTCCCAGTGGTTCTCCAATATCTGATTTGAATTTCTCCTCATGTATTTCATGTGGGGGAAATTGTTGATTTTAACCTGTCTTGCATTTTCCAAAATCATTCTCAGCACTGAATACTACAAATATCCGATATGCCCATCAAGAACCTAGCTCTGCAGAGCTTTTTCTGGGACAGTGAGTTAAAATCAATTTGGTTTGGTCTTGCTGTTTGCTGTCTATTATTTCTACTTTGTCTGCGGTTATTTTCTTTTTCTTATTATTTTATATATTAATTGTTTCTCTTTTATATTGTAAGCTGCTTTGCGCTTTCATATGAAGTAGGATATCAAATTTTATATTACAGCCAATTTTGGTTCACCTTGGTCTAATCATTTGGAATTTCAAATGGGACACACAGATATGCTCAACCATCTAATAAGCCTCTATTGTTATGGAACCAAAGCTATGGAAACTTGGCAGCTCAATAGCCGGTGAACATGCCTGCACTCAGATGAGATGATATGATACATATATGTGTTAACCCATCTAAATCTTTGGATAGTGTGGGCTATAAGAATTGTAAATAAATAAAAAACAACAAGCTCTCAAACAGGTTGAAAATGGCCCCAAACATAGGCAATAAGAGTGAGTCACCAGGACCACAACCAACCTATTTTTTTGAACAAAATAGGAGTGGGGAAGGGACACAATTAACCAATCTCAAGGATAACCAACCTATTTTTTGCCACACAGAACATAACTAGGGAAGCTTGGAGGAGAAGGTATAAAGGTTGATTTATTTGCTTCCTGCCCCCCAAGACTGTATGACTCACTGGGCATTTTATAACATTTCATAACATGTAGGCCAAGAAAAGCAAAAATCCAAAAGAGACTTCTCTATTAGTAACTGTGTTGGTATGACAGAAAGAAACACCTTTGGGATTTCACAAGTTCAGAAAGTCCAGATAGGAAGTATTAATGAGTACATTGCATTATATACTGTTTGTCCAAATGTCAAAGTTGCACAAAGATTTAGGGCCTCTTCTATCAAATTGTGCTAGCAATTTGTAGCACGGTGAGCCACGCTGAATGGCCCGCGCTGCTCCCAATGCTCATAGAGTTCCTATGATGGGACAAACAGGTTATGCTCAAAGGATAGATACTTCAGGGAAGAAGGGTTCTTGAGTAGGCAGGCTAGTTGGGAGGGAGGGTTCTTGAGTGGGCAGACTTGTTGGTCCGTTGGCCCTTTTCTGCCGTCATATTCTATGTTTCTATGTATGAGCGTCAGGAGCAGCGCGGGCCATTCAGTGCGGCTCTCTGTGCTAAATACTGCTAGCACAATTTGATAAAAGAGGCCCTAAATGTCCCAGCTCATTTTATCATAGAAATCTATATAAACTATTTGTTTTAATCCTTGTATTTCTACAATTTGTTATTTAACTATGAATAGTTATTGCATGTTGTGAGACTGACTGTTGTGTTAAGTCTACTGTTTCTGCCATTTCTTTAGAGCATTTTTATTTATTTATTTAAAATATTTGTAGCCTGCTTATCCACAAATCTAAGCAGGGAACAACATAGCATACATAATAACAATAAATAATACATACAGTCAAGAATAAAAAAATCAAAACCAAATTTAAAACATCATCAAGCAAAATCTGTTAAACCCAATCCCACTAGCCCAATAATCAAAGGGACAAAAACAAAAAACTAAGAGATCGCCCTCATACTGCCACTAATCACACACCAAAAGAACGCTCAAACAAAACCATTTTCAAACTTTTCCTGAACTGCAAAAATGTAGAAACCTGTCTTAATGCAAATGGTAAGGTGTTCCAACACACCGGACCCTGGCCTGAAAACATAGGGCTCCTTTTATCATGGCGTGCTACGGGGGCTAGCGCGTCAGACATTTCATCAAGCGCTAACCCCCACGGCAAGCCAAAAAACTAACGCCTTGTCAATGGAGGCGTTAACGACTAGCGCGGCAGGCGGTTGAACGTGTGGTATTCTGTGTGTTAACTACCTACCGCGCCTTGATAAAAGTCTTGTGATTCCCTGAAAGCTTGACACTATGCAGTGAGGGAACCTCCAAACACATTCTGTCTGATAAGAGTAACGCACGTGAAGGGAAGTATAGCTGCAGAATGGATCGCAAAAACAATAGGCAATTGCCCTGTAACAGCCTGAAAATTGCACTCAAAACCTTGAATTCGATCCGTATCTTTATCAGCAGCCAATGAAGATCTCGAAGAATTGGTGTAATATGATCAAATTTTGAGGACTAAGCAATAAGACGTGCAGTAGCATTCTGCGCTAACTTTATCGCGTGCAATAACCATTTAGGCAACTCTAAGTAAATTGAGTTACAAGAAGCAAATAGCGGAGTTATCATCGTCACAATAACTGTTTTAAAATTGCCACTCAATATGCAATCACACAATCTCCGCAACAAACGTATCTTGAAAAACACGCAAGATATAATAGCCATAGGAGGGGCCTTAGGTGCCTAGGTCAATCAGGCCCTAGGCTCCTGTGGGTTGGGCAGAGGAGGGGCGGGCCCGCCTCATTTGGATGAAGACGGGCCTGCTGGCCGACCGGTGCGAGGACCCGGCCAGCCGGTCAACTTCCTGGTGAGCCCTGGGGGGAGGGTGTTTCCATGGTGGGGGGTTTCATTGGAGGTGCCGGCAAGGGGGGTTGGGGGGGGTTTCATTGGTGGGGTTCATTGGGAGGGTCCGGCAGGAGGGTTTGGGCACCCTCCTGCCACGATCGTTGGGGGGGGAGGCTACCAGCAGGAAGGGTTGAGCAACTTCCTGCCGGCAATTGTCGGGGGCAGGTGGGGGGTCTTTTGGCAGGAGGGATTGAGCATTCGCTTAGGGGGAAAGGGAGGGGGAGGGGGAAAGGGAGGGGGAGGGAGGGGAGACTGGTGGCCATAGCCGCGGCTGCTATACTAATCGCAGCAGGGAGATCCCTTGCCGCGATTAAGTATAGCGGCCACGTCTAAAGTAACCCGGTTCTGTAACCGGAGTCTGTAACATGGACGTCGGCTACAGAATCGGGTTTAGTTTGGGCAGGTGTAGGCCTGATTTTGTATAGAACGTCCGTCCCGGGCGTCCTATACAGAATCCGGGCCTAAATATCTATTTAAATGTCACAACCAGTGTGGTTTCTTTTTATTTGACAACCGTGGAGTTTAAATATTGACTGGATAGCAATTTTTTTACTCTTTCAAGGTGGTCAGAATTTTTTTTTCACTGTTGCTCCACTGTGAGATTTGTTAGTATATCTTGATATGTTATTTGTTGTAAAAATTTGTTAAAGGTTTATATCAAATTTACCCCCCCCCTTTTTTTTTTTTTTTTTTTTACAAAGCTGCACTAGCCGCTGCTGCGTGGCATAAACCCCAAACTCTTTAAAACCCTATGGGTTTCAGGGCAGTTACTGCAGCGGCCTGAACTATTGGACTATGTAAAAAGAGGGGGTTATTTTGTAACTAGTCTTGAAGCCCGTTTCATTAACGGGTGCTAGAATAGATGTGTGTCTGTCTGTCTTTCTTTCTCTGTCTCTCTCTCCTTGGCTTGCTATCTGTCTGTCTTTCTTTCTTTCTGTCTCTCCTCTTAGCCGCTTTCTGTCTGTCTTTCTTTCTTTCTTTCTGTCTCTCTCTCTCCTTGGCCGCTTTCTTTCTTTCTTTCTGCCTCTCTCTCTCCTTGGCCGCTGTCTGTTTTTCTGTCTCTCTCTCTCCTTGGCCGCTGTATGGCTTTCTTTCTTTCTGTCTCTCTCTCTCCTTGGCCGCTATCTGTCTGTCTTTCTTTCTTTCTGTTTCTCTCTCTCCTTGTCCGCTTTCTGTCTGTCTGTCTGTCTTTCTTTCTTTCTGTTTCTCTCTCTCCTTGGTCGCTTTCTGTCTGTCTTTCTTTCTTTCTGTCTCTCTCTTTCCTCGGCTGTCCACCACCACACCTTGCCTGCTTCCCCGTGTCCAGCAGCACCCCTTCACTGCTCCCCCTGTCCAGAAGCAGCCCTTCTCCCTTTGTTTTACCTCCCCCTGTCCAGCAGCAGCTCATCTCCCTTCCTTTTACCTCCCTCCCTGTCCAGCAGCACCTCTTACCTGATCCCCCTGTCCAACAGTAGGCCTTCTTCTTCCTCTGCTCCCCTTGTCTAGCATCCAGTAGCCCAGGCAGCCTTGGGGCTTTTGCTAGGCTGGCCCACCCCGCATTATCGAAGTGGGCCAGCCTAGCAAATGTCCCGCGGCTGCTACGTTTGCTGGTCCAGGGATGAGAAGAGGCGTCCCAGCATCACAGGAGTCAAACCACCACCGCCGCCGAAATTGCTGCACACACTGCAAGCCAGTGCAAGCGCCTCAAGCCGGCGCACAAGGCGCAAATAGAACACAGCACGGAAGCAGAAATCATGGTGGCAGGGATCACACCGTGTCAAATGCGCATGCGCGGATAAGGGTTTTATTATAGAGGATGCACCTTTAGGTAGTTTTGAAAAGGCATGAACATGAAAATTTGATTGATGTCTTAACCTTGCTCTGTGAATATAGCAAGAGAATGTGAAGTGCCCAGGAACAAACAATTGTGAAATGATTTATTTACAGAGCAGGAAGTAGAGAAGGAATTAGAACCTACTGAATTATATCCCAGAACTCTTAGAATTGCTGAATGATTTCAATACAATTCTTTTAGAGAAGGAACTGAAAAAGAGTAGGATTAATTTTCTTTTCTTTTTTTTTTTTTTACCCCTCATTCATTTTGTATTAAATTTATAGCAATTATACGTATTCTTGCACAGAAAATATGGTTACAATGCAACCCAGGAAAAAGATAGGAAAAAAAAATAAGACACATAAGAAATGAACAGTCCCTTTAATTAACACCCCCCCCCTTTTACAAAACCACACAAGGGGTATTTAGCACTGGCCAGCATGCTGAATGCTCTGCACTGATCCGACAGTCATAGAGTGCCTATGAGCATCAGAGCATTCAGCGCGCCAGATGGCGCTAAAAACCTCTTGCGTGGTTTTGTAAAATCTGTGCTTAATGCATTTTAAAAGGGGAGTTTCCTATGTGCTAAGGCCAGATTTTAGGGGTCCTTTTATTAGGGTGCATAACCGATTTAGCGCGTGCTAAATGCTAAGATGCCCATAGGATATAATGGATGCCTTAGAATTTAGGGCACGCTAATCTTTAGCACGCACTAAATCGGTTAGCGTACCTTAATAAAAGGATCTCTTAATGCATCAGTATTTAAAGCTTTTTCATTTTTATTTGCAGGTCCTGTATTATTTTTATTTTGCAAATCTTGCACATTAATGGAAAAAGTAACACATTAAGGGCCCCTTTAACAAAGCCACAGTAGTGAGACCTGGCTTGGCAAATGTGACGCAACCCATAGGAATTGAATGGGCTATGTCACATTTGCTGCGCAGGAATCGCTGGAGTCTGTATTATCCAGTTACAGTGATACCTTGGAATCTGAACTTTATCCATTCCAGAACCCCGTTTGAGTTCCAAATCGTTCGAGTTCCAAGACAATTTTTCCATTTAAAATAATAGAAACTGGATTAATCCATTCCTGGGTCCCACAAACTCAAATTTTAACAGTAAATACACTGGATTTTAAGGTAAAATATTAACAAATAATAATAATACAGTACAGTATTTTCATCACTACATAAAGGCGAAAATCACACGAGATGCTTTCACTACAGCTTCCGACAATGAACTGAACAACGTATGGGTGGCCCAAGTGCTGGGAAATGTACGCACAAACACACATGAACAACATGCAGGGCGTTCGGATTCCAAAGCAGTGTTCGGATTCCGGGGCAAAATTTGCTCAAATTTTTAATTCGGATTCCAAGTTGTTCAAGTACTGGGGCATTCGGATTCCAAGGTATCACTGTAGTATGTATTAATGTGAATGTGCTAGTGGGATAATGCTCCAGTGCCTGTTTCCTGCCCATGACATGCCCGCTCCTGAATATATTTAAAGAATAATAAATAACATGCAATTCGCATACACAGATGGCAAATAACAGCAAAATGCTTTCACGTAGTTTGCAGTTAACCTTTTTTCATGCACTAAACACACATTAGGGTTTAACACCATTTAATAAAAGAGCCTTAAAGTACTGAATTTTCTACCAAGTCCACTATACAGACTGGAGAACCCAAGAAAAGCCAAATAAATACAATCCTCCTATCTTTAAATCCCATTAACAATTAACTGCAGTTATATGGCAGTGTGAGGCCACCTGGTACTTCCCATTTCAGGGACAGCGTCTTGAAGCTGTGCACAGGGACAACAGGACGGGCGCTCACTTTCCCTCCCTGCTGCGCCGATTCAAGCCCCGGCCCACCACCCCTGCTTCTTGCCTTCTTCCCGACGTCAATTTTGATATCAGAGAGGAAGTTCCAGGCCAGCCAATCGCAAGAAGCAGTGGTGGCAGGCTGGGATTTGAATCGGCGCAGCAGGGAGGGAGGCTGGCAGGCAGCGGTGGTACACGGACGGGCGGGCGGGGGTTTGAATCAGGCGCTGGAGGTAGGGAAGGAAGGAGGTAGGCAGGTAGGCAGGCTGGCTTCAAGGGAGGGGTGGGGACAAAGGCTGGAAGGCAAGATATAGGAAGGAGGCACTGGATGCACTATGGACATAGGAAGGAGTCACTGGCGGCACTAAGGACACAGGATGGAGGCACTGGGGGCACTAAGGACACAGGACAGAGGCACTGGGGGCACTAAGGACACGGGAAGGAGGCACTGGGGCACTAAGGATACAGGACAGAGGCACTGGGGGCACTAAGGACACGGGAAGGAGGCACTGGGGGCACTATGGACACAGGACAGAGGCACTGGGGCACTAAGGACATAGGAAGGAAGCACTGGGGGCACTAAGGACAGAGGCACTGGAGGGCACTATGGACACAGGATGGAGGCACTGGGGGCACTAAGGATACAGGACGGAGGCACTGGGGGCACTAAGGATACAGGACAGAGGCACTGGGGGCACTAAGGACATAGGAAGGAGGCACTGGGGGCACTAAGACATAGGAAGGATGGAGGGAGGGAATAGAAAGGGACAATTGTTGGGCCTGAGTGCAGAAAGAAAGGATACACAGTCAGAAGGAAACGCACCCAGAGACACATGAAATCACCAGACAGCAAAGGTAGGAAAACTGATTTTATTTTCAATTTAGTGATCAAAATGTGTCAATTTTGAGAATTCATATCTGCTGTCTATATTTTGCACTATATTTGTCTATTTTTCTATAGTTAGAAACATAGAAAAATGACGGCAGAAAAGGGCCATAGCCCATCTAGTCTGCCCACACTAAAGATCCCCTTCCCTAAATTTATTCTCCCAGATATCCTATATGTCATCGAGTCTGCCTATTCCGATGACTCTCCCCCCACTATTACCCTCTTAGAGATCCCACATGCGCATCCCATTTATTCTTAAAATCTGGCACGCTGCTGGCCTTGACAACCTGCACAGGAAGTCTATTCCAATGATCAACCACTCTTTCGGTGAAGAAATACTTCCTGAGGTCGCCATGAAATTTCCCGCCCCTGATTTTTAGTGGATGTCCCCTTGTGGCCGAGGGTCCTTTAAGAAAGAAAATATCATCTTCCTTCTCGATACGTTACTGAGGTGACAATGCATATTTTAAAGTCATTTGCCTTGACATCTTTGAAAAAAAACCCAAATATAAATGATAATTAACATTTTCTCTGCCTATAGTGTGCTTTGTAGTTTTTTTAATTTTATGGTTACCATTATGAATTAATAAGATATTATGTGTACATGAAAAATCAATGGAAGAAATTGGTGGCGAGATTGGGGGCGAGGCTAGAGCGGGGTTGGGGTGCGGCTAGGGCTGGATTGGGGCGAGGCTAAGGCGGGGTTGTGGGTGGGATTGACAATTAATAGATGTCCCCTTCTGATGAAAAAAATAAATGGTCACGTTAACAAAACCACAAGACTAAAGCAAAATGTTATGGCCACCCATATTGGATGCAGCTGCAGCCCTGGACAGAAGTGCACATGAATCCCTTCTACTCCAGTGGACCACCAGGGATTCAAGTAGGCCCACTGGGGAGATGAAAGCATGGAGAGGGAGATGTCTACACTAGATGGGGAAAGGGACCCAAAACATTTTCATTTTTTGTCAAATCCAGTAGTGAAAAAGGGAAAAACCTTCAATCAAAACAAACATTCCCCAGATTAGCACAGGAAATGACAAAAAATAAATATTTTCTGGTTACCTAACTCTGAACATTACCCCATAATGCATGTGGTGACTTTAGAACATGGTAGACCTGAAATATTTCATTATGAACTTTTTGCTATTAGGTTCCTATAAAAGTGTATATTTTTTCATGTCTAATTTATTGGCCTAACAAATGTGCTGTTCAGCTTGTACTTTTTTCAAATGATGAAATGTGTGACTCAACCCTACTCCTCCCAATGTATCAACACATAACACATAAACAAAGAAAGCACAATTTTGTTCTCATAAATTTTGTGCAGAAGTCTTTAAATTTGTCAGAAAGAGCTGAATTACATTATGCTTCTTGCACAAGTTTGTTTACACAATGATTGTCATAGCATTTTTTACCCTATTGAGATGTTACAGGAAACTAAATGCTTAGGTCAAAGATGCATTTCATAATTATGCAAATAAACTGACTTCACAGACTTCTTATGCTTTTTGCCTTGCTTTTGACTAAAATGAAATCCGACCTAGAATATTCTTAAAGCGTGCATGTGTGTGTGTTGCTCAACATAGCAAAGCTGACAAAGGGCCCCGATTTTTGAGGAGGCGATTTTAGGATACGCTAGTCCCACTCCATTTTGCCCAGTCCAGCCCTACCCACTCTGATTCCTGGCTCCAGCTCAATTCCACAGTATGACACCAACAAGCTATTGGCACCAGGAGACTCTGTGGGGCAAATGAAATAAACAACATTCCGACTGTAGGCGGTAGTAGGCGGCCTACTTGTGTCTAACCAGCCAATCAGGGTGGTTAGGTGGGGTTAGGCATCTGTCTGTCAGGAGTGACACGATTCCTTATAGGACACCCATGTGCGGTTGTCAAAAGTCGCTTAGGCTACAGATTCCTATACAGATTCTGGCCCTGTGTTTTTTATTTTCATGATAATACGCTGTTAACTAGTGTGGTTTAAATTTATTTATTTTTACATAAAATTTACTGTACTTCCATTCCACCAAACAGGCTATCAAGGCAGTTTACACACAAAAGGAACACTTTGTAAACCTACAGAGTCATCCATACCCCAGAAGCAAAGTAGCTAAATAAAAACCTGAAAAAAATCATCTCTCTAAAAACAAATGTAAAATCCTTAGCCCTTGCCCACTGAATAAAAATTTTATTGAATCTGAAACCCAAATCTTTGGGAAATCCCTTAGAACACCTATTGCTGAAATGCTCTTTTTTATAATCAGATATCAAATGAATTATGAATCTAGCAAAATAGTCCTCCTGCTTCAGATTCAGTGGAGGGGAATTCTAAAAGTCAGGGGCTGCAAGAGAGACCATATACTCCTACTCATTCTTATATAGTAACTAAGGGCTTCTTTTACAAAGCCGCACGGCAAAGATTCCTACGTCCATTCATTCCCAAAGCGCAGCTTTGTAAAAGGGGGGTTAAGTAAATGTAACTAATTACTGTACTTAAGTAAAAGTTTTGATACTTGTAAAGAAGTACAGGATAATATAGTATTTGTTACTTTTACTGAAGTAATAATTTTGCTAATTTTTACTACTTTTACTTAGTTACATTTGATGCTTACAGTTAAAAGTAAAAGTGGAAAGGAGATGCAGATGATAATTCCTCAGTAAACCAAATGAAACAGCAAATTGGGAACAGGATTTTGCTATTGGAAAACCTCATCATACAAACAGTGGATCATTATTACATCTTAAATCTTGCTTTTCGCAAATATACTGTAGTCTATAAAAACAATGGAGTTGCCCGTGTTTGAACTGGTTAGATGAGTTGGGTCATTTTAAAGCAGAGATGAAGCTGAAGCTGGTATTAATTCTAGATGAAGAATTGCAGTACTTTTACTTTTTACTCAAAAAGTATTATTTTAGGTACTTTTTTTTTACTTTTACTTGAGTAAATTTTTGGTTTTCATTATACTTTTTACTTTTACTTAAAGTATCAAAATGTGCATTTGCCTTTACTTTTATTTAAGTACTTTGATCTAGTACTTTAAACAACACTGCTTCCTACTAGAGGATAACACCAAGTGGCTTCTAAAGAGCATAACTTTCTTGATGGAACTTAATCAGGGCATCACTAATAATAAAACCCTAAGCGCGCATGCGCACTCCTACCTGCGTGATCCCTGCCTCCATGATCCGTAACTCTATGGCCGGTAGAGAAATGTTAAAGCGTGCACACATTCGGTCAAGTGCACGCGTGGCGGTTTCCTCTATCCTGCGGTGGTTACTGTGCGCCTGTTGCCCTTCACTGTATAAACATGATTTAAAAAAAAAGGTAGGTGGAAGAAGGGGCCTGATAAATAGACAGGCAGTGGGCAGGGACACTGACAGATAGCAGCAGCAGCGGTTCGTGCCAGTGGGCCAGAAGAGACCAGGAAGCCGGGATGGAGGGAGGGTAGGAACGGCGGTTTGGGAACAGGTATTAGGGAGCAGGGAAGAGGTGCTGCTGGATAGGGGGTAAATAAAACGAAGGGAGAAGGGCTGCTGCTGGACAGGGGGAGCAGGGAAGGGGTGCTGCTGGATAGTGGGGAGGTAAAAGGAAGGGAGAAAGGCTGCTGCAGGACAGGGGGAGCAGGGAAGAGATGCTGGTG
Source organism: Geotrypetes seraphini (assembly GCF_902459505.1). Lineage (NCBI taxonomy): Eukaryota > Metazoa > Chordata > Amphibia > Gymnophiona > Dermophiidae > Geotrypetes > Geotrypetes seraphini. Next base: position 147,048,666 of record NC_047089.1, on the reverse strand, counting down.
GACAGCCGAGGAAAGAGAGAGACAGAAAGAAAGAAAGAAAGAAAGACAGACAGCGGCCAAGGACAGAGAGAGACAGACAGACAGACAGAAAGCAGCCAAGGAGAGAGAAAAAAAAGAAAGACAGACGCACACATCTATTCTAGCACCCGTTAATGTAACTGGCTTAAAGAGTAGTTTGATTAATAAAAGAGGTTGACCAGAGCACAGCGCCCTAAATATCAGACTCAAAAATGTAAAGCTGATGTGATAAAACAATTGAAACAAGAATCGGGCCACCAAAAGTGGCTTAACCTGGTCTAACTTCTTGGCATCTGACAATTTTACAGAAACATTTTGCACCAACTGCAAATGCTGCTGTGATTAAAGAGGAAGCCAATATAAAGAGTAAGAGCTTACAAAAATTCTTCAGGACTCCATGAATATTAGGCCCAACAGTACGAAAAGAGCTATACCAAGAGAAGCAAATAGCTTTACAATCATTAGGATTATGCACTAATTTATTAGAAACATAGAAACATGACAGCAGATAAAGGCCAAATTGCCCATCTAGTCTGCCCATCCGCAGTAACCATTATCGCTTTCTCTCTCTGAGAGATCTCACATGCCTATCCCAGGCCCTCTTGAATTCAGACACAGTCTCCATTTCCACCACCTCTTCTCAGAGACTGTTCCATGCATCTACCACCCTTTCCGTATAAAAGTATTTCCTCAGATTACTCCGAAGCCTATCACCTCTTAACTTCATCCTATGCCCTTCTCATTGCAGTTTCCTTTCAAATGAAAAAGACTCAACTCATGCACATTTATATTACATAGGTATTTAAACATCTCTATCAAATCTCCCCTCTCCCACCTTTCCTCCAAAGTATACAGATTGAGATCTATAAGTCTGTCCCCATTCACCTTATCACGAAGACCACAGACCATTTTAGTAGCCTTCCTCTGGATTCAATTTGAACCAGCTTACATCAGGTCCCCTGAAGCAGGGAACGAAACGGGGCCACGTTGGGACCCCCTCATTCCTGTTTAACAGCTAAGTGGACTTTTTCATCAAGTATGCAGTGACGGTTTGCATGATATTAACAAGAACAAACCAGTTTTTTTGAACTTTTGAAATAGTTGAACCTTTCAGCCTTTCCAGGTTGTGATCAAGAAACATTTTCATAGAATAACAATGACTGGAAGGTAAACTCTTTACCCAAGGGAGGTCTTGTAGCCTTCCCTTCAGAGTTTCATATCTCTGAGTAATTTTAGAAAAATTTTTCTGGATCACCCTTCAAAGGCTTGTTTATATTACATGGTCAGTTATGTTTTTTGGACTTTTTTCTGACCTGGTATTTGTCGAATAATATCCCTGAACGTAATTCAGTAATTGAAAGATGGATGCAAGGCAGAAAGTGAAGATGGAGAGAAAAACAGTCAAAGGACAAGAAGTCCCTGGAAACATAGTTAAAAGCACAGAAAAATAAAGTCACCAGCCAACAAAGGTAGGGGAAATGATTTTATTTTCAATATAGTGATTGAAATGTGTCAGTTTTGAGAAAACATAGAAACATAGAGTATGACGGCAGATAAGGGCCGGCGGCCCAACAAGTCTGCCCACTCAAGACTAGCCCTCCCTCCCTGGGGTATCCATTTTTTTTTAAGCATAACTCTGTGGTACCCCTACCTGTTTGTCCCATCGATTCTTGAAGTCGATCACGCTACTGGCCTCGACCACCTGGCGTGGAAGACCATTCCACTGATCAATCACCCGCTCAGTGAAGAAGTATTTCCTGGTGTCTCCATGAAATCTTCCCCCCATGAGCTTCCCCCCCTCTTGTCGCTGTGGGACCCTTTAGAAAAAAGATTTCTTCCTCCACTTCAATTAGTCCCGTGACATTTTTGAATGTTTCTATCATGTCCCCCCTTTCTCTACGCTTCTTGAGAGAATATAAGCACAGCCTAGACAGACGTTCTTCATATGGGATATCTTTAAGTCCTGATACCATCCTAATAGCCATTCTCTGAATCGACTCCATCCTCTTCACATCCTTCCGATAATGCGGCCTCCAAAACTGGACACAGTACTCCAGATGGGGTCTTACCATGGCCCTGTATAGGAAAGATTAAACTTTAAATGTGAGGGCCGCAGAAAAAACAGTTAATGACAATTTTGCATGAGGTAAAACTCTTTATAGTTTATAAATCTTTCCTTTAACTGTTAAAGGAAAGATTTATAAACTATAAAGAGTTTTACCTCATGCAAAGTTGTTATTTTTTTAATAAGACATTAACTGTTTTTTCTGCGGCCCTCCAAGTACCTACAAATCCAAAATGTGGCCCCACTAAGGGTTTGAGTTTGAGACCACTGGTATACACCATTTTGCTCTGTGCTGCATCCTCTCTCTGCATCCCCATTTGAAGAGGAATTAATTATGCAATATGCATGCCAGCTGGCTGTTTTAGATTGCTACAACCTTTTGTTGATCTGTTTGGGTGATTTTATCATGGCTAATGCTGTTAAAGTTATATCCTTTAATGTCAAGGGACTGAATTATCCTATCAAGAGATATAAAATACTGTTCTATGTTATGCTAATATAATGTTTCTTCAGGAAATGCATGTTGTCAAAGCTTCACGGCTTAAATCTGGTTGGCAGGTGCATTTCCTGTTTCATATCTTTTTAAATTGTGAAATTGTTTCACAATTGCTGATCCTTATAGCAGATAGATAATGGTTCAAGTATCCTTAATAAACAAGAGTTACAGCTATGTAATGTTTATGGTCCATACTCTTACAATCTCATTAAAAGTCTTACAAAATTTACTGGTCTTCCCATAACTTTGGACAGAGATTTCAACCAGCCCATTGACCTTGCTCACCAGTTACAAGTAAATCAGCAAAAACAAGATCTTTGGTAGTCATCCAAAGCCTTATGAAGTCCCCATGAACTGATTGATCCATGGAGGTATTGCACCCTAGTGACAAAGAAGGACATTGATGTAAGTCAGAAATGGGATGTCCTGCTCATAACACCCCCCTCCTAAAAAAACAAAACGTTCATCTCAGCCATTTTCAAACAGGAAAAATGTTGGGATTTCCCATTTGAAAAATAGGCGAGGCTGTTCTTGTGCTGAAAACGTTAAACAGCCATTTTCCAAAATGAAATGTTCAAAATATGAACACCAAAAAAGCAGATTAAAAAATTATGTCTGGCATCTTTTGAACAAAAATGGCCACACATACATCCGTGCAGAGTAGAGGGGCAGCCTGTTGGTCAGCGCAGTGGACATTAAGCAATAAGACCCATGTACAAATCCCACCTTAATTTCTTTATACATTATTGTGAGTTCTCCAGGAAAGATTAAAACCTACTGTATATCACTACGCAAGCCATCACGCTGGCAGGTGTCTTATAAATTCAGGTACAGTAGGTATTTCTATATTCCAGGAGGGCTCAAATATTTGTACAGAAATAAAAATTAAAGTGGGAGTTTCACTTAGGTCCAACTCTTCAAAGTCCACCACACTGACCAGTAAGCTACTCCTTACACTTGCTTGCTGCCCTATTAGGAATGGCCATAACACCTGAAGCTGTCATACAGCCTGGTATACACGCTCACTTTTACATCTTAGGGGAGGTGGGAGAGAGTCAGTTACCACTTGGAGATTAAGGAGTCGTCTTGCTCTCATTTCAATCAGAGCACCTTTTTGTACCTTGGACCTTATTGAAACAGGTCTAGATAAAAATGTCCTTTTTTGTCTTGGACATTTCTTCCCCTTTCATTATCGATGAAAGATGTCTTAATGTCAGGCCCACCCTATTCCTGCAAAAACACGGCCCCTTGCTATTTGGATGAATTGCAGTAAAGACATCCAAATTCTGCCTTTCGAAAAAAGCAATTTGGACATTTCAGCAGATGGACCTTTTTGGCTATTTTGAGATATCCGTCTTCTTCGAAAATGAGCGCCAAAGTGTTTATCTTTTTTTTTTTTTTTATATATATATACCACGTCAGACCTACTCAAACTATTTTCTGATTTCTACTTCACTTATGAAGACAATATTATATAAGCACATCTACACTATACGATTTTAATTTCTGATCATTCCACTATTTTTCTATCCCTTCACAAACCTTATCTTCCTCTGCTCAGGCTTGCCATTGGAATTTCAGTAAAGGCATGACATCTTGTTACAGAAAAAGAGAAAATGATGACACATAAAGATCATATGGCCTATCCAGTCCATCTTATAATCTCTATTGCCCCTCTAACACCTAAGGAAATAAAGCCAACTTGGAAAGATCACCTGATTAGGACCTAATGTATGAAAAGTTATGGCCATGATTTTAAAAATAGCAGCAAATATCATAGTATAGGTTTGAATGTGTCCCTGGACAGATTTTCATCTACAAGAGGTCTTGTGTGTGATGTTTTATTATACGAAGCAAATTTGTCCTGCTGTGTTGTCTGTTCCTGGCTTTTAGTTTGTTTGGGGGTTTTTTTTTTTGTATATTTTACGACTCTTATCTGTTTCATATTTCTATATGCTGTCAAGAGCCTTTGGAAATTAAGGAACTAATTTAGGTAATAAATATCCTTAATCTCGATTTAGTCACAGTTTAGCTATCATCATAATTAAGTTCCTGACTGAAAGAACAGGAAATAAAATATGCAAATAACCTTTACATTTTATTGTTCTAATCTACAGGTATTTGTACTAAACTAATCAAAACAAAGTGTTCAAAATAAGTCACCATTCACAAGATAGGCTAGACCTTGTTGACTATTTCTCTTTTTCAGCTTATGGTATATAACACTAATTTATGTTGAACCCTGTTAATTGAGACTACAAGAGGGTCTGTTTATTTTCTATAATTGCTTTATAATTGTTGAATTGTTTAATTCTCTTATTTGGATCCTATTCTCTATAAGCATTATTTATTTTACTTGTAATTTTGTGAAAAGATCCCTGTATAAAAGTGCTTTTTAAAATAAGTTTCTTACTAAAGTATTAAAACAATGAGGGAAGAATGAATCTCAACAGTACAAAATCATTTCTGACATATTTAGGATGGTCTCAACTACTGCATTGTAAAGAGGTTCATATTCTAAACAAATTAATGCATGAGTAGATTTTATTGGCTATATTAGGTATTATCATCAAACTTTCCTCACCTGTGCCCTCAGCATGGGCCCCAAAGTGATGGCTGGGTCAGGAACTGGTTAAGTGGAAGATGAAAGAGGGTAGTGGTCAATGGAGATCGCTCTGAGGAAAGGAATGGTACCAATGGTGTGCCTCAAGGTTCTGTTCTTGAGTCTGTCTTTTTAACATTTTTGTAAGCAATATTGATGAAGGGATGTCAGGTAAGATTTGGCTCTTTGCAGATGATACCAAAATCTGCAATAGACACCCGGGATAGTGTGAATAACATGAAGAAAGACCTAGTGAAGATTGAAGAATGGTCTGAAATTTGGCAGCTAAAATTTAATTCTAAGAAATGCAAGGTCATGCATTTGGGCTGCAAAAACCCGAAGGAACAGCACAGTTTAGAGCAGTGGTCTCAAAGTCGCGGCCCAGGGGCCACATGCGGCCCGCCAGGCCCTATTTTGAGGCCCTCGGTATATTTATCATAATCACAAAAGTAAAATAAAACCGTTTTGATCATGTCTCTTTACCTATAAATTACAATATTATTATTAAGACTTAGCCAAAAGGAAAGATTTATAAACTATAAAGAGTTTTATCTCATGCAAAATTGTCATTTTTTTAATAAGAAGGAATTAACTATTCTTTCTGAGGCCCTCCAAGTACCTACAAATCCAAAATGTGGCCCTGCAAAGGGTTTGAGTTTGAGACCACTGGTTTAGAGGATGAAGAACTTATGTGCACGACAGAAGAGCAGGACTTGGGTGTGATTGTATGTGATAATCTTAAGGTGGCCAAACAGGTTGAAAAGGTGAAGGTGAAAGCTAAAAGGATGGTAGGGTGCTTAGGAAGAGATATGGCCAGTAGGAAAAAGGAGGTATTGATGTCCCTGTATAAAACACTGGTGAGACCTCATTTAGAATATTGTATACAATTCGTACTTTGAAGGAAAGGCGGGTGAGGGGAGATATGATAGAGATGTTTAAATACCTATGTGGCATAAATGTGCATGAGTTGAGTCTCTTTTATTTGAAAGGAAGCTCAAGAATGAGAGGGAATAGGATGAAGTTAAGAGGTGATAGGCTCAAAAGTAATCTAAGGAAATACTTTTTTTACAGAAAGGGTGGTAGATGTGTGAACAGTCTTCAGGAAGAGGTGGTGGAGACCAAAACTGTGTCTGAATTCAAGAAAGCATGGAATAGGCATGTGAGATCTCTTAGAGAGGAAGAGATAATGGTTACTGTGGATGGGCAGACTAGATGGGCCATTTGGCTTTTATCTGCCATCTTGTTTCTATGTATAAGGGCTTTTCTAAAAATTACCACAGGCGTTACTTGTGCAGTACTGCCCAATTTCCTATTCGAATCGATTCCCTTTTTTTAAAAAAAATAGGCCTTGCCGATTCGGTGCCCATGGATTGGCTGCTGTTGCTTCAGGGTGGGGTTACGCGTGGCACGGATTGTATCTGAGGTGTGTGAGTGGGTGTTGTATGTGCGTGTGGGTGTGAGTTGTGAGTGGGTGTTGCTCCCCTTCGGGGAGAGAGCTGGTAGGTGATTGGTGGGCGGGTTAGTTCCCTCACTTCCTATGGTAGCTCGCGGCTGGTGAGGGAAACGGTGGGTGAGAGAAGATTAGGCCCCCTTCTACTAAACCGCACTAGCGGTTTGTATTGCCGGGAGCCGCAAATGCTGTGCATTGTTCCTGATTCTCATAGAGTTCCTATGAGCATCAGGAGCTGCGCACAGCATTCAGCGCGGCTCCCGGTGATAAAAACCACTAGTGAGGTTTAGTAGAAGGGGGCCTAGTCTAGAAACGGTTCTGTGTGTCCCCCCCCCTTGTTGTCTGTCACCGCCTTTATGGTGAAGAAGCCTGCGAAGGAGCAGGATGAGGTCTGGGGTTGGCGAGTACAGGAGCTGGGCTCCAGCCTGCCCAACCGCCACTGCTTTGAGTGTGAACAGCATGGGGTGACGTAAATTGATGTCACTGTTGGAAGCTTTGTGTGCACCTCCTGTTCCAGCCTCTTGTGAGTATCATCTAATAGGAGTCTCAGGGTATTAATAATCATCTCGGCTGGTAATAGGGCTTATTCTGTTCCTATATGTATTCCCTCTTTCCCTATCATAGTAATGGCACTGTCTGTTCTGTGCCCTTTCTGTGAATTCTAACAGTATTGCTAACACCATAAATGTCCGCAGAAAAAAAACATTATTGGCCCTGTACTTAGTTATGCCTGCCCACAATTCTTACATGGATTGATTGCTTCCCTACATCAGCTTTAAAAAAATGAGCAAAAAGAACAAACTTTTTTGTTTATTTTGTTTACACCACACCGCCTGTGTGGGTAGGAGAGGGCAAATGGGGTGAAGAGACTATAAAATAAACCCACTAGGATGTTTGGAAAAAAACACCCAATTGGGAAGGAAAATAAAATCGAATAATCGATTCAATAGGCTGAATTGAATCAAATCGAAATTTTTTTTCCTGAATCGGGCAGCACTACTATGCAGAATATATTTCTATGTGATCCACATGTAAGCATGTTCTGAGTCAAATTAGGGCAAAGCGTGGGTCAAGTTGCTAATTATTTTATAAAATGAATACTAACATTTATGCATACTCCCAAGCAGGTATAATAGCTGCAGGTAAATAAAAACAGGCACCTAACACTAGCTTGACAGGATAGATATCTACATGTGTACTTAAGCATGAGCACTTATGTCAGCCATAAATCTGGTGTAACTCCTCATGTGTAAGGGGCTGAATCTACAAACAACACCCCAATTGTAGGCAGCGATAGACGTTTTACTGCCGTCTTACTAGCCAATCGGGATGCACGTTTAAAAAAAAAAAAAAAAAATCCATGCAGCAAAGAATGCCTACAATATAGGCATCTGACTTGCACCTACAGAGGCATCTAGGCACACCTACCAATGCCCAAGGTTGACGTGTGCGTGGCTTCCACCAGAAGTGGCCTCTATGTCTCCTTATTCCTCTATGTCTCCGTAGGTATGAGACAGACGCTTTAAATGTAGACCTGTAAAACGCTGGCCTATTTTTAAGGCGTCTGTTAGAGAGAAAAAAAAAAAAAAGACATGATTCTCTGATTGACATGTGATCGGCGGCCACTTCTTAGGTGGCCACTGAAATTGGCATCCTTTAGAATCAGACCCTAAATGTCAGATATTCACGTGTGTTATAGCATTCTTAAAAGTTACCTGCTTCAGTAGAAATATGGCAGTTACCCACAAATGCGTGCATGTATGTGTGTATATGACATCATTCCAAATATAGAGACTACATTGTAGGATTTTTTTGGGGGGGCAGTTCTATAATCTATCCCATTTTCTACAATTAAGATAATAAGGTTCTATTATAACAATCATGGATATAGGCCTTAGTTTTATTCCTATCTGAAATTTATGCTATCAATTCCCTGAACAGGAAGACAAGTTGTTTATAAAAAGGAACATAGAAACATGATGGCAGATAAAGGCTAAATGGTCCATCCAGTCTGCCCAAGCATTATTAAGCATTATTAAGGCTATGCTAGAGAAAAGACGAAGAATGTGAATTACATTGTTCTTGAAATGTTCTTTATTGTAAGACAAAATCAAAGCAAGTGCATCTAATATGGAAAACATCCACTGTAGAAGGCAACTGGCCCATATGGTAGCAACGGACCCGACATGGTCTGTGTTTCAGCTCTTGAGAGCCTTCCTCAGGGGGTCCTGGAGATATAGAAATATGTATATTTCTAAGAGAGACTAAACGAATTATGTGCTACCCTAGTAATATGTGAACGTGATTTTAGGGTGAACTGAATAAAACGTGGGACATTTAGCTGATGTGAACATAGTGAAATAGAGAAAATTTCTGAATATTTGAGTGAACAATTTTTTTGTGAAGAATGGTGTATCTGTGCATTCCAGAGAAATGAGTAGAAGTAGTACTGCCAATAAATGACAGGTGGTAGGGTGCGAGCAGTGGTGGTGATGTGCCAACTGGTACGAGTGAGTACTAGTTAAAAATAGGATAATATGTGGTTATACATACCAGCACAGGTAAGCACAGGATCAGAATACTAAGGCGGATGTAAATACCAATACAAATAAAAAATCTCCTGGTAAAAGAAACCACATATAATAAAACGTGTGCGACTTTAGAGAAATTGAATGGAAAACCAAATGTCAAAATGTACATTGCTCAAGTGAGTAGAAAATGGAATTAAAAAGTAGAGAATTCCAAACAAACTAAAATGATATAACAATTATCTAAAAATTATTTTAAAATTGTCTAAAAAGGAGGAACAACTATGACCATACTAGGAACCATCAAAATGCCAAAGAGACCAAGAACCAATCTGTTTTGAAACAACTAGAGAGCTATAGAAGGGATTAACCAAATAGTGAAAAGCCCCCTTATATTTTAAGGTTGTTTGACAAATAAACATCCAAAAGCTTTAAAACAATGTTCCATTTAGGCTGGTATCATGAAAACGTAAGAAACATATAAAAGCATAATTATAGCCAATATGAAAAGAGGACCAGTTTGTCTTGGGCCCGACCTTGATAGCAGACTTTAGTGAAAGAAAAGCTGCTCGTTTAAACCCCAGTGTAAACAGTTTGGACTGATGTCCCATGTAAAACCTTGAATCAAACCTTAAATACAAACAATGATATAATATATAAACAAGATGTGAAGGACAAAGCCAAACTCTAAGGCGCTAGCACATTGCTGTCTATAATGAAGGCTGTGCAAATATTGCCAGCATTCATACTCATGATCCAATGTTAACTACTGGAATTTATTAATCAGCTGCTGTTATCCCTTTTTTCCTTAGATTTAGAAAGCTGCACAGCACATTCTATGAATCAGCTAGAAATACTATATTTATACACTGACTAAGCTAAAAAAGAATTTATTTTTCACAACTTGCATCTAACAGTTAAGATCTAAATGATGATTCTAGTGCAATGTGTCTAGAGGTCCTGAACTCTAGTTTATTATTTGGGGGTCTTGTATCGCAACCAACAAGTTGTTTGCAGAAAACTGTCAATCATGTTTTCCAGTCGGTTCTCTGAAAGTGAAGTTAACAGATATTTCCTGTTTCCAAGCTCAGGGAGAAAGAAGCTTCATGGCCTCTCACCCTGATATCGCCTGGTTTATTAAAGAGGATCTGCAGCTGCACCCTCCGGTTCGTTTCCCTTTCCCTTCCTGGAACCTTAACATTCTGTTGCAAAGACTTGGTATTGCTCTGTATGAGTCCTTAAGGGAGGCTGTCCTTTTGGATTTTACAGTCAAGACAAGTGTTCCTGGTGGCAATTATGTTAGTGAGATGTATTTCTAAGATACAAGCTCTTTCCTGCAGGGATCTATGCCTTAGGATTATGGAAGCTGGGCTTTTTCCGTCTTTCTTACCAAAAATAGTCTTGGCCTTACTCATGAATCTTAAAGTCTGTTTGCTTGTTTTTTACCCTACAGGGTCTAAGAAAAGATATAGAATACTGCATTTGCTGGATGTCAAGAGTGCTTCTTCGGTTCCTCAAAGTTACCAATGAGTATTCTCATATCAGACCACCCTTTGGTTCTGCAAAAGATTAGAGAAACTGGGCCTCTTCTCCCTCGAACAGAGGAGATTGAGAGGGGACATGATCGAAACATTCAAGGTACTGAAGGGGACAGACTTAGTAAGATAAGGACAGGTTGTTCACCCTCTCCAAGGTAGGGAGAACGAGAGGGCACTCTCTATAGTTGAAAGGGGATAAATTCTGTACAAACGTAAGGAAGTTCTTCTTTACCCAGGGAGTGCTAGAAAACTGGAATGCTCTTCTGGAGTCTGAAATAGGGGAAAACACCCTCCAGGGAATCAAGACAAAGTTAGACAAGTTCCTGCTGAACAAGGACGTGTTCTGGTAGGGCTAGTCTCAGTTAGGGCGCTGGTCTTGACCAAAGGGCTGCTGGGCATGATGGACCACTGCTCTGACCCAGCAGCGGTGGCAATTCTTATGTTCTTATGTTTAGTCATGCCAAAAAAGGACAGCATCAACAGATATCAGAAGAATCTTAGTGGAGAAATCTAGCAATCTACGAAGGACTCCAATAAGCAATATGCATAACAAAATATGTAGATTGACAGATGAAAGCTGACAAACTAGAATGAGCCGAAGAGTTCCAGAAAGAAATCCAATCAAAATCTGCAGTATTTATTGTAGCTCCTTTTGATTATGTATGTTTTTACTGTAATCCGCTTAGACATTAAGTGGAGAAGGAATTTTTTTAAATAAACAAACAAATAGGTGACACCTGCAAGCATAGGGGCTATTGGGGTGGTGTACAGTAGGTTTTACGTGAGTTTTTCAGGGCTCCTTATACACTGTAAGGGGATTATGGTAAGCTGAGTACCTAGGACCCTTTATGTGAAGTCCACTGTAGTGTCCCCTAGGGTGCCCCACTACTCTGCTGGGATGTCTGTGTGGCTAGTCTACTAAAAATGCTGACTCCTATATCCCAATGGCTTGTTTTGTATTTTTTCATTTGGATGTTTTGTTTTCCAAAAATGGTCAAAAAAGATAGACACACTAAGGGTGAACATGTCTAGAAAGATCATTTTCAGAACCGCAAAATGTCTATTTTCTCTACCAGATTTTTGGACGCACTTCACAAAATGTTCAAACTTGGACTTAGAAGTCATATCGAAATGGCCCTCAATACCACCTATCAAGCCTCCAGCCAATGTCTGGGATCTCAATGTAGTACTGTCTGCTCTTAAGAAGTTTGAGAGAGCAAGTTGTGAGTGGCTCAGGAGACTTCATATTTGGAAAATGATTTTTCTCATAGCCCTCATGTATGCAAGCTGGGTCTGTAAACTCCAAGAACTAGTATTGGATCCACTATATACAAGATTCTACCATGACAGAGTAATCCTTTGAACTCGTTCCAAATTTCTGCCTAAAGTCATCTTGGAATTCCATATAACTAAAGTCCACTAAAATATGACTGTTTGCTATCAGGCTGCTTCAGAGGCTTTTCTATCTCTTAAATTAAATTAATTTTATTTTTAAATTTTTTTAAATCTTATTTCATTATTTCTATTTTCTATTTATTTGATTTTTGATCTTGGAAATGTATTATATATTGTTATTACATATTTTTAGTTTATCAGGTACTTTAGCTAGATTTTGAGCCTTCGGGACAGATAGGGTAGTTTCTCTCAATTACATAATTTCATTTTTGTTTGATACATTATAAACCGCTCAGGTCAGTAAAATGCAGGAGAGGTATATCAAATCTTAAATAACCATAAACATCCCCCGATTTATATTCTGATGAGTTTATATTAGAGAATATATGGTAATGTGAATTCCCCTATATCCTTATATGTATTTCACAAAAGGCTCCAAAATCAGTAGAGCATTTTGTAAAATATTCTGTAAAATGTGAATATGAACTTAGACATCCCAATTCCCACCAAGACACCTTTTGCAAAATCGGGCTTCACATAAGTGCCCCGATACATTTTGTTGAGAAACTGTTCTCTTCAAATTCAATATTTATGAAATTCATTGCAGTGAGGCATTTTTATTTAAAAGTGCAAAAGTTTTACTTAAAAAGCTACATACATATGAAAGATTTTTCTTTCAAAAATAGTTTTAATATTAAAAAAACAACTGTATATTGTGTGCAATGTATATACATCTCAGACTATTACCGTATTAACAGTACAATTTTCACAGTGCCACAGAAAGCAGCTTCAAAATCTGTAGTGTTTGGGCACCCAATAAACTTCTTTGCATTGTGTGATGGAAGCAAAGTCTTTTGGGATTCATGAATACAGTTCGATTAAAAGGGTAACCTTATGAATATAAACAAGGTAGTAACATGAATTAAAACACATTAAAAATAATCTTCAGTAGACATGAATTATAAAAACTTTAAGCATCCTTTATAGTGTGGGATTCACTTGGCGGTATTGAATTGGAAAGCAATGTTTGTGTAGACAAACCCTTCGCTGGTGGCATCCGATACCTCACATTTTTCCAGAATCTTGTATATGGTAGAAGAGAACTATCGGTGAAATTTCCTTTCCATCTGATGACTCCTTGCTTCTGTTTGATGTATTTAATAGATTCTGGCATATTTTTATAGTCCATTGTCTTTTCCAATTCTATCAGGATAGCTTTGACTTTATTGCTGACAAGGGCGTCATATAATGCTATTTGCTGCTCAAATACATTTTCAAAGAAGTTATCTCTTGAATTTATTCCTGCTAAAATTATTATTAATCTTCTGCATTCATTCATGGTTTTATCAACAACATCAGCAATGGCTGTAAATAAGAAAAAACAATGAACAAAATGAAAAGGTTGGAGCAATTGAAATGGTCAAGCATTTCATTTCCTGTGGTAACGGTTCCTTAATAATTTATCGTTTTCTGAATTTTCTGATTGGTTTAGATTGTCAATATTATTTAATGTGTGTATATTCCTAGATTTCTATCCTCCAATTTCAACAGAATATTAGAAAATTGCACACCCTAGGTTGGTAAAAACATGTAGATTGTGGAACAATATGTTTTTACCTACATTCAGCAAAGAGATTCCCAAGGCAAGCATGCATAGCAGGCATAAAGTTCAAAGCTATCTTTATACTGTGGCATGTTGAGAACTGTTCATCCAAATGAAAATTACATCATACATATCTCATTCCATGAATATATGCTAGCAATATTACATAAATAATAAGTAATAAGTCTTGTATCATATCAAATTCTGACCACCTGGAGGTCCTGACATTTAGCTGGGGCCACTTGATAACAATGATCATAATATGATACAGATGTGATATAATGTCTGACGTGCACACAGGAAATTCAGTACAATAGTATTTAACTTTTAAAAAAGGAGACTGTGGGGCTCATAATCGAAAGTCAAAAACGTCCAAAAAGCAGCCTAAGTCGGTACTTGGACGAACATTGTCAAAATACATCCAAGTGCCGATAATAAAAACAGGTTTTAGACGCATTTCTAAACGACCTAGGCCTTTATAGTGCTGCTGAACAACCATAGCTAAACGGGGAATTTCAGGAGGAGTGTCGAGGGCGGGAGTTGGCTGTGGGCAGGACGTGGGCCGGCTTAGACTTAGTCGTACTGCATAACCAAAAGTTATACAGAACAGGATCGACGGAACTTGGACGTTGTGACTTAGACCATTTAAAATATGGTCTAAGTCACAAAAACCCACCTAAAGTCACCAGATAAGCACAAACACATAATACAGACCCCCCCACACAATACCCCAGTGATCACCGACCCCCCCAACCCCATAAAAATCATAATTACACATTTAAAATTCAGCCTCCAGACCATCATCACCTGGCAGCCCGGCATAGGAAAGCCTAGTTGACCTGCACAGAGGCATCTTAAGCCGTCTTGAGGGTGGGTTAGAGACCCATGGAGAGGAGGCCCCATGCCCATAAGCCCCTGTAATCACTGCATTGATACTGAAACATGTACACTCCCCTGTACACCCCCAAAACCCTTTTGTACTGGCATATAAGTGGCTTCTGCAGCCATAAGGGCTATTGGGGTGGTAGATAAGTGGGTCTAGGGGGTTCTGGAGGTGGTTTGGGGGGCTCACCATGACCTATAATGGAGCTGTAGTGAGATGATGACATGGCACCCTTTTTGTGAAGTTCATAGCAGTGCCCTGTGAGGTATCTCACTATTTAGGTGCCATATCTGGGTGTTCAGTCCATCACTTTGCAGCCCCCTCCCATGCCCAACAGAGCTTGTTCTAGGCGTTTTTGACTTGGATCAAAAGTTGGACGAAAATGTGGTATAAAGATGGATGATTTAGCGGTTTGGACGATCAGATCAGCAGGACGCATAGTTACATGATTTTCGAAATGAAAAAAAATTTGGACGTATTTTTCGAAAATGTGTCCTAAGCTATTTTTTACTTTGGACGACTTGAGACTTGAACAAAAACGGACTTAGACGTTCCTTTCGATTATGCCCTTCTATGATAACATGAAGAGAATGGTATAAAAGAAATTTAGAGAAGCAGTTGCAAAAGGTCAAAAATTTTCATCAGGCATGAATGGTTTCAAAAATACCATCCTGGATGCACAGATCAGATATATTCTATATATTAAAAAAAGGAAGAAGAATTTGACTGAAAATAATAGGAAACAGCAAAAGTAATGGCAAATCAAATGCAATGCGCTGATAAGAAAGGCAAAGAGACTTTGAAAAAAACATTGCACTGGAGGCAAAAAACATATAGTAAAACCATTTTTTAGATATATTAAAAGCAAGACGTGAGGAAACAAATTAGTTAGACTGCTAGATCACTGTTCTTCAACTGCCGGTCTGTGGACCGGTGCCGGTCCGCAGGAAATTTCTGCCGGTCTACGCAGGGCCAACGAGATTGATGAACTTCAATTTCCTGACAGTCCGCGCAGGGCCAGCGAGATCAACGAGATGTCATTTCCAGCTGGTCTGTGCAGGGCCGGAGAGATCATGGGGAGCCTCTGACAGTGGCTTTCTCCCCTCTCAGCAGCTCTCCTTACTTACCAGCGCAGAGATTCAAGAAGGCAGCCTTGGGGCTTTTGCTGAGCCTCTGATGATGTAACTTCCTCTTTCCTCAGAGGCTGCGCGACCCAAAGGAACCGAGGCTGCCTTAGTGAATCATTGCGCTGGCAAGTAAGGAGAGCTGCTGGGAGGAGAGAAAGCCACTGTTGGAGGCTGGTAAACTGCAAGGCAAAAAAAAAAAAAAAAGGGACAGCTGCTACTGGACCTGGAAGGAACGAGAAGGAGAGATGCTGCTGGAAAGGGAAGAGGGAAAGGAGTATGGGAAGCTGCTGGACAAGGGGAAAAAAAGGGACAGCTGCTACTGGACCTGGAGAGAGGGATAAGGAGAGATGCTGCTGGGAGGGGAGGAGGGAAAGGAGTCTGGGAAGCTGCTGGACAAAGGAAAAAAAGGGACAGCTGCTACTGGACCTGGAGGGAAGGAGAAGGAGAGATGCTGTTGGGAGGGGAAGAAGGGAAGAGAATTACTGCTGGACAGGAGGAGGACAGAAGGGAGAAGGAAAAAAGGAAGGAAACAGCTGGCAGGGAGATTAGAGGAGGGGAAGGGGAGAGACAGGCATGAGAAAGTAGAGAGATTGGTGATGGCAAGGAGTTAGCAGAGAGGGACAACGATGCTAGATCTGGTGTAGGAGAGATAAAAATGAAGAGAACAGTGAAGCTTGAATGAATCATGCAAAAAGGAGAGAGGGGGCACAGGCTGGATGGAAAGGGGAGAGGGGCATAGAAAGAAGACAGATACCATATGGAAGGGGGAGAGGACAGACAGTGGATGGAAGGGGCAGATGCTGGATTGAAGAGACAGAGAGGGCAGACGCTGGAAGGAAGAGAGTGAAAAGAAAATGACAGCAGAAACCAGCGATGACAAAAGGTAGAAAAAATAGTTTTCCAGTGGAACCTTGGTTTACGACAGGGGTCTCAAAGTCCCTCCTTGAGGGCCGCAATCCAGTCGGGTTTTCAGGATTTCCCCAATGAATATGCATGAGGTCTATGTGCATGCACTGCTTTCAATGCATATTCATTGGGGAAATCCTGAAAACCCGACTGGATTACGGCCCTCAAGGAGGGACTTTGAGATCCCTGGTTTACGAGCATAATTCGTTCCAGAAGCATGCTCGTAAACCAATATACTCGTATATCAAAGCGAGTTGCCCCATAGGAAATAATGGAAACTCGCTTTGATACGTTCCCCCTCCACCAAGGCCAGCGGCGCTGCTCCCCTTCCGCTCGCAAAGGCTCCCCCCCTGCGCGAACCGGCACCCCCCACCCTAACTTGAACTTACCCCCCCATCTGGCACCGGTACGCAGCCCACAGGACATGCCGGTGCCACTAGAAGTTCTTCCTGCCTCTGTCGGCCTTGAGCATGCGCAGATGCATGCTCAAGGCCCAGCAGAGGCAGGAAGATCTTCTAGCAGCACCGGCACGTCCTGTGGGATGTGTGCCTGTGCCAGACGAGGGGTAAGTTCAAGTTGTTCAGGCGGGGGAGGGGGGTGCCGGTTCGAGCGGGGAGGAGCGATGCCGGTTATCGGGGGGGGGGGGGGGTGCTCGTAAATCGAGTCAACACTCGGTTTATGAGACAAGTTTTGTGAGAATGTTTTGCTCGTCTTGCAAAACACTTGCAGACCGGGTTACTCGCAAACCGAGGTTTGACTGTATTTCTATTTTGTGATTAGAACATATCAGATTTGAAATATATATCCTGCTAGAGCTGGTGTTAGACATAACTGGAGACTGCAAAGCCCAGGCAGTGCATCTTTAGCTTCCAGCTGGCTTAGGGCTCTCTCTGGCCATGGGGCAGTTGCCCTAGTTGCACTCCCCTAACACTATTCCTGTCATGTGAGACTGCAGTATTCGGTTAGCATGATATTTCTGTGTAGCATTCTGGAATAATTTGGCTTATTCAGTTTTCCTGATAGTAGAGGGGATATATGTGAAAGGGAGGGGAGACAGGGGTTTTGTTGATTCTTGCTCTGTATTATTTGTATTTATAAAATGACAATTGTACAGAATATTGTTTCTTTTTATACTTTAATAAAATACATTCAATATAAAATCATAATTGAAGCTTGTGCGGAAGGGATCAGATGATTTGCGGGGACCGAGCTCATGGAGACGGGGTGGAAACGGGGGTTTTAAATTTCAGTCCTAGTAGTTTTCTGGTCCACAAAATAATTATTTTATTTCCGCCGATCCATAGGTGTAAAAAGGTTGAAGAACACTGTGCTAGATGACTGAGGGGAGAAAGGGGCACACACAGCGAAGACAAAGCCATAGTGGAGAGATTAAATGAATTCTTTGCTTTAGTCTTCACCGAGGAAGATGTTGAGGAGATATCAGTGCCAGAAATGATATTCAATATTGATGAATCAGAGAAACTGAAACAAATCTCTGCAGCACTGGAAGATGTAATTGGGCTATTTGACAAACTGAAGAGTAGCAAATCACCTGGAGAAGATGGTATACACTCCAGAATACTGACACAATTGAAAAAGGAACTTGCAGAGATTGGAGGATGGCCAGTGTAACACCAGTTTTGAAAAGGGTTCCAGAAGTGATCTGGGAAATTATAGACCAGATAGTCTAATGTTGGTGCAGGGCAAAATGGTAGAGATTAGTGCTGCCCGATTTCCAATTTGAATCAATTCACTGATTCACTTCAGGTGAATCGATTCAAATCGATTCGTATTTCAAATAAATCGGTCTCTCCGATTCGGGGCCCAACCCTCCTCCCTGTGCTATTAACGTAAAGCTACCGCTCCAGCTGTTGGACAGTTTCTGTCTCTAAGGCAGGAGACTGTGTTTCAGTGCTATATAGTGGTAGAGAGGTTGCCTTTCACAGCTTCAGCTCGCTACAAGTAGCTAATTAACCAATTAACCTCAGTCTAACTTCCAACTTCTACCAAATCCTTTAACTTTCTACCTAACCAGCAAGCACCTAAAACTTTCACACTAACCAGGCAGACCTCACCAGTCACTCTATCCTCAAGCATTTAACCAGGCAGACCACTCTATCCTCATACCTTTCAATCAGGCAGCCCCTTCTAGCCCACTGGTAAACAGGCAGCCTTAACAAACAATTAACTGTCTACCTCTATCCCTCAAACTTTAACACTATCTGACCAATAACTAACTGACTACCTCTATCCCTCAAACCTCTACACTATCTAACATAAAACTATCAACCCCTATCCTAACAGAAAATTAAAAAAATAAATAAATAAAAAATATTTATAATTAATTATAAAAACATCTTTTTTTTATTATGGCAGGAAGGACCAGAAGCAACAAGAGTTCAATCAAGCCAGGCTGTCCAGTCACCGAGGGTATCCAGGGGGTGGCTACGGTACTCGTACAGACAGAGGGGAAACGAGGACGAAGTGCAGAGGTCTCTGTACAGACCGAGGCCATCCCCCCCCCCCCACAAAGTTGTCTACAGTCTCCACACAGACGGAAGCAACGGAGCAGCTAGATGACAGCCTTTTGCTGGAGCTAAGGAACCTGAGAGAAGAGGTCTAGCGCCTACGAAGCATTCGTGACGACGAGACCTTCATCGACGGAGTCATCCAAGAGCTGTCCCAGATCACCAATCAGGAACCCATACCCACGACACCCAAAGCAACCAAGCCAGCAACCAATCCTGCTACCTTGAGACCAACCACCGGAATACAGGAGGAGACTGGAGACGGTGACTCCTGGCAGCTGGTAACTTCCTCCACAGGAAAACACAGAAGACCTTCCTCATCTTCTGTTTCTTTCTCTCACATACAGGGCTGTTCTACATCGACCCCGCAAATCACCTTGAGGAACAGATTCCAGCTACTACAGGAAGTATCTGACAACGAGGTACAGGGAGTTGTTCAGCAGAAGGCCCCAGTTCCGGAGACAACAGGTCGACCCACCCCTAAGAAGCGCAGAGTGGTAGTGATCGGGGATTCGCAACTGAGGGGCACCGAGGGACAAATCTGCAGATCAGACATACAATCAAGAGAGGTTTGCTGTTTGCCGGGGGCCAAGATTCGGGATGTAACCGCTTGCCTGGACAGACTCATCAAGCCCCAGGACCACTTCCCTATGCTTCTCATCCATGTTGGAACAAATGACACTGCAAGGAACACCCAGGAGAGCGTACAAGAAGAGTTTAGAGCCCTGGGTGAGAAGCTGAGGAGGATGGAAGCACAGGTGGTCTTCTCCTCGATCCTCCCAGTGAGGGGTAAAGGTAGAGCCAGGGATGAGCGCATCCAGAGGGCTAATGACTGGCTGCGAGGATGGTGCAAGGAGATGAACTTCGGGTTTCTGCACCATGGAGAGGCGCTACAAGGACTACAAGGTTCAGACGGGCTACACCTGACCAGAAGAGGGAAGAACGTCCTTGGACACCGACTAGCCCGCCTACTTCACAGGGCTTTAAACTAGGTAAGTTGGGGGAGGGTACAGGCTCAATCAACCCACCTGGCGAGCTAGGCTGCCAACACTTTTTGGAGACTGGGGTAAGTGGACACCGAAATTCTGGGTCCAGGACTGGGGCGAGTACACACATTTCCGAGTCTGGGGTGGGTACATGTTGTGATTTGGGGTCTAGGGAGGGTACACACCTTGCAAATTGTACCAAAAGAGTCCAAATAGCTCAGGCGAGAATTCCCCCACAGGGTACACACATTTCTGTGTCTGGGGTAGATGCTCACATTAAAACTAGCACTAAAAGCGAACATGCGACATGGAAAGCCATGTACGTCAACGCCCACAGTTTGGGCAACAAGATCCTAGAATTAGAGACTGAAATGAGGAACGCTGACCTGGATGTGGTGGCGATATCTGAGACCTGGCTCACGGACTCCCACGGATGGGACATGGTCATACCCGGCTACAATTTACTTCGCCGTGACAGGGAGGACAAAATGGGAGGAGGTGTAGCACTATATACTAAAGATGACATTAAAGTCACCAGAATTGCAGATGTCAGGTACACAGGGGAATCCCTTTGGGTAAATTTGGCCAGGGGGAAAGTCAAATGCCTGTATCTTGGCGTAATATACAGACCCCCAAGACAACAGGAAGACCTGGATAGGGAATTGATCGGAGACATAGAGAATATCACCTTGCGTGGGGATACAGTACTGTTAGGTGACTTCAATATGCCTGGTGTGGATTGGAACACACTTTCCTCTGCATCCAGCAGCAGCAGGAGGCTATTGAACTCTATGAAGGGAGCAAGACTGAAACAACTGGTACTGGAGCCAACAAGGGAGCAGGCAATACTGGACCTGTTACTTACCAATGGCGAAAGTGTCACAGAGGTCTCAGTGGGCGAAGCGTTGGCCTCCAGTGACCACAATATGGTATGGTTCAATCTCAAAAAGGGGTTCGCCAAATCTTTTTTTTTTTTTTTTAGTTCAATGATTTTATTGAATATTATAGGAATTATAAACAGAAGGCAGTTCAAACATATAGAATCATAATAAAAATCATGTATCAAATATTCGTATCTACAATCATTTGAATAAAACTAGATTAATGAAAAGGATCCAGAGTATCTGGAACTGCTTAGAAAAGGAACAGAAGAAGACAGAGAAGCAGGAGGGATAAGAGAAAGAGAGAGAAAGATAAAGGAAGAGAGAGAGAATGAGAAATAGAGAGAGATAGAGAGAGAGAAAGAGAGAGGCAGAAGTGTCTATAGAGCAGAACGAACATATGAATCTAAGAATGGCCAAGGTGATTTGTTTCGTGTCAAGTTTGTGGAAGATCGAGAAAACAATTTCTTCTCATATGCATAAGATTCAAATTTGTGGTACATACTTAAAGAGTTCCACCAAAAAGTGTAGTCTAGCAATGAGGATGATTTCCAGTTTTTCAGAATATGCATTAGAGCTGTCACGAACATGGTGTCAATGAGTTTAGGCGGGCAATTTGATTGTGCAAAACATGGGTGTTGAGAACGAAGAATTATAATGTCCATGGAGATCACTTCTGAACATTTAGTGATAGATTTTATGGTATCCCAAATACGAAGCCAAAAGGAGTGAACCATATTGCAGTGGAAAAGCATGTGATCGAGAGTTCCGGGTGCTTTCAGACAGTTCCAACAGGTAGAGTCTTGTTGTAGATTCGCTTTCCATTTACGATATGGAGTCCATACTGCATTCCACATAACAAAGTACATTGATTGTGAAACTCTGGATGATAAAAGAGGACGATTTGTGGAAGACCAGAAGAGTTCCCAATCTATTTCAGAAAGCGTGGTTTTCAAAATAGAGTCCCAATGGTTCATAGATTGAGTTGAAAAAGTGAAGAAGTGATCTCTTAGTATACCATAAAAAAGAGATATTGCCTTACCCTTCAGTAAAGCCAGAGTAGACCAATGACGAACAGTATGAATAGAGGTCATAAAATCAGGGCGTATATGTATATTATCTAATATTCCAGTAAGCATAAGCCATTGTGATCGTACAGAGGATGGGAGTGAGTATGTGGAACGGAAAATATCAAAGGGGACAAAAGAATTAGAGGAGATCAATTGATGAACAAACCAAATCTAACACATTGACCAAGGTCCTAAGCTTCAAGGATGCCAACTTCGAGGGCATGGGAGAATTCATCCATCAAGCGCTACAAAACCAAGCGGTAACAGATAACGTAGAAGAAATGTGGTCAGCTCTGAAAGATACCATACAGGAGGCAACCAACCAATATATAAAATCAGTAAGTAAACGGCGAAGGAACAATAGGCCACAGTGGTTCTCTGCGGAGATCTCGGGCCTCATAAAAGAGAAGAAAAGAGCGTTCATTTCTTACAAACAATCAGGGAATCAGGACTCGAGAGAAGACTACCTGGCCAAGGCAAGAGCCGTCAAAACAGCAGTTAGAAAGGCCAAATTCCGAAACGAGGAGACGTTAGCGAAGAACATCAAGAAGGGCGATAAATCCTTCTTCAGGTATATTAGCGACAGAAACAGAAACACAGGCGGGATAGTACGCCTTAGGAAACCAGACGGGAACTATATAGAAGCGGACTCGGAAAAGGCTAAACTTTTAAACGAATACTTCTGTTCGGTCTTCACCCGCGAGGAGCCGGGATCTGGCCCTCTGCTACAGACAAGGGATAGTTCAGTAGACCCGTTTAGTAGCTTCAAGTTTACGCCAGGCAGTGTCTACTGTGAGCTGTCTAAACTCAAGGTTAACAAAGCGATGGGGCCAAACAACCTACACCCCAGGGTGCTCAGGGAGTTAAGTGATGTCTTGGCGGAACCACTATCCGTGCTCTTCAATCTCTCCCTTAGTACGGGTATAGTCCCGTTGGACTGGAAAACTGCTAACGTCATTCCACTCCACAAAAAAGGTTGCAGAATGGAGACTGCAAACTATAGACCGGTGAGTCTCACATCAATAGTGAGCAAGCTGATGGAAACTCTAATCAAACGTCAATTGGATACAATCCTGAACGAGGAGAATCTACGGGATCCCCGTCAACATGGATTTACTATGGGGAGATCCTGCCAATCCAACCTGATCAGCTTCTTTGACTGGGTGACGAGGAAGCTGGATGTTGGGGAGCCCCTGGATATCGTATACTTAGACTTCAGCAAAGCTTTCGATAGCGTACCACACCGCAGGCTGTTGAGCAAAATGAGTTCTATAGGATTGGGTGACACTTTGACAAAATGGGTTGAGAACTGGCTTGGAGGCAGGCTTCAGCGGGTGGTGGTGAACGGCACCCCCTCTGAAATGACGGAGGTGATCAGTGGAGTGCCGCAGGGCTCGGACTTGGGCCCGATCCTGTTCAATATCTTTATAAGAGACTTGGCAGAAGGGCTTCGAGGTAAAATAACGTTATTCGCAGATGACACCAAACTATGCAATGTAGTAGAAAGGAGTGCAACGGTCAAAAACTCAATGTCCGACAATATGACGCACGACCTACTCCTATTGGAGCGCTGGTCTAGGATCTGGCAACTAGGTTTCAATGCCAAAAAATGCAAAGTCATGCACCTTGGCAGCCAAAATCCATGCAAAAGTTACACCCTTAATGGCGAGATCCTAGCAAGGACTGTAGCAGAACGGGACTTAGGGGTGATCATCAGTGAAGACATGAAGACTGCCAATCAAGTGGAGCAGGCTAGACAAGGCTAGACAAGGCTAGACAAATTATAGGGTGTATACGTAGGGGTTTCGTCACTCATAAGCCTGAAGTCATTATGCCATTGTATAGATCCATGGTGAGACCCCATCTGGAATACTGTGTACAATTCTGGAGGCCTCATTACCGCAAAGATGTGCTGAGACTGGAGTCGGTCCAGCGAATGGCCACCCGGATGGTCTCAGGACTCAAGGACCTCCCGTACGAGGAACGGCTGGATAAGTTGCGGCTATACTCTCTCGAGGAACGCAGAGAGAGGGGAGACATGATCGAGACGTTCAAATATCTCACGGGCCGTATCAAGGTGGAAGAAGATATCTTCTTTTTCAAAGGTCCCACGGCTACAAGAGGGCATTCATGGAAAATCAGGGGAGGGAAGCTGCACGGTGACACCTGAAAGTACTTTTTCACCGAGAGAGTGGTAGATCGCTAGAATGGTCTTCCACTTCAGGTGATTGAGGCCAGCAGCGTGCCCGATTTTAAGACAAAATGGGATCGTCACGTGGGTTCTCTTCACAGAGAAAGGTAGGGGAGGGTCATTAAGGTGGGCAGACTAGATGGGCCGTGGCCCTTATCTGCCGTCTATTTCTATGTTTCTATGTCACTTGGACACATGAAGCAAATCGACTATGAAGGGAAGGTGGAGCGGGTCCAAAGCCTAAAGTAAGCAACAAAACCCGCACCAACCATCTGTCCTATTCACCGGAAGCAGATGCCTTGTGACGGGAAGTAGGAGAAGGCGCAGATCCGCTCGCGGACGAGCTGCAGCTTCTGCTCCGAACTCCCTCCACTCATGTCTGCGCATGAGGAAATGCTTGCACTGCCATGAAGGAAGCTAG
The DNA here is from genome assembly GCF_902459505.1 of Geotrypetes seraphini. Lineage (NCBI taxonomy): Eukaryota > Metazoa > Chordata > Amphibia > Gymnophiona > Dermophiidae > Geotrypetes > Geotrypetes seraphini. The sequence continues at coordinate 147,023,978 of NC_047089.1, read as the reverse complement.
AGTGCAGGCGCAGACTCATGCACCAGATCGTTGAGGCAGATGTGCCCGGAGCTGCAAGCACGTAGACACGATCAAAGGGAAGGGGCGATGCGCAGACAAACATAGGTTCTAGCGTGGGCTGAAGAGCAAAGAGAGGAGGGACGTCTAAACCAAGCCAAGTCAGTCAAGTGCAGCAAGCAGATGCTTTCTGATTTCTTTATGTCCCAAAGCAATGTGTGATTTGTAGTCCCTTTGACATCAGTGCGCCCAATCCCATAATGCATCAGAAAGACAGGACTGGCTTACAATCTCCCCCCTGCAGCTGGGTAACTTGGATGCTCTGATACTTTCTTATTGGTTATTATATACCATAAGAACATAGGAGTTGCCCTACTGGGACAGACCGCAGGTCCATCAAGCCCAGTATCCTGTTGTCAATAGTGGCCAACCCAGATTACAAGTACCTGGCAACATAGGTGCCAGCTCTGTGGATGCCTGAGCACCCCCAATAATTTGGGGACCTCACATGACCAGGGCTAATGTGTGGTCCGTCCGGGCATCTCTTCCCCTTCTATCCCTCTCCCTCCCTTTCCAGACTTGTTTGGAGAGACCCCAGCGGGGCAGTCATTCTCACAAGCTGCTGGCGCTGCCCCGAAGCTTTACCTCTGCTGCGATCTACCCAGGAAGAAATAGGAAGTTGAGTCAGGGAGAGAGTGGATCACAGCAGAGGGAAAGCTTCAGGGAAGAGCTGCCAGCTTGTAAGAATGACTACCAAGCTGAGGCCCCTCTGAACTCTAGAGAAGCATTGAAAGGTCAGTCAGCGAAGCTACCAGAACTTACCTAAGTTCCTTTAGCACCCTCAGATGTACACCATCTGGCCCCATCACTTTGTCTACCTTTAATTTAGCAAGCTCCTCATGAACACAACCCTCTGAAAATCGATCAGGGTCTACCACTACTCTACAGTGGTGCCTCACACAACGAACTTAATTGGTTCCAGGAGCAAGTTTGTTATGCGAAAAGTTCGTTATGTGAAACGCGTTTTCCCATAACAATACATGTTAAAAAAAATAATTCGTTCTGTAGCATAAAATATGCTAAGATGACATAAAAAAAGATAAATTTTTTGTTATTATTTTTATTTAGATACATCTAAAAACATAATTGTTTTTTAAAACAACACACATTTTTTAAATTTAAAGACAGACTAAGTAGAGTCTAATTTTACAGTGAGAGAGGGCAGAGTCTCAGCGGCAAAAACTGGGACTTAACTGTTCATTTTTTTTTTTTCTAGCATCGGGGAAGCGGCGAGAGTAGCTCCGCCCCCCCCAACGCATCAGCAGTAGGCGCCGGGCCCCTGCGAGCCGACGGTCCGCCACTGCACAGGGAGCCAGGCGGAGAGAGGGCAGTTAAGCGCAGTGCCTGCGCGGAAGGATGCAGCTCGGGCGACTTCGTTGTGTGAAACGAAGTTCGTTGTAGGAAGCAAGACATGAAGTTCGTTGTGCGCAGCGTTCGCTGTGCGAGGCGTTCGTTATGCGAGGCACCACTGTATCTTCTTCAGTTCCAGTCCCGGCTTGTCAGCCGTGAACACAGAACAGAAATATTTATCAGCTTCTTCATATTTCTCCCCTTCACTTTTGAGTCTTACAATGCCACTTTTGCACTTTTTCCTATCACTGATATATCTAAAAAATGTCGTTGCCCCGTTTTTCCATGTCAGCTATTTTTCTTCCATTTGTATCTTTGCTTTTCTGATTACTCACAAAAAAGTCTATCACACCTACAATAACTCCTTTCAGTTTTGCCTATTGCATTTCTACTTCTTCCAGCCATTCCCATCCAGACAATTCCTTGAATGAGCCTTCTCTTTATCAGTCTTAATCATGCAGTGATTACTGGATGCCAGATGATCACCCACTGTAACATCAGAAACACTTTCCCAGTTTGTAAGCATTAAGTCCAGTATAACCCCATGCCGCATGTGTTCCATTATCAACAGCTGGAACAATTTTCCTTTTAGAGAATCCAGGATTTCCCTACTTCTAGAAGACCCTGCAAAAGGGATACCTTAATCAATATCCAGCATGTTAAATTCACTTATTAGTAAAACTTCCTCTTTTTCAGATATATTCTGAATGCCTACTATTAAATCTCTGTTCATTTCTTCCATCTGTGAAGGAGGCCTATATATTACACCAATGTAAATTACTATTCCCTCTTTTCAAATTGATCCGCAATGTCTCTTCCTTGCCCTGCAGATCCTGCAATTGTTTGGCTTAATATGATCTTTAACATATAATGCTAAGCCCCCTCCTTTTCTTTCTACACTGTCTTTCCTGAACAGATTATAGCCCAGTATAACTATATCCCAGTCATGGTTCTCCGTGAAATACATCTCTGTGATCACCACTATATCCAACTCATCTTCTTCCATCACAGCTTCTTGGTACAGTATCTTGTTTCCCATAATTCAAGTATTAGTATATACTGCATTCCAGACATTGCCCCCTTTTCCCATCTGTGTAGAGGTATTCAATGATTTATTTACCTGAAGGCTTATACTTACCCGGGGGCTTTGATCACCCTGCCCCATTACTTCTACTTTATAGCCCTCTTCATTTTAAAGCCTTCTTCAGTAGATTAGCCAGCCTGCCGCTGAAGACAATTCTTCCCTTCTTTGATAGATGTATACCATCCCTGCTCAGCAGCCCTTGAAAAATCATCCCATGGTTCAGGAAGCCAAAATGCTCTTGATGACACCATCCACGTAGCCATGCATTGATCTCCAGGATGCGTGCTTCTCTGACCTGGCCCTTACCCTCAACAGGAAAGATGGACGAGAATACCACCTGCGCACTGAGTGCTTCACCTTCTCTGCCAGAGCCACAAAGTCACTTTTGATACATTGGCATGGGTACCTAGCAGTATGATTAGTGCCAAAGTGAATGAGCAGCATCGGATAATAGGCATCAGGCTTGATGAGTCTTGGCAATCTCTCCGTAACATCTTGTATTTTGGCACCAGGCAAACTGCATACCTCCCGGTATATCATGTCTGGTCTGCAGATGGATGTGTCTGTATCCCTCAGAAAGGAATCGCCAACCAACATTACCTTACGCCTCCTAGTGGTCATGGATTCAGCAATTTTAGGGATTTCAAGCTTTGGTCCTTCCGCTCCCTGGGATGCTCTCATCTCTTCCACTTTCTGGGCAGCATACCGGTTCTTCAGTTCAAGGGCGGGTGGAGTCACAGTGTCAATCTTGCAGGGTTCCGTAATTTGAGTTCAGCTGTCTTTCCTCAGCATGGCCTCTTCTTCCCAACTGCTGGAAATCTTTGACGCCTCATGAATCATTTCATCGATGTACCTCTCATTCTTAAGGATACTTCTCAGTCATGCCATTTCCTCTCTCAGTTCCTTTACTTCCTTCATGAGGGATTCAAGCTGAAGACAGCTTGCACATGGAATCACTACCTCTGCCTGGGTAACATTTTCTGTCTGCAGAGAGACAGAAGCTGAAACCTGAGCTGTTGGCATGATGTTTCCCAGCCATATTGTGGTTGCAGAAGTACTTATGCCTGGAAGAAAAAAAGAAGGAGCAGAAAAATCCTACCAAAGCAATGCCCTGTTCCTGGTTTGTTGAAGAGCCAAAAAAGCTCTGCCTTGGGATGGGCGGGAGAGAATTAACCTCAAGGGTCACCTGTGGAGTCTGATCTCCTAAGAAAGTCCTCAGAGTTCAGTCTCAAACTAAGAGGCAGAAACCAGCCAGAAGTCTCTCTTCAAGCAGCGCTTTTGAGTTAGGGTGAGAAGATTCACCCCCCCACCCCGCCCAATAAGTATAGCGCACTTTACCTGACTTAACAGTTTTCCAGGCCTCTCCCCCACTTACTACTCCCCAAATTCTAAAAAAGAGGTCCTAAACAGATCCAAAGAAGCTTTTTAGTCAACAGTTCTCTCCTCAAGCAAATATATGTAAATTATATATGCAGTTCACAGTTTTCACAGTAACCTATCTGACCTCTATAACTAGAGAATGACACGGGGAAAAAATGTATGCCCATCACCGCCCCGTCCCCACGACCACCGTCCCTGTCACCACCCCGTCCCCGCAACCACTGTCCCCGCCCCGTCCCCATCTCCGTGACTACTGTCCCCGCAGCATCCATACAAGCCTCAGTACTGCAATATTTAGCTTATTCCTTCCTTATAAATCAAAGTTCTGGCTGCTGAACTAGAGAAAGAGATGTTCAGCTGGCAGGGCTTTGTTTATAAATTTTTATCAACATAATTAATATACCACTTTATCCTAAAGCAAAATAAATAAATAAATAATTAGAATTTTTTCTTCTACCTTGGTAAAACCAGAGAACATAATTTGAGGTTGAGGGGTGGTAGATTCAAGAGCAATGTTAGGAAATTAATTTACGGAGAGGGTGGTGGATGCCTGGAATGTGCTCCCAAGAGAGATGGTGGAGAAGAAAACGGACGGAGTTCAAAGAAGCATGGGATGAACACAGAGGATCTAGAATCATAAAATAATAGTAAATATTGAAGAACTAAGGCCAGTACTAGGCAGACTTGTACAGTATGTATCTGTATATGGCCTTTTGGTTGAGGATGGGCTGGGGAGGACTTCAATGGCTGGGAGGGTGTAGATGGGCTGGAGTGAGCTTTGACGGAAACTTCAGCAGTTGGAACCCAAGCACAGTTCTGGGTAAAGCTTTGGATTCTTGTCCAGAAATAGCTAAGAAGAAAAAAAAAATTTTAATTGAATCAGGTTGGGCACTCTGGATGGATCATTCGGATCTTTATCTGCCATCAACTACTATGTTACTATGTTTTCTCCTCATTCAATTTCTTCTATCCACTGTGTCTTAAAGAGGGGATGGATAGCAATTTTTGATTAGATGAATGCAATGTACGATGGGGGGTATGGGGGATTAATATCCTGTTAATAAAATCAGGTTGGCCGGAAGTTTTAGTCTTGTAAGTCAGCAACATTATTTTGTAGGTGATTCGATGATCTATAGGAAGCCAGTGACCTTTGATCAAAAGAGGTGTAACATGATCGTATTTAAATGCTTTTAAAATAATTTTTATGGCAGTATTTTGAATGATTTGAAGACGTTTTATTTCTTTCTTAGTGATTCCTTTGTATAGTGAATTGCTATAATCCAAGCATGAAATAACGAGTGAATGAATAAGGATATTTAATGATGATTGATCTAATAGAGTGGCAAGAGATCTGATTATTCGAAGACGGTAGAAGCATTTCTTAACTACTGAGTTCTGTCGAAAGTAACACCAAGAAGTTTAACAGATGTAACTATCTGAACAGAAACCGATTTTATTGTTATGGGGCAGGGAAGTGTAAGGCCTTCCTTGACTGGAACAATCATAACTTTGGTTTTGCTGATGTTGAGGGCTAGTATATTTATGCTTAACCAGTGGCTGATTTGTTCCAGTTTCAAATTAATGGATGAGATATCTGCTGGGTTGTCCAGATCAACAGGGTGGGTAAGTTGAATATCATCCATGTAGGCAAAGGTAGAGAACCCAATGGATTGCCCTAATGTGATAAGTGGAACGAGGAAGATATTAAACAGCATAGGGGAGAGGATGGAACCTTGAGGGATCCCTGTCATGGAGAAAGTGTCAGAGGAAGAACCATTAAACTGGACTTTCGAGTAACGATCTTAAAAAAAATTGATCATAGATCCCTGTCATAAAACCTATGAATTAACAGTTGATGATCTATAGTATCAAAGGCTGATGATAAATCCAATGAAATAAGTAGGACTGATTTGTGATGATCTAGTTGGTAAATGATGTTAGTGGTCAACCCTATCAAGGATAATTCGGTTGAATGGTGTTTACGGAAACCTGTTTGATTAGGGTGGAGGACAGTTGTTTGTTCAATAAAATCATAAAGTTGGTTGAAGACAATTTTTTCTGTAAGTTTATCCAAAAATGGAATATTGGAAATAGGACGGTAGTTAGAAATCTCTGTTGCGCTGACCTTGTTGTCTTTAATTATAGGAAAGACAATTGCTTCTTTCCTTTGTTTAGGAACGGTACTAGTAATAAGACTAGTTTTGATAAGATTGAGTATTTGCGGGCCAAATATTGAAAAGTAGCGCTTGAGAATATGAGAAGGAATGACTTCAGCAGAGGAACCCTTACTATTCAGAGTATTGATGGTTTGTTGTATCTCTAATAATGAGGGAATCCTCAACTTAGAACATTTTGCTTTGTTTCTAACTTGCCAGTGCTTATGTCTCTTCTTATTTTCTTCATTTGGATTTAAAAATGCTTTTTTTGTGTGAGTATAGTTGTCAACAGACCTGAAAAACTAAGAAGAATAGTTTCAAATCATAATTATGTAGTGTTGCAATAGCTATTGCATCAGCTTTAAACAAAAAAAAAAAAAATCTTTCTTCCTTTTTGTGAAAAGTATGACTTTTAACCTTAATGAAATGAACCTTCTTATGACAATTGTTTTTATTTTCATTCAGTAGAATTCTGACCTAAACAAAACTCAAATAGAAACTTTCATAGTATACATACTTAGAGCTCTTAAAACAGAAGAGAGCCCTTCACAGGTTATTCATTAAGGAGATATTCAGACATACCACTTTTTGCCATTGAAACTGTCTTGCGACATACATTTCTTAAAATCTTACTAGATCTTTTTGTAATTTTTTTAAAGGGTAGCTCACAACCTTGAATTTAATCATAGAATGCTGTTTGAGGAGCTTTGTGATTTAATTTTTATTACCTATTGTTTGTTTTGTAGTTTTATATCTTTTTTGTAACATTGTATATTTAGTTTAATAATAATTGTTGATTTATAATTTTTATTGTGAATCACTTTAACACATTTTGTTATTAGCCTTATATCAAGCAAATAAATAAAATCAAGAAAGGATGTTGTATGATATGTTTTCTTTCTTATGAATTCTACTGAAGGAATGCCATGAACTTCAGCCCTCGAGAAGCAGCAAAAACATATTCTTAAAAGGTGCATTGCATTGTTAGTTATTTTTAGATGACCATTATTCACTAAGGTACCTAATCTCAATCACAATGGGCATTAATCTCCAATGCGCAGTTAGGAGTAAATGCTATATATGACGCCTATAAAGTCAGTGCTGTAAAGGTTGGCGCTTAGCATGATTCTTTAAACCACCTCCAGAGTTAGGTGCAGTTTATAGAATCACGTGTAATACCTATCCGTGCAGCTAACAGTTAGGTGCAAGTATTTATGCCAATGAAAACCAGAACTAAATGCCAGCACCTAAGTTGTGTGCAGATTTAGTTTTATTCTACAACAGTGCACCATTTTAGGAATGCCCATGACCTACCCATGCTCCTCACCTGGTCATGTCTCCTTTTGAGATCTACACACATAGAATTTATGCAAACCACTTTATAGAATTCACTTAGAAAGTTGTGTGTGTAATTAGTGCCAATGTTAAACAATTAACTTGCATGTGCAAATTGGCAATGCACACAAATATGCATGTGCAACTTTGGTTGCAGTATACAGAATCCAGGGGTTAATGCACAAAAAAAAGCTTAGTACCGTATTTTCGCGGATATAACGCGCACCATTGTAAAACGCGCACAGGGGTATAGCGCGCAGAAATCACGATGATATGTACAAAAACTTTTCTATACCGCGCTCAGGCATATAACGCGCATGCTGCCCGACTCTCCTCTGGCCACCCCGACTCTCCTTTCGCTCTCCCCGACTCTCCTCTGGCCACCCCGACTCTCCTTTCGCCCTCCCCGACTCTCATCTGGTTGCCCCGACTCACCCTGACTTTCGGTGCACTGCCCCGACTCTCCTCTGGTTGCCCCGACTCACCGTTCACCCGCCCTGACTTTCGGTGCACTGCCCCGCCTCTCCGTGCCTGTCCCCCTTGAAGTCCTGTCCCCCCTTGAAGGTCTGCCTGTCCCCCCTTGAAGGTCTGCCTGTCCCCCCTTGAAGTCCTGTCCCCATCCTGAAAGCCTGATGCCCCCCCTCGACGTCCGATTCTTCTCCCCCCTCGGCAGGACCACTCGCACCCCCACCCCGAAGGACCGCCGACTCCCCGACAATATTGGGCCAGGAGGGAGCCCAAATCCTCCTGGCCACGGCGACCCCCTAACCCCACCCCGCACTACATTACGGGCAGGAGGGATCCCAGGCCCTCCTGCCCTCGACGCAAACCCCCTCCCCCCAACGACCGCCCCCCCCCAAGAACCTCCGCCCGTCCCCCAGCCGACCCGCGACCCCCCTGGCCGACCCCCACGACACCCCCACCCGCCTTCCCCGTACTTTGTGTAGTTGGGCCAGAAGGGAGCCCAAACCCTCCTGGCCACGGCGACCCCCTAACCCCACCCCGCACTACATTACGGGCAGGAGGGATCCCAGGCCCTCCTGCCCTCGACGCAAACCCCCCTCCCTCCAACGACCGCCCCCCCCCAAGAACCTCCGACCGACCCGCGACCCCCCTGGCCGACCCCCCCACCCCCCTTCCCCGTACCTTTGGAAGTTGGCCGGACAGACGGGAGCCAAACCCGCCTGTCCGGCAGGCAGCCAACGAAGGAATGAGGCCGGATTGGCCCATCCGTCCTAAAGCTCCGCCTACTGGTGGGGCCTAAGGCGCGTGGGCCAATCAGAATAGGCCCTGGAGCCTTAGGTCCCACCTGGGGGCGCGGCCTGAGACACATGGTCGGGTTTGGCCCATGTGCCTCAGGCCGCGCCCCCAGGTGGGACCTAAGGCTCCAGGGCCTATTCTGATTGGCCCACGCGCCTTAGGCCCCACCAGTAGGCGGAGCTTTAGGACGGATGGGCCAATCCGGCCTCATTCCTTCGTTGGCTGCCTGCCGGACAGGCGGGTTTGGCTCCCGTCTGTCCGGCCAACTTCCAAAGGTACGGGGAAGGGGGGTGGGGGGGTCGGCCAGGGGGGTCGCGGGTCGGTCGGAGGTTCTTGGGGGGGGGCGGTCGTTGGAGGGAGGGGGGTTTGCGTCGAGGGCAGGAGGGCCTGGGATCCCTCCTGCCCGTAATGTAGTGCGGGGTGGGGTTAGGGGGTCGCCGTGGCCAGGAGGGTTTGGGCGCCCTTCTGGCCCAACTACACAAAGTACGGGGAAGGCGGGTGGGGGTGTCGTGTGGGTCGGCCAGGGGGGTCGCGGGTCGGCTGGGGGACGGGCGGAGGTTCTTGGGGGGGGGCGGTCGTTGGGGGGAGGGGGGTTGCGTCGAGGGCAGGAGGGCCTGGGATCCCTCCTGCCCGTAATGTAGTGCGGGGTGGGGTTAGGGGGTCGCCGTGGCCAGGAGGGTTTGGGCTCCCTCCTGGCCCGATATTGTTGGGGAGTCGGCGGTCCTTCGGGGTGAGGGTGCGAGTGGTCCTGCCGGGGGGGGGATGTATCGGACGTCGGGGAGTCGGCCGGGCAAGAGGGCTTGGGCTCCCTCTTGCTCCGATCGTGGATGCGGGTGCGGGTGGGAGCGCGTGCGAGCGGTCGTTCGGGGTGGGGGTGCGAGCGGTCCTGCTGGGGGGGTGAATCGGGCGTCGGGCGGGGTGGGAACTATGTTTAAAAACTTTTGTATACCGCGCTCAGGCATATAACACGCGAGGGGTATGCGCGGTACGTAAAATCACGTATAACGCGCGCGTTATATCCGCGAAAATACGGTAATTTTCTTGATAACGTGTGCTAATTATACATTATTATTTTTATTTTTTTAATTTGTCAGGAGAGGACTTGCCAGGGGCATGGAAGCATTATCCAGCTAGAGCATTCTGAGTAGCGTGTAATAACTGAATATTACAGACTGAATACGGATTGGAAGCACTTACAACTTCCTAAATAGGAGGTTGTTAGTGCTCCTGTGTTAATTTTTGAAAAATGAATGTGGGACCTGCAAAAAAAAAAAAATTAAAACATCCTAAATCACAGTTCTTCAACCGTCAATCCACGGACCGATGCCGGTCCGCAGAAAATTTCTGCCTGAAGGAAAAGGGGATTGAAGGGTATAGATAGAGGGTTACTAAACAGGATATTAAATGATTAGGGAATAAAACGTTTTAGGTAAAGGATCACTTACAGGTCATGGACCTGGGGGGCCGCTGCGAGAGTGGACTGCTGGGCATGATGGACCCCTGGTCTGACCCGGCAGAGGCGATGCTTATGTTATGTTCTTATGTTCTTATGTCTGCCTTCTCTCTGCATCTTACATTTGCTCTGTTACTGTGCCTCTCCCTTCCATCTCTCCCTCCACACCCTCCCAATTGCTCTGGCACCCATCTTCTTCCCTCTGCTCCCCCCATAGTCTGGCATCTCTGTCTTCTTCCCTTCTAGCGTCTTCTCCCCACTCTCTGTTCCCCCATTTCCCTTTATCGTCTTCTCCCCACTCTCTGTTCCCCCATTTCCCTTCAGCGTCTTCTCCCCACTCTCTCTTCCACATTTCCCTTCAGCGTCTGTTCCTCTCCCCCCCCCTTCAGCATCTGTTCCTCTCCACCCCTTCAGCATCTGTTCCTCTCCACCCCCTTTCAGCATCTGTTCCTCTTCACCCCCTTCAGCATCTGTTCCATTCCTTTCCACCACCACTCTTCCCTCTCGCCATCCCCTTCAGCATGTTCCTTTCCACTGCCCTTCAGCACCCCGCGCGCAGTCTGACCATCTCCCTCCCTCCCTTTTATCTTTGTGGCGCGTTACAGTGGAATTTGTTCAAGCCACCGGAGCCTACCTGAAGTCGCATTTGTCTGCAGGCAGAAGCTTCTCCTCTGACGCAACTTTTGGTTGCTTCAGAGGAAAAGCTTCCGCCTGCAGATGCACACAACTTCAGGAAGGCTCCGGCGGCTTGAACAAATTACACTGTAATGCGCCATGAAGGTAAGGGGGAGGGAGGGAGATAGATGCGGCCGGTAGGTAGGAAGGAAGGAGGGAAGGGGTCCGCGCGCGTTCCCTCCCTTAACTGCAGAGACAAAGCCATTCACCGTTCCCCGGGGCGGTGGATGGCCTTATCCCGGTACCCACAGTGAGCACTTTTTTCCCCCCACCGTTTCGGCAGGTTACCCAAGGATAGCCGCAAGTAACAGCCACCATGTCATTCTCTATCTACAACTTCTCTCTTAGAACCAGACTTGCTGAGGGTTAGGCACTAAGCCAACATTCCTCACCTTAAGGGTCAACTTCCTGTTTGCTGCAGCAGCAAGAGGAGGAGGGGGAGCAGCTCAGCAGAGAATTTCCTTGGCTGGCAGGGCTTCAGCATCCCTGACAGCCATTTAATGGATGCTGCAGGTTTGGAGAGGCCCATGCCGTCAAGGCCTGTCCTACCAAACCTTACCACTGGCTACACCACTGGTCACAATATGAAGCTTTGAGGGGATAGACTCAGGAACATTGTCAGAATATAATTTTTCTCAGAAAGGGTGGTGGATGCCTAGAATGTCCTCCCAGATGAGGAGGTACTGACATCATTCAAAAAAAGTGTAAGATAAACTTGAGAAAAATACCTAGAGGCAAGGAGATGGAAATAAAGCAATGAGGTAACAAGCAGAGGTAGTCGTAACTCTAAATCCACTGCATTTATGAGAAAACAATAGGGGTAGCCTAAGCAGAACAGCAGTTATAAATCAAAATGACAACTGATACAACTAATAGATCTGGTGAGGAAGTGGACAGGGGAAGTGGACTAGGATTTGGGGTTCCATATGGGTATAATTTTTGTGCATCTAGCCTAAATGGACAAAACTACAACAGTGCAGAAAGGATGAGTCACTTTGGTAACATCTGCCATCATTTACAATGTGACTATCATCGTATAACATTTTTGGCATATGCTTACCTTCTCCTGGCAATTCATCTCTGCCCAATATGAACAGTCTATATCCACACTGCCTCTCTAACACTTCAGGTAGCACCTTTAATACAAAGGTATCAACTGGGTAAATGCTGTTTGTGTTTCCGCTTTTTGGAAACATCACATAGGCATCATAGGTCTTCCCATCTGAAATTACAGGAGAATGAATTGAGTTATTTTTAAAATCACATTTTGATAAAATTTTGATAAAATATAAGTAACACAATTAAATCGAAGTTTAGAAAAGGTGGCAATGCGTTCAAGAAAAACACAAGATTTGTTACCGAGACTTTCTCCATGAATTTGTTTCAACTCTTGGTTATTTACACTTTAAGAGATATACTGCATAAGCCATGGTAGCAGCTTGTCTTTAGGCCTGTGAATCGCAAGGGCATATGACATATACAGAGTATCACTTCCAGTGTTGGCGCCTTTCCTCCTCTCCACCCCCATACAAACCTAGTCTCGTTTTCCCTGAGTTCGGGACCATGTCTGGAGAGCTTCTGAGCATGCACAGAGGTCGTGATGAAGTTATGTGCATGCGTGCATCATCATTACGTCGGTGTCCGTGCATGCTTGGAGGCCCCGAGCTCAGATAAACGAGATGAGGTTCACGTGGGCCGGGGCTGGGAGGTGGAATCGGGAAGGAAGGGGCTGGGGCAGGGTTGTGGGTGTCTCACAGAAAAACATTTGCTCCATTAGTGTGCCGGAGCAAAATAATGTTTGTGAAACACTGCTCAGGTCTTTATCTGCCGCCATTTACTATGTTACTAAATTAGCCTTCCATAAATATTAATGTAATGTAATGCAATGTAACACCCATGGTTTAAATACAATTTAACAATTATTTTTTTTTTTTGCAACAAATGCAGGGGTTTGGGGTATATATGATTTTTTTTTTTTTTTTTAAATAATTTTTATTGTTAGTGCAACCAACAGCATAACAGGAAAACAAAAGCCATAGCACAAGAATTGACTATAACAGAGCAATCTGTCCATGGAGGATAACAGAAAAATCAATCACTTGAGAACAGAAAGGAAATATCAGCTAAGGTTGTATTTACATAAGATAAAGGTGCTTCGGCTCAGCTATATGATTTTACTTACAAAATTAGCTTTTTCCAAGGACAAGCAGGCCTCAGTTCTCACAACTGGTCATCAACAGAGCCCAGCACGGCTTAAAATATGTGGAAAGGTCTAGCCGCACAGTACTGTGTATGTATAGGTGCCTTCCCACCGACACATAAGCAGTGGACCCAAGTCTTCTTTTGTCCACACAGCAGAATAGACGTGTACATCGCAGTTCTTTGAACTGTATGGAAAATGGTGCCTTCCTTTCCCTATTCATTTTGTTTTTCCTCATAACCAATTTTTGTTTAAAAGTTCCCCTTCTGGGATTTTTAGTGGATTTATTTTTTTATTTTTTATAATTTTTCTGAATTTCCTTTAATTTTTGTTGAGCTAGGCTTATATTTGGGCCGGAGCATCGTCCTCGAGTTGAGCACACCCCATTTTAAGCTAAAAAATGAGGAGTTTAAAATTATTAAACAAGCATCAATGTTTTGAGTCCTTATTGACCTAACCTTTGCTATTTTTGTAAGCCTAGTAGGTAGGGATTTCCAGAGGTGAGAAATGAGACCTGCTTTTTCTTAGAATGCAAACTTACTTACCTGTAGCAGATGTCCTCCAAGGATAGCAGGCTGAATATTCTCACATACCATCCCACTTCCCCTTGTATTCTATAAGCAATAATATAGAACTGAAAGACATTGGACAGGAAAGTACCCGTGCATGTGTGCTATGGTGCAGCTAGAACTGTCTACCTATTTTAGTCTAGCCAAGCACCACACAGGGCTCTGTCAATGACACCACTCAGAGGTGAGAATATTTCTCTATTGTTCTTTGGTTTTTTTCTGTGGGGTATACATGTGTATGGGTTATATATTAGTGAAACTATGATAATTAATGTGGGTGCGAGTGTGTAATAAATATTACTTTAACTGGGTATAAACTCCACTCTAAACTGAGAGCACTAACCCCCAGGAAGAAAAAGCCTCAGGTTTTCTTTTAGGCAGAGCTGAATGCTCAAACCTCCTCCACCCACATCATTGGCTCCAAAAACTTCCAAGAGGGATGTGCAAGTGTCACAGTTAGTGCAGGACAAAACAACTATAATTTCTAAGTCATAAGGAATTAAAGTGATATATAAGTAGAAGCCGACGTTTCATGGTAAAGACCGTTTCTTCAGGGCATGTGAACTTTCACCTTCCAATATGTTTCTGTGAAAAATAAATATATAAATACTAGTTTTTAAGCCCGTTATATTAACGGGTGCTAGAATAGAATATATGTCTTTGTTTTGGTGTCTGTCTCTTTGAATCTGTCTCTGTAGCCCCCTTTCCTTCTATGTGTGTCTTTTTTTACCTGTTTGTTGCCTCTCTCTACTTGTTTTTTCTTTAAATCTGTCTCTTTAGAACCCTGGTCTTCTGTGTGGTTTTTTGACTGTCACTTTCTATCTATATCTTTGGCTGATGTCTGTATTTCTTACTTGTGGTCTCTCTGTCTGTGTTTGTTTTGTTGTTTGTATCTTTGGCTGCTATATGGGTGGTTTTTTTTTCTGTGTATGTCTGCCTCCCTGGGTTTTGTGTTTTTTTTTGTTGTTGCTGTGTGTTTCCTTGACCAATGTCTGTTTGTCTGTCTTTGTTTTGGTGTCTGTCTCTTTGAATGTGTGTGTGTAGCCCCCTGTCCTTCTGTGTGTGTCTTTTTTTTCTGTTTGTCTCTCTCCTTCTGCAAATTTTTTTTTCTTTAAATGTGTTTCTTTAGACTCCTGTTCTTCTGTTTGTTTTTTTGACAGTCACCTTCTGTCTATCTGTTTGGCTGCTGACTGTAATTCTTACTTTTGGTCTCTCTGTGTTTGTTTTGGTGTTTGTCTCTCAGGCTGCTATATGGGTTTGTTTGTTTTTCTTTCTGTCTCTCTCTCCTTTGTGTTTCTTTTTTTTTTCCTGTTTGTCTGTCTCTGCAGTATTTTTTTTTTTTGCTGTGTGTCATGTCTATCTGTCTCTCTTTGTTTTGATGTCTGTCTCTTTGAATCTGTATCCCCCTTGTCCTTCTGTGTCTGTCTTTTTTTCCTGTTTGTCTGTCTCTCAAGTAATTTTCCTTGTCCATTGTCTGTCTGTCTTTGTTTTGGTGTCTGTCTCTTTGAATCTGTATTTGTAGCCTCCTTGTACTTCAGTGTATGTATTTTCTGTGTGTGGAGATGTCTGTCACCTTTTATTTTTTTTTTGTAATAAGGGAAGTTGCACAGAGTAAGTTATTTGAAGTAAATCGGCACAGTAGAAATGGTCCAAAGTATGAAATAGGCACAGAGTGACTTGTGTAGGTCAAACCATCACTTGACACTCATTTAAATGCGAAAGTTAGCACGTGGAACGGGCCTATTAGTAACCAGATGCAACATTGTTATGGCAACCGTCTAATGCGCCTACTATTACCCGAATGTGAGTTGTGATCTCAATACATAGGTTTTCGAGGGAGAGGTGGCATGCAAATGAGATAATTTAGTTTTGGATCAGCATTGGCATCGAGCATGACAGGTGCCGGCTCCGGATGACAAAGTTCATTTTTTAATTCAACGCCAACGCCGCGGCTCCTCTCTCGATCCCCGCCTGGTGCGGTTCGAGAGAGGAGCCGAGGTGGCGGTTTTGATTTTTAACAATGAACTTTGTCATCCGGAGTCGGGAGTTGTGGGCTTAGATCTCTTTCCGCCTCTGCTGGCGGGGACCGCCGGGGCCTGGGTGCGGCGGGGAAGGGGGTTTTTGCCTAGCCGGGGCCGGACAAATCCCGGGCCTGCTCTCCTTCCCCTAAGAGAGAGTACTAACTGCTTGCTGCTGGTGAAGATTGAGGCTCTGAAAGGACGGTGCTTTTTTAATTCAAAGCTGAGGCTCCTCTCTCGATCCCCGCCTGGTACGGTTTGAGAGAGTAGCCGCGGCGGCAGCTTAGATGCGCTGTGTTGGGGGGGGATAGGCAGGCACGGGAACCGGGTTGTGCTTTCTCGCTCAGTGGATTTCGCAGCTTCTGTGGTGCCTGAGCTGCAGGAGAGGGAGCGGGTTGTGCGCGGCAGGGAAGGCCCCGACTGCCCCAGCTGCAGCTTCTTCGTCGTCGGTGATGATGGAGAGGGATTGGACTGGTGAGGAGCTTCGGGGGCTGCTACTGTTCTTCCACCATGTCGGGCCCTTCTTCCTGAGTGAGTCGAGTTGTCATGTGTGACGTAAAAAGCGCGCATGCGCACTCTTGTGGCCACTTCCCGACAGAAAAGGGATCAGAGAACACAAAGTGCGAGTGCGCATGCGCGCTTAGCATTTTATTATTATAGATAGTCTATGTCTAATTCATTCACCAAATCATATATATAAAAAGTCTCTCATAGAGAGTACTCACTGAGTTGCTTATCTCTTCTCACCAGCGTCCTGTTATTGCAACCATATCTCATTGATCTTTTAAAGAGAGCTTCACCTATCAAATCCAACCACGTATCTAGGTAGTGAACGTTGGCTACTCTTCTTTGATTGGATAGCACAGTCATAACTCTCCTGGATTGAGCCAATGATGTGGGTGGAGGAGGTTTGAGCATTCAGCTCTGCCTAAAAAGAAAACCTGAGGCTTTTTCTTCCCAGGGGTTAGTGCTCTCAGTTTAAAGAGTGGAGTTTATACCCAGTTAAAGTAATATGGGTTATATATGTAAAAATATGGTATATGTTTTCTCTCAGGGACAATTTGTCCAGATGGACTACTTCTGCATATAGCATTCATTCATACATTCAATGTTACTAGCCAATAGTGCGTTTATCTATCAGAGAAATATATTTTCAAAAAATCAAATGAAGAAAATGCCTAAATAAAACAAACTTATTAAAGCAGCATTTGTGAAATACTCACAAGCTTTCTCTCCACTTGATTTTTTGAAAATATATTTCTCCGATGGATAAACCCACTATTGGCTAGTAACATTGAATAAATGAATGCTATATGAGTTAGATTGTCACTATTTTGAAATATTTAGTTCTGCATATACCATGACAGAAATGAATATTATTTCTAAACCAAGGAATGTGGAGTTTAATCTCAGTCTTTCAAATTTACTATTAATGCTTGAGAATTGTTAACATGTAACAAGTACACTTATCCCTCCGTATTCGCGGTTTCCAAAATCAGTTTCGATTATTTGCGGTTTTTTGACTTCTGACATCTCCCACCCGAATTAGGTCATCCATGGTTGCAGAGAAAAATTTTGCTGTGTTTTTCCAAGCACCGATTTGCAGCGTGCAGAGAAAATCACAGATTACCAGCCTCTTTTCAAGAATCAGTCAAAAGAAACCAAGTCACATGCATTTGCGCTCTCCCCAATCAGCATGCCTCCCCCCCCAGTCCTGTATCTTTCCCCTCCATGCTTCTACTGCGACCGAGGTCTGGCATCTCTTGCTCATTCTTAAACCCCACTGGTTCTAACTTCAAACCTGTCTCTGAGGTTGCCGGCAGTGGTGGTAGTTTACATGAGGTTGCCTGCGGTAGCCCTGGAGATTTCCCTCCACCGTGTCCTGCCCTACCGGAAACAAGAAGTTGAGGGGAGGCGGGACACAGCACAGGGAAAGTGGTTTCAGAGGGGTAGCGGGGATGAAGTAAAGTTGGAATAAAGTTGAGCTACTGGAACATGAGATTGTTATTCGCGATTTCACCAAATGCGGGAGGGTTTTTAAAAGAAAACCGTGAATAACATATAAAAACATTATTCGCAGTTTTCCAGTATTTGCAGTCATGTTAATCCCTAACCCCCACGAATAAGGAGGGAGAAGTGTATAGGCAAATTATCTAGGTGTATTAGAAATTTTTTTGATCAAACCTGTGGCACCCAAAATGATGACAAATAGCTATCTTTCTGCCACATTTCTTAGTCTCAGACTGCATTTCTTAGTACTTGAAGATCATCTCTCCCTACAAGATTCACTTGAGACTGACATCTCTATGGTTAATGCCATACTGGTATTTTTCTCTTTTACTGCTATGTCCAGCTTTCTTACATCTAGCTTTTTATCTGTCGAGATGTGGATGTTCCAGATGATAATCTTTTCCTTTTCCACAATTCTCTTAGTGTCATGACCCCAATGCTTTTCCGATATAGTGATGCGTAATGTTTACAGAGTTACCAATGAATGAGGCATGCCACCTTGTTGCGCTTTTCCATGTGTCTTTGTAGGGCAGGTTGTGCAAGTTAATGGGCTCTGATTCAAAGTACAAACAAAATAAAGTGATACATGAGAATGGGGCTTTAGTGATATGGAAATGCTGTAGGAATGAGATACTCATATAGAAATCTGGATCATAATTGTACATTTTTTTTGGGGGGTGGAGGTAATGAGCAGGCATTCTGTGTTAATAGGACAGTAGTTTTGTCAACAGTGCAATGGCTATATATCTTTGACCAAGTTTGTCTGTGAAGGTGTAGGCTTGTAAGAGAAAATGTAAAATGAAAAAATAAGGAATGGTGAAACACTAATAATAACTTTATTTTTATATACCACAATACCACAAACAGTTCAAAGGAGAAAGACACCCTTCAATATAGTATATCATTATTCTCTTTGTGGCCACAACCCCATTTGTGCAGTCACAGAAAACATGTGACCTCACCCCTCTGGAAGGAAGGCAAATAATGTCGTTATGGAGGACCCACTCACAACCCTAAACATTTTCTAAAATGTTAGCACTTTACACTACATAGTAAGGTTATATGCTTTGGATAAGTACTGTGACCTTCAAATTGTATGTTTTGGATGGGTTTGTGATAGATGTCAGATCCAGATAGCTGAATAATCCTCCAGCTGAGTAAGGCTGCATCGCTATTATACAGAAACAATATCTAGGTTCCTTCCGAAAAATTACTTTTTGCACTTTGAACAAAGTATTTTAGAAACAACTACCTACAGCCTATAGAACACAAGGATCAAAGACATACCTTCTTTAATTGAATGATGATAAAAGCAGCTTTGTCGATGCCAGAGTATAATGTCAACCCTGAAAACCTTATAAGTCAATACAGCAATAACGATCACTAGGGCCAATGCAACAAAGATTGCAATCAAGCCTCCCTGAAAATTTGGAGCTGCATAAAAAAGCAAGAAAAAAAATCATACAGAAACAAAAAAGTAACATTGTGATTGCAAAATGTTTCATAACAGTAATGCATTAAAATTATTTCTAAGTTAATTCTGCCTGAAATGGGTTGAGATTTACCCAATACTTAACACTGACCTGACTTTATCAAAGTGACTCAAAAGGCTGGGACAGGTACCATAACTAATCACAAGCTGCGTTTCTGCTAAGCTATAGGTGTGTGCATGCAAATGTGTCAGAAAGGGAGTGTGCATGCCTAGCATGCACAAAAAAACATAGACTATACTGCACATATCGAGTCAAGGCTGAAAACCTGCAAACAAGAAGTTTTCCATGCACACATGGGCCAGCAAAATTTAGAGAGAACATTGATCACAGGTGCCAGCAAAGTCGGCCTTCTCTCAATACATTATTACCTAAAGCCTGCCAAGCAAAAAGTGTTTCATACAACATGAACCTACAAAGTTAAGAATCTTATCTAACTGATGGAAAAATTCAGAGGCCTACATTACTGAGGCAAAGGATAGAGAACTATCTATTCTATTGTCTAGTGCAGCGATTCCTAAACATGTCCTGGGGGAATCCCAGCCAGTCAGATTTTCAGGCTATCCACAATGAATATTCATGAGATTGATTTACATGCCTTCTCCAGAGTATAGTATCTGATTCATTTATATATTTTTTTTAATTTTGCAGTTTGTGTGCCCCTGATACAGGCTTGGGGCTAAACATGGCCATGTTGGATTTTACCTTATATTTGACATTTTAATTTTAAATTATAATTGCTAAGATTTTAAAGTGCTTCTTTGTATATTTATCCAATTATACACATTTTTCCTTCCTTTGGTGCCTATTTCACTATTTCTGTTTTGATCCAAAATAGTTTTTTGCCTGATATTTTGTTAGCAGCTAACACACGCTAACAGCTTACATGTTAAATGCCCATTACATAACCCCAAAACAGCACTTTCCATGTAAGCGATTTAACACAGTTGTAACACTCCCCAATAATTCATGTGTTTTATTAATTATAAACAAAGTGCTAATTTCTTAGCCTGCATTAGTTCCCACATTGAATGATTAACAGCTCAGAAATTTGGACCAAAGGAGTCTTTTTACTAAGCTGTGCTAGTAAATTCGCTTGGTGTATCCTAACCCGGGCCTTTCCACACACACTATGCCCATTTCTAGTATGACCGTAAATTTGACCTAGTTCAATGATTTCACATTCTAGTCATGTGCTAATTTTAGCACTACAGAATGAATACTGAAAAAAATTAACCCCCCTTTTTACTAAGCTAAGATAGAGGTTTCTACCACGGCCCGGAGAGCTAAATGCTCTGATGCTGCTCTACGCTCATAGAACAAACAGATATAATGTGGGAGCTCCGTTAATGCAACAGCAATTACCACCTCTTATTTAGGAAGTGCTACGAGCTCCCAAGTTACATGTATGTTAGTCAGTTAGTGCGCCGATTATTACATGCAGTAACTGAATAGCACTTCCATGCCCAATCTCCACCCCAGATACGATCCAGCCAAAAAAATAAAATAAAATACTGCATGATTAGTGCATGTGAATGGCAAAACTAATGCAAAACATCTTACTGTGTCCTGAGTTAAGCAATTTTTGATAGCTATTGAAGAATATTTATAACCAACCTTAAAGTTATAATGCAGATGGTTGTTTAGTCAGGGTGAGGGCAATCAGTACCAAAGTAAACAGTTCTAACAGTGGTCAGACAAGCTGAGGTGATACCTGGAAAACTAGCCGAGTCATTCCAGCCAAGCAGAACTGAAGTTAGAAACAGAGGAACATGATGGCAGATAAAGGCCAAATGGCCCATCCAGTCTGCCCATCCAGAGCATTCACTATTTCCTCTGCTCCCTAAGAGATCCAACGTGTCTGACCCATGCTTTCTTGAATTCAGACAGTCTTTGTCTTCATTAACTCTACTGGGAGACTATTCCATGAATGTATTCCATGAATGTACCACCCTTTCTGTAAAAAAGCATTTCCTTAGATTACTCCTGAACCTTTCACCTCTTAACTTCATTCTATGCCCTTTCATTCTGGGGCTTCCTTTCAAATGAAAGATTTGCCTCATGTGCATATATACCACATAAGTATTTAAACATTTCTATCATATCTCCCCTCTCCTACCCTTCCTCCAAAGTATACAAATTGAGATCTTTAAGTCTGTCCCCATAAGCCTTATGACGAGGACCACCAACCATTTAAGAAGACTTCTCCTGGACAGACTCCATCCTGTTTATATCTTTTTGAAGGTGCGTTCTCCAGAATTGCACACAATTTTCTAAATGAGGTCTCCCCAGTCCTATACAGAGGCATCAATACCTCCTTTTTCTTACTGGCCATACCTCTCCCTATGCACCCTAGCATCATTCTTCTAGTTTTTGCTGTTGCCTTTTCAACCTGTTTGGCCATCTATAGATCACCACATACTATCATGCCCAAGTCCAGCTCCTCTTTCATACACTATATACTTAATGATCTTAAGTTCAGTGTGATTAGGCAATTTCACTTCTATAAAGGAGGTGATATCTTTCATTTTTTGACTTATGAACAACGATTGATTTTTGCAAGGCAGACTCTAGCACACTTAGGACTTAAAGAAATTGAATGGCTCATATCACAATGATAAATGAAAACTTGTTTATGCCTCTTATAAATATTGATTTTGTTTCTTTCAATCAACTCTGGCAACAGGTGAAATCATTCATTACTATAGACCAGGGGGGCCCAAATGGTCGATCGCGTTGCCTTTACAATCTTTTTCTCCCTGCTGCTTCCCCGAGCCAGGCCACAACACTTCACCTCTGACATCAATTCTGATGTCGGAGAGGAAGTTCTAGGCCAGCCAATCGCTGCCTGGCTGGCCTGGAACTTCCTCCCTGACGTTAGAATTGACGTCGGAGGTGAAGTCTTGTGTGCCCGGTGCTTGTACGCGCCAGGCCTGGCTCAGGAAAGCAGCAGGGAAAAATCGGCATGGTGGCTTGGGGGGGGGGGGGGGAGTAGGGAAAGAATCATGGAAGTGGAGAAATCGGTGTGATGGCTTGGGGGTGCAGGGGGAGAGGAAAGAAAGACAGGCAGGCAGGAGGAGAGAGAAAGAAAAGCAGAAATAAAGAGGAGGGACAGGAGAAGAGAGAAAGAAAGACAGGCAGGAAGGCAGAGGGAGAGAGAAAGAAAGGCAGAAATAAAGAGGGGGGCAGGAGAAGAGAGAAAGAAAGACAGGCAGGAAGGCAGAGGGAGAGAGAAAGAAAGGCAGAAATAAAGAGGGGGGCAGGGGGAGAGAGAAAGAAAGACAGGCAAGGCAGGGGGAGAGAGAAAGAAAGGCAGAAAGAAAGAAATATTGGCTTTACAGAAGAAGGAAGTGCAACCAGAGACTCATGAAATCACCAGACAAAAAGGTAGGAAAAATGATTTTATTTTCAATTTAGTGATCAAAATGTGTCCATTTTGAGAATTTATATCTGTTGTCTATATTTTGCACTATGGCCCTCTTTTACTAAACTATGATAGTGGTTCTTAGTGCAGAGAGCCTATGAGCGTCAGGAGCTGCGAGAGACATTCAGCGCAGCTCCCTGCGCTAAAAACCGCTATCGCAGTTTAGTAAAAGGGGAGGGGGTATATTTGTCTATTTTTATATAGTTGTTACTGAGGTGACATTGCATATTTTAAAGTCATCTGCCTTGACCTCTGAAAAAACCCTCGAATACAAATGATAATTAACATTTTCTCTGCGTACAGTGTGCTTTGTGTTTTTTAAAATTTTATTGTTAGTCGATCATTTTGACTTGGTAAAAGTAGCTCGCAAGCCAAAAAAGTGTGGGTACCCCTGCTATAGACATTATTTAAAGTTTTATGTCCCATAACGTAAAAACATGAAGTTGCTCGATCTGCCGCTATGTGTTTGATAGACGGAAGTCTGTGATCTCTTCCTCTGCCCGGTAAAGAAACCGTGAATTTTTTCAAAATATTTTTTGATTTGTTGCTTTATATATTGTTGAAATTAAGTATAATATTGCTTGTCTTCTTCCCTAGAATGGCGTTTTTCTTCCTGACGAAGCTGAAGTGAAACATGATCGGTATTGAAGATAATTCATGCTTTGTCTTTGAATTCTAAAAGGATTTTTATGAATTTATTGTTTAGAACGAACATTATTTAGACTTTTGTTGGATACTTTTTATAAAAAATTTTGGACACTTTTTGTTGGACACTGGTTTGCAGAATGGGGATTTTTTCACTTTAATTGGGATTATCAGTCAACGGAACAGCATATTGAAGTCACTGCAAAAAACTGCCGGTATAACATAGTTTATCATTAAAGATAAGTAAAAAAAAAAATTTCCCCATACTTTTGATACATTGATATATTGAAAATATTGCTGGTAGCTATGGAGGTAAGATGGGCACAATGATGTGTGGTATTACATCATTTATTACATGCCTTTGTCGGTATAAGGTGGTGGTTTTCTACTGAGCACTTTATCATTATTTATTTTGATATGCTTATTGTGATGATAGGATTTCTTTTTTTGTGTTGAAAATCTAAATACACCATATCTAGCACATTCCCTCTATCCAATTCTCTGCTTACCAAGTCAAATAAATTAATCAGATTTGCTTGACAAGACCTAAAGTGAATCCATGTTGCCTCTGGTCCTATAATCCACTAGATTCCAGAAACGTCACTACTCTCTGTTTTAAAATCAGAAAAGTCTACAGGAAGGGTGCAAGAAGAAAGCAGGAACAAGCAAGATTAAAGAAAAGCACAAGAACAGGAAACAGAAACAAAGGACAAGGCAAGGTAAAATTGAAATGAACAAGACTGCCAAACAAGTTCATTACGCACAACAGAAAAGTACAGCACATTTAATACACCAACCAATCAATTTGAAGCTGGTTTCTGATAGCTGATGAAAAACTTGCAATATTGAGACTATTCTGGTCCAGGTGAAAACTGATGAGTACATTCTTGGAAAAGGATGGAGGCTTGGCTTACTGAATTATGTTTTGGGGCTGCAAACCCTAGGCCTCAGATTTGGGCCTAGCTGCCAGTTATAATGGCCAACAAAGCAAAAACAAAACTTTTATTTCAGGGACAATCAATACTGCAGAAAACAAGATTGTATAGAAGGCAGAATGCGTACCCTACCTGGATGTTTTATAAATAAGAACTCAGTAGCTAGCCCATTCGATGTTTGAAGAACACAGGCAAATTTGTTTTCATAATCTTCTTTTTTCACTTCTGATATATTGAGATGCACGGTCATTAGAGAAGTCCCATCTTCTAACGTTCTATGACTGTTTCAAGAAAAAATAATAAGGGCAAATTCAAATGTAGTGAGATTTGCAGTATCAAGAGTTACGAAATATTAACAAAAACCATGGTTCAATCTGAAAACGAATAGAGCTCACTAGACAGAATTTCTTCAACATCTCTTTCTTGCAAGAAATCTGCTGGCAGGGATACATACCATAAATGCCAAACACCACCAAGAAAGAGCAGTGAAGGCACACAAGGGGTGCTGTGGAGATACAGACCTAAAAATCATAGTATCAATATCAGTGTGAATCTTGAGCCTGTGTAAGAAATCATCTTATTTTAGAAGGGAATTAGTTACTTGTTTATTCTTCTCCCGATCTGCTAATTTCTACATGAAAGTATGGGAGTGGATCAAGATATGATGGAAAGAAAACAAATAAACAATGGGGATGATTAATAAAAATAAATATAGCTTCTACCCACATAAACCTCACTCTGCGGGCCATTCCTGGATACTCTGTGGCACTTAACCACACGGTGCTGCTGGATATCCACTGTGCAGTTACTGCTGGGGTTGTCTGTGGAAGGAGTTACTCAAATCGCCAGCCATATTCAATGCTGATGCCTGCATAGTTAACATAGTGGACAGGACCACACAAAATTCCTACCTTAGCTATACAGTATTAGCACCAACTACCAGCTGGTGGCTGACCTGGATATTCAAAACTGGTGCCCAGCCATGGCCCTGTCATGGAATATCCACATTAAATTCAGCCTCAAGTGGTCAAAGGTTTTAAAACCACTGACTGCTGGAGGCTGAATATCAGGGACATTGTTTATCAAATTTGTAATTATGTGGCTGTGCATGATGGTAGCTGTTTTATAAGGGGGTGCCTCGTACAAGCACATTTTCTGATGCTTATTTTAGGTCAACTTTATCAAGACAAGTCAGTATCTCATTGTTTATATAAAATACTAGCACAAGTAGTAGAAATCATGCCTACATTGCAGGTATGGACATTTACACCCACCCAATAGCAAGAGTAAATGCTTGCACCTAGAATTTAAATCTATCTGTAGATTAGTCTATGTTACAATCTACACATGTACATGTGTGCTCTGCCCATGATTCACCCAATCTTTGTCCTTGTACACGCCTACCAGCAAAGCACACACCATCACATCAAAGCAGATACTTTTAATATATATTTGAATGTTGCAAAAAGACACAAATGTAAAGGAAGGATTAGATTCTTATCTCGATAATCCTCTTTCCTGTAGAGCAGCATACGATTCCTTACAGGTGGGTTAAGCAACCCAACTCACGAGTTGCCTGCGGAAGACGCCAATCATTTTCTTCTCTCTGCCTCTTGTCTCTCTGAGCAGCGCCCCCTTTCCTCAGTCCGTACCAAGTGATAACCCCTAGGAGAGGAAATGAAAACAAGGGCGGGCTCAGGGAACGCCCCGATCCAGTTAAGTTCGATCTGCTCTGCAATAGTAAATAAGAGTTAATAAACAACCACCCAACAGGGCAACAAAGAATGGTGGAGATGCAAAAAGCCCACCTACCTGTGTGCAATTGGCACTAACACTTGTACAGCTCTTAGTAAGGCAAAATGTGCTGATATCGATTTCAGTACTAATATGCAGCTTTATCAAAGGCTCTACTTCTCTTTCTTGGCTGCTCCAAGCCAAGCCACTGGATACTCTTACAAGACTACAAACCTCTGCAGGCATAACATACATCTGGCATAAGGAATCGTATGCTGTTCTACAGGAAAGAGGATTATTGGCGTAATAACTTAATCCTTCCTTCCTGTGCAAACAGCATACGATTCCTTATGGATTGGATATATCAGAGCAGTCCCTTGAGTCTAGGGCGAGACAGATGAGCCTACAACCAGCAAAGAGGACCTGGAGGTCCCATCCATATGTGCCACCACACCCACTCTGTAAAATTGTGTAAAGGTAAGGAGAGTAGACCATATGGTTGCTCTACAAAGTTCGTCAGGTGGCACTGTCCTGGACTCTGCTCAGGAAGATGCCACACTTTAGGTTCAGTAAGCTTTCATGGCAAATGTTGGCTGCTTTCCACAGCCAATGTACGCCGAGGAAATAGCCATGCAGATCCATCAGGAAATAGAAGCTATAGAGGCTAGTCTGCCCCAATGGCTAGCACTGATCAAGACAAGTAAGTGGTCCAACAGGCGGAACTCATTTGTCACCTCAGGATAATGGAGAAGAACTCTCCTGACAACCAGCAACTTCAATACTTTGTCCTGCTTCTTCTTGCTTGTGGGCTGAAAAGCAGGAAGCCGCACTTCCTTGTTGACATGAAAACAGAAAAACTACCTCTGGTAGAAAGGAAGGTATGGTGCATAAAGACATCCCTGCCTCCATGAATCTGAGGAAAGGCTCTCTGCAAGATGACGCTTGCAGCTCCAACACCCTCCTCGCTGAAGTGACTGTGACTATGAAAATACTGTCCTTATGGTTAGATCCATAATAGACGCCTCCAACAGAGGCTTATACAGCGCTTTAGCGAGGGCCCATAACACAATGTTGAGATTCCATGTAGGGACGAGCTGCCACACTGGAAGGCAGAGCATGGACACATCTGGATGAGAGACCAAAGACTACTCAAACTCTGTCCACTCAAACTCTGTAACACAAAAGACCAGCTATTTGAGCCTTGAGAGATCCTACCGCCAGGCTCTTCTCTAGACCTTCCTGCAGAAAAGACAGGACTTTGGCAATGCAAGCCTGCAAGGGATCTAATTGCTTCTCCTTACACCAGAGCAAAAAAAGTTTCCATGCTTTTGCATAGGCCACTACATTTGTTGGTTTCTTCAATTGAAGAAGCGTTGTAATAACAATACCTGAATATCCTGTTTGTGCTAAGGCTGCGTGCTCAACAGCAATGCTGTAAGCCCAAAGTGTTCTGGATTCTCTAGGTTATGGGCTCCTAGGACAGAAAATCCTGACATCTGTTAACTTATGCCATGGCTGTGGCATTGTAGGAGAAGATCCTGATTGCTCTGCCTTTCAGCTGAATGGTTTTCAATTCTAATCTGTTGATAGACAAGCACCCTTGTACTGGATGACCCTCACAATGACCCCCCCCCCCCAACCGTAAAGACTAGCATCTGTTGTTAGAATCACCCAAGACTCTATGCAAAGAGGGAGGCCTATGGATAACGACTTCGACCAGAACCACCACTGAGAACTCTGCTGGCCAGGCTGTGACTGGAGACAGCCCCTCCGAGGCAACCAACGTGCTAACCGTGCATTCACCTCTGGAGCCTAACACTTGCAGGTAATGCCAAGCTGTAGGCATCAGTAGCTCCAAAATCTCCATGATCTAGAGTCTGGCACCAGCTCTATGGCTCCAATTTGTAATAGCCTTTGCACAGTCGCTCTGACCTTGGCCACTTTCTCTGGCCTTCCTGCCGGAGAGTCCAGAAAGGTGTCCTGGAGGGAATTGCAGAATTTGAGTTTGTAACCCTTTCGAATGTTGTCTAGTACCCACTGGTCTGTTGAAATCTGCATCCAAGTCTCCCAGAACCCAGAGAGTTTCCCTCCTATGCGGAAGTCAACCTGGTGTCATTGGGACTTCTTAGAATTTGTGGTGGAGCAAAAGCTGGATGTGGAGGCTCTTCTGGAGCTTTAAGCAAAAACCAAAATGATTATGAAAAACACACTACTAATAAGTATTGGAGGGACTGTGTCAAAACCTCTATCTAGGTCCTTGGAAGGACCTTTGTGACGAGGAGCCCACAGACCCATAACGTGGACATGGTTTTCTGTAGCCATGAAAGGAACTACAACTGGAACTTCTGGTACCTTGTGGCTTACCATCCAGCAAAGACTTGGGATGATGATCCATCATACTAGTCATCAAGTTGTCCAGTCCTTTCTCCCCCCAAAAAAATCTGCCTCTTAAAAGGGAGCTTGCTCAAGATGGATTCAGACACCGAATCTGCCACCCACTGCCTTATTCAGAGCATTCTGTGGGCAGAATTAAATATGCCAAAACTTTATTTAGGACCCTAAGCATCACAAAGGAAGCCGCAGCCATAACTTTAAGGCCTACTGTCAATGCCTCAAACTGCCGTTTGAGGACTAAGTCCATCCTGCGGTCCTGAGAATCCTTCAGGACTACTCCACCTTCACTAGGCAGAAAAGGTCTCTTTTAGTAACTTGAGCCACCAGAGAATCCACCTTAGGTAGAGTAAATAACTGTTGGAAATCAGAAGCCATGGTACTTGGTACTGCTTAACAGTGCAAGCTGGGCAGCAGAAACCTGCAGGGACTCTAAATCTAACTCCTTGTAACCATAATAACCTCAGTTAAGTCCGTCAGCTTAAATAGCCTGTGCGTCAGATCTTCTGTACAGATCTGCCATGTACTATGCCTGCATCAGCTTCTCAGTGCAGCTGGAAATGGAGAAGGGATTTCTACCTCAGATAGGTAAGGGTAGCTCCAGTGGCTTGTTTCTATGGACTGCGTTTTATTCAGTTTCCCAAAAAACTGAAATCTTTGACCCCTCACGTTCCCACATGATTCTTTGGGGGTGGAGGGGGGATGCAATCGACCTCTGTCCAAGCCTCCAACCACTTACTTGTAGGATCAAATCAGCCTACGCTCAAGCATCTGACTCAGTGGAGGAGAGTAAATAGTGGTGTGCTGCAGGGATCTGTGCTAGGATCAGTGCAATTTATTTATAAATGATCTAAAAATTGGAACTATGAGCGAGGTGATTAAATTTGCAGATGACAGTAAACTGTTCAAAGTTGTTAAAATGCATGTGGACTGTGAAAAACTGAAGGAAGACCTTAGGAAATTGGAAGACTGGGTGTCCAAATGATAGATGAAATTCAACGTGGCCAAATGCAAAGTGATGCACATTGAGAAGAATAATCCAAATCATAGTTATCGGATGCTAGGATTCAAGAAAAGGATCTGGGTGTCATTGTAGACAATAAGCTGAAGTCTTCCGCCCAATGTGCGCTAATGGCGGCCAAGAAGGCAAACAGGATGCTAGGAATTATTAGAAAAGGGACAGTTATAAAAACTAAGAATGTTATAATGCCTCTGTATCGCTCAATGTTGCAACCTTACCTTGAGTATTGCTTTCAGTTCTGGTCTCCTTATCTAAAAAAAAAAAAAGATAATGCCGCACTAGAAAAAGTTCAAAGAAGAGCAGCCAAGATGAAAAAGAGGTGGAACTCCTCCCATATGAAGAAAGACTAAAAAGGTTAGGGCTCTTCAGCCTGGAAAAGAGACGGCTAAGGGGAGATATGATTGAAGTCTACAAAATCTTGAGTGGTGTAGAACAGGTACAAAAGGATCGATTTTTTACTGCATCAAGATTTACAAAGCTCAGGGAACACTTGAAGTTACAGAGTAATACTTTTAAAACCAATAGGAGGAAATATTTTTTCACTCAGAGAATAGTTAAGATCTGGAATGTGATAAGAGCAGTTAATGGTTTTAAAAGAGATTTGGACAAATTATTGGAGGAAAAGTCCATAGTCTGCTGTTGAGACAGACACAGGATGGTTGCATGGAATGCTGCTAGTATTTGGGTTTTTGCCAGGTACTTGTGACTTGGATTGGCCTCCTTGAAGACAGGATACTGGGCTAGATAGACCATTGGTTTGACCCAGTAAGGCTATTCTTATGTTTTTTATGTTATGTTCTTATGCTACAGTGGGTGATCACTGCATGGTACGGTTTAATATTAAGACGGGTACAGAGAGGGCTTAATCAAAAGTAAAGATTCTAGACTTTTAAAAAACTAACTTTGTTTGGATGGGGAATTACATCAAGGAATTGTTGTCTGGATGGGAACGTCTGGAAGGAGTAGAAATGTAGTGGGCAAAACTGAAAGGAGTTATTGTAAGGGCGACAAATTCTTTGTGAGGCAAGTAAGTAAAAGTAAGAGAAAAAGAAGGCCACTTTGTTTCTCAAAAGTAGTAGCTGAGAAGGTAAGGACTAAGAGGTTAGCTTTCATAAACTAAAGAAGATCACAGAAAGAGGAAGACAGGCAAAAAAATCTGGAAAAGTTAAGAGAGGTTGGTCAAGTGGTCAGGAAAGCAAAGATACAAATGGAAGAAAAAATAGCTGACACGGTAAAATGGGGAGACAAGACATTTTTTAGATATATCAGTGATAGAGAGATGTGCAAAAGTGGCATTATGAGACTCAAAAGTGAAGGGGAGGAACATTTAGAAGCTGATAAAGTAAAGGCTGAATTGCTTAGCAAATATTTCAGTTCTGTCTTCATGGCTGAAGATCTGGGAGCAGGAGCACAGAAGACAAATATAAATAGGGATGGTGTAAGCTAAGTGTGCTTCTAGTTGTTACACTACTGTTTGTTCCTGCTCTGGCTGGTAATCGCGGAGGCTGACTCATTGAACTCTGGTTTATTTATAGATTATATAAATAAACAAATGAAAATCTTATATATATCTTATATATATCATCATATTCACTAGAGTACATTTAAATAAACCACGTGACTTGTACACATAAAATAAATGAAAATCTTATATATATATCATCGTATTCACTATTTAAATAAACCACGTGACTTGTACACATAAAATAAATGAAAATCTTATATATATATCATCGTATTCACTATTTAAATAAACCACGTGACTTGTACACATAATCAGTGAATTAAAGTGTTCAAAACAAATGAAAATGTTATATATATATATATCCTATATAATAAAACCCTAGAGCGCGCATGTGCTCTTGAAAAATCGTGATCCCTGGTGCCGTGTTTTCTGAACCGTGGCCGCGTTCCATTTTAGAAAGCGGCCAGGGATCACTCTGGACACTCCCCTCCTCACTCACCAACCTGAAGCAAGCTCCTCACCAACCGGAAGCAAGCCCCTTACCTCCCGCCCTCGCTCACCGCTGCCGCTGATCTTTCTCTTCGGGGCAGCCTGCGATCGTGGCCGGCTTTGGCGGGCCTCGTGAGCCGCTTTCCGGCCTCAGTGGCATGTTCCCTCTGACGCACGGGATCGCGTGGGAAGGAAGCATGCTTCAAGGTTGGGGAGCGGCCTGTGAGGTTTGCTGGGACTGGCCACCACGATTGTGGCCTGGAGCAGGCCAGAAGACGCCAGGATGCAGGGAGGGTAAGCAGGGGAATCAATACAGGGGGCCAGAGGGAGAGGGAAACGGGGCTGCTTTGGGGGGACGGGTGTGCTGAGGGGAGAAAGAAGGGGCCATGGAGAGACAGAGAGAGGGAAAGGGGGCTGCTTTGGGGGAGGGGTGTGCTGGGGGAGACAGAAGGGGCCATGGAGAGATAGGGAAAGGGGGCTGCTTTGGGGGGGAGGTGTGCTGGGGACAGACAGTTTTGCACTGGGGGGAAGACAGAAGGGGCCATGGAGAGACAGTTAGGGAGAGGGAAAGGGGGCTGCTTTGGGGGGAGGGGTGTGCTGGAGGCAGACAGCTTTGCTCGGGGGGGGGGGGGGGGGAGACAGAAGGACACAGACAGCGGCCAAGGAGAGAGAGATAAAGAAACACAGACAGACAGACACACATATATTCTAGCACCCGTTAATGTAACGGGCTTAACGACTAGTATATATATATATATATATATATATATATATAAAAGATTATAAGTATATATATATATGTTTTGAACACTTTAATTCACTGGTTATGTGTACTACAAGTCACGTGGTTTATTTAAATGCACACTAGTGAATACGATGATGATGTGTGGCAGAAATCAAATTGGTTTTGTTACCGGGTAATATCTGGGTTTTATGGAACAATAGAGTGGTCTCTTTTGGGATCTTTTGACCCTTTAATACAGTTCCTCATGTTATGGTGACCCCCAACCATAAAATTATTTTCGTTGCTACTTCATAATTGTAATTTTGCTACTGTTATGAATCGTAATGTAAATACCTGATATGCAGGATGTATTTTCATTGTTACAAATTGGATATAATTAAAGCATAGTGATTAATCACAAAAACAATAAGAACATAAGAATTGCTGCTGCTGGGTCAGACCAGTAGTCTATCATGCCCAGCAGTCCGCTCACGCAGAGGCCCTCTGGTCAAAGACCAGCACCCTAACTGAGACTAGCCCTACCAGCGAACGTCCTTGTTCATTAGGAACTTATCTAACTTTGTCTAGAATCCCTGGAGGGTGTTTTCCCCATGACAGATTCCGGAAGAGCGTTCCAGTTTTCTACCACTCTCTGGGTGAAAAAGAACTTCCTTATATGTAATTATATATTGTGAAATATTTATTTCCAATTACAATATATATTGTGAAATATTTATTTCTAATTACAAATAAATGTATGTGGGCATATCTGCATGTGGGCGGACCTGCCTGGAGACGTTTAGAGGAGCGGTGTCTTGAGACCATCGGAAATATGTGTTTTCCGATGATCTTAAGCCACCCCTGTGAAAGGGTCGGTCGATCCCAAAAGGGGTCGCGACCCACAGGTTGAGAACCGCTGCTTTAAGGTAGGGATCCCCAAAGTCCCTCCTTGAGGGCCGAATCCAGTCGGGTTTTCAGGATTTCCCCAATGAATATCCATGAGATCTATGTGAATGCACTGCTTTCAAAACATTGGGGAAATCCTGAAAACCCGACTGGATTCAGCCCTCAAGGAAGGACTTTGGGGACCCCTGCTCTAAGGTATGGTCATCATGTTATGAACCAGCACCTGTGTACCAGAAGACCTTTGCATTCCCTTCTATTGGTTGACAGTTCAGTGCTTACATTTTCATAAAACCTGGCTCAAGCGAACGAGGCTCTTATTACATTGCTCTTGAAGCCAGGTAAGGAAGCTGAATTGCCGGGGTCCTATCGCCCCATTTCTTTAATAAATGTTGACCTCAAACTCTTTGCTCGCATGCTGGCTGATCGTTTGGCTCCTCATTTACCACGGCTTATTCACGAGGATCAGGTTGGATTTGTTCGGGGCCGTCAATCTGTCCACAATGTCCTTAAAGTATTTCTTGCCCTTGCTCAGTGTCAATCCCAACAAATTCAAACTCTATTTGTTAGTCTTGATGCTTCTAAGGCATTTGATAGCATTCACTGGTCCTTCTTATTTCGCACCTTGGAGTACGTGGGGCTCGGTGGGTTTTTTCTGGATGCTGTGCGTTCACTCTACTCCAATCCTATGGCTTCTCTGCTTGTTAATGGGACTCGCTCAGACTCTTTTCCTATTCTTCGCGGTACCCGGCAGGGTTGCCCTCTTTCTCCTCTTCTGTTTCTTCTTTCTTTGGAACCCTTGCTATGCACTCTTCGGGGGTTCGCGGAGGTCCGGGGTCTTTCGGTTGGCGACTGCGAACTTAAGACTCTGGCGTACGCGGATGACATGTTCTTAATTCTTACCCGGCCCGAGGACTCTCTCCCGGCGGCTCTGGATCTTATTTCTGAATTTGGTTTCTACTCGGGGCTGTCTCTCAATTTAGATAAATCCTTGGCCTTACCCTTTCCACCGGATTTATGAACTTCGTGGAGGGGTGCTTTTCCTCTTCGTTGGGCTGATTCCGCTTTGCGGTACCTGGGGGTTACCATTCCGCTGGATTTATCTACTCTGTACCGGTTGAATGTGACGCCATTGTTTCAAGCTCTACAAAATAAATTACACCTTTGGGAAACTCTTCCTTTCTCGCTTCTGGGTCGCGTACATTTGTATAACATGCTTTTGGTTCCCTGTTGGCTTTATGTTTTTCAGGTTCTTCCCCTTTATTTGACTTTTCGGGACGAGCGTAGACTCGAGCGCCTGGTCCAGAAATTTCTTTGGGCTGGTAAAAGACCTCGTTTGTCTTATAAGCGGGCAGCGACTCCCTGGTATAGAGGTGGTTTGGGTTTATTGAATCTTAGATACTTGACAGTTGGTTGTGGCATGAGGTATATCAACGACCTCTTTAGGGGTACTTCAGCGTTCACTAACACTTCTCTGGAACTTTCTTGTTTTTGTTCTGCTCACTTTAGTGCCTATCTGCATTCTATCCCTTCTCTTGAACCTGAGTCTCTTTCTGTGAAAATACTGCACAGACCCTTGCGGAAGGTTTGGCGCTGGATTTGTAAATTTCACGATCTTTCTCCCTCTGTCTCTCCTTTACTGCCTCTTCGCTTTAATGGTTCTTTCCTGCCTGGGATTGATGGGCCGAGTTTTGCTCGGTGGGAATCAAGGGGCATTCATTATATATTTCACTTGGTTGATGATGATGGAACTCCTAAGTCCTTTGCTCAATTGCAAATAGATTTTGATCTTCCCTCTGCCGACTATTTTGCTTACATGCAAATCCATCATTAGCTTTCTTCCTTATCTCCTAGTTCCTTGCATGCCTCCTGTCATGAGTCGTTGTCCACGGCTTTTACCATTGGTTCCCAACAACCGGTCCCTCTCAAGTTCCATCATCGCCACTTGAAGGATGAATGCCCTTTGTTTGACCATTCCCGACTACGGGATGCTTGGTCTGGAGATCTTGCTGTTGATTTGCCTTCTGATATACTCCTTCAGGCGGTTCGCCGTCTGTCTACTTTGTGCAAATATACAACATTTTGGGAACAACATTTTAAATTGATTTTTCGTTTATATATCTCCCCTAGAAGGGCTTACTTATCCCACTTCCGCCCTGATGCAATCTGCCTTCGTTGTCAGGCTCCGGAAGCAAGCTTGGGACACATGTTCTGGACTTGCCCTAAAGTGCAACTTTTTTGGACAGCTATCTTTGCCTTTGTGGAGAATCTTTGGCATGTCCACATTCGCAGCTCCCCTTTGATTTTGTTTGGGACTGTTCCTCATTATTTCCCACGTTCTAAAGGACTTGCAGCCTTCCTTAAGTGGTCTATCTTGATTGCACTGAAATGCATCTTGCTGAAATGGCTTGAAGCCGACGCTCCGGACTATTCCCTTTGGAGATGCCGAATGATTTCCCTTCTGATGTGGGAGAGGAAGGATGTGACTGATATGTCTTCTCGCCAGGGCCGCCTTTTCCAGACCACTTGGGAACCTTTTTGGTCTACTCTGACCCCTTTGGCTCGTAGCCGAATACTCAATTGATGCTTTTATTTGTATTTACCCTTTTGGTTTGCTTGGTGTATTCCTTTCTTTTTTCTCATGTTCTTTGCTCCATTGCATTTGAGGGAGGACCCGGGGGTGGGATTTGGGGGGGGGGGAATTTTGGTTTTGGGTGGTTCTGGGGGGGGATTCTTATCGGGTTTCTGTATACTCTGTTGAGCTGGATTTATATTTTGTTCTGTTGCCTGTTGCTTTTTTGATTGCTCAATAAAAATATATTTGACCATAAAACCTGGCTCAAGATTCATGCATTTTAATTTCAAAATATACTTACATCGGCATTCCTGTCACAATTCTGCTGCTGTTATAATAGTCTTTTGCGAACATATCATTGACATTCCAAGATAATGTAAAATCAGCTGCACTGTATAAGGCACTGCAAACCAAACTGACCTGACAACCTATCAAAAAAAAAGGAAAAAAATAAATCTAATTAGTCTGACCTCAGTGATTAATTAAAGAAGTCACTGTCTTCCTCTGGTAAAATCATACTAGCTTGGATTCAGCAATGTCAAACAAATCTATTTACTTTCCTATATTGGGTGACCATAAGCTAAGCATCTGATGTCAAATACTAGGAAATGACCATTTTTGAAAAGAAGAAAAACATTTTTCTGGTTTGAAAATGGCCATTTTATCTATGGATATTTGAACATTTTTCCCAAAACATCTAAACTTGGATTTAGACATCATATAGAAAATGCCCCTCCATGTGAATTGAATGCTGTATAGTACACTTCTTATTCTAACCCATAAAGTTTTCTATTCATATCTGGCATTATCGATTATACTTTACACGGCCACTCGTGCATTGTGTTCCATATATTCGAATTGGTTAGCTCTACCTATCCCAAAATTTGCATGCCATGAATTAACCCACAATTCTGCTTTTTTTCTGTCTTGCCCCAAAACTATGGAATGACCTTCTCCCATTGATTCGTGCTGAACTATCATTTCTCAAACTTAAAACTCTGTTAAAAACCCCATTACTTTACCTTGGCAATTTCATGAAGATTTGCAATGGATGACTGAATGACCAAAATATGCACAAAAGCCTTAAGCTACAACATTTATCTCTATCCCTTGCAGTTCAAGGTATCATCAGCATTCCACACTCTTATTCAAAAACAGCAAGTATGTTAAGCCCATCAGCCAAAAGCCTAGACTTGAACTGCAAGGGATAGAGATAAGTGCTATAGCTTAAGGCTTATGTGCATATTTTATACTAGCACTCATCCAATCACAGTTCTAACACACTAGCGGGAAGTAATTTTATGGTCACTCCCAAGTACCTCTGTTAGGCCTCCTCCAGCTTAAGAAAGTAAGGCTGGAATGTAGTGTTTAGCTCTGAGGAAGTTTTTTTAAATACATTTTAAAATTATAAAATAATTTATTACTAAATTAAAAATTATTTGATTATGAAATTATAAAACTGATAGGGAGTTATAAAATTAACAAAAAAACATAGGGAGGAGGAGGTTTTTGAGCCAATGAGGTAGCTCATGAAATGAGTGGATTCTTAAAAAATGCCGAACCGTTTTCTAAAAGCACATCAGCTTTTGGTGATAAAAATAAGTGACTGGTCCAGGGGGTGCCGGTCAGTGTCAGAGACTGCTAGAAAGCCTGTGGTGGAATGCACCGGGGAGGGGCCTGAGGCTCTGATTGGCCCAAGTTGTTTAAGGCCCCTCAGGTAAGTGAATAATTAAATACCTCTACAAAAATGTTCAGCGGTGAGTACGCCTTTCAGCGCTATAGAAAAAATAAATAGTAGTAATATTTGGGAAAAGGGGACAATGTCTAGAATGCAGTATATAGCAATGCCCATAGCATGGGAAATAAAGTTTTGGATCTAGAGGCTGTGATTTAGTGGTGATCACAGAAATGTGGTTCAGGAAGAACCATAACTGGGATACAGTTATATCGGGTTATAATCTGTTCAAGAAAGACATGGAAAGAAGAAAAGGAGGGGGAGTGGTGTTATATTTTAAAGATCATATTAAAGTCACACAATTGCATACAGAGTAAGGAAGAGGTCAATCTGGAAAGAGGGAATGGAAAATGTTTTTACATTGGTGTTATATATAGGCCTCCTTCATTGGACAAAGATTTAATTGAATACATTCAAAATATAACTGTAAAAAGGGGAAGTATTACTAATAGGCAATTTGAAATATCCCAGATGTTGATTGGAATATCCCAATTGCGGGGCCTCCTACAAATAGGGAAAAATCTACTAGTACTACTATTTATCATTTCTGCAGTGCTGCTAGAGGTATTGGACAGAAAATAAAGGGAAGGGTTAAATGGCCATTTTTCTTGATAGAGGAGGGTAAATAGTGGAGTGCCACAGGGATCTGTATTGGGACCAGTGCTATGTAACATTTATAAATGATCTGGAAATTGGAACTAAACTGTTAAAAGTTGTGAAAGGAAATGCGGACTGTGAAAATTTGCAGATAGACCTTAGGAAACTGTACGAATAAGCATCCAAATGGCAGACGAAATTTAATACAGACAAATACAAAGTGGCGCACATTGGGAAGAATAACCCAAATCATAGTTACCGGACACTAGGGTTCACCTTAGGGGGTCAGTGCCCAAGAAAAAGATCTAGGTGTCATCATAGATAATACACTAGAACCTTCTGCTCAATGTACAGAGGCAGCCAAAAAAGCAAACAAGATGCTAGGAATTACTAGAAAAGGGATGGTAAATAAGACTAAGGGCTCCTTTTACTAAAGTGCGCTAGCGGTTTTAGCGCATGCGCTAAACGCTAACGCCTCCATAGAGCTTGCATTAGTATTTTTCATTTAGCGTGTGGTTAGCGCACGATAAAAACACTAGCGCACCTTAGTTAAAGGAGCCCCAAGAATGTTATAATGCCTCTGTATTGCTCCATGGTATGACCTCACCCTGAGTATTGTGTACAACTCTGGTCACCGTATCTCAAAAAAAGATATAGCAAAATTAGAAAAGATTCAAAGAAGAGTGACCAAGATGATAAAGGAGATGGAACTCCTTTCGTATGAGGAAAGACTAAAGAGGTTAGGCACTTCAGCAAGGAAAATAGACAGCTGAGGGGAGACATGATTGAAATTTACAAAATCCTGAGTGGTGTAGAAGTGAATCAATTTTTTACTCCACCAAAAATTACAAAGACTAGGGAACACTTGATGAAGTTAGAGAGAAATACTTTAAAATCCTATAGGAGGAAATATTTTTTCACTAAGAGAATAATTAAGCCCTGGAACATTTTGCCAGGGGATGTGGTACGAGTGGTTAACGTAGCTAGTTTTACAAAAGGTTTGGATAAGTTCCTGGAAGATAAGTCCATAATCTGCTATTGAGACAGACATAGGGGAAGCCACTGCTTGCCCTGGGATCAGTAGCTTGGAATATTGCTACTATTTGGGATTTTGCCAGGTACTTGTGACCTGGATTGGCCAGTGTAGAAATAGGATATTGGGCTAAATGGATCAATGGTCTGATCCAATATGGCTATTTTTATGTTCTTATATATACAGCGTTGTACATTAACATGTAAGAGACAATCCCTGCTCAATAGAGCTTAGAATCTAATTAAAACAGATAAACAGGAGTTAGGGAATTTCTCACAGACGGAATGATAAAACGGACAGGGGTACTTTACAAGTGTGTAGGAGTTAGGAGTTACAAGAGGCCTAAAAAAAGGGGGGGAGGCTTTTACTCTAGATTTGAATAGATGCGAGATGGAGCTTGACGTGCTGGCCCAGGAAGTCTGTTCCAGGCTTACGGTGTAGCAAGATAGAAGGGACAGAGTATGGAGTTGGCAGTAGAATAAAAGGGCACAGACAAGAGAGACTTACCCGATGAAGTTCCTGGGGAGGAGTATAAGGAGAGTTGAGAGAAGAGATACTAAGGAGCTGCAAAGTAAATGCACTTGTAAGTCAACAAGAGGAGTCTGAACTGTATGCAGACATGGACAGGGAGCCAATGAACTGACATGAGGAGCAGGATAATGTGAGCATAGCAACACTGGCAGAATAAAAGTCATGCAGCAGAATTTTGAACAGATTGAAGGAGAGTTCCTGAATTCCAGCAGTTAGTAATGGAACCCAAGTTGAATGGACTTAGTGCTTACGAATGGGGAGAGTGTTTCTGATGTTATGGTGTGTGATCATATGGCATCCAGTGATACTATATGGTGTGGTTTAATATTAAGACAGGTTTAGAGAGGGTTCATTCAAAAGTAAAGATTCTAGACTTAAAAAAAAATCTTAACTTTGTTCAGGAGGGGGATTATGTCAAGGAGTTGTTGTATGAATGGGAACATCTGGAAGAAGTAGCAAAGCAGGGGGCAAAACTAAAAGGGGCTATTGTAAGGGCAAAAAACCATTTTGTAAGTAAAGTAAGAAAAAGTAAAAGCAAAAGATGGCTGCTTTGGTTCTCAAAATTAGTAACTGAAAAGGAAAAAGAGGTTAGCCATCTTAAGTTACAAAAGATTGCAGAGAGAGGAAGACAGGCAACAATATCTGGAAAAGTTAAGAGAAGCTGGTAAAGTAATCAGGAAAACAAAGATAGAACTAGAAGAAAAAATAGCCAACACAGTAAAATGGGGATGTAGCACTTTTTAGATATATTAGTGAAGAAGGAAATGCAAAAGTGACATAGTGAGATTTAAAGGTGAAAAGGAGGAACATGTAAAATCTAATAAAGATAAAGGGCCGGGAGCAGGACTGCATAATTCAAACACAAATAAAAATTAAGATGTGGTAGATTCTGAACAATTTTCAGATGACTGTGTTAGGGAGGAGCTAGCTAAATTAAAAAGGTGGACAAGGTGATGGGGCCAGATTGCATACATCCAAAGGTACTGAAGGAGCTTAAGGAAGTTCTGGCAGCTCTCCACAAAAGCAGAAGTAAAGAAGAGGTAGAGAACTACAAGCCGGTAAATCTGACTTCTGTAGTAAGAAAAATCATAGAAATGCTTTTAAAACAGAATAGTGAAGTTTCTGGAATCCAATGAATTACAGGGCTTGAGGCAACATGGTTTCACTAGAGGTAGGATTTGTCAGACAAATCTGATCAATTTCTTTGAGAGCTGGATAGAGGGAGAGCGCTAAATGTGGTGTATTTAGATTTTAGCAAAGTCTTTGACACTGTTCCACACAGGTGTCTGATAAATAAACAAAGTGCCCTCGGTACAGGCACCAAAATGATGAACTGAGTTAGGAACTGGTTGAGTGGAAGGCGACAAAGGGTAGTACTAAATGGAGCTCACTCTGAGGAAAGGGATGTTACCATGGTATGCCATAAGGTTCAGTTCTTAGGCCTGTTCTTAACATTTTTGTACGTGATATTGCTAAGGGCTGTCTGTAAGATTTGCCACTTTGTGGATGATACCAAAATCTGCAATAGGGCAGACACCCCCTGATGGCATGGATAACATGAGGAAGGACCCAATGAAGCTTGAAGAATGGTCTGGAATTTGGCAACTCAAATTTAATGCTAAGAAATACAGGGTAATGCATTTGGGCTGCAAAAACCCAAGGGAATGGTGCAGTTTAGGGGGGGAAGAACTTTTGTGTAGAAAGAGGAGCAGGACTTGGGTGTGACAGTATGTGATGATCTTAAGGTGGCCAAACAGGTAGAAAAGGTGATAGCAAAAGCTAGGAGGATGCTTGAGTGCACAGGAATGGCTAGTAGGAAAGAGATAATAATGTCCCTGTGTAAGACTTTGGCGAGACCTCATTTAGAATATTGTGTACAATTCTGGAGACCACACCTTCAAAAAGATATAAAAAGGATGAAGACGGTCCATAGTAAGGCTACTAAAATGGTCAATGGTCTTATCATAAAGTGTATGAAAACAGACTTAAATATCTCAATATGTACACTTCAGTGGAAAGGCATGAGGGTAAAAATGCTAGACCTTTAAACATCTACTGTACGTGGCTTTAAAATACAACTTATTTCTATAATAATGAGGGTGCATAGGATGAAGGTAAAAAAGGGATGAACTAAGAAGTAACCTCAGAAAATACTTTACACAGAAAGGGTAGTGAATGCATGGAATGGCCTCCTGGTGGAAGTGGTGGCAATGAAAATATCTGAATTAAAGAAAGCTTGGGATAAGTACATTGGATCTCTAAGGGAGAGGAAGGAATATTAAATAGCATAGATAGGCAGACTAGATAGGCCATATGGTCTTTATTTGCCTTCATTTTTCTATGCTCCTATGGTCTTTTATTATTTATATCATTATACTCTGGCTTGGATGCTGTGGATTTAGAAGTGGGATGCAGAATGCAAAGCTCTGACAATCCCCAGTGGCCCTCATTGTTCACATTCAAAACAACCAAACTTGTGGTTTCAGCTTTGGCTGAAACAAGGCAATGAATTTCAGCTACAGTTTCAGTTTCAGCCAAACCTTAAAAAAAAACAACAATTTGGGTCAGCCTCTATTCATAGGGAGATAAGACTTCAGCTTTGCCTTGCCTTTTCCCCATACTCACAGGGCCAGATTCTGTAAATGGTGCCTACAAATTAGGTATCTATTAGTGTGGCGCTTTAGTGAGGTTCTATACAAGTTAGGCACACTTTATAGAATCATGCTTAAATTAGCTTAGGCACTGATGGGCATCCTAACACTAGGTGCACCCTGTTTATGCCAGGGCTTTCTTGGCTTAAATGAGTGCGCTTAAGTCCAAAACAGGCATCTACAGGCAAAACTTGTCCACAATCTGCCCCCTCATCATGCCTTGGATTAGGCCCCTACCTAAAAGTAGTAGGTGCTTAACATCCAATTAAATGCAATTTATGTCAATTAAAAGATGCTGATTAAGCCTATTAAACAATTTAAGCTAGGCACCTACATCAGCTAGGCACCATTTATAGAATCAGGGCCACAATCTTTAACTTGGACCAAAAATGGAACTTTCAGCACTACAGACTCCTTCCAGACTCCATTGATCCTGGAAGAAAATATTATGAACAGTATAAAAAACTGAACGCAAAACTATAGGACCTGATGAGATTAATTCCAGGATACTGAGG
Source organism: Geotrypetes seraphini (assembly GCF_902459505.1). Lineage (NCBI taxonomy): Eukaryota > Metazoa > Chordata > Amphibia > Gymnophiona > Dermophiidae > Geotrypetes > Geotrypetes seraphini. The sequence goes on along the minus strand of NC_047089.1, from coordinate 146,981,573 downwards.
AAACTCAGAGGAGTCCTGGTGGGTCCTCTTAAAGATTTATTTAATAAATCCTTAGAGAAGGGAGAAGTTCCACAGGATTAGAGAAGAGCAAATGTGGTCCTTTTTCACAAAAATGGTAACAGAGAAGTGGAAAACTACAGGCCAGTAAAAGAAATGGAAGCACTGTTGACAGAAAGGATCGTGAACTTTCTAGAATCCAGTGAAATGCAAAATCTGAGACAACATGGTTTTGTCTTTTTTTTAATTCTTTATTTATTGAGTTTGAAATAACATACAAGTATTTCAACTTGAACAGGAAAAACCAAAAAGAAAAGAGTTAATAATTAACTATCTCAAGGAAACAGATTCTATCCTTCTTAGACCTCAACAATCTATAGAGGGAATGGTCTTAGACAAGGAACCAAATTATTAGGAAGAAAATAAGAGAGAAAACTAAAGGCTTAACGGTGGCTCCTACAATCAATTATTACTTCCTTTTATGTTCTGGCGATCTACTTTAAGTCCAGAAAAGACCTCAAATGGTCAGGAACAAAAAAAGTATATTTTATCCCTGCATATTTAATGAGGCACTTGCATGGATACATCAATTGAAAAGTCGCTCCAATCTCTTTAGTTTCTTAACTCATGACAAGGAAACGTTTTCTTCTTTCCTGAGTTTCTTTATTCACATCAGGGAATATCCATAATCGCTGGCCAAAAAATGGAATTTGTGATTTACGGAAATAAAAGTTTTAAAACAGAATTTAAATCTTCCTGAAAAATAAAAGAAACAAGCAGAGTAGCTCTGTCTTCAATTGTAGCTATTGTTGATTCCAAAATCTCTGAGATATTTCCCAAGTCCATTGTAATATGTTGTGTTTCATTCTCCATTCCTGGCTTGCTCCCTGGCTTTTTTGAAGCAGGCAAATAATGGGCTCCTTTTACGAAGCCATGTTAGCAACTTTATCGCACGTGACTTTTTATCGCGTGCTAGCCGAAAAACTACCGCCTGCTCAAGAGGCGGTAGCGGCTAGTGCGGCCGGAAAATTAGCACGCGCTATTACGCGCGTTAAACCGCTAATGCAGCTTCGTAAAAGGAGCCCAATAAACCTTATTTAAAGGGGGTATAGCCTCAGGAGCGAAGCCAAGATTTTGTATTAGATATTTTCTGAACAATTCTACTGCAGAAATTTCCACAGACCTTGGGAAATTTAACAGTCTGAGATTAAGCCTTCTGTTAAAATTTTCTATTTGCTCCATTTTTCTGTGTATCATTAATTTGTCTTTAACCAAAGTATCTACTGCTGATTTTAAAGTAGTTGTCTTCATTTAGGGCACTAAATTTAGGGCTCCTTTTACAAAGGTGCGTTAGCGTGTTTAACGCATGCATGCTAGCCAAAAAATACCGCCTGCTTAAAAGGAGGCGGTAGTGGGTAGCGCTATTCCACGCGTTAAGGCCCTAACGCACCTCTGTAAAAGGAGCCCTTAATCTCATTATCGGACTTAGGGCTCTTTTTACAAAGGTGCGCTAGCGGTATGCCGCAAGCGCTAGCCGCTACCGCCTCCTTTTAAGCAGGTGGTAATTTTTCAGCTAGCGTGTGCTAAAAACGCTAGCCCACCTTTGTAAAAGAAGCCCTTAGAGCAGGGGTGTCCAATGTCGGTCCTCGAGGGCCGCAATCCAGTCGCGCCAGCTCTCCTTCTGTCACTTCCGGGTCCCATGCCTAGAAAATGACGTCAGAGGGAGAGCTGACAGCGAGTTGGTGATGTTGCTCGCACCAGGTATGTTAACGATTGTAAGGGGAAAGGGAAGGGGAGCGCAAGGCAGAAGGGGGCAAGGAAGGTGCACCATGGCCCCGGGCGCCTGTCACCCTTGCTATGCCAGTGCTACCATCTCCTCAGAAATGAAATAAAAACATGAAAGATAAAAATCAATTGCAATGATTTACTTCAAATAGCAAATGTATTCACCTCTTTTCCCCATAATACAAAATTTACCGCCTCTTTTACAAAGCCACACTAGCGGCTGCCGCTTGGCAAAAGCCTCAAAAGGCTAGATTCACAAAGCAAATGGATTGTGTACCGATCGGTTTGCCACCTCTTTACGAGCAAATTTCCCTCCGGCCCGATTCACTTACCTCTCTGCCGACCAACCTCCGATCCGCGCATGCAAATGAGGGCAACGGCATGCAAAGTAGACAGGGACGCAATTCACAAATCAAAACCCTGCAACACCGACTGGGCTGACCAATCACAAATAAGCGACTGCTGAGGACCAGTCACTCAAGCCCTTTCCGACTGCCCTGCTCTCTGCCCTGTCAGCCCCGAACTCTCCTGCAGGCCCAGATTGCCTGCCTGCCCCAACTCTCCCACCCTGCCCCACAGTGCAAGCCCATCGTTTTAACCCACGGGCCCTAAGTGGGTTAAAACAACAGGCTCCAAAAGTTTAAAAAAATCTCTGACGGGCCCGGAGGTCCAGCGCATGCGCAGACCATCTACAGATGGTTTGCGCATGCACTGGGATCGTTATCGAACGATCTGGGCAGGCAGAGGGGGGCATTCCTCCGATCACCCCCATCTGCATATTGGGACTTTGAGAATTCATCGGACCTGCCCGCATCGGGCAGGTTCGTGAATCTAGCCCAAAGTCCTTTAAATTCCTATGGGCTTCGAGGCAGTTACCACAGCGCAGCTTTGTAAAAGAAGGGTGTTAGTAAAGTAATAATCTTTAGTTTCAAAATAAAATGCATTAACTCCTCTGGAGCATTCCAGCCAGCAAGCAGTATTCTAGACAAGTCTTTATCCCTTTTCAGTTTAAAACATTGGTACAATAAAACATGGGAAAAAAATAATTGCAGAATCTCTTACCAAGCTCTACTTCAATTGAGTTGTTTTTAGGGAAAATAATTACTGCTGGTTTCCTCTTTCTGTAGACTTAAAAAAAATAATAATAAAGCATAAAAAATTAAGAATTAGATTGAAATTACAGTATGTGAAGTCAAAGCAACTATTTAAGAATTTCCTTCTTCATACATTTTACCTATTTGAATAGGTCAAGATGAAAAAAAATTAAAAACATTTTAATAATTAATAGATGCTAACAATGTACTAGCAAAAATGTTCCCTAAATATTATTTACATCCATTTAAGAAATCCACACTCACAAAGATAAAGGGGCCCATTTACCAATATGTATTAAGCACCTAAAATATGGTTTTACAGTGCAATAACTGTTAGTGCACAACTGCATTAATAGGTTTTGCAGCTGGTATTTTAGCAGTTGCCATGTGGTAAAGTGCATATTAACCCCTTAAATTCCATAGAAAGTGGTAAAAATTGCACATGCAATTTAATTGAACAAGCCAATTAGCACCAATAATTGTCATTTTAACAAGCAGTTATTGGTACTACTTAAATTAAATTACAAGTTATGTGCATATATTTAGGCACAGCATCCGGGTCATGGGCGGATCAGGGGTGTTACATTAAGCTACGTGTGCAATTATAGAATAAGGGCATCCATGTCTAAATTTAGATGCAGGCGTTTGCACTGCATTTTCGTTGGTGCAAATAGCTGTACCTAAATTTAGTCATGGTTCCTGGGCATAACAACTATTCTATAAAGCGTGCCTAACTTTAAGTTTATAGAATAATGCTTTTTTTGTGCTGATTTTATGGGCACCATATATAGAATTTATCCCCAAGTGCTTTTTGTGTTAGGGTGCTGGTTATGGGTTTCCCGGCATTTTGCAGGTAGCACGTAGGAAATACCATGCACTAACCGGCAGTTCTGCAGTTAGTATGAGCTCTAACTCTGATTCTTATTACCACAGACTACCTGGAATTTTAACACAGGGCCTGTAAAACAAAATGTAGAGACTACCGCCAATACTTGCTGCATTAAATTTGCAAGCAAAACCAAAAAAGCAGATCAGTCCAAACAAAGTCCAATTTATTAATATCAATGACTCAACGTGGCTACGTTTTGCCCCCAGATTGCATTAGGGGTAGTGACTGCAGGGGAAGGCAACAAGAAATAAACCCCCGCTAATCAACACACAAACAACCCAAAATCCCATGAAGCACCAGCGGCAGTGGTCCTGAGCTGCAAGTCCCCTTCCCTCCCTCAAGCTCTGAAGCACTAGAAGCTGTGGCAGTCCTGAGCCATGAATACCACCTCCCTCCCTCAAAACCCAAGCCCAGAAGCAGCTGAGATGGGAACCCCCCTCCTTCCCCGAAGCACCAGCATGACAGTGGTTTTAAACCGCAAATCCCCACTCCATCAAGCCCCCAAGCTCCAAAGCAGCTGAACCAGGAATCCCCCTCCCTCCCACCCACCCTGAAGCACCAGCGCAGCAGCATTGCTGAGCCACAAAACCCCCCTCCCTCATGTGGCAGAAGCAGGCAGTGGTCCTGGGCCGTGAACCCCCTGCTCCCTCCCTCCCTTACCCAAAGAGCAGCCGGTCAGCAGGTGGCAGTCTCAAAACAGGCTGCTTGCGACCAGTTCCAGTAGGGCCTTTCTTCTGATGTGTCAGTGTGTCGGAGAAAAGACCCTGCTAGGGCTAGCCGTGGACAGCCTGTTTTGAGGCTGGCTCCTACTGACTGGCTTTGCTTTAGGTAAGGGAGGGAGTGAGAGGGTTCGCGGCTCAGGATGGCCACCTGCTTCTGCCGTTTTGGGGCTCAAGGGAGGGAAGAAGGCTTTGCCGCTCAGGACCGCCGCTGCGCTGGTGTTTCAGGATGGGAGGGGGGACTTTCAATCAACCAGAAAAACAGTTATCTGGTATCCACCAATCCCTGTGGGTACAGAATAATTGAGATTCTACTGTAATTGGACCTTAATAATCAGTTATCGGTGCAAACTGGCTTTAATTTAAATTTTATACGTGTAAATTTAGGCACCTGGATCCACATGTAAATTTACATGTGGCTCCAAAAAGGAAGTACAGCCCTATAGGAGGGTCATAAGTGGATCAGGTATGTTGCTCCAATTTATGCATGCTGTTAAGGACTAAGGGGATCGATGCCTAACTTAGGCATGAGGATTTACACCGGACTTCAGTGGTGCAAATCCCTGTGGTTAAAGCGCTTAGGCTGGATCACAGCATAAGCACTATAAATGGTGCCTAACTTAAGAGCACTGTTTACAGAATAGTGCTTAGTGCTATTTTCCGTTGATACCAATTTTTGGAATTTGGTCCTATGTGTTTAGTCTCTAAGATAACTCCTTTGAAATAAATATTTGAAAAAATGATGATATTTACCATTCACAGTCCAGCCAATAGCGCGTGAAATGTTATACAGTTTCTCATCATATGCATATGTTACTTCACAGGTGTAGTTCCCTTCATCATCTTTAGTCATGTTTTCTATAGTGAGGTCAAAGCCTATAGCTGTAAACTTTGAACGACTAGTATCCAGGGGTTTACACTCCTAAAAAAAATAAATTAGTATGATGTCAAATTTCTTATTTTGTGTCCTGCCTCGTTTTCCATATGGCATGCAATTCCACTTTAATACGGCCACTTGAACTTAAAGGAGAACAATCTTCTATTCAGGCGACGATAATATGCACAATTCAAGACAAGAGGAAATTTAAAATACAAGTGCCCCCAGAACAATGGTTTTGAACAGAGATTCACAAGAAGTTTGTAAGAATCTGTCTTCTCAATTAGGTATTTTAATTTTTTCAGCATTTGTAGATATCTTCTCTGTGACAGGAAAACAGCAGAATTTGCATATTCTCTTGCTCTGAATGAAACTGGCAGTTCTGAACTTGTCACTTAAGTAAAACTAAAAAAAAAAAACAACCCTTCAAAAGTAATTTAAATGGGTCACAAAAAAAAAAACCCTGAGCGGTGACTATCAGTCAACTTATTTAAATTTTTTAAAAAGCACTCCACAATGTCTGCTCAGCATTGAGAAACAATTCTGATTACATATGTAGAGCTCACAAGGTAGTTCACATCCTGTGGCTTTCAAACACTGTGACAGGGACATGGATAGTTCAAAATACATTTATGCTTGTTGGGTAATTTGCTCATGTTTTTGTTATGCTTGAAATTTTGACTACATGGTGCATTTTAAAGATGATTTCTGATGCTTTTGTGCTCCTTAAAAAAAAAAAAAAGAAAAACCCCTTAAACTTTTCTTTCATTAAGTAGGTTTTTGAAATCATCTAGCTTTACTGGAGTGATCTTAGATGCATTAACATATTTCTGTCTATCCCAATTAGATTGCAAGCTCTTCTGAGCAGGGGCCATTTATTACATGTTAAATATACAGCGTTGCATTTTCATGCTATGAAGCAGAGACATAGGGCTCCTTTTACTAAGATGTGCTAGTGTTTTTAGTGCGTGCGGTATTGCCACACGCAATAACCCTGCACTACACGCCATGAACTAACGCCAGCTGAATGCTGGCATTAGCGTCTAGAGTGCGCTAAAACTGCTAGCGCAGCTTAGTAAAAGGAGCCCGTAGTGAAGCTACTGAATTTTTATATGTGATTGAACACTGGAAATGTCAATATCAGACTTAAGATATAGTACGGAGATCCCTTACTTGGACATTCTTAAATGGGTCAGTTTTTTCATGAGGAATCTTTAACTGAGTGGTATAAATAACCAATATGCAACAGATGTCAGTAATCCACTCACGTGAAACGGTCAATATTCAATAAAATGTTAACCATTCTTATTGAACCTATTATTTAGTCATATTTTTGAGCATATTAGTTTATGCAGGAAAAGGCATTCTTTGCCAGCGTAGATGTAATCAATGTACATACTCCATCCTTCAATCACTGGCCAAAAACCTGCTTAGTGCATTTTTACTATTCATATTTTACTTACAATGTTTTTGTCCTTTTTTTCTTTTATTTTAAACTTGTGACTAATTCACTCCACAGTGAACATCTGAATAAAGACCACTTCACAGTTTGAAAAAAACTAACAGAAATTTACTTATCTTTAGTCTTTTTAATTCTTTCATAAATTTCATGTACTCTGTGCCGTCTCAGACTAACGGGGCCAGAACCGGAGCTTTCCCATGCTCATGCCAGAGCCTTTTTCTTTAACTTCCCCAAACCAGACTGCATTTCTCTCATCCTGCTCTCAAGCTGACCACCACTATGCCTACAAAAGCTCAGCACCTACTATTTCCTCTTTCCCCCAGCAGATTCCACAGCTTATCCCCTCCAATCCAATCACCATTACTTTCTCTGCTGGCCCAAATTAGTCCCCAGGGGTCCTAGAATGTATCAATATAAGAAAACCTGATGGATAACAACTGGAATCAGCAGTGGATAGCTGAGCAGACGTGAAAGCTCCTACTCAGCTATCCACTGCTGATTCGAGTTTTTATCCAGTTGTTATCCATCAGGTTTTCTTGTATTGATACATTCTAGGACCCCTGAGGAAGAAGTGTTTCTTCGAAACACGGACCGTGTAGGCTCCGGTTTTGTCAGTCCTTTTGGATATAAACTGTTTCATGATTTTATTTTTATGAGTGTTTATTAAAGACTTGGCATCCTGTACACCATCACTGCAGTTTTTGGTTTTATTCTTTGACTCGATATTTCACTGCAGTTTTTTTGGATTCTTTGTTTGTTGCTGCCTTCCAAATTACTCCCCATCATTTTCCTGTAAGCTGCTTAGTAATATGTGGGGTATATATATTTAAAACAAATAATCATTTCTCACTTGTCTCTCACTCAAGCCTTGTCCCCCTCCTCTTCCTTTCCGTGTCTGGAGCTACCACTAGTATTTCCAGACCTCCTTCATACCCACAGCGATTGCTGCTGTCTTTCAGCTTAGCTCACACAAGCCAATACTGCCTCCTCTTTGCAGCCTTGTAGGCCAGCGCTACAGAAATGATAAATAGTAGTAATACGACAAAACAAAGTTGAAAACCACCAACACCTTGAAAACCTTTTTTTTTCTTCAACTGTAATAATCAAACTAATTTTAATATTTGACTAAAAAGACAATAGTGTGGGAGCTCAAATATAAATATACCATAGTGGAAAGAGATACATCTGCTTTTACCTTGTACCACCGTACTTGTACGCTGTTTTTATCTACATAATCCGACAGGTCAGCACAAACCATTTTCCCACTGGTTCCTACGGGGTCGCTTTGCAAATACATTATACTCTTATTATAACACAAACCGTTGTCGTTCTGGAAAACTATTACTTCTGCAAGTTTTTTAAAACAGTTTGTTGAATTCCTGTATTGAAAATAAAGCAATTTATAGAATTTAAAATCAGGAAAAGATTTTGTAAAAACAAACAAAGAAACAAAACATTCCAAATGGAGAGTGTGTGGTGCTAGTCACAGCCTCAGCATCCTGAAGTTGTGGGTTCAAATCCCATACTGCTCCTTGTGATCCTGGGCAAGTCACTTAATCCCCCATTGCCCCAGGTACATTAGATAGAGTGTGAGCCCACCAGGAAAGATAGGGAAAAATGCTTGCATACCTGAATGTAAATCACATGGAAGGGCATAATCAAAAAAAGGTCTAAGTCCCCTTTTGGCCTAAGGCCCTAAACCAGGGGTGTCAAAGTCCCTCCTTGAGGGCCGCAATCCAGTCGGGTTTTCAGGATTTCCCCAACGAATATGCATTGAAAGCAGTGCATGCACATAGATCTCATGCATATTCATGGGGGAAATCCTGAAAACCCGACGGGATTCCGACCCTCAGAGACCAGAGTTGCCCACCTCTGGTCTAGGTTAGCATCCGGTCACCAATCAATTGCTATATCACAGGGGTGTCAAAGTCCCTCCTTAAGGGCCGCAATCCAGTCGGGTTTTCAGGATTTTCCCAACGAATATACATTGAAAGCAGGGCATGCAAATAGTTCTCATGCATATTCATTGGGGAAATCCTGAAAACCCGACTGGATTGCAGCCCTCCAGGAGGGACTTTGACACCCCTGCCCTAAACGTTGAAAGCAGAAGCAGGGAAAATGTCCATTCTCAAAAAAAACATCCAAAAGGAGGTTTTTTAAAATAATGGCCTGCCTCCACATTCAGCTGTTTAAACGCCCAGACTACCACTTCGTCTACACTAACAACAAATAATCAACCAAAAAAAAAAGCCTAAGTCCCAAACACCCAACAAGAGCTTTTATGCGAAGGAGGAGCTAGTCCTTCGCCTAAAAGCTGGATTCTGTAACTGGTGTCTGTCAAAAAGAACACCAGTTAGAGAATCCACCTTTCTTCAGCAACGATCGCAGCAGGAGAGATAAGCCATCTCTCCTGCCAATGTCCACCTCTCCCCCCCTATACGATCGGGGCAGGAGGGAGCCCAAGCCCTCCTGCCCCAGTGACAACCCACCTGCCCAACAACGATCGGGGCAGGAGGCAGCCCAAGCCCTCCTGCCTCAGCGACTACCCACCCACCCGACAACAATCCGGACAGGAGGGATCCCAGGCCCTCCTGCCCTCGGCACATCTCCCTCCCAAGATCACCCCCGATCGAAACCCCCACCAACCTCACAACCCCCCCGACCCTTTGACACCCCTCCCATATACATTACATTTGAGATTTCTATTCCACCATTACCTTGCAGTTCAAGGCGGACCTGAAAAACAGTTGACTGGACATACGGATCTAAGCCTGTCCGTCTGGCAAGCCTGTCATCTGTCAAATGGCAGGCCTGCCAGATGGACAGGCTTGGGACCCGTCCGTCCAACTGTTTTTCAGGTACGGGGTGGGGGTGGTGTTGCGGGGTCGGTGGGGGAAGGGTGTCGTGGGGTCGGAGGGGGGGGTGAACGTAGGTTCAGGGAGCGATCATGAGAGGAGGGTGCGCCGAGGGCAGAAGGGCTTGGGATCCCTCCTGCCCATATCTTAGTGGGGGTGGGGAATAGGGGGTTTTGCTGGGCCAGGAGGGCTTGGGCTCCCTCCTGCCCAGATCATTGTCGGGCGGGTGGGTAGTTGCTGGGGCAGGAAGGCTTGGGCTCCCTCCTGCCCGATCCGATCAGGGGGGAGGGGTGGATCACGGCAGGAGAGATGGCTCATCTCTCCTGCCGTGATAGTGATCCCAAGTGCCGCATTTGGCGGCACTTGGTGGTATCGCTATTGCGGCAAGGGAGATGAACCATCTCTCCTGCTGGGATCGTTGGTGGTGGTGGTAGGCAGGTTGCCAGGGCCGCTGAGCTTATCGCGGTAGTGCGATCAGCTCAGCGGCCCCTTTTTCGGCACTTATACCTGTTTTGACTTGGTCTAAGTCAAAACGTATAAGTGCCGACTAGGCAACCTGCCTAAATCTTTGGTTATACCTGCTGTACGACTAAGTATAGGTCGGCCCACCTCCCGCCCTTTCCCCTCCTCTAAAAACGCCTCTTTTCGCTCTATGCGTTTAGAGGCAGGGGAAAGGCCTAAGCTGGTTTTAGATATATCTAAAACTAACTTTGGTTATGGGTACTTGGACGATCAAGCTTTTTGATCATCCCAAGTACCCATTTAGGTCACTTTTTAGATGTTTTTTGTTTTGATTATGAGCCCCTTAGGTTATAAGTGGTATATAAATACGTAAAAATATATATATTTATAAATATATACCAGTATAAAACTAAGATAAAACAAAGAGCGGAGACAGCCAAAGGATGAAAACGTGAACACAGGTCAAAATCTTTATTGAAAAACTGGCAATGGTTCAGTGTTTGAGCCATTGTCTATTTTTGTAGATTCCTGCAGCCATTTGTACCTAAAAAAAAAGTCCTACTTTAGAAACTCAAGTCATATAAATAATATTCTAGATTAGTGGTTCCCAACCCTGTCCTGATCACCAGGCCAATCGGGTTTTTGGGATAGTCCTAATGAATATGCATGGAGCAAATTTGCATGCCTGTCACTTCCATTATATGTAAATCTCTCTCAAGCATATTCATTAGGGCTAGCCTGAAAACCCAATTGGTCTGGTGGTCCTCCAGGACAGGGTTGGGAACCACTGTTCTAAATTAATTTGATGTTGACATTTCAGATTATATATTGGTTACCTTTGATACTGACTCCTTATATACAAATATTCCACAACATGAAGCTATAAATATTATCAAAGAATGCTCTCTCTCAAAGGATATAACATCTCAGGATTACCAGTTCATTTCATTGTGACACTAGTATCCATTGCTTTAACAAAAAATTATTTTTGTTCACAAAATCAATTTTTTTCAACAAAATCAAGGGCACCGCTAAGGGACACTCTATGGCCCCAGACATTGCTAACTTATATTTAGCATGGTTTGGGAAATAATTTTTAAGCTGTCATTCTTTTAGGAACGAGACCAACATGTGGAAATGCTATATTTTCATGCTATGAAGCGGAGACATACGGACTCTTTTACAAAGCCGCGCTAGCGGCTGCGCTAACGGCCCCGAAGCCCATAGAGATTTAAAGGGCTTTGGGGCTATTGCTACGCAGCTTTGTAAAAGAGGCCGACAGTGAAGCTACTGGATTTTTATACGTGATTAACAGTAGGAATGCCAATGTCAGGCTTAAGATACACTATAATAAGGAGATCCTTTATGGGTCAGTTTTTTCATGCCAGAGCCTACTTTTTCTCTAACTTCCCTAAGCCAGACCACTTTTCTCTCGTCCTGCTCTCAAGCAGACCCCTACAATGCCTAAAAAAGCTCAGCACCTACTAATTCCAGCAGATTCCATAGCTTATCCCCTCCAGGCCAATCACCATTACTTTCTCTTCTGGACCAAGTTAGTCCCCATCATTTTCGTGTAAGTTGCTTAGTATTAAGGTGGGGTATAAATTTTTTAAACAAATAAACATTTTTCACTTGTCTGTCACTCAAGCCTGGCCTCATCATTCTCTCTTATCCTCCTCCCCCCTTCTATGTCTAGAGCTACCACTAATATTTCCAGATTGTCTCCACCTCCTTCATACCTACACCGATAGCCGTTGCCTTCCAACTCTCTTTGCAGCCTTGTATGCCAATGCCTTATCTATCCAGTCCAAGCAGGCTAGTTCTGATTTATCCCCTCTTCCTGCATGCAGACTACCACCACTATCACATTAAAAAGCCTTTGCATTACAAACAAAAGATGGTCAAGCCATACTTGTATATCTTCTACAAACTTCAAAATACTCTTAGGGGTGCATATATCTCCAAATCGAAAACCTCTACTCTACATTTTCCATCTGCAGCACAAAGAAGGAGTTCCAGAAGAACTCCCTTTACTCCTCTTCCCTTTACTTCTACTCCTACAAAAGAAATACTGGGACTCTACCCTTCTCCTTTTCAGAACAAAAGCATAGATGGTATTTGTAAATTCTTTCTAATCCAGTGGTTCTCATTCCATTCCTCAGGACACACCTAGCCAGTCAGGTTTTCAGGATACTCACAAGGAATAAGAAACATAAAATGGAGGTAATGCATTCAAATTTACCTTACATATATTCTTTATGGATATCCTGAAAACCTAACTGCCTGAGTGCATCCTAAGGATTGGGATGAGAACCTATGTTCTAACATTGGGTCTGTTAGTTTTTAATACAGTTGATGTGGATATTTTTCTTAAAATTGCTTGAAAAAATAAAGGAAGGTCAAGAACACTGTGTTCCGTCCAGCTTATTTTGTTGTTGGATTGCTCCTTTTTCTGTAGAACATTGAGTCTTCCCGTTTTTGCTTCTAAACAAAACAGAATACTGGAATGAAATTATAAAGGAGTGAAAATGCCAGTCTCTCCACCCTGTGGTTTAAATATAAAGGGTAACCTTTGAATTTTGTTAAGTAACAGCTAATGGTTAGAAATATTATCACATCTGATTGATTTTATATTATCACATCTGATTTTATTCTATTCTTCTCAAACCTACAGAATGTTTCCATTTTAAGCCACCTCTCTCTATTTCACATAAGACAGACACACACACATATAGGAGGAAATTCTAATAATGGCGTCTAAGTTAATTAACAAACGCTGTTTAAAATGGTGAATAAACAGCACTGTTAAAGCACCTAACAGCACCTACATAATTTGAGCTGGAATGACATCTATGTAGGCAATTTAGGCTGCCAAATGCCACTATAGGCATGGCTAACGCTGGCCTAAAGCGCCTACATAGGCACAATTCACAACAAAGATAGGCACCGTAAATATAGGACTGGAAAACCACGGCCTACATTTTCAGCATCTATCTTTCATGGAGCATTGATTCTCTATAGTATGCCATCACGTGATTGATACATGATCAGCAGCTGCTTTTTAAGCAGCTGCCAGTATCAGTGCACTATAGAGAGTCCGGGCCATATTGTATAGATAAATAAATAGTGGTTAAAAAGAATTTCATGAGCCATATTCCATGTGTTTTAAGAAAAAAAGTGGGGAAGGTATAATCATATGTAAAATGTAAAGCAAAGTCGCTTACCTATAAAAAGTTTTCTCCATAGACAGCAGGATAAATCACACATGAGTGAAAGTCACCTGACCATAATGAAATGGAATATTTCTCTCAGAGCTCAGAAACTACCAGAAAAAAAGCTCTGAAGTCTGTATGTTTTTTCTATGTACCTCACTAAATATAAGAATAAACTCTCAAGAAGGTGGGAGGGACTGTCTGTCCAACTTACCTTGCTGTCCATGGAGAACACCTATTACAGCTAAGCAAATTTGCTTTTTTCCATTGGCAAGCAAGATTAAATCAGTCCCACAGATAGGTTCAATAAGGTACACTGGTACCACAAAAGCCCTTGCAGAGCAGACTTTCATCAGATGGACAATGCCACTATTTTAGTCTTAAGCAACCCAGAGCAAATTAAAAAGCTTTCTTTTTAAGGATGCATTTGATAGTTAGAAAGCCTGATTAGGAGCCTCATTTCAATTCCACTTCATTAACTTCTCTGAAGTACATTGCTCTCTCCCTTCCTATTGTTTTTTTCCCCATAAGTATCTTATTTACTATCAACAATTTGTATTTCTCTTCCCATCCTTTCCTTTTGTTTTAATATGTTTGTAAGGTTAGTCTTTAATGTGTTTTGCATGGTTGAGTTTTTAACCGTTTGTTTTGTTGCCCCCTAAAAATTTGTAATTTTATTGATGTGTACATCGTTTAGAATTTTGAATAAGCAATCAATCAAATTTATAATAAACTTGAAACTTGAACTAACAGGTTCTTTAAAACTTCTGGTCTTACTGTACTGTCTTTTCTAGATTAATGATTCTGTCAATGCGACGTAAAGGTATACAATGAGGACCAAGTGGCATCCTTGCAAATTTCATCTAAGGAAATGTTTTAATAAATGCATTATAGACTGTGACATGGCTTTGTGGGTGACCAATCAGTGACCATTAGTCAGTAATTAATGTTAATTGGCACTCATTTGAGTTTACGCATGATCTGCCCCGCACCCTATAGCACACAACTCAGAAGGGAATGTGGCCATGGGAGGGGCACGGGCAGGTCAGGGATGTTGCATAAAATGAGGTATGATGTTACAGAATGCGCCATCAGTTGCATACCAGCATTTACATCAGGTTTCAGCAAGCATAAGTGCTCGTGAGAACCAGCTAAACTAATATCCTATAAAGAGTGATCCGAGCCCTTTACAGAATACCAGTTTAAAGTGAATCTTCCCAGCACTTAAATTTGGGCTCCATTTATAGAATTCCCCCTTATCTGGATAGTGCTTCTAAAAATCCTTTAAGAATGCCTCTGCGTGCACATTCACTTTTTATTGCAGTTTCTGAGGTCTGAAAGAACTACTCCATCCCAGCTCTAGATATCACCACCCATTTTTGTGGCTGCTACATTCTACTCATGAGTATCGTGCTTTGCTTAGGAATAAGAACAAACACCACGAATGCAGTAGGATAAAAACTAGCACTAGGTCAGTCTATCCCACTTGAAAAGGCCGTCACTTTACTCTAAACGACTAAAGGGCCAGATTCTGGAACCGATGCTGGAATCGGCCAGCGCCTAGAAAACCAGCACCAGTCGCATGTCAATCAAGCACCGGCAACGGTTGAGGAACTGTGGCCAGGTCAAACGGAGGCGTCAGAAATGTAGGCCAGGGTTTTGAAGGCCTGCATTTCCAGCGCCTATGTTTCACATGAATCGCATTAACGGAGGTGCCTACAAGTGCATAAGGTCATTTTCAGTGTTAACCATGCCTCCGTCAATCTTAGGCGCCGGCAGGCACCTCCGTAGATGAGATTCTGACGGTGGAAATGTAAGTGCTGGAAGGCGCCTATTTTTTTAAATGTGATTTTAATTGCTTTTAAACGATGCAGTCAATTACTGTGCCACTTAAAGGCAATTAAACCAATTAAGTTAGGCAGCAGTAGGGCGCCCACTGCCACCTATCTTCTGGCGCCACTTCCAGAATCAGGGCCTAAATTCCTCTTCACAACATTCATCATTCCATGTCACATAATTAATTCATTCAGCAAGATGGCCTTTATGCATATTGCTCGAATTGAGCAGCATCTGAACAACTTTACTTAAGAATACTGGACATTAACAGCAAGAACTAGAGTTTTCTATTCTGCTCAACTGCAACCACACCACCATTGTTTCTAGTAAGTACCGCGCCACCATACTCCTCTTCCTTCTCTGAATAATTCTTACCACCTTGACCATATGTCCCAATACAGGTAATCATCAACTTACGACCTATCCAAGTTTCGACTGTTCGACCTTACGACACGACTTCCACTCTCCGAAGAAAGAAAATGTTGTTAACAGATTGCTTTAAGATGATTAAAATATCATTACCCAGTCTAATATTCTTGCCTTAATTTAACATAGGCCAACTTATGTCCTGATCCACTTACGACCTAGCAGTCGGAACCAACTGCGGTCCTAAGTCGACGACTACCTGTATAATGTCACCTTTCTCATCCTACTCTACCTCTGAACATTCCTTGCTAAGTTTACCCACCATCACATTCACACCATTCAAGTTTAAAGTTTTTAATGGAATTTGATATAGTGCACGGGGAGCAGGCCGTCTAAGCTGTCTACCACTATCAAAAGCTCCTCTCCTACATCATTATCTCGTCTTTGCAGTTTGTGATATTTTTAATGATATTTTAGGCTAATGCGGTATATAAACATTTATGTTACAGTATGTTATGTTATGTTTTCCTACAACCCTCTTTCCAATCCATGTTGGCCTCTTCCTGCACCAATTAAGAGCCAGTGATACTATGCTATTGTCTATACCTGCTTAGTACAACCTTTCATAATGCTGTCCCTTATGTATTTTCCTTGTGAAAAAATGTAGCTTAAGCAGTATATTTTTGTTTAAGGATTCTTACCATACAACACATTGGTAATAGCCCGAGTCTTCTAATCTTGCAGGGATAAATTTCAGCATGCGCCCATCCTGATAGACTCTGGCATGTCTCTCAGTGGTTACATGAGCTGTACTTCCGTTTTTAGACCATGTAAAATTATAATTCACTTCTCCATTAAAATCCAACCAATAGCAGAGAGGACAAGACACAAAACCAGGCTGACCATCAACTATGTATGACCGGTGAAATTCCACACCACAATCATGGCAATCCTCTACATAAAGGGGTGAAAAAAAGGAAAGTAAGCCTCATGAATGCACAAATGTTCATAAGATAAATTCGGGCAATTTTATAACTGGATGCCACAATTTAGATACCGTATACTGAGTGCTAATTTTATATCAGCATCTGGGCACCAACAGACCATTATAGAATACGAGCATTAGTCAGTATCAGCACACATACAGAGCGAGACCAGAAGGCTTTGAGCATGTGCAAATGCTCAAAACCAGTCCAGCCCAGCCCAGACCAGAAGAGGGAGGATCTCCGACGCACCGCCCAGCCCAGGCCGTGCCAGAAGAGGGAGGATCTTCGGGCACCGGCACTGGTGCGAAGTCGGGGTAAAGGAAATGTCATTGACGTGCTCGGGGGGGGGGGGAAGTAGGATCGTGGTGGAGGGGGGGTCAACGCGAGTGGGGGGAGGATGCCGGTTCGCAGGGGGGGGGAAGCCAGATTGCGGGAAGGGGTTTGGAGCAGCGTCGGATTCTTCAAGGGGGGGGGGAATGGATCAGCGCCGGTAGCCTCGGGGTGGGGGGAGGGAGGAGGTGGAACCAATCAAAGCGAGTTTCCCTTACTTCCTATGGGGAAACTTGCTTTGATATACGAGCAATTTGGTTTACGAGCATGCTTCTGGAACGAATTATGCTCGTAAACCAAGGTTCCACTGTATTTCTATTTTTAGTTTGTGATTATTTCATATTGGACGAGGGTGTATCTCTGTTCTGTGTGTATGAAAAGAACAGTTTTCAGTTGGCATTGACTACAGGATCAATTGACTGTACGGGATCTGGCTTGTTTAGTTTTACAATGTATGTGTTGGTGTTCTAGTGCTCACTGCAGTGTTTAAGATGCTGCTTTTTCCTAGGTACACTCTTGTTGTGCGATATGTGGATTGTTACTAAAAATCATATTTTTCATAAAGATGGGGGGAGGGTCAAAAAATGATGGGCCCCAGGTGCCACATAGCCTAGGTACGCCACTGCCACTTATTCTTCATGACAACGCTAGCTCACACATAGGGAATGTTGAACATTGAAAAACTACGCGAATACGGCGAGGAGGTGTTAACTCATGCTCCCTACAGTCCAGACATGAGTCCACCAGACTTTGACCTTTTTCCAAAGTTGAAACAACCTATGCGTGGACATCATTTTGCATCTCTGGAAGAGCTTTCTTCCACCGTTACCCAAGCCATTTGGCAACTGAACAAAAGCTTGTTAGTAAATCTAGCCCTAAATCACTTTAGATTTATAACAGGTACAAAACAATGTTCTCTAAATTGCAAATACATTCATAAGTGCACAAAAATACATTTTATAGTGGACAGTAAATATTTCCCATAACTAAACATTAAAAATGCACAGATTTAAAGTAAGAGAGTGTGAGTGTGTGTTTAGTCTATCATTGAGAAATATATTTGTTCAACTTACCTGCACAGATAGAAGCAAGACATTCAAAAATTATGCAAATGGGAAACAATAATGCAGGCTTCATATTTTTCTACAAAGGAAAAGAGAAAAAAAAAAAATCTTGTAAATTTTCCTGCCTCTCTCCCCATTTTGGTTCACATTTATCCAGTCAGATTACAGATCTCTTCTGCATCTGATCCACAATGGATCCCTAAGATTTACAGAAGCACATGTTTGGGTACAGCAGAAGAGTGAATTTTTAAATGGTGCATACAACAAACACATAAGAGACAATTCGATTAAAGTGGTGCATCAAAAAACACCATAAAGCACCTCCCCCACCTCCCGCCCTTACCTCTAAGTAGATGACCTGAGGGACGCGGATTCCCTCCTCCCAGCTGGTCTGCGTCATCCAAAATGGGCCTTCCCCTCCCCGATGTTATTGTGTTTTTTGTGTGTATTTTCTGCGCATGTGCCCATTTGTTATCACTAGTGATGGGCACATGTAAATTTAGCGAATCTTCACTGCTGTCTGCCGACCTCATTTGAATGATCGATTTTTTGAGAATGTCTCGCTTTTTTCAATTCACCATCAAAACGGCTGCGTTAGCAGACCATCGCTTTTTAACGCGTTTTATTTTAGAATCCTGGCCTCAATGTGCTCTATGTACTTCAGTGCTGCAGGTCTCATAGTGCACTGGAATAGTGTTATCAGTAGGACTGCATTTCTAAAGTAGGCTCTGAAAACTAAAGCTGTTTATTGGGTATTTTGCATGCTCTTTTAGATTCTTTAATTTGTCAATTTGTATTTCTTATCTTTTCATTACTTTTTATTCTTTAATTATTGAGGGTTGTATTTTTATTTAAAATTTGTAATCATGATTAATCATGTGATTATAGGTACTGTACATTATTTAATTTTGTTCCCTTTGCAGCTTCTTGTGAATCTGAGCAATGGAGGGTTAAGTGAGTTGCCCAGAGTCACGAGGAGCTGAGTGAAGAAAAAAAAAGTAAACATACCTTTAATCACGTGATTAAAATTTTAATGAAAATACAGCCCTAGATCAGAAATTCAGGACTGGCTCAGAATCTACCTCTTGGAACTCAGTAAATTGGTAGATATCCAGCTCTATACATTAAGCTACCCTATTTGAAGCATATACTTGATCCCAAGTTCACACCCAGAGCAAAACTCAACACTTCCCCCTATATATTTTACCTCTCCAGAATATTTAGGAAACAGAGCAAGGAAAATAAATGTGACTTGGGGGAGAGAGGGGAAGTTGAATCTTGCATTTTCAACATTACCATTTCTTAGTTTATGTTAAAATCACATATATTCACTAGTTCTGAAAATTCTGATGTTGCCATTTTGGCTGTCTCCTTGAGACTCCTGCCGCTACCAATCTTAGAAACATAAAAACATGATGGCAGATAAAGGCCAAATGGCCCATCCACAGTAAACATTATCTCTTCCTTTCTCTAAGAGATGCCACGTGACTATCTCAGGCTTTCTTGAAATCAGATACAGTCTCTGTCTCCACCACCTATACCGGGAGACTATTCCACGCATCTACCACCCTTTCTGTAAAAAAGTATTTCCTTAGGTTTCTTTTGATCCTATCACCTCTTAACTTCATCCTATGCCCTCTCATTCCAGAGCTTATAGAAATAGGTTATTGGTTTCTTGGGTCAGCATAGATGTCCTGTGGTTTAACATTCATAATCAGGTGGTCAATGTTCAGCCATTTTATTGTTCAATGGTCTTTTGAACAACAAATTGCAGTACAGTGGTGCCTCGCATAACGGACGCCTCGCACAGCGAACGCTGCGCATAACGAACTTTTTGTCTTGCTCCCTATAACGAACTTCGTTTCACACAACGAAGTCGCCCGAGGGGCCCGGGGGGGGGGGGGCGGAACTACTCTCGCCGAAGCCGGGAACAGCAGCACCCTCCTGTCTGAATGCAGTGTTCCATCATCTCCCTCCACCTTACCTTAGATGCCGAGTTTTCCGGCTTTCTTTTTCGGCCAGCAACACACTTTCAAAGAGCAGCACATGCGCGCATGCTCTGTTGTTCAATCTTCTCCTCTGACGCAACCGGAAACCGGAAGTTGCAGGAGAAGAGAACATTGATCAACTTCAGCAGCTGCGCGTGCACAGCTTTTTGAAAGCGTGCGGCTGGGTGAAAAAGAAAGCTGGCAAACTCTGCATATAAGGTGAGGTGGAGGGAGGGAAATGTAGGGCTGCAGAACGAATTATTTTCTTTTACATGTATTCTTATGGGAAAACAGGGCTGCAGAACGAATTATTTTGTTTTACATGTATTCTTATGGGAAAACGCGTTTCACACAACGAACGTTTCACATAACAAACTTGCTCCTGGAACGGATTAAGTTCGTTGTGTGAGGCACCACTGTATATAACTCTTTGGAATCCAAATTTTATCTCTTCTATCCTACAACTAGACATATTACAGTCAGCTGTCCTCTCCTTTTTACTTCAAAATTCCTTTTTACCATATGAATGTTAATTAATATGTATAACTGCTGTACTTTGCAGTAGTTGCCATCATCATTCCAGTTACCGTATTTTTTTTTCTCTATAAGATGCACATTTTCTTCCCTCAAAAAGTGGGTGGAAAGAAGGGTGCGTCTTATGGAACGAATACCCAACCACCCCCCCCCCCCCTCCAGCACTGCTCCGTGAATGCCTTTAAAGCTGCAGGGAATGAAAGGATAATTACAGAGGGTGTAGCAGAGGGCGGTGTAACTTCATTCATACCTAGAACAGGAGGAGCCAAAGCGAATGCATCCACACCAGCTCTCCTTATAAGAAGGGGAAGGGAAAGGAGGTAAAGCGGGAGCTGTAAGCTTTGCCTGCAGGAAGAGGAAGGGCACGGTGGCAAGTATTTCCATCTGCAGGAGGAAGTATGGGCAGAGCAATAGTAGTAAGGAGAGGGAACGGCAAGGTTTTTTTTCCTTCTATAGGATAGGGTACAACACTCCTTAGTGGCTGGATGCGCGCACACCCCACCTCCCCTCCCCCGCACACAGGCTGAAACCCTGCTTTTTCAATCTCTTGGAGAAATCCTGCGCACGCGGTGAGGCAAGGCATTGCGTGAGCTGTAGGTACTGTGGCCAGGGGCTGGATGGCGCGTGGCTGTGGAGTAGATAATCGTGCAAATGGGTCCTTTGCTGATCTCCCAGCGCTGTTGTGTGTGGGCAGGGAGGGTTGTGCAAGTCCTAGCAGCAGCCCATGCATGTTTGCTAGTTTCGTTTTTGTTGTCTCCTGTTTTTCTGTTTGATTTTTCACAAGGCTGGTGAGACTTCGAGTTTGTACCTATACATTTTCTAAGTATTTTGGACCACGGGAGGAACTAAAATAAGGTATGGAGGAGTTCGGGGTGGGCTGCCTGCTTGCTTGCTTGCCTACCTCAGGGTGGTGGGCCCTGCCTGCCTCTAGGCTACTAGGCCTGCCTGCCTCCACTAGGCCTGCCTGTCAGGTTTCAGGTTTATTTATTATTTGATTAATCACCTATTCCAAATTCTAAGCGATGTACAAATCAGCAAAATATGTGTCCTGTCCCTGCCTACCACTAGACCACCAGAGGGGGGACAGGGCACAGAGCCTAGCAGGAGGGGGGACAGGGTGCAGAGCCTGGCAAGGAGTGTGGGGTTGGGTGCAGAGCCTGGCTGGGAGAATTTGGTTCAGAATGTTTTTTTTCTTGTTTTCCTCCTCTAAAATATAGGGTGCGTCTTATGGTCAGGTGCATCTTATGGAGCGAAAAATACGGTATTCTTGTCTCTTATTCTTTTTGGTTCTTTCTTATTTATTGGAGTGTCCGGATGGATCTCTACAGTATTTGGCTGTGTTCTTTTATGTATGGGGCCCGTTGTTCTTAAAACAATGAACTTTGATTTGTTTTGCACTTTGTTCTTTTCCTGTCCACAATCAGCTTCCTTATCACCACAAATTCTACACAGGACAGTCAACATTTTTGCTTAGAAAAACAAAACAATGAATGCTTGCAGAAGTGATACGCTGAATTTTGCAATTAACAGGCACTGTGACGCATTGTATACCAATTCATATGTGTCAGCCAACAACTTCCAAGCCACACCTCAATAAGCTGAAAATACTTCAGAGTGGCAACTGCTATTAAAAAGGCACTTGGCACCTGAAGCAAACTACCAGAACATAATCCAATAATATGTTAGAAAAAAAAAATAGCTACTGATAATGAAGGAGATAAAAGCACAATATATCTCATGTATTTTATTTAATTGGATTTTATAAATTTAAGCCACCTAAATTCGATGGGCCATCATTTTTCAATGACAAAAATAATGATACTGTAATTGAAAACTTCTGCCTTTCAGAGAAAGCACTGCTAAATCACAATACACTAAATAAACATATTTGGAGGTAAAATGCTACTTATAAAAAATTAGGTCACATTTAAAAGTAAGTAGGATGTAAGCAGTTTTATTATAAATATAATAAGAATGCTTAATGAAGAAGTTTGGGTTGAGCATGTGCAGAGCTGCAATTTAAGTATATTTTATAAAATATAGATGTGTATTACAGTATGCCCTTATCTTCTCCCAAACAGGCATAAAAGTCCACACCTTCAATGTCTTTCTGGGCTCCGCAGCCCCCACGTGTCTGGGCTTGGCCAATGCACCAACAGAGGATTCTGGAAAGGGTCTCTTCCCCTGGAAACATGCTGCTTGTGGATCCCCAGCCCTAGAGGACTCGGAGACTGAGCACAAGGCTCCCACCCCTCCCCTGTGTAATCTGCTACACACGGACATGGACGCTCCTTGGCTTGGCCCTCCAGCACACACCTGGCATGATATAGAGTAAGGAAAGCCTGAGGGATCCATCCCTGTCGATTTTAAGCAAAAATCAAGAGGTATTGAGGCAAATGGAGGCTTTAGAAAAAAAAGATTGTTTAAAATCCAAGATGGCTTCCGCCAACAAAATCCCTCCCCCCCCAGCCTGTAGAGACTTCCCTGAAGGACAAAAACACAGGGAAAGGGGTTTTAGAGGAGAGGACCTAGGCTCTGGGTGCAAAAACCTTCAAATTTGACTTTTGAAGACTCTCCCCCCCCCCCCCCCAAAGTGCTGATGGCAGAAAAAATTTTATATGGAAAAGCACAACAAGGTGGCACATTTCTTTCTTTGGAAACTCTGTGAACACTGCAATATCATGGTAACGGAAAAGCATTGGGATCATAAGAATAGCCATATGAATAGCCAATGGCCCATCTAGCCCAGTAGCCTGTTTTCACAGTGGCCAATCCAGGTCATGAGTACCTGGCAGAGAATGATAGCAACATTCCATGCTACCAATCCCAGGGTAAGCAGTGGCTTTCCCCATGTCTGTCTCAACAGCAGACTATGGAACTGTCCTCTAGAAACTTATTCAAAACTTTTAAACCCAGCGACACTAACCGCTTTTACCATATCATCTGGCAATGAGTTCCAGAGCTTAACTATTCTCTGAGTGAAAAATATTTTCTCCAATTTGTTTTAAAAGTATTTCCTTATAAACTTCATTGAGTGTCCAAAAAAATCATTTCACTTTTATCTGTTCTATATCGTGGGTTCTATATCACTCAGGATTTTGTAGACCTCAATCATATCCTCCTTCAGTCATCTTTTTTCCAAGCTGAAGGGTCCTAACCTCTTTGGACTTTCCTCATACAAGAAGCAGCAATTCCTAGTGCTTTTTTGGCTACCGCCACACATTGGACAGTACGTTTCAGCATATAATTTGCAATGACACCTTGATCTTTTTCTTGGGTGCTGACCCCTAAGATAGACCCTAGCATCCAGTAACTATAATTTGGATTATTCTTCCCAATGTGTATCATTTTGCATTTGTCCACATTTTTCCATTAGATGTTTCATTTGCCATTTGGATGCCCAGTCTTCCAAATTCATCACCGTTCATCCTGCGGATAACTGCAGGAAATAACCCTATGTCATTTTCTAGTGTCTTTTTCAACCTCAGTCCTTCTACACCAGCATTCTTCAAAGCAAAGCTTGAAGGTCAGTGGTTGTGGCCATTCATACTCTGATTCTTCCCTCTCTCCTTAAAGAATGACATGAAGATGGTTTCCCGCGGGGACGGGAACGGTGATGAATTTTGTCACCGTGTCATTCGTTTAAGTCTCAAGGGGGTGTGTAAGAGGTATGGTATGGGCAGGACTAGGGTGGGCTCTGCCATAATCTAAACATTTTAGAACGCATCCAGAGCAGTTTGAACATTTGATTCTAGACCTGTTTTAACACAAAATAAGTACCAAAAAAGTGCCCAAACTGACTAGATCAGGGGAAGGCAATTCCGGTCCTCGAGAGCCACAGGCAGATCAGGTTTTCAGGATATCCACAATAAATATGCATGAGATAAATTTGCATCTCAAGGAGGCAGTGCATGCAAATCCCATCTCATACATATTTATTGTGGATATCTTCAAAACCTGACCTGCCTGTGGCTCTCAAGGACCAGAATTGCCTACCCCTGGACTAGATTGCTGGAAAGGTGTAAGCATAACTCCACTCCACCCCCCCCAATGGTGTAAATGAAACAGTACATACCTGCCTCTATGACAGCTTCAGATGATCTGGGCAGTCCTATTAGAGCAGCAAGAAAGTCTCTGGAGTAGCATGGTAGTCAGTGCAGTGGAGTGCACAGAAGGGGACCCAGGCCCAAATCCCACTGTACTAATAACTACACTTATGGTGGTGCATGTTAGCCTACAAAACCCCCCCCACTAAAAACCTACTGGATCATCATACAGGTGCCACCTGCAAGCATAAGAGCTATTGTGGTGGTGTACAGTTGGGTCAGTGAGTTTTGGAGGACTCGCCACATAACAGAGGGGGTTATAGTAAGATGTGTACTTGGGACCTTTTATGTGAAGTTCACTGCATTGCCCCCTGAGGTGCTCCACTGCTCTGCTGGGATGTCTATGTGACCATTTATTGGGATTCTTGGATTTATTTAATGGGATTCTTACAAATGCTGCTGATCCCGCCTACATCCCAATGGCTTGTTTTGTGTGTTTTCCTTTTGGACATGTTTTTATCAAAAATGGTTTAAAAAAAAAAAAAAAAAAAAAAGAGAAGAGAATCACACCTGAAAACGTTCAGTTTTGTAGTTTGGTACAAGATTTTTGTGCATCTTCCACAAAACATTCAAACTCAGATTTGGACGTCATATCAAAAGTGGCCCTCCATGCCAACCGGCTCACCTTTATTCACATGTTTATTACCCTAAGAGAACTGAAGAAAACGAAGATGTTATGTTCACCTTGAACATCACCATCCCAAGAAATAAAAAACTGGATACAAGTGGTAAAAAAGAAACAGACTAGAACAGCATTAATCACAGAGGTGTCAGTCCCAAGCAATTTCAGTAGCAAGAAATGAAGTCCAGGACCAGAAAAAGTGGTAGAAAGATTCAGGAACATTTCCCATCTTTTTGAGTAACATGGGCTTGATCAAAATGACTTTCTAAACATACCTGAATAATAATAATAATAATTTTATTCTTATATACCGCTAAAGCCATAATAGTTAGAGGCGGTTTACACAAGAAGTGCTGGACAATCAGGGAATAAAACACAATATATCAGGGAATCAAACACAATATAAAATCATCAGTGCGTACATACAAAGTGACAGTAAAAACAGTAAAACCTTAACTTACAAATCGATTAAATAATTTTGTTTTTACTAATTTTCCAAAACTGAAGTAGGATGAGGAATGAATAATGATATTACCCAACCATTCATTCAATTTACCTGCCTGGAAAGCAAGAGTTCTATCCAAAAATCTTTTATACTGACAGGCCTTTATTGTAGGATAAGTGAACATATGAATTCTACGAGTAGGCCTGTTAGAACAGTTCAGTTTAAAATGAGAGAACAGATACGCAGGGGCCAACTCAAATGCTGATTTAAAACAAAGACAAGAGAATTTGAACAGAACTCTTGCTTCCAGGGGCAACCAGTGTAATTTTTGATAATAGGGACTTACATGTTCTCATTTTTTCAAACCAAATGCATGTTACATCTTACTAAAGAATATTTTTCCCCATCCTCGTAGGCTCTGTACCTGTCTGCACAAGCCTTGAACTGTTACTTCATATTTAATTCTTTTTATTAATATATAAATGTAAGAACATTCTATACAACTATCATTTATAAATAAATCACAACCTTTAAGTACAAAAATACACTATCAAGAAATGAAAAATTATAATACACTACACCACCTCCCTTTCCAGGTCACAGCAGTGCATTCAAACAACAACGTAAGTATTCTTTCTGCGAGATCTGCAAGAGTCCAATTTTTAAATTATTTCATACAACCTTTACATGAAGAACAATTTTTACCTGCCTTGACATAACAATAGACTAAATTGAACTCACCTGTGGAAGAAGTCTTGGGTCTTGAATTTTAACATAATTTCCAATATGCTCCCTGAACAATGGCAGCTGCTCTTCTTCCTCTGTTGGAAAGTTCAACTTCTTACTGATCCAGCAGCCCTACACAGTCAGGACACCATCACCCGCTTGTTTCAGTGAGAAACACAGAGATGGCCCTGCAGCTGCCTCGAGACTTGGCTGCTCCTTGCTGCTCTCCCAGCTCCTGGGCTACTCTTCTAGCCTGAGGGAGGTGAGGATGAGAAGAAGCCTGCTCCCCCAACTTCTGGTCTGCTCCTCCCTGGTTGCTGATCTTGCCTGAAGAGGGAGGGGAAGGATGAGAAGAACCTCCTCCCCCCAGCTCCTATACTGCTCTTCCTATCTGAAGGGAGAGGGGGAAGAAGACATTCTTGAAATAGAGATAGAGAGGGGCTGAAAGAAAAGTAATTTCTCACCCCTCCTCTCTTAGAACAAAATATGACAGAGAACAAAATTTTTAAAAAAGTGTGAGAGACTGAAAGTGTAGCAATCTCTCTCCGCTCTATATACTGTGACAGGAAATTCCCATCATGGAATAAGGAGAGAAGGCAGGAAGGTAAAGCAGTTTTCCCTGTTCCCCAGGAAAACAGGAAGAAACAGGAAAAAGCCTTACCTAGGAATTCTTGCTGTTAAGAGTTCTAGCTGGAATAAGCAGAAGCCCTGGGAGGAGGGATAGGCAGGAAGCAAAACCCAGGAAACTGCTCAGACACATAGCATGGGGAAGGCAGGTTCTGCTAATAAACAGAGACTTTCTCTCACAGATAAGCAAATTAGTCCACACCTAGATTGCAGAGAGACAGAGGGGCATGGCTGACACTTTGAACAAAGCCAGCAGTATATTAGAGCTGGAGGCACAGAGAAGGGAAGAACCTCAGAGGAAGTAAAATTGCCTGCACCTTGGAAGGAAAGTCTTGGAGGAGAAGTCAGTCTCAAGAGGCAGATGTTGTCAGGAAAACGCTATCAAGTGCACTGTGCCTTGTTGGCACTCTGCTTACATAGGGCTAGATTCACTAACCCCCGATTCCGTGTCTGATCCATTCCCGATTGCATGCAGACCGACGAATTCACAAAAGGCCTGCA
Organism: Geotrypetes seraphini; assembly: GCF_902459505.1. NCBI lineage: Eukaryota > Metazoa > Chordata > Amphibia > Gymnophiona > Dermophiidae > Geotrypetes > Geotrypetes seraphini. The sequence continues at coordinate 146,954,090 of NC_047089.1, read as the reverse complement.
TGCAAATGGAGACGTTCGTTAACATGCCCCCTACCCAATGCCAGGATCACTAAAGAGCAATCCTGGACCATGCGCAGACCCTGACAGTAGTGACAGGAGAAGCAGCCTCCTGTCACTGCTGTCAGGGCTTCTGCCGGCTTTTTTTATTTTAATCGGGCATATAGTTTGCGTGTATTACACATGCAAAATAACTGCTCGGTTAAAAAATAAAAATAAAAAGCCCCCCTCCCGAAGTGCCTCCTCCCTCCCCAAACCCCTAAAAAATGCCCCTCCTCCCCCCGCACCGATGTCCCACAAAAGCAGGAGGGATGCCAACTCCCTCCTGCCATGCAAATGACTGCAACCAGCCCACCGCGCCACCCCCCCGACCAGCCCACCACACCCCGACGGACTAGCCCGACCCAGCCCAACACCTCCCCTGTACCTAAATGTTGGGAGCAGGAGGGGTGCTGAGTCCCTCCTGCTTCTTAGGCCTCCCTCCAGCGCTGTCTTCCAGAGCAGGAGGAATCGCAAAGTCCTCCTGCTCCTTCGTCTCCTCCTCTCCTGGATGACACACCACGAATGTGGGCCTTAGGCCCCGCCTTGGTGCATCATGTGATCCATGGGAAGGAGCCTAAGGCCCTGATTGACTCCTCCTCCCTTGGGAGGGGCCTGTGGCGCCTGAGCCAATCAGGGACTTCCTTAGGCTCAGCCCCATGGGAGGAAGTCTAAGGCTCTGATTGGACCAGAAGCCCCTTAGGAGGGGTCTTAGGTGGGATGCACCGGGTAGAGGCCTGAGGCTCTGAATGGACCAGATGCCCCTTAGGAGGGGCCTTAGTTGGGATGCACTGGGGAGGGGCCTGAGGATCTGATTGGCCCAGTTTTTTTAAGGCCCCTCCTATGGATGGGGCCTTATGCATCTGGGCCAATCACAGTCCCGGTTGCATCTGTGAGGAGCCTAAGGTTCTGATTGGCCCAGATGCATAAGGCCCCATCCATGTGTGTCTGGGCCAATCAGAGCTTCAGGTTCCTCCACAGATGCATTTGGGGAGGGGTCTGAGGCTCTGATTGGCCCAGGTTGTTTAAAGCCCATCCTGTGGATGGGGCCTTTTGCATCTGGGCCAGAGACTTAGGCCCTTTCCCGGATGCAACTGGGGCTCTGAGTGGCCCAGATGCATAAGGTCCCACCCATAGGAGAGGCCTTAAACAACCTGGGCCAATCAAAGCCTCAGACCCCTTCCTGGTGCATCCAAGTATGCACCATGGATGGGAAGGCCCATCATTTTGAAGAGGTGGGACTGCTGGCTGGAGGGAGTAGGCATCCCTACGGCCCAGCCATCTAAAAATAAGGTAAGGGGAAGAGGGCGATGTTCATAAAAGGCACGGGGGGGGGGGGGGGGGTGCTGGTCAGCGGGCGAGAATGGACAACTCTCCCGCTGGGGGTGGTGGGCATCTCTCCTGCTGGCTGGGGGCGTGTTGGTTGGGCAGAAGAGACTGGGCTTCTCTCCTGCTGCTGGTGGTATGTGTCAGTTGGCAGCAAGAGACATTGGGCATCTCTCCCACTGTTGTGGGGGAGGGCATTTATTCTGCGCATGTGCCCATCATTATAACTAGCGATGGGCACATGCTAATTTAGAGAGTCTTTGCTATTCTCTGCCAACCTCATTTGCATGAGCGCTTTTTGGAGAATGACCCGCTTTCTTAAAATCGCTACTATAACGGCTGTGACAGCAGTCCGTCGTTTTTTTGAAAATCTAGCCCTGATTCAAATAAATGTGATCTGCTCACCAGTAGCACAGCCAGAGGCAAATTTTGGGTGGGGGTGGGCCTATGGATAAAACTGAATGAACATATGTCCTTGTGCGAGAGCCGAGCATATGTGGTGCTCTGGCATGGCTGGCACTGACTGATGGGAGTTCTGGGCTCCTTCAGATGTGATCTTCAGTTGAAGGGGCCTGGGGATCCTGCCAGCTATTGCGAAGTGGATGGGCCCCTGCCCACAAAAACCACCCATGGCTAAGCCACTGCTGCTCATCCAGATGAAAATAATGATACAAAGTAAACGGATATCTTGTTAGAAGATAGTGATGTGTTTTGCAATCTGGATGGCAGTATATTTTATTTTGTATGTTTATATGTGTTATTTTATAACCCTTCAAGAACACAGCATTTTGATAGGTGATAGAATAATTTGCTAGAATAATTTTAAAGTAATGAATAATATATATGTATCCTCTCTTTACCTGTTGCACTACAACACAATTTTAAAACTGAAAACTGTTCAGTATTGCTCAGAAGTATAATATCTGACTATCTTGTTACAATACCACAAGTGTGCAGGGTTGGTTTTCACAGCCCATACCATTCTCTCTCCCCTCCCCCCATTTCCTGATTTTCTTGCAAAGTGATTGTTTAATACTTCTTCATTGTTGTGTCCCTTTTTGTGCATTCTCTTTTTTCCCCTGAACCCCTCAAGCACAGATATGTGCTCAGTCAGTCCAGCCTAAGGGCTAGATTCACTAAGCAAACCAATTGTGTACCGATCGGTTTGCGACCCCTTTGCGACCAGATTTCCCTCTGGCCTGATTCACTAACCTCTCCTAGGAAACGCATGCAAAGTAGACAGGGCCGCAATTCACCAAAGAAATTTTTGAAACCGACTGGGCTGGCCAATCAACCCAAGAAGCAACTGCTGGGGACCAGTCGCAAACATCTTTCCGACTCTCCAGCTCCACTGAAGCCCTGTTTTCTGCATGCCCTACTCTCTGCTGCCCCGAATCTCTCCTGCCTGCCGCCCTGATGCTCTTCCCCGGATCTCACCTGCCTGTTCTTTCCTGAATTGCCGCCCTGCTCTTCCCCGATCTCTCCTGCCTGCTCTGCCACGAATCACTGCCCTGCTTGTCCCCGAATTTCTCCTGCCTGCCACCCCGAATCTCTCCTGCCCTTCCCCGCACTGCAAGCCTGTGGTTTTAACCTGCAGGTTTAAAGCGGGTTAAAACCATTGGCTCGCTGGGCTACAAAAAAGTAAAAAATAAAATAAGTTGCGGCTCAGAGGGGTCTTAGACGCATGCGCAGACCATCTACAGATGATCTGCGCATCACGGGATCGCACACTAGCGATCCTTGTCAGCAAATGAGGGCGATTCCTCCGATCGTCCTCATTTGAATTTTTTCCTGTTGTGAATTCGTTGGGCCTGCTGGAATCGACCACGGATCGCCCACGGAAGACAGGCTAGTGAATCTAGCCCTACATTCTTTAAAGTAGCAGGAGGAAGTGATCTGAACGTGCTCCGAATTGCAGAGACTAACAGGAATGTCCTTCATATAAAGCTTAAATAGAAAAGCACATTGACTGCAGATTATGATTTGTGGATTGAATTTCCAGTGAACCGCATCTTTTTAAGTCATTTTCAATGGAGTGTGCGGAGGCTAAATAATTTTTTTTTTAACTCTTTCTATCTCTATACCCAAAATAAGACACAACAAAGAACCAAATCTAGTTTTCAAGAGAGTCAAGGGCAGTTAAAAATCAGTTTTGATACAGTGGGAGATGGCACGAAATAAGAAAACTGGAATTCTTTACTTAACATTTAAGGACCTTGGAAAGCTTTCTGTGAACTCAAAGTATGATTGATTACTTCACACAATGGGCTACACATTAACTGCAGACTGCAGAATGCAATGGTAAGAATTTCACTAAAAATGATTCATAGATTCTGTGGTTACTAGTCAGCACATGAAGGGATTTTTAAAAAACTATTTAAAGATAAAATATTTACTTTACTTTCACAGGATGAGAATGGGCATTTGGAAACATATTTCCATAAGATAAGATAAAAAGTGAAAATGTTATCATTATACTTTCTTATTGGCAGTGGTCCATTTCCTTCACAAAAGATCCAACCTCTCCAAAGAGAAGCAGCGTTACCAGCAAACATGAAACAGTTTCCTGAGAAGACTGCCAGTGATTTTCCCCACTGTTTTGTGACCCATGGCAATTTTCATTGTTTTGAATGAAGACTGAGAGACTATCCCTTGCACTTTATGTCAGCAGTCTATAGTTTAAAAACCAAAGTTTCAAGTTCAAACCCAAAAAGCTCCCAGCTGTAAAATAAGATTTATAGAAATACAAGCAGGCTAGCGTAGTAGAACAACATCAATGTCTCTCAAGTATCAGTATGTTAAACTCAGGATTAATGTTGAGCCGCTATGGCAGCTCCACATTCATCAATAAGAACACAAAAGTTGACATACTTGGACAGACTTAAGTTCCATCAAGCCCACTATCCTGTTATTGTTCTGAGAGTTGTTTCCAATGAACATAAAAGGGTTAAATAACCGAGGAGGAATCTAAGATGGCGGACGCCATCTAGCTATGCTCGGCAGGCTTAGCGTTTTTTCTTCAACTTTTCAATTATTTGAACCAGATACTTACACTATTGGAATGCCTCATACGAAGAGGAAGGGGAGTGTGAGAGTGGGTCAATTACTGCTTCTCACATCATCTCCGGCCCAACAGACGATTCAGCGGTTTCTACAGCCGCTGAGCCCAGCCGACGCCCGGATATCCCCACGGCGGGAGAGTTCCGCGTTGGACCTGAGTGAGGGAGCACTTGGGTCTCTGGACCTGATGACATCTCTCCAGCAGAGGCGCAGAGTGTTGAGCTTGACCCCGAGGGAGAGGAGCAGGAGACCCCAGAGCAGGCAATGGGAAGAGCTACTGCCCTAGCTGGAACGCTGGGTGGAAGGGTGGCTGAAGTAGAAGGAGTACCAACAAGCACACCAGCAGTGACACTAGAGACACTTCTAGAGGATTTCAAGAGACTGGATGTGAAGGTGGAGAAGACTGCCTCAGATATTGAAGTAATGGTTAAGAAAATAGATAACTTTTCTGATAGTTTGGTAAAAGTCAAGCAAGAGTGCATGGACAAAATACAAATTGAGTCAGCTTCATTGAAAAATTCAATCACCACTATTGTTAAAGAACAAAATTCTACTGCCCGTAAAATAGAAATGATTGAGAACTTTAACAGAAGATTGAACTTGAGAATCCTAAATTGCCCAAGGATTTCGGCAATATCACCTATTGAGATTTTTAAAAAATTCCTGGTAGAATGTTTGAATTTTCTGCAAGATCAGATTCTGCCCCTAAATAAAGTATACTTTTTACCTGTTTCAAAAAGAAATTCTGATATACCTAAGGGTGAGAACTTGGTCTCTGACAAAGACTTGCAAAATCTTACGGCAATATTAGAGGAATCATCTATGGAAGTTAAAGAAAGAGGAACTTTCATTGTTAACTTTATCTTTGAACAAGATCTTTAATGCAGTTATGAGGTTATTCTTTAAAAAGTCTGGATCACTTTTTTGTGGTCAAAGTTTATGGTTATACCATGATGTAACTAGAACAACCCAGGAAAGACGAAAAATGTTTTTGGGCATGAGAGAAGAGACAAGGAAGCTAGGTGCTACTTTTTTGCTAGCTTATCCATGCAAATGTGTTATTAAATTTAGGGGTCTGAAATATGTGTTCTTTACACCAGATCATCTACGTTCCTTTTTAGATCTCAAGGGTTTATCTAGTGGAGGGAGTGTAGCTTAAAGGAATTGCCGGGTTGTAGCGTTTAAGTCTTTACCTCTTTTTTTTTTTGTATTATTGTAATATTACTCCCTATAATATCTTTGTTTTTCTTTTTTCCTCCTCCTAAATGAGGTCTAAGGAAGAGTTAAGTTTCATAATAATATTTATTTTAAATATTGTAATGTTTAATGATGTTTTTCTTTTGGAACATGATTCTGTATTTCTAAACCAAGTAGTTATACTTGTAAAGTATGTTAAATTCAATAAAAATTAAAGTTAAAAAAAGGGTTAAATAACCCTTTAATAAGGGAAAACATATTTCTCTATCTATCTAATATTAATGCTGACATTGCTTTCATATGCTTTCATACAAGAAACTCATCTGAGTGATTCAGCTTCAAAAACTTTTTGGGGATAAAAATTACCAGTTGGCTGCATATTCTGCAGTGGTTCAAAAGAAACATGGTATTGCTATTCTATAACCTCCTTTTATGAAACTGCAATAGCAGTTTCTAGCATGGGGAGCCGCGCTGAATGGCCCGCGCTGCGTCCGATGCTCACTGAGTTCCTATGAGCGTCAGGAGCAGCGCGGGCCATTCAGCCCCACTCACCGTGCTAGAAACTGCTATTGCAGTTTCGTAAAAGAGGGGGTATTTCACAAGTCTAGTCAATTATCTATTATATCACAATCACATGATTTGGAGGAGAGATGGATCATCTTAAATGCCCTTATTAATAATTCTACTTTAACTCTCTGTAATAGCTACGCTCCAAATCATGATTCCCATGAATTCTTTAATTCTATTGCTTCAAAGTTTATCAACAATTCATTGTCTAATATTATTTTTGGAGAGGATTTTAATCAGGTACAAGACTATATTCTAGATATGACATACCACATGCAGATATCATCCAACTAAGTAAAATATTATTTTCAATGATATTTAACAGAATTTAGGACTTGTAGATCCTTGGAGACATCTTAATCCTACCAAAAGGGATTTTACTTTCTTTTCTGGCAAATGAGGTTTAACGTGGATAAAGTATAAGGTGATGCATGTCGGTAAAAAAAATCTTATACATGAATACATGATGTCTGGAAAGAGACTTGGGAGTACTGGTCGACAAGTTGATGAAGCCGTCCGCACAATATGCGGCAGTGGCGAAAAGGGTGAACAGAATGCTAGGAATGATTAAAAAGGGGATCATGAACAGATCAGAGAAGGTTATCATGCTGCTGTACTGGGCCATGGTACGCTCCCACCTGGAACACTGCGTCCAGCACTGGTCGCCGTACATGAAGAAGGACACGGTACTACTCGAAAGGGTCCAGAGAAGAGCAACTAAAATGGTTAAGGGGCTGGAGAAGTTGCCGTACTGCGAGAGGTTAGAGAAACTAGGCCTCTTCTTCCTTGAAAAGAGGAGACTGAGAGGAGACATGATCGAAACATTCAAGATAATGAAGGGAATAGACTTAGTAGATAAAGACAGGTTGTTCACCCTCTCCCAGGTAGGGAGAACGAGAGGACACTCTCTAAAGTTAAAAGGGGATAGATTCCGTAGAAACGTAAGGAAGTTCTTCTTCACACAGAGAGTTGTGGAAAACTGGAATGCTCTTGCGGAGGCTGTTATAGGGGAAAACACCCTCCAGGGATTCAAGACAAAGTTAGACAAGTTCCTGCTGAACCGGAACGTACGCAGGTAGGGCTGGTCTCAGTTAGTGCACTGGTCTTTGACTTAGGAGCTGCCGCGAGAGCGGACTGCTGGGCACGATGGACCACTGGTCTGACCAGCAGCGGCAATTCTTATGTTCTTACTAGTCTTATAGCCCGTTACATTAACGGGGTTTTTCTTGTCTACAAATCTGTCTTACCTTTCATTATCAACTCTTAGATTCAACTTTGTCAGCTCATTCTGCTATTTCTCTTTCTATCTCTCATATTTGTTCTCCACATCATAATGTTCCATGGAGGATTAACGCCTCTCTTTTATCAGATGCATCATTTATTCAATTTCTCTCTATTTTTTTCATAACTCAGTTCAAAATTACCCTATCCAAAAATGGTGGGATGATGGCTTCCATCAGAGGAGCAATCATAAATTATTCTGCAGAGGTGAATAAACTTAAAAAATTGGAGCTGAAGTCTTTGGAACAAGGAATAAAATTACGGTATTAGAGAATCAGTATTTAAATGACCATGATCCTAACTACCTATCAACATTTATTATCTAAAAAACATAAATTCAATACAATCTTAACTAAAGAGGCCCATACTTCTATCTTTATTCAAAAATCATCTTATGCAGGGAATAATAAATCTGGACATATGTTATCACAATATCTAAAAGACTAAATAACAATCATACTAATATTTCAAACATAGTAGACTCCAATGGGTTGTTAATTCATAAAACTGACTCACAAATAATGCAACAATTTATTGATTATTATTTTTTTAAAAACTATATGATTCTGAAATTCTCCCCACATAATCCTTATTTAACCAATTTTTAGGGACATTAAATCACCCCACATTGACGCCCGATCAAAAATTGTTGCTAGAAAAGAATTTAGCTCTTTCTGAAATTATATTGTAAACCGCTTAGACCAGGAGTGCCCACACTTTTTGGGCTTGCGAGCTACTTTTAAAATGACCAAGTCAAAATGATCTACCAACAATAAAATTTAAAAAAAACACAACGCACACTGTACTCATAGAATTGTTAATTATCATTCCTATTCCGGGGTTTTTTCAAAGAGGTCAAAGCAGATGACTCTATGCACTGTCACCTCAGTAACAAAAATAGACAAATACCCACCCCCTCCCTTTTTACTAAACCACGATAGCAGTTTTTAGCGCAGGGAGCTGCGCTGAATGCCCAGCGCTGCTCTCGACGCTCATAGGCTCCCTGCGCTAAAAACCTCTATTGCGGTTTAGTAAAAGGGGACCATATTGTAAAATATAGAGAGCAGATATAAATTCAGACACATTTTGATCACTAAATTTAAAATAAAATCATTTTTCCTACCTTGTCTGGTGATTTCATGAGTCTCTGGTTGCACTTTCTTCTTCTGACTGTGCATCCAATCTTTCTTCCCTTCTTTTAGCCTGTATGCTTCCTCTCCTCCTGACCTCATTCTCCCCCCCCCAACGTTTTCTTCTTCTCTCCCTGCCCTCTCTTTCTTTCTCTCTTCATGCCCCCTTTCTTTTTTTCTGTTTCTCTTCTTTCCTTCTGTCTCCCTGCCTGCCCTCTTTCTCCCTCCCTGCCCTCCCTCAAGCCACTGCCACTGCCGCTGCCATCGGATAACAGGCCCCCAAAGCCGCCCACCGCTGGCCAAGCTCTCCATGCTTCGAGCCCACCAGCATTCCTTTCCCCGACGTCAGTTTTGCCATCGGAGAGGAAGTTCCGCTGGCCCAAGATCGACCTATTGGGAGAAATGCTGCCGGGTCCTGCCTTTGAGGAAACAGAAAGTAGGCAGGACCTGGCAGCAAGAAGAGCAAATCCCAAGCTTCACTGACCTGTCTCCCGCTTTATCCCGCGAATGGGGCTCTAACATGTGCATGCCGGCTTCCCTTCTCTCCCCCACCGGACATAACTTCCGGTTTCAGAGGGAAGAGAAGGGATGCCAGTACAAGCACACGTTAGCCCCCGGAGCATAAATTCTCCAAGACGTTTTTTTTTTTTTTTTAAATGTTGAGCAGCAGCAGAATTCAGGAGCAGGCCAGTCAGGAGGGGAAAAAAGACAAGGGAAGAAGGGAACCCGCTCTGCGATCGACTGGGGTCGCCTGAGCGAGCGACCTGTCAATCGCGATCGACGTGTTGGGCACCCCTGGCTTAGACTAACGGTGGTTGTATTTGCAGTATATCAAATAAATTGAAATTTGAGTTAAATTGGTATGGTTATAGGCCCTCTTTTACTAAGGTGTGCTAACCGATTAGCACGCGCTAATCGATTTAGTCTATGGGCGCATTAGCACACCTTAGTAAAAGAGGGGGATAGTTTTCAGGGCCTACTTTAGAGAAACAAACCTAATTCAAGGAGCTATTTTTCTAAAAATTCTGGTCTGTCTAAATATACTTCAGATCAGTGTCCCACAAACTTTTTGGCACCGGGGCACACTAAACCCAGAGCCACAGCTGTAAGGCATCTAGAAGTGTGTGGACGTCAATGTGATGACCTCATGTGCATGCATGGCTTCATTACATCGATGTTCGTGTATGAGTGGAGGCCTTCCGGCCACGATCCTGAACCTGTTCCTTTGCCAGTGGGGAAGAGGAGAGGTGCCGGCAAAGAGGAGAACATAAGAATTGCCACTGCTGGGCCAGTCCATCGTGCCCAGCAGTCTGCTCACGCGGTAGGCCTTAAGTCAAAGACCAGTACCCTAACTGAGACTAGCTTTACCTGCGTACGTTCCAGTTTAGCAGGAACTTGTCTAACTTTGTCTTGAATCCCTGGAGGGTGTTTTCCCCTATAACAGCCTCCGGAAGAGCATTCCAGTTTTCTACCATTCTCTGGGTGAAGAAGAACTTCCTTATGTTTCTACGGAATCTATCCCCTTTCAACTTTAGAGAGTGCCCTCTCGTTCTCTCTACTTTGGAGAGGGTGAACAACTTGTCTTTATCTACTAAGTCTATTCCCTTCATTATTTCCAATGATAACCTTCTCCGATCTATTCGTGATCACTCTTCTTAATCATTCCTAGCATTCTGTTTACCCTTTTTGCCGCTGCCGCATATTGCGTGGACGGCTTTATTGACTTGTCGACCAGTACTCCCAAGTCTCTTTCTTGGGGGGTCTCTCCAAGTACCGCACTGGACATCCTGTATTCATGTATAAGATTTTTGTTACTGACATGCATCACCTTACACTTATCAACGTTAAACCTCATTTGCCATGTCGCAGCCCATTTCTCAAGTGTGTTTATGTCACGTTGCAGGTCTTCGCAATCCTCCTGTGTCTTCACTACTCTAAATAACTTTGTATCGTCTGCAAATTTAATCACCTCACTCGTCGTACCAATTTCCAGGTCGTTTATAAATATGTTGAAGAGCATGGGTCCAAGCACCGAACCCTGCGGCACTCCACTCGTGACGCTTTTCCAGTCCAAGTATTGTCCATTTACTCCCATTCTCTGTTTCCTATCCGCTAGCCAGTTTTTAATCCACGGGATTATTTCACCCTCGATTGCATGGCTCAAAATTTTTCAAAGTAGTCGTTCATGCGGAACCTTGTCAAACGCCTTCTGAAAATCCAGATATATAATGCCAACCGGGCCACCCTTGTCTATCTACCTGTTTACTCCCTCGAAGAAGTGCAGCAAGTTCGTCAAGCAATATCTTCCTTTGCTGAATCCGTGTTGGCTGGTCCTCATCAGATTGTGTCCGTCAAGGTGATCAATGATGAGGCCCATTATCAGCGCCTCTACCATCTTTCCAGGTACTGAGGTCAGACTCATCGGTCTGTAGTTTCCCGGATCTCCCCTCAAACCTTTCTTGATGATCGGGTAACATTCACCACTTTCCAGTCTTCCAGAATCCTTCCTGATTTGATCGACAGATTGGCTATTAGTTGAAGCAGTTCAGCTATAGCCCCTTTCAGTTCCTTGATTACCTTCAGAAGATGCCATCCGGTCCCGGGGATTTATCGTTTTTAAGCCTATCAATCTGCCTGCATACCTCTTCTAGACTGACCGTCAACTCTGTCAGTTTCCCATCTTCGTTTCCTACGTATAGCCTGTCAACTTCTGGTATGTTGTGTATATCCTCTTCGGTAAATACAGACATAAAAAATGTGTTCAGTTTGGCGGCAATAGCTTTGTCCTCTTTAGCACTCCCTTTATTCCATGGTCATCCAACGGCCCCACTGTATTTTTCGCAGGTCATTTCTCCTTAATATATCAAAAGAAAGGCTTGAAGATTATTGCCTCCTTGGCTATTTTTTCCTCGTAGTCTCTTTTGGCCCCTCTTACCGCCTTATAGCACCTGCTTTGATGTTGTTTATACTTTTTCCAGCAGACAGAGTCTAATTTGACAGTGCAATTACCCTCTGCTCAAACTATTGCCTCTCATTTTATTAAGAAAGTCAAAAAAATTATAAGCTCCATTTCCAAAGCAAGTGTTGTCAGCAGAAATTCCAGTTCCCCTGTTCAGTGGACTCTGTTAATAAGTCTGAACTCATAAACCTTCCTCTTTCTAAATGTTCAATATTTAACCTACCTACTCTTCAGGATCTACAGAGAACTTTGAACACAATAAACATAAAAGATTCCAAATCAGAGACTATTCCAGCACTCTTTCTGAAACACTTTTTTTCATTTTTTGGTCCAGACATTTTAAATCTGATATGCACTAGTTTAACTACAGGAACATTTCCAAAAGCATGGAAAGAAGCAATCATTCACCCAATAATTAAAGATTACAAAATTAGTGCATATGAAGTTTCAAATTATCGACTCATTTCAAATACTCATTTTTTGGCAAAGCTTACAGAGAAAATTGTTTTTCAGCAAATCTCAGATTTTATTGAACAAACAAATGTACTACATCCAAATCAAACTGGATTCCGCCCACATCATTCCACAGAACTTTCACTCATTGGGTTGACTACTAAAATTCTCCATCAACTTGATCATCACCAGTCCGTTTTGCTCATTTCCTTAGACCTATCATCTGCATTTGATACAATAGACCACAAGCTTCTTCCGTTGCATCTGGGTGAAATTGGAATCACAGACCAGGTCTTGGACTGGTTCTCATCTTTTTTTGTCGATCGGTCCTCCAAGGTAATCTTCAATACATCGTCAGATCCATTTACAACTGACTGTGGTATCCCACAGGGTTCAATTTTATCCCCTCTACTCTTTAACATCTTCCTAGCACCCCTTTTAACATTAGGGCAATCTATTGGCTTCACAATGTTCGCTTATGCGGATGATGTGCAATTAGTTCATCTGATAGACTTAAACAATTTAACTGAAATAATGCTCATAAGCCAAAAATTGGAAAAAATTAATTCCTGGCTAGATTTACATATGCTTTCTTTGAACATTGAAAAGTCCAAATTAATGATTTTTCCCAACAAGGAAGGACTTTCTCTGCAGACTCCCTTTAAATTTAAAACTCAACTTCTTAAAGTTGTGCCCTCTTTAAAACTACTCGGAGTCACTTTTGATAATAAATTTAATTATCATCTCCATATCAGCACAGTTGTCCAGTGCTGCTTTTATCGGCTATGTATGATCAGGCCCATAACCAAATTGTTAGAGCCTGCTTCTCTGAACATCTTGATCCATTCTCTCATAATTTCCTGCATTGATTATTGTAATGCCCTCTATAAAAGGCATAACTAAAAAAGAAACAAGAAGACTTCAAATACAGAACACTGCAGTAAAGATTATATTTAATGTAAAAAAAAAAAATTTAACCATGTCACCCCCTCTTACATAAAGCTCATTGGTTACCAGTAGAACAAAGAATCACTTATAAAATTATTTTATTAATTTTCAAAACTGGACAAAACAACCAAGATGAATTCTTAATAATCTTCTTATCCCCCATAATCCTTCTAAAATTAACTGCCAAAAATCTCCTTTCTACCCCATCTCTGAAGTATATAAACACAGGTACATTAGCGACAGGAAGAGAAACAAGGATGGGATAGAGCGCCTTAGGCAGTCAGATGGAAACTACGCGGAATCTGATTCTACCAAGGCAGAACTACTAAACGAATACTTCTGCTCAGTATTCACCTGTGAAGCACCGGGAGCTGGTCCACAACTACAGACAAGAGACAGCCAAAAAGACCTGTTTCAAGATTTCGAGTTTACACCCAGTAGCGTCTACTACGAACTTTCAAGACTCAAAGTAGACAAAGCCATGGGACCAGACAATCTATACCCCAGGGTGCTCAGAGAGCTGTGTGAAGTTCTAGCTGAACCACTATCCGTGCTCTTCAATCTTTCCATGCGCACGGGAAGAGTACCCCTGGACTGGAAAACAGCTAATGTAATTCCACTCCAGAAAAAGGGCTGCAGAACAGAAACAGAAAATTACAGACCGGTGAGTCTCACATCCATAGTGTGCAAACTCATGGAAACACTGATCAAACAGAAACTCGACCAAATACTAGACAAAGAAAATCTACGTGATCCACACCAACACGGATTTACCAGGGGAAGGTCCTGCCAATCTAATCTGATTGACTTCTTTGACTGGGTGACTAGTCATCTGGATGCCGGGGAGTCCCTGGACGTGATTTATTTGGACTTCAGCAAAGCTTTTGATAGCGTCCCACACTGCAGGCTGTTGAACAAACTAAAATCTATGGGATTAGGGGATACACTCACACCATGGGTTAGGGATTGGCTAAGCGGTAGGCTTCAAAGGGTGATGATAAACGGTACCTCCTCCAAAACGTCAGCAGTGACGAGTGGAGTACCACAGGGCTCCGTCTTAGGGCCGATTCTATTCAATTTATTCATAGGAGATATGACCCAAGGGCTTAGAGGAAAAGTATCACTGTTTGCTGACGACGCCAAACTATGCAACATAGTAGGTAAAAGCAGTGTAAAAGCAGCCTGACATTATGACGCAGGACCTACGGCAGCTGGAACAGTGGTCGTCAACTTGGCAGCTAAGCTTCAATGCTAAAAAATGTAAAGTGATGCACCTAGGTAAAAAACATCCACACAGAACTTACACACTAAATGGTGAAACCTTGTCCGGGACCACGGCAGAATGTGATTTAGGAGTGATCATTAGTGATGATATGAAGGCTGCCAATCAGGTGGAGAAGGCTTCGTCCAAGGCAAGACAAATCATAGGCTGCATCCGTAGGGGTTTTGTCAGCAGAAAACCTGAAGTCATAATGCCGCTGTACAGATCCATGGTGAGACCTCTTCTGGAGTATTGTGTTCAATTCTGGAAACCGCACTACCGGAAAGATGTGTTGAGAATTGAGTCGGTTCAGCGAATGGCTACCAGGATGGTCTTGGGGCTCAGGGAACTCACGTACGAAGAAAGGCTAAAAAAAACTGCGGATGTACTCCCTGGAAGAACGAAGAGAGAGGGGAGACATGATTGAGACCTTTAAGTATATTACGGGACGTATAGAGGTCAAAGATGATATCTTCTGTCTTACAGGGCCCTCGGTTACAAGAGGGCACTCGCTGAAAGTCAGGGGAGGGAAATTTCATGGTGATACCAGGAAGTACTTCTTCACCGAAAGGGTAGTCGATCATTGGAATGAGCTACCTCATCAGGTGATTGAGGCCAACAACGTGTCAGATTTTAAGAGAAAATGGGATATTCACTTGGGATCTCCAGGGGAATAAAAGTCAGGGAGTGGGCCATTGGTGTGGGCAGACTTGATGGGCTGAGGCCCTTTTCTGCCGTCAATTTCTATGTTTCTTTTTTTTTTTTTTTTTAGTTCATTAGTTTTTATTGAATATTATAAGAGATTTACAGAAGGCAGTTCAAACACACAAAATCTGAATAAGACACAGTGGTGTAGAAAAAGTCCATATCTACAATCATTTACATACAACCAGATTAATAAAAAGAATCTAGGGTATATGTAACTGCTAATAGAAGATATATGAAAGGCAGAAAAGCAGGGAGAGTGAAATAAGAGAGAGGGAAAGAAAGAGGGAGAAAAAGAAAAAGAGAGAGATAGATAGATAGAGATAGAGAGGCAGAAGTGTCTACTGGTTAGAATGAACAAATGAATCTAAGAATGACCAAGGTGATTTATTTCGCACCATGTTTGTGGAGAGTCGAGAAATCATGTTTTTTTCTCATTTGCATAAGATTCAAATTTGTGATACATGCTCAGAGAGTTCCACCAAAAGGTGTAGTCAAGTAGCGAGGATGATTTCCAATTTTTCAGAATATGCATAAGAGCTGTTACAAACATGGCATCAATGAGTTTAGGTGGGCAGTTTGTTTGTGCGAAACAAGGGTGTTGAGAACGAAGAATTACAATGTCCATGGAAATCTCTTCTGAACACTTAGTAATAGATTTTATAGTGTCCCAAATACGAATCCAGAAGGAGTGAACTATAGTGCAATGAAAAAGCATGTGATCGAGAGTTCCAGACTCTTTCAAACAGTTCCAGCAGGTGGAGTCTTGTTTTAGCTTCGCTTTCCACATGCGATATGGGGTCCATACTGCATTCCACATAACGAAGAACATTGATTGCGAGACTCTGGAAGATAGGAGAGGACGGTTTGTGGAGGACCAGAAAAGTTCCCAATCTATATCAGAAAGCGTAGTCTGCAGAATCGAGTCCCATTGGTTCATTGATTGAGGTGAAAAGGTGAAAGAGTGATCCCTTAGAATACTATAAAAAAGAGATATCGCTCTACCCTTCATTAAGGCCAGAGTAGACCAGTGGTGAACAGTGTGGATTGAGGTCATAAAGTCAGGGCGCATATGTACCTTAGACAGTATTCCAGTAAGCATGAGCCATTGGGAATGTATAGAGGATGGAAGTGAATATGCAGAACAAAAAATATCAAAAGGAACAAATGAGGTGGAGGAGATCATTTGATGAGCAAACTCGACACCCGCCCGTTGCCACCTCTTCCATGAGAGGGATCTACCTTTATTTTGAATTTTAGGGTTATTCCAAAGGGACATGAGCGGGCTTTCACTAATAGAGATCTCAGCTGTTGCATCTAGAAGATGAAAAGCATGCTGCGTTGCACTCAACAAGGAATACTTTCTCAAGTGTCTAGGTACTGACACTGTAAGGAAGCAGGAAACGTGTAGTGGTACACATAAAAAGCGTTCCATTTCAAACCATGCTGGTTGATCCTGAGGATTAGAATCAACGATCCAATAAGCTCCATATTTGGCTAAAGATGCGATATAATAATAATAAAAATCTGGTAAATTTAGTCCACCATTAATCTTAGAGGCCTTCAGCTTGGCGAGAGAATACGGGGTTTTTTCTTGTTCCAAATAAATTCAGAAATTTTCATATTGAGCCAATGAAATAATTTTTTCTGGCATAGGAAGGGAAGCATGGAAAGGGTGTAATTAATTTGCGGGGCTAAAGTCATTTTAATGGAGGCTATTCTACCCCACCATGACAAATAAAGTGGGGACCAGCGAGTTGTAGGGTTTGAAACTAAATTTTTGATTTTGGATATGTTCAGATCCTGGACGTGTACTGGATCTTTATGAATTAGGACCCCTAAATATTTCACAGCTCCCTGTGACCATGAAAAAGGAAATTGAGCCAGATCTGAGGAGGAGATATGGTCATTGAGAGGAAAGATCTCTGATTTCTCCCAATTAACAGAATATCCAGAGAGTTGAGAGTATTGAGAAACAATGTTGATAAGATGGGGCAAGGAGACAAGAGGATCTCTGAGAAAGAGAAGGACATCGTTTCTATATTTCTAATGAGGTCTACCATCTTCTCTGTTATTGCTCCCTCTCTTTGGAATAATATTCCGTCTTATTTATGAGAAGAATCAATTCTTCATAATTTTAAGATGAAGTTAAAAACATTCCTCTTTCTTGATATCTTCGAGACCTAAATGTCCTTTTCAGGGCAACATAGCTTGATTTTATTTTTACCTACCCTTCCTTTTGTTTTGCTCCCTATATGTTTGCTTTCTACTTGATTATTGTAGTTCTTGCCCTTTTACCTTTTGTTCCCGTTTGTCTTTGTTTTAAATGTTTTTAAATATTATCGTTATTTTTAATAATGTTTTGTCATCTTAAATATGTATTTTAGTCAAATTATGTTTTTATGACTTTACACATCGCCTAGAAGGTTGATTGTGTGGTATAAGAAATTTTAAATAAACTTGAAACTTCATCCGTTTTTGACCTTTTCCATTCCTTAAACGAAGTCTTCTTGTCTCTGATTGCTTCCTTCACCACTACAGTGAGCAACGCTGGTTCCTTGCTCTTTTTCCTCTTGGATCCCTTGTTGATACTTGCTATATATAGATTTTGCGCCTCGGTGACTGTGTCCTTAAAAAGGGACCATGCTTGCTCTAGCGTTTTTACAGTGCTTATCCTCTTCTTAATCTTCTTCCCCACCATGTGTCTCATTCCTTCATAATTCCCTTTTCGGAAGTTCAGTGCCATGGCCATCGTTCTGGATCGATGTTTTTGCCCCCGTATCCAGGTTGAAGCAGATCATATTGTGATCACTGCTTCCCAGCGTCCCTTCTACTTCTACACCTTGCGCCAGTCCTCGTAGTCCATTTAGAATTAAGTCCAGAATTGTATTTCCTCTCGTATTTTCCTTGACAAGTCGTTCCAGGAAGCAATCACCTACAGCATCCAGGAACTCGGTCTCCCTACTGCAGTCGGAGGTGCCTAGGTTCCAGTCTATCCCCAGATAATTGAAGTCATCCATGATAACTACGTTGCCTCCCTTGCAGTTGCGTTTAATTTCGTCCGTCATTTCTCCATCAATTTCTTCGGACTGCCCTGGGGGTCGGTAGTAGATGCCGATCTTCGTTCCATTTGTTCCCGGAATTTTGACCCATAGAGACTCTATCTTATTTTTCATTTCCAGCGTGTTCTCTCCATTAGACTCAATTCACTCTTTGACATATAGGGCAATACCCCCACCTTTTTGACCTACTCTTGTCTCTGTGGTATAGCTTGTATCCCGGTAGCACAGTGTTCCAGACGTTTTCCTCGTTCCACCATGTTGGTGCTGGCTGACAGCCTACAGGACGTGGCTCATCGCGAGAGGCACGTCCTGTAAGCAGTAGGCTGGCGCCTCTCCTCCTTGCTGGTGTCTCGTGGCACACCTTGAATCTGCCATGGCACACAGTTTGGGATACACTGCTTTAGATAGAGCTGATTTTACATTTTCTTATTCCTATTGCTTTATGTTAATAATGAAACTTTTAATTTATATTCATCTAATTCCTATAGGAACTTTTCTGTGCTCTTATGGCTGTTTAGTTTTATTGTAAAACTTAATTGTTTTGTTTGATTAGTAAAAGGACCCCTTTGTTAATAAAGCTTGGGGCTAGATGCACAAAACACGTTCATTAAGACTGTGTGGGTTGCTGTTGGCCAATTTTTTGGGCTGACTCTGGAATAGCGATTGATGTTAGAAAATGTTTGCATGCAAATTATTTGCATGGAGGTCCCGTCCATTCAGTCACTCCGAGAGTGACCTGGCACCGACGCAGAGTTGGTGTGGGGAAGCCCTAACAGCTGAGTGGAAGGGGAAGCCCCAAAGCAGCCTCCTGCCACTCAGCTGTTGGAGCTTTTTTCCATTTTCTTTAATGGCACAGATGTTGTGCATGTGTTATACACACACATCTGCACCATTAAAATAAATGCTGTGGTGGCCCCCACCCCACCCTGTCATTGATGGCCCTCTCAGACAACACCCCCCCCCCCGCCCCACCCCCCGCGATGAATCAGAATGGAGGCAGGATGGATGCCCACTCCCTCCTGCCATCGGACAGTGATTGCAGCAATGTAACAGTATTTCAGTGACCAAACATAAATAATATTTTTTGGAAGGGTTACTGAAACTTCAGACACAATGTGCTAAGTGAATAGCGGTGAATATGTGGACTAACTTGTAAGTTTCATAACTCCACGTCATTCCCTTCTTGGTTGGACTGAGAATATTTTAGCACCCCTTCGTAATGTAAATTCTAAATTTTAACATCTAGTTAATTATTTATTTAAAAATTTTCTAACCTGCTTAAACACAGTTATGGATTAACATGCATATATTAAAATAATAAAACAAATTATCTGACATATATCTTAACCCAATCATGTAAATGCTTCCTTTTTAAATTTCTGGATATCAGGGAGCATTCATAAGAACATAAGAACATAAGAAATGCCTCCGCTGGGTCAGACCTGAGGTCCATCGCGCCCAGCAGTCCGCTCACGCGGCGGCCCATCAGGTCCAGGACCTGTGCAGTAATCTTTTATCTATACCCCTCTATCCCCTTTTCCAGCAGGAAATTGTCCAATCCTTTCTTAAACCCCAGTACCATTCGCTGCCCTATATCGTCCTCTGGAAGCGCATTCCAGGTGTCCACCACATGTTGGGTAAAGAAGAACTTCCTAGCATTCGTTTTGAATCTGTCCCCTTTCAACTTTTCCAAATGCCCTCTTGTTTTTTTATGTTCTGAAAGTTTGAAGAATCTGTCCCTCTCTACTCTCTCTAAGCCCTTCATGATCTTGTAAGTCTCTATCATATCCCCTCTAAGTCTTCTCTTCTCCAGGGAAAAGAGACCCAGTTTCTCCAATCTCTCAGCGTATGAAAGGTTTTCCATCCCCTTAATCAGTCGTGTCGCTCTCCTCTGAACTCTCTCGAGTAACACCATATCCTTCTTAAGGTATGGTGACCAATACTGGACGCAGTACTCAAGATGCGGACGCACCATTGCCCGGTACAGCGGCAGGATAACTTCTTTCGTTCTTGTTGTAATACCCTTCTTGATTATCCCCAGCATTTTATTCGCTCTCTTGGCGGCCGCTGCGCACTGTGCCGCCGGCTTCATTATCATGTCCACCAAGTCCCTTTCTTGGGTACTCTCATTCAATAACATCCCTCCCATCGTATAGCTGTGGCACTTCAGGGTGAGGATCACAGCAGGAGAGATGAGGCATCTCTCCTGCCGCGATCCTCACCCCAAAGTGCCACGGTTCGCAGCAGTTCGGGGATCGCTAATTTGGGCTGCATCATAGCACGGTATTCTCAAGTCTGCTCAGCATTCAGCAAATCAGCACTTAGTGCAGAACAGGTGCTCAGTATCCCACCAATAATGGCCCTTGCCTGGAGGCTGACGGCAGCCTGCTAGGATTGCTACAGCCGGCCGGAGATCCTCTGCAGGCTGCTTTAATGTGAGACTGGGAATCCGGGATGGATGGATGGAGGGAGGGAAGGAACAGAGGGCCAAAAGGAAAGATGCCAGACCTCCGGGGAGGGAAGGGAAACAGAAGGGAAGGACAGAGATGGAAGATGGATTAGCATAGAGAAAAAAGAAATAAGTGAGTTATCAGAAGACAACCAGCGCCTGGGACCAACATGATTTGAATAATGACCAGATAACAAAAGGTAGTGTTTCCCCCCCAAAAAAAACCTACCCCCAAAATAAGCCCTAGCATGATTTTTAAAGATGCTATTAATATAACCCCTACCCCGTAAATAAGCCCTAGTTAAGATTGACTCCGCAGCCCCCCCTGAATGTCCATGACACTTTCCGATTCCATCCATAGTTTTTAAAAATCCAGGCTTCCACCCCCCCTGTGCAGAACTCCACTGACCCTCCCACCATGAGACTGGCATACCTCCGAGGCATCAAAAAACAGCAGTGGTGGCAGCACTCTGAACGGGCCGCGCTGGGGCCTTCTCTCTGCCACGTCACTGATGCAGAGGGAAGGCCCATTCAGAGCATTGCTACTGTTGCTGTTTTTGGATGCTTTGGAGGTATGTCAGTCTCTTGGGAGAGTCAATGGGGTTCTGCTGCACAGGGGGATGGGAGGGTTAGAAAGATGCTGCATAAGGGGATGGGCGAGAGGGGAGGAAAGATGCTGCACAAGGGGTGGGGGAGAAAGGAAAGAGGAAGAATTGGGGTGGAGGAGAGGAAGGGAGAAATGATTGTTTTACATGGAAAAAAATGACATCCCCCGAAAATAAGCCCTAATGCATTTTTTGGAGCTAAAATTCATATAAGACCCTGTCTTATTTTCAGGGAAACACAGTAGAAAAAATAATTTTATTTTCCGTTTTGTGATTGCAATATGTCAGATTTGAAATGTATATCCTGCCAGAGCTGGTGTTAGACTGCAAGCGTGAACTAGGATCTAACAGAGAGGAAAAGCCTTTTTTATTTATTTTGTTTACATCACAAAGCCAGTGTGGGGGTTGGAGATATTGTTACCCTATTTGTCCTGCTTTTCTTCAAATATTGTAGTTCTCCCTACTTCCCTTTTGTTTTATCGTACGTTATGTCTGTAGGTATTGTTTCTGTACGTTATACCAGTGCTATTTTAATCTGTCTTTTAATTGTTTTCCTTATTTTTATCGTTTAACGCTTAGAAGTCATGATTGGCGTTTTATAAAAATTTTAATAAACTTGGAAAACTATCTTAATAAAAAATTTGGCCAACAACAAAGGTGCGCTAAAATGCCCCGTGCGCTAGCTGCTACCACCTCCTTTTAAACAGGCGGTAATTTTTCAGCTAGCGCATGCAGCTAATCTTGTGCTGCTAGCGCACCTTTGTAAAAGGAGCCCTATGTTTAAGATTTCGGCCCCTTATGTGATTGAGATTGACACCCCTGATCTAGGACCAAAGTCGAGATAACCAGTTTACAAAAAAATGTCCGTGTCTTTGAGAGCTATCACAATAATAACCAAACATAACAGAGATAGTCAGCAATTGTGCAACCTTCAAAAAAATACCATTCCTACTTTTAAAGCTGCTGCTGAAAACGAAAGTAAATAAATAAATAAAAACCTCTTTGAAGCAAAACGCTGGTGTCACTTCTCTCCTGCTTACTGTGACAGCACCTCCTCCCATTCTTGTATGAAACAAAAACTTCATGTAAGTTTCATCAACACCAAAAGACCAGGATTATCTACAAACGTAAAATTAATGAAGAAAAGCTCTCACCTTTGATCTTCAACACGACACAAACGAGTGGAGTTAAGTCCGAGGAATACAGCCTGCAATCACTGTGCTGGTGGCTTTTTCAAAATCATAAGGGAAAGCCTCTTCCCGGAATCTCATGAGCAAGCTCAATAAGACTCATAACCACTCCAGAGTTCGATACTACAGCTGTCAACCCTCAACAGCGGATAGGCGAAGGGCAAAAAACTCCTGCACTTTGCCCCCCGCAGCAAGCCATTCCTCTCCGCACCCCTACCGCCGGCTATATTCCACAACGCGAGCGCCCCCAGCTGGCAGAAATCGCTCTACCTAACCTAGCTCATTCACCCCCTAGTGTGCGCGCTTCCGTGCCGCAGCATTCCACAGCATTGGCGCCTCTGAGCTCCTGCAGAGACCTCACGGAGTCGCGACTCCGATTAACCCTCACGTGCCCGCATAGCTGTAAGCAACGTTCCACTGCGCACGCGCACGTGCCTAGACTTAAAGGAGGAAAACGGCGTCAGTGGGTTCCCTTTCTGGAATCACGTGGTTCATGGGAAAATCCAACCGGAAGCTGTTGGTGGATAGCTTTGCAGTTGGTTCGGCTCCTCGCCAAATTGGTTTCCATTTTGAATGCCGGCAGCGGGAATTTTTGGTAGATTATGTTTCGTTGGGGGCTACTTTCATATATCGTGTGCAGTTTTAAGAACATAAGAATTGCCATACTGGGACAGACCAAAGGTCTCTCAACCACAAAACCCTGTTTCCAAAAGTGGCTAGCTCAGATCCCAAGTAGTAAAGCAGATTTTATGCTGCTTTTCCTAAGAATAAGCAGGGGATTTCCCCAAGCCATTATGGACTTAAGAAATTAACCTAACCTTTTTTTTTAAACCCTGCTAAAGCTAACTGATTTTCACCACATTCTCCAGCAATTAATTCCAGAGTTTAATTACACATAAGAACATAAGAATTTGCCGCTGCTGGGTCAGACCAGTGGTCCATCATGCCCAACAGTCCGCTCCCGCGGCGGCCCCCAGGTCAAAGACCAGTGCCCCGAGCCCAGCCCTACCTGCTTACATTTTGGTTAAACAGGAACCTGTCCAACTTTGTCTTAAATCCCTGGAGGGTGTTCTCCCCTATAACAGCCTCCAGAAGAGCATTCCAGTTTTCCACCACTCTCTGGGTGAAGAAGAACTTCCTTAAGTTTGTACAGAATCTATCCCCTTTCAACTTTAGAGAGTGTCCTCTCGTTCTTCCTACCTTGGAGAGGGTGAACAGACTGTCTTTCTCTACTAAGTCTATTCCCTTTAGTATTTTGAATGTTTCGATCATGTCTACTCTTTTCAAGAGTGAAGAGGCTCAATTTCTCTAATCTCTCACTGTATGGCAACTCCTCCAGCCCCTTAACCATTTTAGTTGCTGTTCTCTGGACTCTTTCGAGTAGTACCGTGTCCTTCACGTACGGCGACCAGTGCTGGACGCAGTACTCCAGGTGAGGGCGCCATGACAACCCTCTCTGATCTGTTCGTGATCCCCTTCTTAATCATTCTCAGCATTCTGTTTGCCCTTTTCACCGCCACCGCGCATTGCGCGGACAGCTTCATCGTCTTGTCAACCAGTACTCCCAAGTCTCTTTCCTGGGGGGGTCTCTCCAAGTACCTGTGAAGAAATATTTTCTTCGGTCGGTTTTAAATCTACCTAGTAACTTCATCTCAAGCCACCTAGTCCTAATATTTTTGGAAAGAGTAAATAAGTGATTCACATCTGCCCTTTCCACTCCACTATTTTACAAACCCATCATATCACCCCTGAGCTGTCTTTTCTCCCAGCTGAAGAGCCCTAGCCACTTTAGCCTTTCCTCATCAGGAGTCATCCCATTCCTTTCATCATTTTCATCACCCTTCTCTGTACCTTTTCTAATTCTGTAGGGTCATGAAATGGTTAACTGTTGTTTAAAATATTGCTCTGGCCTACATAGCTGGAGAAAGTTTACAATCTATTGACTTCATCTGCCTAAAATGTATATCCCTGCCTTACCACATTGTAAGCTAAATAGATAAGAGTTTGAGCCATGATGTACCCTGCCCTTCTGTACATTTAACATTTAGACCTGTAAGAGTTAGATAAGTGACCTGCTAGTGTGAGCTTAGGAACAATAATAATTGTAGAAAGTTATAGAAGTAACAAATGAAAATTGTAGTTTTTGCATATATTAGTTTGCGAAAAGGGCATAAAAGTCCGTGTATTTCCTGTTTCTGACACTCTAGTAGGCAGGCTCTTAACTGCACTAGAGTCCGGTATACCGTAATAAATCTCTTGTACTTTCTTCACGCCTCTGACTTTGTGTGTCCAAGTGACCTTTCATTTGGCTTCCGCACAGGGACTTGAAGGTCTCTTGACCACTGGTTACTCGATTGGTCACTTGTTTCTGGTCCTACGGCTGATGTGTCTGCTTAGCCGGCTGCCTTCCTTTTGGGGGGTTGGCAGACTTCAGGATGTTGGACCGCTTCAACTGACTTAACTAGTCTCAGTTTAAAGTACAAGAATCTGTATCAGTTTAATTCTGTCCTGGAGTGGCCACCATCTGGTAAGTGGGGATTGATCATCCCTATCCCGTCTCTCGTCTCCTGCCTAGTAAGCCACTTGATCTGTCGCTGAAGTTGTAGGGAAGGATTCTAGGAACTGTTATTTTCTGGTTGAGTAACTGAACTGAAATCTGTTGTGTTTTGTGTGTTTGAAAGTGTCTGAGACGTCCTTGAGGACGAAGCGAGTGTGGACCTGTTAGTACTGCGTTTCCCTAGTCCGGAGACGGGCAGGGCCAGGAATTCATGGAAGTGTTTTTGTCCTTCATTGCACAATGGAGGGATGTCTGTCTACCTGTGGGGATCCCTTGATATGTGGGGATCCCTTGATATGTTAGCTAATTTTAAAAAGGGATTTGTCTCTGATTACACTTAACAAATAAACCCTTATTTGTCAGTTAGAATGGCCGATATTTGGTGTGGGCTGGCCCCCTCTGGCTCCCTGGAAGAGGACATAACTCGTCAGGTTTTTATGCATTCGTTTGCTGTCGGTTCCTCTTCCAGTCAGCCAATTTTTGCATTCCAATGGGAAAACCCTTCCACTGGACAAATCTCCTAAGTCACAGTTCTTCAACCGCCGGTCCGCGGACCGGTGCTGGTCCGCAAACAAAATCTTGCCGGTCCGCGAAGGATTCGGTCCCCGCCGCAACGAAAGGCCGGCGTCAGCTGACTTGCAACTTCCTGTTGCAGTCGCTGTGCCGGGACTCCTGCCTTCGCCGGGACTCCTGCCTTCCACCGCGTTTGCCTCCTGCCTTGTCTCCGCACCTCCAGACCAGCAGCGGCAGCGCTGTATGCTTTTAACTTCGGCACAGAGCTGCCCCTAATCAATAGTTTAGCGCGGTTTCATAAGGCAGCCTCGGGGCCTTTGCTAGGCCGGCCCACATCGCATCATCGAAGCGGGCCGGCTATCAAAGGCCCCGAGGCTGCCTCATGAAACCGCGCTAAACTATTGATTAGGGGCAGCTCTGTGCCGAAGTTAAAAGCATACAGAGCTGCCGCTGCTGGTCTGAACTCTTGGGCCGCTGAAGGAGGGCAAAGAGCAGCTGTCCTGGAGGTTTCCCTTCCTCTCGCCTTTGCAGGTCCCTTTTTTCCACCTTTTTTTTTCTTCCTTCAAACGGCAACGGGCCCCAGCATCGACATCAATCAAGTAAGTTCCACTGTCAATCAAGCGGTTCTGCTCGGCCAAAGCTTCCCCTGTGACATGAGCCACCCTCAGGGGAAAGAAAGTGACCCACAAAGGTGAGGGGAAGGGGGGCAGATGATGGAAGTTGGGGGGGGAGAGAGAGAGAGAAGGGGCAGATGATGGAATGGAGGAGATGAGAGAGAGAGAGAAGGGGACATATGATGGAAGTGAGAAGAAGGGAGAGAGAGCAGAAGGCAGATGGATGTCAGTTGAGAGGGGAGAGCAGATGCTGAATGGAAGTGGGGAAAGAACACATACTGGATGGAAGGAGGAGATAAATAAAGGGGGAAGAAAATAGTAAGATAATGGAGGGGTGAGGGAAAGGGGTGACAAGCTGTGTGTAGACACAGTGAAAAGAGGGAAATGGGACTACCGTAAATAGTAAGAAAGAATTTAATTTAGATGGAGGCAGAAAATAGAGAAGGAAGACCAGAGAAGAAAAGGGAAGAGAGAGCAGAGAATGATCAGATCTGAGTGTAGGAAATGAGAAGAGAGATATGCTAAAAACCACAGGGGGGAGGGAAGGATAGAGATGCCAGACCATGAGGGGAACAGAAGGAAGATGATGGATGCTAGACCAAATTGGGGGGTGGGGGGGGGCAGGAGGAGAGATGGCAGGGAAAGACAGACAGTGAATGGAAGGGGCAGATGCTGGACTGAAGAGACAGAGAAGGTTATCATGCTGCTGTACCGGGCCATGGTACGCCCTCACCTGGAGTACTGCGTCCAGCACTGGTACTTGAAGAAGGACACGGTACTACTCGAAAGGATCCAGAGAAGAGCAACTAAAATGGTTAAGGGACTGGAGGAGTTGCCGTAAGCGAAAGATTAGAGAAACTGGGCCTCTTCTCCCTTGAGCAGAGGAGATTGAGAGGGGACATGATAGAAACATTCAAGGTACTGAAGGGAATAGACTTAGTAGCTAAGGCAGGGAGAACGAGAGGGCACTCTCTAAAGTTGAAAGGGGATAGATTCCATACAAACGTAAGGAAGTTCTGTGGTAGAAAGCTGGAATGCTCTTCCAGAGGCTGTTATAGGGGAAAACACCCTCCAAGGATTCAAGACAAAGTTAGACAAGTTCCTGAACAAGAACGTGCGCTGATAGGGCTAGTCTCCGTTAGGGTGCTGGTCTTAGACCACAGGGCTGCCGCGTGAGCGGACTGCTGGTCATGATGGACCTCTGGTCTGACCCAGCAGTGGCAATTCTTATGTTCTTAGGGCAGACACTGGCTGGAAGAGAGTGAAAAGGCAATGAAAGCAGAAATCAGAGACGACAAAGGTAGAAAAAATAATTTTATTTCTATCTTGTGATTCAAATATATCAGATTTGAAATATGTATCTTGCTAGACATAATTGGGGAGTGCAAAGCCCAGGCAGTGCTTCTTTAGCTTCCAGCTGGCTTAGGGCTCTCTCTGACCAGGGGGCAGTTGCCCTAGTTCCATTCCCCTAACACCATTCCTGTCATGTGTGACTGTGGTATTCTGTTACTTGATATTTGTGTAGCATTCTGTAATAATTTGGCTTATTCAGTTTTCTTGATAGTAGAGGGGATATATGTGAAGGGGAGGGGAGACAGGGGTTTTGTTGATTTTGCCCTGTATTATTTGTATTTATAAAATGACAATTGTATAGAATATTGTTTCTTTTTATACTTTAATAAAATATGTTCAATATAAAATTATAACTATTTGAGGCTTGTGCGGATGGGATCAGATGGTTTGTGGGACCGAGCTTGCGGGGACGGGGCGGCGATGGTTTTTAAAAAAAAATTTCAGTCTTAGTAGTTTGCCGGTCCACGAAATAATTATTTTATTTCCGCCGGTCCATAGGTGTAAAAAGGTTGAAGAACACTGTCCTAAGTAACCTGGACTCGTCTATCCCAGGGCTTTAAAATTAGCCCTACTCTATTCAGCACCGCCCTTGCTTCAGACCTTGCCAAATTCTTCCCTTCATCTGATTCCCAAGTCCTGCAGTATCCCGGGTTCTTTATGAGTTCTGTCTGTCCAAATGTATCAGTGAAGTTTTAAACTGTCAGTTGTTTAAAGCAGGAGAGGGGAGTACCACTATTCCTCCTTTTGTGATAAGGGCCATGAAGTGTTTAGCACTTCAAATGCAGTTTCTCCTGAAACAGATAAGTAGTTTTAGATTTAAAGTTTTTGGCTATGTTATAAAATGTTTATCTATATTTAGAAATGCATGTAAACGAAAAATATGTTATCCCAGGACAAGCAGGCAGCATATTCCCACATATGGGTGACGTCACCGACGGAGCCCCGCAGCGGACAGCCTCGAAAGCAAACTTGCTTGAAGATCTCGAACTTTCGAGTGCTGCACCGCGC
Source organism: Geotrypetes seraphini (assembly GCF_902459505.1). Lineage (NCBI taxonomy): Eukaryota > Metazoa > Chordata > Amphibia > Gymnophiona > Dermophiidae > Geotrypetes > Geotrypetes seraphini. Next base: position 146,925,816 of record NC_047089.1, on the reverse strand, counting down.
CTGCGCGCGTGCCTTCCCGCCCGAACTAGGGGGCGCATCTCCTGAGAGGATCCTCAGTTCAGATACCTAGCCAAGAAGCCATATGCTTCTATACTGTATGTATGTGTATTGCAAGACGTTGCTCGGTATAGCAAGTAAAAATTTAATTATTGCTTGTCTTATAGAACACTTGCAAACCAAGTTATTTGCAATCCAAAGTTTTACTGTATATTCCAATCTTTGTTTTGTATTTCTTTTTATAAATCATGTAAGCTTAGTATAAAAATATAAGTTTAGGTAAGAATGTAATTTTTAGGAATGCTTTTGTATTGAAGTAAATATTTTTGCCAGTCAGCTGATAGTGAAGGGACTGCTGCTTTAGAGAGCGCTTGTGTCAGACTACCCTGCTTAGTGGGTGGATCCAGAACTGCATTTTACAAGTCAGCTCTTTGGGGTGGGAACCAGATACAGATAGTGGGTCTGCCTTTTAAATTTTCCTGTGGCCATATTTCCACTGATTCCAAGTATGCCTTCCTTGTGTCACATACCTTGGCTTTCAAATCTCCCAGGATACCAGGTCCCTTCCTACACCCGTGTCCAGGCTGTCTGTAGTCTCCCTGTCCCTGATAACTGCAAGGCTCTGAGCACCTTTCTCAGTATTGCAGGATACTGTCCCATCTGGTTCCCTGATTTCTCTCCTATTGCCCACCCTCTGTATGATGCCTCAAAACTTCTGACTCAGGCCCCTGCCCTCTGGCACTTCCGCCCAAGAAGCTGAGCTGTATGCCCTCACTTCTGCCTTGCGCCACTCTGCCTCTCAGTCTTGCAACATCTACACTGACTCCAAATATGCTTTCTTTACCTTGCATTCCCATAGGGCCATCTGGAAATATCGAGGTTTCATTACAGCCTCCGGCCGCCTGATCCATCATGCTCCCCTCATTCTTGACCTTCTTGAGGCCATACAACTATCCTCACGTATTCTGTTATGCCTGCCATGCTTACAGACGTAGCAATGCCCTTGCCGACCGCACAACCCGAGCTGCCAGTCTCTGCCCCCTCTTTCGGCTCCTCTATATACAATCATTCCTTTTCTGGACACCCTTACACCCCAGTACACTTCTCAGGAACAGACTTGGGCATGGGGGGTGGATACAAAATGCGCCAATTCAAGTACAAATCCAGACCCACACACTGATACTTCAAACGCAAGCACAGCGGGTACCCTCATATTCATTCCTCAACACCTGGCCCTCACAATTGTCAAAAGATGACATGATCTGGCACACTCTGGAGAACCCGCTATGCAAATGAGTCTCAAGAGACATTTCTTTATCAATCACCTTGATCAGCTAGTCCGGAATATAGTCCGACAGTGTGTTGTCGGTTCTAGAATAAATTCCCAATCAGACGACTGCCACCTCTTGGACACCAACCCATTGGAACATATCCGATGAGGTTCTGTCTGTAGACTTCACCCACATGCCCATTTCCCGTTCCCTCAGTCACCTCCTAGTTTTCACAGACACCCTGACTAGATGGGTTGAAGCCTTCCCTACTCGCACTGAATGCGCCAGGGATGTAACCAAACACCTCCTGAATAATTCCGTGCTTTGATCTCCCTGTTTCATTGCCAATGTTATCCAACAAACTGCTCAGGCCCTCCAAATTGAATAGAAATTATATGCTGCTTACCACCCCCAGAGCTGAAAGGACCCTTCTCAGGAAACGAATTGAAGAAACTAATCTGTCCTGGCCTGTCCTGCTGCCTTCTATTCTTTTTCAGATTAGATGCACCCCATCTAAACCCACTAAATTGTCCCCATTTGAGCTCATGTTCGGCCGGCCACCACCCATTGTGAACCCAGATCCTGGTTCCTTTGCTACTCTGGGATCAGATATCCTCCAGAGTCAGGTCCAATCTTTAGCTAAGGCCCTTCAAGAGCTCCACAAATGGGTCCTGGAAAGGGCCCCACTATCGATAGCTACACAAGTTCATGGGTATGTCCCTGGAAATACAGTATGGCTAAAACTTGGAAGTCAGACCCCCTGAAACCTAGGTGGATAGGTCCTTTTACTGTCCTAATTTCTTCTCTTACAGTTGTCAAGGTGTCCGGACATGAAACTTGGTTCCACTACAAAACGGATCTTCAGCTGAAGCTTTCTAAGACCTCAAAAGTTCTGAATATTTACCACTGTACTTAGCAGGTGTTCTGAATATAATTCTTTATAAGTGTTTGAGTTTAATTGACTGCCTGTGGTTCACCACTGCTTTTAGCAAATGTCTTGAGTATAACTGTTTGAAGTTTTCTAAGTTGTGCCTGAAAGAAAAATGAGCTTCCTATATTAGTATATATATATATATTTGTGTTGCCCTTACTTATGTTTCTTTTTCTGTAGTTCTTTCCTATTGTACTTAACAAGTGCCCTTAACCCTTTTGCCTAATGTTTGTTTGCAAGAAGGAGTTAAGTACAGAAAGTGTCAAACATCAGAGGGTATTTTCTGTTTCCAACCTACTGGTGATGAAGTTTAAAAGTGGGCGGAAATCTGCATTGATAATGTTGAGGGTCCACTTATCAATTAGACTCTTATTGTAGACCCCACTCACCCGGTGTCTTTGTATTGTGATACATGTGTGTTATTTGATGTTTCTCAAGGTCATGGTTTTGCCCCTAATACAGTTTTGTGTGGCTCCCTAGATTGACAGCGTTATTATACCAAAAGTGCTAAGTATATATGTCTGTATAACCTGATGCCTTTAAGAACTGCCCCTATGAGGAAACCTTCACTAATGGTGGAGCCTGTCCTTTATAGGAAAGTGTCTTGTGGGCCACCTACAAGAACCCTCATAAATACTCAGCCAATACCCCCTCTGCCTCCCTTACTATAGGTCCTAGCTCCTGTACTACAGGCTATTGTAATCCCATGGTTTTCACTATCACTGACTGGAATGCCAATGTCCAAGTCCAGAAAGCCAGAGACCGCATGGCATTGTATATTGATGGTAAAAGGTGAGACCCAGGTACTGTTGTATATGTCCGAATTGTATCTGGCTCATGTGCTCCTGTCCATCACTCTTTGGTGTTTCCCCAGTTTTATGAAAGTAGATACAGTGGTGCCTCACACAACGAACTTAATCCGTTCCAGGAGCAAGTTTGTTATGTGAAACGTTCGTTGTGTGAAACGCGTTTTCCCATAAGAATACATTTAAAACACAATAATTCGTTCTGCAGCCCTGTTTTCCCATAAGAATACATTTAAAACACAATAATTCGTTCTGCAGCCCTACATTTCCCTCCCTCCACCTCACCTTGTATGCGGAGTCTGCCGGCCCTCTCCCTCACCCAGCCGCACGCTTCCAGAAAGCTGTGCACGCGCAGCTGCTGGAGTTGGTCAATGTTCTACTCTCCTGCAACTTCCGGTTTCCGGTTGCGTCAGAGGAGAAGATTGAGCAACAGAGCATGCGCGCGTGCGCTGCTCCCTGAAAGCGTGCGGCTGGCCGAGAAAGAGGGCCGGAGAACTCGGCATCCAGGGTAAGGTGGAGGGAGATGATGGAACAGTATTTCATGGTACAGTATTACTATTTGTTAAAAAGGAAATAATCTTTTGATGTTTTCTGGATTTTTTTTCGTTAGCTTAAACATGGCTTAACTTGCTGTAAATGGGTCAGGTCTCGTAAGATAGGACCAGAGAATCGGGTCTGGGTAAAACCAGGATTTGCAGGATCTCCAGGATCCTCATGGACTTGTATTGAGATCCTGGTAATATTGCAGGATTTCACGAATTTTCCAGGACCCTGGTCCACCTTAACAGCAGACCTCCTCTTTTTTTGATTGCCACAGCTGCTGCTCTGCATTTACTGGAGTCCCCTACACGCCGTCTTCTCCTTCTCTGCATGGGTGCTGCTGTTCCCGGCTTCGGCGAGAGTAGTTCCGCCCCCCCCCGGGCCCCTCGGGCGACTTCGTTGTGTGAAACGAAGTTCGTTGTGGGGAGCACGACAAAAAGTTCGTTGTGCGCAGCGTTCGCTGTGCGAGGCGTCCGTTATGCGAGGCACCACTGTACTGATATCCTGTAATCACTAGAAATCTGTTTATACAGTTTGCTGAAACTATAGGCCAGACTCTTAATGTTAGCAATTGTTTTGTATGAGGAGGGATTGGTATGGGAGAACAGTGGCTATGGGAGGCAATGCAGCTGGACATGTTAAACCTGACTTCACAGCCCTCACTTTTACGTCAGGTCCACGACCTTCATGATGGGCCTTGCAAACCTCCATTGTTGCTTCCCACTGTCTTCAGCGTCCTTCAGACACTGCTTAATGGAACTTCCTATGAATGATGGTCAGCTCCTGATAGCTGATATTGGCTCTGTGATCTGTTTGCCTACTCTTGGTTGCCTGCTAACTGGACTGGTACATGTGTACTTTGCATGATCCGCTCCAGCTTCTTCCTGTTACCGCTAGCCGATGGTGAACACCTGGGAGCCCCTGTATTCAACACCAGGGGTCGCCAAAAGCGGTCTACTTCCACCAATTCCCTTAAAATAGGTGAATGGGCCAGTGTTCCCGCTAAGCTGCACTGGGGTGCACTGGCGCACAAAATATTACCTCGCAGCGCACAAGTTTCTCGTCACAGCGCACACAGTGTAGAGCACAGTTCTTCAACCGCCGGTCCGCAAACAAAATCTTGCCGGTCCGCGAAGGATTCGGTCCCCGCCGCAACGAAAGGCCGGCGTCAGCTGACTTGCAACTTCCTGTTGTAGTCGCTGTGCCGGGACTCCTGCCTTCGCCGGGACTCCTGCCTTCCACCGCGTTTGCCTCCTGCCTTGTCTCCGCACCTCCAGACCAGCAGCGGCAGCTGTGTATGCTTTTAACTTCGGCACAGAGCTGCCCCTAATCAATAGTTTAGCGCGGTTTCATAAGGCAGCCTCGGGGCCTTTGCTAGGCCGGCCCACATCGCATCATCGAAGCGGGCCGGCTATCAAAGGCCCCGAGGCTGCCTCATGAAACCGCGCTAAACTATTGATTAGGGGCAGCTCTGTGCCGAAGTTAAAAGCATACAGAGCTGCCGCTGCTGGTCTGAACTCTTGGGCCGCTGAAGGAGGGCAAAAAGCAGCTGTCCTGGAGGTTTCCCTTCCTCTCGCCTTTACAGGTTCCTTTTTTCCACCTTTTTTTTTTTCCTTCAAACGGCAACGGGCCCCAGCATCGACATCAATCAAGTAAGTTCCACTGTCAATCAAGCGGTTCTGCTCGGCCAAAGCTTCCCCTGTGACATGAGCCACCCTCAGGGGAAAGAAAGTGACCCACAAAAGTGAGGGGAAGGGGGGCAGATGATGGAAGTTGGGGGGGGGGAGAGAGAGAGAGAAGGGGCAGATGATGGAATGGAGGAGATGAGAGAGAGAGAGAAGGGGACAGATGATGGAAGTGAGAAGAAGGGAGAGAGAGCAGAAGGCAGATGGATGTCAGTTGAGAAGGGAGAGCAGATGCTGAATGGAAGTGGGGAAAGAACACATACTGGATGGAAGGAGGAGATAAATAAAGGGGGAAGAAAATAGTAAGATAATGGAGGGGTGAGGGAAAGGGGTGACAAGCTGTGTGTAGACACAGTGAAAAGAGGGAAACGGGACTAAATAGTAAGAAAGAATTTAATTTAGATGGAGGCAGAAAATAGAGAAGGAAGACCAGAGAAGAAAAGGGAAGAGAGAGCAGAGAATGATCAGATCTGAGTGGAGGAAATGAGAAGAGAGATATGCTAAAAACCACAGGGGGGAGGGAAGGATAGAGATGCAGTTATTTTGAAGCTACACTGTTAAGTTAATATGCTGTTGGTAGAGTTGCAGTGGCATCTCCTAAACATATTTCTGGCAAGCCAACTGTATATGGTGACATTATTAGAAGATGACTGTGTGAAACTTTAGGGAACTTGGATGCCAATCAGTTTTTGGAAGCCAAAGGAAAACATACATTTTTTGTATGCTATACTATATGTTTGGCTCGTTTCTACTTCAGTTTTGTTCTTGCCTTTTCGTTTTGTCTTCCTTCCACCATCTCTTATCTGCCTTCCTTATCATCCTTTTCAATGTGATTTGGCAGCTCCTGTCAATCATAGGCTGGCTGTGCAAGATTGCTAATTCTAGATGCCTGGGTGACCTAATGCCTGTGCATGTGATTTTCTGTTTTTGTGTTTAAAACATTTTGCTGAAAGCACAACAGTGCAAAAGAGTAAAACAGATTTTATGCTGTTTATTCTAGGAATAAGCAGTGGGCTTTCCTAAGTCCATCTTAATAATGTCATGCAGATTTTTTAAGGAAATTATCCAAATCTTTTTTTAATTACATGTTGAATGAAAAATATTTTCCCAGGTTTGTTTTAAATCTACTACTTAAAAGCTTTATTGCATGCCCCTTTACTCCTAGTATATATTTATTTTTTATTTTTTAGTATATATATATTTATCTTTTGGCATGGCCCATCAGTTATAGCATTTGCTACATGATGGGCCATGCCAAAAGATAAATGTAGCATTTGCTACATGAATTGATTTTTTGTCACGTATGGTTAAGGGGCTGGAGGAGTTGCCGTACAGCGAAAGATTAGAGAAACTGGGCCTCTTCTCCCTTGAGCAGAGGAGATTGAGAGGGGACATGATAGAAACATTCAAGGTACTGAAGGGAATAGACTTAGTAGCTAAGGCAGGGAGAACGAGAGGGCACTCTCTAAAGTTGAAAGGGGATAGATTCCATACAAACGTAAGGAAGTTCTGTGGTAGAAAGCAACATATTTATTTGGCTCATAACTTGCTGGCGCCCGATATTTTTAGCTCACAGTGAAAAAAGTTTGCTCACAACACCCGCCCGCTTAGAGGGAACACTGGTAATGACTGTCCTGCAGAATGGATCTTTGCTGTTTACGGACCTGCTACATGGGCCGAGGATGACACCTAGGGCTAACGGACCCCAATCTATATGCTGAACTGCATTATTTGTCTACAAGCTGTATTCGAACTGATAACTAATGAGACCACCTGAGCTTTGAGTACCATTGTCAGAGCGAATGCTAAAATGCACACTGCTATCTATCAGAACTGCCTAGCTCTAGACAGAAGGTGGTGTCTGTGGTAAATTCAACCTCTTCAACTGCTGCCTTGAACTTGAGTAAAATGATTGAGGACGATGTGGATCTTATCACCAAACTGGCTCATGTTCCTGACTAGACCTGGGGTGACCTTACTGCAGACTGGATCTCTGGTACCTTCGGCTCCTGGTTGCCCTCTGGTTCAGCACTGAAGATCATCTTGCTGGTTGCTGCCCTGTCTTCTCTGCTCCTTTGCTGCCTGCCCTGTGTAGTCCCCATAGCCATAGAGCTGCTCCACTGAACTATGGACTCTGTTCCACTGCTGCATTGGCCCTTGCTCTCTCCCAGTATCGTCCCTTACCCACTGGGGACTCCGACTTTCCTGACCCCTAACTTTATTTTGTCAGGCTTGGCTCCTTAGGAATGCCAGCCTGAAAGGGGGGAATGTAGGGTCATGAAATGGTTAACTGTTGTTTAAAATATTGCTCTGGCCTACATAGCTGGAGAAAGTTTACAATCTATTGACTTCATCTGCCTAAAATGTATATCCCTGCCTTACCACATTGTAAGCTAAATAGATAAGAGTTTGAGCCATGATGTACCCTGCCCTTCTGTACATTTAACATTTAGACCTGTAAGAGTTAGATAAGTGACCTGCTAGTGTGAGCTTAGGACCAATAATAATTGTAGAAAGTTATAGAAGTAACAAATGAAAATTGTAGTTTTTGCATATATTAGTTTGCGAAAAGGGCATAAAAGTCCGTGTATTTCCTGTTTCTGACACTAGTAGGCAGGCTCTTAACTGCACTAGAGTCCGGTATACCGTAATAAATCTCTTGTACTTTCTTCACGCCTCTGACTTTGTGTGTCCAAGTGACCTTTCAATTCCACTACATCTTTTTTGAGATACGGCGACCAGAATTGCACACAGTATTCGAGGTGGGACCATACCACTTTATTCTGGGACCAGTGGGTTATTTCCCTCCACCTGCCAGAACTTTGTAGGAAGCCTCAAATTTCAGAGGCTTAAACCCCTCCCTCTCTTACCTCATCACTGGCCCTTGTCTTTTCTGCTCATGTTTATTTTGTGTAATTTCAGTCTTTGCGTTCATGGTTTTCGCCCTCGTACTGCAGAGGTTCCCTGCGGGGACAACTCCAACTGTGGGACCTTTGGGAAAAGTATGCTTCTTGGACAGCCTGCACATCAGATCAGGGACCGTTTCCTTTGGAGCTAGCTCATCCCAGGTTGGTCTAGTGGGTTGAGCACAAGCTACGTGGATGTGTGCCTGGGGTCGAGGCCAGACTGTGTTCCTCCGTCAAGCATGCTTAACGTGACCATTTATTTTTTTTCATCAAAAGGGGACGTCTATTAATAGTCAGTCCCGCCCCCAATCCTGCCCTAGCCTCACCCTAATCCCACCTTAGCCCTGCCCCCAATTTCTTCCATTCATTTTTCATGTACACATATCTTAATAATTCATAATGGTAACCATAAAATTTTTTAAAACTACAAAGCTCACTATATGCAGAGAAAATGTTAATTATTTATATTTGGGGGTTTCAAAGGTGTCAAGGCAGATGACTTTAAAATATGCAATATCACCTCAGTAACTATAGAGAAATAGACAAATATAGTGCAAAATATAGACAGCAGATATAAATTCTCAAAACTGATACATTTTGATCACTAAATTGAAAATAAAATCATTTTTCTTACCTTTGCTGTCTGGTGCTTTCATGAGTCTCTGGTTGCGTTTCCTTCTGACTGTGCATCCTTTCTTTCATTTCTTTCTTTCTGCACTCAGGCCCAAGAATTGTCCCTTTCTATTCGATTCCTCCTTCCTTCCTATGTCCTTAGTGCCCCCAGTGCCTCCTTCCCATGTCCTTAGTGCCCTCGGTGCCTCCTTCCCATGTCCTTAGTGCCCCAGTGCCTCCTTCCCATGTCCTTAGTGCCCCTTCCTATGTCTTTAGTGCCCCCAGTGCCTCCTTCCCATGTCTTTAGTGCCCCCAGTGCCTTCCAGACTTTGTCCCACCCCCCAGCCTGCCTGCCTGTCTACCTCTCTCCCTCCCTCCCTGGCCAAAGCCAGCCTGCTTGCCTGCCTACCTCCTTCCCTCCCTGCCGTGCTAAAAAAAAAACCAAAACTTCCCTCTTTCCTTTCGCCCGGTCCGCTGCTCTTACCACCCTGCTGCTGCTGCTAAAGCCGACACAAAGTCTTCTTTCTGATGTCGGAGAGGATATTCTGGGCCAGCCAGGCAGCAATTGGCAGGCCCAGAATTGACGTCGGAAAGAAGACTTCGTGTCGGCTTTAGCAGCAGCAGGGCGGTAAGAGTAGTGGACCGGGGAAAAGGAAGGAGGAAGGCTTTTTTTTTGCTGTCCCATTATCCCTGAGCATAGCTTTGGGACGCTGTCCCTGAAAATGGGACATTTCGGCGTCCCGAAGCTGTGTGTGGGGACAACAGGACAGGGGGTCTGAAAACGGGGCTGTCCCGTTTAAAACGGGACGTATGGTCACCTTAGGCATTCTGCACGGATTTTCCAAAGTTGGCAGAGGTAACTGGCCGGGGGGCAGTCAGAAAATTCAAAATCCAGCTTTCTAGCAAGTTGAGGTAGAGGATCTCCCTGTGAGCTGCTTTCAGCTCTGTCTGCAGTGTTTTCCTGTCAGCACATGTTTCTTGGAGGTTCTCAGGGATGGCTTCAAACTGGAATTTCTCTGTCCTCTTAACGAGTATTTTCTGTATTCCCTAGCAGGCCGCCCTGAGAAGGTGGTTCAAGTGCAGGCCACAGTCCGCAGCTTTCTTGATATTGCGGCCATAGAATCCATTCTAGAGCGAGACCCAGGCTGTGGGAGATACTCAATATACTTCATCGTTCCAAAAGAAAGGCTCAAACAATTGGAGACCGATTCTGGACCTCAAGGTGGACAGTGTGATGCTGAAAGTGCCTTGCTTCCGCATGGAGATGGTACGCTCAGTGATAGCATCAGTGGCGCTGGGGGAGTTTATAGCCTCCCTGGATCTGATGGAGGCATAGCTCCACATTCCCATTTTTCCAAACCACCCGAAGTATCTGAGGTTACACATCTTGGGGCAACATTTCCAGTTTCAACAATGCCCTTTGGTTTGACAACAGCACCTAGGACCTTCACCAAAGTGATGGTGGTGGTGGCGGCCCATCTTCGCACAACTGGTTAGTCAGAGCTCCCTCGCAATATGTGGGGTGTCAGGCTGTTCATCAGGTGGTGCTGCAACGCCTGGGCTTGGTGATCAATTTCAGGAAGAGTCATCTCGAATACAGGATCTGGAAGTTCGCTTTCACACAGGACAGATCAAAGTGTTCCTGCTTGTCTCTCACCAGGAGAAGCTTTGAAAGGTTATGAGGCTCTGTTCTGGCCATTTCAGTCCCTATAGCATGGCAGTACCTCCAGGTTCTGGGGACCATGGTGGCAATGATTGATGTGATTCCTTGGGCCAGAGTACATCTGCGTCCGCTGCAGGATGCACTACTTTCATGCTGGAACCTGCACAGAACAGTCTTGCATGGTGGTTGTGACCCCTCTTACTATACAGGGGCCTTCCACATTGGACCTCAGATTGGTTGATTCTGTCTACAGCTGCGAGTCTCAAAGGCTAGGGAGCGGTGTTCAGGACCAGTGGGTGCAGTGGCGTACCAAGGGGGGGCGTGGGGGGCGGTCCGCCCCGGGTGGCAAGCCCTGAGGGGGTGCTCCCGGTCCGGTCCGGTTCCCCCCTCCCTGCGCCGGGTGTCGCGTCTGGAAACAGCCTGCAGCAAGATCGCGATGCCAGCGATCTTTGCCTGCTTCGGCTGTTTCCTCCGCCACAGTCCCGCCCCTCCTCTGACATCAGAGGAGGGGCGGGACCGCGGCGGAGGAAACAGCCAAAGCAAGCAAAGATCGCTGGCATCGAGCGATCTTGCTGCAGGCTGTTTCCCCAGGGAAATGAAGCAGGGAGGCCGGGGGAATGAGCAGTGCTTCGTGGTGGTGCCGAGCGGTCCTTCGAGGTAGTGGGGTGGGGGGGGCAGCAGGCCTTCAGGGTGGGGTGGGCAGGCAGACCTTGTGGAGGGGGGGAGACAGGCCTTCAGGGGGACAGGCCTTCAAGGGGGACAGGCAGGCCTTCAGGGGGTGACAGACCGTCGGGGGGGTGCAGGCCTTCGGGGGGGACAGGCCTTCAAGGGGGGGACAGGCCTCCGAGGGGGGTGCAGGCCTTCGGGGGGGTGCAGGCCTTCGAGGGAGATGTAGGCCTTTGGGGGGGTGCAGGCCTTCGGGGGGAAAGGCCTTCAGGGGGGGCAGGCCTTCAAGGGGAACAGGCAGGCAGGCCTTCAAGAGGGGGCAGGCCTTCAGGGGGGGAAGGCCTTCGAGAGGAGTGTAAGCCTTTGCGGGGGTGTAGGCCTTTGGGGGGTGCAGGCCTTCGGGGGGGTGCAGGCCTTCAAGGGGGGGGGAAAGGCTTTCAGGGGGGCAGGCCTTCAAGGGGAACAGGCAGGCAGGCCTTCAAGGGGGGGACAGGCCTTCGGGGGGGTGCAGGCCTTCAGGGGGGGTGCAAGCCTTCAAGGGGGGGACAGGCCTTCAGGAAGGAAGGCCTTCGAGAGGGGTGTTGGCCTTCGGGGGGATGCAAGCCTTCGAGGGGGTGCAGGCCTTCGGGGGGTGCAGGCCTTCAGGGGAGCAGGCCTTCAAGGGGAACAGGCAGGCAGGCCTTCAAGGGGGGGACAGGCCTTCGGGGGGATGCAGGCCGGCAGGCCTTCAAGGGGGGGCCCTGGTGTAGAAGTACACAGAGGGAAGGGGGAGGGGTTCAAAGAGACGTGCATATGCCGGACTTTGGGTGGGAAGAAATAATGGGTCTGAAAATAGAGGAGAGAGAGAGAGGTGATGGACATGGGTTTTAGGGAGGGAAGGAACAGAAAGGGAGAGAAGTTGGACACAAGGGATGGTGTGGAGGGGGGATAGAGATACTGATTAGGAGGGTAGTTGGGAAAATAAAGGGAGAGATGGTGGACCCTGGGGTGGTGGGGAAGGAGGGAGAGCTGCTGGATGAAAGGGTAGTTAAGAAAAGGTGGATCTGTGGAGGGAGACAAAAAAAGGAAAGATGCCAGACCTCCGGGGGAGGGAAGGGAAACGGAAGGGGAGGACAGAGATGGCAGATGGATGGTTAGTACGGAGAAAGAAGAAAGAAGGAGACCCTGGCAAGCAAGTTATCAGAAGACAACCAGAGTCTTGGACCAACAAGATTTGAAAAATAACCAGACAACAAAAAGGTAGAAAAACTAATTTTATTTTCTGTTTTGTGATTACAATATGTCAGATTTGAAATGTGTATCCTGCCAGAGCTGGTGTTAGACCGCAAACGTGAGCTAGGATTTAACAGAGAGAGGAAAAGTCCTTTTTGTTTCTTTATTTTATTTACACCATAGCGCCAGTGTGGTTAGGAGAAGCCAAAGGGGGGTGAAAAAGCTATAAAATAAACCCACCAGGATGTTTGAAAAAAAAAAAAACACCCAATTGGGCAGGAAAATCAAATCGATAAACCAATTCAATAGGCTGAATCGAATCGAAATTTTTTTTCCTGAATCTGGCAGCACTAGTTTGCGCTACTGTCTTAGACTTTAGGACCTGGGATTGGGGAGAGATGGCATCCTCAGTACTTTATAATACAAGTGAAATGAGGATTTGGTCAGATTTTTGAAGGGTCTGCACTCTGCAGAAGAAAAATATTGTATAGGCCGGGGACATGAGACAGCAGGAAATGGGAACTTTTCTTCCTTCTATTTTTGTGAATGGCAAGGCTGAGGATGTCAGAGAGTTCAGTTAAAATATGTGCTTTATAAGAAAATATAATAATGTGTTTTATAAAGTTTATAACATTGCTGGCCTACCCGGTGAGGTGTTCCTAGTGGTGGTGGTGGCAGCGTGTCAATGTGTTGAGAGGAAGAGGTGATCTGGGAAATTCTGCTGAGCAAACTCCGGGCCCATTTCCACCCCCCAGTTAGTCCACTCCACCCAACTGGTTCACAGTGGGTCTTTGGGTGGGTCTTTGAGTGGGTCTTTGGGTGTTGTTCCTGGGTAGTTGTTTTGGGATCTCTTCCAGTGGTTTGTCAGTATCTCCTGGTCCAAGGAAGGAAACTTTGTTAACCTTAGCACTGATCTACAGAATATGTTTGTAACAGCGCTGCTTGTGTGGCATTAGTCTATGTAGTGATCGAAAGAAAAAACCAGACCTTTGCACATTTTTGCACTATATGGTGGGTGTATGAGGAGGTTCACATTTCCTGCACAGCTAAGTCCGTGTGAAGTTACCTTGTGCTGTATTTGACATCTAGCAAAGTCTCTGTTTGGAAGGAAAGATCTCAGCTTAAAAATGAAGTGGCCAGAAGTTATGGTAAAAGCAGATAGTGTAGCTGGTTTTAAGAAAGATTTGGACAAATTCCTGGAGGAAAAGTCCATAATCTGTTATTAAGACATGAGGAAGTGTCTGCTTGTCCTGGATCGGTAGCATGGAATGTTGCTACTCTTTGGGTTTTGACCAGGTATTAGTGTCCTGGATTGGCTACCATGAGAATGGGCTACTGGGCATGATGGACCATTGGTCTGACCCAGTTAGGCTATTCTTATGTTATGTTCTCATCTGTAGGGGCCTTTGTTTTCACTTCTTATTTTAATGTATTTTTTTCTGGGAACTTATCAGTTTTTTTTATAATGGGAACAAAAATGGAAGAGAATTAATGTGTGTGGAATGGGGGGGTAACTAATTTCTTCAGCTAAATAATTCAATCCACCTCAACCAGACATAGGAGAACTCATGCACCATTCACACACCCTCCAACCAAAAACGTCAAAAGAAAAAAACAGTTCGACAACCTCCTAGCCATTCGAGCTGCAACACTCGACCCCCCAACTCTACAACCTATTGACCTCGACCACAAACTACAAAACTTTCAAAAAAGAAATAAAAACCCTTCTATTCAAAAACACATAAAACCGAACTAACACAATCAGAACTGTCCCAAGCATCACCTGCAACTACTCCATATGTACTTCTGATGTCATGACAATTCAGACATAATTTATGTTGTTATGGTATGTTTGGAATAATGGTTACATATATGAGGTTCAATAAAAGAAAATTTTCACTGCCTGTTTCTATTATGACCATTTATGATTATTACAAAAAATATTTTTTTGCATGGGGGGGTGTCAAAAAATTATGGGCCCCGGGTGCCACATACCCTAGGTACGCCACTGAGTGGGTGACCTCTGAATGCAAGTCGATTCTGTCTACAGATGTGAGTCTCAAAGGCTGTGGAGCGGTTTATATGACTGTCCCTGTTTAGGGCCATTGGGTGCCCTCTGAGTGCAAATCATCCATCAATCACTTGGAGCTTCGGGCGATTCGAATGGCTCTTCTCCACTTTGAGAGTCTTCTCCTTCATTGAACCGTCCGCGTCTTCTTGGACAGTGCCACAGTAGCTTATGCATCTCCTTACTCCAACAAAGAGATGTTTTTCCATGTGCAGTGCTATATATACTTGTAGAAGACACTATGGGGATGTTGTCTCACCACTTTGGGAACATCCTGACATACTACCAACATTCGCCATGGTGGGTATTTTCAAAGGTGTGGGGACATGTTATGGCGAACAGTAAACCAGCCTATGGATGCACATTTGATAGACATTTCGTGATTTTCAAAACATGGTGTAAATTTTGGCTGTTGGTTTATTATCGCTATTATATTTGTGCATCTACAACAATGTCCAAACTGATTTGGATGTCATATATTACAGTTGCTCATTACTTTTGCATGAAACTACTCATTACAGTTACTCAGTGCTTTAAAAAATAATGATTCCAGTAGTATATTACTTAGTAACATATTACTGCATGTTTTGGCAGCTAACTATTTTGAATTGGAATAGTCATCATGCTGTTTCTTCCAGGAAAGTCTGAACAGGAAGCATAAACTTTGGCATATTGCCTAGAAGGACCAGAAAGCCAAAGTTGCACAATAGTTATATTCATGGATGTAATTTATCTTTCAGAATTTCAAAGTACTGTACTGTAATTCTAGAATTACAACTACGTTAGCTGGAACTTGGTGATGCATTAGCTTGTTAATGCAGTGATAACTGAGAACAAATAATGCCACTGTGAGGTGTAGCTAACTGCATTATGAGGCTAAAGAAAAATTCTCTGCATTAACTGAATGGGAAAATGTTGAATACTTCCCTCTCAACTATTATCGCTAGATTTTACAGATAATGGCAAATTCTTAGCATGCTATAGTAAATACAGTAAGTCCCTATATATATAAAAATAGAAACATATACTTCTTAATAAAATGAAAAGCTAATAAATGTGACTTGCAAATGTTCATATTAAGCATGAGCATCCACATTAGATTATTCACAAATTTAATTCATTTTCCTTTTCAGTGTTATGCCTATAATACGGGAGAAAATCCCAGCACTCCACTCATACACTCTCATATGTTGCACTTCCCATCTTCTCAAAACATGTACAGTATATATAATAATTTTATAAGGCACTTCAGCATGCAAAACAGCAGTTTACATACTTTAATAGAATCTAATATGTGTAAAAATTAAATGACCCAAAATATAGCACCAACTTTTGGTGTGTGAGAAACACTGAACTAGAGGGTCCAGGATACACAGAGCTCTGTAGTTCAGAGCTCAACTTTCATCCAGCAGGTGACGCTGAATGGCTACCCCGAAGAGTAATGGGGTGGGACCCAGGCAGGAAGAGATCTCCTGCACCCCCCAGGAGATCGACAACACCGTCCTCCTCCGGCATCACCATCAACCAACCTGAATAAGTGACATCGGAGGGGGTGGACCGGCAGATGCAAAGAGTTGCTGCAAGGTCAAGTGATGACTGCATCTGACGGCTTTGCTCAGGGAAGAGGAAAGTGACATCGGAGGGGTTGGATCGCTGTGGCTTTTAAACTTAAAAATAAACTTTGGCCAGGTGTGAAGTGTAAGGGAGCCAGCAAGACCACATCACCTTGGGGTATGCAAGAGAAGGAACGTTGTATGCGTGCATATGCACTCCTGCCAGCCATGGACCTACAGATCACAGATCAGGGATCACGGATCATGCAGGTAAGAGTGCACATGCGCACTTAGCATTTTATTATAGTAAATATGGGTTACAGTTGGTTGATGTAGAGTGAGGCAGTTGAGAGGCATTGTAAACTTGGTTATTAATATAAACTTATATTTCGGATAGTATTACTGCTTTTAAAATATTTGAACACTTTCATATATGCATGGAAAGGGTTCTGAGTTAAATTCCTGGGTAAGTAGGTGGGAAGGGAAGGAAGGGAGATTTGTTCAGAGATGTTTGGGAGTTGCATAGAAGAAAAACTGTGCACTGGTATACTTATCTTTGTTTGTTTGAATTAAAAAAAAAAAAAGAAATATAAGTGGAAAAAAAGAAGTAAAGAAAAAAACGGATAAATGGGGGCAGGGTAGGGCCATGGAGGCCCAGTATACTTATGTGCCTAGGGGCCCTCGAAGAATTAATCCTGCCCTGAGTAGGACCCAATCTGCACAGAAATAAATCAACCTTTTTTTTTTTTTTTAGTTCAATCTTTTTATTGAAGATTAAAAGAAAAATAACATCATATAACTATTACAGTTCACAAAAGTCAGTATGAGGATATATACATATCAGGTAAATTACTATGTAGTTCAGCTTATATATATTATCCCAGGACAAGCAGGTAACATATTCTCTACATGTGGATGACGTCATCCACGGAGCCCTTTGCAGACAGCTTTTCAAGCAAATTTGATTGAAGATCTTAAAGTTTGCTAGTGCTGCACCGCACATGTGCATGTGCCTTCCCACTCAGCTAGGGGGCACGTCTCCTCAACGTGGCCTTATTTCTTAGTTTTCCGCGGAGCCAGTAAGCCCCATCTCTCTTCTCTGCGTTTGATTCTTCTTGCGGCTTCTTTTGTTGTTTTTCTTCGATCGGAGTCGCTGTGCAACGCGTTTACAGTCCTTTTTTTATTTTTTCCTTCGACTGTTTTTGACCGGGGGAACCTGGTTTTTGCCTGGCTGCTTGGCCTCGTGTGACCGCAGCCACTTTTTCTACCTATGTCCCGGCCTGTTACCAGGTTTAAAAAGTGCACACAGTGCGGTAGGGTGATCTCGATTACCGACCCGCAGCATTGATGTATCCTCTGTTTAGTTTTGACCACCCTACCGACTCCTGCCCGCGTTGTGCCACTCTCCAGCCTCGGGCTCTTCGACGGCGATGGGCCAAGATTGCTGAGATCTTCGGGAGCATGGATCAGCCGGCTGACAAGACCTCAACCCCGGTTTCGACCTTGGTCTCAACCTCAACCTCGGCCTCGAAGGCCTCAGCTTCGAGCAAGTCCCACTCGGCTTCGAAGGCCTCAGTGGCTCCGGCTGCTAAGGCCTCGGCCTCGGGTAAGTCTCCTCTTCCTCCCTAAGGTTCAGCTCTGCTACCGAAGAAGCCTTCCACGGAGTCTTTGGCATCCTAGGCAGTGAGTGCAGTCCTGCCAGCCTCTACAAGACCTCCTCCAAAGCGTGCCTCCAAGCTCCGGAAATACTCTACCTCGAGGTTGCCCTCGTTGGAGTGCACTGCTGCACCAGTCCGACCACATCCATTGGTCTCGGTGCCTATGTTCGAAGACATGCTCAAGGCTATCTTGACCATGCAGATCTCCTCTGTTTTGGCCCAGCTTGCCCCGACCTCGACTTTGTACCCTGTAAACCAGCCTGAGCATCGCGCCTAGGGGCCCCGAGACAAGCAGCGTCGCTCTCGCCGATTGTCCTCAAGTGATTATTCACCTGCTCTCTCGAGGCAGGCTTCTCCGACCTCCCGACCTCAATCGAGGCACTGTTCCAAGCGTGCTTCGCCGTCGAAGCGGCGATCTGCTAAATGACCTAGAGACTCCCCTCCTAGGCGGGGTAGGTCGCCGGGGCCGCCGCCTCGAGGTCCATCGAGGCATCGGCCCTCTGCGAGTCTGAGTCTCGACCTTGGCTATCTTCCGTGCCTCCTTGGTCTTCGAGTCGAGGCAGGTCGAGGTCGAGGACCCCTTCCTCGCAGCCACGTCGGAAGGTCTCTTCCTTCCTGAGTAGCTGAGGGTTGTCCATTGAGTTTCCGTTCCTCGGACCCCGGGGTCCTCGCCTTCCAGGCAGGCTAAATGCAAGCATACGTTGACTCCACCCCTGTCTCTTAGCAGAGCTTCCTCGGCGTCCCTGCTTGTTGACACTGATGTGCCAGCACAGTATTCGAGGGAAGCCCCGAAGTTCAGGTCCTCTTCGCCTCTGGAAGGGCACTCTTCTGCTAAGACTTCATCCTTCACCGGGTTCGTGGTGGACATGGGTAAGGCCCTTCAACTGGACCTCCAGTCTGAGTCCAGATATACCTGGGAGTATTTGGAGGAGATGGAACTCCCTATCCTCCGAAAGAATCCCTACGTCTCCCCTTGAATCCAGTCTTGAAGCAGACTTTCTTCCGGAATTTGGAGACACCATACGCAATTCCTGCCATTCCGTCCAAGAGGGAATCCTGCTATCGGACGGTCCCATGCAAGGGGTTTGAAAAGGCTCAGCTCTCCCACCATAAGAACATAAGAACATAAACATAAGAACATAAGAAGTTGCCTCCACTGGGTCAGACCGAGGTCCATCTCGCCCAGCGGTCCACTCCCGCGGCGGCCCACCAGGTCTGCGACCTGTGAAGTGGTTTCTGTCCACCTCTATAACCTACCTCAAGTTATATCTGTACCCTTCAATCCCCCTATCCTCCAGGAACCTATCTAAACCCTCCTTGAACCCCTGTACAGAGTTCTGGCCTATCACATCCTCCGGAAGCGCATTCCATGTGTCCACCACCCTCTGAGTAAAAAAGAACTTCCTAGCATTTGTTCTAAACCTGTCCCCTTTCAATTTCTCCGAGTGACCCCTAGTTCTTGTGGCTCCCCGCAGTTTGAAGAATCTATCCTTATTCACTTTCTCTATGCCCTTAAGGATTTTGAAGGTTTCTATCATGTCCCCTCTAAGTCTCCTCTTCTCTAGGGAGAACAGCCCCAGCATTTTTAACCTGTCGGCGTATGCAAAATTTTCCATACCTTTTATCAGTTTAGTCGCCCTCCTCTGCACTCCCTCGAGTATCGCCATGTCCTTCTTGAGGTACGGCGACCAGTATTGAACACAGTACTCCAGGTGCGGGCGCACCATTGCGCGATACAGCGGCATGATGACTTCCTTCGTCCTGGTTGTGATACCATTTTTGATGATGCCCAGCATTCTGTTTGCTTTCTTTGAGGCTGTCGCACATTGCGCCGATGGTTTCAGTGATGTGTCGACCATCACCCCCAGGTCCCTTTCAAGGGTACTCACCCCTAGCAGTGTTCCCCCCCATTTTGTAGCTGAACATCGGGTTCTTTTTCCCTACATGCATGACCTTGCATTTCTCTACGTTAAAACTCATTTGCCACTTTTTTGCCCAGTCTTCCAGTCTCGTTAGGTCTCTTTGCAGGTCTTCACAGTCTTCCGTGTTTCTAACCCTGCTGCAGAGTTTGGTGTCATCGGCAAATTTGATAACCTCACATTTTGTCCCCGCCTCCAGATCGTTGATAAATATATTGAACAGTAGAGGTCCCAGCACCGACCCCTGTGGAACTCCGCTCGTGACCCATTGCCAGTCTGAGTATTGGCCTTTCACTCCAACCCTCTGTTTCCTGCCTGCCAACCAGTGTTTGATCCATCGGTAGATATCCCCTTGCACCCCATGGTTCCACAGCTTTTTAAGTAGCCGCTCGTGAGGTACCTTGTCGAAGGCTTTTTGGAAGTCAAGGTAAATGATGTCTATGGATTCCCCCTTATCCATCTGGTTGTTTATTCCCTCAAAGAAGTGCAGCAAGTTCGTGAGGCATGACCTTCCCTTGCAGAAGCCATGCTGACTCGCCTTCAGTTGTCCATTGTTTTCTATGTGTTCGCAGATTTTGTCCTTTACCATTGCTTCCATCATCTTCCCTGGAACTGAGGTCAAGCTTACAGGCCTATAGTTTCCCGGGTCACCCCTTGATCCCTTCTTAAAGATGGGCGTGACATTTGCTATTTTCCAGTCCTCTGGGATCTCCCCTGTCTTTAGGGAGAGGTTGCATATTTGGCGAAATGTCTCTGCTATTTCGTTTCTCAGTTCTTTTAGTACCCTTGGGTGGATGCCGTCCGGGCCTGGTGATTTGTCGCTCTTCAGTCTGTCTATCTGTCTGAGGACATCCTCTTTGCTTACCTCTAGTTGTACCAGCCTTTCATCGTGTTCTCCGTTTATAATTACCTCGGGTTCCTTGGTTGTGGCATCTTCCTTTAAGAAATCTAACCCCTCCAAGGTCTACGCGGCTGTCCCGCAGGGCAGGGAAGGCCATACTATGGACAAGTTTGGTCGGCGCCTATACCAGAATTCGATGATGGTGAACCGGGTCCTGAATTATAATTTCAATTTCACTACCTATCTCAAACACTGCATCAAATCTATGCCATCTTTCCAAGATGATTTGGCTGCCCACCGCCGGTCTAACTTCCCCTAGCTTCAGGATATGCTGTTGCAGATTCGCCTGCATATGCTCCAGGCTACTTATGATGCCTTTGAACTATCCTCGAGGGTCACAGCCTTTGTTATAGACATGCGTCGCCTGGCCTGGCTACGCATCGTTGACATGGACCCGAATCCGCAGGACCGCCTGGCGAATCTCCCGTGCTTGGGCAACAAGCTCTTCGATGACTCCTTCGAGGCGGCCACTAAACGCCTCTCTGAACATGAACGTTCCTTCGCCTCCTT
Organism: Geotrypetes seraphini; assembly: GCF_902459505.1. Classification (NCBI taxonomy): domain Eukaryota; kingdom Metazoa; phylum Chordata; class Amphibia; order Gymnophiona; family Dermophiidae; genus Geotrypetes; species Geotrypetes seraphini. Next base: position 146,904,918 of record NC_047089.1, on the reverse strand, counting down.
GGTCAGACCTAGGCGAAACCTACTCCTCCTAAAGCGTACAAGTTATCACCCAGGTGCTATCCACAGAAGTCTATGCCGGCTTTATCACGCCCGCCGCCCAGGCAACAACAGCAGCAGCAGACCCCCCAGAAGCCTCAGGCCCCTGCGGCGGCCAAACCTGTGCCGTCCTTTTGAAAATCATAGTGTGAGCATGCCGCCCCCTCTTGTCATCGAGCCTTCTCCTCTACCCATCGGAGACCATCTCAACTTTTTTTGTCCCCAGTGGGAACTGATTACATCGGACAACTGGGTCCTCTCCGTCATCAGGAAGGGATACTCCCTTCAGTTCCTGGCGGCGCCCCCGGACCTGCCTCCAAGAGAGTGTCCTTCCAACAGGTTGCAACTTCCCCTTCTTCAGGAGGCTCAAGCCCTCCTTAGCCTTCGGGCGGTGGAGGAGGTCCCTTTGCATCAACAGGGCACCAGGTTTTATTCACAGTGCTTTCTAGTCCCCAAAAAGACTGGGGACCTTCGCCCTATCCTGGACCTCAGAACATTGAACAAATTACTGGTCAAGGAGAAGTTCCGCATGCTCTCTCTTCCCACGTTGTATCCCCTGATGGACGAGGGGGACTAGTTTTGCTCGCTGGATCTCAAAGAGGCCTACACTCACATCCCGATTCATCCGGCCTCTCACAGATTTCTTCGATTTCAGGTGGGAAATCTCCATCTACAGTATCGAGTCCTCCCTTTCGGCCTTGCATCTTCCCCGAGGGTCTTCACGAAGTGTCTTCAAGTGTTCCCGTACCTCGACGACTGGCTCATCAAAGCACCGTCCAGGCCGGAGGTTATTGCAGCGACCCAAAGGACTATTACATTCCTTCAGCATCTGGGCTTCGAGGTCAACTTCCCCAAGTCCCAGTTGTGTCCCTCTCTGTCTCTTCAGTTCATAGGAGCGGTGCTGGACACAGTTCACCTCCGCTCTTTTCTGCCTCAGCCTCAACAGGACGCCCTCGTTCACTTATGCCAAAGGGTCTCCCTTCAGTCGACGGTTTCGGCCAAGCATATGATTCTGCTGGGGCACATGGCCTCCACCGTTTATGTGACTCCTTTTGCCAGACTTCACCTCCGAGTTCCTCAGTGGACCCTGGCGTGCCAGTGGAGACATGACCGGGATCCCGCCTCTCAACACATTGCAGTGACTCCCTCCTTGAAGCAATCGCTTCGCTGGTGGATGCTCTCTTCCAGTCTTTCCAGCACCGACTGTCGCTGCCACATCAACCTGCTGGAGCTTCGGGCAATTTTCAATGCTTTGATAGCCTTTCAGCATTTGCTTCAAGATCGCTTGGTCCTGGTGCGGACGGACAACCAGGTGGCAATGTATTATGTAAACAAACAGGGGGTACAGGATCCCTGTCTCTTTGCCAGGAAGCTCTTCAGATCTGGGAGTGGGCGATACGTCACATCTTCCTTCGAGCGGTCTACATCCAGGGCTAGCAGAACTGCCTGGTGGATAAATTGAGCCACCTTCTCCAGCCACGCGAGTGGTCGCTCCATTCCTCCACTCTGCGTCAGGTGTTTGCTCGATGGGGGACCCTGCAGATAGATCTGTTCGCCTCCCCCTTCAACCACAAGTTGCCTCACTTCTACTCAAGGATTTGCTCCCCAGTTCGTCTTGGGGCGGATGCTTTCCTTCTGGATTGGACGGACCTGTTCCTTTACGCGTTCCCTCCATTTCCTCTGATTCTGAAGACTCTCGTCCAGCTCAAGTCGGTCCACGCCACCATGATTTTGATAGCTCCTCGGTGGCCCAGACAGCCGTGGTTATCCCTTCTCCTTCGACTCAGTGTCAGGGAGCCTCTGCTTCTGCCTGTGTTTCCTTCTCTGCTGTCTCAGAGTCAAGGTTCGCTGCTGCATCCCAGTCTGCAGTCTCTACACTTAACAGCTAGGTTCCTCTCCACGTGACTCCCTCCTTCAGTTGTTCTCAGTCGGTGCATGATGTTCTCAAGGCTTCTCGCAAGATTTCCACTCGACAGTGCTACTCCCAGAAATGGACTAGATTTGCTGCGTCGTGTGCTACGCATCGCATGGAGCCACTGTCTGCCTCCTTATCTTCCATACTGGATTATCTGCTGCACTTGTCTCGGTCTGGTCTCAAATCGACATCTATTCGAGTCCACCTCAGTTGAGGCGTCCTGTTTCCAAGCGCACCTTGTCCAACTGGTTAGCTGCTTCTTTTTCCTTCTGCTACGCTCAGGCTGGTCTCCCGCTGCAGGGTCGGGTCACGGGGTATAAAGTCAGAGCGATGGTGGCTTCTGTCACTTTCCTCAGGTCCACGCCTATTGAGGAGATCTGCAAGGCTGCTACTTGGTCCTCGGTTCATACATTCACCTCTCACTACTGTCTGGATACTTTTTCCAGACGCGACGGCCAGTTCGGCCAGTTGGTTTTGCGTAATCTGTTTCCTAAATTGCCAGCTCTCCCGCTGTCCCATCCTGGTTAGCTTGGAGGTCATCCACATGTAGAGAATATGCTGCCTGCTTGTCCTGGGATAAAGCACAGCTACTTACCATAACAGGTGTTATCCAGGGACAGCAGGTAGATATTCTCGCAACCCGCCCACCTCCCCGGGTTGGCTTCTTTGCTAGCTATCTGAACTGAGGCCATGTTGAGGAGACGCGCCCCCTAGCTAAGCAGTAAGGCACACGTGCATGCGCGGTGCAGCATTAGCAAACTTTAAGATCTTCAATCAAGTTTGCTTGAAAAGCTGTCCGCGAAGGGGCTCCGTGGATGATGTCACCCACATGTAGAGAATATCTGCCTACTGTCCCTGGATAACACCTGTTACGGTAAGTAACTGTGCTTTCACTTAAAGAGAATGTAAATAAATATCAATGGGAGTCCAAATATTGGGAGAGGTCATAATCATTTGATGTTGTAGTTTATTTGCAGCATGTTGTTCAAATCATTTATAAAGACACAGAGAATTCCACCAGAAGGTAAAGTTCAATAAAGATGCAGATTTCCAATGTTGGAGAATTTGCTGGATGCCAATGGATATCATAATGTCAATCAATTTTGGCTCATATGAGCAAGAGTTAAAACATGGATGTAAGAACGCATTATAATATCAAACGATAGGTCAGCAGTACAATTGGAAATGGAGCATATGAAATCTCATATTTGTGACCAGAAAGGTTGGATCTGGGGGACACAAAAAGAGCATATGAGAGAGCATACCTTGTGACTAACTTTTGTCAGATAAAACCAAATCAGCAGTTTCCTATTTGTAAGTTCTCTCTGTGTGGGAAATATATCTAGGTCATGATATTTTGAACTAGTTCTCAGGATTTATTAATTCATTTAACTTTTGGCATTCAAGTTATAAGACAGTTTTCAACCTTTCCTGTCTTTAGTTTGATTTTCTGTCTCAGAATATCCCATTAGTTTTCCCATTCTAGTAACATCTGCATTTCATTTTGATTTTCTATTTTCTTTGGGGGGTTTTCTTTTCTATTCCAAATGTTTGCTTGTATTTCTGTTTCTCTTTCTTTCCATTACTTTTTCCCTTACCCCTCACTCATTTTGTAAAAGAGCCCCTTAGTTTGGGAACAGCAATTAAGAAATGAACAATGCAGTTTCACTACACTTTCTGAAAATATTTTTATTTCTGCTTTGGTGTTCGAGAAGCAAATTCCCTAAAAGACATGAACTATTCACAATAATTATGTTTGATCCAAAATTAGAACCTTAAAGACCAATAGTCAAATAAAGCTGAGCACTTAAATGTAGGCATCTAACTTAGATGCTTAAGTCTAACAGAAGCTTAAGCTATTAGCTGAAAATTCACCTAAATTCAGGCCTGTAGTTCATTTGCCTAGATTTAGAAATCTAAGTGCTTAGTGCTGAACATCAAAGCTAAGCTCACAACTTATTTACTAGTCTTAAATCCATCCCTATAGCTGCCAACATTAGCCTCCTAATTTTTATAAAATTGTCAAATGAACCAATATAGACTCAAAGAGGCTCATTTAGACTTATTGTTATTCACTGACTGTCCAGCCTTCTTTCAATGTAAACCTTCTAGAAGTCGCCTGACTATGGCGGTATAGAAAAATAAAGTTATTATTATTATTATTATTATTTTCAAAGCACTTAGGCACACAAAGTACTCTAATAGCCTATGGAACTTTGTGTGTGTAAGTGCTTTGAAAATATACCTCAAAGCTTTCAGTTAGGCTCCTAAACACTTTAAAAATTGCCCTGATAGCCTGCAATTGAGACTCATAACAGGATAAATGGCAATGAAGGAAACACCTATTATAATTTTGTTCCCTAAGTAATACACAGCATATAAACATTAGGTGGGGGGGAGTAAATTTTAACTTTCCAGGAAAAAAAGGGCCTTTTTGATGGCAGTTCCTCTGCGACAGCAGCCCGAGTCTTGAATCTAAAAGTAAGTCAGGCTGGCCACCATGGGAGGAAGGAAGGAACAAGCAACAGCATTCACTGCTGTGATAGTTGGGTAGATTGGAGATTTCCCTAATGGGAGTTGTGGCAGCAGCATTAGGGCAGTGAATGTAGTCAGCACCAATAAACCGTGATAGAGGAGAGCAAGGCCACGACTGGCAATCTTAAAGGTGCAAATAGCAGGGGCTGAAAGAGGGAAACAGCTAGTGAACACACCCAAGTTTGAAGGCTATGCTGTGCATGTTATTTTTTTTATAGTGGTGTCAGTATCACTGAAGCAGCCCTGCTACAAAAGGGACTAATATAAGAATATAAGAATTGCCGCTGCTGGGTCAGACCAGTGGTCCATCGTGCCCAGCAGTCCGCTCTCGCGGTGGCCCCTAGGTCAAAGACCAGTGCCCTAACTGAGACCAGCCCTAACTGAGACCAGCCCTACCTGCGTACGTTCCGGTTCAGCAGGTATGACAGGAAGGGTGCTTGAGAGAAGAGAGGTTGAGATTCTGGCTGAGGGGAGAAGAGAGAGAGATACTGGCTGGAGGGGGTCAGAGAAGGGGGGATAAGAGATGTAGATGCTGGAGGGAAGTCATAAGGAGGGGAGAGAGAGGGGGAGATGTTGGACTAGGGTTACTAGACGTCCGGATTTCCCCACACATGTCCAGGGCTCCGGACGGCTTTTCAAAACCCTGCACTTTGTCCGGGTTTTGAAAAGAAATCGTGTCAGGAGGGGGCATCTGCACATTCGCAGATGCTGCAAGGTGACATTATCAGATCGCATCCGCATATGCATGGATGCCTTCCTGCCTGATGAACAGGCAGCGGGGAGGGCGGAGCAGGCCTGGGCGCAAGTCTAGGGGTTCAGATTTTACTAACGTAAAATCTGGTAACCCTATGTTGGACCACCAGGAAACAGGGAGGAAAGGTGGTTATGCTATTCTTAGGAACAAACAGGGAGCAGAACATAAGAATTGCTGCTGCTGGGTCAGACCAGTGATCCATCGTGCCCAGCAGTCTGCTCTCGCAGCTCCTAGGTCAAAGACCAGTGCCCTAACTGAGACCAGCCCTACCTGTGTACGTTCCGGTTCAGCAGGAACTTATCCAACTTTGTTTTGAATCCCTGGAGGGTGTTTTCCCCTATAACAGCCTCTACAAGAGCATTCCAGTTTTCCACCACTCTCGGGTGAAGAAGAACTTCCTTACGTTTCTACGGAATCTATCCCCTTTTAACTTTAGAAAGTGCTCTCTCATTCTCCCTTCCTTGGAGAGGGTGAACAACCAGTCTTTATCTACTAAGTCTATTCTCTTAATTATCTTGAATGTTTCGATCATATCCCCTCTCAAGTATCCTCTTTTCAAGGGAGAAGAGGCCCAGTTTCTCTAATCTTTCACTATACGGCAACTCCTCCAGCCCCTTAACTATCTTAGTCTCTCTTCTCTGGACCCTTTCGAGCAGTACCGTGTCCTTCTTCATGTACGGCGACCAGTGCTAGACGCAGTATTCCAGGTGAGAGTGTACCATGACCCGGTACAGCAGCATGATAACCATCTCCGATCTGTTCGTGATCCCCTTCTTAATCATTCCTAGCATTCTATTTGCCCTTTTCGCCGCCATCGCACATTGCATGGATGGCTTCATCAACTTGTCAACCAGTACTCCCAAGTCTCTTTCCTGGCTGATCTCTCCAAATACCGCACCGGACATCCTGTAGGTGTGTATAAGATTTTTGTTACCGACATGCATCACCTTACACTTATCCACGTTAAACCTCATTTGCCATATCGCGGCCCTTTTCTTGAGCGTGTTTATGTCACGTTGCAGGTCTTCGCAATTCCCCTGCGTTTTCACTATTCTGAATAACTTTGTATCGTCTGCAAATGTAATCACCTCACTCGTCGTACCAATTTCCAGGTCATTTATAAATATGTTGAAGAGCACGGGTACAAGCACCGAACCCTGCGGTACTCCACTCGTGACATTTTTCCAGTCTGAGTATTGTCCATTCACCCCCACTCTCTGTTTCCTACCCGCCAGCCAGTTTTTAATCCACATGAGTGTTTCACCCTCGATTCCATGGCTCGCAATTTTTAGAAGTAGTCGTTCTTGCGGAACCTTGTCAAATGCCTTCTGAAAATCTCAGGGTGGGGGGCTTGCATATCAAGTCAACGCTCGGTTTGCGAGTCAAAGTTTGCAGGAGTGTTTTGCTCATCTTGCAAAATACAAGCATTGCCATGCTGGGATAGACTGAAGGTTTATCAAGCCCAGTAACTTGTTTTCAATAGTGGCCAATCTAGGTTACAAGTACCTGGCAAGATCCCAAAAGAATAAAACAGATTTTATGCTGCTTATCCTAGAAATAAGCAATGGATTTTCTCAAGTCCATCTTAATAATAGCTTATAGACTTTCATTTTAAGAAGTTATCCAAACTTTTTTTTTTTAACCCTGTGAAACTAATTGCTTTTACCACATTCTCTAGCAATTGGATGAATGAACATTGGATGTTCATTCATTTGTATTGCTAATCTCTGTGAATCACATAGAACTTAATGGTATTTGCGTATACAAGTGAGTTTTTATGCTTATGTTAATTCCAGAGTTTAATTACACATTGAGTGAAGAAGCGATTCACATCTACCTGTCCCATGCCATTCATTATTTTATACTGTAGACCTCTATCATATCTCCCCTCAGCCATCTCTTCTCTAAGCTGAACAGCCCTAGCCACATTAGCCTTTCCACATAGTGAAGTCATTCCATTCCTTTTATCATTTTTTGTTCTGTATCTTTTCTAGTTCCACAATATCTTTTTGGAGATGTGGTGATCAGAACTGCACACATTATTCGAGGTGCAGATGCATCATGGAGCGATCCAAAGGTATTACAGCATTCTCATTTTTGTTTTCTATTCCTTTCCTAATAATTCATAGGATTCTATTTTCCTCCAGGAAACTTTCCAATCAGCTATGGTAACCGATCTTATCACAACCTCTGGCAACACATTCCAGAGCTTAACTGTTCTCTGAGTGAAAAAAAATATTTCCTCCTATTGGTTTTAAAAGGAGAGGAGCAGAGGACATATTTCTCTCTGAGAAGCAAGGAGAGGGTGGGAGCCAGAAGGCCTTGAGCATGTGCAGATGCTCAAGGCCCCGCAGCAGTCCAGCATAGATCAGCGGTAGTTGCAGCAGGTTCTTTCGGCACCAGCACACGTATGTTCTGTGGATTGGTGCATGCTGGTATCCGCTCGAGGTAAGGGTTTGGGAGTGGGCCACGGGGGGTGCAAAGCCAGTTCCCAGGGTGGGGGCTCACATATCAAGTCAATGCTCAGTTTGCAAGTCAAGGTTTGCAGGAGTGTTTTGCTCATCTTGCAAAACAGTCACTAAACGCGTTACTCGCAAACTGAGGTTTTATTGTATTAGTAAGTTACCGCATCTCCCCTTTATAAAAATTGGCTTAACATTGGCCACCCTCCAGTCTTCAGTGCTACAGATGATTTTACAGGTTTGAATTTTTTCAGTACCCTGGGATGTTTATCAGCCAGTCCTGGCATTTTATCACTTTTGGTCAATTTGGCTAAGTACATCTTCCAGATTCACCAAGATTTCTTTCAGTTCGTCTGCCTTATCACTCTTGAAAACAATTAACAGTTCAATTAGACCTCTTACATATTCTTCCATAAAAACTGAAGCAAATAATTCAGTCTCTCCACTATGACCTTATCCTCACTGAGCACCTCTTTTGCTGCTTGATCATTCAAAGGAAGTTTCGGCAGCCATTTTCAGCACTGAGAGAGCACAGGCAGGAATGAGTGAAAATCACTCCTGCCCCAATGTCCTGCTAAACCACCAGGGAAGCACAGTAAGCTTGGGGGTCTTACCGCTGAGTCCAGGAGGATGGTGGGCCATACCTCTTCAGGGTGGGGTGAAGAGGGAGGGGTACACTGATGGCAGGGAAATTGCCAGGTCGGGGGAGGGGGAGGGCTGATGGCAGGGAAACTTCCAGTGGAGAAGAAGGGACGCTACTGTTCAACAAAGACTTGTTCAACAAATCTCTGGAGACGGGAGTGATTCCTGGGGATTGGAGGAGAGCGGATGTGGTCCCTATTCATAAAAGTGGTCACAGGGATGAAGCAGGAAACTACAGGCCGGTGAGCCTCACTTCAGTTGTTGGAAAAATAATGGAAGTGTTGCTGAAAGAAAGGATAGTGTATTTCCTTGAATCTAATGGGTTACAGGATCCGAGGCAACATGGCTTTACAAAAGGTAAATCGTGCCAAACGAACCTGATTGAATTTTTTGATTGGGTGACCAGAGAGCTGGATCGAGGACATATGCTAGATGTAATTTACTTGGATTTCAGCAAAGCCTTTGATACAGTTCCTCATAGGAGGCTGTTGAACAAACTTGTAGGGCTGAAGTTAGGACCCAAAGTGGTGAACTGGGTCAGAAACTGGCTATCGGACAGACGCCAGAGGGTGGTGGTTAATGGAAGTCGCTCGAAGGAAGGAAAGGTGACTAGTGGAGTCCCTCAGGGTTTGGTGCTGGGGCCAATCCTGTTCAATATGTATGTAAGTGACATTGCTGAAGGGTTAGAAGGAAAAGTGTGCCTTTTTGCAGATGATACCAAGATTTGTAACAGAGTAGACACCGAAGAGGGAGTGGAAAATATGAAAAAGGATCTGCAAAAGTTAGAGGAATGGTCTAATGCCTGGCAACTAAAATTCAATGCAAAGAAATGCAGAGTAATGCATTTGGGGATTAATAATAGGAAGGAACCGTATATGCTGGGAGGAGAGAAGCTGATATGCACGGACGGAGAGAGGGACCTTGGGGTGATAGTGTCCGAAGATCTAAAGGCGAAAAAACAGTGTGACAAGGCAGTGGCTGCTGCCAGAAGGATTCTGGGCTGTATAAAGAGAGGCGTAGTCAGTAGAAGGAAGAAGGTGTTGATGCCCCTGTACAGGTCATTGGTGAGGCCCCACTTGGAGTATTGTGTTCAGTTTTGGAAACCGTATCTGGCGAAAGACGTAAGAAGACTTGAGGCGGTCCAGAGGAGGGCGACGAAAATGATAGGAGGCTTGCGCCAGAAGACGTATGAGGAGAGACTGGAAGCCCTGAATATGTATACCCTAGAGGAAAGGAGAGACAGGGGAGATATGATTCAGACGTTCAAATACTTAAAGGGTATTAACGTAGAACAAAATATTTTCCAGAGAAAGGAAAATGGTAAAACCAGAGGACATAATTTGAGGTTGAGGGGTGGTAGATTCAGGGGCAATGTTAGGAAATTCTACTTTACGGAGAGGGTGGTGGATGCCTGGAATGCGCTCCCGAGAGAGGTGGTGGAGAGTAAAACTGTGACTGAGTTCAAAGAAGCGTGGGATGAACACAGAAGATTTAGAATCAGAAAATAATATTAAAGATTGAACTAGGCCAGTTACTGGGCAGACTTGTACGGTCTGTGTCTGTGCATGGCCGTTTGGAGGAGGATGGGCTGGAGTAAGTCTTAACAGAGATTTTGGCAGTTGGAACCCAAGCACAGTACCGGGTAAAGCTTTGGATTCTCGCCCAGAAATAGCTAAGAAGAAAAAAAAAAAAATAAATTTTAATTGAATCAGGTTGGGCAGACTGGATGGACCATTCGGGTCTTTATCTGCCGTCATCTACTATGTTACTTTGTTACTGGATGAATAGACTTGAATATAAACTGAGACCCCTATTTTTGGGTCATCTTTTTGGCCCCAAAATCTCTGTTTATATTCGAGTATTTATCCCAGGACAAGCAGGCAGGTATTCTCACAAGTGGGTGATGTGATCCAACGGAGCCCCGATGCGGACACCTCACAAGCAGACTTGCTTGAAGAAACTCGAAGTATCGAGTTGCCCGCACCGCGCATGCGCGAGTGCCCTCCCGCCCAGTACATAGGGCGCATCAGATAGTTAGCAGAGAAGCCAACCTGGGGAAGATTGGTGGGATGTGAGAATAGCTGCCTGCTGTCCCTGGATAACACCTGTTATGGTAAGTAACTGTGCTTTATCCCAGGACAAGCAGGCAGGTATTCTCACAAGTGGGTGATCTCCAAGCTAACCAAAGTGGGATGGTGGGAGAGTTGGCAACTTAGGAGAATAAATTTTGCAATACTGTCTGGCCAAACTGTCCATCCTGTCTGAAGAAAGTATCCAGACAATAATGAGAAGTGAAGGTATGAACTGAGGCAGCTTTACAAATTTCCTCAATAGGTGTAGATCTGAGGAAAGCCACAGAAGCTGCCATTGCTCTGACCTTATGGGCTGTGACTTTACTGTGAAGAAGAAATACAGCCTGGGCATAGCAGAATGAAATACAAGCCACCATCCAATTGGAGATAGTACGCTTAGACATAGGACATCCCAACTTGTTCAGATCAAAGGAGACAAAAAGTTGAGGAGCAGTTCTGTGCGGTTTGGTGCGTTCCAAGTAGAAAGCCAAAGCACGTTTACAGTCCAGAGTATAAAGAGCTGATTCTCCAGGATGAGAATGAGGCTTTGGAAAAAACACTGGAAGAACAATAGATTGGTTGAGATGAAACTCCGAGACCACTTTAGGAAGGAATTTCGGATGAGTGCGAAGAACCACCTTGTCATGATGGAACACTGTAAAAGGCAGATCTGCAACCAATGCTTGAAGCTCACTGACTCGTCGAGCAGAAGTGAGGCCAATGAGAAACACCACTTTCCAAGTGAGATACTTCAGATGAGCCTTGTCCATTGTTCAAATTGAGGTTTCATCAGTTGAGTAAGAACAATATTGAGGTCCCAAACCACAGGAGGCGGTTTGAGAGGAGGTTTGACATTGAAAAGTCCTTTCATGAATCTGGAAACCACAGGATGAGCAGAGAGACGTTTCCCTTCAATAGGCTAATGGAAAGCAGCAATTGCACTAAGATGGACTCGGATCGAAGTAGACTTGAGACCAGACTGAGAAAGGTGCAACAGATAGTTCAAAACTGAAGATAAGGAGGAAAGTTGAGGCTCCTTATGATGAGAAAAACACCAAGCAGAAAATCTAGTCCATTTTTGGTGATAGCATTGTCTAGTAGTAGGCTTCTGTGAAGCTTCCAAAACATCCCTCACAGATTGAGAAAACTGGAGAGGAGCTATGTTGAGAGGAACCAAGCTGTCAGGTGGAGAGACTGCAGGTTGGGATGAAGTAGAGATCCCTGATGTTGTGTAAGCAGAGAGGGAAAAACTGGTAGAAGGTATGGCTCCTTGCTGCTGAGTTGGAGAAGAAGGGAGTACCAGGGTTGTCTGGGCCACCGAGGAGCAACCAGAATCATGGTGGCATGGTCAGACTTCAGCTTGACCAGCGTCTTTTGAATGAGAGGAAATGGAGGAAACGCATATAGAAAGAGATTCGTCTAATCCAGAAGAAAAGCATCTCCCTCGAGGCGATGAGGAGTGTAGATCCTGGAGCAGAACTGAGGCAGCTTGAAGTTGTGGGGGGCTGCAAACAGATCTATCTGAGGCGTTCCCCACTGAGAGAAGATGTGATGAAGGGGCGTGGAATGGAGAGTCCATTCGTGAGGCTGTAGAAGACAACTCAAGTTGTCTGATAAGGCATTGTCCGCCCCCTTTGAGGAAGGTGTTGTGGTGAATTGCCCAATCCCAAACTTTCAAAGCTTCCTGACAGAGGAGGCAGATCCCGTGCCTCTCTGTTTGTTGACATAATACATTGCGACTTGATTGTCCGTGCGAATGAGGACTACATGGTCATGAAGCAGATGCTGAAAAGCATTGAGAGCATTGAAAATCGCCCTGAGTTCCAAGAGATTGATGTGACACTGACGATCCGTACTAGTCCAATAACCTTAAGTACGGAGACCATCTAGATGAGCCCCCCAAGCGTAAGTTGAAGAATCGATCATGAGAACCTTCTGATGGGGGGGCATGTGAAAAAGTAAGCCTCTGGATAGATTGGAAGAGAGCATCCACCAGCGAAGAGACTGTGTCAGAGCAGGAGTGACCTGGATGTGTCGAGTCAGAGGGTCAGAAACCTGCGTCCATTGAGATGCCAGGGTCCATTGAGGAATTCTGAGGTGAAGTCTGGCAAAAGGAGTCACGTGTACTGTAGAAGCCATGTGACCCAGAAGAACCATCATATGTCTCGCCGAGATGGATGGGCGAGAGGAGACCGAATGACAAAGATGGAGAAGAGCTTCCAGACGTTGTTGAGGAAGGAATGCTCTGAGTTGGACAGTATCCAGAACAGCTCCGATGAATGGAAGAGTCTGAGAAGGCTGAAGATGGGATTTTGGGAAGTTGATTTCTAATCCCAGACTCTGCAGGAACCAGATAGTCCACTGGGTCGCTAGGATGACTCCTTGAGACGTGGAATCCTTGATGAGCCAGTCGTCCAGGTAGGGAAACACCTGAAGACCATGGTTCCTGAGCGCAGCGGCCACCACCACCAGGCACTTGGTGAAGACTCTGGGAGACGAGGCTAGGCTGAAAGGGAGAACCCTGTATTGATAATGAAGATTTCCCACCCGAAATCTGAGGTACTGACGGGAGGCCGGATGGATGGGAATGTGTGTGTAGGCCTCCTTGAGATCCAGAGAGCATAACCAGTCGTTCTGCTCGAGGAGGGGGTACAGAGATGCTAGGGTCAACATGCAAAATTTTTCTTTGACCAGAAATTTGTTGAGCACCCTGAGATCCAAAATAGGACGCAGATCACCCGTCTTCTTCAGAACAAGGAAGTACCGGGAGTAAAAACCCTTGTTCTGTTGAGCCAAAGGATCTGGCTCGATAGCTTGGAGCTGCAGCAAAGCTTGAGCTTCCTGAAGAAGAAGGGCGGTCTGGGCAGAGGTGGAAGGATACTCTCTTGGAGGATGTTCTGGAGGAACTTGATGGAACAGAAGAGAGTATCCCTCCCTGACGATGGAAAGGACCCAGAGGTCGGTTGTGACAGTCGTCCATTGGTGGTAAAAATGATGGAGACGATCTCTGATAGGGGGAAAAACGGGGAATGGCAGAACGACTGAGGTTATGCTTTCTATGAGACAGTCAAAAAGGCTGAGGAGCCTTGGGCACAGTAGGTGGCTGAGGCTTCTGAGGATGTTGTCTCTTGACAGGCTGACGAATGGCAGGAGTCTGCTTCGGTGGAAAAAGCTGTTGGTAAATTAGAGGAGGGCATGCAGGACGAGGAGCTGGCTTCGGCTTTGGACGGAGAATGGATGCAAAAGACTTCTCGTGGTCTGAAAGCTTCTTGGTGGCAGCTTCAATAGACTCATCAAAAAGGTCAGTGCCAACACAAGGAACATTAGCCAGCCGGTCCTGCAGGTTAGGGTCCATGAGAATACCTGCCTGCTTGTCCTGGGATAAAGCACAGTTACTTACCGTAACAGGTGTTATCCAGGGACAGCAGGCAGCTATTCTCACATCCCACCCACCTCCCCAGGTTGGCTTCTCTGCAAGCTATCTGAACTGAGGAGACGCGCCCTGTGTACTGGGCGGGAGGGCACTTGTGCATGCGCGGTGCGGGCGACTCGAAACTTCGAGTTTCTTCAAACAAGTCTGCTTGTGAGGTGTCCGCATTGGGGCTCCGTTGGATCACGTCACCCACTTGTGAGAATAGCTGCCTGTTGTCCCTGGATAACACCTGTTACGATAAGTAACTGTGCTATATAGTATCTTCAAGACATCTTCCTTAATCTGTCTAAGGCAAAGGTCAAAACTGATGTCTTCATCGGACCACAGATAAAGAAGATCCTGGAATGCAAGGAATTTCACAAGAAGCTAAATATGAAGGAGAAAGCGGCTTGGAACAGCTTTGTCACAGTGGTTCAGGGCTTCCTGGGCATTCACAAGGCCGAAAACTACATGGAGTTGTTGAGAATCTGGTAAAGAATTACAGTAAAATGGGCTGTAGGATGTCCCTCAAAGTCCATGTCTTTGATGCTCATATTGAGACATTCAAGGATAACATTAAAAGCATACTCAGAAGAGCAAAGTGAGTGCTTCCACCAGAATATACTGGACTTTTGAATGCTACTACCAAAAATAATATATTGAGAGCATGATGGAAGACTACATCTGGGGGCCGATTTGTGAAAGTGACTTACAATATAATTGAACAGGCAAAAAAATCAAAAGGAATTGACCCCAAAATATCCACAGAGAAGAAAATCCAGAGAAACCCAAAAAAGCTCTGTGGAGTGACGATGTTCCAAAATGGACTTTATTTGAAAGTGTCAAAGTTCCAAAGGTACACTGAAATCATCCACATAAAATAAATTCATCCACAAAAAAATAGGTTATCCACATAAAAGCCTTAAAGGACCTAATCTGCTAGGGATACAGGACCCAACAAGGTCCGTGTTTCGACAAAAAGTATTCTTCAGGTGTCCCTGGGGGTCCTATAAAGGTGAATACATGGGAAACAATTGTGTGGTGAACCGGAAGTGAGACAAGCTTACTGTGCTTCCCTAGTGGTTCACCACACAATTGTTTCCCACATATTCACCTTTATAGGACCCCCAGGGACCCCTGAAGAAGACTTTTTGTCGAAACGCGGACCGTGTTGGGTCCTGTATCCCTAGCGGACTAGGTCCTTTAAGGCTTTTATGTGGATAACCTATTTTTATGTGGATGAATTTATTTTATGTGGATGATTTCAGTGTACCTTTGGAACTTTGACACTTTCAAATAAAGTCCATTTTGGAACATCGTCACTCCACAGAGCTTTTTTGGTTTTCTCTTACAATATAATTGCAAATCTTGAAAAACTACACTTCTAAATCTTCTGTGGTCATCTTTGTATAACTTCAATATAAATACATGTTAATTGTGATTCATGTGTTACTTTTTATGACTTTATAAGAATGAAAAGGTGAAAATTTGGTGTTATCACATTTTAAATAGGTAAATAACAAAATTTGACTATCATGGTCACAAAAGCAAAGTTTTATGGAAATAACAGATATTTTCTATACTTTTTAGGTACGAGCAATTAGGAAATTGCACTTACTGCCCCAGATTAAATTTGTGTTACATAATGTAATCAATGCCTATCTGAGGTGATGGAGGAGAAAGTTTCCTTTTCTTCTCCCCACTGATCTGAGCTCCCAAACAATGCAAGCAAACTAGGCCTATGAGTCTATACATATATTTTAAAAAAATTGTGTTTATGGCACTAGATAGAGAATACAAAAGGAAAAACAAGGTATTTGGATTTAGCTCAGGCCTTTGCAGTAGTAGATCAAGGCAAATTACACATGGGTACAGTAGGTAGTTCTCTATCCCTAGAAGGTTTGCAATTTAAGCTCGTACTTGTGGCAGGACAAAGTTAAAGCCCTGCCTTTACTGAAACATCAACAAAAAAGCTTTCTGAAGTCAAAAGTCACCAAATGCAATAATTAATTAATGAGCCCGTGACCCCACTTAAGAAACTATTTTGGCTTTTGCCCCTTGTTGATTCTGTGTTGGAGTAAAGCTTAGAAGCTGATAAATCAGGAAAACTGCAATTTTCTGCCTTGGGGATTGTAGCAAAGCAATAACATTTAATAGAAAGGCCTGGAGATGATCTGCTTTTTCCGTTTAGATTGTAATGTTTATGTTGATGCTTCAGGCTGAGTACATTGATGAATCCTTTCTGGTGCCTTTAGAGAGGTTAGACTAGGGTTACCATATGGCTCCTGAAGAAGAAGGATGGATTGAGACATCTGGGTTTTACTTCTATTTAATCCGCCCTCCTTTTTCTGGAGCCACATGGTAACCCTAGGTTAGAGTTGATTGTGGCACAAAAAAATAACTGTGTGATGTAAACTCACCAATCTTCTCCTAAAAAAAACAAAGTTGATCTTTGGTAGGTCCTGAAAAAGGTGTCATTACATCAGATACTTTAGTTTGAAATCTCACCAGTATTCTTGAGACTTCTGCACATGAAATATCTTTTTGTGCTTTGCTTGTCTCATGTCTTTTTACTGGACAAAAAAGCTTTGCTATGCCTTTACTATAGATTGTCAGATTGTAATTTTAAGAGGAAGGAAAGGTATTGATTTTTCTTGATGTTGCTAGAAGACTCATACAAAAAGGAATAACTTCTGGAGCAACTCTGAGGTTCTTCCACTGAATATCCCTTGTGTAAGGGGATTACTAGATCCACTCCCCTTCCTTTGGAAAGAAGATGGAATAAAGTATTTAGGAATATTTATTCAAAGAAATTTGGAAGACACTATACTGGTAAATGAAAGAATATTATTGATAAAGGCCAAGGAAATGTGTGAGCGATGGAACCCTTTACATCTATCTTGGTGGGGGAGAGTTCAAACTATTAAAATGATGATTGCACCTGTAATTTGCTACCAGATGGGTATGATACCTATATATTTTCAGGCATCCTTTTATAAAAAATTAAATAAAATTTTATCAGATTTTATATGATTAAATAAAACTCCCAGAATTTCTTTAACATCTTTGCAAAAGTCTCAATCTATGGGAGGAATAAATTTCCCAAATTTTTATAGGTATCATCAAGCTTATATTTTGCGTCAAGGTTTGTATTGGATCCTCCATGAACTCATGGAGAATTTGCCAGTCTGGCTTCTTATTGAAGAACATTTTATGGCCCCGCTTCATCTCAAACATTTACTAAGTATTGAACTTCCAAAAATTTATAAAAACAACAAAATTTTTCATTCTACTTGGAAAACATTGAGATTTTTAGACTCTATTGCCAGTCCCCACTAATAAAACTAAGGGCTCCTTTTACAAAGCTGCGCTATTGCGGCACACACTAGACGCTAATGCCAGCATTGATCTGCCGTTAGTTCTAGCCACGTAGCGCGGGTTTAGCGCATGCTAAAATTCTGTGTGTTCTAAAAAACGCTATTGCAGCTTTATAAAAGGAGCCCTAAATGTCAATCTTTATGGTTAAATTCAAAAATTATGGTGGGGAATTCCAAAATTTTATGGAAACAATGGCTACAGGCTGGAATACGATCTTTGGATGATGTAATTTTTCAGAGTAAGTTGGCTTCCTTGCTTCAGTTGCAGCAGTCATTTGGCCTATCTAAGACTCACGGCCTCTTTTACAAAGCCGCACTAGCAGCTGCCACATGGCAACAGCCCCGGAGCTCTGTAAATCTCTATGGGCTTCGGGGCCATTAGCGCAGCACAGCTGCTAGCGCGGCTTTGTAAAAGAGGCCATCAATCTTTTAAATGGTTGCAAATTAAGCAAGCAATTCAGAAAGGGATCCCTGAATGGAGTACTTATATAAGCCAGAGCCTCCCCTTTTTGTGCTTTCAAGTGGATTTTCATGGACATCAGGTATCTAAATGGTACAAGTTATTATATGCCTAAAAAATCTAACACAAGTCTCTGTGATATTTGGAGTATGGAAATTCAATATGTCATCCCGGTGTCTCAGTGGTCCAGAATATGGAATCATAGAGTGAAATGCACAGCCTCTGCACTTTTTGCTATACAGAGTGTTCTGAACTCCAGTGAGGTTACAAAAAGTAGATAAAAATCGCTCTAATAAATGTTGGCATTGTCAGCTTGAACCAGGCTCATTAAATCATGCCCTCTCATTCCAGAGCTTACTTTTAAATGAAATAGACTTGACTCATGCGCATTTATGCCGCGTAGGTATTTAAACATCTCTATCATATCTACCCTCTCCTGCCTTTCCTCCAAAATATACAGTACATATTGAGATCTTTAAAGTCTGCGTCCATACGCCTTATGTCTTGATGAAGACCACGCACCATTTTAGTAGCCTGTTAATTAAGGCCTTTTGGAAATCCATATGGGGCAAAATTACTTCAATTCTTGGTGTTCCTATTCCATTTATCATATGGGACCATTTTATTTGGAACTTCAATTATGCCTGAGAGTTCGCTTAATATTCACAAAGATAAGCTTCTATTGGTAATGTTTGGAGTTGGGTTGCAGTTAATCACAAGAAACTGGAAAAATTGGGATTGTCTAAACTTCACATTCTGGTGGGAGTCACTGTGTTTGTATTATCGGTATGAACGAATGTTAGTGGAGTAAAATGGTCAGTTTCGGGCATTTAATGGCAGCTGGAGCCCATTGGATATGTTTGTTAAAGACCATGGCGCTATATGATTTATTTTATTTTATTCAGATGAAAGAACATAAGAACATAAGCAGTACCTCTGCTGGGTCAGACCAGAGGTCCATCACGCCCAGCAGTCCGCTCACGCTGCGGCCCATCAGCTCCAGGACCTGTATAGTAATCCTCTATTTATACCCTTCTATCCCCTTTTCCTTCAGGAAATTAATCCCTTCTTGAACCCCAAAACCATACTCTGTCCTATCAAACCCTCTGGAAGCACATTCCAGGTGTCCACCACCCTTTGGGTGAAGAAGAACTTCCTAGCATTGGTTCTTAATCTGTCCCCTCTTAATTTTTCCGAATGCCCTCTCGTTCTTGTAGTTTTTGAATGTTTGAAGAATCTGTCCTTCTCCACTTTCTCCATGCCCTTCATGATCTTGTAAGTCTCTATCATGTCCCCTCTAAGTCTCCAGTTCTCCAGGGAAAAGAGCCCCAGTTTCTCTAATCTTTTAGCATATGAAAGATTAGAGACTTTCTGAACCCTCTTGAGTATCGCCATATCCTTCTTAACGTACGGCGACCAATATTGGACGCAGTACTCCAGAGGCGGGTGCACCATCGCCCGATACAATACCTAGCATTCTATTCGCCTTCTTAGAGGCCGCTGCGCACTGTGCTGACGACTTCATTGTGTTGTCCACTATTACCCTCAAGTCCTTTTCTTGAGTACTTTCACCCATTACCAGCCCTCCCATCGTATAGCTGTACTTCGGGTTTCTGTTTCCTACATGCAAGACTTTACATTTCTCTACATTAAACTTCATTATTTATTGTATTATTCATATTCTTTATACACATCCAGGAGGGGTAAGGGAGGTTGGGTGGGAGGAAGTTTGTGTTTTACAAATCTGATATAGTATGAAAGGGCTGTTTGATTTTATTATGACATTTTCTTGCACTTTGTATAAGTTATATAAAATCAATAAAAATTATAAATGGAAAAAAGGAAGAACTTTTTGGCCTATCACCAACAAATGTTGGCATTAGGAACAACTTCTCAGTTTCGATATCCTTGTAAATGTTTGATTTCTCTTAACAATGTTAGATTTTTTTAACCCTCTGAATTACAATTTTTCTGGAAGGAAAATGCACCAAGCCTGATGAATGATCCGGATAATTTGATTTCCAGAAGTGTGGCCTTAGGTTGTTGTATATAATGTTTGCTCTCATGTGTTTATTTATAGCTAAGGGCTCCTTTTACTAAGCTGTGATAGCGGTTTTAGTGCGTGCTGAATTGCCACACGCGCTAGACCTTAATGCCAGCACTGAGCTGGCATTAGTTCTAGCCGCGTAGCGTGGGTTTAGCATGCGCTAAAATCCTGCGTGTGCTAAAAACACTATCGCAGCTTAGTAAAAGGAGCCCTAAATGTTTGGTTTAACTCTATTTCACCTAAAATTTTCCTATTCATGATCTCCCAATTTGTGGGCTAACATAGTATGGAATTTAAAGAATTTTCTTTTTATTCTTAATTTTTTTATATTTGTTGTATTTTATGGTGATATTCTATACTTTCTTATCAAAGTTTGATATGAAGTTGTTGCTATTTCTGTACGAGATGTACAAGTTTATGTAATAAGAAATATGAATTCCAGTTCTGGAATGTATCGGATCTAGATTGTGAAATGTTAAGGTAACATGTACTTACCTGCTCTTTTGAAACTCCACCAGCTGGTTGATGTGTATACAGCTGAGATAAATTAAAATTACTATACTGTGAATAAATATATTAGCATCTCCAGTGGCGTACCTAGGGGTGGGCGGGGGGGGGGGGGCGGTGCGCCCCGGGTGCCAGCCCTAAGGGGGTGCTCCCGGCCTTGCCGTTCAGTCCCCCCCACCCCCGAAGGACCGCTCGCCCCACTGACCTTCCTGCACCACCTGTGAAGAAGCCCGCAGCAGGATCGCGAAGTCAGCGTCAGCGATCCCTGCGCTGCGATCCCGCCCCTCCTCTGACGTCGCGATCCTGCTGCGGCTGCTTCATAGGTGGTGCGGGGAGGCCAGGGGGGCGAGCGATCCTTCGGGGTGGTTCGGGGCATCAGGCCTTCAGGGTGGGGCAGGCGGGCGGGCAGGCAGGCAGGCTTTCAAGGGGGAGGGGGTGACAGGCAGGCAGGCAGGCCTTCAAGGGGGGACAGGCCTTCGGGGGGGGGGGTGCAGACCTTCAAGGGGTGCAGGCCTTCAAGGGGGGGCAGGCAGGCCTTCAGGGGGGGTGCAGGCCTTCGGGGGGGGTGTATGCCTTTGGGGGGGTGCAGACCTTCAAGGGGGTGCAGGCCTTCAAGGGGGGGGGACAGGCCTTCAAGGGGGGAAAGGCAGGCAGGCCTTCAAGGGGGGGACAAGCCTACAAGGGGGTGGGACAGGCCTTCAAGGGGGGGACAGGCCTTCGGGGGAGGTGCAGACCTTCGAGGGGGGTGCAGGCCTTCAAGGGGGAGACAGGCCTTCAAGGGGGGGAAAGGCAGGCAGGCAGGCCTTCAAGGGGGGACAGGCCTACAAGGGGGGGGACAGGCCTACAAGGGGGTGGGACAGGCCTTCAAGGGGGGGACAGGCCTTCGGGGGGGTGCAGACCTTCAAGGGGGGGTGCAGGCCTTCAAGGGGGAGACAGGCCTTCAAGGGGGGGAAAGGCAGGCAGGCAGGCCTTCAAGGGGGGACAGGCCTACAAGGGGGGGGGACAGGCCTACAAGGGGGTGGGACAGGCCTTCAAGGGGGGGACAGGCCTTCGGGGGGGGGGGGTGCAGACCTTCAAGGGAGTGCAGGCCTTCGGGGGGGGGGTGCAGGCCTTCAAGGGGGGGAAAGGCAGGCAGGCAGGCCTTCAAGGGGGGACAGGCCTACAAGGGGGGGGAGAAGCTACAAGGGGGTGGGACAGGCCTTCAAGTGGGGGACAGGCCTTCGGGGGGGTGCAGGCCTTCGGGGGGGGTGCAGACCTTCAAGGGGGGGACAGGCAGGCAGGCCTTCAAGGGGGGGGACAGGCCTACAAGGGGATGGGACATGCCTTCAAGGGGGGACAGGCAGACCTTTAAGGGGGGACAGGCCTTTGGGGGGGACCATGATTTAGAAGTACACGGAGGGAAGGGGGTGTTCAAAGAGACGTGCATATGCCAAACTTTGGGGGGGGGGAAGAAATAATGGGTCTGAAAATAGAGGAGAGGGAGAGAGATGATGGACCATGGGATTTAGGGAGGGAAGGAACAGAAAGGGAGAGAAATTGGACACAAGGGATGGTGTGGAGGAGGGATAGATATACTGGATAGGAGGGTAATTAGGAAAAGAAAGGGAGAGATGGTGGACTCTGGGGTGGTGGGGAAGGAGGGAGAGATGCCGGATGAAAGGGTATTTAAGAAAAGGTGGATCTGTGGAGGGAGATGAAAAAAAGGAAAGATACCAGACTTCCTGGGAAGGGAAGGGAAATGGAAAGGGAGGACAGAGTTGGCAGATGGATGGTTAGCATGCAGAAAGAAGGAGACCCTGGCAAGCAAGTTATCAGAAGAAAACCAGAGCCTTGGACCAACAAGATTTGAAATATAACCAGACAACAAAAGGTAGAAAAATTAATTTTATTTTCTGTTTTGTGATTATAATATGTCAGATTTGAAATGTGTATCCTGCCAGAGCTGGTGTTGGACTGCAAACGTGAGCTAGGATTTAACAGAGAGAGGAAAAGTCCTTTTTGTTTCTTTATTTTATTTACACCACAGCGCCAGTGTGGTTAGGAGAAGCCAAAGGGGGTGAAAAAGCTATAAAACCCACCAGGAGTTTTGAAAAAAATCACCCAACTGGGCAGGAAAATCGAATTGAAAAACCAATTCAATAGGGCTGAATCAAATCAAAAAATTTTTTTTCCTGTATCTGGCAGCATTAGTTTGCGCTACTGTCTTAGACTTTAGGACCTGGGATTGGGGAGAGATGGCATCCTCAGTACTTTATAATGCAAGTGAAACGAGGATTTGGTCAGATTTTTGAAGGGTCTGCAGAAAAAAAATATTGTATAGGCCGGGGACATGAGACAGCAGGAAATGGGAACTTTTCTTCCTTCTATTTTTGTGAATGGAAAGGCTGAGGATGTCAGAGAGTTCAGTTAAAATATGTGCTTTATAAGAAAATGTAATAATGTGTTTTATAAAGTTTATAGCATAGCTGGCCTACCCAGTGAGGTGTTCCTAGTGGTGATGGTGGCAGCGTGTCAATGTGTTGAGAGGAAGAGGTGGTCTGGGAAATTCTGCCGAGCAAACTCCGGGCCAATTTCCACCCCCCAGTTAGTCCACTCCACTCAACTGGTTCACACACTGAGTGGGTCTTTGGTTGTTGTTTTGGGATCTCTTCCAGTGGTTTATCTCCTTCTGGTCCAAGGAAGGAAACTTTGTTATCCTTAGCATTGACCTACAGAATATGTTTGTAACAGCGCTGCTTGTGTGGCATTAGGCTATGTAGTGATCGAGAGAAAAAACAGACCTTTGCACATTTTTGCACTATATGGTGGGTGTATGAGGAGATTTACATTTCCTGCACAGCTAAGTCCATGTGAAGTTACCTTGTGCTGTATTTGACATCTAGCAAGGTCTCTGTTTGAAAGGAAAGATCTAAACTTAAAAATGAAGTGGCCAGAAGTTATGGTAAAAGCAGATAGTGTAGCTGGTTTTAAGAAAGATTTGGACAAATTCCTGGAGGAAAAGTCCATAATCTGTTATTAAGACATGGAGGAAGTGTCTGCTTGCCCTGGATCGGTAGCATGGAATGTTGCTACTCTTTGGGTTTTGACCAGGTATTAGTGTCCTGGATTGGCTACCATGAAAATGGGCTACTGGGCATGATGGACCATTGGTCTGACCCAGTTAAGCTATTCTTATGTTATGTTCTCATCTTTAGGGGCCTTTGTTTTCACTTCTTATTTTAATGTATTTTTTTTCTGGGAACTTATCAGTGTTTTTTATAATGGGAACAAAAATGGAAGAGAATTAATGTGTGCGGGATGAGGGGGTAACTAATTTCTTCAGCTAAATAATTCAATCCACTTCAAACAGACATAGGAGAACTCACGCACCATTCACACACCCTCCAACCAAAAACGTCAAAAGAAAAAAACTGTTCGACAACCTCCTAGCCATTCGAGCTGCAACACTCGACCCCCAACTCTACAACCAATTGACATCGACCACAGACTGCAAAACCTTCAAAAAGAAATAAAAACCCTTCTATTCAAAAAACACATAAAACCGAACTAACACAATCAGAACTGTCCCAAGCATCACCTGCAACTACTCCATATGTACTTCTGATGTCATGACAATTCAGACATAATTTATGTTATGTTATGTTTGGAATATAAGAAAATTTTCACTGCCTGTTTCTATTCTGACCATTTATTCTGTTTCATGGTCATTACAAAAAATATTTTTTTACATAGGGGGGGGTGTCAAAAAATGATGGGCCCCGGGTGCCACATACCCTAGGTACGCCACTGAGCATCTCACAAGTATGGTAAGAAATGTAGTCCACAGTAGCATAGTAAGGGGGGGCAGGAGGGCGGACCACCACAGGCACAATCTTCGCCAGGGATGCTGGTGCCTCTCCTCCTCTCAACTCCCCCACATACCTCTTTAAATTTTCACTGGCGCAAGCAGTATCTTCCACTTGATGCTTGTACCAGCCTCGACTCCCTTCTCACATCACTTTCTGGTTGCGGGACCAGGACGTGACATCAGAAGGGAGCCTAGGCCAGTGTGAGCAGCAGGTGGAAGATGCTGCTCATACTACGAACATTTCAAGAGGTATAAGGGGGCGCTCAAGCAGCAGGGAAGTGTGTGTGTGTGGGGGGGCACACGGAGAGGCAATGCCAAGTGCCACTGTCCCTGGTACCAACCTTAATCTCTATGCCACTGGTAGTCCATAACATTAGAAACATAGAAACATGATGGCAGATAAAGGCAAAAGGCCCATCTAGTCTGCTCATCCGCAGTAACTATTATCTCTTCCTCTAAGAGATCCCACGTGCCTATCCCACACCTTCTTGAATTCAGACACAGTATCAGTCCCAACCACTTCTGGGAGACAGTTCCATTCATCTACCACCCTTTCTGTAAAAAAGTATTTCCTTAGATTACTCCTGAGCCTATCATCTCTTAACTTCATCCTATGCCCTCTAATTCCAGAGCTTCCTTTCAAATGAAAGAGACGACTCATGCACATTTACGTCACCTAGGTATTTAAACATCTCTATCATATCTCCCCTCTTCCACCTTTCCTCCAAAATATACAGTACATACTGAGATCTTTAAGTCTGTCCCTATATGCCTTATGATGAAGACCATGCACCATTTTAGTAGCCTTCCTCAAAAAGATATAAAAAGGATGGAGTCAGTCCAGAGGAAGACTACAAAAATGGTGCATGGTCTTTATCATAAGGCATATAGAGAAAGGAAGCTCTGGAATGAGAGGGGCCCATCCTGAGGGCACTCAGTTTATTTATTAGGCATCTGTGTAGAACACTGTCAAAAGCTTCGCTAAAATCTAAATACTGTACATCACATCTAGCATACTCTCTTAATCCAATTCTCTGGTCACCCAGTTAAAGAAATTGATCAGATTTGTTTGACAAGACCTACCTTCTAGTGAATCCGTTTTGCCTCTGGTCCTGTAATCCACTGGATTCCAGAAACTTCACCATTCTCTGTTTTAAAAGCATTTCCATTAATTTGCTTACCACAGAAGTCAGACTTACTGGCCTGCAATTTGCTACTTCTTCCTTTTGTCCATCTTTATATAGAGGGACCACATCCGCCTTCTCCAGTCCTCCAGTACCACTCCCGACTCTAGAGAAGCATTAAAAAGGTCAGTCAGTGGAGCCACCAGAACGTCCACAAGTTCCTTCAGCAACCTCAGATGTATGCCATCCGGCCCCATCGCTTTGTCTACCTTTAATTTAGCTAGTTACTCAGTAACACAACCCTCTAAAAATCAATCATTACATTGGTGTCTTCTATCCCGCCAATTCCTTTGAGTTCTAGGTAGTTTACAAAAGAATTGGCCTGGGCATTCTCATGGAGATTACAAGGTTGATAGATAGAATATGCATTGGGAATTTGGGAGGAGTCAAAAAGATTTAGTTAGATCATTTGATAAATTTATTAAATAGCATGGTTTTCAGTTCTTTCCTGAAGGTTATGTAGTTTGGTGTCGTGGTCAGCAGATTGGAGAGGTGGTGGTCTACCACTCCTCCATCCCTATTCACATTTGTCTTCTGCGATCCAGCTCCCGGCACTTCAGCCGTGAACACAGAACAGAAATATTTGTTAAGCAAGTCAGCTTCTACATATTCCTAAATATTGGTTCTCATACTTAGGCCAGCCATAGGGCTGGCAAATGTGTGAGCCCAAAACACAGCAGGTATGTGCATCACTTAAAAGTATTTTAGAGTACTGTCTATGTCCCACCCATGCTCCACTCCACTCCTGTGTGTGCCACCTATGCTAATACCTGCTATGGATATGTTAAGCGGGTATATGCAGAATTAGAATATTGGTATTTATGTACATTTGCATACATACATGTGTATAAGATTCTTCTGAATATTTATACACATGACTTGCACATAAATGTGAGCACCTGGTTTATAGAATTGTCCTACATACTTTTTCCCATGGGAGAAAAGCTTTAAATAAACCCTTAGACTGAGGAACAGAGATAACTAAATGAGAAAGAAGGCAGTGAACCAGAAAAAGCCACCAACAGTGCAGGATGGAAAATTTTATTTTTCAAAAGATATCAAGGGTCAGATTTAAAGGAAACCATCACAAAACACTGCAGTTACTAACAGCAGCAAGCAAACTATGGCCTTCTTCCAGAGACTACAAAGAAAAACAAGAGAGCCTTTCCTTCCAATTATTAATGGAATGCATATGCTTTCCTATCTTCCTCACTGTGCTCCGGAAACAGAAGGTCTCATTAGGCTCCGCTTCTCTTGGTCTGCTTTATATTCATACACTGCATCTCTCTGTTTAACTAGCAAAGCCAAAAATAAGTACAGTATATAAATAAAATTCAACTGAACTCTGTGTAGGGACGTGTACAGAATATGTAACACTGAAGTACAAAGTTCACTTCTGAAAATATTAGTGGGAATAATCAGAGTTTTGTAATATCAAAGTGGAAGAGTCAAATCTTTTAACTATCTTTTTACCGAGAATTCAAAATAAATTTACAAGCAATAAACTACTTATTCAGAAAATAGCATGACAGTATAAAAAAAAATTAGAAAAGCGTATAAGAAGAAACATTCAAAGTATCCTTTCTCTGTCCCCATTATTGGAGACCATCAGATAAATAAGAGAGATATTTAATGGAAATTATAACATTAAAAAGGTCCTAGGGTTTAACATATAATACAGCCCAAATTTTCATTGCTTAAATCTAAAGAGGGGGGTCATCACGGACAATACACTGAAACCTTACGCCCAGTGTGCGGCAGCAGCCAAAAAAGCAAACAAGATGCTAGGAATTATTAGAAAAGGGATGGTTAACAAGACTAAGGGCTCCTTTTACAAAGCCGCAATAGCCAGAAATCTACCGCCTGCTCAAAAGGAGGCGGTAGCGGTTAGTGTGTGTGGCAATTTAGCGCGCGCTATTCCGTGCGTTATGGCCCTAGCGCGGCTTTGTAAAAGGAGCCCTAAGAATGTTATAATGCCTCTGTATTGCTCAATGGTGTGATCTCACTTTGAGTATTGCGTTCAGTTCTGGTCTCCTTATCTCAAAAAACATATAGCAACACTAGAAAAGGTTCAAAGAAGAGTGACCAAGATGACAAAGAGGATGGAATTCCTCTTGTAAGAGGAAAGACTAAAGAGGCTAGGGCTCTTCAGCTTGGAAAAGAGATAGCTAAGGGGAGATTTGATTTAAGTCTACAAAATCCCGAGTGGTGTAGAACTGGTACAAGTGGATTGATTTTTTACTGCATCAAGATTGACAAAGACTAGAGAACATTCGAAGTTACAGAGTAATACTTTTAAAACCAATAGGAGGAAATATTTTTTTCACTCAGAGAATAGTTAAGCTCGGAGATGCGTTGCCAGAGGATGTGGTAAGAATGGTTAATGTTAGTGCTGCCCGATTCACGATTTGAATCGGTTCACCGATGCACTTCGGGTGAATCGATTCAAATCGATTTAAAACAAAAAAACTAACAAAAAAATCAGCCTCCCGATTTGGCAACTGACCCTCCCCCTGGCCTCCCGTGCACCATTTACCTACTAGCAGCAGCCTGCAGAGAAGATCGCTGGGGCTAGCGATCTCTGCAAGCTGCTATAGGTCTTCGGAGCTGTTTCCTCTGCCGCAGTCCCACCCCTCCTCTGACATCAGAGGCAGGATCACAGCAGAGGAAACAGCTCCGAAGACCTATAGCAGCTTTCAGAGATCTCTAGCCCCAGCGATCTTCTCTGCAGGCTGCTGATAGTAGGTAAATGGTGCACGGGAGGCCGGGGGAACACACAGGCCTTTAGGGGGGGGTGGAACAGGCCTTCATGGGGAATAGGCAGGCCTTCAGGGGGAACAGTGCAGGCCTTCAGGGGAGGGGAGCCCTGGTGTAGAAGTGCACAGAGGGAGGGAGGGAAGGGGATTTTCAAAGAGACGTACATATGCCAGACTTTGGGGGGGAAAAATAATGGGTCTAAAAACAGAGGAGAGGGAGAAAGATGGTGGACAATGGGATTTAGAGAGGGAAAGAATAGAAAGGGAGAGAAGTTGGACACAAGGGATGGTGTGGAGTGGAGGATAGAGATACTGGATAGGAGGGTAGTTGGGGAAAAAAAGGGAGAGATGGTGGACCCTGGGGTGGTGGGGAAGGAGGGAGAGATGCTGGATGCAAAATTAGTTGAGAGAAGGTGGATCTGTGGATGGAGACGAAAAAAAAAGGAAAGATGCCAGACCTCCGGGGGAGGGAAGGGAAACGGAAGGGAAGGACAGAGATAGAAGATGGATGGTTAGCACGGAGAAAGAAGGAGACCCTGGTAAGCAAGTTATCAGAAGACAACCAGAGCCGGGAACCAACAAGATCTGAATAATGACCAGATAACAAAAGATAGAAAAAATAATTTTATTTTCTGTTTTGTGATTACAATATGTCAGATTTGAAATGTGTATCCTGCCAGAGCTGGTGTTAAACTGCAAACGTGAGCTAGGATTTAAGAGAGAGAGGAAAAGTATTTTTTGTTTGTTTATTTTGTTTACACCACAGCGCCAGTGTGGTTAGGAGATGGCAAAAGGGATGAAGAGGCTATAAAATAAAACCACCAGGATTTTAAAAAAAAACCCACCCAATTGGGCAGGAAAATCAAATAAAAAAATTGATTCAATAGGCTGAATCAAATCAAAATTTTTGTTCCTGAATGTAGCTGGTTTTAAAAAAGGTCTGGACAAGTTCCTGGAGGAAAAGTCCATAGTCTGCAGTTGAGACAGATATGGGGGAAACCACAGCTTGCCCTGGATTGGTGACATGGAATGCTGCTACTACCTGGGTTTTTGCCAGATACTTGTGACTTGGATTGGCCTCCGTGACGATAGGATACTGGGCTAGATAGACCATTGGTTTGACCTAGTAAGACTATTCTTATGTTCTTATTTTAACTAAGCATTTTGTAGGAAAACAGGAAAAATTCACATTGAAACCCTCTGCTCATTGTACAGCAGTGGCTATGAAAGCCAATACACATCTCCCTTATTATTCGTAGGGGTTAGAGGCACAGGTCCCTTGCAAATATTAAACAATTATGAATAACTTTTGGGCCCCTACTCCGACTCCCTCCTGCCTCCTGGACCCCTCCCCAGCTTACCTTTAAAGCCCTGGTGGTCTAGTGGTGAGGCGGGTCAGAAGCAATCTTCCTACGCTCCTGCCCCGTGCAGATCTGTTATCAAAAATGGTTACCTCAAGTTCCCTCAGCAGTCTAATGAGACTGACATGGGAAGTTGCAGCAGCCATTTTGATCATGGATCTGCATTGGACAAGAGTGAGGATGATCACTTCTGTCATGCTTCACTGCTACACCATCAGGACTTCAAAGGTAAGCTGTGAAGGCAGAAGGGAGATTGCTTGTTTGGAGATTTGAGAATAATCAAATTTGCAAATCCCAAAACCGTGACTATGGAGGGAGACCTGTAGAATGTTAGGAATTATCAAGAAAGTGAAAAACAAATGAGAGAATGTGATTATGCCCTTGTTTTGCTCAATGGTGCAACTGCACCACTAATACTACAGTATATGCAATTCTGATCACTGCATCTCAAAAAAAGATAAGCCACTCTTAGATGTACCCTTCTCCTCCACTGCCAATTCCAGACTTTGTTCCTTTCATCTAGCTGCCCCCTTTGCTTGGAATAAATGACCTGAGATTATCTGTCAAGCCCCTTCCCTTACCTTGTTTAAAAGCAGACTGAAAACCCACCTACTCCTCTGCCTACCATCCCAGCCAGCTGATTAACTGTTCCCCTTAATTGTATCCATGACATCCTGTATATCTGTCTTGGCCGTTTAGATTGTAAGCTCTTTTGAGCAGGGACTGTTTTCTTCTTTGCGACTCTGTACAGCACTGCATATGTCTGGTAATGCTATAGAAATAATTAATAGCAATAGTAGTAGTAGAAAAGGTACAGAGAAGGGAGACAAAAATGTAAAATGACGGTATGACTTCCCTATGAACATAAGAACTACCGCTGCTGGGTCAGACCAGTGGTCCATTGTGCCCAGCAGTCCGCTCATGTGGTGGCCCTCATGTCAAAGACCAGCGCCCTAATTGAGACCAGCCCTAACTGAGACCAACCCTACCTGAGTATGTTCCAGTTCAGCAGGAACTTGTCTAACTTTGTCTTGAATTCCTGGAGGGTGTTTTCCCCTATGACAGACTCCGGAAGAGCGTTCCAGTTTTCTACCACTCTCTGGGTGAAGAAGAACTTCCTTACGTTCGTACGGAATCTATCCCCTTTCAATTTTAGAGAGTGCCCTCTCGTTCTCCTTATCTTGAGGTGAACAACCTGTCCCTAACCACTAAGTCTATTCCCTTCAGTATCTTGAATGTTTCAATCATGTCCCCTCTCAATGTTCTCTGTTCGAGGGAGAAAAGGCCCAGTTTCTCTAATCTTTCACTATACAACAACTCCTCCAGCCCCTTAACCATCTTAGTTGCCCTTCTCTGGACCCTTTCAAGTAGCATCATGTCCTTCATGTACAGTGACCAGTGCTGGATGCAGTACTCCAGGTGAGGGCGCACTATGGCCCGGTACAGTGGCATGATAACCTTCTCCGATTTGTTCGTGATCCCATTCTTAATCATTCCTAGCATTCTGTTTGCCCTTTTCGCCGCCACCGCACATTGCGCGGACGGCTTCATCAACTTGTCGATCAGAACTCCTAAGTCTCTTTCCTGGGAGGTCTCTTCAAGTACCGCACCAGACATCCTGTATTCATGCATGAGATTTTTTGTTACCGACATGCATCACTTTACACTTATCCACGTTGAACCTTATCTACCATGTCGATGGCCATTTCTCGAACCTGATTATGTCTCCTTGCAGATCTTTGCAATCCCCCTGTGTCTTCACTACTATGAACAACTTTGTATCGTCTGCAAATGTAATCACCTCACTCGTCGTACCTATGTCCAGATCATTTATAAAGATGTTGAAAAGCACGGGTCCAAGCACCAAGCCCTGCGGCACCCCACTGGTGACGCTCTTCCAATCCGAGTATTGTCCATTTACCCCCACTCTCTGTTTCCTATGCTCCAGCCAGGTTTTAATCCACGTGAGTATTTCACCCTCGATTCCATGGCTCGCAATTTTCCGAAGTAGTCGTTCATGTGGAACCTTGTCAAACGCCTTCTGAAAATCCAGATATACAATGTCAACCGGGTTGCCCTTGTCTCGCTGCTTGTTTACTCCCTCGAAGAAATGCAACAAGTTTGTCAAAAAAGATCTGCCTTTGCTGAAACTGTGCTGGCTGGTCCTCATCAGATCATGTCCATCCAGGTGATCAATGATGCGATCCTTTATCAGCGCCTCTACCATCTTTCCCAGTACTGAGGTCAAACTCACCGGTCTGTAGTTTCCCGAGTCTCCCCTTGAACCTTTTTTGAAGATCGGCGTAACATTTGCCACCTTCCAGTCCTCCAGAATGTTTCGGTCAACTGTCAGCTTTCCCCTTCTTCCTAGTTTAAAAACTTCTCAACTTCTCTCTTGATGTTGCTTGCGGTGTCACCCTTCCCCCCCCCCGGGTCAAAGTTGCTGCCTACATCCACTTCAGAGCTCTCTCTGTCACTTCCTCCCGTCAGAAAAAGTGCCAAAGTAAACATGGGCAGCAACTTCATCGCTGCTTGCGCCGAAGTTAAAAAGGTACAGGGAAGGGGCGCTGGCACGCGCGCAGCAGGGGAAGAGGGGTAGCAAGAAGGAGAGGTGCCGGTGCCCCAAGGAAGACCACGCCTGGGGAGGACTGCCCCTCCTGCCGCACCCCTCATTCTACGCTGGCTGGAACAGTTCACCTTGTAGAGAATCCAGGATCTCCCTACTTCTAGAAGACCCCGCAATAGGAATACCCCAGTCAACATCCAGCATGTTAAAATCACCAATTAGTAAAACTTCCCCTTTTTTAGATATATTCTGAATGTCTACTATTAAATCTCTGTCCACTTCTTCTGTCTCTCAACGAGGTCTATATATCACACCAATGCAAATATATTTACCATTCCCTTTTTCCAAATTGATCCACAGTGCCTCTTCCTTGCCCTGCAGATCCTGCAATTGTGTGACTTTAATATGATCTTTAACATATAATACTACTCCCCCCTCCTTTTTTTTCTACCCTGTATTTCCTGAATATATTATAGCCTGATATAACTACATCCCAGTCATGGTTCTCCGTGAACCATGCCTCCGTGATCGCCACTACATCCAACTCATCTTCTTCCATTACAGTTTCTAGATCCAGAAAGTTTCCCATACTTTGAGCATTAGTATACACTGCTTTCCAGATATTGCCCCCTTTTCCCATCCGTATAGATGTATTCAGTGATTTACTCATCTGAGGGCCAGTGGCGTACCTAGCATATGTGACACCCGGGGCCCATCATTTTTTGGCACCCCCCCCCCATCTGTACGAAAAACATGATTTTTAGTAACAAGCCACACGTCACACATGAGTACCTAGGAAAAGGCAGCAACTTACATATGCAGTGAGCAGTACATCAATACACCCATTGTAAAACTAAACAAGCCAGACTAGTACAGATCAATCCTGCAGTCAATCCTAACAGAAAACCATGTCTTTCAAACACACAGAACACAGAAAACACCTTTGCCTAGTATGGAATATGTCATCACAAACTAACCCCTCCCCCTTTTACAAAACTGTAGTGTGGATTTTAGCCACGGTGGTAACAGCTCTGATGCTCATAGAATTCTGGGCATCAGAGCTGCTACCACCATGGCTGGCGCTAAAAAATGCTCCACAGTTTTGTAAAAAGGGGGATAAAATAGAAACACATAGACAAAGGTTAAATTGAACCAGCAAGAAGCTGGACTCTGCATACAATGCAACACCACAGAAACAGTGACACATGTCTCCTAAAGCATTAAATAAATAGAAATTTTTTTTCTACCTTTGTCTTCTCTGGTTTCTGCTTTCCTCATCTTCTTGTTACTCTCTTCCTTCCATCCACTGTCTGCCATCTCTCTGTCCCTATATGGCATCTTTTCTCCTTCGATGCCCCTTCCAAAAACTATATGCCTCCCCCTTCTATCTCTCCTTTCACCCCCATTGGTCTGGCATCTCTCTCCTCTCCTTCCCTCTCCCACACCGCTCTTCTGCAATCCCTTTCTTCCCTCATTTTCCTTTTCAATTTATTTTCTGCATCCATCTAGATTACGTTCTTACTACCCTCTCATCAATTTCCTTTTTTACTGTCTACCTACAGCTCACCACCTCTTTCCCTCACCCCCTCCAATATTTCCCTTACTCAATCATTTTATTTATCCCCTCCTTCCATCATCTGCCCTCTTCTCTCTCTCCACTTCCATCATCTGCCCCTTCTCTCTCTTTCCCCCCACTTCCATCATCTGCCCTCTTCTTTCTCCTCTCCACTTCCATCATCTGCCCCCTCTCTCTCTTTCCCCCCTCCTTCCATCATCTACCCTCTTCTCTCTCCCCACTTCCATCATCTGCCCCTTCTCCCCACTTCCATCATCTGCCCCTTCTCTCTCTTTCCCCCCACTTCCATCAGCATCTGCCCCCTTTCGCTCCCTACAACCCAATTCTATGCAGTATCATTCCCCCTTATGTCTCTTTCCCTGCAATTCCATCAGCATCTGTCCCTTTATCTCCCTCCATCACGCATCCATACCACCCTGACCCCCTTTCTCACCCTTCACCATGATTCCATATCATCCTGACCCTCCTTTGTCACCCTTCAGCGTGATTCCATATCACCCTAACCCCCCTTTGTTACCCTTCAGCATGATTCCATACCACTCTGACCTCCTTTCTTTCTCCATCCCAAAGGTCCCACGATGACTGCTTCTGCTCGGATGGAAGAGGTAAGTGACGTCGGAGGGGGCTGCGCCGGCAGACGCAGTTAGTTGCAGCAAGATCCTGCGATGACTGCGGCTGCCGATTCCCCCCTCCCCCCGACGTCACTTACCTCTTCCCAGTCATCGTGGGACCTTCTTCACTTCAGCAGCTCTAAGTACGGCAGCCACACTGAAGTGCCGTTTGAAGCAGCGCAGGAGGTTCCAGATCCGCCTGGCTGTGCACCCCCTTGGAGCGTGCACCCGGGCGTACTGCCCCCCCCCCCCCCCTTGGTACGCCACTGGGGAGCACAGAATAACATTGATATAGCACAGATATAATATTTATGTTATTGGCACAGCACAAATGAAACTCGTAATAGACAAAGTATTAGAATGTTCATATAACAGAGATATGGAAACACGATGTCATAACATAAGAATAGCCTTACTGGGTCAGATCAATGCTCCATCTAGCCCAGTATACCCTCTTCATGGTGGTCAATCCAGGTCACAACATTGTATAAATGACATATCCTGTGGCCTAATCTTCTGAAAGTGTGAAATGTGCTCTGAGCATGCCAGCCTGTGTGATTACTCCTCCCTTCCGTTCTCACCACATATTGCACAAAGGGAGCTACACCACCTCCCAAACTGTAAAAAAAAACACAAAAAAACCCCACAAAACCTCACAATGTTACCACTTTAACAGTCTGCAGTTTGGTTTATGACATAACCAGTGGCGTACCTAGCATATGTGACACCTGGGGCCCATCATTTTTTGACACCCCCCATCTATATGAAAAATATGATTTTTAGTAATAATCCACATATCGCACAACAAGAGTGTACCAAGGAAAAGGCAGCATCTTAAACACTGCAGTGAGCACTAGAACACCAACACATACATTGTAAAACTAAACAAACCAGATCCTGCACAGTTAATTGATTCTGTACAGTCGATGCTATCAGAAAGCCATGTCCCTTTCATACACACAGACAGATACACCCTTGCCCAATATGGAATAATCACAAACTAAAAATAGAAATATGTAGACAAAAGTTAAACTGAACTGCCAAGAAACCAGACTCTGCATACAATGCAACACTACAACACCACAAAAACAGTAATATATGTCCTCTAATACTGTGCAAAATATAAAGACAGTAGATGAAAATTTGAAAAAACTGATACATAACAATCACCACTTTACAAATTAACAAATAAAACATATAATGAGAAATAAGAAAATACCATTTTATTGGACTAATCCCCGTAAGCTCGGTCCTCATCCCCACAAACCACCTAATTCCATCCACACAAGCCTTGAATTGTTTTATATTGAACTTATTATATTAAAGTATAAAAAGAAACAATATTCTGTACAATTGTCAATTTATAAATCAGCGTCTTTTCCCCACTCTCTGTTCCCCATTTCCCTTCAGTGTCCTCAGCCCACTCTCTCTCCACTTTCCTTCAGCGCACGCACATAAAAACAAGCAAGTAATTTTATATAATTTTCATTCTATTCATTCATAGAAATTAAAGTCTAAATAATGCTAGTCACATAACAAAACATGATTTTACAAAAATAATTCCCTGCACAGTCAAGCTTGCAAGGATTACTAGATGTCTTTCAGCAGCTCCCCTCCCTCCCCCCCTTACCTTCATGGCCAAGTCAAAATGATCTACCAACAATAACATTTTAAAAACACAAAGCACACTGTATGCAGAGAAAATGTTAATTATCATTTATATTCTGCGGGTTTTCAAAGAGGTCAATGCAATGTCACCTCAGTAAAAACTATACAAAAATAGACAAATATACTCCCTCCCTTTTTACTAAACCGCGATAGCGTTTTTTAGCGCAGGGAGCTGCGCTGAATGCCCCATGCTGCTCTCGACGCTCATAGGCTCCCTGCGCTAAAAACTGCTATTGCAGTTTAGTAAAAGGGGCCCATAGTGCAAAATATAGACAGCATATATAAATTCTCAAAACGGACACATTTTGATCACTAAATTGAAAATAAAATCATTTTTCCTACCTTTGTTTGGTAATTTCATCAGTCTCTGGTTGAACTTTATTCTTCTGACTGTGCATCCAATATTTCTTCCCTTCTTTCAGCCTCCTATATGCTTCCTCTCCTCCAGACCTCATTCTCTCCCCCAACTTTTTCTTTGTTTCATCCTGTCCCCTTCTTTCTTTCTCTCTCCATGCCCCCTTTCTTTCTGTATGTCTGTCTTTCTCTCTCTCTCTCTCTTCGTGCCCCATTTCTTTCTTTCACCCTGCCCCCTTCTTTCTCTCTCCATGCCCCCTTTCTTTCTGTATGTCTGTCTTTCTCTCTCTCTCCCCATGCCCCATTTTTTTTCTTTCTTTCACCCTGCCCCCTTTCTTTCTTTCTGGATTCCTGTTCTCCCCCTTTCTTTCTTTCTGGATCCCTGCCCCCCCTTTCTTTCTTTCTGGCTCCCTGTTTCCCCCCCCTTCTTTCTTTCTCCATGCCTTCCCCCATGCCACCGCCTGCCGCCACCACCACCATGCTGCCATCACCGCCGGGGAAAGGCTGCCACTGGCCATCGGTAACAGGCCGGCACCGAATTCGCCCTGCTTTGTTTCCCGCGGGCCGACCAACTCTGGCTGTCCGACGTCAATTCTAACGTCGAAGAGGATGTTCCGGGCCAGCCAGGCAGCGATTGACTGGCCCAGAACATCCTCTCTGATGTCAGAATTGACATCAGATGGCTATAGTTGGTCGGCCCATGGGAAACGAAGCAGGGCGAATTCGGAGGGAGGGAGAACTGGCGCCGGCTTCTTTCTGATGACGGCAATGGCAGGCCAGCTGTGCTACCCCTTGGGCCTGTGCACCCGGGGTGGACCGCCCCCCCATGCCCCCCCTAGGTACGCCACTGCTGAGGGCTTATATTCACCCTGGGCTTTGATCACCTTGTCGCATCGCTTCTAGTTTAAAGCCCTCTTCGGTAGATTAGCCTGCCTACTGCTGAAGTCACTTAAGAACATAAGAATAGCCTTACTGGGTCAGACCAATGGTCCATTAAGCCCAGTAGCCCATCTTCACAGTAGACAATCCAGGTCATTAGTACTTGGTAAAAATCCAAATAGTAGCAACATTCCATGCTACCAATCCAGGGTAAGCAATGGCTTCCCCCATGTCTGTCTCAATAACAGACTATGGACTTTCCTTCGGGAAATTGTCCAAAATTCTTTAAACCATTCCAGAGCTTAAGTTTTCAATGAGTGAAAAATATTTCCTCTAATTGCTTTTAAAAGTATTTCCCTGTAATTTCATCAAGTATCCCCTAGTCTTTATAATTTTTGACAGAATAAGAAAGATATAGCGGCACTAGTCAAAGAAGAGCAACTAAGATGATAAACGGGCTGAAACTCCTCTCATATGAGGAAAGACTAAAAAGGTTAGGGCTCTTCAGCTTAGAAAAGAGACAGATGAGAGGAGTATGAATGAAGTCTACAAAATCCTGAGTGGAGAAGAACAGGTTGAGCAAGGGTCATTGATGCCATTTGTGAAAGCTTCAGGTTTGAAAATAATTATACATGCAAAATGACACCAGCGCAAGGTTTTAAAAATTATAACCAAGATTTATTGAATTATTGTTTCTATTTTTCCATTATTAGATCAAAAGAACAGCATCATTGCTTACCAATTGCGCTAATGGGAGATCGTTAATAGTGGCCAAAATGCTGGCCTTCTCCTAATGGTCTCGTTTTCATATCTCATTTCATTCTATTATATAACTTTTGGTTTAGTAACATCATCAAGTTTGACGACCAATAACATTTCCCCAAAGAGGTGGTCTTAAAAGTTTAGACAAAGGAAAATAAATCCCTCCATGTTTCCATGTTTAAAGTTTAGAACAGTACATTTGATTTCTGAATTAACATTATAACATATTCAAAAGAATTCTATAATTATTAACAGGGTGCTGAGAAATTCTCAACCTCTCCCTAAATTGACAGTAACTTTAGTCTGGAAGAGGAAAGCTGACAGCTTCATGTTACACACAGTGATAAGCATGGGCTTCCAATGCCCCCCCTTCCTATGCTGGAGACTGACTCTAATTACTTCCAGATGCTGCTGTAGGATTTCTTCCTTAGTGTTCTTTTTATAAACCATTTATATCACCACATATCACATTCAGGGGCCCCAAACATTCATAATTTCATTCATATCTTGGCCATTCATACTTCATACATTTTATATCTTAGTTTAGGACACGTGATCCTTCTTTACCAGTCTAAAGCAAGCACAGCTGGTGTTAATTAACACCATGCTGCTGGGAGCGGGAAAACTCAGAGAGGACAAAGAAGGCAGAAAACTAATCACTGGTAAACACAAAGAACCCAAAATGGATTCCATGTAATCCTGATTTCCACCATGATTTGGCTCAACAGCAAAGTACATACACAGATATTATTATGCTTTCCCTTATATTAATCCTTAGTGTGTTTTTCTCTGGCCTTAGCAACATTATATTTAAATTTTTATTCACCTGTTTTTCCGTACGCTTCTATTTGGGCGTGGTCCTTAACTAACACAGATGTTTGTATCTAACTAGAATTACCCAGAATCATACGAAAAACTGGCCTTTTGTTGAAAAAAACCTCCACAAAAAATACTGCACTTATCATGTCCTAACATCCATTCCCATTTCCGTCCCATAACCAGCGCTGGCCACGAGCCACTACTCAATCCCCTCTTGAATATTACTGAATTTATGAAGTAATATTCAGAATTGAGCTCGTGGTCTTATCTGTGGCGCTGGGGTTTACTCAGGGTACGGTTCTTCTTATGGATCAGTGTGTGTCTGTGCAAGTATATTCTTTTAATGCCAATTAGATAGCAAAAGCCAGAAAAATGTACTACCTAGGCCTGCAACGGCAGGTGCCTAGAAGATCTTACCCAAAGTGTATTTGAATTCTCATAATGAGAATGCAAGCAAATCCCATCCACTATCCTAGATAAAACCCATTTACGTGTACATTTATGTAAGTTGCTGTCTAAACCATACCATACAGGAAACTTACCATTCCAGTGGTAGTTAGACAGTATCTGTTCTAGGTGCAAGTACAGTCCTAGAGCAGAGACTAACCTAGGTACTCAAGGTACAAGTGGTCTATTTTTCACTTCATCAAAAATTACAAAGACTAGGGGACACTCAATGAAGTTACAGGGAAATACTTTTAAAACTAATAGGAAATATTTTTTCATTTAGATAATAGTTAAGCTCTGAAATGCATTGCCAGAAGTTGTGGTAAGAGTGGATTGTGTAGCTGGTTTTAAGGAAGGTTTGGACAATTTCCTGGAGGAAAAGTCCATAGTCTGTTATTGAGAAAGACATGGGGGAAGCCACTTGCATGGAATGTTGCTAATCTTGTTTTTTTTTTTGCCAGGTACTGGTGACCTGGATTGGCCACTGTGTGGACGGGCTACTGGGCTTAATGGACCTTTTTCTTGGATGCTAAACCCCAAGGTGGATCCTAGCCTCTGGTAACTATGATTTGGGTTATTCTTCCCAATGTGCACCATTTTGCATTTGTCCACATTAAATTTTATCTGCCATTTGGACAACCAGTCTTCCAGTTTCCTAAGGTCTACCTGCAATTTTTCTCAATCTGCATGTGTTTAACAACTTTGAATAGTTTAGGGTCATCTGCAAATTTAATCACGTCACTCGTTGTTCCAATTTCCAGATCATCAATAATAATAAAAGGCTAAGCGCGCATGCGCTTTTCAAAGAGCGTGATTCCTGGTGGCGTGAAGTGTGCCTCCATGCCGAATTCGATTTTCGAACACGGAGGCAGGCCAGAACACGGAGACACTCCCCCCTTGCCGTCACTCATCGCCAGAATCTGCCGCTGATTCGGAGGGGGAGGGGGGGCACAGGCGCACCTGCCAGGATCTTCTCATCCTCCTCACCCGCCTGCCGCGGCTCTCAAGTGAAACACGGGCGGGCGCACCCGCAGACAGGAGGCTGCCGAAGCCGGAAATGAAGCTTCCCGGGGGGGGGGGGGGACGGCACGGCAAGCGACGGCGAGGAGGGAGTGGGAGCAGGCCGCAGAGGCTGTCAGTGCCTGCAGGCCGCGGCGGCTTTAGGCAGATGTCGGTGGAGGTAAGGGTTGCTGCTGGACATGGGAAGAGGTGCTGATGGATGGGGGGGCAAAAAAAAGGAAGGGAGGCCTACTGCTGGACAGGGGGAACAGAAAAGAGGTACTGCTGGACAGTGGAAGAGGTGCTGATGGACGGGGGGGGGCATAAAAAGGAAGGGAGGCCTACTGCTGGACAGGGAACAGAAAAGAGGTACTGCTGGACAAGGGAAGAGGTGCTGATGGACGGGGATGTGTGCAAAAAAAAGGAAGGGAGGCCTACTGCTGGACAGGGGGAACAGAAAAGAGGTACTGCTGGACAGGGGAAGAGGTGCTGATGGACGGGGGGGCAAAAAAAGGAAGGGAGGCCTACTTCTGGACAGGGGGAGCAGGAAAGAGGTGCTGCTGGACAGGGGGGGAGTTAAAACAAAGGGAGAAGGGCTGCTGCTGGATAAGGGGACCAGTGAAGGGGTGGTGGTGGACACAGGGGAAGAAAAAGGAAGGGAGAATGGACAGGGGGAGCAGGCAAGGGGTGGTGGTGGACAGCCGAGGAAAAAGAAAGACAGAAAGAAAGAAATACAGAAACAGGCTAAGGAGAGAGAGAGAGAAAGAAAGAAATACACACACACATACACACATATTCTAGCACCTGTTAATGTAACGGGCTTAAAGACTAGTTTATAAATAAATTAAATAGCAACAGTCCCAGTATAGATCCCTGCGGCACTCCACTATTTACCCTCCTACATTGTCTTCTACTCTATTTCCATATACAGTGGAAATTTCTCTTATAGATTTACAGTCATTCTGAGGCTCCTTAATATCTCTCCCTACACCCCTCCCTGGGAACTTCATATCAAGTGAGTCATTTATCTGTAACTTTCTTCTCCACATCCAACTTCAGACTCTGTTCTTTCCATATGGCTGTGGACATTCACAGGAGGCCTTAGAACCTGGATCCCCCACTTTGAGCTCAAGCTACTCCAACCTGCAGCACTCTGTTAAATGGCTGGTGGGGCTACCAAATCCCTGCCTATAAAAGAAACCAAACTGCTCCTCTCCTCCTTGTCCTGCTGCAGTAATGTGGAAGTTGGCACTGTGCCTCAAGCCACCAACCTCAGGCACATGTGCAAGAACTGTGCATTCTCGAAAAGTCCCAGAGTCAGCAGCTGGAGACACACCACAGACTTCCACATTACAGCAGCAGTTTCAAGTTTCTTTATTTTTTTATATACCGTCTATCAAAACAAGTGTCTAAATGGTGTACAATATAAAAATATTGTAGAAAACAATTAAAATAGGAATAGGGGAGTGGCTCAAACAACAACACATTTCTTTGCCCAGCAGGGCTTCGACATTCCCACCAGGAAAAGTATTTTCAATATGTGAGGGGGAGGAGGGAGTTTATTTCTCCTTCAGTTCACCCCTGAGCGCCTCCCCCCTCAAGTTTGGAGGGCTGGCTACACTCCTACCTGGAATAGACTTCCTGAGTTGGTATTGTTCTGCTCCATCTCTGGCCCTATTCCAGGCTAAAAGCCCACCTTTCTAAGAGTGCTTTTAACTATCAACCCCTTAATCACCTGTTCAATACCCATAATGTTTTAATCATTCCCATAATAAAAGTAACCCCTTAATTCCTTGTTTATCTGTCTTGAACAGACTGTAAGCTCTGTTGAGCAGAGACTGTCTCTTATGAGATGGAATTCGTATACTGCCTTTTTATAGTTATACAACAACACTCAAAGTGGTTCACTTATATACAAACACTTTTATTTTGTACCTGGGGCAATGGAGGATTAGGTGATTTTCCCAGGGTGACAAGAAGCAGCCCTGAGATTTGGGTGCAGAGGCAGCAGCTCTACCACTAGGACATTCCTTGTGTTTCTGTACAGTACTGTGTGTGTCTAGTAGTGCTATAGAAACAATTAGTAGCACTGTCCCCTTCTAAGCTGAGCAGGAGTCCTCCATTCACATTGGACCCGATCCTTTTCAACATATTCGTAAGAGACATGACTCAGGGGCTTAAAGGTAAAATAACATTATTCGCCGATGATGCCAAACTATGTAACATTGTGAATAACGGCAATCTGTCCGACAGCATGACGCAAGACCTGCTTTTATTGGAACATTGGTTCTTGACCTGGCAGCTTAGCTTCAACGCTAACAAATGCAAGGTCATGCACCTTGGCAACAATAATCCGTGCAGAACGTACACATTGAATGGTGAAACCTTAGCAAGGACTGCAGCAGAACGGGATTTGGGGGTGATCATCAGTGAAGACATGAAAACGGCCAATCAAGTGGAGAAGACTTCATCCAGGGCTAGGCAAATGCTGGGTTGTATCTGGAGAAGCTTTGTTAGTCAGAAGCCCGACGTCCTAATGCCTTTGTGCAGAACCATGGTGAGGCCTCATCTGGAGTACTGCATACAATTCTGGAGGCCTCAATACCGTAAAGATGTGCTGAGAGTCGAGTCGGTACAGCGAATGGCCACCAGGATGGTCTCGGGGTTCAAAGATCTATCATACGAAGAAAGGCTGAACGAATTGCGGCTATACTCTCTCGAAGAGGGAGAGAGGAGACATGATTGAGACGTTTAAGTATGTCACTGGTCGTATCGAGGTAGAAGATGATATTTTCCATCTTAGAGGACCCTCGGCCACAAGAGGACACCCGCTGAAAATAAAGGGCGGGAAGTTTCATGGAGACACCAGGAAGTACTTCTTCACCGAAAGAGTGGTTGACAGCTAAAATAAGCTCCCAGTACAGGTGATCGAGGCCAGCAGCGTGCCAGATTTTAAGAACAGATGGGATGCTCATGTCGGATCTCTACGAGGAAAAAGGCCATCAGAGAGCGATTAACTAGGGGGGGGTCAAAGGAGTGGGCATACTCGATGGGCCTTGGCCCTTTTCTGCCGTCACTTTCTATGTTTCTATGTTTCTATTGCTGCCAATTGTGTTTTCAAATCACTAGGGACCGCCAGATTCCCTGGAGTCCTGCTGAGCTTGCTTGTCCATCACTATTGAAAATGTGATAGTGAATCAGTACCCCCACCCCCTCCAGTGGCAGGAATGTAGGTAGAGGGAACAGTGAGTATTAATGGTATATGAAGAAGTGTTTTTGTTTTTTTAAAAATTTAGAGCCACCTAGCAAGTAGATCCTGGATAGGCAGCTTGATATCAAGCCAAAATTTATGTTTAGATTGAGAAGTGACCAGAGGTGTTCTGGGGCCAGAGGCATAATTTATGCCAATAGCAGCAATATTCATCTCTGTCTGGATATTTGCCCAGTTAATGGGACCTCATAAACATCTGTCCTTTCTTTAAATGGATAAGCCATCCATACAATGTCACAACTGCATAGTTAGCGATCAGAGAGGGCATTCTGACTACACTATGTAACAAAAAAAAACCCCATGCCACAGTCACACCCTCCCTTCTCCGTACCTCTTTAAATCTTCACCAGCTTCTCTGGCCTGCTACTCACACCGGCATTGTCTTTCCCTCTAACATCATTTCCTGGCCCCATGACACTGAGGTGATTTTAGAGGGAAGCCAGGCCGGCATGAGCAGTAGGCCAAAGAAGCTGCCCACACTGGCGAAGATTTAAAGAGGTATGGGGGTACAGAGCGCAAGCATGGCATGCTACTATTTACAGATAAAACTTTAGTTACTCAGATATTGTGTGAATGTGTGTGTTGAAACTCTGTGAGCTGATGTCGGTATATCAGAAACTTTTTTTTTTGTTTTCCTGATAGGGTACACTTAGAGATTCTTTTTAGTTAAAAATACATGCTCTGAGCCTAAGAAGACACTGGCTTTAGCCTACATTCATCCAGGGAGGTTAGGGGTTTGCTTCATTTTATTTGTTTACAGATAAGATAGTAGCAGTTTTCAGCATTTTTCTCCTGCCTTTCCCCTGTAAGTGCTTTAATTTTTTTTTCTTCCTGTTATCCAGAGGAGGGAAAATGGAAAAACTAGAGGGCATAAATTGAGGTTGTTTGGTGATTTAGGAGTAATGTTAGGAATTTTTGTTTTCATTGAGAGGGAGGTTGATGCCTGGAATGCGCTCCCAAGAGAGATGGTTGAGATGAAAATGATGATGGAATTCAAAAAAGCATGGGATGAACACTGGTGGCCACTTTTACAAAGCCACGCTAGCGGCCTCGAAGCCCAGAGATGTAAAGAGGCCGTGGATCTCTAATTAAAAAATGAATAGTATAAATTGAAGAACTAGGGCTGGTACTGGGCAGACTTGCACGGTCTGCACCCCGTATATGGCAATTCAATTTAGGATGGGCTGGGGAGGGCTTCAACAGGAACTTCAGTAATTTGGAACATGAGGACAGTGCTGAGCAGACTTATGGTCTGTA
Organism: Geotrypetes seraphini; assembly: GCF_902459505.1. NCBI lineage: Eukaryota > Metazoa > Chordata > Amphibia > Gymnophiona > Dermophiidae > Geotrypetes > Geotrypetes seraphini. Next base: position 146,860,342 of record NC_047089.1, on the reverse strand, counting down.
TCCTTCAAATGAGGAGATGGTTTTGATAGGCTGAAGTGAGTTCAATGGCGACTCCTGTAGTTGGAATCTAAAGAAGGTACCAGTTGGACTTCTACGGTCTAAGACTCCATAATATCAAAGATAAAAGATGGTTCAATTTAATCATGAATTTATAATGAGTGTAACTATTAAACAGACTGGATGGATCATTCAGGTCTTTATCTGCCATCATTTACTATGTTACATGCCTCTGTAGCCCATTCACCCACCACTCATTTCATGCACTGGATGATACATATGCAGATTCAGGTCCAGATAATTTAGGCATACATCAGATTACCATATGGCTCCAGAAAAAAAGAAGATGGATTGAGACATTCAGGTTTTACTTCCATTACTTTCAATGGAAGTAAAACCTGGATGTCTCAGTTTATCCTCCTTTTTCTGGAGCCATATTGTAACCCTAGGCATACATTGCCCTCTTATCACACTAAACCCCACCCATGGGTAATGCTGAAGTTGTTTCTGTTTTATCTTGAAAAGATTAGAACCCTATATGATTGGACTTGGGAGAATGAACAAGAAAGGAATGACAATGGGAGGAAAAGAGTATTGACAGAGCTAGAATATGGACACTTGTTGACATAGGAAAGTGCCCAAATGATGGTATTGAAAGTGTGGAAGAGAATGATGAAGGTGACAGATAACAGAAAACAAAGGATGGGCGCTGAATCCCTTACCATGATTCTCACTACATTGTTCTATAATTTGTATGTTCACTTATGAAATTGAAACGTGTTTTCAAAGAACATTTTGTATGAAGGAAACTAAATAGCAACTCTTTCATTATAGACAATACAAATGCTTTAGCGCCATCTTGTGTCATGTAATATCATAATACAGGCACATGGGATCTCATAGAGAGAGAGAGAGAAATAAATAATGGTTACTGTGGATGGGCAGACTGGATGGACCATTTGGCCTTTATCTGCCATCATGTTTCTATGTTTCTATCAACTGGATTTTTACAAAGCGCACATTCTAAAATCCTATGCTTAATATTTAAGGCACTTCCATTTTTCGCAGCCGGTTTACCTAGCATCTGTTATCATACCATGTACTCCTTCCCGTACTTTGAGGTCAATTGATGCCAATAGACTTGTTCTCCCCTCTTCCAAATTGGCTCATTATGAATCCACTCGAAAATCAGCCTACTTTTTTATTTCCCCTTTTTTATGGAATAATTTACCTCCTTTTATTTGAGCAGAACAATCATTTAAAAAAAACCCAAACATATCTTTTTTAAAAGCAAACTTTTTTTAATGGCTTTTAACTGTTCTTTTTAGGAAGACTCATTAGAATTTGATGGCATAATTGGATATATGTGTGATTGGTAACTTGTTTGGTTGTGGACTTTACTTTTATTTTTTGGCGTTCCTTTTCTTTGTATTTATGTATAAATTCTAAGCCGCTTTGAACTTTCGCATTGGCAGGGTATCAAATGAATAATAAACATAAACATATTCACTAAGAACACCATGTACAAAGTCGGGCTTTGGTGCATTTACCATGGCAGCATCTGTGGCTTTGTAAAAGGGGCCCTAATCATTGAATTAAATATCTTTACAAAATTATTTCAATCAAGAAAGAGGGGGAAAAAAAGAGACTAGAGCTAATATCCAAATGGCTTATGCTCCTAACTTTTGAGAGTTAAGCTCCTAAATTAGCCTCTGTGTAGAATTTACTAGGGCTGAGAGCCTAAATTTTAAAATGTGGAGGGGCATTTTCATTAGCGTGTCTAAGTCCAACTTTGGACATTTCCCACAAGATGCCCAAAATTAGGGTGGGAAAACATCCATTTTCAAAACAGCTAAACATCCAAATTTTTTTTTTGACAATAACCTATTTAGAAAACCCCAGCATAAATAGGGTTGCACCTAAGTGCACTGTAGGTACCGCTAGACACAATTCTATAAAGTGTGTCTAACTTTTATAGAATCGCAATTAAGTGCCACACTACTCAGCGCCTTTTACAGAATTAGGCCCTAAGGCCCATATTCTCTAAATGGCGCCTTAACTTCTAGGTGCCCTATCAGCGCCTATGTTAAGTCCAAAATGCCATTTAAAACAGTACTTAAAATTTCAAGGTGCCTACTGGCGCCTAAAAAAAATGTCACTGAATTTTGCCTCCAGAGGCACCTTCTGGCATCTAACTGTAGGCATGACTAACTCTGGAAGTTGCATTAGGCACCTCCAGAGGCACAGTTCACATCAGTTAGGTGACAGAAATGTAGACCTTGAAAACCCTAGCTTATATTTCCGGTGCCTACCTTTGCCACAGGCGCAATTCTCTAAACAGCGCCGTCATATGATTAACATGCGATTGGCGATTGCTTTTAAGGTGGCAGCCGATAACAGCATCGACATGACAGATGAGGTTCAATGTGGATAAGTGTAAGGTGATGCATGTCGGTAACAAAAATCTCATGCACGAATACAGGATGTCTGGGGCGGTACCTGGAGAAACCTCCCAGGAAAGAGACTTAGGAGCTCTGATCAACAAGTCGATGAAGCTGTCCATGCAATGTGCGGCGGCAGCAAAAAGGGCGAACAGAATGCTAGGAATAATAAAGAAGGGGATCATGAACAGATCGGAGAAGGTTATCATGCTGCTGTACCGGGCCTTGGGGCGCCCACCTGGAGTACTGCGTCCAGCACTAGTCGCCGTACATGAAGAAGGACACGGTGCTACTCGAGAAGGTCCAGAGAAGAGCGACTAAGATGGTTAAGGGGCTGGAAGAGTTACCGTATAGCGAAATATTAGAGAAACTGGGCCCTTCCCTTGAGCAGAGGAGATTGAGAGGGGACATGATCGAAACAGTCAAGGTACTGAAGGGAATAGGCTTAGTAGATAAGGACAGGTTGTTCAACCTCTTCAAGGTAGGGAGAACGAGAGAGCACTCTCTAAAGTTAAAAGGGGATAGATTCCGTACAAATGTAAGGAAGTTCTTCACCCAGAGAGTGGTAGAAAACTGGAACGCTCTTCCGGAGATAGTCATAGGGGAAAACACTCTCCAGGGATTCAAGACAAAGTTAGACAAGTTCCTGCTGAACCGGAACATATGCAGATAGGGCTAGTCTCAGGGTGCTGGTCTTTGACCAGAGGGCCGCCGCGTGAGCAGACCTTTGGGCACGATGGACCACTGGTCTGACCCAGCAGCGACAATTCTTATGTTCTTATCTGGGCCTAAGTACTATTCTATAGAGAGAGCACAGCCTGGAAAGCACTATATAGAGTGGTGCCGAGTGCAAATTTTTCCTGGCAACTAACTTCCGGTGCTATTTACTGAATCCAGCTCTATGTGCCATTGCATTTAGATACCAGTTTATACAACAGCGTGTAACCAGAATACTATCATTTATATGCATATGTGTGCACATAAGCACATATCTGCCAGTGTTCTGGTCATGTAAGCACATTCTGGGTGCTAATAAATAGGCCTCCTCTTATAGAATTACCCTCAATCTGAGGGATGATTCTCTAAAGCACATTTAAAACATGCTAAGCACAAATTCTATATTGGCAGTTGCGTGTGCAATTATCATTATAGAATATTAGCATAAGTCTGCCTTTATGTGCCTAACTTTATGTCCAAGCACTTACCCTAGAACGGGGTTATGCATTTCTGGTCCTCAAGAGCCCCAGGCAGTAAATATTGTGTCCAAGTGTGGCCGAACTGGCCGGAGTTAGAGACCTTGCCCGGGTCACACAGACCTCGACCGAGTGGTTGTCAAGGCTAGGTTGGTAGGTTAGGGAAAAACACAGTCAGGTTTTAAATAGTCAACCTGTATTTTATTCCAAAATTCTGCTTTTCCCATTTGTTGCATATATTGTTAAGATACTATAACAAGAACAACAAAAAAAAAGACTGAAAGGGAGAACTAAAGAAAATCATAAAACAAAGATGCCAGAACCCAGTGACCAGTCACGTGAGAAAACTAAATTATACAGTTTGGACATGCCAGTGAAGAAGCTGGACAGCTGCAACAATGATATTGCTGTCACTGAGTAATGATCTTGTCTGTTGTTTTCTCCTAAGAGCTGTACTATATCGATCCAAAAGCTTAATTTTTAATTTCCTGATTTTCAAAATAAAAATCAGAACCACATTGCCTCCTTTTTACTGTTTTTTTTTTAATTTTCTGAATTAATTAGAAACCAAACAAGGAAATCTATAATACATGCCATTATATGCATATAGTACATTCATTAAAACAATTAGGATCAGAAGTTCTTTATATGCAAATCCCAAATATATACCGTACTCTTTATGCAGATAGATAAAAGCTTCTTTGTTGATCCCAAGATCTAACACTGCCTCTATATAATGCTTCTTAACCAGTGGTGATTTTTCTCCAAATCATGCCAGGTTGTCAGCCCAAAGTCTCACTTGGAATCTTTCCTGAATTTCCTTCTTTTTCTCCACTACAGCTGGTATGGAATTTTATATTAGGAGTACAAAACCATTCTTGAAAAACACAGTGAATGTCATACAGACATTCTAGCTAATAATGTTAAGATTACAGTAAAGTCATAGAACATTCTGAACAATATGTTAGAAAGGATGTCCCCAAATCAGAATAGATGTATAAATCTGAAAGGAGAGAACTCAAGTATTCACTTTCACTCTACTCTCCTTAAATTACCACCAATCCTATGCAAAAATAGTAGAATGTAATTATAATAGGGAGAGAATCCTCAGTTATTAGCACGATTACCATATATACACAAATATAGGGCTCCTTTTATCAAGCCGCGCTAGCGGTTTAATGCGCGTAATAGCGCACGTTAAACCGCCAGCTGTGCTAGCCGCTACTGCCTCCTCTTGAGCAGGCGGTAGTTTTTGGCCAGTGCAGGGGTTAGCATGTGATGAAAAGTCGCGCGTGTTAACCCCGCTAGTATGGCTTGATAAAAGGAACCCATAAACAGATTTTGGGGCCAAAATAATGGCCCAAAATTAGGAATCTCAGTTTATATTTGAGTCCTCTCTCCCTAATTTCACTAAATTGAAAATTTCATTAAATTGAAAATAAAATCATTTTTCCTACCTTTGTTTGGTAATTTCATCAGTCTCTGGTTGTACTTTATTCTTCTGACTGTGCATCCAATATTTCTTCCCTTCTTTCAGCCTCTCCTCCAGACCTCATTCCCTTCCCCAACTTTTTCATTCTTTCACCCTGCCCCCTTCTTTCTTTCTCTCTCCATGCCTCCTTTCTTTCTTTCTGTATGTCTGTCTTTCTCTCTCTCTCTCTCTCTCTCTCTCCATGCCCCATTTCTGCATCCCTACCATCCTCCCTCCTGATAGTGCCCTTCCTCTGCTGCCACTGTGAACCTCACCCAAACCGTCAAAGTTCTCCTGCTTTAAGTACCCTCCCCTGAACCAGCATAGTTTTACTGCTGTCAGTCAGTCATCCATTTTTACCATATAGACAGCATGGGCAGGAGCGAGTGGGAATTGCTCCTATGCCAATGCACTGTTAGATCACCAGAGAAGCACAGTTGGCCTTCAGGGGGCCTTCCGGTGGGTCCAGGAGGGGGTTTGTCAGGGAGAGAGGGGGAGCCATGTCTGTTCAGGAGGGAGGGAGGAAGGGAAGAGAACTCTGCCAATTCGACTGGGGGGGTCTGGGAGGCACTGATGGCAGCGTAACTCTGTCAATTTGTGCAGGGAGGGGGTGCTGATGGCAGGAGAACTCTGCCAGTTTTGGGGGAGAGGGCTGATGGTGGTGGTAGCAGCGATGGAGGAGGGAGGTTGGTAGGAATGCAGACAGTGGTGTATTGAGGGAGTTTGGCGCCTAGGGCGGTGATGCCTGGCATCGCCACACCATGCACCCCCTACTCTTTCCTGCCCCCCCCCCACACACACTGCTTGGGTGTCCCTTAACTCTTCCCTGCTACTAGGGTGCCCCCTGACTCTTCCCTGCCACTTGAATGCCCTCCGTGGACCTCTTGAAATGTTTGCTGCTGCAAGCAGCATCTTCCACCCGCTTCTCGTGCCGGTGTCAACTCCCTTCTGACCTCACATCCTGGTCCTGCGATCAGGAAGTGATGTCAGAAGGGAGCCGACGCCAGCACAAGCAGCAAGTACAGTAGATGTGCCAGTGTCAGCACACCCCGCCCCCCGCGAGATGGCACCCAGGGTGGTCTTCCACACCCCCTTTATTACGCTACGGAATGCAGACATCACAGAGGTGGAAGGGAGGGAGGGGAATGCCCAACACTACATGGGACAGAAGAACAGATGGAAGAGGATTGAAATAGTTGCCAAAGAATTACCCTGATGTAGCGGGAGATTTTGTAACCCAGCAAAACGCTGGCAGCGTTGGTCACAGCATGGTAGCGTTCCATAGCACAGCGCATTCCTTCCAAAAACAGCTGATAAAAAATGCTTACGACAGATAAGTAATTTAACTGCTATGAACTTTGAAGTTGCTGGTTTGTGAGTTTATGAATTGACTGCATGATAGAGAACACTTTTTCTGAATTATGTATGTGAACGTGAATTTACAGGAAGTCTGAGCACAACATAACGTAGCAAGAGAAGATAAGAAAATAAGAAGAAAAAAAAAGACAAAAACTGAGATATTTAATTATTTATTTGATTAATAGGAAGGATAGATTTTTTTTGCCTATGATCTGATTGGGAGCGAGTGAATCGATCAGGTTTGAAACCCAGCTGGGTTAATTGTTCCATACTCGGAGGCTTTTTTCACCCCCTTATACTCGTATTCATAATTCATATGAATAGCAGTAATATAATAAAAAGTTATCTCAGCAGTACATAATTCCACAGTGGGTGTTTTTTTGTACTTTATATTATTTCCTCTTGTGGTAGTACTACACAACTTAAGCTAGGAAATCAGAAGCACCATGTTGAATCTAGGCACCAGCAGGACAGAATCATTTGGGATTTGCTCCTTCAATTCCCCCCCCCCACACACACACACACACTAATCACGAGACCTCTGGTAAGAGCTGGGGGGGGGGAGGATGATTATTTGTGCTGGGTAAGGTTAGGAACGTGTGCTGGGGAGATCAGGGGATTGGTGGTCTGTCCTGGGTGGTGTAAGGACCTATAACCACAATGCACGTTGCAATATCACTAACTGCGTATGAAGTTGCCAGCACTTACACATGCAAAACAGCCGCTTCAGAAAATTTTTCCATTTCTTTGGAACAAAGTAGAATTAAATTCACACACACTTACAGCATCAGTATTAAGCTATAGAAATGTCAGCGAATGTTTGAAAACATTCTCATATACAGAAACTTCATTCCTATGCTGTTTGGCATTTTTTTATTTCAGACGGTAGGGAGACTGAAATGGCCTTGATGGTTTTCATCTGTTCCCAGCTTCTCTAGTTCTATGTAAACTTAGAGACACAACATCAGAAAGCAGTCTTTCAAAGGAATTTTAATATTTCTTTCAGCAACATCTCGGAAACTGCAGGTCCTGAAAGCAGAAAGAATAAAAGACAAGGTTTATTTTTCTAAGAAGAAAAATACAAGAATATGACTAAACCCCCCCTTTTATGAAGCCGCATTAGCATATTTTTTTTTTTTAATCACCGGCCATGGCGGTAACAGTTCTGACTCTCATAGGAATTCTATGGGCGTTGGAGCTTTTACTGCTGCAGCCGGCAATAAAAAAACGTTAACGCGGCTTCGTACAAGGGGGGATAAATTAGTTGAACACATTCCATTTCTCATTCTTATTGTTGCAATCTGTGCATGACATTTGACCTTTATTCTGCACTGCACTCTACTCACTACGATCAATTTCCTTCCTCTCATAGCATGGGAAAGATTTCCCTATTACACTCATTCTTCTTTAAATGAGTCTATTTATAAATGTGCAACAGATGTGAACCATAAACAAGAAACAAATGCCAACACAGAAGTTCAGAAGAAGAGATGATGAGAAAACGAGTCAAGGCACAAGGCTCAAGTAATGTCAATCAGTATGAAGAAGCCAAAAGAAGCTATGTGGACTTCATAAATAAACTCCTTATACCATATAACTCTCACAGGTCCCCCGCTGTACCTCCCAAAACTTGCTCTCAATCCCTTCACTAAGACACATTAGTACGATGCGTACAGCCATTTTTTTCAGTTACAGCGCCTTCCCTCCGGAACTCCACACCAAATCATCTACAGGAAGAAACTTCTTTAACCTATTTCAAATCCAAATTAAAAACCTGTTTAAAGATGCTTTAAATCTATAACCGTCCTTTTAAGGATGCTGCTTTTTTATTTCAAAGATTCCACTCTTGCTCCCCTACCTTATGTATTCCCCCTGATATCTTCTTCTATAAATAATGTATATATTTTTTTTACTTTATTTCATTTTTAATGCCAACAAAAAGTGCAATACAATTTATATAATGTATGTCTAACCTCTTCCCTTTTGTTCCAGTGCGTCCATATGTCTAGTTCGTCTTTTAATTGTTTAAAAACCTTATAAGTCTTGAACTAACAGTTATAATGTATTTCCCATTTTTAATATTATTTTATATACGTTGCCTTGAAGTCTGAATATACCATATAACAAATTTTTAATAAACTTGGAAACTTATCTTTCATAGTAATAGGTACTCAGAAACGTGAGCCTTATTTTTTAATAAATTGGTTGCAAAAATAAAAATCAGAAACATTTACGTGTGTTGCTTTAATAGCTGACAATTACATCCTTAAACTTCTTTCTCCTGCACATTTCATGATGGGTTTATGGAGCAAAAGTAGACAAACATGTTAGTTGTCATTTTAGGTTTCCAGCTGGTGTAATGCTCATTGGAAAGTTTATTTTATATGTTTACGATTATTGCTATATTTTACGTTTATGATTATTGCTATATTACTGTGTTGCATTGATTTTATTCTGTTTTGTGCTATTATTATTTTAATTGTTTTTGTAGTGGGTAAACCCCTCTGCTTTAATATATTTGGTGTATCATGGGCTTTAATTCCATTCTGCCATGCTGGCTTGTGATACCATCCGACTACACTCTGCACTGTGTCTGATTTTTGCTCGCTTTGCTTTTGTAAAGGACTCTTGGCCGTGACCCTGACACTGTCAATCAAGAGAGTATATGGCTCAGTCTGGAGGCATGCAGTAACTTTGACTAAGGACATTTGCGTATTCATCCCCAGGCTTGGAGCCTCAGAAATTGGGGGTGGGGATATCCAGATGACGTCAAAGACATATTTGTGGCTTGCCATATCTATAACAATGGAGTTGCAGGACAGTTACCTATTAAGATGATGTCATGATTTGAAGGACACTTCTGATAAGGGGTTGTATAAAAGAAGCACCTACAAAAGGCATAGCAAAGCACTCATCCGGAACACCACGAACTACATCACAATGGCCAAGAACATCAACAGAGGCAACTGCCTATGTGGATGACTCGATATCAACTAACTGAGGTTATGACTATCTCAGCCATATGACTACAATGGGTTCCGTAGATGGGTTTTTCCATAGGGCTAACATCTGCTTATCTTATTATTTTACATATTTATGTCAGGAAGTTTTAAATTTTACCTTTTACTTCTATTGTGCACTTTATCTTTGTAAATAAACTACAGCTGTATATCAATTAAAATTTTTAATCACAATCACATGATTAAAAAGTTTTTAATCGTGATTAATCGCATAAATTAAAATATTTTTAATTATTTCCCACTGCAGTTCCTTGTGACTCTGGGCAAGTCACTTAACCCTCCATTGCCCAATTACAAAATAAGTACCTGTATATAATATATAAACCACTTTGAATATCGCCACAGAATGGTAGTATATCAAATCCCAACCCCTTTCCCTTTCATGAAAGACTGATAATCTATCTCCCTCCCACCCCCAGATCACCACCTTGGCCATAGATTCTACTGGTGACCCCTCCAATTCAGCTCACTCCCTTCTCTTTACCCACAGTTTGGCATCTACCTCCCCACCACCACCACTTTTCTACCTTAAAGATGGTTGTCTGTTGGTTCCCAGCTCTGAAGTTTTCCTTCTGGCCCATTCCGCCTCTTTTGACATCACTTCCTGTCTGTGCATGGGCAGGACCAGTAAGAGAAAAAGCTTCAGACTAAGCTGCAGGCAGCAAATGTGCAATACTGCCACTGCCATAGAGCAACAAAAGATCATCTTTAACATAGATCAGTGCAGGGAGCTGGTGATGTTGATTTGCAGGTGGGGGCAGATGCTGGATAGCACCATGGACAAGGGTTGAGAGTAAAAGAGAGCAGAAGAGATGTTTGGAGGAGACAGGAGATTTTGCTACACAATTCTTAATCACAATTTATTTTTTAAATTATGATTAATGCATTAATCACAGAGTTAACTGCAATTAACTTGCAGCCCTAAAATAACCCTTTTTAAAAAATTTGTTACATGTAGTCTTTGTAGTGGAATTTCTGAATTCTGGGGCCCTGTTTTTAGATGTGTCACCCCTAGATTTAGTCCCACTATTCACAGTAGGCGGTCAGTATCAACTATTACCCTCACATGATTACTATAGTAGCTTTGTGTTTCCCTTTGTCATACTTTGCTTTGAGTTCCTTATGTGAAAATTATGTGAGTAATAAAATGTTTCTAATAAATGCAAAAACATAGCTATGCTTTAGAAAATAGTTACTCTCTTTTTGCCAAGTATATTTTAAAGAACCTACAATATTATATAGACTGAAGTTTTATTTTAGTTCTGGAAATAATAAAATCTTATCCCCAATCTCTGGGATATGAAAAGAAGCAAACAGATATTAATCATTGAACATAAGAAACCAATGTAGATAAGAGCAAAGTTTCCCTATCTATACCAGTTATTCCATTATGATAATACAAGATAAACTTACCCCCTCTTTTACGAAAGTGCAATAGCAGTTTCTAGCACAAAAAGCCACGCTGAATGGCCCGTGCTGCTTCCGATACTCATAGGAACTCTATGAGCGCCGGAAGCAGTGTGGGCCATTCAGCAAGGCTCTCTGCGCTAGAAACTGCTATCGCAGTTTCATAAAAGGAGGCCTTAGGCCCTCCTTTACAAAGCCACGCTAGCATTTATAGCACCGGCCGCGGTGGTAAGAACTACGATTCTCATAGGATTTCATACCACTCATCGGAGTTCATACCACTGCGGCCGGCGCTTAAATCGCTAGCGCAGCTTTGTAAAGGAGGGGGATAAATAGAAAAAACCTAATAAACAGAAGTAATTTGATTTTTATGTGATAGGGTACATGATGCCATTCAAGCATCTTCTTTGTTTCCTCAACTTTAATCTCTGTGCTGTCAAATAAAGCCTTTTAAATTAAGAGCTAGAATGTATAGGTCACAGTGTTTAGCTTAGGTTATATTACACAATGGAAAAAGTTATATACTCAAGAGATGCTTGAGATCTCAGTGTGGGAAAGGAAATTCCAGAAACACAGAAGACACATCAAACTTTGTTTACCCTTGAACTTAAGATATTCAAAATGAAAAAGATTATCTGAGACGGGACATGCCAAACACATTTGTACTCTTGGAAGAAAAACATGAGAACCCAGGGCCTGACTCTAATTACAGTGTTTAAAGTGCACTAAATTGATTAAAGATTAGGTCAAGATATTTCTGATCACATTACAACAGTTTAGAGACAGCTGCCTTTTTACTCCTGAATTGCTATTAATAAAAAAAAGAGATTTTCTTGCACAGCATGGTTTCTCCCATTTTTCACAGGAAATGTTCTCTATAGGAGGCTAAAGCCTCTTCTGAACTGCAAAAAGATTTTGCAAAAATGCACTTTGTATGAAAAATAGTACAAAAAGGGTAATTTGATAAAGGGGTGTCTATTTGTGAGTGCTAAGAGAGTGCCTATTTGGAATCCTAAAGACAAGTAGGCACCTACTTGTTTAACAGAGCATTAATGTAATAGGTCAAAGAGACACCTATAGTTAAGGTACGATTGCTTACACCAGTGGTCTTCATTGCAAGGTCCATGTGCGATGGCTGGCCTGCTGTTGAGGATTTCTGAAACTTATAGGTGCGATGGATAAGGTGTCGCAGAAAATTGAATTTATGAATGAATTAAAATAAGGTGTCTATTAAAAATCTGGGTGAGACATCTAGTGACAAAGTCTGAGGCAATTATAATTAAGGATTGAAAGGCTTAAATTTCTGATTCTACATTTTAGCTAATGCTAAGGAAGTTCAAAAGTTTAAGTCTGACTTGTGACTTTTAAAACATAAGTAAATTTGAAGAGTTCAAGATGGTGACAGAGTGAGATGCGTTTTGAGTGGCTCCTGTGTGTTGCCGGCAAATTATAACTATTTTCAAAGTTACCTGTTATTTTTGAGGATGCCGAAACACAGGAGTAAGCAGAGGAGTGTTCTTGCTGCCTCCTCTTCCACTTCAACAACGCGCCAGACAGCGATAACAGCCTTTCTGGTGTGGGCGTTTCTGTTGACCGAGGAAGGCAGACCTTGGTCATGCTTAGCCCATTGGGGCTTGCAGTTCCCCCATGTACTGGGACGATATCAGGGATGCCTACAGCCTTACAGGAAGCGCCGGAGCTACTATCTCCGTCAACACTGCAGGTTTCACTCCTGACCCCGGAAGGAAACTACAACTTGCCGACTTCTTTGCAGTTGGCTCTAGCAGTGGGAAGATGAGCACTACGGAGTGAGGCAGAGATTGAGGGTCCCATTTTACTGTCAGAGGAGGCGACCTATGTGGTAGAGTCTCTATGTGGTAGAGACCTATGTGGTGATTTCTCTCCCTGCCCCTCTGTCTAGACCAGCAGTAATTGACATGGAAGCTATCGGGAGTGTAGTGGAAAATCTACATAAGGTTTGCTCACAATTTATTTCCTTAGTACAAAATGCTAATGTTAATTTTAAGATTTTTGAAGATAAAATGCAATAACATTCCATTAAAATGGACAAAGTTGAAAAATCAGTGGCGGAAATGAAGATTTCTACTAATTTGTAACTGAAAGACAAAAATGTACTTACTAGAAAAATTGAAAATCTGGAAAATGCGAATAGAAATTTAAATTTGAGATTCTTAAATTTTCCTGTCTTTAGATTTCAGTCTTCGAGGGATTTATTTCATTCATTCTTTTAAGTTTAGTTTTGAAACATTCAGAAAATAATATGCCACCTTCGCAAAAATTGTATTATCTAAATATTCCTAAAAAAGATAAAGAAAAAGTGCACGAAGAACTTGATCTTACTAAAATGTTAGAGTCATCACAGACAGAAAGTATGTCTAGAGCAGGGGTGTCAAAGTCCCTCCTCGAGGGCCACAATCCAGTCGGATTTTCAGGATTTCCCCAATGAATATGCATGAGATCTATTTGCATGCACTGCTTTCATTGTATGCAAATAGATCTCATGCATATTCATTGGGGAAATCCTGAAAACCCGACTGGACTGTGGCCCTCGAGGAGGAACTTTGACACTCCTGGTCTAGAGCCACTTTATTGGTGACTTTTGTCTTTCTTCAAGATAAAGAAACAATTCTTTGCCTGTTCCATAGGACTAATAATGTTAAATTTTATGGACTCAAAATTTCAATTTTTCCTGATATATCGAAATGGACACAAGCCAGGCGTAAGAAATTCCTGGCTTACCGTCAGTCTGTTCTTGATTTAGGAGCAACCTTCCAATTGCGTTTCCCATGTAAATGTTGCATTACATATCAGGCTAGTAGATATATCTTTTATGAACCCGATCAGTTACAATTTTTTCTTGAAGGTAAAGCAGCAATTTCAAAAACTCCAGAGACTACTGTCAAAACTGCTGATCAGGCCACGTAATTGATCCCAACTGTGCTCTATAATTTGATTTGATTTGTTTCCTTTATCCAACTTCCCTTGGATGTGATCGATCTCTTCTCTCTAATGTGGACTATATTCATTGTTATTTTATGTGTTATTTTATGTTTCATTTTTTCTTAAGTAGATTTATTGTATTTCCTTTCAAGTGATGTATTTTCAACTTGTAAAAAGAATATAAATTTAAAAAAAAGACATAAGTGAATTAATATATCACTGTTTAAATAATCATGGAAGTGAAAGATAAAGATTCTAGAGGAAAAAGGAAAACTGTCTTTGTATATAGACTTACACATAATCATGTGAATGCTTTGTGAAAGCCACTGTTTCTTATAGATAACGAACACAAAAGTTAATTAAGAGTACACACAGATGTTAGGAAGTGTCTGGAAAGTCTGTCCTTATAAACCAGGAAGTAGAGCTTTTCTACTGACACGATGTATATTTGACAGGTTACAAATGTTAGTTGTTATATGGAGAAAAGGGGTAACACTGACATCTATTAGATTTGTTAAGTAAATACTGCTCTATCTTTTACATTGGAAATTTATCTTTAGTTCAGGCTATCAAGGGTTAACTTGGACAATTATATGAAAAAATATGTTTTTGTAAATGAGCTAGGCTCCACAGGATATACGTGTTTAGGAAGACTATTGTATGTTAATGTCAGAGAAAAGATAAAATGTATAGCTTTGACTAGATTTTGTTGAAGGAGTTTGAACAGGACAATGTAATGCAAGGGTTTTTTTATTCCTTCCAATTGATATTTACTTTGCATTTATTATAATAAATATCGAAGATTTTGTTTTAAAGTCTTCAGTGTTTTGTGTCCAATTTTACATATCAGGATGGGAAACTCTTCTCTTAAAGCTTAAGAGAGGAATTTTCATCCTGTGGAACTTCTCCTGAACCTGTATCCAGGTAAAATAGCAGCCGCCCGGGATACATAAGAACATAAGAATTGCCGCTGCTGGATCAGACTATCGTGCCCAGCAGTCCGCTCACGCAGTGGCCCTTTGGTCAAAGACCAGTGTCCTGAGACTAGCTTTACCTGCATACGTTCCGGTTCAGCAGGAACTTGTCTAACTTTATCATGAATGCCTGGAGGGTGTTTTCCCCTATAACAGCCTCCGGAAGAGCGTTCCAGTTTTCTACCACTCTCTGGGGTGAAGAAGAACTTCCTTATGTTTGTACGGAATTGATCCCCTTTTAACTTTAGAGAGTGCCCTCTCGTTCTCTCTACCTTGGAGAGGGTGAACAATCTGTCTCTATCTACTAAGTCTATTCCCTTCATTATCTTGAATGTTTCGATCATGTCTCCTCTCAGTCTCTTCTTTTCAAGGGAGAAGAGGCCCAGTTTCAAGGGAGAAGAGGCCCAGGTCTCTCATTAAATGGCAACTCCTCCAGCCTTTTAACCATTTTAGTCGCTCTTCTCTGGACCCTTTCGAGTAGTACCGTGTCCTTCTTCATGTAAGGCAACCAGTGCTAGACGCAGTATTCAAGGTGAGGGCATACCATGGCCCGGTACAGCGGCATGATTACCTTCTCCAATCTGTTCGTGATCCCCTTCTTAATCATTCCCAGCATTCTGTTTGCCCTTTTCGCTGCTGCCATGCATTGCGCGGACACCTTTATTGACTTGTCGACCAGTACTCCCAAGTCTCTTTCCTGGGGGGTATCTCCAAGTACTGCACCTGACATCCTGTATTTGTGAATAAGATTTTTATTTCCGACATGCATCACCTTACACTTATCCACGTTAAACCTCATTTGCCATGTCGCGGCCCATTTCTCGAGCGTGTTTATGTCACTTTGCAGGTCTTCGCAATCCTCCTGCGTCTTCACTACTCTGAATAACTTCGTATCGTCTGCAAATTTAATAATCTCATTTGTCATACCAGTTTCCAGGTCGTTTATAAATATGTTGAAGAGCACGGGTCCAAGCACCGAACCCTGCGGCACTCCACTCTTGACACTTTTCCAGTCCGAGTATTGTCCATTTACCCCCACTCTCTGTTTCCTATCCGCCAACCAGTTTTAATCCACATGAGTATTTCACCCTCGATTTCATGGCTCGCAATTTTTTGAAGTAGTCATTCATGCGGGACCTTGTAGAATGGCTTCTGAAAATCCAGAAATACAATGTCGACCGGCTCACTCTTGTCTATCTGCCTATTTACTCCCTCGAAGAAGTGCAAGTATGTCAAGCAAGATCTCCCCTTGCTGAAGCCATGCTGGCTGGTCCTCATCAGATTGTGTCCGTCAAGGTGATCAATGATGCTGTCTATTATCAGCGCCTCTACCATCTTTCTCAGTACCGAGGTCAGATTCACCGGTCTGTAGTTTCCTGGATCTCCCCTCGAATCTTTCTTAACGATCGGCGTGATATTCGCCACTTCCCAGTCTTCCGGAATCCTTCCTGATTTGATCGACAGATTGGCTATTAGTTGAAGCAGTTCAGCTATAGCCCCTTTCAGTTCCTTGATTACCGTCGGATGGATACCATCTGGTCCCGGGGATTTATTGTTTTTGAGCCTATCAATCTGCCTGCATACCTCTTCTGGACTGACCGGCAACCCTGTCAGTTTCCCATCCTCGTTTCCTGCGTATAGCCTGTCAGCTTCCGGTATGTTGCGTATATCCTCTTTGGTAAATACAGACTCAAAAAATATGTTCAGTTTGTCGGAGATGGCTTTGTCCTCCTTTAGCACTCCCTTTATCCCGTGGTCATCCAACAGCCCTACCGCTTCCTTCGTGGGTCGTTTCCCCTTAATATATCGAAAGGAATGACTTGAAGTTTTTCACCTCTTTTGGCCCTTCTTACCACATTGTGGAACCTGCTTTGATGTTGTTTGTACTTTTTCCAGTTTTCGTCCATTTTTGATATTTTCCATTCCTTAAACAAAGTCTTCTTGTCTCTGATCGCTTCCTTCACCACTACAGTGAGCCACGCCGGTTCCTTGTTCTTTTTCCTCTTAGATCCCTTGGTGAAACACAGTATATATAGATTTTGTGCCTCGGTGACCATGTCCTTAAAAAGGACCATGCTGGCTCTAGCATTATTACAGTGCTTATCCTCTTCTTAATCTTCTTCGCCACTATGAGTCTCATCCCTTCGTAATTCCCTTTTCGGAAGTTCAGTGCCATGGCTGATGTTCTGGATTGATGTTTTGCCCCTGTGTCCAGTTCAAAGCAGATCATATTGTGATTACTGCTTCCCAGTGTCCAGGGTTCCATACCCACCCCCTGCAAGATCCGATAATTGATTCCCCCATCTCCTTCCAGCAGCTGATCTTTCACTCTTTGGGCCACCAGCAGTGACAGTGAACTAAACGCGTTGCCTTCGGTGGCCCAGAAACTTTCCGTCTGTTACTGCTTTCTGTCCTCATAAAGGTGGGAAACAGTAGCAGAAGGAAAACTTCCGTGCTGACGAATGCAGCGTGTTTAGTTCACAGACACTGCCGATGGTCTGAAGAGTGAAAGAGTGGCTGCTGGGAAGGAGAAAGGTAAGCATGTACCAGTTCCTGCAGGGGAGGGGGGTACACAGAGGGAGGATCACGGTGGGAAGGGGGAGGGTTCCTTTTGCATGTTTCTGCTCCAAGAAGCAAGAGCCAGCTCAGTTCAAGCACCAACTTTCCTTATCTTTGTTGCTGGCTCGATGCTTGCTTGGGGGAGGGGAGAGGGGAGAAGGAGGGAGAGATGCTTGCTCGGGGGGGGGAGGGGAGAGAGAGAGGGATGCTTGCTCGGAGAGGTGGATTGGGGAGAGAGAGTGGGATGCTTGCTCAAGGGAGGGGGATGGGGAGAGAGGAATGCTTACTCAGGGGAGGGGGAGGGGGAGAGAGTGATGCTTGATCAGGAGAGGGGGAGGGGGAGAGAGGGATACTTGCTTGGGGAAGGGGGATAGGGGAAGTGGGATGCTTGATCAATGGAGAGGAATAGGGAAGAAAGAGGGATGCTTGATCAGGAAGGAGGTTATAGGGGAGAGAGATGCTTGCTTTGGAGAGGGGGGATAGGGGAGAGAGAGTTTATTGCTCTGGGGGGGTATAGGGAAGAGAGAGAAAGATATGTAAACTTATGAGCACAATATAAAAGACAGACAAAAGCTTTTGGGATTTTGTTTGTTGATTATGTGCTTTGCAGTAAATGAATTGGAGCTGAAATATTTGCAAGTATTGAATTATTTTGTGGTTATTTTTTGTCAGATGTATCGAATGTTGTATGAAGATTTTTATTCTTGTACCATGTTAAGTATTTTTTTCTTCTTCTAATAAAGTTACATTCATACATGCTTTTGGTTTTATTATAAACTGGGGATTTAGAATAAGTGAGTCAGACTAGGAATTTGAGGTAGAGAGATAATGGGGTGGGTACATAATGGGGCAGGTGATAATGGGCAGGTACATAATGGGGAAGGTGTGGTAGAGAGTTGTGGTGGTAAGGCTTGGTATAGGTGTGCTTTTGAGAGAGATTTACTTATTTATTTATAATATTTCTAATCTGCTTAATAAACTAAGCTGCTCACAATGTCACTGACACCTGCTAGTCAGCAGTGTTGCAATCCCGTGTGGGAAAATGCTTGGCAGCTCTTCTTCAGCTCATTTGAATCCAAAGGGTCCCATGTTCAAAAATTAGCAAAGACCACTGGCTTACTCCATAGAGCTGGTGTAAATGCTCACACTTATATCTTTAAAGATTGTACATTCAGAGATCACGTGATGCACTGAGCCAAGGCAGAAGCAGGCTGCCTGAGCTCCCGGGCCCCGAGTCCTGAAGCGCCCTGTTACTAGCCTTTGGAGGTGAGCCGGGAGACAGCGCTTTGCAGCGCTTGCTGTGCACAATATATGGACAGATTTCTGTCCTCTCCTGCGTCGCCGATGTCCACCCGCACTCAAAAAAAGGATCGGGACCACCCGCAGCATGGCGCTGACAAAATGGCGCCAGTCACCTCCACAGCCGCGATTTAGCAAATAGCGCCGGAGGCACTGACGGCCCTTACTCAAGCAGTAACAGTGGCAATGCAGCCCAGCATAGAAAAACTTTCTGAACAGCTCCAAAAGCTTGAAAATCTACTTATGGAGACTACTAGCCGCACCACAGCGCTGGAGACTCGGGCTTCCAGCGTCGAGGATACACAGCAGGCACATGGCACCACGTTACAGGAACTGCAGGCTCTGACTCAAAAACAAGCAGAAAGACTGGATGATCTTGAAAATAGATCCAGAAGATCTAACTTACGTTTTTTGGGGATTCCGGAAACAGTACCCGGTCCTAAGCTCCTGCAGGTGCTGGAGGCCTGGCTGACCAGTTCCTTTCCCTTGAAGGAGGGCCTGGGGCCTATTCGACTGGAGAGAGCACACCGGCTAGGCCGAGAATAAGCAAGAGAGGCGAGGCCTCGCATGGTAATAGCCAAACTTTTAAACTATAACCATAAAGTGGAAATCTTGCGCAAATATAAACAACTTCGGGAGACTTTAGCATTTGAGGAGTCTGAGGTGCGCATTTTCCAGGACTACTCTGTGGCCCTAACGGAGCGCAGGAAGCAATTCTACCCACTTTGCTCCTCTTTGGCTGAAAAAAAAATACACTTTCTCTTTTTATATCCAGCCACTTTGAAAATTTACCATCAGGGACGCTGGCAGGTATTTGAGGCTGCGGCTGAGGCGGCCCTTTATGTGAACACTCAGGTGTTGCCCCAGTCGGACCTTACATGAAAGAGCACATGGTGTGCTTCCTTGTTTGTCACATGCTCCTGTGTGCCTGTGGCATTGTGGATGCACCGGGATCTCCTGGTTTGGGGGAAGCCTGGATCTCAGATAATATGGCTGTTACTTGCTATTCTGGTTTAAGTTTGTTTACAATTTTGTGTTTTTTCCTGTTCTAGTTCAGAAATTGATATACTGTATATTTGAGCTCATCCTAATGTTCATTTGCTCTGCAGACTGCTCTTATGACTATTGTATTTACTGTATGGGAACTCGGGGTCCGGAGTGGCATTGTTTTGTGATCTTTCACACCTTTGGGACCGCCTAGGGCGAACCTGAGGCTGTGACCACAACCATGCAATTGGGGAGAAGGTTGGGAAGGGAGGGAGGGGGGAGTCCTTGACCTACGTGGTTGCTGCTGGTATTCTTTCGATTATTGGGAAGGGTGGGATCAGACCCTGCTGCGAGACTCCTGCACCTGACATTTACCATGGTACTGGTGCTGCTCGGGCAGGTCCTGAGCGTCATGTGGTTACCCTGGGTATGGCTGGGAACCCGGGGTGGATTTTTACGCACTTAGCATTTTATATGTTTGTACTAGCCCCTTTTATACCTGCTGGCTAACACTTTGAGAATAGTATCCTGGAATGTTTCGGGCATTACCTCTCCCATAAAACGAACAAAAATTTTAACACAGCTCAAACGACATAAGGTCGACATAGCCTGTCTGCAAGAAACCCGACTTACAGACTTGGAACATCAGAAATTGAGGAGGTCCTGGGTAGCCGCAGTGCATGCAGCATCTTCAACTCATAAGCGGGCAGGGGTGGCAATACTGATTAGTAAGACATTGCCTTACACTGCGAAAGTAGTAGCCTCGGACCCACAGGGCCGCTACCTCTTGCTGCAGTTGTCAGTAGGCACATATTCCTTTTACTTGATGAATGTATATGCACCTAATACCTATGACCATTCCTTCTTTGAGGGTCTAACTGCCATGCTTCTTGGGCGGGTTACTGATCCGGTATACATTGCAGGGGATTTCAATCAGGTGTTTGACCTGACTTGTGATCGTTCTCAGCCGGGACCTGGTGCGAGTATATCTTATACCAGAGGCCTGCTCTATCTTTGCGCCACTTTAGATCTGGTGGACCTGTGGATAATTCTCCATACCACTGAACGGGATTACACACACCGCTCCAGAGCACATAACACACAATCTAGGATAGATTACATCCTTACCACGTGCAGAGCATTTCTAAATGTGGATGCAGCGGTAATAGGCCCGGTGGTGATTTCAGATCACGCGATGATCTGGCTAGATGTGAATGTGGGCTTCGGTTTACGCAGACCTGAATGTTGGCGCTTCCCTAGTTATCTATTTTCTGATGACCATTTCAAAACATACCTAACGACTAAATGGGGTGAATTCCTAGACTTTAATGGTCAGCATAGCAATGATCCGACACTGTTTTGGAGCACGGCTAAGGTGGTGCTCAGAGGAGATTGTATAGCTTATGTAATAGTGTGTAATCGCCATTTGTCCCGGGGAATACTGCGGTTGGAAAAAGAACTAACAAGCGCTAAGCGTCAGTATACCCTGTTCCTGACCCGCCACGCTAGGGAACACTTAGCTTCTGTGGAAACGATCCTCAACTCCTATATACATGAGCGCACGGTGAAAATGCTCTTGTATCCAAAATTTCGCTACCATCGCTATGGAAATCGGGCAGGGAAGTTATTAGCCCGCTTGACTTCCCAGGTGCGGGGTCACCGTTATGTTTTGGGATTGAGGGATAGTACGGGCCAATTTCAACACACTACTGAACACATTGCACAAATTTTTCAGTCCCACTTCGGGAAGATATATGGGCGCCGGGACTCGGGAGCTGAACCCCTTATTAAGGACTATTTCACGGATTCCGGTTTACAGCCCTTGCTACGGATGTGTCTGTCCAGGGATAGGGGGGGCTATGGTTTATTAAATGTACGTTGGTATGCTATGGCTTGTCAGATGAGACATATTAATGATTGGTTTAGAGGCACATCTGATTTTCTGCTACACCACTGGAGTTATCTTTGCTGGCTCCATTCCATGTGAGCTATTTTCTACATGTGGCGGATCCGAGGATGCGTCCTTTGGTGTCTCGCTACCCCATTTTTACGCCGGCCAGAAGGACATGGAGATGGGTCTGTAAAACAGCCAAATTGTCTTCTAGGGTGACTTTATATTTGCCTATACAGGGCAATGGAGCTTTCCAGCCGGGCATGCAAAATGCCACCTTTCTTAGGTGACAAGCACAAGGTCTACAATATCTTTTTCACCTATTTTCGGAGGAGGGGAGCCTGGTCACATTTGCCAAGCTGCAACGAACTTTTGACCTACAGGCTAATGATCTCTTCGCCTATTACCAGATCCGTCACTATGTTCAGTCCCTCCCAGTGGCTGCCCTTACTGAAGTCTGCAGGGAGGCGCTTTCAGAACTCTTCAGCCTTTCAGCCCAACAGAGGATTCCTCTACGATTTCATATTGTGGTGATCCGGGATTGCCAACCAAGTACGAATCTGGATATATTAGCGACAGCGTGGGCTGAGGACTTGAATTCCAGTTGACTGCTCAACAGTTACAACGGATCCTGAAGAACATTCAGAAGGTGTCACCCAATATTACTCACTGGGAAATGCAATTGAAAATTGTTCTTAGACTTTACATTCCACCGGAACGTGCAGCCCGGATGGGGATTACTGTGTCGCATTCTTGCCCGAAATGCAATCAGGCTCACGCATCTTTAAGTCACATGTTTTGGGCCTGCCCCGCAATCCAACAGTTTTGGAGACATCTTGGCCTATATACCACATCGCTTTGGGGAAGGCAATGGCTTCCGCAACCGAGGGCGTTATTTGGATTTTATCGTCAAATATATTTTATTGAGCACCAAGAAACAACAATCAAAATCAAGAACAAAGAACAACAAAGTAGCTCAAAATTGTATACAAAAACCATCAAACCCACCCTACCAACCCAACCCATCCCCCCACCCTCCCCCTCTCACTGATGCCAAACAAAGTGAGGTAAATAAGAGGATAATTCCAAGACCCTAGCAGTTCAGAAGGTGGCTACGAGCCACTGGAGATAGTTACCATGGCTGCTGGCGCTAAAACCCGCGCAATGCATTAGTAAAGGAGGGGGTTTATGTTCCATTGGAAAAATATGGAACGAAAAAAGTAGAAAATCACTGGACTACGTATATAGTGATTGATGGAGACTACCACAACTTTGTTGGTTGGACTGAGAACTTTTCAGTGGCCCTCGTACTGTATATATGTCAAGATGTTTGGTCCCAAAAAAATCCCAAAAATTGGGGTCTTGGCCTATAATTGAATTTTTAAGAAAATTCTGTGATTCTCGCCTCCTCACATTCTGACTGGCACTTCACTCTTGCTTCATGTTCACTCCTCCCACCACAGTGACCGGTGCTTCTCTCTTGTTCCCCAACCACCACAGTGACTGCTGCTGCTGACGTGGAAATGAAAGTAAGCTGGGCTGGTGTGGAGCCTTGAGCATCTGTTTTACTTTTATTTCTGTGTCAGCAGAGGCAGCATGGGAGTGATAATAATAATAATAATATATAACTTTATTTTCTATACCGCCAACACCCAAAGAGTTCTAGGCAGTTTACAAATAAGAGAACTGGACATTCAGTGATGAGATGCAAATATGTAAAAAGCACAGATCCAGTACATGGTTCTTAGTCAAGTAGAAATTTTTTAAACAAGTAGGTCTTTACTAGTTTCCTAAAAGAACAATATGGAAGCTGGTCACCAAGGGGTGGGGGATGGAACAGGAGAGAATTGCCAGTCATTGTGTGTGGCACCACAGTGGGGGGGATGAGAGAAGTGCCAGTCACTGCAGGGAAAGTGAGTAAGTAAGAAGGAGGTGCCATCCATTCGGGGGGGGGGGGGAAGTAGAAGCGGGAGAGAAGTGGAAGTCAAAGTTAGAAGAATGGTCTAGCGTCTGGCAACTAAAATTCAATGCGAAGAAGTGCAGAGTGATGCATTTGGGGGTAGAAATCCGAGGGAACCGTATATGCTGGGAGGTGAGAGGCTGATAAGCACCCACACTATGCGTTAGTAAAGAGGGAGGGGGAAGCAGAAAATCATTTTGTTGGTTGGGCTAACTTTTTAGTGGCCCCTCATACATCTAAATGTCAGCACGTACATGTTTATGTTAGTATTTCAGAGCATAGATGTGTAAGTTTACCATTTCAGAGCACAGCAGTATATGTTTGCCATTTTTGAAACCTATATGTCTATAGGTCATGTATATACCTGTTAGGTATAGAACCCATAATCATTTTCACAAATGAGTTTGAGGAGGAAAACATTCAGGGGGATTGAGAAGGCCAACCTTCTTTGTAGAGCATGACGATGAGCACTTTTTCAAAAGCTAGAAGTACTTGGGAGCAGTATTGATCTTGAGGCTCATACATGTGTATTCTTCTTCTGATACACGTGTATATTTTGACTCTGCTCTAGTCCTGCCCATATTCACATGTAAATCCTGGTTTTCTAAAATTGGATTTTCTATGTGCAGTAGACACATGCAAATCATTAAAAGATTTACACACATATATTACCACATATTTGCTGAAAAAACTTAATAAAACAGATGTCAAAATGCAGGCTCATCTTTGGTCTCCAAGATACAATTATGTAAAGAAAAGGCAACAAAAACCAACTTGTCACAGATATGGAAATTTTCCAAACTAAACCTGAGTCTACAGCTTAACTGCTGAAGCTTTGAGACTAAAATAAGTTTATATGTTATATTGAGGTACAGATTAGCACATTTCCTTAGTGTGTATTTTTGGCAATAAAACAAGTGATAATAATAAAATAATGAAAATAATAGTGAAAATAATAAAACAAGTTTACCATTTATAACTTGGCTTGAATATAGTCTTTCTGTGCCCTTGATTTTCTACATTTGTATAAACATAAGACACCCACAATAAGACAAATCGATGCTGCTGGGACCACCACTGTATACCAGGAGAAAGCAGATGCTGTAAAAAATCCAGAAAACATTATTACTATTACAAAAGTCATGGAAACACAGTATAGATGATTTGCCATATGTTCATTACCATCTATAGCATTCAAATTACTATCCACCCCACCTCCTTTTACTAAGCCAGGGTAGAGGTTTGTACTGCGGCCCGGGGCACTAAATGTTCCAATGCTGTTCTAACATTCATAGGATTCATAGCACTCATATGTATGAGTGTGCTAAATGCATAAATGCACAGAATAATGGCACATATGCACATAACTGGCAATATTTTGCCTAAGTACTATTCTGTAAATACCCACTTAACATATATAGTAGCCCTTTTACTAAAACTTAGCGCATACTAATGGACATTAGTATGCGCTAAATGCTAAGAAGCCCATTATATACCTATGGGCTTCTTAGAATTTAGCATATGCTATGCTTTACTTTACATAGTAAGTTATTTGCAAGTAGGGTGAACATTGGATGAACCAAAAGTGGGACCACCCTCCCTCCCCCTGCCACATTTAATAGACTGCATTTACAGAAACTATGGCTAGCTTAAATATGGAGCCTACTTGTTGGGTGTGTCTAAACCAGTGGTCTCAAACTCGCGGCCTGGGGGCCACATGCGGCCCACTATTTTGAGGCCCTCGGTATGCTTATCATAATCACAAAAGTAAAATAAAACAGTTTCTTGATCATATGTCCCTTTAGCTATAAATTACAATATTATTATTAAGACTTAGCCAAAAGGAAAGATTTATAAGCTATAAAGAGTTTTACCTCATGCAAAATTGTTATTTCTTTAATAAGACATTAACTATTTTTTTCTGAGGCCCTCCAAGTACCTACAAATCCAAAATATGGCCCTGCAAAGGGTTTGAGTTTGAGACCACTGGTCTAAACTAAGGCCCTCTTTTATCAAACTGTGACAGCAGTTTTTAGTGCGGGGAGCCGCGCTGAATGGCCTGCGCAGCTCCTGACGCTCATTGAGTTCCTGTGAGTGTCAAGAGCAGCGCGGGCCATTCAGCACGCCTCCCCACGCTAAAAACTGCTATCGCAGTTTGATAGAAGAGGGTCTAGGTTACAGCAGTATTTTATAATGGAACATAGACACCTAATATAATATGCATTTATTATTAAATATTAAATTTAACAAAAATTAGAGATTTTACTAGTTTATGCAACAATATAAGATATTTCAAATAAAAATACAATTTTGTGGGTTTTCAACAGAACTTCATCATCAAGATCAAGAATACAACTCAAAGGCTCATACACGAGTAAGTATCACATTATAATTACAAGAACATTTTTACAATATTTTTAAAAACAAATCCTTTGTCCTACTTTAATTAAAAGCTAAATACTTTAAATCTCTTTTCAGTTTTGTTTTCCAGGTTCTCCCACCAAGTAAGTTATTTACGTTCTCTCTGTCTTTCTATATAGAAGTGTTTATTTTGATGCGGCATTTTAAAGATCAACTGAAGGGTGGGATAGCTAGGAGAAAAAAACTAATTATCCCTTTATTTCATGGGATAACTACAGTAGATACACAAATAGAAAGAAAAAGTTATACTGAAAAGGAATCTCACACACATAGGGAGATATAGGCCCGGATTCTATAAATGTTGTCGTTGTCGGTGGCCGCCTTATAAACGGCTGATCGCATGTCAGTCATGCGATGGCGCCATATATAGAATCACAACTTCAAAAAAGGTAGGTTCCAGAAATGTAGGCGAGGGTTTTCAAGGCCTACATTTCTGGCGCCTACCTTTCACGTGAATCACGCCAGTTGTCTTTGTATTAGTTAAGTTCCTTCACATAACTTAAAACAGTTGGCATAAAAAAAATTATATGCACTTAATATTGAATGTATTTCTGACATAGTTTTGCAAGAACACAGTTACATATAGTTAATTGCTATAAACTCTACTAAAATGAATAGCACGTCTTATTATGTATATGTTATTCATTAGAAAGTCATATTGCAATACATGAAAAAAAATCCATAATTTATATATTGCAATATGACTTTATAAGTTTTAATGACTCTGAAGATAGTCAATAGTGATTAAAAATTATGTAAATTTATTTTTATAGTCAAACTGTATATAATATTAAATCATGCAGATATTCTGTATATAGTTATTGAAAAACAGCTATCCCCCAATGCTCATAGGAATTCCTATGAGCATTGGAGTATTTAGCGCCCCCAGGCCATGGTAGAATCCTGTACCGCGGCATAGTAAAAGGGGGAGTATATAACTTGTTTTATTCACGTTTCATCATGTTGTCACAAATATTAAATGAAAACAAACAAACAAAAAAAAAGGCAAGGCCCCTCGGAAGCCTTCACCTTTCACATCAGGGAAAAGGAAGCAAAATCAAAAAGGTTTCAGGTTAACAATCGGGCATAACCTGGCACAGCATCGCTTCTGATTATAATGCAAAATCTTGACATGATCACAAAATATATTTTGTGTTTTGCCAGGATTTTCAAGCATCTATGATGTATGTATGTTTCTGTTTCACAATGTGTACCGATATTGGACACATGGTAATATACCCTCTTGGGTATGGTAGCTAAGGTCTTGACCACTGAAACAACTTTTCAGACGTTTCAAACCTGCATCAATTCAACCCCTTTGTGCATAGTTTCCACACAGATATATCAGTTTTCAGCAGCTCAGTCCAGTGATCATGGATCACAGATTCCAGAAATATAATATGCTTCATTCATTCACTTACTTATTTGCATAGTTTCAAGACCTCATGGCCATCAGACCAGTGTTAAAGTTGGCTTCTTTCACATTATCTATGTCACAAGCCACCTGTGCATATGAAAACCCATCTCCCTTGCATGCAGAGCAAATGCTACTGTACCTGCTTTTCTGAGCTGTGTAGGCAGAACTTGTGATCCATATTCATTTTTGGCTATACACTTGAAATCAGTTTTAAAATCCTCTTCTCTGGTTTCCACAAAAATAAGCTGTACCACAATGTAGTTCCTGCCATTTTCTGTAATTTTCCTAAATGTAAATAATATTTATTTAGATGTTATCGCTCCCGCTGTTCAACAGTAGACAAAGAGGGGTCACCTTTGAGTGGCATCAGCAAGTAGATCAAATAAAATTCCAGCAACACAATTTATATTACAGTAATACATATGTTCTGTGCCACCATGCATAGAGTCAGCAGCATTGAGTATATATTTTGGAGGCAATCCTATAAAGAACGCCAAAAGTTAGGCCCCGTGATGAAAATTCTATAAGTGCTTCTGGGTGCCTAAATTCCATTATAGAATACTAACTTAAGTCAACATTTAGGTGTGCCCACTTAGGCCCAAATTCTTGATAGTGCGCCATAAGTTAGGCAGCAGTAGGCGCTCTATCGCCACTTAACTCAATTGGCGTAATCAGTGTACTAATTGGTTGTACCAATTAAATCACAATTTTTTTAAAAAAAATTGGAGGTGCCTAAGGGTGTCTCCTATAAGGCTGCTTATTTCCTGTCCATGGAGGTGCTTTATGATGCCTAAAGCCACTTCTGGCATTAATTATACGTACAATGGCATTAGGCATTATAAAGCACCTCCGTGGAGGTGATTCATGTGGAAGATAGGCACTGGAAATGTAGGCCTTTAACCCCTGGCCTACATTTCTGGTGTCTTTCTTCCACATAGCTGTGATCCTCTAAACGGCGCCATTGTGTGATTGACACGTGATCAGTGGCTATTTTTAAAGCAGCTGCCAATATTGGCACCATTTACAAAATCCAGGCCTAGTGCCATGTCACTAGCAAGGGTAAGAGGATATACATAAAAATAGCACTTTATGTAATGTGTAACTTACAGTATTCTGTAAGTTACATGCATACATGGTGAAATGGACGTTCATGTACTGGTTGTAAGCAGCATTAACATCGTTTTAGAAAGGTGGATGACTGAAACATCAGCGGAATAATACATGAACATAAACATCTCTGTGACAACATAGACATTTATCTGCTAGAACATATATACACTGCTGTTAGCCATTTTGGAAATACAGTTGTTTATTTCTCCTACAGTTGTCACAGAGCCTTGTAACCCATGGCAGTTTCACATGGATGGGGGGGGGGGGCAGACACCAGCCACTGGTGACCTCCCCTAATCCCTCCAGTGGATCACCTTTGTGAAACCTGAACGTCTCAAGTGGCAGGTCTAAAATTCCATTCCACACCACCAAAATATGTATTATTGTGCAATTTTAGATTAAGTCAAACCTTCAGGGCTTCATTCATTAAGCAATTTTCCCATAGGTTGAGAATAGGTAGTGGGGGGGGGGGGGTGGAGGGGAAGCATCAATGAATTAGTATGTTCACTTTAATGAAGATCACATTTAGAGTACTCACTGAAATTCCCCTTCTGTGACCCGGCTGTCGTGAAAAGAATTTCGGTCTACTAAAGTATTATTTGCCAGCCACCAAACTACAGTGCCAGAATGTCTACCAAATCCAGTAAATACTTTACAGGGTATGATAAGTTTTGAACCTGTTGAGAAAGAAATTTAATAAGAAGATATAATAAAATCTATTTATATCATATCTAATTTTATTCTTAATAAGGAAATTCCACAACACAGATAAAGAATAGAGACGTTGCTCAGTGATTTAAGTGTACTTTATCATAGGTTTCTTTATTTTATTCCCACCTTTTTTTTTGTTCTTTCTCCCAAATCAAATAAAAGCCATAACTAGTCTAATCCTAAACCCTTGTTTAAATCCTAAGTGGTTTATATTAGGGGGGGGGGTTTAGAACTTTCATGGTGCAAAACTCAATTACAGAAGGATTATTGGCTAGTGATACAGGCAGTCCCTGGGTTAAGAATGAGTTCTTAAGTCAAATTTGTATGTAACTCAGAACTTGTAGATTTTAAGATTCTTGCTGTTTACCTCTGCTCCCAGCTAACAAAAGGGGCAACTGTTCCTTCTTTTTTTTATTTATTTATTTATTTTTTATTTATTTATAACTTTTCATTATTACATACCAAGTAAAACACTTACACAGAAAGTGGGTTAGTCTGAATAGAGCTTCATAAAGTGTAAATCATATTACACCTTAACACAGTTTTATAACAAGAAAAAAAAAAACCAAGAAAATAATTTTTTGACTAACTCGCTCAAGTCCTCTTCCTACAATTCCAAGATTACACATAGGCAAGAAAGAAAAAAAAAAAAGGAAATACAATATAGTAAGATAAACTACAGGTAGTGCTGAAGTAGGAGCGGCTTACTATTGAGCACTTGATTTTCCTTCATCTAGTCGGGACAAAGCTGAAAAAGCACTTAATTGTTGAAGTTCAAAGAAAACATATTTACCAAGAACAGCTTCTATTGTCTTGTGATTAGGGTACACTATAACAGGATGGCTTCTCTTCTCTTGATCTGTTCAGAAGAAAATAAATAAGGCTTAAAACCAAAAGCGAGTACCAGGAATAATAAATCTTGTTTTATGCAGCTCTAATGAAAATTCACAAAACATAATTCTGTTATAGTATAAAAAAGATCTATCATGGTCAATCTCAGAACCTATTATATCTTTAATATTGAACTTTGTTAGACAAGCCAATTACAGATATTTTCATGCACATTTTTTGGTGTATTCATCTTTTAAGGGCATTCAATCTAGGTCTATATTTTCTCGTTCTTTGTCATTTATTTGTACTTCCATTTGGAATGAACTACCGCTCAATCTAAGAATGTATACATATTATCAAATCTTTTGCAAATATTTGAAAGCCTTTCTTTTAATAGTGTACTATTGCTTTATATCAGTAATCCTTTTGTGAACCACCTCAAACCAAAACATTGGTTTGGGGATGATGCGGTATAAGACGATGAAAGATTAGATTAGACTCTTTTCAGCACCACACCCACATACCTCCTGAAACACCTCACCCTGCAAGACAAACTCCGCTTCTCACACAGAACACTGCTGTTCGCATTCCCTTCCCCCAAAGGATGCAAATTCAAAAGATTCCTCAACGGAACACTCTTCTTTCAAGCAGGGGTCTGGAACAACACCTTAAGTGACCTAATCCTGAGCTCTCTAATATACCACACTTTCAGAAAATCACTAAAAACCCACCTTTTCGACAAATTCACCCGATCCTCCAAATCTGCATGACACCTACCTCATCTTACACACCTCTTCCTCCTACCCTATATCACATAACTGTCTTTCCATCCCTCCACAATTCTACTACCATTACATCTAATTATTTATTTATTTATTTAAAATAATTTATAACCCACTTATCCACAAATCTAGGTGAGGAACAAAAATACATGAACAATAAAAACAAACACAAATCAGAATTACAAGCAAAATGTACAAAAATAATACAAACATTCCCAAAACTTGCGCCAAAAAACCGCTCATACTGCAAAGTCTTCACCCCTTTTCTAAAATGTAAAGGCACATCAGTGTGGCACAAAAATAACAGAAGAGCATTCCAAAGCATTGGACCTGGACAGAAAGCATTGACTTCCGAAAACTCAAAAGTCGCCCCCACAGCCAATGATGGGACTTCCAAACAAATTTTGTCAGAGGACTGCAACTCACACAAAGGATGATACCACTGTAGCAGATCACGAACACTTAATGGACAATTAGACTGGAGCACTTTAAAGATCAAGCAAAGAACTTTAAACTCCACCCGCATGTCAACTGGCAACCAACAAAGCTCACGAAGTATCGGAGTGATGTGATCATATTTCGAGACATGCACAATAAGACGTGCCGCAGCATTTTGAGCTAGCTGTAACGCTCGCAACACATATTTGGGCACACCCAAATAAATAGAATTACAATAGTCAAGCAGAGGGGTTATCAACAACGTGACAACAGAATTAAAATTCTCCCCAGATAGATAGTCACGTAATCTCCAAACCAAACGCAGCTGTAAAAAATACACCAGAAATGACCTTCTTAATCTGAGCCTTAAAAGGCAATGTGGAATCAAAAACAACTCCCAGATACCTACACTGCCCTCATACTGGAACAATCTCATCTGCAAGAACAATGTCTGCTGGACAAGACGCTACTTTCTTACCGCGACCAATATACTACGTTCAATTACTAGGACCAATTACTAGGTTCAATCTACAGTATAGTGCTATTCAGGGGATAAGATTAAAAGACATGGTCCCTATTTTAAGCCTATTCTATAAAGAATAGTAGGTGTCTATTTTTATCTATAGAATACTAATAGAAGTGACAGAGGATGCAAGTATGTCTAAGCATGACCACTTATACCAAGGGATCTCAAAGTCCCTCCTTGAGGGCCGCAATCCAGTTGGGTTTTCAGGATTTCCTCAATGAATATGCATTGAAAGCAGTGCATGCACACAGTTCTCATGCATATTCATTGTGGAAATCCTGAAAACCTGACTGGATTGCGGCCCTCAAGGAGGGACTTTGAGACCCCTGACTTATACCAACTCTATAACTGCTGTAATTGCCTACTACTACTACTTATCACTTATATAGCACTGAAAGATGTGTGTAGCCCTATACATATTGACATTTAATAGACAGTCCCTGCTCAGAAGAGCTTACAATCTAACTTGGAAAGACAGACATGACATATAGGGTTGGGGATACAGAACCCAAGGTGAGAGGAGTTAGGAATCAAAAGCACCCTCAAAGAGGTGAGCTTTTAAATGGGCCTCGAACACTGCCAGAGACAGAGCCCACCGTAGGGATTTGGGCAGCTTGTTCCAAGCATACAGCGCAGCAAGGTAGAAGGGACAGAGTCTGGAGTTGGCAGCTGAAGACAAAGGCACAGACAGGAGGGACTTACTAGCTAGACATATGTGTCAGGGACGAATGAAGTTAATCCAATGCTGGTATGCATGAATGTGTATACATTATAGTAGTCTATACATGCAAAGATGTGCGTTCCACCCATGCACCCGCCCACTGGCAAAATATACACCATCAAAGTCTGACAAGTATTTTGGCACTGGTCAGTATTCTATAAGAGGTCACTTACATGTTTAAGTACCCCTTTATACATGTAAATGATTATAATGCCACCATTTATGTGCATACTTGCTGTTAAAAGATAGGCAGCTCCTTCAGTATTATGCTTAGAAATTTCCTCTCTTAAACCTACCTGGAGTATATAGGCCAGACTCTGTACAGGCTGCCGAAAGTTAGGTTCCAGTAGACGCCTAACTTAAGTGTTTAAATTGATTTGAAGTAGCGTGATAATTGGTCATGTCATTGAAAATCAATTTAAAACACATTTTTAAAAAATTAGGTGCCTTCTGGGACTGGCGCCTGGGTCCATGGTGCCTAACAGCACCTAGTGATGCCAAAGCCCCAAAGTGGGCAAGTTTAGGGGTAGTGCTAGACTTTGGTGTCAATAGGCACCACTGGCTGTAATTCTACAAGGACCCTAGGTGCCGGAAATGTAGGCCTGTAATAGCCGCAATTCTGTAAGTAACACCTGCCTGTCCATGATTGACAAGGCAGGTGCCAGGTTTTTAGGCACCTGCCTCGTCAGTCACCACTTTTCTAGGCACCTGCTGTATCAGGCGCCACTTACAGAATCAAGCCTTATGTAGGGTTACCAGACATCCGGACGGCTTTTCAAAACCCGGCACTATGTCCAGGCTTTGAAAAGCTGTGTCGGGCAAGGAGGAAGTCCGTCATGCGTGTGATGCCATCGTGTGATGACCGCGCATGTGCCGGACTTCCTCCCTGCCCGACAAGAGCAGGCAGCGGGGGTGGGGCTATGGTGGGCTTGGGGCAGAATTAGGGTGGGGGTGGGCATAACTAGGTGGGCCTGGCGGCTGGGCTAGGGGTCAGGATTTTCCAAATGGAAAATCTGGCATCCCTAAGCCCTATGTGCCTAAATTTCTGCACATGCAACCTGTATACACACATTTATAAAGTCTGTATTGAGGCATTCCCATGGGCAGGACTGGGGCAGAAGCTGGAAATAAATGCATGCTTATAAAATATCTTGCAAATGAACAGAAAATAAACTGGGAGATTTGACCAGTTGTAAATGTGTGTGGGATCACAGCGAGGTATTTTCATAGGGAACGCATTGCATATTTTCAGCATCCAGAAATTTTGCTCCCCGGTACATTTTGTCCCCGGAATTTTTGCCCACAAACATTTCACCCCCGGATGTTTCACCCCCACAATTTACTGCTTTATTAAATTGCAATATCATAATCGTTACTGACCCAGCATTGACCTCTCATTTTGCAAATGTTTGTTCATCCGAACTACTTAAGGCTACTTAAGAAGCTGTGGAACCACGGGGTGGGAGGGGATGTGCACAGATGGATCAAGCACTGGTTGTCGGGAAGACTGCAGAGGGTTGGAGTAAAGGGTCAATATTCTGACTGGCGGGGAGTCACGAGCGGTGTGCCACAGGGATCGGTGCTGGGGCCTTTACTCTTCAACATATTCATCAATGACCTGGAAAAGGAGGCAAAGTGCGAGGTTATAAAATTCGCAGACGATACCAAACTGTGCGGCAGAGTTACGACCAGGGAGGAGTGTGAGGACCTACAAAGGGACCTGGACAAGCTGGAAGACTGGGCAAACAAATGGCAAATGCGCTTCAACGTGGACAAATGCAAGGTCATGCATATAGGGAAAAAGAACCCGTTGTTCAGCTACAAATTAGGGGGGGTATTGTTGGGAGACAGCAGACTCGAGAGAGACTTGGGTGTGCTGGTGGATGCATCACTGAAGTCATCTGCACAGTGCGCAGCAGCCTCGAAAAAAGCCAACAGGATGCTGGGCATCATAAAGAAGGGCATAGCAACCAGAACACGGGAAGTCATCATGCCTTTGTATCGAGCGATGGTACGTCCACATCTGGAGTACTGCGTTCAGTATTGGTCGCCGCACCTCAGGAAGGACATGGCGGTACTTGAGAGAGTCCAAAGGAGAGCAACGAAATTGGTAAGAGGGCTGGAACACTGCTCATATGCCGAGAGGCTGGATAGGCTGGGGCTCTTCTCTCTGGAGAAAAGGAGGCTCAGGGGAGATATGATAGAGACTTTCAAGATCATGAGGGGCATAGAGAAGGTGGATAGGGACAGATTCTTTAGACTGAAGGGGACAGCAAATACGAGGGGACATTCTGAGAAACTGAAGGGAGATAGGTTCAAAACAAATGCAAGGAAGTTTTTTTTCACCCAAAGGGTAGTGGACACTTGGAATGCGCTACCGGAGGAAGTGATCAGACAGAATACGGTACAAGGATTCAAACAGGGATTGGATGGATTCCTGAGGGATAAAAGGATCGTGGGATACTGAGGGAGGAGCTGGGAGGTAACACAAGTATAGGAAGTAAATCAGGTAATGAGTATTAACTAACCTGGTCGTGCATGTGCAAGACCGGAGGGCTAGGACTTCGATAGGAAGGCAGGACTTAAATGGGAAATCAAGGTGGCAAGGGAGCCCCTTCTGATGATTCAGACAGGTCTTGACCTGTTTTGGGCCGCCGCGGGAGCGGACTGCTGGGCGGGATGGACCTGTGGTCTGACCCAGCGGAGGCACTGCTTATGTTCTTATGTTCTTAACACACCATTTTAATCTTTGTTCACTTGACCCAGAATTTTTGACCGATAAGGCCAAAATGAAATTTTATTTTTCAAATCATGGGTGTGTGTGTGTGTGGGGGGGGTCATGGGTGTGTGTGTGGGGTGTCATGATATGAAATTTTAATTTTCATATCATGGGGGAGGCCATTGCCTTTTCCCACATGACTGGGAGGAGTGCACTGGTGGCGAGGGAGGAGATTCAGATTCATCGTGGACAGTTTGTCATGCTGAAACAGCCACGATGAAACTGTCCTAGACCCTAGATTTGAAATGTGCACAATGAAAAAAAAGCTGTGTAGCCATAAAAATTTACTTGAGTAGTATTTTGAAATATTTGTTACTTATGAGCTTGACTCTTATTATTTCAAGTTTTACTTTATGTTTGTCTTTTTTCTTTTTTTTTAATTAATCTTTATTCATTTTCAAACTTACAATAAGTGTGACAATATATTCAAACAAATTAACAATAAATATATCACTTAATAATCATCAATGGTACAAATGATATGCTCTTATCTCCTGTAAATGCATAAACAAGGTTATTTAAAAAACTGCATGTTTACCAATGGTCTGTAGCTGAATGACTCTGGTGATGTTATATCGTTTTCCTCGGTGTGTGAAGCGCAGCTCACAGGTGTAGAACCCTCTGTCTGCTGGAGACACATCATTGATGTTCAGTTTATTTGAACCCACCACATATTCAAATTTCTTACTGAGCTGTGGCAAAGGTACAGATTCCTGGTTGAAAGGAAAAAGTTATATTACAGATTTACTTAAATGGAACTCAGACTTACTATGAAGCTAACTTAAGATAATTGTAATTGACTTAAAAACTGAGGGGGTAATATTCAGCCAGTCAACATTTTTTAAGCTACTGAATTCTGCTTGCAGAATTAACCATAGATATTCCATGCTAGGCCATGTCTGGGCTCCGACGTTGAAAATCCAGGTATGTGTGGTCACCCAGAAGTTAAAAGGGTATCAGCTAATATTCAGACTGCTGCCCAGTTGACTTGGCAGAAGCAGTTAAAATATTGAAAAGGATGTCCTCACTTTTTTTCCACTTACTTAAGCTGCTAGTGGACTGAATATTACCAAAAACAAGTAATGACTCTACCCAAACCTATGTTTTAGATTTCAGCCCCTTATGTTTGAGTTTGACACTACTGGTGTACAGGCAGTCCTCGGGTTAAGAACGAGTTACATTTTTTAAGCTGTTCTTAAGACAGATTTGTATGTAACTCAGAACTTGTAGATTTTAAGATTCTTGCTGCTTACCTCTGCTCCCAGCTGACATAAAAGCCAACTGCCCTGCCAGTGTTCCCTCTAAGGTACAGAATGCACAACCACACTCTGTTCTTAATGTGGTCATGCATCATTCGTGAATCTGCTGCAGGAGAAGTGTAGGAGTTTATGCCACTGGAAATACTGCTCACTGAAATCAAATGAAGCCACAACCGCATCTGTAGGTGCTTTAGACGCCACTTCTGGCGCTAGCCATGCCCACAGTGGTGTTAGGCAGCCTAAAGCACCTATGAAGGCGTAATTCTGGTGCCAATTTCTTAGGTGCTGGTGGGCACCTTGAATCTCAGCTAAAAAGTCATTTAAATGGTGTGGTTTTTTTTTACTGAGCTTGGGCGCCTAATAGCACCTAAATAATTCTGTGCCAGGCCTTTACCTTTATATATTTATAATTATAAGTATGCTGGCAACAACCACTTATGAAACTAGTTCTAAAATTATCCTATTTTTGTTTTATTTCTAGTTTCATCTTCTCATCTTCCAAAGGAATTTGTCACCATTTTTTAGTCTCAAGGATTACAACATTACGGTACTGAAGCATTTATGACTCACCCTATAATTTATAATTCATTCACAAAAATCCCTCACTACAATGTTTTATACTGTATCAGGTTTTACACTTACCAGTTTAAGTAAGTTTGCATGAAAACCTAATCATTTGTGACTGTCTCTGGGAAAACATTTTCTGCTTTTCCTTTGAAAAGGTTACATTTTCTAGAAGCTTTCATCCACCAGCTTCCACCCCCTCCCCCCCGTTTAAAACTGAAAACACTACAGTACAATAAAATACAAAGACAGCATGTTTCCTCTTTATTTATGGATTTACTAGTATTTAAGCCCGTTACATTAACGGGTGCTAGAATAGATGTGTAGACTTTTAGCACAATGGGTCGCTGAGACGTTTCTTTCTTTCTTACTTTATGTTTTTTATCTCTCTCCCTGCCCCCCTTTCTTTTTGTCTCTGTCTCCCTGTGTGTCTCTGTCTCTTCCCTGGCCCCCTGTCTTACTGTCTCTCTCACTGGCTGTCTGTCAGTCTTTCTTTGTTTCTGTATCTTCTCCCTTCGCGAGTGTGGGGCAGTTGTAGGCGCGCATGCGCACTCCTTCCGGCCACGGACATACAGAACATGCAGGTAAGAGTGCGCATGCGCCGCTTAGGGTTTTATTATCTAGTCATTAAGCCTGTTACATAAACGGGTACTAGAATATATGTCTGTCTGTCTCCCTCCCACTGACTCTCTCTCTCTCTCTCCCTGGCCCCCTTTCTCTGTCTGTCTTTCTGTCCCTCTCCCTGCCCCTGTGTCTTTCTTTCTTTCTGTCTCCCTCCCTCCCGCTGTCTGTCTGTCATTTTTCCCCATTTCCCTGTGCAGCAGCATTTCCATCCCACTTCCCTATGCAGCAGCAACAGCATTTCCCTCCTATCCCCCCCTTTCCTGTGCAGAAGCAGCAGTGGTATTTCCCGTCCCCTCCAAGTCCCTGTATAGCAATAGCAGCATTTTCCCCCACCCCCCTTTCCCTTCTCTTACCGCGATCTGGCCTGCTCCGTTCAGCCCCTCCCCTTCTTTTACTGTCGTTGTTCTACTCGATCTGGCCTGCTCCTGACCCTCCCACCACCGACAAACTTCCAGGCTCCAGCCACGTAGGCAGCACGTTAAACACGCTGCTTCGCGGCCTTCTACTGCCGATTTCCTCTCCCGCTCTGTCTCCGATGATGTCATCAGAGACGCGGCAGAGGAAATCGGCAGTAGAAGGGCGCGAAGCAGCATGTTTATAGTGCTGCCTACGCTGCTGGAGCCGGGAGGTTTGTGGAGGGTCAACGGGCGGAGTGGGGCTGCTCTCCACCACTCAGTTGCTGCCACTGTCCCACAGGGCCGCGAGTGTGGGGCAGTTGTAGTCGCGCATGCGCACTTCTTCAGACCACGGACATACGGAACACGCAAGTGGAAGTGCGCATGCGCGGCTTAGGGTTTTATTATAGAGATTCCATTAATATGATAATTTATTCTATCTGATAGGTAAAGCTCGTCACTGTTAATAGAGACTCTCTGACATGCATTTTAGAACACATTTGCTCATGGGAGTAGAAAATTCAGTTCAGTTATTCAAACTCCTCTGCCCAGCTGATGGTAGGGGTAGCCTCAATCAGTTGGAGCTCCGGAGCTGGCAGGGGAATCCCTGAATTGGCTAAGCCAGCAGCCACCACTCTCCTCTCTGCTGGCTCTTAGTTGATCATGGTTCCAGAGCCGACATCACCTCAGTAGAGGAGGAGAACCGCAGTTGAAGCAGGCAGAAGGAGTTGTGCCTAGAAATTGCTCTTCTGAGCAGGTGCCAGGCACAGTTCCTCCTCTCTTTTACAGGGCTGCTCCAAACAAATAGCTTTCATATGATTTGCATGCTATTTGAAAGCCCTGCAAAGAAAATCTCTCCCAACATGATATTTTTTACCATGTTGTTGGAACATTGTGCATCCTGCCCTTATTGACTATTTTTGCTGCTGATATGTTCTCAAAGGACAGAATCTGGACCACCAAGAACTTTTTTTCTGGCCCATGGAAGCTTGGCAATTCTTGTGGCACTTACATTTCTTCTCCACCACAACTCAGCTCTTTAAGCTTGAGCCTTGCAGTGCCAGAAGTTCATATTGGTATTATGGTTTCATGTCTCATAAGACTTGAAACTGCAAGACCAACCCAAACTTCCAGCACTACATGGATTAAGCTTGCAGAGAGCGGTGTCACGCTATAAGCAGCACAAAACTCGCCAAGCTTCTGAGGGCCAGGAAAAAAACTCTTGCTGGTCTGGAGACTCAGTGAAGGCTGGGGAGGGGACAATGCATCGTTATATTTTTTTACTATTTGACAAAACATGACAGTGTGTGTTTTGGCCCTTTAAATGTTATGAAATATAAAATGTGGCTCCCACAAGAAAAAAAGTGGGACAACCCAGTCTTAGGATGAAAAGCATAAATAAGTGTTTTTACCTTATACCACCTGAGATCCAGGTCTCTATCATTTGTAATGAAATCATTCAGGTCAGGGCAATTGATGTAACCACTAGTTAAGGTAAAAATATATTGTCGATATGCAATGTCCTGCAGGGCAACATCATTGCTCTTCACAACTGTTAAAGAAATTGCGACTTCAATACAAAATGATGAATTCCTGAAAGCAAATGCCAGACAACCTGTTCAGTTTAGATATAGGTATATTAATCCCCCTCCCCACCCCACCCCCACCCCCAAAAAAAGAAAAACCATATGCGCACACACTGAGCATATTATATGTGGAAGTTAAACTAAATGTGATGAAACTTTAATTTCATTTCAACACAGCATTCTATCTCAAATAGTTCATTCTAGTAAGAGATTATGTAATGATTGTAAAGATATTTCTTTCATAATAATAGTCACTGTTTGACAATGGGACAGATTGCCACAAACTGCTCTGTGGGTTCATCCTATATCTTCTATTTTACTGGGCAAAATATTTTTGTTCCATATGAAGGTAATCTATAACAAGGCGTCTAAGCTTTGAGGGTACATAGGTTGCACCTGTTTTATAAAGGAACATATGGGCTATGTACCTTAAAGCTACAGCCTCCGCATCCTGAGGTTGTGGGTTCAAACCCACACTGTTCCTTGCAATGCTGGGCAAGTCACTCAATCCCCCCCCCCCCCCAGTTGCCCCAGGTACATTAGATAGATTGTGAGCCTGCTGGGGCAGACAGGGAAAAATGCTCGAGTACCTGAATAAATCCATTTAAATTGTTCTGAGCTCCCCTGGGAGAATGGTATAAGAAAATCCTATATAATAAAGAGCTAACCGCGCATGCGCACTCCTATATGCGTGTTCTGTGCGGTGTAGGTCTGTGGCTGCAGGAGTGCGCATGCGCGAGTCCCCAGCCTTGGCCGCGGCTTGAGGCGTATGCGCCAGTTATCTGCATCGGGCGACAGGAGCGGCTCTGGCAGTGGATGGCAGGAGGAGGGCTCATGGTCCTGCCACCGCTGCCGCTCCTGTTCACAGCGGCCTGCACGTCGCCGACTCACCCCCTCCCGCAACAACCGCTACCGCTCCTGTTCTTCCCCTCCCTCCAGTCACTGCTGCCATTCCTATTTAAAACGGCCTGCTGAGGTTCGCGGCCGGCTGTAGCGAACCTCGCAGGCCGCTCTCCACGTGGTAGCACATTCCCTCTGACGTGATCGCGATCACGTCAGAGGGAACATGCTACTGAGGTGAACAGCGGCCTGCGAGGTTCGCTACAGCCGGCTGCGAACCTCAGCAGGCCGTTTTAAATAGGAATGGCAGCAGTGACTGGAGGGAGGGGAAGAACGGGAGGGGAAGAGGAAAAAGAAGGGCCATGGAGCAGGCAGGAAAGGGGGCTGTTCTGGTGGGAGGGTTGTGCTGAGTGCAGATAGCGGAGAGTTGGGCCAACCTCTCCTTCCTCACCGACGCCAAAGAAGCTGCAGGTCCCGCTCCCTGTCGCACTCTGAGCACTCACGATTGGCTGAAGGGTGTCGTGCCAGTGCTGCAGGTACAGGGGGATGCTTTTGTTGGAGAGGTGTGTTGGGGGGTAGACAGCTTTGCACGGGGGGGGGAGAGGGGGAAGACACAAGGGGGTCAGGGAGAGGGAAAGGGGGCTGCTTTGGGGGAAGGGGTATGCTGGAAGCAGACAGCTTAGCTCTGGGGGGGGGGGGGAATGACACAAGGACACAGGCACAAAGAATGACACACAGGGGGCCATTGAGACAGACAGAAAGGAAGACATTAAGGCAGCGTCCAAGGACAGACAGCCAGTGTCCAAGGAGAGAAAAACAAATAAACATAGACAGACAGACAGCGGCAAAGGGGAGAGAGAGAAAGAAAGACAGACACACACATCTATTCTAGCACCCGTTAATGTAACGGGCTTAAAGACTAGTGAATAAATAAAATAGTAGACGCCCACATTTATATCTGTTCCGAGGCAAGCCCAAACAGACCACTTATGGATGTACAGATATGCACATATCATGGAGCCCTACTCCAGTTCCACCCAGAGGCTGGAACAATATGGTGCCCAGTATGAAAAAGAAGAGAAAGGCAATGACAGACAATGCTTATGAAATGGAAGTGCCCTAATAGAAACATAGAGAAATGAAGGCAAATAAAGACCATATGGCCTATCTAGTCTGCCTATCCATGCCATTTACTATCTTTTCCTCTCCCTTAGAGATCCAATGTACTCATCCTTAAGATGAATGGTTCAAAGTTGGCTCGGTGATTAACTATCATCCATGAGTACTACTTTAAATATATATATATATATATATATATAGTGAAGATAAACTAAAATTTGCTGTGAAATTTAATATTACTATTGGAAGAAAATATAATTAATCCATGTGACCTTTGACGAAGTTTTGCTGTTTGGAAAAATTGGTACAGCAAGTAGCACTGCTGAGGTCTATGATTATAATACTGATTATTTAGAAACCAATACTTGTGGTGAAAATATTGTTACTAGAGGTTTCAAAAAAAAATATAAGCCAGTAGAACTATCATTTTATGATATGGACTTTCATAAGCTGCCACAAAGTCATCCATGTCCTTTGTTTTTCCACAAAAGACACCAAAATATAAGTTGGGCATGCCCTGGGACATTGCAGGAAAGTTAACTCCCTAGACTCCACCAAAAATATATAAACCTCAAATCTAAATTTTTAAGATAAGGAATACCCTCAGTGTGAGTTTGAAAGCTTTAAAGTGCGACTCAAAGAGCAGCTCTGGTGCTTAGAATAGCAAAGCCAGCAAACACTGAGCAGAGATTACCACTCACTGCCAGCCGCACACCATCTGAGGACTGCACTTTAACTTTGGTCTGATCAAAAAAAAAAGCTACTATTTGACTACAGCACCTTTATTCAGCTAAGTAACTGGAGGGACAAGTGACTAATATTTTCATTCTCTGTTCAAGTCAGTGGGTTAAGCATTCGGGGCATTGTAGGACAGTGAACTTTGTGTCTTCCACTTTTATATAGATTTATTTATTGCACACTGTTTGCACTTGACTTGCACTTTAAAGATTTCAAACTCACGCTGATGGTGCTCCTTATCTTAAAAATTTAGATTTGAGATTTATATATTTTTTGTGAAGTCTAGGGAGTTAACTTTCTTGCAGTGTCCTAGGGCATGCCCAACTTATATTTTGGTGTCTTTTAAGGATATTTTGTCTTGGGGGTTTTGCTATAGTAACTTTGTTTTTCCCCAATTCATAGTTTGGACGTTTCAGTTTGTATAATGGATGTTCATACGGGATGTGGCCAACACTTAGGTATCCATTTCTCATGTATTTTAGAATAGGTTGCATGCCAGCAGATCCTGTTCCAGAATTCATGAGAAATGAATGTCCATAAATGAAATATTGACTTGGACATCTTTATTCTGAGTTGGATGTCCTCTCTAAAAGCTGTCTCTACATCTCCAAGAGGTTAGAGACAATTTGGAGGCAGTCCAGAAGACTTATCAAAATGGTGAAGGGTCAGT
Organism: Geotrypetes seraphini; assembly: GCF_902459505.1. Taxonomy (NCBI): domain Eukaryota; kingdom Metazoa; phylum Chordata; class Amphibia; order Gymnophiona; family Dermophiidae; genus Geotrypetes; species Geotrypetes seraphini. The sequence goes on along the minus strand of NC_047089.1, from coordinate 146,817,292 downwards.
GCCAAAAGGCATATGAGCTGAGATGGGAAGGGCAATTCTATTATAGTAAAGGGGGAGGCAGGGGGGAAGACCACCCTGGGCACTGTCTTCACAGTGGTGCCTCTCTGCCTCCCCGCATACCTCTTTAAATGTTCACCAGTGCAAGCAGCATCTTCCATTTGCTGTTTGTGCCAGCCTCGATTCCCTTCTGACGTCACTTCCTGGTCACAGGACCAAGACAAGACATCAGAAGGGAGCCAAGACTGGTGTGACTAGCAGGTGGAAGATGCTGCTTGCACTGGCAAACATATCAAGAGATATGTGGGGGACAAGAAGGTGCCCAAGTGGCAGGGAAGAGTGGGGGGTGCACATTGTGGTGATTCCTAGCGCCACTCGCCCCGGGCACCAACTTCCCTCACTATGCCACTGATAACAGGGCACCTATATGTACATATATATGTACACCACTAGCACATATAAATGTATGGGTAGGTATACACATATATAAGTAAATGGCTGCAAAGAGACTAAGCACTATGCCATAAAAGTGCACATAAGTGGCATAGCACATAACTGCAAAGTGTTCACGTGGGCAGAGAATGACCCACCTATGTAATGTACAGACTACAGTAAGATACATGTGCTCATGCCAAATGTAAGACACACCACTGACAGGTTGCACTAGTATTCTATAATGGAATCTGGGCACTGATATGTCATTAAAGCACAGGCTCTCAACCATATAGCATCAAGGTGCTGAAAATGATGCATCCAGTTATGTGATTTCCCCCTGAACTGCCAACCATTCTCAAGAGGAGGGGAAAGACTGGGAGATACAGAGAAATTCAAATATCTCAAAAATTTAAACAAGTCCCAAGAAGTGGCAAAGCAGTGATATTATATATCTGTAAACTACTTTCCTGAGTTAGTGATAAGTGGTATATTAACTTATCAAATCAAACCAAACATTATACTGGACATGAATTTGGGCAGATTGGTCCTTATCTGTTCAAAGTGATAGAAACAGGTTTGGGAATTGTAATGTTTCAGTGGCAGTTCTAAACTAAATGGATTGGGCTGACATGGTGACCACACTGTATTCAGTGTTGCTACCTATATGGATGAAGGCATTGAATATACAGATTACGTTAAATACCATGGATGGAGTTTAACTTGTCAGTCACTATACTGACTAAATGGTGGACCCAATATGAATTGCACCAGTTCTAAATTTAAAGAGAGATCCCTCATCCCTCTGCATTACCCAGGTATCCCTTTAAGTTAAAACCAAAAATAAACCATAGGACTTTCTCTCTCCTTCTTTTTTTGTTACAAATCTTATACATGAGTAGCTGCCATTTTGTTTTAACTAGGCTACAGTAAGATAATTTTTAAAGCTATTTCTGAGGGGTAAAATAGTGTTTTGCCTACCTTATACATGGGAAAATAGGCACTTGCATAATGCCATTTCCCATGTATTTTTGCCTGCTATAGGGGGAAGCATTCCTATGGAGGGATTTTGAACTACACACACGGGGTAAATTCTATATATGGTGCCTAAAAAAATCAGTGCCAATAAAGAAATGCTGACAAGATTCTATAAACCGCACTTAAAGTTAGGTATTGATCTTAGGTGTAAGTACTAGACTATAAACCATGCCTATATTTAGGCACATCCATATGCACCAAATGAAACATGGTGCACGGATGCCCCATATTCTCTGATTATGCATGTAAATTTGAGGAACGCCCCCAAATCCACCCATAACCCTCTCATTTCTGCACCACCTTTTTAGCACTGCATGTAAATTTTAGGCATGGATCCCATACCTAAAGTTACATGCATAAATTTAAATTAAATGCAATTAGCATTAATTGCATGTTAAAAAGCCTGTTGTCAGCACTAATTAGATTGCTATTCAATTAAGTTATGTGCGTAAATTGGGCATGCACCCAAATTTGCATACACAACTCAAAGCGCCATATATAGAATTCAGGGGATAGTTTTGAGTTTTCATAAATATGCACATAATCCACTTGGATGCAGGTGTGAGTGCGTTTGGGTATTTTGGTGGGACCATTTTCAAAGAAAAAGTATGCATGCCATCACTTTGAAAATCCAGCAAATTATGTGGGGGTGAAAAGTTATGTGTGTACCTTTCACCCAGGTGGACATTTATGAAATTAGTTCTTTAAAGCTACATGATGATTAGTAATAGTGCACATCATACTCAGCTTGAATATCAATGCTCCTAAGTTCTCAGCAGGCATCAATTTTCCATTAATTGCAAGTGAGAATGACTGTGGCATTCACAAACTCCTTCGCTTTCTTGGAAGTGTCTGATTTATTGATATGCATACCTTAAAACACAGGCATAGTATCCAGAGTCATCCATTGTTGCTGGAAGAAACCAAAGTAAATCTTCTTGAGCCTGGATCCTAGAATCCACTCCGTTGATTTCATTTTTAGAATCATTTTTGTACCATGTCAGATGGAGACTGAGGTTGGAAGCCATGTTGAAGTTCAAGTGATAGTGCTGGAGGATGGGGCATTTCAGAGCAGCAGGTTCTCCTTGCTGGACAGCATAGTCTTTAAAGTGCATGATACGCTCCCGGCACTGACCTAAATTAACCAGAGAAGTCCTTATGCTAATTTTGTTCCAAATAGATGGCAAACATTATTTATTGAACTGATAATTGCAAAATTCATTCATGTCTATATTCAACTGGAACATGGTACAGGAAATATGGTCTACTCTTTTGGCTCCACTAATGAGCCTAGCAGCCGTATTCTGCACCAGCTGCAGACTAACTTTACTGGATCCAAAATATGAACGTGGCAAAACAAGGGCCATGGACATCATTGTAGTATCCTAGGAATATCCATGTCATAAGGTGAATCTTATCCAAGTAATACCTCACCAAAAAACAATCGTTTATAAGCTAGTGGACTTCAGCGGCTAAATTCAGGTATATAATTCATAACCATGAAGAATCATTTAACCAAACTGTTCATCAGTCCTTATAAATTTTACATATTTAAATATATCATTATATTTTCATAGTTTCCATCTTTAGTTATTTAACCCTCCCCTTTTACTAAACCATGGTAGAGGTTTCTACCATGGCCCAGAGCGCTAAATGCTTCAACGCTCATAGAATGCCTATGAGCGTTAGAGCATTTAGCACCCCAGGTCGCGGTAGAAATCTCTACTGCATCTTAGTAAAAGATGGCCTTAGTTAATTACTCAAAGTACTCATCTTAACTTGTCATCATTTTAACTTGTCAGTTAAAATGGGAAAAATCATTGCCTGATAGCATGTTATAAGATGGGAACATACGGCCATTTGGAGTGGAAGAGTAGACTAATGGTTAGAGCAGCAAATTGAGAACCAGTATAAATCACACAGCAGCTCCTTGTGTTCTTGGCCAAGTCATTTAACCCTCCATTGCTTCAGGTATAAATCGAAACTCTACCCCAGTTCATATCTACCAATCATATCATGGTGCATACTTTTATGCTAGTTGGAATTTTATGAGAGAACATTTATGGCCTGTAAACCAGCCTTTAACCCCTATAATGATGTGGAAAATTACCCCATGGAAGACAGTGAAGGTGACCAAAAGGGCTAGGATACTTTTATTCTTCAGTTAAAAGATTTAACACGAGCATGTTTCGACCCTATGGCTTGCATCAGGAGTCTCAATGCAGATAGTAAAATTGATGTCCCAACAGCTAGTGCTTTTGCTTGACAATACAGTTTTTCAGCCATTCAACAGCCAGAGAAGCATAGGTCCATTTTCTACCATAAGGTAACTGGTTAAGATTTGGTTTGAGAAGTTTTGGAATGGCCACTCATAAAAGTATTCCAGCACTTTTGATCACCTTCACTATCTTCCTTGTCTACACTTGAGAAGGTGTTTTCTCCTGTTTCACTATGGAAAATTACCCTAAATATGTATAAACTCTCCATGAATTTTCAGCAGCAGTAGGTTTATAGGGCCTGATTCTATAAATGGTGCCTACGTTAGGTGCTACTAGGCTCCCTAATCATGGATGACTAGTGATGCTTAACTAAAATTCACATGCAACTTCATTGTTCTTTAATAAGTTAAATGGTGTGGTGTGAGGTAGGTGCCGGTAAATATACCAGCGCCTACTGACTTCTAAGACTACTTAGGCACTGCTAGGCATGATTCTATAAACGGCACTGTGCAGTTGATTGACAACTGCCCGGAGTAGTGTTGTTTATAGAATCAGGCCCATAATAGTGCTCAAATTCTAACAAATTTGCCCCAGAATTATCCAGAAAGTTCCAGGGTAGAGCATGAGCATTCCCCCTAACTCTACTGTGTGGGTGGTTGATGCTGTTCAGACATGATTCAGATAGCTATGTAGTTTAATACAAGACAGTTAAACAGCTGTAGTGGAGGAGCAGCCTAATGGTTTAGTGCAGTGGGTTGAAAACCTGGAAAACTAGGTTTGATTCTCACTGTAGCTTCTTGTAACTTAGGACAAGGCACTTAACTGTCCATTGGCCCAGGTACAAAAACAGACTGTGAGCCCACTAGGGAAAATACTTGCATATAAAATCAAATCCATAACCTTTTGACCCCCCCTTAATTAAACTATAGCTATATGGATAGTAGTAGTGGCCATGGTTGTCTACATACTGTATATTCAGTGACCTGGTTTCTACAGATGATGGCAGTGAATATAAATTAAATAAACATTATTGACAGCCTTTAAAAATGCTAACCATAGGGTTTAAATATTGTCCCGATATTCCTTTCACCGGAAGGGATTTGATTTTTATGAGTCCTGGCTAGCAGACTGGACTTTTACCTGTCGTGTCCAATCGATGAACTGTGACCGCAACCACATCCTGAAGGTATATGCTGACCACAGCAAATAATAAGCATGGTGTTGTCTTCAGTTGAAATAGAAAACAAAGGTGGGAAAAAGCAACAACTATTTAAAGTATAGAGATATGAGAAATGGAAAAACAAACAAAAAAATACCAACCACCCACACAACAAAAATGTCTTAATTATTACCTTGTCTCCAATTTTAAGATTTATTTCCGCTTTACTCTTGATAGTTTAACTATATATGAGAAACCATGCTGAATCAGACCACAGTCCATTTGTCTTATCTAGCATTAATGGATTGTAAATGAATCCACTGTTCTGTTTATCCACTGCCTTCTCTCTATATTCTTGTAATAGATACGGTAGCTACATCGTAATTAGATGATCTCCGCTTAATATGTTGTTTGTTTGTTTTATAACTGCATTGTAACTCTTTTGAATTGTAAGTCGCCTTGAACCTTGTTAGGCATAGAGCAACCCGGAAATTGCAGATTAGATTAAAGCTAGTCATCCTCTCTCTGACAGTGGCCAGTCCTGGTCACAAGTACCCAGTAGTTCTTAAGAAGTCAATCTGTTTCTCATAACTCATTTCCAGGGATGCTCGACAGTTCTCCCAATTTTACCTGACTGATAATTTTTATGGGCTTTTCCTTCAGGACCTTATGCACATTCTTTTTTAAATACAGGTATACATTTACACCACCTCCCAAGTCCATTATAGCCACAATTCCTGCAGGATTTAGATTAGTATTTTATTAGATGCCTATGGAGTTCATAATCGAAATGAAAATGTCCAAAAACCTGCCCAAGTTGGCACTTGGATGACCTAAAAGACAGGTTGTTCAAGTGCCAATAATCTGAAATGGGTTTTTAGACATATTCAGAGACTTTTTAGGCCTCTGAATCCCGCTTTGCGCCCAGAGCTCAGAGAAGTGGTTAGGGCGGGAGGTGAGTGGGATGTGGGCCACCTAGACTTAGTTGTCCTGCAGGGATAATCGAAAGTTTAATGAGACTGCCTAGATGGAACTTGTATTGTATGACTTAGGCGATGTAAAAACAGGTCTAAGTGCCCAGAAGGTATCCAAAGTGACCAGATAACCACTGTAGATACAAAGTACGGACCCCCCACACACTCCCCCAGTGATTACTGACCCCCTCACACCACCATAAAAATCAGAATAAAAGCATACATACTTGTCTTCAGAACATCAGCACCTGGCATAGGAAAGCCTAGTAGCTAGAGCTGCACAGAGGTGGCTTAAGAAGTCTGGGGGGTGAGCTAGTGAACCATAGAGAGGAGGATCCAGGTCCATAAGTCATTCTAACCACATTCATGTGGAAAATGTCAGCCCATCATAAAAAACCACCAAACTCCAATCTAATGCCATATAAGTGCCACCTGCAGCCATAAGGGTTATTGGGGTTGTAGATAGGTGGGTATAGTGGGTTTGGGGGGTATTTTGGGGGTCTCACAATGACCTGCAAGGGAGTTGTGGTAAGATGTTTATGTGGCACCCTTTTTGTGAAGTTCACAACAGTACCCTGAAAGGTACCCTACTACTCTGTTTTCATGTCTGGTTGGCTAGGCCATCACTTTGTTGGCCCCTCCCATGTCCAAAAGGTCTTGTTCTGGGCATTTGGGACTTGGACAATTTTTTTGATGAGAATGTGGTATAAAGATAGACGACTTGGCAGTCTGGACAATCAAATGGCTGGACGTAGAAGTAGACGATTTTCAGAAAAAAAATAATTTTGGACGTATTTTTCGAGAATGGACTTTAGACGTGGCCGACTTTGGGTGACTAGTGCCTTTGACCCAAAACGTACTTAATTTCATTTGATTATGCCCCTCTACATGTCTTTATAAAATAGGCCCAAAATGCACCCTTTTTTAGCCTCTCCACCTCATTGGCCTATTATAAAATTGCTCTCCTGATCTCGTAAGAGTATTCTTCAAGATTTTACAATCTTCTTGTTTTAATGACTTCGAATAATATTGTGTCATTCAGAAATTTGATCAACTCACTGTTCCTTTTTTTTCAGATAATTTGTTGGTTATTTTAGAAGCTATGAGCTTGTTTTCAATGTCTGAAAATTGGCATTTAGATATTGCAGGAACATCCAAATCCCAATTTCACAAAGACAAGATACAGATATCTAACACTGCAGTACATCCATATGACAAGGGCATGACTAGGGAGCCCCCAAAATATGGATGTCAAACTCCAATCAGAAAGGGAAGGAATGTCCATGCCTAAAAATATGGATGTTGTTATTTAGATCTTATCACATCCAGGCCATAGGTTGTTGACAGGCTAACGTGGAAGTAATGAAACTTGGCAGTTTAGGATTGGTCCATCTTGATGAGGATTGCCATGGGAGTTGGTCCTATGATGTAAAGGCCAGCATACACAACCCATTCTCTGATAGGCCCATTAAAGGGGAGTCTCAGCAGACTTTCCCTCTGACCACCTTCATGGGTGTACATAAGTGTCCCAGATCATCATGACTTTAACATAATGATTGTGTTTTGTACATCTAGCCCTGAATCAAGCTCAGACACCTGGGTCTCCATGGGAACCACAGACTGTACAGATAGGCAGGCTCCTCTAAAACTGTCAGATCATGGGTTCCAGCAGGTTCTAGAAGTCTAAGGAAAATTAGGAAAAATCTTTCAAATATAGGCTACACAGTACATACTTATGCAGATGGCATATTTCTACCTTGTCCACTTATGGAAGTGACTATAAATGTTCCTGAATATATCAGTCAAGTTATAGGCAAAGTTGGGCTAGGAAAAACTTTTTAAAATTGATTACAGCTAAGAAAATACTTATTGTTTTTGGAAATTATGAGAGTATCTGTATGAATGAAATAAAGTTAATATCTGTTGAAGTTTTGAGAATAGATAATGCATCTAGAATCTTAGGTGTAATCCTGGATTCTGATTTAGAATTAAATCATCATATGATAATGCTCTCAAAAAGGTTTTATTCTATCTTCAACAACTGAGAGTTATAAGATCTATCTTGTCACAATCCAGTCTTTCAGTACTTTGTCAATTGATATTATTGCCATATTTAGATTACTGCAATTCTATGTACTATGGAGCTCTGAAAAGGTTCTTACTAATATTTTTGGCTAGAAAATTTGAAAGGGCTTCACCTCTTTTGTGCAAATTGCACTGGCTTTTGATTAGATACAGGATTAAGTTTAGGGTATCATATCTAGTACATAAGGTTTTATGTATGCTAATTTTATAACTACATGGAGTAACTGTAGCTGTAAACCAGTTTCCAACTGCTTTTAGAGTAATTAACAAAACGATCACAGAAGTTGACTCTTCCTATCAGGCAGTTCAGATGTGGAACAGTCATCCTTTAGAAATAAGAAGCCTTAAATCATATATTATTTTTCGTAAAGTTTTAAAGACCTACTTTTTTGATAAATGTTATTCTTGATATTTTCTCTTTGTGAAATATAATTTTGAAGTATATGTGCCTCTTTTAATGTAGGGGGGGCAGGGCCGGATTTAGATGAAAAGAGGCCCTAGGCTATTCCACTTATGAGGCCCTTTCACCTCCCATTTTTAAGTTTGTAAATTACAGGAGAGATAATAAAATACATCATTACTGTGATATATATCAGTATGTTAAATGAAACATGTTGTTATTGGTGCTAACCTTTATAAAAAATGTGACACGGATAATAAATAAAAAAAAGTCGAGAACACTTATTTGGACGTTTATTCTCAGCACCATATATAGTACTTGTAACAATAACTAATCAAACATAACACACAACATTGCCCCTTCCTATGTCCATAGTGCCCCCAGTGCATCCTTCCTCACCTCACCCCCCCCCTCCGATGCCCGCCTGCCTCCCATCCCTCTTCCATTGAACACCCCCCATGCCATCCTGCCTGTCTGCCTCCCTTCCCCCTTCCACTGAAACACCCCCCCCCCATGCCAGTCTGGGCCACCCTGTCCTGACGGATCCACGTTTTGCCTCTCTCCCCGCGGGGCTGGACTTTGCCCAGCTGTTTCCGGACTGACGTCTTTCCCTCCCCGATCCTCCTCCCAGGGCGAGAAAAAGAAAGAGAGAAGCCGATTTGGCGCCCCGTTGCGGCCGGAGCCGGTTCCAATCCCGAAGCGTAGAATTTCCCCTTATTTTCGGTTCAGTGTTTTAGTGTTCACTGTTTTTAGAATAGTGTAATTTTAATTTTGCTAACAATTTGAATGTAGGCCGCTCTTGATCTTGAGGCCCTAGGCTGAAGCCTAGTTAGCCTATAGGAAAATCCGGCCCTGAGGGGGGGTCTTCTTGACTCCCACTCTTGTATCCCATTGTCACAGGAGTCTGTAATCAGTCATTGTGCACAGCATACAATATGAAAGGCCGCTGAAAAGTTTTCAGCCCAACCAACAAAGTTGGGGCAATCTCCAAAGGCTATATACATAGTTCAGCGATTTTCCACTTTTTATCATTCTGTATTTTATGGATGGAATGAAAAAGATGGCATATCGCTGGACTAAGGGCTCCATTTACAAAGCCGCACTAGTGGTTTAACGCGCGTAATAGCGCACACTAAACCGCTGGCTGCGCTAGCCGCTACCGCCTTCTCTTGAGCAGGCAGTAGTTTTTCGACCAGCGCGGGGGTTAGCGCGTGTTGAAAAGTCACGTGCGTTAAACCCGTTAGCGTGGCTTTGTAAAAGGAGCCCTAAGTGTATAGCCCAACTTTGGTTGGGCTGAGAACTTTTCAGCGGCCCCTCATATAAGCCTAATACACTTTTCTGATACTATAATTATAGTATTTTCAAAACTTAAGCTCCTTTTACTAAGGTGCTGTAAAAGATTTAGCATGTGCTAAATGCTAAGCAGCCTATTATATTCCCATGGCTTTCATAGCATTTAGCGCACACTAATTGTTAACACACACCAAATCTGTTAGCGCACCTTAGTAAAATGAGCAGTTAATTTCCAATTACATGAAACTCTTAAAGCTGAACACACAGAAAAAAAAGTGTTGCCCTTCCACTATAGCAATCATCATTCAAAAACATAAAACTTGACTCCATGCCAATTCATTACTACAGTATTTCTTCTTACCATGGTTGCTTTGAGATTTTCAAAGTTAAATTGCCTGAGTTGAATCCAGCAGTTTCCTTTGAGATAGCTTCTGAGGAGGAGATATAGTGCTGTTAACCAAATTTAGGTGCTAGTGTCCACTGCTCTGTGTGTTCTGGTTCTCCTAGGGGCAATCTATTCCCTTTCCTTCACTCCTTTAAGAGCTCTGCTCGTTACAGAAAGATATGTGCAGGAAGCTGTATGAGCTTTATTATACTTAGCAACCTGTGCTTAAATATATATGTGTCTCCAGACAAAGCGGAAATGCTTTTGACATTGCCCAATTAGCTTTGTGTCAGAGTTAACGTTTTGGAGACACACTTTCAAGTTCCACAGAGACGCTGCATCCACATTGCCCAAATGGGGAAATAACAAATTTAAAAGAATCTAGCTTCCTCATTAGGACGGTTCTGAATATTTTTTTTCTGACATCCAATATAGGATAGTAATGCTCAGAAACAAATAATTAGAAACAAAAATAGAATTGTATACAAATTTTTTTTCAGTTTTTAGTTATGTGATCCATTTCATTCATTTTCTAGTAATTTAGAATATATAAATTCTATTTTTATTTGTACATTGCTTACCTAAAAGAGTGTACCTTCCTTTGACATTAAATAGGAAATCAACATTTTGTTTAATTTCATTTAAAAAATAAAACAAATTAAAATTCATTTGCTTTTCCTGTTTGCCTAAAAAATTAAAAAGAAAAAAAGCAACAACAACAACAGGTACAGCCAACCCCAGGGCCTCCTCCCCATGATGAAAAACCTTCATGCCACAAAATGTAAGAAGTCCCTTCCCCCACCTTCCTGGCACCGCTTATCCCATCTCTGCCTCAATGTAGTTTGTGAACATGGAAGCAGCTAATCCAAAGACAGTGCCATTCGGAATTTCTGTCATACAGTAAAATGACACTAACCTCATGCCCCCTTCTGCCGTTTTGAAAACTTTTGGAGTCCTTTTACTAAGCTTACTTAGCAAACCCGTATACAGTACTCCCCCCAAATTTGCAGGGGTTCCATTCCGCAAATACGGTTTTTCAGCTGATCAAAGGCAGGAGAGGGCAGCTGGGGTACCGGCGGGTGCTTAAATTGTACTTACAAAGCTGGGCACATTTTCTGACCGCCTCTTCCTGGTACTAAAGTCATAGTTACACCAATCAGGAGCTGCTTTGATATGCCAGATAGCGTGTCAAAGCAGCTCCTGATTGGTGTAACCATGACTTTAGTACCAGGAAGAAGCGGTCGGAAAATACCGTGAATTACTGAGGCCACGATTTGCGAACTGTGAATTCGCGGGGGTTTACTGTATATTATTACTACTACTAATCATTTCTAGAGCGCTACTAAACCTATGCAGCAGGTACTTTCTTGTTCCTAGTGGGCTCATAATTTAAGGTGGTTTTTGTGCCTGGGGCAATGGAGTGTTGAATGACTTGCCTAGGGTCTCAAGAAGCTGCAATGGGAATTGAACCCGGTTCTGCAGGATTTCAGCTCACTGCATTAACCACTGAGCTACTCCTCCACCTGCTAAGCCCATTTCTAGTGGGGCTGCAAGAAAGGCAAATTTTTATATCTTTTTCTGGCCATGCACTAATATTAGCATTCCTTCAGATACACAGTACTAAAAATAGTCTCAAACACCCTTTAAACAGATCTTCAGAAGTGCCTCTCATGAGCGATACTTTTGTGCTTCACAAGAATCAACAAACTGAAGTTGTCATATGATCTGTTTTGGATTTTTTTATAAACTTTAATTTTTTTTCTTTAGACTTAATTCTTATGTATTTATATGTTTATATGTAAACTAGTGTTTAAGCCCGTTAGATTAACGGGTGCTAGATGTCTCCTGCTTTTGAACTTGGGCAGGGGCAGAGGCAGAGCCGGGGCGGGAGGGAGTGACGGTGGGAGAGCAATTTCAAAGCCTCAGCAGCGGCGGCTCCTTGACCAATCCGCGCTTACAACGTCCCCACACTTGCGGTCTGGCTGGCTCCCCCACCAAAGCCCTTCGCAGCGGCAGCCCCTCCCGCATCCGTCCCCACGACCCAAGCCTCTCCGAAGACCGGCTCCCACGAAAATGGTACCCCTCTGTCCAAAGCCGTGGCAGCAGCCTCCCTCAAGACACATTTCAAATCTGACATATTGTAATCACAAAACAGAAAATAAAATTATTTTTCTTACCTTTTGTTGTCTGGTCATTATTCATATCATGTAGGGGTCCCAGGCTATGGTTGGCTTTTGATAACTCGCTTGCCAGGGCCCCTTCTTTCTTCTTCCCTCCCTCCATCCCGGCAGCTGAAGACAGGCACCTCCCCCCAGTGGTCTGAGACAGGAGGGAGCAGTTAGGAGAGGGTCTGAGGGCAAAGAGGGGCTCAACAGCGCACAACTACCTTTCCTTCCTTCCCTCCATCAAGTGCAGTGCAGCTCCACCAATGTTAAAAGGAGCCGCGTCGAAATCGGAGGCCTGCCACTGCCGTAGCACATTCCCCTCTGCCTTGGTCCCGCTCCTTCTCTGACCTATGGGACCGCGGCAGAAGGAATGTGTTACGGTGGAGGCAGGGCTCCAATTTCAAAGCAGCTCCTTTTAACATAGGCGGAGCTGAACTGAAGGGAAGGAACGGTGGGGCCGGGTGAGGAAGGCCGCCTGCTAGGTAGGGGGACAACAATGGCGCTTATGCTCAAGCCCCCGCCGCAGCTCCTCTCTCGATCCTGGTGCGGTTCGAGAGAGGAGTCGTAGCGGCGGCTTGAACATAAGCGCGATTGTTGTCCCCCTACCTAGCCGCGAGGCTGCGGCGGGGTTTCCATGGCAACCCGATCGCGGATCTCAGTGTAGGGCCGGGTCTGGCGGCACTGTGTAGGGCGGAGGCGGGACCTCAGCACTGCACCTGTGGAGGGGATTGACTGGTGACGTACAACCCGCGCATGCGCACTAAAAAAAACGGGACAGCTCAGGGAACACGATTTTTTTAGTGCGCATGCGCGTCTACCATTTTATTATATTAGATTTAAATCATAAATGTAGCCAGCTTGTGCTTATGCTGCTGTAAATTTCAACATTAGATGGGGGACAAATCTTTCCAACGTGTTTCACCTTACGGCTTCTTCAAGGAGGTCCCCTACAAATGGAGAACTTTATTTTATTGATACCATATTCAATCTACAAACTTAAACTAAGAGGCATTGTACTTAATTTACCTTATTCACTTTGCTCAGTGCCGTCCCGATGTATGCTGTCTATATCAAGGATGGTGTTGTCGTCTATTTACTGCAATTTAAATCTCCCTTACCCTTTAGGTCATAGTCTCCATCCAATTGGCAACATTCACTCTATTTCCTGTCAGTGTCACTGTATTTAAGGAAAATATCTATTGCTGCTCTTTGAAGTTTAATTGCCTTTCATAATACTTCTAAAGATCACTTCTGAAGATCTGTTTAAACAGAGTTTGAGACTATTTTTGGTACTGTGTATCTGAAGGATTGTCAAAAAATATAACAGTACAATCTTTGCAGAAAACGGTTGTAGGAATATAACTAATATTAGCATTATCATATAGCCATTTTGAAAACAATTGCTCATCACTTCCTGTTTTGGAGGTGCTAAGGCTCCCACATTATAGATGAGCTAACAAGATAAGGGGGACTTCATCAAGTAGGGTTTAGATTTAACGCACCGTAATGTGTGTTAAGGAAATTAGTCAGTGGCATACCTAGCATATGTGACACCCAGGACACATCATTTTTTGACACCCCACCCAATCTGTATGAAAAACATGATTTTTAGTAACAATCCACATGTCACAAATGAATACCTAGGAAAAGGCAGCATCTTATATACTGCAGTGAGCAGTACTTCAATAAACCCATTGTAAAACTAAACAAGCCAGACTAGTACAGATCAATCCTTCTTTCGCTGATTGTACCAACTTTCGCTGTTTGTCCAGCCCTTATTTATTGTAAACCGCCTCGAACTACTACAGCTTTGGCGGTATATAAGAAATAAATTATTATTATTATTATTATTATTACACAGTCAATCCTAACAGAAAACCATGTCTTTTTGAACACACAGAACACAGAAAACACTTTCACCTAGTATGTAATCACAAACTAAACCCTCCCCCTTTTACAAAACTGTAGTGTGGTTTTTAGCCACAGTGGTAACAGCTCAGAAGCCAATGCTAAAACGCTCTACAGTTTTGTAAATGGGGAGATAGAATAAAAATACGTAGACAAAGGTTAAACTGAAGCACCAAGAAGCTGGACTCTGCTTACAATGCAACATCACAGAAACAGCGATGCATCTCACCTAAAGCAAAAAATAAATAAATAAATATAATTTTTTTCTACCTTGTCTTCTCTAGTTTCTGCTTTCCTCATTTTTTGGTCACTCTCTTCCTTTCATCCACTGTCTACCTCTCTCTGTCCCTTCTATATGGCATCTTCTCTCTTTCTATTCTCGTTCTAGAAACTTTATGCATCCTCCTTTCTTTTCTCACTTTACCTCCATTAGTCTGGCATCCATCTTCTCCCTTCCCTCCTCCAATGGTCTGGCATCTCTCCTTTCTTCTTCCCTTCCTTCTCCCACACCCACATGGTCTGGCATTTCACTCTCTCCTCTCCCTTCCCCCCACTTCCATCAGGCTCTGCCCCCTTTCTCTCCCTCCAACCCAATTCCATGCAGTATCCTTCCCCTTTATGTCTCTTTCCCCACAATTCCATCAGCATCTGCCCCCTTCTCTCCCTCCACCACGCTTCCATACCACCCTGACCCCCTTTCTCACCCTTCACCATGATTCCATATCACCCTTATCCCCTTTCTCACCCTTCACCATGATTCCATACCACCCTGACACCCCTTTCTCACCCTCCACACCCTTCCATACCACCCTGACCCCCTTTCTCACCCTTCACCATGATTCCATACCACCCTGACCCCCCTTTCTCACCATCCACACCCTTCTATACCACCCTGATCCCCTTTCTCACCCTTCACCATGATTCCATACCACCCTGACCCCCTTTCTCACCCTTAACCATGATTCCATACCACCCTGACCCCCCTTTCTCACCCTCCACACCCTTCCATAACACCCTGACTTCCTTTCTCTCCCTTCACCACTCTACTATGCTATGTTTTGGAGCATTGCCATATAAAGCCTTATGTACTAGACGTGAAACCTTAAATTTAATCCTGTATCTTATTGGAAGCCAGTGCAATTTGCGCAAAAGAGGTGAAGCCCTTTCAAATTTTCTAACCAAAAAGATTAGTCTAGTAAGAATCTTTTCAGAGCTCCACAGTAAATACAATTCCAATAATCCAAATATGATCCCTGAAACAGATTGTTGGAGGCAGACCAATCATATTCAGATTAGGAAGTTGTGGGCAGAAGTTTGGCATACTCAGAATATCACTTCCTCAGTATACTCCAAAAGTAAAACAAGGCAGTTGCCTAGGAATTCATGGGCATCAGCCTAAAGACTTGATCTCTGACTTCTCTGGTTCCGAGCCTGTGTTAAAAATACTAAGAGGTATATAATTTTTTAAAAACCATCTAAAAACCCACCTAAATCGGTACATGGACGATCAAAAAGACTGGGCATCCCTCCTGCCGGTGAATTTGCCAGGGGGGGGGGTTAGCAGGAGGGACTGGACATCCTTCCTGCCACAATGCTTGCAGGGGGGTGGGGGGTGTCAGTAAGAGGGACTGGGTATCCCTCCTGCCGCGATGCTTACGGGGGTGGGGGTGTTGGCAGGAGGGACTGGACATCCCTCCTGCTGTGATCGTTGGGTGGGGGAGGGAGGGAGGGAGGGACGGTTCTACGATTCTCTAACTAGCACTTATGACAGACACTGGTTACAGAATTGTGCTTTTAGGCAGAGGACTAGTCCCTCCCACGCCTAAAAGGTCTTGTTTTGGGCATTTGGGACTTGGGAAATTCTTCCCTGAGGGTGCATAGAAGCAAACTTTTCATACCGATTAAGGGTGTTAAACCCAAGGCGAATCCTCCCTGGATAAAGCCAATGAATTTGCACCAGGCACTGGGATTCCTATCTTCTTTGCCTCAAGAAAAGTTTTCAACTGCCCATGGTCAGAAAAATCATATCTATACAACCTGTGAGTCACATAGCATTTACAAGGAAATCTTGTCCCACCTGTTGTAAATCTTGTAAATTTGGTCCCACCTGTTGCCTCATCTGCAAAAAAAGGTTTACCTATGCTCATCTGCTCTTTGTTAAATCAGGAAATATCTACATCAATTGACCCATGGAAAGTGTCTGTCTATGGCAGATTGATTTTTGGTTCTGGTAAGTTTGATCATGTAACTCCATTACTGAGGCAGCTACATTGGTTGACCTTGAAGTTACGTGTTATGTTTAAGGTTTTGAAATTGATCTTCCAGGCAATCAATTGTGGCATATCTTGGAATTTGTCAAAGGTATTATTTATCATCCTCAACCCTCTTTAAGATCAGAATCAGCACTGTGTCTTTCCACAGATAAGACACAATGTGTAAGATATAGTGACTAGAGCAGGGGTTTCACAATCAAGATCTGGTCTCCTGCAGTCTTCGGTAATAACAGTTTATTCAATGTATTTGACGTGGTCTGCTATGACCAATGAGCCAGAAAGCATGTAAATGTGTTCATCTTATTTATAACCACCGCGTTTCCAAGATGTATCAAATATTTCAGACTATCTATGTAATAACGAACAAATACATATTAAGGTATTTAAAGTCATTTTATAACTATCCTGTGTGAGAATGGTGAAAAAAAGGGTTTTGGGGTATTGAAATATTCAGTTTATGAATTTAAAAAAAAAAGTGTGGAGAGGCATAATAAAAAATATGTCTAAGTCCCTTTTTGGCCTAAGGCCTTAAACGTTGAAAGCAGAAGCAGGGAAAATGTCCATAATCAAAAAGAAGTCCTTTCTTTGATAATGGCCTGCCTCTACATTCAGCTGTTTAAACGCCCAGACCACCACTACATCTACACTTATCCCCCCACGACGTCTACACTTATACCACATAATGAACCAAAAAAACGCCTAAGCCCCAAACGTCCAACACAAGGGCTTTTAGGCGAAGGAGGCAGTCCGTCACCTAAAAGCTGGATTCTGTAACCGGTGTCTGTCAAAAACAACATCGGTTACAGAATCCTCCCCACCTTAAAACGATCCGGGCAGGAGGGAGCCCAAGCCCTTCTGGCTCGCGGCACCCCGAACCCTCGACAGCATCGGGGCAAGAGGGAGCCCAAGCCCTCTTGTCCCGCCAATTCCCCGACAGCATCGAGGTAAGAGGGAGCCCAAGCCCTCTTGCCCCGCGGCACCGATGACCCCCCCGACGATATCGGGGCAGGAAGGAGCCCAACACCTCCTGCCCAGGCAGACCCCCTATCCCCCACCCCTCACTACAATACGGGCAGGAGGGATCCCAGGCCCTTCTGCCCTCGACACAACCCCCCTAACGACCGCCCCCCCGAACCCCCGATCACCCCACCCTCTGACCTGCGACCCCACGACCCACCCAATCCCACCTCCCATACCTTTGAAATGTTGGACGAACAGACAGGTGCCAAGCCCGCCTATCCGGCAGGCCAGCCAGCTCCAGAATGGGGGGTCCAGGCGGCTGAAACCCCGCCCACAGGTGGGGCCTAAAGTGCCTGGGCCAATCAGAATAGGCCCGGGAGTCTTAAGCCCCTCCTGTGGGTGGGGCCTTAGGCACATGGGCCAGGTAATCGGGGGTGCCGCAGGGCAAGAGGGCTTGAGCTCCCTCTTGCCCCGATGCTGTTGGGGAGTCGGCGGGGCAAGGGGCTTGGGCTCCCTCTTGCCCCGACGTTGTGTGTGGCGGAGTGATGTATCGCGGCAGGAGAGATGCCTCATCTCCCCTACCGCGATGCCATCACTCCTCTACCCGAACTGCCGTGACCCACGGCAGGAGAGATAGGGCATCTCTCTTGCTGCGGGTTGCGGCAATTCGAGTAGAGCAGTGATGGCATCACGGTAAGGGAGATGAGGCATTTCTCCTGTCGCGATCATTGCTGTAGGGGGTAGGCAGGTTGCTGGGGCCGCTGAGCTGATCGAAGCAGCCACCATCAGCTCAGCGCCCCTTTTTCGGCACTTAGACCTGTTTTGACCGTCTAAGTCAAAAACGTATAAGTGCCGACTAGGCAACCTGCCTAAGGTTTTGGTTATACCTGCTGCACGCCTAGGTGTAGGTCGGCCCACCGCCTGCCCTTTCCCCTCCTCTAAACATGCCTCTTTTCTCTCTGTGCGTTTAGTGGCAGGGGAAAGGCCTAAACTGGTTTTAGATACGTCTAAAACCAGCTTTGGTTATGGGTACTTGGACGATCAGGCTTTTAGGACACTTTATAGACTTTTTTTTATTATGAACCCCTTAGTGTTTTATAGAGTAATTTAACTTTAGTGCCCTGGGACCTTATATTTATTACTGATATATGTTTTTAAAAATTTCAGTTGTTAGGTCTCATCGCTGGTATGATATGGGGCAATTAAAAGGGTATTTTGGTATTCAAGAAATTTTTTAGTTATAGGGGTGATTAATTGTAATTGTATAAGGGGAAGTAATTAATTAGGTTGCCTGGGGGAGGGATATGGCTGCTAGTCTAAATGTATGTCTTCAAGCAATCATATGATAAGGGGGGTAAGGGAATTGGGGGGAAGCAGTGTTTTTAAGGGGTTTAGGATGTGTATTAAAGAAAGGGTGTATTTGTGAGGTGTATGTGGTATTCTATTATGGGTTTTCTTCTTTACAATTTTGCAATGACTTTTAAATTGTTTTTTTAAATGTCAATGGCCTCAATCATCCTGTTAAGAGGAAGAAAACACAGTTTTTTTAAGCAGCAAAATGCAGATATATGTATGATACAGGAAACTCATTTGACTGCTGGGGAATCTATGAAATTAGAAGGAGGGTGGGTCAAGCAGTGTTTCTTTGCGCCGGCTGTGGGAAAGAAAGCCGGGGTGGCTATTTTAGTGCATAAGAAATATTCAGCTGTATTTAATTTTATTCCTGCAGATCCTTCAGGAAGGTGGGTTCAGGTAAATAGGTTCAGGTAAATATCTATGCCCCTAATTCAAATCAAGCAGAATTTTTCAAAACTCTTCAACAGGTACTTCTGCCACTGGCTGCCTCTAATCAAGTGGTAGTTGGGGACCTCAATGCTGTTATGGATCCGTTGTTGGATAAGCAACCCAGTAAGATTTTGAAATCAATTGGATTGGATAATTTAGTTCAATCTTGTGGATTAAAAGATATCTGGCGAATTCTCCATTTTAATGCGCTGGAGTTTTCCTTTTCCTCTCATGTTTATAAATCATTTTCAAGAATAGATTATGTATTTGTATCAGATCAATTAGTTCAACAGGTAACCAAAGCTGGCATAGACTCAATTGTTTTATCAGATCATGCTGGTGTTTGGATTGAATTAAAATTTGAGAAACAAGATTGTAATAGACCTGTGTGGAGGTTCAATAATACATTGCTTGCATATTCTAACTTTATTGAAGAATTTCAATTAAAAATGAATGAATATTTTCAAATTAATGCCTCAGAGGAAATCTCTTTAGAAATACTATGGGATGCTTTCAAAGCTACCATGAGGGGGTAGATTACCTCATATTCGGCGCATGATAGGAAACAACTTAAATTGCAATTCTCTAATTTTGAACAAAACATTAAGGACCTAAGTCACAATTGGCCTTGAAATGCGAACAAAATACTTTGTAGGCCCTCTTAAAAGCTAAATACAAATGCAATGAGATTTCCTCTAAAATGGCTAGGAAAGATGTTTTCTCAACAAGCTCTGTATTATGGAAACTCGAATAAAGCGGGAAGAGTATTAGCTAATTACCTTAAAGCTAAAAAAAGGAAAGTAAAAATTGTGGCTATCACAGATGAGAATGGGGAAACTCATTTTCAAATTGGAAATATCTTAAAACAATTTTTGAAATATTATAAAGCTTTATATTCTTCTGAGCTTTATTCAAATAAAGAACTTGGGGGTTTAGAGTTCTTGAAGTTAATTAAGGGACCTAAAATTCCCGAGCATATAAAAGGAACTCTTGATGTGCCTATATCAATGAAAGAACTACAAGCAGCATTGAAGTCCCTTACAGTTTGATCCACTCCAGGAAGTGATGGGTTCACTGTAGAGTTTTACAAATCATTTCAAATTACCCTATTACCTCATTTATTAAATTTATATCAGGCTCATCCAATTAAAGGTTGTATTACAGGTACTATGGCAGAATCTTTAACTATAGTTTTACCGAAGCCAAATAAAGATCCTACGTTGGTTTCAAATTACAGGCCTATTTGTTTGATTAATGTAGATGGAAAACTTCTGGCTAAGTTATTGGCTTTACGCTTGTCCAAGGCTCTTCCTTATTTTATCAGTATGCACCACATGAGGTTCGTTGCTCAGAGACATTCTTCTAATAACACCAGACTGGCTTTTCACATGTTAAATCTAACAAAAACTATGGATACATCCTTGGATGCAGAGAAGGGCTTTGATCATGTGGAATGGACCTTCATTTATCAAGCAATGGATTGGTTTGGTATTGGTTCTGGATTTATACAAATGATTCAAACCTTGTATAGTTCCCCTTATGCAAGATATACATTAATAATAATTTTTCTGAAAGTTTTTGTCTTAGAAGGGGAGTTATACAAGGGTGTCCGTTATCTCCTTTGCTTTTTGACATTGTATTGGAACCCTTGCTATTGGCTATTCAACAGGCAAGGGGGATTCAGGGTATTCCTTATGCAGGTTGGGAATACAAGGTCTCTGCTTATGCAGATGACATATTGCTTCATTTGAGAAATCCTGAAACCACCATTCCGCATTTACTGGATCTGATAGATAGATTTGGAAAATTCTCTGGTTACAAAATAAACTGGAGCAAATCAGAGGTTCTTTCATTAAATGTATATATATTGTACAAAAGGATTATTTGATACATTCCCTTTTCTTTGGAAGGAAAAAGGTATAAAATATTTAGGTATTTGGATAAAAGGTACACTGGAAGAAACTATCAAAGTAAATGAAAAATCTTTATTGCTGAAGGTCACAGAAATGTGTGAGCATTGGAACCCATTACATCTGTATTGGTGGGGGAGAGTCCAAACAGTTAAGATGATGATTCTGCCTGTGGTTTGTTACCAAATAGGTATGTTATCATTGTTTTATCAGGGGTCCTTTTACAAAAAATTAAATAGTATTCTGACAAAATTGATTTGGCTGGGGAAAGCAGCAAGAATTGCCTTAGTATCTTTACAAAAGCCAATTGTGGAGGGTGGGGTAAATTTTCCAAATTTTTATAGGTACCATCAAGCCTATATAATGGGGCTCATGGAAAATCTTCCAGACTGGTTATGGTTGGAATGGCAACTCATGTCTCTACTGCGATTAGATCACATTCTAAGTATTAAGTTACCTAGATTGTATAAGGACAATATAATTTTATTAGACATGTTGCAAACTTTAAAATTTATCAATAATTTAACACCTATTCCAATCCATAAATCCACGTGTCAGTCCCTCTGGTTGAACTCCAAAATTCAAATTGGCAGGTTTAAGGTCATCTGGAATCACTGGATGAAGGCATGTATATATACTTTGGATGATGTTATATTTGATGGTAAGCTGCTTGACTTTTCACGATTGTAACATAAATTTGGTCTTAAATCACAAAATTATAGATGGTTGCAGTTGAAGCAGGCCATTCAGGGGAGGTGGGGATACTTTATGTTTTCTTATGCTTAAGAAAAATTGTTGGGTATAGGGGGGAAGGGATATTTGATGTGAATTAGACTTTGATGGAATATTAAGTGATGTTAAAGTGTAAAGTGATTGTATCTATTGTTGCACTTATAGAAAGTTTTAAAAATGAATAAAGAATAAAAAAAAGAGACCTTATCCAATAATTTAATAGAAAATGGCTATACAATGTATTACAGATAATATTATACTCCTGAGCAGCTGTTTTCTATATTCGTGTAGGCACTGATCGTTGTTGGTGCAACTGTGGGCAGAAGGGGGATTTCATTCACATCTGGTGGACATGCCCGGGAGTGCGCTTGTATTGGCAGAGGTGGGTTGTGTTTTAGTTAAAATCTTACAGAAACATTGTTGTGTTTTAATGGACTGCTGCTTACTTGATGTGGGAGTGCCTGGTTTTATTCTTCCGGAGCAGAAACTAGCGGCCTGTGTATTTACGGTTGCTCACTTGGCTCTGGCACAGTGTTGGTATTCCCCCAATATTCCTGCTTTACAAACTGTACTCTCATTTGAAAAAAAATGAGCTTCTGATAACCAGCCAGCATGGTTTCTGCAAGGGAAGATTGTGCCAAATGAACTTATTGCATTTCTTCGAAGGGATTAACAGACGGATGGACAAAGGAGACCCCATAGACATCATATATCTAGATTTCCAAAAAGCCTTTGACAAGGTGCCCCATGAACGTCTACTCTGGAAACTGAAGAACCATGGGGTGGAAGGAGACATACATAGATGGATCAGAAACTGGTTGGAGGGTAGAAAACAAAAGGTAGGAGTGAAGGGTCACTACTCCAACTGGAGGAGGGTCACGAGTGGTGTCCCGCAGGGCTCGGTGCTCGGGCCGATGCTATTTAATAACTTTATAAATGATCTAGAAACAGGGACGAAGTGTGAGATAATAAAATTTGCAGATGACACCAAACTATTTAATGGAGCTCGGACTAAAGAGGACTGCGAAGAATTGCAAAGAGACTTGAATAAACTAGAAGAATGGGCGATTAGATGGCAGATGAAGTTCAACGTTGAGAAATGTAAGGTATTACATGTGGGGAGCAGAAACTCGAGATACGACTATACAATGGGAGGGATGTTATTGAATAAGAGTACCCAGGAAAGGGACTTGGGGATAATGGTGGACATGACAATGAAACCGATGACACAGTGTGCAGCGGCCGCTAAGAGAGCAAATAGAATGCTTGGTATAATCAAAAAGGGTATTACAGCCAGAACAAAAGAAGTTATCCTGCCGTTGTATCGGCAATGTTACGCCTGCATTTGGAGTACTGCGTCCAATATTGGTTGCCGTACCTTAAGAAGGATATGGCGTTAGTCGAGAGGGTTCAGAGGAGAGCGACACATCTGATAAAAGGTATAGAAAACCTGTCATATGCTGAAAGATTGGAGAAGCTGGGTCTCTTTTCCCTGGAGAAGAGGAGACATGATAGAGACTTATAAGATCATGAAGGGCATAGAGAGAGTAGAGAGGGACAGATTCTTCAAACTTTCAAAAAATAAAAGAACAAGAGGGCACTCGGAAAAGTTGATAGGGGACAGATTCAAAACAAATACTAGGAAGTTCTTTTTTATCCAACGTGTAGTGGACACCTGGAATGCGCTTCCAGAGGATGTTATAGGGCAGAGTACGGTACTGGGGTTTAAGAAGGGATTGGACAATTTCCTACTGGAAAAGGGGATAGAGGGGTATAGACCTGTTGGGCCACCGCGTGAGCGGACTGCTGGGCACGATGGACCTCGGGTCTGACCCAGCAGAGGCATTTCTTATGTTCTTATGTTATATTCTTATGTCTAAACTGACTGCATTGAGATATAGCACTCTTGTTTCTTACTCTAAAATTTGGGAACCTTATGTACAGTGGAGACAGCACTCTATTTAAATTGGAGGGGGGGAATTATTGGGGGGTTTGTTTTTTGTTGGGGGTAGGATTTAGGTATTTGGAGCAAGGGGGGGAGGTACTGTGGGGATCTTGGATTTGATTTGCTTGTTGGGGGATACTCTGTTTGCTTATTTCTTGGCGTGTGTATTCAGTTTGTATTGGCTATTTTATGAAAAATTAATAAAGAAATTTTTTAAAAAAGAACAGTATTGAAGACAGGAATAAGTGGTCTGTAGATTGGGTGGTGAAAGTAGGTAGGTAAATGGGGCAGGGACCCAGGAACAAAGTCCTACCAGCTCAGGGGTCCCTAGGCTAGACCAGAGGGTGTCTGTCTTTTTAAATCACTTCTCCAATAACCACTAAAGTTAGAAACAGTAGTGGAAAACACAAGTTCTATTTTCAGCTCACTTTCAGATATAAGAAAGTGCTGTTTTAAGCTCTTGATACATTTACAGATTTACTTATTATTACATCAGGCATTAACATTCTAATGCTTGATGATCTATTTATTTGCTTGATATAACACTAAATATGTTAAAATATACTATGTTTCAGTGCACATTTTTACCCACAATTCATTACATCAACATCAGTAATGGAAAAATAATCTTGCAGAATGTACAGAATTGCTTCTTATCTACAACATAATGATTATGCAATATATATTATTACAGAAGAAACCAAAACATCTATAGTGGAAACCACTTTCTGAACAACTGAATGGGATTTCCAGTGCTGTATAATATTTCCTTTGTGCTCATGTCACGTTTTACATCTCCATTATGCAATGACTTTCCCAACTTCCTTAACTGAAGATCTATGAGAAGGCTGCTATGGACTTTCAAAATAACTAGGCAATCAAAACCCAACACGCTGTATTTTGTGAAGAAAGCAGACATGTAAAAGATATTGCACAATCCCCATCTCTCACTCTCGCACACAATAAAATACCCAAACTGTGTGACTTTAGATTCTTCAATAATGATGCACCAAATTAATGCTAAAAGAACTGGGAAAAAAATCAGTTGCAAATGTTCATGGTAATTTGCTCGGTCTTCATGGATTGCAGAAAGCAAGATGCACCATGCTGGATCAGACATACAGTAGGATCCATCAGTTCCTAAAGTGGATAATGTAAGTCATTGGAAAGCACCCAAGAAACCCCAAACAATAGATCCATTCCTTTGTGCTCGCTCAAAGTGATAAGGGACCAAACTTGTCAATAATATGTCCAAATGACTTTTTAACCCAATGATACTAGATGCCTTAATCACATTCCTTTCTACAGTTAGATTGTGTATTGCTTGAAAAGACATTTTTCCAAATCCATTTATTTTAAATGTGTTACCACTTAAGCACTTTTTCTACAACCATTCCCTATTTACCTTTATTCTAAACCAGCCAGTTGGGTTTTCAAGATATCCCTAATGAATATGCATGAGGCATATTTGCATATAATAGAGGTGACAGGCATGCAAATCTGCCTCTGTCCCCAAGAACAGGTTTAAAAACTACTGCTCTAAACCAGTGTTTCTCAACACGCGGTATGCGTACCCTTGGGGGTACGCGGGCCGCCTATTGGGAGCACACGGCTTGGCTGCTGCCAGGGATCCCTCTTTGCCTCCCACTGGGAATCCCTATCTACCCCCCACTGAAGCCACCACCACTGGGATCCCTCCCTGCCTCCATCTGCCCACCTGCTGCACTACTCCGCATCCCACCAACAAAGACGACCCTGCTACCTCACTGGAGCCAACACACTCCATACCCCCCAGCAGCAACTCCATGCAGGGACGGACAACAGCGTGTGCAGCGACCTCACACGCGGCCGACCCACAAACCTTCCCCCCCTCCTGAAGTCAATTCTGATGTCAGAGAGAAGTTTCCAGGCCAGCCAATTGCTGCCTGGCTGGCTCGGAACCTTCTCTCCATCAGATTTGACATCGGGGGGAAGGCTTGTGAGCCAGCCGCATGCGCATTTAAAGCACAAGCACGAAGTACAGCAACAGATTTGTTGTCTCCCATGGAAGGCTTGTTTTGGCTGAAACGCTCCTGACAAAGTGGAGCCTCGGGCGTTGGAATTGGCACACAGCCATTTAGATAAGTGTTGCTGTTTCTTCTGATATACACTAAAAGTTCTTTCCAGTTAGACACAAATAGAGTTCATGTATAAAGGTGGGATGGAGGTTTGACATAAATGATTATATGGTGACTGATATATGCAGGATAAGGACCTGAAATAACATATATGTTATAAGAGGTTCTATATACTGAGCTGTTAAGCCTCTATATCAGGGGTCTCCAAAGTCCCTCCTTGAGGCCGAATCCAGTCAGGTTTTCTGCAATGAATATGCATGCGATCTATGTGCATGCACTGCTTTCAATGCATATTCATTGGGGAAATCCTGAAAACCCGACTGGATTCGGCCC
This sequence comes from Geotrypetes seraphini, assembly GCF_902459505.1. Taxonomy (NCBI): domain Eukaryota; kingdom Metazoa; phylum Chordata; class Amphibia; order Gymnophiona; family Dermophiidae; genus Geotrypetes; species Geotrypetes seraphini. The sequence goes on along the minus strand of NC_047089.1, from coordinate 146,791,182 downwards.
TCAAGGAGACCCCTGCTCTATATGATACTTCAACCTCCTAGTGAATTCATTTTTTTGGAAAGTTTTCTTTAAATCAGGGTATCTGTACTAACGGTTTGAGCAGGATGCCATTTATATTGCATTAATCTGTGCATAAGTTGCTACACTTTTATGTGTAATTAAAAATCTGCAAAATAACAACTTTTTGTGATCCAAAGAAACCCTCCCCCCTTTTTTAATGATATAAGTTAATCGGGGGTTGGATTAGCCTGAAAGTGATCCGTGTTCTTTGTCTGATGACCAATTGAAATCACTGCAGGGCCTATAACTTAGAATAGGGTTGCAGAAATCCAGGACTGAGTTTCCCTCTTGAACTCAGTGACTTGGCTGCTCTCCAGCTGTACACATCAAGCTTCTCCATTCAAATCATGTACTTGCATAATCCCCATACTCACTCACAAACTACTATATTACTGCTATCCTACCCACAGCTAGGCCCTGTGCTTTTCCCTGCTACATGTGAAGAGGTGAAATAACGGTGATGATGGTGGGGGGCCCACAACTATACTTGCCTAGGGCTCAATATAGTATTAATCCAGCCCTGATAATCCTGCCTCCTTAGCTCCTAGTGCTGATCTGCTGTAGGTGGTCAGTGCATGTATTTGTGGGGTGTATGTGGTATTCTATTATGGGTTTTCTTCTTTACAATTTTGCAATGAATTTTAAATTGTTTTCTTTAAAGGTCAATGGCCTCAATCATCGTGTTAAGATGAAGAAAATGCGGGGAGCAGTTACCGGACTGGAGGATATTGTGAGGAGACTCGTGGCTGGTCTCAGACTCCAGCATCAGCGGCTTCTTTTCCTCCCGGTTTGCAACGCCGACAGGCATCCACAGAGACGAACCCCTGACGTCATTGGGTCCGTCTCCAACATCGTAAAATGCAGCCGCTGCTGCAGCAATCTGGGAGCAGTTACCGGACTGGAGGATATTGTGAGGAGACTCGTGGCTGGTCTCAGACTCCAGCATCAGCGGCTTCTTTTCCTCCCGGTTTGCAACGCCGACAGGCATCCACAGAGACGGACCCCTGACGTCATTGGGTCCGTCTCCAACATCGTAAAAGGCAGCCGCTGCTGCGGTTGCGGCCGCAGGGCGTGGCCAAAGGGGCGTGCCCTAAGGGGCACGCAAGGCCCCTTGGGAGCCCCTTAGGAGCCACAAGGAGTCCGGGAATCCAATTGAGGTAACTTTTAATTTGGGAAAATTGACCCGACCCGGATCCTGCTCCCCATAGTTGGATCTAAGATGGTTGTTCCATGCCTATTGCAGTGAGGACGTCGGCGAAGACCTTTCTTCTTCTTCTTTAATTATGCCAAAAAGACGGGGAAGGAACGCCGGAGGAGCCTCCCGACGACCCTTAACCCCAGTGGTAACAATTGATGATTTTCTCAGACGCCTACAACGGAAGCAAGAAGAGTCGGGTGCTATCTCGTTGGGGACACCGCCAGAGAGTGGAACAGTGGGGAGATCCCCTGAGCTTGATGTCACTCTTAGCCCCGACGTTAGGACGCCACCCCTTCAACCGACGCCGCAAGCAGCTAGCTCTCCACGGGACCAGAATGCACCCGAAGAGGTGGTTTCTTCTTCGTTCCCAGAGGCCAGCATGGAGGGCTCGCCGAAAATAACAACGCAGAGTGATATGTTATCTCTGCAAGGACTTGCGACCGGGACAACAGAGGCTGGGGAAATACAAGACGCTACCGAGGTAAAGCTAATTTCAGAACATTTAGATACTACACCATTACAACTTTTTTTACCTACAAAACCACCTAAAGTCACACTCGATGCATTATGGGATTTGGTAGTGAATTTGGGGAATTCTTTAAATCCCCAAATAAAAAGTTTGGATAAAGAATTAAAAGTACAAAAAGAAGAATTAAATGTCCTAAAGCAGGATATGTCACAACTTAAAACAGAGTCACAAAATACAAATAAGGAGCTAATGCTTCTGAAACAAAATCAAGATTTGTTGGTTAAAGATAATATAATACTCAGGAAGAAGTTGGAAGCACAGGAGAATAACGGTCGAATTAATAATTTGAGGTTTATAAATTTTCCAAAGATCCTGTCAATTTCTCCTAGAGAAATGGTGAAAAGATATTTTATGGAAATATTGGAAATTCCTGAAAGTTCCTTACCTCCTCTTACAAGAGTGTATTATCTTCCTGCCAAACCTCAATCTAAAGAAGAAAAAATTGAAGAACCCCAGGAGAGTCACTGGACATTTCCGTAATATTAGAACAATCAGATAGAGAACTGGCCGTTCCAGCCACTCTCTTGTTGTCTGTCGCTTTGGCCCCAGACAAGGATTGGATAATGAAACTTTACTTTAAAAATAGGTCCAAAGACTTCCTGGGACAGCACATTCAGATTTTCCCTGACGTCTCTAGAGAGACTCAAAAAAGAAGGAAAGAATTTCTACTTTTAAAACCTGGAGTGACTCAAATAGGTGGCATTTTCTTCTTGAGATATCCATGTAAATGTGTGGTTAGATATTTATCATTGAAGTATATTTTTACAGAACCATCTCAATTAATTGGTTTTCTCTCAGGGAAACGTCTTGAAAAAGGAATAACAACAGCAGCGCCCATGGAAGGTTAACTCCCTGCACTTTAGTGAGACATGGACTTTTTCTTTTAAATTAATTTGAATTACATTTGTTCTACTCTTTAATCTTGGATCCAATAATTTTGAAGACTAGTGTGAGATCAGCTAGGATATTGTTATTTTATTTATCCATTATTATTTTTCAATTGAACTATGATTGTGGTATATCTTAATTTTGGAATTTCAGTTTAGTATGTTGTTTGACCTCACTTTACTGTACAAGATGTATATGCTTGGTGATATTGTAAAATTCTATAAATAAATAATAAAAAAAAAAAGATGAAGAAAATGCTCAATTTTTTTAAGCAGCAAAATGCGGATATATGTATGATACAGGAAACTCATGTGACTGCTGGGGAATCTATAAAATTAGGAGGGTGGGTCAAGCAGTGTTTCTTTGCGCCGGCTGTGGGAAAGAAAGCTGGGGTGGCTATTTTAGTGCATAAGAAATATTCAGCTGTATTTAATTTTATTTCTGCAGATCCTTCAGGAAGGTGGGTTCAGGTAAATATGACCTTGGGGAAACAAGCTCTGATGCTGTTTAATATCTATGCCCCTAATTCAAATCAAGCAGAATTTTTCAAAACTCTTCAACAGGTACTTCTGCCACTGGCTGCCTCTAATCTAGTGGTAGCTGGGGACTACTTCAATGCTGTTATGGATCCATTGTTGGATAAGCAACCCAGTAAGATTTTGAAATCAATTGGATTAGATAATTTAGTTCAATCCTGTGGATTAAAATATATCTGACAAATTCTCCATTTTAATGCTGTTTTCCTTTTCCTCCCATGTTCATAAATCATTTTCAAGAATAGATTATGTATTTGTATCAGATCAATTAGTTCAACAGGTAACCAAAGCTAGCATAGACTCAATTGTTTTATCAGATCATGCTGGAGTTTAGATTGAATTAAAATTTGAGGAACAAGATTGTGTGGAGGTTCAATAATACATTGCTTGCATATTCTAACTTTATTGAAGAATTTCAATTAAAAATGAATGAATATTTTCAAATCAATGCCTCAGAGGAATTCTCTTTAGAAACACTATGGGATGCTTTCAAAGCTACCATGAGAGGGCAAATTATCTCAGTACTGCTGAATCTTTTAGTAGCTGTGCCATTCCCTGCTCATGAGCTATACCAGCATGGCAGTACCATGTCAACAAAAGCCATGCCTTTCTCTGTGCAGCAGTGCCGCTGATTTGGGTGAGTGCCGACTGCAGTGCCATTGCGTTTACATCTTTTTTGTGGGTACCAGTGTCTGCAGGCTTTTTAACTGGTTTCATTGCTAGTGTTAAGGACATGTTCAGGGATGTTTCAATCAGCTGTGCCATTGGGTTGGCCCAAAGTGACAATGACTTTTGCTTTTTCTACTGTCACTCCTATGTATGACCTGAAGAAGCAATGGGTGACAAGGCAAAGCTTATTTCATTTTGTTGCATGCAGCCTGGAAATCATGTGTCAGCTGCTCTCTGCATTTGCATCTTGTCTGTCGGCACATGACAACTTACTGCTTCAGCTTCAGAAATATCACCAAGTCTGTATTATTCAATGTATTTTTTGAAAGACTCAGCAGTTCTACACCACATAATGCCAGTCTGTGTATAACTCTGAAAGATACATTTTGGAAAGATGGTGGTGACACAGAACTCAAAAGAAAAAAACCAGTATGAAACTAGAGATGTTTCCAAACACAGAAAACTGTACCTTCTTCAGCAAAACATTTTGGTTGCTTTGGTCTCTGTTTAATTTTATCTTGAGTGCATGTTTTTTTCCAAAACAAAGTTAAGAAATTTGAGCACATTGGTTTATTGAAAAATCTCCTGCAAAGTAGTCAGACTCCAGAAGAAGGTACAGTTTTCTGTCCAAAACACCTGCGGCATTGAGTCTTTTTTTACATTTACAGATGAATCTATGCTTTTAATGTTTGTGTTTAAAACCATCTCTAGTTTCCCATTTGTTTTTTCTTTGGTCTACATCATCATGGGAACATCGTGTTTCTTTGTGCGCTTCTAGTGATACAGAACTTCAATTTCTTTACATCAACATAGAAGTCAAAAGAAGTGGAAAATATTATAGGTGACTCTCAGAAAGAGACCAAACTGCAACATTCTTCAGCGCAGTGAGTATATTAACCTTGATTACGGGTATGTATTGTATTACACTAATATTTAACACAAGGGTGTCCAACCTTGGTCCTGAAGGGTCACATCTCCCCCCCCCATAATTCTTGTGTAGAATTATGTAAGGATCTGCCCTCGGGACCATCCTCAGTCTCCCACCCATGCAGAGATTGTGCAGCATGAGGAATAATTTAACACATTGGGTCACTTCCTCCTATTCCCCTGTTGGCTTAGAGAGCTGCATGGGAAAGGGGCAGCAGGAATCCCTCCTAGGTCATTGGGGATCCCATGGGGATGGACATAGTTAGTTTGGGGCTCACAGGGATGTACTACCGTCCTCCGGGTCCAGCAGCACACGCTTTCTTCAGGCCACCAGCAGTGTTCCTTCCTACATGTGGCTGGCGGCTAAACCGGAAGTCTTCCCTCTGATGCATTTTATGTCCGAGGGAGGGCTTCCCTCTAATGCCAGAGGCTACTAACCGCATGTAGGAAGGAATGCTGCCAGCGACCTGAAGAGAGCAAGCAACTGGACCTGGAGGAAGGCAGTACAAGAGCTGTATGGGGAGGGAAAAAGATGCTGCATGACCTGGGGTGGGAAGCATGTGCGTCAGAATTGGGGGGGGGGGCACAGGGGCCATGACTCCCTCTAAAAAACTGGCAGCATTGGTCAGAAGAGTCAGTTATGGTTCTCCCAACTGTCCCACCTACATCCTCCCTGGCTGCTGTAATTTTAAATCTTCGGGCAGCCAGCAGCGGTAACAAGGTGAGCCTGCTGCTGTCGACTGCTCTGGAACCCTTCATTCTGCAGCAACTTGCCTATGCAGGAACAGGAAGTCGCTGAAGAAATGAAGCCGGGGCAGGCAGACAGCTCACCTCATTGCCACTGTTGGCTGCCTGAAGATTTAAAATTACAGCAGCAGGAAAGGAGGTAGGTGGGGGAGTCGGGAGCTAGAGAGGTCATGCTATGGGATCCCACTGAGAGGGGGAGAACATATGCTACATGGGCTGGTATGGGGTTGGGAAAGCCTAATGCTGCATGAGCTGGGGGGGGGGGGAGGCAGGGAAGGACAGATACTGTGTGGGTTAGGGTGGAAGAGTTGAGAAGGGCTAAAAGGCTAAAAAGGACATCCAAGTCCAAGGATGTCTACTTCCATATAACTTTAACATACATGAGGGATACAATCCAGTGCTGAAACAGCAAAGGTAGTTTTCAATTTAAGAATTGTTGGGTTTATTGAATGTAACAAAAAAATTAACATATGGACAACAGTATATAATGAAAGGTAACAATAAGGAAAAATCATATAGATTGAGTCCACCAGGAGAGAGTGTGATTGTAAAACTACAAAAAGGTGGTATACAAGTTGCAATCCCTTTCCCTTTATCTGAAAAATTCAAGGTATCCACACCATGATTAGATGAGCTAGAGCAGTGGTTCCCAACCCTGTCCTGGAGGACCACCAGGTCAGTCGGGTTTTCAGGATAGCCCTCATGAATATGCATGCCTGGCACTTCCATTATATGCAGATCTCTCTCATGCATATTCTTGAGGGCTATCCTGAAAACCAACTGGCCTGGTGATCCTCCAGGACAGGGTTGGGAACCACTGAGCTTGATACCTGATCCTTTTTAGAAAGATCCAGCCTGCATCTAGGGAACAATTTCTACATCTAGTTAAAGCTTGTAAATCGATTTCAACATCCACTTTGAGGACTCAACTAATTCCATAACTACCGATTTTCTAACTTTTCTTGAATCTTTAAATCTGAAAAGAATCATCCATGCGCCAACACATTCCGCCAATCACACCCTGGATATGATTCTTGTTTCCAATACTTTTAACTCACTCAGATCCCTCTATCCTACCCGTACCTTGGTCTGACCACAACTTTATATCACTGAATCTTTATTTTCATAACTCTTCAAAACCTCAACCATCAGAAGAACTCACGAAAATTTCATTCAGGGACTATTCCAAATTAGAATTATCCGACATCTTTCCCTTCTTCAACCTAACCAGTCTAACCACCAGCTCTATTACTCTTGAAGAACAACTTCAATCATGGAATTCCTCTTTACTTTCTCTTTTAGACAGTAAAGTTCAGATAATATCTAAAACGTTATCTACCCGTAAACTTACCAATCCATGGTATACAGAAGAACTATCCTTTCTAAAAAGACAATTACGTACCCTGGAAAGAAAATGGTGTCATAATAAAACTGATAGAAATTTACATCTTTACACAGAACAAGCCTCCTTTTACAAAAAAAAAAAATCAATCTTGCAAAACGTAAGTTCTATTCCAACAAAATCTTGAAAGCCAAAAACCCTTCGATTCTATATTCCATTTTAAAATCCATTACCCCTCTGATTCAAAGAGATAATACTAAATTAAAAAATTCTACCTCCGCCCAAGACATTGCCGACTACTTTTGCAGTAAAATAAGTACCATCTGAAGTACTTTTCCTCTTAACTCCTCAGGAAATCACTCCGATTACGAGAAAACAGAAACCATTCCTTTGGCCAAATGTTCTAATTTCAGAATCCCCTCTTTGAATAATATTGAGTCCCTTTTCCAAGAAATAAACATAAAAGGTTCACGATCTGAAATTATTCTCCCATTCTACCTTAAAAAATTTTTCTCTTGCTTTGGTCCTCACATTCTTTCCCTTGTTCAAAAAAGTCTTACTACCGCCTCAGTTCCCCCTCCCTGGAAACAGCTATCATAACTCCAATTTTAAAAGATTATAAAATCGGTCCTAACGTAGTTTCAAACTTTCGTCCCATAGCAAATATACCTTTTCTTGCAAAACTAACTGAAAGACTGGTGTTCGAGCAGCTTACAGATTTCATTGAATCCACTAACGTCCTTCATCCTAATCAAACCGGATTCCGCAAATTTCACAGCACTGAATACTCTCTAATAGGACTTATAAATAACATTCATTACCACTTAGATCACCATAAATCTGTAATTCTTTTTTCCTTAGATCTATTGGCGGCCTTTGACACCACTGACCATGATCTACTACTAAAACGATTAGCATCCATCGGTATAGATAACCAAGTTCTACAATGGTTTAACTCTTTTCTATCGAACCGCTCTTCATTCGTCAGTTATAATAATGAAAATTCCAAAAGTTTTTCCTTATCTTACGGTATTCCACAAGGGTCCGTTCTATCACCTCTTCTATTTAACATTTTCCTTTCTCCTCTTTTAAGCATTTGTCAATCTATAGGCTTTACATCTTTCACCTATGCAGATGACCTTCAACTTCTCCACCCTCTTGACCCAGATAATTCTGATGACATTTCTATCATCAACAATAAACTAGAAATCATCAATGATTGGCTGGTCACCAACAAACTATCCTTAAATATTCAAAAAACTAAAGCGACGCTATTCTCTTAGAAAAAAGACACTATTTAAAAAACCCCTTTTTTTTCTCAACACCATCCCTATTGAATTAGTCTCCTCTGTAAAAATATTAGGTGTCATCATCGATGACAAACTCTTGTTTCAAGATCACATCAGCAACATAGTTAAAACATGCTTTTATAAGCTACGTCTGATCCGATCTATTTCAAAATTTTTGGAACCCAAATCTAGCAATATCTTAATTCACTCTTGTTCTTTCCAAAATAGATTACTGTAATTCACTCCTACTTAACATTACACAAAAAGAAAAACGAAGATTGCAAATTATACAAAATACAGCAGTTAAATTAATTTATAATGCCAAAAAATATGATCATGTCACTCCATTATTGGCTTCCGGTCAGCCATCGGATCAATTTCAAAATTCTTATGCTAGTATACAAAACCTTATCTTCTAACGAACCACAATTTATTTCCAGAATGCTCATTCCCCATAGTAGCTGCCGACCTCTCCGTTCAATGACACAAAACCTCCTATCTGTTCCCTCCTTGAAAATCATAGGCATCAGAAGGCACAAAATGTTTTCGGTGGTAGCCCCACAACTGTGGAACGCACTGCCACATTACATTAGAATTGAAAAAAAACATTTCTTTATTTAAAAAACTGTTAAAAACATATCTTTTAAAAGATGCGTTTGGCATCTAACACTGAGATTTAACCCAGGAATCTTTTAATTTTTCTTTCTTTCTTTTTTCTTGTTCTCTTCCCGTCCCTTTGTTTTCTTCCTTTTTTGTTTTTCTCTTTCATTTTAATAAATTGTAACTTCTCCCCGCTCTCCTTATATTTCATGTTAGTCTTGTTGAGTCAAAAAATATATGTTCTACCCTGTTAGTCTTCTATTCTTGATTTTATAAAATTGTACATCACTTAGTAAATTTTAAATAAGCGATTTATCAAACAAAATAAAAAACTTGAAACTTGAAAACTTGAATACTCATAGGCTGCAATCCTTTAGAATGACTATGGTCTTTTCTTTTGGAAGTAACTGCAACATAGCAATTTGATGAAATCAAATTTAAATAAAAGAATTGCTTCATGGAACATGGAAAGAAAGTATTCTGCGTTTGTAGAAATACAAAAATACAGGCAGTCTCTGAATTAAGAACGAGTTCTGTTTTTTAAACTGTTCTTAAGTTGAATTTATATGTAACTCAGATCCTGTAGAGCAGTCTATAAAAACATTAAAGAAACAGTCCTCAAAACAAAGTACTATAGTCCCACTGTTCCCTCTCCACCACCACATCCAACATTTCTCCCTCTCATCTCTCTCTTCCTCATGCATCTGTACTAGAGAATGACACGGGGACAAATTTTTCCCTGTCCCCGCAGGAACTCAATTTCCCCGTCCCATCCCCATTTCTGTAAGCTCTGCCTTTAAACGCACAAACCTTGAACACTTATGATTTTAAAATGTTTGAGGCTTATGCAGGTGAGGATGGAGCTTGCAGGAATGGGGCAAAGACAGGAAAATAACTTGCGGGGATGGGGAAATGAGTTCCCACGGGGACAGGGAAAAATTTGTCCCCATGTCATTCTCTAATCTGTACCTCACACCTCTCCCATCACCATGTCCAATATTTATTTCTCCCTTCCTATGCCCAACAATTCACCTTTCTTCATTTCCCATGTGCACTCTCTTTCCCTCTCACTCAGACACCCATGCTCAATAATTCTCCCTTTCTATTCTCTTCCCCACCTCAGCATCTCTTTCCATCACTCCCTCCATTGTTCCATCCTATCCCCCAAGTTCATGCTCCCTTCCCTCCTTTCTTCCTTCCATCGTCCGAAGTTTCTGCTCCTCCCTTCCTTGTGTCCCAACGCGACCCTGCTTCTCCCTTCCTGTGCCAACATAGAAACATGATGGCAGATAAAGACCAAATGCCCCATCTAGTCAGCCCATTCGCAATAACCAGTAACACACCCTTTCTTCCTTCCTTCCTGTCCAAATGCAATCTTCCTCTTCCCTTCCGTATCCCAATGCACTCCTTGTCATCTTAAGAACATAAGAATTGCCGCTGCTGGGTCAGACCAGTGGTCCATTGTGCCCAGCAGTCCGCTCACGCGGCGGCCCTTAGGTCAAAGACCAGTGCCCTGAGACTAGCCTTACCTACGTACATTCTGGTTCAGCAGGAACTTGCCTAATTTTGTCTTGAATCCCTGGAGGGTGTTTTCTCCTATAACCGCCTGGCAGAGCGTTCCAGTTTTCTACCACTCTCTGGGTGAAGAACTTCCTTACGTTTGTATGGAATCTATCCCCTTTTAACTTTAGAGAGTGCCCTCTCATTCCCTGCCTTGGAGAGGGTGAACAACCTGTCTTTATCTACTAAGTCTATTCCCTCCATTATCTTGAATGTTTAGATCATGTCCCTTCTCAGTCTCCTCTTTCGTGCCTCCCAACGGTGTTTACCTCCTCTAGCTGGCTTCCTCCTCCTATTGCTGTTCTCTTTGCAAAGCCATGGCCACGGTTCCTCCCGTGGGCGTTTACCTCTTCTGGCTGGATCTCTCCTTCCAGTGGTACTTCTCTTGGCTCACGGCTGACCCGGAAGCCTTCAAGGCTGGCACAGGCAGTTGGTGGGAATTGTTGCTACTACTATCAAATATAAGTTTGAAGTTGCTCTAGCTGCTTAGTGTGGTCTTTGTCCTTGAGGTTATTTAAGCTACTGTTGCCACAACGCTTTAGGTTCCTGATGCAAGCCGGTGTGGCCGAAACACGTACATGTCGAGTCATTGAGTTACTGAGTGAATAAAAGAGCCGTGAAACATACAAAGCTCACCTGTTTTGATTGGATATCTCCACTGTTTGGTTTCAAACACAGCTAAAACTTTGCATAAAATTGTTTCAATCAATTTTGATGAAGTTTTATTTCATTAACAAAAAGCACAGTGAGCTTAAAAATTTGTGGTGCATTCAATGGCTGTAGTTTCTTCCATTTCCTGAATTCTAAACCTTGGGATGCTTCTAGATTAGAAGACATGACTAGTCAAACATGCACTTGTGTGTTCCACTGTAGGGAACCAAGAACATTATTTTTATCAACATGAATGGGGAGTATAGGATGACAGATTTAGTGAGACAGTGGCTAACTCAAAATGGAAGAAAGGATAGATATTTTCTCTCTGAAATGGCTGACAAACCCGATTGTTTAATTAGGTTGTTTTTCAGACCAACAAAAGGGGCCTTTGCTTGGCTATCTGATAATTGAAAATGACCATATGTTTAAGTTGGATCCAAATCATGCAGAATATGCAGGGAGCTGAAGAGAACAGATTTATCAGTGACATGTCATGCCCAAGATGTTGGGGCAAGATGACCTGGACCGGCAAGATGTTCTAGGAACAGCAGATTGACATGGTCAGGGATGCACCAATCAAATGCTAAGGTGAAGGGGTGTAACAATCTGGCCAGTGGAGTTTGACTGGTATTGTGTATCTGGCCTCCTCCTTAGAGAAGTTGTGCAAAGACGACAAGTGTCCTAAGCCACATTTACATGAATTTTTGGGACTTTCCATCTATTCACATGGCATAAAATTTATGGATAAAAGTCTATACAGAGAGGAAGGAGGACGACTGATTTTGGGCCTGCTCCTGTTTTGGTCCCTTTCCTCTGCAGGGTACGTGAACTGTTTCACAGAGAGAATCAGGATTTGGGGTAATGTATAGTTTTCTTTGATCTAATTTAAAGATTTTAGTTGAAGAGAAACTAGTTTATTTGTATGTTAGGAATACTTAGGGTGAGAGATAGTTACTTTAGAAGGGTTTACACTGTGATCAAACTGTAATTCATTTCTTAGCCTCCAGCAGTACAATAACTTGTTGCACTAATTCAATTTCTCCTTGCAATTATCAATTTAATTCTTTCAATAAATCAATTTGATTATTCAGGATCATTTCTGGTTTCCTTTTGTCATGTTTGGCTTTCAGTTTCCTGACATTAGCTCTGTAAAAGACTCAACCTCTGGATGAAAGGATAGCGAAAAATATAAAAGTTCACATTTGGGTATAAATTACAAAGACAGGTTTTTTTACCCCAATACAACAAACTTTTTTTACCAACCGTTTTGGTGTCTAGTGATCCCACAAAGCATGTCACTGTTCTGAGTGGTATGTTTGGTATTCAGCCTAAAAGGTTGTCCTAGAAATGTGACTTTCACCCTGGCTGACCAACTGTTCTTTCCATAACCTGAATCCAAAGTTAACATCTTTTTAGTATCTTCCATGGATACAAAAAAGTGACCCAAATAAAGGAGCACCTAACTGGATATCATGCCCCAAAACTTTGGATATCTTCATTAGGGTGATGTGTTAAAACCTTGGGGGACAATGATACCGAAAATCCAGCGTGCCCTTGCCCTCTGCGCTTTTGACAGTGTACCCTTCATTAGAGGTCCCAACATATCACCAGAAAAAAAAATTAAATCAATTTCTGATATTTCTTGACTTGGAATGACTCTTAATTAAGCTTGTAACATGTTATTGGAGGCTGTGGGCAAGGCAATAAACAGCAAATTTCAAGCTTAGACAAGTTCCTGGAAGAAAACCACTTATGCGTAAATATTAATTACATTACATTACATTAGAGATTTCTATTCTGCCATTACCTTGCGGTTAAAGGCGGATTACAAAAGATTTAAGGTTGGTCTGTTACAAGAAGAGAACAGTGGTCTGTTACAAGAAGAAAACAGTGGTCATGACTAGTGAAGGTAGAGATTAGGGCGGGTATTCTCAGGTAGTTATGAAGAAGATAGGAGGAATGAGGTAATCGTGATGTTAAGACTTAATCAGGGATTTCTTGAAGAGTATGGTCTTTATTTCTTTTCTGAATAACCTGTAGTCCGTGGTTGTTATCAGCAGATTAGAGATTTGGTTATCCAGTTTTGCTGCTTGGGTGGCTAGGAGGCCGTCGTAAAGTTTTTTTCGTTTAACTTCTTTGATTGGCGGGTGTGTGAATGGGGTGTGAGATTTTCTATGTCTGGTTGAGGTATTATAGATGAATTGGTTGTTCAAGTAGGTTGGGCTGTCTCCGTTTATGGTTTTAAATAGCGTGCAGTAAAATTTGAATAGTATTCTTTCCTGGATTGGGAGCCAGTGTGAGCTCATGAATGCTTCAGTATTGTGGTCGTGTTTCTTTAGGGAGTAGATGAGTCTTAGTGCTGTATTTTTGACTGTTTGCAGTTGTTTGATCATTGTTGCAGGGCAGGGGAGATAGAGTATGTTGCAATAATCCAGTATACCCAGGATAAGGGATTGAACTATGAGCTGGAATTGTGCTCTTTTGAAGAATTTGCGTATTTGTCTTAGGTTCCTCATAACGGCAAAAGATTTCTGAATTGTTATGTTTATTTGCGATTGCATGGTGCAACATCTGTCTATTGTCACGCCTAGTAGTTTTAGGGTGTTTTGAATGGGGTAATTGATCGAGTTGATTTCTATGTTGGTAATAGTTGGGGTTTTGTTATTTTTGAGGAGGATGAATTTTGTTTTGTCTGGGATGAGTTTCAGTTTGTGGTCTTCCATCCAGTTCGCTACTGTTTCCAGAATTCGGTGTAGAGTGTCTGTTATGGTAGTCTTTGGTTGATCAAAAGGTATGAGGATGGTGAAGTTGTCTGCATTACTGTAGGAGGTTAAGGTAAAGTTGGAAAAGCTCCTGTTGATCCCTTGAAAATGAGCTATGAAATATCTAGTTTACATTTTGTACTCTGTCAGGTACTTTATGACCTTATTGGCCACTGTTAGACAGTATGCTGGGATAACAACCCTTTACTTACATTCACAAATGTTAGCCAACAAATCCTTTCCTTCATTAAATTCTTGGACAAACTTTGCTGGACAACTCCTCTTACTGAATTTATGTACTTACCCCCCCCCCCTCTTTTATGAAGCCACGTTAGACTTTATCGTCAGCCATGGCGGTAAAAGCTCTGAAGCTCATAGAATTCCTGTGTGCATCGCTAATACCACCGTGGCCGGTGATGAAAAACAAAACAAAACAACTTAACACCTCTTCATAAAAGGGGACCTAAGTTTGGCTACCTTCACAAATCAAACTTGGGCAAACTTACTCCAGCTACAATCTCATTTTCCTAAGGAGCAGATAACAGCTGGCACTATCAAATTTACATCATATCATCTGGCACCAAGACTGACCACCCTAGAAGTACATATAATCCTGAAGTCTTAAAGTCCTATTTTCTACATTAGGATTTAGCCTTTAAAAATTCTATTTAATTTCAGGTGACTTATGTAGCATCTCAGTTAGCTGAAACAATCCCCTCATCCTGTTACAAGTCATTTATAAATATTATTTCTTAGCCAGCTCAGTATGATTCCTGTAGTCCTTAATACTGGATCTCCATTGTCGTTTGTATTCCTGCTTTCCTCACCCCATTGAAAGTTTATTTTTTTGCTTCACTTAATGGGGGGTCTTAACATTTTAAAAAGGTAATTTTATCCAAAGTAGAGGACATAGCTTTGTAGAAAAGTGAGCAGACTGAAGTAAACCAAAGTTGTCCAAAGAATAATTTATTACACAATTGCTCTAGAGGGGTACTATGCCTGACTCAGCCAAGAATGCTCTTCTTGGCGATATTTGGGTAGTTACTCTTGATACAGAATCACTCTAAACAAATGTACCTCAGGAAAAAAACAATAGAAATTGGGATATATTTTATCCAAGAGGGTGTCACATCTAAGAGCTGCCAACATTAGTTTTGACTGAACTATTTCACATTCCAGAACATATTCTAGCAACAGGTAAAAGGCAGTGCTATGGATGCCATAATGGCACTCTGTGACAAATCTGTACATTGCAGACCAAGAATAAATTCCTTTTAGAACGTCCACAGAAAGATAAAATCTTTTATGGAAATGCTGTTTAGCTGGCATTTTCATGATTATGGCGTGGTTCAGCATTATAATATTGAAAAAACAACCCAAAAATGTGTAAGGGGGGGGGGGGGGGGGGGGAATACGGAAACATAAAAATAATTAAATCACCTACTGCTATAAGGCTTTGGAAGCAATCATACCAGTTTGATATATTTCATGTATTCTTCCAATTTGCTTTGTCCAGTTGCTTTGGATGAGGAAGTGCGTTTTAAACTTCAGCAGACTTATCCGGTATGTGATAAATAAGGCTCTAACTTTTGTGTGGATGTCCTACAACATATCGCATATGCTTTGCATCTTGTAAGGCAAAAAATGTCTCAACCTAGGTAACAGTACTTCTAGAATCTGCAAAGTTTATTCTAAGACACATTAACCTGAACACTGTATGAAGTGCAGCCATCTTTTTCTTTACACAACAACACTGAATCAGATAAACAATGCACATAAAATAGATGTCACTGACTTTATTTAAGGAAAAATGGGGTTGGGCAGTAATAATATAATACACAAAAGACATAAGTTAGATAGCACTGCAAAATAAAATTTTAAAAAAGGCTAAAAATGTTTACTTATCATCAGTCTGCTTTGCAGCTCCACCATTAGTAATTTGAATGCACTTATTTAAACCTTTAGCATTTCTACCATCAACCAAATCAGGGCTATAAAACACAAAATAGTGTAGTACTACTACTGTTGCTGCTATGTAAAACTAAGGAACACAAAAATCACTTTCAAATAAACCATAAATATGTGATGCACATTAGTATAACAATTTTTGTAAACATTTTCTCCAACATAAAATGTGCATAAGATAAAAATAACACTGCAGTCATACAGTTAGGGTTACTTTGACTTAAAATACAGGAAATTATTACTTAAGCTGAACTAAACCTAGGAGTATTTTTACTTACAATAGCACAATTTTCTTTAGTATTTTGTGTATGTAGTGGTTTTTGCAATACTGTTCGTGTGTAGGTTTGCTACCTTGGCAGCCCTTTGTAGACAGAACTGGGTATCTACCTGCTGCGTAAAATAAAGGCAATGCTGCCTTCTTCCCATTAGGAGTAGATGGTCTTTCCATGGCAAATTCCAAAGTATCAGTGTCATTCTTATGTGATAAGCACTGACTTTCACACTGATTTGTGGGAAAGGGTCATAGACCAACTTCACTTAAACCATACATGCCAAATATGTGATTGATTGACCAACGCTAGGACATAGCCAAGGCACAGTGGGCTAGATGCATTATATTTGTTCCTTAAGTTCTGTGTGCTAGAACTAACTTTATAATGAGCACAAGACAAAATCTTAATTAGTTCCATTGCCAGTTACAGCAGAGACAGAAAAATAATTAAATGCCTGTCAGCAATAACTTTCAGTGCTACTGGAAAGTAGTTATTAATAAAAAAAAAAAAAAAAAGATTAAAAAAAATACTTCTCTGCCAACAAAAAGCAGTTTGGCCTACTGCTGAAACTGTCTCTGCTGATCAGAGGAAAGCACCTCAGACAAAGGCCAGTCAGATCAAAAACCAAGAGATTTTAATGAATAATGAAAAATAAAATCTGGTCAGGTGCATCTCCTCTCCATTAAGGGACCAGTCACTCAAGCAATTAGGTGATTTTAAAGCCCTACCTATTGTGCATAAAAGAAAATAGCTGAAAGTTTGTGAGAGGAAAAAAAAAAGCGAAAGAGAAACAAAAGAGAAAGCACAAGAGGAAGAACAAGAGAAAGACTGTTCACACATTGAACAGCTTAAGGCAGCTGTCAACAAAGTACCCTACAAAAAAAGGCTGAATCATGACACTGTTACATCACCAACAGAGTATACACTCAAAGATTCTCAAGTAATGAACATGTAAGCAATTAAACAAATTATTACTGTTAAGACATTTATTGCAAAATGTCAAAACATTTCCATAAAATCAACTATTCCCTATTTTTTTTATTTTTTTATTTTTTTTAAAAAGTCATAACTAGGATCTTACATCTAAACATCAGTATGCTGTTTTATGAATAAGCAGTATTTACTACATTCTCAAAATAGTTTTAGTGCATTGCATTCTTAGAAAAAGAAATACTTCAGCCCCTCTATATTTTCCTACAACATTTAACAGTTTATAGAACTAGCTTAGTAAATGCTTGCCAGTTGCTAAACTCAAATTGATCTTGCTGAAATCTGTTTTTCTTTTTAGGATAACCTGCCACTGATAATAAACCTAGTTAAAAATACAACAATATACCCTATTGCTTCAACCCTTACACACAAATATTTTTTGTTTTGTTTGTCAGTGTATTAGTATTATCAAGGTGACCACCACAGGAACTGGTGTGTCTTCCTGCTGAATCTTGCTACATAATAACAGTCAAAGATTTTATCTGGTTGATTTGGTATTAATTAGGATTAGACATTAAAGTTTTCATCCCTCAAGACATATAAGCTAAACCACCTCTTACTTTATCCACTGGACACAATGAGGTAGGCACAAATTAAAAAAAAAAAAAAGTAAAAAAAAACCCCCCCATGCAATTTGGAATCTGTTTTTCCTCAAGTGCAGCTTTTTTAAAACTATGGTTGCACTTCTAGGTTTAAATAAAAATTAAACCTTTAACTGAGGCAGTGCTAATAATGTGACACATTCTGGCCTAAAACAGAATTATTTGTAGAAAACTGAACACACTTTTACCACATCAGCATAGTTTAGGAAAACCTGCTGGTACAGAAAATGACCCCATGATTTTGAGCAGGTCAACCCGCCCCAAACCCCCCCCCCCCCCAATAAACAAAAAAAAAATAAAGAACCACTTCTCCCCAAAAATTACCTCTAGTCACCACAAATTATTATTATAGTAAATGTCTTTCACATTTTATAAATACGAACTTCCTGACCCTCACCTTCCTTTGTCCACATATTGTCACATCACATAACAAAACACAATTAAATACCTCGATAACGCCACTATGTTGGATCCCACCTTGCTTTGGCAACTTGACTTCCACTACCTCACTTCTACCTTACTTGTACCTTCTCCTGCCTGTCAGAACTGCACATTCATACCCAAGTTTCTTCTACGATTTTTCTTGGTTTCGTAAAAGTCATCTTCACTAAGTCATTCCAAGTCCATGACATCCAGAGCCAAGGGGGAAAAACAAGAAAACCAGTTGCTTGCTAGTAGTGTGACCTCAAATCCAGCACTCAGCACCTGACAGTAATATCAGAACAGCACCGGCTGCATTGCAACCTTTACAATAGAAACAAATTATATAAAAAATACCCTAACAAAGCAAAATTGATGCCAAGACACATCTTTACATGAAGTCTAGCATCAGTATTCAGGTTGCACTCCAGTTGAATTTTTTTTTCAAGTTATGAAGATCCTGAAGACTCTGGATACCAGCAAATTCTGTCACACCTTCTACCAGCTTAGAAGGGAACTCCTGCCTAAGGTCATGAAATAAACCTGGCTGCTTCCTCCAGATCGCACAGAAGCAAAGAAAACCTGGACAAGAGAGAAAGGCGATAGTAAAAGATTGATCGTAAATCAAACTTGTGAGTATATCAAATATTGGCTCACAAATATGGTGGGAAACCTTAAAACTATACGTGTCCAAAATTAAATTTAAGGCATTTACGGATATAGCAAAATTGCTTACCTGAATAATAATAATAATATTAATAACTTTATTCTTCTATACCGCCATAGTCATGAGACTTCTAGGCGGTTCACATTGAAGAGAGTTGGACAATCAGTGAATTACAATATGCAGATTCTTAAAAATACTTAGAATACAATATACAGCGAATTACAATGTACAGTAATTATAACATTATACACAAGTGGTCATATTAGTAGTAATAGAATTGGTTTTGATGTTTAGTGTGGATACTGTTTAGGTGATAAATCTGTCAAATAATACAGTTTTAATGGCTTTCCTAAAAGCGTCATAGGTCAGTCTAGCTCCATTAATGTAGTTGTCTAGCCAAGCTTGCTGTTTGCATGCTTGGTACGTTAAAGTCCTATCCAGAAAGGTTTTGTATTTATAGCCAGTAATGATTGGGTATGCAAATAGGTTGCAGTTTCTGGTTAGTCTTATGGGGCTATATAGTACAAAATGGGGTAGTAGGTATGTGGGAGCTAGTCCCCAAACCAGCTTGAAACATACGCAAGGTAACTTGAATATTATTCGTGCCTCTACTGGCAGCCAGTGCAGTGGTCTGTAGTAGGGGCTAACATGGTCGCTTTTTTTCAGTCCAAATAACAAGCGGACAGCTGTGTTCTCAACACTTCTTAGTTTTCTCACTGTTTTTTAAATTTACCCACATAAATGATATTGCCAGTGACTGCACCAGTAGTCTAAATGATAATGGGTCAAAGTATTTTTTGATGGTCTTTAATTTCCGTAGTGTGATAAAGCACTTTTTACCACTATATTTATGTGTTCAACCATAGTCAAATGCGTGTCTAATCAGGGGTTCTCTGCAGACCAGGTGTGTCCATCCTTGGTCTTTGAAGGCCACAACCCAGTCAAGGTCTCAGGATTTCCCCAATGAATATACAGTACATGAAATCTATTTTCATGCACTGCCTCCATGTATACAAAGATATCTTATGCACATTCATTGTAGAAATCCTGAAAATCTAACTGGCTGATAGCAGAGATTGGACATCCCTGTTGTAGACAGAAAGATGATGCAACCACACTAGAGAGCTTCCGCATGATGGATCTTTCAGTTCAATGCAAGCTGATATTTGATTTGCATAATAATGCTTTGCATATTATGCAGCCCACAGTGATTAATTTGTGTTATGGCAAAATAACACAATTTTGTTGTATAATGTGTGCTATTCCCTTAACTCAGTGGTCCCCAACCCTGTTCTGGAGGACCATCAACCACTCAGGTTTTCAGGATAGCCCTAATGAATATGCATGGGAAAGATTTGCATGCCTATCAACTCCACTATATGCAACTCTTTCTCATGCATATTCATTAGGGCTATCCCGAAAACCCGACTGGCTGGTGGTCCTCCAGGATAGGGTTGGAGACCACTGTCTTAACTCACATAAGCAACCCTTCACCCCACCCTCTTAATTGCTTGTATTTCTCAATGAGTTACGCCCTTGTCTAAATGGACTTAAATTTAAAGCTGTGCCTTAGACATTGGAAAGTAACAAATGTCATCAATAGGAGAAGCAGAATTTGAATCCTGGGTCCTGGCCCATTCCCGCGAGTTCTTTTCCTGTCCCTGCTCCATTCTTGCAAGCTCCATCTTCATCTGCACAAGCCTCAAACACTTTAAAATTATAAGTGTTCGAAGCTTGTGTGGTTAAGGCACAGCTTACAGGATTGGGGCAGGGACAGTAACAAAACTCATGGGTATGGAACAGGGAAACTGAATTCCAACGGAGACAGGGAATAATTTGACCCTGTGCCATTCTCTACTTGAAGGATTTGAGAGAACAGTAAACTTCTCACACCATAAGTATTTGATAGTCTGAGAACCACAAACAGGCCGGGTTTTCTAAATATTTCTAATAGATATGAATGAGAACTATAAGAGATGGTCAAAAGACTTGATATATGATAGATGGAATGCGATAGATGGATGAGACAGATGGATGAGCGACAGATGACTATAATAGATGGATGAGCGACAGATGACTATAATAGATGGATGAGCGACAGATGACTATAATAGATGGATGAGCGACAGATGACTATAATAGATGGATGAGAGACAGATGACTATAATAGATGGATGAGAGACAGATGACTATAATAGATGGATGAGCGACAGATGACTATAATAGATGGATGAGCGACAGATGACTATAATAGATGGATGAGAGACAGATGACTATAATAGATGGATGAGAGACAGATGACTATAATAGATGGATGAGAGACAGATGACTATAATAGATGGATAAGACAGATGACTATAATAGATGGATGAGAGACAGATGACTATAATAGATGGATAAGACAGATGACTATAATAGATGGATGAGAGACAGATGACTATAATGGATGAGAGACAGATGACTATAATGGATGAGAGACAGATGACTATAATAGATGGATGAGATAGATGAGATGATGAATGACAGATAGACGACTATGATAGATGAATGAGATGATGGATGAGATAGATAGCTAGATGACTATAATAGATGGATGAGATAGATGACTATAATAGATGGATGAGATGATGAATGAGAGATAGATGACTATAATAGATGGATGAGATGATGAATGAGAGATAGATGACTATAATAGATGGATGAGATGATGAATGAGAGATAGATGACTATAATAGATGGATGAGATGATGAATGAGAGATAGATGACTATAATAGATGGATGAGATGATGAATGAGAGATAGATGACTATAATAGATGGATGAGATGATGAATGAGAGATAGATGACTATAATAGATGGATGAGATGATGAATGAGAGATAGATGACTATAATAGATGGATGAGATGATGAATGAGAGATAGATGACTATAATAGATGGATGAGATGATGAATGAGAGATAGATGACTATAATAGATGGATGAGATAGATGAATGAGAGATAGATGACTATAATAGATGGATGAGATAGATGAGATGATGAATGAGAGATAGATGACTATAATAGATGGATGAGAGATGAGATGATGAATGAGAGATAGATGACTATAATAGATGGATGAGATAGATGAGATGATGAATGAGAGATAGATGACTATAATAGATGGATGAGATAGATGAGATGATGAATGAGAGACAGATGACTATAATAGATGGATGAGATAGATGAGATGATGAATGAGAGACAGATGACTATAATAGATGGATGAGATAGATGAGATGATGAATGAGAGACAGATGACTATAATAGATGGATGAGATAGATGAGATGATGAATGAGAGACAGATGATTATAATAGATAAATGAGATAGATGAGATGATGAATGAGTGACAGATGACTATAATAGATGGATGAGATGATGAATGAGAGACAGATGACTATAATAGATGGATGAGATAGATGAGATGAATGAGAGACAGATAACTATAATAGATGGATGAGATAGATGAGATGATGAATGAGAGATAGATGACTATAATAGATGGATGAGATAGATGAGATGATGAATGAGAGATAGATGACTATAATAGATGGATGAGATAGATGAGATGATGAATGAGAGATAGATGACTATAATAGATGGATGAGATGATGAATGAGAGATAGAAGACTATAATAGATGGATGAGATGATGAATGACAGATAGAAGACTATAATAGATGGATGAGATGATGAATGACAGATAGAAGACTATAATAGATTGATGAGATAGATGAGATGATGGATGAGATAGATGAGATGATGGATGAGATAGATAGATGAGTATAATAGATGTATGAGATAGATGAAATGATGGATGAGATGACTATAATAGATGTATGAGATAGATGAGATGATGGATGAGATGACTATAATAGATGTTTGAGATAGATGAGATGACTATAATAGATGTATGAGATGATGGATGAGATAGATAGATGACTATAATAGATGTATGAGATAGATGAGATGATGGATGAGATGACTATAATAGATGTATGAGATAGATGAGATGACTATAATAGATGTATGAGATGATGGATGAGATAGATAGATGACTATAATAGATGTATGAGATAGATGAGATGATGGATGAGATGACTATAATAGATGTATGAGATAGATGAGATGACTATAATAGATGTATGAGATGATGGATGAGATAGATAGATGACTATAATAGATGTATGAGATAGATGAGATGATGGATGAGATGACTATAATAGATGGATGAGATGATGGATGAGATAGATGAGATGATGGATGAGATGACTATTATAGATATATGAGATAGATGAGATGACTATAATAGATGTATGAGATGATGGATGAGATGACTATTATAGATGTATGAGATGATGGATGAGATAGATAGATGACTATAATAGATGTATGAGATAGATGAGATGATGGATGAGAGATAGACGACTATGATAGATGGATGAGATGATGGATGAGATAGATAGCTAGATGACTACCGAACCTACCCAGAGATAGATAGATAGATGACAATGATAGATGGATGAGATAGATGAGATGATGGATGAGATAGCTAGATGACTATAATAGATGTATGAGATAGATAGATAGATGACCATGATAGATGGATGAGATAGATAAGATGATGGATGAGATAGATAGATGACTATGATAGATGGATGAGATGATAGATGAACTATGATAGATGAAACTTATATGAGAATGAGAACTTACATGAGAATGAGAACTATTATGAGAATTATGATAGATTGTCAAAAGACTTACATGAGATTTTATTTGGGAATCCCTGAAAAGAGGAAGGACTGTATCTGATATCATGCCCTGGGAATTCCAATATAAATTTTTGCTGTGTCTTTATGTTTTGCCTCATCGAAAATTTAAAACAACTTTTATATCCCAGAACCACTGCCCTAGAACCTACTGACTCAAGTATTAGAATTTGTATATCAACATTGGAAGCATAAAATCAAGACATTGCCCACAGTGTTTGGATGTTATAAAATATCCCACCCAATTTCTTGTTGCTTAACAGGATTTTTGGATAGTCATTTTAATGGCAAAAAAAAAAAAAAATCAATGCTACTTTTGTGGATTAATGGTGAGTCTCCAACAATGTCACTGTTAAGAGTACAAATGATATACTTATGTATTATAGACAAATATGGAGTTTGGAATATCATTTCAGTGAAAGGAGAGTGCTTTCAACAAATATGGAAACCTTTATGGGCCACACTTACACATACAGCTTGGAGAAGGATTCTGAATCCTTCTTAGGGCCTCTTTTACGAAGCCGTTTAGCGTGGGCCGCTGTGGTAATGGCCCCGAAGCCCATAGAGATTTAAAGGGCTTCGGGGTTGTTGCTGCGCAGCTGCCGCTAGTGCGGCTTTGTAAAAGAGGGTTTTTTAAAATCATTTTGGATACTACTGAGTAAGTTGAAATAATAGCTTAATATGTGAACCACAGGAATGGGAGAGGGATGGAAGGAGAAGGAAAGAAGGGGGGGGGGGGGGTATTAGAGCTATTAGACTTCTTAATAAGAAGTTTAATTGTGGACTATGTTTCTGGCTTGATTATACAAGTGTGAATGATTTCACCATTTTGTATTGTTTAGACATTTATTTGTCTGAATTTTAATAAAAATGATTGAAACATAAATATGAATGAAATAGGTTTGCATACAATTATGAGCTGGCCTGAAAACCTGATCAATGAATTGGAATTGAATATCGGACTTACCACCCTAAAGATGTAAACTGTAGCATAGACATGTAAGAGAACTACTACTGTTCATAACAACTTGTTAATACCTGTGCAAGAGAATTCTCCCT
Source organism: Geotrypetes seraphini (assembly GCF_902459505.1). Taxonomy (NCBI): domain Eukaryota; kingdom Metazoa; phylum Chordata; class Amphibia; order Gymnophiona; family Dermophiidae; genus Geotrypetes; species Geotrypetes seraphini. The sequence continues at coordinate 146,766,638 of NC_047089.1, read as the reverse complement.
TTTTATCAGCTAATGAAAAGATTTAGGTATTATGAGTAAATGCCCTTTCTTTATAGGTTAAGTTGTGCCCAAACCCCCTCCAAAAATTTACATCTCATACCTCATAAATTTCCTGAATTTATTTTTCAAGAGGTTTGCCACCAGTTTTTGTTTTCTGTTACCAACTATGTGAAAGTAAGGGCTCCTTTTACAAAGTCGTGCTAGCGGTTTTAGCGCATGCTAGCCGAAAATCTACCGCCTGCTCAAAAGGAGGCGGTAGCGGCTAGCGTGCGCTATTCCACGCGTTAAGGCCCTAGCGTGGCTTCGTAAAGGGAACCCTAAATAAGGGAACTTTATTGATCTTTATTATATACATTTTGGGGTGCTCAGCTATCCCATACAGAAAATGAATGACACTGAATATACTTCAAAAGAAAAAAACCCCCAAAGGTTTTCTACCATCACACCCCTAGTATTCTTTAACAATTTCCCTCCCCTCCCTGCCAAGTCCAATTTCTTTTTCCTCTCATTTTCGTCTTCAGTTCTGGTCTATAAAGAAATCATCATTGGATGTCTTCATCTATATCTATATATATAAAATCGGAGGTATGTATGTGTGTATGTATGTATGTGTGTGTGTATGTGCCGCGATCACGCAAAAACGGCTTGACCGATTTGAACGAAACTTGGTATGCAGATCCCTCACTACCTGGGGTGATATGTTCTGGGGGTCTCGCGGCCCACCTGCACACGTGGGCGGAGCTACAAACAGAAAATCAGATTTCACCCATTCATGTCAATGGAAAAAATGTAAAAAGCTGCCATTCTCACAGTAATTCAAAAACGGCTTGACCGATTTGAACGAAACTTGGTATGCAGATCCCTCACTACCTGGGGTGATATGTTCTGGGGGTCTTGCGGCCCACCTGCACACGTGGGCGGAGCTACAAACAGAAAATCAGATTTCACCCATTCATGTCAATGGAAAAAATGTAAAAAGCTGCCATTCTCACAGTAATTCAAAAACGGCTTGACCGATTTGAACGAAACTTGGTATGCAGATCCCTCACTACCTGGGGTGATATGTTCTGGGGGTCTCGCGGCCCACAACTCTATGTTGCTTGCTTAAGGGTGGGTTCACCCAAGAATTTATATGTTCTTGCTCCTGGAGGTGAAACTAAAAAAGTTGTTTATAATCACGTTTTGCGTTAGTTGTATTGTATTCATTTTGTCAAATATTTCACATTATAATTTGAATATTGTACTTTTTATTAAGCTGTAAAAAAATAATTTCATTCACCACTATAAAGTATCTTCATTTGAATCCATTTACAGTGTTATTGCTATAATTAAATACCCGTGCAACGCCGGGGCATCAGCTAGTATATGATAAAAATGTTGAATGAAATATCTTTAAAAACATGTTATGTGCTAAGATGTAAGAATACTGTATTTTATTTGGGTACTTTCTTCAATATTAAAATTAATTTAAAAATACCTTGTCATTCCGTTCACATAAAAATTTAAGTCTTTGTGCCCTTTTGTGCATAAATACACCATCCAGGTGCCCAGTTTCTACTGATCGGATTTCAATCGCCTTTTCTCCCCAGCCCATAATTTGATTAGATCGAATATATGCTGGAAATAAAAAAAAAAAAAAATTAAGATGGCTGCATATATTTAACACTACAAAGCAAATTCAAAGTTCATTGTACAGGCATCAGTATATCTTAACAACCATAGGTAAATAGGTGTTATGTGTGCAATATATTTTGCGATGAGTTTTTTCAAGTGATTTTTTACAATGCTGTTGCCCTTTTTGTAAAGCAGAATATAAATCCGTTAGAATAGATACAATGAAAGTACATTTCTATTACTGCAAAATTGTCATGGATTGCAATTTCAAAATAATAATAACCACCTTCCCTTGAACATCACTACAGGTGCAATCTAGTTTATAAGTTAACATTTCTAATGTATATTTATTAGATTGCTAGAGTTTTAATACAACACTCCATGTTAATGAGGGAATGAATTGCAAAATAGCTCATTACCAATTAATACACAGAAAAGTTACAGGTAGTAAAAGGAGGCAAATGTGAAAATACTCGTTAATGGAAAAAAAAAAATCATTCATAACTTTACCTTACAGATTGAGAGCTTCTATACCGCTACTAATGACTGGGGGAGTCAATTCTGAGCAGTCTACATAAGCCTCTGCAAAGGCGCTACAATACATGAGCTTCTGTAAAGGTGTTATGATACATTAGCTTCTGTAGAGATGTTACCATAAGGAGTTGCGAGGTGTTACAATACATGGGCTCTATACTGAAGTACATGGAGCTCTGTGGTGGTGTTACAGAGTTATTAATACCGGCATGAAGTTGCCATAATCCATCATCCTACTTATATGCACATGTTTATACCAAATCCATTGTCCTTTGTAAATACACATGTAATACTAGAATATAAGAATAGCCTTACTGGGTCAGACCAATGGCCATCAAGCCCAGTAGCATGTTCTCACGGTGGCCAATCCAGGTCACTAGGTACCTGGCCAAAACCCAAGGAGTAGCAATATTCCATGCTACCAATCCACTTTTTTTAAAATTTTCTTTTATGCACTTCTTAAGGAGGTTAGCCATTTCAACTAAATATAATCTATTTACATGCATCTTCAAAAGTTCTGTTTCCTCTCTCTGTCAACTTTATAATTTCAGTTGAAGTAGTTTGAGAAAAGGATAGTCTTTATCCCTTTCTTGAATTTTGCAGTGCTCTTTTCTAGCTTTAATTCCTTCGGTAGGGAATTTCACCGCGTCGGGGCAATTACAGAGAACATTCTTGCCCTGGTGCTTTTGTATTTGATGTCTTTGAAGGAAGATATTTCTAGTAAGGACTCTTGGCTCGAGCACAGAGCATGCCAGGGCATATGGTTATTTAGTCTGGCCTCTAGATATTGCGGTTCCAAGAGGTGAACAGTTCTGTGCGTTAGCAATAGGATTTTGAATTTCACCCTGTTCTCAATCGGGAGCCAGTGTAACTCTTTTAGTAGTGGGGTGGTATTCGTCTGTCTCGATTTACTTAGTAGAAACCTAGCTGCAGCTTTTAAAAAATTCTGTTTGGATCTGTCTGATCGTGTATTTTGGTAAACCTAGGAGGGTTGATTTGCAGATGCTTATTTAGGACTAGTCTTTAAGCCCGTTACATTAACGGGTGCTAGAGTAGATGTCTGTCTGTCTGGGTATTTTTTTTTCTTTCTGCACGCTGCCTGTCTATCATTTATTCTGTCTGTGTCTCTCCCTATGTCCTTTGTGCCCTCAGTGCCCCCTTCCTATGCCCTCATTGCCCCCTTCCTATGTCCATAGTGCCCCTTCCTATGTCCATAATGCCCCTTCCTATGTCCATAGTGCCCCCAGTGCCTCCTTCCTATGTCCCCATCATTATCTTCCAGACTTTGTCTCACCCCCACCCCTGATGCCAGCCTGCCTCCCATCCCCCTGAGCAGCATGTTTCCATTGAAACCCCCCTCCGATGCCTATCTGCCTGCCTCCCATCCCCCTGAGCAGCATGTTTCCATGGAAACCACCCCCCCCGATGCCAGCTTGCCTGCCTTCCATTGAAACCCCCCACCCCCCTCCGATGCCAGCCTGCCTGCCTGCCACCCTTTCCCCTTCCATTGAATGCCCCCCTGATGCCAGCCTGCCTGCCTTCCATTGAAACCCCTCCCCCGATGCCAGGCTACCTGCCTCCCTTCCCCCTTCCATTGAACCCCCCTCCGATGCCAGTCTGCCTGCCTGCCTCCCAGCCAGGCCCAATGCTGGATAAGGTGGGTGATGGCCAAGGCCTTGGGGAAGTCTCTTCTAGTGATCCAGCCAGTCCTTCTGCTCAGGCATGTGATTCTCCAGGCTGTCTTGTCTCCCCCAGCCTATACTCTTTCATATACTCTCTCCCAAGCAATCTTAACTCTCAGCTATTCTGTTTTGTTTCCAGCATCGTGTGGCTCCAGCAGCGTCCCAGGCACAGTAAACACACTGCTTCGCGGTCTTCTACTGGCCTAATTTCCTCTGCTGCGTCCCTGATGACATCATCAGGGACGCGGCAGAGGAAATCAAGCCAGTAGAAGACCGCGAAGCAGCGTGTTTACTGTGCCTGGGACGCTGCTGGAGTCGGAAGGTTTGTGTTTGTCGCGCAGTGGTAGGTGCGGCTGGGAGGGCCAACGGGGGTTTCGGGTGTGCTGGGTAGGTTCGGCGCCGGGGGAGGGGGGAGTCGCGGCATGTTACCTGCTGTGAGTCAGGCCGGAGCTGGTAAGCTCTCCTCCTGGCATCCTCTGCTCCACACCGCCTTTGCCTTAGCGCACATGCGCACTCTGCCGGCCACATCCCGACAGATCAGGACTCAGGGAACACGCGGTGAGAGTGCGCATGCGCGCTTAGCATTTTATTATTATAGTTAACATGTAGAGAATGACACAGTGGTTGTTAGCCGCGGGTAACCCGCCGAAACGGGGAAAAAAAAATAGTGGCCTCTGCAGGGACAAGGCCATTCATCGCCCCGTGGAGCGGTGAATGGACTTGTCTCTGCAGTGAGGCAATCAAGGATCGCGCGGTCCCTACCCGCCTGATCGCAGCATTCCGCCATCTCCCTCACTCCACCTCACCTTAGATGTAGAGCACTGTTCTTCAACCGCCGATCCGCAAGAAATTTCTGCCGGTCCGTGCAGGGCCGGCAAGATTAAGGGACAGGCGCAAAAAAAAAAAGCCTCCCTTCTTTTCCCTTGCTCTTATCGCCCTGCTGCAGTTGCTAAAGCCGACAGGAAGTCTTTCTGACATCAATTCTGACGTCGGAGAGGACGTTCTGGGCCAGCCAATCGTTGCCTGGCTTACCCAGAACTTCCTCTCCGACTTCAGAATTGACGTCGGAAAGACTTCCTGTCGGCTTTAGCAGCTGCAGCATGGTGGTAAGAGCAGGGGAAAGGAAGGAGGGAGGCTTTTTTTTTTTGAGCAGCAGGGAGGCAGCAGGCTGGCTATGGCTAGGGAGGGAGGGAGAGAGGTAGGCAGGCAGGCAGGCTTCGGGGGTGGGGGTGGGACAAAGTGTGGAAGGCAGTGAGAGGGACATAGGAAGGAGGCACTAAGGGCACTAAAGACATGGGAAGGAGGCACTAGGGGCACTAAAGACATGAGAAGGAGGCACTGGGGCACTAAAGACATGAGAAGGAGGCACTGGGGCACTAAAGACATGAGAAGGAGGCACTGGGCACTAAAGACATGAGAAGGAGGCACTGGGGGCACTAAAGACAGGAAGGGACACTAAGGACATGGGAAGGAGGCACTGGGGGCACTTAAGACATGGGAAGGATGCACTGGGGGCACTAAAGATAGGAAGGGGCACTAAGGATATTGGAAGGAGGCACTGGGGGCACTAAAGACATGGGAAGGAGGCACTGGGGGCACTAAAGACAGGAAGCGGCACTAAGGATATGCGAAGGAGGCACTGGGGGCACTATGGACATGGGAAGGAGGCACCGGGGGCACTAAGGACATAGGAAGGAAAGAGGAAGGGAATAGAAAGGGACAATTCTTGGGCCTGAGTGCAGAAAGAAAGAAATGAAAGAAAGGTTACACAGACAGAAGGAAATGCAACCAGAGACTCATGAAATCAGTCACCAGACAGCAAAGGTAGGAAAAATGATTTTATTTTCAATTTAGTGATCAAAACGTGTCAGTTTTGAGAATTTATATCTGCTGTCTATATTTTGCACTATATTTGTCTATTTTTTTACAGTTACTGAGGTGACCGAGCTCCCGGAGATGGGGTGGAAACGGGGTTTTAAAATTTTAGTCCTAGTAGTTTGCCGGTCCACAAAATAATTCTTTTATTTCTGCCAGTCCATGGGTGTAAAAAGGTTGAAAAACACTGATGTAGAGTATGACGGCTTTCTTTTTCGCCCAGCCGCACGCGTGGCTGCTCGAGTTGATCAATCTTCTCCTCTCCTGCAACTTCCTGTTTCCAGTTGCGTCAGAGGAGAATATTGAACAAATGAGTAGCCGCGCGTGCGGCTGGGCGAAAAAGAAAGCCGGCATACTCTACATCTAAGGTGAGGTGGAGGGAGGGAGATGGCTGAACGCTGCAATTGGTCGGGTGTCTGCTGTTTTTGTATCACTGCCTGCCTGCGCTCACGTTCCAGATCCTTGTTCCAGCTCATTGTACTGCAGCATCTGCATGATTATGTGCTCAGGTGGGCATTTTTATTGTGCACAATTGACCTGATTCGAGCTATAGGTGAACATGGGGGACACGTCATTGCAAGGGAGGACAAGTCAATTGATTTATTTTATGTTCTGTTTTTACTACAGGGCAGAGGCACTGAAACAGATTCTCAGTGCAGTAGTAGTAGTGGCAGGACTCTTTTCTGTCTTCATGGTGTTTCGCAGTACTGAGGCTTATATGAATGCTGCGGGGCGGTGACGGGGCGGTGAATGGGATGGCAGTGATTGTGATGGGGCGGTGAAGGGGATGGCGAATACGGAGGGAGGGAGAAGTGTACCAACAAAATGGATTTAACACATTTCTTTAGCAATTTAGAATGAAATTTATATATCTTTGTTATCTACATGGAAAAATTTAATAAATGGGAAATCTATTGGTTCAACTTGTTGATTTCATTATTATGTATTTAACTGGGCTTACTAATTTAGACAATATGTAATTTAGTTGCTACAAAGAAAACAAAGCCATTTAGCCAATTTGATTGAACACTCCAGGTGGCACCACTATATTATTTAAAATCAAATTCACACAATACAACAGAGTCAAGAGTAGAAAAATACAAAGTTAGCCACCTACTAGGTAACATCTGCTGATCAAGAGATGATATAATTAGTGCCATGTGGTTTAACTCAGAATAAGGGATGACAGAAATAGATTATAAAGTATCAATACAACATTTTGTATTGTCAGGAATGGAAAAATGACTCCTGAGCTTTGACGGAGACTCCCGTATCTGTAACCTATGCACAGTACTGGGCAGACCTTTGGGTTTCTGACCCAAAAATGTCTAAGAAAAATAATTTAAATGAAATCATTAAATTATAGAGAGTGTGTGTTTGGGCAGACTGGATGAACCATTTGGGTCTTTATCTGCCGTTATTTACTTTGTTACTATGAAGGGTCCCCATCAGGAAAGATGCAACATGATATCTTGATTCTAAAGAAAGGCATAATCCCAGTGAGTTCACAGAGTAGCACATGCTAGTGCAGACAGTACAAGGCTCCAAAGGAGAGATTATTGGGGCTCCTAGGAGAAAAGAGCATGGTGATGCTGGTGGAAGACGCCCCCTCTGCAGGTTTTCCAGAGGATCACATGTAGTTATGATGTGATGTTAGCCATGCTCGGCTACCAGATATAAAAATTATATTAGTAGAAATGTAGAGGCATCTAAAAAAAACAGTATTAAAAAGCAAATCCCCTGCCCCTCCCAAAAAAATGATTTGAAAAACAGAAAAATCATATAGAAAGAAAAAGCAATACTACGTAAATTATAATATATTTACCGTATTTTCACGTGTAAAACGTGCGTGTAAAACGCGCACACGGGTATAGCGCGCGGAAAACACAAATTTATGTACAGAAATTTTTATATACCGCGCACACCCGTATACCGCGCATGCTGCCCGACTCTCCTTTCGCCCGCCCCGACTCTCCTCTGGCCACCCCGACTCTCCTTTCGCCCGCCCCGACTCTCCTCTCCCCCTTGAAGTCCTGTCTCCCACCCTGAAAGCCTGATGCCCCCCCCGACGTCCGATTCACACCCCCACCCGCAGGACCGCTCGCACCCCCACCGCGAAGGACAGCTCGCACCCCCACAGCCTCCTGACCCCCCCCCATCATGTAGAAGCTCCTACCGGTGTCCTGCTGCTTCCTCTTGATGGTCCCGCCCTTTCTCTGACGTCAAGCCCTCTTGCCCTGCCGACTCCCTGACACGATTGGGGCAAGAGGGAGCTCAAGCCCTCTTGCCCCAGCCAACTGCGGCACCCCTGACACGATCGGGGCAAGAGGGAGCTCAAGCCCTCTTGCCCCAGCCAACCGCGGCACCCCCGACACGATCGGGGCAAGAGGGAGCTCAAGCCCTCTTGACCCCCGACACGATCGGGGCAAAAGGGAGCCCAAGCCCTCTTGCCCCGCCGACTCCCCAACTCCCCGACAATATCGGGCCAGGAGGGAGCCCAAGCCCTCCTGGCTCTGGTGACCCCCCCGCTAGTTGTCCGGGCCAGGAGGGAGCCCAAGTCCTCCTGGCCCTGGCGACACCCCCCCGCTAGTTGTTCAGGCCAGGAGGGAGCCAAAACCCTCCTGGCCACGGCGACCCCCTACCCCCACCCCGCACTACATTACGGGCAGGAGGGATCCCAGGCCCTCCTGCCCTCAACGCAAACCCCCCTCCCCCCAACGACCGCCCCCCTCCCAAGAACCTCCGACCGCCCCCACAGCCGACCCGCGACCCCCCTGGCCAACCCCCACGACACCCCCACCCCCCTTCCCCATACCTTTGTGTAGTTGGCCGGACAGACGAGAGCCAAACCCGCCTGTCTGGCAGGCAGCCAACGACGGAATGAGGCCGGTTTGGCCCATCCGTCCCAAAGCTCCGCCTACTGGTGGGGCCTAAGGCACCTGGGCCAATCAGAATAGGCCCGAGAGCCTTAGGTCCCTCCTGGGGGGCGGGGCCTTGGGCACATGGTTGGGTTGGGCCCATGTGCCTCAGGCCCCGCCCCCAGGAGGGACCTAAGGCACCCCGGGCCTATTCTGATTGGCCCAGGCGCCTTAGGCCCCACAAGTAGGCGGAGCTTTGGGACGGATGGGCCAATCCGGCCTCATTCCGTTGTTGGCTGCCTGCCGGACAGGCGGGTTTAGCTCCAATCTGTCCGGCCAACTACACAAAGGTACGGGAAAGGGGGGTGGGGGTGTCGTGGGGGTCGGCCAGGGGGGGTCGCGTGTCGGCTGGGGAGGGCGGTCGTTGGGGGGAGGGGGGTTTGCGTCGAGGGCAGGAGGGCCTGGGATCCCTCCTGCCCGTAATGTAGTGCGGGGTGGGGGTAGGGTGTCACCGTGGCCAGGAGGGTTTGGGCTCCCTCCTGGCCCGAACAACTAGCGGGGTGTGGGTTGCCTGGGCCAGAGGGCTTGGGCTCCCTCCTGGCCCAATATTGTCGGGGAGTTGGGGAGTCGGCGGGGCAAGAAGGCTTGGGCTCCCTTTTGCCCCGATCGTGTCGGGGAGTCGGGGGGCAAGAGGGCTTGAGCTCCCTCTTGCCCCGATCATGTCGGGGGTGCCGCAGTTGGCTGGGGCAAGAGGGCTTGAGCTCCCTCTTGCCCCGATCGTGTCGGGGAGTCGGCGGGGCAAGAGGGCTTGACGTCAGAGAAAGGGCGGGACCGCCGGAAGAGGAAGCAGCGCAGGCGCAGGGCTCACAGAAGGGCCGGGACCGCCAAGAGGAAGCAGCAGGACACCGGTAGGAACTTCTACATGATGGGGGGGGGGTCCGGAGGCTGTGGGGGTGCGAGCGGTCCTTCAGGCTGGGGGTGCGGGTGGGAGTGCGTGCGAGCGGTCCTTCGGGGTGCGGGTGCGTGCGAGCGATCCTTCGGGGTGGGGGTGCGAGCGGTCCTGCGGGAGGGTGAATCAGACATCGGGGGGGGGAACTATGTAAAAAAAATTTTGTACATCGCGCTCACGCGTATAACGCGCAAGGTTATGCGCTGTTTGTAAAAGTCGTGTATAACGCACGCGTTATATGCGTGAAAATACGGTATATATGTTTTCCTCTCTCAATGCTTTAGGTTAGTTCTTAATTTTTCTAAATATTTTCCGAGTATTGTATTTATGCTGTTGATTATAATCAATCTAGAAATGTACAAATTTATATGTTTTTCATTTATAATCATGCATTTTGCTACAATGCACAGAAAGATGAATTCTATAAAACAAGTCAATGAGTGTCCAATTCTAAACTGTAAAATTTGAGTGTGGGGAAAGAATAAGTCACAAGTTAAGTACTTTATCATTTGAATCTTTTTGCAGGAGCACAGAACATTCAAATGCATAACCTCAGCCATTCTTGTTCAGCAGTGAAGAAAGCCTCCATCATACAAAACTTTGGTGCTCATTTTGGTTCTAGTACATACCAACTGATGTCGGCATCTCGCCCCACTGTAGAACCACATCTTTGGTGATCCTCCCATATGTATTCACATATACCCCTTCATCCTCATAACAAACCAGTAATTCCATGCCATCTGTGTTTGGGAGAATAATGATTGCATGTGGCTGGATACTGCTCTGGATCTAGAGAAGAAAGCATAACAGTACACTCAGTTTACTATGGACTGTGCTAGACACAGCATGTCTGGGCATCTGCACTGTAGCACAGTGTACAAAGTACCATATTTTTCGCTCCATAAGACACACTTTTTTCCACCCAAAAGTGGGTGGAAATGTTGATGCGTCATATGCAGCAAAGATACAAATTTTTACACCCCCCACATCAGCAACTCTCTCCCTTCTCCTCCTACCATCAAACCGGTACCTGAGCTCGCCCACCACCAAATCCCGCAGCCTTCCTTCTTCGGTCCCCCGACCACATCTGACACAACTTCTCTCCCTTGCAAGTGTCCCACACATTTGCCGGAAACAGGAAGCTGGATTAGAAGAGGGCAGGACTTGTAGCGGGCGATCTCCAATGGGAAACCAGAGCTAGGGGATGGGAGCAGTTCCTACGGCACTCATGTACGAGCCTCTCTGTGAGCGCCTATGTACCCAGGGTCTGCCAGTCTGCCTCCTATGCTTCCCCCTCCCTATTCGCAGTTTCAGCGTTCGCAGTTTCAAGTATTTGTGATTTTTTCCAGCCCCCCCCCAGAAAATTACTTGGAAGCAGCCTTCATCGACCAGAACCGGCCCTGGGGTTGCGAATGGAGGAGGAGGAGGCGATCGGTGGAGGAGCAGGTGATCAGAGAAGGAGGGGGCGATCAGAGGAGAGCAGCCGCCCCTGGAGCACGGACCTTACCTGGTGGTCTAGCGGTGATGCGGGGCAGAAGCGATCTTACAACACTCCTGCCCCATGCAGAGCCATGCTTTGAGTTCCCGTGGTCTCACGAGACTATAATGGGAACTCCCGTTGTAGTCTCATGAGACCACAGGAACTCGCAGCATGGATGCACAGCATGGCTCTGCAAAGGGCAGGAATGTAGGAATATTGCTCTTGCCCTGCGTCACTGCTAGACCACCAGGTAAGGCCAGGGGGTGGGTCAGAGTCGGACCAAAAGTTATTCACAAATTTTCCTTATTCGCGGGCCAGATCTGCCCCTAATTCCTGCGAATACAGAGGGGGGACTATATTCCCTTCATTAAAAAATTCAGCACAGCCACTCTTGCTGTCTGCCTGGGCTGATGCAGCTAATGCCCTTGCTGACAAGTGCACGATACGGCAGCATCAAATTCAGGGGATACCTGATCCATGTGTATGGCAACCTGCACCTGCAGTATGTGGAGGTCATCAGTAGATTGGAAAAGAAGCATGATTATTGAACAGACAGGGGTATACAGTCACTTACCAAAACTTATATCTCCTACCAACCTAAACCTTACAGGAGATAGCAGCAGTAGCCAACATCACTCATTCTAGTGTTTTCTTGCCTCAGAGAGTATACACATGTCTTCATCCTTCAAGTAAACCTCTGCTCTTTAGTTCATCATTAAAATCATTTGATGCACCCATGGGGACATAAGGCATCAACAGTTTCTATCACAACACTTGTGCACCTAAATCTCAGACCTGCTCAACACATTCTCACCTCTCAGTGGTCTCGGGTATCAATTCTACTCTCCAGGCATTTCAAGATCACCTGTCCACTTTCTTCATCTCTCCAGTGATGGTCTTAGCCCACTAACCTATCCACAGGCCTCTTACTCTTTTTTCTCCACTTCAGAAGAGGGATTTAAAAAGGTATGACGGGGGTAAAAAATTGTTAGTCGGCTGGGATGGATTCCTCCTGTCCCGGCCTACCACTAGGGGGGGTCAGGGTACAGAGCTTGGCAAGGAGTGTGGGGTTGGGTGCAGAGCCTGGCAGGTAGTGAGGGGGTGGGTGCATAGCCTGGTATATATTAGTACAATTTGGTTCAGAATGTTTTTCTTGCTTTCCTCCTAAATCTAGGATGTGTCTTATGGTCAGGTGCATCTTATGGAGTGAAAAATACAGTAAAGGGTTTTGTAATTTAAAGGGAGGAAGTGGGTTGAAAAAGAAAAAAAATTATATATACAGGTTTATGTATGTATATGCCCCATTTACTTAAAATTGTATTTATCTTATTTCTCCCCTCCTTCTTCTCATCCTCTTTTGCCCCATCTCCCATTCCTACAGACTATGTCAGTTACCAAAATTATTTGCTCTGTGGTATCTTTCTCTGAAGCAAGGCAGTTCAATTACTCATTTGTACATTATATTAAGAATTCAATAATCATATGCTTAATTTACCAGTTGATTTCCATTAAGATATTGATCTTAATCAACCTCCCCCCATTATGTCCTGAAACACAGAAAGTGATCTCACAAGTCTCCTCTCTCTTTAGAAAATAAAGACAAAATTGGTAAATACCATGATAGTAAAAGCAATCAAACAAAACCAAAGATGAAATACAGTTTGACCCTTACATGTGTTGGTAGATAAATATCATATACTGTTCCTGAGTCCACATCAACCGCATGGAATCCAGCACAAGAACCATAGATCACTTTTAACCTCTGGCCCTCTTCCACGGTGAGATCCACCAGCAAAGGCCTGTGTATCAATTCTCCAAAGGACTGAAAAGATAGCAACCCAGACAGTGATTATGGTGTGTACAGTTATCTGCTATTCAAATATCAATGTTTCCAATTAGAACCTTCAAAACAAGCAACGTAGCCAGTTACAAGATTCTTAAAAAAAAAAAAAAACCCAAAAAAGAAAACACCGTGAATGGATACATTTCCCAAACAATAAACATATTTCAAAATGCACAGTAACACAGACAGCAGAAAACCAATACATTATCTTTGAAAAATATATTTCAAAAAAGTTGTTTGTTACTTATCTTATGTGCTGCATTTAATACCTAAACTGTCAGCCGCTTCTGCTTACACTATAAGGAGAAGCAGCTGACAGTTTGCGTATTAAATGCAGCCTATAAGATAAGTAAACAACTTTTTTGAAATATATTTTTTGCTGCTACACAGTGGACAGTGTTTCTCGACTATCGAATGCTACCAATTTGGTTATTACTGAAACTTATTGATTTGGGTATTATTGAATTGGGTGATTACAAAAAAAAAAAAAAAAAAAACTATAAAAAGAAAAAAAGGAAAAAGAAAAGAAGGAGGGAAAAATAAATTAAAAGGTGGTTGGTGGTTTTTTTTGCCTGTGATTATAGTGGGAGCAATATGAATACTTGTGTTTCATGGCTTCAGGAGTTTTTAAATGTCTGCACTAGCACTTTTGCACACAAGTCTGCCTGTTTTGTGACCAGCACCATTCCAGCCACAGCAAGCAGATAAGTGTTTTGATATTTTGCTTTATTTATATGATTCTGTGACTATGGCGGTAAAGATATCGTTAATGCTATGATGATCTAATGGCAGCCTATGCTTGGTTCACTTCACTTGAACATTAATAGGCTGTGGGTCTGAGCATTATTTAATATATAATACTTCATTAAGTGAAATGTGATTTATATTTATTCATTTAAGTGATTATCACAGATTATTATATAATTACTGCCTTAGTATATATGGTTATATCATATACTGACACCAGATAGTGCTATAGTCTGGGTATGAGACTGTTTTTCCACCATTACCATACCTTGTTATGTGAGTTTAAGGATTTTGGTATCATTCGATTTTTTGGATAATGGTTTATTTAAGTTTCAAGTTTATTAAAAATTTGATATACTACTTTTATCATTTATTTCAAGGTGGTTATTGATTGTTCTTTAGATTTTCTAATATTTATACCACTATGTCTGAAACATAAAATATTTGTTGCGTTTTTGCACTATGTAGAACTATGTCAAAAGCTTCACCAAGGCCATACCCAGACTTTCATCATCATTATCCAGATTATGTCGCTAAAAATCTTCTGACTGTCCCAGCACTATCCAAGTGCGGTGTTGAATATTGGGGGAAGAGGGTTAAGATAGTAAATAGGGCAGTACCACCAAAATGGTGCAGGGTCTATAGCTTAAGCTCTGCAAAAAAAAATAAAAAAATAAAAAAAGGCTCATAAAAATAGCTTTTTCATGTAAAACTTGTTTTAGATGCAGAAACAGGTTTTTATAAAGCTGAGCAACCATATACATGCACAGAAAGTATGCACATGTAAAATTTGTTCCTACTTTGTCATCTACATGCAGAGGTTCCCAGAGATAGTATGGATGGTGTGGAAGTGGAGTTGTGATGTGCACATGTATTTAAAAGAAAAAAAAATTATATGTTTGAATGTTCATCAAAATATATAAAAATAATTATTTTGTCATAACGGTTATTTCCTATATGCCATTAATTTTAAATTTTAATTAGCAACCAACCATATTTAATTGTTGCTTTAAAACACCAACTGAAAACAAATATTTGTCAAAATATTGTTAACTGCTCTCTTACCTTGAAGGCCATAAATTTGTGGTATGGCTTTGGTGCCCATGCATAGACTTCCACAGAACACTTTAATGCAATTACCAAGAATTTGATTCGTTCATATTTTACTGAAATTAAAGAAGAAAAGAAACAATCTTATAAGTTTAAAACTTTTGTCGACCACTTATAGACATAATTTAAAAAACCCAAAACATTCCTGTGCTTATTTATAGGATTCATGCAATTACCAGGGTAAGTTTTTGCATTTATCATGCATTAGGTGCAAAAACTAATGCACAGTGAGATCCATACAGAAACCTTTGTGATAGATACTGTACTGCAAAATTACAGGAAACAAAGTACTGTGATATGCAATATTCAGTGATCATGAAAATTACTGCCACATTAATGGTAGTAATCTAAAGCTCACTGGCAGGAAGGTTGAAACTGGGGTGGGGAGGGGGATGGAGGGGGAAGAAACCCATTGCCATGACCTGGACATCAGCAGAGCCCCTGTCTAGTAACCGGCCTCCCTCTCTCTCCCCAACCCCATGTCCCCCAAGTGGAAAAAAATAAAATACTTCTCTGCTGACTGATTGGGTTTTCCACCCCTCTCATCTGTCCCCCCATTATTTATTTATTCATTTATTTAGCCCGTCCTCCCAAAGGAGCCCAGAACCCAAGAGTACATTCATAGTACGGTTAGGACATACTTAGGTGAGAAATACAATTTCTACAGCATTTACAGTATAAAATCAGATGATAATATTAAACTAAGGCCAGTACTGGACAGACTTACACGGTCTGTGTCTGTTTATGACTGTTTGGGGGAGGATGGGCTGGAGAGGGCTTCAATGGCTGGGAGGGTTTAGATGGGCTGGAATAGGTTTTAACGGAGATTTTGGCAGTTGGAACCCAAGCACAGTACCGGGTAGAGCTTTGGATCCTTGCCCAGAAATAGTTAAGAAGAAAAAATATATATATATTTAAATTGAATCAGGTTGGGCAGACTGGATGGACCATTCGGGTCTTTATCTGCCGTCATCTACTATGTTTGATTACAGTATAGATATAACATGCAGACATAAAATACTGACTTAGTGGGCATAAGGTGGATTTAATTTCAGCACATTCAGTGTAGATATCACTTGGAGGTAAGATAGCTTTCTTAGTAAGTGGGTGCATGTTTGTTTTCGGAGAATGTAGTAGTAATTCAGGTTATATTTGCGGTGGCATGCAAGTATTTGTGAGATTCCGTTTGTAGTTTTAGGTCATGTCTTTGAGATCCATCCGTTAGGATGTAGACATGTGTCTTCAAGGTGCTGGGTTTGTAAAGAGGAAGGTTTTCACAGCTTTTCTGAAATTCCAAAGACTGTCTAGTGATCTAATGGATGGGGGGATGATGTGCCACATTCTGGGTATGTAGTGAGAATATGAGCGTCTTCGGGATGTCTCAGACGCAGGGCAGGATTAACCAATAGGTCTAGTAAGCACGTGCCTAGGGCCCGAAATGGTCAGGGGGGCCCAATGAAGGAGGGCATCAACATTTTTTTTCCCAAATGGCGATGGGCCTCTCCAGCATCGATCGGCAATGCGGGCCCCCCCCCCTTCCCCATCGACAGAAAGTAAGACAAGCAAGCAACGCGGGTAAGAAAGGCAACAGGAACTGTAATTTTGCAAGTGGTGTTGCTTACCCAAAGCTTCTCTCTGACGCAGCTTCCTGTTTCCGCCTGGGCGCATGGTGGGGTGGGGCAGGGCAGGGGGCTCAGTGTACTTGTGTATCTAGGGGCCCTCAACAAATTAATCCTGCCCTGCTCAGATGGGAGTGAGCAGCCATGTGGCAGGACCAGCCGTTTTTCTGTTTAGGATCTCAGTGATTGGTTGGGGACATAAACACAAATGCCCTGGTCCAGTGGGTTTCCTCCCTTCTTTCCGGACCCACCATCCCCAATTTTTAAAATGTCCCTGGTGTTTAGTGGCACCCCCTAACCCTTTCCCAAGGCCTCCCACAACCAATACCTTAAAATAGGCATGAGCACCACCTTCTTCTCCCTTATGAAGAGGTCTGACCCTACTTAGCAAAAACATGGGGTTTATTTCTCTTTCCTCTCCAACCACAGGAACTTCACTTCTAAAACACAGAAACTCTCTATACCCTGTGACTAAGGCTGCCCTCCACATCTCATTGGCTACCAACAGTCTTTATAAATAGACAGGGAAGTTTAAGGGGAGGGGCAGTTTGATGGTTTGGCAGGATAAAAAAAAAATTTCACCTTCTGAACTGCCTTGCCTGTTTTCTACATTTCACTCCATGTTTCTATTGTACCGGAACTGGAATTCCTTATCTCAAGAAATGCACTGGGCCATATGGGGGGGAAGTGGGGGCCTTATTTTTCAATAATCCCCAGTTTGATTTGGCCCATTTTCAAAATCATTGCATCTTTTCACCATATGATTCATGCCACGTTTCATCCCATTCTGTTAAAGTTTTGGAGAATTATTTTGGCCCCAGATGGACAGGCATTTGTCCGCTTTTGTATTATTCTTTGTAGTTTCTGCTAGATTGGAAGGAATAAAAATTTTGCCTATTTTTTGGGATGAGAAGGAAATAATCAAGAGAATACTGAAAAAAGGCATTAATGTTTCATAACAGAACTCTCATGATATATTTTAAAGTGTGCACAAACTATTGCTTTGGATCTCCTGCTATAAGTATCAGGGCTGGAGTTAGATAGGTGCAGAAAGAGCATTTGATCTAGGCCACCATAACTGGAGCCTCAAGTCTGCTCAAACGATTTTAAGGTCCCCTTGCAAACTTCTACACTGGGCCCCAGGAGTGGGGGAGTGGCCTAGTGATGAAAGCTGCTGCCTCAGCACCCTGAGGTTGCAGGTTCAATCCTTGTGACCCTAGGCAAGTCACTTAACCTGTCATTGCCCCAGGTACCCCTGGGACAGATAAGGAAAACACAAGAGTATCTGACCACCATATAATGTAAACCACTTAGGGCTAGATTCACTAAACAAACCGATCGTGTACCGATTGGTTTGCGACCCCTTTGTGACCTGATTTCTCTCCAACCTGATTTACTAACCTCTGTCCCGATCATCCTCCGATCTGCGAATGCAAATGAGGGGGAATGGCATTCAAATGCAGGCAGGCAGGTAGGCAGTGATTCACTAAACAAAATGAGGGACACCAACTGGGCTGACCGATCCAAAAATAAGCGACTGCTGAGGACCAGTCGCTCGGGTCCTTTCCAACTGCCCTGCCTTCTGTTGCCCTGCTCTCTGCCCCGATCTCCTGCTCTCAGCCCCCGACTTTCCAGCTCTGTCTGCCCCAATCTCCGCCCAGCTTCTGCCCTGACTCTCCTGCTCTCTCCCCCGGACTTTCCAGCATTCTGCCCCAATTTCCTTCCCCGCAGTGCGAGCCCATGGTTTTAACCCGCGGATTTAAAACCACGGGCTCACGAAACAGTAAAAAAAAAGTTTAAAAAAGTAAAATTTAGCTCTGCCGGGCACGGAGGGCCAGTGCATGTGCAGACCATCTACAGATGGTCTGCGCATGCGTCAGGATCGCTACACAGCGATCCGTGTGGCCAGATGGGGGCATGCCTCCGATCGCCCCTATTTGAATATTCTCCCTTTGTGAATTGGTTGGTCTGCTGCGGATCAGCCATGGAGAGGCAGGTTAGTGAATCTAGCCCTTAGAATTCCCATGAGGGCATAAAAGTAGTATATAAATACTGGCCCCAATGAGCATGAATTGGGTGGGGGTGGAGGCAGGGGCACTAGTGATCTGTGCTCCACTGAGTTGGAGAATTCTGTCTCTGCATCCTCATGTGCAACTTCTTAGGAACTCAATTTGAAAGTAAGAAAGAAAGCCTGGGGTACTTAGTTTTCTAGAGAAAACTAAACTATTTTTATTTGGCCCAATATAAAAAAAAAAAAAGTTGAGCTCGTAAATTTGTGCTCTGTTTACAACCAAACTTAACAGCCTATGTTTTCAGCTGAAAATTCATCATAAATTAGGAGCTTACAATTTAGGTTTACAAATATAGGACCACCGCTCATTTGTCTATTTTTATAAGCCTAACATAAATTTAATGCTGAAAAACACTGCTAATTTTTTTTCTGCTCACTCTAAATTCACCCCATTGCTATCTCACATTTTTTACTCCTAAATTTAAGCACTCAGCTCTATTACATTTTCAAAGAGACCAATATAGGGACATAACTCTCAAAGGGCTCCTTGCCGAGAGAGCTGTAGGATTATGTGGAAGACCTCGAGAACAGATTTGAGGCTTTGCAATGTCTTCATTTAAGGTGATTCCAGATGGATGCATTCAAAGACTGTAATGCAGTGGTGAAAGACATGTTCTTCATTGCCGTCACTTGCAGCTCTGATGCCAACACGATTCCCTAAATCGCGAATTCCAATCATCTGAGTCTTCAAACCCTGGAATCAGGTTTGTATGATTTGTTTTGTGACTTCCTCATGATCAGAAAGTAGATTTGGATGTTTCTTTCTTCTCTGAGTCAGAAGTAGAGAGTTGCGCGGGGACAGAAATCCCACCCGTCCCCGCCAAAGTCTCACCCGTCCCCGTGAGGAATCCCACCCGTCCCCGCGAGGAATCCCACTCGTCCCCGCCCGTCCCCTTGAGGAATCCCCTCCGTCCCCGCCCGTCCCTATAAACTTCAGAAATTGTTATTTCATTTAATTATGCTACTGAATTAAAGGCTCTGGTAGAAACCCATTTACAAATAAGCAAAAAAGACTTTATTAATTTGGAAATATTAATTGGGAAGAAAACATACTTTGTAAACGGGTTTCTACCAGAGCCTCTTTTGTTTATAAATTTTTATCAACACAACTAATATACTATTTTATCCTGAAGCAAAAAAAAAAAAAAAAGTTATAGAATTCTTTTCCTACCTTTGTTGCCTGGTTTCTGCTTTCCTCATGTTCTCATTCAGTTCCTTTCATCCACTGTCTCTCTTCCTTCTGCGTCTTCCATTTGCTCTGTTACTGTGCCTCTCCCTTTCTCCCCCCTTCCAAATTGGTCTGGCACCCATCTTCTTCCCTCTGCTCCCCCCATAGTCTGGCATCTCTGTCTTCTTCCCTGCCAGCGTCTTCTCCCCACTCTCTCTTCCCCATTTCCTTTCAGCGTCCTTCTTCCCCCCCATCTTCCCCATGTCCTGTCAGCGTCCTTCTCCCCCCTCTGTCTTCCCCATGTCCTTTCAGTGTCCTTCTCCCCCTCTGTCTTCCCCATGTCCTTTCAGTGTCCTTCTCCCCCCTCTGTCTTCCCCATGTTCTTTCAGCGTCCTTCTCCCCCCTCTGTCTTCCCCATGTGCTTTCAGCGTCCTTCTCCCCCCCGTCTTCCCCATGTCCTGTCAGCGTCCTTCTCCCCCTTCTGTCTTCCACAAATGCTTTCAGTATCCTTCCCCCCGTCTTCCCCATGGCCTTTCAGCATCCTTCTCCACCCCTTTGTCTTCCCCAATGTTTTCAGCATCCTTCCCCCCCCCCTCCTTCTCTCCTGCCCCGGGTGCAGCACAGCCGGCCAGGTCCCCTTACTTTTATGGCGCTTCCGCGACCGACCGACCGACAACAGCCCCGGTCTGACAAACCTCCCTGCCCTTAACCGCAAATCTAAATATCCTTCTTACAGCTGCTGTAAGAAGGTAATTTAGATTCGCAGTTAAGGGCAGGGAGGTTTGTCGGACCAGGGCTGTTGTCGGTCGGTCGGGGAAGCGCCACAAAAGTAAGGGGACCTGGCCGGCTGTGCTGCACCCGGGGCGGGGCAGACCGCCCCCTTCCCTTGGTAGCCACTCGAGCCGCGAGGCTACTCCTCCTTACCTACCCTACCTGCAGCACAGAGCCGAACAGAAGTCTTCCCGACGTCAGCGCTGACGTCGAGAAGACTTCCGTTCGGCTCTGTGCTGCAAGCAGAGCAGGTAGGGAGAAAAGCCACGCGACTTAGTACATCCAGCCCCGCAGGAACCCCGCTACCCTCGTAGGCGTCCCCACGGGATCCCCGCGACCCTAGGGGGCGTCCCCATGGGATTCCCGCGACCCTAGGGGGCGTCCCCACGGGATCCCCGTAACCCGAAGGGGGAACCCGCGGGATGCCCGTGGGTCCCACGGGATTCCCGTCATCCCCGTTCCCGTGCAGCTCTCTAGTCAGAAGGCTGCGGCGCTATCTTTCTCCTATCCGATATTCAACCCCCCAAATCAGCCCTCTGTTATCACCAGATTCAGGTATAACAATAAGATTGCAGCACAAACCAGCAGACCAGTCTAAATGGAGGAAAAGCCTCAGACAGGGACCCGCCCACCTCCACAATGGTGGAATAGCGGTGTTCGAGCGATCACTTCACTGGCTAAAAACCTCCTAATGCAGATGGTCCAGGCAATGTGCTGCTAATGATTGCTCTGAAAAGTTGTATGAAAAATAGAAGAAAAACAACTTATCTTCCTTTCTTCGGGATTGGTACACCGACGGTGGCCAGCGTTTCACTATTGAGCTGCCTCTGGGTGTAACATGTCTGATCGCACTTTAGTACGGACGCCAACCGCATCTCAAAGATCCTAAGAACCATTTATTTATACCATTTATTTTCCATTTTGTGAAAGTGTGTTGTTAACTACTAGTGGTTTTCACAATATCCGAGTTTTTGTGGTTTAGATCATCAGATTCAGACCCATACCAAAACTTTTCCAAGTTCTTTGTCATAGACATAATCTAGATCGTTTCTAGGACCTCAAGTTTGGATTTTAGCATAAGTGGAAAGCAAAACACTTGCAAAAATGTGTTAGCCCAGCAGGAGCTATCAAATTAAACTTCTATCCCCAAGTGTGAAGTCACTTCCTCCCATTCCTAAAGTGCAATCATATTGGACTGATATACTGTAGACAGCACAAGTTACTGGGATAAAATATTTATTTAGTATTTATATACCACTTATAGCCTAAGTGGTTTACATTCAGATACTCGAGCATTTTTCTCTGTCCCAGTGGCCCCCACTATCTAATGTACCTGAACATTGTCTATTGCACTTCAGATGCTTTAATACAAAGCCTGTTTTACTGAAAATGGCACTCAACTTAATCACAGTGGCTAAATTAGCGCTAGTTGATGCTTGGAAATAAACCATCCACTTCTCCATTGATTATGTTTATTTGGTGTCAAAGTTGACCATATTACAGAATGGACAGTTAGTCGTATTTCATAAAGTGTGGGATAGCTATCAGAATTATTGAAGTCGAAATACCAGCACTGTGGGAATTGCATCACCTTGGCTGAACTTTACTTACAAGCTGCCAAAGGTGACCAGAAGGGCACATGTCTACTGGATGTCACCACATATTAGGGCAGAATGGGAGACACGTGCTATACAGTAACCATGCTATATTGAAATAGTTTTATACAGATTACTATTTTCCATTTACAAATATTACAATAATAAGCAAATAAATAAAGGGTTTGAAAACTTCTAGCTTAGTAGTAAAAAGGGAAACAGTTGATAAGAGGCCCTACTCAAGGAAGCCTGAAACCTCTTATAAACATTTCCTATTTCCCCATCTAAAAAAAGAAATTGATTATCGGGTTTTGTTACAAAGAAACTGTTTTGGTTTCATGCTGATGCCAAGAACCTGTGCCTTTTGTATTGTGTCTGCTACGCCTACCAGCTGCAATAAACCACAGGCTCCTAATGTGGCCGAGTCTTGTTTTCCCTGCAGCCAAGTGCAGTCTACTTTAGTTAACCGCCTGATAACAATGCAGTTCCTTGTATCTGGTCTCTATATCAGAGTTTAGGAGCAATGACACTGTATTGATCTGTGCTATTTAGAGTATTCTTTCACTGAACAAAAGAATCTGGACTAACCTACACCAACCAGCAGATTCATTAACAGACAGTTCATGGCAAGAACTCACATGGAGACAGACTTGGATTAATTCTATCAAAAAACATCTCCTCTTTCTAGGTCCAAATTTATTTAGCACACTCTGATGATCTTTCATGTTTGAAAATTTGATCTGCCCAAAGGACAAGAGTATCAACTCATCTTAAAAGTATCTGCCCAAAGGACAAGATTATTTAGTCATCTTAAAATAAATTAGAAAAACAAAAGCCTTAAAATGTTTGGGGGTTTTTATGGGGAAGACTTTACATCAGTGGTCTCAAACTCAAACACTTTGCAGGGCCACATTTTGGATTTGTAGGTACTTGAAGGGCCTCAGAAAAAATAGTTAATGACAATTTTGCATGAGGTAAAACTCTTTATAGTTTATAAATCTAGTCTTAATAATAATATTGTCATTTATAGCTAAAGAGACATATGATCAAGAAACTGTTTTATTTTACTTTTATGATTATAATAAAACATACCGAGGGCCTCAAAATAGTACCTGGTGGGCCGCATGTGGCCCCTAGGCCACGAGTTTGAGACCACTGCTTTAAATCATATCACAGTTATATGAACATAAATCCCAGATGGATTTTTGCCATTGCCTTGTAAATTTTTTGCCTCATCATAGTACTCCGTGCCATCTGGTCCTACAGATAGATTTGCTGCAAAATTATTGCTAGAATTCAAGAAAGTGGGATCTCTTAAGGAAAGGAGGAGAAAGTGGATACTGCAGATGGGTAAACTGGATAGTTCATTTGGTCTTTATCTGCTGTCAAGTTTCCATGAAAGCAGCATCAGATGAACCAAGATTTTTTTTTTCTTTCTATTGAAATACACTGCCACCTTGTGGGCAGATCTCTAATCAGTCTGTCAGCTTCAGTGCAGATTTCCCTAAACTACTGAAAGTAATAGCATTCTTGTCATGTCAGCCCATTTGGAAACCAAAACAAAGCAGAGTAAAAAGATGACTCTCTACCCACTTGGATACACAAGGTCAACAATTAAAATGAAAAGGTATCACCCTAAAAATACCTTCACATATTTGTATATAGATGAAGGACGCATAGCCCTTTAAATCATAAAGGTATGAAATTGGTCCAGCACAAAAATATCACACAAAATCCCAACAAAGATAGCAACCAATCTCAGCTTATTCAGGTATCCAAGCTCTAAATATTAGATAGCATAAGGTGCATGGAAACACAACTTAATGGAACAACAACTCTCAAGCTGTAAAGAAAAGTTTATATCACATTCCTTCCAGTATAAAGTTGATTCTTCATTTTTTACTCAGAAACAAGTTCAAGAGTATTCTGATGTATCAACATAAATCATATGTACATCTCTCTCTGAAGATGACCATAAGAAAACCAAACAGACACTTACCAACTTTATAGTGCACACAACCTTCCAAGTCTCCTACGGTGGTCCAGCCTTGCTTTTTTTCCACTTCTGGATCATTGTGCAGAATTTTATTTCTTAACCATGACAAGTAATAAACCCGTAACTTGTTCTTCTTCCCTAC
The DNA here is from genome assembly GCF_902459505.1 of Geotrypetes seraphini. Classification (NCBI taxonomy): domain Eukaryota; kingdom Metazoa; phylum Chordata; class Amphibia; order Gymnophiona; family Dermophiidae; genus Geotrypetes; species Geotrypetes seraphini. Next base: position 146,742,584 of record NC_047089.1, on the reverse strand, counting down.
AGTAACAGAACAGGAAGTTTCCTTTCAAGAGGAGCACAAAAACTTTATACAGAACTCTCAGAGCCACTTGGATGAAGAGTTCAGAATTCGCAGTTACTGTTTACACTAACAGAATATTTGCTTAAGTCTTCATTCAAAGTATAAATGTTGAAAGTTGAGCGTAATATGCACATGAGCTTTTACTGTTGTCTCAGGTACTGCCAAATAGCAAAAGTAGATTTATTAACCACCTTTAATGAAAAGATTAATTGAAGGTGTTGTAAAATATAGATAGAGCTCAACAAAAACATTTTAATAACAGCATAGCAACAGTAAAATACCCAAATGCCAATATAATAGAACAGATCAGTAAAGCAAACAAGCAAATTAAATCATATTAACAGCAATAATATAATATGCATAATATATAAATTAAAACATAGTAGAACAACCACAACACAAATATGATCAAAGGTCAGCAGATTACAAATGATACATCATAATAGGCAGCATTGTAGAACATTCATTTATGATGCTCATGATATCAGCCCAATAAAATGAAAAACATTTAAAATAGGGAGCAGAGGAGAAATGCAGTTGAGACATATGCATAGATAGACAAGACATTAGCATAAATCATAGTTGGTTGCTAGATTGTGGGTAAATTATATATATAGCTGAATAAAGTATGTGGAACTGGTCTCAATTATAGGATGTGGGGCAAGATAATTCAAATGCCGAATGAGTAGATAACCAAATCATCGTAGTCAAAAGCTTAAGAGAAAAGCCAGGTTTCATCTGCTTCCTGAAAAAAGATTCAGTCTTGTGTTAGGCCTACTGCCTCTGGGAGTAAGTCACAGTTTATGGGTGCCTCATCACATGGTTTCCTTTTGCTGAAAATAATTATGGGGATACTGGCTGTAAAATTCTAGTGAACCTTAAATTGATTAAGTCAAATGTGTGTAGTCCTGGCATGCTTCCAATGTGGCTAGGATTTAAGATTAGGTAACTAGTCATAACAAATTGGAAATATTGAGAATCAACAAGTCTCAATTTGGAGTCTGAACATTTTAAAACCCTACAGTACTACACTGATTATTGATTCAAAATGTATCGTCAGGATGTTCTTTAAAATTCCTGTAGAAAATGTCCTGTCACCAAGAACCCTCTCCTTTTTAAAAAGAAAAGCAGTGAAGAGCGAGATCCAAGATGGCCACGGTAGCCAGTGCATGAGAGAGACGCCGTGAACTTTTCCTGTTTTCTCACTAATCTCAATTTAATAATGCCGAAGAGAAGGGGTAAAGGAGTCGGTGGAACCTCCCGACGCCCAGAGATCCCCTCAAGTGGCTCTATCGACGAGATTTTGTGGCACCTCGTTGGAAGTATGGATTTGTCTGGGAATCGCCCGCTGTCGATGTCGGCGAAGAGTGACGCCATTCCGGGTGACTTGAGGCTAGATGCCACTCTGAGCCCAGACTATAGAGTTCCTCCTCCACGGCCACAGCAAGCAAGCTCTCCACAGGAAGTGAGCACGTCCAAAGAGGCAGTGCTCCTACTGCGAGAGGCTGGTTTAACTAAGAGCTTGCCTCTGGAGTCAGCGGGGGAACTTGTGTCCCTGGAGCTACCTGTGGCTGGAAGATCAATTGAGGAGCCAGTACAAGGGATAAAAGTCAAGAATCCGGCAAAGGGTAAGACTGAATTAGCACTACAAGACTTTTCTTCATTAGTAAAACCTCCTGAAGTTACTTTGGAGAATATATGGGACTTAGTTGTAAATCTGGGGAAAACTTTTTCCCCAAAGGTTGAAGAGATAGAAGGAAAATTAAAAGTACATCAAGAAAAAATTTTACAAATGAAACAAGAGATTAATCAAAGTAAAAGTGAGGTTCAAAAAATGACTATAGAATTGAAAACAATAAAAAAATTTCCAAGAGACACAAGTTAAAGATAGTAATAATATACGAAGAAAACTAGAAACTCTTGAAAATTATAATCACTTTAACAATTTGAGAATATTAAATTTTCCTAAAGATCCTTTGATAAATTCTCGAGATATGTTAAAGAGATATTTTCTGGATGTTCTGAATGTTCCAGAACAATCATTTTCTCCCTTTGTTAGGGTATATTACCTTCCGGAAAAGAAAATCCAGGAACAACCAGATCCAGAACAAAATGGTCAAGATAAATCTCTCAATGTCTCTGAATTATTGGAAACTTCTGAGGAGAAAATTGTGAAATCATCAATACTGTTGGTAACAGTTGCCTTACCTCCTGACAGAGAATGGAAATTGAGATTATTCTTTAAAAATAAATCAAAAAAATTTTTGGAACACAAAATATTAATGTTTCCTGATGTCTCTAAAGATACCCAGAGAAGAAGATGAGAGTTCCTGTTGATGAGACCAGCAGTTACAGCTATAGGAGGAGTTTTCTTCTTACGATATCCATGCAAGTGCATAATCAGATACAAATCTTTCAAATATTTTTTTTATGATCCATCCCAGTTGACTGGATTTCTGTCTCTTAAATGCCTTGACAAAGAATAGATGACATCATTCTAATGAAGATAACCTCCCACCATCGCAGGCTATTGTTTTACCGTTAAATTTTTCTTTGTGATTTAAGTACTTCTATATTGTAATTTTCACTCATTGAATTTTGGATCTCTAAAATAGAGGATTTGAGAATGATAGGAATTGTTGTTATTTTTTTGTTTTATTTAGGTTTCTTCTTTAATTCATACTATTTGTATGTATGTTTTTATTTCTGCCATTCTTTCTGTTCAAGATGTTTATGCTTGGAAATGTAATTGAAAATCAAATAAAGAATTAATAATAAAAAGAAAAGCAGTTTACAAGGGGAAGATCTTGGAGAAGAAACATAAAGGCTCCCATACTGAGTCAGATAAACGTTCATCTAACCTACAGTAGTTTTTTGTCCTAAAAACTCACATAAGCCCTTTTTAAAACATATGCTATGGGGCTCATAATCGAAAGAAAAATGTCCAAAAACCAGCCTAAGTCGGCACTTGGATGAACATTTCTCAAAAACATCCAAGTGCCGATAATAAAACCAGGTTTTGGATGTATTTCTAAACGACTTAGGCCTTCATAGTGCCGCTGAACGACCAAAGCTAAACGGGGCATTTCGGGAGGCATGTTGAGGGCAGAAGTTTGGTGGGACGTGGGCTGGCTTAGACTTAGTCATACAGCATGTATAATCGAAAGTTTTACAACAGAGCCTAGACAGAACTTGGACATTGTGACTTAGACCATGTAAAACATGGTCTAAGTCATAAAAACCCACCTAAAGTCACCAAATAAGCACTGAAAACACATAAAACAGACCCCCACACACTACCCCAGTGATCAACGACCCCCCCCAACCCCATAAAAATTTCAATCACAACTTTAAAATTCAGCCTCCAGACCATCATCACCTGGCCGCCTGGCATAGGGAAGCCTCGTCATCCAGCACAGAGGCAGCTTAAAATCGACTTGGGGGTGGGTTAGAGACTCATGGAAAGGAGGACCCATGCCCATAAGCCCCTGTAATCACTGCATTAATACTTAAACAAGTGCACTGCCCTATACACCTCCCAAACCCTTTTTTACTGGCATATAAGTGGCTCCTGCAGCCATAAGGGCTATTGGGGTGGTAGATAAGTGGGTCTAGGGGATTCTGGAGGTGGTTTGGGGGGCTCACCATAACCTATAAGGGAGCTGTAGGGAGGAGAAGACATGACACTCTTTTTGTGAAGTTCACAGCAGTGCCCTGTAAGGTACCCCACTATTTAGATGCCATGCTTGGGTGTTCAGTTCATCACTTTTCAGACCCCTCCCACGTCCAACAGGGCTTGTTCTAGGCGTTTTGGACTTGGCTGGAAAGTTGGACGGAAATGTGGCATAAAGATGGACAATTTAGCGGCTTGGACGATCAGATCGGCAGGATGTATAATTAGACGATTTTCGAAATGAAAAAAAAGTTGGACGTATCTTTCGAAAATGTGTCTTAAGCTGTTTTTTTACTTTGGATGACTTGTGAGATGGACGCAAACGGACTTAGATGTCCCTTTCGATTATGCCCCTCTATGTTTCTATGTTTATCTATTTTATCACCTTTAACTAGATCTACCTTGATTTTTGCTGGAGACTTTAATGCTTTCATTACTTCTGAATTGGATACAAATAAATGCAGGGTATTCCTAGGTGCCAACATGGTCTGATAGTGGACTATAGGCATAGTTTAAATTTTGTTGACCCTTGAGGCTCCTTCATTTTCCAGAGAAAGACTTTGCTTATATGTCCAAAATTCATGACATGTCAAGGATTGATTATTCTGTTTTCAAGGAATGGTTTCCAAAAGTAATAAATGCAGCTATCGGATCCTCAGTTATTTCAGACATATTCTGATTTCATTAAAGGTTGATTTCATTAGAGGCCTCTAATGGGCCAGAAGTAGGATGGGACGCTTGGAAGAAAATTTTCAGCTTATTTGTATGAAGATCATTATTTTCTCACTTAGCTTACTCAAAAATAGCATGTTTATTGTACTTTTTGGGAACATGCAACAGATTTACTTTTATTTTTGGGAAACAACTAAGGTAGTTATCAGGGCTGATATTATTGTCTATGTTAACAAAAGGAAGAAACAGGTAGCTAGTTCGATTCTTGCCTTTTTTGAAGTGCAGACAACCCTAAACAATTTGACTCATAAGAAAACTACATGGCATTATTATAAGCCTAAGCTAAGCAAATTTGGGAATAAACCTGGTAAAGTTTTAGTCAACCTCATTATGTTGTGGGGTAAACCTACTATTGTCTCGCACTTAAACAAAATTGGAGCAGGTTTTATCTGGAATTTTACAGGCACCTTTACACTTCAGAGGTTAGTTGTACAGAGGAAGTAATGAATCAACGGTTAGGTCAGTCTTACTGCCACATGTTCAGGGAAGAATTTTTCCAAATGTAGGTTATAGGCACAATGGAAGCATACTATACTAGGACTATTAATGTAGGAAAATTGCCAGACTGGTCCATAAAAAGGGCCCCAAAAGGGGTGTGTGTCTCTGTTATATATTCAGGTCAGCACCCACCCACCCCCCTTCCTGGGCCTGCCGTAAGACCTGGTGGTCCAGGACAGGAGTGATCTCTCCTGCCTTCTGTCCTAGCTGACTAACAACTCTGACCTCCCTCCTGACGTTTATAGGAATTCTATGAGCTTCGGAGCAATGCTGAAGCATTTAGTACCTCTACAGCGGCTTAGTAAAAGGGGGGTGGGGGTAAATCAGGCAATCTCTTTTTGTATTTTATTGGTTTTAGAAAATTATATTGTCTTTTGGTCTGTTAATAAATACATCAAAAATAGGCTTAAAGCTTCTTTTTCTAAGGTAAATATACAGACAACTATATTTCTTCCAGAATACCTTAGATAAATCTTCTTATAGTAACATATAACAGCTCATAGACCACAGCAGTGCTACTGCGTGAAAATCAAGTTTCAACACACACAGTCTTTATATACCAAAATCATCATCGGTCACAAAATTTTTTGAACAGTGCTTGTAGTGCAATCTTTCTCTCTATATAAATATGTCTTAAAGGTATAAATACTCATCTTAATGTGCAAAAATGCAGCTTGGGGGGACATATTCCGACATAGGACAATGTTTCGCCAAACGGCTGTATCAAGGAATCCCCCTTTCAGTTGGCCGGAGCAATGTCTCCCGCGTTTTCAAAGTTCATGCAGTCCCGCGAGAACCTATGGCAGCCATTCGGAAAGCAGCGCGGGACCAAGCAGGAGAGCGTAAAGCTTGCTCCTGATGTCCGCGCTGCTGATCTCTGCGCCGCAGGCTAGGAAAAAAGCGAAATAAATGCTAGACCATCAGGTTAAAAAGGGGGGACAATGACGACGGATTGGTGGGGTGTTTTAAAAAAAAAGGTGGTGTGGTGGCAGCGGCATTGGGCAGGGGTGTCTGTTTTAAAAAAAGGTGGTGCTGTGGCGGCGGGTGGGTGAGTCTAAAATGGTGGTGTGGAGGGGTACTAAAATTTGTACCTTCGCTTCATAAGACGCACCGAGATTTCCACCCACTTTTTGGGTGAAAAAAAAAGTGCGTCTTAAGGAGCGAAAAATACGGTAGTTCAATACCTTTCTAATTTCACCTTTTAAAAAAAAAATACTAAATGCAGTCAAGCTGTTGTCTATATTCTATTTTCATCTTAACCATCTTGCTTCCACACAATATGATAAAATAGAAAACCTTCATATTATCCCTTTATGCCCATGTCTCACAGATACTTTCAAATAACCAACACTTTTATGGGACTGAAATGAAACCCCAAGTTTGTAGATTGATTTTGAAAAAAAAAAAAAAACAACAAGGTCACAGAGTATACTTGAAAACTGCAGTGAATGTTTTAGAAGAATTCACACAGACAAATATTTTTATAATTTGTAAAAGGTGATCAACTTTAAAACTTTTTAGGCAATGCATGGTTTCTGAAAACTATGTAGTATGTAAGTTTTAATAACTTGGCATTATTTTGCAAAGATTTTTGAGCTAGTCCCCCACTTTTACAGGTTTGTCAAGTATATTCTTGATTTTTTTGTGCTGGAATTGGAGCACTTTTCTTTGCTAGTTTAGTAGAGTCTCGGTTAACCAGGTCTTAGTTAACCAGGACTCTCACACAACCGGCAAAAAAATTGCCGGTGGAAAAAAAATGTGCACCGAAGCACCGGTGACAGTGTTCTGAGCCACAAATCCTCCCTCCTTCAAGCCCACAAGCAGTTATGAACCACCCTCCTTCCTGCCCTGAAGCAGTGTGGCAGCGGTCCTAAGCCACAAAGCCATCCTCCCTCCCTTCCTTGAGCCCTGAAGTGGCAGAAACAGATGGCGGTCCTGAGCCACAAACTCCCTTCTTCTCTCCCTTCCTTACCTAAGCACAGCCGGTCAGCAAGAGGCAGACTTAAAACAGAGGAAAGGCCCTGAGAGGGCTGGCCTCGAGCAGCCTTTGAGGCTGCCCTCTCTCTCTCTCTCCCCTTTCCATCCAGCATCTGCCCCCTCTTTCCCTCCTTTCCATCCAGCGCCTGCCCCCTCTCTTCCCTTTCCAATCAATGTTTTCCCTTTCTCTGCTCCCTCCTATTCAGTGTCTGGCCCCTCTCTTTCTCCATTTCCATCTAGAGTCTATCCTCTTTCACTCTGCCTCCCTCCCATCCAGCATCTTGCCCTATTCTCTCCCCACTTTCATCCACAGTCTGATTCCCCCCATGTCATCCAGCATCTGCCTCCCTCTTCATCCTTCCTATCTAGTGTTTGTTCCCTCTCCCACCTCCATCTGGTATTTGTCCCCTCTCCTCACCCTTATCCAGCATTTATTTGCCTTCTCTCTCCCTCCAAGTCACCCAATGTCTGCTCCCTCTTTTGCCTTTCTATCCAGCATTTCTCCCTTCCTCCCTCTTTCTATCCAGTGTCATCCCTTCTGTCCCCCTTATCCAGTGCCTGCCCCTTCCTCCCTCTTTCTATCCAGTGTCATCCCTTCTGCCCCCCTTATCCAGTGCCTGCCCCTTCCTCCCTCTTTCTATCCAGTGTCATCCCTTCTGTCCCCCTTATCCAGTACCTGCCTCCTCCTCCTCCTTTCTATCCACCATTTGTTTCCTTTTTCCCCTCCATCCAGTGTCTACCCCCCTCTCATCCAGCATCTTTCCTTCTCACCCCTCCATCCAATGTTTACCCCTCCTCATCTCATCTCTCCTTCTCCCCCTCCATCCGGTGTCTACCCTCTCTATCTCTCTCATCCAGCATCTCCTTCTCCCCCCTCCATCCAGTGTCTACCCCCTCTCTCATCCAGCATCTCTCCTTCTCCCCCCCCTCATCTGGTGTCTACCCCTCTCTCTCTCTCATCCAGCATTTCTCCTTCTGCCCCTCCATCCAGTGTCTACCCCATCTCTCTCATATTCAAAATCTCTCCTTCTCCCCACTCCATCCGGTGTCTATCCCCCACCCTCTCTCTCATCAGCATTTCTCCTTCTCCCCCCTCAATCCAGTGTCTACTCTCCCTCTCTCTCATCCAGCATCTCTCCCTTCTCCATCCGGTGTCTACTCCCCTCTCTCATCCAGGATCTCTCCTTCTCCCCCCTCCATCTGGTGTCTACCCTCTCTCTCTCATCCAGCATCTCTCCTTTCCCCCCCTCCATCTGGTGTCTACTCTCTCTCTCTCTCTCATCCAGCATCTCTCCTTTTCCCCCTTCCATCTGGTGTCTACCCCTCTCCCAACACCCCCACCCTCACAGCTGCTACTGTGCAGCAGCAAAAACAAAGACAACGACTTTGCCGGGCCACACTGTTCATGCTCATGGCTGCCAGCCCTGCCCCTTTGACATCATTTCCTATTCCAGAGCAAGGCAAGCAGCCCTGAACTTGAACAGTGCGAACCCCACCCCCCCAAGTCTTTTTCTTTGTTTTTATAACTGACACCAGTAGCAGTAGCATGCTGGGAGTGCAAAGATATTGGTGGTCTCCTCCCCTCCAGATTTTTGGGTGTGCCAAGGAACTCATGGTTCCCCCCATTCCAAAACATATGGTTACACAGAAAAATAATATTTATGTAACTCACTGAAAAAAATGCATTTGTTGACTTAAGAGATTCTACCCCTTTATCCCTTTGTATTTCCCTACACGAGCAGCTTATATTGATTCATCATTTTGTCCACTGTGTCTGTCAATTAGATTGTAAGCTCTTTCAAACAGGGACCATCTCTTGTGTGTTTAATGTACAGTGCTGCATGTGTCTGGTAGTGCTATAGAAATAATAAATAGTAGTAGTAATAGTAATTATCATCCACTGTGGTTCACTGTAAAAATGTCAGCATGTCAGGACCATGCTGGGTGGTGGTGGGAACTATAAAATTGGGAAAACACCATTTTATTCAATCTGGCTGCTGATCTGTTTTAGAACTTTATCATTCAGATCTCTTCAGAATCAAGGAATCAGCTTTTCTGGACTGTGTGGAGAGATGTTTGGTGATAGAATCTCATCTGCAGATATCAAGATTTATCTGGATTCTAACAGTGAATCAAACTGTGAGAAGAATGCAAAGGGCCTTTTCTTGTAGAATTCTTATGTTGTACATTCACTGTGTGACAAAACAAATTGTGTTTTTTATTTCTGGCTTTCTTTTGGTTTTTAGTTTGTCCCTGGGGCGCGATGGAACTCAGGAGGGAGAGAGAGGGGCATGTTGGATCTTGGGAGGGAGGGAGAGGGGTGCGTTGGGACTCAGGAGGGAGGGAGGGAGGGAGAGGGGCACGTTGGGACTCAGGAGGGAGGGAGAGGGGCACGTTGGGACTCAGGAGTGAGGTATAAAAGTATAAAAAGAAACAATATTCTATACAACTGTCATTATAAATCACAAATACAGAGAAAGAATCAACAAAATCCGTCTCCCCTCACAATATCCCCACCACTATCAGGAAAACTGAATGCTACAAAGAAAATTCATGCTAACAAAATACCTCGGTCACACATACAGAACACAAATGCCAAATATATAATAAACCAAAATCCAAAGAAGCCATGTCTTCCATGTAGTATAACATCAAAGAAAGATCCGTTACCCTGCAAAATATAAACATCACACATGCCGGGGATGGTGTTAAGCGAAGCAGTACAATTAGGGCAACTGCCCCCTGGCTAGAGAAAGCCTTAAGCCTGCTTGATGCTAAAGCATAGACTAGTAGTGAGCTTTGGGGACCCCTTCCAAATTTCTGCCCTGGGTCCTACCCATGTCTAACACCAGCACTGGCAGGATAAACATTTCAATTCTCATATTTTTATCACAAAATAGAAAATTATTTTTCTACCTTTTATTGTCTGGTCGTTTTATTTTTCAAATCATGTTGGTCCCAGGCTCTCGTTTGTTTCTGTTTCCTTCTGTCTTCTCTTAACTCACTCGTCCATCTTTCATCTTTGTGCACCTATCTTTCCCTTCTCTATGCTCCCTATATTTCCCTGTCCAGCATCTCCCTTGTGTCCAAGTCTATGTATTTATCATCACTACTCTATGTCCTGCATTACTCATCTCCCTTCTGTGATCCTATTCTCTCCCATATCTAGCACTTTCCCTCTGTGTCCATATACCCCCATCCCATGTCTGGAATTGCCCCTCCGTCCATGTGCTATTCCCATGCAGCATCTTGCTTTGTGGTCCCTGTCCCTATTCTCCTCTCCATGCCCATTATTTTTCCCTCTGTTTCTGATATCTCCCTGTGTCTCTCCCTCTTTTGGCTGTGTTCAGTATTTTATTCCCTCTTCCTTCACCCGCATAGTATGGCATCTATTTCCTTCTCTTCTCTTCTGCCCTTCCCCCAACAGCTCCAGCACCTCTCTATATTCCCTCCAGCAGGCCCTCTTCCACAGATGCAGCAACTCTCCCCCTTCCCTCCAACTCCCCCTCCTGCAGGTCTGGTAGCTCTTTTCCTTTCCTTCAGTTCCAGGCCTCCGCTCCATGGGTCAAGCACATCTTTTCCTGTGGAATTCTTATATTGTACATCCACTGTGTGACAAAACAAATTGTGTTTTTTATTTCTTTTAGTTTTTAGTTTGTCCCTGGGGTGCATTGGGACTTGGGAGGGAGAGGGCGCATTGGGACTCGGGAGGGAGAGGTATGTGTTGGGATGCACCAGGGAGGAGCCTGAGGCTCTGATTGGCCCAGGTTGTTTATGGCCTGGATGCCTAAGGCCCTACCCATAGAAGGGGCCTTAAACAACCTGGGCCTACAACTGGCACCCTCTGCCCCTTACTTTGATTTTGATGGCTGATTGGAGGGATGCCTACTCCCTCTGGCCAGCTGGCCCGCCTCTTCAAAATGGGCCTTCCCCTCCCTGGTACATCCTGGGATGCACCAGAGAGGAGTCTGAGGCTCTGATTGGCCCAGGTTGTTTATGGCCCGGATGCCTAAGGCCCTTCCCATGAGGGGCCATAAACAATCTGGGCCTATCAGAGCCTTAGGCTCTTCATCGATGCATCTGGGGAGGGACCTAAGGCTGTGATTGCCCCAGACACATAAGGCCCTTCCCATAGGAGGGGCCTTAAACAACCTGGGTCAATCAGAGCCTCAGGCCCCTTTCCAGTACATCTGCATAAGCCGTTTTGATAATCTGCTGCTAAAATGCATGCAGGCTAAACCATCGGAAGCCAGTTTAGCGATTGCATTAAAGTTTAGAGAATTTGGCCCTAAGTGTTATATTCCTGGAAGTTTCAATCAATGGCTTCTTTTTTATCTGGATTGATGTGTGTGATTTTGCAATTTTTTGACTTATAGAACAATACTTTTTTTAAAATGTGCAAAAATTGGAATGATTTGAGACTTTGGTCCATTTTTTCATAATGTTACAATAAGTTTATCTGCAAGGTTTTTCTAATTTGACACTTAGAGAGTTTTGTTGGGCCTTGAGTCTTTAAAATTTGTGGAAGAGATTTGGACCAATTTTAAAACAGCGATTGATTCACTATCAAGTTTGCATAAGACTGATTTACACAGAGGTGCAAATCATTTGCATGCAAACACACCGACTCAATCGCTGCTGTCAGGGTTTCTGCTTTTTTTTTTTTTTTTTAATGGGACAGATTTTCTGCATGACTTAAAAGTGCACCATCTGTCCCATTAAAAAAGCTGACGATCGCTACCTCCTTCCCGCTCGCTCTCCCCAAAAAACTGGCAGAAGGGATGCCCACTCCTCTCCTGCCACGACTTCCGATGGCCTACCCGCTTTCCGAAAAACCAGCAGGGTTGCCCACTCCCTCCTGCCCGCAAATACCTCCCCCCCAAAAAAAACAACAAAACAGCAGGAGGGATGCCCACTCCTTCCTGCCATTGGGTTTAGCAACGATCACCGACTTTAGTGAATCGGGGCCTTGGTGATGTCGAGGATAGCTCTTAGAGCTTATTTTATAATGGCACGTAAAAACAGCCATAATGAGTTAGACCAATGGTCCATCTAGCCCAGTATCCAGTTTTCATAGTGGCCAATTCAGGTCACAAGTACCTGGCAAAAACCCAAATAGTAGCAACTACGTTGCCTTTATAAAGCACTTTTTAAAAAAAATGATTATGTGCTCTGCTATGAATTTATCATAATGGACAGCTTTGGAGCTTCCAGACTAGTCAAGATGGACTAGATACCAAACAAAAAAACAGGTTTTACACTAAGGCAGCAAGGCGTGACTGAGAAGAATTAATGGACGTGGTTATAGGTTGAACTTAGTAAAGTAGCAGGCAATAAAGCCTATTAGGAAATTACATAACAGCCAGTGGATAATACAAGATGATTAATAGATGTAGATTAATTTAAGATGGGGTCCAATTCATTTACATTGTCTAATTGGTAACATGAAAATTTAAATCTTTTCCCCCCAAAACCAAACTATGTCAAAAAAAAGTAGAGAAAAGGGTGGGTGGGAAGTGGAAAGAACAAATAGGCCAGAAATTCTTCACAAAACTATTTTTTAAAAAACTTTTCTTTTTTTATGGATCATCATATTCGGCCATTCAATTTGGAAATTTGCTTATTTATCTAAGCATACATAGGACAAAAGGAATTTGTTTCTTGCTGTACATCAGGATGCCTGGAATCTCTGTACTTCTTTTCTTTAGATATTCTCAATGTCTGGTTCAGTATATTGGTTTAAATTACATTTTCCATGTCCCTGAACAGTTGAGCTATTTTTTAAGACTCCAAAAAGTATTCTGGCTCTACTGCAACTAATCATGTGAATTAACTGTTCTATTTATTTATATAAGGATGAGCACATTCATGTTTGTCTTTTCTTTTTTCCTTTCCTCAACTCTCTAATGTAATTCTTTGGCAAGGTATTTGTTTTTTCCCCATATTTTTGGTTTATGGTTGGATTGTTATCTGCAAATACCAGCTATCACTTTTTTCTGGAAGGAGTTGTCACTTGTTATATCATTATCAGAATTTAAAAAAAACCCAAGATAACCTTCTGTGCCTTTTCTTTATATGCAAAAGGGGTCCCAATTAAGGAAGAAACACATTAATATAAAGACTATAGAAGGCTGAAGATAGAACTTTACCTGATATTGTCACCAATACATTTAGGCCTTCCAGTACATCCATCTGTTGGAACCGCCTGCGATTGATTAGTGGATACACCTTTCCCTGGCCACTTCTATCCAGCAGCATCAAACCACTTTCAGTGCCTACCAGTAAATTTACTCCTGGAAAAAAATGAGAAATAGAAATATATATGTTATATAATGTTATTTAGATAATCATGCCACTTAAGATTTAGAAGTAATGCGTTAGAAAATTTTTCTCGAAACAACAATCTCAGATTGATTAATTTTCCTGGAGTTGAGGCAGTAACCCCCAGAAAAATGTTCAAATGTTACATGACGGAAGTCTTAGAAATCTCTGAGGAATTACTATTGACTTTTACTCAGGTATATTACCTACCTATTAAAAGAGAAGAACAAGCAAAAGGAAAAGAAAGTGATCAACAGCAGCTTAATATCTCAAGGATGTTGGAACTTTCGGATAGGGAAATAGCAATACCAGCAACATTACTTCTTACAGTAGCTTTGGCACCAGACAAAAATTGGTTACTAAGTCTTTTTTTCAAAAATAAACAAAAATAATTCATTGGGTATAAAATTCTAATGTTTCCAGATCTGGCACGAGACACACAAAAACGGAGATGTGAATTTTTGATTTTAAAGCCAGGTGTTATTGCTTTTGGGGCAACTTTCTTTCTTCATCACCCATGTAAATGTGTGATACAGTATCAAATGAAAAAATATGTTTTCTTTGACCCTAGCTAGCTGATGGCCTTCCTGTCAGCGGCTCCCCTGAAAGGACGGGAGATATGAATTCTCTTTTGAAGTATATGATATCTTTTCTCAGCCAATTGTATTTGTCCTTTCTTATTTAGTTTTTCTTATAAATATTCTCGTTGATTCCACTTCTTGGATCCCATTTTGAGGACTTGAGTTTGAAGTTATGCTAACAATTTCTAATAATTGTAGATTATATCTTTTTAATTTGTATTGTATTTCATTTCTAGCTTAACTTTATCTTTCTGTACAAGTGGATACTTGATTATATATTGAAAAATTTGATAAATAAAATAAAAAAAAAAAAAGTAATTATAAAAAATTTTAAAAAAAGGAAAACCAAGAGCAATGAAATTTCAGAGCTAAATACCGCTAACACAGATAGCTATATTCATATAGGGCCTCTTATCAAGCCAAATAGTGTTGGCTGGCATGGTAAATGCACCAAAATCCATAGGCTTCGGTGCATTTACCATGCAGCACTCGCTACTGAAGCTTGATAAAGAGGGCCATAATCTTACAGATATTCTTAATTAGAAGGTACTCAGCAGACTTACCTCCCCCCACCCCCCTTTTTACGAAGCCGTGCTAGGCTTTTTTATTACCGGCCATGGTGGTATTAGCTCCAAAGCTCATAGAATTCTTATGAGCATCGGAGCTAATACTGCTGCGGCTGGTGATAAAAAAACAAACAAAACAAAACAAAAAACTAAAACAGCTTTGTGGGTTAGATTAAATACGCTGGATTTAGCTTTTTTTAGAGCAGGAATTACAAATCAGATTATGTCAGTCTCCTAGAGGACAATCAATAAGTTGGTCTGACCATGTGTTGATTAATTTTCTATTATGTAATTATGATGCTAACTTGCAGACTGAAGAAGCTCAGAAGTAAAGATTCAAATCTACATATCCTCTATCGACACTCTGTGCAAGTTGTGTGTCCCTCAATTGCCTCAGGTACAAACCTAGTGCTATATTTATAACATGCATTAATGAATACTTAGCTGTGCATTAAATTTAGTTTAGCAAATATTTAGTAAACAGGCCACACTGAGAATGACAGGGCTTGCGTTATTTAATGTGTATTAAATCATATTAATGTAGATTAGTTAAAACAGCCCTATTTGGCAAGGAAATACTGTACTAGTATACCTGTATGTAACTTGCCCTGAGCTCAGATTTTGAAAAGTGAGGAATCACATCTAAAATCCAAATTCATGACACCTTCTTTGCCTGCTTGATGTCAAGTGTTAATTTGTGTGTGATATTCCAAGTTCTTCCAACTAGGTTTGTCTGTGGCATTTATTTTCCAAATTCTAATTGAGCAAGATATTGTTATTTGGGTAAAAATTATTGCTCATTTTAAGCTAGACAGCTGGATTAATCAAGCATACCAACGGGTGATGACAGATTAACCAGAGTTCAGAAACACCATAAAGGTGTGATATGTATTACCGGCCCAGGTAAGGGAGGAAAAAATCCTTGGTAAGTTTAAAGGGAAATGAAAAAGTCACCTATTTAGGGACGCCTTTGAATAATTCACCTTCGTATTAGTAGGACACCGACCCTTACCCTATGTTTTATTTTTCTCTTTTTCATTCTTTCCGAAACCGATTGTACTTCTTCACTGTACCACCCTCTACATTTTTACTGTATACTTTGGAGGAGAGACGGGAGATATGATAGAGATGTTTAAATACCTACGTAATATAAATGTGCATGAGTCGAGTCTCTTTCATTTCAAAGGAAACTGCAATGAGAGGGCATACGATGAAGTTAAGAGGTGATAGGCTCCAGAGTAATCTGAAGAAATACTTTTTTTTACAGAAAAGGTGGTAAATGCGTGGAACAGTCTCCCGGAAGAGGTGGTGGAAACAGAGACTGTGTCTGAATTCACGAAGGCCTGGGATAGGCAGGTGGGATCTCTCAGAGAGAGAAAGAGATAATGGTTACTGTGGATGGGCAGACTAGATGGGCCATTTGGCCTTTATCTGCCATCATGTTTCTATGTCTGGGGGGAGAACAGACGAGTCTCAAGATCTTAGAAATTCGAGCTGCTTTGAATGCTTTGGTAGATGCAGATATTAAATTTAATATAGAGCGTCTGCGACAAAAGATTCTTTGAATCTGGCAACAGGGCAGGGAAACTTCTGGCCCACAGGCTGAAAATTCATTCTCACCAATCTAATATTATGTCGATTAGGTATAAGGCTGGTAAGCTGCTATCTACTGATGAGGGTGTAAAGACTAAAGCGCGCGGGACAACCACACACTGACTAAGCTGCTTGGACAAATGCATGCAGGATGTCAGCGCGCTAGATTAAAAGTTAACTTTAAAGCACTCTGAGGGAGGGTTTTGGGGGGAACCCCTTCACTTTACTTAGAAGTGTTGCCGCTGCCGTTGGAGGGGGAGTTGGGGGAACCCCCCCATTACAGAGGAAAGTGTAATTTTCCCCTCTTTTTTAGGGAAAAATTACAGTTTCCTCTCTTTGGGGGGGGGGTTCCCCCCTCACTCCCACTGGCAACACTTCTATGTGCTTTAAAGTTAACTTTTAATCCGGCACACTGATGTCCTGCGCGCATTCTTGAGCGGCTTTGTTGGCATGCGATTGTCCCATGCACTTTTGACTCATCACCACTGATAAGCAACTCCAATAGAGGTTTTGCGAGTTTTTCCAGGAGTTGTACATCCCAAAATATTTGGGATCCAATAGCACTTTTAATAGCTTTTTTGCTGATCTTCATTTGCCGGGTTAGCTGGAGTCGGTGCAGACTCTTTTAGACCAGGATATCACGATAGTTGAGGTTCAGCAGATTATTAAGAGCGTTCGGCCTGGAAAGTCTCCTGGACTCGATGGGTTTACTGGACTTTTTTTTAAAATAAAAAATTGAGTTCTCTAGTTGCTTCCCTCTTGTTTGTTTCTTTAATTCATTGTTTGGGGGGGGGGGGGGGAGAACAACTGCCTTATTTTATGAGGTTGGCTTGTATTACTATACTTCTGAAACCATGGAAGGATACCACCCAGTGTGGTAGTTATTACCCTCTCTCTCTCTCTTGGGGATAGATACCAAGATTTTGGCCCTAGTGTTAGCTAATTGTCTCATGACCTATATGCCCTCATTGATTCATCAGATCAGGTGGACTTTATCGATGGGAGAAAGGTGGTGGATGGAATTCAGCGGGTCCTCAATTTGGTCTGGAGGCTATGTCAACGGGCTCTCCATGGGTGGCGATTGGCGATTGCTCAGTATTGGAGAAGTTCTGTACCTTCTACCCTTAATTTGATGAGAGAGTGTTTAGGCCTCGTGTGCGAGCGTTTTCGCTTAACTGCACTTCTGACACATAATTGGTCTCAATATATGATTATATGGGGCACATACTTGGCTATGGAGAAATCTTGGGGTCCTTCCATGTGAGGGCATATTTGGGTTGTCCGATAGGTCCCACCCGACATTCATTGATTCATGCTGAAAGCATATTAAATTACTGCCGAAGTTAAGTACAAAGTTTTAACAAATTATATAGATATTTGAATTATTATAAAGTTTTGGAAGATGTTTTTACAAGATGAATTACACAGAGCACTTTATAAGAAAAATAGTATTTAAGTCTGATAAAGAGATACAAGCCAAAAAAACAAGCCTAAGAATAGTTTGGTTGGTAGATGGCAAGTTCTGAGGACTTATATAAACAAAAAATATAAATACAAGAAAAATTTTATATAAAAAATATTATTATGCTGTTCTTTGGTTTAGTGGGTGTTAAAAGTCTACCAGGAGAGCCACATTTCTTGCTTAAGCTCTGAATAAATCATATAAACATCTGCCAAATAGGTCCTGCACAAATCTAAAAGATGGAATATTGAGCACCCCCTGCTATTGACTACACATTTACAAATTCCTAACATAGTTAAGCCCCAAGAAGTTACTTTAGATGCCCTGTGGGACCTGGTGGCAAATATGGCGAAAACAATTAATGTCCAACAAGTGCAAGTGGAGGGGAAAATGAAAGACCAAGAAAAAGAAATTACCTTAATAAAGCAAGATATTGCTGACTCCAATATATCTTTAGACACTATCAAAAATGAATTAAAATCTTCCAAACAGCTTCAAGAGACTTTAATTAAGGACAATGTAAATTTAAGAAGGAAGATTGAAACATTTGAAAATTTTTCAAGAGGCAACAATATCAGATTGATTAATTTTCCACGAATTACAACAATTACTCCGCGAGAGATGTTAAAACGATACCTGACGGAAATATTAGAAGTTCCTGAGGGTTCATTACCTCCATTTACACAGGTGTACTATCTCCCTAAGAAAAATCAAATTCAGCAACAGGAAAATAGCCAAGGACCAATAGATGTATCGGCATTATTGGAATTATCAGATAAAGAAATGGCTACTCCTGCAATACTAGTGGCAACTTTAGCTCTAACAATGGACAAGAATTGGATTTTGAGACTTTTCTTTAAAAATAGAGCGAAAGAATTTATGGGACTCAAAATACAAATGTTCCCAGATTTAGCCAGGGACACACAAAGGCGAAGAAAAGAGTTTCTTATGTTAAAACCAGGAATAATAGCTCTTGGAGCAACTTTTTTCCTGCGTTATCCTTGTAAATGTGTTATACAATATAATTCCCAAAAATATGTTTTCTTTGAGCCTTACCAGCTGACAACTTTCCTATCTCTTTCTCGGCTTGAGAAGGAAAAGAATGGAGGAGTATAGAATAATTAAGATGTCCTTATCAGCTGTCTTGCATTATTTTCCTTAATAATATTTCTTTGTTTTTTTTCCGTTTATAATTACATTTTGGATCTTTTTTGGACTTGACCTGATTTAAGTTAATTGATATCTTGAATTTATAATATTGCTGTGATTTTTTTTTCCTGACTTAAAGCTTTCTGTACAAGTGTAATCTTGAATTGTAATTTTGAAAATTGAATAAATAAATTAAAAAAAAAAAGAAATAGATTCATGAACTGAAAAATAAAATTAATCATCATCGGTATAAAGCTGATATCGCATACCCAAACAACTCAATATTTTACAGAGTAATGCAATATATATGTTAAATGATAGAGCAGAAAATGATGAACCTTGTGGCACTTCTGAACAAATTTTAACCCATGATTAACTAAGAGGTCCCAATTTGACCTGAAAATAATGATCTTGTAAGAATTGAAACAGTCATGAATGGTGTTAGGTAGATCATGGGTACAGACAGTATTTAAATGAGTTAGGACAGTAAAAGTAGCACATACCCCACAATGCAGCACATAATATCTCAGAATTGAATCTCTTCTTGTATTTGCGAATCTCAGGGGTATCACTCTGAGGTCGTGTATTTGTGGGATTCACATTAACCACCGATCCTTTCCTAGTAGGATCTTGCCTTATAGAGTCTGGTCTCAGTGCTTCACTGGAAAATCCCACTGAAAGATAAATAGTATTTATAAAGTTAGCATCCATTGTGTTAATAAATGTGGCCAACAATTATTTGTCATTATCTTTCTCTTCTATATGTTATTTTTATTTTGTTGTAAATCACAGATTAATTATATAGAGGGGATTAATATAAAAACAAATTAAATTAATATCAAGCTTTCTACAATGCTGAGACCCTGGAATAAATATATCTTGAGTATCTTGAGTTCCCCCCTCCATTTCATTTGGATTTTTTTAACCACTTTTCATTACATCACAGTTTGAAAAAGAAATGAGGGCTTTTGGCTGCTAATGAAAACCACAAGGCTGAAGACACAGCATTATATCACTGGACTGTTGTATACTAATGTATAATGTTTATTATATTCCCCACCTAGAATTTTATGTTCAAAATTATTTATAGCTCAGCTACAAAAAACAAACAAAATGGCACTACTACTCAATCCCACCAAGCCTGACCTAATTCAGTAACTTAGCAATATATCAAAATGCTTTCTACATGTATCTATGGACTCAAAGCAAATGAAAGCAACCCAATTCATGTCTGGAAGTAACCATGCCCCCACTACCCCCTCCCCCCCACACACACTTGATCTCCGTTTTGTTGGTACAAAAAATTATTATAGGCCAAATGGAATCTCAGAGACTAATTTCATAAATGCATGACAAAATTGCTTTTATAGACCAAAAAGGGAGGAAAAAGATGCATTTACAAATCTATATAGACAACTCTTACATAACAATAGGTCTTAACATGATAAAAAACAAGTTTAATCATAACACATCTCTGTTCTAAGCAACACACTTTATGCATCTGTGAAGCAGATGAAAAGTCACATCCAAGAAAAAGGTTTTTAAAATATAATACTGGCATACTACCTAGACAATTCCTTCATGCAAACATTAACAGCAGCTGACATGCTCAAATTGTCTTGGAATAGTAAGAGGAGCACAGTTGGATTTCCAAAGAGTAACTCATAACAATGCCTACTGTTGGTTGGAATCAATCTGATCATTCCTGAATCTCTGGGCCCCCAACCTCCAGGCATTCACAAAGGCCATATTTTGCCAAGATGGCTTCTTCAGGAAAATCCAGGCATCATGACATGCTCATTGTAACTCTGGTGTATCTACCTCCATACACGAAGATTGTCATATCAGACAGCAGCGCTATGTTGCATGTAAAGGGCTAAGACTCTGAAACAGAAGCGCAGACAGCCCTTCAACTTTGGGGACACCCAGGGATATATGGGGGGATCAACACATTTCTTCCCCCCTCCCACCACCACCTCCACCATCGGTGCATGCGCTAAATGTACCTTGGCTGTGGGGATGCCAAAGCCTCACCAGCCAGTTCCTGAGCTGTTTCCCTCCTCCTGATACTTCCCTCCGAAATGCATACTGAGCATGGGAGTATGGAATAAGTTGACTGGACCACTAAGAGCTCTTGTAGATTTTCAGAAGTTTAAGAAACTTCTGAAGACTACATTATTTGTAGAAGCATTTCAATAAATGTCTTTTCTGGGCTATGAATGTTTTTGTGTTGATACGTTGTCAAGTGCCATAAAATATGGATGATATGAAGGAACTGCTGTTATTGTTTGTTTAATATGTACTGTATGTTTCTTATTTTTACATGATTGTTTTGTTTGTAAAACTGCCTAGTTATAGGCAGACTAGTCTTTAAGCCTGTTACATTAACGGGTGCTAGAATAGAGTGTCTGTCTGTGTTTCTTTATCTCTCTCTCTCCTTGGCTGCTGTCTGTGTCCTTCTGTCTCCCCCCACCGAGCAAAGCTGTCTGCCCCCAGCACACACCTCCCACCCAAAGCAGCCCCCTTTCCCTCCCTATCTCTCCATGGCCCCTTCTGTCTCCCCCCAGCACACCCCTCCCCAAAGCAGCTCCTTTTCCCTCTCCCTATCTCTCCATGGCCCCTTCTGTCTCCCCCTAGCACGCCCCTCCCCCAAAGCAGTCCCCTTTCCTTCTCCCTGTCTCTCCATGGGCCCTTCTGTCTTCCCCCCAGAGTAAAACTGTCTGTCCCCAGCACACCTCCCCCCCAAAGCAGCCCTCTTTCCCTCTCCCTATCTCTCCATGGCCCCTTTCCCTCTCCCTCTAGCCCCCTGAATTAATCCCCCTGCTTACCTGGCCTGCTCCTCTTCAAAGCAAGCCGCAATCGTGGTGGCCGGCCCCAGCGAACTTCGCAGGCCGCTCCCCAACCCGGAAGCACGCTCCCCCCGACGCGATCCCGTGCGTCAGAGGGAACGTGCCATCGAGGCCGGAAAGCGGCCCGCCAAAGCCGGCCACGATCGCAGGCTGGCCCGAAGAGGAGGATCAGCGGCAGCGACAGCAGTGGTGAGCGAGGGCGGGAGGTATGGTTCCAGCTTGGTGAGGGCGGGAGGTCTGCTGAGCTTCCTTCGGGTTAGTGAGGGCAGGAGGAGGGGCGTGGCCAGAGTGATCATTGGCCGGGTTCTAAAATGGAACACGGCCACGGATCACACACCACGGCCGCAGTAATCACGCTTTTTTAAAAGCGCATGCGCCACTAACCTTTTATTATATAGGCAGATAAGAAATCTCTTAAATAAATAAGCCCAAAATACTAAGTCCACCAACCTCTACATTCAAGAGTTGGTGCAAGGAGAAGGGAACTGGCTGGCGGTGCTTCAGCAACCCTGCCAGTTGTTTAAAGGTATGTTGCAGTTCCAGAATGGCCCCAAGCCCAAGTGGGAGGCCTAGGGCCCTGTGGCTCTCCAACACCCCATAGCTATGTCACTGGTTTAGGCAAGATCAAACTATATGAAGGAATTGACTTGGTATTATATAGTATAGAATAAAATCTTTTTCTGTGATGTGTAAAGTATTTTACTTGGGTTGTCCTTGAAACAAACAAAAAAAATCTGTTATGATTAAACTCTTAATCCTTCCATGTAAGACTATCTTCCATTTATGATTCTACACAAGTTCATTAAATCATCTTGTTTGGCCTATTAAAGCAAATTTCTACCTGCCATAAATAAATATTTTGTTAAAATGTAGGATGCCACTGGATATATACATTTTTTCATCCTTGATATTTAACATTACCCCTTTTTAAAAAAAAATTAGCATAAAAGAAACTTACCCACTGAGGTTACTGTTGTTCCACTAGATGGAGAGATTTGCAGCAATCTGGGGTCTATAAAAGGAGTAAACGATGAGGAAGATTTGTGTTTCTGGAGTGTGTTACTAGCGGATTGAGTCTGAAATATAAATTTTAAATTATGTCAATACAATATCAGATGAAAAGGAAAAAAAACCCTTTAAGATTATTAAAATTCAAACTGTTACAAAAAACAATCGTCATTGTAAAGCAAAATTGTGTTCTACAATCCTTAATTATCCATAGGATAGCCACAACAGTATTAAAGACATATGCGCTTCAAGTAAAATTATAGCAGCAAGGCAGAGCTTTCGGCACAGCTATCAGCACTGTCAATGAACTTAAGAAGAATATGCAAAGGAGCAAAGCACTTTTGTGCCATCTTTTGCTTTCAGCAAATTACCCACCCACTGAAATTATTTTCTGCCAAAGATCAGAGAGCATTCAAATAAAAAGAGATTATGTACTTATCCTGGTAAGATCTTTTCCATTAGGTGAGACATTCTAGACAATAGGGCTATTTCCCTATACTCACATGCTCTGCAGGAATCCACTGCGGATTTTTAATTCTGCCTCTGTAGTACTTCACTGATCAGTTTAGCACCCTCTACAGTCAGTATACAAGCACCGAGAGGCACACACACATGTGAAGTAGAGGCACCTGTAATAACAGGCTAAACAAAGTGTTCTGCTGAAAGGAATGAAACAGTACCATTAACCACCAACACAGGCTCCAAAGGAGGGAAACATATATACAAATTCTTTCCAGCTCTCAAGGACTGAGTGGCCTCCAAGAAACAGCATGGAGAAGCATAAACAGACAACTGTAAACAGGCGCAGAAAGGACAGGGTGGGGAGTCTAGAATGTCTCACCTATATACTAGAAGAGAGCTTACCAGGGTAAGTACATAATCTTTTTCCAGTGCAATAGGTGAGACATTCTAGACTACAGATGTCAAAGTCGGTCCTCAAGGGCCGCAATCCAATCAGGTTTTTAGGATTTCCCCAATGAATATGCATGAGATCTATTAGCATACAATGAAAGCAGTGCATGCAAATAGATCTCATGCATATTCATTGGGGAAATCCTGAAAACCCGACTGGATTGCAGCCCTAGAGGACCGACTTTGACACCCCTGTTCTAGACAACAGAGATGTACAAAAGCCGTCCCCCCAAATAGCTAGGGTGGGCTTGCTATGCCGGCCCTTAAGACCAAGGACCTGAAGGCCGAGTCCTGCCTTGCAGCAACATCTACTCTGTAAATCTCCTCAGGAGGGACATATTTAGCTTTGGACCACAAAGAAGCCACACTCCTGGTAAAAAGCACCTTGACAGAAACAGGGAACTTCCCCAGAAAGAATGTAGGCTGATGAAATGGCCCTTCGGATCCATCTGGATATTGTGACCTTAGAAGCGGGAGCACCCCACTTAATCGGATGAGTCAGCACAAACAGATGGTCAGAGAGGCGAAACTCATTAGTGGCCTCCAAATAACACAGAAGAACCCTGCGTACGACCAGTTTCTTCAACAGGCGGTCCTGAGTCGAGGAACCTGTCGACAGAAAGATAGGCAAACACACTGCCCAATGAACCTGAGAAGCCAAAACAGCGGTCTAGAGCAGGGGTCTCAAAGTCCCTCCTTGAGGGCCGCAATCAAGTCGGGTTTTCAGGATTTCTTCAATGAATATGCATGAGATCTATGTGCATGCACTGCTTTAAATGCTTATTCATTGGGGAAATCCTGAAAACCCGACTGGATTGCGGGCCTCGAGGAGGGACTTTGAGATCCCTGGTCTAGAGCATCAAAACCAATAGAGAAGCATCTGAAAGAAGGCCAAAGGGAGCCTAGATAAAGCTAGACAGCACCAGGCTAAGGTCCGAGGCAGGGATAGGATGGACAACCAGCCGTCTGACACGACGGACCCCCTGCAAGAATGGAGCGACATCAGGATGAGCTGCCACAGAGGAGCAACTGTCCTGGGCTCTAAGTAAGAGAGCTCAGCTACCGGGACCAGCAGAGAAGCCACCATAAGGCCAGAATCTTTCCAGCGGGAAGGAAGGCATGAATCAGTGAGATCAGAGCTTAATACGGATCCACATGAACTTGGACACACCAATATTCGAAGGCTTTCCATGCCGTAGGGTATGCCGACCCCCTGGGCGACTTCTTAGACTGTAGAAGAGCCTCAACACAAAGAGCAGAATATCTCATATGCTCAAAGGTCACATACTCAAGAGCCATGCCATAAGAGCCAAAGGAACCAGAACTGGCATGGCAACTGGACCCTGCTTGCAAGGGTCCAAAGAAGCTCTCAGCCCAAAGGCTGTGACCCACATGCCCGTGTGATCAAGTTGAAGCCACCAGCATAATGCAGCCAGGATGAACCAGGAACCCCTGAAGGACATGGTCAACCAACAGCCCAGGAGTAAAAACAGACAGGAGAAAGCTCCTGCTGCCAGCACTGCATCGAGCCCTCCGCTTCCGGGATCGGATCTTCAATGGAAGAAGAGAAGCACCTTCTGGAATCATGAAGTGGCCATGAGATTGACGTGGAGACTCCCCCTGTGCTCCACAATCATCTGAAATGCCTGTGGGAACATGATCACTCACCTGGATCCAGAGACCGTCCGCTGAGGTTTGTTTGCACATTGTCCACTTGTGCCACATGCCCTGCTGTCAGTGCCATGAGAAGGTGGACTTCGAGAGCCAGAGGAGTGCTCTTGGACCTTCCCTGGCGATTGATATAAGCTACTGCCATCATATTGTTGAAGACGACCCTGACCGCTTGGCCCTCCAAGGTCTTCAGCAATCACAAGACCAGACAAATGGCCGGAAGCTCCAGTCAGTTGATGGACCACTTTCTCTGTGTCTGAAACTCATTTGAGCCAAACAAATGGCCCTGAGCTCCACCGGGCAGATGGACCATTTTCTCTGTGAGAGTGTCCAACCTCTGAACATGACAACGATTGCAATGATCTCCCCAGGCCCGAAGGCTGGCATCTGACCTCACCACGATCCAGGAGACAATGAGGAGAGGAACACCCCTGCAGTCCATGCTTGCTCGAGTCTGTAGAGGCCACGGCAGACAAATCTGCAAGATATCTCGGTGTGGCACTCAGCGAGAGAGTAAGGCAGGCTGAAGAGGATGCATGTGTGCTCTCGCCCAAGAAACTACATCCAGTGTGGCAACCACAAAGCCTAGAACTTGAAGATAATCCCATGACGAAGGAGCTGGACCCTCCAAAAGCACAGAAATCTGTACAAACAGCAGCTGTCTGCGAGTCCTGGGCAAGTAGACATAGCCCACAGCCATACCAATGAGGACTCCCAAGTATGCCAATGACTGCGTGGGCTGCAGAGGACTCATTCTGAGGATGACAATCCAACCCAAGTCCTCCAGCACCTGAAGCACCTGCTTCATTGTGCGACGTCCCTCTGCCAGTGATGGAGCTCTGATCCACCAGTCGTCTAGATTAGTGTTTCTCAACTCAGTCCTAGAGTACCCCCTTGCCAGTCAGGTTTTCAGGATATCCACATTGAATTTGCATAAACTTGATTTGCATACACTGCCTCCATTATATGCAAATTTCTTTCATGCATATTCATTGTGGATATCTTGAAAACCTGTCTGTCAAGGGGGTACTCCAGGACCAAGTTGAGAAACACTGGTCTAGATAAGGGTGAACTTGCACACCCATCTTTGATGAAGGTCCAAAGCTCTGTCGCCAGCCCAAAGGGCCAAGAACTGGTAAAGCTGCTCCAGAACATGAAACCACAGAAACTTGTGGTGGGCCAGAAATATGGAAATGTGTAAGCATGCCTCCATAAGATCCAGAGAGGCCAGAAAGTACCCCGGAGCCACTGCTGCAATGACCGACCGCACGGTCTCCATTCGGAAGTGGGGAAGTCTGAGAGCTGCATTCACCTGCTGAAAATCCAGAATAGGCCTCCAAACATCAGAGTGGTTCTTTGGCATGCTAAAGTATACAGAGTATTTGCCTGAGCCCGAGAGGTCGTGTGACACTGACTCTATAACTTGAATATCCAGCAAGCAGTGAACGGTAGCCTGGACTCTGAGCACATTGTCCGGTCGTCCAGACGGAGAAACCATGAACTAATCTGACAGAGGCTGGGCAAATTCCAGCTTGTATCCTGATCGAATAATGTCCAATACACATTGGTCTGCTGTAATGTGCATCCAGGCAGGCAAAGCTCTGAGAGCCAGCCCCCTATCCTCAGAAGGGCATTCAGCGTCCTGGTGCCATTGTATCTTTCTGGTAGGTTGTGCAGGACTGGCAGCGGAAGGTTGGGAACGCCTGTAGCTTGCATACCAACATTGGGAGCTCTGGGAAAATCTCTGCGACATGGAATGTGCATACTGTCTGGAGCCACAAAAAATAGAACATCCAGAACCCCTGGAGGGTCTGGGTCTATTATCAGGCAGAGACTTTGGGCAATGGTCTATTACCGAATCCATGAGGACCTCCAGGCCTATGCCAAACAACTGCCCCTTAAAAGACACCCTCGCTAAAGTTACCATAGAAGTGGAAAAACCAGCCTACTGCCTGATCCAGCACTATCAAAAAGTCATATAAGACATCTGCTATATAAAGTGTACTAGCCAGCAGCAGTTGAGGAGGCTCCACCGCCTCAGTCTCTAGCATGCGCAGCCGAGAAACATGTGTGTGCGACAAAAGATGCCGCCACAGCAGCTCTGATGTCCAAATTGGCTATTTCAAAAAGTTTCCTGAGAACCACAGCCACACGGCGGTCCCGCATAGCTGTCAAAATAGCACCTCCTGCACTGGGAAGAGAGGTGTGCTTAATCACTTGTACTATCAAGGCATCAATCTTGGGCTACCCCAAAAACTGCTGACACTCCTGCACCAGGGGATACAAGTGGGACATAGCTATAGCACTCTTCAAAGTACCTTCTGGAGAGTCAAACTGCTCAGAGATCATAAAACTCATATCTAGATGCCAAGAAAAGATTGCAGAATGCAAGCGTCCACTACAAAGCCTGGACAGAGCCGGCCAAGTGGGTAAGCTCAATTCCTGCAAAGATGCAGTAGTAAAAACAGGCAAGTTCAAGTTCAAGTTTATTTGATAAATCGCCTATATAAAATATTCTAAGCGATGCACAGTTTAAAAACAGCTTATAGGGGAACAGACAATCTTAAAACAAATTTTAAAAACATTAGTTCAGAAAACAAACAATATTAAAACACATAAGGTTTCTTGGTGTATGTAGTTTAGTGACGAACAGGATACACAAGGAGAAAAGGGGGAAAAGTTACAATTATCTCAGTCTGGAAAAAACATAAAAAGGGTAAAAACACAAAGGGGGGGGAAAGAAAAAAATATTGTTTATAAAAATGAGCACAGGCTTGAATGATTAGTTAGTAAAAGCATCATTATATAAAAATGTTTTTAAAAGTTTTTTAAAAGAGATGAGATCTTTTTCTTTTCTGATAAGAGTGGCAGAGCGTTCCAAGTTTGAGGAGCTAAAACAGAAAACATTTCATTTCTCCGTGTACCCACTATTTTTAAAGACGGGACTGATAGTAGATCTTGAGATGACGATCGGAGAGATCGAGGAGAATGATGTGGAATAATCATTCTAGATATGAACTGTGGTTCGTTAAATAACAGTACTTTGAAAACTAAAAATGCTATTTTAAAAGTAATTCGATGATTAATAGGCAGCCAATGGGATTTGATCAATAGTGGTGTTACGTGGTCATATTTTTTTGCTTTATGAATTTTATTGCAGTGTTTTGGATTATTTGAAGTCTCTTCTTTTCTTTTTGCGGTACATTGAACATCAGAGAATTGCAGTAATCTAGTTTAGAAATGATCATAGAATGGATAAGTATGTTAATAGATTTTGGTTCTAGAAATGATGAGATGGATCGTATTACGCGGAGTTTGTAGAAACAGGATTTAACAATTTGGCTAATGTGATTATGAAAAGTTAGATTGGTGTCAATGATTATGCCTAAGATTTTTAAGGTAGATACTAATTCTATTGGAGTGTTGTCGAGTACAAATGAAGAAATTGGGGTGATGTCTTTTCTCCAAGTAAAAAACATAGTTTGAGTTTTCTGTATATTTAATGACAGTCTATTAAGGCTGAGCCAGTTTTTTACTGTGTCCAGTTTGCTATTAATTGTTTTAATTTCTTCATCTTTTTCGGGATCAAACGGGTGAAGAAGTTGAATATCATCAGCATAAGAAAATGAAGTAAAGCCCAACGATTGAAAAATAGTGAGTAGAGGAGAAAGGAAAATGTTAAAAAGAAGAGGTGACAGAATAGAACCTTGGGGTATTCCGAAAGATGAAGAGTAAGAAGTAGAGTGATCGTCTTTAACTGTAACAATGGAGGAACGATTAGAGAGAAAAGAAGTAAACCAGTTTAGAACCTGTCCACTGATGCCAAAGGATTCCAAACGATTAAGTAAAAGAGCGTGGTCGATAGTGTCAAAAGCCGCAGAAAGATCTAAGGAAAAAAGGGCAACCGATTTATGATGATCTAGGTCAGGGGTCTGTAACCTTTAAGACATAAAGAGCCACTTGGACCCGTTTTCGAAAAGAAAAAAAAACTTGGAGCCGCAAAACCATTATAAAACAAATCTAACACTGCATATATTGTTTCTTATCTTAATGTTTAGATGCTGATTGGTCCGGAGGCACGGCGGGGCGGGGCCGCCGGACCAATCAGCAAGCAAGGCTTTCATCTGTGTACGTGCTGAGCTCACTGCTCAGCATGGCTATTTCCCGCCGCGACGCCGGACTTGTAAGCTGCATGCCTGCATCGCCAGAATTTAGGTAGGCTGTTTTCATCCCCGTGGGAGTCCCGTGGGCCAGGGGGGGAACCCGCGGGATTCCCGCGATCCCCGTTCCCGTGCAGACCTCTATCACACGTCATCCTCCGCGCCTCCCATTCTTCAGGAGCGCGCCGCAGCCACTGAAAGACTCCGGCCCGCGTGACACACTACCGGAGCCGCGGCAAAGGTGAAAAAGAGCCGCATGCGGCTCTGGAGCCGCGGGTTACCGACCCCCGATCTAGGTAATAATGGATGTTGATTATGAGGCCTAACATTGAGTATTCAGTATTGCAGAGCCGCAAACTTTATTAAGTGCAGGACAGCAGGATTACCACCAGGATCTGGAGCCCAAAATGAATCCACAGATCCAGCATACAAGCCCGGATCCCCCAATCCGAGAAGGGCTGCACTGTCAAACTAGGAATCAGAGAGGGTCAGGATCAGCAGCCGGATCCCCAAAATCATGAGCAGGCAGATCAACAGCCGGATCAGGCAGCGGCGAGGACATGCCCGAAGGCACCACACCACCCAAAAACGCCCTGAGAGGGAAAGGAGATTGCTCAGAACACTGTATCTTTTTTTTTTTTTTAACTCCGAGAATAAAACCTCATGATTTTAGAGAAGGTATCCAGCTGCCTGGGACGCTGCTGCTCCTGCCGGGTTTGTCAGCCCTGTAGCGGTGGGAGGGTCAACGGGGGTTTCAGTTGTGCGGGGTAGGGTCGGCGGGGGGGGGGAGGAGTCGGGTGGGGGGAGTCAGGCAGGCATCGGAGGGGGGAGGTTCAGTGAAAGGGGAATGGGAGGGAGGCAGGCTGGCATTGGAGGAGGGGTGGGGGGGTTCAATGGAAGGCAGACAGGAAGGATGGCATGGGGGGGTTCCATGAAAACATGCTGCTCAGGGGGATGGGAGGCAAGCAAGCAGGCAGGCATGGGGGTGGGGGGTTCAGTGGAAGGGGAATGGGAGGCAGGCAGGCTGGCATCGGAAGGGGGGTGGGGGGTTCAATGGAAGGCAGACAGCCAGGATGGTATCGGGGGGGGGGGGGTTCCATGGAAACATGCTTCTCAGGGGGATGGGAGGCAGGCAGGCAGACTGGCATGGGGGGGTTTCGCTGGAAGGGGGATGGGAGGCAGGCAGGCTGGCATTGGAGGGTGGGGTGGGGAGGTTCAATGGAAGGCAGGCACGCAGGATGGCATCGGGGGGGGTGTTCCATGGAAATATGCTGCTCAGGGGGATGGGAGGCAGGCAGGCTGGCATGGGGGTGTTTCAATGGAAGGGGGATGGGAGGCAACGGAGGGGGTGGGGGGTTTTCAATGGAAGGCAGGCTGGCATCGGAGGGGGGAGAGGAAGGAGGCACTGGGGGCACTAAGGACATAGAAAGGGGCACTATGGACATAGGAAGGGGCACTAAGGACATAGGAAGGAGGCACAGGGACATTCAGACAGAAAAAATGACAGACAGGCAGCATGCAAGGAGAGAGAGACAAATAAAAAAAATACCCAGACAGACAGACATGAAGGGAAGGGGGGCCGACAAAGAAGAGGACTCGAGCCGCAAGGAAGAAGCTGGGCCTGCCTGCCTGTGGGGAATGCTATAAGGGAAGGGGGGGGGCATGGAGCAGGCTAGACCACGGGAAGGGAAGGGAGAGGAGCCGAACGGAGCAGCCAGATCGCAGCAGACCACAACGCGGGGGAGGGGCCAAACAGAGCAGGCCAGATCGTGGTAAGAGAAGGGAAGGGGTGGGGGAAAAGCTGCAACTGCTGCACAGGGACCTGGAGGAGAAGCCAAATACCACTGCTGCTGCACAGGGAAGTAGGGAGGGGGGGAGGGAAATGCTGTTGCTGCTCCACAGGGAAGTGGGATGGAAATGCTGCTGCACAGGGAAATGGAGGCAAAGAATGACTGACAGACAGCAGGAGAGAGGGAGACAGACAGAAAGGAAGAAAGACACAGGGGCAGGGAGAGGGACAGAAAGACAGACAGAAAAAGGGAGCCAAGGAGAGAGAGAGACAGCGGGAGAGAGAGAGAGATACAGAAAGAAAGAAAGACAGACAGACATATATTCTAGCATCCGTTAATGTAATGGGCTTAAAGACTAGTGGAGTAATAATAACCTTATTCTTATATACCGCCGACACCAGTAGTTCTAGGCGGTTTAAATGAAAGAGAAATGGACAATCAGTGAAAAAATACAATTGAGTAAAAAGTACATAGATACAGCATAATAGCCAGGCTGATCAAAAAACTAAAAAGTATAGTAGGTGGTAGGGGGATTGAATTATCGAATATTATAGAGATAGGAGGTCAAAAATGACTGAACTATTAATGCTATAAAGAACTCCAAAATAAACAAAAAAATAAATTTTTAAATAAGTAGTATAAGAAGATTCTATGCTTTATCACATACACTCAGAAAAGTGTGATTCAGCCAGAAGCGGTGGGATGACGTCATCACACTTTATTTTAAACCTAAGTTGGCGTTCTATAGCCATTACATGAGAATAGAAGTCGAGGAGTCGCTGTGGATCAAGTATATATGGCAAGTACCCTCTACCTATGCAGCCTTTATAATGGTTTCTACTTAGTTATTTGTCTACACCATTAAGAAGATGTGATATTTAAGGTTTTTTTTCTTTATTCAACAGAACAAGTGAAAATTGCACTATCACTGATCCTTTTGGCATTTGAACTGTTAAGGCTTTTTTTTTTTCAGGTTCCTTGAAACAGAACTGCGAAACATGGTCCATGTCAGGACCTGCTAAGAACTTTCAAAAGATACCGGATGCGCACCAGTTAGGGCAGAAGAGCATGCAAGTATGAGGAAATAACCCTATTGTCTAGAATGTCTCACCTATTGCACTGGAAATCCCTTTTCCAGGTTTCAGAATTTATGTTGATCATCTGTGAAGAACAAGCGTGCTTGTAATCTCCACCAATGCCATGCACAACCTATTGTTAACATCCGATTTCTGTTCCCTTTGATGACAGCAAAGGGGTAAATAAGGTTCCATGCATGAAAAGCAAGAAAGAAAGCTACTTCTTTTTCCATCAGCAAACTACAAGTTGATTTTCCAGCAGTTAGAATTAATATACTTTGACTAATAAAACAGACTTCAAATATACTTCTGTAGCAAAATCTTGTTTTATAAGAAAATGAAAGTAAAAATGACTCTAAGTCCACACTGTGGACTAGAAATCAGATAAGACTCATTAAATCAGTGGTTCTTAACCTTGTTGGAGGTACTGAACCCCACCAGTTTCATATGCGTGTTCACCGAACCCTTCTTTATTGGAAAAATAAAATATGATTTTTACAAATTCAAAACATAGGTATACAGTGAGGGAAAAAATAATCAATTTTGAAAACAAAAAAGTTCTCCTATATTGCGAATAATAATAACATAATAATGAAATTTACTGTAAATCAGTGTGACTTCTGCTGTTGCCTCTCAGAGACCAGTTCAGAAATGCGCGGCTTTACCTTGGCAAGTGCCACTCTCATGTCATTTTTGCAATAAAGTCTGTTCCTTTTCTTCGTTTTTATGTCCAGCATCCTCGAAAAGGATTGCTCGCAAAGATATGTTGTAACAAACGGTATGAAAATTTCCAGAGCTTTCTTAGCAATAACAGGGTACATTACCAATTGTTGACACCAAAACGTTGAGAGCGTTGTTGTTCTGAAGAGTTGCTGTTGAACCTGGCTCTGCTGAATTTCAATGATTTCATCGAGGTATTCATCATTGACATCTGTTGTCTCAACACTAAACGTGAACGGCTGTCTCACCCATGCTGGATATGACTCTCTTGTAGGGAAGTATCCGTCGAGAGACTTTGCAAGCTCATTTAAGTGTGTGGCAATAGTTTGCTTCAGTTCCGCAGGTACAGAAATGTCTCCGATTCCAGATACATCTTCGATCTTACTTACACGGTTGTCTAGCAGGGGAAAGTTTGCGAAGTTATCGTTTTCTGTTCGTCGTTTCCATAATGGTAGCTTTTTTTGAAAAGCTTTCAGGTTTTCTTCCGCTTCGATAATGTTGACTCCACCACCCTGCATCTGCTTATTGAGATGATTGAGAGCTGCAAAGATATCAGCCATGTACGCTAAAATGAGATATGAACTCAGAATTTTTGAAGCAATCTGCATGACAATGTTGCTGCTCTTGCAAAAACAGAGCTAATTCCACACGCATGGCAAAAACACGATTCAGCACCTGTCCCCGGGATAACCACCGAATATTAGAATGGTACAGAAGTACCTCGAATTCAGATCCCATTTCTTTACACAGCTCCTTGAAGATGCGGTGCTTCAGAGCATTATTTCGCACATAGTTCACGCAATCCACAACAATTTTTAAAACTTCTGCCAGTTTTGGAGGCAAGGTTTTTGTTGCCAACGCATGCCTGTGCAGAATGCAATGCGTAACATCGGCATTCACTAGCGCACCAAAACCGGACTTTCTTCCGAGCATGGCTGGAGCTCCGTCTGAACAAACTGCAGAAACCATATCCCATGAAAGATTGTTGTCTTTGAAGAAGTCATCCACAAGTTTCTTCACATCAGTTGCCTTAGTTGTTTTGTAAGAGGCTTACAAAATAAAAAATCTTCCTTTATCACATCGTCTTTCACATAGCGCACGAATACTGCAAGCTGGCTTAGATTGGAAACGTCTGTGGTCTCGTCGAGTTGAAGGCTGAATTTTGACGGGCTTGAAATCAGATCTGCAACTACTTGAGCCAAGATGTCTTTGCTCATGTCCTCTATTCTGTTGCTGATGATGTCATTTGAAAGAGGAATTTCAGATAACTGAACTTCAGCCGCTTTTCCCAGCATGATATTCGCCATCTTCAACACAGCTGGTTTTATGAGTGTTTCACCAATGGTGTGTGGTTTGCCCTGCTTTGCGATCAGGTAAGCAACTTCGTACGATGCTGTGAGGATCGGTTTGTTGATGGGTACAAAGCCGAGAAAAGGCAGAGTAGCCTTTTCATCGAATCTTGCTCTCTTCACCTTGAATTCAGCGAGCATTGTGTTCTTGTATTTTCCATCTCCATGCAGCTTAAGGAAGTGTTCCCTTAGTTTTGCCGGAGCTAGACTAGAATTACTCAACTTGGCATTGCAAATCATGCAATTAGGACACTGACTCCCATCACGTTCCGTTATACATGTGAATCCATATTGTACATATTCGTCCGACCACTTTTGTATTTTGCTCGACATAGTTAGTAAGGGATTAAAATATTAAGATAGGTATCACAAGACGTACCATCACAACAGTTACAATTTGACTACTGTGCGCATCAAATCCCCTGCAGCACAGATAGGCCAAGCGATGTTGCGTGATCACCTGCAGCCAATTATGGACAAGCGGGGCGTATCATCACGAATCATAAGTGCTTTGGTCACGTTCAATCATCTATCAGTTAAATCACAAATTTTGATCAGGAATTGATTGATGTATATAAGGCGTTAGTTACAGATTGATAGATCAAGAAACCGAGTACACGATCAGTCTTGATCAAAATCACTGAATAACTGATAGATGATTGAACGTGACCGAAGTGCTATATGAGTCGGAGCTGTGTTTTGACCTCCACTGAACCCGCGAGACTGACTCACCGAACCCCTGGGGTTCGGTCGAACCCAGGTTAAGAACCACTGCATTAAATCATCCTACCAGAGCACAAAAATGGAGAAAAGACCTCAGTGTCTGCAAGGGTCTCAAACATTAAATAGTACCCTCCAGACAAACTTGTCTCAATTAAGTTCAATTCAATATTGAAGCAAGGTGACACATCCTCGGTCAAAAAAAGACCCTCATGGGCACTGAAGTCTTTTCTCCATTTTTGTGCTCCAATAGGATGATTTAATGAGTCTTATCCGATTTCTAGTCTGCAGCGTGGTGAATTATGTTTTGAATGTTTGTTATAGAACAGTAATTTTTTCTACATTCAAGTTTGTGTTTCATAGATTGTTGTCTAGGTTTTACATAACCTAAGAGAGGAGAAACAATTTCCTATTAGCATTTATTTTTGAAAAGGACTGAATGGTGATTAGATATATTCCAATGCAGTTTCTGCAGTAGCTACTTTCTTTAGCACAATTCTCTCCACCATACACAAGAATATCAACCTTGGCCGAAAAGAAAGTGGTCTAAAAAAACACAACCATAAAATCTTGAGTGCACTAAAAGTAAGACTTTTCACTGAAACTGCCCACTTTCCATATATAACAATTCTTGCAAGTTGTAGCTTCTCCTGTTTGGTGTCTGTAAGCCAAAAATAACAAAACAAAAAAAACTCCAACCCCCCCCACCCCCTCCAAATAAACCTGGTACCCTAATAAGCCTAGGGTGAAGAGAAGAGGTTTGATTATACTACCTTCCTGTGGTTACAATCAAAGCGGTTTATGTATTATATACAGGTAATAATTGTTATAAAGTACAGGGCATCTCATGCATGTATCCTGTAGTTCATGTTCAATTGGAAGAGAGTCCTCATTGAAAAGCTGTTCAGTTGGGATTCCTATAACCAAGCATTATTTTTGGGGGGTTTGGGAGGAAGATAGATTAGGGCTTCTACTAAGCATAAACTCAGGAATTAGCACACGCTGTTAGTGCATATCCTAATGCTATGCTAATTCCCACATCTACAGCATTATATGGCATTAACTACATTGCAGATAACTTAGGAGATAGTTCTGTTATCCAGTTACATATCTATTATGCTTGGAATTCCACCTATGAGCTATTCTGTAAATATCCTTTCAACTTAACATAGTGCATATTTGCAAAGAGAGAGTATTCATAGGACGCACATGAGCAGGACTCCCATGTTCACACATAACTTCTGGAATAGTGCAAGTTATATGCACATCTTTGACATTTAGGCGTCAACACTTAAACCGTCTCTATGGACAGTAAGAGCTCTCATTTTAATTCTAGGCATATATTTCACCTCTTAGGCTACTATTCCATAAAGGAACATAGGTATCTTTATTCCTTTATAGACATACTCCTGCCAGGTCTCCTGGAATAAAAATTGTCCCGCACATGCGTACCAAATGTTTTTCTGCATCAAAAACCTGGACATATATGGGAACATGTCCAACAGGTAACGCAGAAGTTTTGTGGTTACTGCATCATAAATTATGGCAAGTACTGAACAGTAACCGCAAAACTTTACTGCACTATAGTAAAAGTGCCCCTTAGTCACTAGAGAATCTATGAACTTCTATGACAAACATTAAGCCTTGGTGAGAAGCTTCTCACTAGCATGCTGTAGGACCTTCCTCCATGATTTCAGATGAGCAAATACAAAATCAATGCCAAAGGTGAATGCAATGGAAAAGGCATGCATGTTAAAAATAGCATATGATTAGTGATGAATTGCCAAACGTAAGATGATGTGTGAAAAAAATCAAATTGTTAAATATGGGAAATGATATACAAATATAACTGTCAGATTAGTGAATTATTACCTGACCTCCAACTTAAAAACTCTATATGTATAAAATGTAGAAGGCGGAAAGGGGAGAGAGAAAGGCCTATTACCTCCAAAACCATATAGGTTCACTCACAGCAAACTAAAGACTGTCTAAGGAAATTTAAGCAATTCAAAAGAGGCAAGAGACATTTGCAGGCGATCAGGGAGATTTTCATAAGAGCTAATAGCCTTATGTATAAGGTGATTTGCTGTGGTTAATTGTTTAGGTTTAGCAGTAAAGTAGCTGTGAGCTAGAGAAGATAGATCTAGTGGTGATGGTTTATTTTGTGAGAATTTGCTCTCCTGCTGTTAACACATCTATTTCACATTTTTAATTTTTTTCTTTTCTCCTTTTGTCTTCAATAAGCAAAAAACAATCTGCAAATAAGAAGAAAAAAAATGGCTCTGGAGTCTGTTAAAAACCTCTTCAGAACTGACTGACCAAACCTACTGTCATGTCAGCAATCTCCATCCAGACATCATGATATTGCCTTGCAGATCTTTTTTTTTAATAGAGGTTGATTTCAAGAGGGACACCAATGTTGCCATGTCTCAGGTTATGAGCTTTGGCATGCCCTTCCAGAATCAAGTCTGTATGGGCATAAGAGGAGATGAAATCTGCTATCCATCTGTACATGTAGATCAACTAATGGAATTATATATTGAGTGGCCACTGCTAAATGTTCAAGTTCCCTTATCATAGATTTCACATAGCATTATCTGGATAGTGCCATGAAAAGCCCTCTAACTACCTTGGCACTATCTGGATGGTGCTGGGGTAAAGTTATGGCAGAACAACCAATAGATATCCATACATCTAAGCAACAAAGCAGTCCTAAATTAAATAGCTTAGCTATTTGAACCAATAACTACAAGACTCCCAAACAAAAAAGCAATCACTAAACCAAAAATGCAATATATTCTAACAATAACAAACATACTCCAAAAAATGTTAAAAAAAGAGGTTTCTTATGTGTTCACCTACCATCAAAACAGCCATTTTAAAAAATAGCTGTTAAATATACTATGCCAGTTGTAATCACTAAAATCTCTATTAAAAAATGTGCAGTTACTGCTAAAACGTGTCAGTGCCTTCACACTACAGTGCAATGATTATATATAAAAAAGACATACAGTCTTAGTAGAACAAAATACCAAGTCACCTGTCTTGAGCAGCTGTCTGACACACTTCTTAAAACAAAACCGTAGAGCACATTTATTATTTGGGTTTTGGCAGCAGATCAGAAATGGTTGTTAAGATTTTATCTCTGTAATCACCAGAAATTACTCTGCAATTTAAAAAT
This sequence comes from Geotrypetes seraphini, assembly GCF_902459505.1. Classification (NCBI taxonomy): domain Eukaryota; kingdom Metazoa; phylum Chordata; class Amphibia; order Gymnophiona; family Dermophiidae; genus Geotrypetes; species Geotrypetes seraphini. Next base: position 146,704,557 of record NC_047089.1, on the reverse strand, counting down.
TTGGGCAAATCAGTGTTTCCAAAGGCAGCAGAAACAATTTTTGCTAATGCAACCAGATATATTCCAATTAGAAGGATTGTTTTGCTTAAAATTTCATTGTATGTGTGATCGAATAGTCTCAGAAATATGCCTTCTATATCTGTATTTCTGTCATTTAGAATACCTGCTGTGGATTCTTCAAGTTAGAGCTGTTGAAAATGTCACATAAATCTCTATTTCTGAACTTTCTTGCAAGAAATCTTGTAGGAAGAATTACTCGAACAACTGGACATCAATAGTCTACCTTCAGTCCTGACACTCAGGGATGGCTACAGCCTTGACTTTATCTCCTACTCATCCAGAGTATTAAACTTCCCACTAGTAGACCATATAATAAGGTCATACCACCATATTTCAAATTACTACCTGAACTGCCTAAAACATCTGTACACAAAGCCAATAAGACAACGGGTGATGAAGTGAGGCAAGATTCCAGCAGAGACTTTCTGGGAGAAAACTATGGTCCATCTCTCCCAAGTGAATAATAGCATGGATGAAGCCCTTGACTCCTGGCACCGCACAGTCACGACAACCTTAAACAAGATAGCTCCTCTAAAGATTATGGTCCCCAAGCGGAAAAAGTGGTTCTCAGACGGACCAATTACCATAAGAACTGAAGCCAGGTGACTAGAAAGGGCCTGGAAGAACCAGACGCAGGACTGACAAATCCAATGGAGAAGAAAAATAAAATACCAACAGGCCACATCTGAGGCTAAAAAGGCATTCTATGAGAACCTCATAAGTCAATCAGAAAACTCCACTAAAAAAGCTCTTGACAGCAACTCAGGCCATCTGTGGCGGCTCAGCCTCAAATCAACCGGATGCAATGCAGTTGGCACACTACTTCCAGAAGAAAACTGGGACAGTGAGGGAATCCATGACACACTCCTTAGAAAAAAGTGTCAGAAAGGACCAGACATGCCACACGGCTGAAGGCAGCGTTCCTGCTGACAGATGCTGGTTAAACTTCTCTCCAACACCAGACAAACAGGATAGCAATTGTCACATATAAATGATTTTATTGTAATAACAAATGGATGATGCTATAATATAGCAAACAACAGACTCGACATGATTCGTTTTTCAGCCCCTAAGGCTTGCATCAGGAGTCTATGAAAACATAAAAGCAATAAATCAATAATCTTAAAAACTAATAAAATTAAGAGAATAATCTGGACAACATAAAATATATGTAAAATGGTTTGTAAATACAAACTAAAAAATGTGTACAAAAATTATATATGTCAAACATGGATAAAATTGAGATCATAAACAATGTATACAGAAATAAATGGCAGATTATGGTATGAAATAAATTTGTATATATACAGCAAATAAGCGAATAAAAAGTAAATGAATAAAAAGGAAAGAGAAGCATGTACCCAATTGCTATGCTGGTTTCACAAACCTTTATTGTTCAGACCAAAAAATCAAATCTCTCTGAAATATAAAATGAGATTGCAGCTATGAGTTATAAACAAATATATAAGGATATAAGTGAAAATGTAAATATTGTCCCATCAATAAATAGTACGGTACTCCACTGGGAAAAAAATAAAAATGAAAATATTAATAAAATTGAAAAGTAATGAAAAATAAAAAAATAAATTAAGAATAAGGATAAAAAAATACAGACAAATGGAATCATGAAAATGAAATGAATAAAAAAAAGCAGTGAAATAAAGCTAAACAACTAAAGAAATAAATACAGTGTCTGGAAACGTGAACAAAATGTTGAAATGTGATAAATCTAGACATGGAATTAAATAAGAATTAAACATGAATAAATGAATGATGAACTTTAAAGTGTGGTAACGTGTCCACAACATGTAAAAAAAAGAGCTTTGAAAATACCATCTGAAAGCAAAAAAAAAGGGGGGGGGGGGGAGAAAAGAGAAAGAAAAAATGAAGAAAAGATTAAAGACATCTCTTCGCAGCACTTTTCATCCCACAGACTGCCGTCTTTAAACTAACCTAGCAATATTAACGCGCTTAGCAACAGCATTATATCATAAATGTAACTTATCTTGCTGTAAGCCGCAATGATTCCCTGTTGAAAATTGCGGAATATAGGAAGTATTGTATACTTTTGCTCTTACAATTCCTCAGTTGTCTTTCTACAAGCGAAGACAGTAGAGCTTATCTTTTCTGCTTGTGTATTTTTGTTTAAATTCAGTATTTTTCTGCTCTTTTACAAGGCTTCTTAATCGTGCTGCAGATGATCCTCTTGAGGGACAGTTCTAGCTGCGGGAGAGTGGAGACTGAGGCAGAGGGTCTGCTTCCAGGGGTTAAGCTGTTTTTCAGTGAACCCACTTGGACAGCCTACATTTACAGTTCAGGAGCATAGCGCACCCCAGGTTTGTCCGCTAGTAGGTTTGAGCGCAGACTGTGTGGCTCCGTGGTGGCTTTCCTCCAGGACTGGGACTGACTGCATCCCTCCCTCCATTAAGTGTGTGCTGGTTTCGGAGGAGGTCGACGATTCTGGCTGGTGCGTTGGGCCTGAGAGGCAATCAGAAGAAACAAGCAGTCCAAATTCAAGGCTTCCATTCTGTAACTCCAAGCACACAGCATGACACTGTGAGTAGCAGGCTGATAGCCTAGAAGATCGATTTGGGGGGGGGGTCCTTAAAATCAATTTTTGGTAGTTTCTGCACTTAGTGCTAGTTCCCCACCTCAAAATCCCAAAATCACTATTAATATTTAGGTTCCATTTATTCGAACAGCACTTCCAGTTCAGAGCTTTTCCTTTTGGGCTGGCTACACCACCTCAAATCTTCACCAAGGTCATGGTGGTGGTCGCGGCCCACCTGTTCAGAATGGGCATTCAAATCCATCTGTATCTGGATGATTGGCTCATCAGAGTCCAGTCCAAATCTGAGAGACACTAAGCGGTTCACCAAGTTGTCCAGTTGCTGCAGAATCTCAGCTGGATGATAAGCTTTCAGAAGAGTCACCTAGTTTCAACATAAGATTTGGAATAATTGTGGGCCCGTTTCGCCACAGGAGCAAACAAAATATTCCTACTGGAAAACAAAAGAAGAAACTTCTCCAATAGATCCGAGACTTTCAGAGCATTTCTGCTCCGACAGCCTGGCAATACCTTGCAGGTGCTGGGATCAATGGTTGTGACCATGGATGTCATACCCTGGACAAGAGCCCACTTACACCCACTCCAAGAAGTGTCCCTTTCCCATTGGTGCCTGCAGAGGGATCCATTGGATCAGCATCTCTCTTGAACATCAGAAGCTTATCACAGTCAAGTGTGGTGGTTAAATCATCTCTTTTTCCAGAGGAATTCCCCTCCTTAGCTCAGCATGGGTGATCCTGATGATGGATGCCAGCCTTTTCGGCTGGGGAGCGCATTGCTGGTCCCCTTCCCAAAGGAAGTGGTCAATCAATTGCTTACAACTGCTGGCAATTTCAGGCATAATGCCCTCTCATTCCAGAGCTTCCTTTCAAATGAAAGACTCAACTCATGTACATTTATGCCTGAAATTCAAGAGTGCCCTAAAAGAAACAATATTGTTAGAGTCTTCTCGGACAGTGCTATAGCAGTAGCCTAAGTCAATCACCAAGGGAGCACAAAGAGTATGCCCCTACGCCTAGAAGCCCAATTGTTCTCTTGAAGGGTGAAAACTCATCTTCTAGTGCTCTCCGCAGTGCATGAAGGAGTGGACAATGTACAAAGCAGACTTTCTTAGCTGGCACACCCCGGATCCCGGGGAATGGTTGCTATCCTAAAAAGCCTTCACTTGTATAATGAAGAGATAGGGCTGTCCAACGTTCAGCATCATGGTGGTGGCCTCCAACAAGAAGGCTTCTCGGTTCTTCAGCTGAAAGCGTGAACTAGAAGTGAAGGCTTAGATGCCAAGGTAAAGCCATGGCCAATGATGGGTCTTCTCTATGCCTTCCCTCTGTGGCTCATGATAACTCATTTGCTGCCCAGAATCATGGCACACAGAGGGCAGGTGATTCTAGTGGCACCAGATTGGCTGAGACATCTGTGGTATGCAGATCTAGGTTACAGCAGGATCAAGTTCTCAAACTTCCCTATCATTCCTGACTCCTCACACAGGGCCCAGTAGCCCTGCAGGATCCAAAATGCTTTGGTCTTACGGCATGGCTTTTGAGCACACAGATGGTGTAGTTGCTACCATTTTATGGAGTAAAAAGAAGTCGACCTTTGCAGCATACATGAAGGCCTGGAAGTGTTTCCAATCCTGGTGTGCTCAGAGGAGTGAAGACCCGAGATCTACATCAGTCTCGGTGGTACTCGCTTTTTTCCAGGAGGGCTTTAAAAAGGCCCTAGCAGTCGGCTCTCTGAGAGTTCAGATAGCCTGGCCTTCTTGCTTTGGCCCCAAGCCCCATGGGGGATCTATTATGGCTCATCCAGATGTGGTTAGATTTTTAAAGGCTGCATTAAAGCTCTGCCCACATAATTGGAGTTCTACTTTGTATGTGTCAGCGTCTAAAGAATGAGGTGTGGTTGTGCAACCTTTTGATGTGGTCCATAACTTTGGTATTATTAAAGCCATATCAAGGACATAAAGCAGGAGTAGGGAACTACGGTCCTCGAGAGCCATAATCCAGTCGGGTTTTCAGGATTTCCCCAATGAATGCACTGCTTTCAATGCATATTCATTGGGGAAATCCTGAAAACCCAACTGGATTACGGCTTTCGAGGACCGGAGTTCCCTACCCCTGACATAGAGGGTTGATTCTGTCCAGACTCATGATGCAGGCTGCTTTGGCTGAAACACATAGGTGTCAAGTCTCTATTTGAATGAATAAATAATTACAGCACCCTGTGGTCGCCTTCGCTGTTTTTTGTCTTTCTGGTGTATTGTGATCTCTCCTACATTACATAGAAACATGATGGAAGATAAAGGCCAAATGGCCCATCTAGTCTGTCCATCTACAGTAACCATTATCTCTTCCTCTGTCTAAGAGATCCCACGTGCCTATACCATGCCTTCTTGAATTCAGACACAGTCTCTGTCTCCACCACTTTTTCCGGAAGAAACGCATCTACTACCATTTCTGTAAACGATTTCCTTAGATTGCTACTGAGCCTATCACCTCTTAACTTCATCCTATGCCCTCTCATTCTAGAGCTAACCCATGTGCATTTATGCCATGCAGGTATTTCAATGTCTCTCAAGAACAAATATGCAGTAACAATACAACTCCAAAATTTATTTTAAAAGGTGTTACTCACCAGCAATGGGCTTCTCCCCTAAAGATCCACATTAAACAACAAAAAAGGGGGTGGGGGGCTGTGAGAAAATGCCTCAAAGCAAATATTTCACGCAGCAATCATAATTGATTTTAAGCTGTCAATAATCTTCTCATTGGCAAAAAAACTCCAACCCTCAAAAATGTGATCTACCAGGGATAATCACCCAGCACTTGTACACAAACTAGTAAATTTTAAGGGGAAATTTTCACTTAGTTCAGACGCATAGCAGAGTAATATTCCATCTGTACTGCTTTCACTGTTATCTCTCTTATCGGTGCATAATAACTGTAACCGCAGCAGGCATTACATTCAAGAAAAACTTTCGCCTGGTTTTCTTGAATGTAATGTCTGCTGCAATTACAGCTATTATACACCAGAAGACATAATTTGAGGTTGAGGGGTGGTAGATTCAAAAGCAATGTAAGGAAATTCTACTTTACGGAGAGGGTGGTGGATGCCTGGATGCTCTCCTGAGAGAGGTGGTGGAGAGGAAAATGGTGACAGAATTCAAAGAAGCGTGGGATCTAGAATCAGAAAATAATAGTAAATATTGAAGAACTAAGGCCAGTACTGGGGAGGGCTTCAATGGGCTGGGAGGGTGTAGATGGGCTGGAGTGAGCTTTGACGGAGACTTCAGTAGCTGGAACTCAAGCACAGTACCGGGTAGAGCTTTGGATTTTTGCCCAGAAATAGCTAAGAAGAAAAAAAAAAATAAAAAGAAATTGAATCAGGTTGGGCAGACTGGATGGACCATTCAGGTCTTTATCTGCTGTCATCTACTATCTTACACAGATAAGAGAGATGATGGTGAAATCAGTGCAGATGGAACATTACTCTGCCATGCGTCTGAGCTAAGTGAAAATTTTCCCTAAAAGTTACTAGAGTGTGTGCACAGTGCTGGGTGATAATCCCTGGTATATCTATACATTTGGGGGGGTGGAGTTTGTTTTTGCCGATGAGAAGATTCTGACAGCTTAAAATCAATTGTGATTGATGCGTGAAATATTTACCCTGAGGCTTTTTCTCCCCCCCTTTTTTGTTAAATGTGGATCTTTAGGGGACAAGCTGGTGAATAATATTGTTTTGGATAAATTTTGGAATTTCAATGTCTCTATCATATCTCCCCTTTCCCGCCTTTCCTCTAAAGTATACATATTGAGATCTTTATGTCTGTCCCCATATGCTTTATGATGAAGACCACGCATCATTTTAGTAGTCTTCCTCTGGACAGACTCCCATCCTTTTTATATCAATTTGGTTGTAGTGTGGCCTCCAGGTACTGCCACAGTTCTCAGGATTGTTTGAACCCACATTTGCACAGATGTTGATGCAGCAACATTTGCCCGATGATGTTACTTACCTCCTGATATCTTGTATATCCTTGCCATCTTTTTTGCAAGCTACATAGCTAGGGAAATTGTGTTTAAGCCCAGACAACAGGCATAATCCTCAGGTGCTCATGTCTGACAGTTACCAAAACCACTGTGTTTCTTCTGCTTATGGGATATTGGAAGCAAAAGAGCTTAAGAGGCTGCTAAGCAAAAATTAAGAAAACAGACAGAAAATTTAACTAAGGGATTTCTAGAAGGCAGGAAAATGTACTGATTTGGTCCCAGTGCAACAACACAATTTCACCAATTCATTGAGTCCCAAGGATGAAAATCCATGCCAGTTTCCACTAAAAATAAGGTGAAACTGTATTGTTACTTAGGGCCTCCTTAATGTGGCAACTCCTGCGTATCTCAACAGAGCATTCTTGAAAGCTCTGATGCTTTAATTCCAATACTCTGGCCTGAGCTCTTTCAGAATGACATCTCCCTATTTGTGAGGACTACCATCCTGCTTGTCCTCTCAATATAGTTAAAAATACATGTGGTAGAACAATGCACAAAATTTTCAACCACATCAAGAAAATTAATTTCTAGATAATGCAGATGAAATGCTTTTTTTGTAAGATCTAAATTTAATATACTTTGCACATATCAAGAACATGTCAGCACTCAACAGCTTCTCTGTGATCCTCAGTCAAATTTCATAGCCACTACTGCACTGGCATTTAATAAATTACTCATCAGAAATAAAACCAAGTACCACCATTTGAATGATTAAGAAAGCAAGCCTGCGGAAACAAATGCTCTAATGACTAGGTCACAAGTTACTAATACTAGCTTGAAAACTGTTTTCCTCTTATTTGCCTACCAGTTCAAAGTACAGCTTGTCCCTCTAAATTTTAGGCACCTTCTGATCTGCAAACTAATACTAAAAAAAAGACCATTATTGCTTTCTCAGGCTAACATGAGTCCAGTAAGTCAATGAGTTCTCAGGAGGTACTTGAAGACAGACTTCAAAATCAACATACTAAGCCTTTTACTCCCATGGTCAAGTCTTTTAATGAATTTTAAGGAAGGGAGAATTAAAAAGAAAGATTCTTGGCCTTCATGTCACAGATTATCATATATTCCTTCTTTAAAAATATATAATAAAATCATGTTAAAATTTTAAAAAAGAAAACATCCAAAAAACAAAAAAAAACCAACTTACTGATCTAAGCATAAGCAGTTTGATGGGAACAGGGAAGGATAAGCCATGCAGTTAAGAATGACTAGGGTGAGGTGATTGGGGGGAAGCTTACATTGGTAACACTGAAGTAATTACTAGTCTACAGAGTTAACTATTAGAGATTAGAAAAGTGTTATTTGGTTGGAGAGAAGTTGGAACAAAGTGTGGGAATATGGCAAGAGATTCACTGCTAAGCTATTAGGCATTACTTGTATAATCCTATAAAGCAGCCAGCTGTGATCTGAGACATACCTCATTAGTAGTTAGCTTGTCCTGGGGTGTCTGTGGGGACATGGTGGGTGTCGGCTGGCTGGAGGATGGGGAGGAAGTGGTGGTTGTGGAGGAGGAATGGCTTTGCTGTAAGAGATCTGGCAAGAGGTGAATACGACTGGCAAAGCCATTGCTCTCATGATGGCTGGCACGCTTTTTGTCAACTGTACTCTGTAGAAAAAACAGGTACACTTGTCTTGCTCAAGTGCTGTTTAAAAACCTACATCCCTAATACAACTTAAATTCCGTGATTTTATTTTACAACCCGTTACAAGAAAGCAACGGGAAACATAGACAAAACTTCATGTCTGGATGCCCTAGTCAAGAGGACAACAGAGCTGTGTCTTCATTGCTCATGAAACACTATTTTGGATTTTTTTTTATTTTTTTAGAAAGCAACTTGGCTCATCCAAGCACAAGTTTAGCTATTGTATTAATGTATATGTGTACTGGTAAAACTTAAAGGGCATTTTCTGTCATCTTTACTTTTGTTGGGTTGCCCTGCATCTATTCACAATGGCAACTAAAACATCTAAAAAAAAAAAAAATGTTCATGGCCTACCTATTTGAACATCAGGCATGAAGTGTTTACATGTTAATTTTGCAAGCACTATTGTTTGCTAGTCAAGAAGTTAATCTAAATTTTGAACATGGACAAAATCCGATTATTGAAAACAAGTCTGCCACTCAAGCAGTACTCATTGCAGGGGTTAGTTTCAATACAATTTCAGACATCCAAAATATTGCAGATTTCTCTCCCTAAGAAAACATAAAATGAAGTCTGAAAACCAATTCCAATTGCACTAAAGGGGAAAATAATTGCAAGACAATTTGATTGAGACTGCTTGCATTACAGTTTACCTGGTTGTTTTAACCTGTTTGAAGGATCTAGAGGTAGCAGTGTGAGCATCAGAGCCAAGCATGCCAAGCACAGTAAGCAAGAGGCAGAGATGTCAAACGTTTGAACATGCAAACAAATGCCTGCTCATCAAAATCTGCCACTATTATTTCTCTACTGCAAATAAAGACAGCATGCATAATGAAGTCAACTAACAGAACTGAATGACTTATTTAATGGTAAAAGACTAATGGTAAAGTTATTCACGCGGAAGAAATTGGGGTACCTGTCTGACAATTAAAGTGCCCTCCTTGGAAGGAGTCATTGCTGGTTCACTCTCTACGTCATCATGGACAATCATAGTCTTCACAGACTCTGTCTCTCCATTGCTTAGATTCAGAGATGACCTATTTAACAAACAAATCCAAAACAAAAACATTACAACCCCACTCCTAAGTTAGCTCTTCATAGGGGCTCCTTTTACGAAGGTGCGATAGCGGTTTTAGCACACACACTGTTATTAGCACACGTTATAGCGTGCGCTAGCCGAAAATCTAATGCCTGCTCAAAAGAAGGCGGTAGCGGCTAGCGCAAGCTATTCCGCGCCAAAAGGCCCTAGAGCATCTTCATAAAAGGAGCCCTATATTGCTACACATCAAAGTGAAATGAAATTTTCCTTAAAAGAAATAGATTAAGGTTGTTTCTGGATTTCATTGCTTTAAAAAGTTGCAAACAAACTGTGATACTGATTCGAGTAAGAGTTAACTAGGGTGTGCTAGGAAGAGAGAGTTAACTGAGAGGATCACTTCAGCAGACTAAATATAGTGTTAATCGGGGAGATTGTTAGAATCTCTTTCCTCTAGAACAGTGGTTCTCATCCTTCCTAATACTGCGAACCTTTAATACAGTGAACCTTTAATACAGTTCCTCATGTTGTGGTGACCCCCAACCATAAAATTATTTTCATTGCTACTTCATAACTGTAATTTTGCTACTGTTATGAATCGTAATGTAAATATCTGAAATGCAGGATGTATTTTCATTGTTACAAATTGAACATAATTAAAGCATAGTGATTAATCACAAAAACAATATGTAATTATATATTGTGAAACATTTATTTCTAATTACAAATAAATGTATGTGGGCGTATCTGTATGTGGGCGGACCCGCCTGGAGACGGAGAGAGGAGCAGTGTCTCGGTTCCTAAGACCAGTGTTCTTTAACCTTTTGACACCTATGGACCGGCAGAAATAAGATAATTATTTTGTGGACCGGCACCGGTCCGCAGACCGGCAATTGAAGAACACTTGGCTAAGTTGTGCCCATCTCCACTCAATATCCGCACCAGACCCACCCCCATAATAGTACTAATTGTAACACCATTTTTTCCATTCATTTTTCATATATACACACAATATAATTGTATTAACACATAATGGTTAACCACAAAATTAAAATACACAAAGCACACTGTAGGCTTTTTAACATTCACTCCTACTAGAAAACACAAATAACCTCAAGCAAATGCAGGACCAAAAACTAAAAGTACTAATATTTACAAACAAACCCTAAGATGCAAGACTCTGCAAGCAGTACAACCCCAGAGGAAAAGAAACAAATGCATTTATTCCTGAACAGACAAATTAATCACTCAATAAAAAAAAACCCAGACAAATCAATCACTAAATAAGAAAAAATAAAAGCATTTCCCCTACCATTGTTGTCTCTCTCCCTCCATGTGCCTTGCCTTCTGGCCTGCCCCCCGGTGTTATCTTTGGGCTGGTCCACTTTGCGATCAATGCAGCGTCTTTGGGCCGGCTCACTGAGTGCTGCATTGCACAAAGCAGTGGGCAGAGGCTCCTCGTGTGTGTCCCACGCCTCATCTGGAAGCCTTCCCTCTGACGTTGCGACATCAGAGAGAAGGCTTCCGGTTCAAGCGCAGGTCACGCATAGGAGCCTTTTCCCACGGCTTTGTGCACTGCAGCACTCAGGGAGCCGGCCCGAAGACGCCACATTGATCGCACTGTGGACTGGCAGCTGAAGAACGCTGTCTTGGGCCCGATGGACGTGACGGCCCTGTGGACCCGCAGAAAATTTCTGCAGACCGGCGTTTAAAGAAAACTACCTAAGACCATCGGAAATATGTTTTCCGATGGTCTTAGGCAACCCCCCCCCCCAGGTTGAGAACCGCTGTACTAGAAGTACAGATACTTAGCAAAGCAAAATCTCAACCTTGCAGGAGTGCTGAGGATAGAAGCTGCCTGTACTGGTGAGTGAACAGTATTTAATGGCAAGGGAGGTGTCTTTTCAACCAGTAGTGAAGTCTTTATTGAACAAGTAATAGTCTCAACAAGGATTCCTGTTTCGGCGTGTAAAAACACATTCTTCAGGGGACACTATTAAAAGATATGCCACACATATAAAAACATTATAAAGAATAAGACATATACATTGATAAACCAGCATAGAATTAATATAACAATCTATATAAAGAAGCATAATTATGCAAACTATATTAAAATGTAGTGTAATAAAACATAAGGGGCTGATCTAATAAGGCTGTAAAAAAACATTAAAAAGTATGTAACACATATAAATAAAATTTAAAATCATGGAGCATGGAACATATACATTAATGAACCAGCATAAAAATACAACAATGTACCAACATAAAAATCGTGAAGCAATCTAAATAAAAATACATAACCATTATTGCATTTTTATGCTGGTTCATTAATGTATATGTTCCATGCTCCATGATTTTAAATTTTATTTATATGTGTTACATACTTTCTAATGTTTTTTACAGCCTTATGACATCAGCCCCTTATGTTTTATTACACTACATTTTAATATAGTTTGCATAATTATGCTTGTTTATTTAAATTGTTATATGATTTCTATGCTGGTTTATCAATGTATATGTCATCCTTTATAATGTTTTTTATATGTGTTGCATATCTTTTAATAGTGTCCCCTGAAGAAGGCGTTTTTACACGCCAAAACAAGGATCCTTGTTGGGACTATTGTTCAATAAAGATATCACTACTGGTTGAAAAGACACCTCCCTTGCCTTTTTTGTTTGACTGTCTTTATTTGAAGGCAGGGTGCTCTTTTGCTTGCTTGCTTGAACAGTATTTAATGCCAGTGCATTATATGGCATTAACTACATTGCAGATAACTAAGGAGATACACATTCAAACTGCACATAGCAAGACCTTGCTAAGTAGAAGAAACAGAGGAATACCTTGCTTTTACCAATTTTTGTAGGAAGAAAATACTGGAAGATATTTATACCATTTTGAACAGATGCCATGAAAGATCACCAGTATTTTGTGGAAAACAGTGCATAAACAAAGTTTTCTATCCCTTGGTTGGGAGATGGGAGGGGAGACCTAGCTCCAAGTGGGAGGAATCATGAGAGCACTGGCCAACTTTTAAAGTTCTTTGGAAGCAGCAGTCTCCATATTAAAAGAGCGCTGACATTAAAGCTGAATAGCACAGTTACCGTAACAGGTATTATCCAGGGACAGCTGGTAGATATTCTTACATGTGGGTGACATCATCCATGGAGCCCCAGTACAGACAGTTTTAAAAGTGTATAGCCACCAAGATTTTAAGGAGGTTCATGAACTGCCCACATCTTGCATGTGCGAGTGACTTCCTGGCAGCTCATGGCTCTCAGTTCTGATAGCAAGCTAAGAAGCCAACCAGTGGAGGAGGGAGGGTTGTGAGAATATCTGCCTGCTGTCCCTGGATAACACCTGTTACAGTAAGTAACAGTGCTTTATACCAGGACAAGCAGGCAACATATTCTCACATGTGGGAACTCCCTAGCTTACTAAAAAGGAATGGAGGGAAGGCTGACCATTAGGAAAAAAGATTTTGCAAAATTGTTTGGCCGAAGTGACCATCCAGACAGTAGTGAGATGTGAATGTATGAACTGAAGACCAAGTAGCAGCTTTACAGGTTTCATCAATAGGAGTGGAACATAGAAAAGCAACAGAAGCTACCATAGCTCTAACCCTGTGGGCTGTGATACGACTTCCCAGGTGCAGCCCAGCCTGAGCATAACAGAATGTGATATATGCCGCCAACCATGCAGATCTCTTGCATACTGGTGAACTCAACTTGTTAGGATCAAAGGAGACGAAAAGTTGAGATGTTGTTCTATGTGGCTGTGTTCTCTGTAAGTAGTAAGCCAAAGCTCTTTTACAGTCCAGGGTATGAAGGGCCGTTTCACCAGAATGAGGCTTAAGGAAGAATACTGGAAGTACAATAGATTGATTAAGGTGGAATTCAGTAATGACCTTTGGAAGAAACTTGGGATGGGTGTGAAGCACCACTTTGTCATGGTGGAATACTGTGAAAGAGGGATCCGCCGCCAGCGCTTGAAGCTGACTCATTCAGCCGAAGTATGGGAGATGAGAAAAACCACTTTTCATGTAAAGTACTTAAAATGAGTCATAGATATTGGTTTGAAAGGAGGCTTCATCAGTTTAGTAAGGACCACACTGATATCCCAAACCACAGGAGGTGGTTTGACAATGAAAAGTCCCTTCATTAATCGTTATACAAGAGGATGAGAAGTGAGAGGTTTACCATCTACTGGCCTATGAAAAGCATTGATAGCACTAAGATGAACTCTAATAGAAGTGGTTTTGAGGCCTGAGTTGGACAACTAAAGAAGGTACTCCAAAACTGAAGATATGGAATTGGAAGTAGCATCATACTGATGGAGAGTACACCACATCAAAAACCGTGTCCATTTTTGTTGGTACCACTGCTGGATGCTTCTAATATATGCCTGATAGGGTACAAAAGATTCATGTCAGCTGATGTTTATGCTGAGAGATACCAAGCTGTCAGGTGTAAAGACTGAAGGTTAGGATGCAACAGAGATCCATGATTCTGTGTTAGCAGAGATGGAAAAACTTGAAGAGGCATGGGTTTCCTTGCTGCTGAGTTGAAGGAGACGGGGGAACCAAGGTTGCCTTGGCCACCATGGTGCTATCAAAATCATGGTGGCTATCTCCTATTTGAGTTTGACAAGTGTTTTGATAATTAGAGGGACTGGTGGAAGCTCATATAGGAATTTGAGAGACCAGTCCAGGAGAAATGCATCTGCTTCCAGACAATGAGGAGTGAACTGCCTGGAACAAAACTAAGGCAGTTTGTGGTTGAGAGAGAATGCAAATAGATCTACTTGAGGTGTTCCCCAAAGAGAGAAGATTTGACAAAGTACTGCAGAGTGGAGTGCCCACTCGTGTGGTTGAAGAAATCTGCTGGGTTTGTCTGCTAGAGAATTTTTCTCTCTCTGAATGTAAATCAATTTGAGAAATACATTCCGAGTAATTGTCCAGTTCCTGGGCCTCCTGACAAAGAAGGAGGGAGCCTGTTCCTCCTTTCTCGTTTATATAGTACATTGCCAGTTGATTGTCGGTATGGACTAGAAGGACATGGTTGGTTACAATGTGCTGAAGCTTATTGAGAGCATTGTAGATGGCTCTGAACTCCAAAAGATTGATATGAAACTTCTGCTCTCAGGCAGACCAATGACCTTGTGTACAAAGTCCGTTGAGATGAGCCTTCCAAAGCGTAAGTGGACAAGTCTGTGGTTAGAATTTTTTGATGTTGAGGTGTGTGAAGCAAGAGCCCTCTGGAAAGATTGGAAGAGCTCATCCACCACAGCAGAGAGTGACAAAGCGATGAAGTTACTGTAATCTGCTGAGACAATGGATCAAGAGCTTGAGCCCACTAAGATGCAAGCATTCATTGCGACGTCCTGAGGTCAAGTCTCGCAAAAGGAGTCCCATGTACCTTGGAAGCCATGTGACCTAGTAGAACCATCATATGTCTGGCCAAGATTAATGGGAGGTGATAAATTTCACTACCTAATTGGATCAAACTGTCCTGCCTTTGTAGAGGAAGAAATGCTCTGAGTTGAGTGGTATCGAACAAAGCTCCAATAAACTGCAATGTCTGAGATGGTTGCAGTTGGTATTTGGAAAAGTTGATTTTGAAGCTCAACTGTTGCAAGAAAAGGATTGTCATTTGAGTTGCACGTAGAACTCCCTGTGACGACACATCCTTGATTAACCAATCATCCAGATACAGGAAAACATGCAGTCCTTGAGCCCATAGTGTCGCTGCCACTACCACTAGACACTTGGTGAAAACTCTGGGAGAGGATGCCAGGCCGAATGGTAGGACTTTGTACTGGAAATGGTGATTTTGTACTTGAAATCTGAGGAATTTTCTGGAAGCTGGATGAATTGGGATGCGAGCGTAAGCTTCCTTCAGATTTAGAGAACATAGCCATTCATCGTGATCTATGAGGGGATATAAGGTTGCTAAAGATAGCATGCAAAATATTTATTTTTCTAAGAATTTGTTCAGGTCTCTGAGGTCTAAAATTGGACGTAGACCTCCCATCTTCTTCCGAATGAGAAAATAACGAGAGTAAACCTCCCGATTCTTCTGAGCAGATGGAACTTTTTCTATTGCATTAAGAAGGAAAACACTCTATTTCTCGGAGAAGAAGGGATGTCTGTTGAGAGCTGAAAGTATTCTCTCTTGGACGATGATCTGGAAGTATCTGTATGAAATGAAGAGAGTATCCCTCTCAAATGATTTTTAGAACCCAGAGGTCTGAGGTGGTCAGTTCCCAGTGTAGAAAAAAAACAGTTGGAGGTGATCTCCAATTGGTTAGAGGAAAGACTGAGGAAGGTAAACAGTGGCTATGCTCTCTAGAAGCACGTCAAAAAGACTGGGTAGATTTCTGAGGAGCTGCTGTATGAGGCTTTTGTGGATGCTGTGATTTAGCAGATTTTGAAATTAACGCCTTTGATATGATGAAAAAGACTTGAAGGATTGAGAAGTTGAAGGTTTAGATTTTGATTTAACCAAAGTGTTCCAATGTTTCTCATGGTCAGTAAGCTTCTGAGTGGCATTCTTGATAGAGTCACCAAAGAGCTCATCCCCTAAGCATGGAATATTTGCTAATCGATCCTGAAGATAAATGTCTATATCAGAGACTCTTACCAGGCAAGATGTCTCTTTGCTAATGACATAGCTGAGGCTCTGGAAGATAACTCGAATATGTCGTACACAGATCTTACCAAATACCTTTTGGCTAAGGCAAGGGTACAAGATATATGTTGAAAATCTTGCAGGTGTGGAGGAATGTACTTGTCAAAAGAAGGTAACTTCCGAACTGTTTCAGATAGCAAGAGAAGTAAAAATTATAGTTAAGAACTGTCAACATGGAATTTTGGTAAAGGCACCGACCAAACTTGTCCATAGTGCGCCCTTCATGCCCCAGAGGGACGGAAGCATATACTCTTGATGGAGTAGATTTCTTTAAGGTGGATTCAACCATGAGGGATTGATGCTGAAGTTGTTGCTTATAAAACCCTGGGGATGAAATTATTTTATATAGAGAATCCAATTTCCTGGGAGCCACAGTAATGGTTAAAGGGGTCCCCCAATTTTTATGTAAAGTTTCCTTGAGAATACCATGCAAAAGCAACATAAGAAGTTCCTTGGGAGGCTTATCATAATCTAATGCCTCCAAATATTCAGCACTATAGACAGAGTTAGCCTCCAGCTTTACTGGGAGATCTTTGCCTAATTGTCTAATAAATTTGGTGAAAGAATCACTCTCTAGGAGACTTAGCCTTTAGAGGAGATGTTCGAGGAGACTTTTCCTATGGTATCATACGGCTCCATAGCAGATTCAGAAGATTCGTGAAATTCAGACTGCAAGTCCGAGCCATATAGAAGCTTCGATGATGGCATGCATCGAGAGGATCAATGCTTATGTCGACTTCGGGACCGATCTGAAGATGGGTATGATGGGAAGTTTTCTTCCTCTTTGAAGCATTTGATCGATGTGTAGACTTTGATCGACGAGAAGAAGAGCGATGCTTTCTCGATTAAAAGCTGTCAAGATGTCGATGTCAAGATGTCGAGGGGAGCGATGACCATGGTGATTCTGTACCAGAGCGCCAGTAAGTACCACAGGATCTGGTGGTCGGGTGCTCAGTCTGGGCTGGTACCATGAAAGTCTGTGTCGGGGTTAGAAGCTGAAAAGCATTACCCAACTCTTGCTGAAAAAGCGCATTGAGCTTTTCTCGAAAAGAAAATGCCAATACAGGTTGTTTAATTACTGGTACCGGAGGTGCTCTGGCTCTCCAAAGATGAGGCACCTCTTGATGTAGGGGAGGTGAGATGTAAGCAAGGTCTCGCTTAGATGGCACTGGCACCAGTACCTCTGGTTTATCTGCTAGTACCCATTGGTGCCACGGCTCGCCTCAGTGAGGGTGACCTGGATGAGGATGAACACCTCAATGTAGGTGAGGTGAGCCAGAAGGGAGACCTTGACTTGGTCGACATCGAGGGACTCGATGTATGAGTGACCTGAGATGCCTGTTGGGAAGCTGACTGCTTCTTTGCTGGCTTACCGGACGGAGTGATGTCACTCAACGCTGATGTCTCTGATGTCGAAGGTTGAGAAGTGTTCTCGGTGTCCATTCTGGTCCCAAACAACTTTTCCTGCTGAAGTTTTCAGCTTTTAACAGAACGTTTCTGCAGGGTAGAACACTGAGCGCAAGACTCTACCCGGTGCTCTGGGCCAAGGCAATGCAAGCACCAACTGTGAGGGTCGGTGAGAGAAATTGGCCTTTGGCACCTGCAGCACATCTTGAAGCTGGATAACAGCCGTGACAATGATGGAAAAACCGCCTCAGCCAAATTAAACTCAATGACTAATGAAAATAACAGTAAAAAAAGCAAAAACCTGAATGGGAAGGCAAACACGAAAAAATACTCCAGGTGTGGGCGCACCATTGCACGATACAGTGGCAGGATGACTTCCTTCGTCTTGGTCGTGATACCCTTCTTAATGATACCCAACATTTTGTTTGCTTTCCTTGAGGCTGTGGCACACTGCGCCGACGCCTTCAATGTTGTGTCTACCATTACTCCCAGGTCTCTTTCTAGGTTGCTCGCCCCTAGCGGTGATCCCCCCATTTTGTAAGTGAACATCGGGTTCTTTTTCTCTACATGCATGACCTTGCATTTCCCTATGTTGAAGCTCATTTGCCACTTTTTGGCCCACTCTTCCAGCGTTGTCAGATCTTTTTGGAGATCTTCGCAGTCCTCCATGTTTTTGACCCTGCTGTATAGTTTGGTGTCATCTGCAAATTTAATAACCTCACATTTTGTTCCTGCCTCCAGGTCGTTAATAAATATATTGAACAGGAGCGGTCCCAGCACCGACCCCTGTGGAACTCCGCTCGTGACCCATTGCCAGTCTGAGTAATGGCCCTTTACTTCAACCCTCTGTTTCCTGTCCGCCAGCCAGTTTTTGATCCATCGGTGGACCTCCCTTTGCACCCCATGGTTCCATAGCTTCCTTAGCAGTCTTTCATGTGGTACCTTGTTGAAGGCTTTTTGGAAGTCAAGGTAAATGATTCTATGGATTCCCCTTTATCCACCTGGCTGTTTACCCCCTCAAAGAAGTATAATAAGTTTGTGAGGCATGACCTGCCCTTGCAGAAGCCATGCTGGCTCGACTTTAGCTACCCATTCAAGAACTCCACTTCTTAGCTACGTGGAAAACTAAGAACCAAGGAGCTGCGAGCTGGCATCGGGCAGGAAGGCACTCAAACATATGCAGTGTGGGTAGTTCGCAAACTTTATTAAAATCTTAAAGTGGCTATACATTTTCATACATCTTTTGTTCTCTGCTTAGGACTGTATGGAGACAGATAGCTTACAAATTATAGTTGAGTAAATTTGGGTTCTTCTTCAGTGCTAAACCTCAGAGCCCCAAGTACCAAAGTTTAGTGCGCCAATGTTCTGCATTGTGAAAATGCTTCAGCACCTAGCCTGTGTAAATAGCTTGGCAAACTGCATTGATCAACCTGAAATACTTTGCACTGTGAGATTCTCCTGGCTCCAAGATATGGTACTGAGCTCTCAACATCATGCCACCCCCAACTCCTACTTTGTGCTGGATGGACTTTTACAACCTAGCAGAGACCTAACTATGGATCACGTTGTAAATTTACAGTGAACTTGGAATACTGTTTCCAGAAAACTTTACATAATCTTAAACTCTTTTTGCCAAGACATTATAACACTGCTCATACCAATTTCACTGCTGTCTTGCAACCTAAAATTTAAGTTTAAGTTAAAAATTCATGTTCTTTAAATCTAAAACATACACGTGGCTATTTACTTTTTATACTTCAGACTTTGAATTTTGTAAAAGAATACATTATTTTAAGAAAAACATATGCTTAATCAAAAATCTTTAAACTAGAGAAGCCTACATACACTGCTCTGGCATCTTCCGGTCCTGAGGTTGATTCATCTACTCCTTCTTGCTCCATGTCATCATCTTCTTCATCTGTTGTCCCAGATTCTTCACTGGATGACGAGTAATCTGTCACTTTGTGAAGAGGCCGCACATCATCAACAGCTCGCAGTTCCTTGGCTAGTGCAGTTAAATCCTAGAAAAGAAAGAAACAGTCATATCATCATCATTGTATCTGAGACAGGTGGTGACGAGTCAAAACCGCGCGTGGACAATGCCAGGCAGACAATTAAAACAGCATTTTAAAGTGCTCCGAGGGTGTGTGTGGAGGGAACCCCCCACTTTACTATGAACTGTTGGCGCTCCCATTGAGGGTGGGGGAAACCTAAAAATAGGGAAAAAAGCGCTGTTTCCTCTATAATAGGGGGTTCCCACCAACACTCCCCCAACGGGAGCGCCAACAGTTCTAAGTAAAGTGAGGAGGTTCCCCACCCACAAACACCCCTCAGAGCACTTTAAAATACTGCTTTAACCCAGCGCACTGACGTCCTGCCCGTGATTGTCTGCCTGGCATTGACTGCACATTTAGTCTATGAACTGAGACAGGTACAGGGGTACACATGAATAAAAACAATGCATTGATCCTATCACTGCCAGATGACTTATGTATTAAGGGGTCAAACATACAGTTCAATGTTCAGATTTTTTTCTTTTTGAACACTGACCACAACCAGATACAACATATTGCTGGGTTGATGGATACAACTCACAGGTTCTGGACTGGTCTGGTGAGAATGCTAAGGAGTGGGTATTTTCTTCCAATGGCATGAATTAGAACAAATGCTGAGGAATAATACTAAATGAGCTATCAAGTTTCACATATATCCCCACATTGTATCTTCACACTTTGATATTTCATAATGAGAAATTTACTGTATCAAAGCCCTTTAATAATTTTTTTCAAAAATGTGTATACATACAGTATTACTTACCACATCTCCCTGCAGTATTCAGTATTGTAATTATTTGATTACATGGTGATACCAAGCCATGATTGGTCCAAGACATGAAGGATGGAATATATGAAAAAAAAATGAAGAAACTAGTACTTTATTTAAAAAAAAAAAAAAAAGGTTACTATTTTAAGTTAAAAAATATAAATATCTATGATGGTGAAGCAGAATAGTCAAACAGAAATAAATCTCAAGTTCCCTACAAGAAAAATTTCTTCCACAACTATTTATTTAAAATCTAACGTTCAGAAAAATTTTTCTTGTATAATGGAATCCAAATATTCTTGTTAAGACAGAAAATATAACTTTTTTTAATGTTTTCATAGCAGGTTTTATAAGTTAAGAAATTTTATCTACCTCGGTCATAACTAGAAATTCAAGAGAGTATGATCTTATAATCATTATGTAGAGAACCTATGCATTCCTAAAGTATTTCTCTGCCAGGGACACACAAAGAATACAAAATGAAAACAAGGAAATGGAAGATTAGGTTATTATCTGGTAATCATATTTCTATTAATACACATAAGTCTGTACTCTAGATGAATACCCTCTGGTCATGAACTGTTGCAGAAGAATGTCCATTACATCTTTCAGCTCCTCCTCCTTCACCAGTGGAGTTTAATGTCCTCTTCAATTTGAACCAAAGCAATCGATACCCACTATAATAGAAGAAAGTAGGAAGGGCTTAGGGAACTTCCCCCAAACAATAGTATATTTCTGTTTAACTCAAGAAAAAGAATAACTTATTTGTTTAATAGAAGGAAATACAGTACTTACTTTTTATGCTACTTTTACATTCACATGTTTTATTTCATGTTCTCACCATGCCATTTTACTTGGATATGTCTCTTTACCATGGTATATGGTTGCTATGCCTAGCTCTTCATCCAACATATGGATTTATTTAGCTTGTATGTTTGTTTAATAGAAAGAAACATTTAATTTTAATGTATGTTTTACATGATTTGTATCATGTGTTCACTATGCCCATTTTGTTTTATGAGCAGTTATATTCTTTTGCACCTTTACCAACATCTCATTCTTACTATGGTCCACACATTTATATTCACTGTAATATAGTTAATAATTTTCACAATTTTTCCCTTTATTCATGTTATTTCAACAGAACATATTACTATTTCAACAGAGCATCTTCACACATACATTTTTATTGCACTGTCTGTTTACAGTATACATCATCAACTATAATGTTCTCTTTTACACATTACAAATACAGGCAAGTAATTGAGTTAACAAGTTAACGTTTTTCAAGCTTTTCTTGTCGGATTTGTATGTAACTCAGACTTGTAGATTTTAAGATTCTTGCTGCTGTTGGGGTGTGTGGAAGTATAGAACTTTGGTTTTAATTGTGTTTAATTTTAGTTTGTTGGTTGTTGCCTAGATTTGGATTCTTTCAATATTATGTGAGACTTTGTTGGTGATGTCCAAGTGGTTGTTGGTTATGGGAATAAGGAGAAAGATATCATCTGTGTAGGATGCTTTCATCTTCAAATTTGATGTTACCAAGAG
This sequence comes from Geotrypetes seraphini, assembly GCF_902459505.1. NCBI lineage: Eukaryota > Metazoa > Chordata > Amphibia > Gymnophiona > Dermophiidae > Geotrypetes > Geotrypetes seraphini. The sequence goes on along the minus strand of NC_047089.1, from coordinate 146,682,738 downwards.
AGCTCATGAAGAGGCTGAATAGGATGGGGGAAGAGTGGGGAGCCAGGTGGAAATTGCAAGTTACCCTGAAGAGGTAAGTATTTAGTAGCTCTTGGATTGCCTCCCCAAGCCCTAAGCAGTGTAGACCAAGTCAATCGCAAGGAATGAAAAAGCAGGCTACCTTTTAACAACTGGGGAGTTAAGGCTATTGGTGCCTGTACCAGGGACAGAACATTCTAGGATGCAAAAAAAGCCACTTCCACATCTTTTGGGGTAAAGTCTTGATGGTCCGAATACCAGTCTCTCAAAAATCTCAAACAAGCCATGTTATAGAGGTGAATATTAGGGAGCCCCAGACCTCCTTGACTCCACACACCCTGCATATATTTGAGAACTAACTTAGGTTTCTTCCCTTTCCAACAATATTTAGATACTAAAGAATATAATTTACCAATGTCTCACTTTAATAACCAAAAGGGCAAAAGCTGCAATATATAAAGCCATTTGGGAAAGAGTACCATGCCAAAAAGCTGCACCCTACTATGTATGGAAATGGGTAGATGGGACCACCAAGCCAAAAACTCCTCCATATGTCTAATCAGGGGATCTACAATACAATACAATATAAAGTAAGAATAATACCTAAATAGTGAAAGGATGAATTTGCCCATTGCAAGGAGAAGGGCCCCTGCCAGGAATCACGAACCTGCAGAGCAGTTGGCAAGCCTAGGGACTTATCTAAGTTAAGTTTGAAGCCAGAGAAATTACCATATTTCCAGAAATTCTCCATCAAATGTCATAATGGATCTGATGAGATCCAAGAGATGCACTAACAGATCATCGACAAAGGCAGAAATTTTAAACTCAGAGGCACCAAGTCGAACACCCTGAACATCGATGTTAAGAAGAATGTCACTAATCAATGGGTCGAGTGTTAACACAAAAAGAAGAGGGGAAAGTGGGCAGCCCTGTCTTATTCCCTGACTGATCTGAAAGTTATGGGAACTTACCCCATTGGCCCATACAAGAGCCTGAGAGGAGCGATAGAGCACCTGTACTGCTACTCAAAAACAAAACAAAACACAGTATACCATACTGATCCAACACAGAAAACAAAAATTACCAGGATAGCTTATCAAACACTTTTTCAGCATCAAAACTAGCTAAAAAGGAAGGGAACTGCTGGGCGGAAGTACATCCCCAAACAAATCCCACCTGAGGTTGAGCAATCAAGAATGGCAAACAGTGATCCAGCCAATTGGCCAAGATTTTCACGAACAGTTTAGCCTCAACATTTATAAGCGAAATAGAACGATGATGATAATGACTAAGTAGCTTCTTTGTTAGGCTTTAACAACACTATAATTTGAGCAATGTTTAGGGATTCCGAAGACACCCATTTTCTACAAAGGTATTGAAGGTCCAAGCCAAAAAGAGGAGAAACTTCGGTCTGTAGCAACTTGTAAAATTCCATCTAAAAGCCATCAGGTCCAAGGGCTTTAAGCAAAGCTCCTGTTTGAATAGTGGATAACACTTCATCTGCAGTGATGGGTGCATTCAACATAAGTCGGGACTATTCAGACAGCTGTGGCAGAGAGAGATTATTAAGATATACCTCCCCATCCCATCAAATCTGCCTGTTTGGTATAAAAGGTTTTCTAGTATTCATAAAAAACATTATTAATCTCTTAATCTCTGCGAACCATTCCCCCCTTAGCATGTAACTGAAGGATTTTTTTCAGGTCCCCTAGACTGCTTAACAACCCAAGCCAAAAGCCTGTCCCTGTGGTTACCAAGAAGATATAATTTATATTTATAATACATGAGGAATTTCTTGGCACGAGCATGGAGCAGCTCCTGAAGGGATTGTTGAGAGGCCATCAACTGGGACTTTAGTGACTGGGAGGGATAGGTTTCATATTGTTGTCGAATCATACGTAAATGGCGTTCCAAACACAAAATCTCTTGGTCCCTAGGCCAGAATTCCCCCCCTCCCTCGGTAGTACTGCCTTAGCTGCCTCCCAGAAAAGGAAAGGATCAGAAAGGTGTTCAGCATTGTGTGTTTGGTATTCAACCCACTTCTTATTAAGGAACTCATGGAATCCCCATACAGGTGCAATGGAAATCTCCAATGAAACGATTTGATACCAACAGAGCTGAACTGTATAGTAAACAAAACCATGTCATGATCATAGACATCTAAAGAACCAATTCTCTGCATCACTTGGTCTGGCTTATCCAAGCAAAATGTTTGTTCTCTAGCTTTGTAATTTTAGCGCTTTTCCCTAGACATGAGAGCCATATAACTTAAGACTAATTGCTTATAATTAGTTTATAGCAGTGGCTCCCAACCCTGTCCTGGAGGACCACCAGGCCAGTCAGGTTTTTGGGATAGCTCTAATGAATATGCATGAGAGATTTTTGCATATAATGGAGGTGACAGGTACGCAAATCTGCCCCATTTATATTCATTAGGGCTATTCCAAAAACCCGACTGGCCTGGTGGTTCTCCAGGACAAGGTTGGGAACCACTGGCTTATAGCACTAATTACTACTCCTACAAGGTGGTTTCCAAATTTTTAAATGTATCCCAAGACATTAGGATTAAGATGTCTGGCAGTTATCAGCGCTTTATTAGTTTTGGTTTTCTTTTCATCAGTATTTCAATTTGTGCATGGCTTTATGTTTTAAGTACTAGTGCTGTTTATATGGATCACACTCTTAAATTTATATTTTTCTCCTTCTAATGTTTTAGATTTTACTGACTTTCAAAGCAACTTACCATGTCGGTGATTAAGTTCATAAAAATTTCTCATTAGAAGTACTCCCTTATTCCTCCAGTGCTCTTGACCCTCCTCCCTCCACTCACAGCACATTGAGGATGTGGTGGTTATGTTGGGGGGGGGGGTAATGTTAGGGGGGAGAGGTCAGGGAAGGGGTGTAGGGCTCCAGCTGATCGTGACAGAGAAATCTCTATCAGCTGAGCTAGTTTCGGGGATTCATGATAGCTCACCTGAAGCTACCAGGATCAGCTGGAGCTTTACACCCCTTTCCTGACCCCCCCACATCCCTCCCCCCATCACAGGATACCACCCGACTTCAAGCCACATGCCCACATCAGCGATCACCACCTGACTTCAAACAGCGAACCTCACATAACCCGACATCCCCGTACTTTGCGCTGCAAAATCAGAAGGGAAGCCTACACCCTCCTGCCTACAGGGCCGCGTGCTGCGAATGACGGGCCCCCTCCCAATGCATCTTTGGATGTAGTGGGAGGGGCCTAAGGTCCTGATTGGCTCAAAATCACCCAAAAATAATAAAACCGAACAGAGCAGATCAGTTCACTGGTCAAAGCAGGAGGATAGTACAGACTTGAGTACAGACTCCTATGTTTATGTAACAGATTATGCTCAATGTCTTCTTTTAACTTGGTCCTAGAGACATAGGAAAAATGTGACTTGCCCAAGATTATTCAGCCAGTGCCAGATGAAGTCTCTGTCATACACAGTTCAAACACAAGACCATTTCTCCTTCCTTAAAGCTCATATTCAGAATATTTGGGATAGTAAATTAGTATAATTGCTTAGAAAACAAGTTGTGCATCACTACTAAATTACATATGAATATTTTAATTTATTTTAAACAGAAAACTTATGTACCCTCTCAACCATGAGCTCTGTATGGTTTGCAAACAACAAAGACCATCAATTCAGTGAGAAAAACACAATTACAATTAAAAACTCCTAACAATTGATCAACTATGATATTTCTTAAATTGACATTACTAGAAGCTTTTCAAAACCCGGACAAAGTGCCAGGTTTTGAAAAGCCGTCCGGACATGTCCTCAAAAAGTAGGACATGTCCGGGGAAATCCGGATGTCTGGTAACCCAACATTTGCATAAATATAATAGGAATGAAAGGTTGCTACTATTTGGGTTTTTGCCAGGTACTTTTGACCTAGATTGGCCACCGTGAAAATGGAATACTGGGCTAGATGGACCACTGGTCTGACCCAGTAAGACTATTCTTATGTAAACCTAAATTTTGAAGACCACCATCCAGAGAACTAAAAAAAACAACAAAATCCCATTAAAAAGAGGACCCTACAATTAACCAACCAAGAGCTTACACGACTTTTCAACAACCCCCAAAATTAAAACAAAACTGGGCTAGTCAATCCAATATAATTTTAACAAATGCAAAAAAAATAAAAAATAAAAAATCAAAAGTGCATAAAAAAATAAATAAATCAGAAAACTCTTAACAGACAATCTAAGCTCAGATAAAAAAATAAGCAAACAAGTTTCCTTGCTGTGCATTTTTCTAAACTCTGATTGCCTAGCATCTAGCAAATTAAACCTGTTCATATATTCTCATAGCTATTCAGCTACCAAAGTTTCAGCAACTTTATCCAAAAAAAGAATGCTAGGTAGGGAGAACGAGAGGGCACTGATAAAAGACTGCATCGATGAGCACCTAGAAAGAAATAAACTGATGAAAAAAAGCCAACATGGCTTCTGCAAGGGAAGATCGTGCCTAACGAACTTATTGGACTTCTTCGAAGGAATTAACAACGAATGGACAAAGGGGACCTCATAGACATCGTATACTTAGATTTCCAAAAACCCTTTGACAAGGTACCCCATGAACGCCTACTACGGAAACTGAAGAACCATAGGGTGGAAGGAGTTGTACACAGATGGATCAAAAATTGGTTGGCGGGTAGAAAGCAAAGGGTAGGAGTGAAGGGCCACTACTCTGACTGGAGGAGGGTCACGAGCAGTGTTCCCTCTAAGCTGCGCTGGCATGCGCTGGCGCACAAAATATTACAACGCAGCGCACAAGTTCCTCGTCACAGCGCACACAGTGTAGAGCACAGTTCTTCAACCGCCGGTCCGCAGAAAATTCCTGCCGGTCCGCGCAGGGCCGGCAAGATGGACGTTGTTAAATTTCCTGCCCTGGTGGTTTTCGCGGAAATCTTCTGTTCCTCCCAGCCTCGGGCGATCAAGACAGGCTGCCGACGTCGGGCATTCCCTCTGAGTCTCGCCTATGCGGAAACAGTAAGTTGAAACAAAATAGGCGGGACTCAGAGAGGAAAGATCCCGACGTCTGCAGCCTGTCTTGATCGCTGCCCCTGCCGAGTCGCCGAAGAGGGCTGCGGGGAAGCTGCAAGTAGAAGGGAGATGGTCAGCGTGCGCGGTGGGGGGCAGCGTGTGGATTGGGGCCATCAGCAGCGTCTGTGCTGAAAGCCTGCCCACGTGCAGAATGCGGCGGATAGGGGCCTCCGGCTCGTCTTGGGCGGCAGGGCCTGCAGTGCAAAGCTGTTTTTGCCGGCTTGGGGGGGGGGGTGTCACGAATGTGCAGGGAGCCTTCAACAGTGGCTGTCTCCTCTCCTAGCAGCTCTATACTTACCAGGGCAGTGATTCACTTTGGCAACTTCCCCTTTCCTCAGAGGCGGCAACGGACCCAAGGCTGCCTAAGGAAATCACTTCTGCAGGCAAGTACTGAGAGCTGCTGGAAGGACAGGAAGCCACTGTTGGAGGCTGGAAAGCTGATGGATAAAGGGAGAGCTGCTACTGCACCTGGAGGGAGGTAGAAAGAGAGATGCTGCTGGGAGGGGAAGAGGGAAAGGGATGGGAAGAGAGCTACTGTTGGATAGGGGGGAGGAGGGAAGGGAGAAGGAAGAAAGGAAGGAAACAGCTGGCAGGGAGATTAGAGGAGGGAAAGGGGAGAGACAGGAATGAGAAAGTAGAGAGAGATTGATGCTGGAAAGGGGGTCAGCAGAGAAATGAGAGAGGGATAAAGATGCTAGATCTGGTGTAGGAGAGATAAAAATGAAGAAAGCAGTGAAGCTGGAATGAATGATGTAAAAAGGAGAGAGGAAGCACAGGCTGGATGGAAAGGGGAGAGGGGCATAGAAAGAAGTCAGATACATATGGAAGGGGGAGAGGCCAGACAGTGGATGGAACGGGCAGACGCTGGAAGGAAGAGTGGAAAGAAGATGAAAGCAGAGACCACAAAAGGTAGAAAAAAATCATTTTATTTCTATTTTGTCATTACAATATGTCAGATTTGAAATATATATCCTGCTAGAGACATAACTGGGGACTGCAAAGCCTAATACTATTCCTGTCATGTGTTGACTGCAGTATTCTGTTAGCATGATATTTCTGTGTAGCATTCTGTAATAATTTGGCTTGTTCAGTTTTCTTGATAGTAGAGGGGATATATGTGAAGGGGAGGGGAGACAGGGGTTTTGTTGGTCCTTGCTCTGAATATTTATATTTATAAAATGACAATTGTACAGAATATTGTTTCTTTTTATACTTTAATAAAATACGTTCAATATAAAATCATAACTGAGGCTTGTGCAGATGGGATCAGATGGTTTGTGGGGACCGAGCTTGCGGAGACTGGGTGAAAATGTGTTTTTATTTCGGTCTTAGTAGTTTGCCGGTCCACAAAATAATTATTTTATTTATGCCGGTCCACGGGTGTAAAAAGGTTGAAGAACACTGGACTAGAGTATGTCCCCATGAACCTACAAATCTTAAATTCAGTTCCATAACTGGCCTGGAACTTAAGCTGGCCTGATGCCTTGACAACATATTTATTTGGCTCATAACTTGCTGGCGCCCGATATTTTTAGCTCACAGTGAAAAAAGTTTGCTCACAACACCCGCCCGCTTAGAGGGAACACTGGCACGAGTGGTGTTCCTCAGGGGTCGGTACTCGGGCCGCTGCTGTTCAATGTATTTATAAATGATCTAGAAACAGGGATGAAGTGTGAAGTAATAAAATTCACAGACGACACCAAACTATTTAGTGGAGATGGGACTAAAGAGGACTGTGAGGATTTACAAAGGGACCTGAACAAACTAGAAGAGTGGGCGACGAGATGGTAAATGAAGTTTAATGTAGAGAAATGTAAAGTCTTGCATGTAGAAAACAGAAACCTGAAGTACAGCTATACGATGGGAGGGCTGGTAATGGGTGAAAGTACCCTAGAAAAGGACTTGGGGGGTAATAGTGGAAAAGACAATGAAGCCGTCGGCACAGTGCGCAGCGGCCTCTAAACTAAACCAAACCTTAGGTTTGTATACCGCGCAATCTCCACAAGCGTAGAGCTCGGCACGGTTTACAGGGTTAGGTTGAAAAGGAGCTACAATGAAGGGTTATAGGAAAGGAGCTAGGAAGATAAAGAGGGACAGGGAACCAAAAAGCGGGAAGTGTTAGATTTTTGAAAAGAGCCAAGTTTTCAGGTGTTTGCGGAAGGATTGGAGGGAACTTGAAACTCTGAGCGGGGATGTGAGGTTATTCCAGAGTTCTGTGGTTCTAAAGGGGAGGGATGTTCCTAGTTTTCCTACGCGGATATACCTTTTGTAGAGGGGAATGATAGTTTCAGTTTTTGGGAGGATCTAGTGGAATTAGGGTTAGAGGAATTCCAGAAGAGTGGGATAACGGGAGGGAGGATGCCATGTAGGATCTTGAAGGCTAAACAGGCACATTTAAAGAGGACTCTGGTGTGAACTGGGAGCCAGTGAAGTTTGGACAGGAGTGGGGAGACATTGTCGAACTTGCCTTTTGCGAAAATAAGCTTGGCCGCAGCGTTCTGGATTAGCTGAAGTCTATGGAGTTTTTTTTTAGTTAGGCTTAAATAGATGGAGTTGCAATAATCCAGTCTAGAGAGGATGGTGGATTTAACAAGGACGATGAAGTGAGAATGATGAAAGTATGATCTCACTTTCCTCAGCATATGAAGACTAAAGAAGCATTTTTTCACCAAGAAGTTGAGGTGATCATTGAAGGAGAGAGAGGAGTCTATGATGATGCCAAGGACTTTGCTTGAAAACTCAAACTGATGAGTGGAGCCGGAATATAATGGAATGTAGGTGGGTAAATGATCTAATATTGGACCGAGCCAAAGTAATTTTGTTTTGGACTCATTCAATTTCATTTGTACAGAATGTGCCCAGGAATGGAGGTTCATTATACATGCGGATATGTTCTCAGCGAGATTAGTGAGGTTCGAGTCAGTCTCAAGGAGGATGAGGATATCGTCGGCATAGGTGTAGAGAGTTTCCAGGGGGGATAGGTGAAGAAGTTTCAGAGAGGACATGTAAATATTGAAAAGGATAGGAGAGAGGGGTGAGCCTTGCGGGACTCCACATATCGGCTTTCAGGGAGGGGATGAGGTACCGTTTATGTTAACGGTGTAGGAGCGTAAGCGTAGGAATTTCGAGAACCAGTCTAGGACTGTGGAACTTATGCCTATTTCAGAGAGTTGGAAGATTAAGATATCATGATGGACTATGTCGAAAGCTGCGGAGAGATCGAATTGTAGAAGTACAGCGAATTTGTTGCGAGAATGAAGTTGTTGTACCTTAGAGATTAGTGAGGCTAATAGGGATTCGGTGCTGAAGTTGGGTCTGAAGCCGAATTGGTAGGGTAGGAGAATAGAGAATCTTTCTAGGTAGGATGAGAGTTGAGTGGATATGATGGATTCTAACATCTTGGTTAGGAAAGGGATGTTTGCTATTGGACGGTAATTGGAGGGAATAGAGAGATCAAGGTCGGTCTTTTTCAGTAGAGGGGTTAATGCAATATGTCCCATTTCGGAGGAGAAAAGGCCCGATGTTAGAGCAGCGTTTATAAGTTTGGTGAAGGAAGCGATGGCCTGTGCAGAGATATTCTCGAATAGGTAGGAGGGGAAAGGGTCCAAGGTACACTTGCAAGATTTTAGTTTGAGGCAGAGTTTGGAGACTTGCAATTTGGAAACAAGCTCAAAAACGGTTCAGGATCTGTTGGCTGGAATGGGATTAGAGACAGATAGGGAAGGGTTGAGGTCAGTAGAGATTAGGGAGTTGTAGGAGACTGTAGGCGGGAAGGAGCATCTTAGGGTGGTAACCTTTTCATTGAATAATTTTGCAAGGGCATCTGCTGATAGTGACGAGGGGAGCAAGGATGGGTTATTTTTTGTAGTTAAGGAGCGCCAAATGTTAAACAACGCACTGATCTGGTTGTTGGATCTGGAGATTTTATCTTCAAAGAAGGCGAATAGAATGCTAGGTATTATCAAGAAAGGTATTACGACCAGAACGAAAGAAGTAATCTTGCCATTGTATCGGTCGATGGTGCGCCCGTATCTGGAGTACTGCGTCCAATAATGGTTGCCGTACCTTAAGAAGGATATGGCGATACTCGAGAGAGTACAGAAAAGAGCGACGCGATTGATAAAGGGTATGGAAAACCTTTCATATGCTGAAAGATTAGAGAAACTGGGGCTCTTTTCCCTGGAAAAGCGGAGGCTTAGAGGGGACATGATAGAGACTTACAAGATCATGAAGGGAGGGCATAGAGAAAGTGGAGAGGGACAGGTTCTTCAAACTTTCGAAAACTACAAGAACAAGAGGGCATTCGGAAAAATTAAGAGGTGACAGATTCAGAACCAATGCTAGGAAGTTCTTCTTCACCCAAAGGGTGGTGGACACCTGGAATGCGCTTCCAGAGGGTGTGATAGGACAGAGTACGGTATCGGGGTTCAAGAGGGGATTAGATGATTTCCTGAAGGAAAAAGGAATAGAAGGGTATAGATAGAGGATTACTATACAGGTCCTGGACCTGATGGGCGCCACGTGAGCGGACTGCTGGGCACGATGGACCTCTGGTCTGACCCAGCAGAGGCACTGCTTATGTTCTTATGTTCTCTCTCTAAAATTGAAAGGGGATAGATTCCATACTAACGTAAGGAAGTTCTTCACCCAGAGAGTGGAAGAAAACTGGAATGCTCTTCCAGAGTCTGACATAGGGGAAAACATCCTCCAGGGATTCAAGACAAAGTTAGACAAGTTCCTGATGAACCAGAATGTACTCAGGTAGGGCTAGTCTCAGTTATGGCGCTGGTCTTTGACCAGAGGGCCGCCGTGTGAGCAGACTGCTGGCATGATGGACCACTGGTCTGACCCAGAAGAGGTAATTCTTATGTTCTTACAGTTTGAGCAGTCATTTGGCGATTTAGAAACACTTTTTAATAAAGAAGTAAAAATAATGGATCTGATTTCCTGAGGAAGGGCAGGGGAAGTCCTGTCTCAAACATACAAATGAAAAATGACTGAAGTCCTTCCAAAGGCAAGATCATAAATGTGGGGCAAGAATCCAAGACACAAGTACTCCAAATTTCCTTACTAGACTTAAGATGTTCCATTTTAAAAGGAGCAAATGCATTCCAAGTACAGTCCACTACAGCAGCCTCATTAGCCAAGGATGATGGTAAAAACTCTAAATGGTCACAATCTTCTGATGAAAAATAAGTGGCCAAATCTATGGCTGAAGGACAGTTGGGGGTTAAACAATGACTGAATATGAACTAGTTCCTATCACCAGAACTGATTATCTTTCAAAAATAGGATTTTATAGCTTTCAAAAGCTTAAGCTTATAGTTTTTAATCATATTTCTGTATGATAGATCAACATCCAACTTTGGCTGAACCTATAACTTCTCAAGTTTTCTAGAAGCAGCCTTTAATGTCTGAAGCTCCAGGGTAAATCAAGGTGAACATATAAATTTTGCTTTAACATACTAATTTCATATTAGCAGTAATAAATATGCTGCTAAAAACAATCTAGTCAAAAAATATTGCTTAATGAGTATTTGGGGACCGGCCTGTTTGCTTAGTAGCAGCACTATGGACCACCATATGAAAGGACCAGGGTTTCATTTATAACTCAGATCTTTCAGTCCTTGAGGGCCGGATATTCTAAAACCATCGTTAAAATCCTGTGGAGCGCTGTGTTACCGGTAAATTGTCCAATTTGAAAATGGCAATTGATATTAAAACAATTTTTCATGCAAATGAGTTTTGTGAAGGCCTGGCATAACCCCATCCGAACAGCTATTGGAGAAAGCAACTGACACATGTGCAGAGCCAAAAGAGGAAGTCCAAACAGCTGAGCAGTAGGGGAAGCCCAGAAGCAGTCTCCTGCCGCTCTGCTTTTTGGGGCAAGGACAGTAGGTTTATTTATTTATTTATTTTTTAATGGGCACAGATATGCACGTGTTACACAAGCACAATATCTGTGCCCAATTAAAAAAAAAAAAAAAAAAGAAAGTCTTGCTGGGATCCCCCCAATGGTCCATTCCTTCACCCAAATTTAAAAAAAAAATAAAAATCAGCATCCCTCTTGTCGATCTTAATGGGGGAGGGGGGAGCATTGGAAATCTGAGCGTCCGAGCCAGTAGGGAGTAGGTATCCCTCCTGCTCTGTCAATTATTCTTATTATTTTTTTTAAAGTTCAGGTTTGAGGGAGGGGGCCATCGTGGGGGGGGGTTGGCACAACTTTATAAACATTTTTAAGAGAGACAGATATTGTACATGTGTAATACATGGACATCTGTGCCCATTAAAAAGATAAAATAATAAGCTGCGCTTTTTTTTTTTTTTTTAACATTATTGGCACCACCAGACCTATCGGAGATTTCAGAGCATTAAAATTTAGCGCTTCATTTTGTGCATCACCTGGAAATTGATCGGAGTGCTCATTTTAATACTGATGAGCTTGTTGTAATCCATTTACATAAGATTATCAGAGGCTGCTACAAACCACAGAAAAGAAAGCGGCAAAAGTTTGGGCATCAATAGCTGAAATATTTCAATGCTAAATCAGTTAAAACTGGTTTAGCGTTGATTGTTAAAGGCATGGTGAGTTTTGAGCATATGGACCTGAGTTGGCCTTGGCTGGAAATCTTGTGGAGGCAGCATTCATAGCCGCTGGTGGGGGGCTGAGAAGAGGAGGGAAGACAGGAGTAGGCATGCACTCATTGTGTAATTAATAGTCAGGCTCAGATGCACTAAAGTCAGTGATCATCTAACGATCGTTGCTAAACCCATGTAAAGTAACAGTGACTGATGCTTTAACATGGCTTCCTGATGCACAAAAAAATGTGATCGCTTTTAGTGATCTGAAAAAAAGTGACTGGTCAAGACCAGTCGCCTACCTATTCTGCTAGTTCAGCCCTGAAATTAATATATTTATAACATACCATACCTTTTTTTTAATGGGGACAGATTTTGTACATAACATGCACAACATCTGTGTTCATTAAAAGGGGAAAAAAAAAGTTTTCTTGCCCCGAACAGCTAACTGTCAGGAGGCTGCTTCACAGCTCCCCCCTGCCAGCTCTGCACATGTGTATGTGTCGCTCTCACAGCGATTCATCAGTGGAATTGGATAGGGATTATGATGAACCTCTGCTGAAATCATTTGCATGCAAACTTGTTTGAGCATCAGTTGCTCTTTTGGAATCTGCCAAAAATCAGACTGCAGTGGACCCACGTGGTCTTACTGACCCTGTTTAGTACATCTAGGCATCAGTAAACTGGGAAGGGATTTAAAACATGGGAAAATTCCTCAGTTAGTTGCAAATTAACAGTTGAGTAGTGTAATTATTAGAAGAGTAGACTGAGAACCAAGGAAATCAGTTTCAAAATCAACCAATTCTCCCTGTAACCTTGGACAAGTCACTATCCTCCATTGCATGAGTTTCAATCTTAGGGCCAGCCATTAGCACATGTGAATAGTACATGGGTCTTGCTTCACAGAACTGCAGTAAACAATGCATTTATGTATGCTAACTTGATAGAGGTTTTTAATAAATCTAGCCTTTAGATTGTAACCCCTCCAGGGCCAAGAAAAACACTTACGGTTCCTAAATGTAATTCACCTTACTGAAAAGTTGTGAGCTGAACACAAAATAAATTTAAAAAATAAGTACTGGCACCAGAATCCAGCTCTGGTTTTGAGTCAATCAGAAGCCTATAAAGTGCAGGAGAAATAAAAATTGACATTATTCACTATGCTGACCAAATAAAAATTATCACCCTCTACTAGTCTCACAACAGCAGCAAATTAAGACAAACTACTAAAAAAAAAAAAAAAATATCTTGGCAGCAGTATTAACTATGAATAAAACACTTTCTGGCCAATATTCTCAAATACATGCATATTAAACTTGTCAGTACAAAGTCAAGGAATTAAATGACCTTACAGCAGGTTTGTTGGGTCTGAAGATTTCTTTCTTCTCTTCTGTTTTTTTGGCTACATTTTCTGGACGCTGAGATTGTGAACCTTCTGACTTAGATGAAGCTATATCCCGCCAAAGCCCCACAGAGAAAAATAGAGGGGAAAAAAAGATTAAATGTGTCAAAATATGACTTTTTTTTTCTCAAGACAGGACCACTGGGCATATAAGTACATATATGGTAATAAGCACTATACTTATATTGGTACACATACTGTCCCTCTTATCCTATAAGCTTGGGCACCCAACTTTACATTTAGCGTGTAAAGTTCGGCACCCATTAAAAAAAAAAAAAAGGTCAGCTCTATGCAAGTTAATTTAATAATTGGCTAAGTTTTGTGTTAATCAACATTTATTAAACAAACAGACCTTAGTTGCTATTCTAGAAATTACATGCTCATTTTCTGCCTTGCAGCTTCTATGGGGTAGGGGAGATGCATACCATAGAGCACTACCAACTGCTAGGTATAAGCAGGTGTATTTTATGTCCATGCATAAAGACGTGAAGCTGCAAATGTACACTAGCCCTTCTACACTCTTAATGACAGTTCTGTGAGGAACTATCTATAGAATTCTTGCTTAGTATGCTTCATCCTGGCACCAACATTTCAATACAATACAAAACAAAACTGAGAGAAAAATAATTCAAAAAAAGGATTCAATAATAACTTATATAATCAAAATAAAGAATCCCCTAAGAGAAAAGTATTCTTATAAATATCAAGTCAAAAATAGTGTAATGCAGTAAGATAATCAAATTGATAAATAACTTATACACTTTATTAATTATTACTTTCATTCATATCATCAAAATTGCATCAAAACACATATATATACAAAACCTAGTCAAACAATAAGCTAAAAATCAGTAAGCTAAAACACATACATAAATGCAAAACCAAGACAGCCAAGGGGATTAGCTCTGTTCATAAAGAGAATGTTCAACAAATCACTTAGCTTGAAAATCCAGTAAAGCCAAAGCCACAAATGGGCACCCCAGCCATCTTGGGATCAGGTGAAACAAGTCCAAATCAATTCCAATCCAAATCTAAAATAGAGCAAAGTGTTGGAGTGCAGATGCAAATGCGGTGAAGAAGCAACCGTGTATCAATGAGATGCAAAGGCAGGCTCAAAAAACATTCCACAGTGTTACCAAACACAGAAAAAAAGCCAGAAAGGCTGCCAGTCTTCTCACCCTTCCTCGACACAGGCCGTGTTTCGATACTGTCTTTGTCAAGAGGAAGAACTGGGCGGGCAGAGAATCAAAGCCGGAAATCTCAGAAGCAAAGCTTGACTTGAAACGCCATACATACGTTGCACTTCAGCACTCTGCTTTATTTTGATTTGGATTGGAATTGATTTGGACTTGTTTCACCTGATCCCAAGATGGCCAGGATGCCCATTTGTGGCCTTGGCTTTACTGGATTTTCAAGCTAAGTGATTTGTTGAACATTCTCTTTATGAACAGAGCTAATCCCCTTGGCTGTCTTGGTTTTACATTTATATATGTGTTTTAGCTTACTGATTTTTAGCTTATTGTTCATCTAGGTTTTGTATATATGTGTGTTTTGATGCAATTTTGATGATATGAATGAAAGTAATAATTAATAAAGTGTATAACTTATTTATCAATTTGATTATCTTACTGCATTACACTATTTTTGACTTGATATTTATAGAAATACTTTTCTCTCAGGGGATTCTTTATTTTGACCAACATTTCAATGCCATTTATACAGTATAATCTACCTTTGTATCTCTATTCTTCATAGTTTTTAGGATACTCATTAATCAAACACATACACACATCAGTTATACACTGAACGGGTACACTTCTATCACACAGTTATACACTTTAGTAAAACACTTGTTTTGTATCTCATATGCACACTGATGTGTATTTCATATGCACACTGATTTCACAGTTCTTAAGGGAACACATTAGTCGCACACATCTAGAGCCATAGCTTTCTCACTGATGCAGTTTTTTAATGGTATTCCATTTGCTTTGGGTACCACCAATCATACAGAACTTTCATTTATACTTTTTTCAAACTATCCTCTATAATAAAACCCTAAGCGTGCATGCGCACTTAGGGTTTCGTGTTCTCTGCCGCCCTGATCTCTGGTCAGTGGCCGTATTCTATTTTAGATATTTTAGAACATGGCGGCAGGGAACACTCCGGCGACTCCCCCCTCCTGCCCTCACTCACCAACCGCTGCCGCTCCTCTTCAAAGCAGCCAGCTGAGGATCGCCGACCGGCTGTAGTGAACCTCGCAGGTCGCTCTCCACCTGGTAGCATGTTCCCTCTGATGCGATCGCTCAGCAGGTTGCTCAGCAGGCTGCTTTGAAGAGGAGCAGCGGCGGCGGCAGTGGTTCATGCCGGTGGGAGGATAAGAACAGACATGGCACAACAGAGGGCAGGGGGAGAGGGGGCTGCTTTGGGGGAGGGGTGTGCACAGCAATCATGCTTTGTTCTGGGAGGGGGGGACAGAAGGGGGCCACGGAGCACGCAGGCATGGCACAACAGGGGGCAGGGGGAGAGGGAAAGGGGGCTGCTTTGGGGGGAGGGGTGTGCTGTGGGGGCAGACATCATGCTTTGTTCAACAGAAGGGAGCCACGGAGCAAGTAGGCATGGCACAACAAGGAGCAGGGGAAGAGGGAAAGGGGGCTGCTTTGGGGGGAGGGGTGTGCTGGGGGCAGACATCATGCTTTGTTCTGGGAGGGGGAACAGAAGGGGGCCACGTAGCAGGCATGCATGGCACAACAGGGGAAGAGGGAAAGGGGCTGTTTTGGGGGAGGGGTGTGCTGGGGGGCAGACAGCAATCATGCTTTGCTCTGGGGGGAACAGAAGGGGGCCATGGAGCAGGCAGACATGGCACAACAGGGGGCCAAGGGGAGAGGGAAAGGGGGCTGCTTTGAGGGAGGGGTGTGCTGGGGTCAGACAGTAATCATGCTTTGTTCTGGGAGGGGGGGAACAGAAGGGAGCCATGGAGAGACAGACAGGTATGGCGCAACAGAGAAATATAGGCAGGCAGGGGGCCAGGGAGACAGAAAGAAAGACAGACAGACAGGGAGCCGGGGAGAGACACAGACAGAAAAAATGACACAGACAGACAGCGTCCAAGGAGAGAGAGACAAAGAAAAAAACAAACAGGCAGACAGACATCTACTCTAGCATCCGTTAATATAACAGGCTTAAACACTAGTGATTCATATTGGTTTCAACCTTTTTTAAGATATGGTTCCTTCTAATAATAATAATTTTATTCTTATATACTGCCAGACCATGCCAGTTATAGGCGGTTTACAACAAGAGAAACGGAAACAGTCAGCGAATTATACAGAATCATAGTAAGATACATAACAAACAAATGAACAAAATAGTAAAAAAACCTAGGTTACAAATCTATCAAATAATTGCGTTTTTACTAGTTTTCTAAAATAGTAAGATGAAATACATGGAATAATTTTACCAAGTCAATCGTTCATTTTGGCTGCCTGAAAAGCAAGAGTTCTATCAAGAAATCTCTTGAAACAAGATTTTATAGTAGGATATATAAATAGATGTATTCATGTAGGCTTGTTGGAAAGATCCAGGAAGAAATGGGAAATGAGGTAAGCTGGAGACATACCAAAAATTGATTTAACAAAGATACAGGCAAATTTGAACAGGACTCTTACCTCCATTGGTAACCCGTGTAATTTTTGGTAACAGGGACTAATGTGCTCCCATTTAAAAAAACAAAAAAATCAACCATTTACCTTTCTCATTAGATCTTTGGGGCTTTTTCATTTTTCTGATCCATTTTTGCCTCTTCTTTTATGTCCATGTAGTTCATTTGTCATTACATTTTAGGTGCTCTTTCAGTTTGCTTTTCTACATATCTGTATTTATTTAAAATACTTGTATCCTGCATATCCAAAATTCTATGTGGGTTACAAAACACTCATAACCCGTTTATACATAGCTTTTTTGGTATAATATTTAGAATACATCGTTTAACATTAAGGATCTTTAACCACTTTGTTATCTTCACAGAAATTGGCAGTTGCCTTGAAAAAGCATCTTTTGGCGAAACGGGAACCATCGGTTCTTTAGTCGTTTCTTTCATCGTGTTTAACAGTGCAGAGTGCATTCATTCAACTGTGCACACAACATAAGAACATAAGAATAGCCTTACTGGATCAGACCAATGGTCCATCAAGCCCAGTAGCCCATTCTCATGGTGGCCAATCCAGGTCACTAGCACCTGGCCAAAACCTAAAGAGTAGTAACATTCCATGCTACCAATCCAGGGAAAGCAGTGGCTTCCCCCATGTCTTTCTCAATAACAGACTATGCGTTGAAAGTTACACATTGTATTTTTCATGCTATGGTTATTTGAAGTTCTTTATAATAGATTGATATCCAAAATAAGGAATTTGTTGCATGTTAAGATCAGTAATAGTTAATATATATTTGTTTTATGGAGTGCCGAACAACATAAAGAGTTTGTTGAATTCTGCCATACAAAGTAAAAAAAAAAAAAAAATATATATATATATATACAAATATTTAAACTATTAAGAGAACAATATCTTTAAATGATTTTTTGAAGGTTTTTCCAGGATCGATGAAAGAAAATTCAATCCAAACATAACCAATAGACATCAATGGATTTCTGAGATCCTTTTCCTTCATCTGTGGTTGTAGTGGCATGCATGTATAACGAATAGACCTTCTGCTGTTTGACATTTTGTATTTTTGGTTTATTCCTATTTTTTGCTTCGATATATTGGATGTAAAAAAGAGGCCCCTTACTCTAAGTGAGCAGAGATGGAAAGATTTGCAAAGTAATTGGATCCCTAGGGGCTCATAATCAAAACTTAAACATGTCTAAAAATCCACCCAAGTTGGCACTTAGACATCCTAAAAGACAGGTCATCCAAGTGCCGATAATAAAACCAACATTTTAGATGTGTCGCAGAAGTTTTTATGCCTCTGAATACCGCGGTACGTCCATTGCTGAAAGGGGCATATCTCGAGGAGTGGTTAGGGCAGTATATGGGTGAGATGGGGGGGGGCCAACCTAGACTGTCGTCCTGCAGGGATAATCGAATGTTTTACTAGACATACTGGATGAAACTTAAACATTGTGACTTAGACAATGTAAAAACAGGTATAAGTACCAAAAAGTTATCCAACGTGATCAGATAACCAGTGCAGAGACAAAGTTAAGATCCCCACATGCTCCTCCAGTGTTCACTGACCCCCTCACACCTTTGTAAAAAAGTTCTTACCTGTCTCCAGAACATTAGCATCTGGTATAGGAAAGCCTAGTAGAGCTGCACATAGGTGTCCTAAATAGCCTGGGGGGTGGACTAGTGAACCATAGAGAGGAGGACCCAGGCCCATAAGCCACTCTTAACCACTACATTTATGGTGGAACATGTGCGCCCACTAAAACCCCCCCAAACCCTACTCTAAGATTCCCCACTGCTCTGTTGCCATGTCTGGGTGGCCAGTCCATTACAAGATTGGCCCCTCCCATGTCCAAATCGTCTTGTTCTGGAAGTTTAGGACTTGGACAAAATTATGGTTGAAAATGTGGTCTAAACATTGATGTCTTGGCGGTCTGGATGAACAATAAGCTTGGACATCTAGATGGACAATTTTCGGAAAAAAAAATAAATTTCCAGACGTATTTTTCTAAAGTGGCCATTTTCCCACTGCTGACTTTAGGTGTCTAGCACCATACACCCAAATCGGACTTAGACATGTGTTTTGATTATGCCCCTCCTAGAACTCGGCTGAAGTAGAAGGGAGAACCAAGGTTGTCTGGGCCACCGAGGATCATGGTAGCTGACTCATGTTCGAGTCTGACCAACATCTTGAGAATGAGAGGGATTGGTGGAAATTCATAGAGGAACATGTCTGTCCAACCCAGGCATCTGCTTCCAGGCGTTGAGGAGAATACTGTCTGGAGAAGAACTGACGCAATTTGTGATTGTGGAGAAATGCAAACAGGTCTAGCTGAGGAGTCCCCCGTAGTGGATAATGTGGCGTAATACTTTGGAGTTGAGTGTTCACTCATGTGCTCTGTTGGAGAGCAGCATTGTAACTCGTTTAGCTAGATCATCATTCAACACCTCTGAATTTTTTTTTTGTTTTAAAACTTTGGCCAACAACCAACCCCTCGCAGTTTAGACCAAACAGAGGTACAGAAGAGAAACACAAGATGTAGAGAAGCAAATTAGCAGGTAACTTATCCTTCCATAACATCCCTCCAGACTGGCGCTGATGGGCAATACCAAAGTAGTGTCCATCAAGGATGGGGCCCCCGCAAACCTGCCTCTAAAACCCAGGCCCCAAAGAAAGCATCCTAACAGGCATAAACATCCAAAGTCTAGCATATGCACGTCTCTTTGAGCCCCCCTTTCCCTCCCTCCGTGTACTTCTAAAACCAGGGTCCCCCATCCCCTGAAAGTCTGTCCCCCCCCCGAAGCCCTGCATCCCACCCCTGAAGGCCTTTACTCCCCCTCCCCCCCGGAAAGTCTGCGTGTTCCCTCTGGCCTTCCGCACACCATTTACCTAATATCAGCAGTATGCAGAGAAAATCACTGGTTCTAGTGATCTCTGCAAGCTGCTATAGGTCTTCGGAGCTGTTTCCTCTGCCGCAGTTCCACCTCTCCTCTGATATCAGAGACAGGACCGCAGCAGAGGAAACAGCTCTGAAGGCCTATAGCAGCTTGCAGAGATCGCTAGCACAAGCGATCTTCTCTGCAGGCTGCTGATATTAGGTAAATGGAAGCGCAGGAAACCAGGGGGGAAGTCGGACACCAACGGGAGGCAAGGGGGGAAGCTGGACACCATCACTTCCCGACTGACCCTCCCCCCTTGCCCTCTAATGCAGGTGCGGCAGCGGTCGGCCAGCAAGAGGCAACGCTGCTGCTCCTGCTTTAGGGGGCGAAGGGGGAGGGTCAGTTACCGATTCGGAGGCCGATTTTTTTGTTTTAAATCGATTCGAATCGATTCACCCGAAGTGAATCGGTGAACCAATTAGAATCGTGAATCGAGCAGCACTAATGTGTACCTCTTAACATACACAATGTTAACCCTTCTTGTTTTAACATATGCTGTTTTTGCATGTACGAGATAGGTACTCTTGATCACATTTTATTCTATTATGATAAAGAGCCATTTTGGTATTATGTGAGACAGTACTAGACAGATTCTGGCTGTACAAATACTTCTTTGATATTTTTTTACATGACAGAAAATGAATTTTTTTCTTTCTATTGCTTGCCAAAGTGTTTTTGAGTTGTCAAAAAAATATAGAACACATATTTTGGTAGAACATTAACCGATGCATAAATAAAAAAGGTCATAGCTGGTGATAAAACTTATCATACAATGGAACTCTCTAAAATATAGAATCCTCTACAGGGATATATTGATACTTCATAATGTTCTCTGATGATTTTCTTTTGTTTCATTCAGATTACTGCTCTTAATTAAGGGGTGTAAATATTCCAAGTATTGTTCTTTGTTCCAATAGTAGACAACAAAAACTGTCTGGGAAAAAAAAAGATTTAAGACAAAGAAAACAGAAGAAAGACTCTTACATCTCATTCGGAAGCGTTCCCCAGAACCACTCTGCGAACCTGGGTGGGAGCCAGGCTGCGACCCCGAATTACTGGAACCTGAGGAGCTGCCACTGCCTGGTCTTGGCACAAGCTTCTCTACTCTCTCCCAAAGCAACCGTGGCTCTATGTTGCTAGATTAAAGAGAAGGCAAAAGGTGAAAAGACGACTCATGGTTTGTAAGGTTTAAAATTTCTCTTGCAAACATTTTATGACTGATCTGAAGGGTATAGATATTGCTAAACTCCACTGATTATTCACACTTAGCTTAAAGTGCTTAAGCAAACTATTTGACTAAGAACAGCTCTTTTATATACAAGTGAAATACAGCTTTAAGAGTTAATCCACTATTCATATTCTCCTTTTCACTAGACCTCTCTATCTCTGGGGTCCATCTTGACCATATTGTAAATTGCTTGGCCGCATTTTCAAAACGAATAGCAGTATATCAAGTTTATTTATTTTAACAAGCCACAGAACTGTATTTTCATCTTAAAAATTCAGAACATCTAGCTTTTCAATTATTTCAGCTGTTGAATACCCCTGTGTACCCTTGATGGCCTTATGATTCTTCCCACTACAACATAT
The DNA here is from genome assembly GCF_902459505.1 of Geotrypetes seraphini. NCBI lineage: Eukaryota > Metazoa > Chordata > Amphibia > Gymnophiona > Dermophiidae > Geotrypetes > Geotrypetes seraphini. Next base: position 146,661,461 of record NC_047089.1, on the reverse strand, counting down.
CCTTTCATCAGCTCAAGCCCATCCCCCCTCTGCCACATGCAGCCATTAAATAGCTTAAGGTAGTATGGGACCCTTTTATTAAAGGGTGTTAAAGCCTTCACTCAACAGTTAGCATCATGCTCTGTGATGGCTGTGGGTGCCTAAGCACCCCCAATATTTTGGGACCTCAGATGACCAGGGACAGTGTACAGTCTGGGCATCTCTTCCCCATTTGTCCATCTCCCTCCCTCCCTTCTTCTCACCTTTCCAGTCTCCTTTCCAAAAGAAACCTTCTTTTTCAGGGGCCCCAGCACGGCAGCCATTCTCAGAGGCTGCTGGCGCTGCCTCAAATCTTTCCTTCTGCCGCAATCCGCCTCCCTCTGACAACTTCCTGTTTCTGCCTGGGCAGCCTGTGAGAATGAATGACTGCTGGGGCCAGTACTGCAGAAGGGAGCTATATCTCAAATTTATGACTGCTTAAACGCTAGACGGGAGGCTCATCTGCCCTATATGTTAGCTTTGGAGGTAGACACTGGGAGGCCTCTCTCTTTGCAGGCGTGGAGGGGGGAGGTCTGGCGTCACACTGCTTCATTGGACATGGCTATCCCCTTGGTGGAAAATGGCTATAATGTTCTTTTCAGCTGGTATCTCACGCCAAAACGATTGGTTAAAATGAAGAGGGGGCTCGGGGGGATTGTTGGAGGGATTGTGCTGGTGAAGGTACTTACTTTCACATGTGGTGGAGTTGTGCACTGCTTCTCCACTATTGGACTTCCACCTTTCAACTTCTGTCTGATATATTGCTCAGGCCTGTCTCTCCCTTTGCTGAAATGGCCCTTCTTCATGTGTATGCTGCTGATTGGGGGGAGGGTGAAATTGCTTTTGCCAAACTGCTATTGACTGCAGCTCGCTTGAGTGTGGCCCAATTTTGGAATTTGCTTACTGGGCCTGAGGGGGCACAGGTGCTTGGTAAGCTGAATGAATGGCTTAGCCTGTCCAAACTTCTGGCGTGGAGGCTTTATAAATGGGGCAAGTTTCATAGAGTTTGGCGTTCTTATGAAAGCTGGAAAGATGTGCATACTTGATTGTTTACTCTTATATTTCTCTTTTTCTATTGCCTGAGCCAGAGTGGGGTGGGTAGGGTTGATTGACTTTGTATAATTTGCTGTTCTTTGGGGTGGGGATTTTTCTAAATTTCTGTCCTAGTGGAAGAGAATTATGTTTTATTATGTTTTTGCTTTGCATTTTGATGGCTATTGCTTGTTGAGCTGTGGCTCTAACTTTGACTGCTTGGTAATGTACTTTATTCTGCTGAGCCTTGTTTTTATGGCTCTAGTTGTGGGCTAGTATATGCTCTTAATAAAAGCATTAATTTAAAAAGAAAATCACCAGACAACAAAAATATGATTTTATTTTCAATTTAGTGATTGAAATATGTCAGTTTTGACACTTTATATCTGATGTCTATATTTTGCACTGTTCAGGAAGAAATTCTTTTCTTTCTATTTCTTTGGTTTTGTTTGTGGTCCTGTATTTGCATAGGGGCTGCCTGTGCTCTGCATGTGTGACCAAGGCCAGGTGTTCTGGTAGGAATGAATTTTGAGAAGAATGCAGTATAGTTTAATTTTGTAGTTAACTATAATGTATTGTTAATAAGAATATAAAGAGAGTGTGTGTGAGTGTGGCATTATAATTAGTACAATTATGGGGCGGGGTTTAGGCAGACCAGGGGACTCAACAAGGTCCGTGTTTCGGTGAACACGCCTTCTTCAGAGGTCCTAATTAAATAAGAAATAAAAATAACCAAAGGGCTGAGACACATAAATAACTAACAAACTTAAATAAACGTAAGGAAGTTCTTCTTCACCCAGAGAGTGGTGGAGAGCTGGAATGCTCTTCCAGAGGCTGTTATAGGGGAAAACACCCTCCAGGGATTCAAGACAAGGTTGGACAAGTTCTTGCTGAACCAGAACGAACGCAGGTAGGGTTGGTCTCGGTTAGGGCACAGGTCTTTGACCTGGGGGCCGCCGCGTGAGCGGACTGCTGGGCGCGATGGACCGCTGGTCTGACCCAGCAGCGGCAATTCTTATGTTCTTAAATAATAGTGATAACAAAAACATAAATTTGTTTTAATAAACTTAGCCTGCATCTTGTACTCGTCTGCAGTTTTTCTTTGTTTGTCTTTGTTCATTTTGTCCACTTTCACTATTATTTATTTATTTATGTTTGTTATTTATATGTCTCAGCCCTTTGGATATTTTTATTTCTTATTCAATTAGGACCCCTGAAGAAGAGTCCCCTGGTTTGTTAAAAGGTGATGTACTCTTTGTCTGCAGTTTTTGTTTGTCTGTATCACATCTACCCCTCTCGCCTTTCCTCCAGTGCCTTATGATGAAGACAACAATTTTAGTAGCCTTCCTCTGGACTGACTCCATCCTGTTATATCTTTTTGCAGGTGCAGTTTCCAGAATAGTACACACCAGAGTCTTATACAGGGTGAGGAAGGGGAGGAGAAGTCCTGTAAGCTCAGGTAAAGACCCCTGAGAATTTCCCTGTCATAGCAGGAGCAGGCCAAAGCAAGGCCAATATAGCTAAGACCTAAAATGGTTGCTGGAAAAAGCAAAATGTGCTCTCTGACTAGAAACTGTCAACTCTGAAAGACACTTTGTGCTCTCTGACCAGAACCCACTTCTGCTTTCTTTGAAGCAGAGGCAACCAGAAGGAACAGTTAAGAGAGAAAAACAATTCTGGTGAAAAATATAAGTAGCATAACTTTATGGAAGTTTCACAAGAAGAAAGACGAACCACGAATACGAGTGTACAAGAAGGCTAACCACAGAACTGAAAAGCTGTTAGGCCAGGTGCTCGAGGAGGTTCTTGATATATTAAAAGGACACTTATGGGGAAATGAGGGTAGAATTAGATGGAAAAAGGCGTGACGCAGTATCACTCAATTATGTTAACCAATCCATAGATTAATAAATGAGATAAAGAATATGATTAACTAATGAAAGTGTGAAATGTAACATGCACCAACGTGGGCCAGAGCTGTCAGAATCATTTAAAAGAAAACTCTTTGAACCAAGGATTCAGAACTCTTTGGAAGTTCTCCATCAGCCTGGCCAGCCTGGTGTATGCTCTATTACTCTGTAAGCTGTGTGATTTGTTCCTGTAAGCTATTGCTATTGATTATTAAACTCATATTATTTGTATCAGCATAAAGAGAGTCGAGTGGTCTATCAGTGGAGGCCATAATAGCCGGCTCTTCAAAGGGTATAAATACCTCCTTTTTCCTACTGGCCATACATCTCTCTATGCACCCTAGCATCCTTTTAGCTTTTGCTGTTGAGTTTTCAACCTGTTTGGCCACCTTAAGATCACAACATATCACTGCCAAGTCCCACTCCTTAAACTATAACCGCTCCCTCTGGTTTTTGAAGCCCAAATGTATGACCTTGCATTTCTTAGTATTATATCTTAGCTGCTAAATTTCAGACCGTTCTTCAAGCTTTGCTAATGTTGTTCACATTATCAGGGGTGTATACTCTATTGCAGATTTTGGAATCATCTGCAAAGAGGCAGATCTTACCCGACAACCCTTCAGGTGGAGAACAGGCATGGAAGTGCTAAATAACTAGCGATAGAGAATAACACAGGGACAAATTTGTCTCCATCCCTGCAGGAACTCAATTTCCCCATCCCCGCAAGTTTTGTCGCTGTCCTTGTCTCTACCTTAACCACACAAGCCTCGAACACTTATGATTTTAAAGTGTTTGAGGCTTGTGCAGATGAGGATGGAGTTAGCAGGAATGGGACAGGGACAAGAAAAGAACTCGCGGGGATTGGATGGGAAAATGAGTTCCCGCGGAGACGGGGAAACATTTGTCCTCTAGCTAGAGAGTTAAACTTCATGTGGCTAACATGGAGTTAATGCAGGAATATTGTGGGGGAAATTCTATAAATGTCACTGAAATTTAGGCACCAGTAGGAGCCCTACCAGCACCTAAGTAAATTCAGAAACACCATTTAAAAAGGCAAAAAAAATGGTAAGAATAAAGCACCTACTGGCACCTAAATAAAAGGCACCGGAAATGCGCTTACATAGGTGCTTTAGGCCGCTGAATGCCAAAGTAAGTGTGATCAATGCCAGAAGTGGTGTTAGGCAGCTTAAAGCGCCTTCATAGGCGCGATTCATGCAAAGATAGGCATTGAAAATGGAAAACCATGGCCTACATTTCTGGCACCTATCTTTGCTGAGGGATCGCAAAAATAATGCACAACTTACCAGTTCAGCTAATCTCGGCAATCAGATGAGCCAGCAGGACTCGCTGAAGTGGCAGTTTCGGGGAGTCCCGCCGGCTCAGCTGATCGGGGTTTCCCCTGCTTCGATTAGCTGATGGCAGACTTTGGTGCCAGTTAGAGAATCCGGAGGTTAGTGTTAAGCAGCAAGTACTCCCACATTACTCTATTCGGGACCAAGCAATAACCACAACATTTGCACACTACCTGCAACAAAATATATTTTAAAATATCCCTCAAAAGTGCTGCATTAACTCTGGGCTTAGCACACAGTAAAATCCTGCATTACCATATGTTCAGCCCAGATTCTAGGGCATTTTATTACAAAGTTCCCTACATCAAGTTTATCTAAATGCATTGATTTCATGCCTGTGAAGCACTCTATATATGCACATCCCAACCTGCAGTAATAGAGGACGTTTGCCCTAGTATTCTAGTCACTTGAACAAGAACCAGTATGCAGTAGTGCTGCCCGATTTACGATTCAAATCGATTCAGTTCACTACGAATTGATTTGTATTTACAAAAAAAATCAGCCTCAACGATTCAGGGGCCAACCCTCCTCCCCGCGCCTTCAGTCTCCTAAAGCAGGAGTGGCAGCAACGCCTCTTGCTGGTCATCCATTGACACTGCCGCTCCTGCTTTAGGGGACGAGGGGGAGGATCAGTCAGGAAGTGCTGCAGTGTCTTCCTGTTTCCCCCCTGGCCTCTCGGTCTTACCTTTACTTAATTTCAGCAGCGGAGCAGCCTGCAGAGAGGATCACTGGTGCTGTAGCGATCCTTGCAGGCTGCCATTGTACTCAGGAGCATGTTCAATCTGCCGCATTCCTGCCCATGATGTCAGAAAAGAGACGGGACTGCAGCAGAGGGAACGTGCTCCTGAGGACGACGGCAGCCTGCAAAGATCGCTACAGCACCGGTGATCCTCTTTGCAGGCTGCTACGCTGCTGTAATTAAGTAAAGGTAAGACCAGGAGGCCAGGGGGGAACATGCAGGCCTTTGGGGGGGGGGGGGTGCAGTCCTTCAGGGGGGCCTTGGTGTAGAAGTACAAGGAGGGAGGGAGAGAAGGGGTGGTTCAAAAAGACATGCATATGCCAGACTGGGGGAGGGGGAAGAAATAATGGGTCTAAAAACAGAGGAGAGGGAGAGAGATGGTGGACAATGGGATTTAGGGAGGGAAGAACAGAAAGGGAGAGAAGTTGGACACAAGGGATGGTGTAGAGAGGGGAGGATAGAGATACTGGATAAGAGGGTAGTTGGGAAGAGAATGGGAGAGATGGTGAACCTTGGGGTGGTGGGGAAGGAGGGAGAAATGCTGGATGAAAAGGTAGTTGAGAAAAGGAGAGATGGTGAATCTGGGGATAGGGGGGTCCATCAGTGCAGCTGCGGGAATGGAGACAAAAAAAAAGAAAGATGCCAGACCTCCAGGGGAGAGAAGGGAAATGGAAGGGGAGGACAGAGATGGAAAATGGACGGTTAGCACAGAGAAAGAAGAAAACGACAAATGGGCAGGAGATCCTGCAAGCAAGTTATCAGAAGACAACCAGAGCCTGGGACCAACATGATTTGAATAATGACCAGATAACAAAAGGTCGAAAAAATAATTTTATTTTCTGTTTTGTGATTACAATATGTCAGATTTGAAATGTCCTGCCAGAGCTGCTGTTAGATAGCAAGAGTGAACTAGGACTTAAAAGAGAGAGGAAAAGTCTTTTTTGTTTATTTTGTTTACACCACAGACCAGTGTGGGGTAGGAGAGGGCAAAGGGGGTGAAGAAGCTATAAAAGGGGTGAAGAGGCTATAAAATAAGCCCACCAGGATATTTGAAAAAAAACACCCAATTGGGCAGGAAATCGAATCGAAACATCGATTCAATAGGCTGAATCAAATCAAAAATTTTTCCTGAATCGGGTAGCACTAGTTGTAGAAATATTTATTTGGGAGTCAATCCTGAATTAAGAATGAATACAAAGAAAGACTGTGAAGAAATAGATTTAAAAAAAACAAAAAACCTAGTTCGAGGGATAACTAACGTGACAGTTTATTTTTTTCCTAAAAACGGGAAATCTACTAATTTTTAGGTAATAGCAGGCTGCTTTGAAGAGGTGACCGGGAAGCCGGGATGGAGGGAGAGAAGGAACGCGGGCCAAATCTCGGGCCAAAGTAAGGGTCAAATTTAATTCCCCTTTGGGCCAAATTTGACACCCCTGCCCTAGAATAACTCCCACGTATTCCAACTGTTTCTCTCATCTTGCCTAGAAGTAATTTCTCAAGACTTCCCTCGCCTGAAGCTTCAGATCCCCCTGCTCTCCCCCCCAAACAAGAACTTCCAGTGATCCCCAGCAGAAACCTCTCTGCGCAAGTCCTCCATCATGTCCCCCAACCATAACACCACTTGTTCCTCTTACCTTCCCCCATTAGTTAATGCCAAAAGCTTCCCCAACCTTCCTAACCTCCCAACCCCCAGCCCTTACCAGTGCTCTCACCACCGGTGTGTTGCGACTTTCAGCTATTGATGGATGCTGCGCAGCGGACAAGCGTGGCTGATTTGCCCTGAAGCCGGTTCATGATCTCACGGGATGCAGCTGCGTCTTGGGCCCCGCCGGCTCTTCCTTTACGCACCTGGGCTTCCTTCTAACTCTGAGCCCGGCGAGAAGCAGGCACTGCCAGGCCAGCTACTATCGCTGGCTCCATCAGGGGAGTAGGGGGCCCTCCATGCGGCCTGGTCTCCCTCACCTAAGCAAAGTCTGGGACCATGGCTCCTGCTCTACCAACCGCCAAACAACGCCAGACTGAGCTGATGGCCCCACTCGAGTGTGCTCCCACAGCCACGTTGCTACCCCTGTCCCCCCAGCGCAGCCAATCATGAGCTCTGCAAAGGAAAGGTGGCAGAGGCATTGGCCAATTGCAGAACCGCCTATAGGTGAGGAAGGAGGAAAACCTTGGTTACCATCTTTGTGCATTGTTGTTTGATTGGGACAGAAGTTGCCTGTGCCTGTAGATCTGCGGCTGTCATCTCGCAATGTCATGCAAGATGACAGCCGGGCGCTCACCTAAATTTGCCTGGCACTCTGCCTGGCTAAGAGATGCTAGGGAGAACACAGCAGTAGGTTGCTCTCTTTCTGAAAACGGGACATTTCAGCGTCCCGAAGCTGTGCTTGGGGACAACGAGACAGGCTACCTAAAAACGGGATGGTCCCGTTCAAAATGGGACATATGGTCATGTTAGGGATAACCCAACTCAGACATCCAGAAACTAACTTCCAATTGTTTGTAGTTTCAAGTTTCAAGTTTAATATATTTCTTGATTGATCGCTTAGTCAGATTTCAAAGCGATTAACAATTTAAAATACATTCATTAGCAATTACATTCATTAGCAATATAAACAATACAATACAAACTTTGAATAGTGACATTAAGTTAAAAACTAAAACATCATTTAAGAAACATAGGGAAGAAAGGGATAGCAAAATACAACTAGGAATAGTAAAGCAATACAAAGAAAAGTATAAAAGGAAGATAAATTAAAACATAATTTAATAATGGCCTAGGGGCTACTAAAAGCATCTTTAAAAAGGAAGGTTTTAAAATTACTTTTAAATTTACCGAGGTCCTGCTCCATACGTAAGTAAATTGGGAGAGAATTCCATGTCTTGGACTGATACAAAAATCAGGATGGCATGAACTCTGAGGACTTTCTTAAGAGATGAGATTCCACATGTGACCCTAAGAGGAGGAATGCTGGCCTAGTGCCTAACCCTCAGTAAGCCTGGTTCTAAGAGAGAGGTTCTAGAGGATCTGCATTAAAGACAGTTTTCACTTTGGTAGGATTTTTCTGCCCTTTCTTATTTTTCTTCCAGGTGTTAAGTACTTCTGCACCACTGTATGGCCAGGAAACATCGTATTGCCAAAGCTTCTACTGCGTTTTTAGCGCACGCTAAATTGCCACGTGCGCTAGACGCTAATGCCAGCATTGAGCTGGCATTAGTTCTAGCTGCGTAGCGTGAATTTAGCGCGTGTTAAAAACGCTATCGCAGCTTAGTAAAAGGAGCCCTTTGTGTGATTTGCACCCTATATTTTTCTTCCAACAGAAATTCTATGTATTCCTTTCCTTATTAAATTTCCTAATTGCTAAAATAAAAAAAAAACCCACAGAAACCCAGAACACTTTAAATATAATGGCTACACACAAGCATAGATATTCTCTCCTTTTATATGATTTCACTAATTATCTTCTTGCATACCTTCAGCTCATTTCACACTGAAGTAATTTCACAAATAGTCCCCAGGGTAGTGAGGACCCACATGTGAAGATCCACAAGCAATTAACCGGACCCCCCTTCCCTCTCTTTCCCAAAGCACTTCAAGAGATACTTGAGTGGGAAAGTTATACCACTGAGTATAATTCTTGCAAACCCAGGCCAACAATATGCTAGCCCAATAAAGATATAGCACATGCAACTTAGGGCTCCTTTTATCAAGGTGCGGTAGGCGGTTAACGCGCGGAATACCGCGCGTTCAACCGCCTGCCACACTAGTTGCTAACGCCTCCATTGACGAGGCGTTAGTTTTTTGGCGTGCTGCGGGGGGTTAGCGTGTGATGAAATGTCCGACGCGCTAACCCCTGTAGCGCACCTAGATAAAAGGAGCCCATAATCTCCTTCATTTCCTGCCCAAAGAAAAATATTTATGAGAGACAAACCTTGTAGAGTTCCTTTGCCCTGCCTGATTGCTTTGCTGTCCGCTACCCTGTAGAGGAGAATCCCGACGAGACAAAACAGGAGACCTGGACGTTGTCCTCACGGGAACCTGAAGTAAAAATTGCATAACTACATTATTAAACACATGAATACACAGCCCTGCTTTGTTGCTCTTTGATAGAATACACAAGAAAATTTAGAAGGCTATTCTAAACGAAATATTGGGAATACAATTTATTTATAAAGCTGCAAAAATGTGGCTACAAAATCTGGTAGCATTCCTGTTTCACAAGCAATGAATCTACATGACCTCCATATGAACTCACACATCCATGCCATTTGAAAAAAAAAAAAAAAAAAAGAACTTGTACTTTAAATTGGGTGGGTAAGAGATAAAACAGTTTACTGAGATTACATGAAAATTAGGAAACCAAGTTAAAAAACAAAACAAAAAGCTCATGAGCACAAGCAAGAGATGAAGACTGAGAAGGAAGCAAAACACTGAATAAATTTAAAATTATGCAAAGAAAAAAAAAGCAAGCATTGTTAAATGCACACTAATAAAAGTGCACATATCATAATGCTTTTTTTACATGTACATTAACACATCACATATGGGAGATAGCTGTGACAGAAACCACCCAGTTTTAGGCTGCAGGAAGGTAGATAAATGTGCATAAATCAATTATAGAATACCTGTTAGCAGAAAAAAATGCATTATGACAGGGATGGTCAATATCAATTCTCAAGGTCCACAACTCAGTCAGATTTCCCCAATGAATATATGCATGAGATATATTTGCACACACTGCCTTCATTGTATGCCAATGGATCTCATACATATTCACTGGGGAAATCCTGAAAACCCAGCTCGGTTGCGGACTTTTGAGGATTAATATTGAGCACCCCTGGACTATGATTTGATGGTGCATACTCTACAAGTGGGAATGCACATGAGCAGAGTTTTGGCGCAGCACTGGTAAAGTAATACATATGTAAAATTATAGTATTCTATGTTATAACACTCAGAAGCAGGTATTGCACCAGCTGTAGGGCTAGTGGAAGTGTTATGCCTTAAAATGCAAGTACTGTATATTTTCTGCTACTTGTTCTAGCACTGTATAAATATTTAAGTGCCCAAATTTAGCCCATGCTCAATCCCAATGACAAAGTACAAGCTATCAAATCATGGAGCATACCTTTCTGCTGGTCACCATAGATAATGCTCTATAATTTCAGGATTTATTTCATTTACAGTTTTAGGATTTGTCACAACTTTTCACCATTAAAAAAACAAGGCCTTCTTGAATTGTATATAAAATTCAAGGGAAATTCTTCTGAGCAGAAACAACAGATTTGGGTAACAACTTATACTATACATCAGTGTCCCACAAACTTTTTCAAGCTGCAGCACACTAAACTTGGGGCTGCGGCTGGAGGGCCTCCGGGCATGTGTGGATGGTGACATGATGACATCACGTGCATGTGTAACATCATCACACTGACGTCTGTGCATGCGCGGAGGCCCTCCAGATGGAGCCCTGAGGTTGCTAACCCTGAAATTAGTACACTAGTGGGGGGGAGAGGGCGGAGAGGAGGAGAGGTGCTGGTGAGGTGTTGGCACCAGCTGACTGCCTACAGGATGTGCATCCTGCCATGAAAGGCACGTCTTATAGGTAGTCAGCCGGCACTGGCGCCTCTCCTCCTCGCTAGCATCTCAAGGCACACCCAGAATCTCACTGTGGCACACTATGCAGTTTGCACTACACTGCTATAAATTAACATATTTTATTGAAGCATGAGCTCTTTAGAACATGAGTCTATGTTGTCAGATGTTCTTTTGAGAATCGTCTCATTGATGGCTCATGACTCAACAAAGCCATTGGTATAGAAGGTGCCTCTAGACTCTTGCTATATTTCCAGATCTGTTACTGTTCTTCTGACATTCAACCCAGGTCTGCCTATCATGCTGTCTCCTTCTCACTAAATGCAAGTATTTTAAAGAGTTTATTTGCGGTTTCAATACAAAAATGCTAACTTTTACAAAAAAAAAACGTGAATAACATTTAAAAAAGTTATTTGCGGTTTTTTTCATATTTGCGCCTTATGCCAGAATGTATCCACCGTGAATACGGAGGGAAAAGTATACTTTTTACAGAAAGAGTGGTAGATGTGTTGAATGTCTACACCATTTCTACCAGGAGACTAAAGATTGTCTGAAATTCAAGAAAGCATGGGATAGGCACGTAGCATCTCTTAGGGACAGGAGAAGATAGTGGACACTGTGGTTGGGCAGACTGGATAGTCCATTTGGATTTTATCTTACATCATATGTTTCTATGTATCTATAAAATTCAACATGTTTCTGGGAGTTGACACTGTTCACCTACTCAACTGAATGAGAAAGAGAAATAGAGCGAGAGCTACCTTTGAGAAAGTCCTAAATGTACTGTTCTAGCTGTCAGTACAAGAGAGATGCATGCATAGGCCTTAGGAGCTTGGCAGTGGCACTAATCACATGCGTGTTGAAAAAAATCCTGGCAGGGGTTATGTTCTTGCATAACTTTGCTCATGTTATTTGCAAAATGACCAAAATTATATATTTCAAAAAGAACACAAACTGAGGCAGGGTAAGGGCATGTGAAAGTTATATTTTCAGTGACAAAATCCAGCTGCTGAACGTGTAATAAACATCCAAGTGATGATGGATAAAACAGCAGGTCTAATTTCAACATTACAATGCGTTTAAAGATCAGATGTGGGTTTCCAATGCCAGCAGTTGTATGGATAGAACTGCTGCAAATATAACCAACTTTAAATGTATAATTTAAAATAAGTTAAATTGTAGCCACACCACCAAGTATTGACTTTTACGAGTTTATTACCGCCCTGAACCAGAAAGCACAGTTACTTACCGTAACAGGTGTTATCCAGGGACAGCAGGCATATATTCTCACATGTGGGTGACGTCATCTACGGAGCCCCGGCGCGGACAGCTTTTCAAGCAAACTTGATTGAAGTTTCAAGTTTGCACACTGCACCACGCATGTGCGTGCCTTCTCGCCCACTAGAGGGCGCATCCCACCTCGTGGTCCTCAGTTCCATAACTAGCAAGGAAGCCATCCCCGGGGAGGCGGGCGGGTTGTGAGAATATATGCCTGCTGTCCCTGGATAACACCTGTTACGGTAAGTAACTGTGCTTTATCCCAGGACAAGCAGGCATGATATTCTCACATGTGGGTGACCTCCAAGCTAACCAAAAAAGGGCAGGTGGGAGGATGGCAATTTAGGAAAACAGATTTTGCAAAACTGACTGGCCAAACCGGCCGTCACTCCTGGATAAAGTGTCCAGACAGTAATGAGAGGTGAATGTATGAACCGAAGACCAAGTGGCAGCCTTACATATGTCCTCCATCGGAGTGGATCGGAGGAAAGCTATCGAAGCTGCCATCGCTCGGGACCTTGTGCCCCGTGACTCGACCCGGGGGAGGAAGGCCAGCCTGAGCGTAGCAAAAGGAAATGCAAGCGGCCAACCAGTTAGACAGAGTGCGCTTGGAAACTGGATGCCCTAATCGATTGGGATCGAAGGACAAAAACAATTGAGGAACCTTCCGATGAGGCCTGGTGCGTTGAAGATAAAATGCCAACGCCCTCTTACAGTCAAGCGTGTGAAGCGCCGTCTCGCCAGGATGGGAGTGGGGCTTCGTGAAGTACACAGGAAGGACAATGGACTGATTGAGGTGGAAGTCAGAAACAACTTTAGGTAAAAACTTAGGATGGGTGCGGAGAACCACCTTGTCGTGATGAAAGACAGTGAAAGGGGGGTCCGCAACCAAGGCTTGCAACTCCCCGATCCGCCTGGCGGAGGTGAGGGCAATTAGAAACACCGCCTTCCAAGTCAGAAATTTCAAGAGGGACTTGTTGAGTGGCTCAAACGGGGGTTTCATCAGTTGAGCCAGAACCACATTCAAATTCCACACGACAGACGGAGGTTTAAGAGGGGGACAAACCCTGAGTAACCCTTTCATGAAGCGTGTCACCAAGGGATGGAGTGACAGAGGGCGTCCCTCCAGAGGTTGGTGGAAAGCAGAAATCGCACTGAGATGAACCCGCACCGAAGCGGTTTTCAAGCCGGAGCGCGACAAATGAAACAAATATTCTAAAACCGAGGATACCGGAACTGATACCGGATCCAGGTGAAAAGACGAGCACCAGGTGGAAAACCTGGTCCATTTCTGCGCATAGCAAAGCCTCGTCGAGATCTTGCGGGAGGCTTCCAACACCTCCTTCACCGATTGAGACAGGTCCGGAGGAGTCAGGGAACAAGAAACCAGACTGTCAGGTGCAATGACTGCAGATTGGGATGTAACATGGATCCTTGACTCTGAGACAGCAGAGAAGGAGAGACAGGCAGGGGAAGAGGCTCTCTGGCACTGAGCTGGAGCAGCAGGGAGAACCAGTGCTGACGCGGCCACCGAGGTGCTATGAGAATCATCGTGGCCGTGGACGATTTTAGGTGTACCAACGTTCGCATGATCAGAGGGAACGGAGGGAATGCATACAGGAACCTCCCTTCCCAGTCGAGTAGGAAGGCATCCGCTTCCAGACGGTCCTGCGAGTACATCCGAGAACAATATAGTGGTAGTTTGTGTGTCTCCGGAGAGGCAAACAGATCCACCTGTGGCGTTCCCCAGCGAGCGAAGACCTCGCGTAGAACTGCTGAGTGTAGAGTCCACTCGTGCGGTTGCAGAAGTCGACTCAGTTTGTCCGCCAGGCAATTCCGTTCTCCTTGGATGTAGACTGCCCGGAGGAAGATGTTCCGGGAGGCCGCCCACTCCCAGAGGCGAAGAGCTTCGGAGCAGAGGGGCCATGACCCTGTTCCTCCCTGCTTGTTCACATAATACATTGCCACCTGATTGTCCGTGCGGACGAGGACCACCTGGTCCTGCAATATGTGAACGAAGGCTCGGAGTGCTAGGAAGATGGCTCGCAGCTCTAGCACGTTGATATGACACTGACGGTCTTCTGACGACCACAGGCCCTGCGTGCGAAGACCGTCGAGATGGGCTCCCCACGCGTACTCCGAGGAGTCCGTGGTCAGGACCTTGCGAAAAGGCGGAGTGCGAAACAATAGCCCCATGGACAGATTTGAAGAGTCTGTCCACCAACGCAGCGATTTCCGCAAGGGCGGAGTTACCGAAATGAGGCGAGACACTGGGTCGCACTCCTGGCGCCACTGGGACGCGAGGGTCCACTGAGGGATCCTCAGGTGTAGCCTCGCAAACGGCGTGACATGTACCGTCGAGGCCATATGGCCCAGCAGCATCATCATGCGCTTGGCCGACACCCTCGATAGTTGGGAGACCTGGCGGCTCATCCGTACCAAGGTTTCCACCCGCTGGGTCGGCAGGTAGGAGCGTAGGCGCACCGTGTCCAGCACCGCACCTATGAATTGAAGAGACTGCGACGGTCTCAACTGAGACTTTGGAAAGTTTATCTCGAACCCGAGAGTTTGCAGGAAGGCAATAGACTGTCGGGTCGCTGAGATAACCCCCTCCCTGGTCGGGGCTTTGATGAGCCAATCGTCCAGGTAAGGGAACACATGGAGTCCACGTGCCCTGAGGGCTGCTGCCACCACCACCATGCACTTCGTGAATACTCGTGGGGACGCGGCCAGGCCGAAGGGCAGTACCCTGTACTGGAGGTGGAGGTCCCCCACCTGGAATCGTAAGAATCTTCGACAGGCGGGGTGCACCGGAACATGGGTGTATGCTTCCTTCAGGTCGAGGGAGCACATCCAGTCCCCTTCCCCCAAGAGGGGGTACAAAACTGGGAGAGATAGCATTCGAAACTTCTCCCGGGCCAGGAATTTGTTGAGCTTCCTGAGGTCCAGTATGGGGCGCAGGTCCCCGGTCTTTTTTGGGACCAAAAAGTAGCGGGAGTAAAACCCCGTACCCCACTGGTCCTTGGGGACCGGCTCGACCGCCCGAAGCTTCAAGAGGGCTTTGGCTTCGGTTATAAGGGTCGGTAGCTGCGAACGGTTGCAGGGGACTAAACTTGGGGGACTGTCCGGCGGCGAGGACACAAAGTTGAGCGAGTAGCCCTCGGAGACGATCCGGAGCACCCAAGCGTCTGAGGTAATCCCGGTCCATGCCTCCCGGAAGAACCGAAGACGGCCCCCGATAGGAAGGGGTTCCTGAGAAAGTGCGGAGGGGAACCCGCCCCGTCCGCTCATCCCGTCAAAAGGAAGGCGCTGGCTTAGAAGGGCCCTGCGCCGGGGCTTGGGGTTGTCCCCCTCTGCCTCGCTGAGACGGACGTCTCGGAGGCGGTCTCGAGAAAGCCGGGGTCGACTTCTGAGGGTATCGGCGCGGCGGAGGTCGAAAGGGTTTCTGCGGCGGGGGTCTAGGTTTGGGGCGGACCAGGGATGCTAGAGAGCGCTCCTGTTCCGACAAGCGCTTGGTCGCCGCATCCAATGACTCGTCGAATAACTCGGACCCCACACAAGGCAAGTCTGCCAGGCGTTCCTGCAGGTTTGGGTCCATGTCGAGGGTGCGAAGCCAGGCCAAGCGGCGCATGGCCACCGCGAGGGCCGACACCCTCGAAACCAGCTCAAAGGCGTCGTACACTGCATGGAATAGGTACAACCGCAATTGAGACAGGTTGGACATAAACTTGTCGAATCCTGCTCTTTGGGAGTCCGGTAACGAGTTTCGATATTGAGGAAGGTCCTTCACCATACCACGCAAAAAGGAGGAAAAGGTGAAGGCGTAGTTTAGAACCCTGGTGGCCATCAGGGAATTTGAATAGAGGCGGCGGCCAAACTTGTCCAGGGTCCGCCCCTCCCTGCCTGGTGGAACCGCCGCAGAAACCCGTGAGGGCTGTGATTTTTTAAGAGCAGACTCCACCAGAAGAGACTGGTGTGAGAGCTGCGCCTTATCGAACCCTTTAGGGGGAATCATCCTATACTTCGATTCCATCTTTGAAGGCACAGACGTGACTGTAAGAGGGTTTGACAAGTTCTTCAGCCAGGTTTGCAGAAGGACACTGTTGAGAGGGAGTCTAGGCACCTCCCTAGGAAGAATGGGGAGGTCCTGTTCCTCCAAAAATTCTTTGGAATACCGAGAGCCTACCATCAGGTCAATCCCCAGGGCTTGGGCCATGTCCTGAACGAAGGATGATAATGAGGACGGCCTAGCCTGGGGAGAGGGGGTTCTCGACCGCCCCACCGAGGAGAGGGGGGAGGCCTCATGGGAATAATGAGGATCCCTAACCGATCCCGAATCCCAGGATCCCCTCTCGAGGGCCCTCGAGGGGGAAGGGGAAGTTGTCCTCCTCGCAGAACCCTTGGGTGAGGACCCCGGGGTTCGTGGGACACTCTCCCGTTTCCTCGGCGAGGCGGCCCGGGAAGACTTCCCATGGGGTGAGCGGAGGAGCCTCGGGTTGTCGAGGCGTAACTCCGACACCTGCAACGCCTCGCCCCTGAACGACAAGGAACGGTCGCGCCGAGGCGAGCCTCGGGGCCGCTTAGACTTCCTCGATCGACGCCCCGTCCGAGGTCGCGTCGAGGGCGAGGCGTGTCTGGAAGACCCGGAGGAAGAGGAGGAAAGACGGCGCACTCTGCGCAACTTTTCTTTGGGCCTTACACTCCGCTCAGGGGGTTCCCCCGAGGTCGAGGTCCGGGGCGGGGCCGAGACCGAGGTGAACGGGGTCCCAGTACCCGAGACCGAGGTCGCCGAGGCCGGGGCTCCCGAGGGAGCCGAGGCCGGGGCCTCCGAGACCGAAGGCGTCCAGGCCGAGGTCGAGGCCGCCGGAACCGCAGCACGCTGCAACACTTCCAGGGCTCCCGACAGCTCCGATGAGATCAGAGCTCGGAGGAGATCCTGGAAGGCCGGAATCCCCACGAAGGTGGGGAGTTCCGAGTCCGGGGCACACTCCCTGGAGGGCGACCTTGGTCTCGAGTATTCCCTCAGGGTGTGCGGAGTCGAGGTCCGATGCGGGGCCGGGGTCGACCCACCCGCCTTGGCCTGACTCGAGGATGGCTTCTTTGCTGAAGGGGATGGAACAGAGGACTTACCCGAAGCTTGCTTCACTGACGACGTCTTCGAGGAAGAGGGCCGAGGCGAGGCCGAGGCCCCCGAGGACGCCGAGGCCGAGGTCAAGGCCGGGGCCGAAGCCGAGGCCGACGTCGAGGCCTTAGGCGGCGCGTCGACGGCGAACAATTCGGCCATTCTTGCCTTACGGCGACGGAGGGCCCTGTTTTGGAAGGTAGCACAGCGATCACACGAGTCTGTCGGATGTTCGGGCCCAAGACAGACAATGCACCACCGGTGAGGGTCAGTGATGGAAAGCAACCTCTCACACCGGCTGCACTTTTTGAATCCCGTAACAGGACGGGACATCCACGAAGAAAAAGAAGAAAGGCCGGGAACGTACCGACGTCCCGCGGCCACGGCTTCCGGGAGCCCCCGGAACCCGACGAAAAACGAAAGACTTTTTTTTTTTTTTTTTTTTTTTTTAAAAGAAACGAAAGGAAAAGAGTACCGCGAACTAATTCGAAGGGAAAAACAAACTAAACGCGGCAGCTAGAAGGCAAAAACACTGGAGCTCAGATCCACAGGGCTTTCTTGCTCCGCGGAAAAAATTTGAACTGAGGACCACGAGGTGGGATGCGCCCTCTAGTGGGCGAGAAGGCACGCACATGCGTGGTGCAGTGTGCAAACTTGAAACTTCAATCAAGTTTGCTTGAAAAGCTGTCCGCGCCGGGGCTCCGTAGATGACGTCACCCACATGTGAGAATATCATGCCTGCTTGTCCTGGGATAAATTGTATTTCATGTGCTAGGAAGACACCTGAAATTTAACCTTTAAAATATTAGACATTAACATGCTATCTAAATGTTAAGCATATGCAGAAGAGGGTGGCGTAGTGGTTAGAGCTAAAGCCTCAGCACCCTGAGGTTATGGATTCAAAACCTGTGCTGCTCTTTGTGACCCTGGGCAATTCACTTTTGTTTCTCCACTGCCTCAAGCACATGATAGATTGTGAGCCCACTGGGATAGACAGGGAAAATGCTTGAAGTACCTTCATGTAAACTGCTTTGAGTGTGGTTATAAAACTACAAAAAGGCAGTATACAAATCCCAATCCCTTTCACTTAATGCACCCACGTATGCTAAACACTACAGCACTGGTTTTGCCCCAGGTTGGTGATCTTATATATCTATCCTCAATCCCTACCCATCCTTTCATTTATATTTTTTTAACAGTTTTGTCAACGCAGATGCTGCACATGAAACTTTAGCAGGAGAATGAGAGGGTGTAAGATGAATATGAAGGGGGAAAGACTCAAAAGTAATCTAAGGAAATACTTCTTCATGGAAAAGATGGAATGACTCTCAGAGGAGGTAGTTGAGACAAAAATTGTTTCTGAATTCAAGAAAGTATGAGATAGGCATGTGAGACCTCTTAGGAGGAAGAGATAGCAGATGATGTGGATGCCTGACTGGATGAACCATGTGATCTTTATCTGCTATCATTTTCTGTGTTTCTATACAGCCAACTTGTTTATTCATGCAATCTCATCTTTAGCTTATTTTGCACCGATGTGATAAAAGCAGAATAACTCAGTCACTAAAGTATTTAGCATAAGAAATCTTTCCTGTTGTGTAGGTTTCCTGGGAAAGTATACCATTTTTGTACATAAACATTTAGTACAGTAACAAGTGGACACACTTGTTCCTCATGTCACTCTCTTAAAAAAGGAAATTGGTTTAAAAAAAAAAGGGCCCTACCATCTTATGGGCTTATTTGTCTAATGTTTCTAAGCAACAGGCTACATAATCCTTTCAAAGTGCAGACCTGCTGTCCTGCTACTCCTTACCCTTGGAGGCACCTCGTCACTGTCTGATCTAGCCCAAGCCTTTTGAGTTGGGTCAGGTACCTCCGACTTAGAGTCAGAACTCTGACTTAGCACTTCACTGCGTGAAGGTGGATGTGGGTCCTGAGAACGAAGATGGTGATGTGCAAATTTGGGAGAAGGGTCACTGAAGGAATGGGATCGCGAGACAGGGGAAACATTGTTCTTGAGAGATGCCAGGTGGGACCACTGTACCTTCCAAGAAAATAGAACACAAAACATTCAATGCCATTCTTTATTGATGCTTTTCTATTTTGCAGAAAATCTAAATGCATGGAACAACAAAATGGAAGCTTAGGACTGGAAGAAGGCAAGCGTGTGATGGCACAAATATAAAATAAGGAAAAGGAAGAAGGGCAGGAGGTAATCGTAGACAAGCATACATAACATTAATTTAAAACAAATCCTTAAGTACACACACTGACCATGTAGTAAAATGATATATTCCAAAACCCAAAATAAACATCTATGATTGAAACAAGTCATTTGAAATTTACAGAAATAAACACATGTAAGAATTGAATCAAACACACAAATCTGATACATCTGGCTTGTAAATATACTGGCAAAACATTTCAAAATATGACTTATATGAATCATCTGAAAACAAGA
Source organism: Geotrypetes seraphini (assembly GCF_902459505.1). Classification (NCBI taxonomy): domain Eukaryota; kingdom Metazoa; phylum Chordata; class Amphibia; order Gymnophiona; family Dermophiidae; genus Geotrypetes; species Geotrypetes seraphini. Next base: position 146,641,956 of record NC_047089.1, on the reverse strand, counting down.
GAAGTGACCCAATGATCTCCACAGACAAATCCATGAAGAAACAAAAACCAATGTGTAGAAATGATGTTCATGAGATGATTTTTATTAATATTAAAGTAATATTAAAACTTGGCAAACCACATAAAAACCTCTAAGATGCAGTCCGCTGAAAAGCTTTGGATCCTGGACCCAACACGGTCCATGTTTCAACAGATTGTCTTCTTCAGGGGTCCCTATGAAGTCCTGTGGTAAAGATACGTGGATAAAAATGCCAGTCGAAAATAAACTGATCCGTAAAAGCTGTGTGCAAGACATAAGCTCAAAAAGCTTTTACGGATCAGTTTATTTTCGACTGACATTTTTATCCACATATCTTTACCACAGGACTTCATAGGGACCCCTTAAGAAGACATTCTGTCGAAACACGGACCGTGTTGGGTCCAGGGTCCAAAGCTTTTCAGCGGACTGCGTCCTAGAGGTTTTTATGTGGTTTGCCAAGTTTTAATATTATTTTAATATTAATAAAGTCCATCTCAGGAACATCATTTCTCCACATTGTTTTTTGTTTCTTATATGAATCATCTACAAGTAAAGTGACTTATTAGGAACAGGGGGGGAAGAGCAATGCTGCCAGATACAGTTATACACCACAGCTTCACTTGTTTATCTCCCAGACTGACCACAAGTTGATACAAAAGTTTTCTTAAATCAGATTTGTACTGCCCTCCAAATCCCCACATCCCTCCTATAACAAAAAGATCTGAAACTGGAATAAAACAGACAAGCTAGCTTTTAGTTAATATTTGTGTAAGCAGGCATTTCTAACTTATATAGGTAGCTTCTTCCCCCCTCTCCCCCACGCCAGGTATACCAAAATTCTGAACATATATGTAATATCACAAATATACATAACAGATCCAATACATTTTACAGATTTTCTCTTCCTTTTCTATATGATAATCTTTCTAGTTAAGTAGGTAAATCATTCTGGAATACTTGGGTTGTGTATCTCTGGTCATGAGTTCCTGTGTAGAGAGCCTCATTTACATTTTTCTGCTCTGCCTCCCATTCCTCTGGGCTGGGCTGTAACACCTCAATTCGTATCAAAGCAGATTATCAGCTCTAGAGAACATAAAACAGGGATCTCCCCAAGAAACAAGTCTGTTATGTTCATATCATAGCATAACACATGAAATAATCATGAAACATCTAAATATTTAATCATATAACGTGATATAACGAACAGGCCACCTGAGCGCAACCTGCACTAATAGTCTTGGGAGTTCTGAAAGATACTCCATAGTCTTCACAATAGTAGTAGTTCTCCCTATCCTTGACTCTACTGGACCCTACTCTTACATCAGAAGACAATGCTCACTTAACGGCACCTATCACAACTGATGACATCTCCTATGCATTGAAAGAGATGGCTAAGAGAAAAACGCCAGGGTCAGATGGCCTCACATCCGAATTCTACTCTACATTCCAAGATCTTTTGTGTTAAGAACATAAGAACATAAGAGTTGCCTCCACTGGGTCAGACCAGAGGGCCATCAGGCCCAGCAGTCCGCACCCGTGGTGGCCCATCAGGTCCACGACCTGTTAAGTGGTTCCTGCCTTTTCCTATAACCTATCTCTAAATCTATCTGTACCCTTTAATTCTATCTGTACCCCTCAATCCCCTTATCCTTCAGGAATTTATCTAAACCTTCCTTGAACCCCCGTAGCGTGCCCTGCCCTATCACAATCTCCGGGAGCGCATTCCATGTGTCCACCACCCTCTGGTTTGTTCTAAACCTGTCCCCTTTCAATTTCTCTGAGTGCCCCCTTGTACTTGCGGTTCTGAAGAATCTGTCCCTGTCTACCTTCTCTATGCCTTTCAGGATTTTGAAGGTTTCTATCATGTCTCCTCTAAGTCTCCGCTTCTCCAGGGAGAAGAGCCCCAGCTTTTCTAACCTGTCAGCATATGACAGGTTTTCCATACCTTTTATCAATTTAGTTGCCCTTCTCTGAACTCCCTCAAGTATTGCCATGTCCTTCCTGAGGTACGGTGACCAGTACTGGACACAGTACTCCAGATGCGGGCGCACCATTGCCCGATACAGCGGCATGATGACTTCCTTTGTCCTGGTCGTGATACCCTTTTTGATGATACCCAAAATTCTGTTTGCTTTCTTGGAAGCTGCTGCACATTGTGCCGATGCTTTCATTGTTGTATCCACCAACACACCTAGGTCTCTTTCAAGGTTACTTACCCCTAGCAGTGATCCCCCCATTTTGTAGCTGAACATCAGGTTCTTTTTCCCTACATGCATGACCTTGCATTTCTCTACATTGAAGCTCATTTGCCACTTTTTTGCCCATTCTTCCAGTCTCGCTAGGTCCCTTTGCAGGTCTTCACAGTCTTCCGTGGTTCTAACCCTACTGCAGAGTTTGGTGTCGTCTGCAAATTTAATAACCTCACATTTCGTCCCCCGTCTCCAGGTCGTTTATGAAGATATTGAACAGGAGCGGTCCCAGTACAGACCCCTGCGGAACTCCGCTCGTGACCCATCGCCAGTCTGAGTATTGGCCCTTCACTTCAACCCTCTGTTTCCTGCCCTCCAACCAGTGTTTAATCCATCGATAGACATCCCCTTTCACCCCGTGGTTCCCCAGCTTTTTGAGCAGCCGTTCATGGGGTACCTTGTCGAAGGCCTTTTGGAAGTCAAGGTAAATGATGTCAATGGATTCCCCTTTGTCCACCTAGTTATTAATCCCTTCAAAGAAGTGCAGTAAGTTTGTGAGGCACGACCTTCCCTTGCAGAAGCCGTGCTGGCTCGCCCTCAGCTGTCCATTGTTTTTTATGTGTTCGCAGATGCTGTCCTTAACCAGTGCTTCCATCATCCTTCCCGGAACCGAGGTCAAGCTCACCGGCCTGTAGTTTCCTGGGACACCCCTCGATCCCTTCTTGAAGATAGGCGTGACATTTGCTATTTTCCAGTCCTCCGGGATCTTGCCAGTTTTTAAGGATAGGATATATATTTGCTGGAGTGTTTCCGCTATTTCGTTTCTCAGTTCTTTTAGTACCCTTGGGTGGATTCCGTTCGGGCCTGGTGATTTGTCGCTCTTCAATCTGTCTATCTGTTGGAGGACATCCTCTTGGCTTACCTCTATTTGCTCCAGTTTTTCATCTTGATCCCCACTTATGATCTCCTCGGGCTCCGGAACATTGGATGTGTCCTCGCTCGTGAAAACCGACGAGAAGAACTTGTTTAACCTGTTGGCTACCTCTTTTTCCTCCTTTACCACTCCCTTTCTGTCTCCATCATCCAACGGTCCCACTTCCTCCCTTGCCGGTTGCTTTCCCTTTACGTACCTGAAGAACGGTTTGAAGTTTCTCGCTTCCCTCGCCAGCCTCTCTTCATATTCTCTTTTTGCTTCCCTAACCACTCGGTGACATTCTCTTTGGTGTTTTTTATGTTCCTTCTGGTTGTCTTCAGTCTGGTCATAAGAACATAAGAACATAAGCAATGCCTCTGCTGGGTCAGACCTGAGGTCCATCCTGCCCAGCAGTCCGCTCACGCGGCGGCCCAACAGGTCCAGGACCTGAGCAGTAATCCTCTATTTATACCCTTCTATTCCCTTTTCCAGCAGAAAAATGTCCAATCCTCTCTTAAATCCCAGTACTGTATTCTGCCCTATAACGTCCTCTGGAAGCGCATGCCAAGTGTCCACCACACGTTGGGTAAAGAAGAACTTCATGGCATTTGTACTGAATCTGTCCCCTTTCAACTTTTCCGAATGGCCTCTTGTTCTTTTATTTTTTGAAAGTTTGAAGAATCTGTCCCTCTCTACTCTCTCTATGCCCCTCATGATCTTATAAGTCTCTATCATATCCCCTCTAAGTCTCCTCCAGGGAAAAGAGACCCAGTTTCTCCAGTCTCTTAGCGTATGAAAGGTTTTCCATTCCTTTTATCAGATGTGTCGCTCTTCTCTGAACTCTCTCGAGTAACGCCATATCCTTCTTAAGGTATGGCGACCAAAACTGGACATAGTATTCCAGGTGTGGGCGCACCATCGCCCGATACAGCGGCAGGATAACTTCTTTCGTCCTGGCTGTAATACCCTTCTTGATTATACCTAGCATTCTATTCGCTCTCTTAGCGGCCGCTGCGCACTGTGCAGTCGGCTTCATTGACCTGTTCATCATTACCCCCAAGTCCCTCTCTTGGGTACTCTCATTCAATGACATTCCTCCCATCGTATAGTTGTACCTCGGGTTTCTGCTTCCCACATGCAATACTTTACATTTCTCAACGTTGAACTTCATTTGCCATTTTGTCGCCCATTCTCCTAGTTTGTTCAAGTCCCTTTGCAATTCCTCACAGTCCTCTTTAGTCCGAGCTTCCCTAAATAGTTGGTGTCATCTGCAAATTTTATTATCTCACACTTCGTCCCTGTTTCTAGATCATTTATGAATATATTAAATAACAGCGGCCCGAGCACCGAGCCCTGCGGAACACCACTCGTGACCCTCCTCCAGTCAGAGTAGTGTCCCTTCAACCCTACCCTTTGTTTCCTACCTGCCAACCAGTTTCTGATCCATCTATGTACGTCTCCGTCCACCCCATGGTTCTTCAGTTTCCGGAGTAATCGTTCATGGGGCACCTTGTCAAAGGCTTTTTGAAAATCAAGGTATATGATGTCTATGGGGTCACCTCTGTCCATCTGTTTGTTAATTCCTTCGAAGAAGTGTAGTAAGTTGGTTAGGCACGATCTCCCCCTGCAGAAACCATGTTGGCTGGTTATAAGAAGTTTGTTTCTTTCCAAGTGATCATCGATGCTTTCTTTTATCAGTGCTTCCGCCATTTTTCCGGGAACCGAGGTCAGACTCACTGGTCTGTAGTTTCCCGGGTCACCTCTTGATCCCTTTTTAAAGATGGGCGTGATGTTGGCCGTCTACCAAATCCTACGGGATCACGCCTGTTTTCAGGGATAGATTGCATATTTGCTGCAGTAGTTCTGCTATCTCCTCCTTTAGTTCCTTCAGAACCCTTGGATGGATTCCGTCCGGACCTGGAGATTTGTCTATTTTTAGTTTATCTATCTGCCTGCACACATCTTCAAGGCTCACTTCCATGAATGTTAATTTTTCTGCTTGATTTCCATTGAAGAATTGCTCAGGTTCCGGTATGTTGGTTGTGTCTTCGTTTGTAAATACAGACGAAAAGAACATGTTCAGTCTTTCCGCGACTTCTTTCTCCTCCTTCACTACTCCCTTCCTGACTCCATCATTCAGCGGTCCCACCTCCTCCCTAGCTGGCTGTTTCCCTTTAACATATCTGAAGAACAGTTTGAAATTACGAATCTCCCTGGCTAACTTCTCTTCATACTCTCTTTTAGCTTTTCGAACCACACGGTGACATTCTTTTTGATACTTCCTGTGCTCTATCCAGTTTCCTTCAGTTTTGTCCTTTTTCCATCTCCTGAATTAATTTTTCTTATTACTTATCGCTTCCTTCACTATTTTAGTCATCCATATCGGGTCCTTTATTCGACTCTTTTTGCTCCCCTTTCTGAATCTGGGGATGTAAAGATTTTGCGCCTCGCTCACCATGTCCTTGAAAAAAGACCAGGCCTGTTCTACCATCCTACATTTCTTGGAAGTGTTCCTAAGTTTATTCCTTACCATTTTCCTCATTGCTTCATAGTTTCCTTTTCTGAAGTTGAAAGTTGTCACCATGGTTCTCTTTCCTTTTGGTATTCCTGCTTCAACCTTGAATTTGATCATGTTATGGTCACTGTTTCCCAACGGTCCCACTACTTCCTTGCTGGTCCCATTAACCCATTTAGGATTAGATCCAAAGTGGCATTTCCTCTCGTCGGTTCTCTAACAAGCTGCTCCATGAAGCAATCTTGTGTAGCCTCCAGGAATTCTGTTTCCCTAGCGCATTTTGAGTTTCCAAGACTCCAGTCTATCCCGGGGTAGTTGAAATCTCCCATAATAACTGTGCAACCGTTTTTGCATTCTTGTTTCATCTCGGCTTCCATTTCCTTATCGATATCTCCGGTTTGCCCGGGTGGGCGATAGTATAGGCCCATTTTTATTTCATGTCCCTTTCTTCCTGGTATTTTAACCCATAGCGATTCCAGCTTGTTGGTCGTCTCCGCTGTGTCTATTCTTGTTGATTATATGGTTTCTTTTATGTATAGGGCTATTCCACCTCCTTTCTGTCCTGACCTGTCCTGGCGATAGAGCTTAAATCCCTAAAAACTGGAGAGATCCCGGAGGACTGGAAAATAGCTAATGTCACGCCCATCTTCAAGAAGGGTTCAAGGGGCAACCCGGGAAACTATAGGCCGGTGAGCCTCACATCGGTCCCGGGAAAGATGATGGAGGCGCTGATTAAGGACAGCATCTGTGATCATATCAAAAAAAATGGACAGCTAAGGTCGAGCCAGCATGGGTTCTGCAAGGGCAGGTCGTGCCTCACAAACTTGTTGTACTTCTTTGAGGTGGTAAATAGCCAGGTGGACAAAGGTGAACCCATAGACATAATTTACCTAGACTTCCAGAAAGCCTTCGATAAGGTACCACATGAGCGGTTACTCAGGAAGCTATGGAATCACGGGGTGCGAGGGGAGGTCCACCGATGGATCAAAAACTGGCTGGCAGACAGGAAGCAGAGGGTTGGTGTAAAGGGCCACTACTCGGACTGGCAAGGGGTCACGAGCGGGGTTCCTCAAGGGTCAGTGCTGGGACCGCTCCTGTTTAACATATTCATTGACGACCTGGAGGCGGGAACAAAATGTGAGGTCATCAAATTCGCAGATGACACCAAACTATTCAGCAAGGTTTAAACCACGGAAGATTGCGAGGATCTCCAAAGGGATCTTACGACACTGGAAGAATGGGCGAAAAAGTGGCAAATGAGCTTCAACGTAGGGAAATGCAAGGTCATGCATATAGGGAGAAGGAACCCGATGTTCACTTACAAAATGGGGGGATCAATGCTAGGGGTCAGTAAGCTGGAAAGAGACCTGGGAGTGATGGTAGACACGACATTGAAGGCGTCGGCACAGTGCGCCACAGCCTCAAGGAAAGCAAACCAAATGTTAGGTATCATTAAGAAGGGTATCTTGACCAGAACGAAGGAAGTCATCCTGCCACTGTACCAGGCTATGGTGCGCCCGCATCTGGAATACTGTGTACAGTACTGGTCACTGTACCTCAAAAAGGACATGGCAATGCTTGAGGGAGTCCAGAGAAGAGCAACTAAATTGATTAAGGGTATGGAAAACCTTACATACACTGACAGACTGAAGAAGCTGGGGCTGTTCTCCCTGGAAAAGCGGAGACTCAGAGGAGATATGATAGAGACCTTCAAGATCCTGAGGGGCATCGAAAAGGTTGACAAGGACAGATTTTTCAATTTGAAAGAAACCACAAGAACAAGGGGACACTCGATGAAATTGAAGGGGGACAGGTTTAGAACAAACGCAAGGAAATTCTTTTTCACACAGAGGGTGGTGGACACATGGAACACCCTTCCGGAGGCCGTGATAGGAAATAGCACAGTACAGGGTTTCAAGGAAGACCTGGATAGGTTCCTAGAGGACAAAGGGATTGAGGGGTACAGATAAGAGCAGTGGAAGGTTTAGAGATAAGTGTAGAGGTAGGTATAAAATTAGTCAGGGATCGCTGCTCAGGCAATATGCCTAATGGGCCGCCGCGTGAGCGGACCGCTGGGCGGGATGGACCACTGGTCTGCCCCGGCGGAGGCGACTACTTATGTTCTTATGTTCTTATCTCTCCTGTAGAGCTTGCTCTTGCCCCAGAACGTTGTCCAGTTCCTCACGAAGTGGAATCCTTCTTCCTCACACCATTTCCTCATCCACGCATTTATTGATTGTAGTTCCTCCTGCCTTTTCACATCTGCCCTCGGTACCGGTAGGATCTCTGAGAACGCTATCTTCTGGGTCCTCATCTTCAGCTTCATTCCCAGGATCTTGAACTGTTCTATCAGCGTGCTCCTTCTGTAGTCTCTCCTGCTGACATCATTCGTCCCGATGTGGATCATCACTGCGGTCTCTTCCGTCTCCGCTCCTTCCAGGATCTTCCCAATTTTGTCCACGATGTCCTTGGTTCTTGCTCCTGGGAGGCAGGTCACCAGTCGATCCTCTCTCCCTCCTGCTATGTGGCTGTCCACATGCCTTAGGATCGAATCTCCCACTAGGATTGCTGACTTTCCCTTCTTCAATTTTCGCTTCGGTCTCAGGTCAATGTCCCCGGTGTGCTTCACTCTTTCTTCTTCTGGGCATCGATTAGCCAATTTCTCTCCCTCTTGTGGTGTTCCTCTGTGGGTGTCTTCTTTGGGGTCATCTGCTTCTTGTTCTCCCTTCCGTGTTGGTGTTGGTATATCTTCATCTTTCATCTGAAGTTTATGCTCTTCCACCCTCCTCCTGAATGCCTCCTCAATGAAATTCTCGAGTTCTCTGACTTCCTCTTCGATGTGTCTCTCACTCATGAAGTCTTCAGCTGTCTTGACTGGGTCCTCCATGGTGTAGAGTTCTTCTAGCTCTTGTATCTTGTCCTCTAGTCGCTTGACTTCCTTCTTCAAGCTTTTCAGCTCCTGGCACCGACCGCATACATATGACTGTCTCCCCGAGGGGAGGTAGTCATACATATGACAGTCCGTGCAGAACACTGGAAAGCTCATCTTCTGGTTCCCCTCTGCTTCCATTGTCGTTCCTGCTTAAAGATAACAGTTAAGATTACGTGTTTCTTCTATGCCTGCTTCCTGCCTTCTTCCTGTGTGTGCAGCCTTTGCTATATCTTACCTTACTTATGCTTATGTGTTTGTTCCTCCTGTGCCTGCTTCCCTCAGTACTTGCTTCCTGTCTTCTTCTTGTGTGTGCTGCCTTCTTCCTGTGTGTTCTGCCTTTACTCTACCTTCTTCTTGTGTGTGCTACCTGTGTTCTACCTTTGTCTTGTGTGCTGCCTTTGCTCTAGCTTTCTTACTGTTGCTTGTTTGTGTTTGTTCCTTCCGCGCCCGCTTCTTCCTTACCTTTCAGTCCTTTCTTGATGTTCTTGGTATAGTAACTTGGCCCTTCTTGAGGCCCTTCGCAAAGGCGCTCTCGCTAAGGCGAGCGCCTTTGCTGCGCGCCTTCACCGGGCACCGAACGGCTGGGCGCCGTTGGCTCCTCCCCTTTCAAGGGGGAGTCCGGCGCAGCCTCTGACGCGGTGGGGGTGGGCGGAGCGAACTCTCGCCGCTTCCCCGAGCTTTCTGGTTTCTGTCTCGCCGCTTCCCCTGCTGTGTTCGGCCCGATGCTGCTCCTCTCTTCGGCCGGAACACAGAGAACCCTGGCGCTGGTCTTCTCTCCTCTGCCGCGTGTGCCATGCTGACTCCTCCCCTTTCAAGGGGGAGTCCGGCGCAGCCTCTGATGCGGTGGGGGTGGGCGGAGCGAACTCTCGCCGCTTCCCCGAGCCTTCTGGTTTCTGTCTCGCCGCTTCCCCTGCTGTGTTCGGCCCGACACTGCTCCTCTCTTCGGCCGGAACACAGAGAACCCTGGCGCTGATCTTCTCCTCTCCTCTGCTCTCCTCTGCCGCGTGTGCCACGCTGACTCCTCCCCTTTCAAGGGGGAGTCCGGCGCAGCCTCTGACGCGGTGGGGGTGGGCGGAGCGAACTCTCGCCGCTTCCCCGAGCCTTCTGGTTTCTGTCTCGCCGCTTCCCCTGCTGGTCCTTCTTCCATTTTCTGAACGATATTTTCTTGTCCCCCTATCGCCTTTTTCACTGCATCTGTTATCCACACCGGGTTTTTTGTTCGATTCTTTTTGCACCCTTTCCTAAACCTGGGGACGTACAGGTTTTGTGCCTTGTGAACCATGTCCTTGAATATGGACCAGGCCTTCTCAATGGTCTCCAGCTTCCCTGAACCACTTCTGAGTTTCTTTCCCACCATTTTCCTCATAGCGTCGCAGTTCCCTTTTCTGAAATTGAGAGCTGTCGTCGTGGTTCTCTTTACCTTTGATGTTCTTACTTCTAATTTGCACTGGATCATGTTCTGATCACTGTTTCCCAGTGGTGTTATTACTATCACCTCCTTTGCGGGTCCCCCTAGTCCATTGAGGATTAGGTCGAGAGTGGCATCCCCTCGCGTCGGTTCCGTGACCATCTGTTCCATGAAACAGTCCCTCACAGCCTCCAGGAATTTTGTTTCCCTCGCGCAGTTGGAGAGTCCAATGCTCCAGTCTATCCCAGTTGAAATCTCCCATCACCACCACACTTCCGCTTTTGCATTGCTGCCTCAATTCAGCCTCCAGGTCCTGGTCTTTGGCTTCCGGTTGTCCTGGTGGGCGATAGTACAGTCCCAGTTTTATGTCAGCCCCATTTCTTCCTGGTAACTTAACCCATAGTGATTCCAAACCGTCTGCTGTTTCCATCCTGGTCGAGTGAATGGAGTCCCTTATGTATAGCGCTATTCTTCTACCCTTCTTGTACGTCCTGTCTCTCCTGTAGAGTTTGTACCCTGGTAGGACCACATCCCATTTGTTGTCCTCAGACCACCATGTTTCTGTGACTCCAATTATGTCTAGGTCCTCTTTGTTGGCTATGACTTCTAACTCTCCCATTTTGGTTCTTAGACTCCTTGCATTTGTGTATAAGCAATTCAGGTCCCTGTTGTTTGCTTTCCCTGCTGGTTTTTCTCGTGGTTTGGTGTTCCCTCCGACCCCCTTATGGGCTGTCGGCTCCTGAGGTTCACTTTGTTCTTCCTCCTTCTGCAGCATGCTTTCCCCATCCTCAGCCTGCTTCCCAATTTCACATGTCCCTCTATCTCCTGCTGTTCGTTCTTCTTTTTGCTCTCTAGTTTCACTTGTTCCTTGTACCCCTGTATTTCATCCTTGGTCCTTTTTCACATTTTTCCTGCTCATCCTTAAGTCTCTCTCTACTTTTTCCCCGCTCAGTATCTTCATTTGATACTCTTGTCCGAAGCGTCGTTGTTAGATCGTCTGTCGGCTTTCCCCTTCTCCTCAGTTTAAAGCCTACTAGCTCTCTTCACTTACCTAATAAACTCTTAACAAGTCTCTGGTACATTCACAGAAGCCACCATTATCGTGCTTTCCAAAGCAGGGAAAGATCCAATGCTTATCCCGAATTATAGACCACTCTCTCCAATAAACATTGATGCAAAGATATATGCTAAAATTTTTGCATATCATCTTCAGCTGTTACCTCAACTTATTGGAGCGGAGCAGAATGGATTTATGCCTGGCCACCTGGCGAGTGACAATTGCAGAATGTTCACAAATGTATCCATCATGCAAATCACTCTGATCCTCCAATTCTGCACTCACACTGGATGTAGAAAAGGCATTCAATTGGGTCAAATGGCCGTACCTCTTCTCCACCCTGGCCTGGTTTAGTTTTGATACAACTAGCAATTTATTAAGGTCAAAACGTCCAAATAATTAATAAATATGTGAAAAATACGTGTTTGTAAAATCCAGTTATTAGCAGGGAAACATCCAGGCCATGTATACCAAAAACAAAGCTGATACAGCCATTATAGTCATGATCAGAATTTTATACACGGAACCTACCACCACCGTCCAGATAAACGGATCACTGTCAATCTTTTCATCATTTCATCCAACCAAAGGAACGAGACAGGGCTGTCCTCTGTCACCACTACTCTTCAATCTAGCCCTAGAACCATTGCTGCTCTCCATACGGAACAATCCCAAAAGCAAAGGAGTACAACGTGAGCACTGATGACGTTCTCATTTACACCACTCCTGATTCTCTACCACATCTCATGTCTACCATCTCTGACTACTCCAAATTCTCAGGCTATAAACTTTACCAAAACTTAACTAATGCCCTTGAATAGTTTTGTTCATAGATCTGATGTCGATACTTATAATTTCCAATGGTCTGCTACTGAGCTCAAATGCTTAGGTATGCACTTTGGTAATACAATCGATTAGACTATGGAATACACAACCAACCATGTTTTCAAATCCATTAATGAATAAATTAGTCAGTGGTCTCCACTCAAACTCTGAAAAAAACAAAAGGAATTGACCCTAAAATATCCACAAAGAAGAAAATCCACAGAAAACCAAAAAAAACTCTGTGGAGTGACAATGTTCCTAAATGGACTTTATTTCAAAGTGTGGGAAGGCAAGGAACTGCATTAACAAGCATATTTGCATTAAAACAAAAAGCCAATTTAATATACAAAATTATATTAACCGTCTCATTTAAATTTAATAACAATCGCATTATTGAAAAATGCTTTTGTTAATACAAGAACTACCATCTATGGAGGTGTACTTAAAGATTTTGCATGCAAGTAATCAACTTTTATACACAGTGCCATATTCTCAAGGACATAAAGCTTTTGGTAAATACTACAATTGTGCTTTGTTAACACATTTTATTAAACACTCTCAAATGTATAATTTCCACTGGAACTTTCAAAACATTAACCTTGATTTAAATGCATGATAACACAATGGATACAATTTATCTTGCATCTTTGCTACAAATGTCCCTCAATTTCCATCTCAAAATATTATTTGTACCTGTGGTTCCATAGGCCTATGTAGTGCAGGCTGAGCAGGCTCCGAGTTTCCATTTGAAAGAGACTCCAATCTTGAAGGCACTGGTGGTTCCAATGATTTGCCTGTCTGTTTGGACTGTGCTTCAGGGGAACCCTGGTTGTTTTTTCTAAACCTATCTTCTCCCTTTATCAGGAATCAAAGTTAGAAATATGTGATTTGATTTATAACACTGAAACCAAGTATTAATATCCAAAGAGAGTGATAGTATGGATACAGATTTATCATACTACCTAGAAATAGTATGGAATCAAAGTTAAAAAAAAAATAAAAAAAAATCACTCTGCATATTGAGCAGAATTATTTAACATGGTGTTACAAAATCTTGAACATAAAGATATATATACCTTGGTTTACGAGCATAATCCGTTCCAGGATCATGCTCTTAATCCAAAACGCTCGTTTATCAAAGCAAAGTTCCCCATAGGCCTTAATGCAAACTCAGAAGATTCGTTCCACAACCAAAGGTTGCAGTGGTGGCCCAGGGGCGAGTACCTGCCTGCGAGTGCTGCAGCGCTTCCAAAGTGGTGGCTTCCTTCCCTTGGGGTCCCCGTGCGGCTGCCCTCCCGCTTCGCCAGATGCCTCTGCCGTCCATCAGCGCCTCCCGATCCAAGCCGGCCGCCATCCTGAACGAGCATGCGCGCGGCCTCACCTCTCCTCTCCTCTTCTAAGTCAGCCGCTGCCCCAACAACACGCTCACCACATACAAGCATGCAGGTACTCACCCCTGGGCCACCATTGCAAACAGAGCTCGTTTATCGGGGCAGTTCTCGGTTTGCGAGACTTTTGTTTGCTGAGTATTTTGCTTGTCTTGCAAAGCACTCGCAAACCAGTGCACTCGTAAACTGAGGTACCACTATATATATATATATATATAAATCAAATTCCAATACTTGAATATCAGATATTCTCACATGTGGGTGACGTCATCCACAGAGCCCAGTATGGACAGTGCTAAAAGTGTACTTCGAAACTGTCCACACCACGCACACGCGAGTGCCTTCCTGCCCGTCAGCTCACAATTCCTCTGTTTTGTAAACAAACTAACAAGCCAAACATGGGAGGTGGGAGGGATGTGAGAATATCTGCCTGCTGTCCCCAGATAACACCTGTTATGGTAAGTAACTGTGTTTCATCCTAGGACAAGCAGGTAGCATATTCTTATATGTGGGATTCCCTAGCTTATTGAACGGGAAGGTGGGAGAGTTGGCCATTAGAAAGAAAATAAATTCTGTAAAACAGCTTGGCCGAAATGATCATCTCATCTGGAATAGAATTCTAGACAGTAGTGAGATATGAATGTGTGAATAAGGACCAAGTAGCTGCGTTGTAAATATCTTCAACGGGAGTGGAACACAAAAAAGCCACTGATGCTGCCATAGCTTGGACTTTGTGTGCTGTAACACATCCATTGAGCTGCAACCCAGCCTGAACATAGCAGAAGGAAATGCAGGCCATTAACCATGTGGAAATAGTTTGCTTGGATATAGGCAGGCCCAACCTATTAAGTCAAAAGAGATGAAGAGTTGAGGTGAAGACTTGTATGGCTTAGTTCTTTGTAAATAATAAGCCAAGGCACGCATACAGTCCAGTGTATGAAGAACAGTTCTCCAGAGTGAGAATGAGGTTTAGGAAAGAAGACAGGAAGCACAATGGATTGATTCAGATGAAATTCTGCGACTATCTTTGGAAGAAATTTAGGATGAGTTCAGAGAGGCACCTTGTCATGATGAAACACTGTAAAAGTTGGATCGTAAACAAGTGCTTGAAGTTCACTCACTTGACGAGCAGAAGTGATGGAGATCAAAAAAACCACTTTCCAAGTGAGAAAGTTAAGATGAGAAGATGCTAGTGGTTCAAATGGTGGCTTCATCAAACTGGTGAGAACTATATTGAGATCCCAGGTAACTGGAGGTGGTTTTAGTGGAGGTTTCGAGTTCAGCAATCCTTTCATAAACCAGGAAACTAGCAGATGAGTAAGAACAAAGAGCAACAACTGTTATATCTTTCTAAACTGGTACTGTGCTATACACCTAGGAATTTATTAAGATCTTTACTACTCCAGGGAGGGGGGGAGGGAGGGGGTAATATACTGTGTATCATTATTTGTTTGAATGTAAGTACTGTTTAATGCATTAATTGATTGTATATTCTTTGCACTTTGTATGTGATTTGAAAATTAATAAAGAACTAAAAAGAAAAGAAAAGATCTTTACTACTACTATTTATTATTTCTAAAGCGCTGAAAGGCGTACGCAGTGCTGTGCATTTTAACATACAATGGACGGTTCCTGCTCAGAAGAACTTACAATCTAATTTAGACAGGACATTTTGGGGTTGGGGAGATTATGGTAGAGGAAATTATACAGTAGGTATAGGTATCTTTGAATGATAACAGAATAGCTGTCCCTCACATTTCAAAGGCTCACCTTGCCTCAAATAGACAGGACATTTTGGGGTTGGGGAGATTATGGTAGCGGAAATGATACAGTAGGTATAGGTATCTTTGAATGATAACAGTAGCTGTCCCTCACATTTCAAAGGCTCACCTTGCCTCGAATAGAAATGGTGCATTTCTCAACTTTAAAATACATCTAAAGGCATTTTATTTTTCAAATGGCTTTTTTAAATGGATAAAATGAATTTTGGGACTGCAGTCAGCATTTATATTTAATTTGTATTAATAATTTTTAATTTTATTTGTTAATTTGAATGCTATAGAATATGATGCATTAGAAATTTTGTTCTTTTACTTTTTTGTCTTTCTTTTCTATTTTAAATGGAGTTCTTTTCATTTGATTAAGTTTGATCCTTTTTTGGCTATATGTGCGGTATAGAAAGATTTTAATAAACATAAACATAAGAATAGTCTTATTGGTTCAGACCAATGGTCCATGAAGCCCAGTAGCCCGTTTTCACTGTGGCCAATCCAGGTCACTAGTACCTGGCCAAAACCCAAGAGTAGCCAGAGGTTTATTGTTGAAAGGAGCATGGTAAGCAGTAATAGCACTGAGGTGATCTCTGACCGAAGTGGTCTTAAGTCCAGAGTTGGAAAAATGAAGAAGGTAGTCCAATACTGAAGGAACAGAAGATGTGGAAGGATCCAGGTGATGGGGATTACACCACGAAGTGAACTCCATTTGAGTTGATAGCAGTGCTGAGTAGAAGGCTTTCTGGGAGCAGCTATAATGGCTTGTACTGGGTTAGAAAGATTGAAATCTGCTGAAGTCAGGTTGAAGAGGTACCAAGCTGTTAGGTGCAGAGATTGATGATTGGGATGTAAAAGAGATCCTTGACTCTGAGTTAGTAGAGATGGAAAAATCTGTAATGGAATTGGATCTTTGACAGTCAGCGGAAGTAAAAGGGAGAACCAAGGTTGTCTGGGCCACTAAGGAGCTATCAGGATCATGGTAGCTGTCTGTTTGAGCTTGACTAAGGGAAAATGGGACCAAAGAGATTGGCAGAAACACATATGAACTTGTGACCAATCCAGAAAAAAATGTATTCACCTCCAGACAATGAGGGGAGTACTGTCTGGAGCAGAATTGAGGCAACTTGTGGTTGTGGAGAGATGCAAACAGGTCTATCTGAGGAGTCCCCCATAGTGAGAAGATGTGGCATAAGACTTTGGAGTTGAGAGTCCATTCATGTGGCTAAAGAAATTTGATGAGCTTGCCAGCCAGAGCATTCTGCTTCCTTTGTACATATATAGCTTTGAGAAATATGTTTTGAGGTATTGCTCAGTTTTAAATGTGCTCAGCTTCTTGACACAGAGGAAGAAAGCTGATTGCCCCTGATTGTTGATGTAGCACATGGCTACTTGATTGTCTGTGTGAATAAGGGGTACCTGATTTGAGAGACAACTCTGAAACGTTTTCAGAGCATTGAGAATTGCCTGCAACTCTGGCAGGTTGAGGTGGAATGTCTTCTCTTGAGCAGAGCACATACCCTGAGTCCTGAGACTGTCTGGGTGAGCTCCCCAAGCATACATAGACACGTTCATCATGAGTATTTTGTGATGTGGAGGGATGTGAAATAGCAATCCTCTGGAGAGATCTGTCAGTTTCAACCATCACTGGAGAGATTGATGAAGAGGTAAGGTGACTTTGATCCGTTGAGATGAGGAATCCATGGCCTGAGACCACTGAGCTGATCTGAGATGAATTCGAGTGAAGGGAGTTACATTAACTGTGGATGCCATGAAACATCATTTGTCTTGCTGAGATGTATTGCAGAGTAGGCACATGATTGCAAAGCTGAAGCAAAGTGTTCTGTCTTTGTTAGGATAGGAAAGTCCGTAGAAGAGTTGTGTTGAGCATGACTCCTATGAACTCCAACACTTGAGAGGGTTGAAGGTAAGACTTTGGAAAGTTGACTTTCCATGAGGAAAAACCTGGAAAGTGGGGTACTACTTCTATGGCATTTAGTTGAAGTAGAGCTTCGATTTCCTGATGAAGAAGGGATGTTTGTTGAGATGTAAAAAAGGACTCTCTTGGAGGGTTGTTTGGAGGAATGGTGATAAAGAGTAACCCTCCTGAATGACTTTGAATACCCAGGTGTCTGTGATAATTAGAATCCAGCATTGATGAAATAAAAGAAGTCAGCCTCTGATGGATTGAGCAGGTGGCTGAGATAGGGGTATTGCGGCTACGGTCTCTAGAAGCACTGCTTTTTACCGTATTTATCAATGATCTAGAGATGGGAATAACTAGTGAGATAATTAAATCTGCTGATGACACGTTGTTTTAAGTTGTTAAATCACAAGAGGATTGTGAAAAATTGCAAGAGGACGTGAGACTGGAAGACTGAGTGTCAAAATAATAACAATAATAATAACTTTATTTTTTCTATACCGCCATAATCTTGCGACTTCTAGGCGGTTCACAAAGAAGAAGAGCTGTACAATCAGCGAATTACAGTAGATGAATACAAGGTGGTTGAAAGGAAAATTATACATAGGTTGAATTATAAGAAATTAACTATTTTACATTCTACATTGAAAATAGTTGGACACCAGCGAATATCAGGATACAATTATGAAGAGGGAATTTTAGCAGACAGGGAATGTGGATACCTAGTGTGAGGAAGAAATTCAGGGTAAGGTGTGGAAGTTATGTTCGCGGGAGAGTGTCTGACTAGGACAGATGATGTTTAATATGAGCAACTGCAAAGTGATGCATGTGGGAAAGAGGCACCCAAACTATAGCTATGTGATGCTGGTTTCTGTGTTAGGAGTCACTGCCCAAGAAAAGGATCTAGGTGTCATTGTTGAGGATGCATTGAAACCCTCAGCTCAATGTGCGGTGGCTGCTAAGAAAGCAAAGAGAATGTTAGGAATTAACAGGATGAAAATGTTATAATGCCCTTGTATGGCCATACCTCGAATACTGTGTGCAGTTCTGGTTGCCGTATCTCAAAAAAGATATAGTGGAATTAGAAAAGGTACAGAGGAGAGCGACAAAAATGATAAAAGGGCTAAAATGCCTATGGCTCTTCAGCTTAGAGAAGAGATGGCTTGGTGGTGATATGATAGAGGTTTATAAAATAATGAGTGGAGTGGAAAGGGTAGATGTGAATAGCTTGTTCATTCATTCCAAAAATACTAGGACTAGGGGACATGCGATGAAGCTACTAAGCAGTAAATTTAAACACATGTAATTAAACTCTGAAGTTCATTGCCTAAGAATGTGGTGAAATCAGTTAGTTTAGCGGGGTTTTAAATAGATTTGGATAATTTCCTAAAAGAGAAGTCCATAGGCCATTATTGAGATGGCTTGGGGAAATCCACTGTTTATTCCTAGGATAAGCAGAATAGAATCTGTTTTGCTATCTGGGATCTAGCTAGGTACTTGGGACCTGGGTTGGTCACTGTTGGAAACAGGACACTGGGCTTGATGGACCTTCAGTCTGTCCCAGTATGGCAATTCTTATGTTATGTTCTTATACTGAGGAGTAGAAGTCTGAGGCTTCTGTGATTTCTGCCTCTTCTGTGGTGGTGGTTTGAAAGAGGATGAGGTGATTGGATAGCGCCTCTTATATGGAGAGGAAGCAGGTCTCTGGTAAGATTTAGATGGCTGAGTCTTAGTTTTGGATCCCATTAAGGTGATCCAGTTTTGTTCATGCTGGGTAAGTCTTTGGGTGGCATCCTCCACTTTGTTCTCAAAGAGCTCTTCACCATGACAGGGAATGTTTGCTAAACGATCCTGAACGTTAATGTCCATATCAGACACTTTCAACCATGCCAGCCATCTCATAGCAACATCCATAGCCGATACTGTGGATGTTGCATCAAATGCATCAAAAGCTGATCTGGCAATAAACTTTCTGGATTGGAGGAGGCTATGAGTAGTCTCCTGTAATTCTGAAAGTCTTTCAGATGGAATATATTGCTCGAAATCAGCCAACTTCTTTATGAATTGTTTGAGATAAAACAATATATAGAAATTATAACTGAGAACTCTGTTGGCTAACAGAGTTTTGGAAGAGGCGACATCCAAACTTGTCCATGGTGTGGCCTTCACGTCCTGGTGGAGTAGTATATACTCTGGTACTGGAAGATTTTTTAAGAGTAGACTCCACTAGTAAAGACTGATGTGGTAATTGTGGCTTATCAAAGCCAGGACAGGATTGTATTCTGTATAAGGAGTCTATCTTCCTTGGAGCTATGGGAAGAGTGAGAGGAGTCTCCCAGTTCTTAAAAAGAGCCTCCTTAAGAAGATTGTGAAGAGGCAATTTGAGGAGCTCTTTAAGAGGTTCATAAAAATCTAACACTTCATGGAGCTCTGCTCTAGGCTCAATGGCTGACTCCAGCTTATCAGGCAAAGCTTTCTCCATCTGCCTGATAAATGTAGTGAAAGAAAATCCTTCTGGAGGAGATCTATATCTTGGCAGTGGAGGAGATATATCCAATGTGATGCCATATGACTCTGGAGCAGATAATGTGGGTTCAAGATTAGAATCAGTGTTTTGTACAGAAAGATCAGAATCCACATTTAGAACTCCAGGAGATTCTCTACAGGAAGGAGAAGGATGCTGTGAGAGCATCAAGAAAGGCTCCTTCGATGGCGTTGGTACTGGCCAGATGACGAGAACAATGAAGTTCGTTAACGAGAATGTCTAGATCTTGATCTACGTCGAGATGAACTGGAATCGATACCATGTGATGCATTCTTGGATTTAGAGAAGCGAGCATCAGTACTGTGTAATCTCGATGTCCGTCGATGCTTCCATGAAGAGCTGGATTCGGTACCCTTGGGCCTCAATGCACCATGCTCGGGTTGGGCCGGTATCGAGGGAGTCGATGCAAGCACCAGTGCTGTATGCAGCTTAAATAGTTCACTGCACTCCCTCTGAAAGAACTGTTTCAGTTGGTCCTGGAAGGATTGAACTGGTATTGTTCACTCAACAGCCGGTACCATCAGTGCTACCAGGTGTCGAGAGGTGGGTGATTTCAATGAGGAAGGGTATAAGGACAGAAGGAGATCGATGATGGCATCATCGTTTGACAAACATTGCAGATGTCTGCGATGTTGGTGGAATAGAGTCTGATGTTGATGCCGGTACCATCGGTACAGATGGAATTGATTTGTTGCTGGAAGCCATGACCAGTCCAAACAGCTTCTCTTGCTGGATGCGTCAAGCCTTAAGAGAGTGTTTCTGTACAGCAGAACAGCGGATATGTGTCCACTCAATGCTCTAGGCCAGGGATCTCAAAGTCCCTTCTTGAGGGCTGCAATCCAGTCGGGTTTTCAGGATTTCCACAATGAATATGCATTGAAAGCAGTGCATGCACATAGATTTCATGCATATTCATTGAGGAAATCCTGAAAACCCAACTGGATTGCGGCCCTCAAGGAAGGACTTTGAGACCCCTGCTCTAGGCCCAGACACTGAATATATCAGCTGTATAAGTCAGTGATAAGAGACAGGCCATTGGCAGCGAGTGCACTTTCTGAACCTGACAGAAGGCCTTGACCTGTGAGGAAAAATCTCGGCAGCTAAGTTGAAAAACTCAATGGTTGCACTCTGAGATGAAAAACAGTGAGAAAAACCACCGGCGAGAAAGAGGCTCAAAGGGCAAACTGAAGGAAAAATTAACATTTCTTTTTCTTTTTTAAAGAAAAAAGAAGAGAAGAAAGACACTATTATTATAGAAAAAAAAGAATAACGAGCCAATAAGGCCAAAAATATGTTGGGAAGGCAACGAGATTTGGACAGAATCCAAAACACAACTTCTTTACTCTGCGGAGAATGAAAAACTGAGGAACTGCGAGCAGACACCAGGCGGGAAGGAACTTGCACATGCATGGTGCGGGCAGTCTTGAAGCTTCTTAAGAAGTTTAAAGTGATAGTACACTTTTAGCAAGGTCCATACCAGGCTTTGTGGATGATGTCACCCACATATGAGAATATGCTGCCTGCTTGTCCAAGGATAATCTGCAATTACCTTTTGCAGTCAACATTAAGTTAACTCATCCCTATAGCACAAGTTTCCATTACGCACCCCGTTACAATTCAGCATATTGCCCCTCACTCTATAAGGGAGGAATAATCTATCCGCTAAGTTGAGAAGCACATCTGCCAAATCGTTCCATAGTAGAGAATGACATGGGGACATATTTGTCCCTGTCCCCCATGGGATCTCTCTCTATCCTCATCCTGTCCCCATGAGGTAAGCCCCTGTCCTATCCCTGCAAGCTCTGTCCTCATCTGTACAAGCAACAAACACTTTAAAATCATAAGTGTTTGAGGCTTGTGCACATGAGGACAGAGCTTGCAGGGGCAGGGAAAGAAATTAAACTCACGGGAAAGGGGCAGGAATGGAGATAGATCCCATGGGAACACAGACAAATTAGTCCCCATGTCATTCTCTATTCCATAGTCAACAATGCATCATCAACACATGCCATTGCAATATCAAAGGTGCCTCTGAGTATTCAATTAAGGGAAGATTAGGTTCTTACCTCAATAAATTTTCTTTCCAGTAAATTGGTACAATAGTCGTCTGGACTATAGATTTTATCCCCATACTCTTGGGAAACTTGCAGAAGGCAAACAGATTCTTCAGCTCCGCCTTCTTGTGTAACTGGGCAGTGCCCATCTCCCTTAGTTCGCATCAAAACAATGGATAAATAAGAGAAACATGGGGAACTCCCCAACAAAGTCAATTTTGTTCTACTCTGCAATCAAAACAAGTAATCAAATGGAAACATATAACTAAGGTGGAACATAACCCCAACTACCTGAGTGCAACCAGCTCTAACATTTATACATTTCTTTCTTCTTATAAGCCTTTTATAGAAAGCATTATTGTATCACTCTTCATCTCTGTTAGATGAGCATCTCATGAGCACTCCCTTGGATAGCATCTCTGCCTGGAGCCACCACTGTAAGCTGCGACACACCTCCACTGTACAAAGTAACAGCATCTGAAGAGAGTCCACCTTCAGACACCAGTGGGACAATAGAGCATTCTGAAGAGGGCATAGATGATTTTTTGCCCAGGGAATGGCTTCTATGGTTGCTACCATCGACCCCAGCATCTGTACGTAGTGCCATGCCATGGGGGGCTGGCATGGCCAATATGGCCTGAATTTGATGCTGTAGCTTCATTTTGCACAGCTCTGGAAGAAAAACATGGCCCTCTGCAACTTTGATGAGGATTACCAAGTGCTCTAGGGATCAGATTGGTTCCAGATAACGCTTCTAGAAATTGATGAGCCACCCCATTGGTTCTGGTAGTGATACCTTTTTTGATAATGCCCAACATTCTGTTCGCCTTTTTTGAGGCCACTGCGCATTGTGCCGCTAGTTTCATTGTTTTATCCACCAAAACCCCTAAGTCCTTTTCTAGGTTGCCTTCCCCCAATATCATCCCCCCCATCGTGTAGTTATACATCGGGTTTCTTTTCCTATGTGCATGACTTTACATTTTTTCACACTGAAAGAGAAAAAAAAATGGACAGCAGACACTGGAAAGAAAATTAGAAGATAGACAAAATGAGAAAAAGAAACTGGGACAAAAAGCAAAATGACCAGACAACAAAAGGTAGAAAAAATAATTTTATTTTCTATTTTGTGATTACAATATGTCAAATTTGAAATGTGTATCCTGCCAGAGCTGGTGTTAGAAGCAAGCATGAACTAGGACCTAAAAGAGAGGAAAAGTCTTTTTTATTTATTTAGTAGCCAGCGTGGGGTTGGAGAGATTGTATCCCTATACATGCAGTGTGGGTTTTGGCAGTGGCGGCAATTGATCCGACACTGACAGAAATCCTGTGAGCATCAGAGCCGCCACCGGCGCTGGGGCCCACACTGTGTGTTAGCAAAGGAGGGGGTAATTATCTTAATAAAAAATCTGGCCTACGACTTAGCCTGTGTTTTAGATTTCGGCCCCTTATGTTATTTGAGTTTGACACCCCTGATCTAAGTATAGATGTGCCTGGTATGCTGCTGCCACCAGCATTACCTTGGTAAAGGTAAAAGGCACCATGGCCAATCTGAAAGGTACTGTCGAGAACTGAAAATACCTCTCCACCAAATGGAATCTGAGAAACTTCATGTGTTCCGGGAAGATGGGAATATGAAATAAGTCTCCATCAAATCCAGTGAGGCTAGGAACCCCCACCCCTGGTGATACTGAGGCAATGACTGAACATTTTCCATCTAGAACAGAGGCACTCTTATGCCTGCATTGACAAACATCAGATCTAGAATCGGTCTGCAGTCACCGAGTATACAGAATAGAGAATGATACGGGAAAAAAAATGTGTCCCCATCCGTCTCCACGAGCTTGGTCTCCGTCTCCACCCCGTCCCTGTGAGCTTGGTCCAAGTCTTCACCCCGCCCCTGCGCGCTCAGTCCCCATCCCCACAAACTGTCTGATCCCATCTGCACAAGCCTCGAATAGTTATGATTTTATATTGAACTTATTTTATTAAAGAATAAAAAGAAACAATATTCTGTACAACTGTCAAGAGGGCCTGGGATAGACACGTGGGATCTCTCAGAGAGAGAGAGAGAGAGAGAGAGAGAAAGAAATAATGGGTACTTTGGATGGTCAGACTAGATGGGCCATTTGGTCTTTGCCTCTACACAAATGCGAGGAGCCTCAGGGCCAAAATGGGAGAGCTGGAAATTATAGCCAGTCAAAAAGCCCTGGACATAATTGGAATCACAGAAACGTGGTGGGCTGATGATAATAAATGGGATGTGGTCATACCAGGGTACAAACTTTACAGGAGAGACAGGACACACAAGAAGGGTGGAGGAATAGCGCTATACATAAAAGACTCCATACCCTCAACCAAAATGGAAACAGCAGTAAGGTCGGAAGGCTTGGAATCAATATGGGTTAAGCTACCAGGAGGATCTGGAGCAGACATCAAATTGGGTCTATACTATCGTCCGCCTGGCCAATCGGAAGAAATCGACCGGGACCTGGAGACGGAACTGCGGCAGGTATGCAAGAATGGAAGTGTGGTGGTGATGGGAGACTTCAACTACCCTGGGATAGACTGGAGTATCGGGCACTCAAGTTGCGAGAGAGAGACCAAATTCCTGGAAGCCACGAGGGACTGCTTCCTGGAACAGCTGGTCATGGAACCTACACGAGGAGAAGCTACTCTTGATCTAATCTTCAGTGGACTGGGGGGACCTGCAAAGGAAGTAGCGGTATTAAACCCACTGGGAAACAGCGATCAAGACATGATCCAGTGCAGACTAGAACTGGGATCATCCAGGGTGAAAAGAACCACAACAACAGCGCTCAACTTCAGAAAAGGGAATTATGATGCAATGAGGAAAATGGTGGGGAAGAAACTCAACGGCAGCACAAGGAAGGTAGAGCCCGTAGAAAGCGCCTGGACCCTGCTCAAGCGTACGGTGCACGAAGCACAGAACCTGTACGTCCCCAGGTTCAGAAAAGAGTGCAAGAAAAATCGAATAAAGAACCCAGCATGGATAACGGCAGCTGTAAAAAAGGCGATCAGTAACAAGAAAGCATCGTTCAAAAAATGGAAACAGGATCAAACGCAGGCCAACCAAAAGGAACACAAGGAAAGCCAGAAGGAGTGCCACCGAGTGGTTAGGAGAGCAAAGAGGGAATATGAAGAGAGACTAGCGGGAGAGGCAAAAAATTTCAAATCATTCTTCAGGTACGTAAAGGGGAAGCAACCAGCGAGGGAAGAAGTGGGGCCCTTGGATGATGGGGATAGAAAGGGAGTAGTGAGGGAGGAAAAAGAAATAGCTGACAAGTTAAATGACTTCTTTACGTCGGTCTTCACGAGGGAGGACACATCCAACATTCCGGAACCAGAGGAAATAGAAAATGGAGATCAAGATAACAAGCTGGTCAAATTAGAGGTGAGCCAGGAGGATGTCCTCAGGCAGATAGACAAGCTAAAGAGCGACAAGTCGCCAGGTCCGGATAGCATTCACCCAAGGGTGCTCAAGGAATTAAGGAATGAAATAGCAGAGACACTTCAGCAAATATGCAACCTATCTCTAAAAACTGGAGAGATCCCGGAGGACTGGAAAATAGCTAATGTCACGCCCATCTTCAAGAAGGGTTCGAGGGGCGACCCGGGAAACTATAGGCCGGTAAGCCTCACATCGGTCCCGGGAAAGATGATGGAGGCACTGATTAAGGACAGCATCTGTGACCATATCGAAAAAAATGGACAGCTAAGGTCGAGCCAGCATGGGTTCTGCAAGGGTAGGTCGTGCCTCACAAACTTGTTGTACTTCTTTGAGGGGGTAAACAACCAGGTGGACAAAGGAGAACCCATAGACATAATTTACCTAGACTTCCAGAAAGCCTTCGATAAGGTACCACATGAGCGGTTGCTCAGGAAGCTATGGAACCATGGGGTGCACGGGGAGGTCCACCGATGGATCAAAAACTGGCTGGCAGACAGGAAGCAGAGGGTTGGTGTAAAGGGCCATTACTCGGACTGGCAAGGGGTCACGAGCGGGGTTCCTCAAGGATCGGTGCTGGGACCGCTCCTGTTTAACATATTCATTGACGACCTGGAGGCGGGAACAAAATGCGAGGTCATCAAATTTGCAGATGACACCAAACTATTCAGCAAGGTTGAAACCACGGTTGACTGCGAGAATCTCCAAAGGGATCTTACGACATTGGAAGAATGGGCGAAAAAGTGGCAAATGAGCTTCAATGTAGGGAAATGCAAGGTCATGCATATAGGGAGAAGGAACCCGATGTTCACTTACAAAATGGGGGGATCAATGCTAGGGGTCAGTAATCTGGAAAGAGACTTGGGAGTGATGGTAGACACGACATTGAAGGCGTCGGCACAATGCGCCACAGCCTCGAGGAAAGCAAACCAAATGTTAGGTATCATTAAGAAGGGTATCTCGACCAGAACGAAGGAAGTCATCCTGCCACTGTACCGGGCTATGGTGTGCCCGCATCTGGAATACTGTGTACAGTACTGGTCACCGTACCTCAAAAAGGACATGGCAATGCTTGAGGGAGTCCAGAGAAGAGCAACTAAACTGATTAAGGGTATGGAAAACCTTACATACACTGACAGACTGAAGAAGCTGGGGCTGTTCTCCCTGGAAAAGCGGAGACTCAGAGGAGATATGATAGAGACCTTCAAGATCCTGAGGGGCATCGAAAAGGTTGACAAAGACAGATTTTTCAATTTGAAAGAAACCACAAGAACAAGGGGTCACTCGATGAAATTGAAGGGGGACAGGTTTAAAACAAACGCAAGGAAGTACTTTTTCACACAGAGGGTGGTGGACACATGGAACACCCTTCCGGAGGCCGTGATAAGAAATAGCACAGTACAGGGTTTCAAGGATGACCTGGATAGGTTCCTGGAAGACAAAGGGATTGAGGGGTACAGATAAGAGCAGTGGAAGGTTTAGAGATAACTGTAGAGGAAGGCAATAAAATTAGTCAGGGACCGCTGACCAGGCAATATGCCTGGTGGGCCGCCGCGTGAGCGGACCGCTGGGCTGGATGGACCTCTGGTCTGCCCCGGCGGAGGCGACTACTTATGTACTTATGTACTTATCTGCTGTCATGTTTCTAATATCTCCACAAACAAAAGCTGCCTTCAGTAATCTCCCAAGTTCTCAAATATTGGAAAACAGCCTCAACTGCCCTATTAACACACTTTGTAATCTAGAAATCAAATAAATAGAAAACGTCCAACTTGGAAAGGATTAGCACCTGAAGCAGTATTTAAAATATGTTTCTCCTGAAACAAAACAAAAATAAAGAGGAACTGGAGAAAAATATAACAGTAAATAACAGTAAATGCAGAAACAATACACAAAGAAAGGGATTCCAAGTATAGAGTGTAGATGCTTGAAGAGCTGGGACATATTGTATATTTCTTTATTCCAGAAGAAAGATACCCAACACTGTCAGTGTTTTGGCTCTTAGCCTGTCTCAGGGATCTTTTGAGCAATCATACAATTGTTCTTTTTCATTTGTCTCAATCGTTGATTGAACTATTTTCAGCGATTAGCGAGAGCGGATCTTGTACTCCTCTATTCCAAGAAAAATTGTATGATTGCTCAAAAGACCCCTGAGGCAGGCTAAGAGCCGAAACACTGACAGTGCCAGGTCTCGTTCTTCTGAAATAAAGAAATATATGTCCCAGTCTTTAAGTGTTTACACTCTCCAGAAACAATGCAATTTTTTAAAAAGAGAAATCTTAAATTTTCTTCCAAAACTTTCTACAACATTTTCAAAATTCTCAGAGTGGAAAACACTTTTTAATATTGTCCCCAAAAAGAGAGCCTCTCCCAACATGATATCATATTTCATTAATTTGCATCGGGGTCAAGGCACTTAATAGATGTTGCTACTTTTAGCCAAACAATACAGTCAACTCCACCTAAATGCATGTTAGTTAAGGGCATGCTTCCGTTATCCGCACCTGACTACCATGGTCCTGGTTTTTTTTTTACATTAACGTCAATGGACATAAACTCCAGATATTTGAAATTCTGATAAGCACACATTCCGCTTATGCATATTGATGCTCATAGGTCCCACCTCTATTCTTTCATGTTACATTCCCCTGGGTTAAGAGCAATCACGTTCTGACGTGGATAAACCACGTGTTTTGGAACAGCAGTCTAGGCCTGGCCAGGTGTTCAAACTTTTGGAATTGTACCATGGCGTCGCATGCACAAAAATCATTGTCTTTGACTGAACGTGTCCACCTTGCTGGACAAAAATCATTGTCTTTCGCTGAACATGTCGATGTCTTAAAGAGACTTTACCAAAGGGAGAGTCAGGTCTCTATTGCAAAATATTACAGTGTTCATCCTAGCCAGATTTCTCGGATTTACAAAAAAAAAAAAAAAAAGCAAGCCATATTTTTAAACACTGGCAAAACAACAGCAATCCTACCAAAAAATGTAAAAGAATTAGGAAGGCTGGAGACATTGAACAGGCATTGCTGCGATGGTTTGCTGAAGCTTGAAGTAGACAACTGCCAATCAGTGGACCTCTGCTGACGGAGAAAGTGGCACAGTTATCTGAAGAACTGTGCGTAGAAGACTTCAAAGCAACAAACGGATGGTTAGAGAGGTGGAAAGTTCATTAACGGCATAAAATTTAAGAAGCAGCATGACGAAAAACAAGACATGGATGAGTTTGGTGCAGAAAGATGGTCATTGAAGTGTTGCCATCAGTCATTGGTGGATATGAACCATGTGACGTTTTCAACGCCGATGAGACGAGTCTGTACTGGCGTGCCATTGCTGATGGAACATTGGCTTTCAAACACAGTGAAACTGTTGGCTTCAAGGTGCCAAAGGAATGATTGACATTGCTGCTCAATTGCAATATGGACAGTAGTGAAAAGCTCAAGCCACTGGTGATTGGGAAGAATCGAAATCCTCGGTGCTTCAAAAACATTAAATGCCTGCCTGTTGAATATAAAAGTAACAAAAACACATGGATGACAGTGACATTGTGGATTGAATGGTTGCAGAAGCTTGACAATCTGGAAATGGCCAGATAACTCCTTTTGTAATCCACCTTGAACTGCAAGGTAATGGCGGAATAGAAATCACTAATGTAATGTAATCTGATGAGAAGGCATAGGAGGCACATTGTAATACTGTGTGATAACTGTGCAGCACACAGCAATGACATAAGACTAACCAACATCAAACTCGTGTTTCTGATGCCAAACACGACCTCTTTGATCTAGCTGATGGACCAAGGGATAATCTCAAACTTCAAACGTCATTACAGGTTACTCATTCTAAGATATGTGATAGCAGTGATTGATGCAAGCACGAAATCTAGCCCCTGAGCTGCTGAGTTTGCGAGAAAAATGACAGTGCTCGACTCTCTTCATGTGGTACAGGAGGCATGGAGTTGAGTCTCATCATCAACGATTTCAAATTGGTATCGGCAGGCGAGCTTTGTTCATGCATCTGATGAGACAACTAAAGCTGACACTTCGTCCACTGAACTCCCAGTTGGATTCTTGTCACAAGAGTTTGAGCTGCATGTTGCCTTTGACAATGATGTGCCCACATCATCTGATAGCACTAATTCCGATATCTGTACAGTCATAAAGGGCACTGCAGACAACAAAGAGTCTGATGAAGATGAAGCTACTGCTGCTGTCATCATGACTAATGAACCACCTGTAGAGATTGTTTCCTTGTCGGACTCGCTGAAGTCCCTACACACGCTGCGTTGTTATCTGGAGATAAATGGATGCCACGACTATGGACAGTTTTACAGCATCAGTAGTCCGATGCACAGCCTGAATCACGCAAACTGCGTGCAGAAAACAATGACTGATTATTTCAGTAGAATGTTGTTTAAAAAAAGGTTTACAGTACAAAAAAAGGTTTATGTACAGTATTGCATTAGACGGAACAGTGCTGTTTCTATAACTGAACTTTATTATATTGTATTCGGTGTGTTTTTATTGAATAAAAGTTTTATTGCATTTGACTACAGTGTACTGTGGAGGTTGTGACCCAGATCCTGAGACAGTATGATGAAGATTCGAGAGAACTATCATCGGCAACAAGACATGGGTACTCCGATTAAGCACACACTCCATTTAAGCGCATGTGGCGATCCGGTCCGAAGGGCTTGTACTTAAGCGGAATCGACTGTACACCTCTCTATTTCATTCCAACATTTTCCCTAAGAAATGGGCTCAAGGCTTTCTACCCAGCATTGTCAAAGTGTAGAATTCTCCCTTCTGCAAATACACTACCATTATAACAAAAAATACAAAGTTGTGAGGCTGTTCATTTTAGCCCTTGTTATTTCTTTTCATTATGTAATTGTTTTATACGGATTGTTATATGTTCTTTTCCAAAAACCAATAAAAATATTTGAAATCAGTTTCCAGAACTATGAAGTCTTAGAATTCTAACTCATCAATGATTGAGAGAAGTCATACTGCAGTATTTTTTCCACAAAGGACACGTTTTGAGATTTTCCTCCTTCAGCTTACCCTCTGAAATGGTGTTTCATTTTTTTTTTTTTTTTTAAATAAAAAAAATAATTTACAGCCAAAATCCAAAATTATAGTTGTATAGGGAGGGAGCCTAAACTGTGCATAGGCTTTTCTTCTTTAGTGTCCCAATCAGCCAACCCAGCAGCCTGCTATTGCTGTCCCTGGAACTGTTAGCATGGAATGTTGCTACTATTTGGGATTTTGCCAGTTACTTGTGACCTGGATTGACCACTGCTAGAAGCAGGATACTGGGCTACATAGACTGGGCTACATAGACTAACAATCTGCCTTAGAATGCTTATTCTTATTTACAACAATGAAATATGAAAACAAGTTTTGAAGGGACAGAGGAACTTATAGCAACAGCATCTTTGCAACTGCATCTAAAAGTGTAAAGTAACACTTTCATTTGGTTACAACAAAACTATGAGACTCCTTAGGACTGGCTACCTAAAGATGCATTACCTTGGAGATAGTAAAGGTAGTCTAGCTTGGAACACCAACTTCTGCAGATCTAAATATAGAGACACTATAACAGACCATTTAATTATTCACTTTCAAAGCCACTCTCAGCAGCCAATTAGCTAGTGGTTCTGCACGGGCAGGAGCGAAGGAAGGTCGCTCCCGCCGCATCACTGATGACATGGCAGAGGGAATCCTTGGTGAGGCAGGCCATGAACAAGCCTGTTCAGGGCCTATGTCTGCTAGCTGTCCACTACTTTAGGAGGCCCTGGAGATATGTCAGGCCTCATTGGGGGGGGGGGGGGGGAGCTGTTAACTGAAGCGGTGGGTCCGATTTGGGGGAGAAATGAATTGATTCGATTCACTGAAGTGAATTGGTGAATCGGGCACTACTCAGTATGGACTTAGCACCATGAATCATGAAAGTTTTATGAGTGGGTAAAAATGTTTAAAGTGGGAAGAACAGATGTAACTGACAAAGGTCATTCTGGTTGCCCATCAACATCAGACACACAAAAGCACATTGATAGAGCAGATGCCTTGATTAGAAAAGACTGACAGATAACGGTGTCTCAAGGAACTGAAAGGGACTATAGCTGAACTGTTTCAACTAATAGCCAATCTGTCGATTGAATCGGGAAAGATTCCGGAGGACTGGAAGGTGGCGAATGTTATGCCGATCTTCAAAAGAGGTTCGAAGGGAGACCCGGGAAACTACAGACCGGTGAGTCTGACCTCAGTACCGGGAAAGATGGTAGAGGCCCTGCTAAAAGACCACATCATTGATCACCTTGACGGACACGGTCTGATGAGGACCAGCCAGCACGGTTTTAGCAAAGACAGATCTGGTTTGACCCACTTGCTGCACTTCTTCGAGGGAGTAAACAGGCAGATAGACAAAGGCGACCCGGTCGACACTCTATATCTGGACTTTCAGAAGGCGTTCAACAAGGTTCCGCATGAACGATTACTTCAGAAAATTGCGAGCCATGGAATTGAGGGTGAAATACTCGCATGGATTAAAAACTGGCTGGAGCATAGGAAACAGAGAATGGGGGTAAATGGACAGTACTCGGACTGGAAGAGCATCTCGGTGCTTGGACCCGTGCTCTTCAACATCTTTATAAATGATCTGGACATTGGTACAACAAGCGAGGTGATTAAATTTGCAGACGATACGAAGTTATATAGAGTAGTGAAGACACAGGGGGATTGTGAAGATCTGCAACGTGAAATAATCAAGCTCAAGAAATGGGCATCGACATGGCAAATGAGGTTCAATGTGGATAAGTGCAAAGTAATGCATGTCGGGAACAAAAATCTCATGCATGAATACAGGATGTCCAGGGCGGTATTTGAAGAGACCTCCCAGGAAAGGGACTTGGGAGTTCTGATTGACAAGTCGATGAAGCCTTCAGTGCAATTTGTGGCGGCAGCAAAAAGGGCGAACAGAATGCTAGGAATGATAAAGAAGGGGATCATGAACAGATCGGAGAAGGTTATCATGCAGCTGTACCGGGCCATGGTGCGCCCTCACCTGGAGTACTGTGTCCAGCACTGGTCACCGTACAAGAAGAAGGACACAGTACTACTTGAAAGGGTCCAGAGAAGAGCCACTAAGATGGTTAAGGGGCTGGAGGAGTTGTTGTACAGCAAAAAATTAGAGAAACTGGGCCTCTTCTTCCTCGAACAGAGGAGATTTAGAGGGGACATGATCGAAACATTCAAGGTACTGAAAGGGATAGACTTAGTAGATAAGGACAGGTTGTTCACCCTCTCCAAGGTAGGGAGAATGAGTGGGCACTCTCTAAAGTTGAAAGGGGATAGATTCCGTACAAACATAAGGAAGTTCTTCTTCACCCAGAGAGTGGTAAAAACTGGAACGCTCTTCCGGAGTCTGTCGTAGGGGAAAACACCCTCCAGGGATTAAAGACAAAATTAGACAAGTTCCTGCTGAACAAGATCGTACGCAGGTAGGGCTAGTCTCAGTTAGGGCGCTGGTCTTTGACTAGAGGGCCATTGCATGAGCGGACTGCTGGGCATGATGGACCGCTGGTCTAACCAAGCAGCGGCAATTCTTATGTTCTTAATTGGCAGCAAGTTTGAATATCAGCTTTGGATTTGCATTTGTCATAATGCATTATGACTTGGTATACAGGAAAGTCTGCATACAATGGGTTTTCAAACAGCTTACTGATCTGCACAAGCAACAGCATGTGGAGGTTATGACCCAGGTCCTGAGACAGTATGAAGAAGATTTGAGAGAACTATCACCGGTGACAAGACATGGGTACATCCAGATCTGTGGAGTCGGAGGAAATTTCAGGTACCTGGAGTCGGAGTCAGAAGTACAAAAAACTGAGGAGTCGGAGTCGGAACATTTATCTACCGACTCCATTTTTGAACTTGGCATACCAATCACGAGCGATTCTTTCAGCTATAGCACCCACTTTATACGCAGCACAAATGTTGCGAGCAGCTTCTGCGGCCTTAGAACCTTGATTAAAAGCAAAAAGAAGGTGGTGTCTAAAATGCTCATTTCACTCAACTTGGCATTCCCTTTTAACGATCTGAAAATTAACCAGTGCTGTGGAGTCGGAGTCGGAGGAAATTTCGGGTACCTGGAGTCGGAGTCGGAGTCTGAAGTACAAAAAACTGAGAAGTATGACTCAGAACATTTATTTACTGACTCCACAGCCCTGGGTACATCACTGCGACCCAAAAAGCAAAAGACAAAGCATGATGAAGTAAAGGAAGCCATGCTCACTTGGCTTCAAGAGCAGCCCAAAAACTTCTCTGCAAGAATGCAGAAGCTATTTGAACAAATGCATCGCCTTGCATGAGGACTATATGGAAAAGCAGTATGTTCAACTGCTCACAGTTATTTCTATTAAAGGCGTTAAATGTATTTGGCCTTTACTTTTTGTTTTATCCTCGTAGAATACTAGTGCAAAGCTGTGTTGGTGTCCCATTCGGGCCCTTAGATTCTTAGACTAAAATCACCTCATTATTCCAACTTTCTGCAAAATTATCTTAGAAACCACTCGAAGCACAATGGCTAGTTTAAGCTGGCTTGCCTAAGTGCATTGTGCAACACATGCACCTGATAGCATTCTATAAGTTGTGTGTGTAATTTGGCAATGCACCCATTGACAGCCCAAGCTTTGAGTGGCCTAGTAGTTACAACAGCTGCCTCAGCACCCTGAGGTTGTGAGTTTGATTCCCATTGCGGCTCCTTGTGACTCTTGGCAAGTCACTTAATCCCTCTATTGCCCCTGGTACAAAATAAGTACCTGTCTAAAATATGTAAAGCGCTTTGATTGTAATCACACAGAAAAAGCAGTATATCAAGTCCTATCCTCTTATCTTACCTTTACCCCACAGACTTCAAACTGAAGCTCAATTCAGAAAAAACTAAATTCTTCATAGCCTCGCCACACGCACAGAATACGACAACATCACTACACATTAACAATCTAAACTACCCCATTCAACCAACGATGAAGATCCTAGGAGTAATACTAGACCAAAGCCTAACCATAAAGGACCACATAGACTCCTTAATCAAGAGAGGATTCTTCACTCTCTGGAAACTTAAGTCCATTAAGGCGTACTTCCACACTTCAGCTTTCAGAATGCTAGTACAATCCCTAATACTAAACCACGGGACTATTGCAACATCACCCATCTGACGATCCCCCAGAAGCAAATGCAAAGACTACAACTGATACAAAATGCAGCAGTCAGGATGATTTTCGGGCTGAAGAAGTCCGATCACATAACCCCCTCTTACCGACTCCTACACTGGCTGCCGATGGAGGCGCGCACAAAGTTCAAGCTAGGATGTCTCTGCTTCAAAGTATTAAATGGTCTAGCCCCAAAATACATCACAGATCTCTTCTCATTCCCAACCAACAGACACGAAAGAAAAACACACATGAAATTTGTCTCCCCACCGGCCAGAGGGTGCAAATATAAGAGACACCATCAACAACTGCTATCTTATCAAGCAGCCATATGGGGTAAAGACCTAGAAAAACTCATTGCACACACAAACAATTACGAAGAATTCAGGAAACACCTAAAAACTTACCTATTCCTGAAACACCTAGGCAACGAACCGGAACATCAACCCCCTCGTAACATCATCACATAACTAAACTTGCAAACTGTTAACCCCAAACCCGAATCACTAACTACGAACACTCTACTCAAGTCACGGAATATTTCTACTTCTGAACAAACAGCTTGGCACTTCCGGGCCTTGCAACACACAAACTGTTGTTAACATTATTAATATTATCAGATGTAGCCTGCTTGACTCTTTAAGTCACTGTACGAGAAGTATACTGCTATAATCTTTAATTCATTGTACGTAAAGTTTCTCTTTATTGTATTGAGATGTACACTGCTAACTCCTTAATTCATTGTACGTAAAGCCTCTCTTTATTGAATTTACATTTTCTTTTATTGTATTCACAATCTCTTTTACTGTAAACCGCCTAGAAGTCGCAAGATAGCTGGCGGTATATAAAAATAAAGTTATTATTATTATTATTATATATACCCCTCTTGCAGTTACACACTAAGCAACTCTGGGACACTCTTTATAGAATAGCACTTATACCATAAATACCAATTGCTGTGCCATCGACATGCTGAAGTGCTAGTATTCAATAAACTATGCCCACACTTTGCGCCTAAAAGGGCCAAGTTATTGAATGCGAGGGCAAATGCATAGACTGAGGTGCTAAACAGTTCTAAAAACATGCTAAAATTTTGGAAAATAAAATTTGTCACCTCTCGTACTCTTTCAGTAGGTTCATAATGGGACTTAGGTTCAGAGGTATGGTAACTTTGTTTGCTCCTCTCCTGTTGGGCTGGCTGCTGTTGTGGTTGTGTCTGTGGTGGCTGCTGAGGCTGTGGTTGTGGCTGGGGTGGAGGCTGTGGTTGTGGCTGTTGTCTGTGGTCATGTTGCAGAGACAGAAGGTACGCTTGTTCCTGTTGCAGTTGGCGTTGAAGCCGTTCAGCCTGTCGATGTTCTTCCATTTCTCGCCATCTATATTCCTTAGAGAGCCAGAAAACATTAAGAGCAGTTAATGCACAGAATGCGTCTTCATATGACACTGAGTTATTGTGTACATTTTGAAATGAACAGTCAGTAGGCAATAAAAGTAGAAGCTACATATATTGAACCTGTGTATTTCATTGGCCTATACTAAGCAAGTCAGACTAGTTCTTGCAAAACAAACTCATATCAAGTACATGAATTTGAACACTGAACTCAACAGCAAACTACAAAATTTTTATCTCCCAAATATTCGTGAAAGTTTGATTGTTATCAAATCTGTTCTTGGGGAAAAATAAAAAATACCCCTAACCATCCTTTCTCCTCCCTTATACAAAATGCCACATATTCTACATTACCTGGCACCATGATCCCAACATAAAATGGGAACGAAGAAATAAAAAGTATAAAGCCCAGTTTTATATAGTTCATCAAGGTTGGAAAAGTACATCACAATGGTAGCCTAGTAAACAAAAGATTCACTGAAAGTAGAGCCTTTTGTAAAAGACCTGTAAGGTCATGGTAAAAAATACATGTGTTATGGCAGCAAGTACACAAACAGCCATTTCATAAAACACACACATTAAAAAACAGCCACACAACACAGATTTTAATATGTATAAGTAAGGAACTAAACCACAACCTAAAGCTCAAAATTTTTAAATTTTTTTATAGTTTTAAACATTGGAAAAGAATACTTTTCTTCATAATCACTCCTCCAAAGACCAGGTCCAAACAAGTATTTAGCTGTCACTTATATATGACTCCGAAAAGATGTTAAATGCTGACAGGGAAATTTTTTGAAGAAAACACCTACTGTTGTTGCAAAATCAAAGTACACCGCAACAGGTCCCCTTTAAAATTGTGCATGTTGTGGCTATATATAAATGCAGGTGATCCAAGTTTCCAAGTTTATTAGGGATTTGTTATCCTACCTATCATAAATACGTCTAAGCAGCTTAAAAATTTGAGCTAAGGGAGGGGGTATATACTTGGTCAGGACATAACAGTGATGGAAGAAGGGAAGAAATACAATGTTTCAAAGGACAGTAGGGTAGGATTGAACAAGAGATAGGATATCTGTGTTCAGTTTGTCTCCCTTGTCACCATTAAGTGGAATTGCAGGAGGAGAAGTTAGGTGTAAGCATCAGAAAAAAAGAGAAGTTTTGAGAGCTGCTTTGAATTTATCTAGGGATGTTTGTAGTCTCAGATGGGGAGGAATAAGGTTCCAAAGCTCAGGCCTCTGAACTGAAAAAGTTGTGCTGCAAGCGGTATCCGAGATAATTTTGCAGAAAGTGGGAATGAAGTGATTTTGGTCTGAGGATCTAAGGGCCCGAACAGGACAATAAGAAGTTAGGCATATGTAAAGGTACAGAGGTGATTCAGTGATGCGTATCTTGAAGACGAGCAGTAGTATGTTATTTGGTGAGAAATGTGAAGATAGTGAGCAGATTTGAGTAACGGGGTAATATGATCGAATTTCCAATGTACTGTGATTAGTTTTATGGAAGTTTTGTATGAGTTGGAATTTTTTACAGTCTTTCAATCTGATGCCCTTGTTAAGTGAGTTGCAATAGTCCAAGCGGCAAACGACCAGGGAATGAACAAAAATGTTTAGAACAGATGGTTCTAGAAAATTACAAAATTGAGCGGACGTCAGAGTTTGTAAATGGAACATTGGACAACAGAAGTAATCTAGGCTCTGAAAGAAAGGCTGGAATCAAGGGTAAGCCCTAGTACTTGAGTTGTGGATACTAATGGAACTATATTAATAATAATAATAACTTTATTTTTCTATACCACCATAGTCAAACTGACTTCTAGGCGGTTCACATAGAAAGAAGGCTGGACAATCAGCGAATTACACAATGTAAGAAGAAGGAAGTTACATAATAATTAGGGAAGCATAGGGAAGGAATACATGAGAGAAAGAAATTACATAATACATTGGGGTTATAAGGGGAAAGAATATCTGAGAGAGGTCATCTGATTAGGCAAGGAATTTGTCAAATAGAGCGGTTTTAATTGATTTTTGGAATGTGTTGTAGGTCTGTCTGGCTGGCTTTATTTATGTGGTTTCCCAGCCAGGATTGCTGTCTGTTTGCTTGGAACATGAAGGTTCTGTCTAGGAAGGATTTGTATTTGCAGCCTGTGATCTCTGGGTATGCAAAGATGTTTTGTATGTGTGGGGTTGTGCAGAGTGAAGTGTGTTTGCAGGTAGGAAGGTGCTAGGCCCCAGACTTGTTTGTAACAGATACATGCAAATTTGAACAGAATTTGCGCCTCCATAGGTAGCCAATGTAATTTTTTGTAATAGGGGCTAATGTGGTCTTTTTTCTTCAGTCCGAAGATCAAGCGATCTGCAGTGTTTTGCACTAATCTTAATTTTTGTACTGTTTTTTGGGGGATACCCAGGTAGGCGATGTTGCAGTAATCTAGGGTAGATAGGATCAGCGATTGCACCAGTAATCTAAAGGATGTTGTGTCAAAGTATTTTTTGATATTCCTTAGCTTCCACATCGTGTAAAAGCATTTCTTCACCAGTTATGGGGATTAGGATGGTTATATCATTTGCGTATATGTAGTGCTTTAGGTTTAGTTTTTGTAGTAGGTGACCTAAGGATGCGAGGTAGATGTTGAATAATGTGGGTAATAGAGGGGAGCCTTGAGGTACCCCTGAAGGGTTTTTCCATGAGTTGGAGTAATTTCCGTTGCTGGTTACTCGGTAGGATCTGTTTGTTAGGA
Organism: Geotrypetes seraphini; assembly: GCF_902459505.1. NCBI lineage: Eukaryota > Metazoa > Chordata > Amphibia > Gymnophiona > Dermophiidae > Geotrypetes > Geotrypetes seraphini. The sequence goes on along the minus strand of NC_047089.1, from coordinate 146,603,609 downwards.
ATTCTTGGAACGATTTCATTACCTTTCCCGAGATTCCTATTGCGTCAAGGCACAGTAGCATGATTTTGTGGTCTACTAGGTCGAACGCACCGCTAAGGTCTAGTTGCAGAATCAGTGCGCTTTTGCCTTTGCTGAAAAGATCATAGAGGTGGTTTAGTATGGAAGCTATGACAGTTTCTGTACTGTATCCTTTCCTGAAGCCTGATTGGTGTTCACTGAGAGTGTTAAATTTGTCTATGTAGTCTGTTAGTTGTAGGTTGACCAATCTTTCCTGTAGTAATAGGGTCTGTAATTGGTTGTTAGTGCTGTTGAGGATTTTTGATTTTTGGGGATAGGAGTAATCAGTATGTGCCCCATATCCTTCTTTAAGGTTCCGTTTGTAAGGGCAGTTGTTAACCAATTGAATAGTTCCATTTTGAATTCAGGGGGGGCAACTGTCATGAGTTTAGGGGAACATTCGTCGAGTAGGCAGTTAGATTTGGTATATTTGCTGAATAAACCTAGAAACTGGTGCCAGTTTGGGAATTCGAAGTGATCCCAATTCATGTCTGCTCTGGGAACCTGATCATGGGGTTCAAGGTATTGAAGTGTATTGGTTGTGGGTGTGGGAAGAGTAGTTCTTAGGTCAGTGATTTTATTTTTAAAAAAGTTAGCTAGGATTTGAGCGGATGGGGGGTTCTCATTGTCCTTTTTCAGGATTTGTGTTGTGTCTATTAACGTTTTTACCAGTTTGAATAATTCTCTATTGTTTATTTTTGTTGAACCAATTTTTTGTGCGTAGTGTATTGTGCGTTTTTCTTTGATCAGATTTTTTTATATTTTCATTTTTGGGTTCCAATTTGTCTTGTCTGTTTCATTGTTTGTTTTTTGCCAGATTCTTTCCAATTTTCTTAGTTCCTGTTTGTTGGTTAGTAGTTCTGAGTCAAACCATTCGTTTGGTGGTCTATCTTTCTTTCTGTATGTTTGGTATGGGGCTATTTGGTCTAGGAGGTCTTTGCTGAACTTTTCCCATCTTGTTGGGAATTCCTGTATTTCGTTGGTGGTGGGACGTAGCTCATAGTGAGCCCAGAATTCTGTTGGGTTTATGGTACCACGACTAGTTATTGTTTTTGTGTTTTTATTTTTGTGTTTCGGTTGTGAACTCTTTTTTTGCCAATGAAGGTTGAAATTGCCAATATAGTGGTCCAAGTTTCCAAGTTTATTAGTTTTTAATATCCCGATCATAAAACAAATATCTGACCGGTTAACAATAAAAATTTTAATATAGATTAGAAAGAAATAGTGGGGGTGTGTATAAATAATTAGGGAAAACATATATGACACTTACAGACAGACTAGACAGTGAGGGTAAGTTGGGAGGAGAAGAAAAGTTACATAATTGTTAGAGGAAAATGAGATAGAGGAATGGGAAAAAACATGAAGGATGAGGGTGCATGGAAAAAGTGATGCATACTGAAGAAAGTTGGTTTCTTAGAGTATCTGATAAATTAAGATTTATCGAAGGCATCTTGAAATAGATAAGTTTTAAGATGGATCTTGAATTTGGGTAGATGAAGTTCATCACGGATATATTGAGGGAGAGAATTCCATAAAGTGGGAGCTATTATAGCATAATTAGTTTTTCTGGTATAATAGGAGTCTTTTAAGGATGGAATGAAAAGAAGTTTTTGGTCAGTGGATCTTAAAGAACGGGGCGAGCTTTGAGGTATCTGGTCTGACCAGATGCATTTTTTCCAGGTCCCTGTGTAGTATTGTATTTTCGGATCAAGGATTTCTTTTTGAGAGAAAGTGACTATGTCTAGTTTGTGTCCCTTTTCATGGGTTATCTCTGTGTCTGGAATTGGAAAATCGAGTGACAATAGGAAGTTGGCAATTTCGGTTACTTCTGGCTTTCCCTTTTGTTCTAGGTGTATATTTATGTCCCCCAGGAGAAGATTGTATGATCCTTTTAGTGTGTTAACGGTTAGGAATTCGAAGAATTCATCTCTGGCATTTGACCATTTTTTGGGTGGGATGTAGAATAGGGTAGCAGTCAGTGATTCTTCTAGTTTGGCATTGGTGATTTTGCAGGTTAGTATTTCAAGGTTTTCTGATGTTTTGGAGTCTGTCTTAGTGTAGTTAAAGGGTTCTTTTAGTATGATCGCTAGGCCACCTCCTTTTTTCCAGCTTCTAGATAATGGGAGTATTTTGTATCCCTGTGGTAGAATTTCTTTCATGATGATGTCTGTGTCTGAGATCATCCATGTTTCTGTTAGAATAGGAAATCTGGCTTTGTTTGTGATATCCAGTCGTTTATTATGTGTGCTTTGTTTCTCACGGAGCGGGTATTTAGATAGTATCCAGTGATGTTTCCATAGTTGGTTGGGGTGGGAGTTTCAGAATATATTATCTTTTTTAGGTTTCCATTTTTGGTCTGGTTCTTGTGTGGTTTGCGGTTGGTGTTTATCACTGGGATTTGAAGTGGGCCTTGTTCTGGGTAGATTTTTAGTGGTTGGTGGGGGTTTGTTGCTTTGGATATTTTGGCTGGTCTGTGCCAGGTGGGATGGTTGTGAATGGGTTGATGGATTTGTCTTCATAGGCCCAGCATCTAGAGCAGATAAGGAACAGTATCCCTAGTAGTAGTTGGTGTTTGTTGAAAATTGCCATGTTGTGTGAGGTGCAGTGGGATGCAGGTTGTATCAGGTAGTAATTGGCAGTACAGGCTATACATGCGGTAGTAGGCTATGCATGCGGTAGCAATCTAAACATGTGGTGGTAGGCTAAACATGCAGTAAGCAGGCTATACATGCAGTCTGTATGCAGCTATATATATAGTCTATAGATATTGTACAGGCATTATATGCAGGCTATACTGTCTATACATGCAGGCTATACAGTCTATACAGGCTAACCATGCGATAACAGGCTATATATGCGATAATAGGTTGTACATGTAGGTTAGCCATGCGATAGCAGGTTATGCATGCGATAACAGGTTGTATATGCGATAGCAAGCTATACATGCGAAAACAGGTTATACTTGCAGGCTGTATTGTCCATACGGCTAACCATGCGATAGCAGGCTATACTTCGAAAAACAGGCCATACATGAAGGCTGTACTGACTATGTAGGCTAACCATGCTATAACAGGCTATGCATGCGATAATAGGTTGTACCTAGAGTTAAGTAGGATAGGGAAGGAGAGCTTAACATCGTAGTGTTTATAGAAGAGAAATAATTTGAATTTCCCTGCATTAAGAAGTAATCTGTTTTTTTGCAAGCCAGGTGTTCAATATAGTATTGATGGAACTAGTCTGTGCTTGGTTGATTAGATCTAGAGTGCTCAGAATCTGAATATCATCAGCGTAAATATGAGGTAAAATCAAGGAACTATGTAGATATTAAATAGTGTAGGTGTAAGAATGGATCCCTGTGGGACCTCTAAAGAAAGGGTAAAAGACAGCGTGTATGCATGATTTGAGAGGTAAGAGCAGAACCATTCCCATGCTATACCTTGTAGGCCAAGTTCTTGATGTCAGTGAAGTAGGACTGAGTGATCTACAAGGTTGAAGGCTGCAGATAAATCATGGGACAAGAGGATTATCGATTTAGACTGATCTAAATGGTAGTGAATGTATGTTGTGATGCCTAGCAGAGTAGTTTCGGTGTAAATGTTAGATTTTAATATGTACATGAATAAATCAAACATTTGTTTTGTTGAAAAAATCCTGTAATTGGGCATGAACTATGGTTTCTATTATTTTTGCTATGAAAGGGAGATTTGCTATTAGGCAGTAGTTGGTGCAATCAGCTAACAGCTTTACTAAAATTGCTTCTCATACCTGTATGCCCATTTATGGGTCATGCATTTGATATACCGCCTTTCTGTTTACATATTATACTGTATACCGGTACATTTACACTTATAGAGCAGCTTTTAAATATATAGTGACTAACCCTTCTAAAATGATCTCCATATTTAACCTGGATTACTCTCAGGTCTCTCCCCATGTCTCGGGTAAACAGCATCCCCCGGGTCAGTGATTCCCAGACTTTGTACTTTAGGGCTCAATTTTGGTAACACAAAATCATATGACCCACCTCAAAAAAAAATGTAAAATGTTCTGTGAAAAAGTATGCTCTCGTTTTATTTTAAGGCTCAAAAGGGGATATGATAGAGACTTACAAGATCACAAAGGACATAGAGAAAGTGGAGAGGGACAGATTCTTCAAACTTTCAACAACTACAAGAACGAGAGGGCATTCGGAAAAATTGAAAAGGGACAAATTCAGAAAAAAATTCTTCTTCACCCAATGGGTGGTGGACACCTGGAACGCGCTTCCAGAGGGAGTGATAGGACAAGGTACGGTATTAGAGTTCAAGAAGGGATTGGACAATTTTCTGAAGGAAAAGGGGATAGAAGGGTATAGATAGAGGGCTACTACACAGGTCCTGGACCTGATGGGCTGCCGCGTGAGCGGACTGCTGGGCATTATGGACCTCAGGTCTGACCAAGCAGAGGCACTGCTTATGTTCTTAAAAGCAAATGTAATAGTCATTTAAAATTAAACAGTCCTGCTGCCCTGCTTTATATATTTTATTAATCTTGATTGAAAAGCTACAATGGTGCTTTGTTTTATTAAACACCTGCAAGTCTTCCAAAACCCACTAGTATATTCAGACCCAACATGCAGAAGCCTAAGCACTAGGAATGGATTAAATATGAAATGAAACAGGAAAGAAGAAAGTTTCCAAATAGTACACATCTTGGGCAAGAGGTCTTTTAATCCCAGAGCCACATTGTTCATGCGGTCAGCCAGGTGCAGCTGCATTCAGACAAACCCAGGGCTTGCCAAACATATTGAACCTGGTATTACAGGAGCAAAGGTGGTAAAGAAAGTTACCAGTAACATGGCCTGCTCATGGAGCAACTGTTGCTGTAGAATTTCCAAATGTCTTTGCTCCTCTTCCAGCTGTCTTCGGATATACTCCTGATGGGATACAATTAGTTAACAATAAATTGGCAATCAAAAAGCTAACAGAGCTATCTGAATGAGAACTACACTAATGTTCATAGCTTCTAAAGAAAACATACTTTGGGATTTCATATCTTTGTAAGGAATTCAACAATTCACATTGACTGAGATGTACATAATGTACTTGAGAACTGAAAACAGACAAAAGTTGGACAAAAATAGGCTGATCCACAAGCAGTAGGGTATACATCATCTTTGCTAATTAAATACCTGATGTGGCTCAATTTCAGAGACCACCTGCATCAGGAGTATGTATTCATAATTCTCTAAACATATGCTCAAACTACCTCCCTTACAATGCTGAGCCTATGCCAATAAATAAGTAATAATTATATTAGTATTTATGGATCGCTAATATGCCCCAGAAGAAGTTCAATGTAATTTACAATTTAGAAGAGCCTAGCCATATATCCAGAGATTATATTATTTTATTAGGGTTCATGACACAGATAACTTGGTTTGTGTAGGCATATGATTCTGGCACATGGTTTGACAAGAAGACTGGCTATATCTGGTATTGTAGTCTTAATATTACAGATTCTGTATGGGTGTCACTTTCCCGGTTTGTAGAGAACTTAGTCATCTATCAAGATAGGAGTGGTGATTTGTGTCTTGTTTGGTTTCTGGTGGTCATAATCTGTTTTGTTTTGTTTTTGGGGGCAAGGAGGGCAGTAAGTTATTTTCCGAATAGGTAGGTTTTTAGGCCTTTACAAATGTTTTGGTAGGTGGGAGTGTTCCTCAATTGTGCTGGTAAAGGATTCCGACATTTTGCTGCCAAGCATGGGAAGGTTGTAGAGTGAATAGTTTTGTATTTGGTTTTTCTAGGATTTGGGAATCTTATTCTTATGTGATTGCTGATCAGGCTGTATTTATCTTTGGGTGGTATTTCAATTAAATTCAACATGAAGTCTGGTGTTTCGCCATGAAAGAATAAAAAGATCAGTCTATACAGTTTAAAAATACACCTTCCTTTGAAGGGGAGCCAGTGTAGCTTGACGTACAGGGGTGTCACTTCATCTTGCTGCTATATTTTGAATTGTTTGTAGTTTTTTCCATATATATTCTTTGCATCCTACATAAAGGACATTGCAATAATCTAGATGGGATAGTACCGGTGACTGAACCAAGACCTGAAAGTTTTCTTTGGTGAAACAATGCTGAATTTTTCTCAGTTTTCTCAATGTTGTGAATATTTTATTGGTTACTGTTCGTGTTTGCATCTCCCAGGATAGGTTCTTGTCAAATATAATCCCTAGGATTCTCAGTTTGGATTCTAGTTTCAGTGGGGTTTTATGCAGCGTTATTTGAGTGTCATCATTGGTGTTTCTGGGTGAGCTTATCAGTAAAAATTTGTTTTCTTTATTTAGTTTCAAACCTCCAAAGGTTCTTAGGAACAAGCGAAATTAGTAGCACAGTGTAGTGCCTTGCATTAAAGACACTAGGGTCACCAGCACCATTTTAAACTTGGTACCTGCAAGGGTAGGAGCAACTGGGGATCACTCCTGTTCAAATCCCTAGGGACCAGAGATACTTAAAAGAAGGCCCGGAAGGAGTAGCGGGAGCCTTATGACTTACAGAGGGATCTTGGGTTGGTAGGGGGCACTTCCAGGTGATGACAACTAGACAGTGGGCCATCAGTTCTGGGGAGGGCTTCAGGTTGGGGGGGGGAATGGCTGAAATGGGAGGCTCTCTGATGGGGGAAGGGGACACTTTGCAATAACTTGATCCAGCCCTTTAAGATGCAGCCCAGGATGGATAGAACACTGCTTATGAGGTTGATGACAAACAGCATTATTCATATACCGCAGGAGTCTGTAACCCATCTGTGCTACAGCTGGTTGTTGACTCCCATTGTAAATCAAGGTGCGATAAAAGCCTGACTTCACTCCTAAATGTCTTCTGCTTTTCAAAAGTGAAGAAAACAACCCAACTTTCATAGATTTATTGAAATTAGTTTAAAAGCACATTGACTTTGTTGCTGTTTGGTAGAGAATATAGGTTTCAGGCAGAAATACATCACATGTGCATGAACTTTGTTGACTAAAAATGTTGACTATAAAGTCCAGATCTGCTGGCAGTAAGAAAAATCTCTGTGCTCTTTACCATACTCCATAGCTGGAAATGCACACCTGTGTGGTGGTTTTATAAAATTACTGAATTAGAAAAACACCACCAATAACATAGTTCCAACCTGGTACATAGCAATATTTCAAGGAAGTTCAAATCCAACAATATGCTCCAGCAATATCAGTGAAATGAATCTGATTCACCTCTTTTCCTGTTTTCATGGGTTCTATTTTTAGGTTTTTTGTTTTTAACATTTGACAAGAAACAAAAACCCAATGTATAAGTAGGTTGATTAAGACTCTAGGTTCTAGCAATTCTAGTTGCCGTAGCACTTGACATTCAGTATCAAATCTTATTTTACCAAGGAGATAACCAATGCCCGAGATAGCCTAAAGGCAGAGGAGGGTATAGACAGAAGAGTGGAGTCAATCTTGCTTTTTGGCAGACACAGCACATGGTGATAAAAGAAATGTGGTCTCAGTAGGCAATTAGGTAGATTAGGTGGGCTAAGTGATCCTCATCTGTCAGAAGCTACTGCTTTCTATCCTGCTAAAGGTCTATAACAGTGTTTCTTAAACCTGATTATGCATGACAGAAATTTGCATGCCTGCTACCTACTTTACAGGCAAATCTCACTTATGCATATGTATATTCATTAGGGATATCTTGAAAACCCAACTGGCTGGGGCTCCCCCAGGATAGATTTAAGAACCACAGATGTACAATATTACCACATATATTGAGGCTGATATTCAAAAGCATTTGCAGTGGTAGTGGTTTTGACTTCTTTTTTTATGCCCTCCTGAGGCAAGTGGTGGAGAGGAAATCAGTGATGGAATTCCAAAAGGTGTGGCATAAACACAAAAGATCTCTAATTAGAACATGAATGGTATAAATTAAAGAACTAAGGCCAGTACTGGGCAGACTTGCACGGTATGTGTCCCACATATGGTGATTCGGTACACATTAGATGGGCTGGGGAGGGCATCAGTGGGAACTCCAGTAACTTGGAACATGAGGACATAACTGACCAGGCTTTACAGTAGCTATCTTGCAAATAATGAGATGGTTGGATAGGCTGGCGTGAGCTTGGACAGCAACTCCAGCAACTGGAACCTAAGACAGTACCATGTGGATTTTAGGGTCTATGGCTCAGAAATATCAATGAAAAAAAAGACAAGTTTATTTAATCATGAATTTATAATGTGTTTAATGGGCAAATAGGATGGATTGTTCAGGTCTTTATCTGCTGTCATTTACTAAGTTACTATGTAATAACCTGCAGTGCAAAACAACAAAAAGTGGAGGAACTGGAAAAAATATCCACATAAATCAAATAAAGTAATAAAATTCCAGTATAAATATGCACTGGTGGCAAATGCTTGATGCCTTAACCCCTGGTGAGTACTTAACTTCAAACAATTATAGCTAAATAGGTGAAAATGCTTCAGATGCTGCAAATGTTTGCTTTGCAGCATCTGAGGTGTTTTCCCCTATTTAGCTATAATTGTTTGAAGTTAAGTACTCACCAGGGGTTAAGGCATTGAGCATTTGCCACCAGTGCATATTTATACTGGAATTTTATTACTTTATTTGATTTATGTGGATAACCAGCAGTGCTACATAATTTTAGTAAAATAAAAATACAATAAAAAAATAGAATATAAAGTCAGCCCTATAAAAATATGATAGAATATAAAGTTAGCTCTATAAAAATATGATTTCACTTAACTTCATTATTTAACAATTTTTATTTTATTCCTGGGTAATAAGTGTTCTTTCTTAATTGCCTATGCCACAAAAGTATAGAAAATGATCATCAATCCCCTCAAACTTTGCTTTGTGACCAGGACATCGATATTCTGAAATTTACCTTTTTTGCAGAACATTCCAGATTGATTTCAAGCTGAGTAAACTTAAGAGGCCCTTTTACTAAGGCGCAAACATCTGGGAGATGCATTTTGCTATGTATATGGCCAATTTATCAAGACAAGAGGGGAAAAGTACTCCACAGAAGCATCTGCTAAGATGTGTGATACCTACAAGGCATAATTCGGCATGCCTGTTGGGGATCAAGACAAACCTTGGGCACCTCATTTCATATGCGAGCATTTTCAAAAATAACTCTGGAAGGTAAGACAATTTTGTTTCTCACAAGGATGGTAGTATTTTCTGTATAAAATTTCTTAGAATGTTTAATTTTAAAAAATATTTAAATTTTATAACCTTCAATGTTAATTGAAAATATATCATATATGAAATATGTTGCAAGAATCTCATACATTAATTAAAGATTAAATAAATTTATTGTTTTCATTACCACAATTTCAGTTTGACCTTCTACTGGATGGTAAAGAGAAGAAAAGAGAGCTATGATGTTTACCATCCCAAGAATTTGGAAGGAGCCCACTGACCACTCAAGCAACTGCTACTTCTCCATGGTGGACACTTCTAAACAACAAACTGGCAAGCATGCATCTGTAATAACATATCCAGGCATCCCTTTATCCATTGTCCCAGTACCACATTTCCCTAAATTCCCCAAACCTACTCCCCCAGAGAGAGAGCAGCAAGTCAGAGTGAAGGAGACATTGTAGAGCCAGTTTACAGTATCAGTGGTGCAGCTGATGAGAGAAACCCATACTATACAAACCAAAAAGATCTAAATAACTTGATCAGAGATCTTGGTTTCACCAAGACTAATGCTGAGCTTTTGACATTTAGGCTCAAGCAGTGGACCTTGTTAGATAAAAGCGTGCAAGTCACAGATCAGAGGAAGAGTCACCAAGCTTTTTCCACCTTCTTCACCCATTAAGATGGGCTCTGCTTCTGCCACAAGATGACCACTCTGTTTGAGGAAATGGGAATCACCTGTATCCCAAAAGAGTGGCATCTCTTCATTGACAGCTTTTCCAAGAGCATCAAAGCTGTGCTGCTTTCTAATCAGAAGTACCAGTCTCTTCCACTGGCTCACTAAGTGCACCTCAAAGGGGATAACAACAACATCAAGACCTTACTAGGCACCTTGAAGTTAAGATGAGTTTGGTTGGGAGATGTCAAAATGATGGCATTCCTAAAGTTTTCCTGCTATATCTGCCTTTGGGATAGCAGGGACACAAAAGCGCACTACCAAAGGAAGGACTGGCTACAATGGACAGAGTTCTCTGTGGGAAGAAATAATGTCAAATGGGAACCAGTGGTGGACTCCAGAAGGTGCTGGTGCCACCACTGCACATCAAATAGGGCCTAATTTGTCAGAGCTCTAGATAAGGTGCTGGCAGTCTTCAAGTATCTTAAAGACATCTTCCCTAATCTGTCTGAGACAAAAGATAAAGCTGATGATTTGTCAGACCACAGATAAAGAAGATCCTGAAGTGCAAGCAATTTCCCAAGAAGCTTACTAGGAAGGAGAAAGCAGCCTGGGACAGCTTTGTTACAGTGGTTGGGGGCTTCCTGGGCAATCACAAGGCCGAACACTACATGGAGTTGGTTGAGAATCTGGTGAAGAATTACAGTAAAATGTGCTGTAGGATGTCTCTCAAAGTTCATGTCCTTTGTGATCATCTTGAGACATTGAAGGAGAACATGGGAGCATACGTGAAGGAGCAAAGTGAGCGCTTCCATCAGCATATACTGGTCTTCAAATGCCATTACCAAGGATAATATAATGAGAACATGATGAAAGACTACATCTGGGGACTGATTTGTTAAAGTGACTTATAATATAATCACAAATCTCAAAAAACTCACTTCTAAATCTTCTGTGGTCATCTTTGTACAACTTCAATATAAATACATGTTAATTGTGATTCATATGTTGCTTTTAATGACTATGAGAATGAAAAGATGAAAATTCAGCATTTCCACATTTTAAATAGGTAAATGGAAAGATTTGACTATACTAGTCACAAAAGCAAAGTTTTATGGAAACAACAGACATTTTCTATACTTTTTAGGCATCAGCAATTAGGAAATTACACTTACTACCTAGGGACAAAATTTGTGTTACATAGCTTTTAAAGGGAATTAACTCAGCAACCACATTACTTCATCCACATATAACTTTGGCCTTCTCATTTTGCAAAAATTATACATGCAAAACAGGGGCAAGTTTTGGGGCAGAGCGAAGGCAGGGGCAAAAAAGCTTACATCTTTAACACAATTCAGCCTCTGAGAAAAATAAATTATTCAACCAAGTGGTGACAGGTAAATTGCAGGTCTTCATTTAAAAACATGTAACTATCTTTTTAATTTTGTTATGTGGATTTCAGCACTTGCACTTATATGGATGATGACACTAAAAATTAAAGTTGGATGGTAGCCACACCACTGCAACTGAACTTGTCATCTTTTGCACATTTCCACAAAGTCAGATAAAACCTTTGTCCAAGAAGAAGAGGAAGACAAAGACAAAAGCTATGTGGTTAAAATAATCCCAAATCCCATTAGGAGGTGAAAATCTAGTGCTTTAAAATTATAGATGAATAGTTTAAAGTTCTACAATTTTGGATGACAAACTGTATGGAAATGCCAAGATGAGGATTCCAATATAGAAGGAAACAAAAACAAAAAAGGATGAGCAGGGGAGTAGTTAATGGAAAACAAAACCCACTACCATGCGCAGAGGTTAATGTCAGCATTTTTTTTATTGATTTACTTACTTGTTCTCTTTCCCCCCTCCTTTTTTCTTCCTCTGCTCGCCTACGTTCTTCCTCTTCCTTACGTCTTCTTTCCATCTCCTCCATTCTTTTTTTCTCTTCTTGTTCTCTTCTCCTCTGCTCACGTTCTTGCTGTCGTCGAGCTTCTCGTTCCCGTCTTTGTTGCTAAAGCAAAATGCAATTAAAAATATACATGAAGTTTTATAACAGGAGCCTAAGACCAGGGCCAACACATGCAGAGAGTGCATTTGACCAATGAACCTTGCACTTAAACTGCTGACTCCCCTAACTTACACCTGCTCCATCAAACCCAACGTATTATCCATTCTTCTTCCTCTTTCTTTAGGACAGTATTGACAGAACATTTAATATGCATGAACATGGGTCAGCATGTCCTAATGCTGCATCCCTACCATTTGTTTTCAAATGTGCCTCCAGTACTAGCCTTAAGGGAAAAAAAAGGAAGAGGAAGAGCAATAAATAACCACAACATTGGTTTCAACCAACCTATCTGGCCAAATTCATTCATTCTTTCTTCAGCTGGTGGTCATGAGAATCCCTGCCTGCCATGCTGCTCCCTCCCACCAGTTCAAATGGCTATTTTTGCTGCCTTTCAAATTCTAGCACTCTAGGTACCTGTCTAAATTCACCAAGTGATAACATCAGCCCTGCCTGGATTTTTTTTTTTTTTTTTTTACCGAAACACTACAAAATTACTATGGGCCTCTTTTATCAAACCTGCACAGAAGTCCAATCAGTCCCTATGGGCTTCAGTGCATTTACCACACTGGCCCATGCTATTTGGCTTGATGAAAGAGGCTGTAGGGGTGATTCCTTCCTCACACCTAAGGTTAGGCCTCTCTCACTGATGTCAAGAAGCATGAACAATCTTTTGCAAGAAAAATCATCTTTGCTGTCTGCTGCCTGCCAGATGCATTCTGGGTAGGTTACAAGAACTATGTGTTTCTAGCCAAGGACATTTCACTATGGATACGTGCTCAGTTCCTGAAAAATCTGGAGGAGGTAGGAGCTGCTCTGCTGTTCTTATCTTCGGAAAGCACCTCTCAAGGCTTCGGGACAGAAAAGGCTATTGATTCAGGCTCTGTTTCTGGATTGGTCCTAATAGGTGTCATCTGACGAGAACTAAAGAGAAAGGTGTCTAATAATTACTAGTCTATGCTGGGATGTAAGGGAGCTTGGATCTTAGCATAGGTTTCTCTACATACACCTTCTAATAATTAAGAACTGATAAGTATCTCTTGTGACCTAGCTCTCGGATGAGAGTGAAAACAAAGAACTGCTTTTGAAACAGATCTATTTTCCATCACATAAGGAACTGTGGCTGACAGACTTTACAGCGTGCTCCAGTGAATATTGGACTCTTGCTGACCGGAAGAAATTCTACAACCTGCTACACTGAGGAAAACAGACGGATTCCATCTCCTCAATTCTGTTGAGGCCTGATCTGAGGGTGAGACAGGAATTATATTTTCTTATCAGCTGGGCTAGATAGAAATTCTATTAGTTTTTGGGAAAGGAGATGTTAAGTACTCTTGGTGATAAACTGTAATAGATTGCTGCTATAATCAGGACTTATTTTTATAAGGAATTACCGTATTTGCCGGCGTATAAGACGACTGGGCGTATAAGACGACCCCCTAACTTTTAGTTAAAATATAGAGTTTTGTTATATACTCGCCGTATAAGACTACCCCTTCTTCCGCACACCTTCTCTACCGCCCCGGGTGCAGCACAGCCGGCCAGGTCCCCTTACTTTTGTGGCACTTCCCCGACCGACCGATAACATCCCCGGTCCGACAAACCTCCCTGCCCTTAACCGCGAATCTAAATTACCTTCTTACAGCTGCTGTAAGAAGGTAATTTAGATTCGCGGCTACAGGGCAGGGAGGATTGTCAGACCCGGGCTGTTATCGGTCGGTCGGGGAAGTGCCACAAAAGTAAGGGAACCTGGCCGGCTGTGCTGCAACCGGGGCGGGGCGGCCGCCCCTCTCCCTTGGTAGCCACTCGAACCGCGAGGCTACTCTCCTTCTCCTTAACTGCCCTGCCTGCAGCACAGAGCCGAACGGAAGTCTTCCCGACATCAGCGCTGACGTCGGAGGGAGGGAGGGCTTTGTTTAAGCCCTCCCTCCCCTCCGACGTCAGCGCTGACGTCGGGAAGACTTCCGTTCGGCTCTGTGCTGCAAGCAGAGAAGGTAGGGAGAAGAAGAGCCGCGTACATCCAGAAGACTGAGCATCCAGCCCCGCAGGAGCCCTGCGACCCTCGGAGGCGTCCCCATGGGATCCCCGCGACCCTAGGGGGCGTCCCCACGGGATCCCCGCGACCCTAGGGGCATCCCCGTGCAGCTCTCTAAACAGTACCCGGCGTATAAGACGACCCCCGACTTTGGGGAGGATTTTAAGGTACTGAAAAGTTGTCTTATACGCCGGCAAATACGGTACCTAGTGTGTAAGAATTAGTTATATTTAAATTATTATGTAATAATTATGTGCTAAGAGATATATGTATACAGAGATATTGTGAACACATAATTAGTTATTATTTACTGCTGGCTTGTGATTTATATATTTTTATATCTATAATAAAATATTTCATATAGTTCTGTTCTCTGTCTTAGTATAAAATGGCAAAACAACGAATCCGTGGAGGTATTTATGGGTTGCCCTAGAAACTAGATATACACGACTTGTTTATGTAGCACTAATTTGTTATACCCATAAATCTACCTACAAGGCCCTATGTTTGGCCTTACTTCAGCCATGAAATGCTAGGCCCAAAACCAAGTATTCTTTTGCACACTTCTTAAAAACACAGCACGACCTATTGAAATAGTGTGAATTCTATATTTGTAAGTCCCCCATGTGAAATACCATTGCTTTGTAAGGAGCTATACATTGCCTACAAATTTTCACAGAAGTTTAAACTTACATAAACCTCAATATATGTGTGTAAAAGTCAATCATTACACAAACACTTTCTTAATTCTGCTATCTAAAAAAATTCAATTCAAACAGAATTAAAGTGGAAATTTCACAAATCAGGACAATATACATTTTCAATATGAAAGAATTATGCAAATATTCAAAAAGTAATTAAGAATAAAAAAACGAAATAAGTTGGAAGGCTGTGAAGCATTTTATTTTTTTACAACAGAAAGTGAAGCCTAAGGAAGAGAGTCATGATATGAAAGTAGGACAGAAATATCATGGAAATCAGAAATTCCCTGGAATCCCTTATCACTGAAAGGGTAGGGAATTCCAGAACTGCTTTCCAGCAATAGCAACCTAAATAGTAATTGAAATCAAGCTTACTATAGAATAGACCGAGAAAAGCAGAAGCCGAAACAATGGGAGATAAATGACTGGATTTAAGTAGCACCTGCAGTAGCACAAAGGAAGGGACAACTAGCCAGACTAAGTGGGTCTAATAGTCAACTCAATTTTTTTGCATTATAGTAGGTTATACATGCTTTTATTCTGCTCAGGAAAGCAGCTTAAAATGCTACAAAATATGACAAGAACTGCATACATGCTCCTTTATAAAAGTCCACTTATTGAAAAGCATTTAAAATGATGCTTTTACACAAAAAGTTGTTAAAAATATAGCACTTTGAAGAAATTAAAAAAAGAAAACCCACAACAATGAGCCAACACATTTAGTGAATTTTTTAAAACAGATTACCTAAAGTAGAAAGTGCAAGTAAACATCTTATTTTGGGGCTATTTATGAAGACAACAAAAGTACCTATACATTTCTCCTGCAATGTTGCTGCCAAGTTAAGAGAATTCTCTAATGTTTTCAATATGTAATTTATTATGTAATTCGCTTAGTATTTAATAAGCGAACTATCAAATTCAAATAAACTTGAAACTTGAATATATCACAGACAGAGACAGAAATGTGCTTTTAACATTCACGACGACCAAAAATCTCCCTTTCTGATTTCTCATTAAATCCTCCCTTTGGGGGAAGGATTCCATATTTTAGAAGACATGGGAGAAGCCACTGCTTGTCCTGGATCAGTAGCATGGAATGGGTTTTGGTCAGGTTCTAGTGACCTGGATTGATCACCGTGAGAACAGGCTGCTGGGCTTGATGGACCATTGGTCTGATCAACACAACTTCATGACTTCACCCAAACAATGCACTGAGACTCGTGAGAACTGGCAGCAGCCATTCAGGGAATGGCTCAGGGACGAGCAGGAGCACAAAAAGCTCACTCAATCCCAGTATACCACTGGGCCGCAAGAACTCGAGACAGCCATTCTGGAGGGGCTAAACATGGGGCAGAAGTGCGGAAAGCCTGCTCCTTCTTGGTACACTGCTAGACCACCAGGGATTCAAAAAGTTACGTGGAAGAAAGGCAAAAAAAATTGGTAAAGTCCGCCGGGACAGGAGACGGGAGGGCTCCCACCAGGTCATACAGCAGGCTCAGTCAGTGGAGGCCTGCAGGACATTGAGAGGGAGGACAGGGTACAGGACAGGGAGGTGGGACAGGGTGCAGAGCCTGGCAGGGAATGAAGGGAGCTGAGTGCAGAGCCTGGCAGGGGAGTGAGGAGGGGCAGGTCACAGATCAAGGCAGGGAACATGAATATTAAACACCCTCGCCTCTCCCCCCCCCCAGTCTTATATTCAAGTCAACCTTTTTTTCCTCCTTTTTTGGGGGAAAAAGGGTACCTTGTTGTATACTCAGATCAACTTATATTCGAGTATATATGGTAATATTGTAGCAGCCTATGAGAATCCTTGAAAAAGCCAGTATTCCTGGTGAAACGGGTCCATGTCTGGCCATGGCTGCCGTAACCACCAAGATAAGTATGGACTTGTTGATCGAGCATGTTATATCTATTCAAGCATGAAACAATTTTAAATTTTGCATGAAGTTAATTTCAGTATTATAAATGGAATAGTAGGCAGAGGTTTTTCAGGATTAAGAACATAAGAATTGCATAAAAATTAAACCTAAAAATTACTTGCAGTTAGTTTTCAAGGACCAATCGCATCAAAGAATGATGCTTGTCTGGACGGTTGTATCCTTACGCACACAGACACTAACATTAACAGACTCTTGCATATGTGACGTACATATAATCTATTCTAGTGTATATTTATGAAGGAAATTTTTTTAAAATAAAGTAAAATTCTGGAATCCCTCGTGGCACACCTGGAATCTCTTTGGGGCACACCACTGTGCCATGGCACACAGTTTGAGGGGCACTGATCTAAACCATTCCTACTCAACCCAACCAGGAAAAAGAATCTCTAAACCAATGAGAGAGATTCAACCTTTTTTTAACCAGGGGATTATAATTTGCTTGAAATAAATCTTCACACTTGGAGAATATTTGGATTCCATTTCAGAGAATTATGAACTCACCCAAAGAGAAAGTTTGCCTGCAGTTGGATCAGCTCATCCCCGAGTAGATTGATGTTCAAAGCTTCCATTTTATCTAGATTCATTCTAAAACTCAAGACTGCCCCATAGGTAGTTAACTGTGCAAGATTAAGAACTGAAGTAAAGAGCTGAGTCAAAGTAAGCAGTACATCATCAGCAAAAAGATATCTTCTGCTCATCCCTACACACCCTCAAACCTTTTTGTATCAGGGTTGCACAAATTTGTTGTGCCAGAAGATCCATCACCAAGGCAAATAACAATGGTGATAAAGGACAGCCTTGTTGAGTTCCTCTTTATAAAGCTGTGGTTCCCAACCCTGTCCTGAAGGACCACCAGCCAGTTGATTTTTCAGGACGGCCCCAATGAATATGCTCAAGAGAGATTACCATATAATGAAGGTGACGGGCATGTAAATCTGCTCCATGCATATTCATTAAGGCTATCATGAAAATCTGACGGGCTGGTGATCCTCCTTAGCATTTTTTTGCTACTTCAGCTTGTCTGCGGCGTTCTTTGCTCAAATGTTTAAAGACAATAGACTGTTTTCAGTCCAATTCTTTATATGTGAGTTTTCAAACCACTGGACCCCTGAGGAAGGCGTGTAAGTCCGGTTGGATTTTTATCACTGTATTTTTTTATCATTGTACTTTTTTAATTGAATTTTCATGTTTTTATATGCCAATAAATTATCTCCAGAATATCTGTATCCACAGTTTTTTGTTTTCATCGTGGATTATTGGGTCTCCCCATTTTTCTTTGTTGTAGTGATCCTCCAGGACAGTGCTAGGAATTACTATTCTAAAGAGAAAGCAGCCAAATAATTTCCATCATTTTTATTGCAGCCTTGGGGGCAGTATAATGTATAAGCTCGCTATCCACTGAATGTATCTTTCACCCAGACCTACTTTGTGCAGCATAGTCATCCAAGCCTAAAAGCATAGTGCAGGTCCCTTTCTTAGGTGCTGCCCAATAGAATAGATAGCCCTAACAAATCCAGTTTGGTCTGTATGAATCACCTGTGGGAGTAAAGTTGCCAGTCAATCTGCAAGCAATTTGGCCAGTATCATAACATTTAAACTCAGTAGAGATAGGACCCTATCCAGACAATAGGACCCACAAAGCATATTATCTGTACCCGACTTACATTAGATAGTAAAGCCAATCATTTTCATAGTCCTGGGCACCTGTTCCCCCTGATGTATACCATCAAACATCCTGATAAGCAATGGTATTAGCTGTAATGCAAATGATTTATAAATGCCAACTGAAAAGCCATCTAAACCCAGGGCTTTGTTCATGGGAAGATGCTTAATAATATCACAAATCGCCTGTGCTGTGAATCAGCTTCCAATTTAACCTGCACAGTAGCAGGTACTGTGGATACAGTCACTGTCTGTAGATAAGCTCCAATGGACTCATTAATTTGGAGATTTCCGACTATATAACTAGCTGTTATATAAATAGCCGTTTCCTTCTGCCTCTGCTTGAGTTCTCTCACCAACAACCTACTAGGTTTATTGCCAAATTCAAAGTGCATCTGTTGGACCTGCTGCATCCTGTGTGCAATAGCTTCCAATCTTAATTTATGCAGCTCCATTTTTCGCTAATTTAAGGTCTAAAATATTATCTCAGTGCACCCTCAGTTATGTTGGCTCTCCAGCTTGGTAATTTGTTCAAGAAGATACTCTCTTAAGCCAACCTGTTTCCTCTTACTGGCTCCCCATTTAATAAAGACCTCCCCCAACTGACCACCTTAAATCCCTCCCAAACTTCCCTATCCCACACCATATCATAATTTTAAGTGCTACAAAATGTCCTCTCTCACATCAAGTACCTGGGAATCCTTCAGTAGACTTTCAATCAGGTCCCATATAAAACTATACCTCGTATTGTTACACCCAACTGAAATGTGACCCCCACAAGAGCATGGCCTGATCAAGTTTGGTGTTCCATATCTGCATCCATCAAAACACTGAAATCAGCATAGGTTACCTAGTAACAAATTTATTTTTGAATAACCATGAGGTTTGCATCTCTTCAAAAACTGATGAAAAACAAACAAGGTTTTCAAAAAGCTTTTGTTGCATACAATTAAAGCCATTTCTTTATAACACTATTTTAGCCTACTTTCCAAAAAAGCAGTTCATGAGATCACTGCCCCTACCTTGTTTAGTGCCCTTTCCTCACTAAATTCTCAGACCAGAGCCATTCTGAATAGGATTGTTTTTTTTTATATTTTTGTACCATGAAGTATAGTTTGAAGTATATTTTTGTACCAGAAGTATAGTTTGTCTGATTTTTCATTATTGTCCAAGAATTTGACAAAAGTGTTACAAGTAGCACAAAATTAGGGAGAGTGTGGCGCAGTGGTTAAAGCTACAGCCTCAGTACCCTGAGGTTGTGGGTTCAAATCCACACTGCTCCTTGTGACCCATTGCCCCAGGTACATTAGCTAGATCATGAGCCCGCTGGGACAGACAAGGAAAAATGCTTGAGTACCTGAATAAATTAATGTAAACCATTCTGAGCTCCCTTGGGAGAACAGTATAGAAAATTGAATAAATAAAAAAATATAAATGCTTCTGTTAGTGTCATTACAGGATGCTCTAGATTTTTTCATGTTATGCCACTATTAAAAAAAGGCCCCTCCTCCGTCCCATAAAGGTTTTGATCTCATATCGGGGAGATTCATGTGTAACCTTCTCATCGGTCAAGGCTTAAATTTTTAATGGCTGATGCTCAATACTTTTATATTTATTTTGAACACTTTTTATACTTTAAAACGACTAATGAAGTTTATGTACTTATCTTCAAAAGTGTTGATGTACTTAGGCTGGTGGACCCGACATGTTTCGTTGCCGCTTCGTCAGGGATCCACTCTTGCCGTTAACCACCATCCCGCTTAGACTCTTAACATAGCATAGCCGCTAATACAGCTTCGTAAAAGGAGCCCTAAGTCATTTTAAAAGAGAGCTGAAAACCTTTCTTTCAACAGACATATGACCTAGATTGAGAATTAAGGTGGCTGGTTTGGTAGTGGGTTTACCAAGATTGTGTGTGTGATTTTGTTTTCTGCTTAGGATATTAAGATAATGCAGAATATATATATTTTAAAAATAAATATACATCTGGACCACAAACACGTGCATTCCAGAAACTAAGCTCCTTCAGTTTTGGATGAAACACAATTTCTTATTTGGTATTAATCTTCCTGCAATTAAGGTATTTTTACCAGTAGGGGGCAACAATGCTGTATTGTTTAGATCAGTGGTTCCCAACCCTGTCCTGGAGGAACACCAGGCCAATTGGGTTTTCAGGCTAGCCCTAATGAATATGCATGAAGCAAATTTGCATGCCTATCACTTCCATCATATGCAAATTTCTCTCATGCATATTCATTAGGGCTAGCCTGAAAACCCGATTGGCCTGGTGTTCCTCCAGGACAGGGTTGGGAATCACTGGTTTAGATATCCTGCTCATCATGTAACATTGCAAACTGTCATCACATCTGCTTAGTCTGGGTTTACACATTAAGAAAGTATAACTTTTATTTTTTTTAAGTGTGCTGTCTGCTTAATTTCCATCATTGCCCACCTTGCTTGTTTTAACTTAGCTTTTTTATAAATTTATGATTTTTAAAGAAAAAAAAAAGTTTCTGCAGTTTCTTTTTAGCTCCCACATTGGTCTCATTCGATAAACTGTCTAATTCTCACACTAGGTAATAAATCTATATTCTGATGGGTTCTCTTCAATAAAGTTTTAAAAATAGTTATTAACAGAAAATAAGGCACAAATCTCAAGCCTAGGATTCGCCCATTACATTTCCATATGGAACTTCTAGTCTTATTAATGATTCACAAGAAAATTCCACTCAAATGCACTTTCAGCCGTTAAAGTAACCAGCACCAGATGGTTTTGCAATTTGTACTACATATAAGTGGCAGCCTGAACTAGAAAAATATTAGAGAAAATTATGAGAGAGGGGGCCAAAATTCTTGATCTCAGAAGCAGATACACTAGAACATGAGTTCTAAATTTAACACTGGAAAGTAGAATCTATTACAAACAGAATTTGTATCGACATTATCAAAAACAGGTAACTACTACTAAACACTAGTGATGTGAAGAGAAGTTTTCATTTTATTTTTTGGTATGACTGGGCTTTTCTCCATTTTTAGACTCTGATTCATTCCACATGCTCATTTAATTTTTTTTTTAAAGTATGCACATTAGAACTGTTAGTGCATGTTAATTGACTTAGGGGTCCTTTTACTAAGGCACGCTAAATATTAGCGTGCGTTAACCACTAACGCATCCATTATATTCTATGGACGTGTTAGCATTTAGCGCACGCTAAATCGGCTAGCGCGCCTTAGTAAAGAGGAGGTTAAAGTGTGTTAATTCATAGAATAGCATGCCACTAAATTGATTTAAGGTATACGACCAAAAGTCTGGAAATGGTTTTACACTCCTTTGTCTTTTAAAACTGTGGTTTTGTTTTGTTTTTACATTACATAGTGATCAGATTCAAAAAAGTCTCATCTCCAATATTTTTCACCAAGTAATGCAAGTTTTGTCCTGTCACACCTAGACAGATCCAATACTCTGTACAAGATGTTGATGGGTGACCTTTCTTCTGAATTTAAACCTTTTTTACCCACTCATAAATCTTTCACTGATTCATAGTGCTATGTCCCATACTGAGTTAATATCTGACTGTGAATTTCTATAGATTTCATTCCCTCTGCCCAAAGAAAGTGCACTACTGCATGTTGTTCTTTGATAGTATATTCTTGCAGTGGATCATCCATGTTTCTGACCTCGTGGCTGCCACACAACTAAAGGCCGAGCACTGCATTGTGCCTGCCCTCTATAGTTTACATTTTTTGTGAAGTTCCATTTTATATTCCCTTTTATGTATTAGTCCACTTCTGGTTTTTAGTCCTTTGAGTAGTTTTGATGTTTGTTTCATTTGCTCTGGGTTGTTTTGTAATTTATTTATTTTTTTTAATCTATTGATTTTCAAAACTTATAAATAGTGCAACAATTATACATTCAAAAATATCAAATAACAGCACTTATATTCTTGCAAACAACTGAAACAAATTACCCTATCCCCTTTTCCCTCCCTCCCACCTGAATGTGTGTAAACTAAGGGCTCCTTTTACTAAGCTGCACTAGCGGTTTTAGCGCACGCTACACTGCCTCCATAGAGCTGGCATTAGTATTTTCCACGTAGCGCAGGGGTTAGCGCACTCTAATCTTCAGCGTGCACTAAAAACGCTAGCGCACCTTAGTAAAAGAAGCCCTAAGTGAATTTAGGAACTAAGGATTTAATCATTCTGCTGCTTGACAAATGCCTCCAATGGACTCCAAATCTCTTTGAACCTCTTACTAATTTCAGATTGTTCTGCTATCATCCTTTCATATCTAAGTGTTTCCCACCAAAAATAAAAATTCAACCTATCACAATTTTTCCAATTTCTAGTTAAATTGCATGGCCACCCCAGTCATAATAAGAATAAGTCTATTTTGATATTTGTCAGTTGGACTATTAAGTTTCAACAATGTCCCAAATAAAACCGCATCATACGACAATGGAATAGAGACACCTAATACCATATTAATTTTGCCCCAAATTGACTTCCAAAAATTAAGTATCAACGGACAATAAAATATAAGATGATCCAGTGTCCCTACTTGAAGTTGACAGTGCCAGCATCTATTAGACTTGGAAGTATCCACTTGTAAACGAACAGGGGTCCAAAATATTCTATATAACAAATAGAACCAAGTTTGTCTCATAGATGCTGACGCTGTACATCTTATTCTCCAAGTCCAAATACATGGCCATTGCGTAGCAGAAATATTCTGCTTTGTTTCGATGCTCCAAATGTCTCTTAAACTTGTTTTAGGAGGTTTTTTCCAAAATATTCAGAAACTAATTTATACCACTTGGCGGCTTAATGCCCTTGAAAATCTATCTGGAAACATAGACCCAGCAAACTATACTGATTTTTAAAATTGTGCCAGTCAGGGAACCCTTTCTGAATGGCCTGTTTCAACTGCAACCATTTATAACCTTGAGATTTTGTCATATCAAATGATTGTTGTAACTGTAATAAAGTTACCATTTTTCATTCAAAATTACATCATTCCATTCAAAATTACATCATTCAATGCCTGCCTGCAACCAATGTTTCCAGAGGATTTTAGTCTTGCCGATTTGAATCTTGGAGTTCAACCATAGGGATTGACATGTGGTTTGCTGTATCGGAATAGGCGTTAAAGCATCAATAAATTTTAACGTAATCCAAGTTGAATGAAAAATAATGTTGCCCTTGTATATGCTAGGAAGCTTGATACTCAATATATGGCTAAGATGAAGTGGGGCCATAAAATGACTTTCCAGAATCAACCAAGCTAGCAGATTCTCCATGAGTTCAGGAAGGATCCAATATATACCCTGACGCAAAATAAAAGCTTGATAATGTCTGTAAAAATTTGGAAAATTTACCCCTTCCATTGATTGAGATTTTTGCAAAGATACTAAGGCTATTCTAAGAGTTTTACCAAGCCAAAGAAATTTTGAAAGAATCCCATTTATTTTTTTATATAAAACGATAACTGAAAATAGATTGGTAACATACTCATTTGGTAACAAACTATAGGCGAGATCAATATTTGATGGTCTGGACTCTCCCCCACCAAGAAAGATGGGTTCCAATGCTCACACATTTCTTTGACTTTCAATAATAGGGATTTTTAATTTACTGTAATAGTGTTTTCCAATGTCCTTTGAATCATTATACCTAAGTATTTTATTCCCTCTTCCTTCCAAAGGAAAGGGAATGGATCAAATATTCCTTTTACACAGTGTACATTCAAAGGAAGAACATCTGATTTACTCCAATTTATTTTATATCCAGAAAATTTATCAAAACGATCAATCAATTCCAGTAAATGAGGGATGGTCGATTCAGGATTCTTCAAATGAAGCAATATATCATCAGCGTAAGCCGAAACTTTATAATCTCGACCTGCATATGGAATTCCCTGTATCTCCTTTGCCTGCTGAATAGCCAACAACAAGGGTTCCAAAACAATATCAAAAGCAAAGGAGATAAGGGACATCCTTGTCTAACTCCCCTCTTTAAACAAAAATGCTCCGAGAATGTATTAATATATAATCTGGCTGAGGGGGAACTATACAAGGCTTTAATCATTTGAATAAATCCACAGCCTATCCCAAACCAATCCATTGCTTGGTACATAAAAGCCCATTTCTACTTGATCAAAGGCCTTCTCAGCATCCAAGGAGATTGAGAAGGCCGGATCCTCTATTGTTTTTGCTAAATTAAGCATATGAAGTGCTAATCTAGTATTATTTGAGGAATGTCTTTGAACAAGAAAACCCGTTTGGTGCATTCCAATAATATAAGGGAGAGCTTTAGCTAACCTCAGCCAATAATTCAGCCAAGATTTTTCCATCCACATTAATTAAAGAAATAGGCCTATAGTTTGAAACCAACATGGGATCTCTGTTTGGCTTTGGCAAAACAATAGTAAGAGTTTCTGCCATAGCACCTAATATCTGA
Organism: Geotrypetes seraphini; assembly: GCF_902459505.1. Classification (NCBI taxonomy): domain Eukaryota; kingdom Metazoa; phylum Chordata; class Amphibia; order Gymnophiona; family Dermophiidae; genus Geotrypetes; species Geotrypetes seraphini. The sequence continues at coordinate 146,578,854 of NC_047089.1, read as the reverse complement.
CCTTTTGTCAGTTGTGACTGATACAATTGGAAAAGATGAGGTAACAGTATACTTTGAAAATATTTGAAAAACTCTACTGTAATACCCGGAGCGGATCCTGCTTTAAGAGACTTCAATTCTGATTGGAGTTCTAAAAAAGATATAGGCGCCTCAAGATTTTCTTTTTCATGCTCTGGAATTTTGGGCCCACAAATTGAATTAAAAAAATCTATACCTTCATTTTCTTTATTTGAATATTGCTAAGAGTATAACGCTTTATAATAAATTGGTTTAAAACATCAGTTATGTGGGTGTCAACCTTGCCTTTTTCATCTTTAATGGCTGCAATCTTTTCTCTTCTCTTTTTAGCTTTAAGATAGTTAGCCAATACTTCCTGCTTTATTTGAGTTTCCATAATACACTGCCTGCTGACGAAACAAATCTTTCCTAGCCAATTATGAGCAAATCTCATTATACTTATATTTATCCTTCATTAGGGCAGTTAAAATTTCTGGATTCTATTTTAAAGCCAATTTTAATTCTAAGTCAGAGATTTTTTCCAAAATAGAAAATTCCATTCTAAGAAACTTCTTAACATGTGCCAAATAGGATATAATCTGTCCTTTTAAGGTTGCCTTAAAAGCATCCCATATAGTTTCCAAAGGGATCTCCTCCAAGGCATTGTGTTGAAAAACCTCCTTTACTTTTATTTGAATTTCCTCTAAAAAGTTTGAGTCTGCAAGCAGTGTATTACTGAATCTCCAAACAGGTCTCTGGGAATCCTCTTTAGTGAAATGATATTCAATCCAAATTCCCGCATGATCTGTCAAAATGATAGGATCTATGTTAGCTTTTGTGACCTGTTGAATTAAATTATCTGAAACAAAAAAATAATCAATTCTTGAAAATGATCTATGGACTAGGGAACAAAATCTAAATTCCCGAGTATTAAAATTGAAAATCCGCCAAATATTTTTTAAACCACAATTGTTCATGAGATTATCAAGACCTAAAGATTTCAATTATCTACTTGGTTGTTTATCCATAATTGGATCTATTACAGCATTAAAGTCTCCAGCTACGATTAAATTAGGCGAGTGAAAGAATTACTTATTGGAGTTTCTTAAAGAATTCCGCCTGATTTGTATTTGTTGCCTAAATATTGAAAAGCGTCAGGGTATCATTTCCTGAAGTCATATTAACATAAAGCCATCTACCCATTGGATCAGCCCAAAAGTTATCAAACTTAGCAGATATCGTCTTATTAATTAGGATTGCCTCACCTGCCTTTTTCCCTATTGCTGGAGCAAAAACAACAACAATGTTTTATCCACCTTCTAACTTAGCCGCATCATTCGCTGACAAATGGGTCTCTTGAATAAAATATGTCAGCTTGTTGTTTTTTCAAAAAATTAAGAATCTTTTTTTTCTTGATGGAATGATCGAGTCCATTAACATTCAATGAATATAATTTTAAAGCTATTTTGTTTGATAGAGATATACTAGAGAGTAGAAACCTAATATCATGCTCACCAAAATTAAAATTAATCCATCCGCACACATCCAGGATCCCAATCTAAAACTACTCCCATTCCCTCTCATATCCCATCTCTTAAAATAACACAAACATACAGACTGGCAATTACTATCTTCCCCTAAGAACCATAAATTCTTCCCCAAATTAACCCTCCATGTTCTAATGAATACTAATAAAATTGAATTTTAATTCCCTAATAATTTGTAATTACCATACAATATAATTAAATATAAGTTATTAACTCATCTAGATATTTAATTAAACATTATGCATTATATCTTTCAAGAGAAACAAAGAGAAATATTACCATTCTAAGAAAGGAATATTACCAGGAATTTAACAAAATATAAAATATAATAAATTCATTGAGAACATTACTCTATTTTTTTGAAGAACTTTTGAGTGTAATTCTGAAAAACCAAGAAGGAATATTATTGGTGGGAGGGGATTTCAATTTGGTTCTAGATCCTCGCTGGGACTCTATGAGCAACAAAGGGGATAGAACTAAAAAAGATAGGAAACATGTTAAAAAATTCATGGAAGTATTAAATTTATTAGATGAAAGGCGGAACTTACACACATTAGGAAGAGATTACACTTATTATTCTTCCCCACATAAAGTTTACTCCCATATTGATTTGATTTGCTTGGACAAGATTTTGGGAGGTAAATTAATAGATGCAAAAATAGAGGAAACTAATTGGGCAGACCATGCCCCAATATGGGTGGATTTAATATGGAGACACTCTAAGTTAGAGACACAGTATTGGAAACTAAATGATACTCTATTAAAAGACCCTAAGGTGGTTCAGAGGATAAAGCATTATATTAGAAATTTTCTAGACAATAATAATGTTGACCATTACTCACCATTACGATTTGGGAATCTTTAAAAACTGTTTTAAGGGGAGAGTTGATCTCTAGAGCCTATTATAAGAAAAAGACTAGAGAAAGGGAGGAAAAAAAATTAAGAGAAACACTGATAAGACTGTTAATTCAACATAAGAAGAGTGAGGGGGGGGAACCAGCTTAGGACTCAAATAAAAGAAATTTTTACGGCACTGGGGAAAATGGAAGATGAAGCTGTTCAATTTAATCTAAACCACCTCAGACTTAAACATTATGAATCTGGGAACCGGGCAGGGAAATTACTAGCGCACCGTATTAAGGTACAACAACTTCAAGGTAACATTATGAGTTTATGATCTAAACAAGGAGATATAATGATGAAAGAAAAAGATATATAGGATAGGTTTGTGGAATTCTATAAGGAACTATATATATCAGAATATCAGGGAAAAGATGCTTTATTGACACAATACCTATCTCAACTAGAGATGAATTAATTGTAAGAATCAGAGATTCAAAGATTAGATAAGGATATAACAGGATGAAATACGGGAAGTAATACCGGTACATCGTATTAAGATAAGTAAATCACCAGGAATGAATGGATTTACGGGTCTATTTTATAAAAAGTTTATATCCTTTGTAACCCCTCTTTTGGCTAGATTGTTTAATAATTTAAAGAATAGGGAACAATTACTGTACTATATTTTATGAGACTAGCAGGAATTACAATTCTACCTAAACCGGGGAAAGACAATACAATGTGCTCTACTTATAGACCTATCTCGTTATTGGGAATAGATACAAACATTATGGCTAGAATTCTTGCTGATAGATTGTCACAAATTATGCCATCACTTATCTACCCGGACCAAGTGGGTTTTATCAGTGGGAGACAGGCGGCTGATAGGATAAGGAAGGTCTTAGACCTGGTTTGGAGGGCTAAAAAAGAAGGATCAGAATGGGTGGCAGTCTCAGTCAATGCTGAGAAAGCATTCAGAGTTGAATGGAAATTTATGGAAGCAGTTTTGGGATGTATGAGATTTGGAAAAAGATACGTAGACTGGATAGTTCACTAGCATGTGTTAAAATAAATGGGCTTTATTCCTCCACATTCGAACTTCAGAGAGGGACAAGACAGGGGTGCCAGTTATCTCCCTTGATTTTTGCATTGATTATCGAGCCCTTGGCACAGAAAATTAGACAATCTCAACAGATTAAAGGCATGAGGGTGGCTGGTGAAGAATAAAAATTATCTCTGTTTGCTGATGATATTAGGGCTATTATTGAAGCATCAGCGATGTCTTTGAATGCCCTAAAAATTGCTATGGGTGAATATGGCCAACTGTTAGGATTTAAGGCTAATCTATCTAAGACAGAAGTGATGAATATATCAGCATCTACAGAAAAGATCAAGGAATTGCAGAAATCAGTGCCTTTGAGATAGGTAAAGGGACTTATTCGCTATTTAGGAATAATAATGAGAGCAGATTGGACACTTTTGTTCCAGCGGAATTATACACCATTGGTAATGGATATTCAGAAGAATTTGGAAAAGTGGAATAAGATGTTGATTTCATGGTTAGGACGTATAGAGGTGTTTAAGATGATGATCCCCCCTAGGTAAGTTGGGGGAGGGTACATACTTATATCCCAGAGCAGTAAGAAACCACCCTGAGGAGGCAAGTGGCATTCACACTACAAAGTCTAAGGTAAGTACCAAGGATACCCACAACATTTCAGGGAGAAAGATCACTGATAATTTAGGAGCCACACTAACTCACAAGGGAATCTCTTCACAGATATGGAGGGCTATGTATGTTAATGCACACAGCTTGGGAAATAAAATTCTAGAATTAGAGACTGAGATAACAAATGCCGATCTTGACGTGATAGCGATATCCGAAACCTGGTTCACGGAATCGCATGGGTGGGATATGGTTATACCAGGGTACAACCTACTTCGTTGCGACCGAGTGGGTAAATTGGGAGGAGGAGTAGCGCTATACACTAAGGAAAGCATCAAAACCACCAGAATCACAGATATTAGATACACCGGGGAATCCCTCTGGGTGAACCTGGCCAGAGGGAAAGAAAAATGCCTATACCTTGGTGTGATATATAGACCTCCCAGGCAACAGGAGGACAAAGACATGGAATTAATTGAGGACATAGAGAACATCATGCTGCGCGGAGACTTAGTAATGCTAGGAGACTTCAACATGCCAGATGCAGATTGGAACACACTCTCCGCGACTACGGGTAGCAGCAAAAGAATATTAAACTCCATAAAGGGGGCACGTCTCAAGCAAATGGTGTTGGAGCCCACCAGGGATCAGGCATTACTAGACCTGGTCCTCACCAACGGAGATAGCGTCACGGAAGTCTCAGTAGGAGACACACTGGCCTCCAGCGACCATAATATGGTATGGCTCAACCTTAAGAAAGGTTTCCCTAAGACAAACACAGCAACAAGGGTTCTCAACTTTAGAGGTACAGACTTCAGCAGCATGGGAGATTTTGTCCATCAGGAGCTATATAAACAAGCAAAATCTGACAATGTGGAGGGTATGTGGTCGTCTCTGAAATCCATACTACACGAAGCAACAGACCGATACATAAAGACAGTAAGTAAACGCAGGAGAAACAAAAGACCCCAATGGTTCAGTAAAGAAATTTCAGACCTAGTTAAACAGAAAAAAGACGCATTTATCACCTACAAACATCTAGGCAGAGAGGGGGCAAAAGAGTACTATCTAGACAGATCTAAAGCTGTCAAAACGGCAGTCAGAGAGTCCAAACTCCAAATGGAGGAAGAGTTAGCACGGAAAATTAAGAAAGGGGATAAATCTTTCTTCAGCTATATTAGTGACAGGAAAAGAAACAAAGATGGGATAGTACGCCTGAAGCAATCGGACGGTAACTTTGCGGAATCAGATTCTGAGAAGGCAGAACTACTAAACCAATACTTCTGTTCAGTATTCACCCGAGAAGCGCCGGGAGTTGGTCCACAGCTGCAGACGGGAGATAACCAGAAAGACCCGTTTCAAGATTTTGAATTTACGCCCAGTAGCGTCTACGACGAACTATCAAGACTCAAAGTAAACAAAGCCATGGGACCAGATAACCTACATCCCAGAATGCTAAGGGAGTTAAGGGAAGTCCTGGCAGAACCATTATCTGTTCTTTTCAATCTTTCCCTAAGCACAGGAAGGGTCCCCTTGGACTGGAAAACCGCCAACGTAATCCCACTCCACAAAAAGGGCTGCAGGACAGAGACAGCAAACTACAGACCAGTGAGTCTCACGTCTATAGTGTGTAAACTCATGGAAACACTGATCAAACAGAATATTGACACACTCCTAGACGAAGAAAAACTACGTGATCCACACCAACATGGGTTCACCCGGGGTAGATCCTGCCAATCTAATCTGATTAGCTTTTTTGACTGGGTTACTAGACAACTGGATGCTGGAGAGTCACTGGACGTAGTGTATTTGGACTTCAGTAAAGCATTTGATAGCGTCCCTCATCGAAGATTACTGAACAAGCTAAAATCGATAGGATTAGGAGACACTCTAACTACATGGGTTGGGGATTGGCTGAGCGGCAGACATCAAAGGGTAGTGGTGAACGGTACCCCATCTGAAGCATCGGACGTGATAAGTGGAGTGCCGCAGGGCTCGGTCCTGGGTCCGATTCTATTCAACTTATTCATAAGAGATATGACGCAAGGACTTAGGGAAAAGGTATCGCTGTTCGCCGACGACGCCAAACTTTGCAACATAGTAGGCAGAAGCTTATTACCTGATAATATGACACACGATCTACTGCTGCTGGAACAATGGTCAACTACTTGGCAGCTTGGCTTCAATGCTAAAAAATGCAAGGTAATGCACCTGGGAAAGAGAAACCCGCGTAGAACTTATGTACTAAATGGTGAAACCTTGGTTAGGACCACAGCGGAACGCGATCTAGGAGTGATCATTAGCGAGGACATGAAGGTTGCCAATCAAGTGGAGAAGGCTTCCTCCAGAGCAAGACAAATGATGGGGTGTATCCGCAGAGGTTTCGTCAGCAGGAGACCTGAAGTTATGATGCCGTTGTACAGAGCCATGGTGAGGCCTCACTTAGAGTACTGCGTTCAGTTTTGGAGACCTCACTACCGAAAGGACGTGCTGAGAATCGAGTCGGTACAGCGAACAGCCACCAGGATGGTCTTGGGGCTCAAGGATCTCACGTATGAAGAAAGACTAGAGAAATTGCGGATGTACTCACTTGAGGAAAGAAGGGAACGGGGAGATATGATTGAAACGTATAAGTATATCACGGGGCACATCGAGTCAGAAGATGATATCTTCCGGCTCATGGGACCCTCGACCACCAGAGGGCATCCGCTAAAAATCAGGGGAGGGAAGTTTCATGGCGACTTCAGGAAGTATTTCTTCACCGAGAGAGTTGTGGATCATTGGAACAGACTCCCACTCCAGGTGATAAAGGCCAGCAGCGTGATGGATTTTAAGAGAAAATGGGATACTCACGTGGGATCTTTAAGGGAGTAAACTCAGGGGGGGAGGATACTTGGAATGGGCAGACTTGGTGGGCTATAGCCCTTTTCTGCCGCTTTTTTCTATGTTTCTATGTTTCTATCCTTCCTAGATTTTTGTACTTATTCCAAGTATTACCGATAGAAATTCCAAAATTGTATTTTCAAAAGTGAAATAGCATGACAATGAGATTCATTTGGGGAGGAAAGCGTCCAAGGGTGGGAAGATATGCAATGCTTAAGTCTAAGGCGGAAGGAGGACTAGGTATACCTTCTTTAGAGAATTATTATAGAGCGGACCAATTAAGAGCGATAGTTGAATGGCATTCGAATCCACTTAAATTATGGGTAAGGGTTGAACAGGGAATGTTAGATGGGATAGATAGAGGGTATTAAAGATTTGAAATATTTACCACGGAGAGATAAAGAAATGATGAATATAAGTAACCTCTATAGTAGATGTTCAATGGGAATGTGGAAAAATGTGAGGCTGCTTGATGAAAACGCGGCTGCTTGCACGGCTGGTTCGGCCTCAGGCTGGAGAAACACGCTAGTTCCTGTCTGTGCGCCGTTCGTTGAGGCACAGGCTGGTTAGGGTGTGTGTGGGGGAGAGCAATTGGCGCATATGCACATGAGAACGGAAGCCAATAGAGAAACCGCCGCAGGGTCCTACTGCGCATTCGGCGCCACGGAAGCACGGATCACGGAGTCAGGGATTACGGCATTTTAAGTGTGCATGCGCGCTTAGGGTTTTTTATATGATAGATTTTAAATACGACAATGTATGACAATAAAACAGTTTTTTAAATACAATAATTTTTTTTTTAAACAAGGATGCATAACAATAATACAGTATTACAAAACAAAACTTAAAAAAAAAAAACCACACCACAACAGCTGCATACAATCGAAACACAATAGGGTCAATTAGAGTTATAATTAAAAACTTCTCAAAATTTATCTGGAGGGGCCTACGTTCTAGTTAAACTAGCAATATTATTTTGTTTGATTGCTATTATTTCCTCATACTTCCACCTCAAGCTCCTCGTCCGCCTGCCATGAGTCTCGGCTTTTCTCTTCCTGGTGGCCCCCGCCGTCCAGTCTTCATCCGCTGCCTCCCCTGCGCACGCATGACTGACGCTGATGCTCTCAGGCATTGGTGAGTGACGGCAGTAACCGAGTGAGTCCAGGGCAGAAGTTGTGCACGGCCGCCCCGAGATTTCTCCTAGGGCATGCTGCTCAGAGAAAGGGACAGCTAGACTATGAAGGCGGCAGGCATGCTGTAGAACAGCACATGGGCTGCTGGACTGTGGATCCCCAAGCCCACTCCTTCCTTCTGTGCTGGATAGGAGAAAGATGCTGGAGACCCATGAGAGAGTCATACTGAGGGAGTTGAGGGGTGGGAAGCAACAGTGCAATATATTAATCCCCGGGGGGGGGGGGGCAGGGGACATAAGAGATGGTGGGCATAGAAGAAGAAGGGATCGAGACACAGAGCGGCAATGCTGATCAGTGGGGGAGAGGGAGGGACAGGGAGAAAGAGGATGAATTGCAGGACAGGAAAGACACATACACAGAAGGAAAATGCTGAATATGAGGGCAGATGTAGAAATAGGAGGAAGGAAAGAAACAGGATATAGAAGGGAGATGTTTGTTATACAGGACAGATAAGGATGCAGGAGGAAGATGGTGGACATGGAGAGAGAAGAAATGCGAGATGGACAGATGTTACTAAAAAGACAAGAAAAAATAATGCTATGGCAGCTGCTTTCATGGAGTGTCTGTTGTGTTTGTTTATGGTCATTTACCCTAAATCAGTTGTTATATAGTAATCACATGGCCCACAATATCTGACTGAATGTGTATCCCCCCATATTGCGCTCCAGAAGAGTTAAGGCTGCAAACTGTGAGGTTGGGGTGTCCTAGCATCCAGACGGCTTTTCAAAACCCCGCATTTTGTCCGGGTTTTGAAAAGCTTCCGGCTAGGAGCGATGTCGATACAGCACTGGTCCTGCCACTAGGCCTGCCTGCCCTGTGCCCTTTCCATGCTTGCCCTGTGCCCTGCCGCGGCCTATCACTAGACCATCATAGGGGGGACAGGGTACAGAGCCTGGCAGAGAGGGGTGACAGGAAGCAAAGCCTGGCAAGTAGTGTAGGGTTGGGTGCATAGTCTGGCAGGGAGAATTTGGTTCAGAATGGTTTTTTTCTTGTTTTCCTCCTCTAAATTTGGGTGCGTCTTATGGTCAGGTGCATCTTATGGAGTGAAAAATACGGTAAAATAGGTGGATTGACATATAGATGCCAAAATAGTGGGCCTAGCTGAATAAGTCCAAAATAATTTCCAATCCACCTCCCCTGGGTTTAAATTTAGGTCTATCAAGAATTATATAGGATGCAGAGAGATCAATCAATAATCTCACAAAAATACCTCTCTGTTACACTTTTAACTTCAAAACTGGAAACAGTGAAAAGTACTCTTTCATTAGACTTATTTCAAACAGTCTTAATCCTTCTAGAATACTTTTAATGGGAGGGACCTCAGATCACCGTGCGTTGTCAGTAAGTTAACTTAACAACCGCACTAGACAAGGAAATAACCTCATTGGCCCCTATCCCCCTCCTGCTTAGCAATTCACCAATGTTATTTTAACTGAATGCTCAAAAAAATGTAGTGTAAAAACTTAGCTTAGGCAGGGAAAATTTTTTTATTTATTTATTTCATTTTTCAATAACATATCAAGTATCCACTTGTACAGAAAGGTAAAGTCAAGCCAAAATCAAATGTTATACAATATGATACTAAACAGATAGTCAAATAATCTGCTATCTTAAAAGAAATATATATAAAGCTTAACTTTAACTCAAGTCCTCTAAATAAGGAAAGCAAGATGTAGAATCAGCGAGTATAATATACATTACAAAATAAAATGAAGACTAAAGGTTGTATATGCTGAGAAGGTAATCAACAAACAATGAGTACTCAAATTCCTTCTCCTTTTTTCAGAGAAGCCATTGGCAAGAAGGTTGTAAGTTGGCTAGGATCAAAGAAAACATATTTTTGCATTTGATAAATTATCACACATTTACATGGGTGACGAAGAAAAAAGGTTGCCCCAAGAGCTTTAACAACAGAAATTCATGTCGACGTTTCTGTGTTTCTCGTGACAGATCTGGAAACATTTGTATCTTGTACCCAAGAAAGGCTTTCTGTTTATTTTTGAAGAAAAGTTTCAATAGCCAATTTTTATCAGGTGATAAGGCCACTGTAAGTAAAAGTGTTGCGGACATTGCTATCTCCTGGTCTGAAACTTCCAACACCTTGGAAATATTAAGCGACTGTTGAGCTTCTTCCATTAATTTTTCTTCCCTTTTAATAGGTAGATAATACACTTGAGTGAATGGCGGTATTAATTCCTCGGTAATTTCCAGGACTTCCTTTAGGTAACGTTTTAACATATCTCTAGGGGTTACCTCCGCAACCCTGGGAAAGTTAATTAATCTAAGATTATTATTGCGAGAAAAGTTTTCTAGAGACTCCAATTTTCTCCTTAAGTTAGTATTATCTTTCACCAGTGTTTCAGTTATTTGTTTAGAAAGTTTAATTTCCTGGGAAGAATTCATTGTTGAAGTTTTTAAATCTTGCAAGTCAACTTTGATATTCTTAATTTCATTTTCTTGGGAAGATATCTTATGCTCCAACTGCAACAGTTGGGGCTTAACTGATTTAGATAGATCCACTACAAGATCCCAAATTGCATCAAGTGTTACCTCTTGGGGCTTCTTTAATATAAAGATAGGTTCTTGTAAAGAAAAACTCTGACCAACCATTGTACCCTCCTGGGTATGACTCCTCTGCTCACGGGCAATCCGCGGGGATGATGAAACCTCAGTTTCCACTGGAATCCCCTGAAACAACAGGGAATCCACATCCATGCTCCCCTCTTTGCTCCCAACGACCTCCGGGGAGAGTTCCTCACTGCCTTCCGATGGTTCCTCCACCCGCGGGGAGCTGGCGGTCTGAGGAGGAGGAGGAGGCACTCTGGCGTCGGGGCTCAAGGTGGTGTCTGGGCCCATAGAGAACGCCTCCGTCTCGCCACAGTGCGTCTCCTGCGGGCGTGCCGACGCCCCCGCAATTCCCTGCATTCGTCAGAGAAGTTCATCCATTGAACCGAAGCCGGCTGGGCCCGAGCGCCGTGAGGCTCCAACTGCGCTTCGGCCCCTCCGCTTCGGCATGCTAAACGGTAAGTTTCTTGAAGAAAAACAGAAGAAAAATGATATTGGTAGAGCTCTCTGCGACGAAGCTCTCAGCATTACAGTCCTTCCGCCATCTTGCCTTCCCAGCAGGGAAAATTTTTTATGATGAAACTTCTGCTGTCTTTGCTAGTCCACTCCCGCCAACGTGAAGCTAGCTGACGTTTTGTTGTGTGGCTGCGTCAGGGCGGTGGATTCTCAGCGGTTCTATTCACGCTTAAATCGGCAAAGGTCTCCCAACCATTTATGATCAAAGAGGCAATTTAAACATTCTGATCAAAGGTTGCGATATTTTCCCAAGTTATGGATTAAAGCACCACAATTATTTTGATATTCCCTGAAGCAGTCATCTTTTGTTGAAACTTTATATTTTGAAGATGATAGTGATAACATAAAGGGGGGGGAATGGGACTTGTATATCGCCTTTTTGTGTGTTTATATATTCAAAGTGATTTACATATATACAGGTACCGAGCCCCCTAAATATTCGTGGACTCGGTACTTGCAACTTCAATTATTGGCAGATTTTTTTTCCCCCTCCTGGACTTACTTTTTAGAAACTCTACAACCTACTTAGGGCTGACTCTGACCCACCCTCGGCTCCTTCCTACCTCTCGGACCCCTCCACAATATACTTTTTAAAGCCTGGTGGTCTAGCAATGAAGCAGAGCAGTCACGATCTTTGTACGCTCTTGCCCTGTGCAGAGCTGCAAACAAAATTGGCTGCCATGAGTTCCCATCTTAGACGCCTGGGCCAATCAGGGGCTTAGGACCCTCTGTGAAGTGCATCCTAGGATGTACAAGTTTCAAGTTTATTTAAATTTGATAAATTGCTTATTACATACTAAGCGAGTAACATTAAAAATATATGGTATACAACATTAAAAGGGGGATAAACAACAGACTGACAATACAGACGAACTTGGATACATTAAGGGAAGGACAAAGGTGCCATTTTGAAGAGGCTGGCCTTAGTGGCAAAGGTGCGGGGCAGGGGTTCCAAGGGGTTGGGCAACAGTGGCGGCAGGAGGGAGTAGGTATCGGGTTTTGGTTATCAGGGGATCCCAGCATCCCTCCTACTGATCTTCGATTCGGAGGTCTTTTTTAAGGGATGTATTCTGCACATATAACGATCATAATCAACAGCAACTCATCACATGTAAATTTAGCGACCCTCTGTGACCCTCATTTGCATGTGCGGTTTTTAGAGAATGATGCATCTTTCAAATCATTACATTTATGACTGTGGCAGCGGCCCATTGGATTTTAGCGCGAGTGTTAGGGAATATGTTCCTGAGTACATTAAGCATCTCTGTTTCATCCCTCTACTACCTGTATAGTTTCACTTCATGAATTCCCTCCTTTATTTTATTTAAAAAAAAATGTGTGTGGCCTTCTCTGGGAAAAAGGTGACATTCAAAATGCTGATTTTTTTTTTTGCATCTACAAAAGTTACATGTTTGAACTTCTGCAACTTTTTTAATTTTTCACATAAAAGGATGGGGTTTGGACTATTGTATCATAAATTGTTTAACAGAATTCTTTGAACTTCATTTCTTTGTTTTTGGTGACTTTAGTCATCTTTTGCCAGAGATGGTCACATATAGCCAAAAATGCCTCGGTAGAGATGGTCCTACATACAGTCATGTGAAAAAATTAGGACACCCCATGAAATATTCAGTTCTTTCTCAAGAAATGTTCACATAATCAATGTTACATCTTCTTTTATTTTTCTCTGGAAAAGAAAGTGATATAATTGCAGGTAAACAACAAAAATTTTCCTTGATTTACTCATGAAACAAAAGATATCCACAAAAATGTATATTCCAACCGAGGAATAAATTAGGACACCCTACACACTAGTGTTACCCCCTTTGGCTGAAATACCTGCAGTGAGATGTTTCTTGTAGCCATCTACTAATCTCTGACATTGGTCTGAGGAAAGTTTGGCCCACTCCTCAATGCAGAATTCTTTCAGCTGTGAGATGTTTGAGGGGTTTCTTGCATGTCCAGTCTATTTCAAATCACCCCACAGAACTGATCATTAGTAGTTCCATTTGATTTCTGAACGAGTACTATATACATCCAGGAAGGGTGTGTAGGAGGGTGCAAGTGGGGAGGTGTTATAATAATAATTATAATAATTTATTTTCTTATATACCGCCCAACCGGAAGTTCCGGACGGTTCATAGCAAGAGAACTGAGACATATCAGTGAAGACACAAAATACAGTAGAATTCAGTGGAATACAATACAGTGAAATACAATATGATGCAGAACAATGTAATATAATGTAAAATCATCGCATAAATTTACCAAAGAAATTTATCAATTTTCTGAACTCAAGGTAAGATTGGGAAATTAGAGGACACAGCCAAGAGTTCATTTTCCCCGCTTATGTACTTATTATATCATTTGATTGCTATGAGTGCTGTTTATTGTACTAATAGTTGGTTAACCTGTTGCACTTTATGTTGGCTTTTAAAAATGAATAAAGATTTTATTTAAAAAATCACCCCACAGCATCTCAATGGGTTTAAGATCAGGGCTTTGACTCAGCCACTCCAGGACTCTCCATTTCTTAGTTTTCAGCCAGTCCTTGGTGGATTTACTGGTATGTTTTGGGTCATTGTCATGTTGCAGGGTTCAGTTCTGCTTCAGCTTTAATTTTCTTACAGATGGTCTCACATGTTCCTCAAGCACCTTCTAATACACTGTACAATTCATGGTGGATTCTATCATGGTGAGCTGGCCAGGTCCTGCTACAGCAAAGCATCCTCAAACCATGACACTTCTACCTACATGCTTCTCAGTTGGTATGAGGTTCTTTTCCTGGAATGCTGTATTACATGTATGCCAAACATGTCCTCTTTTCTGGTGTCCAAATAATTCCATTTTAGACTCATCCATCAATAAAATACTATTCCAGAAGTCCTGGTGTTTGTCTACGTTCTCTCTGGCAAACTTCAGTCTGGCCTTGATGTTTCTCAGAGAGCAAAGGTTTCCTCCTTGCACACCTCCCATGCAAGTTACATTACATTAGAGATTTCTTTGTAGAGGCATACACTTTCACATCAACAGTTAGCAAGAGCCTGCTGCAGGTCCTGTGATGACATTTTAGGTTTTTTGGAAACTTCTTTTAGCATCTTGTGGTCTGCTCTGGGACTCAACTTGCTTGGATGGCCAGACCTGGGCATGTTGGCAGTTGTTTGGAAAGTCCTCCATTTGCATACTATTTTCCAGACCGTGGAATGGCTAATGTCAAATTCTTTTGATATCTTTTTAAATCCCTTACCAAACTTATAAGCTGCTACAATCTTCTTTCTGAAGGCCTCAGACAGTTCTTTTGATCTCACCATTGTGTTCACTCTCACCACAGAAGTCATGAGCACACCAGACTAAATGTCTGAGGTTTAAGTAGGACAAACCTCCTTCAAAATTCTGAGAAACGATGTTCTAATCATGGGCACCTGATGTGATGCACCTGTGTGTGATTTGAACCATTTTAAGGGGAAGGTTATGTGGGGGTGTCCTAATTTATTCCTCAGTTAGAATACATATTTTTGTGGATATCTTTTGTTTCATGAGTAAATCAAGGAAAATTTTTGTTGTTTACCAGCAAATATATCACTTTCTTTTCCAGAGATTTAAAAAAAAAAAAAAAAGATTTTATATCGATATGTGAACATTTCTTAAGAAAGAACTGAATATTTCATGGGGTGTATGTATGTATCATTGAAGACCTTGAGTGACAAAACCAGTCATTTTTCTAAATAAGATAGGTAGAGGAGTGGCCTAGTGATTAGAGCTGTTGCATCAGCACCCTGAGGTTGTGAGTTTAATCTCAGGCTGCTCCGTGTGACTCTGAGCAAGTCACTTATTTATTTTAGGTATTTAAATACCATCTAGCAAAGTTATCTAAGCAGGTTACAGTTTACAATCTGTCCCAGTGGGATTTTCCCCATCTGTCCCAGTGGGCTCACAATCTATCTAACTTACCTGGGGCAATGGAGGATTGAGTGGCTTGTTCAGGGTCACAAGGAGCAGTGTGGGCTTTGAACCCACAACCTCACTTAACCGTCCACTGCAAAGGGTAAAGAGTATGGGATTTGTATACTTTTTTTTTTGAGTGGTTTATACAATCAAAGCAGCTTGCATATTTCAGACAGGTACTTATTTTGTACCTGGGGCAATGAAGTGTTAAATGCCTTGTCCAGAGTCACAAGGTGCTGCAGTGGGATTGGACTCACAACTGCAGAGTGCTGAAGCAGCAGTTGTAACTACTATAACCACTCCTGCTGGGACAGATAAGGAAAAATACTTAAAGAGTACTTGATTACTATTCAATGTATCGCAAACTGCTTTGGGTAAATCTCTTCATGAAAAGGCAGTTAATAAATCCCAATAAACTGTCTTTTATTTTCCCCAACAAAATTATATGCAGTGAGAAAGTTATCCAATGATAGGAATGCCCTCTCACGTACACTATGAATGGAAGAAATCCAAGCTTGTTTTCTTGAATCCAAAAACTAGCCTTAGTGGCATTAGCACCCCTATCCAAGTCCTCCTGTGAAAGCAACTTGCATCAAAACATTATTACCTTGGTTATTTTATACATATAACACGTGTACCTCTTCCAGCCGTCTCCTCTGTTCTTTCTGTTGTTCTATACGCTTCTGTCTCTCTGCCAGTAGCTGCCTTTTATATTCTTCCTGCTCTCTGAGTTGTTGTTCCTGCAGCAACTGTTGCCTGCGCAAGGCTTCTGAGCGCTCCTTGTTTTCTTGCTGAAGCCTCAGAAAGTCACGTCTAAGGGTAGACTCCCCAGGAACATTAACAATAGAACTGTAAAAAAGATATATGGAATGGAACATTTGTGAACTAGGTAAATCCCAATAAATACATTAAATACATTATTAGCCACCTTTATTAAGTGATTCACCAAAGGCGGTATACAGCAAGTACAACTTAACATAAAACTTACAATTTTGTTAACAGCATAATAGTAAAATGACCAAATATAAACAAACACAATGAATAAGAAACTCAAAATCAACACATTGAAACATAATAAAAATACCATGAAACAGATTCAATATACTTATTAGCACTGAAATTCAAACAGCAGAAATATAATATACAGTAATGTCAACATAATACTTATGAAATACCTAACAAGTACATAAGAGAACATTCAATATATTACACCAATGCTTTCTACAATACAGCTTATCATATAGCTGAAAGGTCAAGTGCAGATATTAGATGGGGACATGATATATTACTTAATTGTCTCGGCTCCATTGGTATTTCAGGTCATGTGTTGAATTGGTTCAAAGGTTTGTTGTTGTTTTTTTTATAAATCTTTATTCATTTTTCATCTTACAACAAATACATATATATATATATATATATACAACAAATATATATATATAAAACATTTGTCAATGAATACATCATTTGAAATTCTATCATTTATGATACTAATAGACAAAACATTTTTATCTCATCCCTCCCACCCTTCCAATCTTACATTCAATCAAATATCACAAATAATCTTTCCTAGAAATCTAATCATTAATAATTCAAATTCCCCCCTCCCATCCCTTCTACCTTAAATTGTATCTATAATGTAAAATGGTATCTACTCATTGCAATATTTTGTTAATGGCTCCCATCTCTCTCTAAATTTATAAAAATTCCCTTTTTGCACAGCTATTGTTCTCTCCATTTTGTAAATATGACATATCAAATTCCACCAGAAGTTATAACTGAGTCTATTCCAATTTTTTCAATTACTTGTGATCTGTTGTATGGCGACTCCTGTCATAATCATTAAAAGTTTATTATTCTTTGATGAAATTTGGCTTTTTTCCCCTCATTGACATACTGAATAAAATCGTATCATAGGATAATGCCACCTGATTCTCCAAAAAACAATTAATTTGGGGCCAAATTGATTTCCAAAAGGCCATAATAAAGGGACAATAAAATAATAAATAATCTAGAGTCCCTGCTTCAAGATTACAGTGCCAGCATCTATTAGACTTAGAGGAATCTAACTTTTGTAATTGAACTGGGGTCCAAAATGCTCTATGCAACAAAAAGAACCAAGTTTGTTTCATAGATGCGGATACTGTACATCTCATCCTCCAAGACCAAATTCGTAGCCATTGAGACGCATTGATTTGAGGCTTAATCTCAATGCTCCAAATGTCTCTGACCTGTCTTTGTTTTTTTATTCATATATCCAGATATCAATTTATACCACTGGTGTCCCAGGAAGTCCGCCTGAAAGCATAAGAATTCTAAACTATACTGATTATTAAGATTTTTCCATTTAGGGAACCCCTCCTGAATAGCCTGCTTCAGCTGCAACATCTAAAACTTTGTGATTTATTAAGGCCATATTTATGTTGCAACTGTGAAAAATCAAGCAGTTTACCATCTGAAATGACATCACCTAAAATCTGTATACCTGCAATAATCCAATGCTTCCAAATGACTTTAAATCCGCCAATTCAAATCATGAAGTTTAGTCAGATCGTTTGATTTATTGATTTATGAATTAGTATAGGTGTTAAATTACTAACAAAGCGTAATGTTTTCCATGTATCTATTAATATTCTATTCTTTTTATATACTCTAGGCATCTTAATGCTGAGAACATGACATAAACGTAAAGGGAACATGAGTCACCATTCCAACCATAGTCAATCTGGAGTATCTTCCATGAGCTCTGGGAGGACCCAATACATACCCTGGCGTAAAATATAGGCTTGATGATACTTATAAAAATTTTGAAAATTTACCCCACCCTCCGTAATTGGTTTTTGTAAAGATACTAAAGCAATTCTAGGAATTTTACCTAGCCAAATAAATTTTATAAGAATATGATTTAATTTTTTATAAAAGGACCCTTAAAAAAAACTGGTATCATACTCATTTGATAACAAGCAATATCATCATTTTGACTGTTTGAACTCTCCCCCACCAAGAAAGATGTAAAGGATTCCATTGCTCACACATTTCTGTAACTTTCTTTAATAAAAATTTTTTATTTTCTTTCATTGTGTCCTCCAACGTATTTTTAATCCAAATTCCTAAATATTTTAATCCATCTTCCTTCCATATAAAAGAGAATGATTCAAACAAGCCCTTTGAACAATGTACATTAAGTGGAAGAATTTCTGATTTACTCCAATTTATCTTATATCTTGAAAATTTTCCAAATTTCTCAATCAACTCAAGCAAGCATTGAATGGTAATTTCTGGATTTCTCAAATGAAGCAATATATCATCTACATATGCAGAGACTTTATATTCCCAATCTGAATAAGGAATACCCTGTATCCCCTTAGCTTGTTGAATGTCTAATAACAAGGGGTCTAATACAATATCAAAAAGAAAGGAGATAATGGACAGCCTTGCTAACCCCTCTCTGCAAGTTAAAACGCTCTGATAAATTATTATTAATATACAATCTTGCAGCAGGGGAGCTATACAATGTTTGAATCATTTGTATAAATCCTAAACCTACACCAAAACCAATCCAATGCCTGATACATGAAGGTCCATTCCACACGATCAAAGGCTTTCTCTGCATCCAAAGATACAGAGAAAGCTGGATCATTCATGGCTTTTGTTAAATTTAACATATGAAAAGCCAATCTGCTATTATTAGATGCAACAAATCTAGTTTGGTGAATATCAATAATAAAAGGGAGAGCTTTGGCTAAACGTAAAGGCAATGTTTTAGCCAAAAGTTTTCCATCTACATTGATTAAAGAGATAGGCCTGTAGTTTGAAACCAAAGTGGGATCTTTATTTGGCTTTGGCAAAACTATAGTTAATGATTCTGCCATAGTACCTGTAATGCAACCCTTAGTTAGTTGAGACTGATATAAATTTAATAAATGAGGTAAAAGGGTAATTTGAAATGATTTATAAAACTCAACTGTGAAACCATCATCACCTGGAGCGGATCCAACTCTAAGAGATTTCAACGCTGTTTCTAATTCTTTTAATGATATAGGCTCTTCTAAACTTTTTTTAATATATTCAGGAATTTTCGGCCCTTCAATAAGATTCAAAAATTCTAATCCATCTTTTTCTCTACTTTCATAAGGCTCAAAAGAATATAGATCTTTATAAAAATTTAGAAACTGACTTAAAATACTTCCAATTTGAGTATGTGTATCACCTTTCTCATCCTTTATTGCCACAATTTTTGTTCTTCTTTTCTTTGCTTTAAGATAATTTGCCAATAATCTTCCCACCTTATTTGAGCTTCTATAATACAGAGTTTGTTGGGAAAACAAGTCTTTCCTTATCAACTTTGAAGATATCTCATTATATTTACCCTTTGCTTTTAAAAGAGTCTGTAGACTATTTTGCTTCCATTTGTCAATTAATTTAGATTCCAACTGTTTAATTTCTTTTTCCAAGAAATGCAGACTATGAAATATTACCTCTCATTGTAGCTTTAAATGCATCCTTTAATGTTTATATGGTAATTTCTTCTGAAATGTTAATTTGAAAAAATTCAATCACCATGGGTGCAACAGGGTGTCAAAGCATTGGTAACCTCAAGAAGAGGTGCGCTTCAGAAATGACAGCCTGCATCGATGGCTTCGAGGAGAGGCATGTATCAAGAGACTCAATGCGAGATATACCTATGACGCTTGATAATGTCAATGTCAATGAAAGAAGTTGATATCGATGCACCGGTACTGCTAGGAAAATAGTACCACAGAAAAAGTCCAACTTGCCGGGTACCTGACCCCAGGCCTAACATCTTACAGAAAGAAAATGCAGGAACAAAAAGAATAAAAACATTTGTTTGGTAAGGCACTTCTTGTTCGATTTTGTTTTGTATATTTTTTTAGCTCTGAAAGATCGGGAAAAGATTCAGCAGGAAAGACCAACAGCACGAATCGAGTGATAAGAAGGCCAAAAAGCTGTCAATGAGTGTGGCGCAGTGGTTAAACAAACCCATGCTGCTCCTTGTGACCCTGGGCAAGTCACTTAATCACCCCATTGCCCCAGGTACGTTAGACAGACTGGGAGCCCGCCGGGACAGAGAGGGAAAACTGCTTGAGTACCAGAATAAATGCATGTAAACCGTTCTGAGCTCCCCCCTGGGAGAACGGTATAGAAAATGGATATATTTTTTTTTTTTTTACAAAGGCTGTAAAAAAACATCTACAGGCTCCAAAAACGAAAATAAATTAATTTACTTGAAACTGTAAAGGATATAAAAGAAAAACAAGTAATAAGAAAGACATAATTTAATTAATGAAACATATGAAGTGGGAAGACAAACTCAATTAGACAAAGTTTAGATACGTGTTCTTCAATCTCCGTGGATGACGTCACCCACATGTGAAAATATGCTGCCTGCTTGTCCTGGGATAAAGGAAGTTAGTTCTTCAAGCTTCTGAAGATTCACATTAAGTTAGACATGATCTAATGGTGTAGGGTAAGGAACGTATTACCTCGGCTCTCCTTCTTGTTCAGGCACTTCCTCCTCTTCTTCTTCACTTCCACTGTACTCGTACTCTGTTTCATCTACATATAAAGTGAGATATTCATTAGTTTTCATAGACCTGAGGGATTTTCCATAAACTGCCTTTGAAGAGTGAAACAAACATATACTGCACAAAGAATTTCATAAGTACCTTGAAAAGGTGGCAGTTCCTCAATGATCAGGGCAAGTGTTTAAGCTTATGATAGCATCTAAAAATGATCATTTATAAAAATCGATTTCATATGCGGAGTACTCAGACTGATACAACCTGTAAGACCATTAAGGAGGGAGCCGATTACTTTATAGTCCCCTTGATATGGCTAGTTTCAGTTTGGTGGTATTTTACCTTATAGTCACACTGTGTCAATAGACAAAGCTCTATAAATCCTACGATGGGATAGAAGCTAAATAGAGAATCAGACACTAAGAAGTCAGTATTCATGAAGTTATCTGTATGCTACCAATCCAATTCTAAGAAAGCCTAAAGTACCAAATGATCTTCAAGAACTCTATTTTAAGCAATTGCAACAAAAGGTGAAAGTACCCATGAAGACCCTGTAGACCAGGGGTGTCCAATGTCGGTCCTCGAGGGCTGGAATCCAGTCGGGTTTTCAGGATTTCCCCAATGAATATGCATGAGATCTATGTGCATGCACTGCTTTCAATGCATATTCATTGGGGAAATCCTGAAAACCCGACTGGATTGCGGCCCTCGAGGACCGACATTGGACACCCCTGCTGTAGACTGTTGTCATGTTTCCTTATCTCTCTCTTTCTCAAAAGAAGATAAATCTTTTCATTGCTTCAGATCCATGGAGGGGCATTTTCAATAGAAGTTCAAGCCCAACTCAAAACATCCAGAGTCAGACATCTAAAGTATCAGGTCATAATCAAAAAAATGTCCAGAAAAACAGAACGATTCAGAAATGAATTAAGTAGATGTTTATATAATCGCTATAAAACACATTCTCCTGGATGTTCAAGAGTATCAATTATCCAACCCCTAAAATTAAGTTAGATGTCTCATAAGTTTCAATTATACGGCTCGCAAGACGTCCAAAGAAGTCGTTTCTTTAATATCTCCCATGATGTCAGAACGTTACCGCAGTAGCAACAGGAGTTTTCCAAAGTCCTACACATGTATATCCCTGAATGTGGAATGGCAATTCTTTATGGGTGTAATTAGGAGTTGGTGTACATAGGATAGCTAGTAGTGTAGTGAGAGGAATTAGTAGGAAGAAAAAATAGAGAGAGAGAACTACAGTGACAGTTGGAAAGACAGATGGAGCGTGAGAGTGAGAGACATGCAATGGAAAAAAAAGAGTGTGATAAGAGTTCTCCCAGAGTGTGTGAGCGAGAGAATGTATGAACAAGTGACTGATAGTGTGATGGGGAAAGAAGGGAGCCCAATTACTCTCTATGGAAGATGGAGGCTCTTCTGGAGCTGTGTCTCTGTTACAGGAGACACCTCTGAGTTTCAGCAACAGAGCCCCTCACCTCCTTCCCCCAAGCAGTGTCTCCCTGAGGGCCTAGAATTTATCCAGAGCATCCGCCACAGATGAGTGTTATCCAGTGGCCTCCACTATCTAAGTCCTAGCAGAGGCAGGCTGTAGTCTTAGGGCTTCAGGAGCTGTCAGGGGGCCCAAGTAACACCAATGGCCACCCATCCTGCCTCCAGGACCTGATGTTGTAACAGCGCCCCCTATAGCACCCAACCCCACTGTGCCCCAACAGATCAGGCTGGTCCTGAATCAAATTGTGGGGCTCCTAAAGCAGCTGCTGAAGATCCTCTAGCAGTCTCTTACGCTTGCCAATACCTATGGGGAATTTAGGAGACATCTGAAAACATATCTGTTCTTAAAGTACATAGGAAACTGATTTGCACAATCTCTCGAGCTGTTAATCAATAGATATTAACTATGTTAATTCTACTCAATGTGTAACATTTATAATCATTGTAACCCACATAGAACTTCACGGTCCTGTGGTATATAAACTGTTATTATTATTATTATATATGTAAATGAACCTTCTAAAATTCCTATAAAACATACCCCTACTCAGTTTGGAAAATGAAGAATTATGAGATTGCAATAACCTATCATTTCATGGAAAACAAAGCAATTAAAGCATGTAGGATGGAGACAATAGATTTAAAATTTTATAAATATAACATTAAAGTGTTTAAACTTATAGCAAACTAATGCAAAAAAGGTGTAACCTCAAACTTTCTAGCTCCATAAATTAGTTGAGCTGATATATTTTGTAAAATCTTAATTTTATAACTAAACTATTTGTTTATATCTAAAGTAGGTGCAATAAGTTACAGTAACCTAACAATATAAACATTAATGTCTGAACCAATATCCTAAAATGTACCCTGGTTAACAGGGCCAAATTAGAGTCAGATATATAAGGAGCCATTCTATAATTTTGTGTGAGAAGGCTGCACCACAATGAGGTGTGCTTAGAGTCAATTCCATAATGGCACTTATGTGGTATAAAGTCATTACAGACTACAAACATAAGTGCCAGGTCAATGGCTAGCACACTTAGGTGTGCCAATCAACATGTGCAACTCCTAATATTCTAAAATACCAGCACAGACCCTTAATGACCACATATGCCCTCTTCCTGAAAACTGAGAGCCCACCTTCCCTATTATTAGTCAGCCATACACACTCTGTTATTGACATAATCAGTCTTATCAAAAAGCAGCAATATGCAATAATACAAATTAACACATATGGCAAAGGACACGGAGGACTATGCAACACTAGGACATCATCCATGTAGGCATAAAAATTAAATCTTGATGGATATATAACCAAAACAGTACTAAATGTAGATTAAACAAATAACACAGATTATAAGTCAATGGTCTCTTGCTGGATGTCTATCTTTTTTTCCAGAAACCACCTATCTAGACATCTTTGTCTCCTGGGATGTTTAACTTTGACCAATTCCAACCAGAAAAACATCCAATTAGACACCAATTAACAGACCGTAACAAATGGAGAGCTAACATAAAAATCTACAAACAAATGATAAAAGACAAACGTAAAGCATTCTACTCAATTAAAATCAACTCATCTTGTAATGGTTCACAAGGAATCAATACAAAAGAGCTATTCAACCTGATCACAAATTTATTTGACACCACTCGCTACACCATACCCACACACAACTCTAAGTTACCCTCTGCAAATGACTTAGCACTACACTTCGATTCGAAAATTAAAAACCTTAGAATTCATTGTTCAACAAACGACTCTAGTGATCATCCGATACCTATCACCCAAGGAAATGATACACCGGCAGACATGATCTGGAGCTCCTTTCAAGATTTAGAGTGGAACAATTACAACAGACTATATAACAAATACTCTAAATCCTATTGCGTTCTGGACTCATGCCCCCCCCCACCCCCCACACCCCGAAATCATGAAAGCGGCACCTTTAGTATTTAAACTATCGTTGATGCAATATTTGGCTCATAACCTAAAAACTGGGAAGTTCCTCTCTAATAATGGTCACATAATAGCCCCAATTCTAAAAAATCGAAAAGAATCTTCAGCTATAATATCCAACTACAGACCAGTAGCATCCATTCCGTTTATTGTAAAAATTATGGAGGGATTGGTACACACCCGACTGATGGATTATCTGGATCAGTTCTCCCTCCTACATGAAACTCAATCCGGTTTTAGACCGTTATTCAGTACTGAGACAGTAATTGCGGCTATTTTAGACAATCTGCGCCTACTGTTTAGTAAGGGCCTTAATGCCCTGGTTATGCAATTCGATATGAGTTCTGCCTTTTATCTAGTAGACCACGGGAAACTGCTGCAATGCCTAGATGCCATTGGTATCAGGAACGAGGTGCTGAATTGGTTCCGTGGCTTCCTTATGTCCCGCACTTATCAAGTACGTTTTAATTATGAACTATCAGATACCTGGAGCAATCCATCCGGTGTGCCACAATGCATCCATTGCTCTTCAACATCTACATGTCCTCACTAGGCAAGCAGCTAACCCAGTTAGGGATAAAACTATTTAGTTATGCAGATGATTTTACGATCATCATCCCATTCGTTAATTCTATCTCTGAAACTATTCCTAAAGTTTCAGAAGCCATAAACATGATGGAGCACTGGATGACAACTTTTAGGCTCAAACTTAATTCAGAAAAGACAACTTTCTTCGTTGCTTCGCCACATCTGCTTGACACCAAATCACCACTATGTATCAATAATCTTAATTACCCTATCCAACCTACCATAAAGATACTAGGTGTAACTTTGGATCAGTGCCTAACCATGAGAGACCAGGTGGACTCCTTGATCAGAAAGGGATTTTTCACTCTCTGGAAACTCAGATCCATTAAAGCTTATTTCGATACAGCGGCATTCAGAACCCTAGTCCAATCCCTCGTACTGAGTCTACTTGACTACCGTAACATCGCCTATTTAGCAATTTCCCAAAAGAACATGCAGTGTTTACAATTGATGCAAAATGCAGCGGTCAAACTGATCTTTGGGCTGAGGAAGTTTGACCACGTGACACCCTACTACCGGCAGCTGCATTGGCTGCCAATGGAGGCGCGCGTAAAGTTTAAATTTGCCCGCTTCTGCTTCAAAGCACTACACGGACTTGCCCCTAAATATATAACTGACCTTTTCGTCTTCTCAGCCAACAGACACAAGAGAAGCTCACATTCCAACTTCGTTTCCCCCCCAGTGAGAGGTTGTAAACTGGAAAAACACCATGAACATCTCCTCTCGCACCAAGCAGCATCATGGGGTAAAGACCTAGAACAATTGCTTTCGCCCACTACTTATGAGGAATTTAGGAAACGTCTGAAAACATACCTGTTCCTAAAGTATCTAGACAACTGATCCTCTCTTCTCTCTCCCCTCTATAGCGATTAACTTGTTCTATTGATCACTCTCTCCTCAAAAATGGATTTCTTGTCCTATTAACCCTCTTTCTTCCTCCCCTCTTAAAGTCAATCAATTTGTACCTTTGCTTAATCTTTGTAAACCGCATAGAACTTCACGGTATTGCGGTATATAAGCTGTTATTATTATTATTATTATTTAGACATGGGAGGGGCCAGCATTGTAACAGACTTGCCATATAGATTATAGATATACCAACACAGCAGTGGGGCACCTTTGTGAGAAATGCTGTGAATGCCACATAAAGGGTGCCAGAAGTACATTTCACCATAACCTTCTTCTAATGAGCCATCCAAAACTCCCCCTGAAACCACCTAGATCTTCCTGTCTACCACCCCAATAGTCCTTATGTTACAGGCAACACCTATATATATTGTACAGTAGGGTCTTGGTAGCTTCATACTTTCTAAAATAAATGTAGTGGTTAGAGTGGCATATAGGCATGGGTCTTCCTCTCTATGGTTCACTAGCCCACCCACCAAGGTAATTAAGACACCTGTGTGCTGCTCTACTAGACTTTCCCATACCAGATGCTGCTATTCTACAGACAGTATCTGGTATAGCACTGTTTCATTCAGATTTTACAAAGTAAAATTTTCAAGATGATGGTGGAAGAGAGGCTAACTATTAATAAGGTCAGATAAAAAGTGGTAACATCAAGAAAACAATACCACATACCTTTTTCTCCTCTCTTCTTCCTGGTCCTATCTATGTGGTCTTTAAGTTGGATTCGAACTTGCCTCTCATTTGGTTGATCCCTGATGAAAGGGTGTTTTAAAAGCTGTTCCGTAGGAGGCCGCTGCATGTAGTTTTTCACTAGGCAGCCTTCTATAAAACTAAAAAACTTCTTTGACCTAAATAGATGGACAAAGTTAAAAATGTTAAAGTAGGCTATTAACACACACATTTCTTCTACATCACCTGCACAATGGAGAAAAATACTGCACTGACCGAGCCATGCTAATTTGTATTTTCAAATATATCAATTGTTAATTACAACAAATTAAAAAAATCTGATTCTTTTCATGTCTTTATCCTATGCCTCAATCTTCCAGTTTTGAAAGTTCTTATTTGTCCTATACCATTACTGGTATGAAGAATACAGGCAGAGTGTTCCCTGATGTGAGAGATGTGTCGCTTGTACTCTTGAGGCATTGAATTATGAACACAGGGCAAGAGGAAACTGGATCAGGTGATACTTTTAACAGTGCATCCTTTTGTGTTTAAAATCACTCAAATTAAAAGAAATGCATTAAATTAAAGTAAAACTAACCATGAAGTTGGAGGAAATTACAATTCCAAGATGGATATAAATGTGAGAAATAAAGCTTACAACCCTACCCCTTTAATGTTACTGTAAATGCATTTTATGGTTTATTTCTCACATTTATGCTTAACAATGGTGTTCTTCAAGAGCTGAATATAATCATACCCAACACATGGCACCGATGCTTACAACTGTAAGAAGTCTCAAATCTTACAGGTACACTGTGATTTTTCAGGATACTAGTGTGACTAAGAATGAATGAAACAATCCACTGCTAATTCCCCACCAATAATTCCTGTTACTTAAAAGACCAGGCCAAGTGGTCCTACTTCACCCTGGCAATCATCCCAGTAAACACAAAATACACTGAGTGAATTGAGGAAAACAGTGTGTCTCTCACTGCTTCAACTCTGCAGCTAGTCTCACTTCCTCTTGCAGACCTGAACATCTTAGCAATGAGATCTGTACATTCAATAGAAATTCTTCCAATGACTGCATCCTGTCTACATACTGTCGTAATTTAAAGATAAAAAACTAAAATCAAACCATTTAACACAAAGATAACAAATGGTGCTGTTACTAGAATCTTTACAGTCATCCAAAAGAATATGCAACATTTCAAAGAATCTGCACTAATTATAGTAAAAGCCTTCATTAATTTTAATAGCTCCTTTAACTTAAGAAAAGCACAAAAAAAGATTTAATGGTGCCCTCCCACTTCGGTGCACTGTGGCGCAGTGGTTAAAGCTACAGTTTTAGCACCCTGGAGTTGTGGGTTCAAACCCACGCTGCTCCTTGTGACACTGGGCATATAAGAACATAAGAATAGCCTTACTGGGTCAGACACCAATGGTCCATCAAGCCCAGTTGCGCGCTCTAATGGTGGCCAATCCAGGTCAATAGTACCTGGCCAAAACCCAAGGAGTAGCAATATTCTGTGCTACCGATCTAGGGCAAGCATTGGCTTCCCCCATGTCTTTCTCCTCAGCTCCTCAGCTCTAGGCCAGCCAGGCAAGGCTGGCCTAGAGCAGCGTGAGGGTGCTTGCAGGGAGTGAGAGCGGGCAGGCAGGCTGAACTAGAGAGAGAGGAAGGAGGCACTTAGCAGCGGCGAGAGAAGCAGAGTGCTTGCCAAGAGGCGGAGGAAGGGG
The DNA here is from genome assembly GCF_902459505.1 of Geotrypetes seraphini. Taxonomy (NCBI): domain Eukaryota; kingdom Metazoa; phylum Chordata; class Amphibia; order Gymnophiona; family Dermophiidae; genus Geotrypetes; species Geotrypetes seraphini. The sequence continues at coordinate 146,550,790 of NC_047089.1, read as the reverse complement.
CGGAGAGATAGCAGGGAGGCGGAGAGCACACGGAGAGGCGGAGGAGGAGGAGAAAGGGAGCGGAGAGCTTACGGAGAAGCGGAGAAGGCAGAGAAAGGGAAGGAAAAGCAGCGGAGGTGCTTACAGGAGACGGAGGAGGCTAAGCAGGGGAGAGGAGCGCTGAAATTGTCAGAGGAGGAGGCGGACGGGACGCGGTGGTAACTCCGCCCACCCCCCCGACGTCACTGCAGATCCACCCCATATAAGGGCTCGAGCCAACGGCTCGCGGCCGTTCGGCGCGCGGCAAAGGCGCTCGCCTTAGCGAGAGCACCTTTGCGAAGGGCCTCAAGAAGGGCATCAAGGAAGGGCTATCAATTTCAGCTGGTCTCTAAAATCCTACAACTAGCTAAATTACCAATCAACTTCAACCTTTCTTCAATCTTTCCCTCTTCCAGGTCTTTCAACTTTCAACTCTCTACTCCTACCTAACCAACAAGCACACTTAATAGGCGGACCACACCAACCACTCTATTCTAACAGGCAGACACACTACCATCTATCCTCTATTCTAACAGGCAGACACACTACCATCTATCCTCTATATTTAATAATATTTGAATTGGTCTGTCCTCTCTAGCTTACAACAGGCAACCTTAACTGTCAATTAACATTCTACTATATCCCTCTGACCAAGAACAAACAACCTCAACACATTCTGACCAACTCCTAACAGTCCCCATTCTGACAAAAATCTAAAAAAAAAAATTAAAAAAAAATTAATAAATAAATAAATAATAATAATAAAAAACCTTTATATATGGCAGGCAGAACTAGAGGCAGCAAGGCTTCAGTCAAGACAGGCAGCTCAGTCGCCGAAAGTACCCAGGGGATGGCTACGGTCTTCGTACAGACAGAGGGGGAGCCTGGACAGAGGGCAGAGGTCTCTGTACAGACCGAGGCCATCCCCTCAAAGATGTCTTCAGTCTCCACTCAGACGGAACCAATTGAACAGCCAGATGAAAGCCTTCTGCTAGAGCTGAGGAGCCTGAGAGAGGAGATTCAACGCTTAAGGAGCATCCGTGATGACGACACCTTCATCGACGGAATAATCCAGGAGCTGTCTCAGAAAGCCGAACGAGAGCCTGACAAGACCATCCTTGAGACTCCCAAAGCTTCCAAAACTTCAGGCTTGAATCCAACCGTCGGAATTCAGGAAGTCACTGGAGACGCTGATTCCTGGCAGCTGGTGACTTCCTCCACAGGAAAACGCAGAAAACCTCATTCTGTTTCTCTCTCTCACATACAGGGCAGCTCTATATCGACACCACATATCCCCCTTAAGAACAGATACCAGCTGCTACAGGAGGATCCTGACAACGAGGTACAAGAAGTGGTTGAGCAGACGGTTCCGGTTCCAGAGTCAACAGGTCGGCCCGCCCCTAGAAAGCGCAGAGTTGTGGTCATCGGAGATTCGCTGCTAAGGGGCACCGAGGGACCAATTTCTAGACCTGATCTGCAATCAAGAGAGGTCTGCTGTTTGCCGGGGGCCAGGATCCGGGATGTAACCGATAACCTGGACAGACTCATCAAACCCCAGGATCACTTCCCTATGATCCTCATCCACGTCGGAACCAACGACACTGCCAGGTGCACCCCGGAGAGCATACCTGAAGACTTCAGAGCCCTGGGAGAGAAGCTGAGGAGGATGGATGCGCAGGTGGTCTTCTCCTCGATCCTCCCAGTGAGGGGCAAGGGCAGTGCCAGAGAGGATCGAGTCCGGAGGGCGAACGACTGGCTGCAGGGATGGTGCAAGGAGATGAACTTTGGGTTCCTACACCACGGAGAGGCACTGCAAGGACTGCTGGGACCAGACAGGTTACACCTGACCAGGAGGGGGAAGAACGTCCTTGGACACCGTCTAGCCCGCCTACTACACAGGGCTTTAAACTAGGTAAGTTGGGGGAGGGTACGGGCACAAACAACCCACCTGACGAGCTAAGCTACCAATACTCTTTTGAGACTGAGCTAAGTAAATACTATATTTCTGGGACACATTACAATTTTGGGTCTAGGGGGAGGATACCTAGCAATTCTGGGTCTAGAGGGAGTACATATTATAATTCTGGGACCAGAGAGAGTGCACACGTTGCAAATTGCACTAAAGGAGCTCGAGTAGCCCAAACGGGAATACCCCCACAGGGTTCACACATTACCGAGTCTGAGATAGGAGCACACTATAGTCATGGGGAGTCCGAGACAGGTTCAAGCTTTAGCTCTGGGTCTATGGAGTGTAAGAGACAGGCGAATAATGCTAGGGAGTGTAAGAGACATGCAAATAATGCTAATGGGGTCCTAGTTGATAAAGAGGGATCGTCCCCACTGAGATACAACAAACACACAACGTGGAGGGCTATGTACGTCAATGCCCACAGTCTGGGAAATAAGATCCTAGACTTGGAAACAGAAATGAGGAATGCTGACCTGGATGTAGTGGCGATATCTGAGACCTGGCTCACAGACTCCCACGGGTGGGACATGGTCATACCAGGTTACAACTTGCTTCGCTGGGACAGGGAGGGTAAAATGGGAGGTGGTGTAGCATTATATACTAAAGATGACATTAAGGTCACCAGAATCACGGATGTACAATACACTGGGGAATCCCTTTGGGTAAATTTGGCCAGAGGGAAGGACAAATGCCTGTATCTTGGCGTAGTATACAGACCCCCAAGACATCAAGATGACCTAGATAAGGAATTAATCGGAGATATAGAGAATATCACCTTGCGGGGTGACACAGTATTGGTAGGTGACTTCAACATGCCTGATATGGATTGGGTCACACTTTCCTCTGCTTCCGGCAACAGCAGGAAGCTATTAAACTCTTTGAATGGAGTAAGACTCAGGCAACTGGTATCTGAACCAACAACGGATCAGGCAATACTGGACCTAGTACTTACCAATGGGGAAAGTATCACAGAGGTCTCGGTGGGTGAAACTTTGGCCTCCAGTGACCACAATATGATATGGTTCAATCTCAGGAAAGGTTTCACGAAATCTACCTCAATGACCAAGGTTCTCAAATTCAAAGACACAAACTTCCAAGACATGGGAGACTTCGTTCACCAGGCGCTACAAAGCCAAGCAGACACAGACAGCATGGAAGAAATGTGGTCAACTCTGAAAGCCACCATACAGGAAGCAACAACCCACTATGTTAAATCAGTAAGCAAACGGAGTAGGAACAACAAGCCACAGTGGTTCTCTACGGAGATCTCGGACATCATCAAAGAGAAGAAAAAAGCATTCATCTCTTACAAACAATCAGGGACACAGGACTCTAGAGTAAAATATCTGGCCAAGTCAAGGGCCGTCAAAGCAGCAGTTAGGGAGGCCAAATTCCGCATGGAGGAGTCTCTAGCAAAGAACATCCAGAAAGGAGATAAATCTTTCTTCAGGTATATCAGTGACAGAAATAAGAACTCGGGAGGGATAGTACATCTCAGAAAACCAGAAGGAGACTATGTAGAAACGGACTCGGAAAAAGCCCAACTGTTAAATAAATACTTCTGCTCAGTCTTCACCCGCGAGGCGCCGGGAATCGGCCCTCAGCCACAGACAAGGGTTAAATCAGTTGACCCATTTAGTAATTTCAAGTTTACACCCAGCAGCGTCTATTGCGAGCTGTCAAAAATCAAGGTCAACAAGGCAATGGGGCCTGACAACCTACACCCTAGGGTGCTCAGGGAGTTGGGTGATGTCCTAGCGGAACCGCTATCCGCGCTCTTCAATCTCTCCCTTAGTACAGGTAATGTCCCGATGGACTGGAAGACAGCTAACGTCATCCCACTCCACAAGAAAGGCTCCAAGATGGAGATGGCAAATTACAGACCAGTGAGTCTCACATCGATAGTGAGCAAACTAATGGAAACCCTAATCAAACACCAATTGGATAGAATCATGGACGAGGAGAAACTACGGGATCCCCGCCAACATGGATTTACTATGGGGAGATCCTGCCAATCCAACCTGATCAGCTTCTTTGACTGGGTGACGAGGAAGCTGGATGCTGGTGAGTCCCTGGACATCGTCTACCTGGATTTCAGCAAAGCATTTGATAGCGTACCACACCGCAGGTTGCTAAGCAAGATGAGTTCTTTAGGTTTGGGCGACACATTGACAAATTGGGTTGGGAACTGGCTTGGAGGTAGGCTTCAGAGGGTGAATGGCACCCCCTCCGAAATGTCAGAGGTGATAAGTGGAGTGCCACAGGGCTCCGTCCTGGGCCCGATCTTGTTCAACATCTACATAAGAGACTTGACAGAAGGGCTCCGAGGAAGAATAACATTATTCGCCGATGATGCCAAGCTAAGCAATGTAGTGAACAAGAGCACAACAGACAATAATTCAATGGCAGATGATATGATGCATGACCTATTTCTACTGGAGCACTGGTCTAGGTCCTGGCAACTCAGTTTCAATGCCAAAAAATGCAAAGTCATGCACCTGGGAAGCCGAAATCCATGCAAGATTTACACCCTAAATGGCGAGATCTTGACAAAAACTGAAGCAGAAAGAGACTTAGGGGTGATTGTCAGGGAAGACATGAAGTCTGCAAATCAAGTTGAGCAAGCTTCATCCAAAGCAAGGCAAATCATAGGTTGCATACGCAGGAGTTTCGTCAGCCGTAAACCTGAAGTCATTATGCCTCTGTATAGATCCATGGTGAGACCGTACCTGAAGTACTGTGTGCAATTTTGGAAGCCACATTACCGCAAGGATGTACTGAGACTGGAATCGGTCCAGAGAATGGCCACCAGGATGGTCTCGGGACTCAAGGAGCTCCCATACGAGGAGCGGTTAGGGAAGTTGCAGCTCTACTCACTCGAGGAACGTAGAGAGAGGGGAGATATGATCGAGACATTCAAGTACCTCACGGGTCGCATCGAAGTGGAAGAGGATATCTTCTTTTTCAAGGGTCCCGCGGCAACAAGGGGACATCATTGGAAAATCAGGGGCGGGAAACTGCACGGTGACACTAGGAAGTTCTTCTTCACCGTAAGGGTGGTTGATCGCTGGAATAGTCTTCCACTTCAGGTTATTGAGGCCAGAAGCGTGCCAGATTTTAAGGCCAAATGGGACAAACATGTGGGATCTATCCGCAAAGATAGATAGGGAGGGTCATTGGAGTGGGCAGACTTGATGGGCCGTGGCCCTTATCTGCCGTCTATTTCTATGTTTCTATGTTTCTCAATAATAGACTATGGGCTTTGCCCCAGGTACATTAGATAGATTGTGAGCCCGCTGGGACAGACAGGGAAAAATGCTTCAGTACCTGAATAAATTCATGCAAACCGTTCTGAGCTCTCCTGGGAGAACAGTATAGAAAAATAAATAAATTCTAGTAGCCCAGCCCATCAGACAAGTTATTTCAGCAGTGCCACCTAGAACTGAAGCACAGACAGAAATAGGGACAGATATCCAGCATTTGTAAGGAAAGTATGATCTTTCATTGCATTATGAGTTAGAGAACATGCATATTGGATAAAAAGCTGAATTCTTAAAAAAGTTATATTCTCATTTGGTCTTGCATTAATAAAATTAACCTGCATTCTTATAAACAAAATGTTGGCAAAATTACTACTAAGACCACACGTAGAGTGCACTTGTTTTCATATCCCTCCATAAAACCCTGTCGTTATAAGAAGTTCCTTGAGCGAACCCTCTCATTTCAAGCCGCTAAATTGAATCTATGGCTTGGAAAAATTATGTTAGAGGTCTCTTCTTATCTTGATTTTAGAAAATTGTTAAAGGCTCAACTCTTTGATAGGCTGGTATCTTAATATATGCCGCTTCATTTTTTTCAATCAAGTTCCTTATATTCAACTCGATGTATTTTATCTGTTCTATGTATTACTTCTTTCCCTGCCATGCCGGTATTTTCTGCATTATATTGTAAATGCTTTCTGTCTTTATCCGTTTTTAAGTCCATTATTCTAATCTGTATCCCATGTATTATTAGCTCACTTTGTTGTGAACCGCCTAGAACTTTTTCGGTATGGCGATATATAAGAATTAAATTATTATTACTACTCCTCATCGTTTCTACAGTGCTACTAAACATACACAGTGCTGTACATATTATATGCGGGTACTCTCTCTGTCCCTAGTGGGCTCACAATCTGTTTTTGTACCTGGGGCAATGGAGTGTTAGGTTCACAAGGAGCTACCTGTGGGAATTGAACCCAGTTCACTAGGATCAAAGTCCACTGCACTAACCATTAGGCTACTCTTCCACTTTAATCTGTAACCCGTTTGGAGCTCCTTGGGGAAAACAATAGAAAATGAATTAAATAAATAAATTTAATGACAAACAAAAAATTCTGTAAAAATGAAAAGAGAGAAGTACAAAAAACAACTCTGACATACCATTTCTTGGACTTTAACCGGGGAGGAGGGTTCCTGGGAATGAGGAACAGCGCCCTCATTGGATGCATATCACAGAGAGCTATGGAGGGGAAAACATTAATGTTTCATTGTTAAAATGTTATGTAATCACTCTCACTTTCATACTAAAGTGGTTCTTCTTGTTAGGTTTTTGTTTCCCAGCACCCCACCTCCTGATCAGCAATAAGCAAGCAAAAAGTAATTATCAATAACAAGCAGCTTAAAAAATATCTTGGTTTAATATCAATGCACAGAGTCTACTTCCAAACATAAAATTTGAAACTAAATATAAGAGAAAACCAAGTAGGCAGACTCTTATTGGTTTAAAACTTCTACTAAGCTGAATCAACTCATTTCTAACTAGCTGAAACATGTTTTTTTCAACTGAGGTAAAAACAATGGAGATATGATGCATGGAACAGTGTTCCTGAATGGATGTTGTATCATGTTCTTTTCCTTACTTCATTCACAGTTCATCCACCTCCCAGTTTGAGGCTGCTATAAAAACATATACCCTGGCTCCCCCTAATCATGATTACCTTGATTATTCAGTACTGTAAGACCCAAAGAACTTTGTTTATTTGAATGGACCAGTGTGTTTGTGCAGTAAAGTATCTTGCAATACTACATAATCAATTAGTGGTAATATGTCCATAAGACACCTTACTGTGTAGTTGGGTCAGAGGAATGTGAAAGGAAGTGGTAGGTTCCATTACCCACAAACAGCATCTCTTAAAATGCAAGAAATGAATTCCGTAGGACATTTTAAAGTACAATAAACCATTAAGAGGACAAATGCGAAAAACAAGGGGGAAAATCCATAATTTCACTTGCCTCCCAATGTCCTGTTTAAAGTCCAGGGGAAGAACTGCTCAGAATGTGGGGAAAATTTTATCCTCCTCACATTGATAGGACAGTACAATTATTCTGCTTGTTGAATTTTAATTTTCACAGACACAAGATTGATAACAGGTACTCGTATCTAGCATACAGATGCGCTAAAGCCCCCAACACAAAAATGCACCAAAAGACATTAGAAAAACAGGTATCAATGTGCATCATGAGGAACAGGTCTCCCTTTTTAAATCAGCACAGTGGAAAGAGCATACAAATCACTTACGGGGAGCACCTTCTGCCATTTCAATAGCTGTAATACCACACGACCAAAGGTCACTCTGCAAAAACAGGCCCAGGCGTTAGAAAGAATCATTATGGACACATACAATATTGGTCAAAATAGCAAAATATTTTCATGGCCTCCAATTACCATTCATTACAGAAACATTTTCTCTGGCTAATCTTTATCAAATTATAAAAATAATTATTTAAAAAGGAAACAATACATTTTTCATAGAGGAATCAGATTTAAGATTAATAAAGGACTAAGAGGGAAAGTTATCAATGTGGGCTACAATTAAGACAGGTTATTTTACCACCGGTCCTATTATATGCATGAAACCTAGTTACTAATACCCCAAGTTAACAGTAAAATAACATCTTAACAGTAGGCCACACATTGATCAATTCCCCCCTAAATGCATCAATTTCCTTATTTTACTTGCAGATACCTGTTCTGAAATATAACCCATCAATTCACCGAGCAATTTTAAAGAAAAGTAAAAGATAGGAAAACTTATTTATTTTTTTGCTCCAACAGTTTAAATAATGTACATGTTAACACTGATTTGTATATACATATTTAGTTTTATTGCAGCAGGTTTTAGGAACTGCACTAGCAGATGAATAAAATATTTTTTCATTCATCTAAAATTATTAAATTGCCCTGTTCAAGAGCCACAGAAAAAAGCCACACTTTGCAGACAAGCTCCAGATGGCGTGAAGCCCTCCCTAATTTACTGCCTTCCACTGCAGAGAGATAATTTCTGCCTCAAAAGCCTGCACTTTGCACAACATTGTCTCAACCAGGATGTGGTCTGCTATTTTAACAAGGCACATAAAAATTAATTTTCCCCAAGAGACCCTATAAGAAAAAGATTAATCTATACATAATAATCCTAATGTGCACATAATTGATCTTATTTGCATATAAAAGGATTATCTGGAAAATCTGACTTCGAGGGGATAGTCCCAAAAGACTAGATAACCGAAGGACTGATTTGGCTGGGGAAAAAAGAGAAACTGGTAGACGAAGAGTCTATATTTATAAGGAATAGCCCTTTACCCTGTGTAAATTCATCTTCCTCCCCCTTCCCCTTCAGAAATCATGGTTTCATGAATACAAGTCTAAAAGATTTGTATACAGTAATTTGATTTTTAAATGGGAAAGTTTTTTTCACCAAAAGCATTCCTTGTAGTACCAATATTTTTATTTTATTTATTCAATTTTTTTCTATACCGTTCTCCCAGGGGAACTCAGAACGGTTTACATGCATTTATTCAGGTATTCAAGCAGTTTTCCCTCTCTGTCCCGATGGGCTCACAATCTATTTAACGTACCTGGGGCAATAGGGGGATTAAGTGACTTGCCCAGGGTCACAAGGAGCAGCATAGGTTTGAACCCACAACCTCAGGGTGCTGAGGCTGTAGCTTTAATCACTGCGCCACACCCTCCCAATATTCTTTACCTGTGTCTTTCATTCTTATTATGACTAATTGCCCATCACACAACTTTGTAAATATTGGTGAAGTACTAGATTTAGGGGCCCTTTCACTAACCCCCTCTTCTACGAAAGTTCAATAGTTTTTAGCGAGGTGAGCCATGCTGAATGGCCCGCACTGCGACGCTCATAGAGTTCCTATGAGCGTCGGGAGCAGCACAGGCCATTCAGCGTGACTCTCTGCGCTGCAAACTGCTAACGCAGTTTAGGAGGTAAGTTGCACAATAAGTCCATTTCTAGTGCAGCCCAAAAAAAGTAATGGCTGTACGTTAGTGCTAGCATTAGCATGCAACCATTAAAAAAAAGAAGTTACCCAAGAGCCCTTACAGTCATCTATTCAGTTGCTGGTAGGCTCCCACAATAACCATAGGCTAGCCAGACTGGGCATTGCTATCTCCAACCCTGATATGCTTCCTCCAAAAAAAATGTCAAAATATATTACTTGTTTCTAAGGTATTTGGCTGTTTGTCTTTCAAATCCAACATCTAGTTTAATTGAGTATTCATAATGTTTGGAAAGCACTTCTTTTTTGTTTTTTCATAACACTAATGGATTTGAAGTGCACGGCTGCGGTAGTGGGTAGACCCCTGACGAAACTTCAGTGAAACATGTCGGGTCTTACCGTTCAGTCCGCATAAAAAACAAGATTTCACCATTACTAAGTTAAGCAATAATACACTAAGAAATGCATATTATTTAAAACTTTGAAGAGACCGGTGAGGATTTCACCATTTGTAACTCCCCGTATATACACTTTGGTGGGACGGAGGAGTGGTGGTTCTGAGGTCTTATGAAAAAACAAAAAAGAAGTGCTTTCCAAACATTATGAACACTCAGTTAAACTAGATGTTGGATTTGAAAGACAAACAGCCAAATACCTTAGAAACAATTCTAACTTTATTGACCAGATTTCTAAGGAAGCAATCAGCCTTTTCATATAAGTTTGAACGGAGGTTTGTAAAAATATATTACTTAGCATGTGCACATGCCAAAACGAATGTGTCATGTTTTAGTACATATTATAAAATGATCTAGAAATTGGAATGAGTGAGGTGATTAAATTTGCAGATGACCCTAAACTGTTCAAAGTTGTTAAAAGCATGCAGACTACGAAAAATTGAAGGAAGACCATAGGAAATTGGAAGACTTGGCATTCAAATGGTAAGATGAAATTTAATGTGGACAAATGCAAACTGATGCACATTGGGAAGAATAACCCCAGATGCTAGGGTCCACCTTGGGGGTCAGTGCCCATGAAAAAGATTTGGGTGTCATTGCAGACAATAAGTCGAAACATTCCGCCCAATGTGTCTCGGCTTACACAGAATTTTGTTTAGTTAAAATAACTAGTTTGAAATTCTGTATTATCAAAATGTATGCACCATTACACAGTCTGGGAATTTACTTTTGGGGCTGGAAAAAAGTAACAAAAAAATTATACTTATAAGCAAATCAGCTACCATCCAATTGGGAGATTAGAAGCAATGCCCTTGAAATTTCCTCTTTGGAAACAGCCAGTAAATTCAATTTAATTATACAGTATATAACCTATTTTGACAAAACATGATAAGAGTGGCGTACATCATCCAATATAAATAATTAACAGCATAAAATCCACCTAAAAAAATAAAGTAAAAGCAGATAACTTACAGATATGCTAATGAAGTAAAAATGTATCTCCAACATTCACTCCCTGCTTTTCTCTTTCCCTCTGACTCTTATTAAAAAGAAACTGAATAGTCTCCAATAGAATATTTTTGTTCATACACAAATCACTGTCCTTGCAGAGCTACTTAATGTTTTCATTTTTTATGGAAATGGGGGGGGGGGGGAGACAGCTATTGCATTTGGATTTAGCTTTTGTTCCTCAAATGGAACAAAACTTTAAAAAGAAAAAAAAAACCCCAAAACTTCTGTGCAACCATGGAAGCAATAATTTGTTCTCTATTTAGACTACCGGTACTATTCCATGACTTTCCTGATACTGATACTTACTTAATCAGGAATTAGTAAAACCATTAATTAAATTTCCGCAAAGTTCCTCATTTCAAATCCATGAACACTATTCCATCATGGCTAACCTCAATTGGCTTCAAAGCAATGATCTGTGAGTGGAATGTTTTGTATTTTTGTGCTATTAATCCACTAAGCAACCTGTATGAACCCAGAACAATTGAATATAAAAATTTTTGTCATAACTCATTAAATATCTACTCTTCCTGTGAAACAAATGTTCAAATCTGACTCACGTAGCTTTCATTAGGTAATAGTTCAATTTAAAAAAATATATATTGTACAGATTAGTCAAAAACAGAGTAAAAATACTTGTAAATGTAAAATTAAGCATAGACCATGAAACTGCCTACCATCATTACATAGGATACTTGTGCATGTTCACTTACTCTGTAATCATAGGTAGCATCTGGATTCTCGTCACAGGCAATAACTTCTGGAGCCATCCAATATGGAGTTCCAATAAAAGTGTTTCTTCTGCCAACTGTCCTGTCCAACTGAGCGCTCACACCAAAATCCACTATACAAGATAATTGAAATAAGTTATTTCTAGTTTAAAATGCTTAAAAATATTAAATTATTAGCCAGTTTGAAATGGTTACAACTAAGAAGGTTAATTGTGGAGTATCTTAAGGGAGGTATTATGATGCTGGTGAGAAGCCTCTTTACTTTCCTTCTGTATTTTTTTCTGAGCCGTGCATAAGGAGTTGCTCTTTTTCAACAATATTCCTCATAAGAACCAGAGTGGTTTACAACCTTTTTTATGTCAAGTAACACTAAGCAACTTAACTTCTGCTGTATGATGTTTCCAATTAGAGTTCAGGATTTTTGAGGATGAAATTCATTGTGTCTGGATAATTCCACTTTAAAATTGTACAAAAATAAATGGAGCACTCTTGTTCAGAGTAAAGATAAGAATATTATCTTTGGCAGGATAACAGCCCTTCGGAAAAAACAAAAAAACAAAAATCCAAACACACTCATCAACTAACTTAAGATCTCTAACTCAAAGCTAAAGATACTAAAAAGTTTTACATTTATAGAACATTTTTACTCTCTAATAATTTTTTTTTTTTTTGGACTTGGAAGTTTTTCTGCTCCTTCAAGTTTCCAGCAGCAAATGAAACAAAGACTAGGATTTGAAAACATGAATCTTCATTCACAATATTAATACAGTATGGGGCTCATAATCGAAACAGAAAGATGTCTAAAAACCTGCCCAAATCAGCACTTGGACGACCTAAAAGACAGGTCCAAGTGCTGATAATCGAAATGTGTTTTTAGATTTATCCAGAGACTTTTTAGGCCTCTGAATCCCACTGTGCACCCAGAGCTGAAAGGGACTTAGTCGTACGGCAGTTTTGCGAGGCTGCTTGGATAGAACTTATACAGTGTAACTTAGGTGATCTAAAAACAAGTCTAGGTGCCCAGGAGGTATCAAAGGTGACCAGATAACCACTGCAGGGACAAAGCACAGATCCTCACATACTCGTCCAGTGATCCCCCCCCCAACATACACACAAAAATTGGAACAAAAACGTACATACCTACCTCAAGAACATCAGCACCTGGCATAGGAGAGCCTAGTAGAACTGCACAAAGGTGGCTTAAGTAGTCTGGGGGGTGGGCTACTGAACCATAGAGAGGAGGACCCAGGCCCATAAGCCACTCTAATCACTACATTCATGATAGAAAATGTGAGTCTACCAAACCCTACTGTACTGTCATATAGGTAGGTGCTACCTGCAGCCATAAGGGTTATTGGGGTTGTAGACAGGCGAGTATAGTAGGTTTTAGGGGTGTCCCATAATCTTTATAATTTTTGACAGAGTGAAAAATTGATCCACTTGTACCCATCCTACTCCACTCAGGATTTTGTGGACTTCAATCATATCTCCTCTCAGCCATCTCTTTTCCAAGCTGAAAAGCCCTAACTTTTTTAGTCTTTCCTCATACGAGTTCCATCCCCTTTATCATCTTGGTTGTTCTTCTTTGAACCTTTTCTAGCGCCACTATATCTTTCTTGAGATAAGGAGACCAGAATTGAATGCAATACACTTCTCCCTCCGCATTCGCGGTTTCTGCACTCGCAGTTTCGCTTATTCGCAATTTTTTGCATGCAGACTTCGCCCCCAAAAATCAATCAACTCTGAAACCAAACTACGTTTGAAACCGAGATGCAGGTGATCAGCCTTCACGTAAAAGAATCATCTTATATAATACATTTTGCCTTGCTACTCCTGATTCAAATAAAAATGAAAACAAACAAGGAGTGCTTCTGCCTTGGGCCACTACAGTTAGTTCCCTCATCCACTGAATATTCACATGCAAAATCTGAGTTACATCACAAAGAGCAATTAAAGTAAAAACAGTGCCTGAGAGAAACACCTGTGTGATGGCGAATCTACGAAGCTCTGAGGAGATCAGCCCCACACTATCCACAGGGCTACATACCAACCCAGAAGACAGTGCAGGAAACGCCAAGTGCAGAGTGCTTTGAAAACTGACGCGTCCTTCATGCAGGCCTCCGCCCCATCTCATTGCGACACGGAGAAGAAACAGAGCCTGCACAAAACCCAGCCAGCCCAACCAGCGAGATTGAGAGAGCTGCTCATGTACACGGCATCTGGCATACTCCCAGGTACCTTCAGCTGCACAGTCTCTAGTTATTCACGGTTTCAATAGCAAAAATGCTGGCTGTTACAAAAAAAAAAAAAACAACGCGAACAACATATAAACATATATTCGCGGCTATATTCGCCCGCATCCACCGTGAATACGGAGGGAGAAGTGTACTCCAGATCGATATGGTTATTTCCACTAGATTGTCTCAGTTTTATTATTAATTTCACTGTGATGGCAAGTTTTGGTATGCTCAAGGTTTTACTCATTTATTTTTAAGTGCATGAGAGTATTTTATTCTTTACTTTGTATTTATTTGTTTACATGTTCATAAGGTCTATGTGCTCCTGATAAAGGCTTGTTTCACCGAAACAAGGCCATGTTAAAACAAGGCCGTGTTGGGAGAACTAGAATCAATAAAAAAGGCAAATATTGAACACAGAGAGAGTGAACCCTTTCCTTACGTCCTTCTTTGTCTCTTTAGCCTCTTTGTAAGTGCAGCATCATTCCACAGCTCTGGAGGGGAGGGTGTCACACAATTTTAAGCAACAAAAATAAATAGGAAGCCCTAATCTAGTCAATGTAACACAGTAAGCAGATGAAAGCAACATACCTTTCCCTAACCCTAAAATCATGTGCTCTGAATCTAGCCACTAGGTGTCACCATTGCATTCTATGACTACTCGACAGAAAGGTAGAACACTTCCACCATATTCTCTCCGTAGAAGTAGGGAAAACACAAAAAAGGCAAACGAGATGTCAGATCAGTCCACAAGGAACACTATTTGACAAGACTCATGGAAGTAGGCAATCTGAGTCAAGAACTGGACAGTGCTTCCACTGAATCAAATCTTTTCATTTAAGAAGAAAAGTTTCCTTACTGTGTTTTATTTATTTTTTAATATTACTATTTTACTGATCCCAATGAGGATAAAAAGTAATAGTTACTTCAAGCTTCAGTGGTAAATATATACTTGCTATATTATAAGTGGAAAGAACTGGTTAGGCTGGAGTCTGCAACATAACACACAAAATTCAACTGCAATCTGGTTTTGAAATGAATTTAAACAACTATGAATGCATATTCACATTTATGCTCATCAGCATGAGTCACATCTATGTGACACATATTACTTAGCAAAGCATCTGCTCTTCAGAATGCAAGAAAAATATTAGCATACAAAGGTTGGTATAAAAGTTTATAAACTCTTCCACGAAGACATTAATCTATACATGCATGCTGACCAGATAGGACAAATGACTCACTGGTAAGTGGCATGAATCCAGTTTTTGCTCCTTGAGCCAGCCAGGGTCAAGGATGACGGAGCAGTATCTGTGACCCCCTTCACAAATAGGATTTTTCACCCATTGCACAATGGTGACACCAAGGTGGGCTGACTCATGATGAATGCATATTAGACTGGTGATCCATGAAGAGGACCAGCAGTTTTACATAAGGACCAAATGGGAAAGAGAAGATGACAAACAGGAGGAAAATTTTGTTTTGTTCCTAAATAATGCTTCTGATGCCACAGCTCCAGCACATTATAGTCTATAAAATTTAACAGTATCTTCTTTTGTTTGCTTTTAACCAAAATAAGGGCATTCAGGAAGGCCAAACTAGCATAGAAACTGAAAAGCTTTAAGAAATTTATTACAAATAGGAGTGTAAAAAGTGCATCACATACCAAGCTTTACTTCAGCATTTTCCGTTAATAATACGTTCTGCCCTTTGATATCTCTGTGAATCACATGGTGGGCGTGCAAATGTGCCAATCCCTGAATAAAGACAACATCAGAGTTTAAACCCTTTGTTTTTACAGATATGTATGCACTAATTATTGCATATGTACTCAATTCGTAAATTCTCAATGAGATAGATGGGTTAACAAGTCAAAAGCTGAATTTCCAAAGGCTCCCTTTGACTGTGCTAAAACACTGGAATAAAAATCCACAGGGATGCACCGTCTGTAAAGTCTGATAATCAATCAAGCTGCTGCACTTCTATGTATAGCAGAAGTGTCCAAGATTTTGCAACAATAGGCCATATAATTAAAAATCAATGTATGTGTGTGAGCTGAATTAATATTTAGCCTGTTACTGTATGATTTATACTCATCAAAATATTTTAATCTCTATTAAAATTGTGAGGGTTGCAAATTTTGTCAGGTGTGGGAGCACTTCTGGCAGGACCTCACACCGTGTGCTCGCAGTAGACTTTTGAATCTTTAAGATTTTATTCCCACTCTCAGCTGTTGGACTGGCCATGGATTCTTGGGGAGGGGAGGGGAACTGATTATATTGTTGAAAATGTTTGTATTTGCTTCTTACTGCTGGAATAATAAAAATCATTTAAACATAAAATTGTGACTTCAGAGCCACCAAATAATTCTGCAACATTTCAAAATCATGTGTTCTAGGTAATTATGGAAAAAATAATAGCAGCCACATGTTGGATGTCCCTGATTGCATAAAAAAGAGCAAAGACAAAATGAACACCCCATTATTCTCCACAAATACCTTCTTGACAGCAGTTTAGTCATTTTACAATGTCATGATTCTTGAAGTAAATTATTATTCACAAATACAAATACACGAGTAGAAAGAATATTTTCAATAGCAACCTTAATGTTGTATTTCCTAACCAATATGGCATTGCCTGATACTCAGTTCGAGAACAGAAACTAGGCTCCACTCTTAGCATATTTTACAGCAACAAGATACATATGTCTCTCCTTACTAGCTACAGCTTGAGCTCTCTGTGAAGACTGGTGCACCACAATATTTTTGTTAAGGTAGGTATACTTTGGAGTTGCAAAATTTGAGGAAAACTGCATTATAGCAATCTAGGGAAGAACAAATCCTTTATTCTTAATACCCTCAAGCATACCATACCACTAGGATGCTTCATTCAGACTGGAGTAAATTCAAGCATGGTACTAGAACTAGATAAATCCAGTTTTAGTTATATAACTTTTATATACCATGTTTCTGAAAAGAGTCATTCAAGATAGTATATGCAATAATTAAACAAAGAGGCAAGAAACAAAACAGAATACATTCATGAATCTCAAAAACACAGGGACCAAACCATAAAACAATATACATCCTAGATAGTGGCACTATCCTTCAATTTTTACTCAAAGGGAACAAACAATTTTAGCCCTTTCCTTAGGGCCCAAATCACTAGTCACTTTCCACAGATGTTCCAAGCCACAGGCCCTGCAGCACCAAAGCCCCTGCCCTATACCTAATCATTTACACTATTTCTACTATAGGGATTTACAAATAATTACCCTGACATTACCACAAAATTTCTTGGTGGTACACGCTACCTAAACTAATCTTCAATATTTTTTTTTTTTTTAATTTTATTTTACTGACAGCCCTAAAAATTGAAACTAGCAATTTAAAAGGGCAGTGTTTCTTGATTGGGAGCTTACATAAGGTCTTCTGCAAAAGATATGTGCTTTCCAGCCTCCTCACTCCCATCATCACCTGGAATGCCATATTCTGTACTATCAGATGCATCCCCGTAAATAGTACATTGTAAAAAGCCAAATTGCTTAGAACTCTGCACTATCGCTCTCAATGCATTATCCTCAAAATAGTCAGATCTGTCAATTTAATGAGAGAAACTTGCAGAAAGGATCAGGATATAGTAACATAGTAGATGACGGCAGATAAAGACCCGAATGGTCCATCCAGTCTGCACAACCTGGTTCAATTTAAATTTTTTTATTTTTTCTTCTTAGCTATTTCTGGGCAAGAATCCAAAGCTTTACCCTGTACTGTGCTTGGGTTCCAACTGCCAAAATCTCTGTTAAGACTTACTCCAGCCCATCTACACTCTCCCAGCCATTGAAGCCCTCCCCAGTCCATCCTCCACCAAACGGCCATATACAGACACACACCGTGCAAGTCTGCCCAGTACTGGCCTTAGTTCAATATTTAATCTTATTTTCTGATTCTAGATCCTTTGTGTTCATCCCACGCTTCTTTGAACTCAGTCACAGTTTTACTCTCCACCACCTCTCTCGGGAGCGTATTCCAGGCATCCACTACCCTCTCTGTAAAGTAGAATTTCCTAACATTGCCTTTGAATCTACCATCCCTCAACCTCAAATTATGTCCTCTGGTTTTATCATTTTTCTTTCTCTGAAAAAGATTTTGTTCTACGTTAATACCCTTCAAGTATTTGAACGTCTGAATCATATCTCCTCTGTCTCTCCTTCCCTCTAGGGTATACATATTCAGGGTTTCCAGTCTCTCCTCATACGTCTTCTGGCGCAAGCCTCCTATCATTTTCGTCGCCCTCCTCTGGATCGCCTCAAGTCTTCTTACGTCCTTCGCCAGATACAGTCTCCAAAATTGAACACAATACTCCAAGTGGGGCCTTACCAATGACCTGTACAGGGGCATCAACACCTTCTTCCTTCTACTGACTACGCTTCTCTTTATACAGCTCAGCATCCTTCTGGCAGCAGCCACTGCCATGTCACACTGTTTTTTCACCTTTAGATCTTCGGACACTATCACCTCAAGGTCCCTCTCCCCGTCCGTGCATATCAGCTTCTCTCCTCCCAGCATGTACGGTTCCTTCTTAATATTAATCCCCAAATGCATTACTCTGCATTTCTTCACATTGAATTTTAGTTGCCAGATATCAGACCACTATTGTCTCCAGAGATTTGTTGAATAAATCTTTAAATAGGACCCGCCAGAACCTCTCTGAGCTCCCTCAGTATCCTGGGATGGATCCCATCCGGTCCCATCACTTTGTCCACCTTCAGTTTTTCAAGTTGTGAACAGCGCAGAATCTACTGTATTTTTGTGTTACTGTGCCAGTCAATCCTTCTCCAGGATTTTCTTCTGTAAACACAGAACAGAAGTATTTGTTTTGCATGTTTGCTTTTTCCTCATCACTCTCCACATATCGGTTCCCAGCATCTTTTAGTTTAGCAATTCCATTTTTCATTTTCCTCTTTTCACTAATATACCTGAAAACATTTTTGTCTCCCTTTTTTACATTTTCAGCCATTTGTTCTTCCGCCTTGTCCCATCTGTCTCACAAATTTTGTGAAAGATAGACTTTCAGGAGGGGACTATCTGTAACAAGGTGGAAGAGATGAGTTTGATGATATCCCATAAAATTCTTCTGCACAATATTCTTCTGCAAAAAGAACTAAGACGCCTCCAAATTGTGCAAAATACCCCAATAAAAATTATATTTAATGCTAAAAAAATACAATCATGTTTCCCCCTCTTGTGCAAAGCACAGTAGTTGCCTGTTTAACACAGAATTAGTTTTAGAATTTTATTACTTACATTCAAGACATGTCAAAGTAACTAACCTAAATTTATCAATAGCTTACTAATTCCTTATTGTCCATCTAAAGCACTTCGCTCTGTGACACAAAATCTTCTTGCAGTCCCATCCCTAAAATATATAAACAAAATAAGATCAAATAATTTTGCAGTGACCGTGCAATCCCTTTGGAATTCTATTCCTAATTATCTTCGTGAAGAATTCTTTCTGCTTCATTTTAAAACAAAGCCGAAAACATTTCTGTTCCAAGACGCATTCAATACTTAATTGCCCGTATAAGGGCAAAACATATGCTGACAGCAGAAGGCATCATCCTTCCCTGTCATTTTTTCCTTAATTGTTCTCTTTTCTCAAAATATTGTAGTTCCTACCCTTTTTTCCATCTGTTCCCATCCGTCTTTGTCTGAGTACGTCACGTAGATTCTAATGGTCAAATGCAAACCTTATTTTTGTTGAAAATTGTATTTTTATTGTACACCGCTCAGAAGTCTGATTGAGCGGTATAAAAAATTTTAAATAAACTTGAAACTTAAGGTCAGACTCATATTCCTCAATGTCATGCTTCAGAGATGGGAAGCATAGAGTGGGATGTCGAGGTGAAGTACTCAGTGAGCGTCGATGGTACCAATGAGGAGATGTACTTCTGAACTGATGTCGAGAAGAACATCGGTGCTGACTACTGCTGCCCGATTCGCGATTTGAATCGATTCACCGATTCACTTCGGGTGAATCGATTCGAATTGATTTGTTTTTATAAAAAAATGAACTCACCGATTCAACGGCCCCCTTGCTAGAGACCCGTTCGGGCTTTCCCTCTGCTGCCGGAGTCCTTCCATCTAATGTAACTTCCGGTTTTGTTAAACCGAAAGTTACATCAGAAGCAAGGACTTCAGCAAAGGGAGCACCGAGCAGACCTCTGCATGCAGATCGGCGGCAGCAAGGTGATTTTTAATTGGTTGGCTGGCTCCCTCCTTCCCAGCTGGAAGTATTTCTCCTCTCCTCCCTGGCCACATCTATCTTTCTACCAGTTCCCTGATCTGTACCAGTTCCTGGATCTGGTCTTATAAAGATGACGCTGGTACTAATGTTGCATGTGGTACAGAAGGTGTGGTCTGAGTTTGTGTTGAGGCATTGGTGACCTTTATGCCAAGGCGTGCCTTAGAGGACACACCAACTGCAGCAATGGCGATCTTGCCTCAGTGCATCAATCCTTTGAAAGTGTCAATGGAGTGGAGGCTTGAGACTAGAGAGCTGCACAGGAGTGGTGGGAATCCCACGGGTTCCCCCTTTGGGTCGCGGGGATCCCGTGGGGTTGGAGAGAGCTTCGTTGGTGTGCACGCCCCCTTTTTCTGCCCTCCAGCTGGCTCCTCTATTCAGCATGCAACGCTCCCAACACGCTACACGTAGCTGACCCAGAAGTCTTCCCCTGACGTCAAAGTTGATGTTGAAGGGAAGGCTTCGCGTCAGCAGCGTGTAGGGCCCGCTGCCCTGCGAAGAAGCATGTGGTGACTGGGGATTGGCAAGCGTAACCTCTAGCCCCATCCCCTTGCTTACTTCTCTCCCTTCTCTGCATCGCTGGACTTGGGAGTCCAGAATGGATCAGGTTGAGCCATTTGGGAGATGCATGTGTGCCGTGCAAGGTAGCAGTTGGAGGGAGGCAGCACTACCAGACCGAAGACTTTTGCAGAGGCTGACAAATGTACCGTAAGTAAAATCCTCTGGCTTTCAAATTCAAACAATGGCCCCACACCGAGAGGGAGAATTTCTCATGCTGCTTGGATCTCGGAGACTTTTGCTCTCTCAGCCCCTGCAGCATGAGATTCTCTCTCAGCTTGGGGCTGAATCTCGTGCTCTAAAATAGGGGAAAAAAAAGAAATCAAGTAGAAGTAAACAAATAAATAAAAATGTAAGGAAGCAGGTAAATAAATGGGTGGGGCAGGGTGGTTTTGGGAGGGGGCAGGGTCATGGATAGATGGGGCAAGGGGTTCCAGTGTATTTGTATGCCTAGGGCATACTGAAGAGTTAATCCTGCCCTGTACACGAGGAATGGAAAATAATTTTTGGTGATAGGAAGAGAAGGAGGGAGGTACAGATGCAACAAGCCCTTTCCTTTTGTTTTTTTTCCTTATTTGTCTTTCATTCCTATCCAAATTGTATTTCTAACCCTATTTCCTTTTGTCTCCTGTCTGTCTGTCTCATTTATCCCTTTTTAATAAGCAAATTATTAGTTGATGTTTCTTTGTAATTGCTTTCTTTTTGTAAGTATTAATGGTATTGTTAATGGCATTTTTATTATGTTCATGCTCTTTTCTAATATATATTGTAAACTCGCTTAGAAATTAGATAAGCGATTAAATAAAATTTTAATAAAACCTTGAACCTTGATGATAGGGAAGAGAAAGATGAGAGGAAGAAACTCTATGTAATAAAGTATCTCTTCTTCATTTTCTTAACAAATACATGTCTCCTAAACATATCTCTATTCTTCCATCTTTCTCCTTCTTTGGCCTCTGAGGGATTTTTTTCTTCTTTCTCTCCCTACCACCCTTGTTTCTTATGCTTCTCCTTCAGTTCCCTTTTCTTTGTCCCTCTTCCTATTTTTCTCCTTGTGGTTATATTACGTAGATATATGTAATACTCAGATTGGTGTACAATTGATATTGAGAACAGCACAAAAACAAAATCCAACCAAAACTGCAGTACTGCCAGCCAAAGCAAAAACAAAAAACAAACTGCAGGCAACTATGTGCGAGATGCAGGCAATGTTTATTATACCAAATATTTCATTTATGCAGTTAAAAATACCACTTTATAACAAACCAAAGGACCTGGCACGGTCCGTGTTTCGGAAAACACTCCTTCCTCAGAGATCCATAGTTGCTAAGGTATAAAATAAGCTGCATAAAAGGTATAAAACAACCACCTATCTGTAATTCTTCTTCTCTTGGAATGTGTGACACAAAAATAGTCAAGCAAAAGCAAAAACGCTGCGAGGAACTTGCTGATGATAAAGGGGTGGTTGTTCTATACCTTTTATGTAGCTTATTTTATACCTTAGCAACCATGGACCTCTAAGGAAGGAGTGTTTTCCGAAACACTGACCGTGTCAGAACATAAGAACATAAGAAGTTGCCTCCGCTGAGGCAGACCAGAGGTCCATCTCGCCCAGCGGTCCGCTCCCGCGGTGGCCCATCAGGCCCATTGCCTGAGCAATGGTCCCAGACTATCCCTATAACCTACCGCTACTCTTATCTGTACCCCTCAATTCCTTTATCCTCTAGGAACCTATCCAAACCTTCTTTGAAGCCTTGTAACGTGCTCCGGCCTATCACAGCCTCCGGAAGCGCGTTCCATGTATCCACCACCCTCTGGGTGAAAAAGAACTTTCTGGCATTTGTTCTAAATCTGTCCCCTTTTAATTTCTCAGAGTGTCCCCTTGTACTTGTGGTTCCCCATAATCTGAAAAATCTGTCCCTGTCAACCTTTTCTATACCATTCAGGATTTTGAAGGTTTCTATCATGTCTCCTCTAAGTCTCCGCTTTTCCAGGGAGAACAGCCCCAGCTTTTTCAGTCTGTCAGTATATGAGAGGTTTTCCATACCCCTTATCAGTTTAGTTGCTCTTCTCTGGACTCCCTCAAGTATCGCCATGTCCTTCTTAAGGTACGGCGACCAGTACTGGACACAGTACTCCAGATGCGGTCGCACCATTGCACGATACAGTGGCAGGATGACCTCCTTTGTCCTGGTCGTGATACCCTTCTTAATGATACCCAACATTTTGTTTGCTTTTCTTGAGGCTGTGGCGCACTGTGCCGACGCCTTCAAAGATGTGTCTACCATCACTCCCAGGTCTCTTTCAAGATTACTTACCCCTAGCAGTGATCCCCCCATTTTGTAGCTGAACATCGGGTTCTTTTCCCTACATGCATGACTTTGCATTTCCCTACCTTAAAGTTCATTTGCCATTTCTTGGCCCATTCTTCTAGCGTCGTTAGGTCCCTTTGCAGATCTTCGCAGTCTTCCATGGTTTCAACCCTGCGGTAGAGTTTGGTGTCATCCGCAAATTTAATAACTTCGCAATTTGTTCCCGCCTCCAGGTCATTAATAAATATATTGAACAGGAGCGGTCCCAGTACCGACCCCTGCGGAACTCCATCGATATTCCGTTTCTAATGGCTATATGCCATGTCTTTTCCTCGCCATTCTTTGACATCTTTCTATTACTGAAAAAAACTTTACAGCTCTTTATAAGCATGAGAGGTTAGCAAAAATACTATACTGGAGTAAAACACACACATCCATATAGTATATTTTTACCCTACCTATAAGCCTTGCCGAGCTTTAGTTTCTACAAGGAAAAAAGTGGGTTTATTCAGCAAACTGACTCTTTACATGATAAGAGTGGGTGGCTCTGAAAAGAGCCTTTGGGTTTCTGGTTGACGTCCTCTCAACGGGACAGCTTTATTTGCCTTTGGCCGCTTTGTGGCTCTCGGTTTTCTTGGGCAGTAGCACAGCCTGGATGTTAGGCAGGACGCCGCCCTGCGCGATGGTGACTTTCCCCAGCAGCTTATTCAGTTCTTCATCGTTGCGGATGGCCAGGTCCTTTGGTTTGTTATAAGGTGGTATTTTTAACTGCATAAATGAAATATTTGATATAATAAACATTGCCTGCATCTCGCACATAGTTGCCTGCAGTTTGTTTTTTGTTTGTACATTTGATATTGTTCACTTTGGCTTGTTATTTCTTTATCCGAATTGTTGTACATTTTGTACTTTAATTCAGTAGCATAATTAAATGAAATAACTACTTCTGAAGTTTATGGGGACAGGTGGGGATGGATTTGATTCCAGCGGGAACGGGCGGGGATGAGTTTGACTCCTAGCGGGGACAAGTTTGATTCTACCGGGGACGGGTTTGATTTCTGTCCCCGCACAACTCTCTACTTGAAACAACACTGATGAATTCCTGGAGAGGTAAGGTTGTTTGTGCTTCTTAACCTTTTTATATGATTCCCCTGATAGAGGTTGTACCGATGAGAAAAAGGGCGAGGAAGGTATTAATGTTGTCGGTACCGGTATTGATAAAGTTGATCTCTGGGCGTCAGTGTCAGATTCCATAGACATCTTTGATGTGCCCAAGGTTGACCCAAAAAGCTTTTAAAATTGTAGCTGTCTGGCCTTAAGAGACCTCTTCTGCAGAATAGAGCAGTATAGGAAAGAATCAGAAAAGTGTTCAGGACCTCAGCACTGGACACACCAGTTATATGGGTGTACCGCTTGAAGCTGCTTGGAACCTTGGATATCAAGGGGAACACCACCGATACAAAGTCACAGGACTCAATGGGCCAGGGTGGTTGAGTAAATTGTAAACTGAAAACTACTCAATGCACTCAGTCTGAAAACAGGCTGCAATGAGCCTGAAGACCCAAAACAAACAAACAAAAAAATTGGTCAAAAATGAGAAAGTTTGAACAACAAAGAAAACAGGAAGATGAAAAATATTGAGGAAACAAAAGCAAAAAAACAAACAGGAGACACTGAAAAATGCAAAGTTTGACATGTCTGGAGAGACTCCAAAAACACAGCTTCTCAGCTCTGTGGAAACTGAGAACTGATGTTCCCATGAGCTGAAGTTGGGAGGGAAGGCATGGAGCATGCGTGGTACAAGCGGTCTCGAGACTTCAATCCTTTAAAGTGATTACACCAGGCTCCACGGATGACATAACCCATATGTGAAAATATGCTGCCTGCTTGTCCTAGAATAATATCCTTTTATCCACTCAGTCTTTAAATTGCTAACAAGGGAGACCTAAACCAAGAATGAAGGTGAGTTTATCTGAAACCATAAAAGAATTTGTATAATAGAGAAGTCATATTTTCTCATGTTCTTTCAGTTGAAATGCCCGAGTTATAGGTATGAAGTACAAACATTCAGATTCTACTACACTAAACAGCAGGAAGATCTTCAAAACATTCCTTTTGCTATAATGGCTTAGTTTGCTTTGGTGGAGACCACAGAATCCTTTCAAGGCAGCAAACTATGGACCAAAGGACATTTTCTTTCATTCCAGGGCATCCAACGAAGACATCCAACCACATACTTTGATGTCTCAAAAATATATATTAACCCTTTGATATTAGTGGACTGCTTATAAGAGAAAAAGCAAAGCACTGCAGATATGAAATAAATGAAACCTCTAAAGAACAAGAATATAATTTTTTTTTAAGATTTCTTTGCCAATATCTTAAGCTTCAAATTTAGAATTTTTTTCTATTGTATTTTGTTATTCCCTTAGTTATTTTTAATATTTTTCTACAGTTACACAATTTTGAACCAATATCTCTTGGAAACAAATACTTGTTTCAAAAGTTATATGTAAACTGCTGGTACCGGTAAAGGTACCTGTATAACCATTAGCAATTTATATAGTAAATCAGAGAATGACTGTATGTTAAATATTATGATACGCCTTTGCTACACATTGTTAAGGTATGCAGAACTTTCAGAATGGCTGGCTAATCCTATGGTCCAAATTGTCTGTTCTAGTACTATATTGGTGGACTTCTGGGTAAGGTGGGGCGGGGCTTTCTGCTTCATAGGGTTTATTTACATAAATGTGGCAAAATACATTAACATATGTTCTTGCTTAATAGATTCCCATTAATCTTAATGAAGTCTACTGAGACAGTAATATGTGCCGGCAGGCCCAAATACAAATGTATTCAAGCAGCCACGTTAGGTTAAGTTATTTGTTGCAGATTACCTTACATAGAGGATAGAAACCATCTTCTGGAATAATCAGATGTGGAAGAAAGCAGTACTGCATCAGAATGAAAGCATACTTGGGACCCACACAGATGACAGCAGTAGAATAATACTGGAGTGAACAGTCACTCCCGTGAAAAGAAATGAACCTCACAAAAAACTTCAGTCAAGGTGCATCTCTGAAAGACCTAGTTCATGAATATGTACAACCTGGTTCCTTACCCTGAGAATTTCTCTGGAGATGTAGGCAATCCAGTCTTCTTTCAAAGTATTCCCTTTTGTGTTCTTCACAAGGTCAGTTATGGAACCTGCACCACAAAATTCCATAACAAGCTGCAAATCAAAAACCATGAACAGAAACCAAATGTTAACAGTAAAACATGACTCATTCACACCTTAGACACTGCTCATGATGAATACAAATCATTAGACACTACAATAAGAAAAGAAATATGGAAATGAATGTTTTGAACAAGGTTAAGTACAATTTTAGGCACAACAGCCATACACAACAGCCAGGTGAGAACAGGAGAAGGACTACATTTGAATTACCTCAGTGACTAATCTGGATATTTAATTTATTTTATCGAGATTATGAGCATGAAATACCAGTGAGCTAGGACTTTTTTGGTAGTTACCCCCATTTTTTTTTTTTTTTTTAAATAAGCTTCCATTAGTTGCATTCTGAAACTAAGATCTGCACAAGGAGGTCAATTTTTTGTATTTCTTTGGTATTTGCTCATATTGCTATTAGTAACTAAACATCACTCCGATGAACAATTGTTGCAAAAAAAGCATTACAAACTAAAACCATAAAAAAAGACCAACACAAAAAAGGGATCTGTACAAAATAAGTTCTATAAACCAAGAATAACTGGGTAAAATGGGAAAGGAAAAAAATGGTGACGGGATAATCGTGCACCAGACACCAGCGTGCCGACAATTGAGCGCTGACAATTCGGCGCATGAAAGAAGCGCGCCGTGAGAAAACTTAGTTTTAAAGAGCTCCGATGGAGGGGTATGGGGGGAACCCCCCACTTTACTGCACAGTGTTCGCTCTGCTGTTGGGGAGGGGTGTGGGGGGTGCAACCCCCCACATTATAGAGAAAACAGAACTTTTCCCCCCCAAAAAAAAATCGCAAAAAGTTCAGTTTTCTCTATAATGGAGGGTTCCAACCCCCTAACCCCCCCCCCCAACAGCAGCGCGAACACTATACAGTAAAGTGGGGGGGTTCCCCACTCACACCCCGCTTTGGATCTCTTTAAAACTAAGTTTTCCGGTGGCGCGCTCCTTTCTTGCACTGAATTGTCAGCGCACGATTGTTGGCGCATGACTGACTATGAACCAAAAAAAATTACCACTGCTGAGAGGTGAGAAAATTCTTAGGATTAATCATTAGTGTAGCCTAGGAAAGTACCATGTGAACTACCTAGGGCCTAGATTCACTAAACTTAACAATCCTGTAACGACGTTCGTGTTCCCTAACCCCGATTCACTAAACTGCTGTCTGATGACTCTCCTGTCTGATCCACCCATGAAAATTAGTAAAACCCAATGCAAAATAGCCAAGCGATTGATTCACTAACAATTGCTTGGCTATTTTGAATCATGTTTTACTATTCTAAAACCCGACTGCTGCAGACCTAGGAAGTATTTCTTCACCGAAAGAGTGGTTGATCATTGGAATAATCTTCCACTTCAGGTAATTGAAGCAAGCAACGTGCTCAATTTTAAGAAAAAATGGGATAAGCATGTGGGTTCACTTCGAGGAAGTGCTTAGGGGGGGAGGGTTCTTAGAGTGGGCAGACTTGTTGGGCTAATGGCCCTTTTCTGCCATCATATTCTATGTTTCTATGACCTGCTGGTAACTGTGTCACCGACAGGTCTGCTTGGGGGGGGGGGGGGGTCATTTATTTTTTGGCACATATATTTTGCATGTATTACAAAAGCAAAATATCTGCCCATTATAAAAAATAGAAAAAAACCCACCCCACTGCTGCCAACGGCCTCCCGAGACAAACAAGGTTCCTGACAAACACAGCTGCCGCAGCCGCCTCTCCGAAGAAAAAGACAGGAGAGATGCCCACTCCCTCCACCCCCGAAAACCCGGTAGGAGGGATGCCCATTCCCTCCTGCCATCGGCCCGGCTCCCCGAAAAAAAACAAAAAAACAAAAACGACAGGAGGGATGCCCACTCCCTCCTACTGGCAAATACCTCCCCCCACCCCTGAAGAAACCACCACCACCTCCCATACCTTATACGTTGGGAGCAGGAAGGGTTCCTCCTACTCCTCCTGCACACTGCGGGCCTTAAGCCCTGCCCCGATGCATGATGTGATGCATGGGGAGGGGCTTAAGACCATGATTGGCTCAGGTGCCTCGGGCTCCTCCCTTGGGAGGAGCCTGAGGTGCTTGAGCCAATCAGTGACTTCCTTAGGGAGGAGCCTAAGGAAGTCATGATCTCCAGGTTTCTTCAGGGGTGGGGGGGAGGTATTTGCCAGCAGGAGGGAGTAGGCATCCCTCCTGTCATTTTGTTTTTTGAGGGATTTTTCAGGGAGTCGGGCCAATGGCATGCGTGAGTAGGCATCCCGCCTGCCTTTTCCTTCGGGAGGGGGGGGGGGGGGGCTCGACTAGTCCGCCTACTTCGTGGGGCTTTAAACTAGGTAAGTTGGGGGAGGGTACCCACTCACATACCAGCACAGTAAGTAACTATCCTGGAGAGGTAAGTCGAAACTCCATTTCTGAGTCCGAGGTAAGTACACACATTGAAAACAATTCTACAGGAGTCACACTAACTCAGGCGGGACATTCTCCACAGGAACTTAGCAAACATAAGGTATGGAGGGCTATGTATGTTAATGCACACAGCTTAGGCAATAAAATTCTGGAATTGGAGACGGAAATAAGGAACGCCGACCTAGACGTGGTGGCGATATCCGAGACTTGGCTCATGGACTCTCGTGGGTGGGATATGGCTATAACAGGTTACAACTTACTTCGTCGAGGCAGAGAGGGCAAGTTAGGGGGAGGGGTAGCACTATACACTAAAGAAGACATCAAAGCTATCAGAATCACAGATTTCAAGTACACCGGGGAATCCCTCTGGGTGAACCTGGCCAGGGGAAACGACAAATGCCTGTATCTTGGTGTGGTATACAGACCTCCAAGACAACAAGAAGACAAAGATATAGAATTAATCGAAGACATTGAGAACATCACTATGCGTGGGGACACAGTACTGTTAGGGGACTTCAACATGCCCGATGTAGATTGGAACACACTTTCCGCTACAACCAGCAGCAGCAAAAGGCTATTGAACTCCATAAAAGGAGCACGACTCAAACAAATGGTATTGGAGCCCACTAGGGATCAGGCGATACTGGACCTGGTACTCACCAACGGAGAAGGCATCTCAGAGGTTTCGGTAGGGGATACGCTAGCCTTCAGCAACCACAACATGATATGGTTCAACCTCAGGAAAGGTTTCACTAGATCAAACACAGCAACAAAGGTCCTCAACTTTCAGGGCACTAACTTCAAACGCATGGGAGATTTCGTCCATCGGGAGCTGCAAAACCAAGCTGAAATCGATGATGTAGAGGCTATGTGGTCAACCCTGAAATCTACCCTACACGAAGCTACAAACCGCTATATAAAAACAGTAAGCAAAAGATGGAGAAACAATAAACCCCAGTGGTTCACTGCGGAGATCTCGGATCTCGTTAAAGAAAAGAAAAAAGCATTTATTTCCTGCAAACAATCAGGAAAAAGGGAGGCAAAAGAATACTATCTGGCCAGGTCTAAAGCTGTAAAAACAGCAGTCAGAGAGGCCAAACTTCGAATAGAAGAGAATCTAGCAAAAAACATTAAGAAAGGGGATAAATCCTTCTTCAGGTACATTAGTGACAGAAAAAGAAACACAGATGGGATAGTACACCTTAGGAAACCAGACGGGAATTATGTAGAATCAGATTCCGATAAAGCCGAACTACTAAATAAATACTTCTGCTCAGTCTTTACCTGCAAGGAGCCAGGGTCCGGTCCACAGTTGCAGTCAAGGCAAAGCTCGGAAGACCTATTTCAGAATTTTAAGTTTACACCCAGCAGCGTCTACTGTGAGCTATCAAAACTCAAAGTGAACAAAGCCATGCGACCGGACAATCTACACCCCAGGGTGCTTAGAGAGTTGTGTGATGTCCTGGCAGAACCGTTATTGAAGAGCATGGATCTTTCCCTGAGTACAGGAAGAGTCCCGCTGGATTGGAAGACAGCTAACGTCATTCCACTCCACAAAAAGGGTTGCAGGACAGAGGCTGCAAATTACAGGCCGGTGAGTCTCACATCAATAGTGAGTAAACTCATGGAAACACTAATTAAGCAGAAATTGGATACGATCCTGAACGAGGAGAATTTACGGGATCCCCATCAACATGGATTCACAAAGGGAAGGTCCTGCCAATCCAATCTAATCAGCTTCTTTGATTGGGTAACAAGAAAGCTGGATATGGGGGAGTCCATGGACGTCGTGTACTTGGACTTCAGTAAAGCTTTTGATAGCGTCCCACACCGCAGGTTGTTGAGCAAGATGAATTCGATGGGATTAGGAGAAACATTAACTGCATGGGTCAATGACTGGCTAAGTGGTAGACTTCAGAGGGTGGTGGTTAACGGTACCCTCTCCAAAACGTCAAGGGTGACCAGTGGAGTGTCGCAAGGCTCGGTCTTGGACCCAATCCTCTAACATATTCATAGGCGACCTGACTCAGGCGCTTCAAGGTAAAATAACATTATTCGCCGATGACGCCAAACTATGCAACATAGTAGGTAAAAGCACTTTGCCCGACAGTATGACCCGGGATTTACTCTTACTGGAACATTGGTCCTCGACTTGGCAGCTAAACTTCAATGCTAAAAAATGTAAGGTCATGCACCTTGGCAGTAGAAATCCATGCAGAACTTACACCCTAAATGGTGAGACCTTGGCTAGGACTACAGCGGAACGAGATTTAGGAGTGATCATTAGTGAAGATATGAAAACTGCCAATCAAGTGGAGAAGGCTTCTTCCAAGGCTAGACAAATGATGGGTTGTATCCGCAGAAGTTTCATCAGCCGGAAGCCTGAAGTGATAATGCCATTGTATAGATCCACGGTGAGACCTCATCTGGAATATTGTGTACAATTCTGGATGCCACATTAGCAAAAAGATGTGCTGAGAGTTGAGTCGGTTCAATGAATGGCCACCAGGATGGTCTCGGGACTCAAGGATCTCCCATATGAGAAAAGGCTGAGTAAATTGCAGCTATACTCACTCGAGGAACGTAGAGAGAAAGGAGACATGATTGAGACATTTAAATATATCACGGGCCGTATCGAGGTAGAAGATGATATCTTCTTTCTTAAAGGTCCCACGCCACAAGAGGGCATCCGCTGAAAATCAGGGGCGGGAAATTTCATGGTGACATCAGGAAGTATTTCTTCACCGAAAGGGTGGTTGATCATTGGAATGAACTTCCACTGCAGGGGATCGAGGCCAGCAGCGTACCAGATTTTAAGAGAAGATGGGATAGGCATGTGAAATCTCTTGGGGGGTGAAGTCATTAGAGTGACTTGATGGGCCGAGGCCCTTTTCTGCCGTCATTTTCTATGTTTCTAATATTTTGTGTGTGTAATACACGCAAAATATCTGTGCCATTAAAAAAAAATGGAAAAACTGGCAGAAGCCCTGACAGCAGGTTGCTTCTCCTGTCACTACTGTCAGGGCTCTGCCCCGACTCAATCGCTCACTGGGGAGTTTGAATGCAAATGATTTGCACCTCCGTGCAAAAAAGATAGTGATTCAATCGCTGTTTCAAAATCTGCCAACAGCGATTGAATCACTATCTTTAGTGAATCTGTGCCTAAATCACCTACAATGCTTTAATTCTGTTGTTTTATTATTATCTTTAACATATAATGCCACACCTCCCCTTCTTCCTGCTCTGTTTGTTCTTGCCTTTGTGTGCTGCAAGCTACATGTTTATTGCCCATGCCCTTATAGGTAATTTTACAAAACGTTCCCCCATTCATTGTGACCCTTTTACAAAATATTCAGGAAATTCTGAATGACCATACTTGGGATGTTGCTTTTCCTTCTAGACAACCAATGCAAATATCAGGATTTAAAAGATGTGAACCAAGCTTCTCTTACTGCATTTTGTCATAGATAAGTACACATTGCCCAAGTGGCCAATACATCCTAGGAGGATTAATTTCCAACTCTCTTGGTTGACTATATGGAGCTGATAATTCCTCTTGGTGGCCTATGCAGGTACAGGTGGTCCACTATGACTGTGATCCTGTTTACCTGTAAACAGGAAAAGATTATAAAATCTCAGAAATTTTTCCACTTACCCAAAGTTGGTCATCGTGACCTGGAGGACTTTTCTTTATAAAAGCACCATAGTAAGTGGCAATGTTTCTATGATGAGAATATTTCTTCAGCATGTTTATTTCCAGTTTAATTTCTTCTTCTTCATCCTTGAAAAGAAAAAAAAATCCTCAATCTACATGCAGTTCAAAATTGCCTTTAATTTTTGATTCGCCCCATATGTTGTATGATTTACAAAAAATAAAAAATAAAAAAAAATCAAATCACCCACAAACATATTCCAGCCTAACATGGCAATTCTTTTTTTAAAGAAAAAGCACACTAGAAATACTAGTTCAATATTTTCAAAACTTGTAGACTGCAACTTTTCTATATATATAAAAAATTTGTATGGCATATTTATAAACCGGTAGATTAGTTGCAGTCTACATCAAAATTTCCACTGTATTCACTTTTTCTTCTATCAAAGAACCAAAACCTTAATGTGAGTCCCTACTGTTCTACTTTCCCACCAGACACATTACAATGAGCAGCTGCTTACCTCAGAAAATGTTTTTCATACATGCTATAATACTCAAGATTTCCCTGCTCCCGAGCTGCTAGTCTAACCAGAACACAGCCCCTGGGAAAGCACCTGGCAAACCATTCAGATTTATATATGATGACTCAAAATTGTATTTCACATATGCTACAGAAGCCAACAAACTGTAAAATGCAAAAATATTAACACCCCCCCAATAAAAAAGGGGTGGGGTGGGAGGAACCATTCCACCAGAAACAAGAATTGGAAGCCCTTCCTCAAAAAAAAAAAAAAAGCTCTCCCACCCCCCCATAAGTACAGCACACAAGAAATCCTTTACAAATAAGGACTAAGGTATTCAGGGAAAGGTTGCATTTTCCAAAAGATATATACTATTTAACAGTGATAAAAGATACAAGTCTATATAAGCAGTCCCCAAGTTACAGATGTCTGACTTAAGTACAACTTGTACTTAACGCAGTTGCGGCTTCATTTGTTTTTACTGAGCAGTATTTCCAGTGGCATAGACTCCTACACTTCTCCTGTAGCAGATTCAGGAATGATGCATGGTCACATTAAGAACAGTGTGTGGTTGTACATGCGGTACCTTAGAGGGAACACTGCGAGTAGGGACTATTGGTCCTTTTGTCAGCTGGGAGCAGAGATAAGCACCAAGAATCTTAAAATCTACAAGTTCTGAGTTATATACAAATCCAACTTAAGAACAGCTTTAAAAACGTAACTTGCTCTTAACCCAGGGACTGCCTGTATTTTATGGCGTGACTGTTGCCATCTTAAATATGACTATCACTCCAGCCACTCATTACATACAACATACACACTTACAGATATGCTGGTGAAAAAGATCTGCATACATTGTTATAAATACAATTGATAAATAATTTCTAAAGTCTTTGAAGTACAATAAATAAAAAGGGTAATATATTTCCTGTCTGGTGTTGCTTTGCTAAATATGCTAGATCAGGGCTCGACAAATCCCAGGCACCAGGTCACCAAAGCATACCACAAATTTCCCTCCTTTTGGCTGAACTTCTCTTACCTCGATATGGTACAGTAATCAGACTCTCCATACACTTGAGCCTCAGGGTGCAGGAAGTTTGGGAAGTCTCGCAGGACTTGAAACCACAAGGCTTCTCAAACTTCCTGCACCACTGGGCTGAAGCCTTTGGGAGAGCTCGATGCTGTGCTGATGTAAGAGAAACTGTTATGAAGGGAGATTATTGACTTCTGCATTGATTAGCAGAGGCACTTTAAGGAACTGATTTACAAGTTTCTTTGATTACAAACACAAAATGGGGGGGGGGGAGGGAGAGGAATAAAACACCCCCTCACATTTCCTCCTGTATAATGCAATTTAGACAACAGATGTGTCCATTTAAATTTCCTCAATATTTTCTACATTGCTTTCCTTGTATAAATTTTCTTCCCAAAGCATGCTGTCAGTTATGTGATAGCACCCTCTAGATAGGTGAAGCGAAAAGGTGATTTGCCTCTTTGTTTCATGTATTGCCCCAGATTCTCTCTAATAACTCACCCCCCCCCCCACCACCCACTGCCTTCACCCCAGTCTGTCTCATTCCCCCCCCCCCCCCCCGGCTCTGCAGCCTTTACCTGTTTCTCTTTGGCTCTCCTCTCCAGTTCCAACAGCTACTAGCTCTTGCTTCTTCAGCGTCAGTGTCCATTTCAATTTCCCACATTGCTTTCCTTGTATAAATTTTCTGTATATTCATTCCATATTTTTAATGCTTTTTGGATCATTCAGTATCATTCCATTGGTGTCCTTAAGCATTCCCAATCGAAGTTGGAATGTCTGCCTCAATCTTAACATCCTGATAAGCCAATCTGATTTTGCCATATACATGCGCCAATTCAATTATCCTTAAAATATCGTTCCTCATCTTGCCGAACTTGACAGTGAAACACTTGTTTCATTGGTGATACTTTTCCCTATCACTGGAAAGTTTTGCTTGTCTTCTTTGTTCTGCTACTTTCCAAGTTTCTTAAGATATGCAAGACAATTTTTCTTGGCCTTCTTCCTCTTCTGGAGTGCTTTTCTAGCTTCATCACTAATTACGATTTTAATGTCATGCCATAACTCTTTGGGCTATTTCCTGTATCAAGAACGGCAAATCTGTTTAATTTTATCCAATAATTTTGTGGCATATTTTCAATATCAAATTTTGGAAGACTTTTAATGATCATCTTCTTATGGAGCTTTACCTTGATCTTACATTACATGTCAAATGCTTATGGTCACTTCCACAATCAACTCCTGGTTTAGTCCTTGTCATCAAAACTGCAGATTTCTATCTCTGTCCAATGCAGATATGATCACACAGACTTGTACAGTCACCCACACGCAGGTGAGATATGAAAGGAGCAGTATTGCAAAACTGTCCCTTACCATAAAATGAAAAGTCATCTGAAACTTTCACAGACATATGCAGAAAAAAATATGCACAAAAAAACACAATACTATGAAGAAAAAAAATCTTCCCAGAAAGTGTAAAACTTTGTGAAGGTTACTACTGCTCAGAGACAAAAGGTCTACCTTTGTACTTCTTAAAAAATCATTTCCTCATGTTCTAAGGAGGCCTGGTTCCAATCTGTTAAAGCCCTTAAACAATTTTCAAAACAGACATATCTCATGAATTCCTTACAAATACATTTTGCTTTCGCACTCTGGCTTATACATTTTGTGTAGAATTTAGTGTTTTTTTTAAAGTTTGATTTTAATATATTATATACCACTTAGCACCAGAGTATAAAAGCAGTTTACACTACTACCAGAAATAGGTCTACTAGTAAATCTGATATTATAAGTGCTGACAATCATTTACCACATATTCAAGTGATTTCCTCTCTGATGAATAATTCATCTGGAAATACTCAGTCTGGCCTGCATTTGGATCTGTATGAGAACATTAAGAGCTACGCTGACTCACGCCAATGGTCCATCAAGACCAGCATCATGTCTCCAATAGCAGCTGATTCCAGGTCACTTGGATGTACATAGAAGATTGCTACATAGAAGAGCTATTTTTCTTTTAACTTTATCAAAACTGGGAAAATGGTAGTGAAATATATATTTTTTCTTTAGAAAAGATGAAAGCAATCATGGGGTTCCTAACTACATGAACAAATTCTTAGGGAACAGAGATCGTGGATGCTGCGGATGGACAGACTGGATAGTCCATTTGGCCTTTATCTGCCGTCATGTTTCTATGAGTGTTTCTATGTAATTCTAGGCACCGTTTGGAAGTACCCATTTCAAAAACCTACAGATACAGAAAAACAAGCAGCATTGCTGAGTAGCTTCCATGTATAAGTGCCAGCAACTAGAGAATGACACGGTGGGGGAAAAAAAAAAAAAAGAGGTCACCGCGAGTACAGGGACAAGGCCATTCATGCTCCATGGAGTGGTGAATGGTCTTGTCTCCGCAGTTAAAGGTGAACGAGCGTGCAGTCCGGCAGCCCCCTCTCTCCCACCGGCCGACCATGCATGCGACCCTCCCTCACCCCTTTCCTTCTCTTTGTGGCAATTTCTATAAGGCTATGCCTTGTATTGCAGCTGAAGCCTTGAAGTCATGTCACGTGTGGCTGTTGGAAAAGAATCCTCTGACGCAACTTTTTGTTTCCGGTTGCATCGGAGGAGACTTTTCCAGCAGCCAACGCGACGTGACTTCAAGGCTCCGGCTGTAATATAAGGCATAGCCTTATAGAAATCACCACGAAGAGAAGGTAAGGGGAAGAGAGGGAGCGAGATGCATGGCTGGCTGGTGGGAGGGAGCTGCTGGACCGCTATGGGTGGGGGATGGAGAGGAGAAGACGCTGAAGGAAGACGGGGAAGAGAGAGTGGGGAGAAGACGCTGAAGGAAGACGGGGAAGAGAGAGTGGGGAGAAGACGCTGAAGGAAGACGGGGAAGAGAGAGTGGGGAGAAGATGCTGAAGGAAGACGGGGAAGAGAGAGTGGGGAGAAGACGCTGAAGGAAGACGGGGAAGAGAGAGTGGGAAGAAGACGCTGAAGGAAGACGGGGATGAGAGAGTGGGGAGAAGACGCTGAAGGAAGACGGGGATGAGAGAGTGGGGAGAAGACGCTGAAGGAAGACGGGGATGAGAGAGTGGGGAGAAGACGCTGAAGGGAAACGGGGATGACAGTGGGGAGAAGACGCTGAAGGGAAACGGAGATGACAGAGTGGGGAGAAGACGCTGAAGGGAAACGGGGATGACAGAGTGGGGAGAAGACACTGAAGGGAAACGGGGATGACAGAGTGGGGAGAAAACGCTAAAGGGAAACGGGGATGACAGAGTGGGGAGAAGACGCTGAAGGGAAACGGGGATGACAGAGTGGGGAGAAGACGCTGAAGGGAAACAGGAAAGAGAGAGTGGGGAGAAGACGCTGAAGGGAAACGGGGAAGAGAGAGTGGGGAGAAGACGCTGAAGGGAAATGGGGATGACAGAGTGGGGAGAAGACGTTGAAGGGAAACAGGGAAGAGAGAGCGGGGAGAAGACGCTGAAGGGAAACAGGGAAGAGAGAGTGGGGAGAAGACGCTGAAGGGAAATGGGGAAGAGAAAGTGGGGAAAAGACGCTGAAGGGAAACAGGGATGACAGAGTGGGGAGAAGACGCTGAAGGAAAAGGGGAAGAGAGAGTGGGGAGAAGACGCTGGAAGGGAAGAAGACAGATGCCAGACTATGCGGGAGCGGAAGGAAGAAAATGGGTGCCAGACCAATTGGGGGGGGTGAAGGGAGAGGCATAGTAACAGAGCAAATGGAAGGCGCAGAGAGAAGACAGACAGTGGATGGAAGGAATTGAATGAGATGAGGGAAGCAGAAACCAGACAAACAGAAGTAGAAAAAAAATTTTCTATTTATTTATTTTGTTTTAGGATAAAGTAATATATTAATTGTGTTTATAAAAATTTATAAACAAAGCCCTGCCAGCTGAACATCTTTTTCTCTAGTTCATCAGCCAGAACTTTGATTTATATGGAAGGAATAAGCTAAATGTTGCAGTACTGAGGCTTGTATGGATGCTGTGAGGATGGAGTAGGGACAGTGGTCGCGGGGACGGGGTGGTGTCAGTGGCGGTGGTCACAGGGATGGGGCAGTGACAAATTTTTTCCTCGTGTCATTCTCTATCAGCAACTACGGTATGAGGTCAGTTTTGAAATGGCTGGCTCTGTGTTAAATGTCTAATGAGTAGATGGTCAGAACCCTCACTAATCCTACTGATGCGACACCAACATTTGAAAAGCTAATGGCAGTTCCACTGCCACTAGGAGCTGCCTTGCCATGATCAGCTGAATCGGAGTGAGTTTGGGTCAGAGTGGGAGAGTTGGGGCCAGCTTGGGAGAGTTGCTCCGCCCTCCACGACCATCCTTCCTGTGTGGCACCATTTAAGGCGACAGGCCTAGCGGTGTATCACTGCTTGGCAAGACATCTAAGGAGCAAGCCAAAGGCACACTTCTTTGCACAGCTCCCAATCAAACAGGAAATCCCCTTCATAAAAGGCCCTCAACAGGGCAAGGAAGAGGAAATCTACCACTCTGTTCTCAATACTCCACCAGCTCCCAGCCAAATTGCTGAAGTGAGCCCTCCCCACACATTGCACCAGTCTCTCTTCAGCCCTGTCACAGGGCCCAAGGTATGGTCTCCCGGCTCTTGGCTACCAACAAGCTAGGATCTTCTCTACACAACTGGCAGGGTAAGGAGGAAGACTGCCATCCACGTGTCCCTCCTTGCCCACTGACAGATAATCAAGCTGGGAGGCAGTCCTGCCCATCATTCCTGGCCAATCTTCAGCCTTTAAAGAGCAAGGATCTTCTCTTCACAACCAGCAGGGTAAGGAGGAAGACTGCCACCCATGTGGCCATCATTACTCCACTGGCCATGACGCCAAGGACACCGAGAGACAATCATGCAGGGAGGAAGTCTTGCCCAACCTTTCCGGGCCCTCAGCCTTTAAAAGGGCTCACAGCCAGGTGGGCCTTTCCTGCCAGCGGGACACACCAAAGGGCCCTTTGTGCAGACCAATTCAGTCACACAGCAGCCAATATAAACTGAAGTCCACCTGTGATCCATTTGTGACAACAAATGATCCACAAGCCAGACTCTTCTCTGACTACTACCCTTGATACCACTCCTCTGTTCATCACACCTCAGCTACAAAAACTCAGTGCAGACTGACTACCAAATGTAAGTAAAATGTACTGCCTTTACTTGATACTGTTAAGATCCTGTGCCTAGATAAGTCCCCAAATTCTACAAACACCATCCCTATACACTGGTCCAATTACAGAAGACCCAAACAGTATAACAATGCCTCTCCTGTAAGACCATTTCTTTTTTTAGTTCAACAAACTTTTATTGAGAAGAACCATGATACAGAATATGATATGCATGAAACAAAAAACAAACAAAAAGGAAAACAGCAAAATATTGTACCAGTATACATATGCATACAAATGTGGATAACAAGATAGAAGCAAATAGAAGAGAATCAACAGAGAGGATATACTACAGTACAATATACATTGCAATAAAAAGTATATGTGTATATAAGAATATAAAAGAAGTAACCATCCGATAGGCTATCAGTTACAAACACAAAAGGAATATAAACTGACTAGCCAGGTGTAAGGAATATCTGCTATACAGAACAATAGGACATAAATGGTTCCCATAATTCAGTATGCCGTGATTTACACCCTTTATGTTCGGCAATATGATATTCATATGAGTAAATGAGAGTAATGTGCTTCCACCACAGTGATACCGAGGCCTGTATGGTCGATTTCCAATGTAATAATACTATCTTGATAGCTACCGCTAATAGTATGTCTAATAAAGAGGCATGGGTCTGGGAAAGAAAAAAAGAAGAAACAATGGAGTGAAAATAATATCATAAGAAAGAGGGATAGTAAAAGAAAATATATCCGAAAAAATGGTCCAGTTTCATCCAATAGCTATGCACCAAGTCACAATCAAATAACATATGCTGGAATATCCCTAAGGACTTCTTACAGTTCCAACACTGAGCAGAATTGGATTGTTTGGCTCGGCTGCTCTTAATGGGGGTCCAAAGGGCCTTATGTGCTAAGTAATATAAGGATTGAAGTATTGCAGCTTCAAAAGCAGGGCTGCCTCAACCATTGGACCAGGTGAGGCTCTGGCCCAGGGCACCAGAGATGCAGGGTATTGAAATACCTAGTCCCTGAGCTCACCGCCAGTGTTTCACCTGGTCCAAAGCATTCTCCCCTTCTCTCAGAAGACCAAATTCATCTCTGAATTACCCCAGTCTGAACAACAGAAGCTCTTTTTTTAATTAAATGCACCCATTCAATGGAGTACAAAAGGAAGGACTGAGCCATTCACCTTCAGAAAGTGTTAAGTACACCTATCACGGACATGGCCAGGATGGATACCAGAGCTAATCATCAGTGGAACAAGATCAATAGAAGCCCTCCACACGAAAGTCATCTCTGGACTGCAAGATCAATAGAAGCCCTCCACACGAAAGTCATCTCTGAACTAACAATAGAAGCTCATTCGATCAGATGACATCATCTGCCTATCCTCCATTATAAACCACTCAAACATAGATTCACATCTCATCCACCAAGGACAGTAACAACACTCTGTATTGGGACACCATGTTAAGCCACTGTAATTCAATCATCATCCACCTAGGAACAGAGAATGGATTATATTTTTAGAACAACCCTATAAAAATGAAGCAAAATCTTGCCTCAGGAGGGAAGATGCTCACTCTCCCTCTGGAACCAGCCTGGATCAAGCTACAATTCTTCTCCTCGCTGGATCACCATGCTGCTTCACTAGGCCAAGTGACCTCTGCTCGATTTTAGGACTTTTTAACATTGCGAGAGAAATTTTGTCTAGTGTATTTCTGTTAATTCTGTGCTTAAAGATCCTATCTGTAACAACTTCCTACCTGCTTGATTAAATTTTCAGTTTGCTTATAAATGTTCTGAGTCTTAGTTCTTGAATAAGAATTCATATATATTCATTGTATTTTTCGCTCCATAAGACACACTTTTTCCCAAAAAAATAGTGGTTGGAAAAGTCGGTGCATCTTATGAAGCAAAGGTAAACACCCCCCTCCCCCGTACCTTCCATTTCCATCAGCTGTTTCCATCAGGGCTGACTCACCTGTATGCTGCATTTGCATCTGACACTCATCTCCGGCTTCATCAGCCACTCCCCATCGCTGGTCTTGGCAGCAACACTGAAAGACTGCGCCCTCGACAGTATGCAGGATGTCCCTGCAAGCTGCCTCCATGGAACGCACACCCTCCGAGTCATGATTTGTCGCTCTCAACCCAGCAAGCCAAACATTAATCTCCCCATCACTGACCTCCAATACCAGCAGCCAGCTTCCCAGCCGTGCGCTTCTGCCGGTTAGTAGCTGCCTGTCTCCGTGTGCCCTTTAACAACAATGGAGCCTCGGTTCACAAGGAAG
This sequence comes from Geotrypetes seraphini, assembly GCF_902459505.1. Classification (NCBI taxonomy): domain Eukaryota; kingdom Metazoa; phylum Chordata; class Amphibia; order Gymnophiona; family Dermophiidae; genus Geotrypetes; species Geotrypetes seraphini. The sequence continues at coordinate 146,509,624 of NC_047089.1, read as the reverse complement.
GCTAGCGTGCTGCTACTGCGTGCAGCCCCGCCGAAGTTTCAGCTCAGGGTTGGGCCCCAAGACAGCCCGTTTTCTCTCCTTGGCCCTCAGCCATTGGGCCCTTCCTGCCTCTGCCTCCTTGCCTTCAGCTGCTTTAGGACCTGTCACAAGATTGAGCTGACCTTGCAGAGATCTGCCGAGCTGCTTAATTAACTGATTTCATTTACTCCCCATTTATTTTAATTAATTAATTATTTATTTTTTCTTCTTACATTTGGTTTTGTTTTTATTATTTTATTTTTATTCCAATTTTTTTCGTTTCTGATTCTCTTCCTGCTCTCTTCTCCTTTATTCAATCTTAATATTGCCTATTCTTTTTCCGTTATTTGCACATAAGTTTCCAACATTACTTTCCAGACACCTCAGCATAGCTTGTGATCCCTATCTGGGACAGATAGGGAGATTCTGTGTGTCGTATTACCACATTGATTAACCAATTTCTATGTTAATTTCTCCTTGTTATATTCTTTTGTACACCGTCATGAACCAAAAGGCATATGCACAGTATATAAATAATTATGTTATGCTATCAGTGCGCCATGAGCCTGGGTCCTGCGGCAGCCTGAGACTGGTGGCTGCCACCTTCCTACATCAACCAGTTGAGGACACTCTAGGTTGTGAGGAGCGTTGGGGGCAGCCCTGCTGGTCTCCAGCCTGGAAACATAGAAACATAGAAGATGACAGCAGAAACGGGCTACAGCCCATCAAGTCTGCCCACTCTGCTTACCCACCCCCTGTCTATGCCCTAATGACCCAATTTCCTTATCTTGACCCTCGTAGGGATCCCACATGGGTATCCCATTTATTCTTAAAGTCTGGCCCGCTGTCTGCCTCGATCACCTGCACTGGAAGCTTGTTCCAATGATCAACCACTCTCTCTGTGAAGAAATACTTTCTGGTGTCGCCATGAAATTTTCCGCCCCTGAGTTTGAGTGGGTGCCCTCTTGTGGCCAAGGGTCCCTTGAGAAAGAAAATATCATCTTCCACTTCGACACTTCCCGTGAGGTACTTAAATGTTTCAATCATGTCTCCCCTCTTCCTACGTTCCTCAAGAGTGTAGAGCTGCAATTTGTTCAGTCTCTCTTCGTACGAGAGACCCTTGAGCCCCATCATCCTGGTGGCCGTCCGTTGAACCGATTCAATTCTGCACACATCTTTACTGTAATGTGGCCTCCAGAATTGCACACAGTACTCCAGATGAGGTCTCACCATGGCCCTGGCTTTCGGCTGACGAAACTTCTATTGATACAACCCAATATCTGCCTTGCCTTAGATGAAGCCTTCTCCACTTGATTGGCAGTTTTCATGTCTGCACTGATGATTACTCCTAAATCTCGTTCTGCTGAAGTCCTAGTTAAAGTTTCTCCGTTCAAGAAGTACGTCCTGCATGGATTTCTGCTTCCGAGGTGCATGACCTTACATTTCTTAGCATTGAAGCCTAGCTGCCAGGTTGAGGACCAACTTTCCAATGTAAGCAGGTCCTGCGCCATATAATTCTGTAAACTGCATTCACTTACTATATTACATAGTTTGGCGTCATCGGCGAATAGTGTTATTTTACCTTGAAGCCCTTGAGTCAGATCCCCTATGAATATGTTGAAAAGGAGTGGACCCAGGACCGAGCCCTGCGGCACTCCACTGGTCACCTCCGATATTTTAGAGAGGGTACCATTAACCACCACCCTCTGAAGTCTGTCACTCAGCCAATCATTGACCCATGCAGTTAGTGTCTCTCCTAACCCCATCGATTCCATCTTGCTTAGCAGCCTGCGGTGTGGGACACTGTCAAAAGCTTTCCTGAAGTCCAGGTACACGACGTCCAAAGACTCTCCCAAGTCCAACTTTCTTGTTACCCAGTCAAAGAAGCTGATGAGATTGGATTGGCAGGACCTACCCTTGGTGAATCCATGCTGACTGGGAGGTGATCACTTTGCCTTGGAAGCCTTCGCATTCCGCTCGTGTTCTTCTCTGTTGGGCCCTGCATCATCCTGGGCACTGGGAGCTGGGAATCTCCGGGCAGCAACAATGGGGCTCTATCAAGTTCGTCCTGGGACTGAAAGAGTGGAGTCTGCCTGAGCGCCTGAGGTGGAACAAGAAGCTCGTGAACCAGATCCACAGCTAACAACGCTTCTCAGAACTCATATGAAGGAGGCAGGGCAACCAATGCTCCAGGAGCTGACTTTGCTTAGTAGCGTGTTATATCGCTTATAGCAGAGCTTTAATTGGTAGCCAGAAGTATAGTCAGAAAGCGGGGCTGTTTTAAGGTTTTTCTCCAGACGTGGAATTGTGTCCCTCCACTAAAGACTAGTTTGGCCAAACTTGGGAAGAGGTACAGTAATTCTTTATATTACAAAAAGTGTAGGCACCCCTGCATTAGGGTTTGATTAAATGCATCTCCTGTTGGTCCAGCATAGCCTGGTAGGGCAGGGAGGGAAGGGGGGCTGGTTGCAGAGCCTGTAGGGAGTAAGAGGGGCTGGGTGCAGAGCCTGATATATATTAGTACACAATTTATTCAGAATGGATTTTTTTCTTTGTTTTCCTCGTCTAAATCTAGGGTGCGTCTTATGGAGCAAAAAAAAAATACAGTACCTGTTGTTACAGAGCTGAGTGTTAATCAAGAGAGCTAACTACCCTCCCCCCCAACACACAAAATAATATTTATTTATAAAATATATTCCTTTCTATGAGTGTGATATATTTTATTGGTGGAGATTAATAATAATTTTTATAACACTAAATTCCTGGAATCCTCTCAGGAGGAAATTCTTTCAGGTCATTTTCCCAACTGAACAGGTGAAAATTGATATACTAAAATTGTATTTCCATAAGAAAGATGTTCAATTTTTCCAGATGTGGCTAGATCCACACAACTGTAAATGTGTGATAACATTAAATTCCATAAGATATAAGAAGTGCCTCCGCTGGGTCAGACCAGAGGTCCATCGTGCCCAGCAGTCCGCTCGCGCGGCGACCCAATAGGTCCAGGACCTGTGAAGAAGTCCTCTATCTATACTCCTCTATCCCAGTTTCCTTCAGAAAATTGTCCAATCCCTTCTTGAACCCTAATACTCTGTCCTATCATGCCCTCTGGAAGCGCATTCCAGGTATCCACCACCCGTTGGATGAAGAAAAACTTCCTAGCATTGGTTTTGAATCTGTCCCCTTTCAACTTTTCCAAATGCTCTCTCGTTCTTGTAGTTTTCAAAAGTTTGAAGAATCTGCCCCTCTCTACTTTCTCTATGCCCTTCATGATCTTGTAAGTCTCTATCATATGCCCTCTAATTCTTCTCTTCTCCAGCTTCGATCCTACCCAGCTTGAGAGATTACTTACTGATAAAGAAGAATCTGTTGAGGGTTAATTGTATGAGTTGATATAAGTATATTTTAGGAGGTATGAGGAAAAGTAAGGGGGTCTAAATTGCATTAAGTGTATTTCACTGATTAATTTTTCAGTTGCTTCTCATTGATGTGGACTATTATTACTTTGTATTTCATTCTGTGTGGTCATTCCTGAAGAGCATCCAAGCTCTAGGTCATGAGAAACCCAGCCAGTTGTCGGACCTAAGGATTGATCTTGCATCAAGACAGATTTAGACTTAGCCCTTCATCTGTGCATACGACATCTATGCAAGAGAGCTGAATTCTATTTTTTAGCTTTATTGTAAACTGATTTACGTTTATATTTTATGAAGAAAGGCATCTTAATGTTAAAATTAGGACGTTCAAAGAATTGCATCATATTTAATTGCCTACTCTTGGTTGGCATGATTACAAATTGCCAACCAGTGTTTAAGCATGAATGACTGTAGCCTGCTCAAAGTGGTAGGTGCAGCTCTGACTGTCATATGGGGTAGACTGGGGGACTGTGCAGGTCTTTGATTTGCCTTAGTTTACTGTGTTACTTTTTATAAATATTAAATAATATATATACGTACATTCATATTTAAATTGTTTTTGTAAAACAAAAGAATAGTATCCTATTCTTTTCAGCTCTATTACTTGTCTCTTCTGTATTATAGCTAGTGATATTCTCTTCTCTGCTATCTTCCATTGCCATCTTCCATATATATTAAGATTTGAAAATAAAACAGGTTATGTATTAAAAGCCTGTTGTTCCAGTTTTACTATCTCGCTAATGCTTTGCCTAAATGCAAACACAAAGGACTGAGAGGTCTATGACAGGATGTCTCCCAACTCAAGAGGCAGAGAAATTTTGTTAAGGATGTTGATCGACATAGATGACCTCTTTGACCCTAGATGAGGGTGAGTCAGTAGGCAAATAAGTTAGGGTTTGAGAAGTTTTATTCACATTTGTGTGAGTTGAACTTAGCTGTTGACATAGTCATGCACTAATTAATTGATAATTGTTTATGGTATTTGCTATTTATGATTTATTATTCTATTAATCTTTTATGTGTATATGATATTTTATAAATGTTATGCATTGCACTGGGAGTGATTCAAAAATTTGATAAGTGAGAACTCTGGGAGCAGTAAATCCGTCATCAGTCCCTCTTTGCTTATAATACACTCTTTCTTTATATAAAGTGGTCTATATATAAACAAGTATTAAACCCTTTTGATAATGTGAATTATGAACCGTTTCATTGTGAGCTGTATATCAGAGCTATGTACTAAATGCAAAATGTGGCATTGTTGGATTATAATTTAGTGATGCTAATTGTATTTTATATATCACTATATCTCCTACTGGATTTAAAGTGGTTTACAAAAAATTACAAGAAATTACAAAAGGTGATTAAGAACATTATTACTGAAAATTATAAATAATATTGCTCAACATCATGGGTTGAGTGAAGCCCATTGTACAGAGAGGTTTTCAGTAATTTGCAAAATATGCAGTAATTAGGTATAGTTGTAATTACCATTGGAAGATTATTTTAGATTTTAGCAGCAGGTCTTTATTTGACAGATTTTAATGATGGGTATAGTAAGACTTTGCTCTTGTGAAGTCTCTTAGTGCCTTCATTATGAAACTTGCACTTAATGATGATTAACTTTGGCCAGCCAGAGCCTTAAAAATAATGCAAACAAATTTGAATTTGATCCTATATTGTACTGGTAACCAGTGTTCCCTCTAAGCGGGCGGGTGTTGTGAGCAAACTTTTTTCACCGTGAGCCAAAAATATCGGGCGCCAGCAAGTTATGAGCCAACTCGCCCGATTCTCCTCTCGCCGCCCTGCCATCTGCCGTACGCCTCTTCCGATCGTGCGCTGTGACGAGAAACGTGTGCGCTGCGATGTAATATTTTGTGCGCCAGCGCACGCCAGCGCAGCTTAGCGGGAACACTGGTTCAAATGGTTTTATTTATTTCCCCAAATTTATTTTTGTTATACGCATTGAAAATATTTGATATTGCGTTTAAATCAAAATCTCAATAAACTTGAAACGAGTGCCCGTGAGATTGTGGGAGGGTTAAATACTCAAAACTTAGAAGTTTTTGCTACGCCAGCTTTCTGGTATCTTTACATACAGTGGCGTACCTAGCATATGTAACATCCGGGGCCCATCATTTTTTGGCACCCCCCCCCCATCTGTAAGAAAAACATGATTTTTAGTAACAAACCACACGTCACACATGAGTACCTAGGAAAAGGCAGCATCTTACATATTGCAGTGAGCAGTACATCAATACACCCATTGTAAAACTAAACAAGCCAGACCAGCACAGATCAATCCTACACCGTCAATCCTAACAGAAAACCATGTCTTTCGAACACACAGAACACAGAAAACACCTTCGCCTAGTAAGGAATATGTAATCACAAACTAACCCCTCCCTCTTTTACAAAACTGTAGTGTGGATTTTAGCTACGGAGGTAACAGCTCTGATGCTCATAAAATTCTGAGCATCAGAGCTGCTACCACCAAGGCTGGTGCTAAAAACGCTTCACAGTTTTGTAAAAGGGGGGATAAAATAAAAATACATAGACAAAGGTTAAATTGAACCAGCAAGAAGCTGGACTCTGCATACAATGCTTCACAGAAACAGTGACACATGTCTCCTAAAGCAATAAATAAATAGAAATTTTTTTCTACCTTTGTCTTCTGTGGTTTCTCCTTTCCTCATCTTCTTGTAACTCTCTTCCTTCCATCCACTGTCTGCCGTCTCTCTTCCCCTATATGGCATCTTCTCTCCTTCTATGCCCCTTCCAGAAACTGTATTCCTCCCCCTTCCATCTCTCCTTTCACCCCATTGGTCTGGCATCTCTCTCCTCGCCTTCCCTCTCCCACACCTCTCCTCATAGTCTGGTATCTCCCCTTCCCTGATTCTCTGGCATCTCTCTCCTTTCCTTTTCTTCCATCTTTCGCTCCCCCTCCATGCTCTCACATCTCCCCCTTCCTTTTCCCTTAGACTGGCATACCTTCCTCCTACGCTCCAAGCCCTGGCATCTCCTTTAATTCCCTCCCTCATCTTCCTTCTCCCTCCAGCTGGGTACCGCAACACTCTTCCCTGCAGCTCTGCACTTCCCCCCAATTGCCATGCTTCGGTTCCTCTTCTTCCTTCCTTCCTCCCCCCCCCCGCGGGACCCTGCGGCACCATCAACTCTTACTCCCTCTAATGTCGGCCCTGCAGCTCCAGACTTCCTCGCACCTTCTCCCCTCCCCCTTTGGATCGCTATTATTTTAAATGTTATAGCCGCGGAGCTGTATCCATCAGTGGAGATGTCTAACCTCGGCCTGCCCCGGAACTCTTACTGCAGCAGACGCCCGTCTAGGCAGGAACAGGAAGTCACTGTTGCAGTAAGAGTTCCGGGGCAGGCCGAGGTTAGACATCTCCACTGATGGATACAGCTCCGCGGCTATAACATTTAAAATAATAGCGATCCAAAGGGGGAGGGGAGAAGGTGCGAGGAAGTCTGGAGCTGCAGGGCCGACATTAGAGGGAGTAAGAGTTGATGGTGCCGCAGGGTCCCGCGGGGGGGGGGGGGGGGGGGAGGAAGGAAGGAAGAAGAGGAACCGAAGCATGGCAATTGTGGGGAAGTGCAATCCCCCCAATGCGTCCCCTTACCTTACCGACGCGTGTGTGCGCTGTGAAGAGAAACTTTGCGCTGCGATGTAATATTTTGTGCGCGAGTGCAGGCCAGCGCAGCTTAGCGGGAACACTGCTGGTAACCAGTGCAGTTCATATAGTGCAGGAGTTATTTTGTCAAATCGTTTTAGCCCATTAATTTGCGTGGCTGCCGTATTTTGCAAGAGCTGAATACTTAAGTTTCTTTGTGATGCCCTTGTATAGTAAGTTACAGTCATCAAATAGAGGCAACAATATAGCTTGTGAAAGCTATTGTGGTCTAAAGATGTTTTAATACTACATAACAGGCATAACATGGAAAACCTTCCAAACAAGGAAATAAACCCAATTCTTCATAGTTAGTCCCACACCTAATACTTTGGATTTATTTTCAATTTGGAGAGATTCACCTAAAGGCAGTTTGAAACATTTACTAGGGAGAACCTCATATTCACCAAACCAGATGATTTTAGTTTTTTACATTGGGCAGGGAATAGGCAAAAGCCTAGGCTTGCCTACGCCACCACCAAACACTTGGTGAAGCGGAAGCCGTGGAGTGGCCAGATTGGAATTATGAGGCAATAAAGAGTATCCCAAACAGAGGTTCTTTATTAAGTTTTTCTTGTAAGTTAACAAAAACAGTTCCATTCAGGAAATATGGTTCTCATGAAGCTCCATAACTGTGGAACATCATAGTTCAAAATAGTCATAGGCATAAGGATTTTAAACCAAAGTTCTGCAGGCAGAAAGCCCCTTTTATTCTGTTTAGCAAGTTCTTTAATCTGGCTTTTTTGCCAGTTCATTAGAAGCAATGGGGAGCACAAACAGGTAACCTTACCCCCCCCTCCCTCCCAGTCTTTCACAGAGCTGCTCGTGTGCAGGCAAACTTTAAACAGGTAAACTTTCTGTCTTTTGACGCTTTCTTTAGACAGTAAATTCAGCTGTAAAATTTCACATTCAAGTAAAGCAGAGCACAAATAGCTTTATGGAAAAAAACGTAAATTCTAAAGGAATTTTTCTTTTAATTAGTGTCAGCTGATTCAGGCTGCTACTGCATTTCTGAATCTCCTGTTACGTTAGAATTGCAGGCAAAGCCACATTCCATACTATTGCTTGCTAGTGAGATTTCTTCCCACTTATCAGGATTTAGTTCAGGACTAAAGCATTCAATGATTGGAGTCTCAACCTGACTAGCAAGCTGAGCTGCTAAGTAAATATGCCACTTTTCAATGTTTCTTTCCCTCTCAGGGTTACGGCACTGACTCCCTGCAAACACTATACAGTAGCTTCTTCTTTTAAAGCAGAGGGTTTTTTACCTTGAAGTATGGCAAACTTTCCTCCCTTGGAAGGCTGTAAGCTTGGATGCCCTGGAACCTGCTTTTACAGGATGACTGCCTTGCTGTTCTCTTTCTAGCTGAAGTTTGGAAAGGTGTCCTCTGCTGGCTATCTGCTCCATACTGATTTCTGCTTCCCTGTTTAATGTGCTCATCAGGGGTATGGTAAGATTTAACACTCTGCCTGCTATTTTCAGAGCTCTATCATGTAGTTCTGTAATTAAGGGCTTTGTCTCCCTCCCCCCTCTGGGTTTTATGTAGGGACCTAAATCAACCTTGTGTGTAGATGGGTATAAAGACACAGACTCTTTATCTGAGAATGAATAAGTCTGCCCAGAGGAAATCTTGGGCTAGATTCACTAACTCTCCGATCCGTGTGTGATCCGCTTCTGTTTGCATGCAGGCCGACTAATTCACTAAAGGCCTGCATGCAAATGAAGACGATCGTTGGCACGCCCCCAGCCAACTGCAGGAATAGCTAAAGCCCTGACAGTAGTGACAAGAGAAACCCTCCTGTCACTGCTGTCAGGGCTTCTGCTGGTTTTTAAATTTTCTTTTTTTATATATAATCGGGCATATATTTTGCCTATTTTACACACGCAAAATATCTGCCCGATTTAAAAAAAATAAAATAAAAATTAAACCCCCATCCCAACCAATCATTCAGTTGACCTATTGGCAAAGTAATAGAATGGAGAATCTCTCTAAGTAAGATGAGAGCTGAGTGGATATAATAGCCTCGAGCATTTTGGTCAGGAGAGGAATATTTGCTATAGGACGATAGCTGGAAGGGGAGGATGGGTCTAGATCAGCTTTTTTCAGTAGTGGGGTCAGGGCAATGTGTCCCATTTGTACGGAAAATAGGCCAGATAGTAAGGCTGAGTTGATAAGTCTGGTGACAGATGAAATAGCCTGCGCGGGAATTTTCTCATAAAGGTAGGAAGGGAACGGGTCCAGGGCACATTTGCAGGATCTTAATTTGTGGCACAGTTTAGAGACCTGGACCATCCTTACAGTGCCAACACTTGTTAGAATCTGATAAATGAGCTCTATGTAATTTATTTGGAGTCCAATAAGCTTTATTAAAAAAAAGAATAATGATTGCATTAGACTAGTATATAATGTGGGGTGTTGCGAATGTTTATAAAAATAAAACCACTGCTCCTCAGAGCCAACCCAAGTGGATTCAGAGGTCCATATACATTTTGTACATGTAATCAGGGTTAAAGATGATAAAACAAAGAATTTATAATAAAGTGATGTCGTATGACCATGTGTCACTCCCAGCTGACAGAATTCCAAAAATTTCTAAAAAAAAAGGGAGTTTTGGGATTTAAAGGCCATTTTAACTTCTTTAAGCAATGTTGCAATTGGAAACATCTATAAAATTCCATGGAAGAGAGATCAAATTTAGCTTGTAATTGTTGGAAAGTGATTAGTGATCTATTATCCATAAGTTGATTAATAAATCAAATACCCTTTCCCCTTTCATGAAGACCAATGTATTGGCAATCCTCCAATAATAATACAGTGGTACCTAGGAAACCGAACTTAATCCGTTCCCAAACTCAGTTCGAGTTCCAAGACATTTTTTTCCATTGAAAATAATAGAAACTGGATTAATCCGTTCCTTGGTCCCACAAACTCAGATTGACAGCACAATAGAATCACTTTGATCTTTTATTTATTTTTTTTACAGTCTAGCTACTTTTACTTGCAAGTCATCCCCCACGCAGCTACAAGTTTCTAAAGCAGCCCTTTAAAGGCAAGTGCCTCCTATTTTTTTGTTGTTGTGTTTTGCTCTCTGTTGGGGGAAGAGCAGAAATTAAACGGACTAGGAAAACCTTGCAATGTGAAAAAGAAAAATAAGAAACCCTCCCCTCCAAGCAATGACAGATTTTTAGCCCGAGAGGTGGAATAAAGGTACAGCCAAAAAAAAAAAAAAGGATCGGACATCGGGAGTACTTCAAAACAAACATGGAGAACAGAGGGGGGTGGGTGTTAGAGATTGCCAGGGCGTCTGGGAGGGTTTCTGGAGACAGGAGGCGGCGGCATGGCGAGAAGGGGCTGAAGGAGCCCGATCAGCAGCTGCAGGGAAGGCCCCAGCAGATCCAGTCTCCCTCTCCATCCCACCCCCCACCTCTCTGGCAGCATGGCTTACACAGGAGATCGGAGGGGGTGACTATTACCGACGAACTAGCATCTGCCACTTTTAATTTCTCCTTCACCTCCCACAAAACAGCACAGAGGAGCTGATTTTCCCCCATGTGTACAGGCGATCGGGAGCTGCTGATGAGTTTCACGGAAAGGAAGTACCGAAATCTGTCGGTTCTCACTCCTCTGCTGTATTCAGGGTTCTTTCACAAGTTCAGATTCCAAAGCAGCGTTTGGATCCCAAGACAAAACTTACTTAAAAAAAAAAAAAAAGTTCTGGGGCATTCAGATTCCGAGGTACTATTGTATTTGAATTATGCCAAATAGGAGCAGAAAGGGAATGATAACTCCGAGAGAGCTCAGGAGAAGCTTTTTCAAAAGTTTGTATGGCCTGATTAGTAAATATAATAGTATCATATGATGATAAATGCTTAATATTTTTTGGAAGGGAATACACATCAGCAGAATCGGTGAAGTTACGTATGTTTCAATAATGTACCATGAAGGTGAATCCACTAGGGTCTGAGAATGGTCAATCATCCATAAAGTGCCATAACTTAAATACATTGCCAGATGATATTTATAAAAATCTGGAAATCCCAGACCTCCATTAACTTTTGGTAATTTTAATGTAGACAGAGCAATTCGTTGAGGCGTTTCGCCAGATGAATTTAGACAGAATAGTTTACAGATCTTTATAAAAGGAACAATTGGCCATTCTAGGTAGCATCCCCAAAACATAATTAACTATTTGTGTTATAGTCATTTTAACAGTTTCTATTCTGCCCCACCAAGATAGATGATATGGAGACCATCTGGAAGTCAAAGTTGTAATTTTAGACTGAAGAGATTTCAAATTTAAAGACATAAGAATATCTCTATGCTTATGGAATAAAATGCTGAAATATTTTAACTGATCAGGAGACCATTTTATATCAATAGGACCTAAATCAGCTAAAAACTTATAATCATTCAAAGGTATTGCTTCTGATTTATCCCAATTAATACGATATCCAGAGAATATAGAAAATTCAGCTACTATCTGGAGTAACTCGGGGACAGAATTAGTTGGCTCAGTAAGGAAAATAAGCAAGTCATCAGCATATGCCAATAACTTAAATTGATAATCTTTACAACAGACGCCCTTGACAAGCTGTGAATTCCTTATAGCAATGAGAAGAGGTTCATGCGCAATATTAAAAAGAAGAGGGGATAATGGGCATCCTTGCCTAGCACCTCTGGATAACTTCACTTCTTCAGAGAGGGTATCATTAATTCTAAATTTAGAGAATGGAGATGTATATAGAACCTTAATCTATTGCACAAAATCATTCCTACATCCAAGCCACAACAGAGTTTCGTATAAATGAGGCCATTCTACCATGTCAAAAGCTTTTTCAGCATCCAAGGAAATGGCAATGGTGGGACTTTCAATAGACTGTGCTAGGTCAAGAAGGTCATGAAAGGTACGAGCATTATCACCAATATATCTACCCTTCATGAAACCAACTTGATCTGGATGTATTATGATAGATAGAAGCGATTCAAGCCTAGATGTTAGAACTTTACAATCTGCATTAAGAAGGGAGATGGGTCTGTAATTTTCAACTTTAGTTTCATCCCTACCAGGCTTTGGTATAATGCTTCAGCAAAACGACCTTGATCAGAGGGGTTATTCCCTAAATAAAGTGAGATACCAATCTTGGAGCAAGGGCTACACTGAAAGCCTTAAAAAATTCAGCAGAAAGGCCATCAGTTCCAGGTGCCTTTTGAGTGGAAAGAGACTTAATAGCTGACAACTTAATCTACAGAAATAGGGGAGCCCAACAACACCTTCTGCGTTTCAGCTAAAGATGGGTGAGGTAAATTACTTAAGAACAAATCACGAGCCATATGAGAATCATTTAATAAGGATGAAAATAATTTGTTGTAAAATTTCACAAATTCTTTTGCAATATCGATATTAGTTGTAACATTCATTCCACTATCCGAATTGATGGATGCAATTCTGGATCTTTGTTTCTTGTTAGCAAGAAAATGAGCTAATCTACCCACTTTATTTGCATTCATATATTGACCAAATTTATTAATCAACATTTCGTTACAAGCTTTTTTGCAGGCCAATAAATTATATTCATATTTTGACATAATAATTTCTTGAAAAGTAGCAATATCATCATTTTTTTTAAATTTGAATTTTCACATCAATTCACAAGAATAATCTTGTTCCATGCAATACAGGGAAGGAAACAATTTTTTACCAATTAACCAAAAAAACTTACCAAAATACAAAAATGTAGCTTATCCCTTTATTAGACCACAATTATGGGAGGTGTGGGAATCCTTTATAATGGAGATAATTTAAAGTAATAATAAATTCAAAGGAAAAGGCTTAGGACTCCTTTTACAAAGGTGCGCTAGTGTTTTTAGCGCATGCACCGGATTAGCGTGCGGTATAGTGCGCGCTACCCAAAAAACTAGCGCCTGCTCAAGAGGCGGTAGTGGCTAGCGCGTGCAGCAATTTAGCACATGCTATTCTGAGCATTAAGACCCTAACGCACCTTTGTAAAAGGAGCCCTTAGTGTGAAACGGTTACTATCTAGTTAATAATCCATTCTTTAATCAGTCCTTAATGATTTTTTTGACTTCCAGAAACTCCCTCAAATGGTCTGGAGAAAAAAAAAAGTATACTTAATTCCCAAATACCTCACCAAACATTTGCAGGGATAAGCTAAAAGAAACGTAGCCCCCAATTTAAGAGTCTCTTTACGCAAGGAAAGGAAATCTTTTTTTCGCTCTTGAGTAACTTTGGAAACATCTGGGTACATCAAAATCCATTGTTCTCCAAATAATTTTTGAGAATTCTTAAATTATAGTCTTAAAATCATATTTAAGTTTTGCTCAAAAACAAAAGATATTAGAAGAGTAGCTCTTTCAGTATCTGCATTCAAAGTTTGTTCCAAAAGAGCAGTCACATTCCCAAAATCAATCTGGTTCTCTCCTTCAGTCTGTTTCTCCATCTCTTTTTGAGGCATCTTTTTATTCGAAAGATAATAAATCTTGTTTAGTGGAGTAATATTGTTAGAGGAAATTTTCAATTAAATATCTTTTTAGGAAATCTATAGGTGAAATTCCAAGGGAAAATGGAAAATTCAAGATGCAAAGATTTAATCTCTGATTATAGTTTTCAATTTGTTCTAATTTTCTATGTATAAAAGAGTTATATTTAATAGTTGCATTTTTAAATGTTTGCAACTGCTTTATATCATCCTGCATTTGTTTCCTTTGGCTTGAGAAATCCAATTTCACTGAGTCAACAGTTTTAGTAAAATTGTCAAGCTTGGTATTATTTATTACCTCCTCAGTTGTTTTACACATCAGGGTCTCCAGCCGTTGAAGGAGTGACCAAATGTCTCCTAAGGACGCCTCCGTGGGAGAGAGGTGAAATCCCTCTCTCTCTCTTTTGGTGTTGAAATCTTCAGCTGCCCTGCAATTACTGGCTCAGCGCCCTCGCCAGGAAGCTCTGTAGATTCCCTTCCGGGATCGTAATCCTACTGCAACTGAGCCCCGGCAGAGGCTGGACACGCAGGGTTGGATGGAGCCGGAGGGGATAAAGATGTTTTGAGTCCCATTAGGGGAAAAGGTTCTCCCACATCTTCCCCTGAAGCCAGGTCACTTCCTCCGGCATGTTCAGCAACCGAAGGCAAAACCGCGAAGAAGCAAAAGGCACACTGGTTACCAGTCCCACACAGAATTATTTACAAAATTGCACTGTTAACCTTTAAAATCTGACAATCTAATACACCAATATTTCCGGACCACCTTTTGATACCATACACCTCACTTAGGACACTTAGGACTCCTTTTACAAAGGTGCGTTAGGACCTTAATACGCGGAATAGCGCGCGCTAGCCGCTACCGCCTTTTAAGCAGGCAGTAATTTTTCAGCTAGCGCACGCTAATCTTGTGCTTGCGCTAAAAACGCTAACGCACCTTAGTAAAAGGAGCCCTTAGATCAATAGAACAGCATCTTTTGACTATCCCCTCCTTAAAAGTAATAGGTACTAGGAGATCTACTATTTTTTCGGTTATTGCTCCTCAGCTCTGGAATAATCTTCAAATTATTTGCATACTGAACCCTCATTAGAAAAGTTCAAAGGTATTTTGAAAAGTTTTCTTTATAAAGATGTATTTGAGACATAGATAAGATAACTTGCATGCACTTATATCCAGTCTCAATTAGTCCTTATTCATAGGACTCAAATCCTCCTCTTCTTTCGCCTTCTTTCTTTTTTTTCCTCTTTTATTCATCATCTTCATTTGTCGCCCCCTCCTGATATGTTATCCATAAATGTTTCTCCTCTTTCTTTAATGACTGTAGTTCATCTCCCTTTCCTTTTGTATCGGTAATAAATTTGTATGTATATATTTTATTTTGTAATATATTGTCTTATCATTTGTCCTCTTTTTAATTTGTAATACGCACTGAAATATTTGATATTGCGTGTACATCAAATTTTAATAAAACTTGAAACTTTGGTTTTCAAATCTGTTCATGACTTGTTGCAGGCTTATCTACAATGTTAGCCTTTAAGATCACAATTTAGGGACCTATTGGTTGTCCCTCAACTACGCTTGGTTACTAAAGTTGTTAATCGATCTAAAATGTTCCAAGTGGCCAGACCAACATTAGGAAAATTCAATCCCAAATTCCATTTGTCTAATTTCTGACTTTCTGATATCTCAGAAAAGCCTAAAGGTATATTCTTTCTGACTAGCTTTTCCAAATATGAGCAATATAAAAAGTTGTATCTATTTGGTACTAATTGCTTTAGGCATAGGTTTTGGATTATAGGCATTATGTTTTGTTTTAATTGTGTATGTGCTGCTTTTACTCACATAAATGTTTGATATGCGGGCTATAAGTGTTTTAAATAAATAAAATAAAAATACCAGTCAGTAGAATACTGGTGGAGTGGAAGAATGCCCTAATAGTTAATGCAGTGGCCTGAGAACCAGGGGAACTAGGTTCAATTCCCACAGTGGTTCCTTTTGACTCTGGGCAAATTACTTAATCTTCCACTGCTCCAAGTACAAAATAAGTACCTGTATATGTAAACCACTTCGACTATAAGTGCAGGAAGGCAGTATATTAAATCCCATTCCATTTAGATCCCAAGGCTCTACCTCAACTTACACCAAGATTTCAGTGTTCTCTGCCTCCATCTTCTGGTCCGAAAGGGACACACCCCACTTATCTGGACTGGTCTACAAAAATTAGATCCCAAGGCTCTACCTCAACTTACACCAAGATTTCAGTGTTCTCTGCCTCCATCTTCTGGTCTGAAAAGGACACACCCCACTTATCTGGACTGGTCTACAAAAACTCAAAGAAAGGAAATTAGTAAGACCAAATTTCACTTTTGACAATACTTTGGAAGAAAAGGCCATTTAAAAAAAATTAACAATCAACTAGTCTTAGAAAAGCCATCAGTACTCCTTGGAACTGAGCTATCCCCTTGTCAGAGATAGGATGCTGGGACTCAATGGACCTTATTCTAAATCAGCATACAGTAGCTTATGATTGACAGCTCTCAATCTGTAGAGAACAAGGCCTTTGTATTCTTTGTTCCCTATCATCATCAGAAATCTTGTTTACACTAGAACTATATTCAAACAGATTCTATTCTACTTTGAACCATAGTCACCAAAGGACTTTGATTCATACTCTAAACCAGGGATTCTTAGCCCAGTCCTTAGGACAAATCCAATCAGTCAGGATTTCAAGATACTCATCATGAATATGGAAAAATTATGTCTTTCCTGATAATTTTCTTTCCTGTAGTCACAGCAGATGAATTCAGAGACTTGTGGGTTATGCCTATTTAGTAGCAGGTGGAGATAGAGATCACAGAACTGAACTCAGTGTTATAAAATGGATTGCTCCTTAGTCAGTATTTCTCATAATAAAGCAAAAGGAATCATTAGGCACACATCTCCTTCCCCACAGATGAATAAATTTGAAAAGTAGACCTTTGTAACTGAAAAACTCTGAACAAATAGCTAATTACAAATAGCATCAAGAATTTCAATAGAGCTGCAGAGACTAAAAAACAGGGTAAAAAAACAGGGTAGAACTCTGGAATTCATCTGTTGTAACTAAAGGAAAGAAAATTATCAGGTATGACATAATTTTTATTTTCTTAGCATCTGCAGCTGATGAATCCAGAGACTTGTGGGATGTAGTAAAGTGGTCCATAATTTGTTTTTTATTTTTTTGGGGGGTGGGGGGTAGGAAGAATCTGAAACTTCCGCAGAAAACACTGATGCACCAGGAGAGGCTTCCACTCAAGCTACGCCATCTAAACGATAATGCTTGGAAAAGGTATGCAAAGAAGATCAAGTTGCCACTACATATTTCTTCAAGAGAAAAAAAAAATCCACACTGTCCAGGAAGCCACTATGGCTTGAGCAGAAAAGACTGGCTGGAAGCTGTTTATAGCTTCAGCTTATCTTCTATCTGGTAGCCCCTTAATCTAATAATTGATAGTCACTTTGGAAGCTGTATTACCCTTGTTCGAACCCAAGAACAGAATAAAAAGGTGATCTGAACAACAAAAATTATTAGTGGTCTTCAAGTACTGAAGGAGCAAGTAGTGATCATCAAGGAAAGCTTTAAAGACTCCAGCTTCCTTTGCTGAACATCATTCAAAGCTATCTTGAAAACCAGACTGGCTAGGTATGTCCCAAAGAATGTGTTGACTACCCCTACTGTATACTAAACACAACATAGCACATTTTCAGAGAGTAATATTTGCTCAGCTTATACACAGCTCAAGCTAAAATGAACTTTGGACTGTTGCTTTCCATGGCTAGCAGTCAAATTTTGGAATCCAGTTATTTTATGCTTTCCAAAGAGACACCTCCTCTCATTCTCAGCAAAATATGACGATAAACTCTGAAGCGGGTTTTTTGTGCTTGTAATGTGGAAACAAAACATAAATCTTATCCCTAGCCATAACAGTGTGAGCATTGTACTACAGTAAGAATACTCAAGACTGCATAGAAGCCAAGGATGGAGTGAAAAAAACTGATCAGGCTCTTCCATAAGCTCTCTGTTCAAGTAAAAGCTTACTCAGAACAAAGGTGTGCTCTTGCCTGCTTACATATTACTGCCTTCTAGGTCTCTCATTCCTCCCCACTTTTTAGCCCCTCCTCTCCCAAAAGCATTTATCCTTTCTTTCAAGATCATGATGTCATTTTACAGTAATGAGCCACTGTCTTGCATCTCATGGGAAATGTGCCTTTGCAGCTCAGAGCTGGAGATTATTTTGTGATTCATCCTCTTGCTCATTGCTGCAGTTTGCAAGCTTGGCAGAATTTGCTTTTTAAAACAATCATGCTATTACATTGCAGAGTTACACCAAGCAAGCAAGATAAACACCTATCCAACCTATAAATGCACTCCCCACCCCCACCCCATTCATGCGTGGCATGCTGGAAGAAAAAGGAGAAACGCTGGGGGGTGGGAAGTTTTCATCCACTCTTAGGCCCTTATATACTGTATAGATAGATCTTTTCCAGCTCATAATTATCAACTTATCAAAAAATAAACTGGCATTCATTTTATTAAAGGTTTATTCAGCTGCAGAGTTATCATTTTCATCTTTTCTTGCTATTATAGCAGGCCATCATTCTTCATACAGAGAGGGGTAAATTTTTCATTTGGTAAGAAAAAGCATTACTCACTCTCAGTACTAGCATCTACAGGATATATAATTCAGGCTCACACACCATCAGCTACATTTAGAGGCTAACACTGAGCGTTATTTATTTTCTGAAAAGTGGCCATCATTCTTCCAGAAGATGGGAGCAAATTTCAATACAAAAAAAAACCCAACTCAGGTTCACACACAACTGCATTTAGAAGCCAACATTCAATAAGTGTGGTCATTTATTATCTGAAAAGTAGTAACTGAATAGAAAAGGTTTTTCTCATCTAAGAAGTGTCCTAGTGTTGGCATCAGTATGTTTAAAAAGTACTGGAGAGTGTAGTGAGCCTTGCGGTTCTTCGCTTGATGCTGACCATTCTTCCAATCTTTCTCCATTCATTTTTATGCTATATGTTCTGTTCATTAGAAATTCTTCTACCAAGTGTTAACTTTACTGCTCATCCCTAGAAAATTTAGGATCAGTAAAAGGAGTTCATGGTCTACTACACCAAATGCACTAGCTAAGTCGAATAGCAGTACAAGGACTTGTTAAATGCTCACGTGTGTTCTAATCTCGGATGTCAGGGCACCAAGTAGTGTTTAAATGCTATAGTGTTTTCTGAAACCCGACTGTGTGGTATGTAATAGTTTACGGTGTTCCAGGTACTTTGTGATTTGATTTCTTACCACACTTTTTAATAGATTGACATTAAGTGAGATTGAAGCTACTGGTCTGAAATTCTTGACATCGTCCATTTTTCCATTTTGATCTTTTAGGATGGGGGTTAGAATGATTTTTCCTAGTCATTCAGCCAGTCTAATAGACAGTTGCATTATATTTTTATGAATTTTTTTTGTAGAAAAATGGGCAGACATCTAATGAATATTGAGATCTGGTGTATTTGGGTAGTAACTTTTTTGCATAGGGTCTGCTTTCTCTCTTGATTTTGTGCCGTTTCCTAGTACTTCTATGCAGTTTGCTGCACTTACTTTTAGTGTCAGTTCCGATGTGGTCTATTTTTGCTTTGAAAGAGACTGCTAGTTCAGCTGCTGATGGTGTTTTTGATGATCTGGTTAATTCAGTTGGGTTAGATTGGAAGTGTATTACTTGAAATACTTTTTTCAAATCTGGTTTTCCTTTTCCGATTTGTTCGGAATGATACTTACATTTGGCTAGTTTTGTTTGGGTTTTGTAATGGTTGATCTTAGTGTCAGTTCTTATGCGGTCTACTTTTGCTTTGAAATAAATTGCCAGTTCATCGGCTGATGGTGCTTTTGATAATCTGGTTGGTAATTCAGTTGGGTTCGCTTGGAAGTATATTTGAAATACTTTTTTTCAAATCTGGTTATCCTTTTCCAATTTGTTCAGAATGATACTTACATTTGGCTAGTTTTGCTTGGGTTTTGTAGTGGTTGATCTTTTTTCAGGTTGCTGCTTATTCCATTTTCTTTCTAAGATCCTGCTTTCCCATTTCAGTGATAGTAGTTCTTCTGTGAATCAGCGGAGAATTTCTTCTATCACTGATTTTTTTTCACTCTTTTAGGATACATTTCATCTAGGACTTGACTTTCTCATTCCATTTGTTGATGGCTAGGGGTTTTTCTTGGTTGTGAAATTTCTCATCCATTTTTTGCCAGAATACAATGGGCTTCTTTTACTAAGCTGCGTTAGGGCTTTAACACACGGAACAGCATGTGCTACAATGCCCCGCACGATAGACGCTAACACCAGCATTGAGCTGGTGTTAGTTCTAGCCACGCAGCATGGGGTCAGTGTGCGCTAATCTGCTGCGTGCGCTAAAAACGCTAACGCACCTTAGTAAAAGGAGCCCAATATTGACTATTTTACCTCTTATTTCTTTGGTAATTCTGTTGTCTTATTTTCTTGTTTTGGTGTTCTTGCCAGTAAATAGTAAAATGTGATAGGAAGTAGCCTGACCATATTACGGGTGTCCAGTTTTTTGCTAATATCTTTAGGTTGTTTTTCTTTTTTCTTTTCTTAATTCTTTATCACATTTCTTATTTACAATCAAGTATAATAATTACAACTTGAATCATATCCTTTTACTATTGCTTATTATAAAGTCTAGTTGGTGACCTTTATTGTGGGGCTTTGGGAAGTATAGTATCTCTAGATCTATGTCTTCCAGGAAAGAGAGAAACTCTAAGATGTCTTGTCTTCTGTTTTGTCTAAGTGTATGTTCATGTCTTCTACAACAAGAATAGCATTGTCTTGCAGCATTAGATTGATGAGGAAGGCACTGAAGTGGTCTTTGGCTTCTTCCAATTTCCCTGGTAGGCAGTAGCAGGTGGTGTAGATTAGTTTGTCTTTTAGGGAGGGGGTCTTATTTCACATGCTATGATTTCCAGTGCTTCTGAGAGGTAATATTTGGCTATGGTGACATCAAAAGAGTTGTTATAGATGATTGCTACCCCTCCTCCTTTTTTTCTGTGTAGATGTAGTATTTTAACCATATGGAAGAAGGTCTTTATTACTGGGTCATCCAGTAATTGCAACCAGGTGTCAGTTACTAGTAATAAACTGTGTTGGTCTTGCATTAGCCAGTCTCTGATTAGGTCTGTTTTGTTGATCAGGAATCTAGAATTAATATAGTAGCCAGGGATTGTGAACAAGGAGTTGTTTGGGAAGGAATTAAGTTTAACCTTTTAGGTCATAAGGTTGTTGATCAATCTACCATGATCTGATTTCTTGTGTTTCTTCTGGGATCTATTGTCTGTGTCTACCTCAATTTTCCTCATTACTGGGTTGTGGTGTTATGGGATTTCATTTGTGTTTGGGTCTGTTCTATGCAGATTCTATTGGTTATGATGATAGATAATGGGCTTTTCATTAGTGGGCTGTTAATTGACCTAGTAGAATTACCAGTAAACCTAGTCTTATCCACATTCTAGCTATGTTTTTATAGCATTCTGAGTGTTGTATTAAGGAAGAATTAGCTAGGGGATATTATTTATATAATAGGTAATGTACCTATAACAAACTTTTGGCTGTCCTGTCTTTGTTGGGTTTTTGGTTCTTGTTGAGTGGGTTCTTCAGCAGTTTTTTTTGCTGTGTCAGAGGGTCTTGTTTGGAGAGCTTACTGTGGCTGCACAATTCACAGCACAAAGTGCATTAAGAAGCACACCTTTGACTTGCACCACTCAAATAGGCAGCCCTGGTGACATCAGCAAGGAGGAGTCCCAGCTTCCACATCTCTCTCCTGCCTTGTAGTCCTATATATGATAGAGATGTTTAAATGCCTATGTGATATTAATGTACATGAGTCGAATCTCTTTCATTTGAAAGGAAGCTCTGGAATGAGAGGGCATAGCATGAAGTTAAGAGGTGGTAGGCTCCGGAGTAATCTAAGGAAATACTTTTTTACAGAAAGGGTGGTAAATGCGTGGAACAGTCTCCCGGAAGAGGTGGTGGAGACAGAGACTGTGTCTGAATTCAAGAAAGCCTGGGATAGGCACGTGGGATCTCTTAGAGAGAGAAAGACATAATGGTTACTTCAGATGGGTCCATTTGGCCTTTATCTGCCATCATGTTTCTATAGGCCTCCCGGCATCAAGATAATCGATAATCATCATAGCAAGGAAAGCAGTTTCTGTTCTATGACCTTCATTGAAACCAGACTGGATGGTAATATTGTTGGCATTCCAGAACCTAATGACCTTCTGGTAGACTGCTTTCTCTGTAACTATCAAGAAGAGGTAGGTTAGTAATAGAATGAAAGTTAGTGGGGCAAGAATATAATACAATCATCTAATATAATAAAACCCTTATCTGTGCATGTGTAGTTGAAACGGCGTGATCCCTGCCAAAGTGATTTCTGCTTCCGTGGCCGTGTTCTATGTGCAGTGCATGCGGCATGTGCGTGGCAGTGGAGTCTGTGGTGGTTTGATTTGCGGTACTTCCTCCCAACAGCTGTGTGAGACCTGGGAGGGGGGATGAGAAACGCTACTGATGGCCTACTACAGGACAGGAGGAGCAGGGAAGGGGTGCTGCTGGATGGGGGAGGGAAAAGGGCTACTGCAGGACAGGGAGAACAGAATGGGTGCTGCTGGACAGGGGGGAGGTAAAAGGAAGGGAGAAGGGCTACTGCAGGACAAGGACAGCAGGTAAGGGGTGGGTGCACAGGGAAGGGGGAATGCTGCTGCTGCATAGGGAAGGGGGAAATGCTGCTGCACAGGGAAGGGGAAATGCTGCTGCACAGGGAAGGGGGAAATGCTGCTGCACAGGAAGGGGGAAATGCTGCTGCACAGGAAGGGGGAAATGCTGCTGCTCACATGGAAGGGGGAGGGCTGCTGCTGCTGCTGCACAGGGAAGGGGGAATGCTGCTGCTGCACAGGGAAGTGGGGGAATGCTGCTGCTGCGCAGGGAAGTGGGGGAATGCTGCTGCTGCGCAGGGAAGTGGGGGAATGCTGCTGCTGCGCAGGGAAGTGGGGGAATGCTGCTGCTGCGCAGGGAAATGCTGCTGCTGCGCAGGGAAGGGGGGAATGCTGCTGCGCAAGGCAAGGGGGGAGAGGAAAAGAGGGCCAGGGAGCGAGACAGAAAGAAAGAAAGAAAGACAGACAGGGGGAGGGAGGGAGACAGAAAGAAAGAAAGAAAGGAAGAAAGAAACAGGGGCAAGGAGAGACACAGAAAGAAAAAAAGACAGACAGACATATATTCTAGCATCCGTTAATGTAACGGGCTTAAACACTAGTTATTTATATACCGCCAGTATCTCATGGAAGTTCACAGCAGTTTACATAAAATAAATGAGCTAATACAACATTATAAACTGGTTAGAAAATAGTTATATCTTTGTAAGTGCAAATTATTCAAACAAATAGGTCTTTAGCTCTTTTTTGAAACTCTTAAAAGTTAAATTGTTTATTGATCATAATAGGCAGAGTTTTCCATAGTTTTGCTGCTTGTTTCTTAAAATATAGATAAATTACAGATTATTTTCATATGGAAGGAATGCCACTTTGGGTCAAGCTGGAATTAATCAGATCAATAATAGAGGCGACAGTGAAACCCCACATTCCTTTAAGTCAAGCAGGGACACCATCAAGAGGCGATCCAGAAAGTTTGAGACCAGGAGCAATTGCAGAACTAAACAAGGAACTCAATGTCAGTCATTGAGGGCCTCATCTCAGTCGGGCTTTCAGACTATCTACATTAAATATGCATTAGATCTATTTGTAAACAGATCTCATGCATATTTATTGTGGATATCCTGAAAATCCGATTGGGCTGTGGCTCTCGAGGATCGACACTGAGCACTCCCTAAGGTAAAGCTAATGACATTTCCCCCTTTTGCTATTTCATTTTTAAATAAAAAGGAAAAAAGTAGGGTTCATGTCTGTGTGTTTTACAATACAGAAACAAAGATATTGTGAAGTTGTTTACTGCACTGAATAGTTTGACCAGTCTAATGAGTGATAAATGGGGATAAAGAGCCAAGCATTATACCATGCTTTTGTGGATCACTTCTCATGTCTTCTCTCCCCTAGGTGTCCTCCCTTGTACCTCCTTGTTGAAAATAAAAAGCTAGTGTTAAAATGATTCAGGCAATCTTTAAAAGTAGACCTTGCCTGGACTTGATCACTTTGATAGGATTGCAACAGCTGGGTATTGTGTGTGTGATCTAGGGTGAGGCAAAGTTACTTTATCTCATTAAAGAATACACTGTAGGTTGGGGTGAGGCCTTAACTGGTAGTAAACAGAAGAATATCAGAAGAGTTCAGTTAATAAGTGGAAGAAACCATTAGCAGAGATAAGATGGCAGCCCAGGAGACTGAGCACTAGATTATTAAACAAACTATCAGTCCACTGAGAAGCCAGATCTACTGAATTCCTATAACTAAATCCCAATTCTCAAAGACACGGCCCTGATACTCAAAAGCTTTCCATGGCAGTAAGAGTCGTTAAAACACTCTTACTGGCAAGGAAAGCAGTCCTGCTGTTGACCAAAAGTGTTCTTCATGGCTACTTTCAATTGTTTTAGCAGCCACTGAGGATCCTATGCTAATGCATTACAAGGAGCTCATTAGTATTCTAATGAGCATTCCATGTAATCACAGCAGGAAAAGCAGTTGTTTCCCATGCAAACTTTAATAGCAGTGTCTGAGCTGTCCTAGCCTTACTTTTCTGTCAGTGCCTGAACGTTGATTGGCTCAGGTACTGACAGGAAAGTAAGGCTATATGACAGCTCAGACCTGGCTGCAGGCTTAACTGAATTAGGGGCTGTTTTGCAGCCAGCAAGAGAATCCCTGAACACCTGTGTGTGTATGGGTGCAGCTGTTGTATGTTTGTATTGTATGTTCTGTGGTATGCACAAGACACACACGAGCTGTACCTATTTTTTTTAAAAAAGAAGACAGACCCCATTCCTCCTGCTGAGCCCCTCTGACATCCCCTCATACTTTCAATACAAGTTGGTAAGAGGGATGCCCACTCCTTCCTGCCACCATCTCCATGCCAGCACCACTCCAACACCATGCCCCCGTACCTTCAATACTATCACCAATGTCCCCCCACCTCCCGACACCCCCTGATATCATCAATACAAGGCAAGCAGGAGGAATGCCTACTTCCTCATGCTGGCAGGCCCACCTCTTCAAAACGAGAGGCCTTCTCTTTTCCAGTGCATCCTGGGATGCATTGGGACGGGCCTAGGGCCCCGATTGGCTCAGCATCCATTAAAAAAAATAATAAAACAGCTGATCAAGGATTTCCTTGCCTGCTCCAAAGCAGAAGCTAGCAGAGGAAGCCCCGATTTAAAGCCTGCAGTTTTGGTTCCGTGGGTAATGTCACCCCACATGTGAGAATATGCCTGCTATCCTCAGAGAACATCTGCTGCAGGTGAGTAACTATGGAAAGACTAGATAGCTGCATATCTGTACAATAAGGGATTTGACAAGACCCTTTATGAACACTCCTGGGGGCTTATGGAAGCCTAAAAGGAAAAAGACATCATACTGATAATGGTATGTCTAGAAAGAGAGGCATCTTCAGCAGTGTTGATGGATCAAAGATTATGTAAGCATCTTTGAGATCCAGAGATCATATCTAATTTCATCTCCTTTCTTTAATAGGAGAGAATTATAAAGAATGTATTTCTTTTGAAGTTTTATTTATAAAGGCAAAGGTTTAGGTCCCCGAGGTATGAAACAAGATACAGTAAAACCTTGGTTTGCGAGCATAATTCATTCCAAAAACATGCTTGTAATACAAAACACTCGTATATCAAAGCAAATTTCCCCATAAGAAATAATGTAAACTCCACAACCCAAAAACTTTAATACAAAATACTGTATGTACTTGTATTGCAAAACCTTGCTTGTTTAGAACAGTCACTACACTCCTGCAGAGTGTGTGTGTGAGAGAAAGAGATTAAGAGAGTGTGTGAGAGAGAGAGAGAGACAGAGAGAGAGAGAGAGAGAGAAAGAAAAAAGAACCATCGGCTCAGTTGTGATGATGTGATGTGTGTATAGTGTATGTACTTGTATTGCAACACCTTGCTTGTATATCAAGTTAAAATTTAATAAAATCTTTTGTCTTGCAAAACACTTGCATACCAAGTTACTTGCAATCTAAGGTTTTACTGTATAGGCCACCCGTCTTCTTAAGCCTGGTATTAAGATGTTGTGATGGGGTGTACATCTCGTCACTGGAAATAAGAGAAGATAAGAAGGAACCACTATTGGAAAACCAATATCATAAGACAACCTGGATCTAAAGACTGGAACAAGCCCCACAGAGGCACCGATCGAAACTCATTTGTATATGTATTTACCTATGGAAAAATTAGCTAGGTTTGAACATATAAAAAGGCTTCCAGAAGACAGAAAGGGACTGGAAGTAGAGGTTGAGTCCTAGAGCACAAGAGAGAATGGAATTCCCTGATTCCTCCCAAAGAGGGGTGGACAAAGGTTCAGCCTGAGCAAAAAAGGGAGTCAAGACTAGGACACCATGGATTTTAACCCTGGGGAGGAAGTTATCTAGGGTCTCAGGCAGATGACCCTCAAGAGGATGAATGTTGGCATATGCCTAACCCTCAGTAAGCCTCTAACCTAATCCAAAGATGACTAGTGTGGCCAAAGGGCTAAAGTGTTCAAAAGTGACCACAGTGTGGTCAGAAGACCGGAAAGGACCAGCACGACCAAAGGGATCAAAAGTGACATTGAGAAAGCCAAAGGACCAAAGGGAAGGCTCTGACCCGAGACATCCAATGCTAAAGGTGTGTTCAATATTCCCCTTTTTTGACATTATTCTTCCAAATACAAGATCAAAGGAACCATAAGTACTTTATTACTAGAAGTCATTTGTTTCATCACATCAGTAAGGGTCTCATAATCAAAATTTAAACATCTAAAAACCTGCCCCAAGTCGGCATTTGGATGACCTAAAAGAGAGGTCATCTAAGTGCCAATAATCAAACTGACTTTCTGGATGTATCCAGGGACTTTTTAGGCCTCTGAATGCCGCTATGCATCCAGAGCTAAAAGGGGTATATCTGGAAAAGTGGTTAGGGTGGCATTTGGGCGGGATATTCTCACAGACTTAAGTCATCATGCTGGGATAATTGATTGATTTACGAGACTTCCTGAATGAAACTTATACCTGCTTTTACATCGGCTCATTTACAATGTATAAGTGCCAAAAAGGTATCCAAAGTGACCAGATAACCACTGCAGAGACAACATAAAGACCCACACACACTCCTCCAGTGATCACCGACCTCCTCACACTGCCACAAATATCAGAATAAAAATGTACATACCTGTCTCCAGAAAGCACAGTGGTACCAATTAACTTCTCTTATTAAAGTTTGCAGCTCTTGATGGATCATTTTTGAAGAGAACAACGACGCATACAGCAATCGACATGTGTTCTGGGCAAAGACACTGCAAACACCAAGTGTGAGGGTCTAAGTGATATTGGCCATTGACATCTGCCGCACTTCTTAAAACCAGTTAGCGGACGTGACATTGACAAGAAAACTGCCTTAGCTAAATTAAACTCAATGGTTTGAGGTAGAAGAAAGAGGCCCCACTGGCTCTTCAACATCTTTATAAACGATCTGGACATTGGTACAACGAGCGAGGTGATTAAATTTGCAGACGATACGAAGTTATATAGAGTAGTGAAGACACAGGGGGATTGCGAAGTTCTGCAACGTGACATAATCAAGCTCAAGAAATGGGCATCGACATGGCAAATGAGGTTCAATGTGGATAAGTGCAAAGTGATGCATGTCGGGAATAAAAATTTCATGCACAAATACAGGATGTCCGGGGCGGTATTTGGAGAGACCTCCCAGGAAAGGGACTTGGGAGTTCTAATTGACAAGTCCATGAAACCATCTGCACAATGTGCTACGGCGGTGAAAAGGGTGAAGAGAATGCTAGGAATGATCAAGAAGGGGATTACGAACAGATCCAAGAAGGTTATCATGCCGCTGTACCGGGCCATGGTGCACCCTCACCTGGAGTACTGCATCCAGCACTGGTCACCGTACATGAAGAAGGACACGGTACTACTCGAAAGGGTCCAGAGAAAAGCGACTAAAATAGTTAAGGGGCTGGAGGAGTTGCCATACAGCGAGAGATTAGAGAACTGGGCCTCTTCTCCCTTGAAAAGAGGAGACTGCGAGGAGACATGATCGAAACATTCAAAATACTGAAGGGAATAGACTTAGTAGAGAAAGACAGACTGTTCACCCTATCCAAGGTAGGGAGAACGAGAGGACACTCTCTAAAGTTGAAAGGGGATAGATTCCGTACAAATGTAAGGAAATTCTTCTTCACCCAGAGAATGGTAGAACTGGAACGCTCTTCCAGAGTCTGTTATAGGGGAAAACACCCTCCAGGGTTTCAAGACAAAGTTGGACAAGTTCATGCTAAACTGGTGAGACAGGACTCATTTGGAGCACTGGTCTTGACCTCAGGGCCGCTGCATGAGCAGACTACTGGGCAGGATGGACAACTGGTTTGACCCAGAGCGGCAATTCTTATGTTCTTAATGCCCGCGAGGCATAAAAAAGTTTCCCTCTTTTTTTTTTTAAATGAAAAATGGAACAAAGAAAATAAAGACTAAATAAAATCTAAATAAGAAAAAAAACGCAGGAGCGGGAAGGCAAAAGGCAGAAAAATTTGAACAATGTTCAAAACACGTCTTCTTAATTCCGCAAAAAAACTAAGAAGTGAGGAGTCGCGCGCCTACGTTGGGCAGGAAGGCACTCGCACATGGGTGGTACGGGTGGGCTCGCGAACTTTCTTAAGTTCTTAAACTGGCAATACACTTTTAAAACTGTCCGTACTGGATAACGTCACCCACATGTGAGAATATGTTGCCTGCTTATCCTAGGAAAATATCAGCACTTGCTATCGGAAAGCCTAGTAGAGCTGCATACAGGTTTCTTAAGTAGCAGGGGGGGGGGGGGTAGTGAACCATAAAGAGGAGGACCCAGGCCCATAAGCCACTCTATTACATTTATGGTGAAAAATGTGAGCCCACCAAAAAAACAAACAAACCTTACTGTACTGCCATGGGGTTGTAGGCAGGTGGGTATAGTGCATTTTGGGGGTCTCACCATATCCTATAAGGGAGTTATGGTGAAATGTTTATGTGGCACCCTTTTTGTGAAGTTCACAGCAGTGACCTGGAAGGTGCCCCAATGCTCTGCTGCTATGTCTGGATGGCTAGTCCATCATGGTCTTATTCTGGGCATTTGGGACTTAGATGAATTTTTGGTTGAAAATGTGGTATAAAGATAGATGTACTGGCGGTCTGGACATCCAGACAGACGAGTTTCCAGGGAAAAAAAAATTTCTAGACGTATTTTTCAAGAAAGGACATTTTATCACTGCCAACTTTGGGCGTCTAGCAGCATACGTCCAAATCAGACTTAAGACATTTCTTTTGATTATGCCCCTTCACGTATTTTATTTGAATAAATAAAAATATTTTTAAATATTTTCTATACCACTTTGTTTACAATAGAAGAAAATAGAGGCCATATAAGAATATAAGACTTGACATATTGGGGCAGATCAAAAAGTCCATCAAGCCCAGTATCCTGTTTCCAACCATGGTCAACCAAGATCACAAGTACCTGGCTAGATCTCAAAGAGAAAAAACAGATTTTATGCTGCTTATCCTAAAAATAAGTAGTGGATTTCCCCAAGCCATCTTAATAATGGTTTATGACCTTTTCTTTTAGTAAATTATCCAAACCTTTTTTTAAACTCCACTAAGCTAACTGTTTTCACCACATTCTCCAGCAACAAATTCCAGAGTTTAATTATACATTGAGAGAAGAAATATTTTCTCCAGTTCATTTTAAACTGCTCCCTAACTACACAGAGCGAACAAAAACAGTGAAAGAATGCAGCTAATCCATGGGCAATATCTAATGCCAGCTAAAAAAAAATAGGCTTTGCTGATCCAAATGCCTTACTCTTGGCAAGTTATAAAACAGGACACCTATGTGAAAAGTCCTAAAAGGCACTTATTTTAACCCATGTGTATAAAGTCAACAAAGGCACCTATGTGCCTTTATAATAGGTACACAGAACCATCTCTCACCATAGAACACAAGTGCCAATGCACACATTAACTACTCCTCCAAAGTTATTGTAAATGCATGTGTATACTCTAGCATAAACCTGCATCCATCGTAATTCTACCTCCAAATCGTCCCAAGCTATACTTGTGTCAGCACAAATAAAGAACTATGCAATTTTATAAAAAGCCTTTTCTACAAGTAAAGGCATCTTTATGCACGGGAATGTCTTTTTATAAAAATTTCCTGCCCTATACAGACACATACAACATAAAAACTACAATTTCAAATATTGTTTACAAACTCCTGGAAAAATACCATCTTCCAGTGATTTGTTTACAATCTTAGTAACTGGAGTCACCTTATTAACCGTTTGTTGAATAATTGTTGAGGAACCAGGATCCTGAATGGCACGAGTAGGTGTACAACTACAAATAACTTTATGTACCTCAGATATGTCTTACAGTTTCAAAATGAGACCATTTCTCGTTTTCTGAATTCTTTTCAAAACTAAAGCCAAATTCATCAAGTGGTTGTTTTGGGGATTGTTTGTTTTTTATAAATCTTTATTCATTTAAAAACCAGCACAAATTGCAACATATTATCAATCAATTAACACAATAGACAGCACTCAATTCCTTCAAATGATACAATACATATCCCCCTCCACCCACCCTTCCTAAAAGTGTAAAAACACTTAATATAATGCAAATGACTAAGATAAACAACCTTGCAACCAAATAATAAATTAATTACATATCCCCCCTCCCCTCCCATCCACCCATCCTGGATGTGCAGAATCAAAGGTCAAAACTAATGATCAATTCTTACAAAATTTTGTTAATGGGTCCCAAATTTCCTTGAAATTCTTATAATGTCCCAAATGCATTGAACTCATACTTTCAAACTTATAAGTTTGGCACAATGTTTCCCACCAAAAACTATCAAGTGGTTGTTGAGTATCACCTATTCTTTCCACTAAAAACTGCGCATACTTTTCTACATCAAGATCATAAAAATCTACAGAGTCATCATATCCATTAATCCAGGTGTCTAACAATACTAAACAATTCTTTTGGTCTATTTAATGCCTGAGTAACCCTTTCCTTATAATATTGATTCCTTTCACTCTCACATAAGCTAAAATATTCAGTAAGTCGAATCTTATAATCATCATAATCCTCACTTTCTTTAGTTCTATGCCATAAGCGCTCTGCTTTTCTAACTTCACTTCTAACCTGCACTATCACTTCTGATCTCCATGGACAAGGTTTATATTGTCTCCATCACAATTTATTTCTCAGGCGCAACAACATTCAAAGCATTAATCAAAATATCATGCCATTTGGCAACCATTTCATCTAAAGAATCATTTTTATCTATATTTACACTCGGTAGCATAAATCCTTTATGTCAAAATAAGGTCTTATCAATCGCATTTCTTTTTTTCCCCTCACTCTTATATATTGGGCCAAACATAAATGACAACAATTTATGATCAGACCAAATTACCTGTTCAACCTGTAGAGTATTTTCTAAAAGATTTCTACATGGGACATACAAATTAAATCTAAAACATGACCAGCTTGATGTGTACTTTCTTGCACTACCTATTCTAACTTGAGAAAACTACCATACTCCCTCCTCTTCTTCCCTTTCAACATGCCCATTCCCAACCAAACCCAGGTGGACAACACTGTCTAATCAAGGTTAAAATCAGACTCTAAAAACCAAGATTCTGTTATACATAATAAATCAAATCCACCCTCACTCAATAAATCATAAATTAAAACTACCTTATTTCTGGCTGATCTAACATTTATATATCCACATTTAATCCTAGATTGACATTTGTTCAACAACTCTACCTTCTTGAAATCTGTTGTTACGCCAGGTGTATCTCTTTTACAACAGGGCATATTCCACAAACTCCCATATCTCCCCTGTCCTACCAACAGAGTAACTGGCTCATTATCCATGTCCCTTAAATATACCAATGCCCAAAGTCTCACCAAAGGAGCACCCCAAGGAGTGTGCTCCTTAGTTGCGCTCCTTTGTTGGCGTGACACGGAGGCGTTCGCACCTCCAGCGCTGATCTTGGGGTGTTTAAAACCACGCACCTTTGAGAAACATCAGCAAAAGGGGTTTGGCTAGCGGTAGTCCGGCTCAGCTGTTCTCGGGGCAAATTACTAGCGCGGGGTAATTGAATTATGTTACCAGTCCTTTCCAGGCACACAGATCAGCAGCGTGCAGGATGTCAAAGTCCTTCCAGGCTCTCCCCACAGTGGCACTAGTAAGATCTCACGCTTGTCTGAAATAACCACACATGCTGTTTCTCAGGTTACAGGTCAGAAAGAAATTGGTTTGTTTGCATGTGTTACTGTGTTTTTTCAATATAAATCTTGCTATGAGCTATGTGTGGCAATTCTATAAAGCTGGCACCTAGCACTATATGCCACTTACACATGTTAAGGGTGTCATTAATTGACAGGCACCTGTGTGCATTAGAAGCTATGCTATAAGGTATAGCGCATTGACACTACTATATAGGATTATACATGTGGGCAGAACATGGGAGTTACTCCCAGATGCGTGTGTAGTTTACAGAATGTGCAAATTAGACACCTCACTTGGAACACCTAGTTCTGCTAACTTATGCCTGCCACTGACATGGCATTAGATGGCATGTCTGAACATGGGTGCACCAATGCCAATTTATGCTAGACCCGATGCTAAATGCACAGCCTAGGGGTACCTAGACTGAGGTGCCAATTTATAGAATTGCCTCGATTTTAGCACCCTTTAACACCAGAAGGGAGAACGGGGGAGGCTCACTGATGTGAAATTTGGTTCAGGGCACCACAGATCCTTGAGCCAGCCCTCGGCCAAATTATATTAACATCATTTGCATTTATATGCAAAAGATCCTGTTTGGAAGCTGAAGGGTGGACTACACTCAGGGCCTCATCTATCTCTTTCTAAGATTCTCTTTAGACAAAATTAATTATGTATCCATTTAATTACTAGCGTGGGGTAATTGAATGATGTTACTAGTCCTTTCCAGGCGCACAGATCAGTAGTGTGCAGGATGTCAAAGTCCTTCCAGGATCTCTCCACAGCGGCACTAGTAAAATGTTACCTTGCACCTCCGGCGCTAATCTTGGTGTGTTTAAAACCACAAACCCTTGAGAAACGTCAGCAAAAGGGGTGTGGCTAGCGGTAGTCCGGCTCAGCTGTTCTCAGGGCAAATTACTAGCGCGGGGTAATTGAATCCTTTCCAGGCGCACATATCAGCAGTGTGCAGGATGTCAAAGTCCTTCCAGGCTCTTCCCACAGTAATTTAATTAGGTTTTTATTTTGAAAGTTATAGATACTATTAACCTAAGTCACATTTGAACCAACAAATTTTAATACATTTATTCATTGTTAAGAAACATTTACAGAAGTTCTCCTATACACAGCCTGTAAAGTGTCACTCTCCAATAACTCAAAGTAGATTTCATTCCCTACCTCCGTAACATCCATGACTTTGATGGCTGCCAGTTGACCTGTTTTGACATGTCGGCCCTGCAGAAGCAAAGCAAAAAGGAAATGGTTAAGTACAAAATTATTCATATTTGTGGATTTTTTAATTTAAAAAATTAGTACACAGTACAAAAGTGCAGGGAGTAGACTGATGTTTTCCATTATACATCTTGCTCATCTTTCTTCATTCAAAGTGCTAAAGAGGTGAAGGGTGATATTTTAACTATCTGCAAACAGTAGAACAACATCACTTAACTGAAATCACAAAAAAAAAAAGTTCTGCATCAGCACATCTTCCAAATAAATTTCTTCCAAAGGAGCAGTTGTCTTATTTCACTTTTCTCCAAATTTACTATATAATACACAAACATACTATGCTAATCTTGCTCTCAAGCAGCATCTAAATCCTCCCCTGCATGTGTATACTATCAACACCTCACAAGGGTAGAGAAAAAGGAAACATCAGCATATATAAATATGTTTCAATTTCCAGCAAATGTTTTATTTCTTATGACTATAAATTAGTGCTGCCCGATTCACAATTCGAATCGGTTCACCGATTCACTTCAGGTGAATCGATTCGAATAAAAATTTTAAAAAAAATTCAGTTCCCAATTCGGGTGACCCTCCCCCCTCACCCCCTAAAACAGGAGCGGCAGCGTTGCTCTTGCTAGCCAGCTGCTTCCGCAACTGCTTTAGAGGGCAAGGGGAGAGAGTCAGTCAGGAAGTGCTGCTATCCAGCTTCCCCCTGGCGTCCGTTTCCCTCCCTTGGTGTCTGGCTTCCCCCCTGGCCTCCCAGCACCGCTTACCTTCGAGGAACAGCCTGCAGATGCTAGCGATCTTCTCACTGCTTCTGACTGTTTCCTCCGCGATCCTGTCTCTGACATCAGAGGAGGGGCGAGACCACGGCAGAGGAAGCAGCTCAGAAGCAGTGAAAAGATCGCTAGCATCGCGATCTTATCTGCAGGCTGTTCCTCGAAGGTAAGCGGTGCGGGGAGGCCAGGGGGGAAGCCAGACACTAGGGGAGGCCAGGGGGAACACGCAGGCCTTCCCGGGGGGTGTGAGCAGTTCTTCCGGGTGGGGGTGGGACAGGCATTCAGGGGGGAATAGACCTTCAAAGGAGGGGACAGGAAGGCAGACCTTCGGGGGAATGCAGATCTTCAAAGGGGGGGGGGGACAGGCAGGCCTTTAGGGGTGGGATGCAGATAAGGGGGAACAGGCTTTTAAGGAGGGGGACAAGCCTTCGAGGAGGAAGCAGGCCTTCAGGGATGGTGGGACAGGCAGGCCTTTAGGGGTGGGGTGCCGTCCTTCAGGGGAAGGTGCAGGCCTTCAAGGGGGGACAGACCTTCAGGGGAAGGGGGCCCTGGAGTAGAACTACATGGAGGGAGGGAGGGAAGGGGGGTTCAAATTGATGTGCATATGCTGGACTTTGGGGGGGAAGAAATAATGGGTCTGAAAATAGAAGAGAGGGAAAGAGATGATGGACAATGGGATTTAGGGAGGGAAGGAACAGAAAGGGAGAGAAGT
Source organism: Geotrypetes seraphini (assembly GCF_902459505.1). Taxonomy (NCBI): domain Eukaryota; kingdom Metazoa; phylum Chordata; class Amphibia; order Gymnophiona; family Dermophiidae; genus Geotrypetes; species Geotrypetes seraphini. The sequence goes on along the minus strand of NC_047089.1, from coordinate 146,474,736 downwards.
TGGACACAAGGGATGTGGGGGGGAGGGGGGAAGAGGGGAGGGTGTGGAGGGGGGGGAAGAGATACTGGATAGGAGGGTAGTTGGGAAAAAAGGGAAGAGATGGTGCACCCTGGGGTGGTGAGGAAAGAGGGAGAGATGCTGGATGAAAGGGTAGTTAAGAAAAGGTGGATCTGTGGAGGGAGATGAAAAAAAGGAAAGATGCCAGACCTCCTGGGGAGGGAAGGGAAACGGAAGGGGAGGGTAGAGATGGCAGATGGATGATTACCACGGAGAAAGAAGAAAGAAGGAGATCCTGTCAAGCAAGACAACCAGAGCCTGGGACCACCAGGATTTGAATATTGACCAGACAACAAAAGGTAGAAAAAATAATTTTATTTTCTGTTTTGTGATTACAATATGTCAAATTTGAAAAGTGTATCCTGCCAGAGCTGGTGTTAGACCTCAAACGTGAACTAGGATTTAACAGAGAGAGGAAAAGTCTTTTTTGTTTGTTTTGTTTATACCACAGCGCCAGTGTGGTTAGGAGAAGGCAAAGGGGGTGACGAGGCTATAAAATAAACCCACCAGGATGTTTGAAAAAAACAAACAAACATCCAATTGGGCAGGAAAATTGAATCAAATCAAAAATTTTTTTTCCTGGATCTTGCAGCACTACTATAAATGAAGCACAAGGCAGCCTCTTATAGTTGCAGGCACAGACTTGGGAACTATACCGTTTTCAACATGGAAATCTGTGTGGCCTATTACAGAGATAGCAGTCCAAATTTTATGTACATATTAGAAAAGCAACAAACACAATAAAGGTTTTTTGTTTCTAAAATAGTTTTCAAATTTTTTTTAAAAAGGTAGCTATGCTAGTATTCTTTTTCCAATTTGGCTCATGCAGCATAAATAGCTTGAGATTAAAAGTGACAGACCCTTTCCAATGCCAATCAGACTGTAGGCACAGTTGTGGAACAGTAAACTCCAGTTTTAATGAAGACTGAACTGGCATTTAGAATGAGCTTGATCAGATTAAAAAACACCGCTCAAGAAGATCTGTAAAAAAATGAAAAACTGAGAACAAGGCCTGGAACTCATATGTTTTAAAGAGCACTGGGCTAAGAGGTACCATACATACAATGAAGATAGAAGTAAGGTGAGAGTTCAGTAGCTGGAAAGGGAAGCTTTCCTGCTATGATGTCTGAAAAAAAAAAAAAAAATCCTTCTCTTTGGAGACAACTGCCTTCCCTGTCTCTGAGGCAAAGCAGAAGGGCTTGTGGAAGAGCCATGATCAGAAAGCCAAGTGTGGCTTCTACCACAAATTTAATTCCATACCATGCAAAAACTTAACGATATGCAGATTTTAAATGAACCGAACTTGCGAGCTGATCAAGGGAAGTTGCTGAGGAACATGAACACAAAGATTTCTCAGTAAGCATCACGTGTCCAAACAAAAACAAGTTTGGGTACGCACTGGCACCTCTTCTCCTGCTCATAAACATTACCCTCACAATAATTTCTTGCACATAATTTTTGTGAGGTTGATATTTATGTGCAGAATTGGTGCTAATTTGTGCCAACAATGTCATTTTTTGCTTGGAAAACCTGCTCATGATCTGTTATGGCCTTTGAATATTTTACACTTACAGACAATTTCTTTCCATTTGCAAAATATGTTAAAACTGGCAGTTAATAGTCAACAACTGTTAACCCTTCTACACTGTCCTGGACCTGGCAAAAAAATTTCTTATGAACGCATCAAAAAACACCATTTCCTTATCTGCATTGCATGGAATACTTTAATGTGCTTGTTACCATTCATTACAAGAACATAATGTATATACAGTACTAGTGCTACACAATTCAGGGAAAAAAAATTTCCATTTGATTCAATTCAGCCTATTGAATCGATTTTTCGATTTGATTTTCCTGTCCAATCTGGCTTCCCCCCCCCCAAACATCCTGAAGTCTTTCCACCCACCCCCTTTGCCCTCTCCATCCCCACGCCAGCGCAGTGGTGTAAACAAAATAAACAAAAAATAATTTTTCTCTCTCTGTTAAGACAGCAAGTGTGAGCTAGGACCTAACACCAGCTCTGGCAGGATACACATTTCAAATTTCACATATTGTAGTCACAACATTTTTTTAAAAAAAATTTCTATCTTCCACTGCCATATCCAACATTTGTTTCTTTCCCTGCCTTGTGCCAAATCTCTCTATTATCATCCATGCAACATCTCTCCCTTCCTCCCCTCCATTATCATGTGCAACATTTCTTTCTCTCTCCTCATGTACCATCTCTCTCTGCCCTCCATCCTATGTCCAACATTTCTCCCTCTCTCTTTTCTCCATGCATATCTCCTTCTCCTCCACCATATGATGGATTTTCTCCCTCTCACCCCTTTCTACCTCTGTTTCCTCTCTCCTTTCATCTCCTCCACGCCAACAATTCTTCTTCTCTTCTTTTTCTCCCCATGTGCAGCATCTTTGCTCCCCTCCTATCCATCCCCCTGTGTTGTAGCTTTCAATCCCTCCCTCCCATCCCATGCAGCAGCACCCCACCAACCCTCCCAGCATGAGACCTGACATACCTCAGAGGCTTCCTAAAGCAGCAGAAGCGACAGAGCTCTGAACAGGCTGCTTCACAGATTGACCTGCTAGGGCTTTTCTCTGCTGCATCACTGATGAGGTCAGTAGAGGCTTGCGACAGGTCCGGGAAGGGGGAGCTGGGTGTTGGCCCAAATATAAACTGAGAACCCCATTTTTGGTGCTTTTTTGGGCCCAAAAATCTCAGTTCATATTCAAGTATATCCATAGCTTCTGAAATATATTGCTGAATCTCCAAGTGCTTTATCTACCCAACAGGTAAAGTGTACACACATCCCATGAATCTCTCAGCCCAAATAACTCCTTCAGTCCTTGTTCCACCCTGAATTTATACTATATATACCACTGTTATCATATTGTCTGCATGATGCTTTAAGCTCTGCCAAGTCCACACCACAGCTCACATTTTCAGAACACAGACTGATATTTTGGAGTACTAGCATTGAAGGAAAAATTATGTCCTTACCTGTCAATTTTCTTTCCTTTAGACACAGCAGATGAATCCAGAGACCAGTGGGATAGCAGACATCTACCAGCAGGTAGAGATAGAGAAACTGATTAACAGGTGGTCCTATTGGCTGGCACACCTCCTGTATCTTCAGTATTGCTCCTTGCCTAAGCATCCGGAACCAATAATATACTTGTTATGGGAAATAAAAAACTTATTTCCCATAACAAATTTCAAAGGTAACAATACAGAATACAATTACCAACAATAACAAAACAAACTGACTTCTGAAACTTGTAAAAGATAAACCGACAGACATATTCAGAAAGGGTGGGGCTCTGGATTCATCTGCTGCATCTAAAGGAAAGAAAATTAACAAGTAAGGACATAATTTTTCCTTCCTTAGCAACAGCAACAGATGAATCCAGAGACCAGTGGGATGGAGCAAAGCAATCCTCAATCTGGGTGGGAAGCAAAACGCCACCTACGCAATGACCGAAGCACCAAAAGCATTCTCCGCACGCACTGCCACATCCAAGAGGTAATGCTTAGAGAAAGTATTCCTAGAGGACCAAGTAGCTGCTCGACAAATCTCCTCCAAGGAAAAACCTGTTGACTCAGCCCAGGAGGTAGCCAACGCTCTGGTTGAATGGGCATGAAGCTCTTCCGGCAACCGCTTCCCTGACATCAAGTAAGTGGAAGAAATGGTTTCCTTGACCCATCGAGCGATGGAAGCTTTGGACGCTTGCATACATTTGTTGCATTCCGCGAATAATACAAAGAGGTGATCTGAACGCCAAAAGTTGTTAATAACCTGCAGATAATATAGAAGGATTCTACGCACATGCAAAAAACACAGTGAAGAGAATCGTTCTCCCATTCCTCCTCTCGGAAAGCAGAAAGGAAGAGAGACTGGTTAACATGAAAGGATGATACAACCTTAGGAAGAAACGATGGTAACATCCGAACTGATACCCCTGAATCTGAAATGCGCAAAAAAGGATCCCTGCAGGACAACACCTGCAACTCCAAAACCCGCCAGGCTGAAGTCATTGCCACAAAAAAAAAAACGCTTTCAACGTCACATCCTTTAGAGTCACTTTGGATAAAGGCTCAAACGGGGCTTTCTGTAACCCCCCCAAGGACTACCTTAAGACTCCACTCCGGACATGGCTTCTTAACAGGTGGCCGAATATGATGAACACCTTTCAGGAATTGAACTACATCCTGCTGAGAAGTAAGGGAAGAGCGAGCCACACAGCCTCTGTAACAAACAATAACCGCCACTTGAACTTTAAGGGAGTTATACGTCAATCCCTTGGCTACTCCATCCTGCAGAAAAGAAAGAATGTTAGAGAGAGAAGCCTGGAAGGACGAAATATCCTGAGCAGCACACCAAGAATCGAAAACCCTCCAGACTCTAGCATACGGCCTGGCTCTTGAAAGGTCGCGGCTGAGGCATAAGGTTATTTGGAACAGGTTATTTTGACTCTTCTTCAAGACCAAAGTGGAACAGATTTTCCATGTTGATTGGACCCTATGAGAGCAAATCCAGAGTCACCGGGAATCTCAACTGTTCGCCCGTCGACAGACCTATGAAATCGGCATACCATGGATGGCCCGACCAATCCGGAGCTACCAGGATCACCATGCCCTGAAAGTGAGTTATGCGATGTAACACACGACCAATCATAGGCCAAGGAGGAAACACATAAAGGAGAGAACACGGAGGCCAAGCAAGAGCCAATGCATCTACCACCTCTGACTCCCGCCCCCTGCGTCTGCTGAAGAATCGAGGAAGATATGCAATTTTAGATTAGGCCATGAGGTCTATCTCCAGGAGACCCCACCTCTGAACTATTAGGTCGAATGCTCGAGTGGAAAGTTCCCATTCTCCGGGATTGAGAAGATTTCTGTTGACAAAGTCTGCCTGTACGTTTGCTTGTTCAGCAATGTGAGCCACCGAGAGAAGAGGAAGATGAATTTCTGCCCATTGAAGCTGAACCATTGCCTCGCTTGCCAACTGAGGACTTCGTGTACCTTCCTATCTGTTAATATATGCCACCGCCATGACACTGTCTGAAAAGACCCTTGTTGGTCGGCCCTGAATCATGAGCTGAAACGCCTGAAGTGCTAGTCTGATCACTCTCAACTCCAGAAGATCAACCACCGAGCCTCCTCCTGAGACCAGACTCCCTGCACTGAGGACTGAAAGCACTGAGCCCCCCATCCCAAACTGACATTTGTGGTCACTGTGATCCACTTCGGTGTTGCCAGTGGTATTCCTTTGAACAGATTGAGCTTGCTGAGCCACCAATTCATGCTGAGCGATGCTTGATGAGTCCACTGGAGTCGACGATTGTAGTCCTGAGATACCGGGGACCATCAGGAGAAGTGACTGCTGCAGCACGCTCATATGAAAGCGAGCCCAAGGAACCACTTCCAGAGTTGCCACCATAGATCCCAAAACCTGAACATAATCCCGTACTCTGGGTCTGGGTGACTGGAGAAGTAGGCGTACTTGGACTACAACTTCTCTCCCCAATCTTTTGATAGAAACACCTTTCCCACCTTGGTGTCAGTGATTCCAGTGATTGCGAGGGAATCAGCAAGCTCTTTGGAAAGTTGACTACCCATCCCAAAGATTGGAAAAGGGAGATCACCCTTTGTGTCACTGCCAGACTCTCCTGTCTGAAAGATGCTCAAATTAACCAAGTAAGGATGAACCCGAATGCCCTCTTTGCAAAGAAACGCTGCTACTACTACCATTACTTTTGAAAAAGTCCGTGGAGCTGTTGCTAGACCAAAATGGCATCACTTGAAACTGACAGTGCTGGCCAAGTCAGCAAAGCAAAGATACCTCTGATGCGGTGGCCATATGGGAATATGCAAGTAAGCTTCTTTGAGATCGAATGCTGTAAGGAACTCCCCCAGTTGAACCACTGCAATGACTAATCGCAGTTTCCACACAGAAATGTCTGACGTTGAGAAATTAGTTGACTCATTTGAGATCTAGAACCGGTCTGACCGAACCTCTTTTCTTGGGTACTATGAAGTAAATGGAATATCTTCCCAGACCTCTTTATTCCTGTGGAACTGGAACTACAGCCCCAAGTTTTAGAAGAACTTGAAGGGTGCATTGCACTGATTCTCTCTTGGCTGCCCCAGTGCACGGGGATACCAAGAATAAATCTGTGACAGGAGAGGAAAATTCTAATTTGTAACCTTCTCGAATAATGGCCAATACCCATTGATCAGACATTACCTTGGCCCACTCCACCAGAAAGGAAGACATCTGACCCCCCTACGTTCACGACAGAGGGAGCCAACATCCCCATCATTGGGAATTACTAGCTGGTTGACCGGTTGGGGAGTTTGTAGAACGAAAGGAATTCTTTTGAGGAAATCAAGGCCTAGAATTACAGAAAGAACCATAAGAGGGAGTATAGGACGGCTTTCCGAGTCTATATCTCTTTACATCCTGGAAGCGAGGACTGGCAGACAAAGCCTTCAAAGGTGCTTTAGGCTTATCTTCTGGCAACCTCTGCATTGGGGAATCGCAGAAATATTTTCCCTTGTCCAAATCTTCACCAAATAACAGACGACCCTTAAAAGGAAGCCTTACTAGCCGAAGCTTGGACGCTGCGCCCACCACCCAATTACGGAGCCATAAAGATCTGCGAGAAACTACATTTGTTTTGCAGAAAAGACATTTGTTTTGTAGAAGCGTGAATATCATATAAGGCATCCACCAAATATGTTAGTCTCGTTTCCATATCCGCCCAAGTCAGATGAACAGAAACCCCTGTCTCCATCGTCTTATCCGCCATTCGTTGTACCCATTGCAGACATGCCCGTGCAGCATATGAACTGCACACGGCCACTTGCAATGCCACTGCCGCTACATCAAAGGAAAGTTTAAGCGAAGATTCAATCTTTCTATCCTGGATGTCTTTGGCGCTACACCTCCCTCAACCGGCTATGTAGTCTTTTGGATAACTGCAGCCACCAACACGTCCACCCTCGGGAGCTTAAACTTCTCCAGCTCCTCCTGAGCTATTGGGTACAACTGCCGCATGGCCTCTGCCACCTGTAGAGCTGCCTCAGGTGTGTCCCATTGAGCCGTAATAAGTTCCTGCATGGCTTCGTGGACTGGAAAGGTTTTACGTGGTTTTCTCGTGCCCACCATAAGAGGATTAGGCACCCCTGATACCTGCGGATCAATTTGAGAGATATTTAGACTTTAGAGTGCCTTATAAATAAATGATGGTAATTCTTCCTTATGGAAAAAACGGAGCGCTGCAGGATCATCAACCTCCCTAGCTAGCACTTCCTCTAACTCCAAATCTGCCACTTCCCTCTCCTCCAAAGCTTCCGGAATAGCAAGGGATAAGCTGGAGTCTGATGGAGGGTCACCTCCATCTGTGGATGTCACTTTGCACCTTTTTGCTGCCTGAGACTCCAGAGAAGGTCTACTAAGCGGGAGTGGGGCAAAATTACCAAGTTAAATTGCCCTTGATTTGCAGACTGAGAACTGTGCATCAAAAAGACTTTATGCATTATCATGAAAACTCCAGTGAAAATGCTGCCATGTTAACCCCTGTCGGCACTGCCTGAACTTTCTCCTGCAAAGAAACCACTGCTGGAAACAAAGATGAGGAAGCGCTGACTATCGCTGAAACTTCCCTAGCCGCCAACAATCATTGAAGCGGAACGGGCTCTGCCACGAGCGAAGGAGAGCTGGGCCATGCTTCAACTGCACAGGAAAACACTGCTTCGTTCAGCATTAAATTAACTTCTTCCCCCGGAGCGTCTGTACAACCAGCGGAACAGAGGCCCGATAGTGCTTGGTGCTTCCCACAGCATGAACACCTTTTTACTACCTCTGCCACCATGACTATAAAACAGAACACCCTCAGCTGACAGGAAACCGGCTTCAATAAAAGTAACTTGCGTATAAGGTTTTAAAAAAAAAACAAAAAACGCCAGAAACAAACTACAATAAATTAAAGTTCCAGTCACCCAGCGCCAAATGAGAAACTGTGAAAAACTGGTAGTAAATTAAAGTTCCACTCACCCAGAGAAACTGTCAAAAACTGGTAGTTATAGACTGTAGACTGACAGAAAAATACAGTCCAGCTACAACAATTTAGTTCTCTCTCTCTCTCTTTTCTTTTTCTTTTTAAGGGAAAGAATAAAATTGAGAGAAGGAAGAATACCCCTCAATCCAGTGGAGGGAAGGGTGAAGCAGGGATCTGGGGTAGCCCAGGTGTGACTTCTAAAGCTGACATTGCTCAGCCAGTCACCCCTGTCTACCTGAAGATAAATTCTTAACAGAAGAAATTGAATTTTCCAGTCACAGGAGCTAGCTGAATAGCGACCATCACCTGCTGGGAGATAGAGCATACTGAAGATACAGGTGTGCCAGCCAATAGGACCACCTGTTAATCAGCTTTTCTTTATCTCCACCTGCTGGTAGATGTCTGCTATCCCACTGGTCTCTGGATTCATCTGCTGCTGTTGCTAAGGAATTCTCTTTCTCTGTCATAGATTAAACACCACTATTTAGGCTTCCAGAGAATTCCTGAAACTAAGGACACATGGGTCTCCATGTATTCCAGCAGCTCAGATGGTAAAATTATGGTCATACCTGTTAATTTTCTTTCCTTTAGAAGCAGCAGATGAATCCAGACTAGTGGGTATAGCTCACATCGACCAGCAGGTGGAGATAGAGAACTGATTAACAGTTGGCCTTAAAGCCTGGTGTTCTTTCTGTTGATTCAGTTATGCACTTTGCCCAAGCATCCCGAAGGAGAATGAGCAGCCACAAACTCCATTCCAGTAACAAACGTGCCCTTCTCATTTGAATCCCATTGATATTTTCTCGATTTTCGCATCTTGCGTTTTTTATTTTATTTTTTTTTTTTTTCAGTCATGAAATCATACACTTACCAACCATAGCCCCGGCTAACCTAACGCCCTAAATTCCCTACACACAGTCCGTGCCCATGGGGAGGGGCTCTGGATTCATCTGCTGCTTCTAAAGGAAAGAAAATTAACAGGTATGACCATAATTTTACCTTCCATAGCAAAGCAGCAGATGAATCCAGACTAGTGGGATGTAGCAAAGCAAACTCAAACTGGGTGGGACGCCAATGCCGCCTCTGCCAGCACTGCCGCGCCAAAACTCGCCTCTGAACGGGCTGCTACATCTAACCGATAATGCTTTGAAAAAGTATTCCCTGACGACCAAGTGGCCGCCCGGCAAATCTCCTCTAATGACATCCCCCCGGACTCCGCCCAAGATGTAGCTAAAGCCCGAGTGGAATGAGCCTGCAGGTGCTCCGGTACCTTCTTCCCTGATAACACATAAGCCGAAGCAATAGCTTCCTTGACCCAACGCGCAATGGACGCTTTAGATGCCGCCATCCCTTTGTTTTTACCCGCGAACGCGACAAAGAGATGGTCCGACCGGCGAAAAGCATTCGTCACCTCCAAATAATGGAGAAGCATACGGCGGACATCCAGAAGCCGTACCGACAAAAAACGCTTCCCCCAATCCTCCTTCCTGAAGGATGGCAGAAACAGACTCTGGTTCACATGAAAGGACGAAATAACCTTAGGCAGGAAGGACGGCACCGTACGCACCGTCACCCCAGCCTCCGAGAAACGCAAAAAGGGTTCCCTGCACGAAAGCGCTTGCAACTCCGAGACTCGCCTTGCTGAAGCCATTGCCACCAAAAAAACTGTTTTCAGTGTGACATCTTTCAACGTGGCCGCTGATAGGGGCTCAAAAGGTGCCCCCTGCAACTTCCCAAGGACAAGTTTCAGATCCCACGCTGGACAAATACGCTTTACCGGCGGGCGGATATGGTTCACCCCCTTGAGGAAACGGACCACGTCCGGCTGCGACGCGAGAGCCGAGTGATCCACCCGGCCCCTGTAACAGGCAATGGCCGCCACCTGAACCTTTAAAGAGTTGTAGGCTAACCCTTTCTCCACGCCTTCCTGCAGGAAAGCAAGAATAGCCGGCAGAGAAGCCTTAAAGGGCGCCACTCCCTGGTGACCGCACCATGCCTCAAAAATCTTCCAGACTCTCGCATAGGAGGCTGACGTCGAAAGTTTCTTGGCTTTAAGCAGAGTGGCGATCACCCTCTCTGAATAGCCCTTCTTTTTTAGCCTCGACCGCTCAATAGCCAGGCCGTAAGACCAAAGCGGGCCGGATCTTCTATCCATATGGGCCCCTGAGACAGTAAGTCCGGCGTTACCTGGAACGTCACCCGCTCGCCTACCGCAAGCTGAATCAGATCTGCGTACCACGGCCGACGTGGCCAATCCGGAGCCACCAGGATGACTCTGCCGCGGAAGCGAGAGATGCGTTGTAACACTCGCCCTATCATGGGCCACGGCGGGAATACATACAGAAGGGAATTCGGAGGCCATGGGAGAGCTAACGCGTCTACCCCTTCCGAACCCTCTGTCTTGCGTCTGCTGAAGAACCGAGGCACCTTCGCATTGCGGGACGAGGCCATGAGATCCATCTCCGGCAAGCCCCACCGACGGACTAGCTGGCTGAACGCTCGAGGAGACAACTCCCACTCTCCCGGATCCAGAAGATTTCTGCTGAGAAAGTCCGCTTGCACGTTTTCGCGACCTGCAATGTAAGCCGCCGACAGAAGCGGCACATGCCTCTCCGCCCAACGAAACAACTCTCTTGCCTCTTCTGCTAACTGCGGACTCCGGGTGCCCCCTTGGCGATTGACATAGGCGACCGCCGTGACACTGTCCGAAAAGACTCTGGTCGGCTTGTCCTGAAGTAGTGACTGAAACGCTAGCAGCGCCAGCCTGACCGCCTTTAACTCCAACAAATTGATGGGCCACTGGGCCTCCTGGACGGACCACCTCCCCTGCACTGACGCCTGCAGGCATTGGGCCCCCCAACCCTGCAGACTGGCATCCGTGGAGACCACTATCCAGTCCGGCGTGGCCAACGGCATGCCCTTCCACAGATGCAACTCGTGGAGCCACCACTGCATGCTGTGAGCTGCTCGACGACTCCATGGGAGACGCACATTGTAGTTCAGAGAAGCTGGAGACCAGCGGGAGAGCAGAGACTGTTGCAAGGGCCTCATGTGGTGCCGCGCCCAGGGGACCACCTCCAGAGTCGCCACCATGGAACCCAGCACCTGTACATAATCCCACGCTCGCGGTCTGGCCGTCCCGAGAAGTAGGCGAATTTGAGCCTGTAATTTCTCCCCCCGGTCTCGGGGTAGAAACACCTTCCCCAGAGCCGTGTCGAACTGCACCCCCAGATGCACCAACGACTGCGATGGGGACAGAAAACTTTTGGGAAAGTTGACAATCCACCCCAACGACTGTAGGAGAGAAATCACTCGCTGAGTAACCGCCGCACTCTCCTGTCTGGACGAGGCGCGGATTAACCAGTCGTCTAGGTAAGGGTGTACCCGAATCCCTTCCCTGCGGAGGAAGGCGGCTACCACCACCATGACCTTGGAAAAGGTGCGGGGTGCCGTTGCCAAGCCAAAGGGCATTGCCCGAAACTGATAATGCTGGCCCAGAATCGCAAACCGCAGATACCGCTGATGCGGAGGCCAGATTGGAATGTGGAGGTATGCCTCCTTGAGGTCGAGGGACGTGAGGAACTCTCCCGGTCGCACAGCCGCAATAACCGAGCGCACTGTCTCCATCCGGAAATGGCGAACACTGAGAAATCTGTTGACTCTTTTGAGATCCAGCACCGGCCTGAAGGACCCCCCCTTCTTTGGCACAATGAAGTAAAGGGAATATATACCGGTGCCCACCTCTTCCGGGGGCACCGGTATCACTGCCCCTAGCTCGAGCAGCCCCTGAAGAGTCAATCTGACCGCGTCTCCCTTGGCCGCCCCATTGCACGGGGACACCAAGAAAGAATCTACGACGGGAGAGGCAAACTCTAACTTGTACCCTTCTTGTATAATGTCCAACACCCACTGATCTGACGTGATCGTGGCCCACTCCGCCCGGAACTCCGAAAGCCGGCCCCCTAAGGGCAAGGCGGAGGGAGCCAAGCCCCCGTCATTGTGGAGTGCGAGTGGCTGGGGTACGTGTTGACTGTCCCGAAGAGGGTCTCGTCGTACGAAAGGACCCCCTCTGCTGAAACCTTGGTCTCGAAGCAGAGGACGCCCCAGATGCTGCTCTGAAGAAAGGCTTACCCGCCCTGGATCTCCGAACATCCCTGAAGCGTGGTCTAGACGATGAGGGCCTCACCGGGGGCCTAGCCCTATCCTCCGGTAAACGTTGAGTTTTGGTATCCCCAAAATCCTTCACCAGCTTATTTAAATCTTCTCCAAACAATAAACCCCCTTTAAAAGGGAGTCTCACCAGCCGAAGCTTAGAAGCTGCATCGGCCGCCCAATGCCGTAGCCATAAGGATCTGCGAGATACCACTGACAGAGACATCTGCTTAGCAGATGCCCTAATAATATCATACAAGGAGTCGGCTAAATAAGCCAAGCCCGACTCCAAATCTGCCAGCTCCGAGGGAACAGAACCCCCAGACTCCATTAACGTATCTGACATGACCTGCGACCACTGCAGACATGCTCGCGCCGCATAAGAGCTGCAGATTGCGGCCTGCAAGGTAACTGCCGCTACTTCAAAGGACATTTTTAAGGAAGATTCAATCTTCCTATCCTGCGCATCCTTCAATGTCACACCCCCTTCCACCGGTAAGGTAGTCTTTTTAGTTACGGCTGCCACCAAAGCATCCACCCTGGGTAATCTAAACTTATCTAGTTCAGTCGGGTCAACCGGATACAAGAGCCGCATGGCTTTTGTTACTCGTAACCTGGCCTCTGGCGTATCCCATTGCGCCGAGATCAGCTCATGCATGGCTTCATGCACCGGAAAAGACTTGGGGGGTCTCCGTGTACCGGCCATCAGGGGATTACCTGATACCGCAGTATCTGCCTGAGAAATATTCAGCCCCTGTAAAGCTTTCGAAATCAAGGAAGAAAGTTCTTCTCTATGAAACAAACGTAGAGCGGACGGGTCATCCACATCTTGACCCGGGGGATCCCCTGTATCCCAGTCCAGGACCTCCCCCTCCTCCAAGGATTCCGGAAGAGAAAAAGGGGATCTAGGCAGAATCTCCTCTGCTTCCGCGGTCGCAATCCTGCGCTTCTTAGGTAGCAGCGACCGCCCCGGCGAGCCCACCGTGCCCTCAGCCGGCCTGCCTGTCCCACCAGGCACCACCGCCGACGTCGAGGGCACTGGAAGGGACACATCGACCCCCGGCCCCGGCGGGACGGGCTGCGCACCCTGCAACAGAAATGCCCGGTGTAGCAGCATAACAAATTCTGGAGAAAATGAACCAAACGGAAGCGCCGCTGACTCGCCCTGAGCCGCACCGGGGAGCGGGGCCGCGACTGCCGCTGGTGCTCCCGACTCCCCCGCCGCCGCTGGACTCCCCACTGCCACGGAAGCGCCCCGCAGCTCCGACTCACCCTCGTGCTCCGGGGACATCTCCCTTGCCTCACCAACCCGGGCAATAGCAAGCTCGCAAGCCTGCATAAAGGCATCTTCTGCCGGTGGAGCCTCACACTCGGCCGAGCACAGGCCTGACCGTGTTCTGCGCGCCCCACAGCGCGAACACCGGCGACCTGCCTCCTTAGACATCCTGCGTTCCAGCACGGCGTTTTTTTTTTTTTTTTTTTTTTTTTACACGCGGCGAACGCCGCCGACTGCCGACTCCGCCCCCCAACCACTCCTACACGCCGGCACGCGAAACCCAAGCAACGAGGCAGGGAAACACTCACCACTTCGCTCCCACGATCTTAGACGCCAGGACACGGCTGGTAAGTGTACTGAAGGCAAAAAATGCAAAGATTGCAAAAGCTCAGCACTACACAGGAAGTCGACTAGGTTTTTTTTTTTTTTTTTTTTTTTTTTACTGGAATGAAGACCTACGACCCCTGCAGGACCAATCAACCCCTCAATCACCCGGAGGGGAGGGTGGAGCAGGGACCTGGGAGGGCCCAGGTGTAACTCCTAAAGCCGGCACCAATCAGCCAGGCACCCCTGTCCTACTGAAGAGACTGAGTCTCAACAGAGGCAGTCCAATCGAACACCAAAATCTCCGATAGCAGCTAGAATCCAAGAGCTAGTGGGCTAGCTCAGTCCCTGCTGGGAGATAGAGCAAAACTGAATCAACAGAAAGAACACCAGGCTTTAAGGCCAACTGTTAATCAGTTCTCTATCTCCACCTGCTGGTCGATGTGAGCTATACCCACTAGTCTGGATTCATCTGCTGCTTTGCTATGGAAGATGCAATTGGACATGCCAACAGTTATAAGGAACTATATATACTGCAACTCTGTATAAGAGGACATCAGTGATCCAAACCCACTGAGACTTTGCACTAGAGAATCTAATCTAATCTTCCATTTGTGAGTCACACAAACCTATACAAGCTCAAGGCGACAGATCAAAGAAGAAGAGGAAAAGAGACTCAGAGAGCAAGTGGAGGGGCCTAGGAGGAGAGGACGATATACATAAGCTGAAACAGTTAGTTGTCAAAGAGGTGAGTCTTCAGGTATATAGCAGCTATTAGGTATGCATACTTGAAGTCACCTGCTCCTCTCATAGATACATATGATCCCTTAACAGCTCTAGTGTAGAGAATGACACGGGGACAAATTTTTCCCCGTCCCCACAGGAACTTATTTTCCCTTTGTGTCCTAGCGAGTTCTTTTCCTGTCCCTGCCCCATTCCTGCAAGCTCCATCCTCATCTGCACAAGCCTCAAACACTTTAAAATCATAGTATTCAAGACTTTTGTGGTTAAGGCAAAGCTTACATGAATGGGGCAGGGACAAGGACAGCGACAAAACTTGCGGGGATGGGACAGGGAAATTGAGTTCCTGCAGGAACAGGAAAAAATTTGTCCCCGTGTCATTCTCTACACTAGAGCTGTCAAGGGACCATATGCATCTATGACAGGAGCAGGTGACTTCAAGATTGCATACCTAATAGCTGCTGTATACTGCAAGCTCCTTTGTGTAAAGGGCTAACCCTCAAACAGCACTCGTTTCCCATGCGATATAAAAAGGCAGAAGTACCATAAAAAGCAGATATGGTCCCTTTAAATAAAATGGATACAAGCATTCTTCAAAACTATTTGTAGCCAAGAAAACAGGAAAATATACACCAACTGTCAAAGAAAAATAAAAACTAATTAATATAATACTCCACTTGCAACGTGACTACTAGAACACTATTTACAAGAAGAGTACCATTCTGGCTCACACCACGTCATCCAGGTCAGCAGAATCTGATGGTGTTGTCAGTTGGGTGCCAGTAGGTGCCCCAACTTAATTGCTTTAATTGGCGGTAATTGACTGCATCATTTAAAACAAATTATAAACTCATTTCAAAAAGGAGGTGCTAGAATTGTGCCTAATGTCAACGTAGGTGTGGTTAGGGGCAGAGATGACCTTAGGCACCGCTAAGCCCGATTCCATAACAAAAAAAAAACAAAAAAACTTAGGCGCTGGTAATGTAGGCCTTTAAAACCCTGGCCTACATTACCAGCATCTAAGGTTTTTCTTAGGCACCGCTAGCCGCTAGTTAAAGGTGCCTGATTGGCATGCTGTTGGTGCTGTTTTTCTAGGCACCATTAACAGAATCTGGGCTTAAGGGCACAGTGGAAATTAATTCAAGAATCAAAGGTTCTAGAAATTTATTTTTTTTAACTTCAAAATAGAGAATGACACGGTGAAAAAATTGGTCCCCGTCACCGCCCCCCGTCCCCGTCTCACCATCCTCTGCACCGCCCCGTCACCGCCATTCCCTTCACCGCCCCGTCACCGCCACTGCCACCCCATTCACCGCCCCGTCACCGCCACTGCAACCCCATTCACCGCCCCGTCACCGTCACCGCTGCATACATAAAAGCCTCAAACGGGTACGATTTTATATACTTTTCTTTATTTACGTATAAAGGAAACATTCTTTAAAACTTTAAAACTTAGTTAAATATTACCTTTGTTGTCTGGTTTCTGCTTTCCACATCTTCTCATTGAATTCCTTCCCTCCCTCCTTTACCATCTGTTCCTTTCTACTACCCTTCAGCTCCTCTCGCGTGGCCTATCTATCTACCTTCCTCCCTCTTATTTTCATGGCACGTTACAATGTAATTTGTGCAAGCCACTGGAGCCTGCGAGATCGATCCCTGTCCCATCCCCACAAACCATCTCGCTTCTGTGCTCCTATTTTCCCCATTTCTAATATCTCCCCTATGTATCTGCCATTGCCCCCCCCCTGTGTCCATATACCATCCCCATGGCATGTCCCCTTTTTGTTTCTGTCCCTATGCCCCATGCACATAATTTCCCCTCTTTCTGTTACCTTCCTGTGTCCAGATTTCCCCTATCTTCCTCTTCCATACCAGTGTGTCTCTTCTTTTCAACCCCATATAGCTTTTTTTCCCTCTTTCTTCCCCCCCCCCCCTGCTTCTAGCATCTGGCTCACCTGCCTGTCCTTCCCTTTCTTTCCTGCTGTAGGTTTTTCTTTCCGTTTTCATCCCCTTGGCCCAGAATCCTTTTCCCTTTCACTCCCTCCTTACAGTCTGAGCCGGGAACACGGGTGATCGCACGGTCCTCGCAGCCCCCACCCGCCTGCCCAATCGATCCTAGTGTTTAGCCAGCTCTCTCCCTTCTCCTCACCTTAATTTGCAGGCTTTCTTTTTCAGCGACCTGCACGCTTTCCCAAAGAGCCGCACACGCGCGGCTGCTCAGTGTTCAATCTTCTGCTCTGCTGCAACTTCCTGTTTCCGGTTGCGTCAGAGCAGAAGATCGAAACTGAGCAGCAGCGGCTCTTTGATAGCGTGCGGGTCGCCGAAAAAGAAAATCTACAAACTAAGGTGAGGAGAAGGGAGAGAGCTGGCTAAACACTAGAATCGATTGGGCAGGCGGGTGTGAGCTGCGGGGACCGCGCGATCCTTCATGCCTCTCTGCGGGGACAAGACCCATTCACCGCCCCGCGGGCGGTGAATGGCCTTGTCCCCGTCGCCGCAGCGACTGCTAGTTTTCTTCCCCGTTTTCGGCGGTGACCCGCAGCTAAAATGCGGTGGCCGCGGGTAAACCGCCACCGTGTCATTCTCTACTTCAAAACTAGGCAGAAATTGCTAAATAGTATTTCACCTTTCAAGGGAAAAAAAAGTATCAAAACAAAGCCTAATAAAAAATCTTTCTATTTTGACATTCCAGAATCCTAAACCAACATTTCTACAAAAATAACATTTTATTACCATAAAAGAAACCTAAAAATCAAATGGTGTAAAAATATAACCCCCTTTGTTCTTGACCCCCCCCCACACACACACACAAAAGCTTATACCACAAATGATACCCCCTCCAGTCACCCTACTATTCACCATATTTATGTAAATGGATAAAAATAAATCAGATCCAGTTCAACATTTAAGAAATCACTGTACTAAGTTTCAAGATCTAGTTTACACACTTAGTTGCATTCACACACAAGCAGACGGCTGTTCTAAAAAACGGGCTACATTCCCAGTAGAAATTACCGTGCCAAAAGTTCCACAGCATAAGCAAAGGGATTCCTTTGTCTCTTTGGCACATGCTTGCTAGGCCTGCACAAAACACCTCTCTCCCTTGGTATAAAAATGAATAGATAGCTAAATGAAGGTAGACAAACACACAACTTTAAACCCAATTTTAAAAAAATACAAAAACAAAATCACTTAAAATATAAAAAGATCTATCATGAACAAAACCATTGTGCTGTGTTCAAAATAGGGGCCCAACCACACCATGCAGAAAGTTAAGCGTATGCCAATTTTACATGCATAGTGCTTCCATTATAATTGGAGGAATCTACCAGATACACACGTACAAAGGTTTTGCAGTAAGCTTCTTTCTCTTTATAAAAATTGCATTTCTGCCCTTCTCCGTCTTGTATCGGTAAGTTAATGTTTGTCAGTCGGTTGATTGTTTGTAGTATTGTTTGTAATTTGTTTTTAATGTACGTTCTTATTATACTTTGTTTTTATATTGTGTAAAACCACTTTGAATTTTAATAAGGCAGTATATCAAATTTTTAAATAAACCTGAAACCATATACAAACAAAAATGAAACTGCTCACATTGGCGCCTGTTATTCTGCATATAAAACTTAACCTTGCAATAATTTCTTGTGCATTCATTGGCGCAGAAGTATAAGCCACCAATGTGTGCCAAAACTTTCATTTTAATTTGGACATGTGCACGTGTTACTTCTCACCAGTCTTTTTAGCTTGCATTTCTTTCTGGCTGCAGACAGGGTTACCAGACGTCGATCTACCCGGACATGTTCTCTTTTTAGAGAACTGTCCAGGTGTCCAGATGGTTTCTTTGAACTGGAGGGAGTTTGTCCAGGTTTTGGACTCACTCTCTCCAGTCTAGCCCCCACCTCGGAGTCATGTAGGGCTTTTGTGAGTCTCAACCCCAATACCTTTTCAGTGCTGCAATTTAAAAATTTTGGGCAGCCGGCAGCATTAGCAACATGATCCTTCTACCATCAACCTTCTCTGGAAACTAGTGCTGCCCGATTCAGGAAAAAAATTTCGATTCGATTCAGCCTATTGAATTGGTTTTTCGATTCGATTTTCCTGCCCAATTGGGTGTTTTTTTTTTCCAAACATCCTGGTGGGTTTATTTTATAGCCTCTTCACCACATTTGCCTTCTCCTAACCACACTGGTGCTGTGGTATAAACAAAATAAACAAACAAAAAAGACTTTTCCTCTCTCTCTTAAATCCTAGCTCAGGTTTGCGGTCTAACACCAGCTCTGGCAGGATACACATTTCAAATCTGACATATTGTAATCACAAAACAGAAAATAAAATTAGTTTATCTACCTTTTGATGTCTGGTCAATATTCAAATCTTGTTGGTTCCAGGCTCTGGTTGTCTTCTAATAACTTTCTTGCCAGGGTCTCCTTCTTTCTTCTTTCTCCGTGCTAACCATCCATCTGCCATCTCTGTCCTTCCCTTCCATTTCCCTTTCCTCTCCCGAAGGTCTTGCATCTTTTCTTTTTTTGTCTCCCTCCACAGATCCACCTTTTCTTAACTACCCTTTCAGCCAGCAAATCTCCCTCCTTCCCCACCACCCCAGGGCCACCATCTCTCCTTTTCTTTTCCCAACTACCCTCCAATAAGTATCTCTATCCACCCATCCACACCATCCCTTGTGTCCAACTTCTCTCCCTTTCTGTTCCTTCCCTCCCTAAATCCCATTGTCCATCATCTCTCTCCTTCTCCTCTATTTATAGACCCGTTATTTCTTCCCCCCCCAAAGTCCAGCATATGCACGTCTTTTTAAACCCCCCTTCCCTCCCACCCTCCATGTACTTCTACACCAGGGCCCTCCTCCCCCTGAAGTTCGGCCCCCCTGAAGGCCTGCACCTCCCCCTGAAGGCCTGTCCCCCCTGAAGGCCTGTGCAACCATCCTTGAAGGCCTGTCCCCCCCCTTGAAGGCCTGCATCCCCCCTGAAGGCCTGCCTGCCTGTCTCCCCTGAAGGCCTGTGCCACCATCCCTGAAGGCATGTCCCCCCTCTTGAAGGCCTGCCTGCCTGTCCCCCCCCCTCACTCCCAACCCTCCCCCTGGCCTCCCTCTGGTGTCCGGCTTCCCCACACCGTTTACCTTATAAGAGCAGTTTGCAGAGAATATCGCGGTGCTAGCGATCTTTGCAAACTGCTTCGGAGCTGTTTCCTCTGCCGCGGTCCTGCCCCTCCTCTGACGTCAGAGGCAGGATTACGGCAGGGGAAATAGCTCTGAAGCAATTTGCAAAGATCGCTAGCACTGCGATCTTCTCTGCAGGCTGTTCCTTTAAGGTAAACGATGCGGAGAGGCCAGACGCCAGGGGGGGAAGCCGGAGACCAGCACTTCCTGACTGACCCTCCCTCCTCACCCTCTAAAGCAGGTGCGGCAGCGGCCGGCCTGCAAGAGCAGCGCTGCCGCTCCTGCTTTAGGGGGCGAGGGGGGGAGGGTCAGCCGAATCGGGAAGCCAATTATTTTGTTTTACATCAATTTGAACCGATTCACCCAAAGTGAATCGGTGAACCGATTCGAATCGTGAATCAGGCAGCACTACTGGAAACCTTCACTCTGCAGCATTTCCTGTTCCCATATAGGTGGGAAGCTGCAGAGCGAAGGCTTCCAGGGTGGGCTGATGACAGAAGGATCACATCACGAATGTTGCCGGCTGCTCGAAGTTTTTAAATTGCAGCACCAGAGAAGGTACTACAGAAGGGGAGACTCACAAAAGCCATACCTGACACTGGGATTAGAGAATGACACGGTGAAAAAATTGGTCCCTGTCACCGCCCCGTCCCCATCTCACCATCCTCTGCACCGCCCCGTCACCGCCATTCCCTTCACCGCCCCGTCACCGCCACTGCCACCCCATTCACCGCCCCGTCACCGTCACCGCTGCATACATAAAAGCCTCAAACGGGTACGATTTTATATACTTTTCTTTATTTACGTATAAAGGAAACATTCTTTAAAACTTTAAAACTTAGTTAAATATTACCTTTGTTGTCTGGTTTCTGCTTTCCACATCTTCTCATTGAATTCCTTCCCTCCCTCCTTTACCATCTGTTCCTTTCTACTACCCTTCAGCTCCTCTCGCGTGGCCTATCTATCTACCTTCCTCCCTCTTATTTTCATGGCACGTTACAATGTAATTTGTGCAAGCCACTGGAGCCTGCGAGATCGATCCCTGTCCCATCCCCACAAACCATCTCGCTTCTGTGCTCCTATTTTCCCCATTTCTAATATCTCCCCTATGTATCTGCCATTGCCCCCCCCTGTGTCCATATACCATCCCCATGGCATGTCCCCTTTTTGTCTCTGTCCCTATGCCCCATGCACATAATTTCCCCTCTTTCTGTTACCTTCCTGTGTCCAGATTTCCCCTATCTTCCTCTTCCATACCAGTGTGTCTCTTCTTTTCAACCCCATCTAGCTTTTTTCCCTCTTTCTTCCCCCCCCCCTGCTTCTAGCATCTGGCTCACCTGCCTGTCCTTCCCTTTCTTTCCTGCTGTAGGTTTTTCTTTCCGTTTTCATCCCCTTGGCCCAGAATCCTTTTCCCTTTCACTCCCTCCTTACAGTCTGAGCCGGGAACACGGGTGATCGCACGGTCCTCGCAGCCCCCACCCGTCTGCCCAATCGATCCTAGTGTTTAGCCAGCTCTCTCCCTTCTCCTCACCTTAATTTGCAGGCTTTCTTTTTCAGCGACCTGCACGCTTTCCCAAAGAGCCGCACACGCGCGGCTGCTCAGTGTTCAATCTTCTGCTCTGCTGCAACTTCCTGTTTCCGGTTGCGTCAGAGCAGAAGATCGAAACTGAGCAGCAGCGGCTCTTTGATAGCGTGCGGGTCGCCGAAAAAGAAAATCTACAAACTAAGGTGAGGAGAAGGGAGAGAGCTGGCTAAACACTAGAATCGATTGGGCAGGCGGGTGTGAGCTGCGGGGACCGCGCGATCCTTCATGCCTCACTGCGGGGACAAGACCCATTCACCGCCCCGCGGGCGGTGAATGGCCTTGTCCCCGTCGCCGCAGCGACTGCTAGTTTTCTTCCCCGTTTTCGGCGGTGACCCGCAGCTAAAATGCGGTGGCCGCAGGTAAACCGCCACCGTGTCATTCTCTAACTGGGATGGCCTGGTTGGAGGGCTGGAAAGAGAGACTGTGCAGGGAGGGGGGTCTAGAGCAAAACTAGTGAGAGGCAGGGGTGGGGGTCAGGTGTCCTCTTCTTTGACTTAGCAAATATGGTAACCCTAGCTGTAGAACATAACCAAATTGGCAGCTAAATCTTAATTGCATTAAATCCTCGCCACTAAATCTATGCTGCCCAAACTCAACAAAAAAACTCACTGTGCACGTCAAAAGCCACCGTTTCCTTCTCTACATTCAGCAGAATATATAATGGTCTTCATTATCATATATTTAAATGCAATGTGTGGCCTTATCTTCCATTCGAGTTAACATCCTCGCTCAATCCCCTTCTACATTGTTTTGGCATTAATTTGCCCTTATTACCTTGCAAAAAACTGCAGTGTTATGAATGTTAGAAACTGACAGCTTTCAGGGAAGTAAAGAGGTATAGGGAAATATAGTTTGTTTGGTTTTTTTCCATGAAAATTTTTTGTCAAAATACAAAACAAAAACATGGGAAGGACAATATAACAAGATATGTGGAGGTATGATAACAAATAACAACAAGCACAAATGTCATAAATAAACCTTCCATAATTCTGATAACGATGTAGTCAAGGAGAGAAAAGGAAAAACAAAGAAAGGAGAAGGAAGGGAGAGGAGAGAAAAAGGAAACAAATGATCATAAGACAAATATCCATAACAAGAAAAAAAAAAAAGAAAGAGAAAAAGGAAAAAAGAGGAAAGCCATCCCCCAGAGGCCAAAGAGAAAAAAAAAGAGCTCGATTAAATAAAAAGTATAAGCAATTTGAGGACATAGTATCAGATAGATGCTAGATTCCGGAGAAGGGTAAGGGAAGGAGGGGAAAAGTTTCTTCACAGAAAATAAAAATAAGATTTATGTACTGTTGAATAAGTTCTTTCATGATCCCTCAATCATTCAAACATAATAAGACACATATTAAATAATAAGCACAGAACGTGGAGAAAAACAGACCTCATACACAGACCACCAGGTCTGCACTGTACCCTATGCAGTCTGTATCATCATGGGTCTGAAACACTCCACTCATAAATATTTGTAAATTTTCATACATTCAAAATGTTCTATTTTCAAAGTAAGTGCTTCCAGTTGCGTAGATTTCTTCTAAAGTTGGAATGTATGAATAGCACGAGATTTTCCACTCTTTTCCCCTGATGTAGCAGCGTGAGTTCTGCAAAACAGGAGTACTTTCTGTCGGTAGGACCGTTTGAAGGAGAAATCATTTTCGGCCACAGATTCGGATATCGTATTTTTCACTCCATAAGACGCACCTGACCATAAAACGCACCCTAGATTTAGAGGAGGAAAACAAGAAATAAACATTCTGAACCAAGTTCTCCCTGCCAGGCTCTGCACCCAACCACACACTCCTTGCCAGGCTCTGCACCCTGTCTCCCTTCCCTGCCAGGCTCTGTACCCTGTCCCCCCTCTGGTAGTCTAGTGGTAGGCCAGGACAGGAAGGGCAGGGACACGGCACAGATGTCAAGGCAGATGACTTTAAAATATGCAATGTCACCTCAGTTAACTATAGAAAAATAGACAAATATAGTGCAAAATATAGACAGCAGATATAAATTCTCAAAACGGACACATTTTGATCACTAAATTGAAAATAAAATCATTTTCCCTACCTTTATTGTTTGGTGATTTCTTTCTTTCTTTCTTTCCTTCCTCAGGCCCAACAATTGTCCCTTCCTCCTTTGTTCCCCTCACTGCCTTCCAGCCTTTGTCCTCTTCCCCACCCCAAACTCAGGCCCTCAATGCCTTCCAGCCTTTGTCCTCTTTCTCTACCCCCCCCTTCCACCCCCAGTTGTCTGGTGATTTCTTTCTTTCCTTCCTCAGGCCCAACAATTGTACCTTTCTCCCTCCCTCCTATTCCCCTCACCGCCTTCCAGCCTCTATCCTTTGATGACCTGTCTTTAACTAGAATCCAGTGGTAGAAGTCTCTGAGTGTCATGAATGTACTTTTCGACTAGACATCTTTCATCTTTGGCACCTTTAGTAGGATAGGTCCGGAATATGCAGGAGTCGTACGGTGGCATTCAAATTTTTTCTCCCCCAGCCTGTCTGCCTGCCCGCCCCCTGGATTTAATTACCTCCTGCTGCTGTGAGGACACGTCGCCAAAGCAGCAGCAGCAGCAGCGGGGGGGGGGGATGATTCCTGGCTCAGCAGCACGGCACCCTAAACAGCGGACTGCAGGCTCAGCAGCGCAGCACCCGGAAGAGCCAGGCGGGTGTAGCGATTGCATGCTGCCAGCCCAGAAGCCACAGCTTCTGATGTCGACAAGAAGGTCCGGGCCAGCCAATGGAAGGAAGTGCAGCCAGAGACTGGGAAAAGTTGAAAAACAAAAATCACCAGATAACAAAGGTAGGGGAACCAGACAACAAAGTAGGGGAAATTATTTTATTTTCAATTTAGTGATTGAATTGTGACACTTTTGAGAATTTACAACTGCTGTCTATATTTTGCACTGTTCAGGAAGACATGCATTTGTTTCTATTTCTCTGGGGTTGTACTGCACGCAGAGTCTTGCATCTTAGAGTTTCGTTTGTATAACAACATAAGAATTGTCACTGCTGGGTCAGACCAGTGGTCCATCGTGCCCAGCAGTCCGCTCACGCGGCAGGGCCCCTAGGTCAAAGAGCCTTACTGAGACTAGCCTTACCTGCATACATTCTGGTTCAGCAGGAACTTGTCTAACTTTGTCTTGAATCCCTGGAGGGTGTTTTCCCCTATAACAGCCTCCGGAAGAGCGTTCCAGTTTTCTACCATTCTCTGGGTGAAGAAGAATTTCCTTACATTTGTACAGAATCTATCCCCTTTTAACTATAGAGAGTGCCCTCTTTGTTCTCTCTACCTTGGAGAGGGTGAACAACCTGTCTTTAGCTACTAAGTCTATTCCCTTCATTATCTTGAATGTTTCGATCATGTCCCCTCTCAGTCTCCTCTTTTCAAGGGAGAAGAGGCCCAGTTTCTCTAATTTCTCACTGTACGGCAACTCCTCCAGCCCCTTAACCATTTTAGTCGCTCTTTTCTGGACCCTTTCAAATACTACTGTGTCCTTCTTCATGTACGGCGATCAGTGCTGGATGCAGTACTCCAGGTGAGGACGTACCATGGCCCGGTACAGCAGCATGATAACCTTCTCCAATCTGTTCGTGAACTCCTTCTTAATCATTCTGTTTGCCCTTTTCGCTGCCACCGCACATTGCACGGACGGCTTCATTGACTTGTCGACCAGTACTCCCAAGTCTCTTTCCTTGGGGGGGGGGGGAGCTCTCCAAGTACTGCATCGGACATCCTGTATTCGTGTATAAGATTTTTGTTACAAACATGCATCACCTTACACTTATCCACGTTAAACCTCATTTGCCATGTCGCAGCCCATTTCTCGAACGTGTTTGTGTGTCACGTTGCAGGTCTTCACAATCCTCCTGCATCTTCACTACTCTGAATAACTTCGTATCATCTGCAAATTTAATCACCTCACTCACTGTAACAATTTCCAGGTCATTTATAAATATGTTGAAGAGCACGAGTCTAAGTACCAAACCTTGCAGCACTCCACTCATAACGCTTTTCCAATCCGAGTATTGTCCCTTTACCTCCACTCTCTGTTTCCTATCCGCCAGCCAGTTTTTAATCCACATGAGTATTTCACCCTCGATTCCATGGCTCACAATTTTTTGAAGTAGTCGTTCATGCGGAACCTTGAGGAACACCTTCTGAAAATTCAGATATACAATGTCAACCGGGTCACCCTTGTCTAGCTGCCTGTTTACTCCCTCGAAGAAGTGCAGCAAGTTCATCAAGCAAGATCTTCCTTTGCTGAAGCCGTGCTGGCTGGTTCTCATCAGATTGTATCCGTCAAGGTGATCAATGATGTGGTCCTTTATCAGCGTCTCTACCATCTTTCACTGTGCCCAGGTCAGACTCACCAGTCTGTAGTTTTCCAGATCTCCCCTCAAACATTTCTTGAAGATCGGCGTAACATTCGCCGCTTTCCAGTCTTCCAGAATCCTTCCCGATTTGATCAACATGTTGGCTATTACTTGTAGCAGTTCAGCTATAGCCCCTTTCAGTTCCTTGATTACCCTCGGATGGATGCCATTATTTGCATAGGGGTTGACTGCGTTCTGGTATGAATGAATATTGAAAAGCATACAGTAGTTTAATTTTGCGGTTAACCATTATGTGCTGTTAATAAGATTATATTGTGTGTATATATGAAAAATGAATGGAAAAATAATGATATTACAATTAGTACTATTATGGGGATGGGGTCTGGGGCAGAGATTGGGCCCCCCAAACAAAAATACATTCTGCTGCCTATGCCAAGAATGACTATTTGAATAAGGTTGGGGTTAAGTATGGTAACATCTATGAAAATAACCAGGTGAATTGCTGGAAAGGTGTCTAAAGGTGGGGAATGATCTATACTTCTACTAAGACTAAGGGCTAGATTCACTAAGCCCAACGATTGTATTTGCCATCATGTACCGACCCCATTTTCTCTGACCCAATTCACTAACCTTGGTGCCGATCAACCTCCGATTCGATCTGATCTGCTCATGCAAATGTAGCCGGCAGCGATTCAATAAACATTTTCAGGCACACTGACTGGGCTGGCCAATCCAAAAACAAGCGACTGCTGAGAACCAGTCGCTTGTGCAAAAACCCTGCTCTCTGCCCCAACTCTCCTGCTCTTGCCGCCCCCGACTCCATGGTTTTAACCCACAGGTTAAAGCGGGGCTGCACTACACTACGGTGTGTTCTGTTAAGTTCCAGAACATGCAGCTGTGCAGCCCTGATTTAAACCCGCGGGTTAAAATCACGGCAAGTAAAAAAAGTTTTTAAAAAATTGCAGAGAGCAAAAAAACAAAAGGCATGGAGAGAAAGCGCATGCACAGACAATCTACAGGCAAAGAAGATGTCTGTGTATGCTTCAGGATTGCTCTTCAACGATTCGTGTGGTCGGTTTGGGGAGTGCCTCTGATCAGCCTAATTTGCATGCGGACGTGTTGTGATCGGATCCGTGAGGTTAGTGAATCTAGGCCAAAATAATCTTAACCTTTTCCTATCGTGTGTCCCGGATGATGGGACATTCCAAAAAATGTTGTTGCCATCGTATGTCCCATGGCATATGGGACATACAGTACACCTTCTACCTATCATTTGTCCCATCTATTGGGCCATTGTGTTTACAATAGCCATAAATGATAACGGTGAATAATACAAAACTTTGCTAAAATAATTACGATTGGAACCAGCATAACGTAAAATTTATTATGATAGGAAAAGGTTAATAAAAAATTTGTCCCGTGACTTAGCCTGTGTTTTAAATTTTGGCCCCTTATGTGAATGAACTAGGAGATGCCCCTTGCTGCCACTGAAGATTTTGGAGAGAGGTAGATAGGCAGAGTAGGAGAGGTGCTGGGACCCTGTGGAAGTCTGCCCCCTCCGCCCCTCCTTGCTATGCCACTGTATAGAAACCATATCAACAAAATGTAAATCTTTAGCCAGACACATCCTAAAAGCTGAAAAAATCCACCTCAAAGAATCAAGGGGCATACATTGTAAGGTTCCTGCACTATTAAGCCAGCAAAAGCCTCAATTGAGAGGAGAGGAAAAATGGCAATAAAATGCATTTATCCTTAATGTAAGGACATATCTATACAACATAATTAACTTTGCATTACCTTACTGGCAGTTCAATTCTTTGGGTCACCATTCATTAATAAATGCTCTAACCCATCAAAAATGACATCACAATCAAAATCAATAAATCATTTGCATTGTATTGAGGCTCAAACCCTTTCTATATTTCTTCAAATACTGGTAGCGGAGAGAGAATGACAGAAACTATAAAGGTCTCCACAAGACACACATATACTTAAAAATGAAAATGTTACAAAAAAAATATAGCTTTCTACTTTTTGACATGGAAAGATACTATACTAACTGCACTTGGAAATTAAAATCTTCCATTTATCCATAGTACTGACAGCACATACAATTACGAGATACGTTTTCCCCCAAAGTGCCACGCCAACATATTTCAGTACCATTTCCAATTACAAAAGGTATTTAAGTTACTATTTCCACTCACTCTTATGGAGACAGAGAGAGAGAGAGAGCTCAGTCTATTCCTCCCTCTTTTACACCCCTCCCCCAATCTTACCCAGCTGTTCCCAGCCATCTGAACCCTCTCCACTTGCTAGTTACTCCCATCCCCATTACCCAGCCATTGTCTCCCAATCCTGCCTTGCTGCTTTTAATGCAAAAACATGCACTCTTTCCAATTGCATAAGCTGAACACGTGGTGAATTTGAGCCCCATAGTGCATCTTGATCTCTGTTTCAAATCCTGTGAGAATTGAGACAATGGGATCAAAAAGTTATTCCTTGTTCCACATGACTCAAATTCATTGCTAGCTTGGAAGTTGTGGTGATTGTCAAATGCTTTCCTTCCAGCTGCAACAGGCAGCATAACTATATGTACAATGTGCAGCGCTTTGTGCGCCTGTTAGTGCTATAGAAATAAATTGTTGTAGGAGAACACAAAATCCTGGGCATCAAGGTCCAATTTCTAGGCACCACAGAGACCTGATGCGTGGGATTTGTCAAGCCCCGTCTTAGAGGAAAGAGTGAATAGCTCATTTCCTGTAGCATATAATCTATTTCCACTTGGCCTCTTATGTAAAGTGGATGCTTGCCTACTGAGACCTGAGCTAAATCAAACTCCTTAAGTCATGAAGGCTGGATCACAGTAGAGGTCTGCACGGGAACGGGGATTGCGGGAATCCCCCCTAACCCACTGGACTCCCACGGGGACCCCCCTCTAGCCAACGGGACTCCCAGGGGGATGGAAGGCTTTGGAAGCAGCGTTCATCCATATAATATAATGGACACGTCAGCCTTAGTAAAAGAGGGGGTTTATAAGTTAATTACCTGAACATAAAACAAAAAAAGGGTTCCACCAAAGAGATGCCACAAGGAAAACAGCAGCGCAAACACAAAAGAAACTGTAGAATTGATGATCCTGTTAGAAGTAATTGCTGCTTTTTATGGGGACGGGCGGGGATGGAGGTAATTCCTTGCAGGGATGGGTGGGGACGGAGAGGATCCTGGTGGGGACGGAGAGGATCCTGGCGGGGACAGGCAGGGATGGGTGGGATTTCTGTCCCGCGCAACTCTCTAGATCACAGTCATCCCGGTCATTCACTAATAGCATGCCCACTATAATCATCCTGAAAAATGTAAATAGAAGGCAACAAAATTTGTAATGGCTATCTCAATAGCCTGCCTTAATACCATCACCCTCTTTCACAAAGCCGAACTAGCAACTGCCATGCAGCAACAGCCCCAAAGCCCTTTAAATCTCTATAGGCTTCGGGGCCATTACCGCAGCGACCCACCCTAAACAGCTTCGTTAAAGAGGCCCCATGTGTCTAAAAGTGGCCAATAATTAAACTAATCAAAATCATTAAACTACATTATACAGATCTCACAAAATATATTCAAAACATAACCCCAAGTCTAAATAATACTTTAACAACTAATCTCTAGTGAGAAATTCAAGTCTGCAACTAAACTTGGTTCAGTATCTGTGAGCTGTGGTCAGTCAACATAGAGTTTTTAAAAAATGGCTTATTTCATTTCTTAAAAATATTTTATACCACACAGGCTATGAAAGTTCAGGGTAGACTACAGAGATCAAGATATAGAACACAGAATTTGGTATCACAGACATTAATATCCATCAACACACAACTGCTAGTTCAGTATGGTCACCTGACTATACATAAATTTTAAACACACTCAAGTTAAGTCACATTTATCCATAATATTCTACATCCACTTATCTCGTTTGCTATTAAATTGTTTTAATATGTATTAGGTTCAGATTGTAAACAGCAGACTGTGCTGTAAACTGTAATTGAATATTTTACTGTTATAATTGTTTATTGCCTTTATCAGAGTTATACTTGCTCTATATCACCGTGGGTGAATTTCTTCAAGGTGGTGGTAAATAAACCATAATAAAATAACCAACCAACCACAAAATGGCAATTTAAGCCTGAACCAAAAAAGGGTTAGCAAATTCTATTTTACTTAGATATATAATATCCATCAATCTTATAGTCCGTATATCCCACAAATCTCAGTGGGTTACAACTTTACAAACAGACAAAATTAAAATACAGATCAAGATACAAAGAAGAAAAAAAAGCAGCTCAACATGCCAACCTACAGCTTTCAGAAAAAAGCTTTCTTAAATAGGTTTACAAACGCTGATAAAATGATAAAGACTACTTTGAGACCACAAAGTCTCTGCCGAGACAAACTTTGAAAGAATAGACAACAATAGAAGAAATAAAATGGTGCAATACTCTGAAGACTAACAATAAAATCTTATATTTTACCCTCCAATTAATAGAGAGTGATAACTAGTGACAACATAAGCTGTCTTTGGATTGGCCACCATGAGAACGGGCTACTGGGCTTGAGGGGCCATTGGTCTGACCCAGTAAGGCTAGTCTTATGACACGAGCTGCAGAATTCTGGGCCATCTGCAGGACTATCAAAAAGCATTGCAGAAAACTAGAGCAGAGAAATGTGGCAATATAACTGCGTCATACGACCAAATTAGGTACAGAAAGTCCCAAAGCCTCAACAATCTGATTTTTAAAAAATACAGTCTTCACTACTGCAGCCGCTTGCTGCCAAAAGGATGAGGAGGAATCCAAAATCACTTCTAAACTATAACTGTAGCATGAATAGGAAGTTTAAGATCCTATTCCAGCAAAAAAAAAAAAATAGGAGCACCAACATACTCAGACAATGACAGCCAAAGAATTTGTGTTTTTACCTAATTTAACATCAAACAATTCACAGTCATCTAAGCAGAAATAAATTAATAAAATATTCTAACATGCAAAACCCCTCATCTAAGTCACCAGGAACAGAAAAAACAATTAAGATCAGCATACAGCTGATAACTAAGTCCCAGGCGAACAACAAAGTAAACACTGGCACTGGGTTAAGCTCTAGAGCTAGTCAAGAATCCCAACCAAATGGGCCCAGGGTGGGTAGCTTAATGGAGGCTAAGAACTTGCTTGCTGCTCAGAAGTTGCTATATGAAGGGATGCTGAAAAGTTCTCAGCCGAACCAAGAAGGGAATAACGTGGAGCCATGAAACTTACAAGTTAGTCCACATATTCACTCTCAAGTTGAACACACGTGGCACATATCTGAAGTTTCTATAACCCTTCCAAAAAATACTCTGAAATCTGGTCACCGAAATACTGCTTCGCTGCTGAAATCACCTCCGAATCACTCAAAAATGGTCTCTTTTTAAGTATGAAAACAGAAAATAGTCAGATGAAGCAAGATCTGGTAAGTAGAGTGGATGATGTATGTCCAGAATTCCCAATTATGGCAAAACATCCATCGTTTTACCAGCCTTGTGAGCAGGTACATTGTCTTGCAAAAAGAGAACTCTTTTCTGCAACTTCTCGCTCCCTTTTTTTTTTTTTTTTTTTTTTCAATGTCTCCTTTAATTGGCAAAGCAAGTTACAGTAGTATTCTGCATTAACTGTTTGGCCTCTTAGAAGATAATCAGTCATTACAACATCTTCCTGATCCCAAAACACTGTGGCCATGACCTTTCCTGCTAATTTTTGGGTCTTGAATTTCCTTGGCCTTGGAGAATCTTAGTGCCGCCAATGTATGGACTATTGTTAAGTGGTGTTTCATCAACAGTAACAAGTCGTTCCAAAAGGTTGGCACCAGCTCACTGAAAATGTTGCAAAAATCAACTCAGATGTGTTCACTCGACGACGTTTCTCATCAACATTCAAACATTTGGGCACCACTTGGCTCACAGCTTCTGCATAACCAGCTGCTTGTGGACTATACACCCAACACGTTCCCTAGATATCTGTAGTATCTCAGCCTATATTCGTTGATCTGTCAAAATCAAGTCATGGACATGGTCAACAATTTCAGGAATTAACACCGTTTGAGGCCTCACAGACCTGCTGCATCTTTGGTCTCGAAATCTCCACACCACTTTTTCACTGTGGAGTATGATGGGCATTTGTCACTCAATGTTTGCATCTTACATTCAAGGATTTCCTTTGAAGTTTTCTTCTGTAGGAATAGGAACTTCATGATGGCTCAGGAGTTCCACACTTGAAAATTCCACACTTTTCATTGGCATTACGATTCTACAGATTGGCAGTTTGCAAAATAAAATACTCTTCAGCTACAGTGGCAAATAACACTTAGAATTTAGGAAGTTGGCTGGGCAAAGAGCTTTTCAGCACCCCCTCGCAGGAGGGAAACAAAAAGGATTCAAAATAGATGTTCCCATCGTAGTAGTGTTGAGAGGATGAAATCGAAAGATAAAAAAAAGAAAAGAAAAAATCATTTTGTTCTTGGCTATTGCTAAGATTTTTTCCAGGCATATTCACATTTGACTTTGGTACCCTTATCTTTCTGCTCAAGATGATTGGTGTTTAGTATAGATTTTTTAACTGATAACAGAGCCAAGTCCTGAAGGCATTACAGAAATTTACAAAAATTCTGAAGGGAAGATTCTCTAATATTCACGGTAAAATCTCTTCAAAATTGAAAGCCTTCCCCTCCCCAGTGCATCCTGGGGAAATGGTGTGCAGCCCTGGAAGTGGAGGAGATGGGAGCATCGCAGGGAGAGGAATGACCAAAGCTCGAAATCTCCAAAGTTGTTGGATCGGTAACCACTAGGAGGCATTAAGGTAGTGGTGGTTGGTGATTCCTTT
Source organism: Geotrypetes seraphini (assembly GCF_902459505.1). Classification (NCBI taxonomy): domain Eukaryota; kingdom Metazoa; phylum Chordata; class Amphibia; order Gymnophiona; family Dermophiidae; genus Geotrypetes; species Geotrypetes seraphini. The sequence goes on along the minus strand of NC_047089.1, from coordinate 146,442,132 downwards.
ATGCAGACCAGACTTGATGTCTCAGGAGGTATGCAAAAAATCCAAGATGTTACAGAGAGCTTGCCAAGACTCATCAAGCCTAATGACTATTATCCAATGCTGCTCATCCATGCCGGCACTAATGATGCCAGCATGCCGAAATGAATTTTCAGAGAAGGGGTAGGACCACAGCAGAGAGAAGACGCTCCGAAGCTGTACAGCAGCTTGCAAAGATCGCTAGTGCCAACGATTTTATTGCAGGCTGCTGAAATTAGGAAAATTCATTCCGGGAGGCCAGTGGGGAAGACGGACAGGACAGCACAGCAGCTGGAGGCCAGCGGGTAAGCCACTTCCCGATTGACCATCCCCACTCGCCCTTTAAAGCAGGAGCGGCAGGCCAGCAAAAGGCAGTGCTGCCGCTCCTACTTTAGAGGGCGAGTGGGGAGGGTCAGTCAACGAATCGGGAGGCCAATTTTTTGTCGGGGGGGGGGGGGGGTAAATCGATTCGAATCAATTCACCCAAAATGAATCGGTGAATCGATTTGAATCGTGAATCTGGCAGCACTACTAGGTACCTCTCCAAATAAATCAAAAGTGACTCTGGGAGAGAAGGTGAAGCAGTCAGGTGCGCAGGTGGTATTCTCATTGATCCTCCATGTCAAGGGTAAAGGCCGAGGCAAAGAAACTTACATCCTGGAGATGAATGCATGGCTGAGTGGATGGTGTCATTGAGAGCATTTCAGCTTCCTCGATCAAGTGATGATTGTCCAAAGGCTGCTGAGCAGGGATGGTGTGCATCTATCAAAGGGAAAATGTCTTCAGCAACAGACTGGCTAACCTACTGAAGCGGGCTTTTAACTAGAATCATTGGGGCAGGGTGATCAAAGCCCACAGGTGAGTATAAGCCCTCAGGGTAAGTGAATCACTAAACACCTCTACACAGATGGGAAAAGGGGGCAATGTCTAGAAAGCAGTGTATACTAATGCTCAAAGTATATGATACAAGGTTCTAGATCTAGAAGCTGTGATGATGGATTTAATGGCAATCACAGAGATGTGAGAACTACAACTGGAATATAGTTATACCGGAGATAAAAACAACAGACTGTGGATGTCCTGAAAGATGATTTTATTCGCTCTTCACAATAAAAATACAAATAAAAGTCTGAAATGGTAATACACACATAATTGTCCTGACAGACCCTACATGGTCCGTGTTTCGGCCAGACCGCCTTCCTCAGGGGTCCAGATGATGTAGGGTAGAAAGATAAAAATATGAGCAAAACAATGTACGTATCTTTGAGCATAAAACCTGAAAATGGCTTGAAACAAGCAGATTGCCATGTAAAATCAATTTTATGTGCCACTCTGCTTGTTTCAAGCCATTTTCAGGTTTTAATGCTCAAAGACAATAATCTGTTCAGGAAAGACAGGGTAGAAAAAAAGGATGGGGAGTGGCGTTATATGTTAAAGATCATATTAAAGCCACACAATTGCAGTATTTGCAGGGTAAGGATGAGGAACTATGGGTTAATCTGGCAAGAAGGAATGGTAAATGTATTTACAATGGTGTGATATACAGGCCTCTTCACAGGCAGAAGTGGACAGATTTAATAGCAGCCATTCAGAATACAGCTGTAAAAGGGGAAGTATTATGAATAGGTGATTTTTCACATGCAAGATACTGATTGGAGTATCCCTATTGCGGGGGTCTTCTAGAAGTAGGAAGATCCTGGATTCTCTACAAGGAAATAGAGAACTCACAAGATGGGGGCCACACTGGATTTAGCACTTGCAAACAGGAAAAGTCTTTCTAATGTTATAGTGGGTGATCATCTGGTATCCAGTGATCACCGCATTGTGTGGTTTAATATTAAGATAGATGTAGAGAGGGCTCATTCCAAAGTAAAGGTTCTAGACTAACTAACTTTGTTCAGATGGGGGATTACATCAAGGAATTGTCTGGATGGGAACATCAAGAAGTAGTAGGAAAGCCGGGGACAAAACTGAAAGTAGCCATTGTAAGGGCAACAAACCATTTTGTAAGAAGAGGAAGGCCGCTCTGGTTTTCAAAAGTAGTTAAGTTGTAAGAAGAGGAAGGCCGCTCTGGTTTTCAAAAGTAGGTAATGAAAAAGTAAAGAAAAAGAGGTTAGCTTTCATAAACTGCAAAAGATCACAAAGAGGAAGCCAGGCAAAAATATCTGGAAAAATTAAGAGGTTGGTCAAGTAGTCTGGATCAAAAGATGCAAATGGAAGAAAAAAAAAATAGTTGACATATGTATATTGATTTTTTGTAATCAAATCTATTTTTGAAAATTATTTTTGTGATGTTCTGTTCATATTTGAAAATTCTAATAAAATTTATTGAACAAAAAAAAAAAAAAAGCTGCCTACAATCCTTGATGTGATGGCTGAGCATGGGTTAGGGTTTAAAAGGCCCGGGGCATCAAAGGTTTGTTCTGACTGTAGGTGGAAACCTAAAGAAGCAGAAGCAAGTTAATAAGCACAACAAAAATTTTTTTTAAAACCCAAACTTCATCCTTTCCCTAGCAAGTAGGTCCTTTCAGTCTATAGCAAAAAGTCAATCAAAACAGCGCTGCAAAGTATGTTTTTGGTTTTTTTCAAGGGAAAAAATAGTTACCATAAATTTCTCTCTTGGGATTATGTATCTACATATATATCTCATCACATTTATTGTGATTTATTGTGATTTATTAATCATTTTTATGAAGAGGTTCACCTATGTATTCTATAGAAAGAAAAAAATGGATAGCAAAACTAGCAAAACTTGCGCATGTTACCTACAAAAGAAGATGGTTTCACAAACTGAAAGGAAGAACCAAATGGCAAAGTAATGAACTGAAATGCAACGTTTTCCCACACATGTCACATGTCCTGCTGATCAGCAGCCAAGAGGCTGCGACTACTGCTGCCAAGATTTAACATCACTTTTCATTCACCTAGTGTTCAAAGGCTCCCAAAAAAGGAAGATGTGGGAATGAGTTATAAAAAGGAGCAACAAAGAAGAGATAAGCACTGGCTTTAAAAAAAAAAAAAAATGCACTGAACTAAATTTTCAACATCCCACCCTCTCTGCAGTTCTCCATCAGATAAGGAATGTAGGTCAAGTATCTGTGGCTCTCTAACAAAAAAGATTAATGTCAAAGTCTCCACGATATGAATGCTTGATGTGTTTTTAGAGATATGCCGGGCAGCCTTGAATACTGCTCTTTAGCCAGGGAGAAAGAAAAACAAAAATTAAAGAGCCAGGCTTTATTTTTTTGCCTGAATAATTCGCTTAAAAATACATGCAATCGCCAAATAGGAGAAACCTGACCCAAAGCTGCAGACCGGCTCCATCATCTCTCCTGCTGCTTCTGTACAAGTTGGTAACAAGCAGAGCCAATAAGAAACAAGGGAAAACAGCTACTGAGATCTGTAATATGAAACTGTAAGAGGGCAGAGCTGTTCCTGGCTGACAAAGGAAGGTGATAAGGAATAAGGCAGGCCTGGCACAGAGGTCATTCAAGAAATCCGGTCTGATAAGCACTTGGACAAGGGCATGCTATATATATTTTTTTATTATTATTATTATTTTTTGCTTTGCTAAGCCTCCAAAATTAATCATGAAAATCTGACTGTTAAGACAGTGCCTGCTTGTGCAAGCCCGAGTTCTGGCAACACTGCCCATGAAAGGTTCCACAGACTGCATCACACCAAATGAATCCCTTCCCCCAGCTTAAGCAAAATTAATAGCAAGGAACATCCAGAATTATAAACTAGCAATAAATGGTAAAAGCCTGCAAGTGTGAAGTGTATAGGAGGAAGATACCTACAAAAGCACTCCTAAAAAAGGGAAGAAGAACGTGGAGACTAGATATTCATGGTCAAAGATTAAAATGAGAACACACTTTAAAATGTCAAAACAGTCAACTAGCAGAAAAACTGAATACAGCAATTAAAAGCAGGCATTCAGAGGCAGTCACCGTCAGACGTGGGCAATAAACTCAGCTTCCCAACACCAAAAAGTATCTTCTCAGGATGAATTTAAAGTAAAAGGATGGAAAATAAAAAAAAAAATAAAAAAAAGGCAACCCATCACCCAAGCTCTATGAAGAAATCAGTCATGGAGCCGGGAGGACATTGTACGGGCAAGGAGTCCCACAAGCAAGAGTTAGAAAATCCCTTGTTCTGCACATGTTTAGCAGCTAGTTGGGATCAGTGTGAACTAAAGGCACAGCCAACATAGGCAGAACAAAAGGCCTTTTCTAAGAGGGCTACAAGGGGGTCTAAGAATTTCTGTACAGCACACAAGTAACTTCACAATTAGTCTTTAAACCATGGCACCAAATTAAACAATAAAAAAAAATGAATGATAAAAAAAACCCACACCTCTTCTCCCTCACCAACAATGCTACTCTTTCACCATTCAGAAGTAACAAAATTAGCTCTCAAACATTTAACACCTGTGGCAAGCATATATTCCTCTAAATTACATTAAATGAGTAAATTTACAGGCATTATCCATGCTTATGACCTTAAAGTCATCTTATTAAAACCAGCTCATGTGGCCTATTCTTATGGTTTTTAACAAAAATTTCTTTTTTCCTTTATATTCAAACACAAAATACCACATATTTATGATTGAAGTGTGTATGGGTAGGGGTGGGGGGAGGGGAGAACATATACCACCTACAGTAATAAAAACTATAAAGGTAACCAAAGAGATCTGAGCCATCAGTCACAGGCACACTATGCAAGTCATTTCTAAAGCCTGTCATCCTCCGGAGGGGCACTTAAAATCTACTGAGAACTTCTCAGACACTGCCACAAAACAGAACCTCCACAGAGCTCTACACAACTTCATCTCTCAAAGGAACATGTAAAACAAGACCCGAAGCATAAACTGCTTAAATTTGTTTACTGGGAATTTACTGCACCATCTATCAATGTTTGCCACTATAAAGCTGTTTTACTGTCTAACACAGTGGTTCCCAAACTTTTTCTGTTCACGGCTCACTTAATGTTTCAAAATTTTTCCATGGCTCCCCAGGTCAAACAATTGTATTAAATTACAGAACCGAGTTTCTCAACTTCTTCAAGCCAAGTACCTCCCCCCCAAGTCTAACAAATATCAACTGAGTATCCCTGCTCAAGCTCCACCCCAGACCCTACCTCCATAATAATAGTACTAATTGTGATGCAATTTCTTCCATCCATTTTTCATATACACACAATATAATCTTATTAATACATAATATACAACAATATAAGTCGTTGCAGTTGAAGCAGGCCGTTCAGAGTGGGTTCCCCTGAATGGAAAAATTTAAAAACTTATTACAGCTTGCAGATCCTTTGCTACCAGAGAGATTTAGTAGGACATCAGGCCGCTCAGTGGTATAAATCAATTTTTGAATTTTTGAATAAGAAGCCAAAAAAATAGTCTTAGAGACATTTGGAGCATCGAGATAAAGCAGTATATTTCTACATCTCGATGGACATAAATTTGGTCTTGGAGGCTAAGATGTACAGCGTCAGTATCTATAAGACAAACATGGTTATTTTTGTTGCATAGGAATTTTTGGACCCCAGTTCGATTACAAAAACTTGATAGTTCAAAATCTAATAGATGCTGGCACTGTCATATCAATATAGGGACGTTGGACCATCTGTTGTATTTCTGTCCAATGATATTTAGTTTCTGGAGGTCAATTTGGGGACAAATCAACCTTATATTAGAATCATCTATTCCTTTATCATATGAAGCTATAATTTGTGGGACGTTGTTGCAGATTAAGTCTGTGTTGGATAAATACAAAAGCCGTCTTCTATTGATCTTGGCAGCAATAGCAGTTCAAATGATCATGAAAAACTGGAAATGTCATGACAGACTTAATTACTCATTCTGGTGGGCGAGTGTGTGTAATGCGTATAAGTATGAAAGAATAAACGCAGAATGCTTAGGTTTAGTAATGTATTTAATAAAATATGGAGCCCATTGACTGCATTTGTTAACAAATAATAAGAATAATATAATGATTGTTTGGGATTTGGGGGGGGGTTTCTCGTAGATCTCCTTACACATCCAGGGTGGGAGGAGGGGAGGGAGGGATATTTTGAGGATTTATATTATATAAATATAATGTTGGTAATAATTAATATGAGTTAACATGTTATAATAAGAGAAAGAGGGGAAAATTGTTATTTTCTTTTTTAATTGTATATTAAGATGCATTTTATTCAAACTTTTAATGTTATATTATCTGTAATGCACTTCTAATGATTGGAAATTCAATAAAGACTTATTAAAAAAAATAATAAAAATACATAATGGTAACAACAAAATTTTAAAAATCACAAAGCACACTGTATGGAGAGAAAGTGTTAATTATCATTTATATTCAGTTTTTTGTTTTCCAAAGAAGTCAAGGCAGATAACTTTAAAATATGCAATATCACCTCATTAACAACTATAGAAAAACAGAAAATATATAGTGCAAAATATAGACAGCAGATATAAATTCTCAAAACTGACATTACGATCACTAAATTGAAAATAAAATCATTTTTCCTGTCTTTGTTGTCTGGTGATTTCATGAGTCTCTGGTTGCACTTCCTTCTGACTGTGCATCAAATATTTTAATTCTTTCTACCTCCTGCATGCTTCCTCTCCTCCAGATCTCATTCCCTTCCCCAACCAACATCTCTCTCTGTCCCTCCATGAGTCCAACTTTTCTTCCTCTTTCCTCCACCCCCATTGGTAACATGCCTCCCTCTCTCTCGCACAGTCCTCTTATTCCCTGCCTTGCTGCAAAAGGAGTGGGTAGAGAGAGATAGATCCAGGGTGCATCTCTCCCACTCCCTCTACTACCACATCCAACATTTCTCCCTCTCTCATCCCCCAGATGATGTGCAGCATTTTTCACCACCACCAGCCCATAATCATTTCTCCATCACCCCCTCTCCAGCACAATGGCACATCCTCCATCACTAGGTCCAATATTGCTCCCCCTTGCATCCCCTTCAATCTGTCCCTCTGTTCCCTTCTCCACCATCATATCCAACCTTTCTCCCTCTCACCCCTCTCTACCTGTTTGTTTACTCCTGACAGAATTCTGTGAGTCTCTCCATCACTTCATTCTGTTCCTGGATTCAACATCTCCCTCCTTCTCTCCTTCCACTTCCTGTGTGTGTTTCTCTCCCTCTCATTTACCCCCATGTTAACACCTCTTTCTCTTCCTTCCTTGTGCCCTGTGTCAAATCTCTCTATCCCCCTCCATGCACCATCTCCCCCCTTCCTCTCTTCCATTATTTGCAATTTCATCTTCTTCCCTCACCATGTATGTCTCCCTCTACTCCCCCATCTTTCCTTCTTCTCACCATCTCCTCTCCTCCCCCTATATCACCAGATTTTCTTCCTCTTAGCTCTTCCCTCCCCCATGCCATTAAATATCCTTCCTCTCCTTCCTTGTACTCCAAGGCTTGCTTCTTTGGATCATGGTATTGGCAATGACTCTGACATGCTGCCTGCTGCTAACCTGGAAGTCTCCCTTCTGCCGTGAAGAGACTTCTGAGTCAACGGCAGGCAGCATGTGGGAATTGCTGCCAATACCGCAATGAGATCTGATGCCAATTCGCCCCTCCTCCCTGCCTCTGATTCGATGCCGATTTGCCCCCTCCTCTCGACCTAAGCAGCAGTGGTAAACAGGCTGCTCGGCAGCCTGCCTGTCTGCCAGGGCTTCCCTCTACCACAGGGGTGTCAAATTCAATCACATTAAGGAGATGAAATACAAAACACAGGCTAAGTCTTGGGCCAGACCCCGCCCATCTCTTTCCCAGACCCCGCCCCATAATAGTACTAATTGTAACACCATTTTTTCCCATTCATTTTTCAAATATACACACAATATAATCTTATTAACAACACATAATGGTTAACTACAAAATTAAAATACTCAAAGTACACTGTATGCTTCTCAACATTCATTTCTACCAGAACACAGATACGGGACCACAAACTAAAAGTACTAATATATACAAACGAAACCCTAAGATTCAAGACTCTGCATGCAGTACAACCCTCAGAGAAAAAGAAACAAATGTATTTCTTCTTGAGCAGTGCAAAATATAAACAGATTAAAATTCTCAAAATTGACACAATTCAAACACTAAATTGAAAATAAAATCATTCCCCCTACCTTTGTTGTCTCCCTCCCTCCATTCTATACTTCCCTCCGGCGGGTGTCTTACCTTCTGGCCGGCTCCCACCTGGCTATTTTATGCAGCTCACGGTCTGATACCCCCAGTGTTATCTTGTGGCTGGCTCCCTCCTCCTCACAGTATGCACAAAGCTGCGTGCAACAGCTCCTCACACATCCTGCGCCTGAACCGGAAGCCTTCTCTCTGACATCGTAACGTGCCTAAGGCACCACCCTGAAACCAAACTGCCAAACCATGGTTCTGGCACCAAAAAAGTTGATTATTCATTGAACTAGGGCAGCTGAACTGGGATGTGGATAAGATTAAACAGAAATGGCTTAACTCCAAAAAAGCTAAGTGCATTTGGATTCAGCTTATTGCCGCTATTGGGGGTTTTTTTTGTCCTGGCTGGCTATTGGGGGGCTGTTACTGTGGAAGTTATTGAGAATTTGATAAGAATAAATTTTTAAACAAATTTTTTTGTTTGATTTACCACTTAACTCACGTATCTCACTTATGCACAAATATATGTGAATCCCGTGATAGTGTGCAGTCAATACCTCATTTAGGGCTCGTTGTGGAGGTATTTTCCAGGTTTACTGAGCAATAGAATGGCTCCCATTCGGGATACCTGCTCTTCTGAGCTCAAAACTTCACACTGAGGGTCCACTTACAATTATATTAAAATCATATTATTTATAGTTTGTTAATATTTTCTTTTAACCTCTTGTTTTGTTGAATGTACTAAGCAGTTATCATACATTAGGGTTTTTGTTTTGTGCCATTAAAAAAAAAAAATCTATGGCACTAGTGTGCTGTGATCTACTAGGTAAAAAGCTGAGCTTTAATCTAACTAGAGAAGCAAAGTTGAATTTCCTTTAATGAGGGTTAATCTGAGTTCAGTAATTAATGCCAACAAAGAAGTCTCTGTACTAAGGTATTTCTAAAAACTGGAATGCATGGAGCCAAAAATGTCAAATTTCTATACATATTGACTGGTCACCTCTGCTTCAAGCAATTTAACTAGGAAAGGTATGCTAGTTACTCATGAATAGTTTGAGCATTCCAATGCAGATTCTCTCTCATTTTTGTTGCGTTAATGTATTAGAACCCGATTGTGGAAAAACTCCATGTTCAAGAGACAAATTTATAAGCAGCAAAATCCATGTACAGCCTTCCATGGGGAGATGTTTAAATCTAGCAGGATAGGGATCAAGATCCCAGAATCCTCTACTAAATGTATTAACCAGCCTAGAAATTATTCCAAATTGAGAGACCCATATACCATTTTGAAGAGTCCTGTTATTACAGCTGCTTAAACCCAAACTAAAGTTCTTTACTTAACAGTGATTCCTGGGATGCAACTAGGCTCTGAAATATGAAGAAACCTCTTAAGAACAAGAAGCAAAAATGGGACATACTCGCAAAAATAGCTATAAAATGGTGCTATATAGGAAGAGAAAGGATTTTTTTTTTTCTTTTTTTTTTTTTACACAGAACTGGGACCGCCCAGAAGTGATATAATTCACTATTTCACTGCAAAATCCTGCTTCAGTTGTAAAGTGAATTAAAATGTTTTTTGTTGTCTTTTTTTTCATTGCTCTGCTGTTGAATTATCATAATTTAGAAAAAATAAATAAGTTAACAAATTGTCATCTAACCCATATTATTGGACTAATACAAAACATTTCTTGACTGTTTGTTGTATAAACAGAACCAGATGGTCAAAGTGAAATGACAATATTACTACACAAACCATTTGACCCCAAGAGAAGGAAGTGCTGGTTTCATGAAAGCTTGTCAAGAATTATAGTATACTAGCTGATTACCCGGCGTTGCCCGGATATTTATTTATCCCTACATGTCCAACCCCCTACATGTCCCACCCCCCTATGTCCCACATGTCCCACCCCCCACGTTACCCCCCCACATGTCCCATATGCCCAACCCCCATGTCCCAACCCCCTACCCTCCACATGTCCCAAAGGAATGTCCCTCTCTATGGGGCTGAACTTAGACTTAAACGGCATCGGGAGTGTCGGTATTCATCTCTGCGAGCCCGAAAACTATGGGTTGGAGATTAATATCTGTCGCTTTTGATAATTTTAACATATCACCCCCTTCCCACCCCCACAGTATTTTACCCCGTCCCACCTGCACAATATTTTTCCCCAGATAGTAAGTCATATGTGTACCACGTTTGGTTGAAATCTCTCCATGCGTTTCAGAGTTATGCTGAGTATTCATCTGTGAGCCCGAAAACACTATGGGGTAGATACTAAAATCTGTCATTTTCAATCATTTTTACATATCCCCCCCCTTCCCACCCCCACAGTGTTTGTCCTCAGATAGTAAGTAATGTGTATGCCAAGTTTGGTTGAAATCTGTCCATGCATTGAAGAGTTATGCTGGAACATACATACATACATACACACACACACATATATTCAAATTATAATGTGAAATATTTGACAAAATGAATACAATACAACTAACGCAAAACTTGATGATAAACAACATTTTTAGTTTCACCTCCAGGAGCAAGAACATATAAATTCTTGGGTGAACCCACCCTTGAACAAGCAACATAGAGTTGTGGGCCGCGAGACCCCCAGAACATATCACCCCAGGTAGTGAGGGATCTGCATACCAAGTTTCGTTCAAATCGGTCAAGCCGTTTTTGAATTACTGTGAGAATGGCAGCTTTTTACATGTTTTCCATTGACATGAATGGGTGAAATCTGATTTTCTGTTTGTAGCTCCGCCCACGTGTGCAGGTGGGCCGTGAGACCCCCAGAACATATCACCCCAGGTAGTGATGGATCTGCATACCAAGTTTCGTTCAAATCGGTCAAGCCATTTTTGCGTGATCGCGGCACATACACACACACATACATACATACATACACACATACATACCTCCGATTTTATATATATAGATTAAATTAGTTCAGTAAAAAAAAGTTTTACTATACATGTACTGTGATATTTCTGTGCACTCAAGAGAACAGACAGGTACTAGTGACCTGGATTGGCCACCGTGAGAAAAGGCCACTTGGCTTGATGGACCTTTGGTCTGACCCAGTAAGGCTATTCTTATGTTCTTAAAACAATAAGAATATAAAAACTTCCCACTTTAGTCCAATGATATATGGCCCCTTCTGGTAAGCCCTTGTTTAAGAGAGCACAAAAGCCCCCTAGAAACATTATGGGGGTGGGGGGGAGGTGGTATATCCTCACCAACACCCTGTAAACCAGACGTGTCAAACTCTGGATCACGGGCCAAATCTGGCCCACCAGGTCACAGAATTTGGCCTGCGACACAATTAGCAACTTACTATATATAAAGCTGGCCGGCCGGAAGTCATCAGTTGAAGATTCAGCACCTCAAGATTCACGCATCTCGTGGCCGCCACGTGTGCGACGCTGTGCTCCCACCTATGCTCTTTACTGCTGTTGCCTGCACTCACCCAGCTGCCTGCACTTAATCCTCCCAGCAGGCCGTCTTCTATTGTTTTTTTGTTTACTTTCGCAGCCGCCTGGTCTTCCTTGCTGCTGGTCCTTCCGACTTCCTACACTAAATCTTCCTGGTTGACTTTTGCAGCCGCCTGGTCCTCTCTGCTGCTGGTCCTGCCGACTGCCTGCACTTTCCAGACTGCCGTCGATGCCGAAGACTAGATCAACTACATCTGCCTGCTCTCTACTACCCCGTACTCCCAACTGCCTGCACCCTCCCAGTAAGTCTCCCAGTAAATTAAAAAATAAAAGGCTGGTGAATTGGTTTTGTTTGATTGGCTTCCATTTTAATGCTATATGGTGGGTAAGGGACTTGCAAATAAGGTTTTTATTTGTTTGTTTGATTGGGTTCCATTGGTTCCATTTTTTTTTTAATCCCATTGAAATGCTGTTTGGTGGGGAAGGGACTTTGAAATGAGGTTTTTGTTTGACTGGGTTTCATTATTTTATCCCCATTGTAATGCTGAAATTTAACCCAGAATGCTTGATTTCACATGTGTTTGTAGTCATTTTTTCAATAAATATAAATGTTGGCCCACGCAGCAGTTCATAAGTCTATTGTAATGAGATCTACTTTGGTATAACTTGCTTTCTGAATTATCTGCAATGATCAATGCTCTGCTGCTCATCTGCTGAAGAATCATGCCCTTCGAGAACATTAATTCTAAACTTTAGACACTTCAAATTAGTTTATCATATGAATTTTAAAATTTGCTTTCTAACCGAGCACACTGCTTGAAGATGACCCTAGTTTATGAGAAAAGCATTAGTCACTTTGAACTTATAATTGTTCTTTCCCACTAGTAAGTTAGCAGATCCTTCTCTAAGTTTGGCAAGGACTAATGCCATTGCTTTTCTGCTACAGGTTGATTACTCTAGAGCAGGGGCAGGCAATTCCGGTCCTCGATAGCCTGAGCCAGGTCAGGTTTTCAGGATATCCACAATAAATATACACGAGATAGTTTTGCATCTCAAGGAGGCAGTGCATGCAAATCCATCTCATACATATTCACTGTGGATATCCTGAAAACCTGACCTGGCTCCAGCTCTCGAGGACCGGAATTGCCTACCCCTGCTCTAGAGCAATGGTCTCAAACTCAAACGTTTTGTAGGACCACATTTTGGATTTGTAGGTACTAGGCGGGCCTGAGAAAAAATAGTTAATGTCTTATTTTAAAAATTGCAATTTTGCATGAGGTAAAACTCTTTATAGTTTATAAATATTTCCCTTTGGCTAAGTCTTAATAATAATATTGTAATTTATAGCTAAAGAGACATATGATCAAGAAACTGTTTTATTTTATTTTTGTGATTATGATAAGCATACCTAGGGCCTCAAAAATAGTACCTGGTGGGCCGCATGTGGCCCGTGAGTTTGAGACCACTGCTCTAGAGTGTCCTTCCCGAAGAGCTTAGAATTCAATTGGACTTTCAGGGAATATTTCAAAAGAATTCTTTGTTTGTTCAGGCATCTGACTGTGTAATGTAATTGTCCCTTTATGAGACCAGTTTTGTTTCATTGTTTGAATGTGATTTATGTCTCTAGACTTATAGAAGCTTGCTTTTTTTGTTTTTAATTCTACTTGATGAGTTTATAATCTTATTACGAATGTTTACTTGTTATCCACATAGGACATTATTACTGAACTGCCATGCACCTCTGCCAAATATATAAACACACCTACACATATCCATATCGGAGGAAAAATTTGTTGAGGTAATGATGCTGCTTCTCAACCACTCCTTCAGCTGTTCATGCTCCTGGTGTGTTTAAGTAACTCTGGTCTTGGGCCATAATGGCATTAAAACAAAATATACCTAATTCACAGCTACTATGCAGAGTGCCTTTTTTCAACCTCATATACAAATCCCCAGCAGCTAGAAATCAAGATAACACAAAACTTCTGGCATAGATGCTACAATTCCAAGGCTACATTAAAAAAAAGGCATCTATTGAGATGCAACCAGTTTTTCCCTTCTGTAAGCTACTAAGAAATCAGACTCCCGTGTACTTATTTTTAGCTTGAAAGAGCCTCCCTGTTAATTAAAAGGTGGGCCCACCACTGAGAAGTGAAATTACCCACTGCCCTTCCACTAAACAAGGCAGCACTAAAATCAAAGCAAAACAGTACTTGAACTTTTCTGGCTCCCTTCACATACTGAGCGGGGACTCCATCCATAACAACAAAGGTTCTATTCTAGAGAAATAACATATTTAGAAAAAAGTTTAAAATAAATACATCCAACAGCTACGTGTACCATGAGAAATCTGTGCATTTGATCAGTTAAAAGATCTCTCATCTTTAGCCGTTTACCATCCCAAACGTCAAAAGCAACAAAATCGTGTCTTGATTTTTATTTTTTTTAAGGGGGGGGGGGGTTTGGTTTGTTTTCAAAAATCTTTAGGATTTGTTATAAAAACTAGCACCCGAGTTAAATCAAACACTTTAATTCAGGGGTCCCCAAAGTCCCTCCTTGAGGGCTGAATCCAGTCGGGTTTTAAGGATTTCCCCAATGAATATGCATTGAAAGCAGTGCATGCACATAGATCTCATGCATATTCATTGGGGAAATCCTGAAAACCCGACTGGATTCAGCCCTCAAGGAGGGACTTTGGGGACCCCTACTTTAAATAAAAGGAAAAATTATGCCTACTTCACTTGCCTATACCATTGTTCTTTAAGCCATTTATGGAGTATTCCTGATCAGTTATGTTTTCAGGATAACTACAATGAACATGCATACGAGAGAGGGTTACATGCATTAGCGACAGTGCATGTAATCCTCTCTCATATGCATATTCATTGTGGTTATCCTGAAAACCTGAATGGCTAGGGGGCACCACAGAACTGGTTTGAGGAACACTGGCCTATGCTACAGGGAAACAATTTAGCAATCAAATTAATCCAGCGTTCTTCTTACCTCTGAAATCCAGGTAGGCTGTATTTTTTTCAGTGATGTGTGACAAAACCTATCAAAATATGGGAATGCATGCACATGGCAAATCCTCATTTTAACACCATATGGATGGAAAACTGTCCCAAAGAGTTTTAAACCTATTAAAGCATGCTGTCAAGCAGGATAAGGGATAAAAGATGAGAAAATGCATACCCAAATTTACAAAATTAGAATTATGGCTATTCCAGCAGAAAAAAATAGCTCTCTGCTGTGCCACAGGTCTCAACAACCCAAGTCATTTAGGCCTAGATTCACTTCTTGATCCTATCTGATCCATGGATGATCCGTGGCAGGCCAACTGATTCACAATGCATCCCCATGCAAATGGAGGCAATCGGAGGCACACCTCCCACCGACCGCACGGATCGCTAGAGTGCGATCCTGACACATGCACAGACCATCTTCTTTGCCTGTAGATGGTCTGCCCATACTCTCTGCACAAGAAAGAGCTGGTAACTTTACTTTTTTGCGAGCCCGCAAGCAGGGTGGCAAGAGCAGGAGAGTCAGGGCAGAGAGCAGGGCTTTTCCACAAGCAATTGGTCTTTAACAGTCGCTTGTTTGTGGATTGGCCAGCCCAGTCGGTGTGCCTGCATTTGTTTAGTGAATCGAGGTCCTTCCTACTTTGCATGCCGTTTCCCCTCATTTGCATGCGCGGATCAGATCGGAGGATGATCGGCCACAAGGTTAGTGAATCGAGTCGGTACACAATCACAAATATGATTGGTGGGCTTAGTGAATCTAGCCCTTAGTGTTTAAAAATAAATTGAATAAAAGCCAGCAAGACTACCATTAGAATAAAATCAATGCAGCTGGCTCCTGCTAAGAAAGAGCTGAAAGCAAACCCAAAAGAAACTCAAACAACAAAAATTTGCACTCATAGCCTTTAGACACATGCTCCCCCATCTCTGTGTAAATAGGAAACTCCCTTACACAAAAAGGATGGGAACACAGTTACCCTGAAGTTACATGTGCCCCAAGAGTAAATTAAATAAACCAGAAATTCAGATACAAAAATACCGCCATGAGCCAGCTGTTCAGTGCCGAACATCTGTCAGCTAGAACCATATAAACATTAAGTCTTTTCAGCAAAAGCCCAACAGTGCTTTCTCAGCTAATCTGCTGCTGGAAAAAAGTTTCAGGAGCATCTCTGTCATTATTTTTAGCTTCTTTGCAAGATGAATCAGAGATCTCAAATGACTTCTATGTGTTTGTGTCTAGATCTGTCCTATCAATATGATGGAGTTCGTAACAATTATTTTTCTTTTATATTTATTGTTTGTGTCTGTAAATCAGTTTGGTCTTTTCAAGTTAAGTTAAAGCATTATATTGGGTTTTAATAAATATAAACAAACATAGGGTTTAAAAAAAAAAGGGGGGGGTGGTCCAAGGGGAGGGTTCAGTTCACTACTGCTAAGATCCTGCTTCCTTTCAAAGGGAAAGAGTGTGGTGCAGTGGTTAAAGTTACAGCCTCAGCACCCTGAGGTTGTGCTTTCAAACCCACACTGCTCCTTGTGACCCTGGACAAGTCACTTAATCCCCCTATTGCCCAGGTACATTAGATCAGTGTTTTTCAACCGCTGTTCCGCGGCACACTAGTGTGCCGCGAGATGTTGCCTGGTGTGCCGCAGGGCCGCCATCAGGGCAGTACTACCAGTCCTGCATTCAGGGGCCCGGAGCTGACAGGGGGCCCGAGGCAGGGGCGCCAGTAGCTCGCCAAGGCAAAGTGAGTCGATCACCCAGGACTCACTTTGTCTTGGCGATCTAATCTATCGAGCCGATAAGTCTTCTTCTCCCCGACATCAATTCTGCAGTCGGAGAGGAAGTTCGGGCCAGCCAATCGCTGCCTGGCTGGGCGGAACTTCCTCTCCGATTGCAGAATTGACGTCAGGGAGAGCATGCGTTGGCTTTGGGGCCTGTTATCCATTGGTGGGTCCTGTTCCCCGATGGCAGTGGCAGTGGCTTGGGGAACGGCAGGGAGAAAGAAAGAAAGGGGGCAGGCAGGGAAACAGAAGGAAAGAGAAACAGAAAAAAAGAAAGAAAGGTCAGGGAGAGAGGAAGAAAAAGTTGGGGGAGGGAATGAGGTGTGGAGGAGAGAAAGCATACAGGCTGATAGAAGGGAAGAAAGATTGGATACACATTCAGAAGAAGAAAGTGCAACCAGAAATCACCAGACAAGGTAGGAAAAATGATTTTATTTTAAATTTAGCAAAGTGGAGGCAGTATTACCACAGTTTTCAAAGGAATTTGCCCAAATAACTTAATAGTTAACTGGGTAAATTCCCAGAAATGAAAACTTCCCTTCACTTACTATGCACAGTTCTGAATTTATATCTGCTGTCTATATTTTACAATATGGTCACCTTTTACTAAACCGCAATAGTGGTTTTTAGCGCCTATGAGCGTCAAGAGCAGCGCTGGGCATTCAGCGCAGCTCCCTGCGCTAAAAACTGCTATTGTGGTTTAATAAAAAGGATGGAGGGTATATTTGTCTATTTTTGTATGCTATAAAAACCAAATACAGAGAGAGACTGAGAGCTGTTGAAGAAGAGCTACGTGTGTGTCTTTCTTCGATTCCAGCCAGAATATCAGCTTTGTGTTCAGCCAAACAGGCCCAGGTTTCGCATTGAATAAAGTATTTTATAATTTTTCACTATTCTGTTTACTTAATATTTCATAATAAAGTAATTATAAAATACTTTCTTTGTGTTTATTTGATTCCTATTCAAGAGAATTACTTTATATATAGTCAATATAGGCACAGAGTTAAATTTTTTAACATTTTCTAATGGTGGTGTGCCTCGTGATTTTTTCATGAAACAAGTGTGCCTTTGCCCAAAAAAGGTTGAAAAACACTGCATTAGATAGATTTTGAGCCTGCTGGGACAGACAGGGAAACATCCTTGAGTACCAGAATAAATTCATGTAAACCATGAAAGACAGAAGACAAAGGCAGAAAGCAGTAAAGGAAGGCTCCCTTTACCCCTGGCATCTTGTAGACAAGAGAGAAAATGACAATGAACTGTAGAAAAAAATGGAGGAAATGACATGCACCAAGGCCATTTTTACTGGCCCAGAACAGCTCGGGAAACTCCTAGGAAAGGGACTACTTTATTAAACACTAAAGGTGGCTTAGTACCATGCAGAGGGAGGACCTGGATTATACTACCAGCTCACGTCACTGCAATAGAAAACAACTAGTTGCTGAAATTTATGACCCATAGTCACAAGCTGCAGAAGCAATTCTCGGGGATGTGGCATTGGAAGCAATTTTGGATAGAGTTGGAGCCGGTAAAGAAAATGCATCAATTCTAACTCCAGCTTCAAAATAAAAATTAAAAAGCAAACAACTTATAGTGTAGTGCAGATTTTCATTCAAACAGCATTTTTTTTGAGGGGGGGGGTCTTTTGTTCAAATTTCAAATAAATATATTTTGCGGTCCATTAGTCCTAATTATATACATAAAGAAATATCCTATGTTTCTGTAATTAATCAGATTTCTCTTAGATTTTCTATATGGAGAAGTCAGACAGTGAATATATGGAGGAGTCAGAGGTACCAGAGTCGAAGGTTTGACATATCAACTCCACAGCCCTGGCAACTCCAGTACATAGCTTTTCAAACAAGGTTTATGAATGGAACAACTTGACAAAAGCAACCAGAAAGGTGACAAAAATATAGGGAATATCTTCAAGCAGTTTAACCCTTTATTTGGCATTGTTGCTCAGAAGCAATATGTGTTTCTATGGCTCTTATGGGAGATCTGCATCTCCAAATGCCTGTTACTTGGCACTGTTGCTCTCGTTCAACATCAAGTTACATAAAGCACCCATTTCACCATCTGCCAATTAAAGGGTTAAGGTGATAGCTCATTGTGCCAATTCCCATTTCTAGTTTCTATTCAAACTAAACTAAACTAAACCTTAAGCTACCATTAGATTAAAATTTCAAAAGCAATAGTCATATTAAAAAATCGGGGTAAAAATAAAAACATTCAGAGCGTAAATACCTGAAATGAGGATTGGGGATATTAAACAGTGCAACTAGCAAGGGCTGGACATAGAAATATGATCTGAAGATTCCCCTCTCAGAAGTCATAATAAAAATGCACTTAAGAGTTGTGTACAGTTTGCAAATCACATTGGAGTTTCCAGATGGAGCAATCCTATTTCCTGTTTTCTTGACCTTGTCATTTCTTCCTGCTCTTTTGGACTTCCAAGTCAATTTGAACGGTCCTCAATGGGTCACAGAAGTAGAGATGGCCCAAGAACTTTCCTGCACATGAGTGTAGAATATAAAGCATTCTTATTAGCAAAGCAGCGACAGATAAAAAGACCCAATACAGGGCCAGGTTTCTGTGAATAACCGCCTGCTTCAGGGGTCATCAGTACTCTTTCGAATTTATTATTATGTCAAATGATGTCAAAGAGTAGAAAGGCAAGAAAGCCAAACTTGTCAAGAGTGCTTTATATTCTGTACTCATGTGCAGGAAAAGTACTTGGTCCATCCCTACTTCTGTGTGTTCTTGGTTTTAAAACATAGGGGCTTTCTCATTCCTTTTTTGTGTGTCACAGCACCCTAAACCTCCATCTACAGCAGTGGTCTCAAACACACGACCCGCTAAGTACTATTTTGAGGCCCTCAGTATGTTTATCATAAAAGCAAAAGTAAAATAAAACAGTTTCTTGATCATACGTCTCTTTAGCTATAAATGACAATATTATTATTGGAGACTTGGCCAAAAGGAAAGATTTATAAACTATGAAGAGTTTTACCTCATGCAAAATTGTCATTTCTTTAATAAGACATTAACTATTTTTTCTGCGGCCCTCCAAGTACTTACAAATCCAAAATGTGGCCCTGCAAAGGGTTTGAGTTTGAGACCACTGATCTACAGTGACTGAGAATTTCCCCACTGTTAAGCTTCTATTACCCAACCTAACATGGTCAGGAGGGTCATGTTTTTCTCCAGAACTAGGTGCACTTGCATTTTACTTCCAGTCAGATATCGCCAGTCAGATATCGCCATGAAATAACAGATGGGATTCTCTTCCCCAGGCTGTTCTGAAATGTTCCTTCCTCAGGACCCCCAGCTGGCCTGGGAAGCTAAAGTTGTGACAAAGAGTCAGAGCCATAGCAAACTATATGGCCACACAGGGCACAAGGAAAAGTGGGGTTGTCAAACTGTACCTTGTCCATTACCTCCCCTGCATAACACAGTGGGCACAAGGAAGCACTAGTGAATAGATTGTACAGAGCATGTTTCTCATTACACGCCTGTTAAAGAGTCAAGCCAGATCTACAGCATAGCAGTGCTCAACCATCAGGGATACCTCACTCAGTCTGCACCTTTTAGAAAATTTCTTCAGATGTTCACCGGTGACAAGCATTAGTACTCATACTGCCATCACAGTCATTTCATATCTAGTGAATTTGGACTATGTCCTTCCTGAACAGAAAATGGAAAAGTTATGGGCAGATTTTTAGTGGAAATAAGTTACTGAAAGCCTGCCACAAGAATTTAAGGGATTTCCTTAATCTACATGGCTGAAGAATTTCAAGTTGGTGCAGGCAAATTCAATAGTGGCCCATGGGACAGTTTACATGCAACCACCTGGAAATTTTTACAGCGTTTGGGAGGGGGGGGGAGTCATTATTATAAACTATGCCTAATTTCATTTCTTAGAGTTCTTATGCTAACAAGATTCACTTTGAGCAGGAAAATGATGAAGTTGGAACAAACACTTCCCAATGTTCAATACCTTTTCAACAGACCTGATCAAAGATCCAACAAATACCACTTTAAAAACTTTCCAGCAGGAAGCAACATAACCCAAAGCTGATTATAATGCTTGTCTTTCAGGAAAAGCTTTCATAGGTTACAGTGGTAGTGTTAAATCCTGCCTTAACTTCAAATCTCCAAATAATAGTACAATATTCCCCCCCCCCCCTTCCCCAGCTGTAGCAAGATTAAGTGAGGTCGTATGGGCAGCGAAACAAAACTCCTGTTGCCTGTGCCAAATTTGGTGCGACAAATGTAGAATTCTACATGGAACAAGGATTCTGCATAAAGTTCAGCACTGCATGAAATTCCCCAAGGTGTAATTTCACTGCCCTGATTGACTAGGTTGTACAGTATGGTAGATGAATTGTTCTACTGCATGCATCAGGGCACCTTTACTCATACAGCAAAAATTTTTAAAACTCCATTTTACTACACCTAGAAAAACATATCCCATTTATAAATGACTAATAAAAAGTTAAACTTGTTGGAAAAATCTCAATTAGAAGGATCTCTCTCAAAGGTTTAGGAAGCAAAACCCATGTGTCAATCTGCATGATGATTAAATGTATTTTGTTTTCTGTGGTGTTTTCCTTACTAAAGTTACAAAGCAAGCTTTACAACTGCTTAAATTTCTTTTTGGTCAAATATAAGGGGGTAGCATAATATACCTCTGTTTAATTTTAACACATCAGAATAGCAATTCCCAAACATTTAATGGATTTTCTGTTAACTCTAAAATGAGAAGGGGAACTATTACTCTCATAAGCGCTTAATGCTTTGATAGTAAACACAATATTCTTGATTTCAATTTAATTTATAACCTAAAATATGATCAAACGGGGGCAGAGTGACCACTGGGATAACAAGGCCATGCCTGAGAGCTCAGCCCAGAAGGGGGGCCCATTCTTCCCTAGCCTCAATCTAGTTTAATCACTTTTGATAGATGGTTAGGGGCCCATAACCTTTATTGCCCAGGGGCACAGATCACTGTCAGCCCACCTGTGGCCAAAGAACTTGCAAGTATTTTTAAAGCTGAGCAGATAGAGTAAGGGTTTTTTACTTCACAATAGCTGTGCATCAACTGCATAGGTCAGGACTAGCTTATGTTCTACATGCCCCATCTCTACACTAGGAATGTTTTTGTTCAGATCCAGGGATAAAGCAAGAATAGTAAAGGGAAGGGAGATAGTAACAAGTCAAGAAAAGATGTAAAACATTCTTGACCCTACAAACATTAGCTGAAGCATTTCTCCCACTAATAAAGCCAGACTGGTCAGAAACTGTCCTATAAGGACTACATAATAGTGAGTCCTTACCTCTCTTGCGTATTAAGATGATAGGCTCCTATAAATACAAAAGGGATTCCATCTGATCCTCTTCTCCTCATGCCTCTAAAATACTGGCATTCAAAACTCCACAACCAGCTACAAGATTCTTACAGAATTTATAGATGTCTGTTATAATAAGTTTTTCAATGCTTGCTGTAAAGCATATAATCTATAGTATGCTGTCCTGAGTTAAAACCATCGCTCATCTTTAGATTTCATTTCTCCTTAACCATTCACATGCCCTGCTTTGACAAACCAATTGTTCTTGGAGTAACAATGCACTTCCCACCATATTACCCATTTGCTACATGTTTTTCCTTGTTTGCTGATCTGATTCTTTCACAATTTTTCTCTCATCTTTCACAATTTCTGTTGCATCCTTCTCTGTGTAAAATGGTACATTAGATTCTCAGTTATTCTTTTTAATCATCAGAATGCTTATCCAAGTTTAGTGATGGAGATGGATTCTAGACCTTCAGCCAGTTTCAGACGAATATCACCTATAGCCCTGTGACCCGAGCATTACAGATCTACCCCTCTAAAACTTAAAAGGTTCCACAACCTGGAAACCCAGTCACCTTAGAACAGTGTTCTCAAACTCAAACCCTTTGCGGGGCCACATTTTGGATTTGTAGGTACTTGGAGGGCCGCAGAAAAAATAGTTAATGCCTTATTAAAGAAATGACAATTTTGCATGAGGTAAAACTCTTTATAGCTTATAAAACTTTCCTTTAACAGTTAAAAGGAAAGATATATAAACTATAAAGAGTTTTACCTCATGCAAAATTGTAATTTCTTTAATAAGACATTAACTATTTTTTCTGCGGCCCTCCAAGTACTCTATTTTTTTCTGCAGCACTCACATTTAAAGTTCAATATCTTTTCTTTCTCAAAACTGGCACATTTCAATTACTAAATTGAAAATAAAATCATTTTCCTACCTTTGTTTGGTAATTTCATCAGTCTCTGGTAGCACTTTATTCTTCTGACTGTGCATCCAATACTTCTTCCCTTCTTTCAGCCTCCTGTATTCTTCCTCTCCTCCAGACCTCATTCCCTCCCCCAACTTTTTATTTCTTTCTCTGTCTGTCGTTCTCTGATTCTGTGCCCCATTTTTTGCTTTGTTTCTGGTTCCCTGTCCCCCCTCCTTCTTTCTTCCTTCCTCCGTGCCCCATTTTTTGCTTTTTTTTTCTGGCTCCCTGTCCCCACCCCACCTTATTTCTTTCTTTCTTCCTTCCTTCCTGCCTTCCCCCATGCCACCGCCGCCGCAGAATAGGCTGCTGCTGCTTGCGCTAGCGGGAACAGGCCATCTCCCTGCTTCTCTTCTGCACGGGGCAGACCAACTCTCGCTGCCCGATGTCAATTCTAACGTCGGAAAGGACGTTCCGGGCAGCCAGGCAGCTATTGGCTAGCCAGAAGGTCCTCTCGACGTCAGAATTGACGTCGGGCCACCAGAGTTGGTCGGCCCTGCAGGGAAGAGAACAGTGGACCGCCCCCCCCCCCCCCCTTGGTACGCCATTGGAGCAGCAGCGTGTCTGGCCAGCTCGTTCGTTCAAAGCCGCGGGTGGCGGCTCCTTGCGAGATCCGCGCCTGCATCTGAAGCCTCTCTGATGTGACATCAGAGAGGCTTCCGATGCAGGAGTGGATAGCGCAAGGAGCCGCCAACCCGCGGCTTTGAGCGAACGAGCCGGCTGCTGCTCCAAAAGGAAGAGAATGATGGCCTCCAGACCACGGGCCGCAAATAAAACCTGGAGAGCCACATGCGGCCCGCGGGCTGCGTGTTTGAGACCGCTGCCTTAGACCATACTATGTATAGTGACCTCCCGAGTGGCGGGGGAAGGGAACAATAGGGAGGGATAATATTTCACAGAAAAAGGGTAAGCATGCTTGAAATCAGTTAGCTTAGCAAGGTTTAAAAAAAGGTTTGGATAATTTCCTAAAAGAGAAGTCCATAGGCCATTGAGATGGCTTGGGGAAACCTACTGCTTTTTCCTAAGATAGGTAGCATAAAATCTATTTTACTACTTGGGATCTAGTTAGGTACTTGGGACCTGGGTTGGCCACTGTTGGAAACAGGATACTGGGCTTGATGGACCTTCGGTATGTCCCAGTATGGCAATTCTTATGTTCTTAAAGGTAACAATATTCCTACAGTTCATTTTCTTTTCACTTTGTACACTTTACATTTACTTTTTAGCACTGTTTAGACAGAGTAACACTTAATGCGTTTGGGACCACTTGAGTTTCATGCCAGGCCAGATATTTAAATAAAGCAAGAATCTTGTGCAGAGCCAGAACACATTCCTGTGTTTATTTACTTTTCTTCTGGCTTTCCTTTCTGTCACACAGTCACCTCATTCTGCTCATGCCTACCTCATGGCTTTTAGTTCACTGATGTATATTGTTACTTGGACATGGTTCACCTTTGTCCCATTTATAGTTTCTAGGGACTTATACAAAGTTGAGTTTTATAAAGAAGGTATGTTCAACCAAGTATTCTGAAATGTATGGTTTCCACTAGCAATGTGTTTTATTTTTCTTTACTGAAATTGCATAAAGTTGAAAAAAATTAAGACAACCTAATTTATGTTTTGCAAAAGTACACACACAGGCAGTTGGAGGGACGTTATTTTAGATATCTCCATGTTACACAGGAATAGCAAGTGTAGGACACTATTTGCTTATATTCTTTCACAAGACTAAACACACATTTCAAGTTTCTTTATTTTTGATATACCATCTATAAAAAATAAATGTCTAGACGGTGTATATTACAAAAAATTATAGGAAGCAATTAAAATAAGCAAATATGACCAACCTCTATTATAAGAGATTCAACTATTTCCTACCTATATTTATTTGGATTTAGCTCACACCTTTGTCAAGGTAAATTGCCTATTGTTCCTAATTGTATATCCCTGTCCCTAAAGGGCTTACAGTCTATGGGGTCCTTTTTACTAAGATGTAGCAAAAGTGGCCTTAGGGTTCCCTTTCACAGATTTTTCCTGCGATCTAAAGCCATTTTTTTACTGCAGTCGTAAAATGGCCGATTTGCTATTTTTGTATTAATGGCTACAGAGCCTTAAAAAAAAAAAAACACAGAAGAAGAAGAAATCACATTAGCACTTACCGCCTCCTATTTTGTAGGTGCTAAAAGCTCACACGATAATTCTGCACTAACTAGTTAGCATGCATTAATGTGTGCAGAAATTCCTACTCTGTCCCCAACATACACCCTTCCCAAAAAATAAAGTTTAGTAACCATATTAGCGCACGCTAATTAGGCAGTTGCCGGCCTCTGCATCTCATGGTATGCTTTTTTACGCTATGTTATGCGAGCATTAGTGCATAACACAGCTTAGTAAAGGAGCCCCCTAAGTCTGTACCTAATTAATGGCCATACTAAGCAACAAACCCAACAAGCTAGTCATTTTCTAGCATTGAAAAAATAAATAAATAAATAAATCACAACTACAAGTCAGGAGAAAAGCTTTTTCCTTGTGACCTTCAGTGGACATTTTCTCTCTTACAAACATCAATCCACAGAAGCATGTAAAACATTCCCAACTCCAGAAACCAGCATGCAGTGTGAATGCCAGCTATGTGCTGCTAAGGCTTCCTACATTCTTCCGAAGCACTGAGTTTTAAACATATATGGTTGTCTGTGGGGTGGGGTGGGGGGTGGGGGAAGACACCCAGAACCTCAATATTTTTCCAAATAACGCCAAAAGAAATGTGCTTTTTAAAAATTACTACCATTATTGACATTACAACAACATGCTGAAAAAAATGGATGATCCTCATTTTCATAAAGACATTATTCAACAAGTGACCATTAAGAGACATTTTAAAGTTGCAATTAAATTTTTGCCACAAAATAAAGCATATAGAGCAGTGGTTGCCAAACCCTGTCCTGGGGGACCCCCAGACAGTCGGGTTTTCAAGATACCCCTAATGAACATGCATGAGAGAGATTTGCATACCTGTTGCTTCCATTATATGCAAATCTCTCTCATGCATATTCATTAGGAATATCTTGAAAACCCGACTGGCTAGGGGTCCCCCAGGACAGGGTTTGGGAACCACTGATATAGAGCAAAGCATTTGCTAAGGTAGTTTCCTATAAAACTTGGACTAAAGTACAGTCAAACCTCGGTTTGCGAGTAACGCGGTTTGCGGGTGTTTTGCAAGACGAACAAAACAGTCCTGCAAACTCTGACTGGCAAACTGAGCGTTGACTCGATATGCGAGCCCCCATCCCACCCCCGAGAAACAGCTTTGCTCCCCCCCCAAACTCTTACTTCGAGAGGACGTACCGGTGCTGAAAGAGCCTGCCACCTATCTCTGCTGGGCTTCTGTGGGGCCTTGAGCATCTGCACATGCTCAAGGCCTTCTGGCTCCCACTCTCTCTGAGATTCTCATGAGTTTTTCAGAGAAACCGAGAATTTCGAAGAGTGGGAGCCTGAAGGCCTTGAGCATGCACAGATGCTCAAGGCCCCACAGCAGCCCAGCAGAGATTAGCACCAGGTGCGGAAGGCTCTTTCGGCACCAGGGGTGGGGTGGAAGCGTGCCAGTGACCTGGGGGTGGGTCTTTTTGGGATGTGGAATGAATCATCCAAGTTTATCTTACTTTGTAAGGGGAAACTTGCTTTGATATATGAGCACTTTGGTTTAAGAGCATGCTTCTGGAACAAATTATGCTCGCAAACCACTGTATTTTTGAAGGTCATAGTAGTAGTAGTACACTTCTCCCTCAGTATTCGCGGGGGATGGGGCAGAGCTGGACCGCGAATTGAGAAAAACCGCAAATATCTTCTCATCCGGTTCTGACCCACCCCGCCTCCCTCCCGCCTTCCCCCCGGCCTTACCTGGTGGTCTAGCAGGCTTTCGGGGCAGGAGCAATCTTCCCACGCTCCTGCCCCGTGCAGATCGCCAATAGGAAATGACTGCCTCTTTCCCACATGCATCACTTTGCACTTGCTCACATTAAACATTATCTGTCATTTTAATACAAAGTCTCACAAGGTCCTCTTGCAATTTTTCACAATCCTCTTGTGGTTTAACAACTTTGAACTTTGTGTCATCAGCAAATTTATATTATCTCACTAGTTATTTCCATTTCTAGATCATTGATAAATATGTTAAAAAGCAGTGGTCCCAGCACAAAACCCTGGGGAACCTCACTATTTAGTGAATAAAAAATGTGCATACAGGCCAAGAGTAGAAGAAAATCAATACCAAAAAAGAAAACTGACCTTTAGAATTTATAGTGTCCCAACCGGAGAAGCAAAAAAAACCTTTTTTGGGGTTTGTTTTTTGTTGGGGGTTTGTTTTGGTTTTTGGGGGGGGTTTTTGAGGGGTGGGTTTCAAGTCATTGAGAACTAATGATTCTAATGAGTTCTCCTAGTGTAAGTCTTTAAATACACTACTTCCCAGAGATTCTTAACCTTGAGCTTTGACGTAAAAAGGAGGAAAAGCCTAAGATAAATAACCTGATGCAAACTATTTTTCAAGAAGACAGATTACATGAAAAAAAAACCCACACCTCCTTTATAATGTTTCAGTCCAGGTTCAAAAAACTTATTCAACTATAAATTCAGGTCAAAATGTCATCCCATACCCACAAAACAGATGAGTCCCAGCAAAAATCATAAATCTCGACTTTAATACATAGAATATATCTAGTCTGGGCTAACAGGATGGTATTTTTAAACAACATCCACGCCTGATGTATATTTTTGACCTTTGCATCTGCACCTTTTAAGTTTCTTTTCTACCATTTTCCTCATGTTATCATAGTCTCCTTTTTTAAGTGCTGTTGTATTGGATTTCCTGTATAAACTTATTCCAGGGATTATATCATATCTGATCATGTTACGATCATTTATCAAGCAGCCCCGGAACCATTTTTTCCCCTACATCCACCCCAAAAATTCATAATCTATACAAATTCTTATTCTTTAATCAATATTGTTTTTCCATCTATTACTGAAGATGCAGAATTTCTTTGAATAAATAGGGTGTACAATGCAATCTGAGACATTAAGCACAAAGGACTTTTCTTCTCTTAATCTCACATTTTAACATGTCATTCCTGTCCTCCACAAGGTCTTTGAGTAAAGTAATCAGGGTTTTGGTCAAACCTTGGAACCCTCTCAGACCCAACGTGTAACAAAAAGTTGCCGCTGATCATATTTTCAACAGACACAGTCTCACTTTTCTATCTACTTTTAAAATCATCCTATCTTTTCTCATCCCAAGGGCTTCTATATTTTACACCTGAGAACAGATTGCAGACATCTTTGCAAAGGTGGTGCTTCCACAGATAATAGTAATTTACTGCTTTTCATACCTTAAAACCATCACCTCCTTAATTCTTCCTTACAGATAAAGTGGCTATGAAACTACTGTCTGTGGGCTTCTACTGTCAAGACTACACAACCATACCACCAGGAAATGGTGGCACCGCACACTGCAAGAACCGAGTAGCTTTCCTGTTTGACTTTGAACATTAAACATATATGTAAGAGGACCTGCCTAGTGGTTAAAGAACCCGAGAAGCCAGGATTCAGATCCCAAGTATGAATCTGAGCAAGTCATTTAACCCTCCACTGTCTCAGTGGCCCATTTACTAATGTATGGTAAGTTCTACAGTTGCTGCAAAATAATTAGCATGCAGTAACTATAAAGCCAGTACAGTAAACGCAAGGAACATACCCTGCACCTAAAAAACAGGATATACAGGAAAAGCAAGGCCATCACATTACATGCCTGGGCTGATAGCTAAATGCAGCGGCGCTGCATGTTTTGCCCCAAACAACTCTGATCCCTCCCGAAAACATCCCACCAAACAACAACAAAAATCCCACCCTGATGCAGTTTCTGCTCCTCTCAATGTCCCTGAACCCCTGATATCTCTGACTACCCCCTCCGACAGGCCAGATATCCCATTAACAAATCAGGCATTGACACAACCATTCTGCCCCCCCCACCCCTATTTTTGAGCCCCAGCAATCGTCAACCTTCCTTAATCCTAAATTGCCTGAAAGACAGGCACCACCTGCAGTTGAGGCTCCCATGATAAAAGCTAGCTCTCCTCCCTTGTCACCACAGAGGTAAATGTCCATAAGACAGGGTCATTTAGCTTTAGCGCACTGAATAATTTGTTTTATTTTGTGTACTGTTTACAGATTTTCTTAATTTGAGGACTATGGAAGGATGTCCAGATTTTGTTTTGCTATACTGGGTTTTTATTCCATTATTTTCTCAGATTAATCCTTTTTTTCCTGTAACAATATATATGGCTTCTGATAATATACAAGGGTAAATCAAAAAGTAAAGGCAAAATTCTTCTGTTAAAGCAGTTAAATGTATCTGTGAGCAATTGATCACTTTTCCACATAGTCCCCATGTAAAATTAAGCATTTGTTGTATCATTCCACTAGCTTCTGCATTCCTGCAGAGAAGAAGTTTTTTGGCTGTTTCCCAAAGCCAGGTCAGCACCGTTTTCTTTCCTGGAGAGCAAAAGACAAAGCATTTATTTCACCATGCTTTGTCTTTTGCTCTCCAGGTTGCAGTGATGTACCCACCCATGTCTCGTTGCCAGTGATAATCAATGACTAGTCTCTCCAGAATACTCGAATCTTCTTCATACCATCTCTGGAACTGGGTCGTAACCTCAACAAGCTATTTCTTGTGTAGATCAGTAAACTGTTTGGAAACCCATCGAGCGCAGACTTTCCTGTATCCCAAATCATCATGCATCATGGCAAATGCAGATCCATAGCCAATATCCAAATTTGCAGTCAACTGAGACACCAGTCTTCTCTAATCAAGGCATCTGCCCTGTCAATGTGCTCTTGTGTGTGTGATGTTGATGGGCAACCAAAATGACCTTCATCGGTTACATCTGTTCTTCCCACTTTAATCCTTTTTACCCATTAATTTACCTTTTGTTGATTCATGGTGCTATGTCCATACTGAGTCAATATCCGATAGTGAATTTCCACAGGTTTCACTACCTTTGCCCAAATGAAGCGCACTACTGCACGTTGTTCTTCAATGGTGCAATCGAGCGTCCATTTTTCTGACCTCGTGGTTGCCACACAACTAAAAGTCAAGCGCTGCACTGTGGGTGGATGAACTATCCAACAGGCAACATACGAGTATGTATGTTGCATTTCGCTAGCTCTGTTCTGGTTAGCATGTAATTTAACAACTGCCTTTAATTTTTGATTTGCCTTCATATTAAGCTAAAAAAAAAAGGAGGAGTACTGAAAAGAGAGATATTCCATACACTGAGGGTCAAATGGAGTATTTCCTCAAAAATGTCTTTCAAGGTGAAACTCAACAGTTCTAGCTCCATCTTGCCTAAGAGAAGGAATAGACCTTAACCTATTTTTGTTCAAATTTTTAATTTTGCCCTACAGTTCTATAAAAGTTTGGAACACTGAACAAAAATGGATTAATGTTACCATGTCAAACTCCAAAGTGAATTTAATTTTAAAATAAAATCCATATAAAATTTACTATATGTTAATCTTCAAGTCCACCTTTTCCATAAAAAAAAATTTTTTAATGCCTAAAGTCTACATGGTACTTTTTTTTTTCTTTTTTAATGAAAATCATGCAATATCTTCTAAAGATAATCTATTCCACATAAAAAGA
Organism: Geotrypetes seraphini; assembly: GCF_902459505.1. Classification (NCBI taxonomy): domain Eukaryota; kingdom Metazoa; phylum Chordata; class Amphibia; order Gymnophiona; family Dermophiidae; genus Geotrypetes; species Geotrypetes seraphini. Next base: position 146,411,702 of record NC_047089.1, on the reverse strand, counting down.
GCCTACATAAGAAAAGGCTCATTGGCTAGTGGATATCAATTTGATACTAGATGGAATTTCCAAAAGCACTGCTTATGTACAAGTTCTCACTTGGAACATAATATTGCACACTAGCACTGAGATACAAAGAGGTTCTACCCTTTAGAAACTTCTACATCATTAGAATTTTTATAAAACCAAATTTTCTGTTTCCCCAGAACCCATTACATATAAAAGCATCTTGCTGGTTTTTAAAATTAAACTTTCTCACCAACCCTCTTTTCTCGATAAGCTCCTTATTCCCTTGCGTCCCTCACGAACCCTCAGATCAGCCGATCAGAACTTTCTCTTCATCCCTTCTATAAAGGAATTCTTCTATACTAGGAAAACAAACTTCTCAGTGGTAGCTCCAACCCTATGGAATGCTTTACCCTCCCATCTCCGTCATGAAAAATCTATTGACAATTTTTTTTTTTTAAATCTTTATTCATTTTTAATACTTTCATTAAGTGAATACAAGGAAAAGAATACATTTTACACTTTATACATCAACTAAAGTCTTTACAATATATAGTGAGATAAACATATTTCCTCCGTAAAAATTATTATATATAAAGTTATTGATAAAGTAAATTCATACGCTTCCAAATATGCAAATATTTAATTGTGCAAACCCCAACCCAATCCTTCCCACCCACCCAACCCATCCCCTCTGGATGTGCAATTGATATAACAACAAATTCAAATCTATTGACAAATTTAAGACTAATCTAAAAACGTTTTTATTTCAAGACGCATTCAATTGCTCTTGAATTTTTCTTCTTAATTCCACCAACCGCTTTCATGAAGCGATCCCATCCCCAATGTTTTTATCCCCTCTCTATCCATTTCCTTTCTACCCCCTCTTTTTTTTTTCTCTCTCCCCTTCTTATCTCTAATAATGTAACTTTACCCCATTCCTTCTCTTCAGTCATCACTCTCAAGTCTGTCCTGTCGATGTCCTCAATATTCACCTTCCTTTCTTTCAATAGTCATTACTTTTAAGTACTATTTTCAACTCTACTTTAGTATTTTATTGCAAACCGGCTAGATACTCGTTGATGGTTGGTATATTAAAAATCAATAAACTTGAAACTTGATAAAGTTTACCATTGTTATGCTGTATCTACAAAGTTTTTATTTCAAGCTATACTGATATTGCCCTAGTTAGCTGCCTTTATGAAGAGATTTGCCTAGGTAACCATCAGCAGCAATATTTTACACTCACTGAAGCCACTGTATCTGGTACCAAGGAAAACCAGCATACAGCAATCTGAGATGTGACTAATGCATGTATGACTAATGCCAATTCATCATTACCTAAATAGGGGTGGAGATAAATATTTATAAGGAAAACAAGCATACCTTTACTATCGATCCAGTTTCATTGTTTAAAGCACGAAAGGAGTCAAACTAAACTAAGATTTTCACTTCCTAACTAGGTTAAGAAAATTCCCATGCTTAGCCTCAGGATAAGGATGTTGTATAAATGGTGTTCTTAGCCAATCTTTTCTGTATTGCCATAATTCAGTTTACTAGCCAACCAGGCATTAGACACTGGTTTAAGTTAGCAACAATATTTTTTCTGCAAATTTTTTTAATTCATAAGTTTGAATGTCATCAGTACACATTTTACAATGAATGCCAACTGTTCTAAATATGTCAAGGAAAGGAGTGAATTCTGAGAATTCCTGGCTGAAGTTTCCAGAAAAATGAATACACTGACACTCCAACAAACTCACTGGAAACACCTCTTGAAAATTCTAACCATGGACCCTTCCTCCAATTCCAAAATTTTCTAATTTCCACAGTAAAAATATCAGAGTCTGGAGTACCAAATTCTGCAGATAAATTAATAAAATCACCACACTATCATAACTCTCATCTAAAACCTTTTATAGAGAAAAACATGCAAAGAAATACAGTCTCTGCATCTGGACAACCATAAATCCAGGTTGCTCAACCACCAGTGCATAGCATTCATCAAGAAAGCAAATTGAATGACACCATCACCTTCCTAGTCAATTTTACTACAAACGTTAAATGCAGCATGTCCCAAAATGGATCATACAATAGCACATTTTATGTAAAGGAATCAACCCTTATATAAAAGCATTTAGAACTGTAACCAGTGAAAGTATTAAAACATCTTCTCTTCCCTATGGAGATATGCAAGTAAAAGATCTAATAGGAAGCCACTAGTCTTCAAGGATTGAAGAAATTTAAGCAGACCTCTCTCACTGTCAAAAATCCAAAGAAGCTTTACAAACAAGTCTCAGCTCTTGTTAAGACAACAGAAGTAAGAAATCATCCAGCTTTGTTAATTGTCTTAATTTGTTATTATACCATTTAACATGGGAATTATAAATAATCATATGCAGAAATACAAGTTTATGGCTACAGTCTTTCTAATTTGCAATTTTGGCACAACTTTCAGGGAAAAAAAAAAAAAAAGTCAGCAGATCTGCTCATTGAGTATTTTTTGCTCTCTCAACTGAAATGGTGGTGGTGGGACTTCTCTACAACATCCCAGTAGGTCTCCACTATGTAATTCTGTCTCCCTCAGCTCCTCCAAGTCTGCTACTCTAGCCTCCAAGAGTTAGGAGTTCTTTGCAGCGTGCACACAAATATAACTTCTCGCCAACCGGGAGAAAATCATATATGTGACAGTGCAAAAGACTGGATAGCAACTAGAGAATGACACGGTGACAAAATTCACCACCGTCCCCGTCCCCGCGGATAACCGTGGGAAACGATCTTCATGTCATTCTTTAAGGAGAGAGGGAAGAATCAGAGTATAATTGGGCACAACCACTGACCCGCAAGCTTTGCTTTGAAGAATGCAGAAGGTGTAGAAGGACCGAGGTTGAAATAGACACTAGAAAATGACATGGGATTATTTCCCGCGGTTATCCGCGGGGACGGGAACGGTGATAAATTTTGTCACCGTGTCATTCTCTAATAGCAACCCTCTTGCTGCTGCATTACTGTCTGCATCTTGTCATTGAGCTGATTAATTAACCTTATTAAGCTACTAGGAATATATTAGACTAGTATAGAGAGCCTTAGGATTTTATTATACACTTAGGCCCAAATTCTGTAGCCAGCGCCTAAAGTTAGGCACCTATTTCAGAGGTGCCCAACTAGATAGGCGCCTATCTAAACTGAATAACAAGCTCAATTAAGCTTAACATAGGCGCCTATCAAGAAAGCGCAAATCTGTAACAAGGCGCCTCTAAAAATTTAGGCGGCCTTCAAAAAAAATTGGCGCTATACATATTAGGTGTGGGCGTGGCTACATGTTAGGCGCCTTGTTGCAGAATCATTGCTCTTAAGCATGCTCAGCTTGGCGCCTAACTTTTAGTTGTGCCTAGAGCTGGCCTATTTCTTGGGCGCCTCCAAAATAGGTTCTGCTCAGCGTGATTCATTAAAAAGCACCTAATATTACTTGGATCGTGCTGAACAGTGCCTAATTAGGCGCCTAACTTTTGGGCGCTTCTTATAGAATTTGCCCTTTAGTGTTTCTTTCTTGGATAGTCTTAGGGTTATAGTATATGCTTATTTACTGTTTGATTCTTTACAGGTAATGAAACATAAACAGTTTTCCTGTTATCATAATTAGAATAATTGGCACTAAATTAAGACTACAAGCAAAGAAATGAGCACAGTAATGAGTTCTATCTGATATCTTGTGGAAGTGCTTCAGAGCAGCTGCTACACAGTGGCTATCGTGGAAGTATTTAAAAGTCTTTTCATTTTGTATAGGTTTTGCAGTATTATCCATGACCAAGCTACAGAGTCATTCAAAATACTTTTCACAATTTGCTACAGTTTTTATTGCAATGTTCAGCAGAGTATGCATTCCTAATTCATCACCTGTTTCACTAAGGAAGAAACTCCTTGTTTTACTTAATACTCCTGAACATATGATTGGAATTGGAAGTCCAAATACAAAGGCGATTCCATTCTTTTTCAACTGGCAATTACCAACGAAAGGCAACAGGACAGAAGATCTACTTGGAGGCTCCCTCGAGGTTCCTCATTACCTGTACCTTTAAAACATTTATTTATGCACTCACAAAATGTTATGTTTATATGGCAAAAGGTACTGAGATTACAACAATATTCTAATTTTTTCCCCATCCTGAAACTTTTAGCAGCCCCTGCTCTTAATGTGGCATCTACCATTTTCACCGAAAATAATACCGGGTCTTATATTAATTTTTGTTCCAAAAGTTGCATTAGGACTTATTTTCAGGGAATGTCTTTTTTTTCTATGGATCAAAATAGTGTCCTTTAAAGGCAATTGAGTTCAACATTAGTTATAGCAGCCCCTCCTATTGTTCTTTCCTTAATTGTACTCTTTTCCTTTGACTATTGTAGTTCTTGCCTTTTTGCCTTTTGTTCCTGTTTGTCTTTGTTTTTAAAAGTCTTCGAAAGTTATTGTTACTGTTTGGTGATGTAATGTCAGCCTAAACTTGTATTTTAGCTAAAGTATGTTTTATGTTTTTATGAATTTGTACACCGCCTAGAAGGTTGATTGGGCAGTATAAGAATAAGAAATTTTAAATAAACTTGAAAATTGATAGTGGTATTATTCCCTTTAAATCTACCATTAAATCAAGTACATTGTGTTTGTACTAGGGGGCATACGATGAAGCTACTAAGTAGTAGATTTAAAACAAACTGGAGAAAATATTTCTTCATGTAACTTCTAATTAAACTCTGGCATTCATTGCCGGATAATGTACTTCTTTACCTTAATCCTATTGTTCCAGTAGGTCCTGTATGTTAACCTATTTTACTATTTTTATTATGTACAAACTGCTTAGAAGACTGATAGGCGGTATATCAAATTTTTATTAAACTTGAAATCAGTTAGCTTAGCAGGGTTTAAAAAAAAAATCCACTGCTTTTTCCTAAGATAGGCAGCAGTGGTTAAAACTACAGCCTCAGCACCCTGAGGTTGTGGGGTCAAACCCACGCTGCTCCTTGTGACCCTGGGCAAGTCACTTAATCCCCCCAATGCCCCAGGTACGTTAGATAGATTGTGAGCCCACCGGGCAGAAAGGGAAAAATGCTTGAGTACCTGAATAAGTTCATGTAAACCGTTCTGAGCTCCCCTGGGAGAATGGTATAGAAAATTGAATAAATAAAAAAATAAAATAAAATCTGTTTTACTACTTGGGATCTAGTTAGGTACTTGGGACCTGGGACTGGGCTTGATGGACCTTCAGTCTGTCCCAGTATGACAACTCTTATGTTCATAATACCTCATGGTACCAAATTTTTAAAAAAGGTTTGGTTCTGTTCTAATAACCAGTGGAAGTTCATTCTAGATTGAAATTGCTTGAAAAGAAAATATGGAATTGAGCTGGCATTTTAAAAATGTAAACAAAACAGCACATCCTGAAGAATAGGGAAAAAAATGAATACATGCGACCTGACACGGCCTATGTTTCGGCATGAAGCCTGTGTCAGGGGTCTTAGAATTCCAAAGTCCCTTCTTATTTCCAAAGATCTGAAAGGAGCAAAGTCTTACAAACCTAGCTCAAAGGTATTAATTTCTTTACAAATCAGATTTAAGGAAAATTTAAAATTAAAGAGTCAGCCAATGTTATCCATCCTCTCTGGATCTGAAGCAACCTTACCTACACTAGCCTGAAAACAGCCAATGAAGACATACACGTGTATCTTTTTGGTCAGCAAATATGCCAAAGGTTTTAGCTTTCTGCTGATATTTTAGCTTGCTAAACTTGCACTATTCCTTAAAATATTTTTCACACTCTTGTAGTAACAGTTTCTTTCTTCTGAATTTACAAACAGAAGGGTCTTCAATATAACAAGTCCAGACAACTAAGGTAATGAACTTACCACCAGATTTGATCCCACATGTGATGAATATCACATATCCTGGATTGGATTTTTAAAAGCTACCAGAGAATTTGCTCCATATTCCTCACCAAATTTTCTGGCTTTTGCATTACATGAATTGACCTAAGTTGTCTGTGCTTGTATGTTTCCCCAACATATAAAAGAGACATGATTTATAGGATCAACAATTAAACTGATCCAGCTCCAGGAGCTTTTCTCCACTGTCTGGTTATTGATGGGCATGCCTATTTTAATGTTTATATACACTTTGGCTATTTTCTTCAGCTTTTGTAGCTCATTTAGTCTGTGCTTCTTCTACTTGAGTGGGTATATATATTATACATCAAAACTCACTAAGGAGTGGACCATTCAGATAAGGAACAAATCAGACAACCTTGAACCCAACAACAAAGGTTATCTGACTGTCTCTTATCTAGCTGGTTCTTGGAACTTGTTGTATATTCTGCATGATGTACTTTGACCTTCTCCTACACGTTTGCTCTATTAAGGGGGTGCCACAAAAAAAATACAGGAAGAAAATGTTACATAAATAAAAGCTGGTCATCCCAGTAGCCCCCTAGCCTGGGGAGTTGATGCAGAAAATACTGGCTTAGATTGCTCAAGAAACCAACTGAATTCATGTTTCTTCTTTCTGCCCTCTTTTGGATCTCATTTATAAATATGAAATGGAACATACATTTAAAGAAGAAAAAAATGACATTTTTGTACATACTTCATTTCCAAAAATATCTTTCTTTCTCCATGTTCAAAGGTCAGATTTGTCATGTTATTGAACCTTTCCCAAACTCTATCTGGAGGCTATTTCTCATATCAAGTCACAAAAATAAAGCATTACTATCCCTCCCCCCACACACACACACTTTTACAAAACCACGGAAGCGGTTTTTAGCGCAGGTCAGCGCACTGAATGCTTTGCGCTGCTCCCGAAGCTCATAGGAACTCAGTGTCGGGAGCAGCACAGAGCATTCAGCACGCCAACCTGGGCTTAAAACTGCTTCCACGGTTTTGTAAAAGGGGGATTATATTTAGGGAAAAAAGAAAAAGAAAAACGACCACAACACTAACTAAAATTTTCATGCCTCTAAATACAAAAATATATAGGATGATGTTTGCACTTAAAGTCCATAATGCAAAGAAGTTCTACTATTTTAGTATGTATTTTTCTTCCATGGTGGACAAGATAGGGTTGGGGACTTCCAAAAATGGAAGCTATAGCTGAACACCCTCTGCCTGACTCTCCATTCTCCTGTGCCTTTTATGATGAAGATTAGCAGTATCACATCACTGAAGTCTATTCGGCCATCTTCTTAGACAAATTAAGCCAAGAGCAACTGAGCAAGAGATACTCAAAAGATTTACAGTACCACCTTTATTTAAGGGCTTCTAGAGAGGTCTGCGATGCTTTTGGTCATTTACCAATTAAAACACAAATTCTTGTTTGTGCATAACTAACTTATAGGGCTCCTTTTACAAAGGTGCGTTAGGGCCTTAACTCGCAGAATGGCGCACGCTAGCCGCTACCGCATCCTCTTGAGCAGGCGGTAGTTTTTTGGGTAGCATGCGCTAATTCAGTGCATGCGCTAAAAATGCTAGCGCACCTTTGTAAAAGGAGCCCATAAATTAAGGATCCACACCCTAAAGTGCTGGGAATCCTTGGTGTGTTCAAGGTAAGTGATCATTGCTTTAGGGATCAAGGACACACTCTCATGGGTCTCCTCCAGTTTAGTATGAGAAAACGTCTGCATTTGTACTACAGAACTAAGCAAATCTTTTCATTACTCCCATAATTCATTATCCATGTGCGAGTTAGTTCTCTCGTTTTCTGGGGTGGAGACCTGGGAGCTTTATTTTGGTATCTTATGAGTTTTATTTATAATACATATGGAGTCACTGCAAGTCTTCTATTCCTTTCCACCCCCCACCCCAACCCCACACACACACACTTGTTGACACTTACCATAATTATTTCCTAAAAACTCAAAACAAGATTATAAATGTTGTACTCTACGGACTGCAATTGCCAAAGGCATTCCAGCCCTTACTTATTATGGGTGAAATGCACTCACCATTCATCTGTCCTGCCGCACTTCATCCAACTAATTTGTTTGGTTGGATGAAGTATGGGTATGGGTGGCAGGGGTACATGACAAGTGCATGTCTTCCTTGGTGAATGCACGCCTCACCATGCAGCTCTTTCCTCAATTCCACTCTCTAATCCTAAAACACTCCTTACTCCCTCTCCATCTTCTTCATCACCATCTCTTCCTAACCCACTCATGTTTCCCCCCCCCCCCACCACCACCACCACCCTCCTTCTTCATCTCCTAGCATTGCTAGAAGGAAAAATCATGTTCTTACCTGTTAATTTTCTTTCCTTTAGACCAGGGGTGCCCACACTTTTGGACTTGCGAACTACTTTTAAAATGACCAAGGCAAAATGATCTACCAACAATAAAATTAAAAAAAAAAAAAAAAAAGCACATTGTACGCTGAGAAAATGTTAATTATCATTCCTATTCCGGGTTTTTTTCAAAGAGGTCAAGGCAGATGACTCTATGCACTGTCATCTCAGTAACAACCATACAAAAATGGACAAATATACCCCCCTTCCCTTTTTACTAAACCACAATAGCAGTTTTTATCGCAGGGAGCTGCGCTAAAATCCGCTATTGTGGTTTATTAAAAAGGGGGCCATAGTGCAAAATATAGATAGCAGATATAAATTCAGACACATTTTGATCACTAAATTTAAAATAATATCATTTTTCCTACCTTGTTGTCTGGTGATTTCATGAGTCTCTGGTTGCACTTTCTTCTTCTGACTGTGCATCCAATATTTCTTCCCTTCTTTCAGCCTGTATGCTTCCTCTCCTCCAGACCTCATTCCCTCCCTAAACTTTTTCTTGCTCTCTCCCTGCCCTTTCTTTCTCTCTTTCTTCATGCCTCCGTTCCTTCCTACTCAACCCCATGGCCTGGCATCTCTCTCCTTTCCTTCTATCTCTTCCTCCCCTGCCATGCTTGTGGCATCTCCTCTCCTTCCTTTCTCTCTGGTCTGGCATCTGTCTTCTTAATTTCCCGTCCCTCCCCCCATGCCCTGGCATCTTTTTCCTCTCCTTCTCTTCTATCTCTCCCTCCCCCCTCCATTTTCTGGCACTTTCTCTCCTTCCTTGCCCCTGGTCTGGCATCTGTCTCCTTCCCTTCTCTCTCCTTCCATGGTCTGGTTTCTCTTTTCCTTCCCTTCTCTTGGAAGCCCGTGGCATTTACTGTGCGTCTGCTGCCACCTCCATGTTTGGTAGACAGGCTGGAGGTAAAGGGTGGCATCACCCCACAGTTATAATGTCCGGTTTGGGACTCTCAGACTTGCCGGCTAGTGGCCAAGCAATATAGATGCATTATAATATTTTTTGTTTTATTTTTAATCCCTACTTGCCCTGCCTTCTGGAGAAGCCCCAGTGAAGGAACGGACGCAGCCACTTGCCTTCTCTGGCTCTGGGGATGCTGGAGTGGGAGAAGGTGACAGAAAAAATATGAACAGTGCTCACCCATCTATGTTCGGCGGTGCTCTCCTCGGGGGCGGATACAAATGGAAACATTCCACGGGGGAGGGAAGGCGACGCTCAGAACATGGCTGCCGCGTCCTGCCCCTTCGGCAGTCCAAATACTTGCCGCTGTGGCCGTGCGGGATGTGTCTGCGGCTGCAGCCAGCTACCAGAGTGTCGAGCCCCAAGGCCGGAGTTTGTACGCATTGTTAAAGGAACTGAACCCAGGCAGGGGGTGCGGGCTCTAACACTGCGTGCGCCGGCTTCCCTTCTGAAACAGGAATGACATAACTTCCTGTTTCGAAGAAGGGAAGCCAGCGCACACAGTGTTAAAGCCCCGCAGCCTGAGTTCAATTTGCTTGTGGGCAAGAGGGCAGTGAGTGAGTGGAAGGGAGGGAAGCTGTCTTTTCACCAGGCAATCGGGGAGAGGAAGGCTGATCGGCCGGTAGATTTTGAAGGCAACGCGAGTCTTATCACGGCGCCTAGGATGGGCTCTGTGATCGACTCACATTGCCTTCCTGAGCTACCGGTCGATCGCGATCAATGTATTGGGCACCCCTGCTTTAGACTCAGCAGATGAATCCAGAGACTACTAAGATAGCACACATCTACCAGCAGGTGAAGATATAGAGACTGATTAATAGCTGTCCCTCTTAGATGTAACTGCTCTTGTTCCTCAGTATTGCTTCTTGCCCAAGCATCGGAAACCAGCAATAGCACCAGTATGAATAAAAACTTCTTTCCCATAATAAGTACAAATTTGAACTATACAGATTAGAACTACCAACCATAACACCAAAACGTAAACCAATCTCATCTGCTGTGTCTAAAGGTAAGAAAATTAACAGGTAAGAACATAATTTTTCCTTCCTTAGCAACAGCAGCAGATGAATCCAGACTAGTGGGATGTTGCAAAGCAATCCTCAATCTGGGTGGAAGCAAACGCCACCTCCGCAATGACCGAAGCACCAAAAACAGCCTCCGCCCGCGCTGCCACAGCCAACTGGTAATGCTTAGAAAAAGTATTTTTGGAAGACCGAGTAGCTGCCCGATAAATCTACTCCAAGGCAAGCACCCTGGACTCAGCCCATGAGATCGCCACCACTCAGGTCAAATGAGCACAGAGATCCTCTGGCAATTGCTTTCCTGCCAGCAAATAAGAGGATGAAATCGCCTCTCTGACCCAACAAGCGATCGAAGCTCTGAACACCGCCAAACCCTTGTTGCAACCCACAAACACAACCCAAGGCTTCAATACATAGGATTTCACTCTGCTGGGTTACTGATTACAAGGCCAAACAGCCTATTTAGAGCGCTGCCAGCCCGACACTGCTTCGGATGAAGATAGGGCTCGCTTGCGGTCAACGGGGAGGGAAGGATAGAGGGTCAGAAGGGGTTCGGCTGCGCGGCGAGTGGTGCTCAAGGGTTCTGCTGCACAAGGGATGGGAGTGAGGGAAGGATAGAAACTGGGCAAGGCTACATGAGGGAGGGATAGAAGCTGGGCAAACTTTTGCTGCCCAGGGGGATGGGAGGGAGGGGAGGAAAGATGCTGCACATGTGGGGGAGAGAAAGGAAAGAGGGAGAATTGGGGTGAAGAAGAGGAAGGGAGAGGTGATCATGGGCATACCCCAAAAATAAGACCTAGTGCCTTTTTTTAGGCCCCAAATGAATATAAGACACTGTCTTATTTTCAGGGAAACACGGTATTAGTACTACTACTATTAATTATTTCTAGAAGGCTACCAGATGTACGCAGCGCTATATAGAGTCACAAAGGAGAAAGTCCCTGCACGAAAGAGCTTACAATCTAAACAGACAAGACAGATAAAACTGGATGCCAGGGTGGGGATGAATAATCTGTTAGAGGGGATGAATAATCTGCTGGCTACGGTGGTGAGCAGTGAGTACAGGGAAGTAGGGTTATGGACTAAAGGCTAAATCAATAAGTTGGGTAAGGGAAGGGGCTTTTGGTACCACCACTCAAATTTCTGTGCTACATTTCTATAAGTATTAAGGGGCGGGCGGGGGTGGATGGGGAGAAGCCATTTATAAAACTACAGCAGCAATAGTTAACAGGTCCCTGAAGTTTATCCTTTGCTAAAAGAGGGTTTCAAGGGAAAAGGAGGGAAGCAAGCTTATCTTCAGCGGTTTAGTTTACTAATCATTGCTGGGAACACCACTGCAAGAAGAAAATGAATGCTGTTCCACTTCATGTTGAGGGTGGCTGGCAAACATAGACTTGTGGAGATGATTCAGAAGGAAGTACGTAGGCGCTTATGCTTCCTACCCTCAGGACACAAACAGGTTAAGGCAATACAGCCTTTAATAGAACACATTACAAATCAGCCATGCAAGACCTTGTAACTTCCTCGCCCTTCAGATCATCTTGTCAATTCACAAGTATTCAAAATGGAGATGGGAACATTTCCACACTTAAATTGTTTAAGCTACAGCAAATACATTATTCTGATGATAAAGAGATGTGGGAGACGGTAACAAGCGGTATGCCCCAGGGCTCGGTTCTTGGGCCCATCTTAATCAATATCTGGAGGAGGGAACAACAAGTAATATAATTAAGTTTGCAGACGACACTAAACTTATGTCGGACAGTTGGGTCACAAAAGGACAGCGAAGAACTCCAGAGAGATTTGAACCAGCTAGGGAAATGGGCGGAAAAATGGCAGATGAAGTTTAATATAGACAAATGCAAAGTGATGCACCTGGGCAGGAAAAACAAGGAACATGAATATAAAATGCTAGGTGTAACATTGGGAAAGAGCGAACAAGAAAGGGACCTGGGGGTACTGATAGACCGGACCCTGAAGCCGTCGGCTCAATGCGCAGTGGCGGCAAAGAAGGCAAACAGGATGTTGGGAATGATAAAGAAAGGAATTACGAGCAGATCGGCGGACGTCATAATGCCACTTTACAGAGCAATGGTCAGACCACACTTGGAATACTGTGTCCAACACTGGTCTCCCTACCTAAAGGAGGATACAACCCTGCTGGAGAGGGTGCAGAAGCGAGCCACAAAGCTAGTAAAAGGTATGGAGAATTTAAGGAACACCTCGGGAAACTGGGCTTGAGAAGAGAAGACTGCGAGGGGATATGATAGAGACTTTTAAAATACTAAAAGGATTCGATAAAATAGAGCAAGAAACACTGTTATTCACATTATCAAATGTGACTCGGACAAGAGAATATGGGCTGAAGCTGAGGGGCAACAGGCCCAGGACAAATGTCAGGAAGTTCTGTTTCACACAGCGAGTGGTGGATGCTTGGAATGCTCTCCCGGAGGAGGTTTTGACAGAGACCACCATTCTGGGATTCAAGGGCAGGTTGGATGCTCACCTTCTTGCAAATCACATTGAGGGATACGGATAAACAAGATCTTCCTCAGGGAACACCTGGCTTGGCCTCCGCCTGTGCGGGTAGACGGACTAGATGGGCCCAAGATCTGATCCGGTGAGGGCATTTCTTATGTTCTTATGGGAATGCAAACCATAGGTAATTCTAGATAGATAGATTTTTGTATTTCATAGGCTTTCCTAGAACCAGATCTTTTCCCTCTGAACCCCAGATAAGTAGTTTTGAAGAATACAAAAGATGGTAGAGAGTTAAAAGCATGAGTGTCGAGATAAGTTTTGAAAATCTAAACGTGTCACATTTTTGCTTTCGTTTATAGAATACAGAGGTGATAGTAAAACTGAACTCCACTCTTTTTGACTGAGAGCACTATCCCCACGAAAGAAAAAGCCTCAGGTTTTATTTTAGGCAGAGCCTGAATGCTCAAACCTCCTCCACCCACATCATAGGCAAAAAACTTTCGTAGGGGATGTGCAGTGCCACGAACAGTATCGGTGCAGGACTAAAACAACTAACCTATATATCGTAAGGAACTAAGGGCTCCTTTTATCAAGGCGCGCTACGGGGGTTAGCGCATCGGTCATTTCATCACGCACTAACCCCCACAGCAGCCTAAAATCCTAATGTCTCGTCAATGGAGGTGTTAGGCACTAGCATGGCAGGTGGTTTAACGCATGGTATTCCGCGCATTAAACTGCTACCGCGCCTTTGTATAAGGACCTCTAAGTGTTAGTAAAATAAAGCCGACGTTTTTTGAGTTGCTTGCTTTCAATCACCCATGTCCTGAAAGCAAGCAACTCAAACGTATTGGAAAGTGGAAATTCACAAGCTCTGAAGAAACGGTCTTTACCGTGAAACGTTGGCTTTATTTTACTAACACTTAGTTCCTTACGATATATAGGTTAGTCAAAAAGAGTGGAGTTCAGTTTTACTATCATTATTTATTACCCACTTTCACTTGATTTAATTGAATAGAATATAGAGGTAAATGACCTGCAAAGGGTTCACTCATTCAAGTTAAAATGTAAAGACAAATCTGATAGGCCAGATAATTGTGACAAAGGCTTTCAGAACATGATACATAATGACAAAAAAAACTTAAAAATAGATTTGCAATCCCTTGAGTGGGCATGGTCCTGTCCCATTGTTGTGGCCCAGTAATAATTTTCCTAGCAATATTTTATACTATTTTGAATTAAACAATCTGTTACTTAGGTTTGTCCATGTAGATTACTGCTGCGGGGGTTAGCGCGTGATGAAATGACCGACGTGCTAACCCCCGTGGCGCGCCTTGATAAAAGGAGCCCTTAGTTCCTTACAATATATAGGTTAGTTGTTTTAGTCCTGCACCGATACTGTTCGTGGCACTGCACATCCCTATGAAAGTTTTTTGCCTATGATGTGGGTGGAGGAGGTTTGAGCATTCAGGCTCTGCCTAAAATAAAACCTGAGGCTTTTTCTTTCGTGGGGATAGTGCTCTCAGTCAAAAAGAGTGGAGTTCAGTTTTACTATCACCTCTGTATTCTATAAAAGAAAGCAAAAATGTGACACGTTTAGATTTTCAAAACTTATCTCGACACTCATGCTTTCAACTCTCTACCATCTTTTGTATTCTTCAAAACTACTTAACTGGGGTTCAGGGGGAAAAGATCTAAAGATCTGGTTCTAGGAAAGCCTATGAAATACAAAAATGGAGGTTTCTAATTCTGCTGGAATATTATATATTTTTATTGAGGCAATAAGGTTCAGTCCAGAAAGGCTATATATGGTCAGCTTAGTATAAGGGATGTATGTTGGGTTTTTTTTTTGGGGGGGGGTTGTATTGCATTGGAATTATTGCTTTGTTTTATGGACTGTATATAAACTGTAGTATTTGAACTATCTATGCCTGTTTTCTTTATGGCAGTGATGCCTGCATTAATTCTAAGCATGGTCCCCTGACTTCCCCCATACACATTCTTTACCTTCTTGGCCACAAGACTTACTGCTGGCACTAAATTCATTAACAATTTTGTTTACATGGGTTCCAATAACACTTTTTAGGTTGTTGAAACCTTATTGTCCATCTAAGTTACTTAAGTCAAAAGTACCTTTTAGAAACTCCAAAATTACACAAGGCAAAATTAAATTGCACAAACAGCTTTTTTTGTATTGGTCCAGTATTATGGAATTCACATCCAGTGTCGTTGAAACTGGAAACTTATTTGTCCAAGTTCAAGAAGGCTTTGAAAGCATATTTATTCCAGCAGGCATTTGGAACACAGTTATGAATTTTATGAGAAAGAATCAGGCATGATTTTTTAAAAATTAAAAAACAGTTTCATTTGTTTGGGGGATTGACTGTGGGGAGGCTTTTGGTATGGTCCTTCCTTTTTATGATAAAGTTCTTTTCAAACTTTTAAATTTTTTTTTTTGTAAACCACTTTATTTGCTTTTAGTGAGCCAAATAAACGAAACTTGTAACAATTGTTCCGTTTTCTACTTGTTCCATATAGCTCTCTAAGTTTGAAAAATGTAATTCCCAAACTCCCACACTTCTCACAAGAGTGAAACAATGAAGGAATCAGGGGACCATGAATTCATACTCACTGGTCGTGTGGTACTGCAACAATCACCGGTAGATATTCTCTTCAGACTTGGGGATCCCAGGCAGCCATAGCAACAGACAAGATGCCCCAAGAGGGGGCCCAGGCCTTCAAGGTGTCACCCCCTTTCTCTATGGCTGTAGTTGAGCTGGTGATTGGATAGGAACTTAAAGGATGGTCCAGGAACAGCAGAGCTGTATCTGTTTGATAGGGTGGTGGGTAGGAAGGCACTGTGGGGGAAGAAGGGTCAGGAGATATGGCAGGAGGAAGATTGGGCAAAGCCTGGTAAACTAACTGTCAGTTAACTGAGACTGCTTGAATAAGATGAAAAAATTGATATCCGGTTGTGTTATCACTCCATTTTCTACAGTGGTATGTTCCTCTTTTTGTTGTATTTGCAATGAAATATAGCATTAGGTCATGTGTACCCAGGAAGCAGTGCTATGCAAACTTCTGTTTTACAGTATTATTTTTATGTTGCCTCAATCTACGAACCTTCTCAGGAGTAGCCCCCAAACTCTGAAATTTACTCCCAGCGGGGCTGTGTCTAACTCCAAACTACCTCTACTTCAGGAAGCAGGTGAAAGAAAAAGACTGGCTCTGCACCCAAGACTTTAATACATAGGGTGACTATACACTCATTCTGCATCAGGATAGCTTGCGACACATACTTGTTTAACTGTATAAACAATTTGCCAAGAGTTTAGCCTCCCCTCTGTTTATCCCAAAGCACTCTGTACCACCCATCTAATATCAGCTTTTGACCCTCCAGCTATAGGATAAACTGTATTATAGAAAAGAATTAGTGTCATATTTGTTATTTGAATATTCTAATTTGTGCTTATTAGATGTTTCATACGTACTAAGGTCTCCCTTTAAATATGTATTATATCTCTCTCATTTGAATTTCAGTCCTGTTAAGTATATTTTTGAAACTGTAGTCCTTTTATTAAGTTTCAGTTTGCTGGTTTTGAGTTTACCTCATTCATTATATTTATGTTTCTATTTGTTCTTTTTATTACTGTTATGCTGTTAACAAAATTGTAAGTTTTATGTTGAATTATGCCTGCTATACACTGCCTTGGGTGAATCTCTTCATAAAGGCAATTAATAAATCTCAATAAATACTGTAAAGAAATAGAATAGCTATTCCAAAGGCCTGTAAGCCTTTGCAGAAAATATCGAAAGGATTAAATTGGAATTGGAATTGGAATAGGAATAAGGGCCAGCTTGAAGAAGGGAAGGGGAACTTAGACTGCTAGGGGGTTTGGATGGGGAACAGCTGGAGAGTTTTTTTGTTATACAAGTCACTTTAAATATGTGTAAGCAGCCAGGCTGACATCAGAGGTGGAAGCTACCAGGCCATCTGTGTCTTTAAAGGCGGAAAATTTAGAGAATGACATGGGGACAGAATTTGTCTTCATCCCTGCAGTTAACCGCCAGAAACCATCCCTGTGTAATTATTTAAGGAGAGAGGGAAGAATCAGAGTATGAATGGGTACAGCCACTGACTCTCAAGCCTTGAATTGAAGAATGCTGGTATAAAAGGACCGAGGTTGAGCTAGACACTAAAGAATGGCATGGGATGGTTTCCCACAAGGATGGGGACAAATTCTGTCCCCATGTCATTTTCTAGCCAGAATCTCCCTATGTTCATAATGCTGCCTTGCTGTTAACTTAGCCCAGTGACTATTCTGATTCTCACTCTGAAGGGCTGTTTGGGCTTTTTTTTTTTTGCACCAAAGTAGGTTCCCATTGGAAAAATACTGTAGTAAGGATCACTGGTTCATGTGGTTATTTGATTGATCTGCACTGAATTTATATCCTTCCTTCAGAGGAAATTAATCCAATGGTAAATTAAAACACTGGTTAACAAGTTGCAGCTTTGCTACAGAGCCCTGTTGGGCTTTCTTCAGTGTGTGTGTGTGGGGGGGAGGAATGAGAAGAAACAGCAAGAACAGTAAAATCAATAGAGATTTACCAGTGGTGGCAAAGCCTATGGAACAGAGGAAAAGCAAAAATAAAGTGTGGCCACCAGCAACCAAAAAGGATTTAAAGATACGAGAAGGGGCTGGACCACCACACAGCCTTGCCTGGGATTCCTCCAAGGAGTGATGAGAACAGGAAAATGTGATTTTACTCTTTGCAATCAGTAGGTTGTTGGTTTTGAGTGTGTGGTTTTCTTTTTCTTATATAATCTCAACACCTACAAAACAGGAGTTACGCTGGCTTTTATCCAGCTGTTCACATGTTTCCAAATCAATGAGACAAAGGCTAGTGTCATAACCCCAACCCACTGCACTAAAGCTGAGACAGTGACTATCAAGACAGTCTTTCACTTATCTTGCATACTTAGGAAAAAAAAGTTATATACAACACACAATGGAAAAAAAATGCGAGTCACTACAGAAATGGTGGTTACGTAACCAAATTTATTCCATTCTCCTGAGAAGTCTTTCACTTGCTGCAATTTTTTTCTCCTTTGCCCCACCAACAGATTTATCTTCCCCAGTTCAAACCCTATCAGCAAACACACAAAAATTTAGAATAGGGGTGGGCAAACTTTTTGACTCATGGGCCACAATGGGTTCTTAAATTTGACAGAGGGACCGGACCAAGAGCAGATGGATGGAGTGTTTGTGTGAACTAATATAAATTAAATGTAAATATCATAACACAAAAGATTTTGGCCTTTAAAAAGGTAGCAAAGCATGAAAATGTAAGGCTTATTGTACAAAACAAATGTACATGATCATCTCTCCCTTCCTCTCCTTTACCCCAATTCTTCCTCTTTCCTTTCTCTCCCGCACATGTGCAGCATCTTTCCTCCCCTCTCACCCATCCCCTTGTGCCTTCCCTCATGCAGCATCTTTCTATCCCTCCCTCCCATCCCTCGTGCAGCAGAACCCTTGCCCAGCTTCCATCCTTCCCTCCCATCCTTTGTGCAGAAACCTTGAGCACCCTCCCCCACCGCACAGTCGAACCTCCACTGACCCTCCATCCTTTCCTCCCATCCGTACCCTGCCGACCGCGAGCTCTACATACCTCCCTCCAGAGTAGCATCGGGCCAGCAGCACTCTAATCAGGCTGCTTCGTGGCCTTCTCTCATTGGGGCCTTCCATGTGCCGCGTTACTGAAGACATCATCAGTGATATGGCAGAGGGAATTCCCCGACTAGAGAACGCCACAAAACAGCCTGTTTAGAGTGCTACTGGCCCGATGCTGCTCTGGAGGGAGGTATGTAGGGCTCGCAGTCGGTGAGCCAGATTAAAAAAACTAAACGGGCTGCATATGGCCTGCGGGCTGTAGTTTGCCCATGTCTGCTTTAGACCCATGTCTATACATAAATATAACCTGGAAGAACTTCAGTGTGTCCCCCTATTCCTTGGTGTGCAGTCAATGAGTTTGTGACTAACTCAGTGTCTCTCAAACGTTTTTAGCTCTGGCACACTAAATGTAACAAACATTTTTGGGGCACATTATAACTGAAATTATAAAATTGCAAAACTAACAAAAAATTAACCCCCCTCCTTTACAAAGCCACACTGTTTTGAGCATCGGCCGCCATGATAACAGCTATGACACTCATAGAGTTCGTATGAGCATCTGAGCAGTTACCGCCGCGGCCAGCGCTAAAAATGCTAGTGCAGCTTTGTAAAGGAGGGGGCAAGTTTGAGATTTATTTAGGGTATCTATTTATTTATTTAGGGTATTTATTTAGTAATCCCCAGGATCCACTTCAAATGTGCGTGTCTGGCCTACAAGATCCTACATGGCATCCTTCCTGCCGTTATCCTCTATCCTGGAACTCCCCAACCCCTACTTCCTCCAGATCCTCCCAAATTTTTAAACTATCCTTCCCTTCCATAAAAGGTATTTCCCATGCAGGCAAACTTGGGTCATCCCTCCCCTTTAGAATCACTGAGATCTGGAATAACCTCACCTCCCCACTCCGAACCTCAAGCTCCCTCCAACTCTTCCGCAAACACCTAAAAACCTGGCTATTCTCAAAACTGTAACACTTCCCCCCTCTTAGGCCTCTCACCTTCCCCTTTACACCTAACTCTTTAATCTCTCCACTGTAGTTCCTCTCTCATCCTTCTTCCTGTAAACCGTGCCGAGCTCCGCATTCGTGGAGATGGTGCGGTATATAAACCCAAGGTTTAGTTTAGTTTAGTATTTAAAATTTATTTAAGCTACATATGGACGATTGTAATAATTGTGAAACTGAAGAAGATAGAATAGAATGGCTAATCAATGAAATGGATGTTCTTGTTTTTGAGTGCAAATAGAGAATAGACAGACTGGGACAAGGCATTGGAATCAGCTGCGCCATCAGGTTCTGCCATCAGTGTCCTCGATCAAGGAGTTGGAGGCCTCGAAGAACTGGAAGGCCTGGATGAGGAAGGCTTCCCCCTGGAAGAGGACCTGCGCCTCGATGAATGCCTCGATGAGGGCCTCGACCGGCGACGAGAGTGCTGCCTGGAAGCAGGTCTCGTGCGAGGTCGAGGAGACTTCGTCCTGTGCCTCGAAATGGGCAATGCCTTTGGTGAGCGTATAGGGCTGGAAGCTGTAGATCAAAACCCCATAGACTCAGTGGTTTGAATCGAGGAATCTTGAAGCACTCCCAAAGGACTCGGCTCTTTGCAAGGAATGTGAGGATTCCAGTCAAGAAACTCACAAAGACTTGACTCCTTGCATAGAGTGTGAAGATTCCAGACCAGACACTCACAAAGACTCGACTCCTTGCACAGAGTGTGTAGATTCAGCTCGAGGCACAAGCAAGGACTCGACCTCTTCTGAGACTGCTGAATGCCCAGGATGGACTGCAGGCAACAGAGTCGAGGCAGGACTGTATTTGCTCAGTAACTGAACAAATTCCAGCTCTAAAATGGCCTGGATGGTAGCCTGCAATTGTGGATCCGAGTCTGAAACTGGACCACTTGCTGAGGCTAAAGGTTCCGAGGTGGCAGAGGAAGCATGCTTCAACTTGGAGGAATGATACTTGGATAGCTTGAGGACCACCACTGGAACCGTCTCCTGAGGTATCTGACCTGAGGGAAGCTCAGGAGAAGACTTGGCAAATTTATTCGAGGTTCAGGACATTCCAAACGAGGAAGGTCTGATGAGATTCGAGGTCGTGGAGACAGGAGGACATTCCGCATCAGGCTTGACCGAGTCGGAGGTCAAGGGTGTAGCAGGGGTTTCCATACTGAAAATCTT
This sequence comes from Geotrypetes seraphini, assembly GCF_902459505.1. NCBI lineage: Eukaryota > Metazoa > Chordata > Amphibia > Gymnophiona > Dermophiidae > Geotrypetes > Geotrypetes seraphini. Next base: position 146,391,076 of record NC_047089.1, on the reverse strand, counting down.
CTCCAATTGAACTCGATGACGTTTGAGGGCTCGAGGTTGAAGGGTAGCACAGCGAGCACATGACTCAAGGCAATGGTCATCCCCCAGGCACTGAAGACACCAGCGGTGTGTGTCAGTGAGGGAGATCGCACGCTGGCACTGGCTACACTTCTTGGAAGCCCGTGGCCAGCAGGGACATAGAAGTAAAGATAGCCACCGCAAAGTCAAAGTCCAAAGGCTTGAGGGCGTGCGGCAGGCCCCGCCAGTCAGTCGCCGAAAATGAAAACTTTTTTTTTATTTTTTAAATAATCAAAAGAAAAAACACAGCGACATAGTAATAAGAAAAGAAAACACGAGCTACGGTGAGAGAAGGCACGAAGCGAACTAAGTTCAGCACAGAGCGTCAAAGACAGACTTCTCGGCTCCGAGGAAAACTGAGAACTGAGGAGACGTGCCCTGTGCTGTGCGGTATGGCAGACTCGAATCTTCTGAAGTTTTCAACAAGCAAGTCTGCTTGCGAGGCTGTCCGCATCAGGGCTCCGTTGATGATGTCACTCACATTTGAGAATAGGCTGCCTGCTTGTCCTGGGATAATTGATATTCCCATGTGAATTTAAATAAGTGGCCCACCCACGACAATTCAGCAATGGCCATCTTTCTACTCCCTCTCCCACACCAGGATCTGGCATTTGCCCCCTCTCATTGACCCACAACCCCTCCTCTCTCTTAAACCTCATATTTCCTGAACCTCATCTCCTTTGCAGGCAAGAGATGCGATGCATAGTCGCTTCTAGCATTTACCCCACCAGATATCTCTTATAAACACCACGCCCTTGATGCCCTGTCTTCTCTCTAGTGGAATGCAGCAGAGGGAAGCTTGTGGGGTCAGTGCAAATAGTGGATGCACATCATCGCCACAACCGCCCAGGAACTGAAGTACACTGGGGGTGGGCAGAGACGCAATATGCAGGATAAATTATGTAGCAGGGAGTAGATACCACTCTATAAACATAGCCGTAAAAATTTCCTCCTAGTCATACACATGGACTAAAAATAATTCTGAAGGTATGCACCCCATGTTTTCACCATCACACGCCTATCCCTCCTGGTGTGGCTCTTATAAAATGAAATGCACATCTGAATCATGTTTTTATTTTTTGCAAATTCTACTGTGAAACCTAGTGACTGAACTATATAGCTCTCTCAAAAATGGTTGCTGTGTACACTACATCTAGTGACTAACGGCCTCTTTTACAAAAGCTGCACTAGCGGCTGCGCTGCGCTAATGGCCCCGAAGCCTATAGAGATTTAAAGGGCTTCGGGGCTGTTGCTGCGCGGCTTTGTAAAAGAGGCCGTAAATCATTCACATAGCTATTGTTTGCACCAGTTATTGGTAAAAAAGTAAACCAGTTCAAAACTCTATTGCTGTTCCTTGTGATCTTAAGCAAGTCACTTAAGCTTCCATTGCCTCTGACACAAAAACTTAGGGCTTAGTGCGCAAGAAAAGGCTTACTGTAAAACGCATTGAAGATGACAGTTTACAACACAAAATATGACAAGAGATAAACTTATCAGTTGGAATGATTTAGTGACTGGGTTCTGTTACAGTATGTGCTCTGGAGTGAGAAATGATATGAAATTAGCTGGGAGGTTTTGGTTTCCGTTAATTCTTTACATAGATTTTGGTAACAAAATTGAAAAATTAAAAAAAAAAAAAAAAAGTAGTAGATTTTAAAAAATGTATTTGCAGCTCAAGGGCTGGTAAGAACATAAGAATTTGCCACTGCTGGGTCAGACCAGTGGTCCATCGTGCCCAGCAATCCGTTCCCGCGGTGGCCCCCAGGTCAAAGACCAGTGCCCCGAGACCAGCCCTACCTGCTTACGTTCTGGTTCAACAGGATCCAACGGGGGCCAACTTTGTCTTAAATCCCTAGTGAACATGTTAAGAAAATAAGGCAAAGAAAAAAAAAAAAAAAGCTGCCTTTTATCTTTCATTTTGAAAACAATACAAGCAAAACCTTGGCTTCCACACTCAAAACACAACAGGCAATAATTACTTTTTTGGTCAGTAAACCAGGTCCCTTCTTTGAACTCCTCCAACAAAGACCGTTACCAAATCCAGAGCCTGAAAGACACTGAGCCAATGGCTACAATTATCAGGTGATAGTTCCAGACTTTCAACCCTGTTAAACTCCAACACGTGTTGGCCCTGCAGGAGGGGGCTAGGGCAGCAACAAACAAAATGCCAATGTATGTTCAATGTGGCAGAGTCAACAGGAACCATGACCAGGCCAGAGATGCCATGAAAGGGATGGTCTGCTCGTCTCTCCCTAGTCTATACTGTGTAGAGACAGAATTAGCAGAGGAAGGAAGATGTAAAAAGAATTGGTCAATTTTTATGAATTTTCCGCCTTGTGAGGACTTAGCAAACTTGCTAAGATAGTAGTGTTACAATTGTAGGTAACGCTTAGGCAACAGATAGGGGGGGTCCCCACGTCGGCTTCACTTTTAATAGAAACTAAATGGTCAGAACTCCTTACAGACATCTGCCAATGTAAACGCTAGTGAATCCCTTGTCTGTGTTCTTCCCTATTCCTCCCATGTTCATCATATACGTACCATCATATTAAAATACTGGCATGTGCTATGAACCCGAGATTTGCCTACACTAGTGGTCAGAATATGGGCGAATTGCTTACTAGACATTCAATTGTTCAGTGGGATGAGAACCCGGGTGGTGTTCTGTTTGTCCACATGCATTAGACGTGACAAGTATAGAGAGGCCCAAAATTTAAAACCATTTATTTTACATCATCATACTGACTGTAACTCCAGTGGGGTTGTCTATCTGGTTAGATGTCCATATGGGAAATTTTATATTGGACATACACAACGCCAGGTTAAATTGAAGATTACTGAACATCTTAGTACTATACGCACTCATAGAATGGAAGCTCCTCTGACCCCTCATTGGGTGGAAAAACAACAAGATCTGTAATTTGTGGTATTACTTAAGGTGAGGTGATATTTCCAACATTCTGCTATTTAAGGAACAGAATATGATTTTCTAATGGAACACCTTAACTCCGATTGGCTTAAATAATGAGATCGAGTGACCAATGTTTCCAGTCTTTCTTACGTCACTACGTTGCTTACGGTAGTGGCTAGTTGAGCCAGAACATGGGGAAGAGGAGGAGGTCTTGCAATAATCTTCCGAGACCACCTAAAAGGTACCATTCTCAACACAATATCCTCGCCCGACTCAGAAATCTTGACCATCTCCCTAACTTCAAATTCTCTGCCCTCCTCACTAACCATAACTTTATTCTACATACCTCCAAAAAAATGGGCCACGATCAAAGAGAACTTCGCAGAATCCCTCCTAACCAACTCTTTAACAAGCCCCTATAACCTACTATGCGGGGACATCAACCTACACCTTGAAAAAACGGACCAACCAGAAATAGCAGACCTTTGGTCTCTGCTCTCCCAATTAGGATATGACAAACACCCCCCTGTCACAACCCACCAAGGAGGTCATCAGTTAGATCTGGTGACTCTCTCCTCCAAGGAACTATCCAACCCCACATTTTATTGGAAACAAGGAAACTGGTCGGACTCCCTCTGGTCCGACCACCGCCTATGTACCTTCTCCATCGGATGCCAAAACAAACTCCAGAAAAGCGGCAAAACAAGATCCATCAAAACCCACACTACTAGAGGAAAGATTGACCCAACAGAATTCTGGTCCCACTACGAAATTAACACCAATCCTACCGAACAAACGGAACAACTCATGACATCCTGGATCCAGACCAGTACCAACATACTAAACGAGATTGCCCCCCCAAAAACCCGCAAAATCAGAACCCCCAACCAAGAAGGCTGGTTCGACCATGATTTGCTGCTATACAAGAAAGACCTTAGGAAAGCTGAAAGACTATGGCAAAAAACGGGATCCCCTGAACACAGATCGGCCTGGAGACAAAAAGTAAAAAATTACAAAACCCTCACAAATGAAAAAAGAAAAAACTTCTACTCCCTTAAGATCGGAAACATAAAAACCAACAGCAGTAATCTCTTCAAACTGGTCAATGACCTATATAACTTAGAGACCCACACAAACATACACGAAGAATCCACCTTAACTGCCGACTCCCTCGCTGACTTCTTCAACACCAAGATTCAAAAACTAAGATTAACACTACCCCCCAGCCCCAATCCCCTCGAGCTGTTCCCCATTCTCCCAGACATCTACTTACCAAACCCAGACCTAGGAGCCAGAACTGACCTCTGTTGGAAACAATTCGCAGTAATCGACTGGCAAACCTTCAACTCATACTACAACAAATATACACACTCCCATTGCAAATTGGACACATGCCCACCAAATATCATGAAAACGGCACCCCCCTGCTTCAAAGCAAAAATGATGACATGGGTTAATTTTCTATTATCCTCAGGAAACTTCCCGTCTGAGCAAGGCCATATTATGATCACCCCCATTATAAAAAATGCGAATGAACCACCCAATTCCCCATCTAACTATAGACCGATCGCCAGTATCCCCTTATTCACCAAAATTGCGGAGGGGCTGGTAAAGGCGGAACTCTCTGCTTACCTTGATAAATTTAACATACTCAGCGACTTTCAATCAGGCTTTCGTACTGACCACAGCACGGAAACCATCTTAGCTTCCCTTCTCGACCACCTACACACGCTCTTCAGTCAGGGCTCAAGTGCCTTAATCATACAACTTGACCTGAGCAGCGCTTTTGACCTGGTAGACCACACCATTCTCCTTGAATGCCTGGCTCACATCGGCATCTCAGACCAGGTCCTTAACTGGTTTCAGGGGTTCCTAAGAAATAGATCCTACAAAGTATGCAAGAACAACTCTTTCTCTTACAGCTGGGACAACACCTGCGGGGTCCCGCAGGGCTCCCCCTTATCCCCCACCCTATTCAACATCTACCTGGCCTCCCTAGGCAACCTTCTTCATAACCTCAAGCTCAAATTCTTCATTTATGCAGACGACATCACAATATCCATCCCACTCACCAACTTTTCACATGAAATACTCGACCACACTACAAACATTCTCAACCAGATCGAACTCTGGATGCTAGCATTCAGACTGAAACTAAACCCCGATAAATCTAAATTCTTCCTAGCCACCCCCAACGACAAAATCAAAGAAACTACAATTCAACTGAAAGGAATGACCTTCCCACTCGAACCAACCTTAAAAATCCTGGGAGTCACGCTGGACAAAAATCTTTCTTTAGAAAATCACACAGACCTCGTCATCAGGAAAAGCTTCTCTGCACTTTGGAAACTTCGCACTATAAAAAAATACTTCAATGACACTTCCTTCCGCCTTCTTGTACAATCCTCTATCCTCAGCATTCTAGATTATTGCAACATCATATACCTTAACGCCACGAAGAAAACAACCAGAAGACTAAAAATAATCCAGAATACCGCCGTGCGCCTCATCTTTGGCCTAAAGAAATGGGAACATGTCACCCCATTCTACCACCAACTCCACTGGCTGCCTTTCGAGTCTAGAGTCCTTTACAAATTCGCATGCTTCTGTTACAGGGCGGTAAATGGTTCCTCACCAAGTTACATCAACCCTCACTTCAACCTCTACCGCACCAACAAGAAATCCCGTCGTATTCAGCTGTTCGCCTTCCCCTCACCCAAACTTTGTCACTTCAAAAGATTCCTTGATAGAACTTTCGCCTTCCAAGCTGCCAAGCTGAACCCATGGCTAGCACAAATGATACTAGAGGCCCCCACTTACCTCGGTTTCAGAAAATCACTTAAAACTTACCTATTCCGCAAACAAGACCCAAACTGTTCCCCCCCCTGACAATATCTCCCCAATCTGGCCCCCTTATGAGGCCTTCCCCCCTTTTTTCCCCTCTTTCCCCATCCTCTGTCTAGTTCAAATAAAGCTGATAAATAATTGAAACTCTGTTATTCTGTACTTCAAATAACAAATCTGTAATTCTGACAAAGAATTGTAAATCTGCCTGTCTAAGCAGACCCTAATGTAACTCAATGTAAACCGCCTTGAACTCGCATGGGTATGGCGGTATATAAAAATAAACTATTATTATTATTATTATTATTATTATTATTTAAAGATTAGTCAGCTGTATTTGACTCACTGATTGCATGGCGTCCTAAGCCATTTCTGTTTTGGAGGACTGCTTGGTTAGCTACCGCGTAAAGTGTGTGTGATTTTTGTTGAGATTGTATTAAGCATTCCTTTTTTGCTTTTACTGCTTTTCGATAATAAAGATTGCTGTTGATAATGAAAGTTTTAGCGTTTTTTGTTTTTGGTCTAAATTTACTGATGCCTTCCGCCTTTGGCTTTTTGTAGAGTCTTGCCAAATGTGGGAGCATTGGAACATTTATTAGTCATTTCTCCTGATGAAGGTTTTCGTGAAACTCGGCCTGAGTTGGGGAGTGGACATTTCTTGTAGTTTGTTTTATTTTAACTTTTTACATTTGGATCATTTTTGTCTTCACTACTGTTCACGTAGTGTTTTTGGACTACATGCTAGCCGTGATTTTGGATATTAAGCCCTTGGATCAGCTTTTTCCTGTGCTGCACTGGGACCATCTACACGACATGTCAGCTTCAGATAAGTAACCCTTTTGTTACTCTTTTGAAATGTGTGAATCTTTGGTGGTTACTTTGTTGAATTATTCAGGACGTGACTTTATATCTGCTACATTGTGGCTTTGATGTATTTGAGCTAAGGGAGAAAGCACAGTTACTTACCGTAACAGGTGTTATCCAGGGACAGCAGGCAGATATTCTTTACGCATGGGTGACGTCACTGACGGAGCCCTCGGTACGGACCTTTTTAACTAGAAAGTTCTAGTTGGCCGCACCGCGCGTGCGCGAGTGCCTTCCCGCCCGACGGAGGAGTGCGTGGTCCCCAGTTAAGATAAGCCAGCTAAGAAGCCAACCCGGGGAGGTGGGTGGGACGTAAGAATATCTGCCTGCTGTCCCTGGATAACACCTGTTACGGTAAGTAACTGTGCTTTATCCCAGGACAAGCAGGCAGCATATTCTTTACGCATGGGTGACCTCCAAGCTAACAAAGAGGGAGGAGGGATGGTTGGCCATTAGGAAAATAAATTCTGAAGTACAGATTGGCTGAAGTGCCCATCCCGTCTGGAGAAAGCATCCAGACAGTAGTGAGTAGTGAATGTGTGAACTGAGGACCAGGTGGCAGCTTTGCAGATTTCCTCAATGGGTGTGGAACGGAGGAAAGCAACAGAAGCGGCCATAGCTCTCACCCTGTGGGCAGTGACAGCACCGTCCAGTGACAGACCGGCCCGAGCATAACAGAACGCGATGCAAGCTGCAAGCCAGTTGGATAGCGTCCGTTTAGAGACCGGTCGACCGAGACGATTAGGGTCGAAGGTCAGGAAGAGCTGAGGTGACAAGCGGTGAGCCCTTGTACGATCAAGATAGTAAGCCAGGGCACGCTTGCAATCAAGACTGTGTAATGCCTGTTCCCCAGGATGTGAATGAGGTTTTGGGAAAAAAACAGGCAACACAATGGACTGGTTGAGGTGAAAAGCCGAGACTACCTTGGGAAGGAATTTTGGGTGGGTACGCAGAACCACCTTGTCATGGTGAAAAACAGTGAACGGTGGATCGGCGACCAGTGCATGCATCTCACTAACCCTCCTGGCAGAGGTGATGGCAATGAGGAAAAGCACCTTCCATGTTAGAAGTTTGAGCGAAGTTGTGGCAAGAGGCTCAAAAGGAGGTTTCATGAGGGCTGATAAAACCACATTCAGGTCCCAGACAACCGGAGGAGGCTTTAGAGGTGGTTTGACATTGAAGAGGCCCCTCATGAATCTGGAAACCAGAGGATGAGCCGTGAGAGGTTTTCCGAGGATAGGCTCATGAAACGCAGTGATGGCACTGAGGTGGACTCTGATTGAGGTAGACTTGAGGCCAGCGTCGGACAGAGAGAGCAAATAGTCCAGAACAGTTTCCATCGCCAATGAGGTGGGATCGTGGTGATGTAGTAGACACCAAGAGGAGAACCTGGTCCACTTCTGATGGTAACATTGGAGGGTGGCCGGTTTCCTGGAGGCGTCCAAAATGAGACGGACAGGCTGAGATAGATTTCCTGGAGAGGTCAGCCCGAGAGAAACCAAGCTGTCAGGTGGAGCGAAGACAGATTGGGATGCAGCAGAGATTGACGTTGTTGCGTAAGTAGAGTAGGAAACACAGGAAGAGGAATGGGCTCCCTGACGCTGAGCTGAAGCAGGAGGGGAAACCAGTGTTGGCGAGGCCACCGAGGAGCGATGAGAATCATGGTGGCCCTGTCCCTGCGGAGTTTGGACAAAGTTCGCAACATCAGAGGTAGTGGAGGAAAGGCATAGAGGAACCGGTCCGTCCAGTCGAGCAGGAATGCATCCGGGGCCAGACGGTGAGGAGAAAAGAGTCTGGAGCAGAACTGGGGCAGCTGATGGTTGTGAGGAGCTGCAAATAGGTCCACCTGCGGAGTGCCCCAGCGAGCAAAGATGGAGTGGAGCGTGGGAGGATCCAAAGTCCACTCGTGAGGTTGAAGGATGCGGCTGAGATTGTCGGCCAGGGAGTTCTGTTCGCCCTGGATATAGACAGCCTTGAGGAAGAGACTGCGGGCCGTGGCCCAGGTCCAAATGTGGAGAGCCTCCTGACAAAGGAGGCGAGACCCGGTGCCGCCCTGCTTGTTTATGTAGTACATGGCGACTTGATTGTCTGTGCACAGGAGAAGAACCTGAGGGCAGAGAAGGTGCTGGAAGGCCTTGAGAGCGTAGAACATGGCTCTCAGTTCTAGGAAATTGATGTGATGTAGACGCTCCTGCGGGGTCCAAAGACCTTGGGTGCGTAGATCTCCCAGGTGAGCTCCCCATGCATAAGGGGAGGCATCCGTGGTGATGATCATGGAATGAGGGGGCAGATGAAAAAGAAGGCCCCTGGAAAGATTTGAGGAGTTCAACCACCATTGTAGAGATCGCTGAAGAGATGATGTCACAGAGATGGGATGAGAAAGAAGATTCGAGGTCTGTGACCACTGGTTGGCCAGAGTCCATTGAGGTGTCCTGAGGTGGAGTCGCGCCAGGGGAAGCACATGCACCGTCGAGGCCATGTGGCCCAGGAGGACCATCATCTGTCTGGCAGAAATGGAGTGATGAAGGAGCACCTGACAACAAAGGTGGAGCAGAGTCCGTTGACGGTCGGAGGGGAGGAACGCCCTCATTAGTGTGGTGTCGAGAACTGCTCCAATGAACTGAAGGCGCTGTGTGGGAAGCAGATGCGACTTGGGGTAGTTGATCTCGAACCCCAGGAAATGGAGGAGAGAGATGGTATGATGAGTGGCTTGTAGCACAAGTGGAGACGTAGGTGCTTTCACTAACCAATCGTCCAAGTAGGGGAACACCTGGAGGTTGTGAGACCTGAGAAAGGCCGCCACCACAATGAGGCATTTGGTGAACACCCTGGGTGATGAAGCGAGGCCAAAAGGTAGCACTTTGTACTGATAATGGTGGTGGTGTACCTGGAATCGCAGGTAGCGACGTGAAGTTGGATTGATTGGGATGTGAGTGTAGGCCTCTTTGAGGTCCAGGGAACATAGCCAGTCGTGTTGAGAGAGAAGAGGGTAAAGCATGGCAAGGGAGAGCATTCTGAATTTCTCCCTGACTAGACACTTGTTGAGGTCCCTGAGATCGAGAATGGGACGGAGGTCTCCTGTCTTCTTTGGAACTAGGAAGTAACGGGAGTAGAATCCCCGGCCTCTTTGTTCCGGAGGCACTTCTTCGATGGCATTGAGAAGAAGGAGGGATTGGACCTCCCTCAGGAGGAGGGGGGTATGAGTTGAATGAGAAGCAGACTCTACGGGAGGATTGTCTGGTAGAAGAGTCTGGAAGTTGAGAGAGTAGCCGTGGCGGATGATGTTGAGGACCCACTGGTCCGATGTGATGACCTCCCAACGGCTGAGGAAGATGTGGAGCCTGCCTCCGATTGGCTGGGGAAGAGGCAATGAGGGTGGAAGACTGGCTAAGCCCTGGAGAGAGGAGTCAAAAGGGCTGAGATGGTTTGGTAGGAGGAAGAGGCTTGGCAGGTTGATTAGACTGGGCACGAGCCTGGGTGTGCTGGTGTTGACGGGCCCGCCTAGGTTGCTGTGAAGGTGGATTGAGCGGCCTAGCGGAGAACCTGCGCTGATATGAGGCCTGTGGTCTGTAAGGACGAGCAGGTGGAGCCTTTTCCTTAGGTTTTATGAGAGTGTCCCATCTGGTCTCATGGGCTGAGAGTTTCTGCGTGGTGGTATCCAGGGACTCTCCAAATAATTCATCCCCAAGACATGGGGCGTTGGCTAGGCGGTCTTGATGGTTGATGTCCAAATCAGAGACCCTGAGCCAGGCCAGGCGGCGCATAGCCACAGCAATGGCAGATGCACGGGAGGTGAGCTCAAAAGAATCATAGATAGAGCGCACCATAAATTTTCTCAGTTGGAGCAGGCTGGAGATATGCTGCTGGAATAGTGGAACCTTGTGTTCCGGCAGGTACTTCTGCATGGCGGAGAGTTGCATGACCAGATGTTTCAAGTAGAATGAGAAATGGAATGAGTAGTTGTTAGCTCTGTTGGCAAGCATGGCATTCTGGTAGAGTCGCTTGCCAAACTTGTCCATTGTTTTGCCTTCTCTGCCAGGAGGGGTAGAGGCATAAACACTCGAGCCCTGAGACTTTTTTAAGGTGGACTCCACCAGGAGAGATTCATGAGGCAGCTGGGGTTTATCAAATCCCGGGATTGGTATAACCCTGTAGAGGCTATCTAGTTTACGGGGGGCCCCAGGGACAGTCAGTGGGTTCTCCCAATTTTTATAAAAAGTTTCCCGTAGGATGTCATGCACGGGCAACTTTAGGAACTCTTTGGGAGGTTGATCGAAATCCAATGCCTCCAGGAAAGCTTGTGACTTCTTAGAGTCAGATTCCAGAGGCAAAGATAAAGCCCCCGACAACTCCCTGAGGAATTTAGAAAAGGAAGATTGTTCAGGTTTAGATGTGGTATCGGGGGCCGAAGGCTCTTCGTCCGACGACGATGCATCCTCCTCGGTACCGGGAGGGGATTCTTCCCATAGGTCCGGGTCTCTGACATCGGTGTGCGCGTGTCGAGAGACCGGAATGGAAGGCTCGGTATGGTGAGTTTTAGACAGAGACTTGCCTGAGCGTACCTAGACGGTACCGGGGGATGAAGACCTGTGTCTGTCTCGGTCCCGGGAAGAACGGTGCCGGTCAGGGTCGCGGGAAGACCGGTGCCCTGTTCAGTCCCGAGGAGGATCGGTCGTCGTCAAGGCGATAGTCTCGGCATGGGTATGGAGATGCGACGCCGAGAGAATGGGCATGGAGGAGTCCATAGGTACCGATGGAGTGGATACCGGTTGGACGGTGCGGGGCTCGGGCCGGTCTGGTACCAAAAGCAGCGGTGCCAAGATAGAGGGCAAGAGCTGCTGAAGTTGCTGTTGGAGTTGTTCCTGCAACTTATCCTGGAGGATGGCCGCAATGCGGTCATCCAGGGGTGGCACCGGAACCACTTTTTTCTGTTTTGGTTCCATGGGTGCCGCTCTACGCCCCGGCGATGAGGAGGCCGATGACGAGGCACTCACCGATATCGGGGCGGAGCGTTTTTTGGGTCGGCGTGGAGCCGAAAGGACTGGTGTCGCCACCGAGGTGGGAGGGCGCTCAAGGGTGGAAGGCTTCTTAGCCGGCTTACCTGGCGCCGGTGGCGCCGATGTTGTTTCAGGCGGTGTCGAAGTGGTCGGTGCCGATTTCGACGGTGCCGTAGGTGAAGAAGTCGAGTCCATAGCCGGGCCGGTGCCGAAAAGTAGATTTTGTTGGATTTGACGATTCTTCAGAGTGCGTTTCTTAAGAGTGGCACAGCGGGTGCAGGAGTCCGCCCGATGCTCCGGTCCCAAACACTGTAAACACCAATTGTGTGGGTCAGTGAGGGAGATCGGGCGTGCACACCGCTGGCACTTCTTAAAACCCGGCTGCGGGGGCATGAATGGGAACACGGCCTCCGCAAAATCAAACCCCGAGGCCTGGATAGTGACAACAGGCCCCGCCGGGGCAGGAACGAAAAATAAAGCAAAAAGAAAGTTTTTGTTGTTTTTTTTTGTAAACTGAAAGAAAAAAGCACCCGAAGGTGAATAAAACGAAAAAATAACGTGAGCGGGAAGGCAAAAAGAGAATTTCAACGGAGTTGAAAAAACACACATCTTCTTCGCTCCGCGGAAACGAAGAAACTGGGGACCACGCACTCCTCCGTCGGGCGGGAAGGCGCACGCGCGGTGCGGCCAACTAGAACTTTCTAGTTAAAAAGGTCCGTACCGAGGGCTCCGTCGGTGACGTCACCCATGCGTAAAGAATATGCTGCCTGCTTGTCCTGGGATAACTGAATGATACTATAATGGTTCTCTGTTCAATTGGTCTTTAGTCCATATGGGGGGAGGGTACTGAGCACATTCATTATTACATTACATTATATTCTGCTTTTATGCCTGTGTATATAAGTTTATCGCATGTTATTTTTGGGCACTATTATTTTATTGGTGTACATCAAATACAGCATTCCAGGAAAAGAACCTCATACCAACTATGAAGCATGGAGGTGGAAGTGTGATGGTTTGGGGATGCTTTGCTGCAGCAGGACCTGACCAGCTCACCATCATAGAATCCACCATGAATTCTACCGTGTATCAGAGGGTGCTTGAGGAACATGCAAGACCATCTGTAAAAAAATTAAAGCTAAAGCGGAACTGGACCCTGCAACACAACAATGACCCAAAACATACCAGTAAATCCACCAAGGACTGGCTGAAAACTAAGGAATAGAGAGTCCTGGAATGGCCGAGTCAAAGCCCTTATCTTAATCCCATTGAGATGCTGTGGGATGATTTGAAACGGGCTGTACATGCAAGAAACCCCTCAAACATCTCACAGCTGAAAGAATTCTGCATTGAGGAGTGGGCCAAACTTTCCTCAGACCGATGTCAGAGACTGGTAGATGGCTACAATAAGCATCTTACTGCAGTTATTTCAGCCAAAGTAGGTAACACTAGCTATTAGTGTATAGGGTATCCTAATTTATTCCTCAGTTAGAATACACATTGTTGTGAATATCTTTTGTTTCATGAGTAAATCAAGGAAAATTTTTGTTGTTTACCTGCAAATTACAACGCTTTCTTTTCCAGAGATTTAAAAAAAAAAAAAAAAAAAAATTTAAGTGAACATTTCTTACGAAAGAACTAAATTTCATGGGGTGTCCTAATTTTTTCACATAACTGTACAAGCAAAATATCCTTGACAGAAAGCACACTTCAAAAATATACTTTAAATCAGAAAAAATGAGAAAAAAAATCTCACAGAAATATGTGCTACATAATCCACAAAAGAGGGAACAAAAAATAATACAATACAGTATCATATATATCACAATTTTCTGCAAGGAATCTATGTGGTTTACAATAAGATTTAGATTTAGAAGTAACCCTTGAAACAGAAGGGTAATTAAGAATAGGAAAAGAAACTAAAAGGAAGAAAAAGGGAAGAGGATAATTCACATATGTCCTTCTGCTCCAACGATGATCTCAGCATTAACCCAACAAAAGTGATTCAAGAAAGGAGTTCTGACCATTTAGTTTATATTAAAACTGAAGCCGACGAGGGGACCCCCCCTCCCCCCACATACACACACTCAATGAAGGAGTGACTGTAATGTGTCGAGAGAGTAGTTTGCAAGTCTGCTTCCACTGAGATGCCAGAGTCCACTGAGGAATTCTGAGGTGAAGTCTGAGTCACGTGTATTGTGGAGGCCATGTGACCTAGTAGTACCATCATGTGTCTCGCTGAGATTGAAGAGCAGGAAGAGACTGCATGACAGAATTGAAGAGCCTCCAGACGTTGTTGTGGAAGAAATGCTCTTAGTTGGATAGTGTCCAGAACAGCTCCGATGAACTGTAGATTCTGAGAAGGCTGAAGTTGGGATTTGGGAAAGTTCATTTCGAATCCCAAGCTTTGTAGGAACCACATAGTCCATTGGGTCGCTACAATAACCCTCTGAGATGTTGAATCTTTGATGAGCCAGTCAGAGCCAGGGAAACACCTGAAGACCATGGTTCCTTAGAGCTGCTACCACCAACAGGCACTTGGTGAACACTCTGGGAGATGAAGCCAGGCCAAAGGGTAGCACTTTGTATTGATATGCAGATTCCCCACCCGAAATCCAAGGTACTGACAGGAGGTTGGATGAATGGGGATGCGAGTATAAGCCTCCTTGAGATCCAGAGAACATAACTAATCGTTCTGATCTAGAAGGGGGTAAAGGGACGCTAGGGATAACATGCAAAATTTTTCTTTGACTAAAAATTTGTTGAGAGCCCTGAGATCCAAAATTAGTCTCAGATCGCCCGTCTTCTTCAGAACTAGGAAGTAACAGGAGTAAAAACCCCTGCTCTGCTGTTCCAAAGGAAATTCTTCGATGGCACAGAGACGAAGCAGAGCTTGAGCTTCCTGAAGAAGAAGGGCGGTCTGGAATGGATTGGAAGGATACTCTCTTGGAGGAAGCTCTGGTGGAACCTGAGTGAAATGAAGAGAGTAAGTATCCTTCCCTGATTGACAGCACCCAGAGGTCAGGTGTAATAGTCTCCCATCAGTGATAAAAATGATGGAGATGACCTCCTATGGGGGAAAGGAAGGAGAGAGGCAGAATGATGGAGGTTATGCTGTTTTAGACAGTCAAAAAGGGTGTGAAGCCTTAGGTGCAGCAGAAGGCTGAGGTTTCTGTTGCTTCTGCTGTTGCGGTTTCTTGGGAGGTGCTCGAGTGTAAGGAGCCGCCCTTGGAGTATAATGCCTCTAGAAAACCGGAGTAGGGCGTGGAGGTTTTGCAGGAGCTGGCTTTGGCTTTGGTCTGACAATGGAAGCAAAATATTTTTCATGTTCAGATAACTTCTTAGTGGAAGCCTCTATGGATTCATCAAAGAGGTCATTGCCCTGACAAGGAATGTTAGCCAGACAGTCCTGAAGATTAGGATCCATGTCAATGGTGCGAAGCCAGGCCAAGCAGCGCATTGCTGCAGAGAAATCAGTGGCCCTAGCCGACAGCTCAAAGGCATCATAAGATGACTGAAGAAGATGCAATCCGAGTTGTGACAGAATAGCAGTGACTTCTTGGAACTCAAAATGTCTATGTTGATCCAGGTTCTTCAGAAAACCTTGGAGAAGATGAATGAGGAACTTGAGATAAGTAATGAAGACAAAGTTGTAATTGAGGACTTTGGAGGACATCGTAGTATTTTGATATAGACGGCGTCCAAACTTGTCCATAGTTTTACCCTCCCTTCCAGGAGGAACTGTAGCATAGACCCTGGAAGGATGGGTTCTTTTCAAAGAGGACTCCACAAGTAGGGATTGGTGAGATAATTGTGAATTCTCAAACCCTTTGCAATGCAGAGTTCTATACCTTGAGTCCAATTTGCCTGGAACAGCAGGTATAGCATAAGGAGTCTCCAGACAACGTTTGAAGTTTGAGACAAAAGCTTGTTCAGAGGAAGCTTAAGTGACTCTGCAGGAGGTTGAGGTAGATGCATGACCTCGAGATACTCCTTAGAGTATTTAGAACCAGCATCTAATTGAATTTCCAGGTAATCCGCCATCTGATGAAGGAAGGAAGAGAAAGACAGCTGATCCGCCAAGGCCCTGCCTCAAGAGGGACTCGATGACCTTGAGAACGAAGGTGAAGCCTCTCTGGAGAAGTGGCAATCCAAAGACTATGGAGACTTGGAGGAGGCAATGGAAGCAGCTGATTCCTCAGGGTCCAGAAGCGGTAACCTCGAGTGAGGAGTTGGAGGACTTGAAGAGCTGGAAGGACTGGAAAGAGGCCTAGACGAAAAAGGCTGCTCTTTAGAAGATCTGCGCCTCGATGGATGTCTCGATGAAGGCCTCGATCAACAAGTTTCAAGTTTAATGAGGATTTGATTAATCGCTTAATCTAAATTCTAAGCAATGTACATTTCCATAAAATTACAATATAAAAGGGATAATACAATAAATGAGACTAAAACAGACTATTGACAAAATTTTACAAGACTGGAAACAGAGGGAAAGGATGGGTAAGAAATTACAATGTAAATAAAAGTAAAGAAACATGTAAGGAGAACACATAAGGGAAGGGTAATAATAATATTGTTAAGATAAGATTGTAGAAAGAAAGTAAAATTAGTTCTAAACCAAAGAATTAATTTAAATAGAACAGGTAATGATTAAAAGGTCATTTTTATGATTAATTTGTGAAGGCGTCATTAAAGAGAAAAGTCTTCAGTTTACATTTAAATTTTTCTATGTTAATTTCTTCTCTTAAGTGACCAGGGAGAGAATTCCAGGTTTGGGGAGCTGTAACTGAAAAAATAAACAACGAGAGTGATGTCTAGAAGCAGGTCTCGAGGAGACTTCGCCCTATGTATGGAAACAGGCAATGCTACTGGTGAATGAATGCGGCTAGAAGCTGTAGATCGAAACACAGTAGATTGGATCAAGGAATCTCGATGCACTCCCAAAGACTCTGCTCCTTGTATGGAGTGTGAGAATTCCTGTCGAGACACTCGCAAAGAATCTACTCCTCGCATAGAGTGGGTAGATGCCAGACCAGACACTCGCAAAGACTCTGACCCTTGCATAGAGTGGGTAGATGCCAGACCAGACACTCGCAAAGACTCTGATCCTTGCATAGAGTGTGAAGCTTCAGCTCGAGGCACAGGCAAGGACTCGACCTCGCGGGAGACTGCTGATTGCCCAGGCTGGATTACAGGAGGCAGCATCGAGGCAGAACCATATCTGCTCAGTAACTGAACAAATTGCTGCTCTAACATGGTCTGGAGAGAAGCCTGCAAAGGTGGATCCGCGTCTGAAACCGGACTACTTGCTGAGGCTAAAGGCTCCAAGATGGCAGTGGTGATGTGCTTGGAGGTCTTGGAAAGCTTGAGGACCACCGCAGGAACCTTCTGCTTAGGTATCTGATCTGAGGGAAGCTCAGGGGAAGATAAAGCATGTGTACTCGAGGCTAAAGACGATCCAAACGAGGACGGTCTGATGAGACTCGAGGTCGGAGTCATGGAAGCAGGAGGACCCTTGCTGGAAGGTGGGACCGAGGCAGCACTCAAGGTCAAGGGTGTCACTGAAGTGTCCATCCTGAAGAGTTTCTCCACTAAAACCCAATGACGTTTAAGGGCTCGAGGTTGAAGAGTAGCACAGCACTCGCACGACTTAGGATTATGGTCAGGCCCAAAGCACTTGAGGCATCAGTGGTGTGGGTCCTTGAAAGAAATCGCATACTGGCACTGGCTACACGTCTTCAAGCCAGTGACTGGCTGGGACATAGGAGGGAAGATAACCGCTGCGAAGTTGAAGCCCGTAGGCTGCGGCCCACCTGTCAGTCGCCCTATGCTGGGCGGGAAGGCACTCGCGCATGCACAGTACGGCTAACTCGAAACTTCTTAGTTTCTACAAGCAAGTCTGCTTGCGAGGCTGTCCACATCCGGGATCTATGGATGACGTCACCCACATGTGAATATAGGTTGCTTGCTTTTCTTGGGATAATGCCTTTACTACAAGAAATGTAGTTTAAGATCCTGCATAGGATGTAAATCACTAGATGTCAGGGGGTTTGAGCTAGTTTGTGCAAGTCTGAGGAGTGTGTGCGCTGCAAGCATGTGCGAGGTTTCCTGCTACATAAGCTGGTAGAATCTGAGGAACTAGGATCCTACTGGAATGGCATCTTAACTTCTCTAATGGGTTTGTTGAACCAGCAAATTCAATAGTCTTATAAGGTACTAGTATTGGGACATGAGGGGGATTAGGAAGGACAAGGCCTTTCACAAGATCAATGCAAGTTCATAGCCATAAAACTGTTACTGGCTAAAAGACATATATTGCAGATGTAGATGGCCGAAAGTCCACCAGACATATGGGCATGGTATGGATCCATACAAGAGATAGCCAAATGGGAACTTCAGGGGGAATGCCATGACCAGAGATCAAGGAAAAAGAATTATTGGGCTTTGTGACATGCATGCGTTCTCAATTTTCAAGTTTATTTAAGCTTGATATACTGCTTTAATTATCAAAGCGGAGTACATTGTACAAAATTTACAATAAAAGTTAAAAAATTAAAATATAGATAAAAAGGAGAAAATCCAACAAATTATAACATATAACTGACGATATGTGCTGTGAAAGGGAAATAGATGGATACATTTCATAAAAATAAAAAGGAGGAGGGATGGGAAGAACGAAAGAGAGAGGGGAATTGTCTGATATGTGGCCATTGTCCGAGTCTCATATGCGTTTAATCCTAGTTATAAATCTCATAGACATCTTTAAAAAGAAAGGTCTTAAAGCTGGATTTGAACTTGCTAAGATTAGTCTCCTGTCTCAGGTCCAAAGGGAGGGCATTCCACAAAGTCGGTGCAACCGGTATCTCAGAGGAGAGTTGAGCACAATCGCTATTTGGATATTAATCTTGCTATGAACCACAAAGGGGGGGGGGAGAATAGGGCAGGTAAGGGGGGCATTCCACTATTATTTCTTAGTAGGAGGAGGGGATGATAACAGTAAAAATATAGTTTCGTGTTAGTTTGGGGAGAAGGTTGTTATTAGCACAGAGCACTGTTTAGAGGTGTTTTTCTCACACTGTTGCCTGGGCCCCTGTTTATTTGGAGTGCTCTGTATTTTGTTATCTTGTTTTTCATCTGTATTTGATGTACCTATGCATGGTTTTTACTGTTGTTTCCTCTGATGACACGAAACTCAAACATATCTTAAAAAAAAAATAATAATAATAAAAACCCATAAAACACACACCGCATCTTAAAGAAATGACATCTACACACTTGGGATGAATGCACTGTCCTTGCAAGACCAAAACATGCTATCTAAAAACTTTCCTTATCCAAGTGGATTTGGTCAAATCAGGGAAAATCCATATTTTTTAAAAACTGACAGATTGTCTCAAAATATGATCCCAAACTTGAGGAAATACAAAAGTAGTATGTAATATTTAATATCTGTCCATCTTCGATGTTACAACAACAGACTACAGGAAAAGGAAGGATGTTGGCATTGACTTGCTAACCACACATCTCTGGCATACTCACAGGTTCCACCATTCATAAGATTGTTTGTTAACTCATTCTTATTCTCACACCTCTCTTAAAACAAAAGAACAATGAATATAGCAAGGCAAGAAATCCACATGGACCTCATTTGCTTCTGTTCTAGCCCTCTGGCAACCAGGTGGAAAGAGAGCTTCTGTCCCCTCTGGCAGGAAGACAGACAGTCATGCAGCTCCCAAAAAATAGGCATGTAGCACGAAAGATCAGGTTAAGATGGCTCTAAATAAGTTGAAACTTTTTATACTATGCAGTTCCCCTTTTCAACCTTCAAAAATTTCAATACCTCCAACCCCTTTAGTTTTTCTCTTTTTACCCCAGCCCCCCCCCCCCCAGTCTTCTCTCTTTTCCCCTACCCCACCAGTCTTCTTTTTACCAGCTGGCCTCACTACCAGTGGTGTGGCTACAGGGGTGCCCACTCATTTTGAGCTCAGGCCCTCGTCCAAAATTGTGACAACCATGGCACAGCTGGCAGCGATTTCCAAGCCCCCCGCCAACCAAAGCAGTCAGCTGTCCAAGCCCCCTCACATGCTGCCTGAGCAGCAAAGTTGGCAGCATACCAGTGACTGATACCAGTGCTCCTGTGCATGCTCAATCCATGTTCTGAACTAAGCACGTGCAGGAATGCCAGTGTCAGTGACTGAAATAAGCTGCCGACATATCTGATCAGGCAGCGTGGGAAGGGGTTTAGGCGTCCCCATCAGCAAAGAAAAATTATATCTTACTCTACAGTTTAGAGGGTGAAGAACTTTTGTGCACAAAAGAGGAGTGGGACTTGGTTGTGATAGTATGTGATGGTCTTTAAGGTAGCTAAATAGGTTGAAAAGGTGACTGAAAACTAGAAGGATGCTAGGGTGCATAAGAAGAGGTATGGCCTGTAGGAAAAAATGGAAGTATTTATGCCTCTCATATAAGACTTTGGCGAGACTCATTTAGAATATTGTGTTTAATTCTGGAGACTGCACCTTCAAAAAAATATAAACAGGATAGAGTTGGTCCACAGATAGGCTACTAAAATGGTCAGTAGTCATCATAAGGTGAATGGGGACAAACTTAAAGATCTCAATATGTATAGGTGGGAGAAAGGAGATACATATAAATACCTATGTGGCATAAATGTGCATGAGGCCAATCTCTCTTATTTAACATCCCGATAGTGAGATTGCAATACAAGCTACAGTAGACAAGGTTTCCTTAAATTCAGAGCAGACTGATTTTAAAGACTGCAAATTATCCATGCCAACAGCTGAGCAAATTATAAAGCGATATGACAAAACATTGTTTAAAATGGCTATATGCAAATTCCAGAAGCCTAAGAAACATGAAGGGGGAGTTAGAATATATTGCACTAAATGAAAAGATAAGATATAATAGGCATCTCTGAAACCTGTTGGAAGGAAGATGGGACACTGTCATACCAGAGTACAAGTTATATCATAGTGATAGGGTGGATTGAATCAGTGGAGACATAACGTTATATGTTAAGGAGGGTCTTGAATCGAACGGACTAAAAATTCAACAGGAGCAGAAACACACCTTGGAATCCCTATGGGTAGAAATTCTGTGTGCAAGGGGGAAAGGACGGTGATAGGAGTCCGCCTAACCAGGATTAACAGACAGATGCTGAAATGTTTTCAGAAATTAGGGAGGCTGACAAACTGGGTAAATAGTAATAGTAGATGATTTCAACTATATCCTTGAGCCTCTATTCATTGATCTTCCTTGTCTGTAGAAAGAAGGCCTTGACAATGTACACCACCCACAAGGGATGACGGAGTCCCTCATCTGCACATATTGTCACAAATAAGCATGTTCATAGGTCAGAATTAGAACTAATCTAATCCAGGACTCAAATTCCAGCAAAAGGTTCCTTGGCATCTTACAGATATAAGAAAGCCCTATTGGGGAATTAATTAATAATGTAAACAGTTAACACAAAAGAGCAATAATTATGATGAATCAGAGAAACTCATACAAATTTCTAACACTGGATGATGTACGGTAATGGGTCAATTTGACAAATTGAATAGTAGCAAATTGCCTAGACCGGATGATATATATCCCAGAGTGCTGATAGAATTGAAAAATGAACTTGCAAAGATATTGTTAGTAATTTGTCATTTTTCTTTAAAAACCAGCAAAGAACCAAAAGACTGAAGGGGTGGCCAACATCATGCTGATTTTTTAAAAGGATTCCAGAGGTGATCCGGAAAATTATAGACCGGTGAGTCCGGCGTCGGTGCCGAGCAAAATGGTAGAGACTATTATAAAGAACAAAATGACAGAACATATACTTAAGCATGGGTTAATGAGAGAAAGCCAACATGGTTTTAGTCAAGGGAAATCTTGCCTCAACAATCTACTGCATTTCTTTGAAGGGTTGAATGAACAGGTGGATAAAGGTGAACCGGCTGCTAAAGGTGAACCGGCTGATATTATGTATTTGGATTTTTAAAAGGAATCTGACAAAGTACCTCATGAAAAACCTCTGAGGAAATAACAAAGTCATGGGATTGGAGGTAATGTTCTTTTATGAATTGGGAACTGGTTGAAAGAGAGAACACAGAGTGGGTTTAAATGGTCAATATTCTCAATGGAGAAGGATAAATAGCAGGTTTCCCCAGGGGGCTGTACTAGGACCACTGCTTTTTAATATAATTTATCAATGATCTAGAGATGGGAATATCTAGTGAGAATTTTTTTTTTTTAATAAGATTTCATAAAAAGAATTTTTCAAGCATAACATCTTGTACAGAAAAGTTTGATTAAGTCTTC
This sequence comes from Geotrypetes seraphini, assembly GCF_902459505.1. NCBI lineage: Eukaryota > Metazoa > Chordata > Amphibia > Gymnophiona > Dermophiidae > Geotrypetes > Geotrypetes seraphini. The sequence goes on along the minus strand of NC_047089.1, from coordinate 146,369,074 downwards.
AAGTTTCAAGAAATTACATTAATAATAATAATAAAAAGAATAATTTATTTAATCATACTCAAGTCCTCAAAATTTGAATGCAAGATTTATGAGTAAAATAAGATTAATCTTAACTAAAAGAAGAAAATTATATCTGCTGCTGGGCATAAGTGTCCAAGCCTATTTATGAGAAGTTGTTACTCTTTCATTTTCAAGGCGTCATAGAGATTAAAAAAAAAACAAAACTGGTTAGCTGAGACGGATTTAACAAAAAAAAACATATTTCAAGGAACGATACCTAACTATGCACTTGCAGGGATATCTATGGGGGGGGGAGAAAAAAAAACCCACAACACACCTCCAATTTCAAAAATCAAACACACACAACACACCTCCAATTTCAAAAAATCAAAAACACACCTCCAATTTCAAAAATCAGGAATTGATGCCTTTGTTTCTGGTTTTCTCTAGACACATCAGGAAACATCTGTATATTTAATCCCAAAAATTCTTTAAATCTGTTTCTGAAAAATAATTTCATAATCCAGTTCTTATCTGGTGATAAAATAACAGTTATTAGAAGAGTTGCTGGTCTAGCTATTACTTTATCAGAAGTCTCTAGCAATGTTGTTACATCTAATGATATTTCTTGTTGAGCTTGATCCATAGTCTGCTGATCTTGAGCTTTTATTGGTAAATAATAAACCCGTGTAAAATGTGGTATTGAATCTTCTGGTATATTCAAAATTTCTACAAAATACCACTTCACCATATCTCTAGGTGTTATAGAAGGAACTTTAGGGAAATTTAATTAACATAAAGTTATTGCACAGTTACTATTTTCTAGAGCTTCCAGTTTCCTCAAACATAATACCTTTAATCATTAATTCTTGAGTTTGTTTAACCGTTAATGCTTGAGTTTAACTGTTATGTCTTTATCTATTTTTTGAATATCAGTTTAAGAGGAAGCCAAATCCTGTTTTAATCTCTTCTTTCTGTTCGCTTAATTTTTTTTTTATCTAGGTCTAGGTCTTTTATTTGTGACTTAAGAGAGATTTTCCAAGATTTACCACCAAATCCCACAAGGCATCTAAAGTAACCTTTGGAGGTTTAATAACAAAAAGAACCTCCAGGCACAGCTTTAGGCTGTTCAGCCACCGGGTTTACCTCTTGTTGGCCTTGTGCCTCCAATATTTGCGATGTTCCCTCCGCAGGTTCCTTCCAGGGGCATAGGGGTATCTCCAGATCCATGGAGTGGGACTGTGCTGTGGACTCCTCCTCCCGGTTGTCCAATGGAGGCAGAGTGCTGTATTCTTCGGGAGCTGCCCATAAGCATCCGCCGTCAATCGAGAGCAATGCGGCATGGTGCTGGATTGTTCTATCTCTGTGCATCTTCTGCCTGGAAGCGACGAGTCAGGGCTGCAGCAGCTGGAAAGTCCGAGCTGATATCTGTCCCGTCTGGACTTTTGCCGTTGGGATTATTTAAAATATGCTGAGGCAACAGACCTGCTTCAGGAAATTGGACTTCTGCCAGACTTATTTGATTTTGTTTTTCCAATTTTTTTCTTCCAGTTTATGAATTATTTTAAATTTTATTCCATTGTTTTTACCCCTATTCTTTTTATTTTATTAAATGAATTCTATTGTTTAACGGTTCCTCCCTTCTATTCCTATTTACATATTCCTTTAATTCATTTAAATATCATTTACATAGATGGTGCTCCTATCTGTAAAGTCAGGAATTTCTATGAAATATTCTACATGCTTCTCTCCTCTCCACTCCTTCCTGCCCTCCCTCCCCTCTTCTAACCCCTTCCTCTGTAATGTCGCCTAGAGCTTGTATAGGTATGTGCGACGCACAAATGGAAAAAATAAAATAAAAAATAAATAGTCCAAACACGCAATTAAAAGGGTTTTTACATCATGCAATTGGGCAACAACCTGTGGGAAGATTACAGTGATGAAGTACTTCCAGCAGCACTGTACACTCACTTCCTTTTAAGCAATTAAAACCTGGATTAGACAAGTAAGACAAAATCAAACGTGCTGGTGCCCGAGGCTGCCCTGCCCTGCTCACTATTAATGAAGTGAAAGATAATTTAACCATTTATAATTTGTGAGACATCTGCTATGTTAAGTAATGAAGTCTTGCCAAATGTTACAGCATATTTTCTTTTTGCGGGGGGGGGGGGAGAATAATGGGGGAAAGACCCAACTACTTCTTGCCAACTATCAGACCCTCAAAACCCTTTACAATGCTAAAGACTGGTTTGTTTTCTTTTTCTTTGGGGGGGGGGGTTAAAAAGATTTTACTTTTGGAAATGTCCTCATCCTGAAGATGAGGCACTGTAAAAGATAGATTCATTATAACTTTACTATACCTGTATCAAGACCATCAGCGTTATAAAATTTCCAGGAACTGTCACCAACCATCTACTGGAGTGGAAAAGTAGCCGATTGAGAACCTGGGAAGCTCCACCTTTTCATCTCCACCTTTCTCATATTGTTAGATAAGGTGTTTGTTTTTTTTTTCTTTTTTAGATATACATGTCCCCTCCCCTCTCATATTCGCAGGTTTAAGATTCACGAGTCTTTAGCACCCCTCATCCCTCCCAGACCTCTCCACACCTTACGTTTAAAGCCTAGTAGTCTAGCTGCAAAGCAGGGCAGGAACGATCTTCCTACACTCCTGCCCCGTGCAGATCCACTATCAAAAAAATGGCTGTCTCAAGTTCCCACGTCGGTCTCAAGAGTTCCCATGATCTTGCGAGACCGACGGAGGAACTTGAGACAGCCATTTTTGATGGTGGCTCTGCACGGGGCAGGAGTGTAGGAAGATCACTCCTACCCCGTTTCACCACTAGACCACCAGGGCTTTAAAAGGTAAGCTGCAGAGATAGATCCAGGAAGGAGTTGGGGGGGAGGGGGAGGCCAAAGTTATTCACAATTTTTTAATATTCATGAGGAAGCTGTGCCCTTAACCCCAAAGAATGCAAAAGGAGACCCTGTAGTACAGTTTTGTTATGCTATTGCACAGGCAAACAGCTTATGACTAGGACTGCATTTCTGAAGTAGGCACTAAAAACTGTGTTTATAGCTATTTTACATACTGTTTTAGAATCTTTTAGTTTGTCAGTTTGTATTTTGCATTTCTTATCTTTTCATGGCTTTATTTGTTAATTTATTTAGGCTGCATTTTGATTAATTGCAAGATTAATCACAATTATAAATTTAAGTCGAACAATTAAAAGGTCTGGTTATTTTTGCTCCCACTGCAGCTCCTTGCGACTCTGGGCAATGGAGGATTACCGTATTTTCACGCATATAATGCGCGCGTTATACACGGTTTTTACAAACTGTGCATAACTTTGCGCGTTTTACAAATTTTTTTTTACATAGTTCCCCCCCCCCCCCCGACGTCAAAGAAAGGGCGGGACCTCCGGAAGACGAAGCAGCGCAGATGCAGGGCTCACAGAAGGGCCGGGACTGCCAAGAGGAAGCAGCAGAACACCGGTAGGAGCTTCTACATGATGGGGAGGGCGGGAGGCTGTGGGGGTGCGAGTGGTCCTTCAGGGTGGGGGTGCGAGTGCGTGCGAGCGGTCCTTCGGGGTGGGGGTGCGAGCGGTCCTGCGGGGGGGGGGTGAATCGGACGTCAGGGGGGAATCAGGCTTTCAGGGTGGGGACAGGACTTCAAGGGGGAGAGGAGAGTTGGGGCGGGGGAAAGGAGAGTCGGGGTGGCCAGAGGAGAGTCGGGGCGGGCGAAAGGAGAGTCGGGCGGCGACGGGAGAGTCGGGGCAGCATGTGCGGTATACGGGTGTGCGCGGTATATAAAATTTTTTTTAAATATATGTTGGTTTCCCGCGCGCTATACCCGTGTGCGCGTTTTACACGGGTGCGCGTTATCTACGTGAAAATACGGTAAGTGACTTGCTCAGAGTCACAAGGAGCTACATGGGACAAAAACTGAAATATACCTTTAATCGCACGATTAATCAAGATTAAAATTTTAATTAACAAAAATGCAACTCTACTTATGACTAAATATCCAGCAGGCTGCCCTGAAAGTTTCTTTAATCTCTCCAGGTGGTTGGACATGGCATTTCACCAATGCAGTTAAGGTTGAGAGGTATCAAAACGGTATCAGACATACAAACTCTCTAGGACAGCATAGCTTTTTTCTAAAATATATTATACATACACTAGTCTTTAAGCCTGTTACATTAACGGGTGCTAGAATAGATGTGGTTGTCTGTCTTTCTCTCTCTCCTTGGCCACTTTCTATCTGTCTTTCTTTCTGTCTCTCTCCTCGGCTGTCCACCACCACCCCTTGCCTGCTCCCCCTGTCCAGCAGTAGCCCTTCTCCCTTCCTTTCACCTCCCCTGTCCAGCAGCACCCCTTCCCTGCTCCCCCTGTCCAGCAGCAGCCCTTATCCCTTCCTTTTACCTCTCCACTGTCCAGCAGCACCCCATCCCTGTTCCCCCTGTCCAGCAGTAGCCCTTCTGTGTGTGTCTTTCACTCCCACCTACCTGTCTTTCAGTGTGTGTGTCTCTTGTTTCTGTCTGTCAATGTCCCTGCCCACTGCTTCTTTATCGTGCCCTTTCTCCCATCTACCTTTTTTTTTTTTTTAATTACGGGCAACCGGCACACAGTAACCGCTGCTGGATAAAGTAAACCGCCACGCATGCACTCGTGTAAACAGTCGAACGCGCACGCGCCAAACCCGCAGTAACATTTCTCTGCCGGCCACGGAGCTACTGATCATGGAGGCAGGTATCACGCAGGTAGGAGTGCGCATGCACGCTTAGGGTTTTATTAGTGATACATGCACAGTTTTGCAGCGCTATGTCCACAACACATACACCTTTTACAGTACATTAGATGTGTGGAGCATGAGAGCTCACATGTAGCAACTTGAGCTATGGTTCCTCTTAATGTTTCCTTGTGTCCTCCATTACAGTGTTTTAGGCATCTGCCATACATCATAATTTATTATAGCCTATTCCCTTCTTTTGATTAACAAAGCTTTTTCATCTGATGGATACATTCATATGTACCTTTTCTGGCACATTTATTCTTTAATTATTCCCTGGGATTTTTTTTTTCTTTATTGCATCACAACACAGACCTTACCTAATAAGTCATTATTCACTTACTTTTATATTTTTGGCACTCCATTTCTCAATTTTCAAAGTACATTTATCCTCTTTTCACTTGTGGAGCTGAGACCAAGATACACCTTTTTTTTTTTTTTTTTTAAACAGCAATACCCATCCTTTTTATTAAATGTCTCCTAACATTTTCCCCATTTAATCACACTTTAGATCTTCTCTTCATTTGTTCACATACTCCTCACTCTATCACCTCAATATAAGTTTTTGAATTCCTTTCAGCGTCAGAGCATTTACCTCGCTGGCCTGCGATAGAAATCTCTACCACAACTTTGTAAAAGGAGCCCTTAATGTTTTATGTGGTTTATAAAAGTGTTATGATATTCTTATTTCTGTCTTTAGTACTCATGGTCTCCTCATGCAAGCAATAGTGCCAAAACATGGCCCATGTCAAGTCTACATGGTCTCAACCATCAGATATCAATTAAATTTACTACAATCAAAAGGGCATTACTGAATTACTTTCTTCCATTTGGTCTTCCCCACTATGCTTTGTTTCTATTAGCTTTCGCCATTTGTGGATTTTTTTTTTGTATTGTTTTTTCTCTTTTTGTGGGGAGAGAGGGGTTGTTTTTTGCTGTACATTATGTCAGAGTTTAGGTTGACATTCGTATTTCCCATTTCTACTTTAGAAAGGACCTCTCCTAAAATGTTACTCAACAAGAAGTAGTCGATTTGTATATATGCAAAAAATATGGCTAATATTCAATACCATTTTCTAAGGCAAAAAATATTCCTAAAGCGGCATAGCAAAAAGGAGGTTGCAAAGGAAACCCCACAATAATAAAAACTAAAAAACTGCTTTTCTAAGCCTTGCCCTCAAAGAAATGGAAAAAAGTCTTAGGGAGAAATTCTATAATCAGCGCTGAAGCTTAAGCGGAGATAGGCGCCCTGCCAATACCTAAATTAAGTGAAAAATGCCATCAGAAATGGCAAAAAACACATTCCAAATAGAATACAGTGTCACCTGCATGTAGTATGTACTAACTTTGTTTCAATTACACTAAATACTTCAGCCAAAATAAAACAATTGGAAACAAAACTTTTCAACATCAAAAATTGGACTTTGTTAAATTGGAAAAATCATCGACGGAAATAAAGAACATGGTAGTTAAACAAGCAGCAGATAAAATGTTATTGAGGAAAATTGAGAATTTAGAGAATCAGCAAAAAACTTGAATTTAAGATTTCTAAATTTTCCAATAGCAAAGTTTATGACTCTTCAAGAACTTTTTAAAAAAATTTTTGATAACAGTTCTTAAAGTTCCTGACTCAAATCTTTCGCTAACACAGAGAATTTATTACTTAAAAAAAGATTACTGAAGAAACAGTTGAAAGAGAGAAGGCTGAGTTGGATATATCAGCATTGTTAGAATCTTCAGAGATAGAAGTGTCAGGTAGAGCTACAGTTTCTCTTGTCTTCTTGCAGGATAAAGAAATGCTGTTGTAATTACCATATTTTTTACTCCATAAGTCATACTTTTTTTCTACCCAAAAGCGGGCGGAAATCTTGGTGCATCTTATGAAGCAAAGGTACCAATTTTGTTACCCTCCCCCCGCACCATTGTAAAACCCGCCCGCCGCCACACCTCCTTTTTAAACCCACCTGCCCGCTGCCAGCGCATCATCTTCTTTAAACCCGTGGGTTAAAAACATGGGCTTGCTGGGCGGGGAAGGGCAGGAGAACGGCGATGCGGCCGGAGAGCTTCAGGGAAGCTCGAGGCAGAGCAGGGCAGCATTCGGGCCGAGCAAGCAGGAGGGATTGCAGGGCTTCCAGTCGGAAAGATGTTTTCGACTGGTCTTCAGGTGATCGGCCAGCCCAGTTGGATCGGAAATTTGGTGTTGTGAATTGCGTCCCAGCTAACTTTGCATGCGTTTCACCTCATTTGCATGCATGGATTCGAAGCAGATCATAGGAGAGGTAACTGAATCAGGCCGGATGGAAATTTGATAGTAAAGGGGTCGCAAACAGATAGGTACACAATCCGTTTGCTTTGTGAATCTAGCCCTTAATACATAGACTTAATCACCACCGATAACTGGCACTCCTCATAAATTGATGTTAATTGAATGTTAAGCACAATTTGGTAGGTGCAATTCTATAAGTTAGGTGCCTTGTCCAAAACGCTCATCTAAAAGTGGGCATGATTATAGAATATGGGCTGATATGCATATAACTTAGGCACAGACATTTAGGCCAAGAAAACCCTGGCATAAAATAGGGCACACCTAAATGTTAGATTACAGGGCAGTGCTAAGTGTGATTCTATACCAGTGGTCTTTGCTAATTTTTAAGTGAGGGCTGTTTTGGGTCCAAAAGGGCTGAAGGAGAGCCAACAAATATCTTCCTATTTGGGGCAATGATGCCAGTAGGGCTTCTTGGCATTCATTCCAAGCAGAACACCTGGCCTTGGTCACACAACGAACCCTATGCAAATAAAGAACCACAAACTAAAAGCCCCAACATACACAACTGAAACCCATGATGCCAAACTCTTAATGCAGTATAAAACCAGAAAAAATAGAAACAAATGCATTTCTTCCTGAACAGTGCAAAATACAGACAGCAGCAGGTGAATATTCTCAAAACTGACACGTCAAATCATTAAATTGAAAATAAAATCATTTTTCCTACTTTTGTTGTCTGGTGATTTTATTTTTCCTCTCATCTCTTCCCAGGCTCTGGCTGCACTTCCTTCAGTCTGTGCTCTTAACTTGTTTCTAGGACCTTCTTATCCATTTGCTGATTTTATCTCCTTCACTTTCTGCCCTACATTCATCTTTGGCATTAGCTTTTAACATTCAACAAACACCCTTCTCAATCTGTCTACTTTTCCAAGTTTTCCTATCTCCATCTAGGAAGACCACCTCCTCCCTCTCTCTGCCCTTCTCCTTTCCTCCCCACCCACGTGCACCATCTCCTCCCTCTCTCTGCTCTTCCCCTTTCCTCCCCATCTTTCTGCCCACAGAGGTCTGGTGCAGAGTATGACCACTTAAGCCACTTTGTCAAAGATTTCCCAATTTAGATACAAAACTCATTTTGCCATTGTTCATACATGGTGTTTGTAACTCAGACAAAGTAAGCTAACAAAAAGATCTGCAGGTATTCTGACAAAGGACTTTTCCATTTTCCTCAACAGTTTGGTATACGACTTCAGTTTAGTGGAGATGAAACCTGACCACCCTTTATGACCAGAAACCCATATCTACATGAGAACCATTCTATCTACTCCTACTGTTAAACATTTATGCAGCAGTATAAAAAGTGACATAATGCTTTACAGAAACAATGTTAGTCCTCAGTAGAGCTTACAATGAACAGACACAGTGAAAAGTAAACATGGATTCTAAGGTTCAGTCAATACACAGCACCAGCAGTTAATCTTGCTTCCTAAACTGGGAAAGTGTAGGATTTTAGGGAATAAAACCAAACATGGCATACAGTAGGGAATAGTGAACTGAGTCATTTTCATTCATTTCTATCTTGCCTATGCAAATCAAAGCCCTAGGCAAATTATGAGACAAGATAGCAGTACAAACTAAGCAAATACGAAAACAGCCCCTGGCTGCCACAAACGGATTCGGCTTCCAGGATTTCCGCAGTGAACGTTAATGAAATATCTGCATACCTCCGATATAACAATCATGCCAATTTAGTAAGCCTGAAAACCAGATTTTATTTTGGCATTTCATAACTGAAGCTAACACTGTGGGTTTTAGTATTTCTTTCCATCCTTCTTTCCATCCTTGGCCCCTCATTCCAAGGTAGCTCTATGAACCTCTGCTGGTCTGACAACTAGTAAGCATCATGTTGCAAGAGTAAGAGAAGTTGTCATCTTCCCTTCTTCTTCAAGCCTGGGCACACCTCCTCCATGGAACACCAAGACCCAACTGGTCCTAAAATACAGAGCTGTGGAGTCAGTCTTTAAAAATATACCAACTGCAGCTTCAAAATTTAAAAAAGCCCAAAATCATAATATAGTGTTCCCCCACGAAATCGCGGTTTGCGGACTCTCTCATTCGCGGTCTGCTCCAACCGCCTCTTCCTGTACTAAAGTCAGGCTACACCAATCAGGAGCTGCGTGTCAAAGTAGCTCCCGATTTGTGTAGCCTGACTTTACTACAGGAAGAGGCGGTTGGAGCAGACCACGAGTGATTTTCTTCACCCGCTGGCGCTCCAGCTGCCCTCTCCTGCTTTTTGACGGGCGAAAAACTGCATTCTGTATAGTAAATTTATATAAATTTTTTAACTTATATTAGAACAAAGAACCTGAACAAAAAATATATTGCATTTTTTTGTGGTCTATTTATCCTATTTTTGTACATAAAGAAATATTCTGTTTCTGTAATTAATCAAATTTCTCTTCAATTTACTATACACAGGAGTTGAACAGTAGAAAAAGGAGGGGTCAGAGTCTAAAGGTTTGGTGTATTCACTCCACAGCCCTGCTAATGTGGAATCCGAACTCCAATATGCTCCACTACATGTCTGAACCATTATGCCAGCCCAATTCAGCATATATATTTTAAACTCCTCTTTATGGGTCCCTTACACAAAGTTGTGGTATTGATGTTGCCACAGTAAATGCCCAGAGGAATTGAACTGGCTTTGGTACATTTAACAAAGCAGCATTGCTATTTCGGCTTTGTAAAAGGGGACCAATGTCTTTTAAAGCAGTGATTCCCAACCCTGTCCTGGAGGAACACCAGGCCAATCGGGTTTTCAGGCTAGCCCTAATGAATATGCATGAGAGAGATTTGCATATGATGGAAGTGATAGGCATGCAAATTTGCTTCATGCATATTCATTAGGGCTAGCCTGAAAACCCAATTGGCCTGGTGTTCCTCCAGGACAGGGTTGGGAACCACTGTTTTAAAGAACGACACAGGGACAAATTTTTCCCCATCCCCGCAGCAACTCATTTTTCCTATCCCATCGAGTTCTTTTTCCTGTCCCTGCAAGCTCCATTCGCATCTGCACAAGCCTCAAACACTTTAAAATCAGAAGTGTTTGAGGCTTTTGTGGTTAAGGCAGAGTTTTCAGGAATGGGGCAGAGACAGCAACAAAACTCACACGGATGGGGAAATATAGTTCCTGCGGGGACAGGAACAAATTTGTCCTTGTGTCATTCTCTAATTAGTCGCCAATAGTGTCCTATCACCTCTCCCCCTAATATTAGATCTTTAAATATCTACTGCATGCAGAACTCATACCATGTTCATTCTGCATGCCTTAGAACAGACTTGGGTACTATTCACAGCATTATTCTGGCAAATTTTCAACTAGTGTGCCATGAAGTCGGGGAATCCCCTCTAGGTCATAGATAGCGGCATGAGGTGGAAAACAGAATCGGTACAATTTGCAAGACTATATTCCACCTCCCACCCCTTGGGTCTCTCTCCTCTCCATCACAATTCTAAGTACAATTGTTGGGTATAAGGGGGGAGGGATATTTGATGCGAGTTAAAATTTGACGGCATATTAAGTGATGTTAAAGTATAAAATGATTGTATCTTATGTTACACTTATTGAAAGTTTTAAAAATGAATAAAGATTAAAAAAAAAAAAAAAAACAACCCACAAAACTTTGTAGTTGCCAGCAGCTATTAGAGCAGGCCTTCCTCTAGCCAGCTACAGAGTCTTTTCTTCTGACATGACTTCCTTTTTGCCATGCAGGAGGGACACAGATGGAAGGACTCCGTGGCTGGCAAGAGAAAGGCCTATACTAATACCATGTTTCCCCCAAAATAAGACAGTGTCTTGTATTCATTTGGGGCACAAAAAAAAAAAAAGGCACTAGGTCTTATTTTTTTCATGTACATGATCATCTCTCCCTTCCTCTCCTTCACCCCAATTCTTCCTCTTTCTTTCCCCACACACATGCAACATCTTTCCTCCCCTCTCACCCATCCCCTTGTGCCTTCCCTCTGCAGCATCTTTCTATCCCTCCATCCCTCCCATCCCCATGTGCAGCAGAACCCTTTGCTCAGCTTCCATCCTTCCCTCCCTCCAATCCCTCGTGCAGCAGAACCCTTGAGCACCTTCCGCCGCCCCCACCGCACAGCTGAATCACCAATGACCCTCCGTCCTTCCCTTCCAACTGATCCCCGCCGACCACAATCATAAATACCTTGCTGCAGAGGAGCATCGAGCCAGCAGCACTCACAGGCTGCTTTGCGGCCTTCTCGCTGGAGCTGTCTATGTACTGATGACATCATCAGTGCACAGAAGGCCCCAGCAAGAAGGCTGCAAAGCAGCCTGTGAGTGCTGCTGGCCCGACGCTCCTCTGCAGCAAGGTATTTATGGTCGCGGTCGACAGGGATTGGTTGGGAGGAAAGGATAGAGGATCAGTGGAGGTTCGGCGGTTTGACTGCATGGCGGGGGGGGGGGGGGAAGCATGGCTGCCTACAACTAGGGCTTATTGTCGGGGAAACATGGTAGCTGTCAACTGCAAAGTTTATAGAATCAGGAGAGAAGACAAAAGGGGGGTGGGAGGGAGGAGGAGAAGGAAAGTAGGAAAAGATTAGACTAGCAGGAGATGGGAGTCAGGCAGCACAAAGTGAAGAGAGGAGCCAAGGTAGATTTGAGGAGGCAGCAGAGAAATTGAAAAAATGCTGAACGTGAAGATCAGTACCAAAACAGACATAGGTCAGGAGGTGAGAAAAGAAATAGCAAATAGAGAGGAGGCCCTAGAAAAGGGTTTAGAGAACAGAGAGAAAAGCAGAACCAAAAGGATTAGTGATTTTATTATTCCAGACTACAAAAAGATTAAAATTACTTTCTTATTTTCAGCTTAGTGACTGAATTAGGTCAGTAGTGAGAATTTATATTTTTCAGCTTTAATTTTGCACTATATAGGATGACATGGATTTCTTTCTCTGGTGCTACATGACATGCAGAGTCTAGTACATCTCTGCTTTATTTTCATCTGCATGTTTTTTGCGGTTCCCTATTTTGTATCAGGCGAGAGTCACATTCTGCATCTGCAACTCAAGTGAAGGATTCTGCTGGCAAGTGGTGTCTTTGTCCTTCTTGTGCCAGTTACTCAGTAGCAGGTACTGTATATATTGGTGCTCTAATATATTTTAGAAACATAATTACATGAAGTAGCTTCTTCTGAAGGTTACGGGTATGGGTGGAGATAGAGATTATTGGGGAGATGGAAGAGATCTTAGCAGGGGCAGGTGGATACAAGTTTTATTCCAGTGGTGTGCCTTGTAAGTATGCCATGAGATCAAAAAACTAGAAAAATCACTGCTCTTTGCATCTGCAAGTAATAGAGAGACAACAAGAGCCATGTAGAGGTAAGATAATTGTGAATAAAAAATAGTTAAATTGCGTCATATCTACAGAACCTACCTCTTGAACAGAAACAAGTCATTGTTTTCTCACATTTAAACCTGTGATAGAGCAGGGAGACGAGCACGTGTTCTCACTGCTGTTTAAAAAGCCAGGGTAAGGAGCTGATCTTGATGGGCGAATTGGCTGGGAGGGAGCTGATGTGGTGCCCCAAGACAACTTTTGCTTTGGTAGCCTCAACCCCTTGAGCCAACCCTGACTCTCTCATGCTTTAATGAATATGGCCAGAAAAATGCAAAAGGTCATATTGTGCTGCGCTTTCTATAAAACAGATTTCCCCTCAACAGCTTTTGATATTATAGGTAGAAGTGAACAGGGAAAGGAGGAGGAAAAGTAAGGGGAAACAATCATATTTATGTATATTTCAATGAAAAGTTATTTAAAAAACAAATGGAGTGGAAGGCCAGGAATTAAAGACTTGTGTCTTTCTTAAGCAACAGATAGTACAGGGTAAAGAAACAGAATTTCTCTACTTTAAGGCCACTGAAGGGGCGTCCTGCAAGAATCATCATAATCACCCATTTTTGTTTAATGTGTGTGTTCTCTAGGAAAGAAATTTAAATTGGGAGAGAAATTTTACTTATATGCAAATAAAATTCAAAGTTTATTTCCTTGTTCAAACTTGAAGTAACATTACTCCATTTTGGTTAGCAATAACTAATTCAGAATTAGACCTTGGCCCATAGTTTTATGTTGAAGACGACAGAAATTTTACAAAGTGGATAAGTACCTACAAAACGAAGACACCCACCTAACAGGGCCACGGAGGTTGACAGCTTTAGAGTTATTTTAGAGTGAACATTTTTATACCCAAGTTCAAGGTATGACCAAGGTCGACCTAATAAACATAGGATGGTAAGACTTTAGGATAGAGATGGAATCAAGTGAACTTTCATTATTTTTAATAAATTCAGTCTATATTGGTTTACTTGGAGGACCATGAACAGATTACAAAAGCCTGCCTAGAACTTGTGACAGCCAGAAAAAATGTATATTGAAATCTTTAAATGGTTATCTATCTTGGTTCAGTTCAATATAATGGGTTATAGCCATGTGCCAAAGCTCAGTGCCTGGTTCCCTAATGCAGGTATAGAACACACACACACACACAAAAGGGACACTTTTGCTACTACCCAATGCTGTATGCAAACATGCAAAAAGGTCTAGCACAAAAATGTGCACCAACATTGGGGACATGGGTCTGTGCTACTAACAGCTATGTCTTGCTTACAAAAAAAATGTTATCAGCATGCATCAGATTCATTGCTTGCACATTTGGATTCATGCACGTGTTCTCTGTATAGAAAATTCCTGCACATGTCAATATATGTGCATGCAGTATAAGTGCCAATACCATGCCAACAGTCCAGTGTAATACATGCAACCCAGCTCTGTGTTTTTCTTTTACCCTTGGTCTTCACAGAAGCTAGGGAAAAAATGCAAGTCCTTGTGCTTGCAGGAAAGGGAACAGGCCTGCAAAAGAGCACGACATCCTTTTACTCTTCCTCAGACCTTCTGCCAAAGCCCCCCAGCACTACACTCAAGATTTCTCTGCATCTACACAGAATGGCTAATAGTTTAATTAGCATGGATTTAAATAAGCTATACACTTTAGGGCTTTGCACACAGTTAGCTGATGTGCAAAAAACTTGTTTCTCCATAGGAAGCATACAGTTTTGTATGAAAAAGCCAGGCTAACTCATACCTAAAGCCTAGCACACTTTACTGATGTCAACATCTTGGTGTTTAAAGTACAAAATAAGTGCCTGTATATATGTAAACCACTTTGAATGTGTAACCACAAAAAGGCAATAGGCAATATACAAGTAGCATCCTCTTTCTCTTTTTATCCTACAAAAACAAAGGAGAGAGGTGGTTACTGTGTAAATCTTAAGAGCATACCACAAAAAGGAAAAATTATGTTCTTACCTGTTAATTTTCTTTCCTTTAGACGCAGCAGATGAATCCAGAGACCAACGGGTAGCACACATCTACCAGCAGGTAGAGATAGAGAAACTGATTAACAGGTGGTCCTATTGGCTGGCACGCCTCCTGCATCTTCAGTATTGCTCCTTGCCCAAGCATCCGCAACCATCAATATGCTTAGCATGTAAAAAACTTCTTTCCCAAAACAAATTTCAAAAGGTAATAATACAGAATACAACTATCAATAATAACAGACTTCAAAAATTACAAAAGAAAAAACCAACAGTCAATATCCAGAAAGGGTGAGGCTCTGGATTCATCTGCTGCATCTAAAGGAAAGAAAATTACAGCAACAGCAGCAGATGATTCCAGAGACCAATGGGATGTAGCAAAGCAATTCTCAATCTGGGTGGAAAGCAAACCCCGCCTCTGCTACAACCAAAGCACTAAACAAAGCCTCCACATCCAACCAGTAATGCTGAGATAAAGTATTCTTGGAAGACCATGTAGCCCCATGACAAAACTGCTCCAAGGAAAAATCTCTGGACTGAGTCCAAGAAGTAGCTATTGCTCTGGCTGAATGGTCATGAAGTTCTTCCGCCAACCGCTTCCCTGCCATCAAGTAAGCGTAAAGAATGTCATCCTGGACCCTTTGAGCGATGGAGGCTTTGGATGCTGCCACACGTTTGTTGCGTCTCTTGAAGAATACAAAGAGGTGATCTAAATGACTAAAAGTCGTTAGAAACCTACAGATTGCGGAGAATGCAATGCACTTTTAAGAAACGCAGTGAAGAAAAGCTAATCTCCCCATTCCTCCTCCCAGGAAGGAAGGAAGGAAGGAAAAGTGAGAGCGGCATTAAAGAAAGGATGGCACCACCTTAGAAAGAAATTGTGGTACTGTCCGAATTTGTAAATCAGATATAAGAATCCCCGCCGTAAAAGACCTGCAACTCAGAAAACTGCCGAGCTGAAGCCATGGCCACATGAAACACCATGTTCAACGTCACAGCCTTTTAGAGTCTCAAAAGACAAGGTTGAAACGGAGCCTTCTGTAAACTGCAAAGAAGTACCTTAAGACTGTACTCCGGACAGGGCTTCTTAAGAGGTGTATGAATATACTACACTCCTTTTAGGAACTGAACTACATGAAGCTGAGAAGTAAGTGAAGAGCGAGATACCTAGCCCTTGTAACAAGCTAAGATTGCCAGTTGAAGCTGAAGGGAATTGAACACTAAGACCTTGGCATTACGCTTGTGCCAAAAAAGAAAGAATATAAAACATAGAAGTCTGGAAGGGTGCCAATGTTGAGAAGTACCCAAGAAAGAAAAAGCCTCCAAATGGTAGCATAAGCCACAGGTGAAGACGTCTTATCGCCTGAAGAGAAGAAATAACCTGCTTCGCATAACCCTTACATGTCAGCCATGACTTTTCAAATGCTAGGTCCATGTTGATCGGACCTTAGGTGAGTAAATCTGGAGATACCAGGAATCTCAACAGTTCGGCTGTCGAAAGACTCATCAGATCCGCATAGCAAAGATTGCGCAGCCAATCTGGAGATTCTCTGATTACTGTGCCCTGAAAGCGAGTTTGAGATGGCAAATCCATTCAATCATCAGCCAGGGGAAAACACTTAAAAAAGAGAAACCATAGGCAAGAAAGAAGCAACACTGCTTCCCCCGATGATTGCCGCTCCCTGCGTCTGCGGAAGAAGCTAAGAAGTTTGAATTTCGAGATGAGGCCATGAAGTCTAGTTCTAGGAGGAGATCTCACCTTTATAAGAACATAAGAATTGCCGCTTCTGGGTCAGACCAGTGGTCCATCTTGCCCAGCAGTCCGCTCACGCGGCGACCCCAGGTCAAAGACCAGTGCTCTAAATGAGTCCAGCCTCACCTGCGTATGTTCCAGTTTAGCAGGAACTTGTCCAACTTTGTCTTGAATCCCTGGAGGGTGTTTTCCCCTTCAACAGACTCCAGAAGAGCGTTCCAGTTTTCTACCACTCTCTGGGTGAAGAAGAACTTCCTTACATTTGTACGGAATCTGTCCCCTTTCAACTTTTGGGAGTACATTACATTACATTACATTAGTGATTTCTATTCCGCTTGTGCCTTGCGGTTCTAAGCGGATTACATTAGAAGATGGCTGGTCATTTCCAGGCGATGACAATACAATTATTTGTATAACTTTACAAACTTTGCATACCTAACTTTACATAACTTTTCGTACATAACTTTACATAACTTTACGTGGAGTTACTTTGTGTTACTTTACATTATCCTTACCGTGCTTGCATAACTTGCATTAAGTTTACATAATTTATCTTACATAATTTATCTTACATAACTTTACAAGACTTTACGTAGAGTTATTTTATGTTATTTTACCTTATTATTCCAGTACATTGCATAACTTACATTACGTGGAGTTACTTTGTGTTACTTTACATTATTTCCGCTGAAGAGGGTGAACAATCTGCCTTTATCTACCAAATCTATTCCCTTCAGTATCTTGAATGTTTCGATCATGTCCCCTCCCAGTCTCCTCCTTTCAAGGGAGAAGAGGCCCAGTTTCTCCAATCTCTCACTGTACAGCAACTTCTCTAGCCCTTTAACCGTTTTTGTCACTCTTCTCTAGACCCTTTCGAGTAGTACCATGTCCTTCTTCATGAACGGCAACCAGATCTGGAACGCGGGAGCGAATAGTTCTCAATTTCCAGGATGTAAAAGATTTTACTACTACTACTAATTATTTCTAAAGCGCTGAAATATACCCAGCACTGTACATTTTAACATATAATAGACCAGTATTCTTCAACCTTTTGACACCTATGGACCAGCGGAAATAAAATTATTATTTTGTGGACCGGCAGTTGAAGAACACTGGGCTAAGTCATGGGCCAAACCCCACCCATCTCTATCCAATCTCCGCCCCAGACCCCGCCCCATAGTAGTACCAATTATAACACCATTTTTTCCATTCATTTTTCATATATATACACACATACATAATATAATCGTATTAACAACACATATGGTTAATCACAAAATTAAACTACACAAAACACACTGTATGCTTCTCAATATTCATTCCTACCAGAACACAGATAACCCCATACAAATACGGGACCAAAAACTAAAAGTACTAATATATACAAAACAAACCCTAAGATGCAAGACTCTGCATGCAGTACAACCCCAGAGGAAAAGAAACAAATGCATTTCTTCCTGAACAGATAGCAGATGTAAATCAATCACTAAATTAAAAAAATAAAATCATTCCCTCTACCGTTGTTGTCTCCCTCCCTCAATGCTGTGCCTTGCCTTTTGGCCAGCTCCCTCTTCCTCAGTGCTGCAGTGCACAAAGCCGTGGGCAGTGGCTCCTCACGCCTCATCTAGAAGACCTTCCCCTCTCTGACAATGCAACGTCAGAGAGAAGGCTTCCGGTTCAGGCGCAGGAGCCTCTGCCCATGGCTTTGTGCATTGTAGCACTGAAGAAGAGGGAGCCAGCCTGAAGACAATGCTGCATCGATCGTACCGTGGACAGGCGACTGAAGAGCACTGTCTGCAGCCCAATGCATGTGCCGGCCTTGTGGACCGGCAGGAAATTTCTATGGACCGGTGGTTGAAGAACACTGCAATAGATGGTCCCTTCTCAGATTTTGTGGTGAGAAAGACAAAGGAGGGAGCCGGCAAGACGGTAAACACCTGGGAGCAGCAGAGGAAAACACTTCATCGCCCTCGACTGGGGCCGCATGCGGCCCTTGGGCTGCAGGTTGGACACCCCTGGTATACATCTACTTGTATTGCGTGAGTTACCTTCTGAGCTCAACCCCTTTCTGCACAGCGCAGGTAATGTACACTTACATCCCAAAATAACTGCCCACTTTAACTTGTAGCAGCTTTCTGGGAATTTATCTTTTTCTGGTCTCCCATTCAATATGAAGTTAGGTGGTGAAAGAAGGAGAGGAAACCAAGAAAAACCACTTTAAAATGTAAAAATATGCAGTTGAAAAAAATTCCCTTTAAGTCAGCAAAATAATAATAAATTTTCTCCTCCTCAAACATAGGAAAAAATGAGTGCACAGATCATTTATTATCAAAGTATCAAATCTCTACTATGCATCAATTATACACCTCAAACACAAATATGTTTGTAAAACACCTGATTTTGGTATAATTTCCCCAACCATAAATGACAAAATTAGTCTTCTAGGTCAAAAAAGTTACACATTCTACCACTAACTTTGTATTGCAAGTTTCAACTTTTACCTTTTGGTGGGAAACACTTTGCTTATACTATCGTTACGAAAGAATGATAGTGGAACAATCTGGGAAAATAAAAGCTTTAAAGAATTTGGAGTCCATTCGAGTCCTTTGTTAAACAAATTAATGATCAGTAATTCATTAGATTAAGTTTTCTTTGGACACACATCCAGGGAGGGAGGGATGGGTAATATGTAAGTATGTAAGTGCTGGTTTTCTTTGTGGGGGGGTTTTTAATTCTGTGAATGTATACTGTTTGCACTTTTTATCTGCTTAGAAAATCAATATTTACAAAAAAAAAAAAAAAGTTTCAACTTTCCCTCTATCATTTAAAAAAAAAAAAAAAAAATCTTACCCTTACAAAAGGCCAGAGGCAAGCACATATGTGATGGACTGCACTAATTTGCATAGTTTTCTTCGAGTGTTAAATCAAAGTCATTAGACATGCTAGTACCAGCTATAATTTTCAAACAATCAGCTTTTCTATTTCCTAGTTCAACGATCTCCCTGAAGCAGATAAAAACGTGGCCAGCAGCATATACATACTGGAAGCCTTCTGTATTTATTTTTTTTGTTATGCATCCTTCAGGATGGATTTGATTTAAAATCATGCCGTTGACATTATGGATGGATTAATGGAATTAATTTATTTACCAAAAAATTTAAACAATGAATGCATGTATAGCCTCATGCTACATAATTAAAAACTAATCCCTATTTCACGATGAATAACTTTTGTACTATAATTAGATTTTTCCTCAAAAAAAGCATTTTATTTTTTTAAAATCTTTTAAAATCATTGATTTTTATCCACACTGGCATCATTATCTGTCTTGTACAGATTATGCCAAGAAGCAAAGACAATCCATTGTGTATCTCTGTATAGCACTGCATGAATTTGGTAGAGGCCAAACAAAAGATTAAACCTCTTCAATTATCCCAGCTGCATGTTCAGCCCTAGCCATGAACAGAAAGCTTCAGCTCTAAACACTACATGGATCATATAAAAATGGGCAGCCTAACAGCAATCCTGTTCTCTCAGAGTTTCTGCAGCTGCCATTGTTCTCTCAGGGCATTGTGCCAGCTGCAGAAACCCTGAGAGAGCATATAACCAAGCTCCACAGGGAGAACATCTTTAAACCCACCAGAGACTTTTCCATTATATGGAAAGAGATGACTTTTACAACAAAATTCAAATTTCTGACCACCTGACTTTCTCGCCAAAATTCAAAATTGGTGGACTGCCCTGTTCCCAAACAGGTCAGTGAACCCGCTATTTACAAAGACAAACTGCAGACCTCAGAGCATACCCTGAAGAAAGTCATAACATGGTGGCTGAAACATCAGTTTCTACCCGGCAAGACGCAGCAAGACCTGGAAACCTGCAACAAGCACAACAGCAATTCTGTTGTACAAAATGGACTTGAGTTTGATTCCTGAGTCAGGTCATGAGTTTCCCAAGCACTGGATAATGGGGGGGAGGAATGTCATTACCCCCAGAGAAAAGGAAAAAGGATAAATGAATTAGCAGTACTGGCCAAAAAGTTATAGAAGTTGCAGCCTGGCCTATCACAAACAACATACAACCTTAACATCCTATCCAACTGGAAGGACACCTTGGTGCATATGGGCTTGTGCTCTCATTTGACCACTCTTGAATCCTACAGCTGGCTCTTAATGGACTGTGAATTCTCTTGCCTCAAGAAAGTGGGTTTTGAGCTGGTGTGTATGCACCAAAGAACAAAACAGCAGGTGGCAAACAGAGCCATTTCTTTGTTGGCCAGCTTCTTTTTTTTGGCCTTGCAAATGGCAAATACAGCTGTTTCAGGTTATCAAACAGGTGTAACACTGTCATAGCTCCTATATTAGGAGTGGTCTTCAGCAAAGCAGTAACACACACTACTGGGCAGTGTGCCTACATTGATTATGAGGTGATGATCAAAGCTAATTGGTTATGGTAAAGTAACAACCACCCTGGGCCCCTGCCAGTTATGATGGGGTCTATTTTGGAGTCCAGTGCTGCAAGACAAAGATGCTAGAGATTTACAGTGGTTCACAAATTTGTCACACCAGGATTAAGAGGCATGACCAAAACATCTCTAGTGTGTACCAATGGGTGGGGGGGGGGGGGGAAGAGTAAGAAGCCAAATTGAAGGCACTAGGTTGTGTCAAAGCTATATAGCCTTTGTTTCTGAATCATATCAATTTCTTGGATTTTTCTGGAATGGCTGAAAGTTGTCCAGAGAATTTTGGGCCTGTCTCGGGGAGATCAAACACTGGTGTTTCAAGGCATTTACCATTCAGAATTTTGTTTACATGCCCCTTCTCCAGGTACAAATGCTAAATCTTTTGAAAAAATAACCTCACTGTGCTTTGCCATTCTCATCGCATCCTTCATTTTTGTTCTTATGAAATTTGGGTACTGTTGTGCGGACCCTCATGAAAACACTTTGGGCACACACCATGCTACTAAAGTATGAACATAACATGAAGAACGAAAAATTATGTTCTTACCTGTTAATTTTCTTTCCCTTAGACGCAGCAGATGAATCCAGAGACCAATGGGATAGCTCACATCTACCAGCAGGCGGAGATAGAGAAACTGATTAACAGGTGGTCCTATTGGCTGGCACTCCTCCTGTCTCATCAGTATAGCTCCTTGCCCAAGCACACGTAACCAGCAATAGGCATAGCATGTAAAAAACTTCTTTCCCATAACAAATCTCAAAATGCAATAATACAGAAAACAACCTGCCATAAAAACAAACTGCGAAAGTTGCAAAAGAAAAAACCGAGAGACAATATCCAGAAAGGGTGGGGCTCTGGATTCATCTGCTGCGTCTAAGGGAAAGAAAATTAACAATTTTTCCTTCCCTAGCAACAGCAGCAGATGAATCCAGAGACCAATGGGATGTAGCAAAGCAATCCTCAATCTGGGTGGGAAGCAAACGCCGCCTCCGCAACAACCGAAGCACAAAACGCCCCTACCGCATGCGCCCCCACATCCAAGCAGAAATGGGGAGAGAAAGCACGCTCGGAAGACCAATTAGCCGCGAGACAAATCTCCTCCAAGGAAAAAACCTCTGGGCCGAGCCCAAGAAGTAGCCATCGCTCCAGTGGAATGGTCATGAAGTTCTTTCGCCAACCGCTTCCCTGCCAGCAAGCAAGCATAAAGAATGTCCTCCTGGACCCATTGAGCGATGGAGGCTTCGGACGCCACCAAACGTTTGAGGCGTCCCTTGAAGAATGCAAAAAAGGAGATATAAACAACTAAAAGTCGTAAGAAACCGAGCTCACAGAGAACGCTACTTACATATCAAAAAATGCAGTGAATAAAAGCACTGCTCCCAATTTCCCCTCCCAGGAAGAAGGAAGGAAAATTGAGCATGACATAAAAGAAAGGATGACACCCCCCTAGAAAGAAATAATGGTACCATCCAAACTGATACCCCATATTTCGGAAATCAGAAATAGGAATCCCCGTTGAACAAGGCCTGCAACATAGAAAACTGCAGAGCTGAAGCCATGACCACAAGAAACCCCATGTTCAACGGCACAGCTCTTTAGAGTCCCAAAAGACAAGGATGAAATGAAGCCTACGGTATACTGAGAAGAAGTACGTGAAGATTGTACTCCAAACCGGGCTTTCTAAGAGGCGCATGAATATACCGCACTCTGTTTAGGACCTGAACTACATGAAGCTGAGAAGTAAGCGAAGAGCAATATACCTAGCCCTTGTAACAAGCTAAGAATGGCACTAGAAGCTGAAGAGAATTGAACGCTAAGCCCTCGGCAATACACCTGTGCCAAAAAGGAACTCTGGAGTGGTTCAAACATTAAGAAGGACCCAAGAAAGGAAAAACCTCCAAAAGGAAGCAGAAGCCACAGGAGAAGATGTCCGTAGCACCTGGATAAGAGAAGAAACAACCTGCTTCGCATAATCCTTACACGTCAGCCAAGATTTTTCAAAAAAACTAGGTTGTAATACTAAAGTAGTACAAATATCCATGTTGAACGGACCCTAGGCGAGCAAAGCCGGAGATACCAGGAAACTTCTTAGTTCGGCTGTCTAAAGACTCATCAAATCCGCAAAGTAAGGATGGCGCCGCCAATCCAGAGATTCTACAAATACTGTGCCCGGAAAGCGAGCTCGAGGTGGCAAATCCAAGCCATCATCAGCCAGCGGAAAACACTGAAAAAGAGAAGGCAGAAGCAAGAAAGGAGCCATGCAGCTACCCCCTCTAACTCCCACTCCCTGGGCCCG
Organism: Geotrypetes seraphini; assembly: GCF_902459505.1. Lineage (NCBI taxonomy): Eukaryota > Metazoa > Chordata > Amphibia > Gymnophiona > Dermophiidae > Geotrypetes > Geotrypetes seraphini. The sequence goes on along the minus strand of NC_047089.1, from coordinate 146,346,118 downwards.
CCGAAGAAGCTAGGAAGCTTAGAATTGAGAGACGAGGCCATGAGGTCTAGGTCAAGCAGATCTCACTTCCATAAAAAGAGCTAGAACGCTTGAGCCACAAATCTCAATATCCAGGATACAGAAGATTACACTATTACTAACATGCACACTTTCCAGAGCGTACACAGCGCTGTACACTGTAACATACAAGAAATGGGTCATGCTCAGATTCCGCAGAGAGAAAGTCTATCCAAACTCTTATTCTGATCCATAAAAGGATCTACCAACAGAAGACGAAGATGAGAGTCCACCCATTGAAGCAGAACAACTTCACCTGCCAATGAGTACAACACTTACTGCCCAAGCAGTAGAGAAATACCCCCATCCTAATACTGACCAAAAGGACCCTCAGCGGCAATCCGGAAGAATGATCTGAAGCTCCAGAAAGGTAGCCTGACCCTGCTCAAGAGCAGAAGAATGAACAAGTACTGAGTTGCCTCTTAAGACCAGACTCCAGGAGCTGAGGATGGAAGCCACGGAGCCCCCCAACCAGACAGCCCGGGATGGTCGGTGGTCATGAGCTAGTCCAGCAAAGACCGAGGCATGCCTTGAAAAGAGAAATCGCGCTGAGCCACCAAATCATACAGAGTGATGCAGGAGGAGCATACCAAATAATTGGTGCCCTGAGATACCGGGAACCACCGGAACAAAAGCGACTGCTGTAGCGTAAGAAGGGGAAAGCAAGCCGAAGTCCCCAGTGGAGTCAGCAATATGGATCCCAGAAACTGTACAGAATCCCATACTCTTGGTCATGGTAAGCGAAGAAGAATACCAATCTGAGACCGAGACCCCATGCCCAAGTCTCCAGAAAGAAACACATGTCTCTCCTATATGAATAAAAACATCACCCCGATATACCTATAAATAGTACAGGAGAAAAGAGTGCTGTGCAAATTCAAAGATGCACGTGTAAAGAACTGAGGAAAAGATATCACCCTTTTCGTGTCAGTCAAAAGGCCCGACTGGAAGTCGTCCGAATCAAGCAGGCAGTCAAGAAGAAATTAGATGAATCGCCTGGTAGCGCCAAAACAGTACCACCGCCCACATCACCTAAAACGTTCATGAAGCCTTGGGTAGGCAAAATGGCATGTGCCAAAACCGAAAGCGCCGCTCCAAGAGAGGCAGGCAAACCAAGTGCCGATTCGGAGTCCATAGAGAAAATGTAAATATACTCCCAGGTTGTCTGCAGAAATGTGTAACCCCGAGAAACTAATTTAGCAGAATGGGATTCAGCCTGCCCAATGCCCCCTATCTCGGGCACCATGCAATAAGTAGAACAACATCCCTTAGTTCCCAAAGAACTACAAGAACCGTCCTGAGGACCAGTAACACTGAAAAGGGAAAAAACAAAACATAGAGACTCCAAGAACGAATTGGAAAACCTGAGGAGAATGTAAAGATGCAAGCATCCTGAAAAATCTTCACAGCCCTCTGACCTGACATTATAGTGTCTTCTCCCTCATGAGAAAGCCTGAAGAGTCATTGGAAGAAGTCAAGATCCCCTCAGAATGAAGTGCAGAAGGTCAGGGAATGGCAGAATGAGACTGTAGGATCTGCAAGAAGATTCTCCTAGGAAAAATCAAGGTTCACAATGTAAAGAGGAATATACTGGAACCATGAAAACAGTACTAACCCCATGCAACATGAATACGTACTAGACTCAATCAAGATGCTGCATCTACCGCCCCATGGAAAACAACAGCATCCTTACAGGTATCAGACAAAGCTCACATCGTTAATGAGAGCTTCAGGGATGAGGCTAACAGCCACATAGTGCGTGATCCTCCGTGGGTTTGATAGAATAGGTAACTGGCTCCAGGTTAAAAGGAGCTGTACAGCCCTTTCTGTCTGGTCGGGGGGGCCTGTCTAGCATGTGTCATGAGAAAATGGTGACAGGAGAAACCAGCGTGATAAGCATGGAAATCTGAAGTCCAGGCCCCCTCAGAAATAGAGAAGAGAGTCCTGGCCGCAGGAATATGCGCAGTGTCATTATGCCCATAGAGACAGCCCGAACTTGGAAACTGCTTGTACTACCTTTAGGCATAAATATCCTGTGCCACTACTAGACACATGCAGCTCAGCACAGAGGCCCAAATAAGGACAGTTACCAATAGACAAAGGCTCAATCTGCAGGGACCCCAAGAGACACAGTAAGATAGTGCCCTGTGTGAAATACAGGGCACTATCTTACTGCTGATCTCACTGTGCCGTGAGTTGCCGTATGTCGCCCCAGTCTGGAGACAAACCGAGACTGGGTGACCTAGCACAGGTCAGAGTCTCTCTGGTAAACCCCTTGAGTGCTAACCCCAGAGAACGATTAAACAAGCAGATTCCTTCAAGGGAGTACAGCAGGAACACAGACATAGACATATAAAGCTGCCCAAGCTTGTCCCAAAGCTGGTGAACACATACAACTTGTCTGAACCGGAAAGTAGGGAAGCCCCGGCATACCCTGACCAAAGTCAGCTGGAAACAAACTACCGGAACGCTGCAGCAATCCTGCCATCGCCGGAGACCCATGCGCACGCCTGATTCTCGCTGACACGTGGCCGCTGCATCAACGCTCCTAGAAACCTAGTTGGATTCGAGCCCTGCAAAATTTACCCTGCCGCGGCTTGCATAGAAAGAAAATCAGACTCGGGGAATAACCAGAAGAACGGCCCACAGCGCCGGAAAAAACATATCCCATCTCATGCGCGCTACTATAAACCGGCACCTGCACAATCAGCTGCACATGGCTGTGACAAACACTGATGAAAGAGAGCCTCAGAATAAACAGGACTACTGCTGCACTGAAACCCAACAATGAGAACAAGTACGAGCATGAAATCGCATCGCTACTGCTGCGCTGTAACCAACAAGGAAACAAAGCGCGTGCATGCAAAGGGCGGGAAGTCCCAGCTCCCTCCATGGATTTCTAGTCATAAAACTTAGCCTCAATAAAATATCCATACCTTAAATGTATGATGACCGAACCCACAGTACTAAGACTCCCAAACAGAACTTGAAGTTCAAGCAACCGTAAAAGCCAGACATACTCACAAGCTAGTTGTTAGGGCCAGTTGAAGCCAGTTTGCAGCAAAAGCATGGCAGAATGTAACAACTGTGGTCTCTTTTTTTTTTTTTTTTTTTTTTAACAGAGAAGGGAAAGAAGAAAAAAATTGAGACCCAGTCAGACCCTCTAGCAATGGAGGGAGGGTGAGGCAGGGACAAGGGGGGGCCCAAATGTAACCTCTAAAGCCGGCACCGTTTAGCCGGACACCCCTGTCTCACTGAAGAGAAAATCTCAACAGGAGAAACAGAATGGCAGTCTCACTGAAGAGAAACCTCAACAGGAGAAAATAAAGTTCCAGCCACAGCCAGAATTCAGGAGCTAGTTGAATAGCGACCTTTTCCTGCTGGGAGATAGAGATTACTGATGAGACAGGAGGAGTGCCAGCCAATAGGACCACCTGTTAATCAGTTTCTCTATCTCCGCCTGCTGGTAGATGTGAGCTATCCCATTGGTCTCTGGATTCATCTGCTGCTGTTGCTAGGGAACTAGATTTTTTAAAAACAGCACTAATTTAACCAGAATAATTTAAATATATGCATTTGTGTTAGGGCAGTGTTTCTTACCGCCTCTCTTAGAGACACACCTAGCCAGTTCAGTTGGCAGGAACACCATAAACATCATGCATGAGATAAGTTTGCGTAAAGCCAAGACCATGGATGGGCAGCTATGATCTTAAGGACAACAACTCATTAGGTTGAAGGTGTAAGGCAAATAAGACTCAGAAGTAACTTCAGAAATTATTTTTGAATAGAAAGGTTGGTGAATGCATGAACAGCCTCCAGGTGGAGGCGAATAAAAAGTTCAAGAAAGCTTGGGACAAGTACATTTAATCTCTAAGGGAGAGGAAGGGATAATAGATGGAATGAATAAGCAGAATAAGTAGGCCATATGGTCTTTATAGAAATGGAGAAAGTGAAGGTGGATAAAACTGTGCATGTGCGGGAGACTAAATATTAGTAGCTGGAAACATGTTAATTTCCCTACTGCTCAGACCATACTGGGGGCAGAGCATGGCTCAGACAAAAGACATCTTCAGCCGGCAACACCAGTCATGCATTCCACACAAAACCTCTTGGCATGCCACTGGTTACTAACCCCTGTTCTAAGGAATCCACTTAGTACCGATGCTTTATACACATCCTAGTTTGAAAAAGAACCAATTTTAAACTATGGCATGTTCGTTTCCTTCAGCATAAAAGACAAACACCATTGCATGCATTGCTACATGTCACAGCTACATATTAAAGGAAATCTGAATTCATAGTTGAAGAAAAGGGAGCGAGCAGGGAGAGTGGCAAACAGGCCACAGATGCTTGTCATCCACCCTTCTCATCTGTATTCAAAGTGTTCCTGTTTCAAAACCAAACACCACCATTATGGACATGTCTGTGCATGCCACTTACAAAGATCTGACTGAGCTCGCAACGATATTTTTATCCTCTCCTACGTATAGTATATAGGTTCTATCCCACTCCAAAAAAATAACTACTGCTAACTTATGTATAGAAAATCTTAGTTAGAGCAATTAAAAAAAAAAAGTGCAGAGCTTCCACCAAATTCCAACAATGACATCCTATAACATGCCATTTAAACATATCAACCGAGATGACATGCAGTGAATTGTTAGTAGTCTCTCAGATGCCAGACATGTAGAAAGGTGTTAAACTTCAAAACATTTTCTGCACTTAACAGATAAAAGTTGCACTGTTCCTACTCAATACTCAAACTTTTTTTTTGTTTTTGAAAAAGAAGAAGTTTCTAAGCATTAATTTTCACCACTGAGTAATTCTTGTCTAGCTGCTTTCTATCAGAACATGAAAAATATTGGCTTGAAGCTAGCTATATTTGTCTAGAAGTTAAACTAAAAGATCTGGATGACAAAAGGTTATTGTTACAGACAAAGTACAAACTTTTCATTACAAACAAACATGAATCTCTCAGGTAAATCTAATTTATAGACAAAGTACAAACTTTTCATTACAAACAAACATGAATCCCTCAGGTAAATCTAATTTATATTACTTTCAAATCATAGTAGATTTCCCAAAACTTAAGATTGCATCAAAACTACTGTATGTATTCTACTATAAATCAGTTTAGAAAATAAACGTTTTCAGGATGTAATAACACCTGGTAAGTTATAAATGAGAACAGCAACAACTGCGTGAGAAAGAGTAGTAGCTCATGAAGGTCTCATGTCACCTAGAAAACCCAATTCTCTTGTAATTAAGACACAAGTGATGCAGACTACACCCTGTGAAAAGGGTGCAAAAATGTTTAAATGGGTTATATTTGGAGAAGTGGGAGGAAGAGGTCAAAGGTCACATTTATTGTTACCTAAAGCAAGTTGAGCCATGTGTTCGCAAACTTCTTAGGGATTTCTACTTATTAAAAAATATAAATTAATAAAGTTCTCTCTTTTCTTACTCGGGTCACCCCCTTAGTGCTAAACAGTACTCATTTCTGAAGACCATGGACTGGGAGCCTAGCTATGGGGGTTCTGCAGGGGCCTGGACAACCGCCACTTTAGTCTCAAGCCCACCAGCAGAAGAGGTCGCCTGTGCAAGTCCCTGAATGTGATGCCAGAGAAGCGATTAAGTTAACATTCGTGCTTCCAACCCGACGCCCGAAGCACAATAGTCAATTTAAGTGCAGCTCTGGTAGAACGTGTGGGAGACTCACGCAAGAGACCTCTTCAGCTGGAGAGGCTCAGGGGAAAGAAGGGATTTAACCCTTTAATTGGCAGATGGTAAAATTGCTGCTTTACGTAACTTGATGTTGAACTAGAGCAACAGTGCCAAGTAACAGGCATTTGGAGATGCAGATCTTCCATAAGAGCCAAGGAAACACATGTTGCTTCTGAGCAGCAATGCCAAATAAAGGGTTAATGTAACTCTTTTTTGTGATTACAATCAAAGTGATTTACATTTTATATGCAGGTACTTATTTTGTACCTAAAACATGATGGCAGATACAATGGTGAGTTAAGCAACTTGCCCAGAGTCATGAGGAGCTGCAATGGGAACTGAACTGGGTAGCCCTGGTTCTTAGGCCACAGCACTAACCTTATATGACTATTCAGATCACCCCTTGCCCAACCACTCCCCCCACCAACACAAAAAATGGCTTCTGGCTATACCATGGACAAGATGAAAGTAGATGAAAGAAAGACCTACAACCTTCTGAAAGCTGAGGGAAGAGGAAAGGGTAGGATATACCGCATATACTCAAATATAAACTCATCCGAATATAAACCAAGGCAACATTTTCTCCCCAAAAAAGGTTGGTTTGAATATAAACCGAACTCTCAGCAGTATCACCATTTTGAGTATGAGAGCGCGCAGGGCATAACATAGGAGGATCGCGCTTGCCCTGGCTCACTACTGAACCACCAGAACTTAAGGCAGGCCCAGGGAGAGCCTGCAATGGGTCTGAGAGGGGAGAAGACTCATACATTACCCAAGACCCCTATTTTTGGGCCTTTTTTTGCCCCAAAATCTATGTTTATATTAGAGTATATAAAGTGTCTAGCTTCTATGAGGAGTACACAAGGTGGTCAAGGACCCATGTTATGGAACTGGAAAAAGGGAGGTTCAGAGAAGTGTAGGTTCTAGCAGTTGTAATGGACCTATAAATACCCTAGAAAAAAGGGACACACATGCAATGTCAAATGCTTATTTCTTAACATTTTCCTATGCTAATGGGGAGAAAACAAGTCTGATAGTTCGTCCTAAATTATCACTAATGTGAAAAACATTTTATTTTAATGTAGGTTCCAAAATAGTTTAAAAGCTGCTGGGGGGAGTATGCTTGATTTCCTTAGCCCAGACCCCACACCTGTGGGAGCTCCAAAGTGAAATATTCCAGGAAATATTGTTTTGTGTATTTAGGCATACTTTTGGCTCTATCATCTATTTTAGCACAACAGCTTTCATAAATGGGAGGTGGGGGGGGAGTAACAACACATTTTTGTAGATCAGATGTCAAACATGTCACTTTTTCCTTACCATTGTATAAAGCAGATCACCCAATAGTGACTAGAGGCAAACGAATGAAATAGATATATTTTTATACAATTATTTTATTTTTGTGAACTTGGATCTTTCTGCAACAGGGCATCTATTTGCCTCTGGGGCAGTTTGAGAGGAAGTAAAACTCTTTGCATGCTTAAGTTAGTGTTATGGAGAAGAGGACTAGCTGACCATCACCATCCAAGGATTTTCCCATCTTATCATTTTGAAGAGAGTTCTGAAAGAAGATCTGTACTGAGGGACTGGAGGTCTAGGAGCAGCTGCCTACCATGGAGTAAAGTTGAAGGAGCACAAGGGATTCCAGGCCACTAAACAGCAGCAGAGAGCTGCTTATAGCCAAGCTAGATCTTGTAAAAAGAAAAAGGTTTCCCAGTCCAGCCTAAATGTAGTAACCCAAAGAGAAAGAGTAGCAGAGATCTAGAGACTAGTGCTGCCTGATTCACGATTCGAATTGATTCAACGATTCACTTTGGGTGAATCGATTTGAATCGATTCAAAACAAAAAATAAAAATTGGCCTCCCGTTCGCTTACTGACCCTCCCCCCTCGCCCCCTAAAGCAGCAGCGGCAGCGCTACCTCTTATGGCCAGCCGCTGCCACTCCTGCTTTAGAGGGTGAGGGTCAGTCGGGAAGTGCTGGTTTTTGGCTTTCCCCCTAGCCTCCTGTGCATCTAGGGCCGAATTAAAGAGTGGGCCCAATGTGCTGCTACGATGAGTGCAGGCGGCAGTGGTGTTTCTGTGTATATCTTCTGCCTCTATAGACAACGCTGCTGTTGGTCCTTGCCTGCTTGCGACCTGCCCGCCGACTCCATTTAGTTCCGCTCACTGCCACAATTCTAAAAGAGTCAGGCACGTGCAGCGATTGCACACCACCGGCCCATAAGCCTTCTCTCCGTCAGAATTGATGTCGGAGGAAGGCTTATGGACCAGCGGGTGCAATCGCTGCACGCGCCTGGCCCTTTTGGAGTTGCGGCAGCAGCAGGGGGGTGTATTAAATGGAGTCAGCTAGCAGCAGCGGCAGGCAGGGTGTAAGTGGCGGGAGGCGGAATCGGTGGCAGGTCGACTTGGGGGAAGGCAGGCAGGCTTCGGGGGGGAGGAAGGGAGGATCCTGCAACACTTGCCATGAGATTGGGCCCACAGCAGCACAGCATTTCTTCTGCTGCCATCAGACTGCTGCACGATTTAAAAAAAAAAAAAAAAAAAGAGAGAGATCAAGTTTAGGCAGCCTGAGAGGAGAGCTGTGGGGAAGGAGGCAAGGAGTGAAGAGCCAATAGGACTAGGCTATAAAGGAGTGAAAAAGTACTGACTGAAGGATGGGAAAGAGAAAGGAGACAGGAAGAGAAATATAGGGTTGGAAAGAGGATAAAAAGTATTTGGAGAGAGAGATGGAGTGAGCAGAGAAAAAGGTCTGGTGGGAGAAAGGGAAAGAAAGAGAACAGTGAAGAGGAGAAGTAGAGAAGCAAGAAGGGGAAAAGAAGTAAGAAAATTGGTTCATGCGGGCGGGGCATGGTGGGGTAGCATGGGCAGGGGGGACAGGCCTTCAGGGATGGTGGCACAGGCCTTCAGGGAGGACAGGCAGGCCTTCAGGGAGGGCCCTGGTGTAGAAGTACACGGAGGGAGGGGGGTTCAAAGAGACGTGCATATGCTGGGCTTTGGGAGGAAGAAATAAATAGAGGAGAGGGAGAGATATGGTGGACAATTGGATTTAGGGAGGGAAGGCACAGAAAGGGAGAGAAATTGGATACAAAGGATGGTGTGGAGGGGGGATAGAGATACTGGATAGGAGGGTAGTTGGGAAAAGAATGGGAGAGATGGTGGACCCTGGGATGGTGGGGAAGGAGGGAGATATGCTGGATGAAAGTGAAGTTGAGAAAAGGTGGATCTGTGAATAGAGACGAAAAAAAGGAAAGATGCCAGACTTCCAGGGGAGGGAAGAGGAACGGAAAGGGAGGACAGAGATGGCAGATGGATGGTTAGCATGGAGAAAGAAGGAGACCCTGGCAAGCAAGTTATCAGAAGACAACCAGAGCCTGGGACCAATAAGATCTGAATAATGACCAGACAACAAAAGGTAGAAAAACTAATTTTATTTTCTGCTTTGTGATTACAATGTGTCAGATTTGAAACATGTATCCTGCCAGAGCTGGTGACAGACTGCAAACATGAGCTAGGATTTAACAGAGAGAGGAAAAGTCTTTTTTGTTTGTTTATTTTGTTTACACCACAGCGCCAGTGTGGTTAGGAGAAGGTAAAGGGGGCTGAAGAGGCTATAAAATAAACCCACCAAGATGTTTGGGGGAAAAAAAAAAAAACCCCACACCCAATTGGGCAGGAAAATCGAATCGAAAAATCGATTCAATTGGCTGAAATCGAATCGAAATTTTTTTTCCTGCATCGGGCAGCACTACTAAAGACGCCATCTATTTTTACTGCCTCTCTCTCCATTCCTTTCCCATTTCCTTTTATTTTAGGTTGTAAACTGCATAGATTTCTTTTAGGCCCACTGTGGTACATCAAGCAAAATAAAATAAAGGTTGGCAGCAAACAAGTTCCAGTAATAAACAGAAAGGCAAGAAAAGATGAAAGCCACCTTTAAAACCAGTTACAAATTGCTCAGTGGATTCACACTGCAAAAGAGTATTCAATATTATTCCTTAAGGCAGGGGTGTCCAATATCGGTCCTCGAGGGCCGCAATCCAGTCGGGTTTTCAGGATTTCCCCAATGAATATGCATGAGATCTATTAGCATACAATGAAAGCAGTGCATGCAAATAGATCTCATGAATATTCATTGGGGAAATCTTGAAAACCCGACTGGACTGCGGCCCTCGAGGACCAACATTGGACACCCCTACCTTAAGGGTTTATTAGGACCAAGCGGATGCATTTCACATAACACTTTAAGAGGTCCAAACTGCAATGTCAGGGCCTACACCACATTGCGAAGATGCAGTAAAGCTGTTAAAGTTTCTCTTTCTTGGAATACAAAGTAAATTTCCCCCCTGTACTTTCCCCCAAGGGTATCTACATTTGAATATAAAATTGAATTATTGGGAGTAGCAAGTGCATGGCATAGACAGGTACTTACATTCAAGAACCATAAAGACTATATAGGAAGTATTTAAGAACCTGAAGTCTGGAAGAAACAACCAAGGATTCACAGTGAAAACAGGACCACTTCGAGAAGTGACCCAGACAGATAATGGAAGTGGTCTACATTAGACAATGACATGGGGACAAATTTTTCCCTGTCCCACAGGAACTCAATTTCCCTGTTTCATTCCTGTAAGCTCTGCCTTAAAACCACACAAGCCTCAAATACTTAGGATTTTACAGTGTTTGAGGCTTGTGCAGATGAGGACAGAGCTTGCAGGAACAGGGCAGGAAAATAACTCTCCAGGATGGGATGGGAAATTGGGTTCCCGCGTGGACGGGGAAAAATTTTACCCCATGTTATTCTCTAGTCTACATGACTTGATAAGGGAGGTTTTCTGAGTTTTGTTCTCCTATTTTCCTTGTAAAGCATAAGCAATTGATAAGAGACCTTAGTACATATACTTGCACGTTTGCTCATTCCACTTAGATCTGTCCACCAAAACCAGTTAGTAGTACCAACATACGTTCATGGACAATTTCACAGTATCCGACACTCTACTTTCTTAGTACGAGGTCTGGAATTACAGAACTCCCTTCCTAAAAACCTAAGACCTGAATTAAAGTCGTATCTCAAAACATTTCTATTCAAAGATACCTATCCCTGAGCTCCCCATTAGTTATCAATCTACCCTCTTGTAGCAGGGTGCGAGTCCTGAAGACATGTTTGCTTCTCTTTTTGTTTTTATCCCCCATCCTACATTATATTGTAGTTCTACCCCTTACCTTGACTGCCATGTCTATGTACTTCACCATTTCTCTCACATCTCTCCATTACCTTTAGATTGTAAGCCACCTCAATGGTATTCCATTGGGCAGGATAGAAAAATCCAAATGAACTTGATCATGCAAGTATAGACCCAACCCCACATGCCAAAATAGCAAGCACTCCCACAAACCAACCAATGATAGAGAAGCATAAATCAAATCAAAAGTAATACAATACCAGAACAGAACCAGCCCATAAGACTCCTTGATCCTGAAACCCTTCCTATCATCCCTCAAACATCCCTTTTTATGTACCTCCATATTCTATGAAGGCTGCCATCTACCCACCCCCTGGGATTTGAATTATGTGCCCATATAGATACAGAAGAGTGAATAAATCTCCCGGAAAAAGTTCAGCTTATAATATCCTAGTTAATTTTTCCAGAACAGAACTTCTTCACAGCTTCACCATTCTTCCTGCATGGGAGGACAGTCTCTCTTCCAAAACTTGGCTATTGTACATCTAGCAGCAAACAGTAGACACTGGATGGAAAACTAAACTAAAATCACCACATATAAATGAGGACTATAAGGCCTATCTCCAGCACAATGTTGTGCTTAAATCCCATATATTCATTTTCTTTGGGCGGTATGAGGTAACATAGTAACATAGTAGATGACGGCAGATAAAGACCCGAATGGTCCATCTAGTCTGCCCAACCTGATTCAATTTAAATTATTATTTTATTTTTTTTTTCTTCTTAGCTATTTCTGGGCGAGAATCCAAAGCTTTACCCGGTACTGTGCTTGGGTACCAACTGCCGAAATCTCTGTTAAGACTTACTCCAGCCCATCTACACCCTCCCAGCCATTGAAGTCCTCCCATGCCCATCCTCCACCAAACGGCCATACACAGACACAGACCATGCAAGTCTGCCCAGTAACTGGCCTTAGTTCAATCTTTAATATTATTTTCTGATTCTAAATCTTCTGTGTTCATCCCATGCTTCTTTGAACTCAGTCACAGTTTTACTCTCCACCACCTCTCTCGGGAGCGCATTCCAAGCATCCACCACCCTCTCCGTAAAGTAGAATTTCCTAACATTGCCCCTGAATCTACCACCCCTCAACCTCAAATTATGTCCTCTGGTTTTACCATTTTCCTTTCTCTGGAAAAGATTTTGTTCTACGTTAATACCCTTTAAGTATTTGAACGTCTGAATCATATCTCCCCTGTCTCTCCTTTCCTCTAGGGTATACATATTCAGGGCTTCCAGTCTCTCCTCATACGTCTTCTGGCGCAAGCCTCCTATCATTTTCGTCGCCCTCCTCTGGACCGCCTCAAGTCTTCTTACGTCTTTCGCCAGATACGGTCTCCAAAACTGAACACAATACTCCAAGTGGGGCCTCACCAATGACCTGTACAGGGGCATCAACACCTTCTTCCTTCTACTGACTAGCCAAGTTTTGGAAGAGAGACTGTCCTCCCATGCAGGAAGAATGGTGAAGCTGTGAATTGTTTCCCAGAATTCAACGTACAAGTACCTAAAGTATCCTCTAACAAAAAACATCTACTAGCACCCAGCATAGGTGGGGGATTAGTCTTCTAGCCCCAAAATAAGAAAACAGAAGCATCTCACCCTCTGCCTTCCTTATATATATTAATAACATGATTATGTATGTCTGTATATGCTACTCAAAGATCTAATAAGCTTGCTTAAGTGAAGACCATTTCAAATCATTACTTGTTCTATTAGAACGATAGGCCATTTTCAATTGTTTCAGAAAACTTTGTTATTCTCACCATATTTAAATCATTTACCCATAAGACCCAATAACCGTTAAACATTGCATGGCTCACTTTTGCGTTAGGCCAGGCTAAACTTTATTACCCGCCCTTTTTCTTATCTCAATGTATATTCTGGTCTTCTGATTTTTGTTAACCGAGTCAAGCTCCATTTGGAGATGACCCAGTATATAAATTGAAGATTAGATTAGACTTGTCCAACCCACAGGCCAGAACTCAGCCCGCCAACCTCAGTTTCTTGGCCCACAGAAGCTCTGAAGTCCTCAATGATCCTCATTCCCTGTCACAAATGGTCCAAGAAACCCCTGCTTCTATGCCATGACTGGTCTAACCAGAACCTTAAGCCATGCAATGCCGGATGTTGTGGCTGATTCCCATGTTATTATGTCTTATGAGACCAACTTTAAACTTCCGGTGCAGCACGGCTCAACCTTGTGATAAAAATCTGTCACGACAAAGAAGCACGAATCTCATTAGAGGACTTCAAGAGGCTTTCTTGGGACCACTCGTGGCAGGGAAGGAGGATCACTCAAGCACTGCCAACAGGAAAGAAGAATCCATCAAAGCATCAGGCAGGGAGGCAAGCAATCAGGTAAGGGGGGATACATATGAGAGAGAAATAGTGAAGGAGAGGGGAGGGGGAAGAAAACATCAATCAAATTCTGGGAAAAAGGTAAATAGGGAGACAGTGCAGGCAAAAAAAAGTTGGGGAGGGTGAGGGTCAGAGGAACAGAAGAAAGCATGGAGTTTCATTTAGAAACAGCCATTGACATTACTGTTATAATGGGGAATAGTGGCAGCGGTCCAGAAGAAAGCAACAAAAATGCTAGGGGGTTTGAACCAAAAGAAGTACGAGAAGAGACTAGAAGAGTTAAATATGTATACTCTGGAGTAGAGGAAAGACAGGGGAGATACGATACAGACGTTTACAGTAAATACTTGAAAGGTATTAATATAGAACCAAGTATTTTCCAGAGAAGGCAAAATGTAAAACTAGAAGACATAAATTGAGCTTGAAGGGAGGAAGATTTAGGAGTAATGTTAGGAAATTCTTTTTCATGGAGAGGACAGTGGTTGCTTGGAATGCCCTCCTGAGGAAGATGGTGAAGAGGAAAAATGGTGACAGAATTCAAAAAGGTGTGGGATAAACACAGAGGATCTCTAATTAGAAAATGAATGGTATAAATTAAAGAACTAAGGCTAGTACTGGGCAGACTTGCACGGTCTGTGTCCCTTATATGGTGATTCTAAGTTTATTAGTTATTTGATATACCATCTATCAAGTAATAAACAGTTTACAATAAGTTTTGAAATAAAATATAACTTAAAAGGAAACATAACATACAATAAATTATTATAATTGGGTTTTAAAGACAGCCATGAACTAACATAGATCAATAGGATAAGAACACTGGGGAGTAAAATCAGAGATAATTTTTTTTTTTAATGGGAGGGAGGAGGGGAAAGAGGAGTACAGTAGGATGGGGATCACTTCTTAAGAAGCATTTGTCATTCTCTGCTAATGCGTTTATCAATCTCTGATGGATGAGTCTAACCTCAGGTGTTGAAGGCATCTTTAAAGAGAAAGGTTTTTGATTTTAGATTGGAATTTTTCCAAGGAGGATTCTAATCTAATGTCTAGGGGTAGGGCGCTCCAAAGCGAAGCTGCGGTAACCAAAAAAAAAAAAATTGTCTTTCAAGTGGTATCATAACATATCTCACAGATGGATGGACTTGGTTTAGGATAGTCTAGGGAGGGCATCAATCGAACTTCAGTAACTTGGAACATGAGGACATTACTGGCCAGACTTTATGGTAGGTATCCTGCAAACAACAGGATGGTTGAATAGGTTGGAGTGAGCTTGGACGGCAGCTCCAGCAGTTGGAACCTAGGACAATATCAGGTGAATTTTACAGACAAGTTAATTTACGGTAATCATGAATTTATAATGTGTATAACTAATGGGCAGCCTGGATGGACCATTCAGGTCTTTATTTGCTATCATTTACTATATTACACAGCCACAAGGGGAGGGGGCTTGGGCCATCTCCACTTTGGATCAGGTCCCCTCCAAACCTGCACTGAACCCATTAAACGGCTGGCAGGGATGTCAAAGCTCTATCAGTCAATGAAATTCCTTGCCGAGCTGCCCCCCTCTTTCTGGCACTGCTGCAGTAACCTGATAGTCAGCAGGGTGCTTCCGAGTCCTGGATTGCTGCAGGGGTTGGGGGGGGGGTTCGGCAGGAAATTTCTTTGGCTAGTGGGATTTTGATTATCCCTGCTGGCAAAGGTACTAATTTTAATGCACAGGGGCATGCAAGGAATATGTTGTCCCCTCCCCGGGGCCACCAAAATCAGAGGGCTGGCTATGACTCTGGTGGGGAACCCACAGATGCCCTTATATATGAGGACTGGAAAGTTAAGCATCCCTAGCCCCAACCACAACCTTCTCAGCCTGCATACCTGCTGCCTCTTCTCCGTTGGCTCCAAGCTAATAAGCAACCAAGGAAGGAGCAGAGACTGCAACTCTCTGTAGCATGTGTTGGTTTCATTAATGTTAGAGGACATGGGACCAGCACAGAACGCAGTAGCACTGTGCACAGAGCTGCAATCTTGCACTACTTCCTTGTGTGTTTAGTAGAATGGACTTGGTGGAGGTACAATAGGAGGAAGGAAAACTGTGCTGCATAGAGGTGGATGGGATGGGAGACAAACAGGGCAATACCGGATAAAGGAAAATAGGGGCAGGGAGGGGAGAAAAGAGAAAAAGATAGGGCAATTCTAGATTAGGAGAGAGAGAGGGGGCAATAGTAATGCTGAATGGAGAGACAGCAGAGAGGAGAAATACTGCACAGGAGGAAGAAGAGAAAGATAGGAAATATTGCATGGGGAAGAGAGATAGGCAGGGGCAATGCTGAATAGCACAGTGGAGGGAAGCTAAAGAGAAGCAATGCTGGATGGTGAAGAGGAGAGAAGGAAAGACAGGAGTTACTGGATGGCAAGGGGGAAAGACAAGAAGAGAGAATGTGTTTGCGCATGTATCTTGACCCTCCAAATGTTATAAAATATTAATTTTTATTTTTTTTTTTAAAAAGGGTTGGACAAGCCTTATCTAAGCAGAAGCAATTCAAACAGCAAGAGCCGACATATCAAATATGGACTACTTAATCTAAATAAATTTGGCACTAGTCTTATAGCAGCAAAGATGTGAATTTCAAATCAATCTAGAGACGAAAGAGTTTCCTTCAAAAAGGAGACCCCATATAACAATCCACTATCTGCCATATCCCATTGCCCAACTCCCTCCCACACAGAGATGAGAGCAGATTTTCCTGATTTTGAAGGAAAATCATTTTTTTTTAAATCCTTAGGACATGTTTAAAATATCTTTACTTGGTGATACTGTTGAGTAAAGTACGATTTCCAGCACCAAATTCCGAGGCACCCTACAAGCCACTTCACCTTCAAAGTGATTACTACCATTCATCTATTTCTTAACCAGTTCATCACCTTGATAAGAACCTTCAGCTCTATTCCCATTCTCGCTAGCCCATTATCCAATGGACTGCATGCAATAGTATATGATGCCTTATAAAAAGGCTCTGCTCCAACAGCTCTACAGTATATCTATAGAAAACTCCATGGTTTTCTGCACCATATTTGCATAAACTATTACTTTTCCACATACTGTATTACCTCTCTAAAGGAAGGTGTGACTCGCTGGTGGAACTGCTGCCTCTGCACCCAGAGGTTGCGAGATCAAAACCCCAGCTCACTCTTTGTGACCCCGGGCAAGTCACTTGATCCTCCAGTGCCCACCGCTTTTAAATGTCAAAGCAACAAAAAAGGTGGTTATACAATTCCCCGTTCCCTTCCCATTTCTTCTTCTCCACCATCCACCAAAACCACCACTCTCAAAAAGAACTTTTTTCTCCTATCAAGCTCTCTCTACTCAATGTCTTTCTCATTTCAACTGTTCATGTCCTTCCCACCCTATACCTCATTCTTATCTTTCCTAGGTAAGCCTGTGAATCTATCACCATAACTCCAATACCAGTTTTTCTCACCCCCAGTAGACCTCTGAAGTCTGATCCCTCTCGACTACGTACATCAGAACTCAGACTACACAGACTGTGAGGACCAGCAAGAATAGAACCTCAGAAAGCCTGGAGAAGGCAAATACACACAACGGAACAACTAGGATATTGGGGCCCTAAAGTCCACATCAAAAACCTATGGGTCATTGTAGTGCCGGTAAAATTTCCAATTTATAAAAAAGACAAGCGATGTTCTAAAAAGTTCCTATGCAAAATGAGGTTTGCAGAAATTCCAGCAGATCAGTCGTTGGAGAAAGTGACTGACATGCACAGAATAGTCAACGGAAAGAGACATATAATATGTGCATGCGCCAGGAAAAGCATGCCTTATTGAAGTTTATCATTGGTGGACATCATAAGCGCAGGTCAAGCGGGCGAACTACCAGGAAACCATGCAACTGTGAAAATGCAAGATATATACATGCCCTTTTTTCCTCAGCAGGACATATCCTATATTTTTTTCCCCTTTATTTTTTATAACTTCCACTCTCATGTAATCGGCAGCCTACTTTTTAATAAATGCGCATGAAACATGCCTAACATGTATGCCTGAGATATGGTTAACAAATGTGTACATGTATGGAGCCCCACACCACTACCAAGTATGACTTTTACTACTGGGATGATAAATATGTATCCCTATTTCTTTTTGAACTTCCACCTCATGCAAATTGGCAATCCCAGACCACACTCTTTCAACGAATACACCTGAACTGCGCTTTTATCACTGCCGGTACCTCCTGGTCTGCCGTTAAATTTGGAGCGTTAAAGGCCGGCGTTTCATTTTGGGCATCCTCTGGCAATGTCTGGGCATTGGCCAGAGTGCTCATTTTAATATTAATGAGCTTGTTATAATACATTTACATGTGATTATCGGAGGCAGCTATAAAGCACGGAAAAAGACAATTAGCCATTTTGGGCATCGGTAGCTAAAATACTTCGACACTAAAGAAGTTAGATCGTTAAAGGTACCATTAAGCTTAGATATAGGAAAAACTGAATAAGATCTAGTCAGACGGCTGAGATGAGCAGATACAAAAACTTTGCTACTCACAGAATTTTCCTACATTAGGTTTAGGCCTACTAGGCCTAATCATAAATGCAAACCCACACTACTCTTTCCATCCCTCTGCTAGTCCTTCCCTGTCATCTATCTCTGTTCTTTTCTCCATACACATTTGTCTCCTCCTCTTACGCCAGCCAAACCCCTTCTCCTTTCTTCTTCTCTTCTCACCACCCCTCCCCCCTGCTTATGACAACACCATGCTGTTCTATTTAGCAGCTCTAAGTTGCAGTTTACTGCAAGAACATGGAACTGTCAGGACCTGTACAATTCATAGCAGCATAATGGAACAATGCAGGCAGGCGGGCAACCACAGGGAAAGCAGAAAGCTGGAGCCACAGGCATCCAAAAAGGACAGCAACTGATAGCAAGAGGAGTATCAGCAGTTAAGGGAGTCAGTTTCCCCAATGAACTGGACACTCTGCCCATGATATTGTGCATGAATGTTTGAAATTGCATCTCAGGAAAATTCTTATGTAGGTACAATTAACAAAATATGATATTACAGTCTGCAAAGAATCAAGTTTGCATAGACAAACTGTATCAGCTAAATGTGTCTTATAGTAATACTGTACTGGTAAACATTTTTCTTCCCCTTTAATACACTAAGAGTTTGTTCATCTGTCTGCTCCCAAAGTGTTCCAACTCCATGCTGACCTCTGCAACTCGTGTCCTTAAAGCAAGCTTTTTACAGTATGCCCACTGTTCATTAGTCACAATGGCAACTGCTACTCGGTGCACAATCATGCGGAGATTTATTTGTTCCTTTTATTGCCACCGAGAACAAAATCCTTTGACACCCATCTACGAGAAGAAATACGTCAAGCGCTTTTGTTTTCACACTATCCGGATTTTAGGGCAACCCCTGGTACAAAACTTGTTCAACAGGTTAGCCCTATAAGTTTGCCCCGTCCTGAAATCCTCCCACCAGCCTTTTGCGCCCTGCCAGTCGGGTAAAGTCAATTTAGGCAGACAGCCTTCGACTAAACTCAACACATTAAAGAAAAAGAAAGAGAAAAAAAAAAAGCCCCTGATCACCCAGTTTTAATTAACTTATGATGAACCTAAGGAACTCCGTGCAAAAGGAAAAGAGCTCAGACAGGCCTCAGGCAGGCGCTCTAGTCTAGTACATTTTCCATTCTGGAACACCGGAGACCCAGATTGACAATTAAGGTTCCCTCCCCCACCGCACTCTCCAAACCAAGGGAAACGCTTGGCTTTCCTTCTGCTCCACTGTTCAGCATACACTCATTAAAACGCTTATTCATAACAATAAAAAGAGAGTCTCCACACAAACCTTGTAGACTTGTCCGTACGTGCCATTACCAACCACTTCCACCAGTTCAAAGATGCCGGCGGGGTCCTGGGGAGACAGAAGAGGAAAGAGCGTAGAGGTAAGTGCCGGCGCGAGCCTTGGGAAGTGGAGAGTGTTGTGTGTGGAGAGAGAGAGAGGGGGGGCGGGGTACGCAGCCCCGGCGCGTGCAGACAAAGGAGATGGGAAGGCGGCAGCTGCTGCGCTCCGGTCCCGGGCCCCGCGGCGGCAGCAGCCCAACGCCCAGGCTAAATCCTGCAGCCAAGCAAAGCAAACCCCAGCCCCTACTCACCCGCAGAGACGAGAGGTCGATGTCCACCAGACTTTTCGCAGGGGAGTCGTTCGCCATGTTTCTCTTTAGATAATAAATAATATAAAAATAAAACAAAATCCAAGGGGGGGGAACCCCTCCCGGAGTCCCCCGCCCGGCAGTGGCAGGCGCTGCACTTCCTTCACGTTCTTCCCGCGAGGCTGAAACTCTTCATTGGTGGGCGAGGGGAGATGGTGGGCGCTGGCTCCTTCGGCTACCGCTTCCCGGAGAAAATTTTGTCCCCCCCCCTCCCCCTTGCTGCCTCTTCGGCTTCCCCGCTCGCTCTTCCTGGTGGATTTAGTCCATGTCGAGGTGGCAAAGGCAGCGCCTGGGCTCTTCCAGAGCGTCCCTCCTCCCCGGCTCGCTCTCCTCCACTCCCGGAGCCAGAGACATGCAAGAACCCGAGCGAAAGGCAGAAACGCACAACAATAAGAATAACAAAAAAATACTGCTACTGGAGTCTCCTTAACCTCCTGGAGCCAGCAGCAGCGTGCGCTCCTTGCACATCCAGCCTCACAAGCGAGTCCTCCGTCTTGTCTTTTTTTTTTTTTCCCCTGCTTCTGCTGTTGCTGCTCCCTGGCTTATTCCCTTATTCCTGCTCTTGCATGGAGGACACACACTGGCAATAGCAAAATCGGAAGGAAAAGAAAAAGCTCCAGTTACTGGGGAGAGTTGAAGGAGTAAGAGACAAAGATAGCCAATGAGGAGGAGAAAAGAAGAAAAAATATTATAAGGAAAAAGAGGAGATTAAAAAAAAAACAGCTCCCCCTTTCCTTCCCCAGCAGGAAAAACCAGCGGAAACAGAGACTCAGAGCACTTCTGGGTAAATTTAAACAAACCCTCCTCCTCTTCTGCTAGCTCCACTGTCTGTGAGTCTGGGGCTCTGACTTAAGCAGCAGATGGATCGATAGTCATCAGGGGTGTGGCAGAGAACAATAGATAACTCAGCTCCTGACTCTCCTTACCCAGGCACCAGCTCACACTTCTGAAACCGGGCTCGAAATACATATTTACAGCAGCGCCTATCTATGATCTGGGCTCCTTTTAAAACATTTTCTTTGTTTTCAGGGATTTGCATGTTTTGCATGGAGGCTTTGCCCTTCTCAGGCTCGTGCTTTGTTCGTTCTTGTTTTTTTAACAACTTTTATATGTGCACGTGTAAATACAAGTGTGCATGGGGAAACACGCAGTATTTTGGTAAGCTGTGCTTTTTCTGCCCAATGCTTTGTGTGTCTATAACACAGCAGAAATTGCATAGCCTTAAATATAAACATTGCATTGTGCTGGTGCAATTGTTGGAACTTTGCTGCCTGTGTTTTTAATCAAGGGAGTTGGCATTGCTCACAAAGGTTAATAAAATACAATGGATGTATTCCATTAAGCGTTCCTTCCCTGTTTGAAATGAAGTGGTGTGAAATCAACATCATATGATAAATCTTGGAGGCAAATTAGTTCAATTAAATCTTTAAGGTTTATGTGTGCAAGACATGTCTGTTAATTTAGGAAGCAAATAATCTAAGCTTCATAATGTAAAGTCCTACACTAATATGAAAACATGGAAAATTATGGTAGAAAAAGATGTGGACGTCTCAATTTCCATAACCGTCCTCCTCCCATGGAGATCCTTGGTGCTTTTTCCATGCTTTCGTGAATTCTAATATTGCCCTTGTTTCCACCACCTCCACTAATTCCTTATGTTCACTTCACTACCCTCTCTATAAAAAATAATTTCCTGATTACTCCCTCAAAGACAAGTTGACAGACATCATCAGACAAGTTGACAACCACATAGCGGGAGGAAGACTTGATCGGATGGTAACCTGCCTACCGGGAGTCAAGGTAGAAGACATAGTGAACCACATCGACAGGATCCTCAACAGTATGGAAGAAGAAGATATGGCGGTAGTGATCCATGTGGATACGAATAACGTGAGCAACAGGAACTACAACAGGGAAGTACTGAAGGACCAGTTCCGGATGCTAGGAAGGAAGCTAAAGACCAGAACACAGAGGATAGCATTCTCAGAGATCCTGCAGGTACCCAGGGCAGATGAGAAGAGGCAGATGGAGCTGCAAGCAGTCAACGCGTGGATGCGGTGCTGGTGTGAGGAAGAAGGATTCCACTTCGTGCGCAACTGGACGATGTTCTGGAGGAAGAGCAAGCTCTACAGGAAGGATAGACTCCACCTCAGCAAATACGGAATGAGGCTACTTGCAAGCAACATCAAGAGAGAAGTGGACAAGTTTTTAAACTAGGAAGAAGGGGAAAGCCGACAATCGACCGAGAGAGAGAGAGAGTAGGTGGTTCGGGAACCGGTATACCAGGAGGATACCGTGCAAGAAGATAGAGGGAAAGACTCACTGGATTAAAGGCAAGACAGATCGAAAAGGACACAAGAGGGAAGGAAATGCAAGAAAGGAACAGGCCGCAAACTCAAATGAATGTACATGAATGCAAGGAGCCTTAGAAATAAGATGGGTGAATTAGAAGCCATGGCACAAAAAGATGACGTTGACATCATAGGCATCACGGAAACATGGTGGACTGAGAAAAACATCTGGGACACTGTGCTACCGGGATACAAACTATACCGTAGAGACTGAGTGGCTCAAAAAGGTGGGGGGCATTGCCATATACGTCAAAGAGGAAATTGAATCTACTGGAGAGAACATGCCACAACTGATGGTTAAGTTAGAGTCTCTATGGGTCAAAATTCCAGGAACAAATGGCCTGGAAACGAAGATCAGCATCTACTAGCGACCTCCAGGGCAGTCCTAAGAAATTGACGGAGAAATGACAGATGAGATTAAACGCAACTGAAAGGGAGGCAACACAGTTATCATGGGTGACTTCAACTAGACTGGGACCTAGGCACCTCCGGCCACATTAGAGACACCAAGTTCTTGAATGCTGTAGGCGATTGCTTCCTGGAACAACTTGTCAAAGAAAATACTAGAGGAAATGCAATTATGGTCTTAATTCTAAATGGCCTGCGAGGACCGGCACAAGATGTAGAAGTAGAAGGGATGCTGGGAAGCAGCGATCACAATATGATCCGCTTTGATCTGAACGCAGGGGAAAAACATTGGTCCAAAACGACAGCCACGGCACTGAACTTCAGAAAAGGGAATTATGAAGGGATGAGACTCATGCTAGGGAAGAAGATTAAGAAGATGATAAGCACTGTAAAAATGCTAGAGCAAGCTTGGTCCCTTTTTAAGGACACAGTCACCGAGACACAAAATCTGTATATACCGCATATAAACAAGGGATCCAAGAGGAAAACGAACAAAGAACCGGCGTGGCTCACTGTAGAGATGAAGGAAGCGATCAGAGACAAGAAAACTTCATTTAAGGAATGAAAAAGGTCAAAAACGGACGAAAACTGGAACAAGCACAAACAACATCAACGCAGGTGCCATAAGGCGGTAAAAGGGGCCAAAAGAGACTACGAGGAAAAAATAGCTAAGGAGGCAAAAAACTTCAAGGCGCTCTTTCGATATATTAAGGGGAAACAACCCGCGAAGGAAGCAGTGGGACCGTTGGATGACCATGGAATAAAGGGAGTTCTAAAAGAGAACAAAGCAATTGCTGACAAACTGAACACATTTTTTGCATCTGTATTTACCGAAGAAGATGTACCCAGCATACCGGAACCCATCGGGCTATATGCTGGAAACGAAGACAGAAAGCTGACAGGATTGAAGGTCAGTCTAGAGGAGGTTTGTAGGCAGATAGGCTTAAGAGCGATAAATCCCCTGGACCATCCGAGGGTCATCCATCCCCTGGCATCCATCCGAGGGTCATCAAGGAACTGAAAGGGACCTTAGCTGAACTGCTTCAACTAAACCAAACTGTCGATCAAATCGGAAAGATTTCGGAAGACTGGAAGGTGGCGAATGTTATGCTGATCTTCAAAAAAGGTTTGAGGGGAGATCCGGGAAACTACAGACTGGTGAGTCTGACCTCGGTACCGGGAAAGATGGTAGAGTCACTGATAAAGGACAGCATCATTGATCACCTTGATGGATATGGGCTGATGAGGACCAGTCAGCACAGTTTTAGCAAAGGCAGATCGTGTTTGACAAACTTGCTGCACTTCTTTGAGGGAGTAAACAGATAGATAGACAAGGGTAATCCAGTCGACATTGTATATTTGGATTTTCAGAAGGCGTTCAACGAGGTTCCGCATGAACGACTACTTCGGAAAATTGCGAGCCATGGAATCGAAGGTGAAATACTCACATGGATTAAAAACTGGCTGGAGCATAAGAAACAGAGAATGGGGTAAATGTACAATACTCGGACTAGAAGAGCGTCACCAGTGGGGTGCCGCAGGGCTCGGTGCTTGGACCCGTGCTCTTTAACATCTTTATAAATGATCTGGACATAGGTACGACGAGCGAGGTGATTAAATTTGCGGACAATACAAAGTTACTCAGAGTAGTGAAGACGCAGGGGGATTGCGAAGATCTGCAACGTGACATAATAAGGCCCGAGGAATGGGCAACAACATGGCAGATGAGGTTCAACGTGGATAAGTGTAAAGTGATGCATGTCGGTAACAAAAATCTCATGCACGAATACAGGATGTCCGGGGCGGTACTTGGAGAGACCTCCCAGGAAAGGAACTTGGGAGTTCTGATCGACAAGTCGATGAAGCCGTCCACCCAATGTGCGGCGGCAGCAAAAAGGGCAAACAGAATGCTAGGAATGATAAAGAAGGGGATCACGAACAGATCAGAGAAGGTTATCATGCCGCTGTACCGGGCCATGGTGCGCCCTCACCTGGAGTACTGCGTCCAGCACTGGTTGCCGTACATGAAGAAGGACACGGTACTACTCAAAAGGGTCCAGAGAAGAGCGACTAAGATGGTTAAGGGGTTGAAGGAGCTGCCGTACAGCAAAAGATTAGAGAAACTGGTCCTCTTCTCCCTCGAACAGAGGAGATTGAGGGGACATGATCGAAACATTCAAGGTACTGAAGGGGTAGACTTAGTAGATAAGGACAGGTTGTTCACCCTTTCCAAGGTAGGGAGAACGAGAGGGCACTCTCTAAAGTTGAAAGGGGATAGATTCCGTACAAATGTAAGGAAGTTCTTCTTTACCCAGAGAGTGGTAGAAAGCTGGAATGCTCTTCTGTTGGCTATTATAGGGGAGAACACCCTCCAGGGATTCAAGACAAAGTTAGGCAAGCTCCTGCTGAACAAGAACATGCGCTGTTAGGGCTAGTCTCGGTTAGGGTGCTGGTCTTTGACCAGAGGGCCGCCACGTGAGCGGACTGCTGGGCATGATGGACCACTGGTCTGACACAGCAGCGGCAATTCTTATGTTCTTAAATACTATCCTCGCAAATACTCCTCCCCCTGGTTTACTGACAAGTGAAGAACTAAGAAAAAAGAACTATGGAAAGCGGAAAGGAAATGGTACAAATCCAGGCTTAACAGTGACAGGTCCAAATAGAAGGAACTGCATGAAGAATATAAAAAGGCCACCCTAGAGGCAAAAAGATATACTACTCCCAACAACTATTAAAGATCCCCAATAGATCAAAAAACCTTTTTAAACTAACAAAAAAATTCAACATAGCAAGAAGACAACCAATGTATTAACACCAAACTCAACAGCGAAATGCTCTCAGACTGCTTTGCTGACAAAGTAAACAAAATTATGGTCTCACCTCAACTCTACCACACTACAGACATCATCCTCCTACAACTCAGACAAGTTATTTAAAATCTACAACTGGGAACCTAACTCACTTTGAAACTGTCTCATATGACGACATCACCAAGATACTAGACACTATTCACCCTTCCAGCTCCAACTTAGACTCCTGTCCACCACGCCTCCTAGTGGCTATGAAAGACACCTTTGTCGAATCTATCCTTTCTCTCAACACCTCTCAACAAACAGGCATAGTGCCCACAAGCAGGAAGTCAGTAGACATCAGACCAATCTTGAAAAACCCACATTCAACCCTAACGTACCTGGCAACTTTAGACCTTTCTCCAATCTACCCGTCATCTCCAAAATCCTGGAGAAAACAGTGTTAAACCAATTACACTCTTTCATCAATGAACAAGGAGCCCTATCCACCTTCCCATCAGGATTCAGGAAATTTCACAATACTGAAAACGTCCTTCTCGACATCATTGACGACTGCTGGAAACTCATGGATAAGGGTAATGATATCCTTTTGGTGCTACTGGGTCTCAGCGCAGTGTTCGACACTATTGACCATTCTCTCCTCATTGTACAGCTCTCTGAAATTAGAATCTGAGACACTGCATTATGATGGTTCACCTCCTTCCTGAATAATAGATCCCAAAGCGTACTACTCAACAATGCGCTATCAAAACCAATCAAATAAGGTGTTCCACAGGGGGCTTAACTTACTCCCCCCCCCCACCACCATATTATTAAATCTCTACATTAGACTTGTCCTAGACATAGTCCACAAATACCAAATTCAGATTCACTCCTTCACGGATGACATCCAACTATACCTACCACTAGGAGAAACCTGCGATGTCCAGGTCACAAAACTCCTAAACTGCCTCTCGGAAATCAAAAACTGGATGTCTTCAACAAATTACAACTAAATGCCTCCAAAACAGAACTCCTTTGGTAGTGTATTACTACCTAGGGATTTTACAGTCCAAATACCTTATTCTGCATTTTCTAGCATTAAATGTTAGCTGCAATACTCTAAACCTTTCTTTAAACTTTGCTAAATCTCCCTCCCCCCATGTTTAAAACACTTACCATCTGTTACAGATTTTGGTGTTGTCTGCAAAAAAGACACTTTTCTCAATAATCCCTACTCAAAAATATCAGTTACTAAACTGTTGAAAAGAAATCAACCAAATACCGAGCCTTGTGGTATACCACTGGTATCACACTTATCCTCTGTTTATCACTGTCCTTTCTTCTCTCTTACTCAACCAGTTTCTAACCCAGTGAGTCACTTTTGGGCCTATACTAACACTCAGTTTTATTCCTTAGTCACATATGCAGAACCACATCAAAGGCCTTGCCAAAATCCTAGTAGCCCATATCTAGTGCTCCCCCTGACCTAGCTCATGGGTCACCCATTCAAAGAAATTGATCAAATTCATCTGATCAGACCTACCTCTAAGTGTATAGTTGAAAATTAGCATGGTGCTATTTGATTAATTTAATTTAAAATTACATTACAATCCCCCTTTTAACAATCTTTGGTTTTTTCTATATCACAAGTTAGTGTCGTCTAATGTATTTGGAATTGCAAACAACTCCCGGGTTCTCTCATACATATGATCTATGAATGTTCTCTTGTTAATTCCTTTTGGAAAGAAGTTTGGGTAATTCTACAAAAGATATTTTGTCTCAGATATTTTTCTCAATCATTATATTCAAATCTCATTCTCCAGACATTAATATTTCAGCTAAGAATATGAAGTTATTTGATATTATACTTACAATTACCCCAAAATTAATTCTTTCCAATTGGAAAACTTCACAGCTTCTTAATATTTGTGCTTGGTGGAGTTCAATCCTTTTTCATCAGAGATGTGAAATGGCGATAGCAGAAAAGTTGGGAACATTTAGATCAGTTCACAAACATTGGTCCCCTTTATCTTCTTTCTGTGACCCTTTTCTATCACAACTGAAATAATTTAATAGGGCTAGATTCACTAAGGACACTAATCGTGTCCTAACCACTTTGCGACCCTGACCCGATTCACTAACCTTCTGGCTGATCCTGTCCGCACCCGATCTGATCTACGCATGCAAATAAGGGAAATGGCATGCAAATGTAGGAAGGCAGCAATTCACTAAACAATTTAAGGAATACCGACTGGACTTGCAATTTTTCTTTATATATTTGAATGCTATTCATGCAGAACAGCCCTGGTGAAAGGGGGAGAAGCTATGTCAGACGCCTGCTCAGAAGAACAAAGCATAGGCACAGTTCCTCTCCACATCCCTCTTGTCCAAATTCTTCTGTTGTTGCTCTCCCTGCCAGATCATCTGATCACAGCAGAGGAATCCCCGATCAACTAAGCTGGCAGGACTCCTACTCAGCTGATTGGGGCTTCCCCTGCAGGCTCCTTATATGGTATTTAGGCGTTCCCAGTGCATCCCAAGATGTATCAGGCATAAGAATTGTGTGGTCTATCTTGCCCAGCAGTCTGCTCACGCGGTGGCCCTTAGGTCAAAGACCAGTGCCCTAACAGACTAGCCTTACCTGCGTACATTCTGGTTCAGCAGAAACTTGTCTAACTTTGTCTTGAAACCCTGGAGGGTGTTTTCCCCTATAACAGCCTCCGGAAGAGCGTTCCAGTTTTCTACCATTCTCTGGGTGAAGAATAATTTCCTCACGTTTGTACGGAATCTATCCTCTTTTAACTTTAGAGAGTGCCCTCTCATTCTCTCTACCTTGGAGAGGGTGAACAACCTGTCTTTATATACTAAGTCTATTCTCTTCATTATCTTGAATGTTTCGATCATGTCCCCTCTCAGTCTCCTCTTTTCAAGGGAGAAGAGGCCCAGTTTCTCCAATCTCTCACTGTACGGCAACTCCTCCAGCCCCTTAACCATTTTAGTCGCTCTTCTCTGGACCTTTTCGAGTAGTACTGTGTCCTTCTTCATCTTCGGCCACCAGTGCTGGATGCAGTATTCCAGGTGAAGGCGTACCATAGCCCGGAACAGTGGCACGATAACCTTCTCCAATCTGTTCGTGATCCCTTTCTTAATTATTCCTAGCATTCTTTTCACCATTTTCACCGCCACCGCAGGGGCAGGGCTGCCATTTTGAAGGGGCAGGCCTTGAAGCAGGAGGGAATGGGCATTACTCCTGCCAATTTTCAACACAAAGGTACAGGGGTTGGTGGGTGGAGTGAGGGTCCTGACCTATATGGCCAGGTGGGGGGAGGGTCCTTGAGCTGGGAGGGAGGTCTGACCTATAATGCAGCAATCCTCACTCAACAGGATCAAATGTAGGATAGCAAAGAGGCTCACAAAGCCTTTCATATCAATACAAATGTAGATGTTTGGCTTGGCGCATATCCTTGTTTCCTTTATCCAATGCAGCTTATATGTTTATTTCTGTGTAATTTTTTCAGAAATAAAAACTAGATAACAGCATAGTTCCTTTACTTATCGTTTTTTAATGCAGTGTTTCTAGCATGCCCCGACGGGACCCGTTTCGCCCACAAGGGCTTTCTCAAGGGTTCATAGAGGAGCTCTTTTCAGTGTCCTTCCTCATTTGGAGCTAGAGAAAAACTGTTGTTTCCATTTTATCCTCACCTTTTCATCTTCTATACCTTCTAGTGTTTAGGAAGGTCTGACCCATCCCAGCCAACTAGACCACCAGTTTATTTTGGGTGGGGTGGACTGTCTTTAGAGGGCTCAGGAGGATTTCTGGGAGGCTCAGATGGGTTACTTTTGGAAGGCTAGGGAACTGTGGGGAGTGGCTTTGCAACTGAGCCAGCAGCCCCTGCTCTCCCTGCCATCTTAGTGGCAGGGGAATCCCTGAACAGCTGAGCAGCAAGGGAAGCCCCGAAGCCACTGGCAGAGAGAGCAGGAGCTGCTGACTCAGCTGCAAAGGACTTGTTATTTTTGTAAATGGATGCAGTGAATGACGCCTACGTTGTAAGTGTCGCTCATGCACTTATGAAGGCATCTAGGCACACCCACCGACACCCAAGGCCGGCGTTTGCGTGATTTCCACCGGAAGTGGTCTTGGACTTACATAAGCATCCCTATGTGTCTCCCTAGGCACAAGACAGATGCCTTAAATGTAGGCCTTTAAATGCTGGCCTACATTTAAGGCATCTGTTAGAAAAAACAAATGTGTTTCTCTAAAGGACGCCAATGCCTTATTGACACGTAATCAACGGCAGCTTCTTACGCAGCTGCCGAGATCAGCATCCTTTAGAGAATCAAGCTGAAAACACCTAAAAATCTGAGGCCAGCAGAATATCATGCCGCTTTTAGAATTTTTTTAAAATTCTTGATATACCGCATTACACGTGGTATCAATGTGGTTTACATAGTATTCAGTAATAAGAACATTTGCCATACTGGGACAGACCGAAGGTCTATCAAGCCCAGTATCCTGTTTCCAAAAGTGGCCAACCCAGGTCCCAAGTACCTAGCTAAATCCCAAGTAGTAAAACAAATTTTATGCTGCTTATTTTAGGAATAAGCAATGGATTTTCCCAAGTCATCTTAATAATGGTCAATGGACTTCTCTTTTAGAAAACTAGCTGATGGCCCGGCATTGCACGGGTATTTAATTATAGCAATAACACTGTAAATGGATTCAAATAAAGATACTTTATAGTGGTGAATGAAAATATTTTTTTACTTTATAAAAAGTACAATATTCAAATTATAATGTGAAATATTTGACAAAATGAATACAATACAACTAACACAAAACTTGATTATAAACAACAATTTTAGTTTCACCTCCAGGAGCAAGAACATATACATTATTGGGTGAACCCACCCTTCCCACGTGTGCAGGTGGGCCGCGAGACCCCCAGAACATATCACCCCAGGTAGTGAGGGATCTGCATACCAAGTTTCGTTCAAATCGGTCAAGCCGTTTTTGCGTGATCGCGGCACATACATACATACACACATACATACCTCCGATTTTATATATATAGATTATCCAAACCTTTTTTAAACAGCACTAAGCTAATTGATTTCACCACATACAATGGCAACGAATTACAGAGTTTAATTACACATTATGTGAAGAAATATTTTCTCCAGTTTGTTGTAAATCTATTACAGTACTTAGTAGCTTCATCGCATGGGCCCTAGTCCTAGTATTTTTGGAAAGAGTGAACAAGCGATTCACATCTACCCTTTCCACTCCTCTCAGTATTTTATAGACTTCTATCATATTACCCCTGAGCATGCTGAAGCATGCTGAAGCATGCTGAAGAACCCTAGCCACTTTAGCCTTTCCTCATAGGGAAGTCGTCCCATTCCTTTTATCATTTTCGTTGAAAATTTAAGAAGACTAGGAGAAGGTGAAATAAAGGTGAAATTGAACTACAATAATTGAGAGGAGAGAGGAGGAAAGGTAGAGATGTATTGTAAATTTCTTGAAAGAATGTTTGGAAATAACTCTTGAGTATCAGGATGAGTTAGGAAATATATTATTAGAAATTTGCTATCAGTTAAAAGTGGATTTATTTGTAGCATGATGCCTCATTGTTTTTAATAGGCTGTATTTCAATTAAAATTTTAATCACACAATTAAAGATGGGACATACCTAGCAGGTAATTGGGGGGGGGGGCTTGCCATGCATTTACTTTCACCTCCCCCTCCTCCCCCCACACACATTTGGTATTATACCTTTGCTGATGGGGATGCCAAAGCTGAGCCAGTCAAAGAAATCCATTACCAAAGCTACCATCTTCCTCCTTGTACTATCTCAGGAGAATGGTAATCAGTTTGGTGCCTTTAGCTCCCAATGCTGGCACTCTCAGAGCATGCTCACTGCATGCATGATCTGAGCATTCCTGGAGACATACCGCGGACTTCCTCGCTACTGAGGCAGTATAAGGAGGAAGGGGGCAAACCAGGCAGCAGATTTCAATGGCTGGCAGGGCTTCAGCTACCCCACCAACCATTGAACAAGTTCTGCAGCTTTTAAAGGGGCCTGAGCCTAAAGTTGGGACCCAGGTCTCCAAAGCTCACCCCTGCTGTGGTTATGCCACTTACTAAAGACCCAAGGGCAAATTCTATAAGAAGCGCCCAAAAGTTAGGCGCCTAATTAGGCACTGTTCAGCGCAATTCAAGTAAAATTGGGTGCTGTTTAATGAATCACGCAGAGTGGAATCTATTTTGGAGGCGCCCAAGAAATAGGCCAGCTTCAGGCACAACTAAAAGTTAGGCGCCTAGCTGAGCACTTAAGCACACTTAAGAGCAGTGATTCTGCAACAAGGTGCCTAACATGTAGCCACGCCCACGCCTAACATGCATAGCGCCTATTTTTTTGAAGGCTGTTTAAATTTTTATAGGCACCTTGTTACAGAATCGTGCTTTCTTGATAGGCGCCTATGTTTCAATCAGTGCTGATTAAAAAGCTTAATTGAGTTTGTTATTTAATTTAGATAGGCGCCTCCAAAATAGGTGCCTAACTTTAGGCGCTGGTTACAGAATTTGGGCCCCAATGTCTTTCTTTTTCTTGCCCTTAAGTCCAACTCTCTCTCCCTCCTTCCCCTCTACTTCCAGGCCCATTATCTCATTCTTTTCACTCTCTCCCAGCTCTCCCTCTCCCTCCCCCGAGTCCAACACCTCACTCTTCCTTCCATCTACCTCTTCCCTCCCTCTCTCTGAGCCTAAACTTTCTCTCTTTTCCCTCTATCCTGCATCCATTTTTTTTTTTTAAATGTGTGTCCCGATTGGCTGTTGAGGTGACGGTAGGATGCCTACCACCGCCTACAATCGGGACACTGTTTGTAGAACCAACCCATTTGAATCAGGTTCAATAAATGGTGCCCAGGGTTAGGCTTCATTATGATCTCAGCACCCTTTATAGAATAATATCTTGGTGTGCTTCTCATGCTTAACTTTGGGCTCGAGCATATACACCTGTTAAAAGCTGATATAAACTCATGACAGATGTCAAATTCAGGTATTCTATAACATCGCACCTAATTTCTGGAAATGCCACTGACTAGCCCATGACCCTCTTATGGCCACGTTCCCTTTTCAGCTGCACACTATGAAATTTGGGCTCACATTTGGTAGAATAGGGCATAAGGCTCATGTAACTCCTATTGCTACAAATTGTTAACTCAAAGAAATTGATTGTTGGCACCTAATTGACTAATTAGTTTACATGCATATCAGCAATCTAAGCCTAAATTTGAGTAATCTATATAGAATCTGGGAGTTTGTTCCACATTGTTGGTCCCAAATCCCCCAATCTCCGCTCTATAGTGGACATTACTTTACATTCACCTAACTCCTCTGCCCACAACCGATAGAAATGTATATTGATACAAGATCCTCAGTATGTGTCACGTTAGGATAAAAACTTTATTGAAAAATCTTGCACTGTGACTATGACAAATTTAGCCTATAAACTGTATACAGTAAAACCTTGGATTGCAAGTAACTTGGTTTGCAAGTGTTTTGCAAGACAAGCAAAACATTTTATTAAATTTTAACTTGATATACAAGCAATGTCTTGCAATACAAGTACATACAGTATACACATATCACAACTGAGCCGATGGTTCTTCTCTCTCTGACACTGCAAGAGTGTAATGACATGTTCTAAACAAGCAAAGTCTGGCAATACGAGTACATACAGTATATACGTGTCACATCATCACAGCTGAGCTGATGGTTCTCTCTCTGATACTGCAGAAGTGTAGTAACTGTTCTAAATGAGCGAGGTCTTGCAATAAGTACGTATAGTATTTTGTATTAAAGTTTTTGGGTTGTGGAACGAATAGTCTGAGTTTCCATTATTTCCTATGGGGAAATTCGCTTTGATATATGAGTGTTTTGGATTACAAGCATGCTTCTGGAACGAATTATGCTCGCAAACCAAGGTTATACTGTATTATGTATATTGGTATTAGATCCCTAATATGTGTCGAGTTAGGATAAAAACTTGTACTGTAACTATGGCAAATTGTAACCTGTTAACTGTATATTATGTATGTTAGCCTGTAACCTGTTCTGAGTTCTATGGGGAGGATGGGATAATCCCACTTCTTTTTGTACCTCATTGGTTTTAGAATGCAGTGTAAGTGGTACAAAAGCAATAATCCATTTAGGGCTCCTTTTACAAAGGTGTGATAGTGGGTTTAGTGCTTAGCATGCTCTAAAATGCCCTGCGCGGTAGTTTTTTGGCTAGCGCACGCTAATCTTGTGCGTGCGCTAAAAACGCTAGCGCATCTTCGTAAAAGGAGCCCTTAATGCTACTGATCCAGGGCAAGCAGTGGCTTCCCCCAAGTCAATAGCACGCTAGGGGCATTTCTTCCATGAACTTGTCCAAACCTTTTTTTAAACCCAGCACTTTAATAAGTTTGCAGTAAGCCTTTTTTCACATTTTAATTAGCACTTAATGCAGTTTTCTAAAAGGGCCCCTTAATTAGGTGACTTGACACCAAATTCTAAAGAGCCTTATGAATACTGTAATTGTTAAAAAACCAAATCTATTGTACAATTGTTAACTAGTGTAATTGATAGAGCAATGGCAAGACTCTCTCTATTTTTTTTTTAATTAGAATTCAGGGAAGGGTTGTAAAATTTTTCAATTTTGGGAGATGTACCATCACCCCGCCCAACTCCCAACTTCCTCAGGGACTCAATTATTTATTTAGCAGATGGCAGTTACAGACTACCTGTAATCTCTTCTAAAAGTCAAACATGAGAGAGGTTTTACTTCCATTTTGATAACCTATGTAAATATAACCTTTGGTAACAAGGCTTGGGGCCCCATTTTGGTTCTGAATTTCCTACAGGAGTACCGGTACACTTTTTGCAAGTGGGAAAACATGCAGCGCATAGATCGTGTCTTTTCAATTCTTTTGTGAGCCTGTGTTTCTCTCTATTGTGTGTTCTGTATATGCATAGCATGACTTGCACCTGGGGGGCATTAATTATGGGGGGGAGTAGGTGGAGCAGTTGTGTGATACAAGTTTTTGGGAGTTAAGCAATTTGCATTGGAGCAGTTGCAAAAGCTATTTTTGGGGAGGAGCAGTTTGTAGGGTAGTAGTGTAGGTACAGGGTAGTTTGGGGGTGGGGGTGAATGCATTTATCAGAGTAGTATTTTTTTGGAGGTTGGTGCAGTTGAGTAAGAATAATTTTTGGGGGGTGGGACAGTTAGTGAGATGGTGGTTCAGTTGTGAGAGGCTTGTTTATGTGGGTGGGGTTGCTTGTAGAGGGTTTTAAGGTGATGGATATTTTTTGGATGTGAAGGGACAGTTTGTGGGATAGTGGTTAAATTGCAGGGAGCAGTTTGCAGAGTTTTGGGCAAATTTCAAGGGGTAGGGCAGTTTTTGGAGTAGGGCAGATTGCAAAAGGGGGGCAGTTGTGGGGGTGAGGAGTTAGATGGGTGATAGACTTGCAGAGGGATAATTTTCAGGGGTAGTTTGCATGGAGCTAGTGTGATTGTGGGGGCTAATTTAGGAGGGTTGGGACAGCCAGGCAAGGTGGTGAGGCAGTTGTTATGGTAGTTTCTAGGGGGGCAACAGTTTGTGGAATGGTAGGACTATTGTGTGGATAATTTGGGAGGGGTTAGTTTTGTGCAGGGGATATTTTGGGAAGTAGACGTAGTTTGGGAATTTGGGAAAATAGAGTCCAGGGAGAGTTTGAAAGAATTAATTCCCCAAGTGCTACGCTTCATTGTATGCAAATTTCTATGGTACAGAAGCTGGAGCTCTTTCTTCCTCAGAAATGTATGAGGCCACTTTTTCTTTTTGTGGAACCTCAGTCTGATGTGGCCCATTTTTTAACTCTTTTTACCACCAAGGGCTCCTTTTATGAAGCCGTGGTAGCGGTTTAACGCGTATAATAGTGCACGCTAAACTGCCAGCCACACTAGCTGCTATCGCCTCCTCTTGAGCAGGTGGTAGTTTTTCAGCTAGTGCGGGGGTTAGCTCTTGATTAAAAGTTGCGTGCGTTAAAGCCGCTACTGTGGCTTCATAAAAGGAGCCCCAAATTTCATTTTTGGAATGTTATTTGGTCTTAGACGAAAAGACACATTTTAACTCATTTGGCATAAAAAGAATTTTAAAAAGCCAGGGCTGGTTTCATAATTTTTCTTTTCCAGTTTTGTATTGCATACAGTTATGTCATGTTCAGCATTAATTAACAGAAGCATAGTGCTGATTTCACTCTCACTCTTAACCTATAAAAATTTACAACTGAAATGTATTCACCATGTTGGGAAAACAGAAAAACTTTTTGGCCCAATAGTTGACTCCTGCTCTGTTTTACATCAACTTAATTGGAAACTGGACTAGGATCCCTCATTTAAGAACACCTTCTCCCTTGAAAAAATATATACAGTACTTCAACGTGGTCATTGCAGTGACAGTCTTTGTCTGGGATAGAGAGCTACATGGGAATGGGGACTGCAGGAATTCCGTGGAGCTTGTGGGATTCTGGTCGGTATGGGAGATGTTACCATGGGATTCCTGAAGGGATGGAAGAAGTTGACATGGGATTCCTGCTGGAGTGTAGTCAAATCTCTGGTGACTCCAGAATGAGGCTTGGAATGCACTGAGAGAGGCAATTGGAGAACCAGACCGAGGCTCTGAACACTCATAGATTGAATAGTGAATACCATTCAAAAAACCATGGGAAACTGTTGGGGTCTGGAAGAAACAGAGCAAGTAAATGATAGCATCAACTTCTGCAGATACAGGTGGGGATGGATCTTGCTACTACTACTAATCATTTCTATAATGCTACTAGATATATGCAGCACTGTACACATTACTATATATGCAGATACTTTCTCTGTCCCTGGTTAGGGTTACCAGACGTCCGGATTTCCCTGGACATGTCGCTTTTCAAAACCCGGCACTTTGGATTTTGAAAAGCATCCTCTCAACCATGTTGGGCGGGAGGCAATCTGCACATACATAGATTGCCTCCTGCCCAACCAAAGTAGGCTTATCAATACATATATCGAATGAAACTCTGCTCAGAGACATGAAGGCATAGTATTCCGCCTCACCACCCAATCATTGCAGTGTTCAAACGAATTTACTCCAGGTTTAAATTAACTGTTGTTCTGCTAGCTATTACAGCTATGCTTAGCTTTGATGATAACTGTAAAATTCTGAAAAAATCTTTCACTTAGCTTAAAAATGTAATTGGTTCCGACGTGCCACGTTTCGGACCTGCGTCAGGGAACCGACAAACAGCAGCAGTTAAACTGGAGGTGAAAGCTCATTGAAACCGGCTTTAGATAGCAAAAATTGCACACAAGTTTCAATGAGCTTTCACCTCCAGTTTAACTGCTTCTGTTTGTCGGTTCCCTGACGCAGGTCCGAAACGTGGCACGTCGGAACCAATTACATTTTTAAGCTAAGTGAAAGATTTTTTCAGAATTTTACAGTTATTATCAAAGCTAAGCATAGCTGTAATAGCTAGCAGAACAACAGTTAATTTAAACCTGGAGTAAATTCGTTTGAACACTGCAATGATGCTCTAGGGGCATCTTTTTACCTGAAATTTCCTTGTAAATGTTTGGTTAAGTTACAAGACGCTGAGTATATTTTTTGGGACCCCATACAACTACAACAATTTTTAGTTGCAAAAGAACAGAAATGAGTTTATATCATCTGCTGAGAATAAGAGGAGATTAAATTAAATTAATATCCCATTTAGTAAGGAATGATTCAAGGTCATTTACTAGTACGGACCGTGGATTATTGTCCTTTAGCTTTTCTTGAGTTTCTCTTGTAATAGAAATAGTAACATGTTCTCCCCATTAATGTGGGCTTGAAAGGAACTATGTATGTATGATTTATTTTGTATTGTTCCTTTTTCTGATTTATTCCTTTTTTTCTTTTTGAATTATTGAATATTATAAATGTATTCAAAATTACAAAAAAAAAAAAAAAATATTACAATGGTAGTAAAATGGTTTCATTAATCTTTAAAGGAGCTCTCCGGGAGATTCTCTACTATCCAGATGATTCCCTAACCTCGTTGTGACACATTTGCAAGCAAAATTTCCAGCAGAGTCTGAGCTATCACAGCCTTACTTTCCAGTCAGTGCCTGAGCGATGATTGGCTCAAGCACATACAGGAAAGTATGGCCTGATAGCTCAGAAACCCTCTTCCCCTGCAAATAAATAATAATAAAAAAGACCCCCAGATCAAATGATGCCAGGAGGGATTCCAATTTCTTCCTACTGCCGAGATCCCATGATAATTCCCTGACACTCCAGGCAGGAGGAATGTCCACTCTCTCCCATCACCAGGGTCTCCTGCCCCCCCCCCCCCCGACAATGCCCCCAACACCCCCCTGACACTCCCAGCAGGAGGAATGTCCACTCCCTTCTACTGCTTGGGTCTCCCCTCAACAATGCCCCAACACCCCCGACAGCCACCCTGACACTCCCAACAGGAGGGATGCTCACTCCTTTCCTGCCAAGGTCCCCTGCCCTCCCCTCCCCCCCTCCAATACGTCTACGATGAAGGCTGGCTGGAGGGATGCTTACTCCCTCCGGCCTGCAGGCCCACCTCTTCAAAATGGCGGGCCTTCCCCTTCTTGGTGCATCCTGGGATGCACTGGGGAGAGGCCTAAGGTTCTGATTGTTGAAGGCATGTTTTGGGCAGGTTTAGGGAGGGCTTAGTATTTGGATGTTTTTGCAGTGATAATCAAACATTTAACAAAACATCCAGGACATCATTTAGACATTTGGGGCTAGGCCTGTTTTTAAAATAAATAAGGGTCAAAAAGATGCTTAAATTGACCAGATGACTTCTGGAGGGATTAAAGGCATGAAACTGACTTCCTTCCACCAGCCAAAGATATGAAAGAAACAGTACATTCAAGCCTGGTAGGATTTAATCCTTTGATGAGCCCTAGGCACACAATTACACTGGGCCCCCTGACCCCAACCCCATCCCTGTCTGGCTATGTCACTGAACAGTAGAAAGCTAATGTAACACCCAGCGCAGCCCTGTCTTAATGCACAGAAATAGAAAATGTGTCACAATGGTGTTAAAATCCCTAAGACAAGGCTCACTTCCATCTTATTGCTACTGAGGTTTTAGGAAACTTCAGGGTACGTGTAGTCTCCAGCAAAAATGCCAGTAAAGAAAGAGATTAATACTTTTAATAACTTATATAAACAGTTTATTGTACAATTAAACATAAAAATTATTCAAGTAAATGTTGAAGAACTAAGGCCAGTATTGGGCAGACTTGCATGGTAAGTATCTGTATATGGCCTTTTGGATGAGGTTGGGCAGGGGAGGGCTTCAATGGTTGGGAGGGTGTAGATGGGCTGGAGTGAGCTTTGATGGAGACTTCAGCAGTTGGAACCCAAGCACAGTACCAGGTAGAGCTTTGGATTCTTGCCCAGAAATAGCTAAGAAGAAAAAAATTTAAATTGAATCAGGTTGGGCAGACTGGATGGACCATTCGGGTCTTTATCTGCTGTCATCTAGTATGTTATTATGTTCTCTCTCCTGTCCAGCATTTACCCTCTGTATCCTAGTCCCTTTGCTCCCCCCATATTCAGCATCAGCTCTCTGGTGACAAGATGCACTAAGAGGATCAGTAAGACCATGTGGATCTGCTCCGATCCAATTTTGGGGCCGATATAGAAAGAGCTGTGAGAGTGTCTCTCACACATGCGCAAAGCCAGCAGGAGAAGCCAGAACAGCTGAAAGGTTTAGTCAAGCCAATCAGGGCCTTAGACTCCTCCCCCTTGTATCCTAGAATACAGAGGGAGGAGCCAAATATCCTGATTGGCTCAGATACCTAAGGCCCTCCCTCTGTGTGTCTGGGGTATGGCCCTTGGGAGGGGCCTTAGGCATCTGAACCAATCAGGGCCTTATTCTCCTCCCCATGCATTACATGATGTACCGGGGAGGGAAAGTCCTGCCATTTTGAACAAGTGGGCCTTCGAGCGGGATGGACTGAGCTTCTTCCCTGTTCCAACTTCTCTGAAAAGGTACAGGGGGTTTGGGGGGGTTGGGGGACCTCTGGTGGCAGAACGGAGTGGGCATCCCTCCTGTCTGTTTTTCGGGATGGGAAAGGGGGAGGGTAGGGGATGTTTGGGGGGGCACTTGGTACAGGAGTAGACCTTCGGTGGCAGGAGGGAGTGAGCATCCCTTCTGCCATTTTTTCTTGCGTGGGGAGGGAAGGTCGGTATGGCAGGAGGAAGTAGACATTCCTCCTGCTGTTTGTCACTGGTAGGGGGGGGTCAGTTCCCGGTGCCAGTTCATCAGGGAGAACAGTCCTCAGTGGTGGGGGGAGGGGGAGAACTTTTTTCTAATGGGGCAAATATTGTACATGTGTAACATGCACAGCATCTGTGCCCATTAAAAAAAAAGGTTAGAAAGATAAGGAACTGGTCTTGACCAGTCGCTTTTTTTGGATTGCTAAAAGCCATCACTTTTATTTAGTGCATTGAGAAGCCATGTTAGAGCATCAATTACTCTATTAGTTTACATGACATTTTAATATTAATGAGCTTATTTGCATAGTTGGATTGGAGAATGAGTGTTCATGCAGAAAACCAGGTGGTGAGCTGTTTTCTGCATCAGGTCGGCAAATGTGATTGTCTCTAAAGCTGTTAAAACAGGTTTAGCAATGATCACTGGCTTTAGTGCATCTGATCCTAGGTCCCTATTCCTCCTCCTTTGATCGGTATTGTCTCTCTCTATCTAACATCTCTCCTCTGTGTGTGTGTGTCTCTCTATGCCATTCCTTTCCTAATAATTCCTAGCATCCTGTTCACTTTTTTTGGCCTTGGTCACACATTGGACAGAAGATTTCAGCGTACTATCTACAATAGCACTTAGATCTTTTTCTTGGGTGCTGACCGCTTAGGTGGACTCTAGCATCCAGTAACTGTAATTTGAATTATTCTTCCTAATGTGCATTACTTTGCATTTGTGTACATTAAATGTCATCTGCCATTTGGATGCTCAGTCTTCCAATTTCCTAAGGTCTTCCTTCAATTTTTCGCAGTCAGCATGTGTTTTAACAACTTTGAATAGTTTAGTGTCATCTGCAAATTTTATAACTTCACTTGTTCCAGTTTCCAGATCATTTCTAAATATGTCAAATAGTACCAGTCCCAGTACAGTTCCCTGCAGCACTCTACTGTTCACCATCCTCCATTCAAAAAAAGCCATTTAACCCTACACTCTGTTTTCTGCCCAGTAACCAATTCCTAATCCACAGCAGAAAATTGCCTCCTATCCCATGACTCTTTAATTTTCTCAGAAGTCTCTCATGAGGAAATTTATCAAAAGCTTTCCAAAAGTCTAGATACACTATGTCAACTGGCTCTCTTTTATCCACATGTTCATTCATATCTTCAAAGAAATGAAGAAAGTTGGAGAGGCAAGACTTCCCTTGGCTGAACTCATGCTGACCCTGACCCTTTAAACCATGTTTGTCTATATGTTCATATGTTCTGTAATTTTATTCTTTATAATAGTTCCACTATTTTGCTCAGAACTGAAGTCAGGCTTACTGGTCTGTATTTTCTCAGATCACCCCTGGAACCCTTTTTAAAAATTGGTGTTACATTGATCACCCTCCAATCTTCAGGTATTGTGGATAATTTTAGCAATTTCATGTTTGAGTTCTTTCAGTACTCTGGGGTATATATCATCCAGATTAGTTGATTTATCACACTTTAACTTGTCAATTTGGTTAGTACATCTTCCAGGTTCACTAAGATTTCTTTGAGTTCTTCCACATTGTCACATTTGAAACCCATTTCTGCTATAGGTAGAGCTCTTACATTTTCTTATGTAGAGACCAAAGCAAAGAATTCATTCATTCTCTCTGTCCTCCCTCAGTGTCCCTTATGCTCCTTCATGATCTAATGGTCCCACAGATTCCCTCACAGGCTTTCTGCTTCCGATGTACCTGAAAAAGTTGTTACTGTGAGTTTTTGCCTCTGTGGCAAGTTCCTTTTCATATTCTCTTTTAGCCTTCTTTAGCAATGCTTTGCATCTAACTTGCAAATGCTTATGTTGCTTCTTATTTTCTTCACTTGGATCCTTTTTCCATTCTTTGAAGAATGCTCTTATGGCTCTAATAGCCTCTTTTACTTTATCCTTTAACTATGCTGGCTGATGTTTGATCTTCTTTTCATCTTTGTTAATGCATGAAATACATCTGGTCTGGGCTTCCAAGATAGTATTTTTAAACAATGTCAATATCTGATTTAGAATCCTAACCTTTTTGACTACTCCTTTTAGCTTGTTTTTAATAAATTTCCTCATTTTATCATAGTTGCCATTTTGAAAATTAAAAGCCACAACAGTAAATTTCCATTGTGACTTCATTCCAGATATCTGCCACTGGTGGAAACCAGCAGGGAGATCCTAAATAATTAATGGAGATTATGGACTGAATATTGAACAGGACTTATCCATATAGGGGGTAATTCTCAACAGACTGACCAAATTAGGTGCTAGGATGATGTATGCTAAGTGTGGATTCTATAATGGCAGTTGGTCACACAACTTCTGTTGTAGCATACCAACATAAGTCTGCATTTATGCACCTAGCTATGGGCATAAGCATTTGAGCCAGCCTGCTCATGCCTGATTGTAGGCAATTAAGCATGTAAATGCTAATATTCTATAGCCCACATATATAATTGCCTGAAATTCTCCCATTCTACCCTTGTCTGTGCACCTGGTATATTTCTGTAATCTTCCTACCCCTCCCACACCTCCAATGTTGTGCTGGCAGTAGCAGCGATTTAAACTGGTAGTCTCCAATAGCCCTGCTAGGGCCTTTCCTGTGTCATCTCCTGCCCACAGGAAGACACATCAGAGGAGGTATGATGCAGCACAGGAAAGGCCCCAGTGCGGCCACTGGAGATAACCAGTTTACATCTCTGCCACTGCTGGCGTGAGTTTGGAAGTCTGCAGGGGAAGGGGATGGAAAGGAACTAGAGACAGATTCCAGACCCATGGCTTACCACCACCTAAAATCTGTGGCTTTGGGGTGCAGTCAGGCTCCACATATTAATTTACGGCTTGGCATGCACCAACTACATGCCAACCAATACTTTTTATTTTTTAGTGCTGGGGGCATATTTTGGGGTAGATAGTAGGCATGCCCTGTGCTAATTGGTTAGCATGTGGGCATTGGTGTGCACTGGCCAATTAGCACAGGATTAGCAATGGAGCACTTACCGCCTAAAAAATAGGTGGTAGTATGGGTCACATGCTAATGGTCATATGCTAATTTCAAAATTAGTGCATGACCATTAATAGGAAAACCCAAATTGTGGCCTTTTTAGAGCGACACTGAAAAGTGGTCTCAGTGCAAAGGAAACCCACACGCTAAAAAATAGCACAGCTTTGTAAAAGGGCCCCTATATACTACATGTAATTCACATAATCCTTTGTAAACTGATTTTTAACTAACAGCACAGATGGTATATAAATCTGTTGTTGTTGTTGTTTGTTGTACTTGCTCAGATTTCCTGTAAGAAGCCAGTGTTAAGTGAACTGCAGCCAAACTCAATAGCAGCAGTCGATGTTGATGCATTCTCAAGGATTTTGGAAGTCTATTAAATAGAAATATAGCTGGTTGCTATTTAATACAGTATATTTATACATGATCTTGAAATGGGAATGACAAGTAGATTTGTAGATGACACAAAACTATTTAAAGTTGTTAAATTGCATGAGAACTGTGAGAAATTGCAAAAGGAAATTAGAAAGTTGAAAGACTGGGCATCCAAATGGAGATGAAATTTAATCTGGACAAATGCAAAGTGATGCCCATTGGGAAGGATTATCCAAATCATAGTTACTTGATGCTTTAGGAATCACCATCTAGGTGTCATCATGGACAATATATTGAAATCTTCTGTTCAGTGTGCAGCAGCCAAAACGCAAACAGAATGCTAGGAATTATTAGAAAAAGGATAGAAAATTAAGAAAAAGAATATTACAATGCCTCTGTATAGCTCCATTGTGTACAGAATTAGAAAAGGGTCAAAGAACAGTGACCAAAATGATAAAAGGAATGGAACTCCTCTCATACCAGGAAGGCTAAAGAGGTTAGGGCTCTTCAGCTTGGAAAAGAGATGAATGAGGGGGGATGTGATAGAGGTCTATAAAATCCTGAGTGGAATAGAATGGGTAATTGTGACTTGATGATTTACTCCTTCAAAAAGTACAGACTAGGGGATACATCATGAAGTTACATGGTGATACTTTTTTTTTCTTTTTTAAATTCTTTATTCATTTTCAAAATTACGTTAAGTGTTAAATATATTCATTCACATTAACCATAAATACATCACTTACAAGCAATCATTGGTACATTACATAAATTCTTATCCCTTCCCCTTTCCCATCCCTCCCACCCATATAATCCATTATCATATAAAGCATGTAATAATAAAATTCCCATTTATCAAAAAGTATACAAGCTGAATATCCAAAAAAATCAAAAAAATAACCAACAAATATTCAGAATAAAGCTGCTAATAGTGGAAGGAAACAGGCTGAAAGGCAAGTAACTAACATGGAGAAAAAGACCTCAAGGAAACAACCAAGAAACTATCACATGTTCAGTTATAAACTGCCATACAAAACACATCCCAGGTCAAAAACTCCATGGAAAAGATTCATAAAGATACAGTTTAAAATACACAAGTTAAACTGCAAAAAAACAGCAAAAAACTGTAAAAACTTGCACTTATCTTCCATTCATCTCCCACAAGCAGTGGAAATAAATATCCGTTGCTCCAATACGGAACCAGACACACTTTTCAAAGAATGAACTCAGTATTCCCAATACGGAACTAGACACACTTTTCAAAGAATGAACTCAGTATTCCCGACAGGCCCTGTTTCACCAAGTGGCTGCGTCAGGGGAATATCTTTAGAAAGAGAGCAACTGCTTCAAAAAATCTTCCACGGGAATATTCCCCTGACGCAGCCACTTGGCGAAACAGGGCCTGTCGGGAATACTGAGTTCATTTTTTGAAAAGTGTGTCTGGTTCCGTATTGGAGCAACTGATATTTATTTCCACTGCTTGTGGGAGATGAATGGAAGATAAGTGCAAGTTTTTACAGTTTTTTGCTGTTTTTTTGCAGTTTAACTTGTGTATTTTAAACTGTATCTTTATAAATCTTTTCCATGGAGTTTTTTGACCTGGGATGTGTTTTGTATGGCAGTTTATAGTGATAGTTTCTTGGTTGTTTCCTTGAAACACTGAGGTCTTTTTCTCCATGTTAGTTACTTGCCTTTCAGCCTGTTTCCTTCCACTATTAGCAGCTTTATTCTGAATATTTGTTGGTTATTTTTATAATAAAATTCCCCC
The DNA here is from genome assembly GCF_902459505.1 of Geotrypetes seraphini. Classification (NCBI taxonomy): domain Eukaryota; kingdom Metazoa; phylum Chordata; class Amphibia; order Gymnophiona; family Dermophiidae; genus Geotrypetes; species Geotrypetes seraphini. The sequence continues at coordinate 146,301,502 of NC_047089.1, read as the reverse complement.
TACCCTACACCTTAAATTGATAAATATAAGGGAAACAATTTCAATTAATCTTTACAATATTTTGTTAATGGTTTCCACATATCCTGAAATTTCTTAAAATATCCCCGTTGTAATGCAATAAATCTTTCCATTTTATAGATATGGCATAATGAGTTCCACCAAAAGTTATAATTTAATCTCCTCCAATCCTTCCAATTATATGCAATTTGCTGAATGGCAACACCAGTCATTATAAGTAACAATTTATTGTTGTTCGCAGAAATCTGACTTTTTGCTCTCATTTCCATACCAAATATCACAGTATCATAGGATAATGCCACTGGGTTATCTAATAAATTATTAATTTGGTCCCAAATTGATTTCCAAAAATTCATAATAAATGGTGATACTTTTCAATCAAGTAGGGGAAAATATTTTTTCATTCAGTAAATATTTATGCTGGAATTCATTGCCAAACCTTTTTTAAAACCCAGATATGCTATGTCCCTGGAGAAATAGTTCATTGACATGGGGGAAGCCACTGCTTGCCCTGGGATCCCTAGCATGGAATGTTGCTGTTATTTGCTAGATACTTGTGACCTGGATTGGCCACTATTGGAAACTGGAAACTGGGCTAAATGGACCATTGGTGTGACCCAGTATGGCTATCCTTATGTTTTTATGAAGGGGAAAAAGAAAATTTGTGTGTTTGGGGAAGAGGAGGGCAGCCAGGAATTAAATAAAATTATTTATCATTGCTATAATTTCTATAGCACTGCAAAGCACACATGTGACAGTCCATGCTCCTTGGAGCTTACAATCTAGTCAAAACAGACAGAAAAGTTACACAATAAAAGCAAATATGAAGTTCTGAATTAAGAAGGTAAGATCATGATAGGAAAGATGCAAATTAGAGGCTATAGTTGTGATTAGCCAGGAGAAGGTGCAGCTTGACTAAATCTTTGAAACTTGAGGTATCTCAAGAGTTAATTTAAGAAAACAAACGCCAGGGTGAGGGAATTTTTGTATTATCTTGAGACAGATGTGCACCTGAAAAGTAGGCTCCAGCTGGTTGTCCTTTCACAGCTAGTTAAGCATTTTTCTTGGCCAACAGAGTGAATGGGAGGTATATTAAGATAACAAACAACAAAAGCCACTTATATAGCAAGGTGGGCTAATAGGGAGTTAAGCTGAGGACAGGAACCACTTTAATTTTGTGAATAAGTGAGAATTAAATCTTGCCAAAAGCAATCTTATTAAGGAAAGCAGAGAAAAGGATGGGCTGTGTTCTATAAAAACTAATACATTACCAATAACTTGCCTTCCCTCTAAACCCCCCCCCCAGGCCTCTTATTTTCTTACTCCCAATCCAACTAAATTTGCAACTCAAAGGCTGCTTTAATAGAAAAAAAAACAGACCCAGTGCTCAAAACTGTGACACCATGGTATAAAATACTGTGGTTTGAGTGATTTTTCTTTAACAGGTGATAGTACAATAGTATGCAAATTATATGCATGCTATTTATGCGGAGCAGCCTGGTAAAAGGGGGAGGAGCTGTACCTGGCACTTGCCCAGAAGAGCAATTGCTAGGCACAGCTTTTCCTCCTGCCTGGAACCGCCATTCTCCTTTCCTCTGCCTATCTGATGGCAGCTTTGGAGCCACAATCAATGAGCTGGCAGAGGAGAGATCAGCGGCTGCTGGCTCAGCTGATTCATAGCTTCCCCTGCTGGCCACGATCAGCTTTTCTTTTTTTTTAAAAAAAAGAAGGGTGCAGCTGTTGTGTGAGCATACACACACAACAGTTGTGTGGCGGGTATAACCACTGCGCCACACCAACAGGGGAGGGTGTGGCGCAGTGGTTAAAGCTCCAACCTCAGCACCCTGAGGTTGTGGGTTCAAACCCACGCTGCTCCTTGTGACCCTGGGCAAGTCACTCAATCCCCCCATTGCCCCAGGTACGTTAGATAGATTGTGAGCCCGCCGGGACAGACAGGGAAAACTGCTTGAGTACCTGAATAAATTCATGTAAAACCGTTCTGAGCTCCCCTGGGAGAACGGTATACAAAATTGAATAAATAAATAAATAAATAAATAAATAAAAATCTGCAGCTGAGCCAGCAGCCCCTGCTCTCCTTATTGGCCCTTAAATGTTTTTTAGTGGGCACTGCAGTTGTGCACCTCATACAACATAGGCATAAGAGCTACCAACAGCTCCAGAGCTACTGGAAAATTATAATCCTAAATGGAACATTACATCAAAATGTTATAAGCAAGCTGTAAGCTATTAGCAAAGAATAATAAAGATGACACTGTCAATATCCTTGGTTGCTCTGTTGTGACATGACCAATACTTGTTGTTTACTTTATGCTTGAAAATAAATAAAACTTTCTGAAAGGAAAGTTAATTTAAATACTAATGAGCTCCTTGTGATGCATAGGGTTCTTGGTGGCTTCTAAGAGGATCCGTAGCAGCTCCCAAGAACCCTTATGAACATCAGCAGGAGAGCTTTCCATGGCAGTAAGACTGCTTTAATGAGGTTTACTGCCGTAGAAAGCTTTTGAGCATCGGGGCTTATGAGAATATTATTATAAAGTGTGAAATAGCTTGTAAGTTTCATCATTCTGTTCTTGGTTGAGCTGAGAACTTTTCAGCGGCCCCTGGTATTGGGAAGAATGGTATTGGAAGAACCTATCAGAGCAGTGCTTTTTGACTTCTTTTATTTTTGAACAGGACGTGAACAGAGTTAAGTATACTCATTTTTTAAATTCTCAGGTGTTATTTCTGGGCCAAAAGGTTTGGATTTATCCTGATGTTGCATAAGTTACCTAGGAGAGGCATAAGCCCTTTGTGGCAATAAGAAAAGAAAATAGATACTTTGAAGCCTCCTAAGATACAAGTTCCTGGAGGAAAAGTCCATAGTCTGTTATTGAGAGACATGGGGGAAGCCACTACTTGCCCTATATTGGTAGCATGGAATATTGCAACACCTTGGCCAGGTTTTAGTGACCTGGATTGGCCACAGTGAGAATGGGCTACTGGGCTTGATGGACCATTGGTCGGACCCAGTAAGGCTATTCTTATGTTCTTATGTTATATTTGGTATTCTGGAACCAGAAATATATTTTTTTTCCAAAACTATTGTGAGTCTTCCTTTGCTTTCTAAGAAAGCGTCCTTAGTTCCATCTGGTTGAAATTGACTCTAGGGGTATTTTTGCTATTACTAACAGGATAAAGAAGATGATGAAGTGAGATTAACTGGAACCTTCCACAAATGCAAATCACCCCACTTCAGAGTGTCAAATATAAGAAAGGAGGGTAAAGGGTCTCAGAAACCTGCTTGATTAAACACATAAATGTGTACTATCAAGACTAAATGGGTTAGAATCTTTAATCATGGACCCTTATCTCCACCTCCTCCTTAATATTTTGCTTTAATTCTACTGTTACTAATTTCTCATAATCAACTTTTGATAACAGTGAGTATTTTAACTTATCTTTAGTGTGCAGAGTCATTAGCCTGCCCCGACAGGACCCATTTTGCCACATATAGGCTTTGTCAAGGGTTCTAAAGGAGCTATTTTGAAGCATCCTTCTTAGCCCCTAATTAGTAACAGTAGAATTAAAGCAAAATATTAAGGAGGAGGTGGAGATAAGGGTCAATGATTAAAGATTCTAACCCTTTTAGTCTTAATAGTACACATTTATGTGTTTAATCAAGCAGGTTTCTGAGACCCTTTACCCTCCTTTCTTATATTTGATACTCTGAAGTGGGATGATTTGTATTTTTGCTATTCCTGTTTCTTTTTTTCTTTTTTTATATAATTCTCCCAGCTGTTTTCTGGATCTCCTCCCCCAGTTTAGTAGATTTTTGGTCTAAACTTGATGGTATTAGTATCTTCTTTATTTTCTTATATAATTGAGTTTCCTATAATTATTTCTTTGCTGATACTATCTATTTATCGTTATCAATGAAATAAATAAATAGGAAATAAAAAAGAAACCAAATAGTCTTGATTACATAAGTCTCCAACCTTTGACTCAGAACTAAGTAGCAAGCTCTTTTGCAGAAATAGCAGCCACATTGAATAAGGATACAAAAACTATGCAAAGTGGGAAGATGTGAACTTGGGAATATGCATTGCTTATCCCTAGGAATAAGTGGCATGAATCTAGCTATTTTGGGGATCCTGCCAGGTATTTGTAGCCTGGATTGGCCACAAGATACTGGGCTTGATAGATTTTTTTGAGTCTGATCTAGTATAGCAGTTTACCGTATTTTTCGGACCATAAGACACACTTTTTCCACCCCCGAAAAGGGGGTGCATCTTATGAACTGAATATACTGTGCCCCCTCCCCCGGTACATTTTTTAGTGGTGGTCCAGCGTGGTCTCCGGGGCGGCTGCCTGTGTCTTCAGAAGAGCGACGCACAATGCAGGAGCACAACCTTTGCTCCTGCGTTGCTCTGCTAAAGACATAGGCAGCCGTCCATGAGACCACGCTAGACCACCATTAAAAAAGGTACCGGGGGGGGGTCTGCAGGCAGCTTCAGGAAGCTGTGGGTGGCATCAGACTTCTGGCGACTGCGAGCGGCTTTGGACTTCTGGCTGCTTTTGGGCTTCTGGCGGCTGCGGGTGTCTTTGGGTGTCTTTGGGTTTCCCAGCACCAGACCACCAGAGACACCTACATGTAGAGGAGGAAAAACCAAGAAGGAATTTTTTTTTCTTGGTTTTCCTCCTCTACAGGTGGGTGCGTCTTATGGTCTGGTGTGTCTTATAGTCTGAAAAATACGGTATATCATGTTCTTAGTCCATGTTGTTCACTTCCAGAAGAGGTACAGATACCTGCCTGTATGGCTAATTGATAGACCTGTCCTTCAGAAACTTGCCAAAATCTTTTTTACAGATATGTTACTAGCCCTGACCATTTTCTCTGGCAAAAAATTCCATATCTTAATTGCAAGTTGATAGAAAAAAACAATCCTGAAATGTTGCCTAGTCCTAGTACTGTTTAGTAAAGTAATCAATTATTCATTGTTCCACATAGCTCAAAATTTTATAAATCTCTATGTAATGGTGTGTACAGAAAACTGCCAATTTCCCTTAAGCACACTCCCTTATAGGGCCATCTTAAGAGACCTAGTTCTTGACTTTTCATCAGGGAGAGTATGATTCAGCCAACAGAGAGAAAAACCCATAGCAGACTAGCTAAGAGAAGCCCAGAAGGAAGAGAGGAAGCCTCTAGGAATATCCCCAAGATTGCAAAGACAAATGAGAGATTTCCAGCTGGTATCAGCTAAATTTATGCCTTTCCAAAGAGAAGATTGCCATAAGGTCATAAGAAGAGGACTAAAAGATGTTTTGCAGCTGTGCATACTACAAGGTTGAACAAAATAATTTTTACCTTACCAGAGATAACATTGCTACGTCTATGAAACTTGCTCCCAGATCCAATAGCATCAACACACAAATTTACACCTGCTTCAAAGATATAAATCTGTGCAGAGTGTAATTATGTAACTTGACACTTATGTTAATAGCCAATCAAAAAACTCTCTTAGATAAATATATAAATGAAGGATTAAATATCAAAGTCTGATGCACAGAGATTACATATATTTTAATTATATTGAAATTATATTTAAAGAAATGTTTTAAAAGTGATAAGTAGAATATTACTATTGCCACAGCATAGGTTAAACATGATGTCTGGCACACCTCACTACATGAAAGCTGACATATTCATTCCAAGCAGACTGAACTCGTCAATTATATATTTGCATATCATGAGTCTCACATCTTTGTTCAACTATAAAACATGATATATTTCCACAAACATAATGGTGTACTCAATTGGTGGCTGGCAGGAGACCAGATCCCCTTTGCATGGGTAACTGTGAGCTGAGTCATGTGAGGAAAACAGGTGTCTTTATATTCTGACCTTTGACTATATGAATAAATCTTTTTGTTTGCCTCTGAACTGTTTTATGGCTCCAGGCCTCCAACGATCATTCATATTACCACATTCGGTGGAATTTCCAAGCCAAAGAGCTCTAATGCTTAACTTTCTTCATAAGGGAGTCATTCCAGCCCCTTCATCATTTAGGTTGCCCTTTTCTGTACAGTTTTTTAGTTCGGCTATATTTTTTTCCAAAAGGAGTGAGCAGAAGTATACACAGTTCTCCAGGTATGATCACATTATATTTCCAATTTAATTTAATTTTCCATTTATAAGGGGAGGATCATGTGATCATTCAACATGGCTGTCTAGGTTGACTGCTCCAAAGGAAGTTCTTGAGAAATATAGACTCTTGCGAGTTAGGAGGGAAGAGAAATGGAGCAGGAAGAAACTAGGGGATGGAAAGAGAGGGACAGGGAGATAGATGTCAGGCAATGAGAGTGGGGTGGGCTATAAGAGTGGAGAGAAAGGGAGAGGGAATTCTGTAAATGGTGGAACCATCTGGAAAAGTTTTAAAAAATATATGTGTGTGTCTGGGGGGGGGGGTTAGAAGGTGAGTGAGAGGAGAATAGTGAATACAGAGTTAGAAATGTGGTAATGAAGAAGGAAATAAATAAGAGTCTGGGAAAGGAGTGAAATGGGAAATGGAAATGAGAGGAGATAGAAAATTCTGCAGACTGCACCTTCAAAAAGATATGAAAAAGATGGAGTTGGTACAGAGGAAGGCTACTAAAATGATGTGTGGTCTTCATCATAAGGTGTATGGGGGTAGATTTAAAGATCTCAATCTGTATTCTTTGGAGGAAAGGCGGAAGAAATGATAGAGACGTTTAAATACCTACGTAATATAAATTCACATTAGTTAAGTCGAGTCTCTTTCATTTGAAAGGAAGCTCTGAAATGAGAGGGCATAGGATGAAGTTAAGAGGTGATAGGCTCCGGAGTAATCTAAGGAAATACTTTTTTATAGAAAGGGTAGTAGATGCATGAAACAGTCTCCTGGAAGAGGTGGTAGAGCCAGAAACTGTGTTTGAATTCAAGAAGGCATGGGATAGGCACGTGGGATCTCTTAGAGAGAGGAAGAGATAATGGTTACTGTGGATGGGCAGACTTGATGGACCATTTTGCCTTTATCTGCCAATAAGCACTGATTGCTTATTGGTGTGACTGCTTTTATGCATTTTATGTACTTTTTATTATGTATGTTTATACTTGTGAGCTGCTTTGGGAAAAGCAAGTTATAAATAAAACAAAACAAAAAATCATGTTTCTATCCCCCTCTTTTACTAAGTTGCGATAGTGTTTTTAGCGCACACAGAAAATTATCACGCGCTAACTCCGTGCTACGCAGCTAAAACTAACGCCAGCGCAATGCAATTCTGTGTGCGCTAAAACCACTATTGCAGCTTAGTAAAAGGAGTCCTATGTTTCTCTGATAGGTAGCTGAAAATTAAAAAAGAAGGAGAAGGGTGAGAAAGGATGAAATCTCAACATAAGAAGATAAGAATAACCATACTGGGTCAGACCAATGGTCCATCTAGCCAAGTATCCTGTTTCCACAGTGGCCAACCCAGATCACAAGTACCTGGCAGAAATGCAAATAGCAGCAACATTCCATGCTACCAATCCCAGGGCAAGCAGTGGATTTTCCTATATCTGTCTCAAAAGCAGACTATGGACTTTTCCTCCAGGAAGTTACCCAAAGCTTTTTTAAACCCAGCTACACTAACCACTGTCACCACAGCCTCTGGCAATGAGTTCCAGAGCTAAACTATTCTTTAAGTGAAAAAAATATTTCCTCCTATTTGTTTTTAAGGTATTTCCATGTAACTTCATAGAATGTCCCCTAGTCTTTGTAATTTTTGAAAAAAATAAAAAATCAATTCACTTTTACCCGTTCTACACCACTCAGGATTTTATAGACCTCAATTACATCTCCCCTCAGTTGCCTCTTTCCAAGCTGAAGACCTCTAGCCTCCTTATCTTTCCTCTTATGAGAAGAGTTCATCCCCTTTATCATTTTAGTCACTCTTCTTTGCACAAAAAAGGGAAGCAACAAGACGACTCTCACGGGGGAGATTCAAGCTGGCGGCACAACGGAGGCGACACTCTTAACAGTTGAATCCGTTATTGATTTCGTCTATCAATAATGCCTCATTCGAAGTGTAAGGGGAGTGTTCGAGTCGACCCAATCGCAGCTAGGACATCTACCCCTACATAACACTCGATACTAGATTTTATCACCGCCCTCGAATCACTCCAATAACAACCTGGAGGAATACCTGGGCTTTCTTCACCCGGAGATTTCGGGTTCGAGACTTCGCTCTCCCCTCCAGGCACTGTTCCACCGACACACCCTGCTGAAGCTGCAGTCCTGCTGGAGGAGCCCTGTGTGGAGACTGCACCAGGAGAAACCCCAGATCAAGGGGCTAGACTCGCGACATTACCATCATGGCAGGGAGAATTGAGTGCCGGCTTGAACGCTGTCCCAAGAACATCGAGACCAGCAGGAATAACTCTCAAGGTAATTTGGTAAGCGCTTGAGAGGCTGAACTCCTCAGTTAAAGGATCCTCGCAGCAGATTGCTTCTCTTGTGATGAACTGGGACAATCATTTAAAAATAACAAAGAAGATATGACTAAGGAGATTCAACAGATTAAAAAGAGTGTATCGGAGGTTCAGGCTGTGACTAATAATTTAGTTAAAGAAAGAATAATTTTCACAAGAAAAATGGAATTAGAAAACTTTAATTGAAGATTAAATATTGGTGCTTTGAGTTTTCCTAAATCCTTTGGTGTAACTCCAATTGACATTTTCAAAAAATATCTGATTGATACTCTGAAAGATTCCTCTCAACATATTCCTCCAATTAATCGTATATACTATTTGCCTTCTAAAAAGAAAACGGGAACTACACCTCAGATGCAACTAGAATGAGTCACCTTTAAATGTAACTGATTTGCTTGAATCCACACTCTCTGAAAACACTGAAAGAACTACCTTATTAATATCTTTTGTGTTTCAACAAGACTTGAATGCTGTTATGAAATTATTTTTTCGTAACTCTCAATCCTTGTTCTATAGTAAAAAAGTGTGGTTGTTTCCGGACGTCACCAGAATTACACAGAAATGTAGGAAATTATTTCTTGAAATGCAAAATGAAACCTTAGCGCTGGGAGCAACATTTTTTACTTGCTTACTCTTGCAAATATTTAGTTAAGTTTCTAAATGTTAAATATGTTTTTTTTAATGCCAGATCAGCTAAGGTCATTTTTAGATTTGAAGACCCTAGCACTGGGGAAAGATCAGTAGAGAACAGTTGTTTAAATTGGAGTGTTAGCTGTTAAGCCTGTTTTCTATATATTAATATTCTTCTTTTGAGTCTTCTTTCCCTTGAATTTGTCTATATTTTGTTCTGCTCTAATATGGGACGGAAGGGCATTCCAGATCAAAGATGCTGTAATAGAGAAAATAGAGGCTCGACAGGTACCGATAATTTTTAGGGAGGGCCTGAAAAGTGTATTTTGAGAAGTGTATTTTGAGAAGTGTATTTTGAGAGCTCTAGAAGGAGCATAGGAGATGAGAAGTCTATCTAAGAATGCAGGTTCATTGGTTTATTGAGTTTTAAATGTTAATAAAGCAATCTTATAATTCATCCAATGGGGGATAGATAACCAGTGAGCTTTCTTTAGTAATGGAGTGACATGGTCGTATTTTTTGAATTTGTTATAATTTTGATAGCCGAGTTTTGAATCAATTGTAGAAGTCTGATTTCTTTTTGAGATAAACCTTTATATAGAGAATTACAATAATCAATTTTTGAAATAACAAGTGAATGAATCAGAATATTGAGAGAGTGGGGATCCAAAAGAGAAGCTAGGGATCGTATCAATCTAAGTTTATTGAAGCAGTTTTTGAAAAGAGCGCTAATTTGGGGGCGATAGGTGAGTTTATTATCAATGCTGATACCTAAGATTTTAGTTGAAGAAGTTAATTCAATCAGAATATTTTCGATGGATAATGGCACTACAAGTTGGAGGTCCTGTTTCCAAGGGAAAAGAACACAGTTAGTTTTCAAGATGCTGAGATAGAGCATATTGAAATTTAACCAGTCTCTGATTCTGGTTAGCTTAGTGTTAATGGAGATAATTTTATTTAGGTTGGAAGGCTCTATAGTATTAAGAATTTGTAAGTCATCGGCATAAGCGAAAACTGAGAAGCCAATTGACTGACAAAGAGTTAGTAAAGAGGCGAGGTAGATATTAAAAAGGAGTGGCGATAGAATGGAGCCCTGTGGGATACCAAAATTGTTTTGATGGGAAGAGGAAGTGGAATTATTGAAATGAACTGTGGAGGTCCTGTCAGAGAAATATGATCTAAACCATTCAAGAGAATAGTTAGTGATACCTATTCAGGCAAGTCTTCTAAGTAACAGCTGATGATCTATAGTGTCAAATGCTGTGGCGATATCCAGAGAAATAAGAATAACAGATTTATGCTGATTGAGATAGTATTGAATAGTAGTACTGAGACCTAAAAGGGAATGTTCAGTGGAATGGTTCTTGCGGAAACCCATTTGGTTGGGGTGCAGAACTTGAGTTTTGTCCACAGAGTCAGACAGTTGATTATACACAATTTTTTCAGTAAGTTTTGTTAAAAATGGTAGGTTGGCGATGGGTCCATAATTAACACAATTCTTGGGGCTTTCTTTGGCATTTTTGATGATGGGATAGATAGTAGAGTGTTTCCAGACGATTGGCAGACTAGCTGAAGAAAGACTCTTATGAATAAGTTTGAGAATATAGGGACCAAAAATAGAGAAGTAACGTTTTAGGATGAATGGGGGAATGGGTTCTAAGTTGGAACCACTGGTATTGAGTGATTGCATGACTCATTGAATGTTAGAAAGAGATGGAAGAGAGAAGTTTGAGCAGGTTGTGGAAAGAGAGTTGAAGTTATCTTCCTCTGAAGTGGAAGAGATACTGGAACTGCTTCTGATATGATTCCTGATGTTATTTATATTTTTGTGAAAAAAATCTGAAAGGTTTTGGGCTGAAAGGAAATCGGCAACCAGAACAACCAGTTTCTGTTTGAACTGGGTTAGTTTTTTTTAGAATAGCATAAAGGACAGAAGAATTCTTTGCTTTTGATATGCTCTTTGCGTAATATTTTTTTTTTCAATGTTTAATGTTTGACGATAATGTTTTGAATGCTCTTTGAATTTATTGTAATTGACACTGGTAGGGTTAGAATGCCATTTGTGTTCAAGCGAATGCGATTGTTGTTTGAGAAGGAGTAAAGAGGAATTGAACCGGGGTTAATCTGCTTTTTTGGGGAGATAGTGTGTGTAGTCAGTTGTGTTATGTTATCTAGAAGGGAACGACAGGCAGTGTCCCAGATCATTATTTGTTCATTGGAATCAGCGATTTCAAAAGCATCTTTATCTATTAAGAATAGAGAAGGAGAAAAAGACTCGGCTAAGTTATGAAAGTCACTTGAGGAACAATTTTTGGGAATAGGAGAGCAGAAGAAACTGGCTGTAGGGTATAAGATGTGGAAATTAAGCAATGCTTTGACCAGGGAACCTGATGTATACAAGGCTTAGAAAAGTATAAGTTTAATCAAAACACAACAAAAAATAAAACATTCTACAATATTAGTCACTAAAATCAAGACGTTTGCAAAGGGGGAATTCCATGGGCATGATGTAGGCGTGACATGGCGGTGTTAGAGGATTTACATTCTGGGGTGATAACGGATAGAAAAAGGATTCTTTACACTTGCTTTAAAAGTGAATAAGGTGATCAACAAATAGTCTTTTGACCTCCTATCAATTTGGTTTTGTTAGAGATTGGAGAGCAAGAAGCAAGCTTTTGTCTGAGCTACTGGAGAGTTGAGTGCTATATTGCCTATCTGACTGTGTCTCTGTCTGAACCCTCACCTAATCAGCCCTGATCCTCTGCCTGTCAGACTGCTACCTCTCTCACCCCACACCCCAGGCACCCTCTACCCCCTCCCTCTCCTGCCTGCTTCTTGTCACTCACCCACTGTTTCACTTCTCTTCCACTCCCAGTCATTCATCGTGTTCTGTGTCGCTGTGCTGTCTCTGTGTGTCTGTACTGTGTGCTATGGAAACTGCCCTTGCTAAAGTCTCCAATGATTTCATCCTGGACAAATTCAAAGACCTCTACTCTGTCCTCATCCTCCTTGATCTATCTGCAGCGTTTGATACTATAGATCACTGCCTACTCATTCTTAGACAACTATCTCACCTCCTATGCCAGCCCATGGGCCTTAAGATCTACTAACTAGAATTTGCTGACTATTCCCCCAATTAAGGAACTCTTTTATACCCGCAATACCATATTTTCCACTACAGCCCCTACACTCTGGATTGCTTTCCCATCTGACATTCGATTTGAAGAATCCCTTGATAAATTTAAGAGCAAACTCAAAACATTCTTATTCCGGGATGCATATCAAATATGAGATAATATCATATCTCCTGCCAACTCCACTTAAGATCAATAAAGAAAAAGAACCACTTTTAAAAAGCAACTCCCTCCTTATCTTCCTCTTAAATTTTATTTTTACTTTGATGTATTTTTCACAAGCTCCAACCCCAGTATCTCATGTATCAAGTCTGTCTATGTCTTGTCAGTTACTTATGTTATATTTATTAAATGACCCCTATCCTTTTAAAATTGTACCTTAATTTTAGTATTGTAAACCGACCAGATACTTGTTGATGGTCAGTATATCAAATATAGAATAAACTTGGATCCTCGTTTTGGTTTCAGGGCTCTTTATCTCATGGTTTTCTTCCTATCTTTCCAGTCGCACTTTTAGTGCAAGTTCTGAAGGATCCTCTTCCATTGCCATCCTGCTATTGGTTGGCATACCTGAGGTCTCTGTCCTGGGACCTCTTCTTTTCTCTAAATACAGTTCTTCCCTTGGTGGCCTATCCTCTTTCCACGGCTTCCTCTATGCTGACAACTCACAAATCTACCTCTCTATGTCTGAAATTTCAATGGAAATCCAGGCTCAAGAATCAGCCTACCTGCTTGACATTGCTACCTGGATGTCTCATCATCATCTAAAATTAAATATGTCCTAGACCAGGGGTGGGCAACTCCGGTCCTCGAGGGCTGGAATCCAGTCAGGTAGCCCTCAGCTACAGAAAAAGGATGGCTCAGAGGACCCGTTTAGTAATTTCAAGTTTACAACAAGCAGTGTCTACTGCGAGCTGACTAAACTCAAGGTTAACAAAGCAATGGGGCCAGACAACCTACACCCCAGGGTGCTCAGGGAGTTAGGGGACGTCCTGGCGGAACCACTATCCGCTCTCTTCAATCTCTCGCTTAGTACAGGTTGAGTCCCGTTGGACTGGAAAACGGCTAACGTCATCCCACTCCACAAAAAAGGTTGCAGAACAGAGGCTGAGAACTACAGACCAGTGAGTCTCATATCTATAGTGAGCAAACTAATGGAAACCCTAATCAAACACCAATTAGATAAGATCCTGGATGAGGAGAATCTACGGGATCCCCGTCAACATGGATTTACCAAGGGGAAATCCTGCCAATCCAACTTGATCAGCTTCTTTGACTGGGTGACGGGGAAGCTTGATATTGGAGAGTCCTTGGACATTGTATACTTGGATTTCAGCAAAGCATTTGATAGTGTCCCACACCGCAGGTTGTTGTACAAAATGAGTTCTATGGGATTAGGTAACACTTTGACAAAATGGGTTGGGGACTGGCTTGGTGGTAGGCTTCAGAGGGTGGTGGTGAACGGCACCCCCTCCGTAATGACGGCAGTGATCAGCGGGGTGCCACAGGGCTCGGTCTTAGGCCCAATCCTTTTCAATATCTTTATAAGGGACCTGGCTGAGGGGCTTCGTGGTAAAATAACGTTATTCGCGGATGACGCCAAACTGTGTAATATAACAAGCAAGAGCACAACGGACAATATGAAACAAGACCTAACCCTATTGGAGCAATGGTCAAAGACCTGGCAACTGAGTTTTAATGCCAAGAAGTGCAAAGTAATGCATCTTGGCAGTCAAAATCCATGCGAGACTTACACCCTGAATGGCGAGATCCTAGCAAGGACGGTTGCAGAACGGGACCTAGGAGTGATCATCAGTGAAGACATGAAGACTGCCAATCAAGTGGAACGGGCTTCATCTAAGGCTAGGCAGATCTTAGGATGTATACGTAGGAGTTTCGTCAGCCGTAAGCCTGAAGTCATTATGCCGTTGTATAGATCTATGGTGAGGCCCCATCTGGAATATTGCGTGCAATTCTGGAGGCCTCATTATCGCAAGGATGTACTGAGGCTTGAGTCGGTCCAGCAAATGGCCACCCGGATGGTCTCCGGACTCAAGGATCTCCGTACGAGGAACGGCTGGACAAATTACGGCTATACTCACTCGAGGAACGCAGAGAGAGGGGAGACATGATCGAGACGTTCAAATACCTCACGGGCCGTATCAAGGTAGAAGAAGATATCTTCTTCTTCAGGGGTCCGACGGCAACAAGAGGACATCCATGGAAAATCAGGGGGGGGAAATTGCATGGCGACACCAGGAAATACTTTTTCACCGAAAGAGTGGTTGATCGCTGGAATAGACTTCCACTTCAGGTGATCGAGGCAAGCAGCGTGCCTGATTTTAAGAAGAAATGGGATCGTCACGTGGGATCTCTGCACAGAGTTAAATAGGGGAGGGTTATTGGGGTGGGCAGACTAGATGGGCCGCGGCCCTTATCTGCCGTCTTTTTCTATGTTTCTATGTTTCTATGGTTTTCAGGATTTCCCCAATGCATATGCATGAGATCTATTTGCATGCATTGCTTTCAATGCATATTCATTGGAGAAATCCTGAAAACCCGACTGGATTCCGGCAGAGGACCAGAGTTGCCCACCCCTGTCCTAGACTGAATTCCTTATTTTTCCTCCTGAACCTGTCTCTCCCCTTCCTCCATTCTCTATTTTGGTAGATAATGCTTTCACCCTCCCTGTCTTGTTGGTTTGCAACCTTTGAGTCATCTTTGACATGTCTCTTTCCTTCTATTTCCATATCCAACAGACTACCAAAACTTGTCATTTCTTTCTTTACAACATTGCTAAAATCCAGCTTTTCCTTTCTGAGCACACTGCCAAGACCCCCCATCCATACTCTCTTTACCTCTTGCCTGGATTACTGCAACTTTCTTCAATGGGTCTTCCACTAAGCCATTTCTCTCCCATTCAATCTGTTCAGAAATCTGCTGCACGCCTCATTTTCTGCCAGTGTCGCTATACTCATGTTACCCCTCTCCTCAAGTTGTAACACTGGCTTCTTGCTCATTTCCATATACAGTTCAAACTCCTCTTACTGACCTACAGGTGTATTCATTCTGTAGCTCCTCAGTATCTCTCCTCACCTGTCTCTCCCTATACTCTGCCATGGCAATTCTGTTCGTCAGGTGAGTCTCTCTTTTTGGTACCCTTCTCCTCTACTGCCAACTCCTGACTCCATCCCTTCTACCTTGCTGCACCGTTAATCTGGAACAACCTGTCTGATTCAGTGCATTGAGCCCCATCTCTGGTAGTCTTCAAGTCCAGACTGAAAGCCCACTTTTATGAAGCTGCATGTGAGTCATTTATCGTTTATTAAACTTGATATACCGCCTTAGTTGCAGCACAATTCAAGGCGGTTTACAACTTGTAAAGCACCCATATCTGTTGTCATTCCCTCTTATTACCCTAACCCTCCACCTCTACCTCTTAAGCCCCTTGTAATTACTACCTAAGTATTATTAATAAATTCACCTTTGTACTCTATGTATGTCATAATTAGATTGTAAGCTCTCCGGGTGGGGTATTTGGTCTAAAATGCCTTACCATCACTCCGTACTTGAGCACGATGCCCTGCAGCGTATCACCGTCGCCCACCCGGTGCGCCACGTAGTTCTCAGCCAGAGGCGCCCTCACGCTAGCCGTACTGCCTTGGTGCGGGCCAGGCTTTGGGAGAGCTCGCGCAGACCTCCATCAAGGAAAAACAGTACTACCGGCCAAAGTTTATTTTAAAGTTTAAAGCCGCTGCGGCAGCTCCTCGCACTATCACTGCCTGCATCGGAAGCCTCATGAGAGGAGCCACCGCAGTGGCTTTAAACTTTAAAATAAACTTTGGCCAGTAGTGCTGTTTTTCCTTGATGGAGGTCTGCGCCAGCAGGGAGGCGGTGTGGGGCCATTTATTTTTAATTTTGAAGGCGGCGCGAGCTGACTCGGGCTTGGGGCCTTCCACTGTTGCAGGAGTAGAGAGGGCTTCTGGAGGCGATCAGCGGGTGGCTGCGGTCCCGTGCTGAAGTTTGGAGATGGTGACATGACAGCGTCCTCTATCCCAACTCTCTGGCAGACGCGGTAAGAGCTGAGAGGGCCGGCGAAATAAATATTTAGCCTCCCCCCCTCCAGCGCGGTCTCAGAACTGGTTCGGTGTCATCCGCCTCGGGGGAGGGAGAGAGATAGTTTCACGCGCATGCGCACTTCCTATGGGTTGCTACAGCTCACGGAAAACGGACGCATGCATAGGAAGTGCACATGCGCGGCTTACCATTTTATTATTTTAGATGATTACCAAAAAAAGAAAAGAAAAAAATGTTTTATAAGAGTATATAACAGTTGCTGGTATCTCTGGATTATACCTCAACTGCAGTTGTCAATGTCTTATTGCCACTGCTGGGTCAGACAAGTGGTCCATCGTGCCCAGCAGTCCGCTCATGCGGTGGCCCTTAGGTCAAAGACCAGTGCCCTAACTGAGTCTAACCTTTCCTGTGTACGTTCTGGTTCAGCAGGAACTTGTCTAACTTTGTCTTGAATCCCTGGAGGGTGTTTGTTTTCCCTTATAACAGCCTTGGGAAGTTCTGGAAGTTCAAGTTTAGCTCTAGCCCCTAAAGAATAAGGACGCTGAGAAAGAACCCTTGAAAAAGCCCTTTTTGGGTGAAATGAGTCCTGTTAGGGCATGCTAAAGACACTGCATTAAAAGGATAAGTGGAAAAGAAACCTTTACTGTTGTATAGTCTTTATTTATTTTCAAAAGAATGATAGAAAGTCAAGCAATAATAATTAAATATACAATACAGTATCAGGAGGCTATGAAGAGAGCCAAAAGTGGATATACACATATTTTAATGTGAATGATATTGAAGGCTTTTGCCATCCTGTGATTGAACCCCAAAACAGTGAGGTGTTCATTCATTGAAGAAGAACTTCCTTATGTTTGTACGGAATCTATCCCCTTTTAACTTTAGAGTGTGCCCTCTCGTTCTCTCTACCTTGGAGAGGATGAACAACCTGTCTTTATCTACTAAGTCTATTCCCTTCATTATCTTGAATGTTTCGATCATGTCCCCTCTCAGTCTCCTCTTTTCAAGGGAGAAGAGGCCCAGTTTCTCTAATCTCTCACTGTATGGCAACTCCTCCAGCCCCTTAACCATTTTAGTCGCTCTTCTCTGGACCCTTTCGAGTAGTACTGTGTCCTTCTTCTTGTACGGCGACCAGTGCTGGATGCAATATTCCAGGTGGGGGCGTACCATTGCCCGGTACAGCAGTATGATAACCTTCTCCGATCTGTTCGTGATCCTCTTCTTAATCATTCCTAGCATTCTGTTTGCCCTTTTCACAGCCGCTACACATTGCACGGACGGCTTCATTGACTTGTCAATCAGTACTCCCAAGACTCTTTCCTGGGGAGGTCTCTTTGAGTACTGCACTGGACATCCTGTATTCGTGTATAAGATTTTTGTTACTGATATGTATCACCTTACACTTATCCATTAAACCTCATTTGCCATATTGCGGCCCATTTCTCGAGTGTGGTTATGTCATGTTGCATGTCTTCACAATCCTTCTGTTTTCACTACTCTGAATAATTTCGTATCATCTGCAAATTTAATCACCTCGCTTGTCGTACCAATTTCCAGGTCATTTATAAATATGTTGAAGAGCACGGGCCCAAGAACCAAACCCTGCGGTACCCCACTGGTGACACTCTTCCAGTCCGAGTATTGTCCATTTACTCCCACTCTCAATTCACCCTCAATTCCATAGCTCACAGTTTTTTGAAGTAGTTGTTGATGTGGGACCTTGTCGAATGCCTTCTGAAAATCTAGCTAGATAATGTCGACTGGGTCACCCTTGTCTATCTGCCTGTTTACTCCCTCAAAGAAGTGCAGAAAGTTTGTCAAGTAAGATCTTCCTTTGTTGAAGCCATGCTGGTTGGTCCTCATCAGATTATGTACGTTTAGGTGATCAATGATGCGGTCTTTTATTAGCGCCTCTATCATCTTTCCCGGTACTGAGGTCAGACTCACCAGTCTGTAGTTTCCTGAATCTCCCCTCAAACTTTTCATGAAGATCGGCGTAACATTCGCCACTTTCCAGTCTTCCAGAATCCTTCCTGATTTGATCGACAGATTGGCTATTAGTTGGAGCAGTTCAGCTATAGCCCCTTTCAGTTCCTTGATTACCCTCGGATGGATGCCATCCGGTCCTGCATATAGCCTGTCGGATTCCGATATGTTGTGTATATCCTCTTCAGTAAATACAGACGCAAAAAATGTGTTCAATTTGTCGGCAATGGCTTTGTCCTCCTTTATCACTCCCTTTATTCCATGGTCATCCAACGGCCCCACCGCTTCCTTCATGGGTTGTTTCTCCATAATATATCAAAAGAATAACTTTAAGTTTTTTGCCTCCTTGGCTATTTTTTTTCATAGTCTCTTTTGCCCTTATTGCACCTGTTTTGATATTGTTTGTGCTTTTTCCAGTTTTCGTCCATTTTTGACCTTTTCCATTCCTTAAACGACGTCTTCTTGTCTCTGATCGCATCCTTCACTGCTACAGTGAGCCACAATCGTACCTTGTTCTTTTTCCTCTTGGATCCCTTGTTGATACGCGGTATATACAGATTTTGCGCCTCGGTGACTGTGACCTTTAAAAAGGGACCATGCTTGCTCTAGCGTTTTTACATTGCTTATCCTCTTCTTATCTCCTTCCCCACCATGAGTCTCATCCCTTCATAATTCCTTTTTCGGAAGTTCAGTGCCATGGCCGTCGTTCTGGATTGATGTTTTGCCCCTGTGTCCAGGTTGAAGTGGATATTGTGATCACTGCTTCCCAGCGTCCCTTCTACTTCTACACCTTGCACTGGTCCTCATAGTCCATTTAGAATTAAGTCCAGAATTGCATTTCCTCTCGTATTTTCCTTGACAAGTTGTTCCGGGAAGCAACTGCTTACAGTATCCAGGAACTTGGTCTCCCTACTGCAGCCGGAGGTGCCTAGGTTCCAGTCTATCCCTGAATAATTGAAGTCGCCCATGATAACTGCGTTGCCTCCCTTGCAGTTGCGTTTAATCTCGTCCGTAATTTCTCCATCAGTTTCTTTGGACTGCCCTGGGGGTCGGTAGTAGATGACGATCTTCATTTCCATTCCATTTATTCCCGGAATTTTGGCCCATAGAGACTCTACCTTATTTTTCGATTCTAGTGTGTTCTCTCTGGTAGACTATTAATCTTAAGGGTGCCTTCTCTAAACATTTGTTGGAATAAATATTCTTTAATTGATTTTTAAAATTTCTCTTGCAAATGTTCCAGTTGAAGAGATAGCAGATGAGGTTCCATAATGTAGGACCTTTGACTTTAAACATGGAATCACAATATGCGACTCTTCAAAACGAAGGGGTTGTCAAAATGTTTCGATGAAACATGACTATTGTAAACATGACTAAATATTTTAAAATTAATTTGTGATTCGATGAGTAGCCAATGTTCAGCCCTCACAATTAGAGTGACATGATCAAATTTTTTTGCCCCAAATATCAGTTTCATGTCATTATTTTGAAATCTTTTTATTTCTTTTTTTACATAGATCTTTGTGGAATGCATTACAGTAATCCAAATGTGTGAAGACCAAGGAGTAAAAATATGAAGAGCCTGCCATACGAAAGCACTTCCCCATAACAGAGGAAATTTGAGGATGAAAAGATAGATCAGAATCTAGATTGTAAGCTCTTTCGAGCAGGGACTGTCTTCTTTGTGACTCTGTACATCACTGCATACATAGTAGAAATAGTAGTAATATCTAATCTTAGTGGGGGGATTCATGAAGATGTGGCAAAGGTTTGCCCTTTACCGCACCTTGATGCCCCGCAGGATTCAGTTTGCTGAATCCCATTCTATAGGAATAATGCTGCTTGTGAGACACCTTGCAAGCAGCATTATTCCTGTAGCCAAAGAGCATTGGGCTGCACAAAGGTGGGGCCCATGCTCCTGGAATGCAGTCTGAATACCCTCCTCCTGACAGACTTCCGCTAGGGGCACCATTTTGATAGCAGAGATGGAGAGACCAGGAGTGATGGGGCATTGCTCCTGGCCATCCCCCCAAACCCCACTGGACACCCACTAGATCACCATGGATTATACAGGTAGCCACTAGGTGGGTTGGAGGTTTAAGTGGGGTTCAGAGGTTAGGGAGTCCCTACATGGATGGTGTTGTCTGGGGAGGGGGCAGAGGTATCCCTACATGGGGGTTGGGGCAAAGCATTGTGGACTGTGGATGGTGGGGTCTGTCAATGAGGAGAAATTCAGCCTACAGCCCGGGAGCTTTGCATGGTCTGATGCTCCCAGCTGGTAAAATAAGTCCAGCAAAGAGCTGGGGTTATTTTACCATCATTTTTCAGCCTTTATGTGACTTGTGGTGATATTAGCATAGCAATGAAATGCATATTTTGCATCTCATTACTGAGTAACTTGCAGTGACTTAAATATCACCACACTATTTTTGGCCCTGCAACATTAGAGCTGCTTAAGTAGCGGTAAGGCCCTAACGCTGCTTGATGAATTCCACCCTTAGTAGTACTTAACGAGACACCGCTGCTGAATGTTGGCTCAAAAACTGCCCTAACTTGGCTAATGTAACTAGTGTATGTGGGTCCCAGCATTGAATATTGCCCAGGATTTGCATAATCTTTTTATTAAATTTCCCCCTCTTTCCATTCCCTCCCCCCCCCCCCATTTTGCACCAGTAAGCATCCTTTCCCTCATCTCTCCCAGGTCTAGGTAGCCTTCCCCCTGGGTCTACCTGAGATTTCTTGTGGTCTTGGGGGGGGGTGATGGGGGCAGGAACGATGCCTGCTTGCTCCTGCCTCTTACAGCTACTTTTAGAAAAGACTACCATGATCTCTCACAGTTGCTCATAATACTTCACAAGTACCCCACAATTAAGCGAATATGTCTGTGAATTTACAGAATATTGTTTCACTTTAAATGTCCTAAGGTAAGAAAGAAACCAACAGCAAGCTATATCAGTGGTGACTATTTCATGTAACCTAAAGAGCAAGGCTACAGTTAATTTTATTTAATATACCGCCATTTTAAACAAAAAGTCAAATGAAAGTAGTTTACAATAAATAAAAACAATGGGCAATATATAAAACCAATAAAACAAAACAGGGGAAATGTACGCAGACCAATTAACTAATAGACACAAGACGATAGTCAAGGGTAGGAAAGATTTACAATGTCTTGAGGGGAAAAATACCCAAGCAGGATAAAAACAAGAGGGTAACATAGAACATAGAAAGATGACGGCAGAAAAAGGGCCAAGGCCCATCAAGTCTGCCCACTCTATAGACCCTCCCCTTAAGATTAGCCAATGTTTTACCCTGACCCACGTTGGGATCCCACATGGGCGTCCCATTTATTCTTAAAATCTGGCACGCTGCTGGCCTCGATTACCTGTACTGGAAGCTTGTTCCATTGATCAATCACTCGCTCCGTGAAGAAATACTTCCTGGTGTCGCCGTGAAATTTTCCGCCCTTGAGTTTGAGCGGGTGCCCCCTTGTGGTTGAGGGGCCTCTGAGAAGGAAAATGTTATCTTCCACTTCTATACGTCCGGTGACGTATTTAAACGTCTCAATCATGTCTCCCCCTCTCCCTGCGTTCCTCGAGAGTGTAGAGCTGCAAATTGTTTAGTCTTGCTTCGTACGAGAGACCTTTAAGCCCTGAGACCATTCTGGTGGCCATCCTTTGGACCGACTCGACCCTCTGCACGTCTTTGCAGTAATGTGGCTTCCAGAATTGCACGCAGTATTCCAGATGAGGTCTCACTATGGTCCTGTACAATGGCATTATGACAGCAGGCTTTCTGCTGACGAAACTTCTACGGATGCAACCCAGCATCTGCCTTGCCCTTGAGGAAGCCTTCTCCACCTGATTGGCAGATTTCATGTCTGCACTAATGATTACTCCTAAATCTCGTTCCGCTGAAGTCCTGGTTAAGGTCTCCCCGTTCAAGGTATAAGTTCTGCACAGGTTTCTGCTACCTAGGTGCATGACCTTACACTTTCCAGCATTGAAGCCCAGCTGCCAGGTTGAGGACCAGCATTCCAATGTACGCAGGTCCTGCGTCATACTATCTTGTAAATTGCCTTCGCTTACCATATTACATAGTTTGGCGGCGTCGGCGAATAATGTTACTTTACCTTGAAGCCCTTGAGTCAGATCTCCTATGAATATGTTGAAGAGGAGCGGACCCAAGACCGAGCCCTGCGGCACCCCGCTGGCCACCTCCGATGTCTCAGAGAAAGTACCGTTAACCATTACCCTCTGAAGTCTGCCACTCAGCCAATCATTGACCCATGCCGTCAGAGTCTCTCCTAACCCCATCGATTTCATCTTGTTTAACAGTCTACGGTGTGGGACGCTGTCAAAAGCTTTACTGAAGTCCAGGTACACTATGTCCAGTGAATCTCCTTCGTCCAGTCTTTTTGTTACCCAGTCAAAGAATCTGGTTAAGAATGCGGAAAAAAGGGAAATTAAGAAAGAAATAATAAGCTTAAGATAATGACTTCTTAGTCACAAGCAATGGTAAAAAGAATGGGATAAAGTTGCCAAGGTAGTGACTTCCTAGAAACAAGTAATGAGAAAAAGTTGCAAAGCATCAGACTATTAGGAACTAGGTTCAAACACCATTTTAAAATAATAAAGGGCTCATAATCAAAACAGAAAAACGTCTAAAAACTGGCCTAAATTGGCACTTGGACGATCAGTAACAAAAGACGTCCAAGTGCCGATAATCGAACCGGGTTTTGGATGTATTTAAAAATGACTTAGGCCTTCACAGTGCTACTGAATGACCAGAGCTAAAAGGGGCATTTTAGGAGGAGTGGTGAGGGCGGGATTTGGGCGGGATGCGGGCCATCCTAGACTTAGTTGTACTGCACGTATAACCGAAAGTTTTACAAGACTGCTTAGACAGAACTTGGATGTTGTGACTTAGGCCATCTAAAACCAGGTCTAAGTCCACAGAAGGTATCCAAAGTGACCAGATAACCACTGCAGACACAAAGTACAGACCCCCATACACTGCCCCAATGATCATTGACATCTCCCCCCCCCCCCCGATAAAAATCGTAATAACACTTTACATATCTGCCTCCAGAACATCAGCACCTGACAGCCTGGCATAGGAAAGCCTAGTAGAGCTGCACAGAGGCAGCTTAAGTGGTCTTGGGGTGGGTTAGTGAACCATGGAGAGGAGGAGGACCTAGGCCCATAAGCCACTCTAATCACTGCATTCATGGTGAAAAATGTGCACCCCCCTTAAAACCCCTAAAACCCTTTTGTACTGCCATTTAAATGGCTCCTACAGCCATAAAGGCTATTTGGGTGTAGATATGTGGGTCTAGTGCAGTGGTCTCAAACTCGCGGCCCAGGGACCACATACGGCCCGCCAGGTAGTATTTTGAGGTCCTCGGTATGTTTATCATAAATCACAAAAGTAAAATAAAACAATTTCTTGATCATATGTCTCTTTAGCTATAAATGACAATATTATTATTAAGATAGCCAAAAGGAAAGATTTATAAACTATAACGAGTTTTACCTCATGCAAAATTGTCATTTCTTTAATAAGACATTGACTATTTTTCTGAGGCCCTCCAAGTACCTTCAAATCCAAAATGTGGCCCTGCAAAGGGTTTGAGTTTGAGACCACTAGTCTAGTGGATTCTGGGGGTGTTTTGGTGGGTTCACCATGACCTATAAGGGAGCTGTAGTGAGATGTTTCTGTGGCATCCTTTTTGTGAAGTTCACAGCAGTGGCCTGTAAGGTACTCCACTACTCTGGTGCCATGTCTGGGTTTTCAGTCCATCACATTTCTGGCCCCTCCCGCGCCCTAAAGGTATTTTTTCTAGGTGTTTGTGACTTGGACGAATTTTTGGATGGAAATGGGATATAAAGATGGACGACTTAGCGGTCTGTGCAATCAGCCGGCTGGACATACAGTTGGACGATTAAAAAAAAAAAATGTTGGACGTATTTTTTGAAAATGGATCTTTTCCCATGTCCAACTTTAGGCGACTTAGGCCCAAACAGACTTAGACGTTTCTTTAATGCCTCTCCACGCTTTTAAGTGAGACTTAAATGACTTCAGAGATTTTTCTGTTCACAAATATAACAGGAAAGAATTCCAGAGTGTTGGAGCCATTACAGAGAAACTAGAGTCCTGTAAATATCCAGAAACAGCTGCCTAAAGGATGAAATAGACAGTAAGGATTTATCTGTTTTCTTATTTACTTCTTTATTTCCACTTGTATTTCTTTTCTTTTTTTAAAAAAAAATTCAAAACAAACAAAGATTAGTATACCAGTGCACAGTTTTTCTTCTATGCAACCCCCAAACATATCTGAACAAATTCCCCTTCCTTCCCACCTACTTATCCAGGACTTTAACTCTGAACCCTTTCCATACATGTATAAACGTGTTCAAATATATTGTAAAGCAGTAATACTATCCGAAATATAAGTCTATATTAATAACCAAGTTTACAACCCCCTCTCAACTGCCTCACTCTGTGTCGACCAACTATAACACATATGTACGTATAAACAACCAAATCTGTAACTCCTCTAATACATTACACTCCATGTATGTTAACTTGTAACGAAACAAACCAAGCCGTCCACCAAAGAATCCAACATGAAACAAAAGAAGATCAGCAGACAATAAGGAGATTCAAATCAGGTTTATTCAAGGTGCTTCCAAGAACCATTCCTGATGCATTTCACCAAACAAGACTAGTCAACGCTAATAGAAAACCATGTCTTTCATACACACAGAACAAAGATACACCCTCACCCAGTATAGAATAAGTAATCACAAACTAAAAATAGAAATATGTAGATAAAGGTTAAATTGAACCACCAAGAAGCCAAACTGCATAATAACATAAGAATTGCTGCTGCTGGGTCAGACTAGTGATCCATCGTGCTCAGCAGTCCACTCACGCGGCAGCCCCTAGGTCAAAGACCAGTGCTCTAAATGTGCCCAGCCTCACCTGTGTACTTTCCAGTTGAGCAGTAACTTGTCTAACTTAGTCTTGAATTCCTGGAAGGTGTTTTCCCTTATGACAGCCTCTGGAAGAGTGTTCCAGTTTTCTACCAGTCTCTGGGTGAAGAAGAACTTCCTTACGTTCGTACGGAATCTGTCCCCTTTCAACTTTAGAAAATGCCCTCTCATTCTCCCTTCCTTGGAGAGGGTGAACAACTTGTCTTTATCTACTAAGTCTATTTCCTTCAGTATCTTGAATGTTTGTTTGTTTTTTTAATATGTTTATTGAATGAACAAAGCACAAGAGAAACAGACAGTGGCCAAGCCGAAAAAACATCACCATAGTAGCAGCAATACAAATCATGTCCCCTCTCAAGCTCCTCTTTTTGAGAGAGAAGAGGCCCAGTTTCTCTAATCTCTCGCTGTACGGCAACTCCTCCAGTCCCTTAACCATTTTAGTCGCTCTTCTCTGGACCCTTTTGAGTAGTACCGTGTCCTTCTTCATGTACGGCGGCCAGTGCTGGACCCAGTACTCCAGGTGAGGGTGCACCATGGCCTGGTACAGCGGCATGATAACCTTCTCCGATCTGTTCGTGATCCCCTTCTTTATCATTCCTAGCATTCTGTTTGTCCTTTTCGCCGCCGCCACATATTGCGTGAACGGCTTCATCGACTTGTCGATCAGAATTCCCACAGAAACAATGACATGTAGCCCCTTTAATACTCTGCAAAATATTGGAAAAATTGCGACCACCTCAACTTTCCATTTTGGTGGGCCAGTTTATGTTTATGTTACAAATACGAAAAGATGAGTGCTGATATGTTGGGGCATAGTAAATTATTTAAATTGGTTTAGGGCCCGTTGACATCCTTTGTTACTTCAACATAGTTGTCTTTGTTTAAATCTTTTGTTTATTTTTATATATATCCAGGACGGGGTGGGTAGGGTGGGGGGGATATCTTTCAGGACGGGGTGGATGGGAGGGGAGGGATATTTTTCTTCTGCATTGTTATTGATTGGAATTTAAGTGCTTATTTTGTTTATTAATATCTGTATAATTCCTGGCACTTTGTATTAGTTTTGAAAATTAATAAAGATTAAAAAAAAAATACTCTGCAAAATATAAATATAGCAGATGTAAATTTGAAGAAACTGACACATTTTGATCACTATTGAAAATAAAATCATTTTTCCTACCTTTGTTGTCTGGTGATTTTATGAGTCTCTGGTTGCACTTCCTTCTGACTGTGCACCCACTCTTTCTTTCTCCTGTAAGCTTTCTCTCCTCCAGACCTCATTCTATTCCCCAACCATTTGTCTGTCCCTCCATGAGTCCAACTTTTTCTTCCTCTCTTCCTGCTTGCCCCCTGCAACCCAACACACTCCATTCCCTTCCCCAGCTTTAAACTTTTCCTTCCTCTCTCCCTGCTCCTTTCTTTCTTTCTCTCTCTCTGTCCCGCCCCCCGCCACCACTGTCACTGCTGCTGATTTTGCCAAGCACCCGCAGTGGATTTCTCCCTGCTTCCCCGATGTGGTGGGCCCACAAGCTATCTCCCCCCCCCCCCTCCCAACGTCAATTCTGATGTCGGAGAGGAAGTTCCTGGCAAGCCAATCACTGCCTGGCTGGCCCGGAACTTCCTCTCCAATGTCAGAATTGACATCAGGGAAGCATGGACAAAGCAGACAATCATCGCAGCACAAAACAGAAGGCAAGAGCCCAGGGCAGCTGCTCTCCTTGCTCCCCCCCTAACATCGACCCTGCCTGTCAATACAGCCGAGAAAGGAGGAAGGAAAACTGCTGAATTTCTTGGGGGAAAGATGAGGAGTTCCGGCCAGCAGGGGAGGGAAAGCTAGACAGTACAGGGGATGAGGCAAGGCAAGAGACCGCTTCTCCTCTGCAGCCAAAATTTTCCTTTTCAGAGGGGACCCCGACACAGCAGCTGTTCTCACAAGCTGCCGGCGGCTGCCCCATTTCCGACAGGGCAGATTGCCACAGAGGGAAAGCTTCGGAGCAGCTGCCGGCAGCTTGTGAGAAAGGCTGCCATGTCGGGGCCCCTCTGAAAAGTAAAATTAAGGAGTTTAATAAAGAAGTTTGGACCCAGGGCCCTGTTTGCTTCCCCCTAACGCCGGCCCTGGGGCCCCCCTGACAATTCCAGGCCCTAGGCACGTGCCTCCTGGGCCTACCCTTGAATCCGGCCCTGGTTGGAAGGGCATTTTTGAAAGGACATCTAAGTCTAAGGTTGGACGTTTTGGGCAAGACGTCCACAAACCCAGCAGAAAAGTTTCAGATGTAACCAAAGAAGTTGCCTCTGCTTCTTTTGCATTTTACAAAAAAATGTTTGGGCAAATCCATATTTATAAATTATGAAACAACTTCCTCTGATTCTTAAAATACATTTTTAGCAACCAGTCCCTATCAGAAACCAAGGCAAAAGAAACTAGGAGCATAGCAGCTGTTACTGTCACTCAGTCTGATCTTTCCAAGTACTCAGAAATATTTCCCAAATCAAGCTTTTGGCAGCTCTGTAGCAGGAAAAGTCTGAAGTTGTTGCTTTTTAATTGGACGGTAATACACTTTTCTACATGGTGGATACTTCAAAGCTATGGGTTATAAACTGTATCTGTTGCATCATGCTGACTGCTCCAAGGAGGCTTGATTCTGGGCTCCTTTCCACTCAGGGTAAACAAACAAATTCAACATCCAATCAGCAAGACATAGTATACTTTAAGATAACTTCCAATCCCTGTATTTCTTCCTTTACCATTTATAATCCAGGGATTTTAACTGTCCACAAGTCATATGCAAATTAGATCTGGAAAAATCCAGTACTTTCTTTCCTCTGGTTTGGGCTCTCCCAGCTTTATGAGTTCTGAGGACCCCTGAAAGCTCCTAACCTTGGGATAGTTTTCTTATATAGCAGGCACTATCCCCCACCCCATAGCTGCCAAGCTGAAAGTTGTATACCAAACTTATCATGTGGACCTAGATATCAAAAAAATCGTATTGTTTATTGATTTTTTGATATCCAGGTCCACATGATAAGTTTGGTATTCAAACGCCAGGACTGGAAATAGATTGATATTAAGTGTATTGCCATAGACTTTCTAAAGCTGAAAGTTGTAGCAGGTATCTGGGAATCCCCTTTTCTCACATTTTTTTTCATACTTTATGGTTCTATCTAATTGGCTGTGTCAGACCAGTCCCTAAACTCTGTGTCTGACGTGTGATCCTTCTCTTGTATTTCAGACCTCTCCACTTCGATAGGAGTAGATTCTTTCAGCCTTTTGGGTCTCATTAGGAACTCCACCACTCGGCACCTTTCTCAGGGCCTCTCTCTTCACTAACTAGGCCTGCCAAGTCTCCTAGGCAACATGAACATCTCCTCTCCTTCAACCTAGGAATTACGTCTACTGGTGTACTTGAAGTTTCAGGAGTCCCTGCTCTTTGTAGGAAAGGGATTTTGAGGTTAGATTCATGGGCTGGGCCACGGGCATCCTCCTGAATATGACAACAGATAAATTATCCATACAACATTTTCCATTTGTCATCCCACTGAGTATTGGCCTCCTTATTTATAGATATAGCTTTGGATAAAATTATTTAAGAATGCAGAAATTTAGAATAGCTTCTCAATACAAGCAGAATTTAGCATGCACTCATTTCTAATTGTCAATGAGGTTACTAGAAACCTGAAGGGGGGGGGGGTGTCTTTAAGATGGTGGCCATGGACTGGAACAATGCTGGAGATCTTGCTGCATAGCTTCCTTTTTTTTCCTTGATTACTGCTGATATGGGTAAATGTAAGGGTAGACAGGAAAGGAAGAAATATATCCTCCCTACTACCTGCTACCTCTGTTTGCTATCCAATTACACATTATCCCCAAAATACCATAAAAGTGGCCCAAATTTAGGCAAAATCCTGATTTGCATGCACAACTAAATTAGTTAATGAGTCTTAAACAATAATTGGTTGCTAACACTCAATTATTCTAAACTACACAGGAGGAAAATAACTTCAAAATCAAACAGTGTGAAAAAATTCAAGAAAATAAACAAAAAAGATACGCTAGTGTAATTGCTGTAACTTCTTAAAAGTCCTCTTGAAACTCCATATTCCTTATACTTTAAATCAGTGGATAGACTGTGCTCAGAGACATGGAGGAAAAAGGGGACAGAAAGTCTCCAAAAAACCTCACCACCAAATCATTGCAAAACTTCCACCTTAACACGCTTTTATATGTGCATGACTTGAAAGATTGTATTATTGAAAAAGCACTTATCTTTTGTGTATAGTTCTTTGGCCTCGACGTGCCACGTTTCAAAATTTCTTCAGGAAGCCAAATGGTAACAGCGAAAGACTCTTAAGTCTTCCAGATTGGGTGTCAGTCTCTGGTCTAGCTTGCAATTCAGCTTTCAGTGAACTTCCAATATCTTAAATGGCACTAATTTGCAGTTGCATGCACAACTGCCTTTGAATGATTCTATAAGGACACCTAAATCCTCTTGTGGACAATTCAAAAGGGGGCATGGCCTTGGGAGAAGTATAGGTGGTTCAGAGGTGATGCAAAATGTTATGTGCAGTTATACCACATTTGGAGGAGGCGTGGTCAACTTACATCCCAGGATTTACATCTGATTTCAGCAGGCATAAGTCCTGGTGCCCAAATTTAATTTAAAAAAGGTTTGGACACATCCATAGTCTGCTATTGAGACAGACATGGGGGAAGCCACTGCTTGCCCTGGGAATGTTACTGCTATTTGGGTTTCAACCAGGTGCTTCTGACCTGGATTGGCCATTGTGGAAACAGGATTCTGGGCTAGATGGATCATTGGTCTAACCCAGTACGGCTATCCTTACGTTCTTATGAATTGGTGCTACACACTTTTCTATAAAGGGCACTCAGCCTGGGGTTCTCTTTATAGAATAGTGCTTTATGCTGATTTTTCCTGGCAACCAAATTTTGGTATCATTTACTGCATCTGGCCTCATATGACCTATGTGGCACAGCATCCAGGAGTTGGTCCAGAAAACGACCTGAGCCTGAGGCTTAATAGCGATAAATCCCCGGGACCGGATGGCATCCATCCGAGGTTCATCAAGGAACTGAAAAGGACTATAGCTGAACTGCTTCAACTAATAGCCAATCTGTCAATCAAATCAGGAAAGATTCTGGAAGATTGGAAGGTGGCGAATGTTACGCCAATCTTCAAAAAAGGTTTGAGGGAGATCCTGGAAACTATAGACCAGTGAGTCTAACCTCGGTACCGGGAAAGATGGTAGAGGCGCTGATAAAGGACCGCATCATTGATTACCTTGACGGACACAATCTGATGAGGACCAGCCAGCAGGGCTTCAGCAAAGGAAGATCTTGCTTGACAAACTTGCTGCACTTTTTCAAGGGAGTAAACAGGCAGATAGACAAGGGTGGCACAGTCGACATTGTATATCTGGATTTTCAGAAGGCATTTGACAAGGTTCCATATGAACGACTACTTTGGAAAATTGCGAGCCATGGAATCGAGGGTGAAATACTCACGTGGATTAAAAACTGGCTGGCGGATAGGAAACAGACAGTGGGGGGTAAATGGACAATACTCAGACTGGAAGAGCATCACCAGTGGGGTACCGCAGGGCTCGATGCTTGGACCCGTGCTCTTCAACATATTTATAAATGATTTGGAAATTGGTACGACAAGTGAGGAGATTAAATTTGCAGACGATACGAAGCTATTCAGAGCAGTGAAGACGCAGGAGGATTGCGAAGATCTGCAATGTGACATAACCATGCTCGAGAAATGGGCAGCGACATGGCAAATGAGGTTCAACGTGGATAAGTGTAAGGTGATGCATGTCGGTAACAAAAATCTTATACACAAATACAGGATGTCTGGGGAGGTACTTGGAGAGACGCCCTAGGAAAGAGACTTGGGAGTACTGGTCGACAAGTCAATGAAACCATCTGCGCATGTGCGGAGGCAGCGAAAAGGGCGAACAAAATGCTAGGAATGATTAAGAAGGGGATCATGGGGGGGTCACGTGATGCCGCATTGCTAAGCGGACATGCCTCTGCACAGCTCCGGGCCAAGCGGCGCTAAAATCTGCTGTTAAGCACACGCACACTGTCGGGCACTTCTAATTTTCTCACCGCTGACTTCCCGAGGCTGCAGGGCGCAAGCGGAGCTCCTTTTCAACGGGTCCTGCACGAGGTATGACGGCGAGACCGCAGCGGGACACACGAGGGAAGGTGAAGAACACCGAGTCCAAGATGGCGGAGGGCCACGAGGTGCCCGTGTTCACCATTCAGGTAGCAGCGATTCAGGAGCTCACCAAGTCACTCACCCTAGTTATGGAGGATAAACTGGCAAAAATACAAGCATTTATGGAAGACTTTAGGGAGACACTTGAGACTCATGCAGGCAGGCTGCAAAGAGTGGAGGATCGTGTGGCCCAGCAGGAAGACTGCACAGCGAACTTTGAAGAACGTCTCCGGGTCCTGGAGACCGCTTAAACAGCCTGCTTCGACCGCTTGGATGACCATGAGAACAGAAACTGTAGGAATAATTTACGTTTTATTGAGCTGCCAAGCACTATTCGGGACGTTGACCTGAGGGCCTGCCTAGAAAAATGGTTGCCGGATATCCTGGAGCTGGGCGCCTCGGGGGAGAAAGTACTCATTGAATGCGCTCACCGTGTGGGAAGTCGGAGAGAAAATGAACAGCGGCCCCGACCAGTCCTTGCCCGATTTTTGAACTTTGCTATGAAGGAGCGGGTTCTCGCTCACTTTCGGCAGGGAACTGGTTTCCAATACGAGGGGCAGAAGATCTTAGTCTTCCAGGACTTTTCTCCCCAGGTATCATCCAGGCGCCTGTCACCACCATTAGTATCGGACCATGCTCTTTTGGGCCTTGACTTACATTTCGGGTCCCAAGCCGTAGGACGGGTCTGGCGGATGTCCCCTTTCCTTTACAAGGATGCGGAGTTTCGTGAATTCTTTCAAAAGCGGTGGGATGACTTCCATAACACTAACTCAGTGGCGGATGTGGACCCCGTTGTTTATTGGGAGGCGGCTAAAGCGGTTTTGCGAGGACATATCCTGGCTTAGTCGGCGTCCCTGAATAAAAAGAGAGACGGAGAGCTACTGGCTCTGTCGCAGGACCTTGCTAACTTCCGGTCTCTTCACATCTCCCGACTCGATAATGACTCTAAACAGGCCATGTGCGCCGTCAAAGAAAAGATCAATCTTCTCTTGGAGCAAAGGGCCAGACGTAATATATACTGTTACAAATACAAACTCTACCGCTGGGGGGATAAAATGGGGAGGTTGCTGGCTAACCTGGTCATACTATTACTTCCATTAAAGATAAACAGGACGTCACGCATGTCACTCATTCGGCCGTCACGGAGCAGTTTGTGCAATTCTACTCCGATCTGTACGCAGCACAACCCTATGACGCAGACGCTAGCGATAAGTTTTTTCGGGGTCTTTGTCTCCCCACCTTGACGAAGGACCAAAGTCTCACTCTTAATGGACCTATCTTGGGAGAGGAAATGCAGGTAGCTATTAAAAAACTCAAGCTAGCTAAAACGCCGGGCCCCGATGGCTTCGGTCCGGAATTCTATAAGTTACTAGATCCACCAGCTCTATCCTCCCTACAACAATACTTTATGGGACTGCGTAGCTCTACTCCCCCAGGTGATTCTCATAATAGAGCACACACTATTGTTCTCCCTAAGCCGGGGCGTCCGCTAGACGCTCTAGGGTCTTACCGCCCTATTTCCCTTCTTAACCAAGATGTGAAACTTTTGGCTAGTATTCTGGCGGCGCG
Organism: Geotrypetes seraphini; assembly: GCF_902459505.1. Taxonomy (NCBI): domain Eukaryota; kingdom Metazoa; phylum Chordata; class Amphibia; order Gymnophiona; family Dermophiidae; genus Geotrypetes; species Geotrypetes seraphini. Next base: position 146,268,360 of record NC_047089.1, on the reverse strand, counting down.
CCTCAATAAATTCTTGCCCACACTCATCCATGAAGACCAAGTCGGTTTCGTACCCGGCAGACACGCGTCCATGAATCTACTGAGGGTTCTAGCAGTGTTACAACACTCTCGCGCCGTCTCTGACAGGGCGCTCATCACTAGCCTGGACGTAGAAAAGGCGTTCGACATGGTCTCATGGCCACATCTCTTTAGGACGCTTGGCCGCTTCGGGATCCAGGGGGACTTTCTCGCATGGTTACTGGCTCTGTATCATCAACCCACATCGCAACTCTTAGTGAATGGTGGAGTTTCTGACCCCTTCCCTTTGGGTCGGGGCACGCGTCTGGGCTGCCCCCTTTCGCCCCTCCTTTTTCTTCTCTCACTTGAACCTTTGGCAGCTCAAATTCGTCAAGATGCACGGTTGGAGGGTCTTAAGGTGGGCAACAATGAATTTCGTTTAAGTATGTTCGCTGATGACATGCTCTTATATGTTAACATAGAAAGATGAAACATAGAAAGATGACGGCAGAAAAGGGCTATAGCCCATCAAGTCTGCCCACTCCACTGTCCCACCCCTGTTAATAATGCAGACCTGAATATGCCTGCTCTGATGTCCATAATTCGAGCCTATGGTGTCTTCTCAGGTTTGAAAATTAATTTCGATAAGACGGAAGCTCTATTGTTAGGGAGTTCGCCAACGGAGCCTTGGTGTAGAGGCCTTGGCGTGGGCATCGCACCGGGAAAGTTGAAATATCTCGGTATCATGCTTTACCGAGACCCGCACAAGTTGTACGAGGCTAATATTTCTGCTACCATCGGACGGATCAAAACTCTCTGTCTTAAATGGCAATCGTTGCCTCTCTTGCTCTTAGGGCATGTGGCCTTGGTCAAAATGGTGATGTTCCTGAAATTGCTCTACCCACTGCAAACTATACCTGTTTGGATTTCCCGTTCGGATGAGCGCGCCTACCAATCCACCATTTGCGCCTTCGTGTGGAGGGAGAAGAAAGCACGTATTAATTCAATTAAATTGTCCCAGAGCCGAGACCGAGGGGGCTTAGGCCTGCCCGCTCTGCGAATCTATAACGTTGCCGCGCTCCTTCGTTGGATTCATGAGCAATTGGTCTCTTCGCGCCGATATTCCCCTGAATCTTTACTCGAGGACTGCTGCCTGCCTTGGTCCTTCTCTTCCTTTCTTCATGGAGCGTGGGGAGGGGACGTAAGGCCCCGTTCCGCTACTTTGCCTTTCCTCCTTCCTTTCAAACGGGCATGGCGCTGGTGGCGTACTCTTCAGAACCGGTTGCCCGCTGTATCCCCGTTTCTTTCTCTTCTACGTAACCCCGATTTTGCTTCTGGAGCGGGGGGACTGGCGGGACTGGGGGACCGCACTGCACGCACCACGACTGTGGGTGATGTCTTGGAACTGGGAGGGGGGGGAGTTCCCCTCCTTTGCACAACTACAGACAGCTTGGCGAATGCCACCTGCGCACATGTACACTTTTTTGCAAATTCACCACTATTTTCACTCTTTAGTGCGTGCTCATGGGGATCGATGGAGATATGGCCCTTTGAATCTGATTTTCCTTTCCACACCCACTGCTTCTAACAAGTTTTCTACCTGGTACAAGGTGGGGAGAGATAGCTCTGGGGAGGGAGGGGGGGTGCTATCAGGAAATCAGCAGGGGACAGAAAAAAGTATGACAGCAGTGTTTATTGTTGTGCACAGCAGAAGCATAATACAGGAATTTGTGCTATGGTGGCCTAGGACCAATGTTCCCTCTAAGGATTGATGAGGTGTGTGCAAAAAAAAATATGCATGAGCAACAAGTTACATACTCCACAAATTTATGAGCAGGCACGGAGGACGCATTTTTAAACAAATGTAGTTTATCCTTGTACTCCTTATGTATTTTTAATCATCTATGGATATGTTTGTATGTTTATTGTTCAAATGGGTTTATTTATTTCCCCAAATTTATTTTTGTTATACGCATTGAAAATATTTGATATTGCGTTTAAATCAAAATCTCAATAAACTTGAAACGAGTGCCCGTGAGATTGTGGGAGGGTTAAATACTCAAAACTTAGAAGAATAACAATTTACTTAAAGTTTTTGCTACGCCAGCTTTCTGGTATCTTTACATACAGTGGCGTACCTAGGATATGTAACACCCGGGGCCCATCATTTTTTGGCACACACCCCCCCCATCTGTAAGAAAAACATGATTTTTAGTAACAAACCACACGTCACACATGAGTACCTAGGAAAAGGCAGCATCTTATATATTGCAGTGAACAGTACATCAATACACCCATTGTAAAACTAAACAAGCCAGACCAGCACAGATCAATCCTACATCATCAATCCTAACAGAAAACCATGTCTTTCAAACACACAGAACACAGAAAACACCTTCGCCTAGTATGGAATATGTAATCACAAACGAACCCCTCCCCCTTTTGCAAAACTATAGTGCAGTGTCGTACCAAGGGGGGGGGGGGCGGTGCGCCCCGGGTGCCAGCCCTAAGGGGGTGTTCCCGGCCTTGCCGTTCAGTCCCCCGCCACCCCCGAAGGACCGCTCGCCCCACTGACCTTCCTGCACCACCTGTGAAGCAGCCCGCAGCAGGATCGCGAAGTCAGCGTCAGCGATCCCTGCGCTGCTTCCTGCGCCGCGATCCCGCCCCTTCTCTGATGTCAGAGGAGGGGCGGGACCGTGGCGCAGGAAGCAGCGCAGGGATCGCTGACGCTGACTTCGCGATCCTGCTGCGGCTGCTTCATAGGTGGTGCAAGGAGGCCAGGGGGGCGAGCGGTCCTTCGGGGTGGGTCGGGGCATCAGGCCTTCAGGGTGGGGCGGGCGGGCAGGCAAGCAGGCTTTCAAGGGGGAGGGGGGTGACAGGCAGGCAGGCAGGCCTTCAAGGGGGGACAGGCCTTCGGGGGGGTGCAGACCTTCAAGGGGTGCAGGCCTTCAAGGGGGGCAGGCAGGCCTTCAGGGGGGTGCAGGCCTTCGGGGGGGGTGTAGGCCTTTGGGGGGGTGCAGACCTTCAAGGGGGTGCAGGCCTTCAAGGGGGGAACAGGCCTTCAAGGGGGGAAAGGCAGGCAGGCCTTCAAGGGGGGGGACAAGCCTACAAGGGGGGGACAGGCCTACAAGGGGGGGGGACAGGCCTTCAAGGGGGGGTGCAGGCCTTCAAGGGGGAGACAGGCCTTCAAGGGGGGGAAAGGCAGGCAGGCAGGCAGGCCTTAAAGGGGGGACAGGCCTACAAGGGGGGGGACAGGCCTACAAGGGGGTGGGACAGGCCTTCAAGGGGGGGACAGGACTTCGGGGGGGGTGCAGACCTTCAAGGGAGTGCAGGCCTTCGGGGGGGGTGCAGGCCTTCAAGGGGGTGCAGGCCTTCAAGGGGGGGAAAGGCAGGCAGGCAGGCCTTCAAGGGGGGGGACAGGCCTACAAGGGGGGGAGAAGCTACAAGGGGGTGGGACAAGCCTTCAAGTGGGGGACAGGCCTTCGGGGGGAGGGTGCAGACCTTCAAGGGAGTGCAGGCCTTCGAGGGGGGGTGCAGGCCTTCAAGGGGGTGCAGGCCTTCAAGGGGGGACAGGCCTTCAAGGGGGGGGAAAGGCAGGCAGGCAGGCCTTCAAGGGGGGACAGGCCTACAAGGGGGGGGGGAGAAGCTACAAGGGGGTGGGACAGGCCTTCAAGTGGGGGACAGGCCTTCGGGGGGGGTGCAGGCCTTCGGGGGGTGCAGACCTTCAAGGGGGAGACAGGCCTTCAAGGGGGGGAAAGGCAGGCAGGCAGGCCTTAAAGGGGGGACAGGCCTACAAGGGGGGGACAGGCCGACAAGGGGGTGGGACAGGCCTTCAAGGGGGGGGACAGGCCTTCGGGGGGGGTGCAGACCTTCAAGGGAGTGCAGGCCTTCGGGGGGGGTGCAGGCCTTCAAGGGGGTGCAGGCTTTCAAGGGGGGGAAAGGCAGGCAGGCAGGCCTTCAAGGGGGGGACAGGCCTACAAGGGGGGGAGAAGCTACAAGGGGGTGGGACAGGCCTTCAAGTGGGGGACAGGCCTTCGGGGGGGTGGGTGCAGAACTTCAAGGGAGTGCAGGCCTTCGAGGGGGGGTGCAGGCCTTCAAGGGGGTGCAGGCCTTCAAGGGGGGACAGGCCTTCAAGGGGGGAAAGGCAGGCAGGCAGGCCTTCAAGGGGGGACAGGCCTACAAGGGGGGGGAGAAGCTACAAGGGGGTGGGACAGGCCTTCAAGTGGGGGACAGGCCTTCGGGGGGGTGCAGGCCTTCGGGGGGTGCAGACCTTCAAGGGGGGGACAGGCAGGCAGGCCTTCAAGGGGGGGACAGGCCTACAAGGGGATGGGACAGGCCTTCAAGGGGGGTGCAGGCCTTCAAGGGGGGACAGGCAGACCTTTAAGGGGGGACAGGCCTTTGGGGGGGACCATGATTTAGAAGTACACGGAGGGAAGGGGGTGTTCAAAGAGACGTGCATATGCCAAACTTTGGGGGGGGAAGAAATAATGGGTCTGAAAATAGAGGAGAGGGAGAGAGATGATGGACCATGGGATTTAGGGAGGGAAGGAACAGAAAGGGAGAGAAATTGGACACAAGGGATGGTGTGGAGGAGGGATAGAGATACTGGATAGGAGGGTAATTAGGAAAAGAAAGGGAGAGATGGTGGACTCTGGGATGGTGGGGAAGGAGGGAGAGATGCCGGATGAAAGGGTATTTAAGAAAAGGTGGATCTGTGGAGGGAGATGAAAAAAAGGAAAGATACCAGACTTCCTGGGAAGGGAAGGGAAATGGAAAGGGAGGACAGAGTTGGCAGATGGATGGTTAGCATGCAGAAAGAAGGAGACCCTGGCAAGCAAGTTATCAGAAGAAAACCAGAGCCTTGGACCAACAAGATTTGAAATATAACCAGACAACAAAAGGTAGAAAAACTAATTTTATTTTCTGTTTTGTGATTGTAATATGTCAGATTTGAAATGTGTATCCTGCCAGAGCTGGTGTTGGACTACAAACGTGAGCTAGGATTTAACAGAGAGAGGAAAAGTCCTTTTTGTTTCTTTATTTTATTTACACCACAGCGCCAGTGTGGTTAGAAGAAGCCAAAGGGGGTGAAAAAGCTATAAAACCCACCAGGAGTTTTGAAAAAAATCACCCAACTGGGCAGGAAAATCGAATTGAAAAACCAATTCAATAGGGCTGAATCGAATCAAAATTTTTTTTCCTGTATCTGGCAGCATTAGTTTGCGCTACTGTCTTAGACTTTAGGACCTGGGATTGGGGAGAGATGGCATCCTCAGTACTTTATAATGCAAGTGAAACGAGGATTTGGTCAGACTTTTAAAGGGTCTGCAGAAAAAAAATATTGTATAGGCCGGGGACATGAGACAGCAGGAAATGGGAATTTTTCTTCCTTCTATTTTTGTGAATGGAAAGGCTGAGGATGTCAGAGAGTTCAGTTAAAATATGTGCTTTATAAGAAAATATAATAATGTGTTTTATAAAGTTTATAGCATAGCTGGCCTACCCAGTGAGGTGTTCCTAGTGGTGATGGTGGCAGCGTGTCAATGTGTTGAGAGGAAGAGGTGGTCTGGGAAATTCTGCTGAGCAAACTCCGGGCCCATTTCCACCCCCCAGTTAGTCCACTCCACTCAACTGGTTCACACACTGAGTGGGTCTTTGGGTGTTGTTTTGGGATCTCTTCCAGTGGTTTATCTCCTTCTGGTCCAAGGAAGGAAACTTTGTTATCCTTAGCATTGACCTACAGAATATGTTTGTAACAGCGCTGCTTGTGTGGCATTAGGCTATGTAGTGATCGAAAGAAAAAAACAGACCTTTGCACATTTTTGCACTATATGGTGGGTGTATGAGGAGATTCACATTTCCTGCACAGCTAAGTCCATGTAAAGTTACCTTGTGCTGTATTTGACATCTAGCAAGATCTCTGTTTGAAAGGAAAGATCTAAACTTAAAAATGAAGTGGCCAGAAGTTATGGTAAAAGCAGATAGTGTAGCTGGTTTTAAGAAAGATTTGGACAAATTCCTGGAGGAAAAGTCCATAATCTGTTATTAAGACATGGGGGAAGTGACTGCTTGCCCTGGATCGGTAGCATGGAATGTTGCTACTCTTTGGGTTTTGACCAGGTATTAGTGTCCTGGATTGGCTAGCATGAGAATGGGCTACTGGGCATGATGGACCATTGGTCTGACCCAGTTAGGCTATTCTTATGTTATGTTCTCATCTGTAGGGGCCTTTGTTTTCACTTCTTATTTTAATGTATTTTTTTCTGGGAACTTATCAGTGTTTTTTATAATGGGAACAAAAATGGAAGAGAATTAATGTGTGTGGGATGAGGGGGTAACTAATTTCTTCAGCTAAATAATTCAATCCACTTCAAACAGACATAGGAGAACTCACGCACCATTCACACACCCTCCAACCAAAAACGTCAAAAGAAAAAAACTGTTCGACAACCTCCTAGCCATTCGAGCTGCAACACTCGACCCCCAACTCTACAACCAATTGACATCGACCACAGACTGCAAAACCTTCAAAAAGAAATAAAAACCCTTCTATTCAAAAAACACATAAAACCGAACTAACACAATCAGAACTGTCCCAAGCATCACCTGCAACTACTCCATATGTACTTCTGATGTCATGACAATTCAGACATAATTTATGTTATGTTATGTTTGGAATATAAGAAAATTTTCACTGCCTGTTTCTATTCTGACCATTTATTCTGTTTCATGGTCATTACAAAAAATATTTTTTTACATGGGGGGGGGGTGTCAAAAAATGATGGGCCCTGGGTGCCACATACCCTAGGTACGCCACTGGTATAGTGTGGATTTTAGCCACGGTGGTAACAGCCCTGATGCTCATAGAATTCTGAGCATCAGAGCTGCTAAAAAAAACGCTCCACAGTTTTGTAAAAGGGGGGATAAAATAGAAATACACAGTTTCAACGCTCTAGCTCAGAGATGCCCAAACTTTTTGGGCTTGCGAGCTACTTTAAAATGACCAAGTCAAAATGATCTACCAAAAATAAAATTAAAAAAACACAAAGCACACTATATGCTGAGAAAATGTTAATTATCATTCCTATTCTGGGTTTTTTTTCAAAGAGGTCAAGGCAGATGACTCTATGAATTGTCACCTCAGTAACAACCATACAAAAATAGACAAATATACCCCCCATCCTTTTTATTAAACCACAATAGCAGTTTTTAGCGCAGGGAACTGCGCTAAATGCCCAGCGCTGCTCTCGACGTTCATAGGCTCCCTGCACTAAAAAACACTATTGCGATTTAGTAAAAGGGGGCCATAGTGCAAAATATAGACAGCATATATAAATTCAGACACATTTTGATCACTAAATTGAAAATAAAATCATTTTCCTACCTTTGTTTGGTAATTTCATCAGTCTCTGGTTGCACTTTATTCTTCTGACTGTGCATCCAATACTTCTTCCATTCTTTCAGCCTCCTGTATGCTTCCTCTCCTCCAGACCTCATTCCCTCCCCCAACTTTTTCTTTCTTTCTCTATGTCTGTCTTTCTCTGATTCTGTGCCCCATTTTTTTGCTTTGTTTCTGGTTCCCTGTCCCCCCCCCCCACCTTCTTTCTTCCTTCCTGCCTCCCCCATGCCACCACCGCCGCGGAATAGGCTGCTGCTGCTGCCGCTATCGGGAACAAGCCATCTCCCTGCTTCTCTTCTGCACGGGGCCGATTAACTCTGGCCGCCCGACGTCAATTCTAACGTCGGAAAGGACGTTCCGGGCAGCCAGGCAGCGATTGGCTAGCCAGAACGTCCTCTCGACGTCAGAATTAACGTCATCTCGACGTCAGAATTAACGTCCTCTCGACGTCAGAATTGATGTCAGGCCGCGAGAATTGGTCGGCCCTGCAGGGAAGAGAAGCAGGGAGATCAAAGACACGGTGCCGGCCTGATCCCCGATGGCAGCAGTGAGAAGGGAAGGGAAACAGGTGCCGCACTCTAAGGAGAACAGTGGACCGCCCCCCCCTTGGTACGCCACTGGAGCAGCAGCGCGTCTGGCCGGCTCATTCGTTCAAATCCGCGGGTGGCGGCTCCTTGCGAGATCCGCGCCTGCGTCTGAAGCCTCTCTGATGGTGTGACGTCAGAGAGGCTTCCGATGCAGGAGTGATAGCGCAAGGAGCCGCCAACCCGCGGCTTTGAACGAACGAGCCGGCTGCTGCTCCAAAAGGAAGAGAATGATCGCCTCCAGACCAGTGGACATAATAAAACCTGGAGAGCCACACGCAGGCCGCGTGTTTGGTGGCCCTGATCGGTCTTATATTACTAGAGCCCGGGGCTGTCATATGGGATTGTGGCGTGATGATATCTGTTCCAAATGTAACTCTCACAGGGGTGATTATGTCCACTCATTCTTTGCTTGTGCCAAACTGCACTTCTGGGACTCTGTGAAGCTCTGTTTAGCGAACATCCTACAGTGCACAGTGCCTTGGAACCCTATCGCACTGTTGATGGGAGATGTTACTGATCTCAAACAGCAAGGCATGGACTTTCCTGCTCATAAGTACCTGTTGCACGCGAACCTTGTGGGCAAACAACTCATCCTGAAATATTGGGCTGCTGAGGAGGTACCGACATATAATATGTGGATATCCCGGATGCATTTGCAAGCAAGCTTTGAACTGGACACTTATGCCTCCTGACCCCAGGCCCACTGGAAACTTTATTGCTCATTCTGGAGGACGACCTTAACCCAGGTTGCCTAGACACATTGTAGGATTGGTTCATGCACTGGATGTTCATGTTTACGCTTCTTTTATATCTTTTCTATCTTGTATTTTGTTCCCTTTGTTCATTATGCCACGGGCTTGAGTGTCAGAGCATTTGAGTATTTGCACTTTGAATACCAATACGCCCTTGCCGTGTGAGTTTGAAAAAGTGAGTGTGAGTTTGTTGAGATGCATGTGGAGTGAATGGCAGTTTGCATGATTTGTCTGGGGTGTGAATGATCAATGGATGCAATGGATCGTTTGGGGATCCAGGATGTTGAGGTTTCTCTTAATAGAAATTATAGGCGAGAGACGCTGGGAAGCATACTGTTCTCTCTCACAGCTAGTTCTAAGTTCTCAGCAGGAGTGCGTTACATCAATTTACTCTGCAGTCCCATGTTTCTGTGTGCTTCGGACTCTGCACAGTGTTACGATGTATAGCACTGCATGATCTCTGCTATGTTTTCCTGTGCACCTGTACTACCTTTGTATTATAGACGGCAGTGGCTGTCCCATTGTTTCTTGTCTTAATAAACATGATATTTAAAAAAAAAAAAAAAAAAAGAAGGGGATCACGAACAGATCAGAGAAGGCTATCAAGCCGTTGTACCGGGCCATGGTGCACCCTCACCTGGAATACTGCGTTCGGCACTGGTCACCATACATGAAGAAGGACACGGTACTACTCGAAAGGGTCCAGAGAAGAGTGACTAAAATGGTTAAGGGGCTGGAGGAGTTGCCATACAGTGAGAAATTAGAGAAACTGGGCCTTTTCTCCCTTGAAAAGAAGAGACTGAGAGAGGACATGATCAAAACATTCAAGATACTGAAAGGAATAGGCTTAGTAGATAAAGACAGGTTGTTCACCCTTTCCAGGGTAGGGAAAAAGAGAGTGCACTCTCTATTGATGAAGGGGATAGATTCTGTATTAACGTAAAGAAGTTCTTCTTCACCCAGAGAGTGGTGGAGAACTGCAACACTCTTTCGGAGTCTGTTGTTGTGGAAAACACCCTCCAGGGATTCAAGACAAAATTAGATAAGTTCCTGCTGAACCGGAACGTACGCAGGTGAGGCTGGACTCATTTAGAGCACTGGTCTATGACCTAAGGGCCACAGCGTGAGTGGACTGCTGGGCACGATGGACCACTGGTCTGACCCAGCAGTGGCAATTCTTATATACTTGGGGGCAACACTCAAGATGGGAAGACCTGAAGAATCCTGTGGGCATGATACCTCTCTCAGTCCAGACCATATACCCATGCGCTGAAGCCATTCGCCTTGAACTCCCCTGACCTGGAAAAACAATGACAACCTCAAGTTCAGAATCTGGGTGTGGTGAGCAGGGAATGGGCAGAAGCATATCTGGCCCCTGTTGGGGATGGGGTGAAGATACTATTGAAACACTGGGAATAGATGCTCTGAAGAGAAAGAGCATTGTGATACGAGACTCCTACAAAATTGAAGAGTATCATTTGGAGTCTGGAAACTTTGGGATTGTTGTTGCTGTTCATCTAAGCTAAAGAAACCTGCAGTAATGTCTATAGACTCAGTATGGATGGCTGTATTGGATTTGGGTAAGACACTGATTCCAGCTTAATTCTCTAAAGCAGTGGTTCCCAACCCTGTCCTGGAGGACCACCAGGCCAATCGGGTTTTCAGGCTAGCCCTAATGAATATGCATGGAGCAGATTTGCCTGCTTGTCACTTCCATTCTATGCAAATCTCTCTCATGCATATTCATTAGGGCTATCAAAACAAAACTGAGAGATAATCAGAAATAAAGAGAATTCAACAATAACAAATATATTAGAAATAAAGAATCCCTTATGAGAAAAACTAATGATACAAACGATCTCAAAAATGTATATCATGCATAAAAGGTAATCAAATTTATAAGTACCTTATATACTTTATTAACTTAATTAATTTCATTAGTATCATTCTTATCATCATAATGCCTCACAATGCTCAAAACACATACACATACATAATTAAAAAACATACATGGATACAAATGTGAATATGAATACAATTACAAAGAAGGCAAAAGGGATGCACGTTGTACATAAAATCAGTAAATAGTAAATGACTTAACTGAGAATGATACTAATGAAATTAATTAAGTTAATAAAGTATATAAGGTACTTATAAATTTGATTACCTTTTATGCATGACATCCATTTTTGAGATCGTTTGTATAAGTAGTTTTTCTCATAAGGGATTCTTTATCCTATATAATAAAAGGCTAGCCGCGCATGCGCACTCCGATTTGCGTACTTCCGTGATCAGTAGGTCTGTGGTCGTAGGAGTGAGCATGCGTGCTTATACGTCACCAGCCGCCGATCGTCTCCACAAGCCTGGACCGCAGCTAGTCGCCGTTCAGCGCCCCCACCGAGGAGCCCAGCCACTTTCCACTGCCCGGGACCCAAGTCCTTTGCCATGCCCCCCTTCCCTTCCCGCGGGCCCGACTGGCAATTTAAGCAGCGTGTGCAGCAGTCTTCACACGCTGCTTCGGGCCCTTCTATTGCCCTGATTTGCTCTGCCACATCTCTGATGATGTCATCAGGGACGTGCCAGAGTAAATCAGGGCAGTAGAAGGGCCTGAAGCAGCGTGTGAAGACTGCTGCACATGCTGCTTGAATCGCCATGTGTAGTCGGGCCCGCAGGAAGGGAAGGGGGGGTGGCAAAGGACTCGGGACCGCGATTGTAGTCGGGACCGCGGGAAGGGAAAGGGGGGTAGAGGAAAGCTAATGCTGCTGCACAGGGAACTGGTGTGGGGGGAGGGAAATGGAGGGGGAGGGAATGCTGCTTTGGACAGACAGACAGAGGGAGGAAGGGAGACAGAAAGAAAAGAAGAAAGACACAGGGGCAGGGAGATTCACAGAAAGACAGACAGACAAAGGGGGCCAGGGACAGAGACAGACAGAAAGAAAGACAGCGGGAGTCGCGTCAGGAGGGGTGCGGGATGCGGCAGAGGGAACTTTTCCAATGGGTGCAACTGGGCGGCTGTCGGGAACCTCTGATCAGGGGGCAGAGCAAGGTAAGTGTATCATAGGGATAAGAAGGAGGAGGGGGGAGAAAAAGGAAGGGACGCCTACTGCTGGACAGGAGGAGAAGGAAAGAGGTGCTGATGGACAGGAGGGGTAAAGAAAAAGGAACAGAGGCCTAATGTTGGACAGGGGGAGAAGGGAAGAGGTGCTGCTGGACAGGGGGGAGGTAAATCAAAGGGAGAAGGGCTGCTGCTGCATATGGAGAGCAGTGAAGGGGTGGTGGTGAACACAGGAGAGGTAAAAGGAAGGGACAATGGACAGGGGGAGCAGGCAAGGGGTGGTGATGGACAGCCAAGGAAAAAGAAAGACTGAAAGAAAGAAAGCGGCTAAGGAGAGAGAGAGAATGAAATAAAGACAGACACACACACATATATTCTAGCACCCGTTAATGTAACGGGCTATAAGACTATTTTCTAATATATTCATTAGGGTAGCCTGAAAACCCGATTGGCCTTGTGGTCCTCCAGGACAGGGTTGGGAACCACTGCTCTAAAGCTAGTGGAAGTCACCAGTCTGAAGACAAAATAACAAAACAGGAAACTGAACTGGCATCTCTAAAATCAGATTACAATGCTTCACATCATTCATTTGAGCTACTGCAATCTGTTAAATTGGAGAGCTTTGAAAATTATTTTAGAAGTACAAACCTTAAGAGTTTTGAATTTCCCTAAACTTGAGCATATTGCTGCTATGAAACTTTTTGTTCAGTATATGTTGCATATACTGCAGAGATTTCTATGGATATCTACCAGTTATGAAATCTCTCTATTATCTTCCAGACAAGAAAATAGAAGCTGGCAGAGTGGAAGCAGGAATGATTTTGGATTCATTGGAACAAGTAACATGTTGAAGAATGGTGAAGGGACCAACCGAGCAACATTTGCTTGTTTTACTGAAAAAGATATCCTACAATTGTAGTTTCATAATAGAAATTGTTTGAGGGGAAAATTACAGCTTTCCTGATGTAACATGATACGCAGAGACACTAGAAGCAGTTTTTCCTGCTATGGCCTGGCATGTTACAACTGGGAGCTTCTCTCTTAAAAAAAATTCCCTTCTCTCTGTTAAAAAAATTCCCTATAAGTGTACTGTAAACTATGGTGACCCATCAAAAGCGCGCTGGACATTGGTGTGCCGAGAATCCCGTAAACTATCAGTCTTCAAGGCATTTTTTAAAAAATCCTTCCCATTTATCAGCTTTTTCGGCAGTGTAGAAGGGTCCAATCTCAAGCTCCCCAAGGGAATTAATAGTGACATAGATACTGTTTAGTTTTGAGTCTGTGATCCGAGATTTGTGGTTCTCTTTATTATTCCCATTTTCCTTAGAACCAGCCCTCTTAATTATGGGCTTGAACTTTGACAATATTAGATATGTTTTGCTTTTGACTTTTTCCTTCTTTTATTTAATCATGTTTCTTGTGTTATAAACCTCTTCAATGCAGGCTGGCTTGCTTGATAAATATGGTTACATGCATAAAAAAACAAATGTTAAATAAAGGTTCCTAGAAACCTTATTGGGATTGTCGTCAGAGTCTTGCTGGTTGCATGCCTATTGTTCTGTATCGTATGTTTATTAGTGGTTAAGTCCTCACTTCATTTTATGCATGATGACCTGATCTGATGGTGCAATATGGTCATCTCTGAAACACTGTACCTACTGAAAATGCAAGATTTTTTTTTTTTTTTAAAGAATGTGTTTGATTTTAACAGAGGGTTGTGGTAATGTAAAGGAAATGTGTTCTCTAAAGCCCAGTTGCATCAGATTACCTGATCATGTGAGCGCTTCTGACATTCTGAACAGCATGTGCCAACATTCTCAAAGAATAACATAGAATAACTGTGCATGGTATGAACATTCTCAAAGTGGCATAGCTTAGAGGGGGGGGGGGCTGCTGTTGAGTATTGCCTCACTCTTAAAAAACCATCGATGAATTCAGATCTGGGTTATGGCTATGGGAACAGCAGAATGAATTTCCTTTCTCTGAAAGAGGGTTCTGCAAGTGTTTCATGTGAATCTTCGATAAGAAAATAAAAATAATCAACTCCATAAATGTGACAATTAAAAAAACAATTGCAAACTCTAAATTCATGAGAAGCACATTTATTTGTGGGGAAATTCCATTTATGGAAAATCTGAGGAACAGAGTGGTTGCGCAGCTCCTGATTGGTAAGGCCCGACTTAGTGCAGGAAGAGACGGTCGGAGCACACAGCGAGTGATTTCCTGCACTCTGGCTGCTCTCTCCTGCCTCTCCCGCTGCCCTCTCTAGTCTCCCCCATGAAAAACCATATTCATGGTTTTTCAAGATTCGTGGGGGTTCCTGGAACAGAACCCCCGCGAATATCGGGGGAGTACTGTATTGTAAACTGCTTTGGATGAATATCTTCATAAAAGGGCAGTTGGGAGGAGAGTGTGGCATAGTGGTTAGAGCTACAGCCTCAGTACCCTGAGGTTGTGGATTCAAATCCTACACTGCTCCTTATGACCTTTGGCAAGTCACTTAATCCTCAGATACATTAGATAGTGAGCTCACCAGGCCATATAGATAAAATACTTGAAATACCTGTATGTAAACAACTTTGAATGTGGTTATAAAACTACATAAAGGTGATATACAAGTCCCAATTCCTTTCCCTTAATAAATCTCAATAAATAAATATGTGCATGCAAATTTTAATCAGTGTCAATTGACATCAATAATTACGTGCACACAGATTCAATGCCATATGTATAGTCTGGGTTCTTGAGGTAATGGGAAACAACAAATTGACCCCCTCCTTTACTAACGCGTAACGCGGGTTTTAGTGCTGGCAGTGGCGGTAACTGCTCCGACATTCATAGGATTCCTGAGCTCTGTGGTGGTGTTACAGAGTTATTAGTACGGGCATGGTTATGCCAATAATCCATCATCCTACTTATATGCACATGTTTATACCAAATCAGTTGTCCTATGTAATACTAGGTTTACTATTGCAGCTAAATGCACTATACACTTTTTTTTTTACATACCTCTTAAGGAGGTTGATCTATTTACATGCATCCTTGAAAGATCTAGTTTCCTTTCTCTGTCAACTTCATAGTTTCATTTGAAGTTGTTTGAGAAAAGGATAGTCTTTATTCCTTTCTTGAATTTTCTGGTGTTCTTTACTAACTTTAATTCTTTCGGTAGGGCATTCCACCATGTCGGGGCCATTACTAAGAACATTCTTGCCCTGGTGCTTTTGTATTTGATATCTTTGAAGGAAGGTATTTGTAGTAAGGACTCTAGGATAATTGCTAGACACAAGAAACTCTGGAAATTATAGACTTGCTTCTATTTTTTTATCTGTAATGCTACTTTATATACTAGGACTGTCCGGGTGCCCAGAGAGATTTCCAAAACCTGGCAGTGTCAATGTCCGCGCATGAGCAGAGGCCCTCCAGACCTCAGGGAAGGAGACAGGAGGTTTGGCAGGGGGCAGGGTTGGGGGCAGTGATGGAGGCAGAATGGTGCGGGGCTTGGGGCTGAATAGGGTGAGGCCAGGAGTCCTCTTTTTTTTTAAAGAGGAAATCTGTCAACCCTGCTATATACTTTCTTCTATTTTGAGATTGGTTTTCTTTTGGTTTGAAATAGGGGCATAGCTAGATGTCTGATTTTGGGTGGGCCTGGCGGACACAGAATTGGTCCTTCCCCAGCCCACCACTTGTTCTGCTTTCTGTTCTCCACCCCTTCCCCTAAACCCAAAATATTAAATACCTGAGCTGGTGGGGATTCCCAAGCCCTGTCAGCTTAAGGCCTCTTCCTCCTCAGGCAGCCAGTGTTCTTCCACATGGCAGTTGGCAACATTGCCTTGAGTTGACACCACTGGCAGCAGGCTGCGCATGCTGAGTGCTTGCTCATGCGCAAAAACTGAGCATGTGCACGTCTTGATGCAAGCGCTGCCAGCTGCTCTTTGGAAGTGTGCTGGCTGCTCAAGGAGGAGGAGGTCTTAAGCTGATGGGATTTAGGGATCCCTGCCAACCATAGCACGAGTGCCACAATTTTGGGTAGGCCTGAGTCCAATTTAGACAAGCCTTGGCCCACCCATTGCTACACCATTGGTTTGAAACAATTACCTGGAGTGTGAGTGCCTGAGAATATGATCCAAGCTGGTTCAATTTAACATTCCACCTCTATGTAGACAAGCCCACACTACAAAAGGGGTGACATACGTACTATACTCCTAAATAATGAGCTGGTGCTGATAAAGTGCTACTCTATAAATCACTTAAAGTTAGGCGCAGTTTCTAGAATAGTGCTTATGCCTGGGAAGAGTGGCTAAATTTAGGTGTGGCCATTATTTTATAATTATGCTTGCAATGTAAAGTGACACCCACGACCCCTTTTCTGCGCTCCCCTTTTTTGACTTACAAGTAAAATTTAGGCATGGATTCTACACCTATATTTATACACATAACTTGTAATTGATTCCTATTAGCACCGATAATTGCTCATTAAGATCCCACTTATGGCACTAATTAGCTTGTTATTCAATTGAGTACAATGACCAAAATTGCACATCCAATTTTTAACACATTGTATAGAATTAAGAAAGAAATGTGCACTAAGCTAGTATTCTATGAAGGATGCTCCACACAGAGTGCCTTTCATAGAATACTATAGTAGCTTAGCTTGAATCATCCTGTCACCTAACTTTGGGCTTAGTCAAAGGTATAGGTAAGGGAGAATACCAACACAATTCGAAGTAATGAGAGAAAAGATCAAAAAGACTTCAATACAAAAAATGAAGATCTCTAAATATGCAAACTAAAATTATCTTTGCTTCAAATGGCAACGAGTTAGCAAACTCGTGGTATAGGAGTGACATACACTCAGAAGTGTGTAATCTAGCCAAGGACCATGGTCCCTATAGCTATCCAGTCATTGTGTATGCACTTATATTTAATTTAAATCTGGTGATTTCTTAAAGATTATATTATGCGAACAAAAATAATAAACTTAGCTCTTAGGATGTTGAGGGTCCCGATGCGGACCACGTTTCATGCACCTTTCTCAAGGAACCCACAGGAGCATAAAAAGTGCTTGAAAAGTAACTACTCAAAGATGGTGTGTCTGGTTTTGACAACTTGTACACTTTTTATGCTCCTGTGGGTTCCTTGAGAAAGGCACACGAAACGTGGTCTGCGTCAGGACCCTCAACACCCTAAGTGCTAAGTTTATTATTTTTGTTCACATAATATAATCTTTAAGAAATCACCAGATTTAAATTAAATATAAGTGTATACACAATGACAGGATGGTGGGTCCAGCTATAGGGACCATGGTCCTTGGCTAGATTACACACTTCTGAGTGTATGTCACTCCTATAAAACGAGTTTGCTAACTCGTTGCCATTTGAAGCAAAGATAATTTTAGTTTGCTTATTTAGAGATCCTCATTTTTTGTACCTAACTTTGGGCACCATGTACTGAATCTAGTCCTACCCATGGGTCTAAGCCATTTAATTTAGGCCTGTAAATCACAGTCCTAAATTAAAGAACTTAGCTATATGGATCGTGACTTAACATCACTGTTATGTAGATAGTAAGCAACAAGGGTCTTATTTTACGTATATTCAGCACTGCTACCTATCCATAGAATGGCACTGAATAATATGTACTGTAAAAAGCCTCAGACAGCATTTAAAAAAATGTGATCACTGCCAGCTTTATAATTTTGCCCAAACAAGGAGCACCTAAATGGACCGCCACGTGTGCGGATCGCCGGACTAGATGGACCTTAGTCTGTTCCGGTGAAGGCGTTTCTTATGTTCTTATGTATTAGAGTTAGTTTTCCTCTAGATCAGCATGGGCAACTCCAGTCTTCAAGGGCCTTAAACCAATTAGGTTTTCAGGAGAATCCTAATGAGTATGCATGAGGTAGAATGGTAATGTACTGCCTCCAATGTATGAAAATCTCTCTCATTCATATTCACTAGAGATATTTTGAAAACCAGGCTGGTTTATGGCCTTTGAGAACTAGAACTGACCAGCCCCACTACAGACAAATGTGACTGTCTGGGAAAACATGACTACACTGTGGTTCCAAAACGCTGAGAATGTTTTTGGATCCATTGTGTGAAAATTGGTCAGTCACATTTGAACTTCTGTTAACTTTTTATTTATTTATTTTTTTCAAATAAAAGGATGGAGTTTGTACTGTTGTGTTACAAATTGTTTGTTCTAGTAAAATTGAGTAAAATCTCATTTTCTGGTGACTTTAGTCTTGTTTTCCCAAAGACAATCACAAATACTCATATCACACTTTGGATAATTTTTCTTGGTTGCTCCTCAAATTGCTCTTATAGGCCATTCCTGGTTTCCTCCTTGTCCTTATTCCTCCTTCGTTTTTAGAGCTGGAGTTTCAGCAGGTTCTACAGCTGTTATTTCAGACCTCTTACTGTCTCTCTTAGTTTTGGTATGACACCTGCTCGTCTTCTGAAAGAAAATACAGAACTTTACCATCACCTATTCCCACTATTCAATAGTGACCCTTAAATAGTACTTTGTCTCCATCCATGATTGGTTTGTTTCCCCTGCCCTTCCTCTAATTTTTCATCTTCCAGCTTGAAAGGACTGGGGTCTACCATAAGTTAAATTTATAGTTTATTAAATTTGTTATACTGCCTGACTATATAACAAGATCACAGATGTGTGCAATTGCTTAATAAAAATATAAATACATAATAAGAAAAATGAACTACAAAAATTATAGGAAAGCATATTTGTGCAAGACCACACACACACACAGTAAAAACATTTTAAACATATACTTGCTGATCAGAACCCTATGAGGAATTTCAATGGCAATAACAAAATAATGTACTTTCAAAATGTGCTTAAAATGAGATATTGATTTCTCAGATTGCAAGACACAAGATAAAGTGTTCCATAACAGTGAGACTACAACAAAAAAAAAAAGCCCTCTTCCTTGTAACCAAGCTTCTCTTATACCTGTAACACTAGATGAAACGTTTTCAATGAATGCAGATTCCTCGCAGGAACATATGAGTATAACATCTGCAAGCATAGATGGAGTCCATTCATGACATGCCCTATGTATCAATTCTCCTTGAAATCATGCTGCCTGATTTGTAGCTGCTGAGCTATGTATAGGAAGTCAGTCTAAGAGTACACTGAACCATTGTATCCTGCAAGGATGTCTCCCAATCATTTCCCTGAACAACCCAGAAGTGATATCTTTATAGGCTAAGTTGATTGCATGGCATCCTTTCTCCTTGATGTCACAGCTGAAATTCCCTTCATTTGCTGCTATTAAAGAGGTCACTAGCTGCAGCCTGAGGCGTTGGATGCTCATTCTTGTCTTGTGAGCGTACACATTGATGAGCTATAATTGCTATCCTGCCACAGAGCTGTTCAAAATTAGCTTTCTGTCATGGAAAAGGTCATGGACAGCTTTGAATAAAATTGCAATATCTGCATTCTTACAACTATTTCTTCCAGACCGACATGAGGAGACTCGGGGACAAATGTTTTGAAGACGGACATATCACTGCATAGAGGAGAGTACACTAACACATCTGAACGCTATCCTGACCCCGTTACTGATATTTAGAGAAAAAAAAAAATTAGAGAGTCATTATGGTGAAAAACAAATTAGTGCATCTTTTCAACTGCTGTGGCCTTTGTATTAAAACTGGTATCAGTCCTTATTTTACCAGAGTAGAGGAGTAACCTAATGGTTAGTGAAAGAAAAAGTATATTTATCACTTTTTTTTAAAATGGGGGTGCATTGTAGAATTGAGGGTGTCTTAGAAACAAGGAAATACAGTAAATGTGACTCAAGAGCATTTAAAGGGACATTTACCTGACTACTATGCTTGGTTTATGTGCCTAGTTAGTGTCACAGCTGGATCCACTTCAAGAGAGTCAAGAAACCATGGTCTTGTACCTTTACCTACAAAAGCTCCCTTTTCCTTTTGATTGAGTCCTCCAGTACTAAGAAGCTGCCATAGCTTGAAGCACAGGTGTCCCAGGGACTTCGGACATTAGGTGGAGGAGGAGATAGAAGAATACTGGATGGAGAATAAATCTAAGATAACAGGCAGGTCAAGGCAGACATCATAGGTTAGTTAGTGATAGACTAACCCAAGACAAACACCAGGATTCAACAGAGAACAAGGCATGGAAAAGACTGGATTCCCATTGTGGTGGTGGTGGAGGAAGGGACTAATCAGGTACCATCACTTCATAGGGCTGAAATAGGCAGTTGTGTAAAAACAGGCCTCAGCTCACCTTCTATTTAGGGTCTGGATCTTGTGAGGTAAGTGTATAACAGGATACTTGTGACATGTTGTCAGTGGAGCATGAGCGATGAGGAAAAAACGAGAAGGTTGTTCGAGACGTGTCTTCCTAGAGTACGCTTAACAACATCATTGATGAAGACAGCAGAGGTATTACACAGTCTAAAAGGTATCATTAGATATTCATAGTGTTTATCCCAAGTATGAAAAGCTGTCTTCCACTGATCTCCCTTTCTAATTTGGATCAGCTTGTATGTCTCGCAGAGGTCTAATTTTCTATAATTCTTAATGCCTTTTACCTTATTGAACAACTTGAAGATTAAGGAAAGAAGGTAACAATTCTTGACTGTATTTTTATTTCTACTACTGTAATGAATTCATGGGTAAAAAAATTCAATCTCGTCAACAAAGAAAAATCCTGCCCCAGCTGGTCATAGCAATGTTTATTAAATACTTTTGCAAACAAAGCAGTTTAGAATTTTTTAAAAAAAATTAGCAAATAATCCCCCCACCAACAAATCTGAAATAGGAAAGAGAAGCACAGCAAAAGAGAGCACATGAAATCAGAAGGGAGAATAAAAACGGCAGTTCATTTAAGCATTACTAAGCTTGTGTGGCTGGGAAGGTCTGAGTGAAAAGGTGAGTCTTGATAGTGAGTCTAAATATAGGATAAAAGGATT
Organism: Geotrypetes seraphini; assembly: GCF_902459505.1. Lineage (NCBI taxonomy): Eukaryota > Metazoa > Chordata > Amphibia > Gymnophiona > Dermophiidae > Geotrypetes > Geotrypetes seraphini. The sequence continues at coordinate 146,247,608 of NC_047089.1, read as the reverse complement.
CAGTATAGATGGAGGCAGGAAGAATATTCCACAGGAAGGGGACAATGCAGGAAAAGGCATTCTGCCTTGTGGATTCCAGCTTGGAGCAGAATATGGATGGAAGAGCTGGGCGGCACTCATACGCTGAATGAAGAATACAGGAAGGATGATAAGGGTTCACCTAGGAGTGCAAACAGGAGGGTATTCCAGTGTGAAGAATCTTGTTTATTAATGCCAATCTTGTGCTGGATTCAAAATGAAATAGAAAGTCAGTGGTGTCTGTATAATAAAGAGCAAACCTGTTGAAAATGTGTTGTGTAAGAGAGAGACTATTCTTACAGCTGTTTTCTGGAGTCCCTTTAGGAGTGAAGAGGTAAGACATGCATACAGCACAGTTACTTACCGTAACAGGTGTTATGCAGGGACAGCAGGCAGCTATTCTCACATATGGGTGATGTCATCGATGGAGCCCGGATGCGGACGCCTCACAAACAGACTTGCTTGAAGAAACTAGAAGTTTCGAGTCGGCTGCACTGCGCATGCGCGAATGCCTTCCTGCCCAGCGTAGGGCGCGTCTCCTCAGTTCAAATAGCTAGCAGAGAAGCCAACCTGGGAAGGTGGGTGGGTTGTGAGAATAGCTGCCTGCTGTCCCTGGATAACACCTGTTACGGTAAGTAACTGTGCTTTATCCCAGGACAAGCAGGCAGCCTATTCTCACATATGGGTGACCTCCAAGCTAATCTGGAGAGCAATTATAAAGTTGATATTAGTCAAATCGTTAATCTAGTTATTAATTAAGTGAAGGAAAAGATCTCAGAGTTGCCACTCCTAGGATCATAATAATATCATCCAATATGGAATAGTGGCGTGGATATCTTTCATAGATCATAAAAACCTTCACTATTGTTCTATAATGGTTTGACTAATTACATCAACGTGACAATTAAAACTAAAATTCTCAACATGTTATTTACTAAAAAAGTACTTGAATAAAACTGTAGATAAAGTGACAAGCGCAATCGACTACTCATGGCACAGATATATCGACGATGTTTTCCTACTGTGGAAGGGAGATTTTAGAGAACTTATTTCATTCCACACATGGTTAAACAATTGTGACAGTAACATCACATTTTCTATGGAATCATCCACAGAACATATTCATTTTTTAGATGTCGATATCTGTCAAATTAACAATTCATTTGTTACAAAGGTTTATATTAAACCAACAGATAAGAACACTTTTTTAAAATTTGACAGCTGCCATCCGAGGAAATTGAAGGAGAGTTTGCCCTTTTCCCAAATGTTAAGAATCCGAAAGAATTGCTCACAATTGGATGAATACAATAAGCAATCACGGATTTTACAAGAAAAATTTTCCTCTCGTGGGTATCCCAACCATGTGCTAAAGCAAGCTAGACGACGTGCCAAATACATCAATAGAGATCTTTTATTGCAGACTGGGAAGAAAAATATTTTGGAAGATGACGCTGAGACCTGTGTGTTAAGATATTTTTCAAACAGTAATAAGGTTGTGCAGATTATAAAAAATAACTGGGATATCATGAAGTTACACCCAGTTTTTGAAGATAAGAACCTTAGAATTGCCTTTTCCAGGAATTCGAACTTAAAAGAAATCTTATGTCCATCCACTATGAAAACTGATGTAACATCTCATAATATTAAAGGTCACTTCAAGTGTTTATCATGCAATACCTGTGACATCACATTACAAACTAAGATCTTCACTAACCCACAGGATAAGAAATCATATGTGCTTAAACATTTGACGAATTGCAGATCCACTTTTATCATATATGTTATCATCTGTCCGTGTGATCTCTTGTATGTAGGCATGACTACAAGGGATTTAAAAACTAGGATTTCTGAACATAAGTCAAATCTTAAACGCAATAGATGTTCAGAAGTCATTGTAGAACACTGTACCGCTTTAAATCATAAGTTTAATGATCTCCGCTGTTTGGCTGTCGATCACGAGCCTCCAATCCAACGAGGAGGCGATAGGATAAAAAGACTCAAACAAAGGGAATTAAGATGGATATACAATCTTAATAGTATACATCCTTTTGGTTTAAACACCACGGTTGATTGGTCAGTGTTTTTATAACTCTGTTTGCTCGATATCTTTAATCAAAATCATTATATGAATGAATGACATTGAGAACCTTTTTTGTCCAATCAGATTATTTTGTTAGGTTTCTCCATTGCGCATGCGTTGGCGTCTTATGTTTATAAGCGCCATTTTTCAGCTAGTAGAATCGTGTAAGAACGTTTTGAATTGCTTATATTGAAGTAAGTCTGTTGTGCTTATACTTTAGATAAACTGTTTATCGCATTTATGGCATGCACTACAATTCTTTTTCTTGTATCTTATTCTTTTTAGAGTGTTATCCATAAAACCCTGATGAAGCCGCATGATAGCGGCGAAACGGGTCCCATCGGTTAAGATAAGATGCACAGTGTTATACCGGCATTTAAATCTTTTTGCCGTTTTTCTATCTTTATAAGATAAGTGCCATTTTTTGGCTTATACTGTTAGGCTGACTATCATATCAGCTTTCTCTATAGTTTGGATAAGATAAGATGCATAGTGTTATACCGGCATTTAAATCTTTTTGCCGTTTTTCTATCTTTATAAGATAAGTGCCATTTTTTGGCTTATACTGTTTGGCTGACTATCATATCAGCTTTCTCTATAGTTTTGGTTAGCTATCTTAGCAGCCTTATTTTTTGCCATCTGCAATAGCTCAATTTACATCTGTTTATATAAGTTTGGGCAGTCTAAACAACTACCTAACTTTTAGTTAGTGTGTGTTTTGAAGTGTTTATTCATATACCCATCGAGCTTATTGCATTGTCTATCAGTATGGCTATGTTAGCTTTTTGCACTAGTCACTTTTTCAACTGTAGAGTTTCTAATTAGGAAAGTATTTAGCCAACATTACTTCTTTTTTTGCACAGTTTGCAGCACAAAGCATTAGACACTTTTATTAGGCTTTTTATAGCATTAGTCACTTTAATAGGCCAGTCATAGCACCAGCCACTTTAAAGTTCATACATTTAACCAATGCATCAGTCACTTTAATTAGTGGATTGCGCTTGTCACTTTATCTACAGTTTTATTCAAGTACTTTTTTAGTAAATAACATGTAGAGAATTTTAGTTTTAATTGTCACGTTGATGTAATTAGTCAAACCATTATATAACAATAGTGAAGGTTTTTATGATCTATGAAAGATATCCACGCCACTATTCCATATTGGATGATATTATTATGATCCTAGGAGTGGCAACTCTGAGATCTTTTCCTTCACTTAATTAATAACTAGATTAACGATTTGACTAATATCAACTTTATAATTGCTCTCCAGATTAACTTTTTTGTGGATCTTATGATTACTAGTTAATCTTTACTCTTTTTGATTACCTTTGACCTCCAAGCTAACCAGAATGGGATGGTGGGAGTGTTGGCAATTTAGGAGAATAAATTTTGTAATACTGTTTGGCCAACACTGAAGAACAATGGATTGGTTGAGATGAAATTCCGATACCACTTTAGGGAGGAATTTAGGATGAGTACGAAGAACCACCTTGTCATGATGGAACTCTGTGAAAGGTGAATCAGTAACTAAAGCTTGCAGCTCACTGACTCATCGAGCAGAAGTGAGGGCTATGAGAAAGACCACTTTCCAAGTGAGATACTTCAGATGAGCCTTATCAATTGGTTCAAATGGAGGCTTCATCAGTTGAGCAAGGACAACATTGAGGTCCCAAACCACAGGAGGTGGTTTGAGAGGAGGTTTGACATTGAAAAGTCCTTTCATGAATCTGGAAACCACCGGATGAGCAGAGAGGGGTTTCCCTTCAATAGGCTGATGGAAAACGCAATTGCACTGAGATGGACTCGGATCGATGTAGACTTGAGGCCAGAATTGGATAAGTGCAAAAGGTAATCCAAAACAGAAGATAAGGAGGAATGCTGAGGCTCCTTATGATGAGAAAAACACCATGTAGAAAATCTAGTTAATTTTTGGTGATAGGCTTCCGAGAAGCTTCTAAAACGTCTCTTACAGATTGAGAAAACTGAAGAGGGGTTTGTTGAGAGGTACCAAGCTGTCAGGTGTAGAGACTGCAGGTTGGGATGAAGCAGAGATCCTTGACTCTGTGTAAGTAGAGAAGGAAAAACTGGTAGAAAGTATGGCTCCCTGCTGCTGAGTTGAAGTAGAAGGAGTACTAAGGTTGTCTCGGCCACCGAGGAGCAATGAGAATCATGGTGGCATGATCGTTCTTTAACTTGACCAGAGTCTTGAGAATGAGAGGAAATGGCGAGAATGCATATAGGAAGAGATTCGTCCATTCCAGAAGAAAAGCATCTGCCTCGAGGCGGAGAGTATATCCTGGAGCAGAACTGAGGCTGTTTGTAGTTGTGGGGAGCTGCAAAGAGGTCTATCTGAGGCATTCCCCACTGTGAAAAAATGTGATGAAGAGGCGAGGAATGGAGTGTTCATTCGTGAGGTTGCAGAAGGCGACTCAAGTTGTCCGCCAAGCAATTCTTCACCCCTTGAATGTAAACAGCTTTGAGGAAGATGTTGTGGCGGATTGCCCAGTCCCAAACCTTCAGAGCTTCTTGACAAAGGGAGGCAGATCCCGTCCCTCCCTGTTTGTTGACATAATACATGGCGACTTGGTTGTCCGTCCGAATGAGGACTACTTGGTCATGAACATAAGAACATAAGAAGTTGCCTCCGCTGAGTCAGACCAGAGGTCCATCCTGCCCAGCGGTCCGCTCTCGCGGCGGCCCATCAGGCCTAATTGCCTGAACAGTGTCCATGACTAATTTTGTAACTGCCTCTGATCCTCTAATTCTATCCCTATTACCTACCTCTACTCCTATCTGTACCCCTCAATCCCTTTGTCCTCCAGGTACCTGTCCAGACCCTCTTTGAAGCCCTGTAGTGTGCTTCTGCTTATCACATCCTCCGGTAGCGCGTTCCATGTATCCACCACCCTCTGAGTGAAAAAGAACTTCCTGGCGTTTGTTCTAAACCTTTCCCCTTTCAGTTTCTCTGAGTGCCCCCTTGTGCTTGTGGTTCCCCATAATTTGAAAAATCTGTCCATGTCCACTCTTTCTAAGCCCTTCATGATCTTGAAGGTTTCTATCATGTCTCCTCTAAGTCTCCGCTTTTCCAGGGAGAAAAGCCCCAACTTCTTCAGTCTGTCAGTATATGAGAGGTCTTCCATACCCTTTATTAGCTTAGTTGCTCTTCTCTGGACTCTCTCAAGTACCACCATGTCCTTCTTGAGGTACGGTGACCAGTACTGGACATAGTACTCCAGGTGCGGGCGCACCATTGCATGATACAGTGGCAGGATTACTTCCTTCGTCCTGGTCGTGATACCCTTCTTAATGATGCCCAACATTCTGTTCGCCTTCCTTGAGGCTGTGGCGCACTGTGCTGACGCCTTCAATGATGTGTCTACCATCACTCCCAGGTCTCTTTCAAGGTTACTCACCCCTAGCGGTGATCCCCCCATTTTGTAAGTGAACATCGGGTTCTTTTTCCCTACATGCATGACCTTGCATTTTCCTATGTTGAAGCTCATTTGCCACTTTTCGGCCCACTCTTCCAGCGTTGTCAGATCTTTTTGGAGGTCTTCGCAGTCCTCCATGGTTTTGACCCTGCTGTATAATTTAGTGTCATCCACAAATTTAATAACCTCACATTTTGTTCCCGCCTCCAGGTCGTTGATAAATATATTGAACAGGAGCGGTCTCAGCACCAACCCCTGCGGAACTCCGCTCATGACCCATTGCCAGTGTGAGTAATGGCCTTTTATTCCAACCCTCTGTTTCCTGTCCGCCAGCCAGTTTTTGATCCATCGGTGGACCTCCCCTTGCACCCCGTGGTTCCATAGCTTCCTTAGCAGTCTTTCATGTGGTACCTTGTCGAAGGCTTTTTGGAAGTCAAGGTAAATGATGTCTATAGATTCCCCTTTATCCACCTGGCTGCTTACCACCTCAAAGAAGTATAATAAGTTAGTGATGCATGACCTGCCCTTGCAAAAGCCATGCTGGCTCGGCTTTAGTTGCCCAGTGTTTTCGATGTGTTCCCAGATGCAGTCTTTAATCAGCGCTTACATCATCTTTCCCGGGACCGAGGTCAAGCTCACCGGCCTGTAGTTTCCTGGGTCTCCCCTTGAGCCTTTCTTGAAGATGGGCGTGACATTTGCTATTTTCCAGTCTTCCGGAATCTCTCCAGTTTTTTTTTTTTTTAATATAATATTTCTTTATTGGGCAAAGGCAACCAAAGTAGTACAATACACAACAGGTACAAGTCCGTAATACCAAAAAGCAAGTACAGCTTAGGTACCCACACATGCTGAGGAGTTGAAGTCTACAATGCCCAATACAGTGTTTTTCAATAACCCCCACCATCCCCCTATGCATAACCCCCCATCCAACCCGCCTTCCTCACCCGACCCCCCCAGCTCCCACTTCCCTACCCCAACCCGTATGATGTGTAAACCTTCCCAAGGAGATATCAGAAAAAGTAGAAGGAGAAAAAGAGAGAGACAAAGACAAAAGAAAAAGAGTAAGATATAGTAGGGAAGACACTGCTACAAGAGACCAAGCACACCCTATGCTAGGAGAGCAGCATACGGTCCCCCATGCCGTGTCAGCACAGCCCAAATGATCAGCTATTCAACAGCATACTCCGCTCCTTATGTGAAAGGGACAACCAGTAGCCCTCCCATACCTCCTGAAATTTGTTCCACCTACTCTCATCACGTGTCCCCACCATCCTACGCTCTACAAGCGCTAATTCGTAAAGAGACATTTGCCACTGAGAAAAAGAGGGTGCATGAGGGGCCCGCCAGAATATCAAAATGGCCTTCTTGGCCAAGAGCAGTGACTTGAACACCAACATCTTCTGCCCACCAGTACATCCGGAGAGAGCCTCTCCAGCATATCCGGGGTACACGCAGGCAGGAGGAGAGACAGTGAGGACAGGGAAGTCCACACTCGCCTCCAAAAAACCTGTATTAGAGGGCAATGCCAAAACATGTGTCCCAAGGTAGCTGGGCTCGCAAGGCATTTGGGGCAGCGTGCACTCTCCGCAAAGCCTGCACGATAAGCCCTCTGAGGAGAGATAAACATTCTCTGAAGAAATTTATAATCCTGTTCCCTGTGTAGCATATTACAGGAGAGAGTGCGCAAGAGAGTAAAACAATGAGAAAGTAAAAGTGATGGAATAGCGCTCCCCAAGTCAGCACTCCACGCCCCAGCCAGTAGATCAGCCCGCTCAGTCGACAACGGCATCTGCAGCTCAGTGACATAGTAGCGCAGGCGCGGAGCTGGATCCTCCCACAAGGCCAGGCTTTGCCCCAAGCTCTTCGCCACCGAGGCACGCCGTACAGTTCCCCCAAGACTAAGCACATAATGGCGAAGTTGCATATAGCTAAAGGCATCCACTCGGTCTAGCCCATACAGTGACGCCAATCCTGTAGAGGAGAGAGGGGCCCCATGATCGTCAAGAACATCCCCCACCCTGCGCATTCCCCGGGCATGCCAAAGCCGAAAAACTCGGTTATCACTACCCGGGCTAAAATGAAGATTCCCCATTAAGGGCAACATAGGAGAAGCCCCGTAATTAATCCCTAGATGTTTACAAAGCACTTTCCAGATGAGTCTCATATAGGCCCAGACAACATGTCCCCGCTGAGAAAGATCCAACTGGGCCGAGGGTGCGTGCAACAGAAACAATCCCGAAACCGGATACAGAAAATCCCTTTCCACTGAATACGTCAAAAAGGAGGAGCTCTCCAAACACCAATCTCTAATTAATCTCATACCACACGCCAGATTGTATGCTCTTAGGTCTAGCAGACCGAACCCCCCCTGCGCCTCCGGTAGCATCAAGACACGCAAGGGTAGTCGAGGCCGTCGCCCTCGCCACAAAAACAGCCTCAGGGCCCTATATAATTCCTCCAGGTCCGCCCTGCGCAGCCAGATTGGTAATGTCTGCAACAGATATAGCCACCTAGGTACCACCATCATATTATATAAAAAGATTCGACCAGCCAACGAAACTGGGAGGTCACCCCACAGGCGGAGGCTCTCAATGGACCGCCGTAACATAGGCCTGACATTTATCTCATAAAGGCGCGATAAAGAAAAGGGTATGAGGACACCCAAATATTTCACCTGTAAGGAGGCCTCTTTTAAGGGGAAGTCCGACCAAAGATGGGAAATATGTAGGTGGATAGGCAATGCTTCAGATTTAGATACATTAAGTTTAAGGCCCGAGAGCTCCCCAAATTTACTAAACAAGTCCAACAAGAGAGAGAGGTGCGAGACCGGATCCGCAAGAAGAACCATGATATCATCCGCGAAGGCCATGCATCGCAGGGAAGAACCCCCGACCTCCACACCCATAAGCAAGGGATGAGTACGAATACACAACAGTAGGGGTTCCAGAAATAAAATATAAAGCAGGGGGGACAAGGGGCAGCCCTGCCTGGTGCCCCGCTGTAAGGGAAAAACCGGAGAAGTCCGCCCATTAACCAGCACGGCCGCCTCGGGACTGGAATACAAGGTACGAATAGCCCCCATAAAGAACCCATCCACCCCATATCTATGTAACAACGGGAAAAGAAAGGCCCACTCCACCCGATCAAAGGCCTTTTCGGAGTCAAAACTAATAGCCAGGGCCGGCTTCTTCCTAGAATCGCAATGGGCCAAAGCAATCAAGAGCTTACGAACATTATGGCCCGCCTGTCGCCCCTTCACAAAGCCCGCTTGATCCACCCCTACCAATGAAGGAACCAACGGGGCCAATCGGGTTGCCAAAATCCGTGCTAATATCTTCAAGTCAACATTGATGAGCGAGATAGGGCGATACGACTCCACCATAAGAGGGTCCTTACCCGGTTTGGGCAGAACCGTAATCAATGCCCGATTGGATCCATCAGGAAAATGTCCTCCCTCCATAGACTGCTGAAAATACCTTCTCAGCGGCTCAGCCACATAACCCTGCAAAAGACGATAGAACTCTCCGCTATAGCCGTCCGGACCCGGGGATTTACAAAGAGGGAGAGTCTTTATTACCCCCAAAACCTCCTCCCGGGTGATAGGGGAGGCCAGGGTCTCGCTGTCCATCTCTGAGAGTCGAGGTAAGGGGAGAGAGTCTAGGTAGTCCTGAATCGAGACATCCCTATCCACCACCTCCGCCGAGTAGAGAGAACTGTAAAAGGAGACAAAAAGCCTTTCCAAATGAGATTGATCTGTGACCAGTCGCCCCCCTGAATCTTTAAGGGAGGTAATGGAGGAGGATCCCCTCCGCGCCCTCGTCAACTGAGCCAACATTCTGCCCGGCTTGTTGCCAAAACAGTGCAATCTATACTTGTAGTAAAAAAGAGATTTTTGGGCTCGTTCATGTAAAAGGGCATGGAGCGCTGACTGTGCCATCTGAAATTCCCGCTTATTGGACCCCGTGGGGGAATTAAGGGCCATATGCCTACTCTCCCGAACCCTACGCTCAAGGGCCAGAATCTTGGCTGCCATTAGTTTTTTTCGGCGAGCACAATAGGCCAGTACAGCACCTCGGAGCACCGCCTTTGCGGTCTCCCAGAATAGACACCCCTCCTCTACATGCCCACCATTAAACTCTACGTACTCCTGCCACTGCTTCTCAAGGTACACTTTAAAATCAGGGTCCGAATACAAGGACACCGGAAACCGCCACCGTCCCCCTCCACCCCGCGTGCCCCCCGCCAGGTTCACATCCATCCACACCGGAGTGTGATCAGAAATGACCAGTGCACCTATCTCGGAGTTGTGAACCTCCGAAAAAGAGAAACGGGAGAGAAAAATAAAATCAATTCTAGATGAGGAATCATGTGCTCTAGAAGTATGCGTGAAATCTTTTTCACCCGGATGCAAAGTTCTCCAGACATCCACCAGATCTAAAGCATTCATCCACGCATGTAGCCCATTATCTGATCTTCCCGACGAACATAGTTCCCCCCTAGTAGAATCCAATACAGGATCCAGAATTGAATTGAAATCTCCCAGGAGTATCAAAGGAGCCCCCAGCTTCTGTGGTAAAGACATTATAACCCCCAAAAGCTTCTTATAAAAAGCCCTTTGAGCACTATTGGGAGCATACACTGATATCAAAATAATTGGACGTTGAGACAGCATACCCTGAACTATTACATAATGACCCTCTGGGTCAGAAGTGACTCGTGAATGTACAAAGGGGACCGATTTATGAATCAACAAGGCCACCCCGGCCTTCGCCTTAGGAGAAGAAGCAGAGTAACACTGGCCAACCCAGGACCGTTTCAGTTTACCATGCTCCTTTTCATTAAGTTTGGTCTCTTGCAGCCCCACAATGTCCGCCTGATGTCGTGCTAGGTGTTGTAAAATCTTAGTCCTCTTAATAGGGGAATTAATGCCCGACACATTCCATGTCACACAGCGCATACCCCGTTTAGGTGGCATCCCAAACAGTGATCATGTAGACCCTCTGAACAAGAGTAAAGTAAACCGTTGCCTGGAGGCCCAGCCCACCCTCCAGCAACCACTCATCCAACCCTCTAATTCCCACTTCCATTCCACCACCATACGGATCCCCCCTCCCCCCTCCCCCTTCCCGCACCTCCCCCCCAGCCCCCCCCTGCCCTGACCCCCCCATACTTCAAATACCACCTCTCCAGGAAAGGGACCCAAAAGACCCAAGTCCCCCCCTCCCCAACCTCCCACATAGCAAGCCCACACCCGTTCCTAGAAGAATAAGTAGGAAGAAGATAATAGCGAAAAATAACCACAATAGCAGTGAGAACAACAAGAACAGCAATCTGAGCAAAAATGCTGGGGATATTATGCGTAGTCGGGAACAGAGACATAAACAGGGGCCCGCTATCTCATCCCCCAGCAGAAATATTATCAAAGAACAGAACCACTTGCAGCAGATCCGTCACCCCCCATCAGGAGAGCAAACGGGGCACTGAATATGGAACAAAATATCAAGAAACACTTACGGCTGAAGAGGCCCCCCAAAGAGGGACCTACTCCAGCACAATAAGAATAACAAGTAATAACATTCCGAGGCGTCTCTTCGTGCAGATAGTCCACCCGCCTCAGGGACCCTCGCACAAGCAGAAGGGCAACCTCCAAGAGATGTCAGCACTCTTCAAGCGCTGGGTGCTAGATCAGGAAACCAAAGATATACTTGCGCCCGTGCTGCCTCACAGGTATCGAACAGGAAAGGTTGGCCATTATGCAGCACCCGAAGCTTAGCTGGAAACTGAAGCGTGAATCTCATCTTTTTCTCCGATAGAAGCTTGCAGACGGTGGAGAAACTCCTACGTAAGGAAGCTACTGGAGCCGAATAGTCCTGGAACAATAAGATTCGCTGGTTTTGAAACCGAAGATCCTGTTTGTGTCTATAGTTTTTCAGCAGTAGGTCTTTCAGAGCGAAATTAAGAATCCTGATGATCACCACCCGCGGCCTGGTCACTCCGTCCTGCTTCCTGCCAAGACGATGTGCGCGCTCAATACGCAAAGGGCCCAGACCATGTGCCACGAGCAGCTCTGCCGCCAGCCATTTTTCCAAGGTAGCCAGTAAGTCCACATCCAGCACCGATTCTGGAATGCCCACTAAACGGAGGTTATTCCGCCTGGAGCGATTCTCCAGGTCATCCAGCTTTTCCTCACAGTGGATCATTTTATTTTGCAGGCGTTTAAGCTCCTCCTGAACCGATGCCAGGGTATCCTCTGCAGAGCTAACTCGATGCTCCACTTCCTGTACCCTTCCATTAAACTCTGCCACAGTCGTGGTGAGAGTTGCCAGGGTATCATGTACCTTGTCGAGGCGGGTGCCCAGCGCAGCCACCACCGCCTCTGTTAGCCGCGTGAGCGTCTCCTCGCTCACAGAATCCGCCGCGTCAGCCGCACCCGCCATCTTTCCCTCGCTAGTGGGCCCAGGTTTCAGCGTGCCTCGCTCCTTCTTCCCCGATTTTGAGGCCATCTCCGTGCTGCCTTTTTGGACAAACTTGTCCATACGCCGACAGCAACTCCGAGGGTGAATCCGGGCTGAAATATAGGTGCAGATTTTAGCGCAGGGAGGCCAGACAGGAGAGAAACCGCGGAGCTCAGGGAAAGTACGTATCTCCCGTTCTCCGCACGGCCACGCCCCCTTCTCTCTCCAGTTTTTAAGGATAGGTTGCATATTTGTCGAAGTGGCTCAGCTATTTCATTTCTTAGTTCCTTGAGTACCCTTGGGTGAATGCCGTCCGGACCTGGCGATTTGTCGCTCTTTAGCCTGTCTATCTGTCTAAGGACATCCACTTTGCTCACCTCCAGTTGTACCAGATTTTCATCCTGATCTCTTTTTACGATCTCCTCGGGTTCCGGAATGTTGGTTGTGTCTTCTCTCGTGAAGACTGACGTGAAGAACTCGTTTAACCTGTCAGCTATCTCTTTTTCCTCTTTTACCACTCCCTTTCTGTCTCCATCATCCAAGGGACCCACTTCCTCTCTTGCCGGTTGCTTCCCCTTGACGTACCCGAAGAATGATTTGAAGTTTGTTGCTTCCCCTGCCAGTCTCTCTTCATATTCTCTTTTTGCTTTCCTAACCACTCGGTGACACTCCTTTTGGTGTTTTTTATGTTCCTTTTGGTTGTCCTCTGATCAATCCTTTTTCCATTTTTTGAAAGATGCCTTCTTGTCATTTATCGCCTTTTTCACTGCATTTGTTATCCACACTAGGTTTTTAGTTCTATTCTTCTTGCACCCTTTCCTGAACTTGGGGACGCACAGGGTCTGTGCTTCGTGCACCGTGTCCTTAAGTAGGGTCCAGGCTTTTTCTACAGACTCCATCTTCTTTGCGGTGTTGTTGAGTTTCTTTCCCACCATTTTCCTCATGGCATCATAATTCCCTTTTTTGAAGTTGAGTGCTGTCATTGTAGTTTTATTCACCTTTGTAGATCCAATTTCTAGCCTGTACTGGATCGTGTTGTGGTCGCTGTTTCCTAGTGGGGCTAGTACCGCCACCTCCTTGGCGGGTCCCTCTAGTCCATTGAAGATTAGGTCAAGAGTTGCATCCCCCCGTGTTGGTTCTGTGACCAGCTGTTCCATAAAACAGTCCCTTGTGACCTCCAGGAATGCGGTCTCCCTCATGCAGTTTGAGTGCCCATACTCCAGTCTATTCCCGGGTAGTTGAAGTCCCCCATCACCACCACACTTCCGCTTTTGCATACTTGCCTCATTTCAGCCTCCAGATCATGGTCGGTTTCTTCCGTTTGTCCAGGTGGGCGATAGTACAGACCTAATTTTATGTCTGCTCCAGAACCTCCGGATAGCTTAACCCATAGTGATTCCAAGTCATCCGCCCTTACTGCTGTTTCTATCCTGGTTGAAGGTATGGAATCCTTTATATATAGCACTATTCCTCCACCCTTTTTGTGTGGCCTATCTCTCCTGAAGAAGATATTGAAAAGCTTTGAGAGCTTTGATGATCGCTCTAAGTTCCATCAGATTGATATGACAATGACGATCCATACTGGTCTAGAGGCCTTGAGTACGGAGACCATCGAGATGAGCGCCCCAAGCGTAGGTCGAAGAATCTGTCGTGAGGACCTTCTGAAGGGGGGGGGGGCGTTTGAAAAAGCAAGCCTCTGGAAAGATTGGAAGAGAGCATCCACCAACGGAGAGATTGCTTCAATGAAGGAGTGACTGTTATGTATTGAGAAAGTGGATCGCAAATCTGCGTCCATTGAGATGCCTGTGTCCACTGAGGAATTCTGAGGTGAAGTCTGGCAAAAGGAGTCATGTGTAATGTGGAGGCCATGTGACCTAGGAGTACCATCATGTGTCTCACTAAGATGGAAGAGCGGGAAGACACTGTATGACAGAGTTGAAGAAGAGCTTCCAGATGTTATTGCGGGAAGAATGCTCTGAGTTGGAAAGTGTCCAGAACAGCTCCAATGAATTGTAGATTCTGTGAGGGCTGAAGTTGAGATTTAGGAAAGTTGATTTTGAATCCCAAACTTTGTAGGAACCAAGTAGTCCGTTAGGTTACTACAATAACCCCTTGAGATGTTGAATCTATGATGAGCCAGTCGTCTAGGTAGGGAAAAACCTGAAGACCATGATTCCTTAGAGCTGCTGCTACCACTAACAGGCACTTGGTGAACACTCTGGGAGATAATGCAGATTCCCCATCCAAAATCTGAGATATTGACGGGAGGCCGGATGAATGGGAGATATGAGTGTAGGCCTCCTTGAGATCCAGAGAGCATAACCAGTCATTCTGCTCGAGAAGGGGATAAAGCGAAGTCAGGGACAACTTTCAAAACTTTTCTCTGACTAGAAATTTGTGGAGAGCCCTGAGATCTAGAATGGGCTGCAGATCGCCCGTCTTCTTCGGAACAAGGAAGTAACAGAAGTAAAAACCCCTGTTCTGCTGTTCCAAGGGAAATGGTTCGATGGCATGGAGACGAAGCAGAGCTTGAGCTTCCTGAAGAAGAAGGGCGGTCTGGGAAGGATTGGAAGGATACTCTCTTGGAGGAAGCTCTGGTGGAACTTGAGTGAAATGAAGAGAGTATCCTTCCCTGATGATGGTGAGAACCCAGAGATTGGATGTAATAGTCATCCATCGGTGATAAAAATGATGGAGACAACCTCCTATAGGGGGAAAGAAGACAGAGGCAGAATGGTGGAGGTTATGCTCTGTTTTAAACAGTCAAAAAGGCTGAGTAGCCTTAGGTACAGCAGTAGGTTGAGGTTTTTGTTGCTTTGGAGGCTGCTGCTTTTTAAGAGGAGGGCGATTGTAAGGAGCCGTCCTCGGAGCAAAACGCCGTTGATAGATAGGAGCAGGGCGTGCAGGTTTGGCAGGAACTGGCTTTGGCTTAGGTCTGACAATAGAAGCAAAGGATTTTTCATGGTCAGACAATTTCTTGGTGGCTGCCTCGATAGATTCATCAAAGAGGTCATTACCCTCACAAGGAATATTAGCTAAGTAGTCCTAAAGATTAGGGTCCATGTCAATGGTACGAAGCCAGGCAAGGCGACGCATAGCTACAGAGCAAGCAGCTGCCCGAGCAGACAACTCAAAAGCATCATAGGATGACTGGAGGAGATGTAATCGGAGTTGAGATAAAGAAGCAAGGACTTCTTGAAATTCAAAGTGCTTTTGAGTATCCAAATAAATCAAGAACTTTGGTAATAGAGAAATGAGGAACTCAAAATAAGTAATAAAATGAAAATTATAATTGAGGACTTTAGAGGACATCATGGCATTTTGACAGATGCCACATCCAAATTTGTCCATAGTTTACCCTTCCCGTCCAGGAGGAACGGTGGCATAAACCTTGGAAGGATGGGATCTCTTTAAGGAGTACTCGATAAGCAGGGATTGATGAGATAACTGCGAGTTGTCAAACCCCTTGCGATGCACAGTTTTATACCTAGAGTCCAATTTTCCTGGAACAGCTGGTATGGTATGGTATGTCTCCAGGCATCGACCAAAAGTCTGATTCAAAAGCTTATGAAGAGGAAGCTTAAGTGACTGCCGGAGGTTGAGGAAGATGCATTACTTCGAGGTACTTTTTAGAGTATTTGGAGCCAGTATCTAACTGAAGATCCAAGTCCACAGCCATCTGACGAAGAAAAGATGAGAAAGATAGCTGATCTGCCAGTGCTTTGCCTCGAGAAGGACTTGAGGACGTCGAGGCAGCCTGGGTCGAAGATGAAGCTTCAGCAGGAAAAAAGGCATCAAAAGAATATGGAGGCTTGGACGAAGCAATCGAAATTGCTGCATCTTCGAGGTTCGGCATTCTTTAGAAGAAGAACCATGCCTGGAAGTATGCCTCGATGAAGGCCTCGATCGTCAGTGAGAACTGTGCCTGGAAGCAGATCTTCGCCTCGCAGACTTTGAGGAGATTGAGGAGACTTCGCCTCGGAGACAGAAGCAGCCAATGCTATCAAAGAATGGATAAGACTGGAGGCTGTAGAGTGAAGCTCCAGAGGCTTGGTGGAGGAACCTCGATGTACTCCCAAAGATTCTGCTCCTTATATAGAGTGTGAGGATTCCTGCCAAGGCACTTGCAAAGATTCTGCTCCTTTCTTTACGTGCTTGGATGCCAGACTAGACACTCGCAGAGACTCTGCTCCCTGCAAAGAGTGTAAGCTCAGACTGAGGCAGGGGAAGCGGCTCGACCTCGCGGGAGTCTGCTGAATGCCCAGGCTGGATGAGAGGAAAAAGCTTCGGTCCCATATTAGTGAGGAACTGAATAAATTGCTTCTCCAACATTGGTCTGGAAAGAAGCCGGCAAGGATGGATCCGCGTCTGAAACTGGACCACCTGCTCTGGCTGGAAGTTCCACCGAGGCAGTGTGAATGTGCTTCGACTTGGAAGTCTTAGGCACTTTAATCACTACTGCCGGAACCGTCTGCTGAGTTATCTGACCTGAGGAAACAGGGGAAGATACAGCAGATGTCGTCAAAGAAATAGCCGCTGCAAATGACGAAGGTCTGATGAGGATCAAGGTGGAAGCAGTAGAAGCAGGAGGGGCCTCGGTCGAAGTCGAGGCCGATGTTGCCTTTGAAGTCGAGGGATCAGAGGAAGAATCCATCTAGAAGAGCTTATCCATCAAAATACAACAACGGTTGAAGGCTCGAGGCTGAAGCATAGCACAGCGCAGGCACGACTTCAGGTGATGTTTCGGTCCAAGGCACTTGAGGCAGCGACAGTGTGGGTCCGTAAGAGAAATCACACGCTGACACTTGCTACACTTCTTGAAGCCCGTGACAGGCCACAACATAGAAGGAAAAATAGCCGCCGCAAGATCGAAGCCCTTGGGCTGCGGCCGAGCGGCCTGTCCCAGCAAACGGACGGAAAATGAAAAAAATTTTTTTTTAAAACTAGAAATGAAAGAAATAAAATAAGAACAGCAATTCGTGAGGAAAAAAAATACAAACCGCAGTTCAGAAAAGGCACGAAGTAACGAAGTTAAACACAGAGAATCAAAGACAGATTTCTTGGCTCCGCGGAAAACTGAGAACTGAGGAGACGCGCCCTATGCTGGGCGGGAAGGCACTCGTGCATGCGCGGTGCGGCCGACTCTAAACTTCTAGTTTCTTCAAGTAAGTCTGCTTGTGAGGTATCCGCATCTGGGCTCCGTCAATGACATCACCCATATGTGAGAATAGCTGCCTGCTTGTCATGGGATAAACAATGTTTCAATAATTCAGTCATGAATGAACAAGAACATCAAGTAGGGTGGCATAAGCTGAGTTGTCCCGGAAGCCATGTACTGATCGGATATAACAGAGAGCCAAGAAGCTAGATCTAATTACTGAAGCTATTATCAAATGAAAGTAGTGGAGTCCCTCAGGGTTTGGTGCTGGGGCCGATTCTGTTCAATATGTTTGTGAGTGACATTGCTAAAGGGTTAGAAGGAAAAGTTTGCCTTTTTACGGATGATACCAAGATTTGTAACAGAGTAGACACCGAAGAGGGAGTGGAAAATATGAAAAAAGATCTGCAAAAGTTAGAGCAATGGTCTAATATCTAGTAACTAAAATTCAATGCAAAGAAATGCAGAGTAATGCATTTGGGGATTAATAATCGGAAGGAACCGTATATGCTGGGAGGTGAGAGGCTGATATGCACGGACAGGGAGAGGGGCCTTGGGGTGATAGTGCCCAAAGATCTAAAGCTGAAAAAACAGTGTGACAAGGCTGTGGCTGCTGCCAGAAGGATGTTTGGCTGTATAAAGAGAGATGTAGCCAGTAGAAGGAAGAAGGTGTTGATGCCCCTATACAGGTTGTTGGTGAGACCCCACTTGGAGTATTGTGTTCAGTTTTGGAGACCGTATCTGTCGAAGGATGTAAGAAGACTTGAAGCGGTCCAGAGGAGAGCAACGAAAATGATAGGAGGTTTGCACCAGAAGATGTATGAGGAGAGACTGGAAGCCCTGAATATGTATACCCTAGAAGAAAGGAGGGACAGGGGAGATATGATTCAGATGGTCAAATACTTGAAAGGTATTAATGTAGAACAAAATCTTTTCTAGAGAAAGGAAAATGGTAAAACCAGAGGACATAATTTGAGGTTGAGGGGTGGTAAATTCAAGAGCAATATTAGGAAATTCTATTTTACGGAGAGGATAGTGGATGCCTGGAATGCTCTTCCAAGAGAGGTGGTGAAGAGGAAAACGGTGACCGAGTTCAAAGAAGCGTGGGATGAACACAGAGGATCTAGAATCAGAAAAAAATAGTAAATATTGAAGAACTAAGGCCAGTACTGGGCAGACTTGCACAGTATGTATCTGTATATGGCCTTTTGGTTGAGGATGGGCTGGAGAGTGCTTCAATGGCTGGGAGAGTGTGGATGGGCTGGAGTGAGCTTTGACGGAGACTTCAGCAGTTGGAATCCAAGCACAGTACCGGGTAAAGCTTTGGATTCTTGCCCAGAAATAGCTAAGAAGAAATTTTTTTTTTTTTTTAATTTAAATTGAATGGGCAGACTGGAGGGCCATTCAGGTATTTATCTGCCGTCATCTACTATCCTATATAATAAAACCTTAGCGGCGCATGCGCTTTTAAAAAAGCATGATCCCTGCCGCTGTGGTGTGTGATCCGTGGCCGTGTTCCATTTTAGAACCCGGCTGCAGGGGTCACTCTGGCCACTTCCCCTCCTCCCGCCCTCACTCACCAACCCAAAGCGCAGGCAAGCTCTCTCCCTGCACGCGTCCGTGGCAGGGAACACACTGGAGCTTCAACTCACCAACCGCCACTGCCGTTTCTCCTCCTCTTCCAAAGCAGCCTGCGATCATGGCCAGCTTTAGCGAACCGCACAGGCCGTTCTCCAAACTCAGTTGCAGTTCCCTCTGACGCACGGGATCGCGTCAGAGGGAACGTGCTACCGAGTTGGAGAGTGGCCTGCGAGGTTCGCTAAAGCCAGCCACCACGATCGCAGGCTGCTTTGAAGAGGAGCAGGCTAGAAGACGCCGGGACGGAGGGTGGGTAAGAATGGGGCCAATACAGGGAGGGGCCAGGGGGAAAGGGAAAGGAGGCTGCTTTGGGGGGGAGGGGTGTGCTTGGGACAGACAGCTGTGCTCAGGGGGGGAGGGGGAAGACAGAAGGGGCCATGGAGAGACAAGGAGAGGGAAAGGGGGCTGCTTTTGGAGGGGAAGTGTGCTGGGGACACACAGCTTTGCTGTGGGGGGAAGACAGAAGGGGCCATGGAGAGATAGGGAGAGGGAAAGGGGGCTGCTTTGGGGGGGAAGTGTGCTTGGGACAGACAGAAGGGGCCATGGAGAGACAGGGAGAGGGAAAGGGGGCTGCTTTGGGCAGGGGGGAAGTGTGCTGGGGGACAGACAGCTTTGCTGTGGGGGGAAGACAGAAGGGGCCATGGAGAGACAGTTAGGGAGAGGGAAAGGGGGCTGCTTTGGGGGGAGGTGTGTGCTGGGGCAAACAGCTTTGCTCTGGGGTGAATACAGAAGGGGGCCATGGAGAGACAGTCAGGGAGAGGGAAAGGGGGCTGCTTTGGGGGGAGGGGGGTGCTGGGGGCAGACAGCTTTGCTCAGGAGGGGGAAAGATAGAAGGACACAGACAGTGGCCAAGGAGAGAGAGAGAAAGAAACACAGACAGACAGACACATCTATTCTAGCACCCGTTAATGTAACGGGCTTAAAGACTAGTGTTACTATATTATGTTACTACTAGCTTTATAGCCCGTTACATTAACGAGTGCTAGAATGTATGTGTGTGTCTGTCTTTATTTTTTTTTCTCTCTGTCTCCTTAGCCGCTTTCTGTATTTCTGTCTTTCTTTGTTTTGGCTGTCCATCACCACCCCTTGCGTGTTCCCCCTGTCCATTCTCCCTTCCTTTTACCTCCCCTTATCCAGCAGCAGCCCTTTTCCCTTGTTTACCTTCCCCCTGTCCATCAGCACCTCTTCCTGCTCCCCCTGTCCAGCAGTACGCCTCCCTTCCTTTCCCTCCCCCCCATCCATCAGCACCTCTTCCTGCTCCCCTGTCCAGCAGTAGGCCTCCTTTTCCCCCCCCCTATCCATCAGCACCTCTTCCTGCTCCCCCTACTCTCCCTGTCCAGCAGTAGGCCTCCCTTCCTTTTTCCCCCTGTCCATCAGCACCTCTTCCTGATCCCCCTGTCCAGCATTAGGCCTCCCTTCCTTCCTTTCCCCCACCCCCTGTCCATCAGCACCTCTTCCTGATCCCCCTGTCCAGCAGTAGGCTTTCCTTCCTTTTTCCCCCCTGTCCATTAGCACCTCTTCCTGCTCCCCTTGTGCAGCAGTAGGCCTCCCTTCCTTTCCCCAACCCCCACCAAAGTAGAATCTCCCCTCTGTCTATCCCCCCAACAGTCCAGCATCTCCCATCAATCCATCCTCACCTCTGTCTGCCGTTCATGGGGTCCAGCTCCGGCGCGTCGCTCGCGCACAGCAGCAGGAGCAGCACCACCAGCAGCAGTGCCGCCATCGGGAGCCCTTCTCGAGGGAGCGGGACAGACTGCTGAGGAGCTTTGGGGGCTGCTGAGACGGCAGAGACGGAGTGGCCGAGCTGAACTGGCGTCCCCCACCCCTCCCCGGTGCCAGCGACGCTCTCCCTCTCAGCGAGCCGGGCTGTAAAAAAAGGAGACTGTGACGTATAAGCGCACATGCGCACTCGTGCCGTTGCGATGGAACAGGGAACACGCGGCGCGAGTGCGCATGCGCGCTTAACATTTTATTAGTATTGATGAAAGCTGATTATCTGAAAGAATCCCCAAATATCTAAGACTCTAAAAGAGACATTAGAGTGTTTTAGAGAGTGGGCAATAAAGATGGCATAATAAACCTCTTTTGGAGACTGTCTTGATTATATGGCTTTTGCTTTAGGGTGAGACAAGAAGTAAACTTTGCCCTTAGGAAGAATAATGCCTCGTAGCAGGTCAATGAGGCAGTTATAAAGTTTATATGGAAGTAGTTTTTGGGCTTCTTCTCACAGAAAAACCCAAAAAGAATTGACCCCAAGGAATCCACAGAGAAAAGAATCCAAGGAAAACCAAAAAAACACTGTGGAGTGACGATGTTCCTGAAGTGGACTTTATTAAAAATATAAAGGTTCAAAAATACAATAAAGCAATCCACATAAAAATAATATGATCCACATAAAAACCTAAAAGACCTAGTACGCTGAAAGCGTAGGGCCCAACACGGTCCGCGTTTCGACAAGATAGTCTTCTTCAGGGGTCCTATAAATAATGAGGTACATTAGAGAGATGTGTAAACAGTTTGAGGCAGTCTCTGTAATGATGAATCTAGGGATGTGAGTAACATCATGCATAAAAGTAATGTGGTCCAAAAATGCTGAAACTAAAATGAGTTGGTGAAAGAATTGTCAATGAAAACAAAATAAGGAGAGTGGCTTTGAAGAAGTCTCAACTCATGTACAAATATTGTGATCAATACAAAGTGCAGAGATAAGTGGAGAAAAACTCTAGTGAGATAAAGATGGTGACCATAATGTAATGTATATACGGTAACTATATTGTAAAATAAGGAAAAAAAATGAATAAGAGAAAAAGAAAAGAACTACTGCACAGGACAACATACGTACCCTGAAAGTCCTATGTATCTACCATCATCTACCATCTCACTAGAGTTTTTCTCTTAAAAGGTTCCTAACTTTAGAGAATCTGGGACAAAATTTTTATTTGCCCATAAAATTGCAAAATGTCTTCTTTCTGCTTTGAGCGGGGACATGTGGGGAAGAAAATTAAGACCATGGGGACAGTGAGGGGATGGGGATAAAAAGTGCAGGGACGGTGAGAGGATGAGGTGGGGATGGAAAAAAATCTTTTATTGCGCAGAGGGAATAGGACTGCATTTGAGCACGGCTGGGACGAGGATGCTGGCACGTAACATCCAGACCTGCATAGACATGAATTTAAACTGATAACAAGGGGAAAGCCAATAGTCGATCTGACCTCGACACATCGGACCACAGTATCAAGCAAGGATACTGAAACAGAAAATGGCGATAGTGGACTAGAGACAAAATGGACACTTTATGGACATAAACCCAAAGATGCAGCACAGGGACCCGAGAGGCAACTAGAAATAAAGAGTAAGACAAGGAGGAAACAGCAGGACCCAGAGGGCTATCAAAGAACAAAAAAGCGGGCAGAGGACGGGATAGACACACCACAGGAGGCAACACGTGAGGAGACCAGCAGGAGCAACAAATCAAGAGTAGATCCAAAAGAAAAGGTAACAAACTGGGACTTAAATTGCCTATATACAAATGCTAGGAGCCTAAGGACTAAAATGGGGGAGCTAGAAGTTATAGCCGGAAATAAGGACATAGACATAATAGGAATCACAGAGACATGGTGGACAGAGGACAACAAATGGGATGTGGCCCTTCCAGGGTATAAACTCTACAGGAAGGACAGAGCACACAAAAAGGGGGGAGGAATAGCACTGTATATAAAGGACTCCATTCCCTCATCCAGAACAGAAACAACAATAAGGGCGGACAGTCTGGAGTCACTATGGGTTAAGCTGACAGGAGGGGAAGGAGCTGACATCAAATTGGGATTGTACTATCGCCCGCCAGGACAGTCAGAAGCAAACGACCTGGAACTGGAGGCCGAACTGAGGCAGGAGTGCAAAAGTGGAAGGGTGGTGGTTATGGGGGATTTCAACTATCCGGGAATAGACTGGGACATTGGGCACTCAAATTGCACGAGAGAAACTAAATTCCTAGAGGCGATAAGGGACTGTTTCATGGAGCAGCTGGTCACGGAACCAACGCGAGGGGATGCCACGCTAGACCTAATCCTCAACGGGCTAAAAGGACCCGCAAAGGAAGTGGTGGTAATAGCACCATTAGGGAACAGTGATCACAACATGATCCAGTACAAATTAAACATGGGAACATCAAAGGTGAAAAGAACCAAAACGACAGCACTCAACTTCAGAAAGGGAAACTACAAGGACATGAGGAAAATGGTAGGAAAAAAGCTCAACAGCAACTCAGGGAAGGTGAAGACCGTAAAGGAAGCCTGGACACTGCTTAAAGGCACAGTGCTCGAGGCACAAGACCTGTGCGTCCCAAGGTTTAGGAAAGGGTGCAAAAAAAATCGAACTAGAAACCCAGCATGGATAACATCTGCAGTTAAAAAGGCGATAAGTGACAAGAAATCATCCTTCAAGAAATGGAAAAAGGATCCAACAAAAGAAAACCAGGAAGAGCACAAAAGACACCAGAAAGAATGTCATCGAGAGGTCAGGAAGGCAAAGAGAGAATATGAGGAAAGACTGGCAGGAGAAGCAAGAAACTTCAAACCCTTCTTCAGGTATGTGAAAGGGAAACAACCAGCCAGTGAGGAAGTGGGACCACTGGACGACGGAGACAGGAAAGGAGCGATAAAGGAGGAAAAAGAGATAGCTGAAAGGTTAAACAAATTCTTCACCAGAGAGGACACATCCAATATCCCAGAACCCGAGGTGATTATAAACGGAGAACACGACGAAAGGCTGGTACAACTAGAGGTAAGCAAAGAGGATGTCCTCAGACAGATAGACAGACTAAAGAGCGACAAATCACCAGGCCCGGACGGCATCCACCCAAGGGTACTAAAAGAACTGAGAAACGAAATAGCAGAGACACTTCGCCAAATATGTAACCTCTCCCTAAAAACTGGGGAGATCCCAGAGGACTGGAAAATAGCAAATGTCACGCCCATCTTTAAGAAGGGATCAAGGGGTGACCCGGGAAACTACAGGCCTGTGAGCTTGACCTCGGTTCCTGGAAAGATGCTGGAAGCAATGGTAAAGGACACAATCTGCGAACACATAGAAAACAATGGACAACTGAAGGCGAGCCAGCATGGCTTCTGCAAGGGAAGGTCATGCCTCACGAACTTGCTGTACTTCTTTGAGGGAATAAACAGTCAGATGGATAAGGGTGAATCCATAGACATCATTTACCTTGACTTCCAAAAAGCCTTCGACAAGGTACCACATGAACGGCTACTTAAAAAACTGTGGAACCACGGGGTGCAAGGGGATATCTACCGATGGATCAAACACTGGCTAGCGGGCAGGAAACAGAGGGTTGGAGTCAAGGGCCAATACTCAGATTGGCAATGGGTCACGAGCGGAGTTCTGCAGGGGTCGGTGCTGGGACCTCTACTATTCAATATATTTATTAACGATCTGGAAACGGGGACAAAATGTGAGGTTATCAAATTTGCTGATGACACCAAACTCTGCAGCAGGGTTAGAAACACGGAAGACTGTGAAGACCTACAAAAGGACCTAACGAGACTGGAAGACTGGGCAAAAAAGTGGCAAATGAGTTTTAACGTGGAGAAATGCAAGGTCATGCATGTAGGGAAAAAGAACCCGATGTTCAACTACAAAATGGGGGGAACACTGCTAGGGGTGAGTAACCTGGAAAGGGACTTGGGGGTGATGGTCGACTCATCACTGAAACCATCGGCGCAATGTGCGACAGCCTCAAAGAAAGCAAACAGAATGCTGGGCATCATCAAAAAGGGTATCACAACCCGGACGAAGGAAGTCATCATGCCGCTGTATCGCGCAATGGTGCGCCCGCACCTGGAGTACTGTGTTCAATACTGGTCGCCGTACCTCAAGAAGGACATGGCGGTACTCGAGGGAGTGCAGAGGAGGGCGACTAAGCTGATAAAAGGTATGGAAAATTTTCCATACGCTGACAGGTTAAAAATGCTGGGGCTGTTCTCCCTGGAGAAGAGGAGACTTAGAGGGGACATGATAGAAACCTTCAAAATCCTTAAGGGCATAAAGAGAGTAAATAAGGACAGATTCTTCAAACTGAGGGGAGCCACAAGCACTAGGGGTCACTCAGAGAAATTGAAAGGGGACAGGTTTAGAACAAATGCTAGAAAGTTCTTTTTTACGCAGAGGGTGGTGGACACATGGAACGCGCTTCCGGAGGAAGTGATAGGCCAGAACTCTGTACAGGGGTTCAAGAAGGGTTTGGATAGGTTCCTGGAGGATAAAGGGATAGAGGGGTACAGATAGAACTTAAGGTAGGTTATAAAAGTGGTCAGAAACCACTTCACAGGTCGCAGACCTGATGGACCGCTGGGCGAGATGGACCTCGGTCTGACCCAGTGGAGGCAACTTCTTATGTTCTTATGTTCTTATGAATGAATCTTTGTCCCCAAGTCACTCTCTTTAAGGGACATCTTTTGAAAAATTGATGTCTGTGATGTAATCTCCAAAATTGTTCCTGCTGAAAGCACAATAGTAGAAGAAGAAAACAAATATAATACCATAATAATACTATTGTCTGTGATTCAAAAACGAGAAGCTACCCATGAAAATATAGTGTGCTTTTTGTGAGGCACTTCACCAAAAATGAACCTAAACACAAAAGAGAAGAGAATGAGGAGAAGCAGTTCAGGAGGATTATAAGCACTCAAACAATACAATGCATTTTACTTCTTCATTGTGAGTACATGCCTATGTTTTTCACTTCTCAATATGATTTTTAGCAAAACATTAACAGAAATACTCATGCTTTTTGGATGGCTAGTTGGTCAGTCTTGTCTATTTAAGTTAGATTTTACTGTAAGAACTGTTCTTCATCTTGATTAATTTTAGAGGAAAACGGCAAATGTCTTCTCACAAAAATTAAGAATTTATACAAGTATAAATAAAATCATGTCACAGGGACATGCTAAGTGCTCTCTAACTCAGGAGCCCTTCTACTAACGTGTGGTAAAAGTTTGCCCAAATTATGGTGTGGTAACTGCAGAACCCCTGAGATAACTGTTAGAAGTGTTCTCATCATCTTCTCTTATAGTTTCTGTAGGGAAAATATTTTACATAGCATGGATACACTTACCATTGAGGAGCTGGTAGGTGCATCCCTGCTATCTACACTAGTGACAAAAAATAAATAAATAAAAGAAGTAGGAGGGTATTTTATATCAAAACACTACCCAAGAACAATGAATTTGCACTAAAAGAGAAATATGGCCAGAATAGAAAAACTCAAGAACTCAATCATCAAAAATAAAATCTAGTTGAGGAATAATAGAATGCTGTTACCACAAAATATTATCTATGAATCTGTATAGAATAGCAACCCTATTTAATTCTTAAAGATGGAGGAGAGAAACATCAGACTTGCATGCTGGTAATAGATCATCGGGCCTCCTATAACACAAAGTTATTTCAGGTCCCATTTTATTGACCCAAGTCTTCAATCATCTGAAACTATGCCCCACTTATCCAAAACTCGAATGGTGCAGCACAATGCAATACATATTTATTTAATCCTCACAATCATTGAGAATAATACAGACAAACACTTATCTCAGCTGCATGAACTCCAGCGCTGGTTTAAATAACTCTCCTGATGCTCATTCACAAAGCGTTTTGGTCAGTATGACCTGCTTTGGGGGATTCATCACATTGTTTAAATCTAAAAACAAAACAAAAAATCCAATAAATAAACTACCAATATCACTTCAAAATAACCCCAACTCACCAAATATAAAACATCATGATCTGAAATGTATCATTAAGAACAAATAATCATACTCACAGACAAAACATTGATGATCCCAGCTTTGGCTTAATATTGCCAGTAAACTGCTGAGATGTTAAAATGGCACCAAATATCAAAGAGCTTACTCGTATAAAAACCACAATGTCATTGGTGACAGCATATGGAAAGTTTTCATGTATTAACTGCAAGACTCAGTCTATTCCCATAACAGGTGTAATTTTATAAAGATATCACCAAAACAGGGAAAATAGAGCATCCCTAGAGAAGTTGCAATAGAGACGATAATAGAAATGAGAGCCCATTTTCAAAGCCCTTAGACACACAAAGTACCAAAGGTGGTACTTTGTGTGTCTAAGTGCTTTGAAAATGAACTTCCATGTGTCCTTAAATATAGACTGCAGAGCAGACAGATTTTAAAGATTGCAAATTATCTATGTCAACTTCTGAGCAAATTGTAAATAGGAATGACAAATATTGTTTGAAATGTCTGTTTGCACATGCCAAAAAAGATGGGAAAGTTAGAATATATTGCACTAAATGAAAAGCTAGATGTAATAGGCGTCTCTGAAACCTAGTGGAAGGAAGATAACCAATGGGACACTATAATACCTGGGTATAAATTATATCACAGTGATAGGGTGGATCAGATTGGTGAAGATATAGTATTATACATAAGGAGGGCCTTGAATCTAATAGATTAGAAATTCTACAGGAATTAAAACACACACTGGAATCCCTATGGGTAGAAATTCCATGTGTAAAGGGGAAAAGAATAGTGATTTATTTTATTTATTTATTTAAAATATTTATTAACTGCCTAAAACCTAAGGACAGGAGTGTACTACCGACCACCTGGCCAGGATGAAGAGAAAGATGCTGAGATGTTACCAGAAATTAGGGAAGCTAACAAACTGCCCCCACCCCATTTACTAAGCTGTGGTAGAGGTTTCTACCATGGCCCGCAGTGCTAAATTCTCCAGTGCTGCTCTGATGCTCATACAATTCCTATGAGCATTGGAGCAGTGTCAGAGCATTTAGCTCCCCTGGTCATGGTAGAAACCTCTACTACAGCTTAGCAAAAGAGAGCCTGAGTAACATAATAATAATGGGTGATTTCAATTACCCTGATATTGACTAGGTATATATAACATCAGGGTATGCTAGGGAGGTAAAATTCCTTGATGAAATCAAGGACCGCTTTATCCAGGAACTGACAAAAGGCAAAGCAATTCCAGAACTAGTCCTTAGTGAAGCACATGATTTGATACAGGAGGTAATGGTGCTGGGGCCGCTTGATTACAGTAATCAGATTTGATATAATCTCAGGAGTAAATACACACAGAAAAGCTAATACAATAGCATTTCACTATAAAAAAGGAGACTATGACAACATGAGGAGAATGGTAAAAAAGAAACTTAGAGGAGCAGCTGTAAAGGTCAAAAATTAACATCAGGCATGTATGTTATTCAAAAATATAATCCTGGAAGCCTAGACCTGATATATTCCATGAATTAAAAAAAAGGAGGAAGGAAGACCAAACAGTAGATGGCATGGTTAACAAGTGAGGTGAAGGAAGCTATTAGAGCTAAAAGAAAATCCTTAACAAAGTGAAAGAAGGATCTGACTAAAAATAATAGAGAACAGCATAAGGAAAGACAAGTCAAATGCAAGGCACAGATAAGTAAGGCAAAGAGAGACCTTGAAAAGAAGATTGCATTGCAGGCATGAAGCTGGAAAAAGAATTGGTTAGACTGCTAGATGACTAAGGGGTAAAAAGGGCACTTAGGGAAGACAAGGACGTAGTGGAGAAATTAAATGCATTCTTTGCTTTGGTCTTCACCAAGGAAGATGTGGGGGAGATACCGGTGTCAGAAATGGTATTTGAGGCTGATGAGTCAGAGAAACTGAAACAAATCTCTGTAACACTGGAAGATTTAATGAGGCAACTTGACAAATTGAAGAGTAGAAATTTGTCTGGACTGGATGGTATACATCCTAGAGTACTGATAGAATTGAAAAATGAACTTGCAGAGCTATTGTTAGTAGTTTGTAATTTATCTTTAAAATCTAGCACGGTACCAGAAGACTGGATGGTGGCCAATGTAATACTGATTTTTTAAAAGGGTTCCAGAGGTGATCTGGGAAATTATAGACTGGTGAGTCTGACATCAGTGCCAGGCAAAATGGTATAGATGATAAAGAACAAAATTACAGAACATATACATAAGCATGGATTAATTAGACATGGAGGGGCATTTTTGATATGATATCTAAGTCCAATTTTGAATGTTTTGTGAAGCACGTCCAAAAATCAGGTACTGACAGTTTCAAAACAAAATGACAAAGGTCATTTTGTTTAAATGACCTTTGTAAACATGTTTAACCTTAGTGTTTGTATCTTTTATGAGAAATACAGATATATGAGGCAATAGAAATATGTTTTGATAAAGCCCCCTGGGCGAAACATAGCCTATGTTGGTGAAGAGCCCCTGCTATGCTTTTCTAAAGAGATGAGTACCTTTCTAATTTATGTAATAAATGAAATATTTAAATAAGAAAAAAATATTTATTAAAAAATATATATATAAAATATCTAGACCGATGAAGACTTTAGTGCAAACAACTCTGTGAATGAAATGCTCTCACAGCTTGCACCGCTGAGGTCCTAAACGAGAATAATATTTCAATCTAAGGTTGTTTGTGTGTATCTTTTATGGCCATTTTTGAAAAATAGAACAGCCAAAACTAGTCATTTGCTTGTAGGAGGCCAGCCTTTTTAGTAGGCTGGCCATAGACATGCTAGCAGACCATTGGGGCACCCAAAGGAGCATTACAGTGAACTCCTGTGCATGCTCTGTTCAGTGACTGAACTGAGCATGGGTGAGAATATGCCTTTGACGTCTGTGCTTCTCAGGCAGCAAGGGTAAGGGCAGGAGCTTGGGCATCCCTGCCAGCAAAGGTGCAATTTAAATGTGGCAAGGGAGGGGGAAAGAGCTGAGAGGAAATACATTGCCCCCCTCAGTCCACCCATGGATCCCTCTCAAAATGGACTTCTGGTTAAGCTCCTGATATGCAGTTAGTACAGAAATTAGCATGCACTTTCATGCCATTGTGGTAAATTACTGTGGCCATGCAATAACAGTGCATGTTGTTAATTCAAGTGGTAACTATTTTCCATACTTTATTAATAAAGGGTTCTCTTAGTTTGCATGTCTTGTGATTAGGGTTTTAACCAATAAATGCTGTGATAACACCGCCGATGCACAAAATACAAATAAACAGTAGAAAAGCATTATTTACCCTACTACTTTCTCATTTTTCTTCTCGCCTGCCTAGATCCTCCAGTCCATTTCTGTGCCCTTTCCACAGTACTGGCTCCACAGCTGTACAAATATAAAGGATAGACAGCCAGAAAATGTTCATGTTTGTGTCATTTCCCCTGACATTTACAGGAATTTTCTTTTTATTTGTTTTTGGGTTTTTTAGGGGAAGGGGCATTTTGTCATTATAGGAGCAATGTTATTAGGAGTTCCCACTGTTCCCTGAAAGAGTGTGCATGCATCAACTAATTCACATAGGCATGATGGTTCAAACATGTACATAAATGGACTTTATTTGAAAGTGTCAAAGTTCCAAAGGTACACTGAAATCATCCACATAAAATAATTTCATCCACATAAAAATAAATTCATCCACATAAAAATCAGTTATCCACATAAAAGCCTTAAAGGACCTAGTCCGCTAGGGATACAGGACCCAACACAGTCCGTTTCGACAAAAAGTCTTCTTCAGGGGTCCCTGGGGGTCCTATAGAGGTGAATACGTGGGAAACAATTATGTGGAGAGCAAATGCAAGCAGTGTCTCACTTCCAGCTCACCACACAATTGTTTCCCACGTATTCACCTTTATAGGACCCCCAGGGACCCATGAAGAAGACTTTTTCTCGAAACGCGGACCGTGTTGGGTCCTGTATCCCTAGCGGACTAGGTCCTTTAAGGCTTTTATGTGGATAACTGATTTTTATGTGGATGAATTTATTTTTATGTGAATGAAATTATTTTATGTGGATGATTTCAGTGTACCTTTGGAACTTTGACACTTTCAAATAAAGTCCATTTAGGAACATTGTCACTCCACAGAATTTTTTTGGTTTTCTTTGGATTTTCTTCTGAATGGATATTTTGGGGTCAATTCCTTTTGTTTTTTTCAAACATGTACATACTATCGGGAAAGAGTGCATACTCTTTCAAAAAAAGAACAGCCTCCTTGCAAAGAGTGTGTACTAATGTGGGCAAACAGAGAAACATAAATATGTCCCGTCATTTCTTGCTTACTTTTATTTGTTAATGAAATGCAAAAACATGGTATTCCCAGATCATTGTGAATGACAACCCATCACTAATCAATGTCTGGTCAATATTTATCTGGTGGTGGTTAGTGTTTTGGTTAAAAAAAAAAAATCTGACCACTGCTGGATAAATTAAGCCCCAATATTCAATGCTTACTCGATGTATAATTAAACTCTGGAATTCATTGCTGGAGAATGTGGTGAAAGTGATTAGTTTAGCAGGATTTAAAAAATGTTTGGTTAATTTCCTATAACAAAAATCCATACGGCATTATTAAGATGGACTTAGGGAAATCTATTGCTTATTCCTAGGATAAACAGCATAAAATCTATTTTACTTTTGGGGATCTTGCCAGGTACTTGTGACCTGGGTTGGCCACAAGTCCGCTAGGGATACAGGACCCAACACAGTCCGCGTTTCGACAAAAAGTCTTCTTCAGGGGTCCCTGGGGGTCCTATAGAGGTGAATACGTAGGAAACAATTATGTGGAGAGCAAATGCAAGCAGTGTCTCACTTCCAGCTCAAGTCCAGGTTCCTGGACTTAATGGACCTTTGGTCTGTCCCAGTATGGCAACTCTGATGTCCCATAAAAATAGTAAAAAAATACCATGTACTGTTTGAATACAGACTCTGCTATTAGGATGTGGTAAAATGCAAACAAGAAGATTGAGAAATGCTTTTCCTCTGAGGTAGCCCTCGTTTTGTGATAAAACAGGTGGTCCCCTATCGGGAAGTTGTACAATTGACTGCAAGATTTTGGCCTGCCTTGGACGACAGTGCATTTACGGTAAGTGGTTACTTTGTTGTACCTTTGAGACAGTGTGAATATACTGTGGTTTTTGAGTAACCGCTTTTTCTTTTGGTTCCCTTTTTTTTTTTCTTTTTCTGCATTTCTGCCTCCTTCAATTGGACTTTTCACTATTTATAAGATTCTTGCTACTGAGATTTCATGTTTAAAAAAATCTACAATTATATTACAGAATTGAAAGCACAAGTATGAGAATAATGAAAGTATGATGTCTAAGTGAAGTTTTTTCAGCCCCTATGATGATAGTGGCTTGTTTTACACTTTTCTAGTGTTTTTGAGCCTTAAGATTGAGGTCTGTTTTTCTCCATTTGTCTTTGTGCATATATTTGTAGTGTTCCATGTGGATGAATGTGGAAATCATAGTGTAGACTTTAAAAAGTGCGTAGTATTTTTGACTATTTTGGGAGGGATAGTTATATGGCTGTGCCTTATTTAACAAGTGGTGTTTGCAACTCTTATGTCCAGGCGTCAGCACTGAATATTGGTGGATGGCCAGTCTATGTTGGGTCACTGGCCCTTATGTGAGTCCTATTTGAATATTGGCTGGGACCTGTGTCCATATTCTCAGCCCTCCTCCCTCCAACAAGACAAGACCCCCCCCCCCCCAGCACCCCTTGACAAGGTCCAGACTCCCCTCCCACTCCTCTGACAAGATTGGGAAGAGGGTCTGGGAGGACATCGGAAACATGCTAGCCAGTACTGAAAATTATACTGATGACTGATATTTAGTGCCAATGCCCAAATAACTAACTGGGTAAATTAAGGATTGCTTTTTATACCAACTTACATGCCCAATTAGCTGTGCAATTCTGGCACTGAATATTGTGGGCATCCATATAACTCGTGGCTTCTCACCGATTCTACCCCATAATGCTCCTGTGTGACCCAGCACCAAAATGTCTGGTTAGTGCCGATATTCAGCTGCAATGCTCGGTTAAGTCTCTTCTGTCCAATTAAATTGCTTTGAATATTGGGTGGCATATATATTTGATTTAATTGAAAAAGGTAACCACCAATAGTACTTACAATGGAGAACATTGTTAACCATTCCCCCTGATATTTCAATAGTCAGTGTCAAGCCATACCTAGATTCCAGCGCTGAATATCTGGGTATAAGAAGACCACGTAAATTATTAAGGTACCAGCAATATTCAGTACTAGCACAAGGAAAATTATCTTGGCAAGTTATCAGGCTGGCATCCATTGAACCAGATGAGGCTCTGATCTAGGGTGCTGGCGATTAAGGGCACCAAAATACCTTAGACTGTGACCTCATCTAGTTTATAGGTTTAGTCTTTTCTCTCTCCCTTCCCCCCCCCCCCCCCCCCGGGTCTGGTCTGTCTTTTTCTCTTTTTTCCTCTACCTGCAGGTCCAGCACAACCCCCTCACTTGTCTCACTCCCTCACGGTCCTGTAAAGTTTGCATCGGCTGCCGGTGGCAGAAGCATGATAGGCTGAATCGACCAGCCCCTGGGCCTTCCCTCTGCTGTGTCCTGGCTCATCTGATGCAATTTCTTGTGGCAGTGGGAAGAGCTATAATGCTGCTGTTGCTGTTGTTGCTGCTGCTGGAGGGAACCAACATAAACTTTACAGGACCATGGGGGAGTGGAAAAGGTGAGGGAGCAGTGCCAGACTCACAGAAAGGGAGAAAGAGGAGGGGGAAAAAAAACACTGGATGGGGGGAGGGAAGAGATGCTGGACCTATGGGAGGGATAGGAAGTGATGTGATAGGAAGAGGGTACTGCCAAAGCAAGCAGGATCAGATCATCACTGTACCACTATCCCTTGAGCCAGCCCTGGCAAATTATGACAGCTATTTTGTTCTTCTAACTTGCCTGCATATCCAGGAACCAGCACTGAACACCCGGATCACTTCTGGCTCCATCTTAGTTCTGCCCCCTCGATCGCCCCAGCACTAGCTGGCTAGTACTGAAGCAGTGAGACATGATTTTCAACAGCATTATCTGGATAGGGTTACTGCAAGTCGCAAGCTGGGCTTGGTAAGTGCTAGATTCTCTGGGTACCAGGTGTGGCTACCTAGATAACTACTCGTAGCCTTGAATATTGGTTCACTGGTTTTTCATTCCCTGTGAAAAATAAACCTGGAAAGCTAGAAAATTCTCAACTAAGTAACAATTTATAAACAGCTAAAAATAGATGCCCTACTTATAACAAAATTATACCAACAGGCACAGTCCAGAGATGTGATTCTTTGCATATTCTAGGGCAGGTGGTGATTCACTCATTTTAGGAAGATGGCTGAGGTGAATAGCTATTTGGAAAACCATTGAACAAAAGAATTTGCTATTCAAAGCTGGAGCAAAGGCTGCCTGTAAGACTAAACTGCAGTAAAAAGGGTAAAAATAGGCATCCAATGAAGTAATTTGGGTTCACTCTGTTCTGAGCTGCAGAATACATTAACTACCTCATCATCCAATGCTTGAGTCTGCCTATCACTTTTTAAGACCTGTACAATCTTTCTCATGATGGAGGCCCCCTATAGAAAAGTGTAGGGATAACAACACTGTGAGCATCACTGAATACATCAGTGAGATATAACGGCAAGATGACAAAAAAAGCTTGCCCACACTTCTTTTTTCACACCACCTCATTTGCATAGAGTCTGAATCTTATTCAGCCGATTCCTTATGCTTCAGTGGGGAGAACCTCAGCACTCACAGACATGTGTAAGACATATATTGCAAAGCAAACATTACCCATTAGCTTGGAAGAGTCTAAAGCAAAATATGATTAAATGGGCACCATTTCTGTGATTGCTAGACCACTTTCACTATCAGATTTAGATGATGGGTCGCTTCTTAAACCTCCTAGATCTGGGGTAGCCAGCAGGAAAGAATAGAATGGAAAAGTGACATATTTTTTTTTTTTTACAAATCTTTATTCATTTTGCATCATATAACAAGTGTAACAATAAATAACAGTTAAAATTGAATACAACACTTGTAACTTTATCATATTCAGCATTAAAACATTATAATTTTAACCCAATCCCTCCCAACCCAACCATAATCTATGCATTCACAAGACTCCTATATAATATTCTTTATTAGTATTTTAGCCCGTTACATTAACAGGTGCTAGAATATATGTCTGTCTGTCTGTCTTTATTTCTGTCTCTCTCTTCCTCCCGCTGTCTGTCTCTGTCCCTGGCCCCCTTTGTCTGTCTGTCTTTCTGTGTATCTCCCTGCCCCTGTGTCTTTCTTCTTTTCTTTCTGTCTCCCTTCCTACCTCTGTCTGTCTGTCTGTCCAAAGCAGCATTCCCTCCCCCTCCATTTCCCTCCCCCACACCACTTCCCTGTGCAGCAGCATTAGCGTTTCCTCTACCCC
Organism: Geotrypetes seraphini; assembly: GCF_902459505.1. Classification (NCBI taxonomy): domain Eukaryota; kingdom Metazoa; phylum Chordata; class Amphibia; order Gymnophiona; family Dermophiidae; genus Geotrypetes; species Geotrypetes seraphini. The sequence goes on along the minus strand of NC_047089.1, from coordinate 146,212,521 downwards.
CCTTTCCCTTCCCACGTCCCTGATAACATCATCAGAGACGCGGCAGAGCAAATCAGGGCAGTAGAAGGGCTCGAAGCAGCGTGTGAAGACTGCTGCACACGCTGGAATCGCCAGGTTCATAGTCGGGTCCGCGGGAAGGGAAGGGTGGGGCGGCAAAGGACTCGGGTCCCGGGCGACGGGGTCATCGCAAGAGCCGGTTCGGAAAGTTGCTGGACTTTCTCGGCTCCGTTTTTCGGTTCGTTCCGGGGAGGGAGGGGGGCAGGAGGCACTCTTTGTGCCCCAGTCCCGGCTTGTGGAGGTGATCGTCGGCTGGCTGGGAGCGGGCTTGTGGAGGCGATCGTTGGCTGGTGACATACAACGTGCATGCGCACTCTCGCCTAGCGCGACAAATCAGATCTCAGGGAACACGCGGCGAGAGTGCGCATGTGCGGCTAGCATTTTATTATTATAGATTATTGGTCTAAATATTAATAAGATTATAAAATCTCTCCCCCCACCCCTTCCTTTTAATTGTATTTATAATGGAAAAATGGTATCTATTCATTACAATATCTTGTCAAGGGCCCCCAGATTTCATTATAATAAATTTAAGGAAAAGTAACATTAAAGACAGATCTGATACTGGGAATGTTCAAGCACTTACCATACTGTATTCACGGACGCAGTTTTTAGAGTACATGCAAATAAAACAGATCTCTACCATCACTATATCTGATGAACTGTCCTGTCTATGAAACAGTAACAAGCTATACTCAAGTGGGTTGAACATATCTTTCAATGAGTTTGCAGAGGTCAGGTATCACTCTACTTTTCCAAGTTTTATTTAAAATTTGATTAAATGCCTATCCGAAATTCTAGGTGTTTTACAATAATAAAGGGGGAGGACAAAAATAAAACAGTGGACTTATACAATCAAAACATAAAATTGACGTACAATTAAACAATAGGTAAGAGGGAAGAACTACAATAAGTTATAGAACAGAAAACAATGAAGGGAAAAAAAACGAAAAGGAACGAGGGGAGTAATTTGTTTACTGTTGGTACCTGGAAATCAAAAAAGGGAAAGGTCAATGTTCGAAGGCCTCTTTAATAAGAAAACATTTTAATGCACCTTTGAATTTATCCAGATTTTTCTCTTCTCTGATATTAGTTGGCAATGAGTTCTAGATCATAGGGGCAATTACTGAGAGAGTTGTTGCCTGACGAGTGCTAATAATCTTTAAATCAGGTCAAAGCACTACTCGCTACTATTACTTATTGTATCATTTCTAAAGTGCTACCAAGTACTGTATATGCAGTGCTGTACAGACACATATGAGAAGCAGCCCCTGATTCACAAAACTTGCATTCTAATCAAGACAAACATATATGATAAGCATAAGATTTTAGGAAAATATATTGTAGAGAAATGGTCAACTGCACTGTCTGGTTAATACCAGGGTGGTCTGAGGCCAGAGTCAAGGTGGATCTGAAAGTTATCTATACACCTCAGATAAGCATGAGAGAACACAAGATGAAGTTAGAAGGTTTAGACTCAGGAGTAATTTAAGGTAGAGGCTGACTGAAACAGCTTTTTTTTCAGTTTCAGGTGAAACCGCCACTGAAACTGTCTTACCAGTTTCTACTGAAACTGAAATAAAACAACTACAATTTGGTTGTGTGAATGCGAACCAACAAGGCCCACTGGGGATTGTCAGAACTTGCTGAGGGCAGCCCTCTGCTAAACTCACAGGAGATTATTCCCAGGAATTGCAAGCACAGGCTGACAACTAGGAAAGACATTTTAACAAATATTTCTCAAGTCTGGGATGTTTAGATTCCCATGTTAATACAGATGTAGTCTTCTGAGATAGGATCCTTGTGAAAACATATTAAAAAATTATGATTGCCAGATTTTAATGCTTAACCAAACTGTGCATAAATAATAAGAGAAAGCAGAATTGAGATATTTTCTGGTTTATTTATTTATAGTAGTTAAAAGACAAGCGTACAGGAGTCCAGAAACTGTTGTACACCGTAGGCATTATTACCAGCCTGATGCACAATCTGGAATAAAAAAGCACATTGCCACTAGAGGTCATGACAGCCATTTTGAGAGTAGAGCCAACAGGAACAGAAGCAACTGGGGATCACTCTTGCCCTGACTATGGGGCTCATAATCAAAACAGAAATACATCTAAAAACCAGCCTAATTCGGCACTTAGACGATCAGTGAGACAAGTCGTCCAGAGAGAGGGTCAAGGTGGCGTCAGAGTGAGTCGTGTCATTGGTGGCTCCTGAGATACTGGCACATTTACTTTATAAAAAAGTTTTCTACTGGGTCTTTTTCAGCTTTTTCAGTGTATTTTCAACTTGTTAAAATAAAATAAATAATACAGAAAAGAGACAAGTCGTCCAAGTGCTGATAATCGAACCGGGTTTTAGATGTATCTAAAAATGACTTAGGCCTTCACAGTGCTGCAATATGCCCAGAGCTAAAAGGGGCGTTTTAGGAGGAATGGTGAGGGTGGGATTTGGGCGGGACATGGGCCATCCTAGACTTAGTCGTACTGCATGTGTAACCAAAAGTTTAACAACACTACCTAGATGGAACTTGGATGTTGTGACTTAGGCCATCTAAAACCAGGTACAAGTCACAAGAAGTTATCCATAGTGACCACTATAGGGACAAAGTACAGACCCCCACACACTGCCCCAGTGATCACTGACCACCCCCATAAAAATCGTAATAACAACTTTACATATCTGCCTACAGAACATCAGCACCTGGCATAGGAAAGCCTAGTAGAGCTGCACAGAGGTAGCTTAAGTGGTCTTGGGGGTGGGATAGTGAACCATGGAGAGGAGGACCTAGGTCCATAAGCCACTCTGATCACTGCATTCATGGTGAAACATGTGCACCCCCAAACCCCCCAAAACCCTTTTGTATTGCCACATAAGTGGCACCTGCAGACATAAGGGCTATTGGGGTGGTAGACAGGTGGATTTAGTCAGTTCTGGGGGCTGTTTTGGGGGGCTCACCATGACCCATAAGGTTGTTGTGGTGAGATGTGTATATGGCACCCTTTTTGTGAAGTTCACAGCAGTGCCCTGTAAGGTACCCCACTACTCTGGTGCAAAGTTTGGGAGTCCAGTCCACCACTTTGCTGACCCTGCCCATGTCCAAAAGATCTTTTACTAGGCATTTTTGACTTGGATGAATTTTTGGATGAAAATGGGGTATAAAGATGAATGACTTAGCAGTCTGGATGATCAGACGGCTGGACGTACAGTTAGATGATTTTCGGGGGAAAAAATGTTAAGACGTATTGTTTGAAAATGGACTTTGGGTGACTAGCAACTAGCGACTTAGGCCCAAAACAGACTTAGACGTATCTTTTGATTATGCCCCTCCACACCTCTTGCCAGAGTTTGTATGTTAGGCCTTAGGGATACGGTTACCATATTTTTCTCCGGGAAACACCAGACACATGACCCCACCCTGTTTTGCCTCCAGCCCCACCCCATTCCAGCCCATCCAGTTCCGCCCAGTTCTGCCTCCGACACCACGTCCACTTCCACCCCACAAATCCTTCTCTCTTCTTCCGGACGAGCTCCCACCATGTTTGGAGGGTCTGGAGAATGCGCAGATGTGTGTGATGTCATCCATGCATACTCAGAGGCCCTCCAGATGTGGCTGGAGCTTGTTGGGGCTTTCCAAAACCCAGATAAATGCCAGGTTTTGGAAAGTCCATCCGGGATCCCGGACAATCCTCTAAAAAGAGGATATGTCTGTGTTTTTCCGGATGTCTGGTAACCCTGCTTAGGGAAGCATCTACAGGGACGGAAACCGAAAACACACTGTTTCTGCTGAAACTGAAAGCATGGCTATAGCCTTTTGACCAAAACCTAAACCAAGCAAAAAAGGGTTTTGAGCTAGTTTCGGCACCATAACCGAAACTGAAATTCGGTTGGCCTCTAATCTAAGGAAATACTTTTTTATGGAAAGGGTGATGGATGCATGGATGGCCTCCTGATGGAGATGGTGGAGACAAGGACTGCATCTGAATCCAAGAAAGCATGGGACAAGCACCTGGAATTTCTTAGGGACCAAGTAGATGGTATGGATGGGTAGACTAGATAAGCCATATAGTCTTCATCTGCCATCATGTTTCTAATAATACTGGTTCCTTGATAGCTAACTAGGCATGTTGGACCACACAAAAGGTCTGAATATTGGCCACGCCTAGATAATTTTTGGGTGCTGTAGGTACCCTGATATTTAATTCTGGTGCCTGGATTAGGCCTGGCATTGAATATCCAGCTCAAATTCAGCCCATGGTGGTCAGCCCCATTAAAATCGCTAACTGCCACCAGCTGAATGTCAGGGGGATGCATTTTTAGTTTGGATTTGAAAATGCTCAGAGAGGAAGCATGATGCACCGACTCAGGAAGTGTGATCCAGGCAAACAGTGCAGCAAAGCTGAAAGAATAGGGACAGAGCACAGCCATAAAACTTATTTCAAACACTAATAAATTCGACCACGTAACACCACTCCTAGAAAAGGCACACTGGCTCCCGGTTACGTATAGAATTTCACATAAAATAATATTGCTATCATTTAAAACACTATTATCAACAGCAACACAATTTATAGACAGACTTCTTATACCATATATGCCCTTTCACCCACTTAGATCTACCAACCAACAATTACTAACTGTCCCATCGCTAAAGACAATTAGTACAAAACGCTGTGACAATTTCTCCGTCACCGCTCCACAACTTTGGAATGCACTACCTACGCATTTAAGAGAAGAAAAAACTCTAGATCGGTTCAAAGGCAAATTAAAAAGCCATTTATTTAAGGACACCTTCGTTTTATAATATCCTCTAGACAGATGTTCATCTTCCATCCTTTCCAAGATTCTCCATTTTTTATCCCCTACCTAATTGTTTTTACCCATGTGTTCTTTTATCCTGTAAAAAATGTATTTTGCCCTTTCATTCCATTCTTGTTTCATTCAGTTTGATTTTTTTTTTGGTTTAAATCAATGTCTGTTTTAAATTAAATTGTACCCTTTTAAATTTTGTACTTCACTTAGAAACTTTGATAAGCGATTGAATCAAATTTTAATAAAACTTGAAACTTGACAGGAGTTAGCAAAAGAGGAAAACGTCACAAATAAGACTGCTAGATGAACAGAGCTCTGGCTGCAATGTTTCAGAAGATGCCCCTGGCTAAGGACTGTGGTTGAAACCACTACTTTAAAATGAAGTGGTGGAGTGGCCTAGTGGTTAGGGCTGCCGCCTTAATACCCTGAGGTTGCAGGTTCAAGTTCAGTGCTGTGACTCTGGGCAAGTCACTTATCACTCCATTGCCCCAGGTACATTAGTCAGATTATGAGCTCACTGGGACAGATAGGCTATAAGTGGTGTATAAATGATAAAATAAAAATAAGGGGGAGGGGTCTTAAGAGCAAAATACTTATGTTAAGTGTTTCAGGGCCTGCACGGCAATTGATGAGCATCCCCCATTCCAACTCAAGGCATACATTCCAATTTAAATTCTGAGAGAAGGGAATTAAAGGAATTAAGAAATTTAGGGGTCCTTTTATCAAGCTGCAGTAGGGGTTTAACGCGCGTAATACGACATGTTAAACCACCTGCCGCGCTAGCCGCTAACGCCTGCATTGAGCAGGCATTAGTTTTTTAGCCGTCCGCGGGGATTAGCGTCTGATGAAATGTCTGACGCACTAACCCCGCTAGCGTGGCTTGATAAAAGGACCCCTTAGTCAATCTTTTGTCTTCAAATTAACACAACTATGGAATGAAATTCCTTTTATCTTAAGGGGGTTCCGGTTCTTTTCAATTTTTTCGTAAAACTTTAAAAACTGTTTTGTTTGCTAATGTAATCCCTCCCTCTTTGAATATCAATTCTCACTTACTTCACCTTCTGTAGTCAGGTTACCTTACAAGTCAAAGTGAGAATGTTTCTAAAAAGAGGGAAAAGTTAGCATAAAATATAATATTTCACCTAAATAAAAGATACCGGGTGAACAATAAGTGAAACCTTTTAAACAAATACTGATTTATACACATCTAATAAAATGTATATATCTATACAGCTTTAGAATAAGTTTCCAAATAAAACCTTTCTCAAGGAATTTAGTTCTTTGTAATAATTTTTTTTCTCACAGGGTCCAGGTGTAAACTTCTTTTTCCTCATGGGGTCCAGGTGTTCTTCCTTTTTTTTCTCTGCAGGGCCGTTGGGTACCAGCGCTTCTTCTTTCCAGGAGATTCAGCTTCAACAAATGGTGTACCTACTCCCTATCTAAAAAAACCCCAGAGGAAGCAAAACCCTACATCCCTATTTGATGGCTAAAAAAAATAAACACTAATCACTAGCTACCCCAATAAATCAAAGGATAATTGAAATTTCCCTAAAAACTAATCCCAACCAATTTTTATTAAACCAAGGTTTAATTAATAATTGATAAATATCCAAATATCAATAAACATCTAATATCCAATCAATATCCTATTGCCAAGATCTAATAAATATCCAATTTATAATATCCAATATCTAATGTCCAAAATCTTTAAAACCCAATTTACCAGAGACAACATATAACAAACACTTGCCTCTGCCACAAACCAACTCAACAGCCCTCAATTGCTCTCTCTGGCAGTTTTAGCATTCTCCCCAGCACTGCTGACTTCTGCATGAGGTCATCAGATCTGTTGCAGACATCAGCAGTCTGGAATTCCAACAATCACTCATGCAAAAGCATTAAACCAGCCAAATATCAAAATAAAATAAAATCCATCCAGGTAAATAAAAAAATATATATCTATAAATTAAACCTTGATTACACTAAACATTTTGGAAACCATCCACATTAATATTTCTTCTGACCTTGTCTCTTTTTTTCTTCTTTTTTGTATTTTTTTAAAATCATTGTTAACCAAGTTGAGCTCCTTATTTGGTTGATGACCTGATATACAAAGCTAAGTTTTAGTTTAGTTTAGAGAGTGAAATGTAATACCTGAGCAATTTGTGCTGTTTTTACCAGGTGATGGCTTCAAAAGTGCTGGGTAAAGTTAGAGACACGGTAAGGCCTCACAAAGCTAAACTGGTAGATGCCGTTGCTGGGAATCTCTAATGGGGAGCAAAGCCTTGGTGGAAGAAATCTCAGAAGTGTGGTCTGGGACCTGGATGATGAATTCGACCATGTATATAAAAAACTGGATGAGGTGACATAGATGATCGAGTCATTCCAGAAGTGGGTGTTAGAGGTTGAGCAAAGAGTGTCCATTATGGAAGCTGCCTCGAAAAAGACCAGAATGGACCCAGAGATTCTCAGGGAAGACCCAGCTCAACAAGTGGCAAAGGTGGAATTCCTGGACCTAGATCTATTAAGTACCTAGCAACATCTTTGTATATGGTAAGACCTGATTAGGCAATGCCTCTTAACTGCTACTAAGACTACTGCTTATCATTTCTATAGCTTGATTAGATGTATGCAGTGCTGTAAGTAAACATGTAAGAGACAGTCCTTGCTCAATAGAGCTTACAATCTAATCAAAACAAACAGGACAAATAATAGATTAGGAAATTGGGAATGATTAAAACAGACATGGGTACTTCACAAATAAGCAATGGTTAGGCATTAAAAGCAGCTTCAAAAAAGTTGGCTTTTAGCCTTGATATGAATACAACCAGAGATGGAGCTTAACATACTGACTCAGGAAGTCTGTTCCAGGCACTTATTTAGGAATACTGCAGCAAACCACTGTTCCCGCTGAGTGGGAGTCCTCCACCTACAGTCCTGCCAGTGTGGGGTGCTGTTTTACTGTCATGTTGGAGTTGCTTGCAGTATTTGATTGATGCTAACAAGCAACTCCAACAAGCTAACAACTATCTCTCCTTAGATAGGGATCCTTCGGATGAAGTTTTTGACACTTTAGTGGGGATACTGAATGCGGGTAGGAAGGCAGGTTTTCTTACAATGGCTGAGTATAGTTTTTTGACCTTTAAGTATTTTAAAGTGCCTGCCTTTTATTTACTTCTGAAAATACATAAGAATTTGTAGACTGATAGTGTCAGGGAGAGATTCTCTATTAGAATGAGTGTGTCAGTATGTGGATGTTCATCTTTAACCTTGTCTTTCTTTTGTAAAATCTTTACTGAAAGGCACTACACATTTTTTGAATTTGTTGTGTAGCTGGGAGCCTGGACTGTCTGAGGTCACGTTTTTAGTGATGTTTGATGTTGCCTCTTTATATACCTCTATCCCTCAGGATGAGGCTTTGGAAGTCTTACAATATTTTTTTGAGTCAACTGCCTCGTCCTTGGTTGGTTCCCCCAGATTTTTTGCTTGGATTGACGGCTTTAGCCATGAAGAAGAACTATTTTTTGTTCGAGGGTCAATTTTATATGCAACTCTCGGGGGTGGCTATGGGCGCCACTTTTGCTCCCACAATAGCCAATTTGTTTATGGGCTATTTTGAAGAACGGTTTATCTACCCCTCTGTATTTTTTCAAGCGATGTTGGGTTGGACCCGTTTTATAGATGATATTTTTGTCTATGGCATGGGTCTTTGGATGAACTTTTGTCATTTAGAGATTATATTAATGCATGGCCGTTTGGTGGAGGATGGGCAGGGGAAGGCTTCAATGGCTGGGAGGGTGTAGATGGGCTGGAGTAAGTATTAACAGAGATTTTGGTAGTTGGAACCCAAGCACAGTACCCCGGGTAAAGCTTTGGATTCTTGCCCAGAAATAGCTAAGAAGAAAAAATTAAAAAAAAAAAAAAAAATTTCAATTGAATCAGGTTGGGCAGACTGGATAGACCATTCGGGTCTTTATCTGCCGTCATCTACTATGTTACTATGTTACTATGTTATGCCACCCTTCATTGAGATTTGAGATGAATTTCCATCAGACTGAGATCTCCTTTTTAGATGTCACTGTGGAGATAGTGAATGTTTCAGTGCATACTACTGTACATGTCAAGGAAACTGATCGTAATTCTCTACTACAGTTTAAAAGCATGCACCCTTATGCAATGAAGACCAGCATCCCATTTGCCCAGTTTTTACGTTATAGACGCTTCTGTAGCACCAATTCAGAATTTCAATACCAATCTGCTATATTACAGGAGAAATTTGTATTCAGGGGTTATCCTGCCCCTGTAGTAGTAAGGGCCAGGAAAAGGGCCCTGTACAACCACAGGGAGGCTTTACTTGAATATCGCAATGTGCAAGCTTCACAGGACATGGTTCCATTTGTTTCCACGTTTAATCAGATGTCTAGAAGTTCGCAGCGGGTTTTCCGTCGGCACCTGAATATTCTACGGATACATCCGAGTCTACAACATCTTAAGATTCTATTTTCTTATGGGCGTAATCAGAATCTCAGTGATATTCTTAGCCCTAATGTATTGAGATCAGTTTCATCTGATTTAGACTACCTGGCCATTGTAGCTGTGATCATTGTTCTGTGTGTTCCCTAATGATTGAGTCGGATGAGTTTGTGCATCCTAAGATGGGTCATGTGTACAAGTTACGGAGCTCCACTTCATGTTTAACAGAAGGGGTGATATATATCATTATGTGTCCCTGTGTGAAGATGTATGTGGGACATACATACCATCAGTTTAAGACCAGACTGATTGAGCACAGATCTTGTCTGAATACCCGGCATTTGGAAGAGCCTTTGGTGGTGCACTGTTTGGAGGCTCACAATGAATTTGGGGTATTGTGGTTCATTGTGATCAAGCATATTGCCTACCCTGTCCGTCGGGGGGATTGGAGACGTCTACTCCGGCAGAAGGAGCAAAGATGGATTTATATGTTGCAATCTGTTCAACCTGATGGATTAAACGCCCGGATTGAATGGGTGGCCTTCTTTGGTTCTTGAGAGATTCTGATTGGTGAAAGGCAACAGGGGGTGGAGCCTGTGAGAGATTTTCAGCATGTTACTGCGGCGTCTCTTTGCGCCAGTAGTGATTTGTGAAGTGGATTGAGAGCCTGAGAAGCATGGTGGGTCTGGAAAGCATGCATGTGAAGCAGTGGAACCAATACCCATGATGCAGCGAGATGAAGCGAAATGGAGGGTTCCCCGTTGGGTTTATTGGCTGCAAGGCCCAGGAGGTGGAGTTTTGGAATGAGAAGTTCCTGGATGCAAGCAGCAGCTAAGTTGTTTCTTTTTTATCTGCCTCCTATGCAATATCCTGGACCGTAGTGGGGCGATTTGGGGCGGTGTGCCCCGGCATGATGTTTGATATCACTCTGCAGGCTATCACAGTGCTTTTTTCTATATATATTTTTGGTTCATATGCAGGAGTGTTGATTCTGAAGAAGTGGAGTTTTTTTGCCAGATGAAGCAGAACTGAAGCTTTTTCTCCACTTCTTTTTTTCTTTCTGTTTTCTTCCTGCTGTCCTATGTTGTGTTGTGTGAATGATTGATGTGTGTGATTAAGGCCTTTTAGTGTTGCAGAGTGGGTATCTGTTTCCATATAGGGTTTTGATTTGAGTGGAAAATTTGAGTTAACTGACCCTAGTCCCTAGGTGAAGTGTCTAGTTGTACCTTCCCATCATTGTTTTTTAAACATGTGGAGGGGCATAATCAAAAAAAGCGTCTAAGTTCCCTTTTGGCCTAAGTCCTTAAACGTTCAACCCAGAAGCAGGGAAAGTGTCCATAACCAAACCAGACGTCCTTGTTTTGATTATGGCCTTCCTCTGCCTAAATGTCCAATCACCACTACGTCTAAAAGTACACCCACACCACGTCTACACTTTTCAGCCATAATGAAACAAAAAAATGCCTAAGCCACAAACGTCCAACAGAAGGGCTTTTAGGCGAAGGAGGAGCCAGTCCTTCGCCTAAATGCAGGATTCTGTAACCGGTGTCTGTCAAAAAGAACACTGGTTACAGAACCCCCCCCACACACACACACACACAACGATCCAGGCAGGAGGGTGCCCAAGCCCTCCTGCCATGTCGAACCGCGACCCCCCCCCCCCCCCCCCCGACAACATCGGGGCAAGAGGGAGCTCAAGCCCTCTTACCCCGGCCAACCGCAGCACCCTCAGCATATTGGGGCAAGAGGGAGCCCAAGCCCTCTAGCCCCGCCGATTAACATCGGGCCAGGAGAGAGCCCAAGCTCTCCTGGCCTGCGGCATCCCCCGAATTGAGTGGGCCAGGAGAGAACCCAGGCTCTCCTAGCCCGCGGCGACTCCCCCGCTGCTACTTGAATGGGCCAGGAGGGAGCCCAAACCCTCCTGGCCCTGGCGACCCCCCCCCGCCGCTACTCGTTCAGGCCAGGAGGGAGCCAAAACCCTCCTGGCCCCAGTGACCTCCTACCCCACCCCGCACTACATTACGGGCAGGAGGGATCCCAGGCCCTCCAGCCCTCGACGCAACCCCCCCCTCCCCCCAACGACCGCCACCCAGAACCCCAGATCACACCTCCAGCTGACCCGTGACCCCCCGGCCGACCCCACGACCCCCCCACCCCCACCCCCTACCCGTACCTTGTTTCAGGTGGCCGGACAGATGAGTGCCAAACCCGCCTGTCCTGCAGGCAGCCAACGGCAGAATGGGGCCGGATTGGCCCAGCCATCCCAAAGCCCCGCCCACAGGTGGGGCCTAAGGCGCCTGGGCCAATCAGAATAGGCCCGGGAGCCTTAGGCCCCCTGAGGCACATGGGCCCAACCCGGCCCATGTGCCTCAGGCCCCGCCCCCAGGAAGGGCCTGATCAAAAAGCCTGATCGTCCAAGTACCCATAACCAGAGCTGATTGGCCCAGGCGCCTTAGGCCCCACCTGGCCCATTCAAGTAGCGGCGGGGGGGTCGACGTGGGCCAGGAGAGCCTGGGCTCTCTCCTGGCCCACTCGATTCGGGGGTCGCCGCGGGCCAGGAGAGCTTGGGCTCTCTCCTGGCCCGATGTTAATTGCGAGGAGGGGGTGATGGATCGCGGCAGGAGAGATGCCTCATCTCCCCTATCGCGATACTATCACTCCTCTACCTGAACTGCCGCAGGTCGCGGCAGTTCGGGTAGAGGAGTGATGGCATCGCGGTAGGGAAGATGAGGCATCTCTCCTGCCGCGATGCTTGCGGTGGGTAGGTTGCCGGGCCACTGAACTGATGGCACCAGCGGCCATCAGCTCAGCGACCCCTTTTTCGGCACATAGACCTGGTTTGACTATGTCTGTCAAAAAGGTCTAAGTGCCGACTAGACAACCTGTAAATGTTTTAGTTATACCTGTTGTACGCCTAGGTGTAGGTCAGCCCACCTCCCGCCCACTGCCCGCCCTTTCCCCTCCTCTAAACACACCTCTTTTCTCTCTGTGCGTTTAGTGGCAGGAGAAAGGCCTAAGCTGTTTTTAGATACGTCTAAAAACCAGCTTTGGTTATGGGTACTTGGACGATCAGGCTTTTTGATCGTCCAAGTAGCCATTTAGGACACTTTTTAGACGTGTGGTTTTTTTATTATTACCCCCATAGTTTTTTTAATATATTGTTTTTAAAAAATATTGTCTACAGTTTCCTTTTGGAGTTGTACAATTATTATTGGAGTTGTACAATTATTATTTGCTGAGAAGGAAAAACTTCCTCATTTGTAGACATTTTTTCAATAAATATCAAGGCTGGCCCTTGATTTTGTCCAAGTTTTTAATTTTGGCCTACTATGTATTTGAGTTTGACACACCTGGCTAAGAGAGAACAGTACTGCAGATATCAACTGTTCTTCCTATTACTCAAGACAAAGGGCTGAGGTGCTTTGTTGACAAGAACATGATGCAAGCAGAAGAAGGTGCTTTATTGGAAGCATAAGATTCTTCTCCTGGGTCAATGAATCCAAATATCACTCAAACTGGAAAGACTATTGGTAACCTCTGTCTTTCGGATTCAAAGATTTTATGTGAATCTCAAATGTGCCAACCTATGAATGGAAATTCTTCAATTCAGAAGATATTTTTAGTATTTAATATTAATGTAAAGTATTTCAAAAGCCTTAAAATATAAACTTTAGAACATTTTTTATGTTGAAGAGTAAACCTCAAATATCAGTGTATCAGTTACAGAAATGGTCTTGCTGCACCTAGTACAACTATTAAAACCACAGGGAGTTTTAAGTGACATTGGGGGAAAAAAAGCTGAGGTGAAATCAAAGGTTTCATTTGAAAACCAAAATGAAAACCAACCGGGTGCTCAGGCCTAAGAACACTGAGAGGAGCTGTCTAAAAATGAAAGCAAACTGTGACTGGATATATATTCCATCGTGAAGAACCAATAGATCTGCAACCCTCAAGGAAAGACAATACACTAAGACCAACTGGGTTTCAGCAGGACCTATAAGGCAAAGCGAAAAGAATCCTAATTTGCATGTCACTTACCATATGAGACTAGTCTTTAAGCCTGTTACATTAACGGGTGCTAGAATAGATGTGTGTGCCTGTCTTTCTCTCTCTCTCCCTGGCCGCTGTCTGTCTGTCTTTTTTTTTTTTAGCATAAACCTCCCCCTAAAGTAGCCCCTTATCCCTCTCTCCCTGGCTCCCTGTTGTGCCATGCCTGCCTGCTCCGTGGCCCTTTTCTTTTCCCCCCCCCAGAAGTCTGAAGCCACTGCCTGCCGCCAGCCACCTGAAGCCGCCGCCCGCTGCTAGCCACTTGAAGCCACCGCCCGCTGCCAGCCACCTCAAGCCGCCGCCCGCCGCAGATAGAATCCGGCCACGGAGAGACACAGCACGATGTCAGGTAGCACAGCCCCCTAAGTGCGCATGCGCGTTTAGAGGATTATTATAGAGGATGTAAAAGAAGGGAAAGATGTGGCTGGAGAAAAGAAACTTATATGAACTCAAGCTTTAGCCCAGTGAAGGAAGTAAGGGGTCCTTGAACGTATCCTGGCCAGGAGAGGGTCGTGTAATCTCACCCTAAGCCACTTGGGAACCCCTTCACAAGACCTCCATACTAAGGAAGAACAGAAGGGGAGTGACTAGAGGTGACTGGAAGTGACCACTAAGTGAGTAGAGGTGATCAGAGGCCTGAAGTGACGACCACAGAGTGCCCGAAGGTGACTGAAAATCAGAAGGGTTTTGGGAGGAACCCAAAGCAAAGGGAAAAATCATCCAAAAAAGAAGACTTGACCAATCAACCATCCAGACATAGAGGCTCAAAAATACTAAGAAAAAATAAAAAGGGAGAAAACTGAAGAAATAAATGAAAAAAGGTCCCACATTTTGCTTAGGAAGGCACCAAAATTCTAAACAAGAGATGCACTGATAATAGTTGAAAAATGCAACTGCTCTGCGTTAAAACAGACTGCTGATTCTCTATGCACACAAAAGGTACTAACATATGCACAGTGTGGCACTGCTGAAAGCTTTGAGAAAGCGCTTTATTGCGTCTGCTTTGAGGCTCCATTGGATGACATCATCCATTTGTGAGAAGATAATGTTTTGCTTGTCTTTGGAGAATATGGATGTGCTCGCTCTGCCATAAAAATGTACATGTCCCTTTGTTTTGCCCAGTTCATAGTTTGGATGTTTCACTTTGTATAATGGAGGTTTAAGTTGGATATGGGCAGAGCTTAGATGTTAATTTCTCATGTATTTTACATAGAACAGGCTGTATGTCAGCAGATCCTGTTTTAAAATGGATGAGAAATGGATGCCCATATCTGACATACAGACTTGGATGGCCATATTCTGAGGTGGATGTCCTTTCTAAAATGCCATGATACATCTCTCAGACCAGAAGGTTTTATGACTTCCCCTTACTTTTTCAGGCTGCCACCTGTTTTCCTATTCTGTGCAGCACTGGAAGCTGAAACAGGTTGGAATACAAGCTCTAAAAATGTACTTTGTGTCCAAGCTGGCCTCGGAAAACATTTGCCACCCTATTGCATTGCATTTGCTGGAAGCGGGAGCAGCCTTGACAAAGGCAGCACATGCTGCTGACAGAGAGCAGAGCCAGGAACCTGCCAGCACCTACTCAAGACACTGGTGCCGAGCCAAATATTTTCACATGCCTCGTTCTGGCACTAGTGATGAGGAAAGTGGAGTTGCTGACTCCTGATTCGGAATACACTCCTTTGAAGAAATAGAAAGTAAATTTGAAAAATTTGAAGTAGTGCATAGAATTGTTTATGCTTATGTACAAATTTGGTGTTATTTTTTTTTTCTTGGTGAACCACAGATCCAGAGACTTCACCAGAAACGAAATTGAATTATGCATTGTTGTATTTTAGTAAACTTTTTGTTTTCTCTTCCTCTCCCCATTCTCTTACATTTTTGTTGAGACTCCTTTACCCAGTGTGCCCCTCCCCCCATGTCTTTTATTCATAGAACTTCTTTATTTATGCACTTTGAGGGAGAGGTAACAGCTTAAGTGTGTGCTTGAATGTACACCTGTTGCAAGTACTGGTCAGAACTGTAATTTCTCTTCTCCATATACCCTTCTTAATAAGCTTATTCAAACTTATAATATGATTTATATTCATTTTCACAGGTGAACAAAAGAACATACGAGGGGGTGCTGAAAAATTCTCAGACCAACCAACCAACTTCCTAAATTCTGAGCGTTATGTTGCCACTGTAGCTGAAAAGAGTGTTATCTTATTTCATTAAGTGCCAGTTTGCAGAAACGAAATTCGATGTTTTTGACATTGTTTCAGCTCATTGATTGAACCAGACCCACGTCATTCTCTTCTTGGTTGGGCTGAGATCTTTTCAGCACCCCCTCGTAAGAAGTGTCATACTGTCAGGTCACAAGTCCATCAAACCCAGGATCTTGTCTCTTACAATGGCCAATCCAGATCACGTGCACCTGACAGGGTCCCAAAGAACAAATCCAATGTCCTGCTATAAATACTGGATTTTCCCAAGTTTACATGACAAATAGCACCAGATTCTATATATGGTGTTCAAAACTGCACATGCAAATTTAAACACGCACTCAATTTGAACAAGTAATTGAATTTGACTAAAAAGCCAATTAACACCAATAATTGGGTGCTATCAATCAATTTTTGGTGTAATTGGCAACAATTTGAATTTATATGTGCATCATCCTACTAAAGTCAGTATTCTATAAAGAATTTGGTCCTCTTCCTGTGACCTGGAGAGCTTTTAGCATCCACTGCTCCTGCACTGCTCTGCTTAGCTTCTGCAAGCTAGGCCTAAGTTTGGTAGGGCCATACCCAAACCTAGCTGAGAGGGAAGTAGGCTTCTGCTCCCTCTGGCTCCCCTGGTGGTCACTCATGGGATTTTCCTCCTCTCTCCTAACAGGACTCTGCCTAGGCTCAGATTGGGGATAGGCAGCTCTGAGTGGCTTGAACTGCTTTCTAATATATGGTTGCTTATTCTTATGGCATGGAAACACTGTTTTACGGCTTTCCTGTGTGTCAGGGCTGACTATAAGGTCTGAACTGTCACAAGATGTAGCAACCTCCTCCTAATTAGTACATCATCATGGCTTAGAGTTAGAAAAAGCACATGTTTCAAGTTTATTAATATTTACTATAGTGTCTTTAAACTGTAAATAACAGCGGTTTACAAGCAACAGAAAAAGACTCCATCAAATATTGGACAGAAAAAATAAACAAAAGTAAAAGCAGTTGAAAGATAAAAGTCCCAGAAAAAAAAAACCAAGTAACTGTGGAACATGTTAGCTGTCAGCCATCCAATCTCTGGCAGACCACTGAGAGCTCAATATAGCTAATTCATTCAACTTCCAATCTACTGTGTTTCAGACTGAGAAGTCAATGGAAAAAAGATGCAAGATTGTAAGTCCATTAGGGATAGGGAAAATAACTTCTATAACTGCATGTAACATGGAAATCATTTTGGTTATACCACAGAAATGCAATATCTAAAGAATCTCATAAACATAAACTAGGAAGGGTCTTATATATATTATGGTTTGAGGAAAACACCTGGAATAAAATTGTACAAGCGACTATATAAGTGGCCGAAATTGTAAATAAATTGTTTAGGGAGAAATTATTCACTTTCACTTTTAAAGAAAACTTAAAAATAGTACCTTAGAATTTTGTTCATTTATGATAACAGAGATAACGAGGGGGTGCTGAAAAGTTCTCAGCCTACCCAACCAACTTTCTAGATTCTGAGCATTATTTTGCCACAGTAGCTAAAAAGGGTATTATCTTATTTTGTTAAGTGACAACATGCAGAATCAAAATTCTACGTTTTGACATTGTTCCTAACCATTGATTGAACCATATCCATGTCATTTTCTTCTTGGTTGGGCTGATAACTTTTTAGCATCCCCTCGTATTTTTCTAAAAGATTTTT
This sequence comes from Geotrypetes seraphini, assembly GCF_902459505.1. Lineage (NCBI taxonomy): Eukaryota > Metazoa > Chordata > Amphibia > Gymnophiona > Dermophiidae > Geotrypetes > Geotrypetes seraphini. The sequence continues at coordinate 146,195,220 of NC_047089.1, read as the reverse complement.
TTTTAAGTGTTTTTTTTTTCAAAAAGAGTATAGTAAGAATACATCTTTATAGGGAAATCATTTGAGCCTGTTTGGGTTGGTGGATTATCCTTTTTTTTTACTGTGTACTTTCAATTTTATTATAAGCCCTTCTGAAAATGCATTTGAATTTTATCTTTCCAAGTAGATAATGTTTGATGAATGAAGAGCAAGTGGAACCAAGTGTGCTGCTATCTGAATATTCATTGGGACTATCCTATAAAAAAGAGATCTACCGAAGGCCCTCAGGGATCAGTTTTGGCCTTTGTGCTCCTATCATCTACAAAATAAAGAAAAATTGTTAAAAATGCATTGAGAGAATTACTACTGCTGCAAAAGCTGGGAAATTCAACAATAAAGTGTAAGTAACGAGAGTTATCAAATTTCTACCCCCTGCAAGACTTGAGCAAGAAAACAGTAGAGGTACTATTTGAGAAGTTATGATGCCTTGCACTGTAGATTGTATAACTCAGTAACATGTTTGTGTTCTCGTGCCCACTGGGCATTTTGATTTTAAAAAGAATCTCTTAAATAATTAATTTTATATAACAGTTTAATCTTTTAATTGTTACCTAGCTAAAAAGAACATTGACTTCCACAGCAATATTTGTTTAGGTGACTTAGAATGATGACTCAATCAGAGCAGACACAAAAAACTGGGTGTGGTAAGTTTTTCAGAAAAGTGCTAAAACTCCTCAGTCCAGAGGAAGGCTAATAAAAAAATGGTGCGTGGTCTTCATCATAAGGCATATGGGGACAAACTTAAAAATCTCAATCTGTATACTTTGGAGGAAAGGCAGGAGAGGGGAGATATGATAGAGATGTTTAAATACTTACGTGATGTTAATGTGCATGAGTCGATTCTCTTTCATTTCAAAGGAAGCTCCATCTTCACCTACCCCTCCTTGCTAGGAAAACCTAAAAAAGCCTACGTGACTAAATTACTATCATATCAAGTAACTCACTACAGCCGGGAACTATTCCCCATTATTAGGTCGTCCTCGTCATACATGCTTTTCAGGTGAAAATTAAAAAACATATCTGTTCAATAAATTCTTTGTAGAGCACTAAACCCTGTGCCCTCTTTGTACGTCTCTCACTTTCCTCAAAATGAAGGAAGGCTCAATGTACGGACTCACTCCCTCCTTACCGTATCTTTATTTGTCCCGAGATCCAATTTGTTTATTTTTTGAGTTCTTCATTTATCGCCTCACCTGTATTGCATTTGACTCTGACCTGCCACAATCCTTGTTATTTACACTCCTATGTTACTTGTCATTGTGCCCTCCCCTCTTTGAAGAACCCAGAATATAAATGATAATTAACATTTTCTCTGCGCACAGTGTGCTTTCTATTTTTTAGATTTTTATTGGTAGATCATTTTGACTTGGTCATTTTAAAAGTAACTCGCAAGCCAAAAAACTGTGGGCACCCCTGGTCTAGAATTATGCCTAACAGTTTAAGGATCATTTCCAATTTAATTGGGGTTGATTGTATACAGATGGGAGCTACGAGTTCTTCTATATCCTTAGTGGGAAATAAGAGGGCCTTTGTCTTATAATGTTCAATGACAACCTGTTATCATTGAGCCATTGGCTAAGTCTATCTAATTTAAGATTGATTTCTTATTTTTCTGCATGAAAGGTATGTGTGGAGGGGGTGTAGTAGCTGAATAACATAACAAATGTTTATTTATATACCACATTAGCCTTTTGGTTCAAGGTGGTGTACAGGGTAGTAAAAAACATCAGGAACAGGAATTTTTAACAAATTAGAATAATAGTTTTACAAATGCATAAAAAACCAATTAAACGAAAAATTCAGGTTTGTGATGGGGTAAAATGATGAGTGAAAGTTGTCTAGTCTTGGGTCAACAAGGGTTAATTTAAAACTGGGTCATCAGGTTTGGGGAAGATGTGTGTTTTCAGGAGCTTCCTAAAATGCATGTATGATGTAGAAGAACAGACCAGATGACTCAATTCTGGATCTTTAGAATCTGCTTGGTACGATATGAATTTATTGATGAATCTCTTATGCGAGAAACCTTTAACTGATGGGAAGGAAAAGAATGACTGGGGTCAAGAGGTCCACCTGGGTCTGAAAAATAAGAAATGATTGGTGAGGTATCAGGCAATTAACCATATAGGGCCTTATAGAAGAGACAGCCAAATTTAAAAAATACCCAATTCTCAATTTTTAGCCAGTGGAGTTTATTGTAGAAAGGGGTTAAGTGATCAAATTTTTTCAAGTTAAATATCAGCCTTACTGCGGTGTTTTGAATTATGCTTAATTTCTGGAAGTCCAGATAGGTAGATGATGTTTCATTAATCCAAGATACTGAGAACTAGCGATTGGACCAGGAGAGTAAAAGGTGCTTGGTCAAAGAATTTCCTGATGAATCTAAGTCTCCAAAGAGTGGAAAATCCTTTGCAGGTAACATGATTGATTTGAGCAGTCAATGGTAGCTGTCTGTCCAAGTGCATGCATAAGAATCTGATTGTCGGTGATAAAGGATTTATGGTTCACCTCAAGGTTATGGAATGTAATGTAGAGTTAGAGGCTGTCGCTTTAAAGAATTTTGTTTTTTCAGTGTTTACTTTAATTTGAAACAAGACATCCAATTTTCTATTGTAGCGAGGATAGATTCTATTTTATGAATTTCGGCTGGTGAAAGACTGGTGACATGGAAGATGATAGTGATGTCATCAGCATAACTGTAATGAAAGACATTTAGGCTACTAAGATGGTCACCCAAGGAAGCTAGGTAGATGTTGAAGAGTAGAAGCGACAATGGTGAGCCTTGAGGGACACCGCAATTGCTGCTCCATATTGAAGATAGAGTGTTTCCAAACTTGACCTGATAGCTACATGATTTCAGGAAGCCTTTAAACCAATGTAATACATTCCCAGAAAGACCAAAGGAGTCAAGGCATAGAAGCAGAAGATCAAGGTCCACCAGGTCGAAAGCATTACTGAGATCACATTGAAGAACAATGGCATTCTGACCCTTGCTAAGTATCTTGTATAGATTATTGGTTAATGATGCAATGCCTGAATGATGATTTGTTGGTTCACACCACACCACGGGTACAGCGAAAGGCATCTTCTTCCGTTTCCCATTCAGCCACTGTGTTAATCCAGAATAGTAGACAGTGCAGCACACATGAGGTGCCCATGTTTTATCTTGGTCACCAACTTTACAGCAAAAATAATGCTTGTATGCACTTTGAAATCTGCTGGACAGATTCTTTCACTGATCTAGTGCAGTAAATTGTCCGCAGACCTCGTCTGTTCATAATAATTATAATATCTTAGACTTAAACAAAAAAAAATATAAAAATTCACAGCTAGAAAAAGCAGTACAATCACTTTTTAGTATAAACTTTCATATTACTGGTATTTGTGATTGATGAGCTGCCCTAAAATGCAATATTGTGTTACAGAAACAGTAAAATGACAACGCTTCACAGTAGCGTAATTGATGAAAATGATATAAACACAAACTGATGCATAACTTAAAAACAGGATGTGATAGACAAAAGCTGTTTTTAGATTTAGAGTCAGCTTTTAGCCTTTGGTAAGGTACAGGTAATAGAATTTCAGTAGCAAAATACCTGTTGACCAGTGTAATAGGAACCCCTGTCTAAATGAAAGCTCCTGTAGCATAGTAATTAAAAGCACATCTTCCACAGGTCATGGGTTCAAATCCCCACAACCTCCCCAGTACCTTAACAGCTTCTTTTTGGTCTCATAAGAGAGTATGGGTTGTGGACTTTGCCATTTACATTTGCACTCTGTCATTGCCAGGATCCAGAGGGAAACTTACTTTTTTCCCTGAGATGGCTATGATCTCCTAAGGTATCATCTCACATGGCAGGAACCCCTACCTAAAAGAAACCTCCTTAATATCAATCTGGAGTTATCTATACCCCCCAAAACAAAAGCCCTGTTCATCTATATGTGGATGCCTCTGGCATGCCTAAGTGATGCCTAAGTTGCGTCCATCGAATTTGTGCCTACCTAGCGCCCAGCTCATGCTCAAAAGTAGACCTGCTTTTACAAAGGAGTCCTCTGTATGCCAAAAAATAGAAAATTTTGTACGCAATATACAGTATATACTGTATATTTTTTTCATTTGCTTTGATTGAGGAACACAGAGGCCAAAATAATTTTTTAGAAAACAGCAGAAGACCTGGACAAATGTTGAAAGTACATGTTTGATATTTATACTAGAGAAATGACTGCTTGTGATATAAGCGTGGCTTTGGAACTGACATGTGGTTTAATGGTTGAGTGTGTGGCGCTGTGGTTGGTTCAAATACCCCACTGCTCCTTGTGACCCTAGACAACCAGAACAGAAGAGAAATATGATAAAGGAGCCAAATGTAAATACCACATAGGATATAAGTGCTATATAAATAATTAAAAGGTAAATAAATAAAATATAATAGTGGTGCCTGTATTATACTGCATATAATTTTATGTTAAAAAAAGCATAAAATTGCCGTTCTGACATCATAATGCTAATACACGATAATGTTATAGATTTATTAGGATATCTATGCAACCCAACAAAGGTGATTCTGCAAAGGCCATCAGGCCATCTCATCCCTCACCAGACTTATAAACTCTGCTTTACAATTGGGCCTATTCTCCACAGAAATAGGACATATCGCCTTCTCCCCATTACTGAAAAAAGCCAATCTTGACCCTTCCTCACCATCTAACTACCGTCCCATAGCAAATATCTCTCTCCTGACTAAAATGCTAGAGGCCATCATATCTACCCAGCTTTCATCTTACCTAGAGAGATTCTCCATTCTTTTACCTTACCAACACGGCTTCAGATCCAACTTCAGCACCGAATCCCTACTGGTCTCATTAATCTCAAAGGTACAACAATTACATTCTTACAATAAATTTGCTGTCCTATTACACTTTGATCTCTCTGCAGCTTTTGATGTTGTCCACCATGATATTCTAATTTAGCAACTTTCCGAGATCGGCATCGACTCCACAGTCTTAAAGTGGTTTTCAAACTTCTTACGTTCCTGCTCCTACACTATCAACACAAATGGCACCACGTCCGCTCCTTGGAAACCGACTTGCGGAGTCCTGCAGGGATCACCCCTATCCCCTATTCTCTTCAACATCTATATGTCCTCCCTGAAACTCTTCCATCTGTCTCCCTTCGAAACTATCTATACATATGCTGATAACATCCTTGTCCTTCTCGAGACAGACTTGAACCTTACCAACCTCTCTGAGAACATCACAGCCTGCATAACGAAACTCCAATCCTGGTCCCTCTCAGTTCAAATGAAACTGAACGAGTCCAAAACGAAACTACTCTGGCTCAGCCCAAAATTAGAACAGCTACCAATCCTCTTCTCACTACCCTCTGGAGCCACACTGCAGCTCGAGTTCTCTAGCAAAGTCCTAGGCATCATTATCGACTCTTCTCTTTCCTTCAACGGCCACCTCAACTCCCTGGCAAAATCATGCTTTTTTAGACTCCACATGCTGAGGAAAGTGAGATCCTGCTTCTGCCAACAACATTTTGCTGTCCTTGTTCAATCTATCATCCTCTCCAGACTAGACTATTGCAATTCCATCTATCTAAGTCTAACTAAATAAAGTCTTCAAAGACTTCAGCTAATTCAGAACACTGCGGCCAAGCTGATCTTCGCAAAATGCAAATTCGATCATGTTTCCCCACTTCTGTCCAAACCTCACTGGCTCCCAATAATTTCCAGAGTTCATTTCAAATGCGCCTGCCTAGCTTTTAAGATCCTACATGGCATCCTCCTTCCACTAATCCCAATTTCTTGGAACTCCTCGAGCCCTGACACCACCAGGCCCACCCAAAAACTTAAACTATCCTTCCCCTTGCTAAAAAGTATCCTCTATGCGGGAAATATTGGGCAAATCTCTCTTTTTCAGAATCACAGAGCTCTGGAATAATCTTACTGCCCCACTACGGATTCTGGGCTCCTTTCAATAATTCCGTAAGCACCTGAAAACTAGGCTCGTCACAAAATTGTAATGTTCTCTTCCCCCCTGGACTCAACATCCAACCCCTCTATGCTACTCCTTCCTTTATTAAACTCTTGTAAACTGTGCCGAGCTCTATAATTATGGAGAGGATGCGGTATATAAACAAGGTTTAGTTTAGTTTGTTTAGATTTGCTCAGTGCCACTGAGTAGGATTCTCTAAAGTGTGTCTATACATTATAGATTCACGCTCAGCACTGTGCTCCTGGATGTCTAAATAATGCCTAACTTTTAGATGCCCTTTGTAGAATCTGACCCAAAATTTACAGGACCAACAGGCATAATGCCCTGGATCCTCAACATTCCCACTCAATGGTTTGCTAGTCACAATCTCACCTATATTACTATCCCTTGTATATGCAAACTTCAGAAAGCATTGTAGTTGAGGATGTATTAGTAAAATAGGCCAGTAGTTGCACATTATATCTTTTACCACACCTGATTCCCTGGAGTGTATCAGGACACACACCAATGGTACATCAGACTTTGTGGGCCTGGGTGAAAACAGCCATTCCCAATGACAATAAGCTGCCCTTTTATACGCAGCTTTAACCACCTTAACAGGACAAACCCTCTGCACAAATCACTCACCCAAAACACAGGCTTGCTGATTGAAATCCCCAAAACTGGAGCACAACCATCTAATTCTCAAAAACTGCCCCACTGGGATGCTGTTATGCAGAGGTTTAGGGTAGTAACTTTATCGAAGGCTGCTACAAACCATGGAAAAGACAGCGAATAGCCATATATGGGCATCGATAGCTGAAATACTTCAATGCTAAACAGGTTAAAACTGATTTAGCATCGATCATTAAAGGCATGGTGAGTTTTTAGCATATAGGCCTGAAATGTGGCGTAAATCCTTGCGCTCAAATTAGGTATCTCCCTTATTCTATGCATAAATTTGAATGCCCCTGATCTGCCCATGAACCTCTTCATTTCCACACCCCCATTTTTGGCTCATTCCTAAATTTACATGCATACATTTTAATTAAAACCAATTAGCACCAGTAATTGCTCATTAAGGTCTCTATTATTGATGCTGATTGGCTCATTATTCAATTAAATTGCATGCACAAATTGGGCACATGCCCAAATTTGTGCACAACCCCATGTTTTACAAAAGCATAGTGTGGTTTTTAGCACCTGCTGTGGTAGTAGCAGCTACAATGCTCATAGGAACTGTTACCACCTCGGATGGTGCTAAAAACTGCATACGTTTTTGTAAAAGGGGGGAACGGATGGACAATTTTTAGCGCTTTTTATAGAATTCGGAGGACTATAAAAAATGGTAAAACTCTTCTCCTTTATGTGGAGTTGGGTAATAATTTTTTCCTTTGTATAAGCATGGTTAGTGCATTATTCATTCTTTTTACCTTTTCTGTAATACTTTTCTTTCTGCAGTATTTTGCTGGTTATCCTGTAAAGATTATGAAAAAAATAAAAGTGGGTGAATTATAGATGGAGAAAAATTAGGAACTTAGCATGATTTTTAGCACTACATAAGAACATAAGAACATAAGTAGTCGCTTCCGCCAGGGCAGACCAGAGGTCCATCCCGCCCAGTGGTCCGCTCACGCGGCGGCCCATCAGGCATATTGCCTGAGCAGTGGTCCCTGACTAATTTTATACCTACCTCTACACTTATCTCTAAACCTTCCACTGCTCTTATCTGTACCCCTCAATCCCTTTGTCCTCCAGGAACCTATCCAGGTCTTCCTTGAAACCCTTTACTGTGCTATTTCCTATCACGGCCTCCGGAAGGGTGTTCCATGTGTCCACCACCCTCTGTGTGAAAAAGAATTTCCTTGCGTTTGTTCTAAACCTGTCCCCCTTCAATTTCATCGAGTGTCCCCTTGTTCTTGTGGTTTCTTTTAAATTGAAAAATCTGTCCTTGTCAACCTTTTCGATGCCCCTCAGGATCTTGAAGGTCTCTATCATATCTCCTCTGAGTCTCCGCTTTTCCAGGGAGAACAGCCCCAGCTTCTTCAGTCTGTCAGTGTATGTAAGGTTTTCCATACCCTTAATCAGTTTAGTTGCTCTTCTCTGGACTCCCTCAAGCATTGCCATGTCCTTTTTGAGGTACGGTGACCAGTACTGTACACAGTATTCCAGATGCGGGCGCACCATAGCCCGGTACAGTGGCAGGATGACTTCCTTCGTTCTGGTCGAGATACCCTTCTTAATGATACCTAACATTTGGTTTGCTTTCCTCGAGGCTGTGGCGCACTGTGCCGACGCCTTCAATGTCGTGTCTACCATCACTCCCAGGTCTCTTTCCAGCTTACTGACCCCTAGCATTGATCCCCCCATTTTGTAAGTGAACATCGGGTTCCTTCTCCCTATATGCATGACCTTGCATTTCCCTACATTGAAACTCATTTGCCACTTTTTCGCCCATTCTTCCAGTGTCGTAAGATCCCTTTGGAGATCCTCGCAATCTACCGTGGTTTCAACCTTGCTGAATAGTTTGATGTCATCTGCGAATTTGATGACCTCACATTTTGTTCCCGCCTCCAGGTCGTCAATGAATATATTAAACAGGAGCGGTCCCAGCACTGACCCTTGAGGAACCCCGCTCGTGACCCCTTGCCAGTCCGAGTAGTGGCCCTTTACACCAACCCTCTGCTTCCTGTCTGCCAGCCAGTTTTTGATCCATCGGTGGACCTCCCCTCGCACCCCATGATTCCATAGCTTCCTGAGCAACCGCTCATGTGGTACCTTATCGAAGGCTTTCTGGAAATCTAGGTAAATTATGTCTATGGGTTCACCTTTGTCCACCTGGCTATTTACCCCCTCAAAGAAGTACAACAAGTTTGTGAGGCACGACCTACCCTTGCAGAACCCATGCTGGCTCGACCTTAGCTGTCCATTTTTTTTTATATGATCACAGATGCTGTCCTTAATCAGCGCTTCCATCATCTTTCCCGGGACCGATGTGAGGCTCACCGGCCTATAGTTTCCCGGGTCGCCCCTTGAACCCTTCTTGAAGATGGGCGTGACATTAGCTATTTTCCAGTCCTCCGGGATCTCTCCAGTAGGGATAGGTTGCATATTTGCTGAAGTGTCTCTGCTATTTCATTCCTTAATTCCTTGAGCACCCTTGGGTGAATGCCGTCCGGACCTGGCGACTTGTCGCTCTTTAGCTTGTCTATCTGCCTGAGGACATCCTCCTGGCTCACCTCTGGTTGGACCAGCTTGCTATCTTGATCTCCATTTTCTATTGCCTCTGGTTCCGGAATGTTGGATGTGTCCTCCCTCGTGAAGACCGACGTAAAGAAGTCATTTAATTTGTCAGCTATTTCTTTTTCCTCCCTCACTACTCCCTTTCTATCCCCATCATCCAAGGGCCCCACTTCCTCCCTCACTGGTTGCTTTCCCTTTATGTACCTGAAGAATGATTAGAAATTTTTTGCCTCTCCCGCTAGTCTCTCTTCATATTCCCTCTTTGCTCTCCTAACCACTCGGTGGCACTCCTTCTGGCTTTCCTTGTGTTCCTTTTGGTTGGCCTGCGTTTGGTCCTGTTTCCATTTTTTGAACGATGCTTTCTTGTCACTGATCGCCTTTTTTACAGCAGCCGTTATCCATGCTGGGTTCTTTATTCGATTTTTCTTGCACTCTTTTCTGAACCTGGGGACGTACAGGTTCTGTGCTTCGTGCACCGTACGCTTGAGCAGGGTCCAGGCGCTTTCTACGGACTCTATCTTCCTTGTGCTGCCGTTGAGTTTCTTCCCCACTATTTTCCTCATTGCATCATAATTCCCTTTTCTGAAATTGAGCGCTGTTGTTGTGGTTCTTTTCACCCTGGATGATCCCAGTTCTAGTCTGCACTGGATCATGTTATGATCGCTGTTCCCCAGTGGGTCTAATACTGCTACTTCCTTTGCAGATCCCCCCAGTCCACTGAAGATTAGATCAAGAGTAGCTTCTCCTCGTGTAGGTTCCGTGACCAGCTGCTCCAGGAAACAGTCCCTCGTGGCTTCCAGGAATTTGGTCTCTCTCACGCAACTTGAGTGCCCGATACTCCAGTCTATCCCAGGGTAGTTGAAGTCCCCCATCACCACCACACTTCCATTCTTGCATACCTGCCGCAGTTCAGTCTCCAGGTCACTAGGCTAAGAAATTATGCTCATAAATCAAGGCAGGCCTAGATTTATAAGCTCCTATGTTTAACTGAAAATAGAGCACAAATATAACTTAGGAGCATACATTTAAATAGGGTTATCAGACATCCGAACTTCCTTGGACATGTCCTCCTTTTCTAGGACATGTCCGGGTGTCCAGATAGCTTTTCAAAATCTGGCACTTTGTCCGGTTTTTGAAAAGCTTCCTCTAAATTGTGTCATCACATCGCATTCGCACATGCACGGATTTCCTCCTACCCAACGAGAACAGGCAGCGGGGAATGGGGCGTGGATGGGTAGAACTGGGTGGGCCTGGGGGCGGGTATAGGGGTAACCCTACATTTAAAGGCTCATCTTTTTTTTATATTGGCCCCTACATTATTTGATCTTTATGCACATTAATTTACTTGAGTACATGCTACATAAAAACTGGATGAAAAGAATGCAAATGCATTCAAAGTGCCTCATGATAATGCAATTTGAATAATGTAGCTTACATTGATCTTTGCAAACTGCATTAATCATGGAGAAATAAAGGAAGCTTTGAGCTGGAGCATTGGGTCAAGAATATGTGGCCTGATGTTTCCAAGAGCCAGAAGTAAAGTAAGTGCTGTGTATAACCCCTTCCCCCCAGTAAGGATCATCGCCATTCCTGAAGACAGTCCTTGGATTACTTCCTTCCTAAGAGTAAAGACACCCCCCATTTAAAATGATCTCCCAATGCCCCTGGAACAGTACGATCTCCCCTCCCAGGGGAGATCCCCTTCTGGATCTACCAGCCCTATCCTTGGTGTCCAGTTGAAGGGAGAGGGTATATAGGAGCCCCCTAGGCCGCTGGGTTCAAAATTGCTCTGGATGACCCCTAGCGGTACTAACCCTAGAGGTAGAGTACCTGTATGTAAACTGTTTTGGGTGTGGTTACAAAACTACAAAAAGGCAATATACAAGTCTCAGTCCCTATATAAATAAGCACTTTTATTATATTTCATAGAGGTAATGTATTATGAAAATACCTACTCCCTCTACCACCCATGTATTAATAAATATTTACTCAGTGCTGTTTCAATCAGGAATGAATAGAATTCAGAGCCAAAAAGATCATTTCATTGCTTTCATTAACCAAATTATAAGAGCTCATGCACTAATGGCCATGCACTAATTTCAAAATTAGTGCATGGCCATTAATAGGAAAATGAAAATTGTAGTCATTTTAGAGCCACACCACAAAAGTGTGTGTATGTATGTATATGTGTGTGTGTATGTGTGTGTGTGTTGGGGGGGTGTCAATTTAAAGGGGTTACCACTGGAGAATTTTCAATTTAAATTGGTTACCAGTGGTTTAAAATATCCAGGAGTGGAATTTTCATCTGAGATTTCAGATATAACATAAGAATGTAAGAAAAGCCTTACTAGCCCAGTAGCCTATCCTCACGGTGGCCAATCCAGGTCACTAGTACCTAGCAAAAACCCAAAAAGTAGCAACATTCCATGCTACCAATCCAAGGCAAGCAGTGGTTTCCCCCATGTATGTTGCAATAGAAAACTATGGACTTTTCCTCCAGGAAATTGTCCAAACCTTTCTTAAAACTAGCTATGTTAACCACAATCTCTGGCAATGTATTCCAGAGCTTAACTATATGAGTGAAAAAAATATTTCCTCCAATTGGTTTTTAAAAGTATTTCCCTATAACTTCATCGAGTGTCCTCTAGTCTTTATAATTTTTGACGATGTAAAGGTAACCCACGTGCTAAAAATATCACAAGCCACTTTTTAGCACAGCTTAGTAAAAGGACCCCTAAGACTATATAGAAGTCCAGGAATTGAACAGAAGGGGTGCAGTGTTCAAAAACTAAATTTTTTTTCATGTGTACATTGTTTTCATTTTCTTGGTAAATTATTTCCTTTGGTATTTCCTTATCATAGGAAAACTTAAAATCTGGGAAAGAATGAAATACGGTTTGCTCTGAAGTCTCTATAATTGGACTGTATGGAAAAGCAATACTTCTTTTATAATTATACAGTAATTAGCTCTTACCTCCACGTTACTTTGCTTGTGTCTTTAACATCTGCTGAACATTATTTAAATTTGATATTAGGTTTTTTGTTTTTTTTTTCTTTTGGGGAGGGGTTTACAGTAACACTACAGAAAAATAAGCAATGACATAGGTTATTTTTCTCAGATGATATCAGTTAGTGAAAGTGCACAATTTTTACCTTGGTTTCAAGTAAGCTTTCTAAATCAGCTATTAAATTCAAAACCCCACAATTAGAGACAAATCCTTAATCCGTTTTGTTACAAAAAAAAAAAAAAGAACAGAAAAGATTATTAGGGAAAGCCTTCTTTGGGAGCGTGATTGATTGCCCATTTGCATTTATAAAGACTTGCAATTTTATCTACATTTATTGTTCTCTGTCTTTTCATTTAGCTGCACAGGACTGGATTAATCTCCCATAAACTCGGCACAATGAGGCATTCTGTGCACTATTATATCTCCTGATGGCAAACCACGCTGCCCAGCCCTTGATGGGATCGGCTCGGAATTCAGAGTGCTATGGATTTTGTTCCACATATTTATAAGCAGTGCTCGATACCACATTCTTCTGTTATCACAGTCTCATTGCTGCAGCCAAAACTTCCCTAGCTTATTGTTCTGTCAATGGGTAGAAAAATACATTCCTTTCCATCACAGAATAACTGCGGATACAGCATATTCTTTGAGATCCATTCACATTTCACTGGACAGCGTTACAAACAGCTTTCCCCGACATCCTTGTAATACCTAAGGTGGCTTAAAGCAATCAGCTGGCCGAAACAAGGTATAAAATGGTGCCCCTACCAAGGCACCTAAAAAGGAGAACTCCCGTGGAGTTCTATCTTTGGCTAGTTTAACTTAACCAGTTAAATCTGAATATCAGCACTTAACCAGTTAAGTGCGAGCTGGTCACACTTACCTGGATATTCAGAGCCGGTGCCTGGACATGGCCTAGAATTAAATATCTGGGCATAAAGCCAGTGGCGGTGAAATATGAAATAGTTGCTGTCTACTGCCAGCTGAATATTTACCCCTCTAACTACATGAATTTACACAAGGATCTTCCCCAGGTTTTGGTGATTTATAAATTTTAAAATAAATAGAAAGATCAGCATTGTAAATATTGCAGTGAGTACTTGAGAGAGTCCAAAGGAGAGCAACGAAAATGGTAAAAGGGCTGGAACACTGCCCATACGACGAGAGGTTGGATAGGCTGGGGCTCTTCTCTCTGGAAAAAAGGAGGCTCAGGGAAGATATGATAGAGACCTTCAAGATCATGAGGGGCATAGAGAGGGTAGATAGGGACAGATTCTTCAGACTGAAGGGGACAGCAAATACGAGGGGGCATTCGGAGAAACTGAAGGGAGATAGGTTCAAAACAAACGCAAGGAAGTTTTTTTTCACCCAAAGGGTCGTGGACACTTGGAATGCGTTACCGGAGGAAGTGATCAGGCAGAGTACGGTCCAGGGATTCAAACAGGGATTGGACGGATTCCTGAAGGATAAAGGGATCATGGGATACTGAGGGAGGAGCTGGGATGTAACACAAGTATAGAAAGCTAACCAGGTAATGAGTATAGAAACCAAACCAGGTCGTGCATGTGCAAGACCAGAGGGTTAGGACTTCGATAGGAAGACAGGACTTAAATGAGAAACCAAGGTGGCAAGGGAGCCCCTTCTGGTGATACAGACAGGTCGTGACCTGTTTGGGCCGCCGCGGGAGCGGACTGCTGGGCAGGATGGACCTGTGGTCTGACCCGGCGGAGGCACTGCTTATGTTCTTATGTTCTTATTCAATTTTCTGTACCAGTGTATTGCAAACTGTGTGCCCCGGCAGATTGCAGTTGTGTCCTGAGATGCCGGCAAGGAGGAGAGGCGCCGGCACTGGCTGACTGCTTACAGGATGTACCTCTCGCAGCGAGAGGCACGTCCTGTAGTCAGTCAGCCGGCGTCTGTGCCTCTCCTCCTCACTGGCGCTTCTGCTCCTTCTTCTCACCTCGCCATCTGCAGCACCCCCATCCCCCACCGGAGGTAATAGGAGGCTCAGGGTTGCAGACGTTGATGTGATGATGTCACCCATGTGTGTGATGTCATTGCATTGACGTCCTCGTATTTCCGGGTGCTCTCCAGCCGCAGCCCCGAGATTAGTGTGCCAGTTTAAAAGGTTGTGACACACTGTTCTATATCGTTCTCCCAGCGGAGATCAGAATGATTTACATGAATTTATTCAGGTACTCAGGCATTTTTCCCTGTCTGTCCCAGCAGGCTCACAATCTATCTAATGTACCTAGGACATCAATACACTTACTGAGAAAACTGAACAGGACCCCTGTTAGAGATGTAGGGGCCAAAGACAGAAATTTTAACTATGAAATCTTTTTTTAAAAATTGTTTTTTTTAACTAGTATTGTAAACCGTCTAGGTGTACCTTGATAGATGGTATATCAAGTACAGAATAAGCTTGGAAACTTAGATACTAAAAATCATTAGCGGATTGTGATTTCCTCAGTTTTTGGGCACCCTGTGGCAGTCATTTTGCTTGTGCCCCCAAACACTGGCCCTTCATAGAAAACTCTGTGCTAACAGAATACATAGTTTCACACACAGATAGATCCTCACCAAATGCTAAACAAATGATCACAAGCCAGGGATGTAGCCACGGCATGGGTATGTGCAGGTCAGACCTGCCCAGTTTGGGCTCAGGCCTACTTACCAAGCAGTGGAGGAGACTGCTGCAAGGGCTGTGAGGTGGGAAGGGAGGGAAAGAGAGAGGCTGCACAGGCTGGGAAGGGGTGGTAAGGGAGAGAAAGAGCTGCATGAACTGGGGGTGGGAAAGGAGGAAAAGAGAGATGGTGTACATGAACTAAGGAAGGAAGAGGGAGAATTGTTGGATATAGTGGTGGAGAGGAGGGAGGGAGAAATATTGGCTGTTGTGGTAGAGAAAGAAGGGTGGGCCAGATGGAAAGGGATGCAAGAGGGAGGAATGTTGGACATTAGATTGTAAGTTCTTCCAAGCAGGGACTATCTATAAATGTATAGCGCTGCGTACGCCTTTCAACACTATATTAGTGATAAGTAGTAGTAGCAGACAAGGTGATAGAAGGAGATATTTTGGTCTTGGGGCTGGTGGGGGAGCGGCGAAAAATGCTGCATAAGGGCTGGGGGAAGAGAGGGAGAAATGTTGGCATGGCAGTAGAGGGGTTGGGAAAGATGTGCCCTGGATCCCCTTCCTTTCTCTCCACTCCCTTTGTAGCAAGGGAGGGAATGAGAAAGAGAAATGATGGACAATGAAAAAGAGAGGGAGACCTGTTGCACATGGGGTGGAGGAGAGAGAGGAAGAAATGCTGGTCAGGAGAGGGGAGGGGAAAAAGAAGGGAGATGGATACAGGGGCAGAAGGGAGTGAGGATGTTGTACAATGGGAGGAAGGGAAGAGAGAGGGAGAAATGCAGGACCATGATAGGATGGGTGTGTGGCCTAGTGGTTAGAGCTACTGCCAAAGCACTCTAAGGTTGCAAGTTCAATTCCAGCCTGCTCCTTATGAGTCTGGGCAAGTTACTTAACTCACCATTGCCCCAGGTACTGTTAGATAGTGAGCCTGCCAGGACAAGTAGGGAAAAATACCTGGTTACTATTCTGTAATCCACCTAGAAACTGTTTAATAGTGCAGAATATAAATAAAAACAGAAGAAAGAACAAAGGGACAGAAAGATTGTTGTGGAGAGGGAGATTGCATGCTTTAAGGGAGGGGAGGGGATAAAGCCTAAGCATCTTCAATTCTTTAACTCATCCAAGAAAAATTATTTTGGTTGTGCTACAAACCACTTGCTCGCAACTAATGTGACATCCTCAGTGCTTTCTTCCCCTGAGGTGTTTCTAGAGGCTAGGAAAGAGGTAGTAGTCTAAAAGGGCCGAATCAGGTGAGTAGTGAAGTGAAGCATAATGGCTGCCTTGTGAGGAGCGGCATTGTCTTGAAGAAACAAGATTCCTTTCAAAAGTTTGCCTCTACATTTGAAGACCAGTTGCTTCTTCAATTTGTCAAAAAGTACAGCATAGTACTTTGCTATAATCGTTGCACCCTTTTCCAGATGATCTACAAGTAAAATTCCATCTTTATCCCAAAAGATAGATGCCAACACTTTGAATGGTTTGGCCTGGGACCTGTATATTTACAATATATATCAGTATTATATCACTCTCTTCGTTCTCATATCAAAGTGAAATTCTGTTCTTTCAGAATTTTTTCCACTTGCTCAGAGAACCAGGCAGGGATGTCCACTTTCCCCTTTACTGTTTAACTTAGCCTTGGAACTCCTGCTAGCGGTGAGACAGGATGACAGAATTCAGGAAATTGGTCCCCTGGCCTTGGACTTTCCTGGCCCATGCAGATTATGCGTTGCTATTCTTATCTTCTGTGGAACAATCTCTCTCTGCAGTACTTGGTTTGATCAATTTGTTTTCCCAGTTTCAGGATGCAAGACTAATTGGTCCAGATCAGCACTGTTAATGTTAAACAATTTCTGCAACCTTGCAGATGCTGTTGATTTTCAATTTAAATGGGTTACCAGTGGTTTAAATTATCCAGGAGTGGAGTTATCGTCAGAGATTTCAGATATAACATAAAAATAGCCTTACTGGGTCAGACCAATGGTCCATCTAGCCCAGGGGTCTCAAAGTCCCTCCTTGAGAGCCGCAATCCAGTCGGGTTTTCAGGATTTCTATGTACATGCACTGCTTTCAATGCATATTCATTGGGGAAATCCTAAAAACCCGACTGGATTGCGGCCCTCAAGGAGGGACTTTGAGATCCCTGATCTAGCCTTATAGCCCAGTGGTATTCAACTCAGTCCACAGGGACTAACTGACCAGTCGGGTTTTCAGGATATCCACAATGAATATGGATGACAGAGACTTTGAAAACCCAACTGGCCAGGTGGTCCCTGAGGACTGGGTTGAATACCACTGCAATAGCCTATCCTCATGGTGGTCAATCCAGGTCACTAGTACCTGACAAAATCCCAAAAAGTAGCAACATTCCATGCTACCGAACCCAGTAGCCCGTTCTCAAGGTGGCCAATCCAGGTCACTAGTAACTGCCAAAACCCAAAGAGAAGCAATATTCCATGCTACCAATCCAGGGCAAGCAGTGGCTTCCCCCATGTTTTTCTCAATAACAGACTATGGACTTTTCCTCCAGGAGATTGTCCAAACCTTTCTTAAAACCAGCTATGTTAACCATTCTTACCACAACCTTTGGCAATGCATTCCAGAGCTTAACTCTTCTCTGAGTGAAAAAATATTTCTTCCTATTGGTTTTAAAAGTATTTCCCTGTAACTTCATTGAGTGTCCCTTAGTCTTTATAATTTTTGAAAAAGTAAAAAATCAATCCTCTTGTACCCATTCTACACCACTCAGGATTTGTAGACTTCAATCATATCTCCTCTCAGCTGTCTCTTTTCCAAGCTAAAGAGCCCTAACCTTTTTAGTTTTTCCTCATATGAGAGGCGTTCCATCCCTTTTATCATCTTGGTTGCTCTTCTTTGAACCTTTTCTAGTTCCACTATATCTTTCTTGAGATAAAACGGCCAGAATTGAATGCTCTTTTTCAAGGCTGCTTTCAACTCCTAACCCCCACTCACAATAAGATACATATGTCCATCCTATCTTTCGCTCTGCTAGAAACTTCTCAACCCCTATATGTCCTATCTGTCTGTCCAGATTAGATTGTAAGCTCTTCTGAGCAGGAAACATTTATTGCATGTTAAACGTATAGCACTGCGTATGCCTTTCAGCGCTATAGAAATTATAAATAGTAGTAGGTTTAGATTAGATTAGATTAGATTAGTAGTAACTCTGCTCTATTAACCACCCAAACCAAAAATAACAAATCTGTCAAGCATTCTTCCCACTAGCCAAAACTCTGTAATGTGGTATCAAATTGACACCCTTCCATTTGGATCTTGAAATATTATTTTATGGAAGTTCCCAGGGATGATAAGTTTGAAAACAACAAAACTGGTGGTTGGTGGTCTCCAGCAGCCCAAGAGAGCTGAGTCTGAATTCTGGGCCTAAAAAATAGCAAAGAGGGAAGGAGTATATGTTCAAATGACATTAGTCTTATCTTGGAAAATCATGGGTTTAGCAATCTATTTAACGGGTTCTTAGGTAGTAGTAGAAATTCCATGTGTCAGGATGCAAATCAAGCAACCAGCTCAGTTTCTATTTTCAAGACTCCACTTCAAACTATAACCATAAATCGCATGTAGAGTCTCATTAAACTTATTTATCTTGTTGAACTTATAGACCTCAGTGGTACTACCTGTATGCCACTATACTTTTAGATCACACAGTATTCAGGCACCCCTAGTCGTCATCGGTCTCAATAAATACATACTTTAGATATTTTATATCATTTATTTTAAATAATTAAATAAATAGAAATACTCATCTTCATCTACGCAGGTGGGGGTAGGCACTCCAACATAGATCTATGTTTTGCCCAAAGGGCTTTATCAAGGAAATCCTCCTGCAAATATACAATAAATATAGATATAAAGCAAGTTCAATAACTACCCTACATATTTAAAGCAACTCATTAGAATATCTAGATAGCTTTGGCAAATACCTTAAATCAAACGGCTCATGTTCCCCGCGTTTGTAGATTTAACCAGGAAACATGGCCGCGATGTTCAAACATTAAATAGCCCAACCTTTTTAGAACATGATGACATCCCTCGCCCCCCTCGCACTTATATGGCAAACACGAATATTCCCTTTTATTAACGTTGTCCATTCAATTTCAGCATTTAAACCCATAGGGGTAACAGAATTCAACCAATATATCCATCTTTGTTCCATAAAATTTAATCTCTCTTTTATTTTCCCACCCTCCCACCCCACATGAACCTGATCAATGACCTGCCATTTAAGATCTACAATTTTGTGTTTTTTCTCCCTCCAGTGCTATACCAGAGGAGCTTCCATATTACCCATGTTAATTCGGGATTTGTGTTCCGTCAGACAAATATTAATCTTACGACTCGTCCTCCCTATGTACAGCAACTGGCAGGAACATTTAATCATGTATATTACTAAAGAGCTCTGACAGGAGGTGTTCGAAGTGGCATAGTAAGTCTTACCCGTAGTCGGGTGACTCCACCTCGAGCCAACTAAAGCTTGTTCACACCATTGGCATTGACTACAAGCCAAATGGTCATAAATGGCTTCATTCCCTACTGATTTAATCTCAAACCGATGGATAGACAAAAGTTCACCCACTGTCCTCCCTCTCCTATATGATGCTATAGGATTGTTTTGAAATTGAGAACTCAGCTGCAATATCGACCAATGTCGTTTAATTATAGCAAAAAAAAGCAGCACTTAGCATCGTAAATGGGATCCTGCGTTTCTTCACCCTTTTCTTGAATCAGTAAGGAACGTTGAGCAAACTTAGCCCACAGGTATACCAGGCATATGTCAAATACTATACTTTAAGTAAATGTAGTATCTACAGACTCATATCACACTATAAAATTTTATGATACATAGAATTCTACACATTGCTGTTACAAGGGGCTACTGAAAAGTTCTCAGCCCAACCAACAAAAATGGGGCAATTCACTTAATCCAGTGAGTTTCCATTTTATTCGTCCCATCGGAAAAATACAGAATGAAAAAGGTGGAAAATCGCTGGATTACTTGTATAGCCCTCGATGGAGACTGCCCCCAACTTTGTTGGTTGGGCTGGGAACTTTTTAGTGGTCCCTCATACAATGGGGTGCTGAAAAGTTCTCAGCCCAACCAACCAACTTCCTAAATTCTGAGCGTTATTTTGCCACTGTAGCTGAAAAGAGTGTTATCTTATTTTATTAAGTGCCAATTTGCAGAAACAAAATTCTGTGTTTTGACATTGTTTCAGATCATTGATTGAACCATATCCATGTCATTCTCTTATTTGGTATTAGAACTTTTCAGCACCCCATCTAATAAATGGTTCGACGACGAACTTCTACAACTAAAAAGAAAATGCAGACAATTAGAAAGGACATGGAAAAAACAAAAACACAATCACATCAAAGATGAATGGAAAATCCTAATCAAACAATACAATACCAAACTGAAGGAAAAACGAAAAAACTACTACTCCAAACTCATCAGCACCGAAAAACCAGACACAAGAATACTTTTTGACATCTTAAGAAATCTCACTTGATACCAAACCATTTCTCGCCACCCAAGGAAACCAAACTCCCACAGCCACCCAATTAGCAGATCACTTCAAACACAAAATCATCACAACCAGATCCACATTCAACAATTCAAGAATCAACATAGAAGAAATACGAATCAATCCCAAAACAGACGAAGCAATCCCAGCAGACAGGATATGGACAAACTTCCCAAAGATACAATGGTCAGACTTGAACAGGCTTTACAAAAAATACAGTAAATCCTCATGTGACTTGAACAACTGTCCCTCATACTTACTAGCAACAGCTTCCACCAAATTTAAAGCTAGCCTCACACTATGGCTTCAAACAACACTAAGTGAAGGTCATTTCCCACCGGAATTAGGAGAAATCATAATTACACCTATCCTAAAAGATCCCAAAGGTCCTATAGACAATCCTGCAAACTATAGACCAATCGCTTCAATCCCACTATACATTAAAATAACAGAAGGCCTTGTCGCACAACACCTCTCCAACTACCTTGAAGACCATCACATACTACATCCATCACAATCTGGATTCAGATCCAACCATAGCACAGAAACTCTACTGGTATCACTATTAGACATTGCCCGACAACACCTCAGCAAAGGAAACAAGCTGCTTCTCATTCAACTCGATCTTTCTGCGGCATTCGACCTAGTTGACCATCACACACTACTCCAGATATTAGACGCAATAGGAATCTCAGGTAATGTTCACAAATGGTTCCAAAGCTTCCTCAAAACACGAACATACAAAGTCAAATCAAAAGAGCACATATCCGACCCATGGTCAAACCCATGTGGAGTACCACAAGGATCACCATTGTCACCCATATTATTTAACCTCTTCATAGCATCCCTAGGCATAACCCTAGATGCCCTAAACACAGTATCATTCAGCTACGCAGATGATATAACTATCCTCCTCCCCTTTAATATTCAAGACCCCTTATCCACAAACCACCTGAAAATGATAATGGAAACGGTAGAAAAATGGATGTCAAGTCATAAACTAAAACTGAACTCGGAAAAAACTAAATTCCTACTACTGGAAAGGGAAAAAAAACCATCTCTCACAGAACTAGAAGTAAATACAATCAAGTACCCAATGCAAAGCACACTCAAGATCCTGGGAATTCTACTAGACAGAAACTGCACAATGCAGTCTCAAATCCACAAAATCATCCAAAGAGCATTCTTCACAATACGTAACCTAAGAAAAATAAGAAAATTCTTCAACAAAGATCAATATAAGATATTAGTACAATCCCTAGTACTGAGTATTGTAGATTACTGTAACAGCCTATACCTATCATGCCCAAATTACATGATAAAACAATTACAGACAGTTCAAAACACAGCCCTCAGAATCATCTACTCACTAGGCAAATATGACCACATCACCAAAGCATACCTAGGCTCACACTGGCTACCAATAAAAGCAAGATCCCAGTTCAAATTCTATTGTCTACTATACAAAGTAATACATGGAACAGCACCCAGCTACCTAAACAACAGACTACACCGTAACCTCTCACACAGATTAAGGAGAACTCAGAGCCTATTCACTCACCCCCCTCTCAAAGGAACACGACGAAAGAAACTATATGACAGCCTTTTAGCGACACAGGCAGCAAAGATCGATACTACCATCACCAATCTACTGACCAAATCAATAGACATTAAAGCATTCCGAAAAGAAATCAAAACTCATCTCTTCAAAAAACACTTCCCATCATCATAACCTCACAAAAGTATTAGAAAATGCTCTCATGACTACCCTAACACCACCACCAGCAACACCTCGAATCCGGACAGTATTAGCTCTATTCGTCTAAACAACAGAATCCGGACAATATTATCTCTATTCGTCTAAACAACCTATCACTATCTACTATCTACTACCAATCTATCCTGGAAAAGTCCAGAATAACAATTGTAACTTAACGCATTCTTGATTATATGTACTGCAATGCTACTGGAAATGTCCAGTCTTCTAACTTGTAATCCGCTTAGAACCGCAAGGCACAAGCGGAATAGAAATCACTAATGTAATGTAATGTAATGTAATATATACTGTGTATTACAACCTTATTATTTAATATTAACCTTTGCTGTTAAATGAAGGTTATTGTTGCATATCCACCCCTTAGTGCTAGAAGCTAAAATTTAATATTTCTACATTAATAATCAATAGCATCTAAGTTCTTGAAAATACCAACTTGTACATTTCTTGGCTGTATTTTTTCTCTTTTGAATTCATTGGAAGCCTCCATCTTTTGTTCACTAATGCAGATGGATTTTTGTGTCCTCCTCATGAAATAGAGGACATGCGGCTTTTATTTTATTGACACTCATGTATAAATGTATTTTTTTCAGCTCATTCTTGAGCTGTCCTTGCTGTCTGCATACTTTCCATGAGTCAGCATGTGATGCCTGTCTGGGTTTCTGGTAAGGATCAACACCACAACACCTGCCTTTCTTTGAATTCATTCAGTGGGGAGTCATTTGGCAAAAGGAACTCTCAAAGAAATTTAAATCATTATTTTCCTTACAAAAATTGTAGTATAAATCAGAAAGAAATGGGGTGAAAAAATTAATGCTGGTTTTAACTGTTCACAGAATTAATTAAAATTAAGCTTTTGCACTAGGCTTGGCTATAATGGGATTTCTATTTAAATTAATTGGGATTAGCATTGTTAGAAAACAAACAAGGAAATTCAAATAAAGCACATATGGTCTTCTGTAATGGGGGAGGAACTAGGGCAGTGGGTGGTCTTAAATGCCATATGTCTTGCAATCCTTGCAGCACAATAAGGCTGATTAACTCTTAAAATTCGGGTGACAAGATAATGGCACAGTTTGGTTACTTTGTGTGTGTATCTGTGTATGAATCTGTCATAATATAGACACATGTGTAGATGTGCACACACTCATACATGAGGGGTCAACGCAGAAATGCTCTCAGTAGAGCCACATGTAAATGGCTGAGCACGTGGCTTCTGCTGTGAGTTCAAAATCATGCCATGTGAAAAGCTAATTTTACACAAATATTATGCATGGAGAATTTGCACATTAATCAGGAAAGGCCTACCAGGCACATGCTCACAAGGGTCGAGCAGTAAACACAGCTTCTTGTGTTCCAGTCTGAAGAAAAAAAGAGTTGCAAGCACACATCTGCAGTTGTTGTTGTTGTGCACATTAATATAAACCTTGCAAAAAAATTTTGTACATTAAAATTCTTTTGAGACTGATATTTGTGCACAGAATAACAGCCTCAGATGTGTGCTGGCATTTTTATTTTTGTTCAGACGCGAGCAAATCATGTTGCAAACAACATGGGAAATGAAAAAAAACTGGAGGGGGAGGGATTTGTCATACTCTGTTTCATTCATCGCCTGACTCAGTGAAATACTTGTCCATCAGTTGAGTTCTTGCCTCCTTTCTTAGTAAACTTAATGGCTGAATGATACTCATGGTCTTGAGTTCTCAATGTTGACCATCAGCAAACAGGTCATCAGCGCTATTGTTTGGCTATTCAAAATATTGGATATTTCACAGGTGAATGATACCCTTAAGGGGGCAACTACTTTTTTCTCTGTATTTATTCACTGCTAGACGGGAGAAACTTACACACGCGGATAGTGTGGCTGGTTTTAAGAAAAGTTTGGAAAATTTCCTGTCCAGAGAAAAAGTCCATAGTCTGTTATTGAGAAAGACATGGAGCAAGCCACTGCTTGCCCTGGATCGGTAACATGGAATGTTGCTACTCCTTGAATTTTGGTCAGGCACTATGGACCTGGATTGGCCACTGTGAGAATGGGCTTCTGGGCTTGATGGACCATTGGTCTGACCCGGTAAGGCTATTCTTATGTTCTTATGTTTCTGTTGGGCCCTAAATAACTAAAAAAAAAAAAAAAGGCACAAATTAGGGAGTAACAACAAGAGCATAAAATGTAAAAACAGAGAACATCAAAACATAAGCAAGTGAATATAAGGTAAAATAAATATGCACCGAATTAACACTAGTGCTTGAGCACAAAAAAAACTAACCCAAGCATGAGAAGACCAAAACAAAGCAAAGAGATATATAAAATAAACAGAACTTGCTGCTGATGTCCAAGTTGGAGAGGGGGAGTGGCATAAGATCATATTAAAGTCACACAATTGCAGGATCTACAACAGGGGTGTCAAAGTCCCTCCTCGAGGGCCAATCCACTTGGGTTTTCAGGATTTCCCCAATGAATATGCATGAGATCTATTAGCATACAAGGAAAGCATTGCATGCAAACAGATCTCATGCATATTCTTTGGGGAAATCCTGAAAATCCAACTGGATTGCGGCCCTCAAGGAGGGACTTTGACAACCCTGAACTACAGGGTAAGGAAGAGGCACTGTGGGTCAATTTGGAAAGAGGGAATGGGTGTATTTACATCGGTGTGACATACATCTCCTTCACAGACGGAAGTGGACAGAAATTTAATAGAAGACATTCAAAATATAACTGTAAAAGGCAGATAGTAGTTTACCTTACAGCTATACCCTTCCCATCACACATGGAATTTCTATCTCTATAAACTCCACAGTTCATTCACTTTCTGGAGAATTTGTTTTCCCGCTTAATTCTTTGTCAACCTTTTAATATAGTGCTACCACATCACCATTATCATTTTGATATAATTTGTGCCCTAATATCAGTGTTTGCCGGTGTAAGTAGACTGACTTTTTCCAAGGAAAAATTATGCTTTGTTTTTATAAAATCGTGGCGCAAGAGAACAGTTCCCCAAAGCTGCAGTTGAGGGCAGTAAAAGTCTTGCAGAGCTTTTATTCTGTATTGCAATTGGTTTACGTCGCTCAAGTGAAAGGGAGTCCTGAGGAAGGCATAGTGCCAAAACACAGACCGTGTTGGGTCCTCTTCTATCATACTGCCGTTTCGCAATGCACATTGGATATATTTGTGATTAATTTCTCAATTAAAACACTTTTAATTTTTACTTTTATTTGTATTGGCCTTTTTTGTCTTTTCCTGTGTTCATCCAGGTATCATATTTTTGATCCACTTTTCTTTGTGCTCATATCAGAATGCCCCATTGGTTATCCTTTTTCCACCAGGTCTATGATATGCCTATTATGTTTTCTGATAAAGTAGACCCTCTAGATCAGTGATTCCCAACCCTGTCCTGGAGGAACACCAGGCCAATTGGGTTTTCAGGCTAGCCCTAATGAATATGCATGAGAGAGATTTGCATATGATGGAAGTGATAGGCATGCAAATTTGCTTCATGCATATTCATTAGGGCTAGCCTGAAAACCCAATTGGCCTGGTGTTCCTCCAGGACAGGGTTGGGAACCACTAATCTAGATTAGCCTGCTAAGTCATGAATTCAACACATCCATTTTTTTTAATGAACATAACAGGGCACAGACATACTATTTAAGGGACCCTTTTACAATGCCATGGTAGCAATTCTTCCATGGCAAATGCACCAAGGCCCATTCATTTCCCATGGGCTTTGGTGCATTTGCAGCGGTAGAATCGCTACTGTGGCTTTGTAAAAGGGGCCCTAAATGTTTTACGTGAGTTTTCACCACAAGTTGCTTATGAACAACTTATTAACCATTTGCACAACTTAATCCAAAATGCATTCTTCAAACATTGCTATTTCCTTGCCCTCCACAGTAAACTCACAGTTAACCTTCAGAGCCCGCCCTACAGCTCACTTCTGCCAAAATCTTTCAGCTGGCTTTTCTTCTCTACACATGCACAGAGCTCAGTTTCCTGCAATGCAAATTGATTCTCTAGTTTTCTTTTAAAGATAGCTCCAATTTGGCTGTTTCTGCATCCCAGAGCCCTTTAGCCTTGATGTTAATTTAATTAGAAGGTTATACCCTGAGCCCCTGGTCAGTACAATGCTAAGCCCCATCCTGATACAGCTTCCAATCCAGATTGTATTTTTAAGGCGATTGTAGTTTACCCCCAAGCAGTGGCACAGCAAGGGTGAGAGTTGGCCATGACAGTGGTGCCCCTCTCCCGCCCTCTTCTCTGCTCCCCCCACGCTCCTTCCCCGCCCCCTCCTGCCATGTGTGTGCCACTTCCCTTCCCCGCCCCCTCCTGCCATGTGTGTGCCACTTCCCTTCCCCCCCCCTCCCCCACACACCTCTGTAACGTTCTGGACGCAAGCAGCAACACCCATACTGGTGTCGTGCCAGCGTCAGCTCTTCCTCTGATGTCATTTCCTAGGCACGGGTCCAGAATGTGACATCAGAGGAGGAGCCGACGCTGGCATGACAGCAGGTTGGGGGTTGTTGCTCATGCCTGGAACGTTACAGAGATATGGGGGAAGAGAAGCGGCACACACATGCAGCAGTGGGAAGGGTGGGGAAAGAGCAGGAGAGCAAAGAGGCGGACGGGTGCATGCGCTCTCACCAAGAAGGTGCCCGGGGTGGACCACCCCCTATCCCCCCATATACTATGCCACTGCCCTCAAGCCTGCCTAATCTTCAGCATAGATTGCTTGTCCAGATCTATAAACACCAAGTAATGCTTCCCTATATTTTCTAGCCAAAATCTCACATTTTTTTTAAACACAGGTCACAGTACTTAAATATATTATGTACAGTATATTCAGTGCCACTATAAGGATAATGAATGGCACTAAGTATATATGGAGAGTATGTCTACTCCGGCTCTATGAATAATGGTGATGTTCAGCCTTTACAGTCCATTCTCATTATTCACGCATTTCTGATTCATGATGTCGCTTATCCGTGGTTGCATGCATTGTAACCACTATTTGCTATTCACTCCATGTGCTTGCATATTGACAGACCTCCAACCTCAGAAAAAAGCTTCGTTTCCTCTCTCTTTCACTTCCGGTTTTGGCTTTGCTTCCAGATACGGCCACTAAGCATCAAGAGAGTGAGCTAGAAGCATCTGCAGGTACAGCTCCAAAGAGAAAGAAGCATGTCATGTGTCTGAGTGACAAAATGTGTGTCTTAGACAGGCTTCATTCTAGCAAGTCTGTTTCTGCTGTCAGCCTGGAGTTCAATGTGAATGAATCTACAATCTGATCCATCTGGCAAAAAAGAGGAAGATATTTGTCAGTCTGTTCGCGAAGCTGCACCGGAAAGTTCCAAAACAACATCTGCGGTTCATGATCAGTCAGTGGAAAAGATGGAGATGCAGCTAAATTTGTGGATAATGTAAATGGTGAATGAGGAAAAAAAAAAAAGCACAGTGGACAGCACTGTTGTCAGGATGAAAGCCAGAGACATTTACAAACACATTACCCAGGGGACATAAAACATGAAATCTTTTTCTGCAAGTTCAGGTTGGCTAGCGTATTCTAAAAAGTGATATGTGCTAAAAAAAAAAAAAAAAAAAAATGTAAGCCTTTCCTGGAAGGCAGTTTCAGCTGACAATGAAGCTGCTGAAGAATTTAAAATGTACCTGCTAAGTGCAATTGAAGGGGTATGTGTCAGAGGAGACATTCAATGTGAATGAGACTGTCTTGTTTAAAAGCAGACTGGGAAATGGACATATATAATGAAAATGGCAGCAAAATCCCCAGGATTGTCAAAGCCAAGGGTGATTTCAAATACAAGCCTCTTATAGTCTAGAGAGCCCAAAATCCTCACACATTTAAAGGAAAGAACCTGAACTGCATGCCAGGATGGGTATCAATATTGGAAAAACTGTTCAGTGACATGAAGAAATGTGATCCCATGGTGGAGTGGTCTAAAATTCAAGCATCTGACAAGCTCTGCATTTGCCCCTTACACTGAGATCTTCTAGTCAAGAAGACAAGGCTCACACAGTTTTTTCAGTCAAGTTGTGAGACTCGCACACTAGAGGTTGATGTGACAGAAGTTGTCTTGCCAGCCTCGATTCATGTGCCAGAGGTTGATCAGGCTGAAGTCAACCTACCAGCGCCGACTTCTCCATCTTCTACAGATAAAATACTGTCAATCGAGAGCTGCACGCCTGTACCTCTCCAGAGGTTGATGTGTCAGAAGTTGACCTGTCAGCCTCGACTCACGTGCTAGAGGTTGATGCACTTTGAGTGACACAGTACAGTACTGTACACCTGTATTTGTGTAAAGTTGGTTTATTGTCAAGCAATATTTTCATAATGGCAGTGTACCATCTCTTTATGTCCATTGTGGCGTCCTGAACCATTTTGTCCTAATGGCGAGCACACTAATGGCCCCAGAGCCCAATAGCATGTCCCAGTGCAGCTAATGCACCAAAACCCTTCAATTCCTATGGGCTTTGGTGAATTTGTCATAGGAGAATTGTTAAAGTAGCTTTGTAAATGGGGCCCCAATTGCTTACCGTAGTTGTGTGGCACTGTACAGTACAGTACATTTCTGTAAAACTGGTTTTTGTCAAGCAGTATTTTCATGACAGTAGTGTACCATCTCTTTATATATGTCCATTTCCCAGTCTGCGCTGTAGCATCATGAACTGTTTTGTCCTAATGGTGAGCACACTAAGGCCACCCCCATCCCCCATTAGAAAGCCAAATAGCCTGTCCCAGCGTGGCTACGTTTTTATTTTTCAGTACTCTTGTGTGCAATTGTTTTTAACAGCATTACTGTACTTCTAATGGTGAGAAAACCATGGTGCACTGCATTGGTTGATGAGCAGATACAGAATTTGTTTCTGAAAATTGTCACTTAACAAAATAAGATAACACTCTTTTCAGCTACAGTGGCAAAATAATGCTAAGAATTTAGGAAGTTGGTTGACTGAGCTGAGAACTTTTCAGCACCCCAGCTTACTGGTGCTGTCCGATTCATCGATTCACTTCAGTGAATCGATTTGAATCAGTTTGTTATCTAAAAAAAAAATCTGACTCACTGATTCAGTGACGCCCCTCCCCACCCCTCCTGGCTGAGACCTGACATACCTCCGGGCTTCCTAAAGCAGCAGCGGCAGTGACGTGGCCAGTCAGCAGAGGCAGCACTCTGAATGGGCTGCTCGTGGCCTCTGCTGCATTACTGATGATGTCACTGATGATGAGGCACAGGGAAGCCCTGGTGGGGCAGGCCACGAGCAGCCTGTTCACAGTGCTACCTCTTCAAGGCCAGCCACCACCATGCTGCTGCTGCTGCTTTGAGAGGCCTGGAGCTATGTCAGGTCTCATGGCAGGAGGGTTGGGAGGGTACTGTTGTTCAGGGGGATGGGTGGGAGGGGAGGAAAGATGATGCACATTCAGGGAGAAGAAAGAATTGTTTGAGTGCAGAAGAGGAAGAGAGAGATGAAACAAAGAGGTAGAAAAGGGTGAGAGGGAGAAATCCTGCATATAGTGGAGGGGATGGAGACATGCATGGAGAAGAAAGAGGGAGAAACATTGAACATATGGTGGAAGGCAGGGAGAGATGGTGCATGGGGAAAGAGAAAGAAATATTGCACATGATAATGGAGGAGAGGAAAGGAAAGATGCTGCATGGAGGGGAATAGAGAGGTTTGATCCAGGGCACAAGGCAGTGAGAGAGAGAGAGAGAGATGGTAGACAGTAGAAAAGAAACACATGTTGGATATGGCAGTGGAAGGTAGAAAAAAATAATTTTTATTTTCTATTTTGTGATTACAGTATGTCAGACCTAACAGAAATAGGAAAAAATCTTTTTTGTTTGTTCATTCTGTTTACATCACATCACCGATGTGGGGTTGGAGAAGCAAAGGGGGTTGAGGTGGGTGGAAAGGCTACAAATTAAGCCAGGAAATTTGAGAAAAAATGACCGATTGGGTGGGAAAAGCGAATCGAATTGAAAAATTGATTCAATAGACCATATCAAAAATTGAATTGAAAAATTTTCCCTGAATCGGGCAGCACTAACACTTACATACATATATTATATATATATATATATATATATATACACACACATGCACACACATCTAATATATGTTTGGAAGTATGTGATATGTACTTCTTAATGTTCCCATCAGATGAGAAATGAGTGCAGCGATTTCTGGTAGGGGAGAAACAAAAAACATATTTGAAATCATTGTTATATCTAATGGGAAAATGCTGGATTTTTCAAGATTGCAACAATCATTCGGTATTTTAAAATCTCAAAATTATAGGTGGTTGCAGTTAAAGCAGGCCATTCAGAGTGGTTTCCCTGAATGGCAGAATCTTAAAAATCATTATAGTTTGCAGGTCCTGTGCTTCCAGACAGATTTGTTGGGGCATCAGGCCGCCAGGTGGTATAAATTAATTTCTGAATTCTTGAATAAAAAAACAAAAAATAGTCTTAGGGACATATGGAGCATCGAGATAAAGCAATATATTTCTGCATCTCGACGGCCACGAATTTGGACTTAGAGGATGAGATGTAAGCATCAGCATCTATGAGATAAACGTTTTTTTCTGTTACATAGATCATTTTGGACCCCTGTTAGGTTACACAAATTAGATAGTTCTAAATCTAATAGATGCTGGCACTGTCATCTAGACATAGGGACATTGGATCATCTGTTGTTCTATTGTCCTTTGATACTCAGTTTTTGGAGGTCAATATGGGGACAGATTAACCTTACACTGGAATCAGCAATCCCTTTGATGTATGAGGCAGTCGTATGTGGAACTTTGCTGCACGTCAAGCCTCCTATGGATTGCTACAAAGGTAGGCTCTTCTTGATTATGACAGGGATAGGTATGCAGTTGATAACCTGGAATTGGAAGAATTGTGATCGGCTTAACTTTCCATTTTGGTGGGCCAGTTTATGTTTAGGGTACAAAAAGATGAATGCAGATATACTGGGGAATAGCAAAATATTTAATTTGATCTGGGGCCCGTTGACATCCATTGTTAATTCAACTTAGTTTCTTGGTTTTCAAACTTTTCTTTATTTTTATACATGTCCAGCACGGGGTGGGTGGGTGGGGATATATTTTTTGGTTCATTTTTTGATCAAATTGTTGAATGGGAGGGGAGGGATATTTATTATATTCTTTGTTATTGATGGAATTTAAGTGTTTATTTTGTAACGAATGTATGTATAATTTATGGCACTTTGTATTAGTTTTGAAAATTAAAGATCTATATTAAAAAAAGAAATCATTGTTTTATTAACAAATATGTAATAAATATTAGCTGTTTCACTAAACCAAGGACACAATCACCTTGAGAGTGAGTATGTTTTACTGTTAACATTCTTCAAAGCATTGTCATGTAGGATTATGGCACTGTGCAACAGTTCTGGACATTTCTCCCATACTGTATGATGCAGGTCATACTGCAGAAATGACATGTAACAGTGTGTCCCTCACGAACTGGATGACACACAAGACAACCTGGGAGACTACTTTGAAGGATGTTAACAGTTAAACTAAACTAAAACTTAAATTTATAGACTGCGTCATCTCTATACAAATCATGCTCGACTCAGTTTACAGTAAAATCAATGATACGAAAAATAAAAATATGAAAGAAAGTTTTACAATTTTGAGAATAGCCAAGTTTTCAGATGTTGGTGAAATATTTGAAGAGAGCCCAGATCTCGCAACTGTACTTATACTTTGTTGTTCATGTTGTCCACTGTATGTCATAATAAAATGATGGTTTCAAATGTCATTTTTTTAATAAAATTTTAAATTTCTTAAATGATATCTCAATACAAAGATGAGGAAGCTCATTCAATTATTTCAGAGCTAGAAAGTAAAATGCCGTATGTCTTTTGGATTCCAATTCAGCATCCCTAGGAGGTGGTAATACCTTATGGTTGAAGTCTAGAGATCTTAAGGATCTTGAGAGAGTGTAAAGGTTAGTAGTGTAGGCTAAGTATGATGAGAAACCTAAAAATAAGCTTTATGGGCTAGGCAAAGAATCTTGACAAAAACATGGAATAGAAACAGGAGTCAGTGAAGACAGAGGAATAATGGTATAGCACAATTGAACTGGTTAGCTCAACAAAGAAATCTAGCATCAGACTTATAGAAGAACATAGCATAAGAACATAAGAGTTGCCATACTGGGCAGACCAAAGGTCCATCAACAGTGGTCAACCTAGGTCACAAGTACCTGTAAAGATCCCAAAGAGTAAAATATATTTTATGCTGCTTATCCTAGGAATAAGCAGTATATTTCTCCAAGTCTATCTTAATAATGGCTTAAGGACTTTTCTTTTAGGAAATTATCCAAACCTTTATTAAACCCTGCTAAGCTAACTGCTTTCATCACTTTCTCTGGCAACAAATTCTAGAGTTTAATTATATATTAAGGACTCCTTTTATTAAATAGCACTAGAGGGTTTTAGTGTAGGCCAGCGAGGTAAATGCTCTGATGCTCATAGAATTCCTATAAACATCGGAGCATTTACCTTGCTGAAGGATTGAGCTGATTGGGACAAAATACCAGAAACTGAAAAAACTGTGACCTTTTCTGGATTAAGAACTAGCCTATGATCTGATAAGCAAGTAGCAATAGCAATAGCATGCAGACAAGATTGCAAAAGGATCAAGGACAACATGTAAAGATTAGGTAGGATAAATAAGTAGGATGTTATTAAAACTGATATTAAAACTCAATCAAGATAGCCAATGGGTTTAGAAGGGTGTTGAAACTAGAGAAGGAGTGACAAGATAGAACCTTGGAGGAAAATGAAAAGAGAATGTGTGTCTTTGCAAGAAAGAAAACACCCACTGTAAAGCTAACCAAGAAATCCCAATGGGTGCTGTAGAAGAAGAGGGAGAAAGGAGTGATCAGCGAGATCAAAAGCAGCCAACAGATCGAGATAAATAGTTAATGCTATGTTACCTTTATCAACGGAAACATGTAATTGCTCTGAGGCATGAGGTAACAACAGTTTCAATTCTATGGTGTTGACAGAAGCTTGCCTGTTGAAAATGAATGATCAGTGTATTTTTCATAAAAGATAAAGGTGGTGAAAAAATGATTTCTTTAATTGAATTATGAAAGTAAGAAGCTTAGAGACTGGGCAGTACCGTAATTTAGAAGGATTACTGTCTACCAAGACAGTGGAACTGAGCTAAAAGAATGTCTATGGGTATGTAGAATGAGAGCAGACCAAGGACAGGAACCTTCAGCCACATGGATGGAACAGGATCAATGGAGCAGGCTATAGGTGTCATAGAAGCTAATGCATAGATAATGTTGCCAAGGGATTGTGAAATCACTTAATGAAGATGAAATTACAGAGGCAATGGGATTGGAATCCGAAGAAAATTGCATGAAAGAAAAGAGGGGAGAAGTACCAAAGAGGTTGGATGAGGTAGTGTCAATTGCAGAGATTTTATTATTGAAACAACATACTGGGCAAGGGAGTCCATTCCTGGACAAGATCAGGAGGTACTTACATTTGTTGCTGGAGTAAAGTCTGAAATTATCCAAAACAAATGTTTGGAGGGGTTGACAGGGGATGCTAATCGGGACTGAAAATATGTATTTTTCCACTTGGTGCAGTTGGGAGTTGAAGTATTAGATTTCCTACTTACACCATAGATGAAACTCTGGGGTATGGTGTTTTTGTGCTCTTCGGACTCTCCACTTAAGTGAATGGAGGCCAGTATGGTACCATGAAATTTGAAAATAGGATGATCAGGATTATGGTTTGGGGAGCACAAATTCATCTAAGTCTGAATGAATAGATTGATTCCAGGAGAGAGCTTACTCGTCCAGAGGAAAAGAAGCAAAAGATTCAGCCTGGAAAAAGGCAGGGCAATTAGCAGGCTCAAGGTGGAGCCTGTGGGAAAAGCCAATTTGAGGAGGAGTAGTATTAGGTTAAAGAGAGGAAGAATTGTTAGCATTAGTCAAATAGTAAAACTGACAGGTAAATGAGGTGAAATAAAGGTCAAACCATGAAAATGGTAGACTGGAGAAACCATCCAGAGTATAAACTGGAGTTAGATGAGAAAGCACTAAATCAAGGGTGTGATTTGCTGAATGCATAGGAAATGTAACTTGCAGGGCCGGTTTTAGTCATAAAGGGGCCCAGGGAAGAAATTAAGGAGGAGGCCCCTCTTCTACCTATTCAGCTCCAAATTTTCCCACTCATCTTTAAATGACTTCTTCACACACAAAACACAGACAGACCTTCACCAAATACAGAACAATGGATCACAAATTAGAAATATGAATACCAAAACTGAACTGGAAACCCCAAAAATTAACTCTGCAAGTACTTCATTTTGTACTGAACACAATCAGTGGCATAACCATGAGAAGGGGCTGGGCCTCCCACTTTCAGTTTAGGCCTCCTCAAAATGAACATCTCCCTTGATGTAGCTGGTGGAGATCCCCAAGCCTCATCAGCTGATGACCACATTCTTCCCCTCCTCAGGTCCAGTGACCAGAACTTTCAAAGTTCTGTAGCTGGCAGCATTACCTAGCCACTGCCTCCCCTCTCTTTCTGCTTGATTCTCATGTACACATGAAAAAATTGGCAGCTTGAGGATACTGACAATAGCTGCAGACTTTGGAGACTTCTGGTTGCCAGACTGGAGGAAGAGCTGTTCAGTTGCCAGGGCTTGGGGATCTCCACCAGCTCAAGTATTTATATTTTGCATTCAAGTGAGGAGAAAATTTGGTGCCCATCCACCCATTTTGGGCTCCAGCCCCTCCCCACAAATTAGCTGCATGGCTATGCCACTGACTACAATAAAAAATATTTGTGATGCACATATCCCAAAGATAAGATATTCCAGTTAATACATTCAAAATAAAACAGTTTTTTCTACCTTGGTGTCTGGACATTTTGTTTTTACATCATCTTGGTCCCAGTTTCTCTTTCTGCCTTTTGTCTATCTTTTACTAATTCTCTTTCCAGTGTCTGTTCATTTTTTTCTCGTCTCTTGCTCCATTTCCCTCACTATGCCTGTCTCCAACATATTGATTTTTCCCTTTCCCATGAGTTCAAATCTCTTTCTCTTTTCCCCATGGTCTAACATTTTACTCCCTCTCTTTTTTATTGTTGTGTTTTTCCCTTTCCCCTTAATGCTGAACAATGGGTTGGAGGGAAAGAGAGATGTTGCATCTCCCTCTCCTTTCCATCCCCAGACCTAACATTTCTCCCTCTTTCCCTTCTTTCCATCCCCAGGTCTACCATCTCTCCCTTTCTCTTCCCAACTAGCCTCCCCCTATCTTTCCCTCCCCAGGTTCATAATCGCTCCCTTTCTCTTCCCAACAGTCCTCTCTTCAAGTATCTTTCCTCTTCTTTCACTCCACTCCACCCCACATCCAACTTCTCTGTTTCTCTTCGCTCCTTTCAGATCACTGCCCATCATCTCTCTCTCACTCCTCCCCTCCTCCTCTGTTTCCAGTCTCATAAGTGCTTCCTCTTTATCTACTCCCACTCTCAGTCTGGCACTTCTTTTAACTCCCTCCCTCAGTTCCCCTTTTCTACTTTAAAAAAAAAAAAAAAAATTACAGCTAGTAACGGGGATTTCCTCACCTGTATGTCTTCCTCCTTCTATCTACGCCAGTCTGATGTTGCTCTTACCTTCCAACGCTGAAAAATCCATTTTTGCTACAGGGGACTTTCAGCCACGGCAGCCAATCTGAAGCGCTGTTTACAGCTCTCCTTCTGTCGTGGTCCATAAATGATGCAACTTCTGGTTTCCGCCTGGGAGGACCAGGGCAAAGGAAAGCAGGGAAGGGAGCCATAGGCAGCTGTTCAAATTGGCTGCCGCGGCTGGAGACCTCCTCCAGCAAAAATGGATTTGTCAGCGATGGAAGGTAAGGACAGCATCAGACCAGTGTGGATAGAAGGGGGAAGACATGCCGGTTCACAGGGGGCCCTCCCGAGCCACGCGGCCCAGGGCAGCTGCCCTGTTTGCTCCCCCCTAAAGCCCGCCCTGGTAGCATGCTGAATTAATCCAGAGTCCTCAAGGAATGACAAAAAAAAGCGAGCCTCTGTATTTGAGTGAATATCAGTGTGACAGCTGAAGTCTCCAACAATCAGGAAATTAGGATATTTTAGAGATACGTTTGCAAGGGTCTCTATAAGACAGTCCCAGGCCCTGGATGGGGAATGATAGATTATTACAAGGTGCAACAAAATAAGAGAGAGAATATGGACTTCCAGAACTTCTAGGTTAGAAAAAGCAGAGGAAGGCAGCTGGAGAGCAGAGAATGAAAAGAGTAGATTGGTGGCTATTCCAACCTCCCTCCTACCCCCCACTCCCCCCTCCCCTGCCCCCCCTTCCCCCCCCTGCTTAGAAGTCTGAGATAAGAGGTAACCTTGTATGACATTTATCAGTGAAATGTCTACATGGGCTTCAACTAAGGATCAGCACAGAATCATCCTGACTATTTAGATTCAGAATATCATCTCAGATAATAAATACAAATCAGAAGACATAATAAATTATGTTTGTTTAAAAGGCTGCCTGAAGGATCTACAAGTGCCATCCATCATCACTGCTGTTTTAAAAGCCCAGAAATATTTTAATAAATAAATACCACTCTCCCACTCTCCCAGTCTTGTGTAGTGATTATGGCAGTGGCAAAGAAGAGAGGACACACATACCTTGATCTCCATATGAGATTAAACAGTTCAAGATGGCAACAACTTGCCCTCCACCCCCTCCTGATTCCTTGTCAATGTTTATGCATTCATTAATGCACATTCAGTTCATTAATGCACCTTAAAACATTCCCCCCCTAATTCTATACAAAGCACCAAAATTTGTGTGTGCAATTTAATTGAATAACAAACGAATTGGTGCTGATAATTGGCATTTTAACATGAATTATTGGCATTAATTAGAATCAATTAAGGGTTACATGCATACATTTAGAAGTATAACCTATGCTTCAATTTAATGCATGACTCAAAAAAGGGGGCACAGAAATGGGTGGGTTATGGGTGGATCGAGGACATGCCTTTCAGTTATGTGTGTAATTACAGTATACAGATCTCCTTGCCTAAATTTGGGTGCAGGAATTTGAATTACATTCTCCTTGGTGCAAAAGGCAATGCCTAAATTTAGTTGTGAATCAGTTCATGTGTGCTATTTTATAAACCATACATAACTTTAAGTATGGCTTATAGAATACTGTAGTGCTTTTTTTTCAGTGCTGATTTTTTTGGGGTGCCATATATAGAATTTAGTCCTGGGTGCATAATTGATTTAATGTGTTAACCTGCAAATTTAACACATGTACTCCTGGTTTGCATGAGTTAGAAAGTTCAAATATGTGTTAAAATGTTTTGTTTTTTTAAATAAAATAAAATGAATGTCTGAAACAACCCTTTAAAAATGCCTGAAAATCAGAAGTGTCTGAAAAATCTGAAAATAGCAGAAAATGTTTTTACTTATGCAAATCCCTAATCTAATATAATAAAGCCCTAAGCGCACATGCGCACTCCCACCTGCGTGCTCCCGTTTCCATGCGCTGTAGGGACCCGCAGGAAGGAGTGCGCATGCGTGCAGCGGCGCGGAGCCTGTCGGCCACGGCAGCTCTTGATGTCTGAAGGATGTGAACTGGCCAGGGCGACGTCAGCGGGGGCTGGAATGGACTTTAATTCCTGTCTCCCAGGCTTCTCTTCCTGCTCCGGCTGGGTCTGCATAAAAAAACCAAAAACCCCCAGAGCTCGCTTCGGGTCCGGCAAGGGCTGCAGGTCCTGAAACCTTCTGATTCAAGCAGCGTCTGCAGTACTCTACACACGTTGCTTCGGGGCCTTCTACTGCCCTGATTTGCTGGGCAGTAGAAGGCCCCGAAGCAGCAGTGTGTAGAGTGCTGCAGACGCTGCTGGAATCGGAAGGTTTGTTGGGACCGCGGGAAGGGAAGGGGGGGAGGTAAGGGACTAAGGGAGCCAGCCAGACCGCGGGAAGGGAAAGGGGGGTAGGGGAAACGCTGCTGCTGCCCAGGGAAGTGGTGTGGGGGGAGGGAAATGGAGGGGGAGGGGATGCTGCTGTGGCTGCTGCACAGGGAAGTGGTGGGAGAGAAATGCTGCTGCATAGGAGGCAGGGAGAGAGACAGATAGAAAGAAAAGAAGAAAGACACAGGGGCAGGGAGAGACACAGAAAGACAGACAGACAAAGGGGGCCAGGGAGAGAGATAGACAGCGGGAGGGAGAGAGAGACAGAAATAAAGACACACAGACATATATTCTAGCACCCGTTAATGTAACGGGCTAAAATACTAGTGTGAAATAAAACATTAATGAAGCACAAGCAGGGATTCTTAAAAAGAGACAGCACAATTGTTATCATAAAATTCTGAAAAGATGCATACAGAATATATTAACAACAGAAAAAATTAACCAGTAATCTCTAAAAAGAAGAAATAAGCAAGATTGATGAATCCTGCTTGTACTTTTGGTTTAAATAGATCAGATGCCTACCACAGCTCCTAAGTGATAAACTTTACTTATCAAATCAATGGTTTAAGTAAGATAAAAGTTCAAAGTTGTTAATATGAATGTTATCACAAGGCTGCAGGGAAAAGACACTCTGGTCATTACTATGGCTGGCATTTTCTTTCTGGGAGTTCAGAGATACCATTTCCCTATCTGGCATTTGCTAGTTTCTATCCAGCATTTGCTAGTGTCCAAAAAAAGATGTAAGTTCAGCTCCATAATGCAGGCTAGTCTTTATGCCCCACGGATTATAGACTTTATGCCCCACAGATTATAGATTTTTTTTTATGAAGATGCTACACTAATATTGAATATTATTACAATTAGAGATATGAGCTAACAGGTTATGAAAAAAAAGTGACATTCTATTCAAAGATTAGCAACATTCTCTCTAGTTTTTGATGGCCCATGTGCTCGTGAAAAATGATTTTCCACCCAATATTCAGTGCTATTTAATTAGCTGGGAATGGCTCCTGGTTGGTCAAATAGCACTTAACTGGCTGGGTGCTAATATTCAGTATGAGATGGCTGATTATTAGCACTTAGGGCCAGATTCTGTAATTAGCACCTAAAATGATAGGCACCTAAAGTTAAGTGCCTATTACATGTCCACATGTCAGTCACACTTTAGCGCCCATTACAGAATCACGTCAACTTAAAACTTAGGCACCTGTAATGTAGGCCAGGGTTTTAAAGGCCTACATTATAGGTGCCTAAGTCCTTTAGAGAATTGCGCCTAGTGGTGCCTAAGTCTTTCTCCTCCCCCCCAAAACACACCTACTTTGGTGTTAAGTACCAATAGGCACCATGCAATAGTCACCTATCTTTTGTAGAATCACGCCTAACAAGATATTTATTTTTTATTTTTTCAATTATGAGTTAAAGCTCATTATTGAAACCAATTTACTAATTAAGTTAGGTACCTATCTATTTAGGCTCCTAACTTTAGGAACCCAGTGGCATTATCCTATGATACTGTGATATTTGGTATGGATATGAGAGAAAAAGTCAGATTTCTGCGAACAACAATAAATTGCTACTTATAATGACAGGGGTTGCCATTCAACAAATCACATATAATTGGAAAGACTGGAGGAGATTAAATTATAACTTTTGGTGGAATTCTTTATGCCATATCTATAAAATGGAAAGATTTACTGCGTTACAAAAGGGATATTTTAAGAAATTTCAGGATGTATGGAAACCATTAACAAAATATTGTCAGGATTAAGTAAAATTATTTCCCTTATGTTTATTAGTTTATGAGGTAGGGAGGGGGGTATTTTATTATTACATATATCATACAATAATGGAGTATATGGTTGGGGGGGATGGGCGAGGGATAGGGAGGGATAGGGATAAGAATATATATAATATACCAATGATTGTTTATAAGTGATGTATTTATTGTTACTGTGAATGAAAATATTAACACTTAATGTAATTTGTGAAAATGAATAAAGAATTATAAAAAAAAGGAACCTAGTTTTAGGCGTCATTTATAGAATTTCCCAGTTAGTGGCTAGCCCGTGTAAATAGCAGGTCTGTCTTTGGCTGCTATAACTTAGCTGGCCAGCTGATGAGTAGTGGCTTAACCAACTATGTTTCTAATGGCCAAAAAGAAACCCAAAAATTCAATGCCAGTTGCCCGATACAGCCTGGTTTTGAATTTCCAGGTTCATCACTGACTGCGGGAGATAGCCAGGCTGAATATCGGGTCCTTAGTGTGCAAGTTTTCAGCCTTGGCTTAATGTGTGCAGTCTAGCCTATATTCACAATAATGAAAGCCAGCAAACATTTTGGATAAGTTGTTAGGTATATGTTCTTCTTTTCTGACCCATGTGCATGGCTTGGAGCAGTGCATTGCAAACTGTGTGCCTCCTGAGATTCCAAGTGTGCCATGGCACACTGAGGAGGAAGAGAAGCGCCGGCCAGCTGACTTGCCTACAGAACATGCCTTGTCCTATAGGGCCAGAGGTTCACGTGCTGGTGCTGCATGTCTACTTGCAGTATCTTCCTGCTGCTGCCGTGTATTTCCCAGGACTTCTGCCTTCGTTGTCTTCTCTCTGCACCCCCGGACCAGCAGTGGCAGCTCAATGTGCTTTTAACTTGTAAAAATGTGCTTTTAACTTGTAAAAATTCCAAATCTCATAACTCAATCTTCCTTTATTTTTTCATCACGATTTTGATACGATTTATGAGATTTAAAATTTTTACTGCATGAGTTTTTAAAATCACTTAAAAGCTTACAAATATGGAGGATTCAGCAATGATTGGATGGTGAGGTGGTTGGGGGGGGTGTTCTCCATGTTACCCCTTCGTTTCTCTGACCTAATCTTCACATATGTAAAAGCTATCTCCAACAAAAGTTTTCCAGCAAATCAGGGTAGTGTTCTTTATTGATTAAAGATAGATGCAGGGCAGAAAGTGAAGAAGGAGAGAAAAACAGTCAATGGATAAGAAGGCCTGGAAATATAGTTAAAAAGCATAGAAAAATAGTCACCAAACAACAAAGGTAGGGAAAATTTATATCTGCTGTGTATATTGCGTGTATATGAAAAATGAATGGAAAAAAATTGCATTACAATTAGTAAAGGGGGTGGGATCTGGGAAAGAGCCTGGGTGGGTCTAGGGTGGAGCTTGGGAAGTCTGTGGTTGGGGGTACTCAGTTGATATTTTAGACTTCCCTGCTGGCACACCCTACTGGCATTTCAGGGCTATCTGGAGAGCCTCTATGCATGCAAGGATGTCAATGTGATGATGTCACACATGCACGTGATGTCATCACAGTAATGTCCGCGCACTTCTTTGTACCTCGAGCTGTGGCCACTACCTTTAGCGTGCCCCTGCTTGAGAAAGTTTGAGAGACACTGGCTTAGAGGGAACACTGGTGAGTAGGATCCACTTTAAGATCATTTCATTGCATTTCTCTTACTTTGTATACCTATAATAAGAAACTGTCATCACAGTGACCTCTGCTGGGTCTGATGGGCTGGTACAGGTGCAGGGCTCTCAATTTTCACACAGCCTTCTTTCCATAGATTCTCCTTGTTTCTCTTCACTTTTTCATCATCCTCTAATCCTCATCCTAATTCTGAGGACTCCGCTATGTGCTGAAAAGTTCAGTCCATGACAACTGTTGCATTTTCTATCATAGATTTTCACTTGTTTCCTCCTCCTCTCTTCTCCAAGGAACACTATGGGGTTTCTTTATTCAACCATGCTAAGCACTAGCACACACTTAATATGTTTTCTTGTCAGCATTCACTATTCATGCATTATTGAATTTAAAAAAAATTGTGAGAAGGCATATCATGAGTGGAAAATGGGCATGGAAACATTATTCAGCTATCACATTCACATTAGTGCAAGCTAATTGGATGGCATAGACTTAACAGGGGAGCACTTAGTGCTTCCTAACCCCTGGATTCTATATATGGAGCCCAAATTGGGTGAACTGCTGAGATGTATATGTGAGTTAATCAGTCAGCGAGCCATTTAACATCACTAATTGGATGCTAACAACCAAATTATTGATGTTAATTAATACTAATCAGAATTTGTATGTGCATTTGGCTGTGTGCTATTCTATGATGGTGCGTGCATATCTCCCATAGGATATCCTAGT
This sequence comes from Geotrypetes seraphini, assembly GCF_902459505.1. Lineage (NCBI taxonomy): Eukaryota > Metazoa > Chordata > Amphibia > Gymnophiona > Dermophiidae > Geotrypetes > Geotrypetes seraphini. The sequence continues at coordinate 146,152,810 of NC_047089.1, read as the reverse complement.
GGTGAGAACCGCTGCCTCAGCACTCTAAGGTTGTGGGTTCAATCCCCATTTCGCTCTCTGTGACCCTGGGCAAGTCACGTAATCCTCCATTTCTTCAGTTCTATAGGTAGATTGTGAGCTCGCCAGGACAGATATGGAAAATACTTAAGAGTGCCTGAATGTAAAAACCACCTTGATAGTATTTCAAAAGGCAGTAAATAAGTACCTTCATAAACATAGGGGATGTGACTATGGGATGGGCATGGGCACTGGAACTTATACCAAGTTTCAGTAGGCATACAGGTGGTGCCCAGAATTGGTGCTATGCATTATTCTGTAAAGAGCATGGATCTTTTTCAGTGCCCAAATTTTGGCGCTGTTTATACAAGTCCTTCCTAAGTACTCCTGCATTAACCCTCCTCGCACCCCCACCTTTTACAAAACCGCTCAAGAGGTCTTTAGCACTGGCCAGCGCACTGAATGCTCTGCCCTGCTCCAACGCTCATAGGAACTCTTTGACCATTGGAGTAGCACAGAGCATTCAGTGTGCCGGCCATCACTAAAATACTCTTGTTCTTGTGCGGTTTTGTTAAAGGGGGGTAAATTTTTTTTTGCAACTCCCATCTGTTAAAGGAAAAATTAGTGCAGGACCTGAAAAATAAAATGATCTCAATACTGCCACATTAAAAATGGGCTAGTATGCGGGGAAACCCCCATAAGCACACACTACGTCTAGATTTTGCCATGGCTTAATAAAAGGGACATTATAGTCTCTATTCAGCAGTTACTAATAGAGGGGTCAATTTAGCTCCAGCATTTTGAGTCATTTGCAAACAATGCCAGATTTTCAGGGTCTGTTATAAGTCAGCTCTTCTAAAGAGTTTATTATAAGGGTGTGCAGTCAGAAAACTTTTGCTTCATGTCATTTCCCATGTTTTTTTCCTGAAATACGAGTATTTTTGAGAGGGATATTTCTGTTTTTATTAGGTCATCATGGAGGTAATGTTATTAAGAGGGCTTGCTCTTCTGAAGAGTGCATACTATTTGCAAAGTGTGCATTCTTTCCTGAAAGTGCACAATATTTCACAAGTGCGATGGTTTGTGTATCCATGCACTATTGGGGAAAAAGTGCACAGTGCACACACTTCCCCCTGGGTGTGTGGTGCTTTGGACAAGCACTCAATTTGCACATGCAACTTAATTGAATAATGAGCCAATTAGTGCTGCTAATTGGCATCCTAACAAGCAATTAGTGCTAATTAGATGTAATTAAAAGTTATATGTGTAAATTTAGGTATGCAATCCATGCCTAAATTTTACATGCAAGTTCAAAAAGAGGGTTTAGATATGGGAGGATTATAGGTGGGTCATAGCATTCCTAGAATTTATGCTCATAATTACAGAATAAGGAAAATATGCAGTCTAGAGAATGAAATGGGGACAAAGTTTGTCCCCTTATTAACTCAAAACAAGCCCCACACGGGCTACATTCGGGCCCTAATCCTTGAGTACTAATTTCTAGTGGGACAAAGTTTGTCCCCCATCACTGCCCTGTCCCCATGGGCTCTGTCCCTACCCTACCCCATCCCATTCCACAAGCTCTGTCTCTATCCCCACCCTGTTCCCATGGACTCTATCCTCAACTGCACAAGCCTCAAACCAGTGGTGTAGCGAGGGAGAGAAGCACCTGATATCGCTGCGCTATGCGCCTACCCCACTGTTCCCCACCGCTCGAGTGCCCCCTTCCGTGTACTTCTTGAAATGTTCATCGTCATGAGCAGCATCTTCCACCTCCTACTTGTGCTGGCCTCGGCTCTTCTCTGACATCACATCCTGGTCCTGTGACCCAAATGATGCAAGCAGCAGGTGAAAGATGCTGCTAACACCAGCGAACATTCAAGAGGTACATGGTGGGGTGGAGAGAAGGAGAGGTGCCAGCGGCGCTGGCATCCCTGCCAAGATGGCACCTGGGGCAGTCCACACACACACATACACATACCCGCTCCCTCTTACTATGACACTGCCTCAAACACTTATAATTTTATAAGAACATAAGAATAGCCTTAATGAGTCAGACCAATGGTCCATCTAGCCCAGTATCCTGTCTTCGTGGAGGCCAATCTAAGTCACAAGTACCGGGCAAAAACCCAAATAGTAGCAGCATTCCATGCTAGCATCTCATGTCTATCTCAACAGCAGACTATGAACTTTTCCTCAGGAATTTGTCCAAACCTTTTTAAAACCAGCTACATTAACTGCTTTTACCACATCCTCTGGCAACACGTTCCAGAGCTTAACAATTATCTGAGTGAAAAAATATTTCCTCCTATTGGTTTTAAAAGTATTACTCTGTAACCTCATTGAGTGTCCCCTAATCTTTGTAAATCTTGATGCGGTGATAAAGCGATCCACTTGTACCCATTCTACACCACTCAGGATTTTGTAGACTTCAATAATATCTCTCCTTAGCCATCTCTTTTCCAAGCTGAATAACCCTAACCTTTTTAGTCTTTCCTCATACAAGAGTTCTATCCCCTTTATCATCTTGGTCACTCTTCTTTGAACTTTTTCTAGTGCCACTATATCTTTTTTGAGATAAGGGAACCAGAACTGAACGCAATACTCATGGTGAGGTCGCACCATTGAGCGTACTCATAGTGAGGACACACCATTGAGTGAGACAGAGGCATTATAACATTCTTAGTCTTGTTAACCATCACTTTTCTATTAATTCCTAATAATTCCTAGGATTCTGTTTGCTTTCATGGCCACTGCTGCACATTAGATGGAAGGCTTCAGTGTATTGTCTACGATGACATCCAGGTCCTTTTCTTGAGAGTTGACCCCCAAGGTAGCCCCTAGCATCCGATAACTATGATTTGGATTATTCTTCCCAATGTGCATCACTTTGCAATGATGGATGAATCTGCTGCAGTAACAGATGCTTGAGAACTGGAAGGATGTTGCAGGTGGTAGGAGTCTGATCAGCAGGCAACACATCAAAAGACACAAATGACATTATTTAACAGTAGTTTATTTAAATAAAAAAGCAGCTGCAGTTTTTTAAAATCATTGAATTCAGTTGCTAGTTGTCAAAAATGTGTTAAGTTTTTACTTATTGATACTAGCATTTTATAGATGCTGTTCCATCTAGTTGGAACAGCCTGTTTAAGGCTAGTCTCAAGATTAGAGAATGACATGGGGATGCAGTTTATCCCCATCCCTTGGGCTCTGTTCCCATCCCCACGTCCCTGAAGGCTCTGTACTCTGTCCCCGTCCCCACACTGCAGTTATCCACAGGTACCCCTCCCCATGTCATTCTCTAATCTGTGCCTAATTTAGAAGTGAAGATTTGCGCCACATTTCAGTTGGTGCAAATGACAGGCCTAAAGTTAGGTGTGATTCCCAGGCATAAGTGCTATTCTATAAACTGCACCTAACTGTAAGCGCCATTTATAGAATAGCACTGAGGGCCAGATTCTACAAACTTTGCTGGTATCGACAGCCACCTAAAAAAATGGCTGCCGATTGCGTGTCAATCACGCAACGGCAACATTTGTACAATCGCAGCTACCTCAAAACATAGGTGCCGTAAATGTAGGCAATGATTTTCGAGGCTTACGTTTCTAGCACCTGTGTTTCATGTGAATCACGTCTATGGAGGTACCTAAGGACCCCTAAGGTCATTTCCAGCATTAGCCATGCCTACCTTGACCTTAGGCATTCTAAGACGCCCCTGTAAACATGATCTAGGCACCAGTTTTGTAGGTGCCTTCATTTTTGTTTTTTAAAGGCTATGCCATTTAAGTTAGGCGCCGATAGGGCCCCTACCGGCACCTAACTTAAGAACATAAGAATTGCCATTGCTGGGTCAGACCAGTGGTCCATCCTGCTCTGTAGTCCGCTCATAGAAACATAGAAACATAGAAACATAGAAAGATGACGGCAGATAAGGGCTACAGCCCATCAAGTCTGCCCACACCATCGACCCTCCCTTTTAAGTCTAATGTCCCATTTAAGTAGATTTGTAAGAATGCCATTCTACTGCCCCGCTCTTTCAAGTCTATACCCTAGTGATCCTATCCTTTGGCTGACCCTCGTAGGGATCCTACATAGGTATCCCATTTTTTCTTAAAGTCTGGGACGCTGTGTGCCTCTATCACCTGCATTGTAAGCTTGTTCCAATGCTCAATCACTCTCTCCGTGAAGAAGTACTTCCTGGCATCTCCACGAAACTTCCCTCCCCTGAGTTTGAGCGGATGACCTCTTGTGGTCGAGGGTCCCTTCAGGAGAAAGATATCATCTTCCACCTCGACCCGTCCCGTGATGTACTTAAATGTCTCAATCATGTCGCCCCTCTCCCTACGCTCCTCGAGAGAGTAGAGCTGTAACTTGCTCAGTCTTTCCTCATACGGGAGACCCTTTAGCCCCGAGACCATCCTGGTGGCCATCCGCTGAACCGATTCAACTCTGAGCACATCTTTACAGTAGTGTGGCCTCCAAAATTGCACACAGTATTCCAGATGAGGTCTCACCATGGCTCTGTACAATGGCATCATGACTTCAGGCTTCCTGCTGACGAAGCTTCTCCTGATACAACCTATCATCTGCCGTGCTTTAGATGAAGCCTTCTCCACTTGAGTGGCAGCTTTCATATCAGCACTGATGATTACTCCTAAGTCTCGTTCTGCCGTAGTTCTGGTTAAAGTTTCTCCATTCAGGGTGTAAGTTCTGCAAGGGTTTCTGTTTCCGAGATGCATGACCTTACATTTCTTGGCGTTGAAGCCCAGCTGCCAGATCGAGGACCAGCTTTCTAGAGTACGCAGGTCTTGCTCCATAGCATCCTTTAGATTATAGTCGTTTACTATATTGCATAGTTTGGCATCATCAGCGAATAAGGTTACCTTGCCTTGAAGCCCTTGAGTCAGATCCCTAATGAATATGTTGAAGAGGAGAGGGCCCAGGACTGAGCCCTGTGGCACTCCGCTAGTCACTTCCGACATTTTAGAGAGAGTACCATTAACCACTACCCTCTGAAGTCTGCCACTAAGCCAATCTTTGACCCATGTAGTTAGAGTCTCTCCCAACCCCATTGATTTCATCTTGTTCAGCAGCCTGCGGTGTGGGACGCTGTCAAACGCTTTGCTGAAGTCCAGGTACACGACGTCTAAGGACTCACCTGAGTCCAGTCTTTTTGTTACCCAGTCAAAGAAGCTGATAAGATTGGACTGGCATGACCTACCCTTGGTGAATCCATGTTGACTGGGATCCCGGAGATTTTCCTCGTTTAGGATCGTATCCAATCTATACTTAACCAGTGTCTCCATGAGTTTACACACTATTGAGGTGAGGCTTACCGGTCTATAGTTCGCAGCCTCAGCCTTGCAACCCTTTTTATGTAGAGGAACGACGTTGGCAGTTTTCCAGTCCAACGGTACTTTCCCCGTACTTAGTGAAAGATTGAAGAGCACTGCCAACGGTTCTGCCAGAACATCTCTCAATTCTCTGAGCACTCTTGGGTGTAGATTGTCCGGTCCCATGGCTTTGCTCACCTTGAGTCTTGCCAGTTCGTTATAGACGTCCCCAGGTGTGAACTCAAAATTCTGAAACGGGTCATCCACGTCTTGTTTCTCTTTCAACTGTGGTCCATGTCCTGGTGCCTCGCAGGTGAAGACTGAGCAGAAATATTCATTTAGTAGTTCTGCTTTCTTGTAGTCCGCCACTGCGTAGTTTCCGTCCGGTTGTCTAAGGCGTACTATACCGTCTGTGTTCCTTTTCCTATCACTGATATACCTAAAGAAGGATTTGTCCCCCTTTTTAATGTTTTTTGCCAGAGTTTCTTCCACTCGAAGTTTGGCCTCCCTAACTGCTGTTTTGACTGCTGCAGATCTGGTCTTATATTCTACTTTAGTTTCTTTTTTTTGCGTACGTTTGTAGGAAAGAAATGCTTTTTTCTTTTCTTTAATGAGGTGCGAGATCTCTCCAGTGAACCATTGGGGTTTGTTGTTTCTTTGCCGTTTATCTACTGATTTTATGTAGCGATTAGTTGCTTCGTGTATGGATGATTTCAGGTATGACCACATAGTTTCCACATTGCCGGTCTCTGCTTGGTCCTGCAGCGTCTGATGAACGAAATCTCCCATGCGTGTGAAGTCGGTGCCCCGGAAATTGAGTACCTTTGTTTTTGTAATTGATTTAGGGGATCCTTTCCCAAGGTTGAACCATATCATGTTATGGTCGCTGGAGGCTAATGTATCTCCCACTGAAACCTCTGAGACGCTTTCCCCGTTGGTGAGTACCAGGTCTAGGATCGCCTGGTCCCTAGTGGGCTCCGTTACCATCTGTCTGAGATGTACTCCTTCTATGGAGGTCAAAAGCTTCCTGCTGCTGCTGGTTGTTGCTGAAAATGTGTTCCAATCTGCATCAGGCATGTTGAAGTCCCCTAGCAGTACAGTGTCGCCCCGTAGAGTTATGTTCTCTATGTCTTCAATTAATTCTGCGTCCATGTTTTCCGGTTGTCTTGGAGGTCTGTATACCACACCAAGATACAGGCATTTTTTGCCACCTCTTGCCAGGTTTACCCAGAGGGACTCCCCGGTGTACTTGACATCAGTGATCCTGGTGGTTTTGATGTCCTCTTTAATGTATAGTGCTACCCCTCCTCCTAACCTGCCCTCTCTGTCCTGACGAAGGAGATTGTACCCTGGTATGGCCATATCCCACCCATGTGCGTCTGTGAACCAAGTCTCGGATATTGCCACCACGTCCAGGTTGGCATCTCCTATTTCAGTTTCCAGTTCTAGAATTTTGTTACCTAAACTGTGTGCATTAACATACATGGCTCACGCACCATTTATAGAATATGGGTCTGAGTGGGGGGGTTTTCAGTGCTGAATTTTTAGGTATCATATATAGAATTTTCCCCTTCTTGTATATCTCCCACTCATTAATGCACATTTCTTTCCTTTAATTGAAAATCAAAGCAGCAGGGCCATGCTATTTTGTTTCTATCATATTCCATTGAAACAGAACATCACAAAGTGTGGCACAAAAGAGATCAGGTCTGAAGCTTCATTCAAGACTACCTTGCTGACACATCAGATTACAAAACATTGATATTTTACAAACAGGACTTTTATAGATTATTATTGAACATCCACATTTTTATCATTGTATTCTCAGTTTTAGGACCCCTGAGGAAGATGGTTTGTCGAAACACAGTCCATGTTGGGTCTACAACTTTCAATACATATGTGGATTCTTAGATTGTGACATATTTTAATTAACTGAATAAAATCATGCATTGTCTCCACAATTTCCTCCTCTTTTTGTTTTTAGCTGCCACCTTTTCACTGCAGAATTGCTGGGTTCCTTTTTTTTTTTGCTTCTTGACAAAAGAGATCCAAGCTAGTTCCATTTTGAAACCATAGCATAGTACATGCTTGTCTTTTAAAACCATTTTGGTGGGGGGATGTTTATGAAAATGATCGCCATGTTCAGCGGTCACTAGTATGGTATGCTCCTGACCTGCTGTTTGCCTAATCCTAGTCACTATTTTCTTCATTTACCTTTGTGACTATAGCAAAAAGGAAAAGCCAGACTAGGATTTTGGATCATGGCTCCATGGGTTGTAGATCTTGCTGTAGGAAAGGGAGAAGAACAGAACTTCCTTTAGGAAATGGAAATTTGAGTATAGGTACTAGGGCCCCTTTGCCATACCAAATGATACCTCAATCTGCACCCAAAAATGTCAGAAACATCCAAATGTGTCCTGGAAGGAGACTTAGGAGAGCATCCATTTGGAGCAGTACTTGCCTGCCTTTTTCGGGCTGCAATCCAGTGGTTATAGCTGTAGCAACATCTCTGACCACATCGAGTTGCTACATAATGATGTGGCTATGTACTGTACTTCCAAAGGGAATGTGACTTCATATGCAGCATGCTGGTCACACCCTAAAGTTTGGGAAGCCCTGTGATTTGGAGATGGTGCCAAGAAAGCCAGAAAAATTATGTCTGGTAGAAGGCGATCCCTTTGAGATAGTAGAGACTTTGGGACATGCTATTGTAGACATTTAGATTTTCACCAACTACATATGTTTTGGTATTGGATCCCATTGCTAGCTTTCTCCCATTGGCAAAAGAAATATACAATTCCACACCTATGAAGAATAATACCTTGGAGGATAATTGAAGGGTTGGTGAGCAGAAACAAGTATATGCTGCTGAACTCTAACTTAATTATGTGGACATTCCAATGAGACTGTCACCAAGCTGGCTGAACAAGATAAGAAGATAACAGAGTTGTAAAAACAAGTAGCCTCACTGGGGATGTAGGTGACCCTACAATTTACTGCTACTATTTATCATTTCTATAGTGCTGCTAGACATACGCAGCGCTATACATTAAACAACCTGCAGGAGATATCTTCTCATTGCATTTCAAACTGAAGGCACTGGATAATATGACTGGGTCCAGGAATATTCAGATTTTAACTTGGTGATAACTTACCTCTTGTCTCTATAGGAGCTCCATAACTTCATATAATTCCAGCAGCAGAGAGACACAGGGTCATACAAGAGAGAGTGCAGGTAGGAGGGGGACATTTCTGGAGTTGGAAATTCAAAGGTCTCTCCCTCCTCCCCCCTCCCCAGCAAGCTCTCTGGAAATGACCTGAAAAGTCCAATGTGGTCTTCACTCCAAAAATTTTGGAGTTCCCTGCTCAAACCACTGGCCTTCTCCTCCATTCCTAAATCAGACCAAGATCCATCAAGTCCCATATACCATTTCCAGCAGTGGCCAAGCCAGTTCCTGGACTGGCCAGCATTTTTATTGTACACTTTTTTTTTTTCTTCAGGAAAAATAATGGATAGATTTGAAAATGCATGTTACTTGCGTCGCCTGATCCTTCTGGTAATGCATTTAAAAGAGGAACATCTGTTGAGAGTAAGCTGAAGCTGCCTTAACTTACTTGCATTTCTCAGTCACAGAGAGCTACATTTAAAGTTGTTTGCTAAAGCAGTGTTCACTTGTGTTTCCCATCGCTATGCCGTGGGAAGAATGCTCTTTCCAGCTTCAAGCATGGCTGATGAGTGTTCTGCGAATAACACTTATCCCTTCACCACATGAAAGTGTGGGAGGGGGCCACCCACCCAGGCCAGGGGGAGAATCTAAGATACAGAAACCAAGTGACCTTCTGCAAATTTGTAGAAGGGTGAAGGTTAACTGACTTTGCAGAGATACTGTAGCATTCTAATTGGTCCATGGGAATCCTTCTATAGAAAGTTGCCAGTGCCAAGGGTGATTTTTCACTGCAAACAACTTGACTTAATTATTCAAGATATCTTTTAAGCAGCTGGGAGTTACACAGTTTTCCTTTTGTATACCCCACTCAGTCCGAGTGAGCTCATTGAGGTAATGAAAGCAGCGACATTTCTTATCAGAATCACAAATGAGGTCACGAGAACAAATATAAATGAGGATTTCAGAAAACAGTTTCAACATTAGGAGCAAAATTCGTTTAATAATTATTCTTTAAAGCAGCAGGAAAGCAACAAAAATACCATTGATAATTTACTTGGCAACCAAAACAATTGCTTAGATCTCCCATTATTAACATTTCTGAATTCCTAAGAAATATTCATAGCATCGAACTGAGCCATTCCCATTGATGTGATTCTAAGTGGGGTGTTGCTGTGCCGGTTATTATCAGAAGATACGCTCTTCACATCCACTGATAAATATACACCACAAATATACCCTCCCCCCCTTTTACAAAACTGTAGTGCGGCTTTTAGTGCCGGCCACGGCAGTAACAGCTCCAACGCTCATATGAATTCTATGAGTGTCAGAGCTGTTACCGCCATGGCCAGCACTAAAACCAGGCTACGGTTTTGTAAAAAGGGGGGAGGATAGCATAGGCAGCTGAGGAAGCAGAATTAAAAACAGAGACTGTGGCCAAAATAAATTGTACAGAATGGTATAAAAAAAAAAATTAAAATCATACAAAATAAAATACATTAATCCAAAACAATATAAGAAACTTGAATAAAAACAAATAGAGGAACTGGAGTAATCAAACAAACCACAAATACAATAACTCCTCCAGTTTTAAACATGGAGTATGATTGCCTATTTATCTTCTACTAACTATAACATTTTTAAAGAAGAAAAAAGGCCTCAGAAGCTATGAAGAGCAAACCTCTTCTATGGCTATGAAGAGAAGAGCTGTGTGCACTAACTCCCCTACAAACTTTTATCATTGGCCAAAAAAACTCCTTTTGACTAAACTTCAATATCATTGTCATGCAGATTATATAAGAAAAAACGTTTATCTGGATGTTTTGCTGATAGCAACAGTAAGGACTATGGGCTAGGTTCCCGAACCTGCCCAATCGGGCCCGATTTGGGCCTGATCCGAGCAGGTCTGATGAATTCTCAAAACAACAATATGCAGATTGGGGCGATCGGAGGAACGCCCCCATCTGCCTGCCCGTATCGCTCTATAGCAATCCCGGCGCATGTGCTGGACCTCTGGGCCAGCAGAGATTTTTTTTTAACTGGAGTCTGTGGTTTTAACCCACTTAAGCCTGCGGGTTAAAACCATGGGCTTGCACTGCGGGGAAGGGTGGGAGAATCGGGGCAGGCAGGCGATCAGGGCAGTTTGGGGAAGGCAGGAGATGAGGGCAGTCCAGGGCAGGCAGGTGATCCGGGGCATGTTCATATGTAATGTAATGTAATTTATTTCTTATATACCGCTACATCCGTTAGGTTCTAAGCGGTTTACAGAAAATATACATTAAGATTAGAAATAAGAAAGGTACTTGAAAAATTCCCTTACTGTCCCGAAGGCTCACAATCTAACTAAAGTACCTGGAGGATAATAGAGAAGTGAAAAGTAGAGTTAGAGGAAAAATAAAAATAAAATAAACATTTTAACAAGACAGCATTGATCTAAATACTTTGGAAGGTAGAAGAGAGGAGAGAAAGGAATAGATGCAGAAGGGGGAACCGTTGAACAGTAGAATTCTGGAGAAATTTAAATGATAGAAATAGAACAAAACAAAGACAAAAGGCAAAACAATAGATAAGATTAAAGATAAATCATAAGCTGGAAAGAAAAATAAAATAAAACTTTGTCTTCAATCCACGGTTTCAGCGTCAGTGATGAAGTGGAGCAAGTAAGTTTAGGAGTAGCAATTGACGTTTCCAGAAAGGGCTTCTTCAGGGAAGAGACTTGGCAGACAGTCCCAGGATGCCTATGTCTCCTCCCCTGCGATGTTCTCCCATCCATGCATTCCCTCCCAGACACACTGCCCGTGCCCCAGCCGCTCCAAGGAGGCTGCCCCAGATGAGGCCCACGGTGAATGCAGGATTCTCTCCTCTGCGGGAAAGCCGCCCGGAGCCGACAGTCGATCTTCTTAGCGGATTGCATGGGGGGAAGAGTTCACACTCTTGGTAGGATCGGGTCTGTGTGCTCTCGGTGGTTGTGGCTGGTCTCGTTGCTGCTTAGGTGTAAAAGCAGTTGATCTCCACTGCTGCTGATATTTAAAAGCAGGCAGATTGATCTCTCCAATGGACTGCAGGGGGAGGAGTTCACACTCCTGGCAGGATCGGTTCTGTGGGCTCTTGGTGGTTGCGGTAGGTCTCGCTGCTGCTTGTATGTAAAAGCAGTTGTTTTTCTACTGCTGCTGATATTTAAAGCAGGTAGATTGATCTCTTAAACGGATTAATCATATGGATTGTTCAGAAAGAAACTCAAGATGCAGCTTAAACCTGTTTCTCTTCACTTGCGGCAGAGAGCAGGGCGTGCAGAGAGCAGGTCTTCAATAGAGCAGGAGAGTAGGAAAGACATTTCCGACTGGTCCCCAGCAGTCGCTTCTTGTGTTAATCGGCCAGCACAAAATTTCTTTGGTGAATCACGTCCCTGTCTACTTTGCATGCGTTTCCCCTCATTTGCATGCACGGATTGGAAGCGGATCGTAGGAGAGATAAGTGAATTAGGCTGGAGGGAAATTTGGTCGTAAAGGGGTCGCAAACCGATCGGTACACGTTTGGTTTGCTTTGTGAATCTGGGCCTACATGAAGAAGCACTAAATCTTTGGCGTGCAAAGTTCATCTGGATTAAGAACACTGTTTCTTCTGATTCATTGAAGAAAAAGATCAGCAATACAACATTCAGATAAGCGTTTTTTCTTATGTAATCTGCATGACAGTGATATTGAAGTTTAGTCAAAAGAGTTTTTTTGGCCATAGAAGTTTACTCTTCGTAGCTTCTGAGGCCTTTTTTCTCCTTTAAAAATGTTCTAGTTGGGTAGAAGTTAAATAGGCAATCATGCTCAGCGTTTAGAACTGGAGGAGATATTGTATTTGTAGAAACTTGAATAAGCCATAAATAAGATGCAAGAATGCCAAGAACCAGGAAAATAAATTTTTAGGAATATCCAACTACTGGGTACTGTATTGATAATATTAATGTTTTTTTAAATAAAAGAACTAGATTTATGTTTTGGATAAAATTAGGAGAAAAAGTACCACGTAAGTCAGTTTGATGGTTTATAAATATTCTCTCATTTTAGAAGGAGTTAATGTTATGTAAATTTAGAAAATGGAAAATATTCACAGAAAAAAAAATTTGCAAGCCAAAGTTTGTGCAAAGAATATGGTGATACATAAGAACATAAGAGCTGCCATATTGGGACAGACCACAGGTCCATCAAGCCCAGTATCCTGGCAAGATACCAAAGAGTAAAACATATTTTAAACTGCTTATCTTAGGAATAAGCAGTGGATTTCCCTACATCCATCTTAATAATGGCTTGTGGACCTTTTTAAAAACCATGGTGAGCTAACTGCTTTCACCACATTCTCCGACAACGAATTCCAGAGTTTAATTACACATTGAGTGAATAAATATTTTCTCATGTTTGTTTTAAATCTACTGCTAAGGCCTAGATGCACTAAAGTAAGTGATTAATTATCTAATGATTGTCACTAAATTGGTTTTGACTGGTTTAGCGACGATCGCATTTGCCAACCCAATGCAGAAAATGGTTCACCGTGTGGTTTTCTGCATGATCACTCATTTTCCAATCTGGCCATACAAATAATGTCATTCATATTGAAATGCCATGTAAATTAGCTGAGTGATTGATGCTCTAACATCGCTTCACGATGCACTAGAAAAGGTGAACACTTTTAGCGATCCAAAAAAAGTGACTGGTCAAGATCATTTACTTATGTGTCTTACCAAATGTTCAGCCCTGAAATTAATATAATATTTATAAGTGGCACTGTGCCCCCCCATGGCAGCGAAAATGGCAAGAGGGATGCCCACTTCCTGCCAACAGAGGTCCTCCCGTGCCAGAAGCTCCCCCCACCCAAAAAAAGACAGGAGGGGTGCCCACTCCCTCCTGCAATCAGGTGCCCCCATCCCCCGGTATCTTTATGAGAAGTTGAAAGCAGGATTGATGCTCGGCCCATACTGCTCCAAGGCCCGCCAATCCAAAATGGTGGTCCTTCCCTCCCTTGATTGGCACCTGGTCTACTAAGGGTTTTATTGCAACCTTGCTAACATAAGGTTCCCTTTTGTTCCCTCTTTTGGTGATATCTTTTAAAGATATCTTGTTCAGAACCATGCACTTATGAGCAACTGTCGGCCTTCCTCCATCTCCTAATTTAAAAGCTACTCTGTCTCCTTTTTAAATGTTGATGCCAGAAACTTAAATTTAAGGGGTCAGGCAAAAAAATACACAATTTAGTGAAAGAAAATGAAAATGTTGACTATGATCTGGAACACATTTTTTCTTTCATATGTGCAAACTCAAAATGGGTATCAATACACTGAGCAAAAATTGCAGTTATGATTTGCTTAACAAGGTGCAGGGTTTTTGTAATCCTGCTGATCCAGGGGGAAACTATTGTGATTCATTTAATTGGACTAACACAAGTTAACCAAAAATGTTAAAATATGTAATTTTTTAAAATGTTTTCTAAGAAAATGCTAGTGGCAGAGGGCATTAATACATTTACATGTCTGTAATAGGGTAGATCCTCAGCCAGGTCAGCTTAACAAAGATGATCTAGTCCTGGTTTCACACACACCCCTCCCCCAATTGTATGCTTGCATTTGTAGTTTTTGTCTCATGAATGCAGGACTACATATCTATGCAAGGAATGTGGCAACACTGGCGCTGTATCAGTTTCTCAGGGTTGACCAAGATAAGCCAGCAACCCCTAGTCTGCGAAAAATTACTAGAAGAAAAACAACTGAAACCTAAGCATCTATCGTGAGTATTGTACCTTCAACACCGAAAGAGTGTAAACAGGTCAGACCAGTCTACTGCTACTGGGGACTAACTCCTGCATGGTATGTTAAGCAACCTTCTCCTCACCAGCAACATGATGACTTTTAAAGGCACTCCAGTGAGAGATTATGTTACCTGCAAAAAGTTAAGCAGCTGTAATAACATGGTTTTCCAATATCTAATCAGCAAAAGAAACATGTTTCCTTTCAGAGGTAGTATATTTTCACGGTCTAGATTTTAACTTATGGACAATTTTGCAGTGTAGGTACACCACTGGACTAATGTTTAAAATTTTGCCTAGAGAGTTTCTTATGCTTTGGTACAAGATATTTCCACCAGCTGGTATGCAAAGAAAAGGGATTTATATATTTATAAAATCTGTACCATGCTTGAATCTATGCGGCTTACAAATAAAATATACATTAATAAAACCCACACATATACGACTATTTATAACGTAACCACTCTCACTAATATAAACCTCCAGAAACTGAAATCTGCACAATCATAGCATCACACATCTACAAAAGCTTGCAAGAATAAGTGAGTTTTTAATGCCTTTTTAAAGTGTTGCAAACTTGGGCACAAGCGCAAATATCCAGGGAGTTTATTCCATAGTAGCGGTGCTGCCATCGAAAAAGCATCTCTTCATAGTTTGTACAAAATTTATGTCTGCCAGTAAGGGAACTGAAAGATATCCCACACTTTCAGATCTCAACATTCTTAACAATCTGTGAGGTCTTATTGCCTGTGACATATACAATGGGCCTGCCAGATGTAATAGCCCAGAAATGAAAGTCAACACTTTATTCTGATTTCTACATGGCATCAGCTGCCAGTGTAACTGTTTCAGACCTGATGTTATACCCTGGATTCTATATATAGCACCCAAAATTGGATGCCGATATTTGTGCACTGATCTAAGATGTGCGTCCACCCAACTAAGGCCCCCTTTTATCAAGCTGCGTTAGGGTTTTTTTTTAATCGCAGGCCACCGCAGTAAAACCTCCAACGCTCATAGAATTCCTATGAGTGCCGAAGCTTTTACCATAGCGACTCACGATAAAAAACCCCATACGCAGTTTGATAAAAGGGGCCCTAAATTAGCTAACGAGGCCAATTAGTGCCAATAATAGGGTGCTAACTGATATCAAGCTCATCTTGCTACACACTATTCCAGTGTCTCGCACACTTTTTCCGCCGCGGCACACTAAACTCGGGGCCATGTCTACAGGGCCTCTCAGCATGCGTGGACGTCGTAGATGTCATCACATCAACATCCGCGCATGCTCAGAGACCCTGTAGATGCGGCCCTGAGCTCCGAGGCCTTCCAAAACCTGGACAAACTGCCAGGTTTTGGAAATCCCTCCATCGCAGGGGGAGGGGTGCAGAGAGGAGGAAAGGCGCTAGCGTCGGTGCCAGCAGTGACTGACTTGTCTCTTTTGCGGCATACCTGGAATCTTGCTGCGGCACACAGTTTGTGATACACTCACTATTCTACAACAATATGCACCCAAATCCCATAGTGTGCAATCCAAAAGGGGGTTTGGCCATGGGAGGTGCGTGGGTGGATCAGGGATGTTCCAAAATTTGCACTCAGTGTTCTAGTACAGGGAATGTGCACTCAAATTTTGCACCAGCAATTAAATCTGGGTTATCAGCAGACATAGAAAATCGGCACTCAATGCTGTTCATTCATGAGCACTCATCTTGAGTACCATTATGGAATGTCATTGAGCACCGATGTTCAGCGCTGATCTTTGATTGCCATTTACTGAATCTAGCCCTATACATTCAAACTTTGAACAACCCAGGATCATCCTTGCTGTGAGAGAGGGGAGACGTTTAAATACCTACAAGATGTAAATGTGCATGAGTTGAGTCTCATTTCAAAGTAGAGGTCTGCACGGGAATCCCCCCTAACCCACGGGACTCCCATGGGGACCCCCTCTGGCTCGTGGGACTCCCACGGGACCCCCCTCTGGCCAATGGGACTCCCACGGGGCTGGAAGGCTTTGGAAGCAGGGTTCGTCCATATAATATAATGGACACATCAGCCTTAGTAAAAGAGGGGGTTTATAAGATAATTACCTGAACAGAAAACAAAAAAAGGGTTCCACCAAAGAGATTCCACAAGGAAAACAACAGCGCAAACACAAAAGAAACTGTGGAATTGACGATCCTGTCAAAAGTAATTGCTGCTTTTTATGGGGACGGGCGGGGATGGAGGTAATTCCTTGCGGGGATGGGTAGGGATGGAGAGGATCCTGACGGGGACGGGTGAGGACGGAGAGGATCCTGGCGGGGATGGGTGGGATTTCTGTCCCTGCGCAACTCTCTACTTCAAAGGACGCTCTGGAATGAGAGGGCATAGGATGAAGTTAAGAGGTGATAGGGTCAAGTGTAATCTAAGGAAATACTTTATACATAAAGGATGGTAGATGTGTGGAACAGTCTCCCGGAAGAGGTGGTGGAGACAGAGACTGTCTGATTTCAAGAAAGCCTGGGATAGTCACGGATATCATAGAGAGAGGAAGAGATAATGGTTACTGCAGGAGAAGTGTAGGAATCTATGCCACTGAAAATACTGCTCAGTGAAATCAAATGAAGCCGCAACCACATTGTTAAGTACGAGTCATACTTAAGCCAGGCGTTTTAACTCGGGCACTGCTTGTACTTACATGCCGCCTTTTACCAAGGCAGCTCACAATAAAACATACACAATCTTTCCTCAAACAAGTATATTGATTCTTCAAGACAGTTAAAACCCTTCCTATGGTGAAAGAACCTAACTATTATTACAGTGAAAAAGCTTTAATGAAAAGGTAGGTCTTCAAAATTTTTTTAAACTGTTGTAAAGCGGTACTGAAGCGAACATACCATAGCAGGTTATTCCACGACCATGGACCTGCAATGGAAAAGGAATGAAATATGGCGTCTGTGTAAAGTATTCTGCATAAATCTGGTACTATCACTTTCCTAGTCATCTCAGATCTTAACATACAGTACGTGATGGCTTGTACAACTGGATTAAATTCTGTAGGGGTTGATAAAAACAGGCAGTGATAGATTTGTACAAGAGTTTTAAATTGTATCCATGAAGCTACTGGCAGCCAAAGAAGCTATTTTAGCTTTGGAGTGATGCGATCAAACTTTCACCACCCACAATCATCCTGGCTGCTGCACTTTGTACTGTCTGCAACACTTTCATTTTCATTTTTCCTATCCCCAGGATAAGTATATTGCAATAATCTAATCTCCTGAGCACTAAAGCCTGCACCACAAGTCTAAACTCAAAAGCTGGAAGAATCGTCTTTAATCTCATCAAGACCCAAGATGAAAAAAATGATGAGCGAATAACATGTGAGACCTGCTCTCCAAGAGTAGGATTACCAGATTTTCCATCTGGTAAAAGAGGATGCATGACCCCGTCCTATTCCACCCCCAGGTCCGCCCCATTCTGCCCCCTGGGTCTGCCACGTTCTGTCTCATCTCTTCAGGCCAGGGCTGGAGTGCATCCGCGCATGTGCAGCTGCACTCCAGCCACGGCCCCAATCTCACCAGCTATTCAAAACCCGGACAAAGTGCCTGGTTTTAAAAAGCCATCTGGATGCCTAAAAGAAGACATGTCCAGGAAAATCCGGATGTCTGTTAACCCTACCCAAGAGATAGGCCTCAATCAGCACTACTACTAATCATATCACTTCATCACCCACTAAAGCACTACCAGACATACACAGCGCTGTACAGCAAAAACATGGAAGAGACAGTTCCTGCTTGAAAGAGCTTACAATCTAAGTTCCGAACCATTTGTTTCACTGCAAGTAATTTTTATCAAACTCACACAGAAGATCTTTCCTTAGAGATACCTTTTTACCAATCATCAAAATTTCTGTTTTCATCACATTTAACTTCAGCTTATTGGATTGCATCCACGCATCAGTTTTAATCATAAATTGCTTCAATCGATCTGCAACATTAATCTTATCACTAACTGGAAAATAAAACTGACTATCATCTGCATACATCTTGTACCCCAGGCCATTTAGGTTCTAACCGCCACTCTGTGCAAGTCTCTCCTCTTCCCATGCCTTTAGACAGGAAAATCGTTTCAAAGCATATCACTACTATGACATCAGCTAGTAAAAAATATTGTAAGAAGAGTGTGAACAAATAAACAGGAGGATTTTAAGAACATAAGATTATATATATATATATACTAGCTTTATAGCCCGTTACATTAACGGGTGCTAGAATATGTGTCTTTATTTCTTTCTCTCTCTCTCTCCTTAGCCGCTTTCTTTTTCCTTGGCTGTCCACCCCTTGCATGCTCCCCCTGTCCATTATTCCTTCCTTTTACCTCCCCTGTGTCCACCACCACCCCTTCACTGCTCCCCTTATCCAGCAGCAGCCCTTCTCCCTTTCTTTATGCTAGTTTTTTAGCCCGTTACATTAACGGGTGCTAGTAAAGCCTCCTTCCCTCACATGTCCCCTATGGAATTGGCAGTGGAGGAGAAGGGTAAATCTAAGAGTAGCTTATCTGAAGAACGGAATATGCTCCGTGCGCTGGCGAACATTTAAAGAGGTATGTAGAGAGGAGAAGAGGTGCCGGCGCCCCACCCCCCCCCCACGAAGACCCCCCCCCCCCTCCGCCTGCTGTTTGTCTGGCTCTTTGTTTTGATCTGCGCAAAGGTTTCAAATTTAAAATACATCCTAAGTAGTTTGCATAAAGCATAACTAAAATTAATTGAAAACAGAGAGACTTGACTTAAACAATTCAAATAATGTAGGAGACTGTCTTTGATACAAACAATGAAGGAGACAAAAGGAAGACAGCATAGTTCTATCATATCATTAAAAAAAAAAAAATGAAGGGGGAGGGAAAACCAAAAGGAAGTGCGGTTATACCCCAAAGGCAGCCTTCAAGACCTTGGCTAAATGGATTAAGGCAAATTCAACTTGAGCTCAAGCTACTGCCTGGATAGAGGTTATTTGGAGGGTGGAACTCAGTCGTTCTTGCATTTCTTTCTAAAGGAATGTAAACTCTGATGTTGGTTTTTGGCCTGAAAATGTATTTTGGCAGGGCAGTTTTGGAGGGGCCGTCTCGAAGGCAGGACTCTGCGATCGCTCCCTCCGCCGCCATCCGCGTCTTCTCGCGGCCTGAGAGGGGCTGTCTCAATGGCAGGACTCTGCGATCGCCACCATCCTGGCCCGGCGTCTGCCCTCTGCCGCCAGCTGCCTCGCCTCGAAGCCCTCCTCCTGGCAACCGCCGCCAGCACTGCTCCTTTAAGCCCTCCTCCTGTAGCGCATGCGCACTCTTGCCGCCACATCCCGACAGATCAGATCTCAGGGAACACGTGGTGAGAGTGCGCATGCGCGCTTAGCATTTTATAATTATATATCTAGCCGAAGCCATATTTCTCATCCAAATGCTAAAGGCTGATTGCATTAACCAGAAACTTAGGGCTCCTTTTACAAAGGTGCGTTAGGGCCTTAACACGCGGAATAGCGTGCACTAAAATGCTGCACGCACTAGCCTCCACCGCCTCCTCTTGAGCAGGTGGTAGTTTTTTGGGTAGCGCGCGCTTAAAACGCTAGCGCACCTTTGTAAAAGGAGCCCTTAGGATCTGCTTTGGGTTTCTTATTTGAGGAGGAAGAGGGTTACTTTCGAAAGCTAATCATAAACTACATTAAGGTCCTCCTTTACAATGCGCGCTAGCATTTATAGTGCCTGTAGTGGGGGTAAGACCTCTGATGCTCATACGAATTTGTCAGAGTTCATTACACCACGGCTGGCACTAAAAATGCTAGTGTGGCTTTGTAAGTTAGTCCAATTTAAAAAAGGCTTGCTTGTTTTTTCTATATGCATAGACATAGCATAGAAACATGACGGCAGCTAAAGGCTGTTAGCATCTTTTATCCTGAGGCGTGGGGCACGCACCAGAAATCGAATTCGGCACAGAGTCAGATCTCACGGAAGCAGGGATCACAGATTTTCTACTGCGCATGTGCGGTAAGGGTTTTATTATTCAGGATGATGCCCTTGTAATGTTGCTATCTTGTAAGTTTGTACTATCTTTCCCCTATCTAGAAAAGCTGAAAACTCCATGCAATGTTCCAAGAGTACTCTTAAGTAACAGCATATTGTAAAACCGCAACTGTTAAAATGTAACCTGTTCTGAGCTCTTTGGGGAGGACGGGACATAAAACCAAATAAATTGAAAGATTTATTGCAATACAGCACGGTTTTTTCAGGAAATTTCAGGATGTGTGGGAGCCATTTACAAAGTATTGTACCGATTAGATGACATTTTATTTTTTTTCCCTTAAATTTACCAGTCTGATTGTGAGGAGGGGAGGGGAGGGTAAATTTATTGTTACATATTGTATAAGGTATTGATTATATGATAAGAAAGGGTGGAAAGGGTGGGAGATAAGAGCATATTATTTGTACCATTGATAATTATTAAGTGTTATATTTATTGTTAATTTGTTTGGATATATTGTTACACTTATTGTAAATTTGAAAATGAATAAAGAATTAAAAAAAATAAATAAATAAACCAAATAAATAAATAAAAGGCAAAATCACTTAGAGACAGCACCTTCAGTCCTAGTCAGCCTGGATGAATACAAGATCTATTCACGAACACCAGGCATGCAGGAGTCTTTCTTGCCTGGTGATATTGGAGAGGGATCCAAACAAATTCTTTCTCCTTTGGCACAGACATAATTTGATGTTTTGGGACAGGAAATTTAATAGCTCTTTCTGCTCCATTCCCTAAATCTTTTTTTTTTTTTTTTTTTTGCCAGTTCTGCTTCTCCTTTCCCTTTGTCCCCTACCCTCACCAGAAAGTTTCAATACACTTTTCCCTAACCAGTTGCTGTTCGATGCAGGTTTTGCTCACCCATTCCTTCTCTACTTTGCACTTCGCATTCTCTTCTACAGGTGAGACTAGGTCCTTGGTAGGTTTAACTTATCTTCAATTTGTGACTCCCTATTGACCACGGGCATGGATCCTTTCCCTGCTGTGCTCTCCCTGGCTCCAGGCACATTCGTGTTTTCTGGGATTGCTTTGCCATCCCCTTTCGCACTGCAGCATTTTCCTTGCTACTCACAGATTACAGGCCAATGAGTCTACATGAGATTCTTTGCCGCATGCTCAACCCTGAGCTCTGGAAGCACAGCAAGGATCACAGTTTGAAACCTCAGAGATTACGTGTCGAGAAGGAAAACATATTCCAGCAGCCTAGGGCAGGGGTAGGCAATTCCGGTGCTCGAGAGCCGGAGCCAGGTCAGGTTTTCAGGATATCCACAATAAATATGCATGAGATAGATTTGCATCTCAAGGAGGCAGTGCATGCAAATCCATCTCACACATATTCATTGTGGATATCCTGAAAACCTGACCTGGCTCCAGCTCTTGAGGACCGGAATTGCCTACCCCTGGCCTAGGGCATAGAAATATGCACTAATACTAAGCCACTTTGTTGGGGCTGCCTACGTGATATTGCTCCAATGGTCAAAGAACAATCATCCAGCTCAGGGAACCGAGTTGAGATCTGAGAGATGGCTGTGGAGATTTACTAAGAGCCATGAACAAGGATTTAGCAATTAAACACGAGGAACGCCAGAGAGCCAAAACAAAAAATATACAGAATTTGTGAGTCAATATGTCCCTTCTTCCCTTCCCTCCAACTTTTTTCAGTGATCTCCTACAAACTTTTCCTACTGTTGTTGCCATGCTACATTTTTAGACTCACATAGCCCAGTGCCAATTTCTACCTCCTGTGGGATATAATGGGGAATTATATTTTTAATTTTTGTGAGGACCTGGAACAGTGCCTATCTCCATTCCCCATCAGTTCAATCCCTGACCATAGTACTTCTCAATACCTGAGTTGCCAAGAGCAAATAAGTTTTAAAAGGAAGATTTCCAGTTCATGGAATTCCATGCTTCCACAACCTCATTCCCTTTCCCCAAACTTCTTTCCCCTTACTTATTCCTGTGACTGCAAGATTGAAGAAAAGAGCAGATACCCAAAACTGACTCAGCTCAATTAACAATATAATACATTCCTATCCAGTGATTCTTGGGCTCACTTACTTGTGGGGAGCAGCTGATAGATTTGAACCATGCCTCAAAAAAATCTGAAAATTATCTTTTCTTTGCTTATTCTTGATTCTTTTTTCTTCCTAGTTTCAACTCTCCTGCCACTTCAAACCCTCCAACCTGATCCTCTCTCTTCTCAGAACCATTTTCTCATCTCCTTGCTCTTTGAACCCTACACAGTTCTTCTCCATGTCCTCCTCTGTTTTTCTTTCTTCAGCTTATCCCTCACCTTCTTATCTTTGTATCTTAGCCTATGCCCCCTTCCCTGCTTGAATTCGCTTCAGCTCTGTTCTCCCTTTCTTAGTTTATGTGTCTTCCCTCAGCCTTTCTACCCCTCACAACCCATCTCTTCCAGCGCTCAATGTCTGTGGTACTTTTGCTTCCTCTTTATTTTCCCAGAGCCCCCCTCAACACTTCTCCTATTCTCTAAAGTAAACCTAAGGCATGAAGCCTGTCCAACCTACACTTCAGTTTTTCTTTGTTCCTTGCTATTAGCCCATTAGTTAGCCAGCCAATAGGCTGCAGGGGAAAGCTGGATCAGTAGTTTAGGAGACACCATCCTTCTGTCCTGTTTTTCCCTGTGGCCTATTGGCTGGCTAAGGAATGTCTGACCAATGGTTCTCCTAAGCTACTAGTCCTGCTTCTTTTGCAGCTTATTGGCTAGATAAGGAAAGTCTGACCAATGGACTGCAGGTGGGAGCAGTAGCTACAGAGACGCTGTCTTTCTTCCTGATTTCCCCTGCAGCTCTACTTTAGAAAGATTTCAGCTGTGATGTCTGGGCAGTGTTAGAAAGAATATTGGGAGTGCTCTGGCACCTATGGCAAGATTCTTGCTTTCCCCCCATGACTCAGATCTCTGTAAGTTTGAGCTGAGCAGTGCCATAAGTTTGGATTGGTCTCACAGTTCAAAGTCTCATGAGACTTGGAACCATGAGACTAACCTGAACATCCAGCACCATGCACCTCAGCCTTGCAGAGAGCAGAGTCACACTGGGGAAGCAGGAAGCCATTTGAAGTGCAACTGAAGCCAGGTGAGGGGAAAGAGACTGGGTAAAGCTTGAGGGAGTACATAAGAGAGAGCAAGTAGACTAGATAAAGGTACCCCATAAGCGGCTACTTAGGAAGCAGTGGAACCACGGGGTGGAAGGGGACATACACAGATGGGTCAAACACTGGTTGGCAGGCAGAAGGCAGAGGGTTGGAGTGAAGGGTCACTACTCGGGCTGGAGGAGGGTCACAAGCGGAGTTCCGCAGGGGTCGGTACTCGGACCGCTGCTGTTCAATGTATTTATTAATGACCTGGAAACGGGAACGAAGTGTGAAGTTTTAAAATTTGCGGATGACACTAAACTCTGTAGCAGGGTTAGAACTGCCGAAGAGTGTGAGGAACTACAAAGGACCTAAACAAACTGGAGGAGTGGGCGAATAAATGGCCGATGAACTTCAATGTAGGGAAAGCAAGGTCATGCATATAGGGAAAAAGAACCCGATGTTCAGCTACCAAATGGGGGGATTAGTATTAGAGGGAAGTAACCTTGAAAGAGACTTGGGTGTACTGGTGGACACAACAATGAAGTCAACGGCACAATGCGCAGCAACCTCGAAGAAGGCAAACAGAATGTTGGGTATTATCAAGAAGGGTATTACAACCATAACGAAAGAAGTCATCCTGCCGTTTTATCGGGCAATGGTGCGCCCGCACCTGGAGTACTGTGTCCAGTATTGGTCACCGTACCTTAAGAAGGATATGGCAATACTTGAGAGGGTCCAGAGGAGAGCGACACGAATTATTAAGGGCATGGAAAACCTTTCAAACACTGAAAGATTGGAGAGACTGGGGCTCTTCTCCCTGGAAAAGCGGAGACTCAGAGGAGGCATGATAGAAACCTACAAGATCATGAAGAGCATAGAGAGAGTAGAGAGGGACAGATTCTTCAAACTTTCAGAACATAAAAGAACAAGAGGGCATTCGGAAAAGTTGAAAGGGGACAGATTCAAAACGGATGCCAGGAAGTTTTTCTTTACCCAGCGTGTGATGGACACCTGGAATGTGCTTCCAGAGTTGCGTAATAGGGCAGAGCACGGTACTGGGGTTCAAGAAAGGATTGGATGATTTCCTGCTGGAAAAAGGGATAGAGGGGTATAGATAGAGGGCTACTGTGCAGGTCCTGGACCTGTTGGGCCACTGTGTGGGCGGACTGCTGGGCACGATGGACCTCAGGTCTGACCCAATGGAGGCATTGCTTATGTTCTTATGTTCTTATGCAGGTTGATGAGGCAGAGAGAGAAAGAGACTGGCTGGGAGGGGATGACACTTGTATTTTGCCTCTATTAGACGAAGCATATGGCAAAATACAACACTGCATGTTTTGGCTCTCTGAATGTTACAAAATATAAAACTCGACTACTGAGAGAAAAAGGTTGGACAAGCTTGGTCTAAATGAACCCATCAGATTTGTTGAGACCAGCCCATATAAAATTTTAAAAGCAAAAGATGAATGCACATCTCAATAGACAGCCATTATAACAGAGTATCCCTTTTACCACCTCTCTCATTGAAAATCAATGTTGCTGCCATATTCTGCAAAACCTGCAAATGGTGTAATAGTTTAGCAGGGAGGCTAAATAAAAATATTTTACAATACTGAATAACTGCCAAAATCATAGTATACTTCTATTGCAAATTACTCTGTGAAAAATAAGATTTAGCTTTTCAAATCAACCACCATATAAAAAATATCTTTTTTTTTTTTAATTCTTTATTTATTTTGAATATATTATCAAGAATAAACTTCTTGTACAGAGTATGATTAAGTCAACATAACATAAAACAAATGAAGTAACATTTATATAACAAAATTACTATTTACTCAATCAAAATTAAAGTCCCAAAAATTTGAGATCCAAGATGTTCCTGAGTGAGAAACTATTTAAAGGAAAAAGAGAAATTCAAATTACAAATTAGGCGGTCAGATGAGAATGGACCAAGAGTAAATTTATGCATTGAGATTTTCTTAATCCCCTTCAAGGCCCCTCCTGGAGAGAAATCCTGTCAGCTGTGAAGGTTCAAAGAAAATATAATTGCAAGATTTATACTTTACAATGCATTTACAAGGATATCGTAAAAGAAATGATGCTCCCATTGCCGCAACCCCAGGCTTAAGAAGCAAAAATTCCTTCCTTCGTTTCTGGGATTCCCTTGTCACATCCGGAAATATTTGAACTTTACATCCAAGAAATTCTTTATGTCTGTTCTTAAAATAAAGCTGTAATATCCAATTTTTATCTGGTGATAAAACCACCGTAGCCAATAGGGTAGCTGGAATAGCTACCTCCCTCATTGAAGATTCCAATAATAATGTTATATCCATTTGTTCACCCTGACCTTGTTGTTCTGGTGGACGCTGTTCTTCCGAATTTTTTGATGTTGGCAAATAATATATTTGCAGCTGCATCGGGGAGTCGCCCGCTGGAATCGCCGGGAAGGAGTGAGGTCACGGCAAGCTTCCCTGGGCTAGAGTCCACTCTGAGCCCCGACGCCAGAACCCCGCCCCCTCAGCCGCAGCGTGCTAGCTCTCCACGGGAGAGTAGTCAGTCCGAGGAGGCAGACTTCGTCTCCCGGGAGGCTGAAATGGGCGTAGCACCGGAGGAAGAGGAGACTGCAGTGAGAACAACGAGGGAACATGAAATAGAACAAGGCTCCCAGAGGGAGAAGACTGTCATTGCTGTGGAAGCTGGGACAATGCAAGCAAGTATATTCTCTGTTCCTAAACCCATGAATGTTACCCTAGACTCTATTTGGGATTTGGTAATTACTCTGGGACAAACATTGTCACCACAAATTAAAGCACTAGAAGATAAATTCCTAGAACAAAGAAATGAAATAAATGGACTTAAACAGGAAAATACATTGATGAAAACTAATGTGGAAAAAATAGATAAAAAGATAAGTGAAGTAAATCATGTTCAAAAGACACTGATTAAAGACAATATCAATCTTAGGAGAAAGGTGGAAATGATGGAAAATAATATGCGGTTGAATAATCTTAGATTTTTGAACTTCCCAAAGATTCCTTCTTTATCAGCAAAAGAAGTTTTGAAAAAGTACTTTTGTGAAGTTCTTAATGTTCCTAATGATGCCTTTCCTCCCTTTTCCAAAAATATATCATATAAAAAATATCTTATGTACCACCTCGTCAACATGTAACCCCATCAATTAAAAGGAATCCAATTTGCAGGCAGTATTTATCATATAAGAGGAAATGACCATCCCTAACACTTGCAGCTGCACTAAACATTAGTTCTAATAGACGCATCCAGACAGGACAATGCCAAGACCTACGGTATGCTTGAGTTTCTGCACTTGCACTCAAGAGAAGGAAGCAAGTCCAGGACTAGCCTAAACCCTGGTTCTATTGTTTCTTCTTGGCCATGGTCGAGGCTTCCTGGCTTGAAATCAAAAAGCACAAGTGATTTCATCCTGGTCTATCAACATTTGTTTCTAAGCAGCTGATAAATGAAAAATGTTGAAACAGGAGATCAAACACCAAAGAGGAATTCCCTATAAGTTGGAATCAGGTGATCACAAGCCCTTCTTAGCTATCATCCCTGCTATAAATGCTACTGTATTTATAGTTTCTATAGTGTTACTAAATCTACTCAGCGTTGTACACAAACGCATAAAGAGACAATCCCTGCTGGACAGAGTTTACAATCTATTTACCTTCCTGCAAACTCATCAATTGTGGTTGTCATGGAGATGAGGACTGTTTATTTTGTCAACCATATAATTTGCAGCTGTGGATTGCTAAACACCTCTACTGCTATAGAAAAAGTCTTGTGACTTAAGACAAAACAAAAATTGGGGGGCTCCACATCCCTGTTGTGATGCACTTTACAACTCTGTGATTGGTGGAATATAAATCCTTTTAAATAAATAAATAAATTGCCATAACCAGTTTCTCTGAAGAACTGGACAAAAATCAAAAATAACCTCATTTAATAGTATGCTAGATAATAGAAGAACCTTTGATATAGTGGATTTATCTGATATACCACAATCTCAAGTTCAATATTTCATGTAAGCCAGAGGCAATTCATTAATATCCTTATTACGCATCATTCACAAAAAAGGAAATTAGACGGCTCCAGATCGTGCAAAGTACAGCTATTAAGATCATTTGTGGTGCAAAAAAATATGATCACGTTTCACCCCTTTTGTTCAACGCATATTGGTTACCAGTTGAACATAGAATTAGCTATAAAATTTTACTCTTAACACTCACAACAAAATTAAATAATCAACCGGATTTCATCAACAGACTTCTAATTCCCCATAGCACATCAAAATTCCTCCGTTCAACTTCTCAGAATCTTCTTGTCATACACTCTTTAAAATCGATTAATACGTCGTATTCCAATAACTTTGCGGTTACTCCCCCTACCCTATGGAATTCGCTGCCTAACCATTTGCACTGTGAATTTGCTTTAAATTGTTTTGAATCAGAACTATAAACATTCTTGTTCCAAGATGCTTTTGGATAACAACTGTCCTCTTAAGGGCAAAATTTAAAATAACTGCTTTTTTACCCTAACCTATTGTCTTTCCCTTTTATGTTGCTCCTTTTCTATAAATAATTGTAGTTCTTCCCCACTACCCTAATGTCTGAAGTAGTTCCGTACGTTACATCAAAACCTTCTATTATGTTTGGACGTTATCTAGTATCCCTTGTTTTTATGTGCTTTTATGTAATTTTATATTGAAAACCACTTATTTAGTATCCCTTGCTTTTATGTAATTTTATATTGTAAACTGCTTAGAAATCTGAATAAGCGGTCTAAAAAATCAGTGGCTACATCTGTACATAATAAAATCAGTCAAGGTACAGAGTTCAAGCGTAGCTAGCCTCCTCATTGGTCATATCCCAACCACCGTCCTATTATTGAAGAAATCTTAGATTGTTTAATTAATTTAAATATAATTCATCAAAGTTTACAAATATTTTGAAACAAATTAGTTTTAGAACTTAGCTTTATCATATCGCTGAACGGGACTCCGACATGGAACCACATTTCACTAGGGCTGTTTCAAGGAGATATAAGAACATAAGAACATAAGAAGTTGCCTCCGCTGAGGCAGACCAGAGGTCCATCTCGCCCAGCGGTCCGCTCCCGCGGTGGCCCATCAGGCCCATTGCCTGAGCAATGGTCCCAGACTATCCCTATAACTTACCGCTACTCCTATCTGTACCCCTCAATTCCTTTATCCTCTAGGAAACTATCCAAACCTTCTTGGAAGCCTTGTAACGTGCTCCGGCCTATCACAGCCTCCGGAAGCGCGTTCCAAGTATCCACCACCCTCTGAGTGAAAAAGAACTTTCTGGCATTTGTTCTAAATCTGTCCCCTTTTAATTTCTCCGAGTGTCCCCTTGTACTTGTGGTTCCCCATAATCTGAAAAATCTGTCCCTGTCTACCTTTTCTATACCCTTCAGGATCTTGAAGGTTTCTATCATGTCTCCTCTAAGTCTCCGCTTTTCCAGGAAGAACAGCCCCAGCTTTTTCAGTCTGTCAGTATATGAGAGGTTTTCCATACCCCTTATCAGTTTAGTTGCTCTTCTCTGGACTCCCTCAAGTACCGCCATGTCCTTCTTGAGGTACAGCGACCAGTACTGGACACAGTACTCCAGATGCGGTCGCACCATTGCACGATACAGTGGCAGGATGACCTCCTTTGTCCTGGTCGTGATACCCTTCTTAATGATACCCAACATTTTGTTTGCTTTTCTTGAGGCTGTGGCGCACTGTGCCGACGCCTTCAAAGATGTGTCTACCATCACTCCCAGGTCTCTTTCAAGGTTACTTACCCCTAGCAGTGATCCCCCCATTTTATAGCTGAACATCGGGTTCTTTTTCCCTACATGCATGACCTTGCATTTCCCTACGTTAAAGCTCATTTGCCATTTCTTGGCCCATTCTTCTAGCGTCGTTAGGTCCCTTTGCAGATCTTCGCAGTCTTCCATGGTTTCAACCCTGCGGTTGAGTTTGGTGTCATCCGCAAATTTAATAACTTCGCAATTTGTTCCCGCCTCCAGGTCATTAATAAATATATTGAACAGGAGCGGTCTCAGCACCGACCTCTGCGGAACTCCGCTCGTGACCCAATGCCAGTCTGAGTAATGGCCCTTTACTCCAACCCTCTGTTTCCTGTCTGCCAGCCAGTTTTTGATCCATCGGTGGACCTCCCCTTGCACCCCGTGTTTCCACAGCTTTTTAAGCAGTCTTTCGTGCGGTACCTTGTCGAAGGCTTTTTGAAAGTCAAGGTAAATGATGTCAATGGATTCCCCTTTATCCACCTGGCTGTTTACCCCCTCAAAGAAGTACAATAAGTTTGTGAGGCATGACCTACCCTTGCAGAAGCCGTGCTGGCTCGACTTTAGCTGTCCATTGTTTTCTATGTGCTCACAGATACTGTCCTTAATCAGTGCTTCCATCATCTTTCCCGGGACCGAGGTCAAGCTCACCGGCCTGTAGTTTCCCGGGTCCCCCCTTGAACCCTTCTTGAAGATGGGCGTGACATTTGCAATTTTCCAATCCTCCAGGATCTCTCCAGTTTTTAAGGATAGGTTACATATTTGGCGAAGTGGCTCTGCTATTTCGTTCCTTAGTTCCTTGAATACCCTTGGGTGAATGCCGTCCGGACCTGGCGATTTGTCGCTCTTTAGTCTGTCTATCTGCTTGAGGACATCCTCTTGGCTTACCTCTAGTTGGACCAGCTTTTCATCCCGATCCCCATTTACGATGTCCTCCGGTTCTGGAATATTGGATGTGTCCTCCCTCGTGAAGACTGACGTGAAGAACTTATTTAACCTGTCAGCTATCTCTTTTTCCTCCTTTACCACTCCTTTTTTGTCTCCATCATCCAATGGCCCCACTTCTTCCCTTGCCGGTTGCTTCCCCTTCACATATCTGAAGAACGATTTGAAGTTTGTTGCTTCCCCCACCAGTCTCTCCTCATATTCTCTTTTAGCTTTCCTAACCACATGGTGACACTCCCTTTGGTGTTCTTTGTGCTCCTTTTGGTTGTCCTTTGTTTGATCCTTTTTCCATTTTTTGAACGATGCTTTCTTGTCACTTATCGCTTTTTTCACTGCAGTTGTTATCCACGCTGGTTTTTTGGTTCGGTTTTTTTTTGCACCCCTTCCTGAATCTGGGGATGTACAGGTTCTGTGCCTCTTGCACCGTGCCCTTGAGTAGGGATCAGGCTTTTTCTACAGACTCCATCTTCCTTGCGCTGCTGTTGAGTTTCTTTCCCACCATTTTCCTCATGCCATCATAATTCCCTTTTTTGAAGTTGAGTGCTGTCGCTGTGGTTCTTTTCACCTTGGATGATCCAATTTCCAGCTTGCACTGGATCATGTTGTGATCGCTGTTTCCTAGGGGTCCTAGCACCGCCACCTCCTTTGCAGGTCCCCCTAGCCCGTTGAGGATTAGGTCAAGAGTGGCATCCCCCCGTGTTGGTTCCGTGACCAGCTGTTCCATGAAAGAGTCCCTCGTAGTTTCCAGGAATTTGGTCTCCCTCATGCAGTTTGAGTGTCCAATACTACAGTCTATCCCAGGGTAGTTGAAATCCCCCATCACCATCACACTTCCGCTTTTGCATACCTGCCTCAGCTCAGCCTCCAGGTCCTGGTCGAGTGCTTCCGGTTGTCCAGGTGGGCGATAGTACAGACCCAGTTTTATGTCTGCTCCAGTTCCTCCAGGTAGCTTAATCCATAATGATTCCAAGTCGTCCGCCCTTACTGTTGTTTCCATCCTGGTTGAAGGTATGGAGTCCTTTATATAAAGCGCTATTCCTCCACCCTTCTTGTGTGTCCTGTCCCTCCTGTAGAGTTTGTACCCTGGTATGGCCACATCCCATTTGTTGTCATCAGTCCATCATGTTTCTGTGACTCCGATTATGTCCAGGTCCCTTGTACTGGCTATGACTTCTAGTTCTCCCATTTTGGCTCTTAGGCTCCTAGCATTAGTGTATAGGCAATTTAAGTCCCGGTTGTTGGCCTTTTTCGCTGGTTCTCCTCGTGATTTGGCGACCCTGCCAACCTCCTCATGGGTTGCCCGCCCCCGAGCATTGTTGTGTTCGTCCCCATCCTGCGGTGTTTCTGTGTCGTCCTCAGCCTGCTTCCCCATGTTTGGATGACCCTCTGGCTCCTGTTGTTCTCTCTTAATCCTGTTTGCTAGGTTCGTTTGTGCATTGGCTCCCTGCATTGCGTCCTTGTGTCCTTTTCCCAAAAGTTCCCACTCAGTCCCGAGCCCTCTTTTACAAATTTCTGGTTCAGTATCCTTGTTCGATACTTTGGTCCGATGTGTCGAGGTCAGATCGACTATCGGCTTTCCCCTTCTCCTCAGTTTAAAGCCAAGTCTATGCCGCTCTGGACGTTGCGTGCCAGCAACCTCGTCCCAGCTGTGCTCAGGTGCAGTCCGTCCCTCCTGTAGAGCTTGTTCTTCCCTAGATAAAAGAATTATTAAAAGATAAGTATCTTAACAGTGAAGCGAAGATATCTCATCAATAAAGTATTCACTGCTAAAAGTATTCAAACATAACTTCTTACCGATATTCAGACCCGCTACCAGCTTTAAATCTTGTTAAACATGGCGGCGGCGTCTGTAAGACTATTTATATATCAGCTTGTCATGTGACTTTCTAAACCAATCACACAGAACACACTGCAAAGCACCGGGAAATTTTAAAACTAGGTTAAAGACATCCACTCCACCTCACTATTTAATCCAAAAGGAATGACAGTGTTTAAATCAAATATCCATTTCTGCTCACGGAAATTAAGATAACTATCGATCAAGAACTGGAGGCATGCCTCTCACTACTTGGCCTCAATTTTTTGTTTAGTTTCCCCATATCGCTTTTAGGAATTTTCATTGGCTTCCGTTTTGTCATCATTTTCATTTTGGGAGAAATATCAGAAAAAGTGTATACATTCTGATACAGGGGGAAAAAAAAACCCTGAAATTTCAGGGGTTTTTTCCTGTTGTTTTGGGCCATAATCAACATGAAATGAGATGCCATTTCAAATGAATGCACAATCCCAGATCATGATATAACTTTAAAAAAAATAGGCAATCAGAACAATTACAAACAACATACAGCATAATTGTCCAATAAAATACATCATAATGCTCTATTGGTTGTTCATACTTGGACCCTTCTGCATTTTTTATTTATGGTTTATTTAGACTTGTTATACCTCTGCTTCTAACTAACAGATCGCAGTGGTGTACAAGTAGGGGCCCTTTTACCAAACTGCGGTGAAAAGTGGCCTTAGTGCATCCTTTGCGGGTCTGTCCCTTGCACTAAGGCCATTTTTCCCCACAGAGATACAATGGCCAATTTTTCTATTTTCTGTATTAATGATCACACACTACCCGCCCCCCCCCCCTTTTTTTACAAAACCATAGCAGAATTTTTAGTGTCGACTGTGGCGGTAACAGCTCTGACGCTCATAAGAATTCTATGAGCATCAGAGCTGTTAACACAGTGGCCGGAGCTAAAAACTGCAGTACAGTTTTGTAAAAATGGGGGGAGGATAATTTTCCCATTAGAGCATGGCCATTAGCATGTGAGATCCTACCACCCATTTTGTAGGTGGTATGGGCTCATGCACTAACCACATGCTAATTGGTTATCACGTGGCAGTGAAGCTGCACTAACCAATTAGCACAAAGTATGCTCACTTTCCACCCCCAGACCTGCCTCTCTCGCTCTCTTTCCCCACTCCCTTTGCAGCAAGGGAGGAAATGAGAGAAAGGCAGATGGACAGTGAGAGAGAGAAAGAGGGAGACATGTTGCCAATGAGGGTGGAGGAGAGAGGAAGAAAAGTTGGACTCATGGAGGGACAGAGAGATATGTTGGTTGGCGAAGGGAATGAGGTCCAGAGGAGAGGAAGCGAGCAGGAGGCAGAAAGAAAAAAATGTTGGATTCATAGACAGAAGGAAATGCAACCAGAAACTAATAAAACCATCAAACAATAAAGGTAGGGAAAATGATTTTATTTTCAGTTTAGTGATTGAAATGTGTCAGTTTTGAGAATTTATATCTGCTGTCTATATTTTGCACTATATTTGTCTGTTTTTTTTGTAGCTGTTCCTGAAGTGACATTGCATATTTTAAAGTCATCTGCCTTGACCTCTTTGAAAAAAAAAAAAAGAATATAAATGATTATTAACATTTTCTCTGCGTACAGTATGCTTTGTGCTTTTTAAATTTTGTGGTTACCATTATGTATTAATAAGATTATAACCATTATGTATTAATAAGATTATATTGTGTGTATATGAAAAATGAATGGAAGAAATTGCATTACAATTAGTACTATTATGGGGGTGGGTCAGAGGCGGAGCTTGGGTGGGCTGGGGCAGAGCTTGGGCAGAAGTACACAGTTGATATATGTTAGACTTAGGGCTTGAAGAAGTTGAGAAACACTGAGATAGACAATCGATCTGACCTAATATGGAAATTCTCAATTTCTTGCAAGTGAGGAGTGGCATAGTAGTAGACAGCTGCCCCTGCACCCAGAGGTTGTGGGATCAAATCTCAGGGCTGCTCCCTGTGACCCTGGGCAAATAATTTAATCCTCCATTGTCCTGGGTAAAAAAATAAGTACTTGTATGTACAGTATGTAAACTGGTTTGAATGTGTAACCATAAAAAAGCAGTATACAAGTTCCATTTCATTTCCTTTCTTAAGCTTAGCTTGATAGAAGTGGAAGATCTGTCTCTCTCTCCTTCAAATCCAGTTTAGCAGGTTATTATACTTCAGGAATTCTATCCATTTCCACTAACTGCCGCAGAGACTATAGCCTCTTCTTTCTCCATCTGATGTAAATAAGGCCCAATTTTACAATATGCTACAGAGGAGACAGTCTGAAGAATGTCTTACTATGCAGCAGTTTGGTTTTTTTTTAAATCTTTAGTCAGTGGCGTACCTAGGGTATGTGGCACCCGGGGGCCCATCATTTTTTGACCCCCCCCATCTATATGAAAAATATGATTTTTAGTAACAATCCACATATCGCACAACAAGAGTGTACCTGGGAAAAGGCAGCATCTTAAACACTGCAGTGAGCACTAGAACACCAACACATACATTGTAAAACTAAACAAGCCAGATCCCGCACAGTCAATTGATCCTGTAGTCAATGCCAACTGAAAACTACGTTCTTTTCATACACACAGAACAGATATACACCCTCGCGCAATATGGAATAATCACAAACTAAAAATAGAAATATGTAGACAAAAGTTAAACT
Organism: Geotrypetes seraphini; assembly: GCF_902459505.1. Taxonomy (NCBI): domain Eukaryota; kingdom Metazoa; phylum Chordata; class Amphibia; order Gymnophiona; family Dermophiidae; genus Geotrypetes; species Geotrypetes seraphini. The sequence goes on along the minus strand of NC_047089.1, from coordinate 146,118,092 downwards.
GAACCGCCAAGAAACCAGACCCTGGATACACTACAGACACTACGGACCGCCCCCACCCCCACTCCAGCCCACTCCCACCTTGGTATGCCACTGTCTGTACCTCACTCCCTCCCTATGACCAAAAATTCTCCTTTCTTCTATTCCCCGTGTACACAACCATCTCTTTCCCTCCCTTCCTCTCTCCCAAGTCCATGCCTTCTGTTTCCAAAAACGCATTCCCTCCCCCACCTCAGCATCTCTTTCCCTCCCTTCCTCTCTCCCAAGTCCATGCCTTCTGTGTCCAAAAACGCATTTCCTCCCCCACCTCAACATCTCTTTCCCTCCCTTCCTCTCTCCCAAGTACATGACTTCTGTGTCCAAAAACCCATTCCATCCCCACCTCAGCATCTCTTTCCCTCCCTTCCTCTCTCCCAAGTTCATGCCTTGTGTCCAAAACGCACTCCCTCCCCCCTTTTGTGTTCCGCGTTTGCCCATCTTAGCAACTTTCTCAGCAAAACGTAGCTCGAGTCACGGAGGCTTGTCTTCTATTGCTGCCTGTCCTGCCGCGCATACATAGCCGACTGGAAGTCTTCCCCGATGTCAGCGCTGACGTCGGAGGGCAGGCTTTGCTTAAGCCCTCCCTCCGACGTCAGCACTGACATCGGGGAAGACTTCCGATCGGCTATATGTGAGCGGTAGGGCAGGTAGGAGCAGAAGACGAGCCTCGCGGCTCAAGTTATATTTAACCCCATGGGTCCCCCGTCGTCCCCGATCAGCTTTCTCTCCTGTGCATCCCCTTAGGGCGTGCACCCGGGGTGGTCCCCCCCCCTGCCCCACCCCTAGGTACGCTACTGTCTTTAGTAAAAGGCTTACTTATCTTAGCCAATCAAGAATAGGACGTTGTGACAGGGAAGCTCCTGTCACAGTGAAAACTACTGCTAAAACTCCCCAGAATGCAGTACAGGGCTTGTAAAACCCGGCCTGGAGCCAGGACAGCTGGCTCAGCCAAGAGAATGCAAGCAAAGGCAAGTCCCAGCACAGCTGAAGAGCCAGTTAGGGAAGGCTCTGAAAACCACTAATTTCCCCTATCACTCCTTTCCCCAAGTCAGGGAGAAACCTGAGAACAATTTGGAGAGGGGTGGAGTCAGACCCTGGAGTTTGCCTTATAGGCAAAGTCAGTTGGGGTGGAGAAGGAAGGACACAGCTGACTCTGATGAGAGAAGCCAAACCACTCACGGAGGTCCCAGGTCACAGAGGGTGCCTAAGCCCCAGCATGATCGTAGGGCAGGAAGCCAGCTCCTAAGGAAAGGTGGTACAACACTTGGGAGGTACAGTGACTGGCAGCTTAAACCCCAGAGAGAAGGGCTGGGAAATTATCCCCAGGGAAATGTTGCAGGCATTTTGGCAGACCTGCAGAAAGGGGGATGAGATGCACAGCCTGGGAGGAATGAGGAAATGCTAAGCCAGAGTTCCCATGCGGGTGAATGGGAAATGTGCAGTGTCCCGAGTGATAATGTAAGTGAAGAGGACATGGACCTGGGGGTATACAGTATGTGAAAGTCCTCAGCTAATCTCATGAAGAAAGTTCTCCAATTGTTTCTTTGTTTCACCCGGAAGCCAGAGCATTGCTGGCAGAGCTAATTAGGTGAGAAAAGCTTGTCTGAAGATAAAGAAAGCTGGGAGGTGAAAAGGGTTGACACAAGCCGTGCTCAGCTATAAAGCCAGAAGTTGTTGGGGTCCAGAGAGACCAGTAAATCCCAGTGGGGATATGAGCCGATGAAGGCATTGAACTGATGCAATATTTTGAGTTTATAGTATTTTTCTTTTGATAAGGAGGGGCAATCCAGCTCCTCAGTAAAAACCCCTAAGACTCACCTGGCCTGTGATATAGTAGCGTGCAGGATGTACCCAAAGGACTCTAACAAACCAATGTGAATGTTTTCTTTTGTTTTGTTTTCTTTTCTTTTTACTTTGGGACACTAATAAACCTGGTACTGTTTTTCAAGGAATCCGGTATCCGGGTCTTCCTTTCACAATCATATAAAAGGCGTATAGTTGGACCATCTAGGAACATCGGTTCATAGTCATTCGCGTGCCAGACTTCAGCGCGCCGACATTGCAGCGCAGACAATTCGGCGTAAGACCCAAGTGCGCCGCCTAAAAAGTCACTTATGAGGGGGGACCCCCCAGCTTACTTCATACTCTTCGTGCTGCCGTGGGGGGGGGTTGGAACCCTCCATTATAGAATAAACAACTTTTTCCTGATTTTTTAGGAAAAAGTTAAGTTTTCTCTATAATGTGGGGGGTTGCAACACCCCCCCCCCCCCACGGCAGTGTGAAGAGTATGAACTGGGGGGGTTCCCCCCCACACCCCCTGTCGGAGCTCTTTAATAGTAACTTTTTCAGCAGTGCACTCAGGTTTTGCGCCGAATTGTCGGCGCTGCAATGTCGGCGTGCTGAAGTCTCGAGCGCTTTTGTCCCGTCACCAGGAAGATCAGAACCAGAAAGAGGTTCTGCTGTGCTAAAGAGATGTATCAAACAGGAGGGCAGCCCTGTCTAACATTTCAAGTAAATATAAAAATGTTCTTTTCATGCAGTTTTGAAACAGCTTCTCTGCAGAGGTAACATAAGAGATTCCAGAAAACTGAAATGCCTTTATAGATGCAGTACTTTTAAATATTGGGGGGGGGTCAACCTTTTCTTTTTTTTTTTTTTTTTTTTTTACTAAAGCACAAAATAAAATAGGTATTTCTCTGCTGTGAATGAATAAGCAAATTTCCAGGGCTGACTGACCACCATCCCCCTGGAGAATTTCAACCTTCCAGGAAGCAGGCACTTCAGAGAGACTGTAACCCTTAGAAGTACTGTTTGCATAATCAACACTCTACCGTTAATTGCTGCCAAAGACAAACTAGCTTTTTGTTATGCTGCATAGCTATACAGCTCTGTGACCTCATATCTACTTTTAACAAAAAGAAGTCATGTCAGCCCAGTAAACTGCTGAGAGCAAATGGATTGTTCTCCGACGTATGTACACAGCAAAAGATTCTCCATCTATTTTAACAAGGATGTGCTTTGGCCCAGTAAACCAAAGATCCTCATACAACCCGATAGTTTGGGGAAGAAGAAACTATGGGCTAGATTCACTAAACCTTCTGATCCTGTACCGACGATCGATAAACCAGTTTTACTGGTTTTGCGATCGTTCCCCGACCCGATTCACTAAACAGCTTCCCGATCAGTCTCCTATCCAATCTGATCCACCCATGCAAATGAGGAGAAATGGCATGCAAAAGTAGGAAGCGATTGATTCACTCAGCAGAAGAAGAAACACTGATTGGGTTTGCCGATCCGAAAAGAAGCGACTGTAGAAGACCAGTTGCCGACTCCCCTGCCCAGAAATATCAGTATTGAGGTTACAACCCCATATAAAACAACCATTAAAATTAAAAATAAAACTGTAAATAACTTTACATATGCGTAAGAATTCATTCCTGTTTTATAAATTCTGTAAAAAGCGCATTGCGATCCTGTGGTTTTAACCCGCAGGTTTAAAGTGTGTTCTGTTCGATAAATGTCCATAGTCTGGCTATACAAAAATCTAATTCACTGCGTTGGTCACAAATCATTCCTTTTTAAAAATTTCAACTAGTAGGGCCAGCAAAAGTAAATTGCAGCCACCCCTCCCCTTTCTTTTGAGCTCGCTTGTGCTTTGCGGGCAGCGCATTCGAAGCCTGCCAATGATGTGTGGGAATAAACCCCGCCCACTAACCGCGTAGTGCGAAGCGCATGCGTAAATTGCATCAATAACCAACAAGGATACTCTGTGCATGCGTTTCGATCGTTCTTACAGCATGTAGAATCGGTCGCTCAGCAAAAATCGCCCAAGAATCGTCCAACAACGATCCAGTTAGCAAGTTTAGTGAATTGTGCCCTTTAGCCTCCCCTGTCCAGAGAGAGGACACAAACCCAGGAGACAAAACACCTGACTATACCTATACATCTACTTGTCTACATCTATATATTTAGTTTTATAGCCCATCCTCCTCAAGAGCCCAGAACGGTTTACAAAGATACGTACACAGAAGTCATCAGGATCCACAACACATAAGTTACAGAGAATTTAAGACAGGTATCCAGTTGCGTAGTAAGGTCCACCCTGGATGCCGTCTTGGTGAGGGCACAGGCACTTGTTCTCCTCTCTGCCCTCCACCCTCCCCCACCCCGCTCCTTCCCTGCCCCTGCTGCCACATGTGCATGCCACTTCCCTTCCCCCATGCCTCTGTAACGTTCCTGGTGCGAGCAGCAACCCCCAACCTACTGTTGCGCCATTGTCAGCTCTTTTTCTGATGGCACTTCCTGGACCCACGTCTAGGAAGTGATGTCAAAGGAAGAGCCGACACTGGCGCTACAGCACCTTGGGGGTTGCTGCTCACGCCAAGAACATTACCAGAGGTACTGGGGAAGGGAAGCAGCACAAGCATGGCAGAAGGAGACAGGAAAGGAGCATGTGAAGGGGGGCTGGGAAGGGGTGCCACTGCCGAGGGTACCTCTCACCCTTGCTATGCCATGCAGGTATCAATAACACATATGCTAAGGGGGGAACTAAAAACACACATGCTACATAGAATCTATGAATAGTGCCAGCATGGCTGCGGTAGGTAAGAGAACAAATAATGGTTGGCAGGAAGTCTCAGGTGCCTTGTGATACAGGTGCCCCGTGTTTTGGACGGTTAAATTTTGAGACCAGGAGTGTGGTGGCTCGTGAATAGTAGTGTCTTCATTGCCTACCACTAAGGAGAGAACTTATCATTGTCAGGTTATTTTACCACAAGTTGTACTATTTTAATACAAGGTCTAATTGCAAAAACTGGGATCCCATGGTAAATTAACTCATCTTAACTCAACTTCTCCCTTAACAGACCACCACTAGGAAACTTGGGCTTAGTAAATGCCAGGTTAGGCAATAAAAAATTCCTGTTACTCTTGATGTCATCAGTGAATAGCATCATCTAAACATCCTAGGAATAACTAAGACCTGCCTGGATAAAAGCAAAGGAGTATCATTGACCAAACTATGCTCCTCAGGTTTCATCACCCAGTACCAAACATCAATATGGAATGCGCTTCCAGAGGGCGTAATAGGGCAGAGTATGGTACTGGGGTTCAAGAAACGATTGGACAATTTCCTGCTGGAAAAGGGGATAGAGGGGTATAGATAGAGGATTACTGCACATGAGGATGTCCTCCAACAGATAGATAGATTGAAAAGCGACAAATCACCAGGCCCGGACGGAATCCACCCTAGGGTACTAAAAGAACTAAGAAATGAGATAGCGGGAATACTCCAGCGAGTTTGCAACCTATCCTTGAAAACTGGAGAGATCCCGGAGGACTGGAAAATGGCAAATGTTACACCTATCTTTAAAAAGGGGTCAAGAGGAGACCTGGGAAACTACAGGCCGGTAAGTTTGACATCGGTTCCGGGCAAGATGGTAGAAGCACTGATAAAGGACAGCATCTGCGAGCACATCGAAAAAAATGGGCTGATGAAAGCGAGCCAACATGGCTTCTGCAAGGGAAGATCGTGCCAAACAAACTTACTGCACTTCTTTGAGGGGGTGAACAGCCAGTTGGACAAAGGGGAACCCGTAGACATCATTTACCTCGACTTCCAAAAGGCCTTTGACAAGGTACCCCATGAGCGGCTACTTAGGAAGCTGTGGAACCACGGGGTGGAAGGGGACGTACACAGATGGGTCAAACACTAGTTGGCGGGCAGAAGACAGAGGGTTGGAGTGAAGGGTCACTATTTGGGCTGGAGGAAGGTCACGAGCGGAGTTCCGCAGAGGTCTGTACTGGGACCGCTGCTGTTTAATGTAATTATAAATGACCTGGAAACGGGGACGAAATGTGAAGTTATAAAATTTGCGGATGACACTAAACTCTGTAGAAAGGTTAGAACTACGGAAGAGTGTGAAGACCTACAAAGGGACCTAAACAAACTGGAGGAGTGGGCAAATAAATGGCAGATGAATTTCAATGTAGGGAAATGTAAAGTCATGCATATAGGGAGAAAGAACCCGGTGTTCAGCTACCAAATGGGGGGATTAGTATTAGAGGGAAGTAACCTTGAAAGAGATTTGGGTGTACTGGTGGATTCAACAATGAAGTCAACGGCACAATGTGCAGCAACCGCGAAGAAGGCAAACAGAATGTTGGGTATTATTAAGAAGGGTATTACGACCAGAACAAAAGAAGTCATCCTGCCGTTGTATCGGGCAATGGTGCGCCCGCACCTGGAGTACTGTGTTCAGTATTGGTCACCGTACCTTAAGAAGGATATGGCAATACTTGAGAGGGTCCAGAGGAGAGCGACACGAATGATTAAGGGCATGGAAAACCTTTCATACACTGAAAGATTGGAGAGGCTGGGGCTCTTCTCCCTGGAAAAGCGGAGACTCAGAGGAGACATGATAGAGACCTACAAAATCATGAAGGGCATAGAGAAAGTAGAGAGGGATAGATTCTTCAAACTTTCAAAACATATAAGAACAAGAGGGCATTCGGAAAAATTGGAAGGGGATAGATTCAAAACAAATGCTAGGAAGTTTTTCTTTACCCAGCGTGTGGTGGACACCTGGAATGCACTTCCAGAGGACGTTATAGGACAGAGTACGATACTGGATTTCAAGAAAGGATTGGACGATTTCCTGCTGGAAAAAGGGATAGAGGGGTATAGATAGGGAGCTACTGCGCAGGTCCTGGACCTGTTGGGCCGCCGCGTAAGCGGACTGCTGGGCATGATGGACCTCGGGTCTGACCCAGTGGAGGCATTGCTTATGTTCTTATGTTCTTATGCACAGGTCCTGGACCTGTTGGGCCGCTGCAAGAGCAGACTGCTGGGCACGATGGACTTCAGGTCTGACCCAGCAGAGGCATTGCTTATGTTCTTACGTTCAATAAAATCCAGGGAAGTGAGGTGCAAATAGCAGTTCTGATCCAAGATGCAATCAAATTGTGCAGAGTCACCAAACTCAACCTGCCTCCCGCTGCTGCACCTTTTCAAAACACCCCTCCGCCTCTCAGTACCGCCACCGCACCTTTTCAAACCCCCCCAGCACTGCTGCCGCACCTTTTCAAACCCCCCCTCTTAGCACCGCCGCCCCTTTACAACCCCCCCAGCACTGCTGTCACCCCTTTTCAAACCCTCCCCCCCAGCACCACCACCATCATAGTCATCGTTGGTACCTTTTTTAAACAGCCTGATGGTCCAGCAGTATCCCTCCCTTGCTAGATGGCTCTCGTACTCAGGTCAGGAGCGCAGATGTGAGGAGCAAGCATTACGCGCTCCCGCTTGGGCCCACCACTGCTTTCTGAATGATGGCATCATTTCTCACAGGACTCATGAGAACTGATGCCAGCCATTCGGAATGCAAAGGCGGGCACAAGCGGGAGCGCATAACACTTGCTCCTCACATCTGCACTCCTGGCCTGAGTACGAGAGCCATCTAGTGAGGACTGGAGGGATTTTAAAAGATACAGGGTATTTTTTTTTTTTTTTTTTAATGCCCCTGATAGTTGGTTGGTTTTTGATTTTTTTTTCTATGCTGGGGCACTTTGGGGGATCATGCACACTATCTAGCTTTTTCATTCTTTGTGTATCTCTTATTTGTATATTTTATCTGATTTAATTTCTTGGATTCTTTGACAGCCACACAATGGAGGGTGGGGAGGGTGGGTTTGGGGGGACTTGGATTCTAGAGTTTGGGCCTGTTCTTTTGTCTGTCTGAAAGGTGGGTTGGTACTTGGGGATGGGTTTTTCTAAGTTAATGAAAACTTGTATTAGGCACTATTTGAACTTGCTGCTGCATACTTTACATTATCACTTGTGTGTGTTCTGTATTTGCATAATAATAATAATAATTTTATTTCTTATATACCGCCAAAGCCATGGTAGTTTGAGGCGGTTTACAACAAAGAAGGGCTGGACAATCAGCGAATAAAGGTACAATCGGCGAAAATAGACACAATTTAAATGGGTAAGCAGGATACAGGTTCAAAGTGTAGGTACAGTCAGTGAAGAAAGGTACAATTTGTAAAGGTAGGCAGGATACAGGTTCAGTATATAGGGGCCATATGTAAAGGGGAACAAGAAACAAGGGCTTAAGAGATCCTGGGAAACAAGAGGTCGGGTAGGAAGGTCTTAGGTTACAAATCGGTTAAATAGGTTAGTTTTTAATAGTTTTCTGAAGTTTAAGTAGGATGAGGAGCGTGAGATAATATTGCCCAGCCAATCATTTAGTTGACCTGCTTGGAAGGTCAATGTTCTATTCAGGAATCTTTTGTAACGGCAGGCCTTTAGAGTTGGATGACTAAACAGATGAGTTTTGCATGTAGGTCTGGATGGACAATCAAAGATAAAATGGGGAACCAAGTATAAGGGGGCAGAACCAAGGATGGTTTTGAAGCAGAGACAGGCAAACTTGAACTGCACTCTTGCTTCCAAGGGTAGCCAGTGGAGTCTTTGGTAGTAGGGAGTTATGTGTTCCCATTTTTTATAGGCCAAAGATCAGTCGGATTGCTGAGTTTTGGATGATTCGGAGTTTTTGAAAGGTTTTTTTTGAAAGAACCCAGATAGATGATGTTACAGTAGCCTAGCAAGTTTAGAATGGAGGATTGTACCAGTAGGCGGAATGAGGTTGCATCGAAGTACTTTCTGATGGTTCTTAGTTTCCATAAGATGGAGAAGCAAGGGGAAAATTTAAGGTACTGGGGGTACTGGAGGGGTACATGGGGGGTATGGGACCTGTCGGCCTGCCTGTCACTAGGCTACTAGGCCTGCCTGCCTGCTACTAGGCCTGCCTGCCCTATGCCCTATCCCGGCCTATAACTAGACCACCAGAGGGGGAAAAGGGTACAGAGCCTGGCAGTGAGGGGGGACAAGGTGCAGAGCCTGGCAAGGAGTGTGGGGTTGGGTGCAGAACCTGGCAGGGAGAATTTGGTTCAGAATGTTTTTTTCTTGTTTTCCTCCTCTAAATATAGGGTGCGTCTTATGGTCAGGTGCGTCTTATGGAGTGAAAAATACGGTATTTGGAGGTGATTGCAGCAGAGGAATAGTATTTCAGTGAGCAGACATCAGAATATTTTTTGGAAGGGTTACAGAAACTTCAGACACGATGTGCCAAGTGCGTTGAACTTAGGGTTGAATATGTAGAATAACTTGTAAGTTTCATGGCTCCACATCATTGCCTTCTTGGTTGGGCTGAGAACTTTTCAACACCCCCAAGTATTTACAATCAAAACAGGAATCATAAAACTTTCAGTACACAAGACTTCCCTGTGGTTGTTTTTCTGAACAAAATAAAGCATAAGGTTTACAAAATATTCTGGTCAGGAAATTCCCCATATTAAGGGAGACAGGAAAATCCTGTATGTAGGAAATATTTGAAAACATGTTCTTACAATGGGCCATATCCTTAAGATATTTACTTTGTGGTAACTTAGCAGCAGTGCTGATAGTGAACACAAGATGCTGAGTGACTTGGTGTTTTGATCTCTTGGTCAAACCTTTCTGTGGTGAAGTTTATATTATGAATGGATAACTTGAGACAAAAGTTGGAGGTTGCTTCTAGAAGCTTTTGTACTTAGTGTTTCTCTCATTTATAGAAAATTTGGAAGATTTATTTAAAAAATAAAACTGCTATGGGATATGGAAATTAGAAAGGCATTAGGTTTTATTTATGTTTAACTCAAGGGAGGTTGACACCTGGAATTGCCTTTCCCTACCGCTTGAGCACCTGCCCCCTGCCCTCTGCCTCCCTGCGTCAGAAGATAGCTGAGGCTGGCGTGAGCAGCAGGTGGAAGATACTGCTCATGCCGTCAAATATTTGAAGAACTACACAGGGGTGGAAAGGAGAAGAGGCGCTGGCGCCCCCGTGAAGATGTTGTGCGGGGTGGCCACCCCTCCCCCCCTTTACTATGCCATTGACTCAAGCCTTTTTATTGGTAGCAACAGGCGATTTACATTCAAGCACAGCAGATACAAATGTCCCCAGAGGGCTTCCACTCTAAATTTCAGCACCTGTGTAGTTTTGATGATCCAGGGGTAGAGCCAGAGGCGGAGTGGGTGGAAGGCTCATCGGAGTGAGGCTGGACTGGGGCACACGCCTTAAATCTCCCTCTTGAAAATAGGGCCCCTTTCAATGAGAATTTTAAAGACTATCATGGGCCCAGTTGATTCCTGAATATATCTATTTCAGGATGAGAACCAGGTTTCCAATTTGTCTGCACTGGAAAGGGGAAGGGACCTAGCTATATCATGCAAATTTTTGTAGCATGTGTGAGGGACTCACTAAAAAGATGGTCTTGTCTCCTTGAGTTTATAAGGAACCAAGTATTAATCTTACAAAATGCTGGAGTTTGCTTTATCAGGTTGTAGTGAAACCTTAATCAGAGACAGTGCTTTATCTTTTATCTTTCTTTTTATTGGAAGCTTCTATACAGCTACTAATGACTGGGGAGTTAATTCAGAGACATCTGTAATGGATTTTAAAATACAGATTCAAATGGGTTCCACTGTAATTGTTGCCAATCTCCTACCTGTTTGCATTTGCATTATTACACTATCACAAATATGTACTACGTTTACACAAAAACATTCTAACTATGCTATATTTACACCCTCCTAAATAGGTTAACCATTCCAACTAAATAAACTAATTAAATGTATCCTAAGTTGCTCTAGCAATGTGTACCATATTTGCTCTATTTACATTCCTCCTAGATCAGTGGTCTCAAACCTTTTGTAGGGCCACATTTTGGATTTGTAGGTACTTGGAGGGCCTCAGAAAAAATAGTTAATGTCTTATTAAAGAAATGACAATTTTGCATGAGATAAAACTTTATAGTTTATAAATCTTTCCTTTTGGCTAAGTCTTAATAATAATAATGTAATTTATAGCTACAGAGACATGATCAAGAAACTGTTTTATTTTACTTTTGTGATTATGATAAACATACCGAGGGTCTCAAAATAGTATCTGGTGGGCCGCATGTGGTTCCCGGGCCGCAAGTTTGAGACCACTGTCCTAGATAATTCTAGTTGCTCTCATCCTAACTTATTTTAGAACCGTTACTATATTCCTCATATCATAAACATTTCTGGAAAGATCTACTATGGGCATTCAAGTCATGACCTGTTCTTCTATCGTGTTCCTAGTGGGAGGATGGGTGCTTGCTATTTTCCTCTAGTAGCTTTCTCCCTGTCAACTCCCAGTTTCAGTTGAAGTAGTCTGAGAAAAAGATAGTCTTTATCTCTTTCTTGAATTTTCCGTCACTATAATTAACTGCCCAACTATGCTCAAGTTGGTGAGAGATGCTGCTGACTGAAGCAAGCAAATCTTCAGAATATCTTGATTATTCAGATTATTAGGGGGCATTTCCAAAACATTAAAATGTTCAAAGAGTTTGCATAAATCAATACTTGGACATCCTAGTCACCAGCAAGTCCAAGTGCTGATTTTTGAAACCATTTTTCTGGATATCTTCTGAGTTGTTCAACCCGCTGTGCATCCAGAACAATAGGAGGTGTATTATGGGTCAGCTTTGGGTGAAAGTCTTGCAGTAATAATCAAACCTTTTCCAAGACATCCTAGATGGAACCTAGTTGTTGTGAGCTAGACCTGTTTTAAAAGCATCTAAGTGGCAATAAATGTACCCAAACTGACCAAATGACCACTGGAGGGATTGTTAGGACCTCCCACACTCCCCCAGTGGTCACTGATCCCCTCTCACCCCCCAAAACTCTGAATGAAAGAGTACATACCTGTCTCTAGAACAGCAGTACCTGGTATGAGAAAGCCTAGTGTCTTTAGAAGCCTGGTGAGTGGATTAGTGCAGAATGATACATTTGGTCAGTAGATATCCAAGGGAACCATATGTGCTGGGAGGTGAGAGGCTGATAAGCACAGACGGAAAGAAGGACCTTGGGGTGATTGTGTCTGAGGATTTAAAGGCATCTAAACAGTGTGATAAGGTGGTGGCTATAGCCAGAAGGATGCTAGGCTGTATAATAATAATAATAATAATTTTATTTCTTATATACCGCTGTACCGTGAGGTTCTAAGCGGTTTACAGTAGAAACAGAAGAAATGCAATAAGTAAGATTAATTAAGATGAAGAGAAAGTACTTAGAGTTCCCTGACAGTCCCAAAGGCTCACATTCTTGCTAAAGTACTTGAGAAAAATAAATTAGTTAGGTTATAAACATAGAGTAGAAGAAGGTAGGAAAACAGTTCATAGGAAAATTAATTTCGAATACATTATACATTATATATTGTTCAAGGCGGAATACAAATTATAGGAATTACCAAAAGAATTGCGTAATAAAGATTATCTAGATAAATTACATAACAGTGATTCGTGTACATTATATGGTGTGGTAGAGGATTCAATTATGAGAATTACATATCAAGGGAATCAAGTGATAAAAGAATATAGTGGAGATTATCAGTATATACAGTTTACAGATTGGAAGTTACCTAATAATGACGTAAGAAATTTATTGGATAGTGTGGAAAATGTTTATATAGGAATCATAGTATGTATGATAGGAAAGGTTTTAAGAGTTGAATTAATGTGTTATTTTATCGAGGGAGAGCTTGTGCATAAAGGGAGGATATTAGTTGGTAATGACGTGTTTTCTGAATAGAAATGTTTTGATTTCTTTTCGAAACACTTTGATGTCTATTGTATTGATCATTAGTTTGGTGATTGTGGGGTCAATTTTTGCTGCCTGTGTCGCTAGAAGGCTGTCGTATAGTTTCTTAAGACGGGTTCCATTATTAGGTGGGAAGATGAATAGGTTTTGAGTTCTTCTTGATCTGGATGAGCGGTAGCGGTTTAGGCGGTTGTTTAGGTAACAGGGGGCAGTTCCATGGGTTATCTTAAACAGCAGACAATAGAACTTGAATTGAGTTCTTGCTTTTATCGGAAGCCAGTGAGAATCTATATAGGCGGGAGTGATGTGGTCAAATTTGCTGAGACAGTAGATGAGTCTGATGGCAGTGTTCTGAACTGTCTGTAGTTGTTTTATCATATTGTTAGGACATGTTAGGTAGAGGCTGTTGCAGTAATCCAAGTTACTGAGTGTGAGGGATTGTACAATGATCTTGTAGTGTTCTTTGGTAAAGAAATTTCTTATTTTTCTTAGGTTTCGCATGGTGAAGAATGCCTTCTGTATGACTTTGTGTATCTGTGTCTGCATAGTGCAGCGTCTATCTAATTGTATTCCTAGAATTTTTAGAGTGCTCTGTATGGGATATTTGATTTTATTTACTTCCAGTTCTGTTATAGATTGCTTTTGTTCCTTCTCTAGTAGTAGGAATTTGGTTTTCTCTGCATTCAGTTTCAATTTATGGTTCTTCATCCATTTTTCTACAGTTTCCAGTGTTGTTATCAGGTGTTCATTAGAGCTGGGGTCTTGTATGTCAAATGGGAGAATGATGGTTATGTCATCTGCGTAACTGAAAGATGTTATATTTAGGGCGTCTAGGGCAGTGCCTAAGGAAGCTATGAAGAGGTTGAATAGTATGGGCGATAGAGGGGATCCTTGTGGTACTCCGCAGGGGTTTGTCCAGGGTTCAGATAAAATGTCTTTTGACTTAACTCTATATGATCTTGTTTGAAGGAAGCCTTGGAACCAGTTGTGAACTTTACCAGTTATTCCTATGGCATCTAGTGTCTGAAGAAGTATTAGATGATCTACTAAGTCAAATGCTGCTGAAAGGTCGAGTTGGATGATTAGTAACTTGTTTCCTTTGCTGAGGTGCTGTCGGGCTATATCAAGTAAAGATACCAGTAATGTTTCTGTGCTGTGATTGGCTCTGAAACCAGATTGAGTTGGATGTAGAATGTTGTATAGAAAGAGGAATAACCAGCAGAAGAAGGGAGGTGCTGATGCCCCTATATAGATCATTGCTGAGGCCAGACTTGGAGTATTGTGTTCAGTTTTGGAGGCCGTACCTGGTGAAGGATATAAAAAGACTTGAAGTGGTTCAAAGGAAGGCGACGAAAATGGTAAGGGATTTGAACCAAAAGAAGTATGAGAAGAGACTGGAAGGCCTAAATATGTATACTCCAGAGGAGAGGAGGGACAGGGGAGATATGATACAGATGTTTAAATACTTGAAAGGTATTAATATAGAACCAAATATTTTCCAGAGATGAGAAAATGGAAAAACTAGAGGGCATAATTTGAGGCTGCAGGGAGGAAGACGCAGGAGCAATGTTAGGAAATTATTTTTCACGGAGAGGGTGGTAGATGCCTGGAATGCCCTCCCAAGGGAAATGGTGGAGAAGAAAACTAATGGAATTTAAAAAAAAGCATGGAACAAACATAGAGGATCTCTAATTAGAAAACTAAAGATGTAAATTAAAGAACTAAGGCCGGTACTGGACAGACTTGCACGGTTGGTATGTGTCCCATTTGTAGTGATTTGGTTTAGGATGGGCTAGGGAGAGCATCAATGGGAATTCCACTAACATGGAACATGAGGATGTTACTGGCCAGACTTTATGGTAGATAGCCTGCAAAAAGGATGGTTGGATAGGCTGGAGTGAGCTTGGATGGCAACTTCATCATTTGGAACCTAGGATAATACCAGTTGGACTTTACAGTCTATGAACCAGAAATACCAAAGAAGAGACAAGTTAATTTAATCATGTATTTTTAATGGGTATAACTAATGGGCAGACTGGATGGAGCGTTAAGGTCTTTAACTGCCATCATTTACTATATTACTATATTTAACAAAACCTGGTAGATTCAGCTATTGGTAGTACACAGATAACACAATCTATCATAGGTCCTTTTTGTCATTACTAAGTATGTTTTATACACTGCTCATCTAACACAGATTTTTTCAATAAAAATATTTTTATACTCTTACAGTTTTTTTACTTTTATTTTCCCTGTTTCATCCAGGTACTACATATCTTTTGTCTTTTTATATTTTTAATATCTTTATTCATTTTGAAGCCATAATAAGCGCAACATATACAATCATATTACACTACAAAAGCACTTAAATTCAATCAAAATTGTAACCTATGACACATAGATATATTTCACTCCCCCCCATACTCATATTCAAAAATTGCATAACGTGTTGTCATATTTGATTAGGTTTTATGATGTGCCCTGCCTGCTGTCACTAGTGACCCATCCAAGACTAGCTGTATACCACCAGTGCCACCCAGTGAACAGAGTGGGAATCACCTATTTACTAAATGCTTTCCTGCTAAGCACTTTGTAATTTGGTCTGGCATTTGGAGCAGCCACTTAACCTCCCATTCTCTACAACAGGGGTGCCCACACTTTTTGGGCTTGCAAGATACTTTTAAAATGACTAAGTCAAAATGATCTAACAACAATAAAATTTAAAAAAAAAACACAAAGCACACTGTACGCAGAGAAAATGTTAATTATCATTTATATTCCGGGGTTTTTTCAAAGACGACTCTATGCACTGTCACCTCAGTAACAACCATACAAAGATAGACAAATATACCCCTCTCCCTTTTTACTAAACCGCGATAGCAGTTTTTAGCACAGGGAGCTGCGCTGAATGCCCCGCGCTGCTCTCGACGCTCATAGGCTTCCTGCGCTAAAAAACGCTATTGCGGTTTAGTAAAAGGGGGCCATAGTGCAAAATATAGACAGCAGATATAAATTCTCAAAAAGGACACATTTTGATCACTAAATTGAAAATAAAATCATTTTTCCTACCTTTGTTGTCTGGTGATTTCATGAGTCTCTGGTTGCACTTTCTTCTTCTGACTGTGCATCCAATATTTCTTCCCTTCTTTCAGCCTCCTATATGCTTCCTCTCCTCCAGACCTCATTCTCTCCCCCAACTTTTTCTTCTTCTCTCCCTGCCCTTTTTCTCCCTGCCTCCCTTTCTTCTCTCTTCATGCCCCCTTTCTTTCTTTCTGTTTCCCTTCATTCCTTCTGTCTCCCTGCCTGCCCCCTTTCTTTCTTTCTCCCTGCCATCCCCCAAGCCACTGCCACCGCCATCGTGGAACAGGCCCCCAAGTCACCGTCGCCCCAAGCTCTCCCTGCAGAAGCATCGGGCCGACCAGCATTCCTCTCCCTGACGTCAATTCTGCCGTCGGAGAGGAAGTTCCGGGCCAGCCACACAGCGATTGTCTGGCCCGTAATTTCCTCTCTGATGGCAAAATTGACATCAGGGAGAGAAAGGCTGATCAGCCCAGTAGATTGCAAAGGCAATGCGAGTCTATCACGGAGCCCGGGATATTGCTTTCGTGATCTACCGGTCGATTGTGATCAACGTATAGGGCACCCCTGCTCTACAACATCTATGTATTGTGTAACCACTTTGGATGCAACTTGCCTCTTGGCATAGGACAGTGCAGAAAAACACTATCCTATTTTCTCTGTTGTAGCTTACCTCTGTAATAAGGTAAAGCCTGTCTTGTAATTGCTGGCTGGGGATAAGGAAGTTGATTAACAGTCGCTGCTCCTAGACCCTCCCCCTTTTTCCTGTTCCTTTCCTGCTACTAATGCTTCATTCCTGTGACTTGAGGGACTTCTAGCTTTCCCTAAAAGCAATAAAGTCCCTAAAAGCAATACAGTCCTAAAAGCAATACATTCGGAGGCTGAAACACGGTCCGTGTCGGGTCACATCATTTACAACCAGGCCTTTCAATCATTTGGACTTTGTTGTGTGAATTTTGAAGTGAATTTATGTGTATTATTATTGTGAATTGATTTATACAAATAAAGATTGTCTACCCCAAGGTTGATGTGGTCTATCTCACTTGTTCTTCTGTTGCTTGTCTCACTTGTTCTTCTGTTGCTTGACTTTACGTGGGGTTTCTGTTCCCTATTTTTTTGTTCTGTAAGAGCTCATTAACCCATTAATTTATGCATGCATCTCAACAGCGTCTTAATTTGGGCACCACATATAGAATCCAGAAGATATCTATAAATTCAAGGGGACATTCATAAGGGGAGGTGTATAGGCAGTTCGCACATTTACACACATAGATTATAGACTTGGCACTAAGTAAGCCCTTTTTGGAGCCTCAATATTTCATAACATACAGTCCAGAATTAGATAAAGTGAATTCTATGTTAAGTACCAATGGGATGTCAGACTACCCTCTGAGCCACTTAGCTCAATAGGGTTTAATTACTCATTCTTCCTGCAGGGCACAACTTCTCTAAATCCTCATTTGAGAGGCGTAGTCAGTAGAAGGAATAAGGTGTTGATGCCCCTATACAGGTCATTGGTAAGGCCCCACTTGGAGTATTGTGTTCAATTTTGGAGACCGTATCTGGCGAAGGACATAAGAAGACTTGAGGCGGTCCAGAGGAGGGCGACGAAAATGATAGGAGGCTTGTGCCAGAAGACGTATGAGGAGAGACTGGAAGCCCTGAATATGTATACCCTAGAGGAAAGGAGAGACAGGGGAGATATGATTCAGACGTTCAAATACTTGAAGGGTATTAACATAGAACAAAATCTTTTTCAGAGAAAGGAAAATGGTAAAACCAGAGGACATAATTTGAGGTTCAGGGGTGGTAGATTCAAAGGCAATGTTAGGAAATTCTACTTTACGGAGAGGGTGGTGGATGCCTGGAATGCGCTCCCGAGAGAGGTGGTGGAGAGTAAAACTGTGACTGAGTTCAAAGAAGCATGGGATGAACACAAAGGATCTAGAATCAGAAAATAAGATTAAATATTGAACTAAGGCCAGTACTGGGCAGACTTGCATGGTCTGTGTCTGTATATGGCCATTTGGTAGAGGATGGGCTGGGGAGGGCTTCAATGGCTGGGAGGGTGTAGATGGGCTGGAGTAAGTCTTAACAGAGATTTCAGCAGTTGGAACCCAAGCACAGTACTGGGTAAAGCTAAGAAGAAAAAATTAAAAAATTTAAATTGAGTCAGGTTGGGCAGACTGGATGGACCATTCGGGTCTTTATCTGCCGTCATCTACTATGTTACTATGATATAACATCTTGTCAGAGGTACTTCAATTGATTCAATAAGTTAAATTTCATAAATAAGTTGGATTTCATAAATAAATTCAATATATAGGTCAATTTCTTAAATTTCATAAGTGACTTCAGTATGTAAATTCATGATTTAATCTCATAACTTAGCTTTTCAGCTAACACGTTTCGCTTTCTTTATCAAAGCATGGGAAAACATTTTTTCTCACTCATATAGCCACCTAACAAGGAGTCTAATATGAGGTGCCAATTTATTGAATTGACATCTTTACCCCCTCTTCTACTAAACAGTGCTAACAGTTTTAGCACGGGGAGCCACGCTAAATGTCCCACGCTGCTTCTGACATTCATAGGAACTCAATGAGCATCAGGAGCAGCGTGGGCCATTCAGCGCGGCTCCCAGCGCTAAAACTGATAATGCGGTTTAGTAGAAGAGGCACTTAGTTTGTGTAGTCTAACGAAGGTAAGATTTGAGGGATGTGATTAATTCCAGTTTTAAAGTAGGAAAATTATTTTGGAGCCTTATTATATACAGCACTTTGGCACAATTCATAGAATTCACTGCAGAGAACTAGCAAATGAATCAAAAAATGAGAGTTAGTGCAAAGCATAGGAACAAGATTTGCCATGTTGGCTCCTGATTTCCTGTGCTGAAAGTTTATTCCAGCATTCAATAATAGCTTTATTTTCACTCCCCAACATTTAGGCCAGCAAAATAATCCTTCATGTCTCCAAAACCCGATGAGGAGTCATAAGAATATCAAATTGTGTTTTAATGTTCAGTTTAAACTTTAGATTATGAATCAACTACAGACTAAGTACCTGCATATATCAAATGTAAAGTTTCCAAGTTTCATTAAAATTTGATATAATCACCTATTCCAAGGTTACTAGGTGAAATACAAAAATAAAAACTGAACAATGTTAAAATACATTTAACATAATTTTGGATTTACCAAACTTACAGGAACATTAGGGTAGGTGGGGAGGAACAACAATTGTTAAAAGAAAAGAAAACATTCAAAGTAAGAACAAAAGGGGAGGTTTGTAAAAATAAGAGAATAACTTTGTTTTAACAGAGATCGGTGGTTAGGTTCAAAGTTATATCGAGAAGGCATCTATGAAAAGGTGGCCTTTGAAATGGTCTAGTATTTTTCTTCTTAGTTCGGGTGGAAAAGTATTCCACAGCTGAGAACCTGTGACTGAGATTTCCAAACATCTTATACTGTTAATTTTTAAGGAAGGTAATAAATGCTGATTGGTAGATCGACGCACCCGCAGTGGGGTATATGGTATTAATAGATTATAAATGAATTCAGGTGTTTTTACATTAATTGTTTTATGTACTAACAGACTTAACTTATAGGCAATCCTATGTGCGACAGGGAGCCAATGAGCTTTCTTTAAGAGAAGTGAAACGTGTTCATATTTTTTTGACATTTGATATAACTTTTATCCCAGGACAAGCAGGCATGATATTCTCACATGTGGGTGATGTCATCTACGGAGCCCTGACGCGGACAGCTTTTCAAGCAAACTTTTGATTGAAGATTCAAGTTTGCTGAGCTGCACCACGCATGTGTGCCTTCCTGCTCCACTAGAGGGCGCATCCCCTCCTCGTGGTCTCCAGTTCGTTTCTTTCCACGGAGCCAAGAAGTCCTGTATTTTTAGGCTCTGCCCAAGTGCCTTCTAGCACCGCGGCTTTCTTATTTTTCATCTTCTGAGAGTCGCTGTGCGTCTGTGCTTAGTGTTTTTTGCCTTGTTCGCAAAGTTTTTGACTGCCCGGGGGTTCCCGGGTTGTCGCGGCCGCGTGGCCTCGTGGGCCATGGCCTGCTTTTTGGCTAATGTCCCGGCCTCTGTCCGGGTTTAAAAAGTGCACCCGGTGCGAGCGTCTTCTTTCGCTTACTGACCCGCATCGTTGGTGCATTCAGTGTTTGGGAGCCGATCATCCCACCGAGTCCTGTCCTCGATGTGCCACTTTCCAGCACCGGGCACTCCGTCGACGTAAGGCCCGAATGGCGGACCTTTTTGCGGTCGACCAGCCCTCGATCTCGGCCTCAAGGTCGGCCTCGGCTTCGGCCCCGGCCTTGACCTCGGCCTCGAGTACCCCGGCCCCGCCTCGAGACCCGGCCCCGAAGGCCTCGGGGTCGATGAAGTCCTCGGCTCCGGGTAAGTCCCCTCTTCCTTCCACAGGTTCCACACCGGCGAAGAAGCCAGCCTCGGGGACGCCGGCTGGGCATGGTGGGAGTTCCTTGCCCGTGGCCCCGGTGAAGTCCTCCAAGTCCTCGGGACGTGCCTCCACCACCAGGGAATACTCTGTATCGAGGTCGCCCTCGGTAGAGTGCACGGCGGCCTCGGACATGCGGTCGATGCTGTCCGTGCTGGTATTCCAGGACATGCTCTGGGCGATGATCTCTTCGGAGCTGTCCGCTGCGCTGGCCCACCTTCACCCGGCCCCGACCTCGACCTCGCGTGTGCCGGCCCAGCCTGAGCCTCGCATCGAGGCGCCTCGGGGCAAGGTACGCAGGTCTTGGCGTCTCTCGTCGTCCTCCGACTCCTCACCCCGGGCCTCGAGGCGGTCTTCCCCCACGGGGCGAAACGTCGCTCGAGGCATGCAGAGACCTTGGGCAGGGATTCAAAGAAGGCCCGTGGTTCCCCTCCGAAGCGGGGTCGCTCCTTGACTTCTCGGGTTGGAGGACCGCTGAGAGTCACAGAGTTCTCTCTGTCTAATCCTCGGCTCTTGCTCACTCCCCCTCGGTCTGGGGCTCCGGTCCGAGGTTCGAGGCTTTCGCCGAGGGAGTTCGGGGATCGGTCGCCGGCCCGTCATCGTGCGGTGCCCCATACCTCGGCGGCGTCCCCGAGGGGCTCCTCGAGGCGACGCAGGTCCTCGACCCCGGAGCGCTCCTTGTGTGCCTCCCCGGGGTCGGAGTGCATTTCGGAGCGGGAGCCTCGGTATTCTAGGGAGGCTTCTCCGTCCTTTTCTGTGAGGTGGCGGTCTCGCTCGATGTCGCCGTGCGAGGCTCAGGGAGCGTCCTGCCCGTCCTTTACTAGATTTGTCCAGGACATGGGTCGGGCACTTGACTTGGACCTCCAGTCTGACTCTCGGTATTCCAAGAAGTATCTGGCGGAACTGGATATGCCGTCTCCACCTAGAGAGTCCCTCAGGTTGCCGTTGAACCCTGTGCTCCGGCAAACCTTTATCAGGAACCTGGAGACTCCCTATATGGTGACGGTTGTTCCCTCTAAGATGGAGTCCAAGTACCGCACGGTTCCTTGCCCGGGGTTCGAGCACCCGCAATTGTCCCACCAGTCGTTGCTGGTGGAATCCTCCTTGAAAAAGTCTCACCCCTCCCGTGTCTCGGCGGTGGTCCCTCCAAGTCGTGAGGGTAGGACCCTGGATAAGTTCGGCCGCAGGCTCTATCAAAACTCAATGATGGCCTCTAGGGTGTTGAACTACACTTTCACCTTTACGTCTTATCTCAAACTGCATCTGCGGATTCCCCAGTGGACGTTGGCCTCTCAGTGGCGTCAGGACCAGCACCCGATCTCCAGTCCCGTGACCTTGACTCCTTCTTTGAGACGATCGCTCCGTTAGTGGGCCAACTCTTCCAATCTTTCCAGGGGTTTGCTCTTTCTCGCCCCTCCGCACCACAAGGCCCTGACCACGGACTCTTCGGAGTACGCTTGGGGGGCTCATCTGGACGGACTGCGCACACAGGGGCTGTGGTCGGTGGAGGACCGTCGCTGTCACATCAATGTCTTGGAACTCCGGGACATTTATCTGGCAGCTGTGGCCTTCCGGCACCTGCTTCACGATCGGGTGGTTCTAGTCCGTACGGACAATCAGGTGGCGATGTACTATGTAAACAAGCAAGGGGTAACGGGGTCTTGGTCCCTGTGTCAGGAGGCCCTTCGTCTCTGGGAGTGGGCGATTTCCCATAACATCTTCCTTCGAGCGGTTTATATTCAGGGAGAGCGGAACTGTCTGGCGGACAAGCTCAGCCGCCTTCTCCAGCCGCACGAGTGGTCCCTGCACTCTCGGGTCTTGAGACAGGTGTTCGAGTGGTGGGGGACCCCTCAGATAGATCTGTTCGCCTCACCCGTCAATCACAAATTCCCTCTCTTCTGTTCCCAGATGTACTCCCCGGATCGTCTCGAGGCCGACGCCTTCCTCATCGATTGGGAGGGAAGGTTCCTCTACACGTTTCCGCCTTTCCCTCTAATCTTGCGGACGCTGGTCCATCTCAAGTCTGTACAGGCCACTATGATCCTGGTTGCTCCTCGGTGGCCTCGTCAGCCGTGGTTCTACCTGCTTCTTCAACTCAGTGTCAGGGAGCCTCTGCTTCTGCCTGTTTTTCCCTCTCTGCTATCTCAGAGTCGAGGTTCACTTTTGCATCCCAATCTTCAGTCTCTACATCTGACTGCTTGGTTCCTTTCCCCCTGACTTCTCTTCCTTTGTCTCAGTCGGTCAGGGAGGTGTTGGAGGCTGCTCGTAAAGTCTCGACTAGACTTTACTACACTCAGAAGTGGACGAGATTCTCGTCCTGGTGTTCCTCTCGTCATCTGGAACCTGTATCGGTTCCTGTGTCTTCAGTTCTGGAGTATTTGCTTCATTTATCTCGTTCTGGTCTGAAGACGAATTCTATTCAGGTGCATCTTAGTGCGATTGCAGCCTTCCATCAGCACCTTGACGGGAAGTCCCTTTCACTTCATCCCTTGGTTTCTTGTTTCATCCCTTGGTTTCTCGTTTCATGAGGGGTCTCTTGAATGTCCATCCTCCTCTCAAACCTCCTCCTGTGGTTTGGGATCTTAATGTGTTTCTGGCTCAACTTATGAAACCTCCGTTTGAGACTATGGATCAGTGTCATCTCAAGTTCCTCACTTGGAAGGTGATCTTCCTGCTCGCTCTCACTTCTGCTCGGAGAGTTAGTGAGCTGCAGGCTTTGGTGGCGGACCCGCCTTTCACTGTATTCCATCATGACAAGGTGGTTCTCCGCATTCATCCTAAGTTTTTGCCTAAAGTGGTGTCTGATTTTCATCTCAATCAGTCCATTGTTTTGCCGGTATTTTTTCCCAAGCCCCACTCTCATCCTGGCGAGGTGGCGCTGCACACCCTTGACTGTAAGAGGGCGTTGGCATTTTATCTTCAAAGCACTCAGTCTCATCGGACGGTTCCTCAGTTGTTTTTGTCCTTCGACCCTAATCGGTTGGGATGCCCAGTTTCCAAGCGCACCTTGTCCAACTGGTTGGCTGCTTGTATTTCTTTTTGCTACGCTCAGGCTGGTCTCACGCTGCATGGTCGAGTAACGGGACATAGGGTCCGAGCGATGGCAGCTTCTGTAGCTTTCCTCAGGTCCACGCCTATTGAGGAAATTTGCAAAGCTGCCACATGGTCTTCGGTTCATACTTTCACCTCCCATTACTGTCTGGATACTCTATCCAGGAGCGATGGCCATTTTGGCCAATCAGTTTTGCGTAATCTGTTTTCTTAAATTGCCAACTTCCCTCTGTCCCTTTTTTCATTAGCTTGGAGGTCACCCACATGTGAGAATATCATGCCTGCTTGTTCTGGGATAAAGCACAGTTACTTACCGTAACAGGTGTTATCCAGGGACAGCAGGCATATATTCTCACAACCCGCCCTCCTCCCCGAGGTTGGCTTCTTTGCTGGTTATGGGAACTGGAGACCACGAGGAGGGGATGCGCCCTCTAGTGGAGCAGGAAGGCACACATGCGTGGTGCAGCTCAGCAAACTTGAATCTTCAATCAAGTTTGCTTGAAAAGCTGTCCGCGTCGGGGCTCCGTAGATGACGTCACCCACATGTGAGAATATATGCCTGCTGTCCCTGGATAACACCTGTTACGGTAAGTAACTGTGCTTTATTGCCACGTTTAGGATTATTTGAAGGCGCCTTATTTCTTTTTGAGTCACTCCTTTTAATAGTGAATTACAATAGTCTAATTTTGATATTACTAGTGTGTGAATTAAGATATTCAAGGATTTTGGTTCCAGAAATTTTGAAATCGATCGTATTAATCGGATCTTGTAAAAGCAGGATCTCACAACGTTATTAATATGTTCATGATATGAAAATTTCATATTAAAGGTGACCCCCAGGATTTTTAATGAGATTAATTGTTGTAGGGCACTATTTTTAAGGATGATTGGACCACCTAGATATTTTGGCTACATTTAGTACTGCCACAGAAAAGTATATTTATTTATATGGTTTCATATCCTGCCTCCCCATAGAGCTCAAAATGGGTTACAGTTTACAGTCGTGGAGGGGCATAATCAAAAGAAATGTCTAAGTCCGTTTTGGCCTAAGTCACAAATTGTCCAAAGTCGAACACGGGAAAAGGTCCATTTTCGAAAAATACATCCAGCATATGTTTTTTTCGAAAATCGTCCAGATGTACATCCAGCTATCTGATCGCCCAGACCGCTATGTCGTCCATCTTTATACCCCATTTTCAACCAAAAATTAGTCCAAGTCACAAACGCCTAGAAAAAGACCTTTGGGGTGCGGAAGGGTCCAGAAAAGTGATGGACTGGACAACCAGAGATGGCACCAGAATAGTGGGGTACCTTACAAGGCACTGTTGTGAACTTCACAAAATGGGTCCCACATAAACATCTCACTACAGCTCCCTTATAGGTCATAGTGAGCTCCCCCAAAACACCCCCAGAATCCACTAGACCCACCTATCCACCACCCCAATAGCCCTTATGGCTGCAGGAGCCACTTATATGGCAGTACAAAAGGGTTAGGGTTGTTTTTTTTAGGGGGGTGCACGTTTCTCCATGAATTCAGTGATTAGAGTGGCTTATGGGCCTGGGTCGCTTCTCCATGGTTCACTAACCCACCCCCAAAACCACTTAAGCCACCTCGGTGCAGCTCTACTAGGCTTTCCTATGCCAGGCTGCCAGGTGCTGATGTTCTGGAGGCAGATATGTAAAGTTGTTATTACGATTTTTTTATGGGTGTGGGGGGGTTCAGTGATCACTGGGGCAGTGTGTTGGGGTTTGTACTTTGTGTCTGCAATGCTTAGCTGGTCACTTTGGATACTTTTTGTGGACTTAGACCTGGTTTTAGAAGGCCTATGTCACAACGTCCAAGTTCCGTCTTGGCAGTGTTGTAAAACTTTCGGTTATACATGCAGTATGATTAAGTCTAGGAAGGCCCAAGTCCCGCCCAAATCCTGCTCTCGACACTCCTCTTGACATGCCCTTTTTAGCTCTGGTCATTCAGCATCACTGTGAAGGCCTAGGTTGTTTTTAAATACGTCTAAAACCCAGTTTGATTATCGGCACTTGGATGACTTGTCTTTTAAATCGTCCAAGTGCCAATTTAGGCTGGTTTTTAGACGTTTTTCTGTTTCGCTTATGAGCCCCATAGTATTACAATATATGTTACATTCATGGCGTTATAACCTCATCTTACAAAGTTGTTTCCCAGACATTGCATTGATTTAGAGGCATCTTGGAAAGGGTCACAAAGATTTGGGAATGGTATAGGTAAGGAAGGGGATACAAGGTGTCACCTAATCACATAAATTTCAGCAAAGGAAAAATGGCATCAAGCATATGTGGGTCATAAGAATTGAGCATCATATTGATCGATGTATAGGAATAGGTGATATACAAAAGATCAGTGACTTCGTAAGTGTAATTATTTAGCCACAATCTATCAAATCCATGATCCCTTTTAGATATATTCTAAGAACCACTGTTGATTCTGCTGTATTGGGTATTTAGGCACATTGATCCTGTATCATTTCCTCTAGCCTTCTAAACCAAGTCATTTTTTAGATCCAAGAGCTTCAGGCAATCTAACATAGGTTTTTTCCAGGCGTGATATAAGTTGTGCCCTACTTCACTATTTGATTATAATTATTTCTTGTTTTGCAGTTTCTCCTGCGGTAGTGGGTTTTCCCCCTCTCTCCCCCCCCCCTTTTTTGTTTTTTGTGGACTAATAGCCTTTTAAAGCTCTGTCTCCACCCCCTTCTTCCATGCTCTGTCATCGCTCTCTTCTCCTATCCTTCCTTCTATCCCTCCCCACCCACCTCATGGTCTGGCATCTCTGTCTCCTTCCTTTCCCTCCTCCAATGGTGTGTCATCTCTTTCTCCTCTCACTTCCCTGGTCTTTCTTCTCCCTCCCTTCTCCCTAATTGGGTCCAGCACCTCTCTCCCCCTTTTAGATATTCTAAGAACCACTGTTGATTCTGCAGTATTGGGTAGAAGTCAGTCATTATGGCATCAATGCTGAGGTAGTATCTTAGGCACTAGGAAAAGAAGCATTGTGATATGTCAGCCTTGGTTACCAGAAATCAGAATTCTGAAGGCAAAAGAGCATGGGAAACAAGATGGCCCAAGAGCCCAGCCAGAGTTTGCAAGTCCTTATATAAAGGTAAGAGAGAAACCACTTGAACTCCCCAACATACCAAGCTTTCAGGGGAGCCCTCAAAACCCATCTATTCAACAAATTCATCTGATTCTCCAAACCCCTGTCACTTTCTGACAGCCCCTGCCCCTCTCTTCTCCTTTCCCCCCTCTCTCCCTTTCCCCATTCCCCCTATCTCCTTACTTTACTTATATTGTTAATTACCCCACAACCCCACTCTGTAATCATCCACTACTGTATCCACTATTGTATACTGTCTAGAACCGAAAAGGTTCATCTTCTACTTTGTACTTTTTCACTATTGTATACCATCTTGAACTGAACAGGTATGACGGGATATAAATAAAGCTTTATTATTATTATTTAATCAATCTTAGATCTCAGGGACAGGGGGAGGAGGGAAAATTTAAATAACTAAGCTTTAGGCACATTGATCCTGTATCATTTCCTCTAGCCTTCTCAACTGAGTCATTTTTTTAGATCTAAGAGCTTCAGGCAATCTAACATAGTTTTTTTCCACGGGTGATATAAGTTGCACCCTATTTCACTATGGGCTCCTTTTATTAAGGTGTGCTAGCCGATCTAGCATGCGCTAAATGCTAAGACATCCATTATATTCCTATGGGCATCTTAGTATTTAGAGCACGCTAATCTTTAGCACTTGCTAAATCGGTTAACGCACCTTAATTAAAGGACCTCTATTTGACTTTAATTATTTCATACTTTGCAGTGTCTCCTGCGACAGTGGGTTTGCTCCCCACACTATGGTTTTTGTGGACTATTAGCCTTTTTTAATTCTTTCAATAAAATTTCCTGGTTATGTATTGTTATGTACAAAGTTCTGTTTGTGAATTTATTAAAATTCTATATACATTATTTTAAAAATGGTTAAGATTTTTAAATTATCAGAAAAATTGTTCAGGCTGGTCTTGAGTATGCATGATTCACTCTGTAATTCTATCATAGGGAAATGTCACCTAAATCCAGAAAATGGTGGAGAAGAAACAAAAGTGTCCCCTTGAGAAGGAGCTAAGAGAGTTTGATTTTAAAAGCTCAAGAGGAGGTGGTAAGCAATAAGCATGTGGCATTACTGACAGGTAGCATGAGCTATAGCAAGAGGAATCTGAGAATCTAAATTAAAGGCAAGATGGCTGTCCTGCTGTGGTACATCTTCCTGATATCTTCCACTGTTTACAAATCCCACAACCCAATTTGATTCTGTGCTGCCCCTTCCCCATCTCTGATTCCTCCTTCTACCCCCCCCCCCCCCATATAACATCACCTCCAAACTTAGCCCCCAATTTCTATATTCCCACCACCTTGCAATCAAACTGCACCCCTGCAATCACTACCCTACCCTCACCCTGGGGAGGGTCAATGGTGGTGCAGTGATGCTGGGCAGCACGAGTCAGTGCTGTCCTTCAAAACAGTAGTATGCTTTGCCTTCTAACAGTAGTATGCAAGATTACCATTAGGGGGCATCCTTCCATATAAGGAATTTTTCTCTGTCTAACCTTAAATTTGCTTTAAGATATTCTGCTATTTATATTCTATTATTTTGAGTTTGCTGCACTTATTGAAAAAAAATTCTTCATTATTTAATTTGAATCCAAGACTTATAACCCCCTACTTTTAACACATAATGCTAAAATTTCCCTACCTAAAAATAATAGATCAGAGGCCTCATGGAACACACTTTTACATTTTCCTGACTCTAAGGGCCTGATTCTATAAATGCGCCCACCGCATGTCATTCAAGGTAAGGCTCTGTTTATAGAATTGCGTCTAGTGGCAGATGCCAAGTGGTACCTAACTCAATTTAGGCACCACTAAACACAATTCTATAAACAGAAATTGTGGGCTCCTTTTACAAAGCCGTGTTAGGGCCTTAACGCACGGAATAGTATGTGCTAACTTGCCACATGCGCTAGCCGCTACCGCCTCCTTTTGAGCAGGCGGTAGATTTCCAGATACCGCACACTATAGCGCTCGCTAATCCGGTGCGTGCAATAAAACCGCTAGCGCAGCTTTGTAAAAGGAGCCCTGTGTCTAGTGGTGCCTAAATTATATTTTTTATTTTTATTAATTATAACTTTTTCCACAAGTATAACAACTTGTTTAAGGAAATACAGAGCCATCATCCAACATGAAAATAAAGCTAAGTACAAATTAAGAAGTAATAACAATCTTATGGAAATAGCTCTTCCTTAGATCACAAACAAAAGGAAAGGAGGAATCAAAATTACCGAGAGATAAGTTACAGGAAATTATTTAGGAAAAGGCTTAATACGTCAACCCCTCCCCCCCCCCCCCAGTTGCAAATTATTTGAACCAGACACTCCATCTCTGATAAACCCCATGAGGTCCAAAAAGGATCTTAGCTGATCGGGTGCATAAAATATATATTTCAAACCCATCTATTTAATAATAGACTTGCAGGGGTAAGTTAACTTAAAGGTAGCACCCAATTTCTTTGTCTCATCTCTCATTGCAAGAAACAACTTGCGTCGTTCTTGGGTTAAGTTTGTTATATCATGATATAACCAAATTTTTTGGCTACAAAATTGTGAAACAGAGCTTTTGAAACCTAGGGTTCCTTTTATCAAGGCGCGCTAAGGGGGTTAGCGCGTCGGACATTTCATCACGCGCTATCCCCCACGGCAGCCTAAAATCCTAATGCCTTGCCAATGGAGGCGTTAGGTACTAGCGCAGCAGGCGGTTTAATGTGCGGTATTCCACGCGTTAAACCGCTACCGCGCCTTTGTAAAAGAACCCCATAATCTCATTATAGAATTAAGATTTTGCTCAAACATAAAACTAACAATCAGTGTAGCTCTCTCTTTAATATCAGAATACAAGCTTTCCAAAAACTACCAAGTGGTGCCTAAATTGAATTAGACTAGAATGTTGCCTGAGTAAGACCTGGGCTTCAGTCTCTCTCTTATATTTTTAAGTTTTTAGTGCTATTTAGTTTTATTTTGTTGGTTTCTACTTTATTTTTGTTCCTTTCATCTACCTTATTCATAGTTTAACAGGGTTCTATACTTCTTTCTTTTAATTCTCATTCGGGCGAGTCAGAAAACATCTTGGAAAGGAGGAGTTTGACAGTTATAGAATCACAGCATAACTGTCTACTAACCTAAAGGCCTGGAACAGTTCATTTTCAGCAGAGGCCCTTCCTACCTTCGTGTGGTGACTGGAGATCGCTGCGGGGAGATCGTTGCTGGAGGCGGGACCAGTGGAGGCAAGGTGAATCGCTGCTGGTGGTTGCCTAGGATGGGGCGGCATCTGCTCTCTCATTGGGGAGGAGCTGGTGCTGTCTCTGGATCTGTGGAGTGGGACCGTGCCATGGACTCCTCCTCCCAGTTGTCCGATGGAGGCAGAGTGCTGTACTCTTCTGGAGCTGCCCATGAGCATCCGCCGCCCACCAAGAGAAGTGCGGCCTGGCGCTGGATTGTTCTATCTCTGTGCATCTTCTGCCTGGAAGTGATGAGTCAGGGCTGTAGCTAATATCTGTCCCGTCTGGACTTTTGCCGTTGGGATTATTTAAAATATAACAGAGCTACTTCAGGAAACTGGACTTCTGCCAGACTTATTTGATTTTGTTTTTCAATTTTTCCTTCCAGTTTATGAATTATTTTAAATTTTATTCCATTGTTTTTACCACTGTTCTTTTTAATTTATTAACTGAATTCTATTGTTTAATGGTTCCTCCCTTCTATTCCTTTTTACATATTACTTTAATTCATTTACATATCATTTACATAGATGGTGCTCCTATCTATGAAATATTCTACATACTTCTCTCCTCTCCACTCCTTCCTGCCCTACATAGTCCTCCCTACCCTCTTCTAACCCCTTCCTCTGTAATGTCGCCAAGAGCTTGTATAGATATGTGTGATGCACAAATGGAAGAAATAAAATAAATAAATAAAAATAGACATCTGCAACTTAGGTGCCACTATATTAAGCCAGGTTTTTGTTGGCCTAAAATAACAGCACCTAACTCATTCCATGTCCAAATTCCGCCCCTAACACATTTTTTTCTGGTAGATGCCTACATCATGCCTACTGAGTTAGGTTTATAATTGGGTTTTAATGGTGCTGTTCAGTTAACAGCGTTGATTAGTTAACAGCGTTGATTGAACCAATTAAAAAAGTTAGGCACATAGATCAGTTAGGTGCGCCTATGTAGGTACCTAATGGTAGGCACTTTTTATACAATCAGGCCCTAAGGCAAGGGTAGGCAATTCCGGTCTTCGAGAGCCACAGGCAGGTCAGGTTTTAAGGATATCCACAATGAATATGTATGAGATCAATCTGCATGTACTGCCTCCTTGAGATGCAAATCTATCTCATGCATATTTATTGTGGATATCCTGAAAACCTGAGCTGCCTGTGGCTCTCGAGGACCGGAATTGCATACCCCTGTCCTAAGGCATGTCAATCAAAGTTAGGCGCTATTTATAGAATCACACTTAACGGCGCCTAACATAGGCATCAAAATTTTAAACACCAGTATGTATATTAGGCCAGGGTTTGGCTGGCCTAATTTAGCAGCACCAAACTTAGACATCTACCAAAGCCTAAGTCATTCCATACCCAATCTCCACTCCTAACCATGCCTACCTTTCAGGTAGATGAGTGTAGGTGCTGCTCCAATTTCCACATGGAACTTAAATTAATAATTTTTAAATTGGGCCTTAATGGCATTTTCAATTATCACCTTGTTAAACAAATAGAAACCACTCCAGGAACATAGCATACATCTATTACTTAAGAAGGAAAAAAGGCTCAGATGGTGCAGGGAAATCCCATTTACCAACGGAGCGAGCTAAACTTGCGTTAGTGTCCCTCCAAATCATCCATCACTGGCAAAAAACCCCTTCTTTAAATATCCTATTAGGGATGTCGTATTGAATACACTTGTTTAGATGTACTTCAAAAAATGTTTAAATGTCTTTCAACCGTCTACTAGAAGCATCACATTGGTAGATCGACGCACACGCAGTGGGGTATATGGTATTAATAGATTATAAATGAATTCAGGTGTTTTTACATTAATTGTTTTATGTACTAACAGACTTAACTTATAGGCAATCCTATGTGCGACAGGGAGCTTTCTTTAAGAGAAGTGAAACGTGTTCATATTTTTTTTAAATATTGCATTCAATAGTAAAAATAAACCAATGAGAGCTATCGTTTCATGGCTCAAATTGCTGCTGCTTCAGGGCAAAGGATCAGATGAAGATATAAAAATATAATGAATGCTTCTGCTCAAAAAGCAAACAAATTGAAAACATATGCATACATGCACAAACAGTGCTCCCGGCTTGAACGCAAGTTCTGTTAAAATGGCACTACGGCATTCAAAGTCTATAAATGATTGGAAGACAGAACCAACACCCAATTAGCATAGATGACAGGCAAAGTCCAATCAAATCAGTTTGCTAGAAATATGGGGCAGATTGTAGACAACCAATGAAGTACAAAAACAAAGTTTTATTGATGAAAAATGAGAGTGGACCCAACTAATAAAAATAAATCCAATCAATGGCATGATTTAACTCTTGTGGTTGCACAGTGTTTAAAAGGAAAATCTTAGTTTTTTTGAGCAGAGGCATTCATTACATTTTTATATCTTCAGCTGCAGGGCCGGATTTAGATGAAAAGAGGCCCTAGGCTATTCCACTTATGAGGCCCTTTCACCTCCCATTTTTAAGTTTGTAAATTACATGAGAGATAATAAAATACATCATTACTGTGATATATATCAATATGTTAAATGAAACATGTTGTTATTGGTACTAACCTTTATAAAAAATGTGACACGGATCTTGAGGCCCTAGGCTGAAGCCTAGTTAGCTTAGTTAGCCTATAGGAAAATCCGGCCCTGTTCAGTTGATCCTTTGCCCTGAAGCTGCGGCAATTTGACCTGCAAAACGATGACTATCATCAGGGGATCATAACTTCATCCTTACTGCTCAGATAAGTGATTTATTTACTATTGAATGCATGCAATGCATAATGTTTGATGCTTCTAGTGGACTGTTGAAAGACATTTAAACATTTTTTGAAGCACATCTAAGAGTATTCAATGCAACATCCCTAACAGAATATTTAAAGAAGGTGTTTTTGCCAGTGATGGATGGTTTGGAGGGGCACTAACGCAAGTTTAGCTCATTCCATTGATACAAGAGTTTCCCTGCACTTTGTGAGGCTTTTTTTCTTCTTAAGTAATAGATGTACTGTATGCTATGTTCCTGGAGTGGTTTCTATTTGTTTAACAAGGTTACTTTTTCCTCCAGTCCTTCTTAAGGATTTTGATTTTCAATTATCATGGCATGAAAACTAATTTTAAAATGCTAATTTTGTGAGGAAATCGGCTAGGAACCATTTATAGAATCGGGGCCTAAATGTCTACGTTCAAAAAGAATCTTTTCAACATGTTTTGTCTATCAAGCTGCTGCCACCTGGAACACATTTCCCCCTCCAATTAGACAATCTAATAATTACCTGATTTTTCAGAAATCCCTACAAATGTTTTTTTTTTAATTTAATAATTATTTTGAGTTGAAGCATATATTACCTAACCCCTGTTGGCCCCCCAGGGACTATTCTGCGGCCCACAATCTGTCCTCGACTAAAGCAGGAGTCTCCAATCTACTTCCCTTCCAACTGCCCTCCCCCAAGCCACCGCAATCGGGGAACAGGCCAGCGCCCGAGGTCTTACTTCTCCCTCCCCTTCCCCAAGCCACTACCATCGGGGAACAGGCCGCCACCGCCGCAATCGGGGAACAGGCCAGCGCCCGAGGTCTTACTTCTCCCTGACCTCCCCCAAGCCACTACCATCGGGGAACATGCCTCCAACGCCGCTATCGGGGAACAGGCCGCGCCGAGGTCTTAACTCTCCGTTTATCTTCCCCAGCTCGGAGCCGACCAATTCTCACCACTCGACATCAATTCTAACGTCGGGGAGGAAGTTCCGGACCAGCCAATCGCTGACGTCGGGTGGCGAGTATTGGTCGGCCCCGCGCTGGGGAAGATAAACAGGGAGAGTTAAGACCTCGGCGCGGCCTGTTCCCCGATTGCGGCGTTGGAGGCATGTTCCCCGATGGTAGTGGCTTGGGGGAGGTCAGGGAGAAGTAAGACCTCGGGCGCTGGCCTGTTCCCCGATTGCGGCGGTGGCGGCCTGTTCCCCGATGGTAGTGGCTTGGGGAAGGGCAGGGAGAAGTAAAGAAAGGGGAGACAGGGAGACAGAAAGAAGGGAGACGGGACACAGACAGAAAGGGGCATGGAGAGAGAAAGACAGAAAGAAAGGGGGCACGGAGAGAGAGAGAGAGAGAAAGAAAGAAGGGGCAGGATGAAAGAAATAAAAAGTTGGGGGAGGGAAGGAGACAGATGCCAGACCAGGGGAAAGGAAGGAAGGAAGGAGGGAGAGAAAGGAAAGAAAGAGATGTCAGACCATGGAAATAGGGACAGAAGAAGAGAGAGACAGAAGGGAAGGTAAGACATGGAAACGTAGATTTTGAAAAGAAAGCAGTTAATGCCAAAGATGGATGCAAGGCAGAAAGTGAAGATGGAGAGAAAACCAGTCAAAGGACAAGAAGACCCTGGAAACATAGTTAAACGCACAGAAAAATAAAGTCACCAGACAACAAAGGTAGGGAAAATGATTTTATTTTCAATATAGTGATTGAAATGTGTCAGTTTTGAGAAAGGAAAGATATTAAACTTTTAAATGTGAGGGCTGCAGGAAAAATAGGGTACTTGGAGGGCCGCAGAAAAAATAGTTAATGACAATTTTGCATAAAGTAACACTCTTTATAGTTTATAAATCTTTCCTTTAACTATTAAAGGAAAGATTTATAAACTATAAAGAGTTTTACCTCATGCAAAGTTGTCATTTCTTTAATAAGACATTAACTATTTTTTTTCTGTGGCCCTCCAAGTACTACAAATCCAAAATGTGGCCCCACTAAGGGTTTGAGTTTGAGACCACTGCTATAGCTGGTTATCTGCACAAGAGGCAGGCCAGAAGAACACTATTAGGTAAAAAGAGGGTAAATAGGATAAATAGAAATACTCCCCTTACCAGTATATTCAGGGTTCTGGGACAACGATCCCCTAAGCTACATTTATTTATTTAAACATGTACAGCCTCCAGCATCCCACAATTCTCTGCGTGTTACATAAAAACACAATTAATAAAACTATGACAAACAGTTATCACAAAGAACATATGATAACATAAAACATCTATAAAATTATCTCAGCTACTAATATCTAAACCATTTTAACAAAAGTACAATACATGAAAAAAAAACCCTGCTTGATATTGGCAAAAAAAGCTTACATATATTCTCTCTCAAACAGCATTGTTTTTACACTTTTCCTAAATTGTAACAAATTGCTTAATTTCAATATGTAACAAATTCCATAATACTGACATCATAGATTGACAAATTCTTGATGATCTCACCAAATGCAACGATGGAACTTCAAGTTGCATCTGATTCTCAGAATGCAGAGCTCTCTGTGGCTGATAACGACAAAACAGCGAACTCAAAACAACTGGACTTGTGGAGCGGCATAATAAAAAAAAATGTCTAAGTCCGTTTTGGGCCTAGAACACTAGTTGCACAAAGTCAGAAATGTCCAAAGTCCATTCTCGAAAAATACGTCCAAAATTTTTTTTTTTTTTCCGGGAATCATCTACTTCTACGTCCAGCCGTTTGATTGTCCAAACCATCAAGTTGTCTATCTTTATACCACATTCTCGTCCATAAATTTGTCAAAGTCAAAAACGCCTAGAACAAGACCTTTTGGATGTGGGAGGGGTCAGCAAAGTGATGGACTGGCCACCCATACATGGCAACAATGTAGTGGGGCACCTTGCAGGGCACTACTGTGAATTTCATAAAAAGGATACCACATAAACATCTCACCACAACTCCCTTATAGTTTATGGTGAGCCCCCCAAAACCTACTAAACCCACCTGTCTACCACCCCAATAGCCATTATATTTGCAGGTGGCACCTGTATGGCAGTACAATAGGGTTTCGGAGAGTGCACATTTTCCACCATGAATGCAATGGTTAGAGTGGCTTATGAGCCAGGTTCACTAGCCTACCCCCCAGACTACATAAGCCACCTCTGTGCAGCTCTACTAGGCTTTCCTATGCCAGGTGCTGATGAGGCAGGTATGTACTTTTTTATTCTGGTTTTTATGGCAGGGGAGGGGGAGTCAGTGATCACTGGGGGAGTGTGTGGGGGGGTCTGTATTTTGTAGTTATTTGGTCACTTTGGATACCTTCTGGGCAGTTATACCTCTTTTTAGATCACCTAAGTCACAACGTATAAGTTCCTTCTAGGCAGTCTCATTAAACTTTTGATTATCGCTGCATGATGGCTAAGGGTTCGTTTTACAAAGGTGTGGTACGGCCTTAATGCGCGGAATAGTGCACGCTAAAATGCCACTCACGCTAGTCGCTATCGCCTCCTCTTGAGCAGGCGGTAGTTTTTCAGGTAGCGCACGCTAATCCGGTGCGTGCGCTAAAAACACTAGCTCACCTTTGTAAAAGGAGCCCTAAGTCTAGGTTGGCCCACATCTTGCCCACCTCCCTCCCTAACCACTCTTCGAAAAATGCCCCTTTTCACTCTGGGCATACAGCAGCAGAGAAAAGACCTAAGCTGCTTTTAGATACATCTAAAATCCGTTTAAATTATCGGCACTTGGACAACCTGTCTTTTTGATTGTCCAAGTGCCAATTTAGGCGGGTTTTTAGACGTGTTTCCGTTTCGATTATGAACCTCTTATTGTTCAGTACTTTGAAGATCAAACACAGTGTCTTGAATACAACATGCAAGGCAATGGGTAAAGTGCAAACTCTGCAAAATAGGTGTTATATGCTCATATTTAAAGGCTCATATGATAATTCGGCGGTAGCATTTTGTGCAATTTGTAATGCATGTATCATATATTTTGGTAAGCCAAGGTACAGAGAATTTCAGTAATCAAACACTGGAGTCAGTAGCATAGTAATACTGTACAAAAAATATCCATCATAAGATAATCTCTCAGTCTCCATAACAAACAAAGCTTAAAGAAATCCTGAGATACCACAAACTTAATATGTGTCTTAAGAGTGGACACCGAAGAGGGAGTGGAAAATATGAAAAAGGATCTGCAAAAGTTAGAGGAATGGTCTAATACCTGGCAACTAAAATTCAATGCAAAGAAATGCAGAGTAATGCATTTGGGGATTGATAATCGGAAGGAACCGTATATGCTGGGAAGAGAGAAGCTGATATGCACAGACGGGGAGAGGGACCTTGGGGTGATAGTGTCCGAAGATCTAAAGGCGAAAAAAACAGTGTGACAAGGCAGTGGCTGCTGCCAGAAGGATGCTGGGCTGTATAAAGAGAGGCGTAGCCAGTAGAAGGAAGAAGGTGTTGATGCCCCTGTACAGGTCATTGGTAAGGCTCCACTTGGAGTATTGTGTTCAATTTTGGAGACCGTATCTGGCAAAGGATATAAGAAGACTTGAAGTGATCCAGAGGAGGGCAACGAAAATGATAGGAGGCTTGCGCCAGAAGACATATGAGGAGAGACTGGAAGCCCTGAATATGTATACCCTAGAGCAGGGGTGTCCAATGTCGGTCCTCGAGGGCCGCAATCCAGTCGGGTTTTCAGGATTTCCCCAATGAATATGCATTGAAAGCAGTGCATGCAAATAGATCTCATGCATATTCATTGGGGAAATCCTGAAAACCCGACTGGATTGCGGCCCTCGAGGACCGACATTGGACACCCCTGCCCTAGAGGAAAGGAAGGACAGGGAAGATATGATTCAGACGTTCAAATACTTGAAGGGTATTAACGTAGAACATAATCTTTTCCAGAGAAAGGAAAATGGTAAAACCAGAGTACATAATTTAAGGTTGAGGGGTGGTAGATTCAAGAGCAATGTTCGGAAATTCTACTTTACGGAGAGGGTGGTGGATGCCTGGAATGCGCTCCCGAGAGAGGTGGTGGAGAGGAAAACGGTGACGGAGTTCAAAGAAGCGTGGGATGAATACAGAGGATCTAGAATCAGAAAATAATATTAAAAATTGAACTAAGGCCAGCACTGGGCAGACTTGCACGGTTCTGTGTCTGTATATGGCCATTTGGTGGAGGATGGTCTGGAGAGGACTTCAATGGCTAGGAGGGTGCAGATGGGCTGGAGTAGGTCTTAACGGAGATTTCGGCAGTAGGAACCCAAGCACAGTACCGGGTAGAGCTTTGGATTCTTGCCAGAAATAGCTAAGAAGAAAAAATTAAAAAAATTTAAATTGAATCAGGTTGGGCAGACTGGATGGACCATTCGGGTCTTTATCTGTCGTCATCTACTAGGTTACTATGTAAACAAAAAAGGGGAATCTAACAAGAAGGAACAAACTGTCTTATCCAGCATTATATCGGGTGGAAAACTCTCAAAATTGTCATGAACCACACATAGACCTTTAGTTTTACCAACATTTAGGGCTCCTTTTTAGCGCGCACTAACCCCCCGCATTAGCTGAAAAACTACCGCCTGCTCAAGAGGAGGCAGTAGCAGCTAGTACGGCCAGGAAATTAGTGCACGCTATTACACATGTTAAACTGCTAACGCAACTTCGTAAAAAGAGCCCTTAATTTTAACAGATTTTGATACATAATGGAGGCAGTGTAAAGAAATCAAGTTTATGTATATTCATTGTAGATATCCTGAAAATAGAGAATGACACAGGGACAAATTTTTCCCCTTCCCTGCGGGAACTCATTTTCCCGTCCCATCTCGGTGAGTTCTTGTCTTGTCTTTGCCCCATTCCTGTATGCTCTGTCCTCATCTGCACAAGTCTCAAACACTTTAGAACATAAGAACATAAGCAGTGTCTCCGCCGGGTCAGACCATAGGTCCATCCTGCCCGGCAGTCCGCTCCCGCAGCGGCCCCAAACAGGTCACGACCTGTCTGAATCACCAGAAGGGGCTCCCTTGCCACCTTGGTTTCTCATTGAAGTCCTATCTTCCCATCGTAGTCCTAACCCTCCGGTCTTGCACATGCACGACCTGTTGGGTTTCTATACTTATTACCTGATTAGCTTTCTATACCTGTGTTACATCCCAGCACCTCTCTCAGTATCCCACGATCCCTTTATCCCTCAGGAATCCGTCCAATCCCTGTTTGAATCCCTGTACCGTACTCTGCCTGATCACTTCCTCCGGTAGCGCATTCCAAGTGTCCACGACCCTTTGGGTGAAAAAAAACTTCCTTGCATTTGTTTTGAACCTATCTCCCTTCAGTTTCTCTGAATGCCCCCTCGTACTTGTTGTCCCCTTCAGTCTGAAGAATCTGTCCCTATCCACCCTCTCTATGCCCCTCATGATCTTGAAGGTCTCTACCATATCTCCCCTGAGCCTCCTTTTTTCCAGAGAGAAGAGCCCCAGCCTATCCAACCTCTCGGCGTATGGGCAGTGTTCCAGCCCTTTTACCAGTTTCGTTGCTCTCTTTTGGACTCTCTCAAGTACCGCCATGTCCTTCTTGAGGTGTGGCGACCAATACTGAACGCAGTATTCCAGATGTGGACGCACCATCGCTCGATACAATGGCATGATGACTTCCCGTGTCCTGGTTGTTATGCCCCTCTTTATGATGCCCAGCATCCTGTTGGCTTTTTTCGAGGCTGCTGCGCACTGTGCAGATGGCTTCAGTGATGCATCCACCAGCACACCTAAGTCTCTCTCAAATCTGCTGTCTCCCAACAATGCCCCCCCCCCCAATTTGTAGTTGAACAACGGGTTCTTTTTCCCTATATGCATGACCTTGCATTTTTCCACGTTAAAGCGCATTTGCCATTTGTTTGCCCAGTCTTCCAGCTTGTCCAGGTCCCTTTGCAGGTCCTCACACTCCTCCCTGGACCTAACTCTACCGCACAGTTTGGTATCGTCTGCAAATTTTATAACCTCGCACTTTGCCTCCTTTTCCAGGTCATTGATAAATATGTTGAAGAGTAACGGCCCCAGCACCGATCCCTCTGGCACACCGCTCGTGACTCCCCGCCAGTCAGAATATTGGCCCTTCACTCCGACCCTCTGCAGTCTACCCGACAACCAGTGCTTGATCCATCTGTGCACATCCCCTCCCACCCCGTGGTTCCACAGCTTCCTAAGCAGCCTTTCATGTGGCACCTTGTCGAAAGCCTTTTGAAAATCGAGGTAAATGATGTCTATGGGTTCCCCATTGTCCACCCGACTGCTTATTCCCTCAAAGAAGTACAGAAGGTTCGTTAGGCACGACCTTCCCTTACAGAATCCGTGCTGGCTTGTTCTCAGTAGGCCATTCCTCTCGATGTGCTCGCAAATGCCGTCCTTGATCATAGCTTCCACCATCTTCCCTATAATTGAAGTCAGGCTCACTGGCCTGTAGTTCCCGGGGTCACCCCTCGATCCCTTCTTGAAGATAGGTGTGACATTCGCCAATTTCCAGTCCTCTGGTACCTCACCAGTTTTCAAGGATAGGTTGCAAACATGCTGGATTGTGCCCGCTATTTCTTGTCTTAGTTCCTTCAGAACCCTTGGGTGGATCCCGTCCGGGCCCGGTGATTTACCGCATTTTAACCTATCTGTTTGAGGACATCCTCCTTACTTACCTCTATGTGCTCCAATTTTTCGGCCTGTTCTCCACTCATGAGCTCCTCTGAGTCCGGTATATTAGATGTGTCTTCGCTCGTGAAAACCGACGAGAAGAACGTGTTCAACCTCTCAGCTACCTCTTTATCCTCCTTAATCACTCCCTTCCTATCCTCATCGTCCAACGGCCCCACCTCCTCTCTCGCTGGTCGCTTCCCCTTTACGTAACTGAAGAATGCCTTCAATTACGTAAGTGTTTGAGGCTTGTGCAGTTAAGGCAGAGTTTACAGGAATAGGGCAGGGACGGGGACAGCAATAAAACTCGCAGGGACGGAACGAGGTCCTGCAGGGATGGGGACAAATTTGACCTCGTGTCAATCTCTACCTGAAAACCTGACTGGCAAGGGGGCACTCCAGGACCAAGTTGAGAAACACTGGGATAGACTGTGTAGGTCTTTTATCTGTTGATGTTTACTATATTACTAGTGGTATCTGAATATTTTCTGACTCCAACAAAGCTTTATGCCAGACTGCCCTGGCACTATTTGCATAGCACTAGGTTGGTCTATAATGATTTTCAACAGCATTATCCAAATACTGCTTCTATAAATCAGTGACTGACACTGGTCAGCAGCATTTATCCGGGTAGCACATTTTGCCCTGAAAACAGTTGGACGGAAAAAAAAAAACACCTGATGGGAACAATTAAGGCAGACTCTCTAGGGCCCAATTTGCTTACAAGTCAATTAAGCTTCAACTTGCTAATAGTTGCAGGTGTATAAACTTTGCTGAGGCTGACAGAACTGGGATGCAGCTTTCCTTTCCACACAGGCTTGCTGTGAGGTCTGAATATTTGCTTTGAACTCATTCGGGACTCCTGTGAGAGAACTCGTTCCTTCAAAATCTTAAAAAGGGCATATCTAGCAATCCGTATATTACAGATGCAACTACATTCTCAGGAAAAAGTCTGTTTTCAAGTTTAATAGCGCAGATATATTTTCCATAGATCACAGGGGGTAAAGGGTAGTGGAATTTTGATATACCGCTTTTCCTTTTATAATTATTTTTATTTTTATTGAATTTAACAAATACAACCAAGCAGTTAAACTTGTACAGAATATGAGGTACAGAAGAGGAGCACAACAATATCCATCAAAAAAATACCATCTTTCTGTGGTACAATTAAAGAGATTTACATTTATTATATGCAGGTACTTTCTATATCCCTCATGAGCTTACAAGCTATTGGAGAGGATTTTACCTCAGGCTGGCAAGGTAAATGATGTGACACTCATTCAATTTCTATAGGCATTGGAGCATTTACCTCGCCAGCTCGCAGTATAACCCTCTACCTTGGTTTCACAAAAGGAGCCCTAAGTTTTTGTACCTGGGGCAATGGAGGGTTAAACGACTTGCCTAGAATCACAAAGAGCTGCTGAGAAGGCAGACCTGCATGATCCAAGAAATGAATACTGGAAGAAACTGGTGGTTAGACACATGACTTGGAATGCTATGGGAAAAAGTTTCTTGGGTGGCAAGTTTAAAGCTGGCTACATTTAGTAAGACTTTGAATGGAGAAAGGTTTTCTGTTTCATAGAACTGCATCGTTTAAAGCAGGGGTGTCAAAGTCCCTCCTCGAGGGCGGCAATCCAGTCAGGTTTTCAGGATTTCCCCAATGAATATGCATGAGTGAAAGTCCTGAAAACCAACTGGATTGCGGCCCTCGAGGAGGGACTTTGACACCCCTGGTTTAAAGGCTCAGTTTCCAATTATAAAGACACAGGTATCACTGGCTTTGCGGAAACATACAGTAACTGTATGATTTGGATATCTTATTAAAGAACTGCAAACAGTTTATTTCGGATCCTATCAGATAGACAACAGTGCATACTGTTTGACAGCACCTCATTACCACTATAGGCATTGATACTGTCACCTATTCTATTCAATATCTACCTCAAGCCACTAGCTAAGCTGATTCAGTCAATGAACACTAAGGACCAGATTCACTAAAGATACCGACTCAGTCGCTGTTGGCCGATTTTCAAACAATGATTGATTCACAATCAAGTTTGCATGCAAATGATTTGCACTTCTGTGCAAATCATTTGCATGCAAACTCACCGACTCAATCACTCAGTGAGCGATTGAGACGGTGCAGAACCCTGACAGTAGTGAAAGGAGAAGCAGCCTCCTGTCACTGCTGTCGGGGCTTCTGCTGGTTTGTTTTTTTCTTTTCTTTTTTAATGGCACTGATATTGGCAAAATATCTGTTCCCCCCCCCCGCCAAAATGAAAAAAAATCCCCCACTGCCGCTGGCCCTCCTGAACAACCCGATGACAATCGCGCACCCCCCTCCCCCAACAATTGCAATGACCCACCCAAACCCCAAAAAGATGGCAGAGTCATGAATGATTCTACAATCAACAACACTAAAAAAAACCTATTGACTAAAAAAAGGCATCTACAAATAATTGCGTCTTGAGTAATTTTCTAAAACTACCCTTTTCACAGTATTTTCGTATTAGTGACCTTAGAGATGTGAAGAAAGAAATCCTGTTCTTCAAGTACTCTGTTACTTTGTGAATATGTTCTCTGAGGATTATTTGTTTGTCTAATTATGTTTTTTTACAATTTTATGTATGTAAATTATGTAATTTTAAAAATAAATAAATAGGACATCCTGGTGGATTTTGAAGAGATTTATGGATCTTTG
This sequence comes from Geotrypetes seraphini, assembly GCF_902459505.1. Lineage (NCBI taxonomy): Eukaryota > Metazoa > Chordata > Amphibia > Gymnophiona > Dermophiidae > Geotrypetes > Geotrypetes seraphini. The sequence goes on along the minus strand of NC_047089.1, from coordinate 146,075,296 downwards.
GGATGAAATCAATGTGTGGAGGGACACAGCACTTGTCAGCTGCCACCGAGGTCGGCAATCGGGGGGGCCGTTTCGATTATCAGCACTTGAACGACCTGTCGTTTTGATTATCTTTGCCAACTTGGGCAGGTTTTTAGACATACAGTATTTATAGAATTGTATAATATTACCAAGCATATACATCTTGTACAGCAAAGTACGGTCAAAACATAATAAACTGAATCCAAAATTGAAATATAAAATATACAGTAATACACAATTAAATTTAAAAATAAAAAATAAAAATACATAAAGTGAAGATAATCTAATTTGATCGCACACTAGTCCTCAATAATTGGATCCAAGATTTAAAGAGTAGAACAAAATAAGTCAAATAAAGTTATCAGGAAAGCCATGTCTACTGCAGTACAGAGAGCTAATCTTCCTTAGGCGCAGTTATTCCCTTCTCAAGATGTTTCATTGAGAGAAAACTTATCAGATGAGATGGCTCTGTGAAAATGTACATCAAGGATAAGTATCTAACTACACATTTACATGGATATCTCAAAAAGAAAATACCCCCTATTTGAGTCACTCCAGGTTTCAGAAGTAGAAATTCTTTTCTTCTTTTTTGATTCTCTCTAGAGACATGAGGAAAGATCTGAATATGATGTCCCAGGAAGTCCTTGGATCTATTTTTAAAGAAAAGTTTTAATATCCAATCCTTGTCTGGAGCCAAGGCCACAGACAACAAGAGTGGCTGAAACAGCCAATTCTCTATCCGATTGTTCCAGAATTGCAGAAATGTCCAATGGTCTATCCTGGGGTTCCTCAACTTTTTCTTCTTCTATGAATAGGGACTTGGTGGGAAGATAGTACACTCTTGTAAGAGGAGGTAAAGAGCTTTCAGGAATTTCCAATATTTCCATAAAGTAACGTTTCACCATTTCTCTAGGGGAAGCTGACAAGATCTTAGGAAAATTTATAAATCTCAAATTGTTAGCTCAACCATTGTTCTCCAGAGCTTCCAACTTCCTCTTGAGAATTATATTATCTTTAACCAACAAGTCTTGATTTTGTTTTAGTGATATTAGCTCTTTACTTGTATTTTGTGTCTCTGTTTTTAGCTGAAATATGTCCTGTTTTATCAGTTTTATTTCTCCTTTCTGTTCTTTTAATTCTTTATCCAAACTTTTTATTTGAGGATTTAAGGAATTCCCCAAATTCACTACCAAGTCCCATAGTGCTTCAAGTGTGACTTTAGGAGGTTTGGTAGGGGAAAAAAGTTGTAATTGTGTAGTATCGGACTGTTCTGAAATTAGTTTTACCTCAATGAGGTCTTGTGCTCCCCTGACCTCAGTTGTCCCGGTCGCAGGTCCTGGCAGAGAGAGCAAGTCACTCTGAGTTGTTCCATTCGGCGAGCCTTCCATAACACTAGCCTCTGGAGACGAGAAAGCTGCCTGTTCGGGTGTATTCTGGTCCCATGGAGAGCTGGCTGCCTGCGGCGTCGGTTGAAGGGGTGGCGTCCTGACGTCGGGGCTAAGGGTGACATCAAGCCCTGAGGATTTCACCACCGCACTACTCTCCGGCGGTGTCCCTAACGGGCTGGCTCCCTACTCTTCGTGCTCCCGCTGTAGACACCGAAGAAAATCATTGATAGTAACCGATGGGGCTATGGGTCGCCGGGAGGCTCCTATGGCGTTCCTGCCGCATCTTTTCAGCATTGTTTTTGTAAGTAGATCTTGATGGCGTCCTCACTGCAGCAGAGATGCAGCAGCCATCTTGGATCGCCACCCTTAGACATACAGTATTTCTGTTTCGATTATGAGCCCCATATTTTCTCTATTTATACTTCCACTTACCAAACCTTCCATTAAGAATCAGCTTTATGGACATTTTCCATGTGGAAGTTGTTCAGTTTGCAGTGTGAATCCTAGAACTAATTTTTTTGTAATCCAAATGCAAATGAAGATATGAATTAAGACATTTTCTCAAGTCAAACAGCCAAGATAGTATACTTTCAAGATGCCCATGTGATATCCTATATATTGGTAAAATATTGCTGAACAAAAGGTTAATAGAACATATTAGTGCCATTAGAAGAAATGTTTTTGATAGACCACTGGTGTAACATTCTAGACAGAAACATAAACGGGGGGGGGGAGGGGTGTTGTGAAAACAATGTTTAAACATGGCATTATAAAGTATCATGGGACATTGGAGATTTTCTGCGTATCCTAAACTGAAAGGACAAAATAGTTTTTGTCGAGTTGGACAGCTTTTCTTAGAGCCCACGCGCAACCTCTTCTCTGCACGCGCAGCATCCCAGGGCTCAGTCCGCGAGAATGTTAGCAGCCCGGGGTTCTTCTCCTGGATGCCGCAGCCATTATCTTTTGAAAAAGCAGCCGCTTCTAGAACTTTGGGCGTCCGAAAATAAACACGCAGCGCCGAGCCAGGCCCGCCGGCTTGCAGTTGCAGCTTCCGCCTGCGTTCTCTCTCTGATGCACAGCGCCACCCCTAGTCCAGCTCCCGCCATGGCGCTCAGTACACAGAGCCGAGCTGGCGACTCCCGGGGCGCTCACGGTGCTGTGGTGCAATGGTGAGTGGTTTTCTGGTTTGAGTCCTTTCTCATAATTAACTAACTACTCCATGGGCTGTATAAAGTTCCATTTAAATAATAGCGCCCTACTGAGGGTACGTTATAATACAAAAAAAAAAAATGCAGGTTACACAGTCGTGAAGTCATTTAAAAGAATGAAAAATGAACAAAAATAAAAAAGTGAAATATCAACCATGTAAAGAAGCACATTAGATACATTTTCTCAATGCTCATTCGTTTTGGAGACCGAATGGGAGGTGCTTGAAATTTTCAGGATTTTTATTGGATATCCAGTTGTAGGTGCACGAGCAATAAAGAGTTGGTAATTTAGAGATTATCCTCCGAGCTCAGATGCAAAAGTATTCGTGAGTCCCTTGTAAGTCAATAGAAATGTAGCAAATTAACTGTAAAAGGCAAAGGATACACGTGGTCCAGGAGCAATTACTTTCCTAAGGGGTCTAGTGGGTGAAGAAGTGACCAAAGACCAGTATGATGAATCACAAGTGTCTCCCATCTTTATTATATGCAGATAGCAGCCTTGGCAAGGAAACCTAGAATGCAATTTAATTTAATTCATTTTTGTTCCACACTTTCATGTTTCATGTTTCCTTTTATGCTTTATTAATACAATTGTGGTGCTGCCCTTTTTTCCCTTATGTTTCTGTTAGTTTGTATGTCAGTATGTCAAACTTATGTAATCTATTATAAATAAGCTAATGTGTACACCTTTTTTTATTTGTAAATCGCTTAGCAAATTAAATTAAGCGATTCAATAAGTTAAAAATAAACTTGAAACTTGAAACTTTCGAAAACCAAAGAGGATTGACCCCAAAATATCCACAGAGAAGAAAATCCAGAAGAAACCAAAAGAAACTCTGTGGAATGACGATGTTCCTTAAATGGACTTTATTTGAAAAATGTCAGAGTTCCAAAGGTACAATAAATCATCCACATAAAATAAAATCATCCACATAAAAGTAAACTAATCAAGTTTCAAGTGTATTATAAATTTGATTGCTTATTCAAAATTCTAAGCGATGAACATATCAGTAAAATTACAAAATGTAAGGGGCAACAAAACAAACAAAGAACTAAACCTTACGAAACATATTGGAGACTAACTTTACAAACATATTAAAACAAGAGGAAAGGATGGGAAAAGAAATACAATTGTTGATAGGAGAGAAGACAATTATGGTAAAAAAAAAAAAGACAACAAACAAACAATAGGAAGGGAGAGATCAATGAACCTCAGAGAGATTATGGAATTGGAATGAAACTCCTAGTCAAGCTTTCTAATTATCAAATGCATCCTTAAAAAGAAAGCTTTTTAGTTTGCTCTTAAATTTATCCAAATTGTGTTCTTCCCTTAAATAAATAGGGAGGGAAGTCCATGTTTGAGGGGCTGTGACAGAAAAGATGAAATGCCGCCATGTGTTAATAATTTTAAGTGAGGGAATAACTAGTAAATGTTGATCATTGGACCTCAGTAGTCTAGTTGAGGTAGAGGGAATCAATAATTTATAAATGAAAGCCTAGGAGTTTTGTATAGCAAAGATTTGAAAGTAAGCAGACTTAATTTATACATTACTAGTCTTTAAACCCGTTACATTAACGGGTGCTAGAATACTGTTCACCCTCTATGTTGCCCCTTCCATTCACTGCCCTCTCTTCTCTTTCCATCCAGTGTCCGCCCTCTCTCTCTCTGTCCCATATGGCCTCTCTCCATCTCCTCCTTCCTTTTGCCTTGGTCTGGCATACCTTCCTCCTTCCCTCCAAGCCATTCTCTCCCCCTCTGCTCCCTTTCCTCATTTAACTACTTCATTGGTCAGCAGCAGCATTCACAATTCATTGCTGTTGCTGGCTTCAGGTCTTTCTCTCTGGCCGGTCCTGTCTTTATGAAAACAGGAAGTAGGTAGGACCGGCCAGAGAGGAAGGCCTGAAGCCAGCAACAGCAGCGAATTGTAAACGCTGCTGCTGCCTGAAGCACCCGAGGCAGATGCTTCTCTCCCCTCCCAGCCCAACCCCCGCTGACTCTGCGACCCTCCCAGCAAGATGACTTTAATATCAAACCTCCCTCCAGCGTTGGCAGCCGCAGCACGCTAAACAGGCTGCTTCTGCTTTATTCTGCCGTTGAGTCTCTCTGTCGCGTCATTGATGACGTAATCAGTGACGCGGCAAAGGGACTCAACTGCAGGAGAAAGCCCGAAGCAGCCTGTTTAACGTGCAGCGAGTGCTAACGCTGGAGGGATGTTTGTACCGGTGCAGAAGCGATATGTCTCTCCCCCTCCAGTACCTGTGCAGCACTTTGCTGCGGCGCATCCTTCCATGGGGGGGGGGGTTTGCATAGTGGGAGCCGGGTGAGAGCGGCGATCTCCAGTTGGGTTTTTTTGGTTTTTTTTTAAGTTGAAAGCTGGCGCTGCAGCTCCTCTCTCGATCCTGGTGCAGTTCAAGAGAGGAGCCGGTACCATTCACGGTGAGGAAGGCTGCCGCAGCTGTGTAATTTTTTTTTTATTAATTGAAAGTCGCCGTGAGCAAGTGGTGACGTAAAACCCGCGCATGCGCAATCATGTTTTCGCAACGGATCAGGGAACACGATTTTTTTAGTGCGCATGCGCGGCCTAGCATTATATTATATTAGATACGGTGTGCAACTGGGAACCAGTGCGCTTTCTTAAGAAGAGGAGTCACTTGATCTAATTTCTTAGCTTTCATTATAAGGTTAATTGAAGTTTTCTTCAGGGGTCCCTGAGGGTCCTATAATGGTGAATACGTGGAGATGCTAATATGTGGTGAACCGCAAGTAAGACGCTGCTTGCATCCAAAGTGAATAGGGACTCCTGAAGAAGACTCTTTGTCGAAACACGGACCGTGTTGGGTCCTGCGTCCCTAGTGGACTAGGTCCTTTAAGGTTTTCATGTGGATTATTTTACTTTTATGTGGATGATTTTATTTTATGTGGATGATTTATTGTACCTTTGGAACTTTGACATATTTCAAATAAAATCCATTTAAGGAACATCGTCATTCCACAGAGTTTCTTTTGGTTTTTTCTGTTTGTTCCACACTTTCAACACATTGTAAGTACCGGATGGATTACAATAAGTATAGTCTTGAACCAATATATTTTAACAGATCTCTGCTGCCTCCTTCAGGTCCCCTCATAATCAGAGACATCCCTCTTATTATTTCTCCAGAGTTTAAGACTATGGGTAGATGAACAATAACTGCTGACGGAGTTATTCCCGGCTATTCAAAGTCTGTCCAGGCTTCAGCTTTGAATATCCAGTTATTTATGAGCTGGATAACACGTAGGTGCTTAAGTCAATATTCAGAACTTAAGCGGCAATGAGGTAGCACATGAAAATAGGACAGACTTTTATGCGGTTCCATTTATGTACTAAACCTATCTGCTTAAGGGCTGACTCTGCCCCTGGAATGTCCCCAGCATAGACAGCTTTGAGTTAGGTGCCAACTGAAAATTTCAGTGGTTAGCAGCCAGCTAAATTACATTGCATATCAGCTGGCAAATTTTTAAGTGAATGAGTAATTTCAGCTCTATCTGTTTGAAAGAAACTGAGAAACTCTTCTTGCTCCTTGTCCTTCAAGGCTGTGCGAAAATTTCCATGTGTGTGAAGGATGCAGCATTCCTCGCTGTCTGATGTATGAAATTTACCTGGAGACTTGTGGTCAAAGTGGTTTGAATCAAGTGAACCCAGCTACGTTTGGAAAGGTAAACACAGAGTCTGTCTTTTGATGCCTTGTATCTACTATACATGGAATAATGAAGCTTTGTAAGAAATTCCAAAGCGTAGAATAATTGATGACATCTGCAATAACAGAGATACCTGTGTATATTATGTGCATTCTGCATTTATAAAGTGTGTTTGGCATGCAGTTTTGCCTATAGAATGCTTTGTTCAACTATTTGGATTGGAGACATGGAGGGACATTTTCGATAGGATGTCTTAAATCTGACTTTGGACATTTCCTGCAAGACATCCAGAGTTGGGGGGGGGGTGGAGAAACAGAATCCAGCGAAACCGTTAGACATCCCCAAAAAATGTTCTCAAATATCGCCTATTTAGACGTCTTGGCCTTTAGGACATCCAGTCTTAGGATGTTTAACTTTGTTTGCCATTTTTGACCACAAAAACTTCCAAGTTCAAAACATCCAAATCCAGACCATTTGGACATGGGAGGGGCCAGCATTGTAATGGACTGACCACACAGACATGCCAATAGAGCAGTGGGGCACTGCTGTGAACCTCACAGAAAAGGTGCCAGATGTACTATACATCTCATCATAACTCCCTTATAATTTATGTTGAGCCCTCAAATTCCCCCAAACCTGTTTACCACCCTAATAGCCCTTATGGCTGCAAGTAGTACCTATATGGCAGTATAGTTGGATTTTGGTATGATCACATGTTCTACCATGTGTGTGGCACTACTAGGCTTTCCCATACCAGGTGCTGCCATTCTAGAGACATGTACTGTTTTATTCAGATCTTTGTGGGTTGGGAAGGGGTTAGTGACCACTAGGGGAGGGGGAGGGTCATCACAATGCCTCCAGTGGTCATCTGGTCAGTTTGGGTACATTTGATTATCACCACAAGATGTCCGAGTGATAAGCCCACCGAAAACCTACTCAAAGCCCGCCCTTATAAAGTTTAAAGTTTATTAGGATTTTATATACCGCCTATCAAGTTTATCTAAGCGGTTTTACAATCAGGTACTCAAGCATTTTCCCTATCTGTCCCGGTGGGCTCGCAATCTATCTAACATACCTGGGGCTATGGAGGACTGAGTGACTTGCCCAGGGTCACAAGGAGCAGCGCGGGGTTTTGAACCCACAACCCCAGGGTGCTGAGGCTGTAGATCCAACCACTGCGCCACACACTCCTCCAACATGCTCCCTCAAACTCTGGACTTGCAGCAGCTAAGAAACCTAGCTAGACATCCAGAAAGTCAGCTTTGAAAACCAGCATTTGAAAGTTTTGATGATAAAAATCATCCAAGTGCCGATTTATGCCTATTTTTTGGATCTGGAGAGCTAATATTAAGAAATATAATCAGGAGATTAGGACTGCAAGAAAAAATTATTATGTTACTAAGATAGCCAGATCAAACAATCAAAGTAGCACTCTTTTCAAACTTTGGCACTCATTATCTTTAGTAAACACAACATCGAAGCAAATTCATATTCCAACTGCTGAGGAGTTAGATAAATTATTTAATAGCAAAATTACTCTCATTAGGAACATCTTTCCTGCTATCAATCCTGATGACTTCTCTATGTGCTCCAATGAGTTAACAATAACCTTTGTGGACCGTTTCTGTCTTTGACCTTGTTTCGGAATTCCAAGTTTTAAAACTATGTGAAAAATTGAAGAGGTGCAGTTGCACTCTGGATCCTTTTCCCTCCTATCTCTATGGGGATATTCCCCCCACAGGCTATTACTTGACTGACTTTACTACTAAACCATTTTCTCAGTAGTGGTCATTTCTCGTTGAATATGGGCAATATCATTTTAACACCTTTGCTGAAAAGTGCTGATATGGACCCTTCGGTCCCCTCTCATTATCGCCCAATTGTGAATATACCTCTAATGACAAAAATGATGCAATCAGTTATTTCTAGTCAACTTTCCAACTATTTAGAAAAATTTTCTATCCTGTTGCCATTTCAACATGGATTTAGACCAAATTTTAGCAAAGATTCAAAATTTACAGATGCAAAATAAATATGTGGTGTTGTTACAATTCAATCTGTCGACTGTGTTCGATGTGGTTCATCATGATATTCTGATCTGTATGTTAGCCGACATAGGTTTACATCATGTGGTCATAGATTGGTTTAGCAAATTCCTCTCGCTGCGCTCCTATTAGTTATGTCTAGAGGGTGAGGCTTCATCTTCATGGACACCTAATTGTGGGGTACCGCAAGACTTCCCCTTGTCACCAATTTTTGTCTTTCCCCTGCAGAGACTATGGGCTCCTTTTACTAAGGTGCGCTACTGGTTTTAGCGCGTACTACAATGCCGAGCAAGCTAAAAGCTAACACCTCCATAGAGCTTGCGTTAGTATTTTTCATTTAGCCCTATATTAACTTATGTGGATGATATTTTTATTTTATTGGAAGTCAGTCCTGATCTCAATAATTTGGTTTTGGGCATTGACAGTTGCATTTCCAAATTACAGATGTGGATGACATCCATTGAAATGAAACTGAATGCTTCTAAAACCAAATTGCTTAGGATCGGGCCTAGATTAGAAAATCTCCCTGCTGATGTTACATTGAAATAAGGCATTTCATTACACCTAGATTTTTCCTCCAGAATTTTAGGTATTATTTTGGATTCTTCTCTTACATTTCATGATCAGATAAACTCTTTAGCAAAGAAATGTTTCTTTAGCGTGCGTATGCTGAGGAAAGTTAGATTGCTATTTCATCATGAACATTATTTATTATTGGTACAGTCCACTGGGTATTAAACAGGGTAGTTAACTTTAGACCGACTACAGTTGATACAAAACACAGTGGCTAAACTTATTTTTGGAAAGAGGAAATATGATCATGTATCCCCATTACTGAGAAAACTTCACTGGCTCCCAGTTTGCTATAGGATACAGTTCACGTGCGCATGTGTTATCTTTAAATTCCTTTATGTAATAGTTGACCCTTCTATCCCTCTATGTTGAAATGCTGCTAGATCCTGTTATTCAAGGATTACAACAATATATCAACTACCATTTCCTTCCTCTAGAGGACTTAAATGTGCTGGGAAGCTTAGCAAATCTATGGTATTTAAACTGGTTGAAATTTGGAATAGGCTTCCTGACTCCACCAGACTGATAGGACAGCTTCTACAATTCCGGAAAGATCTAAAAACTTGGTTGTTTACACTATATCTGAAAAGCTTACCTGCTGAAGTGCTGTAGCAATAGTATACCCTAATCTTTTTAGTTTTTTAATCAATTCTACATTTTAATTCTAATTCTAGTGTTGTCTTTGAAATGATTCACTAATAACTACTCCACTCTTAGGCTTTCTCTCACAGGCTTATTCTTATGTCATTCTAATTTAAACAATTGTGAACCGAGTCGAGCTCCTTCGGGAGATGACCTGGTATATAAACTGAAGATTAGATTAGATTAGATTTTGAATGTCCCTGATAGCCTATTGGTTAGCGCAGAAGACTGAAAACTAGCATGACCAGGATTTAAATCCTGCTTCTGGTAACATAATGGTTATAAAAAAAAAAAAAAAAAGGCTTCCAGGGATGATCTGGGAATCAACAGACCAATGTGCTTGACATTGGTAACTTACACAATACTGTAAATTATGCATATTCCCATTGCATTAGGCACCCACAGTTGTACCAAATCTTACTGCAGATGCATAAGTGTAAGGCATAAGAACATAAGAATAGCCATACTGTGTCAGACCAATTGTCCTTTTAATCCAGTATCCTGTTTTCAACAATGGCCAATCTAGGTCACAAGTATTTGGCAGAAACCCAAATAGTAACAACATTCCACGCTATTGAGTTCAGCACATGCAGTATCAATGCTGATACTAGGTTGTGTGAGTATTCTAGAACAGAATCTAGGCGTCGTTATGGCTGTAGCAATGGCGTTCTTGCAGCGACGTAGCGGAGCACCAGAAGCACGCCTAAATGGCTGCAGTTAAGCATATCCTAAGTTGTCAGGGTAGGAAATTTCTCCTCTGACTGAAAGAAGCCATTTCTGGCTCACCAAGTTAAGGCACCTGGTTGCACCTTGTTCATCCTCTCCAGCCCTCATATTTTCTCAAATGTTATACTATTTGCAGGCTGTGAGGCAGGAGACATGCCAGCCCATGCCCCCCCCCCCCCCGAAACATAGCACAGCTACCCTGTTTGCCACCCCCTAATGGCCACCCCACTTCTCTCCTTTGCAGCCTGGGCTTCATGGAATACTAGTTAAGACAAAGGTCAATGTGACAAAGTAGATGAATTTAAAATGGTGCTTATTAAGGAAACACTAATGCCCGGATGCTACTCAAAGTAGTTGTCCCCCATATCACACTGAATGAGCTCTGGCCTTCCTTTTGTAAATAAGCGCAAGATCAAAAATGGTTTAAGATTTTTATTGTAGGACGTCATGTCACTTCCTAGACATTCAATCTAGAATCCTTGCACAGTCCAGGAAAGCAGCATGCAAGTGTAACATCATGCAACTGCAGTTCGATGAGATGGATGACAGGTATGCAGAGTAAGCAACGCCTAGATCCAACTGTGGTTGAATTGTTAAGGTCCCATAATCTTCTCCTGGTAGGAGAAGGCAGGCTGTAGAAAAAGGAAGATGAATTGAGACAAATTAAGAGTATATTGGTGACTTTAGGCTCTCTTTTACAAAGGTGTGCTAAATCAATGCATGCGCTAACTGCTAACGCGTCCATAGGATAACATGCACATGTTAACATTTAGCACACGTTAATGGTGCCCTAAAGGGCAACATGTTTAGCACATGCTAAATATTAACACGTGCATGTTATCCTATGGACGCGTTAGCAGTTAGCGCATGCTAAAAATAAAAGTAAAATGTAAAAGTTCTCTCAAAAAATCATCAAGAAGTACACCCTTGTGAAGGTAAAAAAGTGTGAAACATGTTAGCATTGTGAAAATGTATTTAATTCATCACAAGGGCTATTCAGGGAAGAGGTATAGTTATTACAGTGCAGATGGTAAGCAAAATTTGCAGTCAAGTAAAGGATATCTAGCGTAAGCAAACAAAGGTTGCAATACATCATTCTCACCTATTCTTTCTGCTTTGGCATTTGAGCTGCTGGTAATAACTCTTTGCCCAGGTGCAAGCTGTGTGCTGAACCCAGTTTTAACAGGCCTGCTCTGTATTTTATAATATATCTGTATTTTTACTGTATTATTGTATCTCGCTGATTGTCCAGTTCTTGTTAGTGTAAACCACCTAAAATTTTTGGTTATGGCGGTATAAAAGAATAAAGTTATTATTAGCCACTCTGGGGACCTGAAATCAGGAGAAAAGGGGGAAAATGTTAGAAAGACATCTGTGGCAAAAGTAAAAAAGCAAAGTTGTGGGAGAATATGTCACAGCACAGTCTGAAAATAACACCTAGATTGAGCAGAAGCACAAACACTGTTGGACTCCTAAAAAGAAGAGGCAGCTGCATCTGAACCCTTTTTATAATAAGGATGCCTAACAATTGCCACCAAAACCATGTCCACCAATTGAATGTCCTTTGGGTGTTTTTCCACACACACATGAGCAATAGTTATCACACTGGCAATAGTGATCAAATGAGTTCTTATACTGAACCAGTCCTCAACTGATTAGTCTTTTGAGCTGCCTCTATATGATTCTAAAAAGAATTACCTTTTGCTCTATGAGTTAAAGCACTGCTTCCATCTTCCCAACATCATAGGTTCCACTCTTGGGTACGGTTAACACATATTCATGTAACTTGCATATCCATTTTCCTGGCACCAAAATTTCAAATAGCATGGGTGTTTTTTCAGCAAACACCTGGAAACAATTTTTATCATCACTAATTCTCAGACCTGCTAATGGCCCTGTGGAATGGAGAGAGTTGAGGCAGATATCAGGGGGACAAAAAGTTAAAGGAGAATCACCATAAGCAATAACACAGAATGGGAGTCCAAAAGAAGAAATCAGTTCTGCCTGAGCTTTTTTGTAATAAAGACATCTAAGTAGCTAGCAATATATCATTCTCACCTGGATTTGGTATCTAAGCTGCTAGCAAGGAGTTCCTTGTATAGGTGCAGCATATTCACCTGATGAAAAATGTTAGAAAGACATCAATTGCAAATTACTATAGTTGCTAATGGTCCTGTGAAATGGAGAGAGTTGTGGCAAATATAGAAAAGAAAAAGTTAAAAGATAATCAGGAAAGGTAAGGTCTCAGAAATCAGCATAAGCAATAATACAGAATGGGAGTCCTAAACGAGAAAACTCTGTTCTGATGGACCTTCTTATAGTAAACACGCCTAAGTAGGTGTTTGGGTGTACTTTGGCTATTCCTTTGCTTAAACATATTTGAGTTGAGCTTTAAAAATAATCTGCAGCAATTCTCAGATGTCTAAAGCAGCCTGTTCTCTCATCCTTAACCCCCCTCCCCACACCATCACACACTCCTCAGGTATGAAACCACACCCCCAATTCTAAAGCCAAGCTGAATTTACCAATTGTAATGTCTCTAGGATACATCTCAAAACATGTACTTTCCTTAAACACCTGTCCAAGCCCTCTGAAATTTTAGTAAACTCTTATACCTATTGCCCTGTGTGCATATTGCATAAAAATAAATACATTCCTACCATAGTGGCTTGTAGTTGAGAGCAAATGGATGTATCTGATGCACAATGTTGACCTCATTGTGAGATCATCAAGATGCACCTAGATGGCAGATTGTCACTAAAAAAATTGAACATGTTTTGAGGTATCCAAACATCATTTGCATTTGACCTTCAGAGGATGGGAGAGGTGCAATTAACTGTTGAGCCACAACCACTTCCTTTGAGGTAGATGTTTCTTACCATGAGAGCTTAGGATATCCTAGCCATGGCAAGATCAAAATAAGTGTGCCCGCAAACTGCATAATGCTGATGAAAAACAGCAAAGTCCACCATGTATTCTCCTATGAGAGCTAATAGAAAGTTGTTAAAATGAGTGAATTTGAACTGGTGAGCTTGAGGAGATGGACAAGGTGCCTTAACTTGGTGAACCACGAATGGCTTCTTTTTGGCAGGGGAGAAGTTTCCTACCATGACAGCTTAGGATGTCCTAGCCATGTGAAGATGAAAATAAGTTTGCCTGCAAAGGGAAATGTGCTGATGAAAAATTGCAAAGCCCACCATCTAGACTCTCTTATGAGAGCTAATCGGAAGCTGTTAGGAAGTTGTTAAAATTAGTGAAGGTGATAGTGGGAGTTGAACCAGTGAGTTGGAGAGGATAAAGGAGGTGCATTAACTTGGTGAGCTATTAATGCTTTCTTTGTGGCGACTGTGATATAATTCCTAAGCAGCTGATACCTAAGCAGGTCAGTAAGCTATGATATGACAGGGCAGTGTGATAAAGCTGATGTAGCTCAATGTGTTAAAATCCTGTGCTCATCTTGCAAAGGTTGTGAGTTCAACGCCCATTGCATCTTTTAATTGAGACATTCTGCCTTGCAGGTGCACCTTGATGATCTCACAATGAGGTCAGCATTGTGCAGCTGCACACCTCTATTTGCAATGAAGGAAAATGCATGTAAAGGTCTGTATCTGTTTTTTCTATTTTTAAGTTTTGAGAAATGAAGTAATGTTCTTTCTTTGCTTTCAAGAAAGAGCTGATTGCAGCACTGTTTGGTGAGAAAAAAGGGGTTCTTTTTAAGCAGGAAATTTTTCATGTGCTGTAATTAGTAAATCATATTGCTGTTTGGGCAGAAAAGTATGTTTTGCATGCAATATGTTTATATTGATGTGCCCTATTGATATGGTGGCTTATTAAATCTATTAGGAGGGAAAAAAAGATGAATAAAACATTCCTGAACTCTATTTAGAAAATATCATTTCGGAAGCCCAAAGCATGCCTAAGTTTCACCCATAGAAAGTCGCGTTCAGACAAAGCTGAAATCCTACTTAGGCCAGCTTTTCATTCGCCTACAATTTCCACGATGTTTAGACGCAGTCTGCTGCCCAACTAGCGCTATCTCAAGCCTACCCTAACCACACCCAGGTTACACCCACATCTACATACTTAGACACAACTTTTTCTTGAGGACGCGTCTGAAAACTCGCGTCTACATTCTGTATCCAGCCTGGCATGCAGAGTTCTCTGTGTTTTCCCCTTTTAAAGCAACAGGCACTAGCTTATAAATTGTTTCTATAGGACATCCAGGTCATTTTTGTGGATATCTTTTGTTTCATGAGTAAATCAAGGACAATTTTTGTTGTTTACTTGCAATTACATCACTTTCTTTTCCAGAGATAAATAATTAAAAAAAGATTTGACATTGATATGTGAACATTTCTTAAGAAAGAACTGAATATTTCATAGGGTGTCAAAATATTTTTCACATTGACTGTATTTGTTCTATGGCAGATCACTTTTTAAAGTCAATATGAGGATACACAGCACATGCTTTAATCAATAGCTTTAACCTAATCAAGGCATTAACCCTGGAAGCCACTTGGAATTGTAATGCAACAGGTAAAAAATAATGTAATAGGTGCGATTCATTCAGTCATGAATGAATATATTAAGTTGCTAAAGAATTTGTTTAGGAAGCCAATTATTAAACACAGATGTGGCTTTGAAGAAGGACTCTGACTGAGATGAAAACAAAAGTCATGACCTGAATATGTTGCAATTCTATAAAAGTTAGAACCTGTTATAAAAGTTTGCACAAGTATAAAATCCAGAATTAAAATTGATGTTCAGTTAATACAAAAAGTGGTGTTTGAGGTAAAATGTTTCAGTTAAATCGCAACTGTTGCAATGGATATTTTAAGGAATGGAGTTCTGCAACTTGGTAGATTCAGAAAAGAGGAAAAAGAAGCTAGTTAAGAAAATAAGAACATAAGAATTGCCATACTGGGACAGAACAAAGGTCCATCAAGCCCGGTAACCTGTTCTAACAGTGGCCAAACCAGGATCCCAAATAGTAAAACAGATTTTATACTGCTTATCCTAGAAATAAGCAGTGAGTTTCCCCATGCCATCTCAATAATAACCTTTTTTAAACCCTGCCAAAATAACTGCTTTCACCATATTCTCTGGCAACAAAGTCCAGAGTTTAATTACATATGTGAAGAAATACTTTCTCTAGTTTGTTTTAAATCTGTTACATAGTAGCTTCATTGCATGCCCCCTAGTCCTAGTAGGTTTGAAAAGAGTAAACAAGTGATTCACATCTACCCTTAACAGCGGAAGCTGGAGCGGCCCGCTTCTCCCATGCATACCATTTCAACATTAATTACCAATCCCCACCCGCACACCAATGAGACACATAGACCTGAGTGGAAAAACCTGGCCGCAGCCCTGTTTATTGAAAACATATTTAAATACAATTTACATATATTAAACCACATATATTAAACATCCTTAACTAACATTTTCCTGATTAAACCGCCACAATGGAACCCACCATTGTGACCCCTGATCCCGAGCTACCGGCATAGATGAAAATGGCCCCCGACCCTGCCGTCTAAGCAAGAGTCCGAGGGGTGGCATGTCCCCACATGCCCCATTGTCCAGGGTCATCCGACCCACCGGCACGGCTCCCAGCCGGCCTACCACTCATCCCATGATGAGACCAGCCGCCAGTAGCTCGGGATACCGCCAAATAAACCCCCACTACCTCACACGGAACTAACGGGTGGGAGGGCGGGAAAGCTGCCTCGGAGGACCGGAAACCGTTACGGTCCTCCGAGCACTCAGCTTATATACCCCCCCACCCACGCAACCCTGCGGCCCCAATTTAACCTATAGGAGGTCCCTCCCACGGTGGGAAAGACCTCCTCCCTTCTTAAAATTATTTTCCTGCCTACCTGCCCCCTCCTCTCTATCATCCCGACGGACGGCAACGCGGGCCCCCAGCTCCGCGTTAGAGCCGCCCGTCGAGACAGGCTCTCGGGCTTTTTATAACAGCGGAAGCTGGAGCGGCCCGCTTCTCCCATGCATACCATTTCAATATTAATTACCAATCCCCACCCGCACACCAATGAGACACATAGACCTGAGTGGAAAAACCTGGCCGCAGCCCTGTTTATTGAAAACATATTTAAATACAATTTACATATATTAAACCACATATATTAAACATCCTTAACTAACATTTTCCTGATTAAACCGCCACAATGGAACCCACCATTGTGACCCCTGATCCCGAGCTACCGGCATAGATGAAAATGGCCCCCGACCCTGCCGTCTAAGCAAGAGTCCGAGGGGTGGCATGTCCCCACATGCCCCATTGTCCAGGGTCATCCGACCCACCGGCACGGCTCCCAGCCGGCCTACCACTCATCCCATGATGAGACCAGCCGCCAGTAGCTCGGGATACCGCCACGGGCCTGCAACTCGTTGCAGGCCCCCCCAACAATGAACAGAGCTGCGGTTAGAGGTCAAGCACTCTTTCACAACAAGAAGCAAAATCGTCTAACAATAGATCCCACCCAATGTCTGAAAGATGCACTCTATCCCTATAAAACAACCCGGAACAAGAGACATCAACCCAAGAGTGCTTAATCTGTAATCCCCCTCTAGATTCCACCCACCGACCGATCTGACGGTTCACCTTAATGAGCCCTCTGGTCCACCTGCGCGACACCAACCGCTTGGGGCGCGGTATAATGTCAGACCAGACAATCCGAGCAGCAGGAAACCAACCCCGAATCACCCCGATATCATCGATTACAGTGTCAATTAAACATTTCCCGCTAAAAGAGTCAACATCGTTGCCCCCGAGATGAAGCAGCAACAGATCCGGACGCCGAGCACGATGTCGAAGGTCATCAAGAAGAGGCAGCAGCTGATGCCAACGCATGCCTCGCTGACCCCACCACGAGACGTAGACTCCGCGCCGACGAAGGCCCAAGTGTTGACCGCACGGTCTGACCACCGCACGCTCCCCCGCCCAATGGACGAAGGAGTGCCCAATGATCCAAACCGACAGTAATCGCTGAACAGCATCTGCAAAGCAAAACTCAGCAGTCACGCCCAGCACATGTTCCCGTAAACCCATAGGTTAGTAACAGACAGCCATGCAGTGAACCAAAGCAACCCACCCCAATGCAATCACCCCCCAACACCGATAGCTGCATCACCCATCAACTCCGGCTCCCCCGCTGTGACCCTGACAGGCCGGAACCCGCCGGACGAATGTAACCACGATAAGCCGTGGACGACCAACGGCCAATCTGTTGAATAGCCGCAGCAGGCACTCCCGCCTCAAAAGCACTAGTAGCCGCACCGATGCGGAAGGAGTGGGTGCCGTAGCGCGCCGGCTCCTCACCACACTGACTCAGAGCCCGCCGCAAGACCGCTAAAAATTGATATCGCGTGAGCCGAGCCCCATCCACATGGATCAACAAGGCCAAATCTAAAGGAGGACGAACCGCCATATAGGCATCCAGGGACAGGACGGGGCACGAAGCACAACCCGCCACACGGTGTAGAACCACCATGCGTCCCCTGCCCAGCTGGTCCGACTTAGAACGGGCGATAAAGAGGCGCACCGAACTCTGATCCATCCGAACTTGGCTAAACTGGAGACCCCTGGAACCCATGCCGTCCGCTGGGTGAACTAGCAATTCCCCCACTCGCAAGGCTCCGAAAAAGGCCAAGGAAAAAGCTGCCCTGAACAAACTGGCTTCAAAGGCTGAGTTCGCTACCACCGGCAATACCTCAATAAGACGGGATAGCAAGGCATGCGTGACCGGCAGCCGAGAATCGGGCAGCCGCGGAGCCACCCTACCCCAGGCCGCCAGCATCCGGCGGGGCAGAAAACCTGACGCAGGGCATGACCAACCAAAGGCTTTACAAAAGAAAGCAAAACCCGCTAAGTGTGCAGTCGCCGCACTACGGGAATAGCCCTCCAGATGAGAACCGGCCAGGAAATCAGCCAGCAATACCTCAGATACTGGGCCTGGTACCCAACCCCGGGCGCACAGGAATCCGAACACAGTCGAGAAACCCCGATTGTACCGGGTCCAAGTGGAAGGAGCTACCGACTGCTGCAACATTCGCCAGATCCGCTCACCACCAGGTCCCACAAACGCTCTGGCATCGGAGACCCTTCCGCCTTCGCTGCAGGGGCCAGCTCCCGAAACTGCAAAAATTGAAAACGAGAGAGAGCGTCAGCAAGCCTGTTCTGAACGCCTGGTACGTGACGAGCCCTAATGTACAAGTTAAGGCGTAAACAACGCAGAATAAGCTCTCGCATCACAGCATTCACCTGCAAACATCTGGCAGCCTGCCGATTCACAACTGCTACCACTCCCATGTTGTCACACCAGAAAACGACTCGCCTATTCCTCAACTTTTCCGGCCATAAGTCACACGCCACCAACAAGGGGAAAAGCTCGAGCAAGGTCACATTGCGGGTAACGCCAGCCCGCCGCCAACTCTCCGGCCACGCCGCAGCGCACCAGTCTCCTTGACAATAAAGACCGAAACCCACACCACCGGCCGCATCCGATTGCAGGTCAAGATCTAAACTGGAAACGTCCGGGAACTGGATCGGGAGAGACCCATTAAAATGAGTGAGGAACAACGACCACATCTGCAAATCCGCCCTGATCCCGGCAGTGATACGAACAAAGTGACGACGATCACGAACACCTGACGTTGCAGCCGCCAAACGACGGGAAAAAGCCCGACCCATGGGCAGGACCCGACAAGCAAAATTAAGGGACCCTAACAAAGACTGAACGACCCGCAACGTAGGCTTTCGAGTACCCCGTACCAAGTTGATCAAAGACAGCAACTGACGTACCTTGCACTGAGGAAGCCGAGTCACCATGGACAGCGAGTCGATCTCAATGCCCAAAAAGGTGAGAGATGAAATAGGCCCCTCAGATTTATCCGCAGCTAATGGGACTCCAAATTCCGCAGCTATGTGCTCAAACGTAGTTTTAAGCAGTTCACAATCTTCCGAACCCGCCCCCCCCACGAAAAGAAAATCATCTAAGTAGTGAACTACCGACACCTTCCCCGCTCGCCGCACAGTAACCCAATGGAGGAACGAACTAAATAACTCAAAAAAGGCGCATGATATCGAGCAACCCATTGGCAGACACCTATCAAAATAGAATGCACCTTCGAACCTAAACCCCAGTAAAGGATAGGAGGACGGATGAACCGGTAGCAACCGGAATGCCGATTCAATGTCAACTTTGGCTAACAAGGCTCCACGGCCAGCAATGCGCACCAACTGTAAAGCACTATCGAAAGAAGCATATCGAACCGAACAGATGTCACGAGGAATGCCATCGTTCACCGAGTGCCCCACAGGTCTGGATAAATTATGGATCAAACGGTATTTACCAGGCTCCTTTTTAGGAATGATCGCTAACGGTGACAACACCATCACCGGGAATGGGCGCTCCCGAAAGGGACCAGCAACCCGCCCCCTGTCGAGTTCCTCACGCAACTTCCGCCTCACCACCTCCCGCAACTGAGATACAGAAGACGCGTTAGAAGCCTGCACATTAGATTGAGGCATCGAACAAGGAATTACAAAACCCTCGCGGAATCCCTTAGCTAAAACCCCTGCCGCCCTAACATCCCTGTATTGGTCCAACCAAGGCTGCATGACATCCACCCGGACCGGAGTGGGCAACCCCTGATCCCCCAAGTCACTTGGCTGGGGCGGAAGGCGCCCCAACACCTCTCTTGGGGCATTTGAGCGCCGAGTGCGCTTGCCCACACGAGGAACAGGCATGACGGAAGCGGCATTCTGGAAAGGAACAGGACGATTTATTAAATAGCCAACAGACGCCTGGGCCACCCCCCGCCCCAGGACCTCCCGGGGGACGAAAGGAACGAGCTACCCCAGGGAATGGAGACCCCGGCTTACCAGAAGTACTCGGGACAGACCCACCGGGTTTCGCCATATGCGTCAACCACAGGTTGATGTCTTGCGTGCCCCAAGACATGTGCCTGTTCTCCTCCATCTTATCCCGAAACGCTTCATCATAATTAAGCCACGCCCACCCACCGAACCGCTGATAAGCATCGAGAATGGAGTCCCCATAGGCCAGCAGAAGACCATAGTCCTGAGGACGCTCTCGCCCCCAGACACTGGCTAACCTCAGGAACGCCCGCGTCCAGTTCAAGACATTGCGAGATACCAACCCCACCTTCGGCTTCCCCACCGCCTTCTTAGTTTTCTTTTTACGTCCGCGCACCCGACCCTCTAAAAGCTGAAAAACATCAATACAAGCACGCTTCCTAATCTTACGACGCAGGGACCGCGGAACCTTTTCCCACAATTCCGATAGCGCCACGAGGGCAGGGGCCCCCCGATCGTCACCTTCCTGTGCTTGCCCCGCCCCCGCAACCCGCCTCAGTGACTCCGACGAAGAAGACGACGTTGAAGAAGAAGAAGAGGAGGTTAAAGAAGACGAAGAGGACGAAGAAGAAGCCCTAGCCCTACGGCCCTTCTTACTCTTCCCCTTCCCCTTTCCCCTCCCCCTCCTCCCTTTGCCCCCACACCCAGCCACAAGGGCCATGTTACCCGTAGTCCTGTCGCTGTCAGTCCTGCGTCCGGCAACCTCCGCTCCAGGAGTGGCGCCTTCCGAAGCAACCACCATCGCCGAACTTCCACGATCTA
Organism: Geotrypetes seraphini; assembly: GCF_902459505.1. NCBI lineage: Eukaryota > Metazoa > Chordata > Amphibia > Gymnophiona > Dermophiidae > Geotrypetes > Geotrypetes seraphini. Next base: position 146,054,357 of record NC_047089.1, on the reverse strand, counting down.
CTCGCTCCGGCTCCTCGACTCTCGGCTGATGAGCAGCAGCCTGTCCGGCGCTCGATACGTTCGCCACAGACGTTCCGGCACTGCTCTCCCGTCCAGCGATGACATCCTGGGGGAAAAAATCCAAAGAGGGGCCAGCAACCTGCACGGTATGAGGGTATGTTAGCCCCAGATTCCTAGCCCCCCGCTGTTGCTCACCCGTCCCCTCAAAACCCCGCGGTCCACCCCCTACCATAGCCCCAGCGCCCCAAGGCGGAGGCAGAACAGCTCCAGGAAGCGGAGGCGGACCCACTGCCCAGGGAACAGAACCCCAAGGAGCCCCCCAAGGCCCCGACAACCAAGGCGGCCACCAACCAGGGGAGCTGACCGGGAACCCCCGACCCGGCCCCGACGTAGACGGAAGGGCCGGAGGGTCCAACAACCCCCTCGCCATAGATTCTCCCCCCCTTATGGAAGAAGCCGCCTCCCCCCCCTGTTCTAAACCCGACCCATTTTCGGCCATCCCGACAGCATCCAGCACAGCCACCGGCAAGCTGGAAGCTGCAGGAATCCCATCAGAAGGAGGGCCCATAACCCCCCCGGAGGCCCCAGCTGGAGTTACCCGCAACCCGGCTCTACCCTGAGACGCCCCACGGCTCCTCCCCCTGACAACCGGCCTCCTGCCACCGCCCCTGCGGGTCGACCCCGCGCCACTAGTCAGAGCCGGCACCACCCCTGCAACCTCCAGCGCTATCGCCGTTCGGGCTGCCGAACGGGAGCGCCTTGGAGGCAAAGATCTACCCCTCCCAGCCGCATTACTCACCGGCTCCGGGTCCGCCTCGTCCAACGAGTCTCCGGCCATTAGGGACAACTCACACGGATCCAGAGAGTCCTCGACACGCCGAGCAGCCATCTCCCTCAAACCAGCCCCGCTCCGAGAAAAGAAGACGCCACGTGGTAGGCCTTATACCGCTCGACTCGCCGATATCCCCGTAAGCTGCCTCGGAGGACCGGAAACCGTTACGGTCCTCCGAGCACTCAGCTTATATACCCCCCCACCCACGCAACCCTGCGGCCCCAATTTAACCTATAGGAGGTCCCTCCCACGGTGGGAAAGACCTCCTCCCTTCTTAAAATTATTTTCCTGCCTACCTGCCCCCTCCTCTCTATCATCCCGACGGACGGCAACGCGGGCCCCCAGCTCCGCGTTAGAGCCGCCCGTCGAGACAGGCTCTCGGGCTTTTTATTCTTCTCCGACTCAATATTTTATAGGCCTCTATCATATCACCACTAAGCCATCTCTTCTCCAAGCTGAAAAGCCCTAGCCACTTTAGTCTTTCTTCATAGGGAATTTGTTCCATCCCTTTTATCATTTCTGTTGCCCTTCTCTTTACCTTTTCTAATTCCACTATATCTTTTTGACATACAATGACCGGAATTGAACACAGTATTCAAAGTGTGGCTGTATCATAAAGCGATAGAAGGGCATTATAACATTTTCAGCTTTGTTTTCTGGAGGAAAGGCATGAGACGGGAGATATTATAGAAATGTTTAAATACCTAAGTGGAATAAATGCACATGAGGCAAATCTCTTTCATTTGAAAGGAAGCTCCAGAATAAGAGGACATAGAATGGAGTTAAGAGGTGATAAGTTCAGGAAAAATCTAAATAAATACTTGGGAGGCCCTGGTGGTAGTGAAACTACCGATGGCATAGCTTTCAGCTTCTCAGATGCACACAAACCCATGTCGTACTAGGGAGAAGATTCAAATTTCAGGACAATGATCCCAATCAAATAGCAGAAGTACTAATGGTGTTTCTCAGCAAGAACTGTTCTGATAAAAATGGGCAGAAGATACATCATTCTGCTATACAAAGTTGGTAGGTCTTTGCCATAAATGTTTTATGGATGTTATTGCTTAAAAAGGGCCTTACATTAAATACTGATTCTAGGCGTATGAAGACTAGTTGTTTTTTTTATTTGTTTGAATATTTCTATAATTCTTTCAAGTTGAATGTGGACTGTGTTGTGTAGATCAAATAAACAAACTTCTACTGTATGGGGAAATTTTATAAATACATTATCTTCAGTATATGATAGTGTTATACTGTATATATGCATTAAACGCAACTTGTAAATTTATCCCACGTAAAAGTACATACAATGACAGGATGAGTATACTTGAACAAGACTAATGCAGACATGTTCGGAGGTGCATTTAGATCAGTGGTTCCCAACCCTGTCCTGGAGGACCCCCCAGGCCAGTTGGGTTTTCAGGATAGCCCTAATGAATATGCATGAGAGAGATCTGCTTATAATGGAGGTACCAGGCATGAAAATCTGCTCCATGCATATTCATTAGGGCTATCCTGAAAACCTGACTGGCCTGGGGTTCTCCAGGACAGGATTGGGAACCACTGATTTAGATAAAGGACAAGCACATACTTTATGTAGAAAGCATGCATAAATGTCCACAGTTCACTGTGGTTTCTGCAGGTTTTTGTAGGCCAGTATTAGAGAATAGCATGTGGCGGTTACCCGTGGCTAGCCACGTTTAGCCGCGGGTAGCCCGCCGGAACGGGGAAAGAAAAAATAGCAGTCGCTGCGGGGATGGGGACAAGGCCATTCAACGCCCCGTGGAGTGGTGAATGGTCTTGTCTCCACAGTGAGGTATCAAGGATCGCACGGTCCCCGCAGCCACCGCCCGTAGCATTTAGCCAGCTCCCTCCCTCCACCTCACCTTATATTCTGAGTTTGCCGGCTTCCTTTTTCCCTGAGCCGCACGCATTCAAAAAGCCGTGCACGCGTGGCTGTGTGAGTCAATCAATCTTCTCCTTTGACGCAACCGGAAACAAGAAGTTGCAGGAGAGGAGAAGTTTGATTGACTCGCGCAGCCACGTGTGCATGGCTTTTTGAACGCGTGCAGCTCGAGAAAAAGAAAGCCGGCAAACTCGGAATATAAGGTGAGGTGGAGGGAGGGTGTGGGCTGCTGGACCTTTCATAGATCGGGGTAAGGGAGAAAATCCCTAATGGGAACATTAAGAGGTTTGTGTTTCCTGCTATGGCACTCTAGAAGCTTGAAAATTGGAGCCACAATGAATATGCTGTTCTTTTTCTATGTAAAAATTGTGTATATGTGAAAATAGAAAATGTGGGTACTTCAGATTGGTTTGCTTGTGGGGGGTTTTTAGACTCTTCTATCTTGCTCATTTTTTGTTAGTAAAATTATTTTGTATTGGAACAAGCTTCTCTAGGTGTGACATATTGTTTAAGTGGAATGAGTATGATGCCATACGCTGATTTCACAGCTATTGCTTTTCACACTACAGAAACCTAATTCCAGACATTGCAGTTAATGGAGTATTTTTGTGTTGCAACCTCTAAAGGTGAACTCTTACCTTTACCAGAAAGATCCCTAACAAAAATCTAGTTACAAAAATAAATAAAAGTAATAAGGTGAGAAGGGGTGGTTAGAAAGGTAAGAACAAGGAAACAGGAACATATCACCTAATATTTAAAGCAGTTTAATCGCATAGGAGGGGCTCCTGCCTCGTTAAATCACTTGTAAGTTACTGAGGCTTATATGGATGCTGCAGGGACGGTGACGGGGCGGTGAATGGGATGGCAGGGGCGGTGAAAGGGACGGCAGTGATGGTGACGGGGCGGTGAAGGGAACGGCGGTGACGGGGCGATGCAGAGGATGGTGGGATGGGGCGGTGACAGGGACAGTTTTTTTCCCCCGTGTCATTCTTTAGCCAGTTTTAGGCACCTATGCAAGACCTGAATGGTGACCTCAAGAAAAATGTAGTACGCAAAAGATAAGTGAAGTACAGTGGAACCTTGGTTTACAAGCATAATTCATTCCAGAAGCATACTCGTAAACCAATTTACTCGTATATCAAAGCGAGTTTCCCCATAGAAAGTAAGGGAAATTCGCTTGATTCGTTCCACCTCCCATCCCCCCCACCCCCAGCCACCAGCACTGCTCCACCCCACCCCATCATATACCCAAAAGACCCCCTCACCCCCGAGGCCACTAGTGTGCTTCCACATCTCTGGCATGGCCCCCCGCCCATAAACACTGCCCCTCCGCCAACCGGCATTGCCCCCCCCCTCGCAAACGCCCGCTACCCTTCCCGCGCAAACTGGCATCCCCTGCCCGCCAACCCAAACTGAAAGCTTACCTCCCAATGTGGCACTGGCACACAGCACCAACCCATAGGAGGTGCCAGTGCTCGAAGATCGTGCCTCTCCTCCGACTGGGTCTTGAGCATCTGCGCATGCTCAAGGCCTTCTGGCTCTCATTCTCTCCAAGAATCTCAGAGAGAGGCGGGAGCCAGAAGGCCTTGAGCATGCGCAGATGCTCAAGGCCCGGTTGGAGGATAGGCACGATCTTCAGGCACTGGCACCAGCACCTCCTGTGGGTTGGTGCTGCGTGCCGGTGCCACATTGGGGGGTAAGCTTTCAGTTTGGGCAGATGGGGATACCAGTTCACATGGGGGGCAGGTGTTCATGAGGGGGGTGATGCCGGTTCGCAGGGGGCAGTGTTTGCAGGTGGGAGCGATGCCAGTTAGCGGGCGGGGGGACTCGCAAATCGAGTTAATGCTTGGTTTGCAAGTCACGATTTGCGAGAATGTTTTGCTCGTCTTGCAAAACACTCGCAAACCGGTGCACTCGTAAACCGAGGTTTGACTGTAATGACATTTATGTTTTGTATCATTTTTACCTTCTGTAAATGTTTTTGTGAATCTTTATGCTCAATTTTATGGGGTATGGCCTATAAAGTGAATAATTTTTGTAGGTTTTTGTATAGTAAGAATCATATCTACATATACAGTATAATTTTTATAATACAAGATATTAAGTTGAATCCATTCTTTCTTCCACCTGCACAATATTTCCTGCACTGCTCCTTGTGACCCTGGTCAAGTCCCTTTATCCTCCATTGCCCCAGGTACATTAGATAGAATTTGACCCCACTGGGACAGATAGGGAAAATGCTTGAAGTACCTGTAGGTAAACCATTTTAAATATGGTTGTAAAACTACAAAAAGGTGGTATATAAGTTCCAATCCCTTTCCCTTTCAACCAAGGAAATGTCTTCATTTGGCTAATTGAAAGACAGCTATTCATAAAACAAGACACTAATCACCACCAACTAGATTAGCCTCAGATAGCACTATATAATATTTTATTTTTGCTATTCCTGGGTAATAAGTGTTCTCTCTTGATTGCCTATACCACAAAAGTATAGAAAATAACTATCATTCTCTTCAAACTTTGTTTCTGTGACCAGGACAAATTTGTAAACTGATGTTTTAGTATTCTGATTGATATTTGTATACAGTACTCCCCTGAAATTTGTGGGGGTTCCGTTCCAGGAACCCACGCGAATCTTGAAAAACCGCGAATAAGGTTTTTCGTGGGGGAGACGGGAGAGGCAGGAGAGAGCAGCCGGAGCACCAGCGAGAGAAGGAAATCACTCGCTGTATGCTCCGACCGCCTCTTCCTGCACTAAAGTCGGGCCTTACCAGTCAGGAGCTGCGTGTCAAAATGGTGGCATTCCTAATGGGTCTCCAAGGTGGTTTTGCCATGTTTCCCTGCTATCTCTGCCTTTGGGACAGCAAGGACACAAAGGCATACTGCCAAAAGTGGGACTGGCTTCAGCAAACCAAATTTTCTGTAGGGAGAAACAACATCAAATGGTAACCCACTGGTGAACCCCCAGAAGGTGCTGATGTCACCACTCCGCATCATAATGAGTCTAATAAATAATTTATCAGAGCTCTAGATAAGGAGTTGGCAGCCTTTAAGACATCTTCCCTACTCTGTCTGAGGCAAAGGTCAAAGCTAGTGTCTTTGTCAGACAACCGATAAAGAAGATCCTGGAGTGCAAGGAATTTCCCAAATAGCTAACTAGGAAGGAAAACACAGTTTGGAACAGCTATGTTGCAGTGGTTTGGGGCAATCACAAGGCTGAAAACTAAGTGGAGTTGGTTGAGAATCTGGTGAAGAGTAACAGTAAAATGGGCTGTAGGATGTCTCTCATAGTCCATGTCCTTGATGCTCATCTTGAGACATTCAAGGAGAACATGAGAAAATACTCAGATGAGCAAGGTGAGCGCTTTTACTAGGACAGGGGTAGGCAATTCCGGTCCTCGAGAGCCACAGGCAGGTCAGGTTTTCAGGATATCCACAATAAATATGCATGAGATAGATTTGCATCTCAAGGAGGCAGTGCATGCAAATCCATCTCATACCTATTGTCACAATCCGTCCCCTGTGGCTCCGCTCATGCCAGAGCTGCCGGTGACTAAACCCTATCCAGTCATACAGCGAGCTAACCACGGGGATAGGATTGTGACTAGTCCCAGGGAAAAATGTGTATTTCCCTTTAACTTAAAGCAGGCTGAACTGCAGGGAGTAGAGGAAGGGGAGCAGAACAGCTCAGAAGAGCTCCAGAGGAACCTCCCTCCTCCTGTTCACTCTCAGCTGAGACTCATAAGGAAAAACCCAAGACAAGCTAAGCAAACAGTGCAGGTAACTCCTCCCCCTCAGAGAGCAGGGTGTGTCCGGTTGAACAATATAGAGGCTGCTCTGAGGAGAGGAAAGTTAGTTGGCCCTGAGCCAGCTCAGGGAAGGGTCTCTCCTGATTATGTTCCTGACTGTGAGGATGTGATAATGCAGGAAGCTGACACTGACCCTGTTGCCAACCAGCCAGCTCTGCCTGAACCCATGGATTGTGGAGAAAACCTTGGACTGCCTGAAGACATGCTCCTGGAGTGAGGATAAGTGGCAGGTCTGGAGGTTTGTGCAGGCAGTAGCTTTTTTCTGTTGATAAGAGTATTGCTGTGCAGTAGTGCTGTGTGTGGGAAACTGCATAGACTTGTGCTAAGAAAAAAAAAAAAACACGTTTTTTTTTTAGTTAATTCAATTGGCCTGAATTGGGGACTCATGTATGTGAATGTGAGGGAAGTAAATGTTGTGATTTTGGGGAGAATTCACTTAAGATCCAGGTCGGGATAGTGGGGCCATTATTGGCATTCTGAAGTATCAGAAAAGTGATAAGTGAATTCCTTTACTCCCCTCCCCCACCAACAGCTTCTCTGTTGGTTACAGCCAAGCTTTAAGACTTGCTGAGCTTGGAGGCCCAGAACTTGTGTGCGGGGAAAAAAGGTTCCTTTGCCTTCTTAAAGGTAAAGACAACCCCTCTAGAGTTCTGTTAGTGATTGCAATACTGAACTGTTACTTACCTGAATTGCCTGATTGAAGGTAGCAGTGGTAAACCCATTCCGGTGGGTCCACTCAATACTTTATTTTTGATATTTGTTTAAAGCATTCTACTTGGACTTTGATTTTTCTTTGAATGCTTAAGGGAGACGTTGCTCCCATCATCGGTTCACTGAATAAAGTGACTTTGAACAAGTAAAGCTGATTTGTTTTATTTTTATATTTTGATTCCTGACAAGTAAAGATATACCAACAGGACTTCCTTCCTTCATCGGAAGCACGCCGGAGTTGCGCTCGGGTGAGCAGGGACCGGGTTCTGGAGAATACAGGTACCGGCCCTGTCACACTATTCATTGTGGATATTCAGAAAATCTGGCCTACCTGTGGCTCTCGAGGACCAAAATTGCCTACCCCTGTACTAGGATATACTGGACTTCGAATGCTGGAGCCAAGGTAATGAGAACATGTAGGGAGACTACATCCGGGGGCTGATTTGTGAAAGTGACTCACAAATCTCAAAAACCTCACTTCTAATTCTTCTGTGGTCATTTTTGTATAACTTTAATATAAATATATGTTAATTGTGATTCATATGTTGCTTTTTATGACTTTATAAGAATGAAAAGGTGAAAATTTGGCATTTTCATGTTTTAAATATGTAAATTGCAAAATTTGACTATCTTGATCCCATAATCAAAGTTTTATGGAAATAACAAACATTTTCTATACTTTTGAGGCATGAGCAATTAAGAAATTACACTTACTGCCTAGGAATAAAAATCGTGTTATATAGTATAGTCAGTGCTGGGCCATGTCCATGCAACAACTCTAACACTGAGCACACAGAACATTTGGGGCTAAATTTGGTGGGGATAACCACCAGAGCTTATGCAAATCCCAGCCAATCTCCTTCTTGGCCCTCCAAAAGGCCCCCTTCTTTCCTACCCCTCCCTCATGATGTAGGTAGGTTCTTCCTGGGTCTACCAGTATTCTTGGTGGTCCTAATGGGAGCGATAGGAGCAGGAATAAAGCCCGTTCACTCATAAGAACATAAGCAGTGCCTCCGCCGGGTCAGACCATAGGTCCATCCTGCCCGGCAGTCCGCTCCCGCGGCGGCCCAAACAGGTCACGACCTGTCTGCATCACCAGAAGGGACTCCCTTGCCACCTTGTTTTCTCATTTAAGTCCTATCTTCCCATCGTAGTCCTAACCCTCCGGTCTTGCACATGCACGACCTGTTGGGTTACTATACTTATTACCTGGTTAGCTTTCTATGCCTGTGTTACATCCCAGCATCTCTCTCAGTATCCCACGATCCCTTTATCCCTCAGGAATCCGTCCAATCCCTGTTTGAATCCCTGTACCGTACTCTGCCTGATCACTTCCTCCGGTAGCGCATTCCATGTGTCCACGACCCTTTGGGTGAAAAAAAACTTCCTTGCATTTGTTTTGAACCTATCTCCCTTCAGTTTCTCCGAATGCCCCCTTGTACTTGTTGTCCCCTTCAGTCTGAAGAATCTGTCCCTATCCACCCTCTCTATGCCCCTCATGATCTTGAAGGTCTCTATCATATCTCCCCTGAGCCTCCTTTTTTCCAGAGAGAAGAGCCCCAGCCTATCTAATCTCTCGGCGTATGGGCAGTGTTCCAGCCCCTTTACCAGTTTCGTTGCTCTCCTTTGGACTCTCTCAAGTACCGCCATGTCCTTCTTGAGGTGCGGCGACCAATACTGAACGCAGTATTCCAGATGTGGACGCACCATCGCTCGATACAATGGCATGATGACTTCCCGCGTCCTGGTTGTTATGCCCCTCTTTATGATGCCCAGCATCCTGTTGGCTTTTTTCGAGGCTGCTGCGCACTGTGCAGATGGCTTCAGTGATGCATCCACCAGCACACCCAAGTCTCTCTCAAGTCTGCTGTCTCCCAACAATGCCCCCCCCAATTTGTAGTTGAACAACGGGTTCTTTTTCCCTATATGCATGACCTTGCATTTTTCCACGTTAAAGCGCATTTGCCATTTGTTTGCCCAGTCTTCCAGCTTGTCCAGGTCCCTTTGCAGGTCCTCACACTCCTCCCTGGACCTAACTCTACCGCACAGTTTGGTATCGTCTGCAAATTTTATAACCTCGCACTTTGCCTCCTTTTCCAGGTCATTGATAAATATGTTGAAGAGTAACGGCCCCAGCACCGATCCCTGTGGCACACCGCTCGTGACTCCCCGCCAGTCAGAATATTGGCCCTTCACTCCGACCCTCTGCAGTCTACCCGACAACCAGTGCTCGATCCATCTGTGCACATCCCCTCCCACCCCGTGGTTCCACAGCTTCCTAAGCAGCCTTTCGTGTGGCACCTTGTCGAAAGCCTTTTGAAAATCGAGGTAAATGATGTCTATAGGTTCCCCATTGTCCACCCGACTGCTTATTCCCTCGAAGAAGTACAGAAGGTTCGTTAAGCATGACCTTCCCTTACAGAATCCATGCTGGCTTGTTCTCAGTAGGCCATTTCTCTCGATGTGCTCGCAAATACTGTCCTTGATCATAGCTTCCACCATCTTCCCTGTAATTGAAGTCAGGCTCACCGGCCTGTAGTTCCCGGGGTCACCCCTCGATCCCTTCTTGAAGATAGGTGTGACATTCGCCAATTTCCAGTCCTCTGGTACCTCTCCAGTTTTCAAGGATAGGTTGCAAACATGCTGGATTGTGCCCGCTATTTCTTGTCTTAGTTCCTTCAGAACCCTTGGGTGGATCCCGTCCGGGCCCGGCGATTTGCCGCATTTTAACCTGTCTATCTGTTTGAGGACATCCTCCTTACTTACCTCTATGTGTTCCAATTTTTCAGCCTGTTCCCCGCTCATGAGTTCCTCTGAGTCCGGTATATTAGATGTGTCTTCTCTCGTGAAAACCGACGAGAAGAATGTGTTCAACCTCTCAGCTACCTGTTTATCCTCCTTAATCACTCCCTTCCTATCCCCATCGTCCAACGGCCCCACCTCCTCTCTTGCTGGTCGCTTCCCCTTTACGTAACTGAAGAATGCCTTGAAGTTTTTCGCCTCCCTGGCCAGCCCTTCTTCATATTTCCCTTTTGCTTTTCTAACCTCTCGGTGGCATTCCTTTTGGCATTTCCTGTGCGCCAGGTGATTTTCCTCCGTTGGGTCCTTTTTCCATCGCCGGAAGGATACTTTTTTGTCATTTATTGCCCTCTTTACTTCTGTTGAGATCCAAACCGGGTCCTTTGACCGCTTGTTCTTGCCGCCTTTTCTGAAACTGGGGACGTACTTTCTTTGTGCTTCCTGCAGGGTGTCCCTGAATAGGGTCCAGGCGCTTCCTACAGTCTCCATCCTAAGGATGTTTCTGAGCTTCCTCCCCACCATTTCCCTCATAGCAACATAGTTCCCTTTCCTGAAATTGAGCGCAGTCGTTGCGGTCCTCCTTCCTGTGGGTGTCCCCCTTTCTATTGTGAATCTGATCGCGTTGTGGTCACTGTTGCCTAGTGGTCCTCCCACTTCTACCCCTCTTGCAGGCCCCCCTAATCCGTTTAGGATGAGGTCAAGAGTAGCATTCCCTCGCGTCGGTTCCCTGACTAGTTGCTCCATGAAGCAGTCCCTCACAGCTTCTACAAATCCTGTTTCCCTAGTGCAGTTGGAGTGACCCATACTCCAGTCAATCCCCGGATAGTTGAAGTCCCCCATCACTGTTACACTTCCAGTCCTGCATTCTTGTCTCAGTTCAGCTTCCAAGTCGTGTCCGACTCCTTCCGGTGTACCAGGTGGGCGATAGTATAGCCCCAGTTTTATGACTGCACCCTTGTTTCCCGGCAATTTGACCCATAGCGATTCCAGCCCCTCTGCCTTCTTTGCCATATCCATCCCGACCGAGTAGATAGAGTCCTTTATATATATTGCTATGCCTCCCCCCTTCTTGTGTGTCCTGTCCCTCCTGTAGAGCTTGTACCCCGGCAGTGCCACATCCCATTGATTCTCCTCTGTCCACCATGTTTCTGTAATTCCAATTATATCCAGGTCTTCCCCCTTGGCCACAACCTCTAGTTCACCCATCTTGGCCATGAGGCTTCTTGCATTTGCGTACAAGCACCGCAGGTCCCGTCGTCTTTCCTCCACCTCTGTATTTACCTGGGCCGCCTCCCCTTGAACTTCGGTCAGTTCTCCTGTTCCCTGTGCTTCTGCTTTGCTCTCAGCCTTTACCCTCGTAGCTTTGCCCTCAGCCTTTACCCTCGTAGCTTTCGGTTTCCCCACATTCCCTCCACCCCACTTCCCCGCTTTTCCTCTGGGTTTTCTAGCCCTATCGGCCCCCTCCTGGGCTATCATCCCTTGAGCCTCCGTCTGATCCCCTTCGCCTTGTGGCACCCCTATATTGCCCTCAGCTTCAGCCCTCGTGCCACCCAGTCCCCTTGTGTCTCCATGCCCCTTAGTCTCCTCCCAGCAAGCTCCCTTTACCTGATGTTTCCCTCGCTGTCTGATCATAAGATCCGCCGGTCTCTTTACTTCCTCCTTGCAGTCAGCCCGTTCAGCATCTGTTCTGGATACTGTTGTCCGAAGCGTCAACCTCAGATCAGCTGTCGGCTTTCCCCCTCTCCTCAGTTTAAAGCCCTCTCGATCTCCTTCCTCACATTGGCTGCCAGTAGCCTAGTTCCTGCTGTGCTCAGGTGCAGGCCGTCCCGCCGGTAGAGCTTACTCTTTCCCCAGAACGACGTCCAGTTCCTCACAAAGTGAAAGCCCTCCTCCTGGCACCATCTCCTCAACCATGCATTCACAGCCTGGAGGTCTGCCTGCCTCTTTGCATCTGCTCTCGGTACAGGCAGGATCTCTGAGAATGCTATCCTCCGGGTACTCCGCTTCAGCTTTCGTCCCAGGACCCTGAACTGGTCAGTCAGTGTGGCCATTCTGAAGTTCCTCCGACTTACATCATTTGTTCCGACGTGGATTATCACTGCAGTCTCCTCTGTCTCTGCTCCATCCAGGATCCTCTCGATCCTATCAGTGACGTCTCGTGTCTTGGCCCCTGGGAGACAAGTCACCAGCCGGTCCTCCCTTCCTCCAGCTACGTGACTGTCAACCTCTCTCAAGATCGAGTCTCCCACTACAATAGCAGACTTCCCTTTCCTCAGCAACCTCCTCTGTCTCAGGTCCGTGTCCTCGGTGTAGTGCGGTGTCTCTCCCTCGGGGTCCCAGTGAGTAACGGTCTCCTCCTCTTGCGCGGTTCCTCCGCTAGGTCCTTCCCCGGAGTCGCCTTGTGGATCCTGGGTCTCGTCTGCCGACATCCGTCTGTGCAGCTGCTGGTCCTGTTCCTCCACCTTCCTCCTATAGGCCTCCTCGATGAATCTCTCGAGGTCCCTCACCTGGTCCACAATGGGGCCTTCTCCGTCTGTGTCCTTGGTTGACCAGCTCGTTTCCTCCGTGTTGCGCAGTTCCTTCAGTCCCTCCAGTTCCTGGACCCTGACCCTCAATCTGCCGACCTCCATCCTCAGGCTTTCCAGTTCCTGACACCGACTGCATATGTACTCCCGCCTTCCCAAGGGGAGGTAGTCGTACATATTACACTCTGTGCAGTATACCGGAAAGTACCTCTGGGATCCTGGGTCCTCCATCGCTCTCTTGAGGTGCTGGTTTGCTCCTGCTGTGGTAAGAGAGAGAGAAAAGAGAAAGAAAGTAGATTACTTGGTTCTGGTTCCCTCGCAAGGCTCCTTCGCAAAGGCGCTCTCGCTAAGGCGAGCGCCTTTGCCGCTCGCCTTCGCCGCGCGCCGAACGGCTTGGCGCCGTTGGCTCCCTTCTTCTTAAAGGGGAGCCCGGGCGCCGATGCGACCTATGATGCGGTGAGGGGGCGGAGCTATCTCTCGCCGGTCCTCCTGCCTGCTCTGGCTTCCTCTCCTGCCTCTCCTGCCCTGCAAAGAAAAAACAAAAACAGAAACGGAAGAGTAAAGGCAGAAACCGCCGAGGTCTGCCTGGTGCCCTGGCTTCCCTTCTTCTTAAAGGGGAGCCCGGGCGCCGATGCGACCTATGACGCGGTGAGGGGCCCTTTGTGGCTGTCTCCTGAAAATGGCTGCCTGACCTCTAGTGGCAGCTTGCAGTACTTGTAGTTTTCACCAGCTTTGAGTGCATACCTCAAAATTCAATGCTAGAACACTAGCATTGAATTTCTGGATATACCAGCAGCAGTCAGCAAAATACCTCTGCCTAAAGATCGGGCCCAATGATTGCAGTTGTAATCCTGCCTTTTATCTAGATTTAATTTATCACAGGTAGGATTTAGGAAGTCTAGATAAAAGATCATGGTAATAATCCTAAAAAATGAAAATGATGATTGCTAAAATTAATCAGATCATTATCATCCTGATTTCCATTGTCCTTTCTGTAATCTATGAATCTCTCTAAATTCTATTTATAGATCTATAGAAGCATTCTGACATTACCCTTGAGAAATCCTTAATGGGTGGATGGTGTTTACAGCTGAAACTGTTTGGTTCTCAGCAGGGAGTATTTAAGGCTATATTTTCATATATTAAACAATGTTTGTGAAAGAATGCATTGTTATTTTGATATAAATTATTTTCTTCTACTTCACTATCAGTTTTCTTTCTTTCACTATCAGTTCTATTAAAGTTTTTGTCTGCATTTTATTTTTAGCTTGTACGTTTCGTTTTCCCAGATCTTGGGACCAGAAGGCTTGGTACAAGGGGAAGTGCAAGGTACTGTATTTGAGGGGTTTTTTTTCAATTATTTAAATTAATAATTGCAACCAGGGTTACTCCCAGACTGCAAAGCATGTACATGATAATCTCTTGTCCTTGTTTTATATTATGAGGCTCATACATAGTTTGATAATGTTCTGCTTCCTTGTTTGACAAAAAATGTAATATAATAAAATATATAGAAAAAAAAATTAAAGAGCAATAAAATATGAATTGAAAGGAGACCTCATTATTATGTTCCAGTAGTCCTAAATTTCTGTGGTGCATTTCAAGAAATATAGAGACCTAAAAAGAGGTCAAAATGAATGTCAGGCTTCCTCCTCTATAATATTACTAAAATATGACCTCTCCAAGCACACTACCAAAACCCTTATCCACGCTCTCATCACCTCTCGCTTAGACTATTGCAACATACTTCTCTCAGGTCTTCTGCTCAATAGTCTTTCTCCCCTTAACTCCATTCAAAATGCTGCTGTACAATTCATATTCCATGAGAGCTGCCACACTCACATTATCCCTCTTCTCAAGTCACTTCATTGGCTCCCCATCCATTTCCGAATACAGTTCAAACTCCTCTTACTGACTTACAAGTGCACTCACTCTGTAGCCACTCAATATCTCTCCTCACTTCTCTCCCCCTATTCTCCCCCCCCCCTTCCCCTGGTGAACTCCATTCATCGGGTAAGTCCCTCTTATCTTCACCCTTCTTCTCTACCACGAATTCCAGACTCTGTCCCTTCTTTCTTCCCGCGCCATAAGCCTGGAACACGTTGCCATACGTCATGCTCTGTCTCTTGCGGTATTCAAATCCAAGCTAAAAGCCCACTTTTTTGAAGTTGTTTTCAATTCTTAACTCTGCTCACTTCAGGTCTTAACTCTGCCCATTGTATCATTCCTTCTACCAGAAACTCCCCTACCCTGAGTTGTCCTGTATGTATGTCCAAATTAGATTGTAAGTTCTTCTGAGCAGGGTCTTCCGACTGAATGTTCAAATATACAGTGCTGCCTTTCATTGTTATAGAAATGATAAATAGTAGTAGTAGTACTTATTTGGATTCGGTAATATTTTTGAGGGCCCATTTTATTAGTTTACAGGACTTCTGTACCACTAATCACTGACATGCAGAACATGGCAATGTACAATTGGGTTTCACAATGCAGTATCGTTGATTCATCCAGATTAAGATAAGTGCATTTTGAAAGTTACAGCACTATCTGTTTATAAAATATAAAAACAAAAAAATATATCTTAAAATTGATTAGAAAAAGTTCAAAAAAATGTTTTAAAACAATTTAAAAACTTACAATTGTTCCCTATACCTAGAAGGTAGAGCCAATGATTGAGATTTTGTTTTATCTGGAATCTTGGTAATTTTTTACCTGATTTAAAGGACTCTGAGGCTCCCTTCCATCTATCTAATTGATTTTTAGCTGGTGCTAATTTTTGGTGTATTTTGGCTAAGACTAAATAGTGGGGTTCCCCAATAGTCTATGCTGGGACCGCTGCTTTTTGTAGAGTCTAGATGCCATCAATTCCAGAGATTTGATGATACATCTGTCCATAGGTTCAAAACGCACACTGCTAGGGTGTTGAAAAACTCCAAAATCATAAAGGATGATCAGGGATTCTGTGGGGGTCCTCTAGGCTGCTCTGGGTGGACACGTCCTGCTCCGCTCAAGACATCACATGGTCTAAGGTTTGGCAATTTTGAAGAATCTTCTGGAGTGCTTGCTTCAATATCGAAGAGCCCATTTGCATGGCAATGTCGGAGACTCCTAGAAAGCTCACTAAAGAACACGATAAGCCGTTTTGATAGTCCACCAATGCAATGCATGCAGGCTAAACCTTGTGGAACCAGTTTAGCAACTGTGTTAAATGCAACCTTAGGGGCTCCTTTTACAATGGTGCGCTAGCATTTTTAGTGTGCGCTACAATGCCCCGCGCGCTAACCCCGAACTACACGGAAAATACTAACGCCAGCTCTATGGAGGCATTAGCATCTAGCGCACATGGCATTGTAGCGTGCGCTAAGCGCACGCTAAAACCACTAGCACAATTTCGTAAAAGGAGCCCTAAGTTTTGAGAATCTGGCCCTCAGTGTTGTATATTGTGTCCTGGAGTTTGCACTAGGGCAGCTCTGACCTACAGAGTTGCACAGTCAGTTGGCAGTTGGAGTCGAACTATAGGTGCTAATGGATAACATCTAGACTTTTAGAGAGTATGAGCTTGTGACCTAGGCAGTTTGACAAAGTTGGTGCAGCTTCACTCCAGCAAATGTTCACGGAATGGACAATATTGAACAAAACAATTAATTTACATTGTATATGATATACTGGTCACAATATAGAATAAATATTTACAAATTTGCATGTTTCTTAGTTCTAACCTATATGTGTTTGTCTACTGATGCTGCAGAACCAAGCCAGGAGGATCCCAAAAAAAAATTAGCTCATTAGCTCTTTAATAAGGGAGTTCCCAGGAAATAAGGGATAGTTGATTACCCTAACTCCACTATTCACCTTCCTCCACTGAGAAAAATGGCCATTTAATCCTACCCTCTGTTTCTGTCCACAACTACTTAGGATCTAGCTAGATACTTGGGACCTGGGTTGGCCACTGTTGGAAACAGGATACTGGGCTTAATGGACCTTCAGTCTGTCCCAGTATGGCAATTATTATATGTTCTTATGCTCTTAACAGAATATTGCCTCTTATCCCATGACTTTTTAATTTTCTCAGGAGGCTCTCATGAAGAACTTTGTCAAAAGCTTTTGCTCAAACTGGCTATAAAATTGAGTGAATAAATAAATAAATAAAATCTAGGTACATGACTACATCAACCAGCTCACCTTTATCTACATGTTTATTAAAATTTTCAAAGAAATGAATCAAATTGGTGAGGCAAGACTTCCCTTGGCTGAATCAGTGCTGACTCTGTCCCATTGTCATTTTATTCTTTATAATAGTTTCCATTATCTTGCCTGCCACTAAAGTCAGGCTTACCGGTTTGTAATTTCCTGCATCACCCCTGGAACCCATTTTAGAAATCGGTGTTACATTGTCCACCATCCAATCTTTAGGTATAACCAATGATTTTAATGACAGGTTACAGATCAGCAATTTCATGTTTGAATTTTTTCTGTATCCTGGGGTGCATAGTATACCATCTGGTTCAGGTGATTTATCACTTCTTTTTATTTAATTTTATTTTTATTCAAAGTTTTCATCATAACAACAAGCACACAAACTTGAAGAAGATTTGAAAATAATGATTTATCACTTTTTAACTTGTCAATTTGGCTCAGTATATCTTCCAGGAAATTAGAATGATATTTAACAAATTTCAAAATTGTAACCTAAATTGAATAACTATTAGTTAATGAGTGAATAAAACCACAAGTAAATATATGAATCCATAACTGAAATGAAAAGAAGAAACCATTGTGATTTGCTTGTTTTTATCTTACTGTATGTATTTTTATGTGACAGATTTTTATAACTGCTAATTTGTTTCACAGAGTACCCTTGATGTGAAACGTGGTCATGTCAGGCTTTTATGAGAGGTGTGCCCTCACTGTCTGCAACAATATATGGTTTTGTATTCTTTGTGATCTGCTGTAGGTTAGTGGTGATCCAGGGATGGAGTTTTGAAGGAACCACTACTTAGCTGATTAGTAGCAATATAATGTCTGCTAACTGATAAAGTTAGGAGAGTTAACAGGCCATTAGTCAGAGAATTGGTTGGTGCCTGGTTAATTTTTGGGTTGCAGGAGTCCTCCACCTACAGTCCTGCCAGTCATTGGTGCTGTTTCACTATTACATTTTCAATAGTTTCCATTATCTTGCCTGCCACTAAAGTCAGGCTTACCGGTTTGTAATTTCAATAGATTAAGTCTAAGGTCTGTTTGGCCAATCAGGCCTTAGATTAAGTGGGGATGGGCGGACCCGCTATGCCTAAGGCCTGATTGGTCCAGGCTTCTAGAGCCTGGGCCAATCAGGCCTTAGGCTTCAGCGGGATGGGCCGGGAAGGGGCAGGCCCGCTTCATTTCGACGAGGCGTGCCTGCCGGCTCAAGATGTGCAAGACCCATCTAAGAACAGGTTTGGTGGAGTGGAGGTTTGGGGGTTGTTAGCGCCGGGGAGGGGGGTGCGTCTTCGGGAAGGAGGGATTGGGCACCCTCCTGCCAGCTATCAATATTGTCGGGGGGGGGGGAGATCAGTAATGTCGGGGGGGGCGGTCGGTAGTGTCCTCCCAAAGCCCATTGAGAATATTCCAGATTGGTTCTGGTTGGAGTGGCGACTTATTTTTCCTCTGAGACTAAACCATGTTCTTAGTATCAAGATGCCTAGGATATATAAAGAAAACAGAATATTAGTTGATACATGGAAAACCTTAAGACTGCTGAGTAATTTAACACCTATTCCAATACATAAATCAACAAATCAAACTATATGGCTTAACTCCAAGATTCAAATTGGCGGATTTAAAGTCATCTGGAAACATTGGATAATGGCAGGTATACAGATTTTAGATGATGTTATATCTAATGGTAAACAGCTTGATTTTTCACAATTGCAACATAAATTTGGCCTTGATAAATCACAAAGCTATAGATGGTTGCAACTGAAGCAGGCTATTTAGGCGTGGTTCCCTGAATGGAAAAATCTTAATAATCAATATAGTTTGGAGTTCTTATGCTTTCAGGTAGACTTCCTTGGACACCAGGCCGCACATAAATATTCTTATTCATAAATTCTTATTCATAAAATATTCTTATTCATAAATATCTGGATTTATGAATAAGAAACCGAAAACTGGTCTGAGGGACATTTGGAGCATTGAGATAAAGCATCAAATTACTGCATCTCAATGGCCATGGATTTGGTCTTGGAGGATAAGATGTACAATGTCAGCATCTATGAGACAAACTTGTTTTATTCTGTTACATAAAGCATTCTGGACCCCTGTTCGTTTACAAAAATTAGATAGCTCTAAGTCTAATAGATGTTGGCATTCTCATCTTGAGGCAGGGACTCTAGATCATTTATTATTCTATTGTCCATTCATTTTGGCTTTTTGGAAATCGATATGGGGCCAAATAAATTCTTTATTAGAAAATCCGGTGGCTTTATCATATGATACTATTGTATTTGGAATGTCAATGAGGAAAAAAAATCAAATTTCTGCAAAAAATAATAAGTTGTTGCTTATTATGACAGGAGTAGCCATTCAACAAATTACGTTTAATTGGAAAAATTTGAGTAAACTTAACTACAGTTTCTGGTGGAACTCTCTGTGTCATATATATAATATGGAAAGAACGCTAGCTATGCAAAAAGGAAATTTCAATAAATTTCAGGAGGTTTGGGGGTCCATTAATAGAATATTGTGATGATTAAATATCATTTTTCCCTTATTGGTACAATTGTAAAGTGAGGGATGGGGAGGGAGGGATTTCTGATCTGATATTAAATGTTTAGAGTATTAGAAATATTCTATAATATATTATATGATATTTGAATTATTAGGGATGGGAGGAGGTTAAATATTATAATTTAAGTTGCATATGAAAGCTAATCAAGTGTTATTGTATAAGTTCAAATGACATTTTCTGATACACTTGTTGTAAGATGTAAAAATGAATAAAGAATTTAAAATATATATATATATATTTGTCTGAAGTATTAACATTTCCACCTGAAATAATACCGTCCATTAATTGTATATCTTTCTGAAAAAAAAAATCGGATAATCAACCTGAAGTTGAGAATTTACAACCCATTGACATTAATAACCTATCTGATTTCCTGGAAAAATCTTTAGAAATTCAATATCGTCCTACTCTCCCTGTCTCACTTGTTTTTTAACAAGACCTAAATTCTGTAATGCTTATGTTTTTTTCATTTTTCTCAAGCTTTATTCCTTGGACAAAGAATTTGAGTCTACCCTGACGTGACCAAATCCACCCAAGAATGTAGGAAATTATTCCTAAGCATGAGACAAGAAGTTAGGACATTAGGGGCCTCTTTTTTACTAAGTTACCCATGCAAATGTTTTGTTAAATATGCTGGGACCAAATATACCTTTTTTGCCCCTGACCAGCTTAAGGCCTTTCTAGATGCTAAGAAGCTGCTCCATTAAATGCAGTGATAATTAAGTTAAATTTGCAGATGTTGTTATAACCTGCCATGCATATGCCTATTGTTATACATATAATTCTAGTTGATCTCCTTGTCTTTTGAGTTCCCCCCAGCTTTATAGTGGTCTGAGGAAGAGATTAACCTCCTCTTCTACAAAGCCGCACGGTAACGGCCCCGAAGCCCTTTAAATCTCTATGGGCTTCTGAGCCGTTACCGCGTGGCTTTGTAGAAGAGAGGGTAAGTATTACTTTGAGATTGTTAAATTTCTTTGTTTTGTTAATTCTTTATTCTCTGTATTTCCAGAACAAGTGAATGCTTGTGATTATATTGATATAATGAATGAATGAATGAATTATTTTTTTTTAATCCTTCCAAAAGTTATTTTATTGCCTTCCTAGCACTCCCAGTGTATCTAAGGGCCAGCAGAGTCAGATGACTCTGTTCTAAGAAGGAGACATTACCTAGCTTTTTTGTTGTTGTTAGAGCTCAGATCTACTCTACTGTGATATTTGTTGTCCTGCTGGGCGCGATGGACCTCTGGTCTGGCCCGGCCCAGCGGAGGCAACTTCTTAAGTAATTGAAAGAATCATAATGCACCAGGAGTGAATTGTGAAAAATCCAGGATTGACCCTCACTCCTGGAACTTGATATATCTGCAGACCAGTTTGTTTTTTTTCCAATTCTTTATTATTTTTTTTTTAAAACTTACAATAAGTGTAACAATAAATACATAATTTTATACTCAAATACCACACTTAATATACTATTAATTTCCATCACAGAATTAATCCCCCTCCCCCCTAATCAATCACAATTTCCAATACATAAAATATCAATCATGAACCCCATATTTAAAATTCATTATCATACCAGACCTACCCCTCCCCCTCCCGGATGTGCACACCAGTTTGGTAGTTCATCTAAATAGTTTCATCTCAGGCTTCACCCCTGCAGATAAAAGATAAATTTCAAAGGCAAGATTTTCATTTATTATAGCTCTCTACAGCCAAGATATTAATCTTGAATTAATCTTGAACATTGTTTCTTTTTCTAGGTATCATTATGACGGAATACATATCAAGAAGAGCTCTCTCTTCTATGCACAATACTGCTGTCTTATGGATAAACAAAAGTGTCACAGGTTAGGTACATGATGATTCTTAGTTGCAAAACTGTACTGTACTATATTCTGTTTTTCTAATTGCCTATCCTCATTGCCTGTTATATGCTGATATATTACTAACAACTGATGAGAAACCCTATTATAATAAAGTGATCAAAGTCATAAATCAACAAAAATTCATCACTTGAAATATCTAAAAAAAGACTCTTTCTTTTACTTTTTCTTTTAAATATTTAAATACATAATATAAAAATTAGTGAATGTGAAAAGCTCAAACCCAACAACCAAATTCTAGTGAAAAAACACGGAGCCAGTTGTTAAAGAGACCATCACAGCTGATCACTGTCTCATTCCACTGCACACAAGCTTCTCTTTAAAATGCTGAACAACCAGTGTGTACTTATCTGTAGCGGTGTAGTTGCTTGGAACTGTCCCACAGCTGCTCCGGTCTGATGAACCCCCCACCCCCCAAATGAAAATAGCTGCTGTCTCAAATCTTCCCTCAAACCCCCCCCCCCCCCATTCAAGGGAAGATTTGAGACAGCAGCTATTTTTTTTTTTTTTTGGGTTGTGTGCTTGGTGTTTGTATGGATTAGGTCTGTCCTATGATGGAGTTTTTTTTATTTTGTTGTATACTGATTGTAATTTTGTAAACTGCTTGGACCAGTAAAATAAATGAGCGGTATAACAAGACTAATAAACCATAAACCATTTCAAGGCTTTGATATTGCTAGTGTTGTGACAAACCTACTGCATTCCCGAGGTTTGTCACAGGAAAGTATAAGAAAGTATACAAACCCCGGTGCAGAAGGGTTGACCAGGTCAGTGCACAGGACAGTAAGTTAGCTGACTACCTTGTGAGGGATGAAGGAGAAATGGAAATAGAACAGGAAAGCTTTAACTTACGTGAAGCAGTCCCAAAGCCAGGCAAGAAGAATCTGCCTTGCTATTATTCAGTGCCTGTAAGGCAGAAAGCTCACAAACAGTTTCCCCTCAGAGAAACAGCACAGGCTGAGGAAGGAATGCCGTTCCCCCATCAGAAGCCAAGGGGCAGTGGTTCTTTCCCTGAGCTTAAAGCCAGGCTCGTCAAAGAGCAAAGGGGAGGAGAAAGAGGCTTGGCAGAAACAGCAGGACAAGAGCAGAGGCAAGAAGTGCAGAACGGGGCTGAGCATGCCTCAGACTCTGCAAGGCAGTTCAACAGCACTGACTGGGAGATGACTGAGGAGCAGACTGGTAACTTGTCTCCAGAATTCCTTCCCCCAGAGCCAATGGTGGCGAAAGATAATAATGCTGTGGTTGAGAGCTGGCCAGAGGAAATGGAAAGCTGAGCCAACTGTGAGTCTATGAAAAGGTTTCTTTTTCTGGCTGTTTTTTTTTGTGTTCCTCTCATTGAAAGACTGACTGTGGCTGGGTTAACAGAGGAATGTAATCCTGTACTGCAGTGGTTTCCTCCACATGACAGTTTCCTGGACTCTAAGAGAGGGACAGGATTCTCCTCTACACATGAAATGTAAGCAGCTGAGCCAAACGCTAGTCAGTAGTTTCAACCTGTTAAAACCTAAGGCTTCCTGGTTTCAGGACTCCGTGCAAGAGCCCAGCTGGGAATTGATTGCCATAGCAACTGTGTAATGTGATTATCCTGCATGCCTCTTAGGAAAAGAGATTAAGCCTCTGCGTTTCTTTGTGGAAAGTCCAGCCCAGCTGGAGAGTGAGTGTACTGTGGGAAAAGCATAGACTGATTCTTAGGCATGAATATGAATGTCGCCTCTGTAGCTCTGCATTGAAAAGTTATTTTTGCCAACTATTTCACCGCTAAGCTTTATTGAAAGCTAAAGGACTTTATATGATTCGTCAAGCAAGCCCAGAGTTGATCATTGAGTTTAGTGAATGAAATTGAACTTTTTCCTTTTGTTTGTATTATGTTCATGCTACCAGGGAAACCTGGATTGCACAATGATCCTATGGCCGGTGGCCGAATAAAAGCAAGGCCATTCTGACAACCATGTTTTCTTTAAAATCCTTGGAAGTAAGCTTGGTCAGGCATTTGCCAGTGGCGGCCAACTTGAAAGGATACCCTAATTCTAAAGGCACCATGCCAGAAGTGAACAATGTGCCACTACCCGGCGACTCAGGATATCCTTATAGAGCCCGGGTGTGACAGTGTATTAAGAGTCTCCTCCCACCTTATACATAGGGGACTCCACACACAGAGCCCCATACCTGTTTGCTTTGGAAACATAGGTTGTTTGAATTTGTAGTCCTGCTTTTCCTGCACTGCAGGTCCTCTTCTGCATACTTCTGCATACCCTCTCTAGATCTGTGTGGAATATACAGTATACCTCATTGCAGTGCCTTATACCACTGGAGCAACATGTCTTAGAAGCATTAATCTCTGACAATAGTGATGGCCTTCCAGAATCCATGGATACAGTATTACCAATACATAGAGTTACCAGATTTCCTCTTAAAAAAAAAAAAAAAGAAGATACCTGGCCCCACCCTATTCTAAACCCGGCACCACCCTGTTCTGCTCCCATCCCACCCAGCCCCATGTCTCCTTTCCTGAGCTTGGGGCTACATTTCGAGAATCTCTGCACATCACAGGGCAGAGCAGGAGGAATGTGTGCAGAATTGATATTGCCCAGAGTCAGAGATGTCAGCGACATAATTCAGCAGGACACAAAAATCCTAAAAACACTAGCACCCTTTCATAGTGGTTGAGGAAGGGAGTAAGAGCCAATATCACTACTGCTCTTAAGTTCAGTATGTAAAGGGCAGGGCACCAGTTATTTGGATCTGTCACAGATATAATAGGAAATGTCTCTGTCCCCTGTGTGATCACTATCTCAGATTGTTACCAGTAAATGTGAGGTTTGTGTGACAGTCCTAAAGTCAGACAGAGCTACTGTGGGAATTGAAACATGGTCCTTGATGCATAGTCCATTGCTCAAACCATCAGGCTATGGCATCACACCAGAAATCCCAGCATATATCACACATGCATTTCCTCCATATATAATATATAATCAGCCAGGAGCCATTTCTGGCCAGTTGAATTGCTTTGACTATCAATTTGATACAAGTATAAAAGAGAGGAAAAAGCCTAGAAGTGGAGAGTCCTGGGAGCATAGAAATGGAGAGTTAAGAGACTGAGGGCCCCTCTTACAAAGCTGCAGTAAATACATCGAAGTTCATTCAATTCGTATGGTGAAAGTGTATATGCTCAGTTATCACTAATGTAAAGTTTCCAGTGAAACTTATTTCAGATGAAATTTTGTTCCAGAAGATAGATAAATATGGCCTTGGAGTTCAAGATTTTTTAGAAAATCAAAATGATATCATTAGAATCATATAATAACTAAGCACATGTACTAATTAGAAACACGATCAAATTGTCCCAAAAAATGTGTAAGTTGGTATTACAACATTTTTTTTGGTAATGGTTGGATAGATAGGTTTTAATAGAGGGTTTTTTGTGTTCTTTATACAGCACTGAAAATGTCAGTACTGATGGAAAGACTGAAAGCTTTGAGGAGTGTAGCTACGGAAAAGAAACTGTGAGTACCACTTAAAACTATAGTTAACCAAATTTCTTATCAGGCTACTCACTGGAATACTGAGCTTTCTTTGTTCGTTAGCTTTAAATTCTGTATCATACTGTATATGCAAATGTTTTTTAAAATATTATCCCCTCCCCCCTTTTTTTTACAAAACCTCACAAGAGGTTTTTAGCACCGGCTGGCATGCTGAATGCTCTGCTCCAATGGTCATAGAGTTCCTATGAGTGTCAGAGCAGTGCAGAGCATTCAGCACACTAGCCAGTGCTAAAAACCTCTTGCACAGTTTTGTAAAAGGTGGGGTATATGTTAGATGACTGATTTGTATAATTCATTGATAATGGTCAGCTTATTCTTTTGTAAACTGTATTGAACTGAAAGATATTACGATATATAAATACATTTTTGTGTTATGTTATGATATATTAACCAATCCTGAGACCCAGTGATAAAGTATTTTGCTAAAGACAAGCAAGTATTAATATGGATTTATTAATGTGAGCAAGTACAAAGTGATGCATGTGGGAAAGAAGAACCCGAAATATAGCTATGTGATGCAAGGTTCCATGTTAGGAGTCACCGCCCAGGAAAATAATCTAGGTGCCATCTTTGAGGATAGGTTGAAACTTTCAGTTCAGTGGGTGGTGGTGGCTAATAAAACAAAAATAGGTTAGGTTCTTACCTTGATACTATCTTTTCCAGTAGATAGGGATGGTATGCTGAACCAAGGGTCTTCTATCCGCTCCCTTGAGTCCTTTGCAGGAGGTACTGATCACTGTTTTCAGAACCTCCTCCTTCTCCCTGCTCTCTGCTGCCCCCAGTCAGTTTCAAAGCTGGTGACAGCCCTACAGAAGAGAACAGGAGAAGGAGAATGGGGAGACACCCCCCCCCCAACAAGACTCTGATCTGCTCACATAATAGAACACAAAGCTCATAGGAAAGGTATCAACACAAAGCTCATTCAAAGGAAAGGTATCAACTTAATAATTCTTTATGAACAACAAGCCATAATAAACTGTGGAACCCAGTGGAAAACCCCTAAGGAACTATGTACATGCAACACACAATTTCTTCAAATTTACGATAACTGGCAGAAAATTCAGAGATGCAGCCTTCAGGTAGCAGACGGTCTAGTCAGGTGTATCATTAATGATGGGCGGGGGGGGGGTCAGTATACCATTCCTATTTACTGGAAAAGATATTATCAAGTTAAGAACCTAATCTCTTTTTCCAGTGCAATAGGGATGGTATACTGAACCAAGGAATGTACCTAAGCAGGCTCCGAAACCCCAGGTGGGAAAGATAAGCCTGCCTGCAAACAGAGGGTCCAAATGAGGAGTCCTCTTGTGTTGCCATGTCTACCCTATAAAATTTGGTAAATGTTTGAAGAGACGACCAAGTTGCCGCTCGACACATCTCAGTCAGCGGAATGGTTCTAGTCTCAGCTCAAGAAGAAACAACCCCTCTAGTCGAATGCGCTCAAAGAGCAAAAGGAGGCTGCTTTCTGCAGACAATGTAGGAGGACGAAATAGCTGACCTAATCCATCTTGAAAAGGTAGCTTTGGAAGCCAGCTTACCCTTCTTTGCTGGATTTGTCAGAACCAAGAGATGGTCTGAGAGACGAAAATCATTCGTGACTTCCAGGTATCGCAAGATAGCCCTGCAGACATCCAGAAACCTCAAAACTTTATCCTTCTTTCTGGACCCAGAGGGTTGAAAAGCCAGAAGCCTAACCTCCTGATTGATATGGAAAGCAGATACCACCTTTGGCAAGAAAGGGAGGACGGTTCGCAAGGAGACTCACGCATCCATAATATGGAGGTAAGGATCCCTGCAGGACAAAGCCTGTAATTTGGAGACACATCTAACAGAAGTAATGGCTACCAGAAAAACCATCTTAATAGTCAGACTATAAGTGTGGCCTCTTGTAAGGGCACAAACAGGGGCCACCAGAGCTCCTCCAACTCCAACATTGCTTTTTAACCAATGTTATTACATCATACCTTTTGTTTAAAAGCTGATACTAGTTTACTTGTTTGACTCCTGAGGAAGGCAATCCAGTTAGCTGAAACTGGGATCCTAGTCGGGACCCTAACTTTGTTATCCTGCCAAGTAAACATACTGGGATTTTGCTTATATCAATAAAAGTTTTGTTGGTTGTTTTATGACATCTCGCTTGTCTTTTCTTATTTGTTTGTCACTTACTGTGGCAAGTTTTTCCCTTCTTTGTTTGCTTTGAAGGTTCCAGGAAGGACAGGGCTGGTAAACTGGAGGCCGAAGCCTCAGGGCATCCTTAAGGAATCTAATAATATGCAGGTGCAAAGAAAGGGAAAACCTTTTACCCTTGGCTCTGAAACAGGAAACTCCAGCCACTTGAACCTTTAGAGAAGAAACTGACAGCCTCATGTGCAAGCCTTCTTGAAGAAAAGACAGCACTGCTGACACTGAAACCATGGCAGGGTCCAGTTTCTCCTTGTGGCACCAACATTGGAAGGAATCCCACACCTCAGTGTATGCAGCACACATGACAGGTTTCTTGGCCCTCAGAAGCATACACACCACTAAGTCTGAATAGCCCTTCCGGCTCAAGGCTGAGTGCTCAAGAGACCAAAGTGCTCTGGATCTTGCAGCACAATTGAACCCTGAGAGAGGAGTCTCCTGAGCAGCTGTAGCCTCGGGGGGGGGGGGGGGAAGGCGTCTTGAAGATGCACCAGGTCTGTGCCGGGGCAAGTCCAGAGCTACCAGGACTACATGTCCCAGGTGACTAGCTACTTTTCTTAGGACTCTGCCTAACATAGGCCAGGGAGGGAACATGTGGAGGAGCTTGCTCGCTGGCCAATGCTGTACCAGGGCATCGATCCCTGCACATTTGGGCTCATATCTGGGGCTGAAGAAGCAGGCTATTTTCCTGTTCTTCACCTTTGTCATATTATGTGATGATATATTAACCTGAAAGGAAGCCTGCTGAGAGAGGCTTTGGACGTGGAGTCCCTAGCCCAATGTCTGATCCACAAAATCCAGCAGGCAGACACAGAATAAGCTGAGATCTTGCCTACTATATGAAGCAGGTCATATAGAGCATCAACCACATAGTCCATTCCCACCAGCAACAGCTGGAATGGTAGATCTGAAGTTGCTCCTCCAGGGTCACGGAACTTAGAACGGCATGCTCAAACAACAGAGGAGGCTGCTGCAACAGCCTTAATCTTCAGAGTCAAGGCCTCAAACTGCCTTTTGAGCAACATGTCCAGCCTGTGATCCTGTTGATACTTGAGCACTACACCTTTCTCCCTGTGCCACCAAGGAGACTACTTTAGGTATAGCAAGCATCTGCTGGAACTTCCGGTCCATAGGATATAGCTTGGACATTGCTTTTGCCACTTTAAGGGAGCTCTCAGGGTTCTCACAGTGCTCAGAAATCAGAACTTTCATATCTGTATACCACAGAAAGGCAATAGGCTGAGAGTGGATCCTTCTAAGTAGAGAACACTGAGTAGTAGGCTGAGGAGGATTAATTTTGAGCTTCTTCAGAGACTCAATAAGAAAGTCTGTCAGGGCAGCATACTTGAATAGCCTGCAAACAGAGAGGTCCTCACCCTGATCCCCAGCAACACTTACTCCTGCATTATCCTCGACTGAGGTTTCACTCTGGAAAGAGGAAACGCATCCATATCATCATCCTCAGTGACCCCATCTGACAACTATCAGAGTCCGGGGGAAACATAGGCCTCCTTAGAAGAACAGCTGTGGGACTACAGGAAGGCTACATTGCTGGTTGCTCTCCAGCTGACCCAGAAGGCATGCTCATGCCACCGACATAGCCAGAGCAAGTTCACAAAGTCAGGCGTAAAGGGCATAAAAGACCGATAACCCCCTTCAAGAGGAGGGTTAAATCGCTTTCTCTTCGATTTGGGGCCATCAGTGCCCTTACTAGGCACTGGCGCTGTATTAATGGATTCTGAGAGAGTGAAATCATCCTCTAACCATCCGAACAACCTTTTGGCAGCTTTAATGAGATGGTCAGAGGTTGAACCTGAAGTTCCCGCCTCCCCATAAATGTGCGGCAGAACACGTGGCACAAGGGCATTCTTCCAATGCCCAACTTCACATGAATTCATGATATTGGAGCCTGAGGACTCCATCCCTAGTGGTTAGAATAACAAATGAGGCTTTTTGAAGAAGTTTGAGAACTTAGAATTCAAATTATGAAAAATCCAAGATGACCACTGTCAGATTTTCCTGCTGAAAAAATGGCTATAACTCCAATGGAGAACAGTCAAAACCAGGGAACAAGGCTACAATAAATTATAGCCAGAAAACCAACAAATTCAGAGAGCCCCCCCCCCCCCCCAACCTATCACTAAGGATTCCCCTCTGCTTCTACAATCACTCATCTTTGACTTTTTTTTAACCCTATTCTCTTAGGGGACTTCAACATCTATTTTGATTGGCCCAATAATGCTCACACATCAGACCTGCTTACTCATAGGAAGTCTTGCTGCAGTCTCAGAGCTGTTTTCAGATATGAGCGATATCAATGAATCATAAATAATAGCAGTACCCCGTCCCCTTCTGCCTTGCCAATTGTGCTGCTGGAAGCTGTAACCTGAAGGACAAGCTTGCATAAAATAAGCTTCCTCTCCTTCACATAGCCATATTTCAGTAAGGCTGAAAATTTTAAAATGGTGGAGAATGATCAACTCTCTAAACAGACTCTCTAATCAGAACGAACATTCACTAAGCCTATTGGGAAGTTATTGGGTTTAGTGTCCTAGCATTAGAATTCAGCCTACAGTAACCTATGTTAGAGACATGTAATGAAGCTACTAAGTAATAGATTTAAAACAAACTGGAGAAAATATTTCTTCACTCAGTCTGTAATTAAACTCTGGAATTCGTTGCTTAGCAGTTAGCTTAGCAGGGTTTAAAAAAGGTTTGGATAAGTTCCTAAAACAAAAGCCCATAAGACATTATTAAGATGGACTTGGGGAGGGTAGCCTAAGGGATCTAGCCAATCGGAGTCTTAGGCCACTCCTAGTGCATCCCAGAATGTACTGGGAGGGAGGCCTAAGATTCCAGTTGGCCCAGGTGCCTCAGGCCCCTCCTATGGGAAGGGACTTAGGTACCTGGGCCAATCAGGGCCTTAGGACCCGCCCTGATGCATCCCAGGATGCACTGGGAAGGGGAAGGCCCAACATTCTGTGAAGGCGAGCCTGCCAGCTGGAGGGAGTAAGCATCCCTCCCCAGCAGGCCTACAAGAAAAAGGTACGAGGGGATCCAGGTGGGCTTGGGGAGTATTGGGGTGGGGACAAGTTTTCAGAGGGGGTTCTTGCAGGAGGGAGTGGGCATCCTGCCTGGTGTTGATCTTCGGGGGGGGGGGGGGATTTCCAGCAGGAAGGACTTGGCATCCCTCCTGCTGTTGATCTTCGGGGGAGGAAAGTTCTGGCAGGAGGGACTGGGCATCACTCCTGCTGATGATCTTCAGGGTGGAGTGGGGGGGGGTTTCCAGGAGGAGGGACTGGGCATCCCTCCTGCTGATGATCTTCAGGGGATAGCGGCAAGAGGAATTGGGCACCCTTTCTGCTGACATTCGGGAGTTCCGGCAAGAGGGACTGGGCATCCCTCCTGCCGGCCGACTTCATGGAGGGATGAGTTCCCTGCTGCCGCCGCTAAACTGATTGCAGCAGGGAGATTCCCTTGCCACGATCAGTTCAGCAGTCGCATCTATGTGAAATGTAGGCCAGCATTTTGCTGGCCTACATTTCAGGTGCTTAAGGAGATGCCTAGGGCTGCTTAAGCTCACCTAACACCACATCCGGGTGAAACAAAACCTATCCTTGGGCGAGCATAGGCAGCCCTACGTGTCTCCCTAGGCTTGCAAAAACGCCTACAATGTAGGCTGCCTGCCTCGGGGTGTGTTGTTTTTTTTTTTTCAAACTTGCATCCTGATTGGTTGGTTAGACAGTGGTAGGACGCCTACCGCCGCCAACAATCAGGATGCCATTTATAGAATTTGCCCCTTAAGGTCTACGGGATCATTATTGAGTCCATAATAATAGCCATATTGCTCAGATCATCCAGCCCAGTATCCTGTTTCCACAGTGGCCAATCCAGGCCACAAGCACCTGACAGAAACTCACAATAGCAATATAATGGTCAGTGCTTTTTAAGCCGCTGGTAGCTGTGAGCACTGACCAGCACTGAATTTCTGGGTTATAATGGTTACCAGGAAGCTAATATCATACCAGCTGATATTCAGAATGATACACAGCCTGGCAGATAACGTTAGTACAGTCTATTTGCTTACTTGTGCAGTTAGTGGACTAAATATCACCACAGGCTGCTGGCATCAACTAGACAGTACTATGGCATTCAAAGCCAATATTAGGCAGTCTGGTTAAATTATTTTGAATATCAGGCCATATGATGCCAATTAGTGCTATTGGCAATATTTGATTCTGAAGCATTTCATATGAATATATAAATAGTGACTCTTAGTATGTGAAAAAGATGTGCACAAGATGAGAAAATGAAAAAGATGAAGATGATTATACCATTAAGTATGTGCATAGTGGAAAGAACACATAAGATTGCTACAATGTGTACTGAGGATGATATGAAGTGTGTGCATCGGTAAGAAGGGTGTATAAAACGAGAGTGCAACATCCTTCTAAGCATTGTCAACCAAGATACAGGAAGAAATGTGCAATAGTAGCAGAGTAGTGAAAAACACATATGTAATAAAATAAACATAAATGGCATAAGTATGATAGAACCACCACTG
Organism: Geotrypetes seraphini; assembly: GCF_902459505.1. Classification (NCBI taxonomy): domain Eukaryota; kingdom Metazoa; phylum Chordata; class Amphibia; order Gymnophiona; family Dermophiidae; genus Geotrypetes; species Geotrypetes seraphini. The sequence goes on along the minus strand of NC_047089.1, from coordinate 146,022,839 downwards.
GTGTTAAAAACAGATAAAATTATGCCAGAAAATTCCTAGAGGCCTCATGATGTTCATTGATAATCAATACTTTTTTAGATAAATGGTGTAGTATTTTAAATAAATGTTCTTTGGATCCGATGATCCTTTTAATACAGACAGCTCTGCAAAGATCAGAAAAAAAAAATCAGAGGCAATTTGGAAGAAAAATCAGATTGTGTCAAAAATGAGGATGTGAACTTTGAAAATGTGATACATGATGTGCACTCAAAAATGACAGAATACAAAAAAAGAACTTAAGAAAGGCAAACTGGATAAACTCAAGCAGGATGCTATTGATTACAAAAAGGGTAGTCTATACCCATGGTCTAGATAAAGGGTGCACAACTCTGGTCCTCGAGGGCCGGAATCCAGTCGGTTTTTCAGGATTTCCCCAATGAATATGCATGAGATCAATTTGCATGCACTGCTTTCAATGCATATTCATTGGGGAAATCCTGAAAACCCGACTGGATTCCATCCCTCGTGGACCGGAGTTTCCCACCCCTGGTCTAGATCTAAGACTCCATTCAAATGAAGGAATCATTCCAGATCAATTTCTAGGATTCAAAATACAAGAGGATCTATTGGTCCAGTTAGACAAGAAGATACGAGTACTACACATGAACAGGGTAGGAAACGCATTAGGGTAGGTCACAGGGGTGTCAAAGTCCCTCCTCGAGGGCCGGAATCCAGTCGGGTTTTCTGGATTTCCCCAATGAATATGCATTGAAAGCAGTGCATGCAAATAGATCTCATGCAGATTCATTGGGGAAATCCTGAAAACCCGACTGGATTCTGGCCCTCGAGGACCGACTTTGACACCTGTGGGGTAGGAAATTAAAGGGTAGGAAACGCATTAGGAGCTGCTCAGATGAAGACTTTACGTCACCACTGACCAACCCCTCCATAACAAAGGCAATCACAGGTACTAATCCTACAATTGTCACATGACCACACAATTTTTTAGAACAACTTTGGACATCAGAAGAACTCAGGGAGAGACCAAGTGCAGGAGATCAGAATTCCACACAGAGGGAGAGGGCAGAACAAGAGGGAGGAGCAGAGGCAGAGGACATCCATCATACAATCAGAGGATGTGGTAGATGAGATTCCTATTATCAATCTCTCATCTACTACACTTACTACACACCAAGTTGCAATTCTGCAAAAAGGGTTATCGTTTGTACCAACCACCAGAAAAAAAAGGACAGACAGAAAAAACCAAGAGCAGCATCAGCTTGTTAACTAGTACCACGTCCTCTTGCTGCTGTTTTGGGACCAATACTGAGATCCACATAAAGTTCCATTCTAGTGAGATACCACTCTTGTAACTATAATTTTTCATCTTTTCCAAGTTATATATTTTAATGCTGTTACAAGACGTGGTCCCCTTAAAATATCATAGATAATGAGAATAGATCGTTAATGTTTGAAAACAAATGTCCAAGCTGCGACATCCAAAAGTGGCAGTACTGTATATAGAAGACTTGATTGAACGAAGAACCTTTTCTAAAATACTATCTGCCCAATATTCAGTGCTATTTAATCAGTTAGGAATGTCTACTGGACGGTTAAATTGTGTTTAGCCAGCTATCTGCTAATATTCAGCAGATAGCTGCTGATTTTAAGTGCTAACCAACCAAGTTTAGCAGCCAAATCAGGCCGTGCAAGTAGCTGGTCTATATTTGGCCACTATAACTTAACCAACCAGCGCTTAAAATCTATTTAGTCATCTAAGTTTGAACCTGCCAAAACCAGACCGAATATTCAATTCAAATCACCGGAAACAGCTCGGCACTGAATATCTGAGCTCGGCACCAACTGTAGGAGTTAGCCAACCTCCGTCCCACAATCTGAATATTGGCCCCTATATCTCCACACCCTACATACCTGTGTAATAGCACTCATTACATGCAAAATAAATGTTTGAATGCTAACACACTTATGTATGTAATAAGCAATATTTATTCATGCATTTCCTTTCTCTGACTTCCACCTGACAAAGGTGTGTCTTCAGTTCTTCCAGCCTATAGTGCATTCTAGAAAATAGCTGCCCATCAGAAAGTAAAATTTTTAGAGGAGAAGCACTAGGCTCCCCCCTAACACCAACATGCATGCTTAGTTTTTGCTAAACTGAGCATGCCTAGGGAGCATGGAATTAAAGAGAGTGTTTTCTACCCCCAGAACCATAGGTAAGCCTCCCTCTTCATTGCTGATACTGACTGGCAGAAGATCCTCTGGGCCTTCCAACTATTAATTTAATTTTCACTAGGATAGTTCCATATAGCCTGTGCATGACACTGCATTCTTGTACTTTCCAGCCATTGGGTAGTAATCACTATGATGTGGGCATTCAGGTGACTGAGAATGGGAATGGCTGTGTCATAAGAGGTCACTAGCTCTGCTGTTTGGTGAGGCTAATGTGGATGGGGCCAGGGTGGGGCTGGGCAGGGCCTAAGTCCATAATTGTCCGACATTATTAGAAAGAAAGGTCATCAAAATAGTTGTAGGTAATATTCTGTACATTATATTTAATATCTAAATTTAATATAGGTTCAAGAAATCAGCCTTCGCATATACAGAAATACTATACATCTCACTTGCAGTTACCGCAGTGACAGCCATTAGTGTGACTTTGTAAAAGGGGGAGGGGTCTGGTCTAGAATTCATTCTTAGGTTGTTTAGATCTTTCAGCTGGCACTTAATAATAATAATAATAACAACTTTATTTTTATATATACCGCAATACCACAAATAGTTCAGAGCAGTTTACAGAGGAAGAGAATGTATACAGACAGCGATTATACAAAAAACTTTCAAAATTACATTAGCATGTTAGGATTAATCGAGTTTATCTGGGAGTGTTTTAGGAATGCATCAAGGCAGAAGTGGAGTCAGAGAAATTTGTCAAAGAGATAAGTTTTGATTGACTTCCTGAAAGTTTGATAAGAAAGTGCGTTTGAATGAAAGTTGGTTAAACGTTTGTTCCATTCGCCTGCTTGCAATGATAGTGTTCGATCAAGGAATCTCTTGTCGATGCAGCCCTTCAAGGATAGAAAGGCGAACAAGTAAGCACTATGTGTACAGGTTGTGCCTGGAAATTCGAAATAGTGAGGCAGGTGGATTGGGGATGAACCTGTTATGGTTTTGAAGCAAAGGCAAGCAAACTTAAAGATGACCCTTACTTCCACAGGCAGCCAGTGTAGTTTTTTGTAATATGAGCTTACATGATCCGATTTCTTGATGCCAAAGATGAGAAAGACTGCAGCATTCCGGACGATTCTCAGTCGTTTGATGGTTTTCTTAAAAGATCTCTCATTTTGTACTGATTCTTATCTTATTCTTGAGGCAGTATTAGAAATAAAAGATTTTCAAAGCTCCTCGTACTTAGCCAGTTCCTCCAGTTTGAACCTTAGTTAACCAGAAGGCTGCTGTGGCAACTTTTATTGGCCACCCCCATGTATGTATCAAATTGATATATATGGAGGGTCTGAATTGTTGAATGGACTCAGTAAAGGAAATCTTATAAAACACAACAATAATAGAAGGTGCACAACTTTTATTTCAAAAACTAATATGAAACATAAGATATATTGGGACCAAAAAAGGTGCCTAAGGGGGGAATTCATGAAAGGGTGTTAAGCTCGTTAGTGTGCGCTAGCACGTTAGCATGTGCTAACCACTAAAGACACTCATTATATTCCTATGGGTGTCTTTAGCGGTTAATGCATGCTGATTCATTAGCATGCACTAACATAGTAGATGACGGCAGGTAAAGACCCGAATGGTCCATCTAGTCTGCCCAACCTGATTCAATCTCAAAATTTATTGGGGTTTTTTTCTTCTTCTTAGCTATTTCTGGGCAAGAATCCAAAGCTCTGCCCAGTAACATGCTTAACGTTCTTTCATGAATTTTCCCCTTAGTGATATGATCAAACAGCAAAGTAACAATAACTGGTAACTGTGCTTTTGAAAACACACCGATTTATATAAACCCTGGGCAAATTATTGTACTGCAAACTAGAAGGCAAAATTAAAGTATATTTGGTTTTCTAATACTGCTAAAACTGCTTCCAGTCTGGTATTATTTTGCAGGCAAAGAAAGATGGAGTTGAGTGCTCTGAGCCTGAATTCATCAGGTTTACATTGTGGGAGCAGGAGCTAATGAAAAAACATCCCTTCAAGCATGTAAGTTTCAATAGGATCAACAACATTATCTTTAATTGCTGTGGAATTATTTGTGAAATTTTCCAGGCGATTAATGGACAAGCATTTGGAGGTTCTATAGATGTACATAATTTCTTTTATTTATTTTTTAAATTATATTTTCTCTAAATTGTCTAGTTTGCATTTCTTACTGATGAATATTACAACTACTGTCAAGACATTCTACAAAACATCCGGAACCAAGAATTGGACAGGGTAGGATTTCAATTTTTTTTAAAGTATGTGATTAATTACCAGTGTTCTGTTTTGAAAAAAGCATTTACAACAGATTACGAATAATTGGAAGAATTGGAATAGATTGAATTATAGTTTCTGGTGGAATTCTTTACGTCATATATATAAAATGGAACGGGTGATAGCCACACAGCTATCAGGGTATTTAAGAAAATTTCAGGATGTTTGGGAGTCTATAACAAATTATTGTAACGAATGAATACTATTTTCCCCTTAAATATGCATGTCTAAGGTAGGGGGAGGGTAGGTAGATTTTGGTCTTTGTATAAATGTAAAGAATGTAAGGATGGGGACTATAATATGTTTTTATGTGTTCAAAGATTATTATTGATTAAGGGGGAGGGGGGAGATAAGTTCTAAATTGATTTTTTTGCAGATTATTAAGTGTTGTATTTAAGTTAAAAATGTTTTTATTTGCTTATACACTTATTGTAAGTTCTAAAAATGAATAAAGAATAAATAAAAAAAAGAAAAGAGCATTTAAAAAGTCTTTATAAAAAATTATCTCAGTCCTTTTTTGTAATTTGCATATTTTATGGGTACACAGTTAGACCTGGATTCTAGAACAGTGTCCCAAAGTTAGGAGGCAGTAGGTATCCTACCACTGTCTAACTAACCAATTGGGACACATGTTTAGAAAAAAAAAAAAAAAAATCAATGCAGCAAACAGCGCTAATGTTGAAGGCACTGTTTGCGCACCTACAGAAGCATCTAGGCACACTTAAGGACACCTGAAGCTGGCGTGGGTGTGGTTTACGCCAAAAGTGGCCTTAGGCATCCTTAGGTGACCCTAGGTGCTTCCGTAGGTACAAGACAGGCGCCTTAAATGTAGGCCTGTAAAATGCTAGCCTATATTTAAAGTGCCTGTTTTAAAAACAACTATGATTCTATAAACGGCGCCAATGCGTGATTGACACATGATCAGCGGCCATTTTTAGAATCTGGGCCTTAATTCTTTATGGGCAGTATATTGAATTTTATCATGTGAGTGTAGAAATTTTGTATCTTCATGTCAACCTATGTTATCTTAAAGTATTTGGGGCCAGATTCTATATATGGCGCTGGAAAAAGCGCAAGAAAAAAAAAATACACTTAGAGCTATTCTATAAACTGCGCCTAAAGTTAGGCACAATTTATAGGATAGACGTGGTAGTTGGCCCCATGACTAAAATCTAGGCGCAATCATTTATGCCAACTAAAACCTGATGTAAATGCCCACACCTAAATTCTGTGCAGATCGGGCCTATTCTGAAACAGTGCATGTAATTTATAGGAACGCCCACAGCCTGCCCATGCCCCTCCCATAGCCATGCCCCCTTTTCACACCTGTATATTAGAATTTTTGCACACTACTTTGTAGAATACACTTAGAAAGTTGTACAAGTAAATTCTAATTAGTACCAATTAGTGCTGATAATTGCTTGTTAGTGGCCAATTATTGACGCTGATTGGCTCATTAAACAATCAAGTTGCATATGCAATGGTCATATAGTCAAATTTCCATGCACAACTTTAGTTGCCATATAAAATTCAGGGATTGGGGTATCAAAGAGCAGCAAAGCTGTCTAGAAGCAAAAATCCTTTATTCAAAACCACCCAGAAGTACAGTTCTTATCAGTTCAGTATAACTTTTAATCCCTCAGTAGCCTGACAATTTTTTAAATCAAGAAACGCCTGTATCACAGGCAATTGAGCAGATCATAAAGGAAGCAATTCTATATGGTTATGGTTATTGTTTATTAACTTCTTTACCACCTAGATCTACAGTATGTGGTATTCAAATTTACACGCATAAAATTTATAAAATAAAATATCTACAATGGCAAGTTAAAAATTACAACATAGAACAATACAATAATAACAGACAATTTCTAATAAAATTTTACAAGAACACACAAAATATAATAATGAATGGTTCAGTAATTGGTTCTATGATTTAGGTGCCCAGTTAACATGGGTAGTGAGCTTAATCTATAAGAACACTTACACACATCAGTGTTCTTATGGAATACTATCATAAGTCAGCATCAACATGCCTACATTTAGGTATACCCACTTATGCCTAATTTATGGCTGGCATAAATGAGTGCATTTAAATATGCACTTTAGCATGTATGAGCAAATGTTGGTCCCCACCTGTGTCCCGCTCATGCCCCTCTCCAGCAAATGCCCATTTGCATTCATGCATGTATTTTTATTTATTTATTTATTTATACCCCGCCTTTCCCAAGGTGGATCTCAATAGCATACATACACAAATAGAATCACATACAGTACAACAAATCAAACATGAACAAAACATAACAGTGATAATGTAAAGCCTTCTAACATTACAAAGAATACCACTGAGTGCTCTGGTAGCACTTATGCACATAAGTGTACATTCACCCAAGTAAGTGCTAGTATTATATAAATGTAATTGTGTGCATACTCCCAGATTATATATATACTAGTATTTTAGCCCGTTACATTAACAGGTGCTAGAATATATGTCTGTCTGTCTTTCTTTATTTCTGTCTCTCTCTCCCTCCCACTGTCTTTTTTTCTGTCTGTCTCTCTCCCTGGCCCCCTTTGTCTGTCTGTCTTTCTGTGTCTCTCCCTGCCCCTGTGTCTTTCTTCTTTTCTTTCTGTCTGCCTTCCTCCCGCTGTCTGTCTTTCTTCCCCCCCCCCCACTACCCTGTGCAGCAGCCACAGCAGCATTCCCTCCGCCTCCATGTCCCTGTGCAGCAGCATTTCCCCCACCCTACTTCCCTGTACAGCAGCATTTCAATCCCCCCCACTTCCCTGTGCAGCAGTAGCGTTTCCCTTTCCCCCCCCTTCCCTTCCTGCGGTCCCGACACACCTGCCGATTCCAGCAGGATGTGCAGAACTCTACACATGCTGCTTTGGGGCCTTCTACTGCCCTGATTTACTCTGGCACGTCCCTGATGACATCATCAGAGACGCGGCAGAACGTAATGGATGGAGTGTTTTGTTGGCGCTTCACTTCCCGCCCCACGAGGTGTTGCCGCGGCTCCTCTCGATCCCCGCCAGCGTTGGAAGCCTTCTCCGACGCTGGTGCGGCTGGTGAGAGGAGCCGAATATTGTGGAGAGCAGGGAGTCCAGCGCTGGCGGCCAGTCCTGTCGGTGAGTGTAGGTAGGTGCTGGGAAGAAGTAAGGCTGGGGACTCGCACATGCGCACTCCTGCGACCACAGACCTACAGATCATGGAAGCACGCAGTTAAGAGTGCACATGTGCGGCTAGGGTTTTATTATATAGGATATACACACACATATATATATACATATACATATATATATATACATATACACACACATATATATATATATATATACATATATACATATACATATATATACATACATACATATATATTGTAACCGGGACTGTGGTCCAACCGGGACTCCACAGCTCCTCCAGTGGTTACCAACAAAATAGCCCTAACGTGTGACCCGAAATGGAGTCACCCTGCAGGATTGCACCGCTACCAATTTGGGCAACAAAATCAAAACACACCAATGGAGTTTAAATCAAAAATATTTCACTTTTACTTATTCTACATAAAAGTCAGTGGCTCATAAATAAAGATGAAAATGGCAAAAAGCAAAAACTCCAGTAATGCAAAATACAACAGAGTCCAAATGAAACAGCACCAAAAAAAAAAAAAACTGTCCAAACTTTCTCTGAGTACTAATTTAGTCCCAGTTGCACCTGAGGTTTCAGCTCTCCTCAGAGCTAGCACCGCCTGCTCCCAAGCAGGTAGTTCAACAAACAAAAATAAAGTTCAGGGCACTTGTTCTCCAAACCACAGTGCTCAAAGTTAAAGCCTCTGGCAGCCTAAAATATCACTGCCGGGTAAAGGAGAGTGTCACAGGTTTTGCAAGACAAAAGCACCACTAATAGCTTTCAAAATTCCCTCCCTGGGTGTTAGCAAAACCTCTCCCCAATTGACACTCTCAGCTTTCTCAAAAAACAAAACAAAACACAAGCAAGCAAACAGTTCCAAAAACCCACAACTCACTGTTTGCAGCTTGTAATCAGATCCACCTGCATGAGCTCAGCAAAGTCGGTATCATTCTCTTTAAAACTTTCCTGACATTCCATGGGCAGTTCCTCCTCTGATACAGGCAGCTCCTCAGCTTGTCCAGCTTCTAATAGCTCCATGGGTATGGGTCTATTGCTCCTGCTTGGCCCAGGGGGTTCCTCAGGGAGGCAAGGCCTGAACCTCCTCCTTAGCCTTCCTGCCTGTCTGATTTCCACTGCTGGCTTACATACCCTAGGGCCCCGCCCTACCCTGGCTGAGTCAGCAGTGTGCAATGAGGCTCTTGGGCTCCCCCGGTGGTGACCTGGATACAGCTCATCTACCTCACTGTCAGAAAGCTCAAGCTCCCTCTGGTGGCCAATAGAAAAATGATCAGAATCAGGAACCGGAGGGACCTTGGAATGTCCCTTCCTGGTTTTCATTTTTACTTTTACCCCTGGCCTAACTGGGACCTTGGCAGGCCTTGTGTCGGACTGGTCACAATATATAATCCAAATTTGTGCACACTGTCAAGATGTGCATAAATTAATAGGTTAATGAGCTCTTAACCAACAACTTAAGTGCATAAGAAAACAGTGCCCAAACATGCAAAGGAATTAAAATTTTGTTTACGGGTATAAGCACGTATATAGAGTCAATTAACCAAACAAGGAAAGGAGCTAAAACATGAGTTAGAAAAAAGTCCAAAATAAAAAGACTAATGGTCCTAGCAATTTACCACCCTAAACTGCCTTCTTAACAGAAAATATTTAACACATAGATAAAGGACCTTGGTCTTCAAAAGATCAGTTAGTACTGATCTCATTAATACACTAAAAGCAGCCAAGTGTACTAGCAAAAAATACAGGCAAGACCATATAATTAATAGGGCTAGATGCTACTAGCTTCATATCTACCAAACAAAAAGTATTCTGAAAATGTAATATCCACAAAGTTATACAAAAAATCACAGTAAAACCAAAAATTAATGTACAGCATAACTCCAACAGCAAAAAAAATTACACTATTACATTAGAAGTATTTTGAATAAACCACATTAAAACAAAAGTTTCCTTTCAATTGAAAGAGATTTGCCTCATATGCATTTCGGCCATGTAGGTATTTAAACATCTCTATTATATCTCCCCTCTCCTGCCTTTCCTCCAAAGTATACATATTGAGATCTTTAAGTCTGTCCCTGTATACCTAATGATGAAGACCATTGACCATTTTAGTAGCCTTCCTCTGGACCAACTTCATCCTGTTTATATTTTTTGAAGGTGAGGTCTCCAGAATTGTACACAATATTCTAAATGAGGTCTCGCCAGAGTCTTATACAGGGGCATTAATACCTCCTTTTACCTAATAGCCACTCCTGGCCCTATGTACTCAAGCATCCTTCTAGTTTATGCCGTCACCTTTTCAACCTGTTTAGCCACCTTAAGATCATCACATACTATCACACCCAAATCATCTTTCATGCACAAAAGTTTTTCATCCCCTAAATTGTACTAGTCTCTCAGGTTTTTGCAGCCCAAATGCATGACCTTGAATTTCTTAGCACTAAATTTTAGCTGCCAAATTTTTAACTATTCCTCAAGCTTTGCAAGGTCCTTCCTCATGATATCCACACCATCAGGGGTATCTACTCTATTGCAGATTTTTGTATCATCTGCAATGACGCAAATCTTACCAGACAGCCCTTCAGAAATATTGCTTACAAAATGTTAAGTTTCGGTTCTTTGGCCTGTTCATTTTAAGGCACACCACTGGTATCATCCCTTTCCTTAGAGCAATCTCTTGCATCCTGTTGTTCTCTCTGTCAGTATGGTACCATTCATCAGATCATATGCTAGTCTTTATTGTTGGCCAGAGGAAATGGAGAACATAAGAACATAAGAATAGTCTTACTGGGTCAGACCAAAGGTCCGTTAAGCCCAGTAGCCTATTCTGATGGTGGTCAATTCAGGTCACTAGTACTTGGCCAAAATCCAGAGTATCAACATTCCATGCTACCAATCCAGGACAAGCAGTGTCTTGTCCCATGTCTTTCTCAATAACAGACTATGGACTTTTCCTCCAGGAAATTGTCCAAACCTTTCTTAAAACCAGCTATGCTATCCACTCTTACCACAACCTCTGGCAATGAGATCTAAGTTCCTGAGCTTAACTATTCTCTGAGTGAAAAAATATTTCCTCCTATTAGTTTTAAAAGTATTTCCCTGTAACTTCATCGAGTGTCCCTTATTCTTTGTAATTTTTGCCGGCGATCTTTGGGGGGGGGGCGGGTTCTTTCAGCAGGAGGGGTTGGGCACCCTCCTGCTGCAAACATCGGAGGGGGGTTGGGGAGACTGGTGGCTGTAGCTGCGGCCACTATACTAATCGCAGCAGGGAGATCCTTTGCTGCGATAAAGTATAGCGGCCGCGTCTACTTACCATGTAGGCCAGCATTTTGCTAGTCTACATTGTAAGCATCTCCCGCTCTGCTAGGGAGACATGCAGGGCCGCCTAGGTTCGCCTAAGGCTACTGCCTAGCCTTAGGCGAGCTTAGACGGGCTTGTGGGCCTCCCTAGGCTCCCGGAGGCGCCTTCAATATAGGCGGCCTGCCTGGGCAGCATTTTTTTAGAAAACGTGCCTCCCGATTGGCTGATTAGACAGCTGTAGGATGTCTACAGCTCCTACAATCGGGAATCAGGGCCTAAAGGTTCGCCTTCCATTCTATGGCATAATTAAGGTTAGTTGGAGCAACAGAACGCAGTGTGAAGATCCAATGCTGCTCCCTTTGCCATAACTTGTTCCTAAAAGGGCAAGATGGAACCAGAGAGAACATCTGTTGCACTATAGGGAACAGGATGATGACAATGATGCACTTACCTGTGTGATGAAATATAACGAACACACTCCGACACTGATTAAAATTATGAAACACCATTTGAATATTTTGTGAGCTCATCCAGCGTTTACTAATCTGAAGTGGGTGTTTTCTTACAATAGGAATATGAATCTGAGGGACCATCTTTGTCCAACTGTGTTGCAGACACCTGAGGGGATGAGGAGGGGGTGGTATCATATGGCCACTGGCGGTGTGGCCACTGTGTTGCTTGCACCATGATCTAATCTAATCTAATCTAAACCTTAAGTTTATATACCGCATCATCTCCCTGAGAATGGAGCTCGACACGGTTTACAAGAACTTAAAATAGTGGGTAGAGAAGAAGAAAAAGGATTACATGAACTTATGTGTAGAAGGGGGGAGAGAAAGGGGGAAGGATAGAGCTACAATTTGCTGAAAAGCCAGGTTTTCAGTTGTTTGCGGAATAACTGAAGGGAGCTCAGGTTCCGCAGCGGGGTGGTGAGGTCGTTCCAAAGACCTGTGATTTTGAAGAGAAGGGATTTTCCCAGTTTGCCTGAATAGTGGATGCCGCGTGGAGAGGGGAAGGCTAGTTTAAGCCTTTGGGCAGTTCTGGAGGAGTCGGGACTGGAGGAGTTGAAAGACAGTGGGATAAGAGGAGGCAGGATTCTGTGAATGATCTTGAAAGCCAGGCAGAAACATTTGAAATGGATTCTGGAGATTATTGGAAGCCAGTGAAGTTTGGCAAGGAGTGGGGAGGCATGGTCAGACTTGCGTTTTGAGAAGATCAGTTTGGCTGCAGTATTCTGGATTAGCTGGAGTCATAGAATACTTTTTTTGATAGATTTAAGTAGATGGCGTTGCAGTAATCTAGTTTGGAGAGGATGATGGATTGGACAAGGATGGCAAAGTGTTGTTGGCTGAAGTAGGATCTAGCTTTCCTCAGCATGTGAAGGCTGAAAAAGCATGATTTTGCCAAGGAGTTGAGGTGGTCATTGAGGGAGAGAGAGGAATCGATAGTGATACTAAGGACCTTGCATGAGAACTCGAGCTGTAGTGTATCGCCTGTGGGTAGTGCGAAAAGTGTGGGCAGGTGTTCGAATTTTGGGCCGAGCCAGAGTAGTTTTGTTTTAGATTCGTTTAGTTTCATCTGTACCGAGAGGGACCAGGCACAGAGTCTCATTATGCAAGCTGTAATGTTTTCGTGGAGGTTGGTGAGGTTCTGGTCAGTCTCAAGGAGGACAAGGATGTCATCTGCATAAGTGTAGATTGTTTCCAGGGGGGATAGTTGAAAGAGTTTCAGGGAGGACATGTAGATGTTAAAGAGAATAGGGGAAAGGGGTGATCCTTGAGGGACACCGCAAGATGGAGTCCAAGGAGTGGACATGGTGCCATTTGTGTTGACGGTGTAGGAACGGGAGCGTAAGAAGTTTGAGAACCACATTAGGACGGTGGAGTCGATTCCAATCTCGGAAAGTTGGTAAAGTAGTATGTCATGATGGACGACATCAAAAGCAGCGGAAAGATCGAATTGTAGTAGGACAGCGAATTTGTTACGTGAGTGTAGTTGTTGTACCTTTGAAATTAGGGAAACTAGGAGGGATTCAGTGCTAAAGCAGGGTCTGAAGCCATTTGGTAGGGGTGAAGAATGGAGAATCTCTCGAGATAGGAGGAGAGCTGGGTAGCAACTATGGTTTCTAGAAGTTTGGTAAGTAGAGGGATATTTGCTATGGGACGGTAGTTTGATGGTAGGGAGGGGTCGAGATCGGCTTTTTTCAGAATAGGTGACAAGGCAATGTGGCCCATTTTTGTGGAGAACAAGCCTGATAGTAGAGCAGAGTTAATGAGTCTCGTAAGGGAGGAGATGGCCTGTGCAGGAATGTTTTCATAAAGGTGAGATGGGAAAGGATCTAAGATGCATTTGCAGGATTTCAGTCTGAGGCAGAGTTTAGAGATCTGGGGTTCAGATATGGGTTCAAATGTCATCCAGGATCTATCCGCTGGGATAGGGTTTGAGTCATTGGGAGGAAGAGAATTGTAAGAGACTGTTAGAAGGTGCAAGTTTTCAAGATGTTACTAATGACAGGATCTTCGATCTTAGGGTTGTGACATCATGTAAATCTGAGAATGTTATATATTTACTTATCTGCTCCTGTGGTCTTTACTATGTGGGGCAGGCGTCTCATTAATTGAGGATCCACCTGACAATATTGGCACTGTGTATCGGCAAGAAATCTAATGGAGCCCCTTGTAGAACATTGCATTCAATATCAGCACTCTTTTGCCTCATTTCAGTACAGGGTGCTTGAACAAGTAAAGCTGACCGCTCGGCATGAGGACATTCGTCGCAAGTTACAGCAAAGGGAGTAGCATTAGATCTTCATGCTGCCTTCTGTTGCTCCAGCTGGCCTTAATTATGCCTTAGAATGGAAGGCGTTCCTTTAGTGCACGCTACGTCAGCGCTTTGTATTACATGTAAAACAATTTAGACCTGCATGTTCAGGGCAAGCAACATTGAGATGTGTTAACATCTGTTTGACCTCCTGATGACGCATAATGGAAACGGGGTACACCTGTAGGGACTGTAATCGTGCATTTAACGCTTGGATATAAAGAATGGATTTACACAGATGCAAATAGCCTATCAGTTGAGAATTAAAGACAAGATAGAAATCCCGATGGATCGAAAGGGACAGAAGCGAGAGAGACAGAAGGAGGAAAAAAGTTCAAGAAAGTAACAGGCCGCAAATTTAAGTGTATGTACACAAACGCAAGGAGCCTACGGAATAAAATGGGGGAATTGGAAGCTATAGCACAAACCTAGACATCACCGGCATCATGGAAACTTAGACATCATCGGCATCACGGAAACATGGTGGAACAAGGACAATGTCTGGGACACTGTACTACCGGGATACAAACTATACCGCAGAGGCAGAATAGGACAAAAAGGTAGGGGTATTGCTGTATACATAAAAGAGGGGATATAGTCTATCAGAGAGAACACGCCAGAAATGAACAATAAGGTAAAGTCTCTATGGGTCAAAACACCGGGAACAAATGGAACGGACATGAAGATTGGCATCTACTACCGACCCCCAGGGCAGTCCAAAGAGACTGATGAAGAAATGATGCACGAGATTAAACACGAATGCAAGGGAGGCAATGAAGTTATCATGGGCGACTATCCAGGAATAGATTGAAACCTAGGCAACTCTAGCTGCAGTAGAGAGACCAAGTTCCTGGATGCTGTAGGTGATTGCTTCCTGGTCCTTGTCATGGAAAATACGAGAGGAAATGCAATTCTAGACTTAATTCTAAATGGACTACGAGGACTAGCACAAGGTATAGAAGTAGAAGGGACACAGTGATCACAACATGATCCACTTCACAGGAACAAAATATCGATCACAGGAACAAAATATCTAATCTACTCTAATCTTCCATTTGTGAGTCACACATACCTATATAGGCTCAAGGCAACAGATGAAAGAGGAAGGGGAAAGTAGTAAGGGAAGGGGGCATGGAGAAGCATGAGAAGGGACTTAGAAGTAGGGGGTTCTATACAGAAACTAAAACAGTTAATTGTCAAAGAGGTGAGTCTTCAGGTTTTTTCTGAATGTGGTTTAGTTTGTCTCTTCGGCCGGTGCAGGAGGCAGCAGGCACCGGTGATGAAAGCAGCCGTAGGGAGAGAAGAGAAGTGGCAGAAGAGAGAGGAGGGAAGCAGACAGGCAGCGTGGGGTAGCAGTGAGAGGGAGCTCCGCCCATCCCCAACGTGTCATCACCAGCATCACCACCAGCGTGCCCAGACTCCCCCTTAAAAGGGAGAGACCGCGGCGCTACAACTCTAGCTTCGGCCGGTGCGGGAGGCAGCAGGCACTGGTGAAGAAAGCAGCTGGAGGGAGAGAGGAGAAGCGGCAGGAGAGAGAGAAGGGAAGCAGGCAGGCAGCGTGGGGTAGCGGTGAGAGGGAGCTCCGCCCACCCCCAATGCGTCACCACCAGCGTTACAACCAGCACGCCCAGACTCCCCCTTAAAAGGAGGAGAGCCAACGGCGCGCAGCCGTTCTGCGCACGGCGAAGGCGAGCGGCAAAGACGCTCGCTTTAGCGAGAGTGCCTTTGCGAAGGAGCCCTTGGAAGGAGCCAGGAAGCTAAGCCGACTAACAGAGAGCCCCCAAAATGTAAGATACTCGCAGGGAGCTCAGCAGCACCAGCACAACTCGCAACCAACAACCAAAAGGAGGAAAGCTAACAGGAGGTCAGGACACACATAGCCGGCTGGGACAGAAGGTTCACATAGACACAGACAACTCAGAAGGGGAACAGGATATGATCCTCCACGGAAGCCAGAAGATGAGCTTTCCAGTCTTCTGCACCAGCTGCAGTATATATGACTACCTCCCCTCGGGGACTAGGGCATACGTTTGCAAGGAGCTGGATAGCCTGAAACAGCAAGTCCGGCTGCTGGAGGGAACTGTGATAGAACTAGAAGAACTCCTCGCCAGGAAAGAAGAAAACCGCAAGCAGGAGAAGTTGCTAGGGGAGTCCAGTACAAGCGAAGTGATCGAGGAATTGGAGAGATTCATCGAGGAAGCCCATCAGCAACATGTGGAGGACCCAGGGCTGAAGATCAGTACCCGAACACCAACCATGGATGAGGGCCCAGGCGATATGGAAGGAGGCACCATTACAGTTGAAGAAGAGGCTGAAGCAGAGATCGAGGATGACTACACACTTAGCAGAAATGAGATCCCGTCTGGGGATGCATCACAGAAGAGAGAAGAGGTCCTACACCATGGATACAGACTTGAGACCCCCTAAGAACCCCCGAATAAAGAAGACAGGAATCATCGTTGGAGATTCCATCATATGCAACGTGGACAGCCACATCGCAGGAGGAAGGTAGATAAACTGGTCACCTGCCTGCCGGGTGCAAGAGTGAAGGATGTGGCCAGCAGGATCACCAGGATCATAGACAGTGCAGGAGGAGAGGACACTGCTGTGATTATCCACGTGGGAACCAACGATGTGAACAGACAGAAGTACGACAGGGAAGAATTGAAGGGCCAACTCCGCTTACTCGGAAGAAAACTTAAGGTCAGGGAGGTGAAAGTGGCCTTCTCTGAAATACTCCCGGTACCGAGAGCGGATGGAAAGAGACAGGATGAGCTGCGAGAAATCAACACCTGGATGAGATGATGGTGCGACGAGGAGGGTTTCAACTTCATGCGCAACTGGACGGCATTCTGGAGAAGAAGCAGATACTATACAAAGGACGGCCTTCACCTCACCAAGCAAGGAGCAAGAGTCTTGGCTGAAAACATGAAGAAGACCATTGAGAAGACTTTAAACTAGGGAACAGGGGAGAGCCGACCAGGGCCGCCATCAGGGCAGTACCACCAGTCCTGCATTCAGGGGCCCGGAGCTGACAGGGGGCCCAGGCTCCCCCAGGGTCCTAGGCCACAGTCTAGGGGGAGGGGCGGTCTGCCCCACGTGGACAGTAGAGAGCTGGACGGGGGACCCGTGGAGTTCAATACATCTCGAGCCGCGAGGCTCGTCTTCTGTTCCTGCCTGCCCTGCCGCTCACATATAGCCGATTGCAAGTGTTCCCAGATGTCAGCGCTGACGTCGGAGGGAGGGCTTAAGCAAAGCCTGCCCTCTGACGTCAGCGCTGACGTCGGAGAATACTTCCGGTCGGCTATTTGTGCGCGGCAGGGCAGGCAGGAACAGAAGACGAGCCTCGCGGCTCGAGATGTATTGAACTCTGCGGGTCCCCCGTCCAGCTCTCTCCTGTCCACATGGGGCGGACCGCCCTTCCCCCTAGACTGTGGCCTAGGACTCTGGGGGAGCCCGGGCCCCCTGTCAGCTCTGGGCAGGAAACAGAAGACAAGCCTCGCGGCTTGAGCTTCGTTTTGCTGAGAAAGTTGCAAAGATGGGCTGGGAGGCAAACGCGGAACACAAAAGGGGGGAGGGAGTGCGTTTTGGACACAAGGCATGAACTTGGGAGAGAGGAAGGGAGGGAAAGAGATGCTGAGGTGGGGGAGAGAATGGGTTTTTGGACACAAGGCATGAACTTGGGAGAGAGGAAGGGAGGGAAAGAGATGCTGAGGTGGGGGAGAGAATGGGTTTTTGGACACAGAAGGCATGGACTTGGGAGAGAGGAAGGGAGGGAATGAGATACTGAGGTGGGGGAGGGAATGAGTTTTTGGACACAGAAGGCATGGACTTGGGAGAGAGGAAGGGAGGGAAAGAGATGCTGAGGTGGGGGAGAGAATGGGTTTTTGGACACAGAAGGCATGGACTTGGGAGAGAGGAAGGGAGGGAAAGAGATGCTGAGGTGGGGGAGAGAATGGGTTTTTGGACACAGAAGGCATGGACTTGGGAGAGAGGAAGGGAGGGAAAGAGATACTGAGGTGGGGGAGGGAATGAGTTTTTGGACACAGAAGGCATGGACTTGGGAGAGAGGAAGGGAGGGAAAGAGATGGTTGTGTACACGGGAACAGAAAAAAGGAGAATTTTTGGTCATAGGGAGGGAGTGATGTACAGAAAGTGGCATACCAGGGTGGGGGGGGCGGTCCGCCCCGCCCTGGGTTTACGTCCCAAGGGGGTGCACAGCTGGCCACCTTCCAGTGTTCTCCCTAGGCCGACAAACTGCGGCTCTTTAGTCACTTGAGTGCCACCGCCGCCATCGGGAACAGGCTGGCGCCAAGTTCTCCCTGCTTTTCCCTGTGGGGCCGGCCAACTCTCGCCACTCACGTCAATTCTGACATCGGAGAGGACGTTCTGGGCCAGCCAATCGCTGCCTGGCTGGCCTAGAACGTCCTCTCCGACGTTAGAATTGACGTCGGGTGGCGAGAGTTGGTCGGCCCCGCGGGGAAGAGAAGCAGGGCGAACTCAGCGCTGGCTGTTCCCGATGGCGGCAGTGGCAGCCTATTCCCCAGTGGCGGTGGCAGCATTTTCCCAATGGTGGTGGCATAGGGGAGGGCAGGGAGAAAAAAAGGGGGGACAGGAAGCCAGAAAGAAAGAAAGGGGGCAGGGTGAAACAAAGAAAAATGGGGCACGGAAAGAGAGAGAGAGAAAGACAGACATACAGAACAAAAGAGGGTGTGGAGAGAGAAAGAAGGGGGCAGGGTGAGAGAGAGAAAAACAGACATACAGAAAGAAAGGGGGTATGGAGAGAGAGAAAAAGAAAGAAGGGGCAGGGTGAAACAAAGAAAAAGTTTGGGGAGGGAATGAGGTCTGGAGGAGAGGAAGCATACAGGAGGCTGAAAGAAGGGAAGAAATATTGGATGCACAGTCAGAAGAATAAAGTGCAACCAGAGACTGATGAAATTACCAAAGGTAGGGAAAATGGTTTTATTTTCAATTTAGTGATCAAAATGTGTCTGCTTTGAGAATTTATATATGCTGTCTATATTTTGCACTATGGCCCCCTTTTACTAAACCGCAATAGCGTTTTTTAGCACAGGGAGTCTATGAGCGTTGAGAGCAGCGTGGGGCATTCAGCGCAGCTCCCTGCGCTAAAAACCGCTATCGCGTTTTAGTAAAAAGGGAGGGGGAATATTTGTCTATTTTTGTATAGTTGTTACTGAGGTGACATTGCATAAAGTCATCTGCCTTGACCTCTTTGAAAACCCGCGGAATATAAATGATAATTAACATTTTCTCTGCATACAGCGTGCTTTGTGTTTTTAAAATTTTATTGTTGGTAGATCATTTTGACTTGGCCACAAAGGTAAGGGGGAGGGAGGGAGGTGAACTGCTGAAAGACATCTAGTAATCCTTGAAGGCTTGACTGTGCAGGGAATTTTTTTTGTAAAATCATGTTTTGTTATGTGACTGGCATTATTTAGACTTTAATTTCTATGAATGAATAGAATGAAAATGATATAAATTACTTGCTTGTTTTTATGTGCGGTGTGCTGAAGGAAAGTGGAGAGAGAGTGGGCTGAGGACGCTGAAGGGAAATGGGGAAGAGAGAATGGGGAGAAGACGCTGATTTATAAATTGGCAATTGTACAGAATATTGTTTCTTTTTTATATTCATCCATAGCTGCATGTTAATGATGTGCTCATATGCACTTATTTAACATCATAACATATACATCATCATTAACATGCAGCTATGGATGTGTAAGGACAGGCTGAGGAGGATGGATGGGAAGGAAGGAAGGTGCACATATCAACATATCGTACATTTTTAACATGCATGATGCAGCTATAGGCAAGCAGAGGAGGATGGGATCATACAGATGTGTATGTTCAGATATGCGCTCAGATGTGTAGTTTTTTCTGATATATTTATTAAGCTTACAGTATTTATAAAAACACATTTAATACTTGTTACAAAAAATATTGTGCAATTGTGATCTACTTCTGGCCTACAAAGGTCAAAAGAAATCCTTAACTGAGATTTTACATTCAAAAGTGAATTATAGCTACTAGCACTATTATTTATTAGTTATTTATTATGCAGATGTTTGTTAGTTTGTTATTAGTTCAGTATTAGACATATGTTAGTTTGTTTAGAATAGATAGGTATAGATTAGTTTAGTTTAGGTTAGGTTAGGGCCCTGCTGAAAGAGTCTACCTTGACGTGGTTGCAGGCTTACAAATCTTTTGGTCAAAGAGTGCGGCGACAGAGAAAAGTATGTGTGTATTCTGCCCATGGAAGAAGGGGGGGAAGGGGTGCGTGGGGGGCCCAATAGGATTGCTCAGTAAGGGGCCCAGAAATTTCTGATGGCGGCCCTGGAGCCAACAATCAACAACCAGTCGATGGCCCGGGCATCAGCTGATCCCAAAGAAGGAACTACGAACAACTGCTCAGAAAAAGGGAAACAGCATGTTGTAATCGAAAGTGACAGAGAAAGAGCGCAAATAGATACAAAAAGGATTGTGAAAACTAAAAAGTCCAAGAAGGTAGTACAAAGGAAGCTCAAATGTATGTACACGAATGCCAGAAGTTTGAGAAACAAAATGGGGGAACTGGAAGCACTAGCAAGACGAGAAGAACTAGATGTCATTGGAATAACAGAAACATGGTGGTACGAGGAAAATGAATGGGACACAATACTGCAGGGATACAAACTATACAGAAAGGATAGAATAGGGTAAAAAGGGGGAGGTATTGCCCTGTATGTCCAAGAAGGAGTAGAATCTATCAGTGAAGGGAAGATGGAAGGAAAAGAAAAACTGGAGTCCCTATGGATAAAGATTCCTAGACAGAATGAAACAGATACTAAAATTGGCCTCTACTATCGACCCCCAGCACAGACGGAAGAAGCAGACACAGAAATGATAGAGGAAATCAACCATGAATGTAGAACACGTAACGTAACGATCATGGGAGACTTCAACTTTCAGGGGATAAACTGGAACCTGGGAACCTCAAAATGCGGCAGGGAAACAAAGTTCCTGGAAATAATAGGGGACTGCTTCCTAGAATAAATGGTGGGAGAACTGACAAGAGGAACCGCATCCTTGGACTTAGTCCTAAATGGCATAACTGAAAGGACAACAGATGTGGAAGTCACGGTTCCGCTGGGGACGAGCGATCACAACATGATCAATTTTAAAATTGGTATCGGGAAGGAGAAACGAACCAAGACCCAAACCACAACCTTTAACTTCAGAAAAGGGAGTTATGACAGCATGAGAGCCATGGTTAAAAAACGGCTTAAGAAAAGGATAGTCGAAATCAAAACGGTCGATCAAGCATGGTCCCTACTAAAAAATACCATCACCGAAGCGCAGAATCTCTACATTCCGCAGATAACCAAAGGAAGGAATAATAGGAACAAAAGAGAACCAGCTTGGCTAACCAAAGGAGTGAGGGATGCAATAAGGGAAAAGAGGAACTCTTTTAAAAAATGGAAATGCGAACGAACAACAGAGGCATGGAACAATCACAAGGTCGACCAGAAGAAGTGTCACAAGGCGGTAAGCAACGCCAAAAAGGTCTATGAGGAAAAGATAGTGCAAGAAGCCAAAAACTTCAAGCCCTTTTTTAGATACATAAAAGGGAAAAAAACAGCAAAGGAGGCAGTGGGCCCTCTCGACAACCAAGGAAGAAAAGGGTGCATCAAGGAAGACAAACAGATTGCAGATAGGCTAAACTCATTCTTTGCATCTGTCTTTACCAAGGAGGACACTGCATCAATGCCCGAAACAGGGAAAGTATTCAAGGGAGGAATTGAGGAAAGCCTCACCACAGTGAATGTGGACTTGGACATGATATACTATCAGATCGACAAACTAAGAAGTGACAAATCCCCTGGACCAGATGGAATACACCCGAGAGTGCTAAAGGAACTTAAGGTAGAAATCGGAGAGCTATTACAATCCCTAGCTAATTTGTCAATTAGATGCGGGCAAATACCAGACGACTGGAAAATAGCAAATGTAATCCCAATCTTCAAAAAAGGATCGAGAGGAGAACTAGGCAACTATAGACCTGTGAGTCTTACGTCGGTGCCTGGGAAGATGGTTGAAGCACTAATCAAGGATAGCATAGTGTAACACCTGGAAAATCACAACCTGATGAGAGCAAGTCAACACGGCTTCAGGAAGGGGAAGTCATGTTTGACGAATTTACTTCAGTTTTTTGAGAAGGTGAGCAAACATATGGACAGCAGAGATCTGGTGGATATAATATACTTGGACTTCCAGAAAGCGTTCGACAAGGTTCCACACGCTAGGCTTCTGAGGAAACTACAAAGCCATGGAATAGAAGGGGATATACTAAAATGGATAGGCAAATGGCTGGAGAACAGATTGCAGAGAGTAAGCATAAATGGGAAGTTCTAGGATTGGGAAAAGGTGACAAGCGATATGCCCCAGGGCTCAGTTCTTGGGCCCATCTTATTCAATATGTTCATAAATGACCTGGAAAAGGAAACAACAAGTAATATAATCAAGTTTGCAGATGACACTAAACTATGTCGGACAGTTGGGTCACACATGGACAGCAAAGAACTCCAGAGAGATTTGAACTGGCTAGAGAAATGGGCGGAAAAGTGGCAGATGAAGTTTAATATAGAAAAATGCAAAGTGATGCACCTGGGCAGGAAAAATAAGGAACATGAATATAAAATGTTAGGTGTGACATTGGGCAAGAGCGAACAAGAAAGGGACCTGGGAGTACTGATAGACAGGACCCTGAAGCTGTCGGCTCAATGCGCAGTGGCAGCAAAGAAAGCAAACAGGATGTTGGGCATGATAAAGAAAGGAATCACAAGTAGATCGGCGGACGTCATAATGCCGCTTTACAGAGCAATGGTCAGACCACACTTGGAGTACTGTATCCAACACTGGTCTCCCTACCTAAAGAAGGATATAACCCTGCTGGAGAGGGTGCAGAGGCGAGCCATGAAGGTAGTAAAGGGTATGGAGAATTTGAGCTACAAAGAACGCCTCGGAAAACTGGGCTTGTTCACCCTGGGGAAGAGAAGACTGCGAGGGGATATGATAGAGACTTTTAAAATTATAAAAGGATTCGACAAAATACATTAGTGATTTCTATTCCGCCATTACCTTGCGTTTCAAAGCGGATTACATTCAAACTAAAACAAAATTACATTCAAAATTTGATGGAATAGAATAAGCGATGACATAGAATTTTTAAGGTAATATATATTGGGTAAAGAGTTACCAAAGGGAAGTGGAGGTCTTTAGGAGATAAGAATAGGGTGAAATTATGGGTTTTAGATAACATTTGGTA
Source organism: Geotrypetes seraphini (assembly GCF_902459505.1). Classification (NCBI taxonomy): domain Eukaryota; kingdom Metazoa; phylum Chordata; class Amphibia; order Gymnophiona; family Dermophiidae; genus Geotrypetes; species Geotrypetes seraphini. The sequence continues at coordinate 145,999,767 of NC_047089.1, read as the reverse complement.
GATAAAAGAGTATTAGAGAGATCTAAGGGTAAATAGAGTGTTGGATATTGGGTTGGGATTGGTTGTGCTGGATAGGTTTTATGTGTTTTTTGAAGAGTATGGTTTTAATGTCTCTCCTGAAGACTTTGTAGTCTGTAGTCGAAGATAACAGAGTGGTGATTTGTCTGTCCAGTTTAGCTGCTTTGGAGGCTATTAGGTTATCATAAAGTTTTTTTCGTTTGACATCTTTGGATGATGGGTGAGTGAATAGTGAGTGGGATCTTCTGTGTCTGGTTGAGGAGGATTGATTTAGTAGTTATTCCAGTAGGTTGGGCTTTCTCCGTTGAGAGCCTTGTAAAGTAAGCAGTAGAATTTGAAGTGCACTCTCGCTTCTATTGGAAGCCAGTGCGAGTCATGGTATGCCTCTGTGATATGATCATATTTTTTAGGAAATAGACAAGTCTCAGGGCTGTATTTTGTATTGTCTGCAATTGCTTCATCATGGTCGCAGGACAAGGTAGGTATAGTATGTTGCAGTAGTTTATCATCCCAAGGATAAGAGATTGTACCAATAGTAGAAATTGCTTCTTTTCGAAGAATGTTTGGATTTTTCTTAGATTTCTCATGGTCATGAACGATGCCTTTATTATTTTGTTAATTTGGGGTTGCATGGTGCAGCCTCTGTCAATTGTGACTCCTAGCAATTTTAGTGTAGGTTGTATTGGGTATGAGATCGAGTTTATTACAAGATTAGTTAATGTTGGAGTTTTGTTGTTTTCTAGTAGGATGAAATTTGTTTTGTCAGTGTTAAGTTTTAATTTGTGCTCTGTCATCCAAATTGCAACTGAATCGAGAGTTTTGTGTATTGTGCTTATCATGACGGGTTCTGGTTGGTCGAAGGGTAGGACAATGTATTATGCTTGTCATGATGGGTTCTGGTTGGTCGAAGGGTAGGAGAATAGTGATGTCATCTGCGTAGCTGTATGAAATTATGCCATGATTATCTAGGTAGTAGCTGAGGGAGGCTATGTATATATTGAATAGTGTAGGTGATAGGGGTGATCCTTGGGGAACTCCGCAAGGGTTGGACCATGGTTCTGATTTTTCTTGCATTGTTTTGACTCTGTAAGTTCTTGATTGTAGGAATCCTTTGAACCATGCAAGTACTTTGCCTGAGATTCCTATTGAATCGAGAGTTTGTAGAAGCATGTCGTGGTCTACCAAGTCGAAGGCTGCAGAAAGGACTAGTTGTATCAGCAGGATTTTCTTGCCTGTACAGAGGTGTTGTCTTGCAGTGTCCATTAGTGTTCCTAGTAGTGTCTCCATGCTGTATTTGGCTCTGAATCCCGATTGTGTGGGGTGGAGTATGTTGTGATTCTCTAGGTAAGAGGCTAAAGTTTTTGCTACGAGACCTTCCATCAGTTTGATGTACAATGGTATTGAGGCAATGGGACTGTAATTGGATGATTGGTCTTTTGCTCCTTTAGGGTCATCAGGATAGAGCAAGAAACACCGTTATTCACGTTGTCAAATGTGACTCGGACAAGAAGTCATGGACTAAAATTGAGGGGCAACAGGCCCAGGATAAATGTCAGGAAGTTCTGTTTCACACAACGAGTGGTGGAAGCTTGGAATGCTCTCCCGGAGGAGGTTGTGACGGAAACCACCATTCTGGGATTCAAGAGCAAGTTGGATGCACACCTTCTTGCAAATCACATTGAGGGATACGGGTAAAACAGGGTCTTCATCAGGGAGCACCTAGCTTAGCCTTCGCGTGTGCGGGTCGCCGGACTAGATGGACCTAAGGTCTGATTCGGTGAAGCCATTTCTTATGTTCTTTCCTGATAGCTTCTGGTAGATTATTCCAGGTTTTTACACCCAGATAAGTTAGCATAGAGTGGAAGATTCGATTGTAATGGAGGTATTTTGTGGATGGCAGGTTTAGTTGGATTCTGTTAAGGATTCTTTTTGATGTCAACCAGACAGTACAGAATAGTTGGATGAGAGGGGCGGCTGAGTTTCCGTATAGAATCTGGTGTAGGATACATGACAATTTGAAAATTATTCGGGATGATATTGGGAGCCAATGTAGTTGCCTGATGAAGGTTGTGATTGAATCAAATTTCTTTAATTTGTAGATTAGTCTGATGGCTGTGTTCTGGATGAGTTGCAGTTTGTGGATGAGTAGTATTGATGCAGAGGTAGGCAGAGTTGCAATAGTCTAGTTGAGGTAAGACCATCATCTGAACTATCAGAGCAAAGTGGTGTGGGTGGAAGTATGGTCTTGTGAGGTGCAGTTGACGCATAGTGTAGATGGTCTTTTTCTGAAGGTTGGAAATTTAAGTGTCATCTAAGATGCAGCATAGTATCTTGGTGGATTTTTCCATTATGAGAGTGATGCCTGATGAAAGAGTGAGGTTAGATATAACATTCTGTTGTGCGGTGCGGAAACCAATGGCTTTGGTCATAGTGGCGTTCAGTTTCAGCTTGTTGTTCATTGCACAGGTATGAAATTTATCTATATTGTTTGAGATTTTTTTTCAGCAATATTAGGATGGTTATTGGTTATGGGGATGAGGAGGAAGATGTCGTCAGCATAAGATAATACAGTTTTGTCTTCCATTTTAATGTGTTCCAGCGAGCTCTTGAATAAATTAAATAGGACTGGGGATAGATTGGGGATAATGGGGAGCCTTGTGGGATGCCATAGAATGCCTTTCAAGAGTTGGAGTATGATTCTTGCCTTTTGACCAAGTATTTGCGATTTTGTAGGAAGTCAGCGAACCATTTCAGTACAGTCCCTGTTATTCCGATTTCTGAGAGTTTGGTTAGGAGTAATTGGTGGTCCACTGAGTCGAAGGCTGAGGAGATATCAAATTGGAGCAGTATTGCCTGATGACCCAAGCTTAGCAACTGTTTGATTTTGATTAGAGTGATAATGAGAAGCTTGGTGCTGTGCTTTTTCGGAAGCCGTATTGGGATGTATGAAGGCAGGAGTGTTGCTCTATGTATGAGGCTAGCTGCTTGCTGACATGGGACTCAAGGATTTTAGTGAAGATCGGAATGCCAGCAATCATTCTGTAGTTAGATGCTATGGAGAGGTCTGCTTGGGCTGTTTTCGGTATAGGGGTTAAGACTATTTTACCCATTTATTTGGGTAGATGCCCTTGGTTCAGGGAGCTATTTAGCAGGTTGGTGAGCCAGCTAATGATATGATGCGGAGCTGCAGAATGAAGATATCGAGGACAGTTGTCTAGGGCAGTGTTTTTCAACCTTTTTACACCCATGGACCGGCAGAAATAAAATAATTATTTTGTGGACCGGCAAACTACTAGGACTAAAATTTAAAAACCCCATTTCCGCTCCATCTCCACGAGCTTGGTCACCTCAGTAATTATAGAAAAATAGACAAATAGTGCAAAATATAGACAGATGTAAATTCTCAAAACTGACACATTTTGATCATTAAATTGAAAATAAAATCATTTTTCCTACCTTTGCTGTCTGGTGATTTCATGAGTCTCTGGTTGCATTTCCTTTTGTCTGTGTATCCTTTCTTTTATTTCTTTCTTTCTGCATTCAGGCCCAAGAATTGTCCCTTTCTATTCCCTCCCTCTTTCCTTCCTATGTCTTTAGTGCCCCCAGTGCCTCCTTCCCATGTCTTTAGTGCCCCCAGTGCCTCCTTCCCATGTCCTTAGTGCCCCTTCCTGTCTTTAGTGCCCCTAGTGCCTCCTTCCCATGTCTTTAGTGCCCCCAGTGCCTCCTTCCCATGTCCTTAGTGCCCCTTCCTGTCTTTAGTGCCCCCAGTGCATCCTTCCCATGTCTTTAGTGCCCCCAGTGCCTCCTTCCTAAGTCCCTCTCACTGCCTTCCAGACTTTGTCCCACCCCCCACCCCCAAAGCCAGCCTGCCTGCCTGTCTACCTCCCTGGCCAAAGGCAGCCTGCCTGCCTGTCTACCTCTCTCCCTCCCTCCCTGGCCAAAGCCAGCCTGCTTGCCTGCCTACCTCCTTCCCTCCCTGTTGTGCAAAAAAAAAAAAAAAGCCTCCCTCCTTCCTTTCCCCAGGTCGGCTGCTATCTTACCGCCCTGCTGTTGCTACTGCTAAAGCCAACAGGAAGTCTTCTTTCCGACGTCAATTCTGACGTCAGAGAGGATGTTCCGGGCCAGCGACAGGTAGGGACAGGAAATGATCGCCTGTCCCGTTGTCCCTGAGCACATCTTCGGGACGCTGTCCCAAAGCTGTGTGTGGGGACAACGGGACAAGAGGTCTGAAAACGGGACCTATGGTCACCTTAATCTTTCCGGCCCTGCACGGACCGGCAGAAATTTCCTGCGGACCGGCAGTTGAAGAACAGTGGTCTACGGGGCTGCTTCGTAAGGCTAGCTTTGATATTAGTTTATTGGTATCAGGGATGGAAATGTTAGTGAATGAAGACCAGATCTGGTCTGCTTTTATGGGTTCAGTGTATTTCATATAGTTGTGTTGGAAAGTGTTTGTTGTGGCTAACTTAGCAACTTCCGATTGGACCAACTTGACTTTGTTGAGAAGAAATCTGCTAGCTCATGGGCTGAGATTTTATTAGAGAAGGTTGCAGATTCTTGGTTTGGGTGGGATGTCAGTTGTCGAACTAGGCGAATCAGTTTTTTGCTGTCAGTTGTATTGCCTCCTATTTTACTTGCGTAGTAGTTTTTCTTTGTTTCATATATATTGTCCTATTTATTTATGGTTGCTCTCAATTGTGTTCTGTGTTCTGGTGTCTTATTTTTCCTCCATTTCCTCTCTAGTCTTCTGCATACAGCAGTTGCTTGTCTAGTCTAAGGAGTCCGTAAACCAGGGCGAAGTTCGGTTTGATTTTATTATGCATGGGTGTAGGGGGGATACAGTATCTAGGGCTTTGGCTATGATTTTGTTCCAGTTGGTTATCATTGAGGTGCTGTTATTCGTGGGGGGAGGGAGTGATTTTGATACTAAGGACTCCTTTTACGAAGCCGCGGTAGCGGTTTAACATGCATAATAGCGCGCGCTAAACTGCCGGCTGCACTAGCCGCTACCGCCTCCTCTTGAGCAGGCGGTGTTTTTTTGGCTAGCATGGGGTAGCATGTGATTAAAAGTGGCTTCGTAAAAGGAGCCCTATATTCCAGAAGAAATCAGGTCTTGTTTTCCTGCGGACTAATCTTGTGTCTTTAGTGGCTTTGGAGTTCAGGTCTGTGTCAGTTAGGGTTAGGAAGAATTCTAGGAGAAAGTGATCTGTCCATGGGACAGGGGACCATTTGGCCCTATTGACTAGGTTAGGGGTAGAGGATGCAAACAGGTCTAGGGTATGGCCTTTTTCATGGGTGGGGCCTGAGGGTATGATTATGATATGGCAGTCCTCAAGTAGAGACTTGAGTTTAGTGACTTCTTTATTTTCTGCAGATTCAAGGGGTAGGTTGATGTCACTGAGTATGATTAGTTTGTCATGGCAAGTGAGGTTTGTTATTATTTCCATCATTTTTGTGATGGAGTCTGAATTAGTGCTAGGGGGTCTGTAGAGTAGGAGGATTCTGACGTTCTTGTGTGCGAGGTTGTGCTTGCTTCCGAGCTTGCAGGTGATATATTCTAGGTCGAGTTGGGAGCTTGAGTCTGACTAGGCAATTGTGTATGTAGATTATTGCCAGGCCGCCTCCTCGTTTGAGCTTTCTGGGAAGATGAAGAATGTTGTGACCCTGTGGGCAGAGGTATGAGAGTTCAGGGCTTTCGAGGTCTTTCAGCCATGTTTCTGTGATGAATGTCAGAGCAGTGTCATTGGATGTGATTAGATCATTTAGGATGAAAAACTTGTTTACCACTGATCGAGCGTTAACATATATGCAAGGGAAGGTGATTTCATTAGGTTTTGTTGATTATTTTGTAGGTAGTGGGTTGTTGAGGGGTTTAGGATTCGTTTGTTTTCGGAGATTGTTGTGATTGTGTTTGTTCCAGAGTATGGGAAAGATATGCTGAGGTTGTCCAATGTATTCCGTCAATTGGTTTTGAGTTTCTGGTGGACTGGCTCTTCATTGCTTGTAGTTCCATGGGGGATTGGGGTTATTGTTGGGAGATATGTTGTGTAAGGCTGTGAGGGTGAAGAGGCATAGGAGAGGAAGTATAGGAATAAGAGGAGGCTTCATCATGAGGGTTCATGCACGAATACAGGATGTCTGGGGTGGTACTTGGAGAGACCTCCCAGGAAAGAGACTTGGGAGTTCTAATCGACAAGTCGATGAAGCCGTCCATGCAATGTGTGGCGGCGGCGAAAAGGGCAAACAGAATGCTAGGATGATAAAGAAGGGGTTCACGAACAGATCGGAGAAGGTTATCATGCTGCTGTACCGGGCCATGGTGCACCCTCACCTTGAGTACTGCGTCCAGCACTGGTCGCTGTACATGAAGAAGGACACGGTACTACTCGAAAGGGTCCAGAGAAGAGCGACTAAAATGATTAAGGGGCTGGAGGAGTTGCCGTACAGTGAAAGATTAGGGAAACTAGGACTTTTCTCCCTCGAACAGAGAAGATTGAGAGGGGACATGATTGAAACAATCAAGGTACTGAAGGGAATAGACTTAGTAGATAAGGACAGGTTGTTCACCCTCTCCAAGGTAGGGAGAATGAGAGGGCACTCTCTAAAGTTGGAAAGGGGATAGATTCCGTAAGATTTGCCTCTTTGAGGATGATACAAAAATCTGCAATAGGGTAGATGCCCCTGATGTTATGGAGAACATGAGGAAGGACCTAGCAAAGCTTGAAGAGTGGTCCGGAATTTGGCAGCTAAGATTTAATGCTAAGAAATGCAAGGCCATGCATATGAGCTGCATAAAACCAAGGGAAACGGTACAATTTAGGGGATGAAGAACTTTTGTGCACAAAGGAGGCGTGGGATTTGGGTGTGATAGTGTATAATGATCTTAAGATGGCCAAACAGGTTGAAAAGGCAATGACAAAAGCTAAAATGATGCTTGGGTGCACAGGGCGAAGAATGTCCAGTAGGAAAAAGGAGGTATTGATTAGAGAGCTGAACGGGGACGATGGGAATCCCATGTTCCACTCTGTGTATAACTTCCTACTAACCTATTTTCATTATCCAAAGAAGTGTCAGTCTCTAGTTTTCCTGTTTTCCACTGTTCTTTTAGGATGTGGAAAGGAAAAGCACAGTGATTCCTCTTGCTCTTCATAGAATTCTCCAGATATCTGTAGCTTCTAATTACAGATTTATTTATTTTCTTATGGTTTGTTTTCAGCTTAGTCTTTGCCTTACTAAGGCCTTTTCTCAGCCAGCTAGATTTGATCCTTGATACCTTATCACATTTCTTTCTGGGTCGGCCCACAATTCATTATACTTCATATTATTTGGTCACCTTTCTGATTTTTGGCTTGTTCAGGAGCTTGGCTTCCTGATCCTTTAAACACAATTGTGTACTCTAAATTTTTCCCAGAATTTCTGCTTCTTCTCTATTTAGTCTATATTTTCTATTCCCATCTCTTTTTGGGAAACTTCTGTGCGACGTTCCACTTTTCTGGACTGGCCTGATATAAACAACAAGGAAAGAAAATTATTTTACCTGATAAATTTATTTCCTTTAGTCCTGCTAGACCAGTCCAGAAACCCTCTTTCATTGATTTTCTTTCAGTTATGTAATGTCTACATCTTTTCCTGTTTGTTTCATGTCAGTTAAATGTGTCTCACTTGTTGGTACATGTATTTATTATAACTGGAAGTTTACTCTTGAGTATGCAATATGGACATACAGTAAAATCATGGGGAGGGGGGAGCTGCATTTGTTTACCTACTGGGATGCAGGAGGAGATCCTGAACACTGCCCCGTGCACCCGCAGCAGTGGCTGGGCCCGGAGGAGGAATCGGGCAGGCATTGAGGAAGACGGACCCTTGACGTCATTGGGTCCATCTTTCCTGCTTCTGAATTGCTTTAAATTGGTAACCACTGCCGCGGTCTTTTGGGAGCTGCATTTGTTTACCTACTGGGACGCAGGAGGAGATCCCAAACATTGCCCCTTGCACCCGCAGCAGCGGCTGGGCCCGGAGGAAGAATCGGGCAGGCACTGAGGAAGACGGACCCTTGACGTCATTGGGTCCGTCTTTCCTGCTTCTAAATTGCTTTAAATTGGTTACCGCTGCCGCGGTCGTGGCCACAGCCGCGCAGCCGCAGGGCATGGCCGAAGGGACGTGCCCTAAGGGGCAGGTCTCGCCCCTTGGGAGCCCCTTAGAGCAACGAGGAGCCAGGTAGCGAGAGCTCAGGTATATAACTTCAATCTGTTACTATGGGTAAAAGGAAAATCAAGCCTAAGAGCTCAATGCCTGCTGTTTCTGGCCCTATGGATAGACACTTGACATTTTCTACAGAAATTTCATCACGACCTTTACCGGATATGAATTCTCCCATATCAGGAGCATCGTTGAGTCCCCTCGAAAGGACACCCCCCCCCCCTTCATCCAGTACTTTGTGGTAGCGGGAATAATATGCCCGCTATATCTACTGAATTAGTGATATCATCTACTCAGTCACGTAAACTAGACTTTACTGAAATACCTAAACCACTTGAATTTTCAGGTGTAGTACTGGATCAACCACTAGCAGTGGAAAAACAAGATATTACCCTCAAAGATTTATGGTTAGGTATTTCTAGAGTTGAAGGGTTTCTCAGAGAATCAGTGAAACAAACAGTGCACTATTCACATTCTTTTCATCTTTCTTTTCATCATTCTTTTCATCACATTCAGTGTCTCAAAAGTTTGAGAATATGGATTTTAACTTAAGTTCTTTAGATAAAAGACTAACTGTGGTTGAAACTCAAAGTAATACATTGCAAGCTGTCTCAGTATCTGCTGTTAAGGATTCTACAGTGTTACATTCTAAAATAGAAATGTTGGAAAATATGCATAGAGCGAGGAATCTACGCTTGGTTAATTTCCCAGTGACTCACTTATTATCTCCTGAAATTTTTTTAAGGAAGTTTTTTAAAGAAATACTGGGATTACCCAATCCGGAGAATTTCCCAATCAATAATTGTTATTATATTCCGCAAAAGAAAATACAATCCGACCAGGAGGTGGACCATCTGGTAACAAGTGAAATAAACCTGACAGAGTTTTTGGAAGATACTCAGGATGTTATTCAGAGTAGGTCCACTATGGTAATAACATGCATGAGTGAGATAGATAAAATGCTAATAATGAAACTTTACTTTAAAAATAGGTTGACAAAATTTTGTGGAGATTTGGTTATAATTTTTCCTGATGTCTCAAGAGCTACGCAACTAAGTAGGAAAGAATTTTTGAAATTAAGAACAAGAGTTTTAGCTCTTGGTGCATCTTTTTATCTAAAATTTCCATGCAAATGTCTTGTTAAATGACAAGACATTGAATATGCATTTTGGGATCCTGTTCAACTGCAACAATTTCTAATAGCTCGAGAACAGAAATGATTTTTCCTATTGTTTTAATGATTCATTACTGAGTTATCGGTGGATGTAAGATTCCCAATAGTAATTGAATGGTTAAGATTCATTATGAATCAACAACCAATTCTTTGTTTTCCTTATTTTTGTTAGTTGGAAAGTTGCATGTCTCCCCAATATTTGTGGGCTTGAAAAGGAATGTTTGTGTTGTATAAATTGTCAAAAATTGCTGTAAGAAACCTTTATCCTTGATATCTTTTGATATTGTAAATCATTAAATTTATAAATTAAAAAAAAAATAATGGGGAGAGAGGGTGGGATAGGGATATTTCTGTCATGGTTTCATTCTCATGCAAGGTATTGACGGTGGGGTTTGTTGTGGGGATTTTGATTGATTATAAATGCATATGTGATTGATGTTGTTTGTGTAGATACTGTACTGCATTTTTGTTAGCTTTGGAAAATCAATAAAGATTTTTTTTAAACAAATCATGATTGCTATTGCTATTCAACATACTGAGCATTCTAGGGCTGCACTATTCCCTTAAAGGGGTACTATTCCCATAAAGGGGCAATTCACTTAGAACTACTTTGTTCTTTGTCTCCTTCTGCTGTGAATGGATGTAACCCATTTGTCTGGTAGGACTAAAGGAAACATAATTATTAGGTAAGACATAATTTTTCCATCCTCACTTCCTTTAAGAAAATGATATATTGACAGATTTTTATATAATAGGTGGAAGACCTTGTTGCTTTCTTCTGGAAGTCCTTGTCATATGATGCTGTGATTCTCATGTCATTGCCAGATGTTTGCCAACTATTTAAATGCTATGACATACAACTATACAAGGCAGGTGGACATTTCTTCACATTTAATTATGCTGATTTGCTTGTGTATATTCAGCAGTTTAATTGTTAGAGCTTGTGTAGAGTTAATGTAAAGTGCAGCCCAATAGCCTACACACTATCAAATCATATAGTCAGCACTTAACCTCAGAACTGATGTTCACATCTCAGTTAATGAATCATCTTTTCAATGCTTCATTTTCTATGCTATTTTTCAACAGAAGTATATATTTCTTAGGTACCAAAATCAATGTAATGTTGATAGAATAGTAAACACGTCTTTACAAAATATATAACAAACACTATTTAATTTAACAGACACTAAAATTGAGTTTCACTATAAACTTGTTATTGTTAGATGAGTTTTTATTACCAGACTTTAAATGCATATATAAAGTAGATATTCATTAAGAATATTCTCATTTTTTATGCCTTTAAGAATAATCCAGAAGGCTGAGTTCATCAAAAATAAATAGGGGGAGATGTAGGGTACCTACTGGCAAAAATTCCAAAAAGTAACCTAAAAAAAATCATGAGCGATTTGGCAGGCAATAAAGATATTAAATGGGACTTGGAAAAAAACATATTTGAGACACAAGGAAGGTGAGTTACTATTTAGACAGTCATAAGATGTGAAGAATTATTTTCGTAATGTATCGTTATCCAGTTAAGGAATAGTGAGACCATTGTTGGTGATTCTCCCAGACCAGTTAGTCTGCTTCAAAGTAATATTTTGATCTGGAGAGGCTTTTTGAGGCCTATGGAACTTGAATCCATATTTGCAGCCTTATGCTATAGTAAGATCCTTTTCAGCTGGTCCACAGCAACACTACAGTGAAGCATCAATACTCTATAAGTGAAGGGCAAACACCATCTTCCATTTCAAGCTCATAGTACTTCGAACACACATGGGAAGAATCACGTGAGTATTTAGAGAATGCTTCCTTCAAATCTTTTGCCTATATGGCATAGAAGGATGTCATCACTGGAGACCTTAACTTGTCCAAAATTCATAGAAAAGATGAAAAGAGAAATACTTTTCATATACCATGAGGACATAGAGTCCAGAATAAATGTATTTGGCATGCTACACTACAGAGATCAGCTGAAATGTCTTTTTAAAAAAAAAGGAATTAAAACTTGAATTTAATAATTAAATGTGCCCACAATTTTCAGCATAACCAAAAATAATATTCAGTAAATAATTGAATCATCTGTGGAAAGAAGGCAGAACCTCAGATCTTGTGTTCGTGTCACATACCAGCCAATATGAACTGTGATTTTAATCACCTGCCTCCTCTCCACAGATGATTCAATTATTTACTGAATCTATTATTTTTGGATATGCTGAAAATTGCGGGCACATTTAATTATTAAATTCAAGTTTGAATTCCATTTTTGTTTCAAATTTTGTTATTTCTGTTTGTGAAATTGTGAATCATTGCTCCTTTTTTGTTTTTTTTAAAGGGCACAGCAGCTGTTGTTTGTGTTACATACACACAACTGCTGCGCATATTTAAAAAAAAAAAGTGTGTGTACTCCTGCTGAGCCCCCCACCACCACCGAGCCAGTCTAAGCCCCCTCCCTGATGCTACCCTCCCCTCCCCGATGCCAGCCCCCCACACCCCAACTCCCATAGGAGGGGCCTTAGGCACCTGAGCCAAACAGAGTCTTAGGCCTCCTTCTCAGTGAGAGGGGCCTTATTATATGGCCAATTGGAATCTTAGGCCATTCCCACTACATTTCAGGCATCTTTTGCGGCTCTAGAGCGTAGATAGGGCATCTCTCCTGCTGCGGGTCGCAGCAATTCGGGTAGAGGAGTGATGGCATCGCGGTAGGGGAGATGAGGCATCTCTCCTGCCGCGATGATTGCGGTGGGTAGATTGCCGGGCTGCTGAACTGATGGCGCCAGCGGCCATCAGCTCGGCGGCCCCTTTTCAGCACTTAGGCCTGGTTTGACTACGTCTAAGTCAAAAAGGTCTAAGTGCCGACTAGGCAACCTGTAAATGTTTTGGTTATACCTGTTGTATGCCTAGGTGTAGGTCGGCCCACCTCCCGCCCACTGCCCGCACTTTCCCCTCCTCTAAACACACCTCTTTTCTCTCTGTGCGTCTAGAGGCAGGGGAAAGGCCTAAGCTGTTTTTAGATACGTCTAAAAACCAGCTTTGGTTATGGGTACTTGGACGATCAGGCTTTTTGATCGGCCAAGTAGCCATTTAGGACACTTTTTAGATGTTTTTTTTATTATTATTATTACCCCCACAGTGTTAAAAAAATTGCCAACACCACATTATTAAGCTGATAGTGAATAAAGACCTAATACAAGTTTCCAGTCTGCAAATCATGCATGGAGTTGCACTTGTTAAACTAGTGATTTCTATTTGGTCCTCCAATTGCTGTGATGTTGTATTTTCCTTTTGTACTGTAACTGCACTGCAGGAAATTGAGAACATTCTGCTTCATGATTTTTTGGAAGATGTCTCTATACACTACCTGAAGACTGTGAGATTGTTCAGCAAAAAATTTAAGCTCTGGCTTCTTGCAGCTTTAGAAGGGCTTCCAGCAATCATACAAGTATCTAAAAACAAAGGTATGTTCCAAGAACACATGTGATTGTTATACACAATATGGTAATATAGCAAAGGATAGCAGATAAAGGCCTATTCTTCCAATTCTTCCAATCTACACTGCTAGACACTCATACACACACACACCCCACTCCAGCTTAGAAAAAGGGAAGGGGAACAGCAGTTGCGGCGTTCTTATTCCATATCAATACATCACCACCAGGAATTCATTACTAAGGCTACATTTTCTTTTTCACAGAAGCAACGTGTTTATTGAACAAAATGGGTATTTTCAAAGGGAACCACACAGTATATTCCATGGTTATCTATATTAACCTGCAATTTCTGGATGAAGTGATAAAAAATGTTGCAGTTTCATTCATAACAGGATATATTTGTCATCATTTTTAATTTCCTGCTTTGTCTAATAGGATTTTCTCCTCACCTTTCTCCCTTCAGACACGTGCGTTCACGCACACTCATTTTCTTAAGACTACATTATTTATATTGTCAATCAGTTGTTTAATCAGCTTGGTGGGGTTTGTGTTCAGCAATATTGCAATCCTCCAGTCTTCTTACTATATATCTGCAGGAAACTGAACACATTGAGGCAAGTTTCATTCTGTCTCATGCAAGATTAATTGTTTCCATAGAAAGAAGCACATTTCACAATTTTCATGAAATCCGGGAAAACTGAAAAAACACAAGCCTTATTCATTAACTACTCAGCAGGGACCTACCTGTTTCCTTCTGTAAACTGTTTTAATATTGTTGACACTGTAATAGGATTACCATATTTGAACACGAAGAAACCCAGACACATGGCCCACCCAGTTCTGCCCCAGCCGTGCCCCGTTCCATCTCTAACCTGCTCCGTTCTACCTCCAACCCTACCCTGTTTTGCCACTAGACCCACTCTGCTCTGCCTCTGGCCCTGCTCACCAACCTCCAGGCTGCGTCTGGAGGGCCTCCAGCATACGCAGATGCGTGTGACGTTATCTGTGAATGCTTGTTGAAGGCTCTCCAGACGCGGCCAGAGCTCATGGCTTTCCAAAACCCAGACAAACTGCCAGGTTTTGGAAGGTTCGTCCGAGAACCAAGACAATCCTCTAAAAAGAGGACATATCTGGGATTTCCTGGACGTCTGGTAACCAGTGTTCCCGCTAAGCTGCGTTGGCCTGCGCTCGCGCACAAAATATTACATCGCAGCGCAAAGTTTCTCTTCACAGCGCACACACGCGTCGGTAAGGTAAGGGGACGCATTGGGGGGATTGCACTTCCCCACAATTGCCATGCTTCGGTTCCTCTTCTTCCTTCCTTCCTCCCCCCCCCCCCCCCGCGGGACCCTGCGGCACCATCAACTCTTACTCCCTCTAATGTCGGCCCTGCAGCTCCAGACTTCCTCGCACCTTCTCCCCTCCCCCTTTGGATCGCTATTATTTTAAATGTTATAGCCGCGGAGCTGTATCCATCAGTGGAGATGTCTAACCTCGGCCTGCCCCGGAACTCTTACTGCAGCAGACGCCCGTCTAGGCAGGAACAGGAAGTCACTGTTGCAGTAAGAGTTCCGGGGCAGGCCGAGGTTAGACATCTCCACTGATGGATACAGCTCCGCGGCTATAACATTTAAAATAATAGCGATCCAAAGGGGGAGGGGAGAAGGTGCGAGGAAGTCTGGAGCTGCAGGGCCGACATTAGAGGGAGTAAGAGTTGATGGTGCCGCAGGGTCCCGCGGGGGGGGGGGGAGGAAGGAAGGAAGAAGAGGAACCGAAGCATGGCAATTGTGGGGAAGTGCAGAGCTGCAGGGAAGAGTGTTGCGGTACCCAGCTGGAGGGAGAAGGAAGATGAGGGAGGGAATTAAAGGAGATGCCAGGGCTTGGAGCGTAGGAGGAAGGTATGCCAGTCTAAGGGAAAAGGAAGGGGGAGATGTGAGAGCATGGAGGGGGAGCGAAAGATGGAAGAAAAGGAAAGGAGAGAGATGCCAGAGAATCAGGGAAGGGGAGATACCAGACTATGAGGAGAGGTGTGGGAGAGGGAAGGCGAGGAGAGAGATGCCAGACCAATGGGGTGAAAGGAGAGATGGAAGGGGGAGGCATACAGTTTCTGGAAGGGGCATAGAAGGAGAGAAGATGCCATATAGGGGAAGAGAGACGGCAGACAGTGGATGGAAGGAAGAGAGTTACAAGAAGATGAGGAAAGGAGAAACCACAGAAGACAAAGGTAGAAAAAAATTTCTATTTATTTATTGCTTTAGGAGACATGTGTCACTGTTTCTGTGAAGCATTGTATGCAGAGTCCAGCTTCTTGCTGGTTCAATTTAACCTTTGTCTATGTATTTTTATTTTATCCCCCCTTTTACAAAACTGTGAAGCGTTTTTAGCACCAGCCTTGGTGGTAGCAGCTCTGATGCTCAGAATTTTATGAGCATCAGAGCTGTTACCTCCGTAGCTAAAATCCACACTACAGTTTTGTAAAAGAGGGAGGGGTTAGTTTGTGATTACATATTCCTTACTAGGCGAAGGTGTTTTCTATGTTCTGTGTGTTCGAAAGACATGGTTTTCTGTTAGGATTGACGGTGTAGGATTGATCTGTGCTGGTCTGGCTTGTTTAGTTTTACAATGGGTGTATTGATGTACTGCTCACTGCAATATGTAAGATGCTGCCTTTTCCTAGGTACTCATGTGTGACGTGTGGTTTGTTACTAAAAATCATGTTTTTCTTACAGATGGGGGGGGGTGCCAAAAAATGATGGGCCCCGAATGTTACATATGCTAGGTACGCCACTGTATGTAAAGATACCAGAAAGCTGGCGTAGCAAAAACTTCTAAGTTTTGAGTATTTAACCCTCCCACAATCTCACGGGCACTCGTTTCAAGTTTATTGAGATTTTGATTTAAACGCAATATCAAATATTTTCAATGCGTATAACAAAAATAAATTTGGGGAAATAAATAAAACCATTTGAACCAGTGTTCCCGCTAAGCTGCGCTGGCGTGCGCTGGCGCACAAAATATTACATCGCAGCGCACACGTTTCTCGTCACAGCGCACGATCGGAAGAGGCGTACGGCAGATGGCAGGGCGGCGAGAGGAGAATCGGGCGAGTTGGCTCATAGCGCCCGATATTTTTGGCTCACGGTGAAAAAAGTTTGCTCACAACACCCGCCCGCTTAGAGGGAACACTGGGTAACTCTACACTGCAAAAATGACAAAAGTATACATTTACTTACAGTAATGAAGCTACTTTTTTACATAAATGAAATAGACTTTTACTATAACAAAAAGTAAATATATTTCAATTTAATGATAGTGACGCTATTAGATAGGCAGTGGAAGGCTTTTTTGTTTAGTGTCTTTTTTTAACATCAAGTGTGTAGACCAAAGGACTCAGGCACTGCACACTGCAAATAAAATCAATATAAAAAGCTTATCCTTCCAGCTTCCTGATGTAGCGTAGCGAAACACAGACTGTGTTGGAGCCGTGAACTGACCTTTTCAGATAAGTGGGCTACTGTTAAACAACTTTTGTAGAGTCATAACATTTGCCACTCCAGTAGAAGCAAGAATCCTTGCTCCATGCAATATGTTATGATTAAAATTCAAGTACCTTTCCAGCGACATTGTACCGCTGCGGTGGCGCCTTGCTGAAGAGTTTATGAGCACATTTAAATATTTAAAAGCCTGTAAATGTTATATGAAGATATTATTTGAGAATCTTGCTCAGTATTGTTGAGAGGGGTTTTTTTGTGTTTTGTTCTATACATCCATCTTTAGCATTAACTTTTAACATTCAACTTTCTTCCATTTTTCTTCTCAAAATCTACTTTTCCATGCCTTCCCTTCCCATCTATCCATGTGTACCATCTCTTCCCTCTTTCTTCTCTCCTACTCCCATCTATCCATAAGAAGCATTTCTTCTTATCTCTTCACTGCCACACCCATTGCTGTGCACCATCTCCTCCCTCTGTCTGCCCTTCCCCTCCATCCCTATGCACGATCTCATCCCTCTCCCATGGTCAGACATCTCTGTCTTCCCCTTCCCCCCTCATATGGTCTGCCATCTTTCTCCTCTCCTTCCCATAGCCTGGAATCTCTCGTCTTTCCCATGGTCTGGCATCTCTCTCTCCTTCCCTCCCTCTTCCTGAGGTCTAACATCTCTCTCCTCTCCTTTCTGCTGTCTGGCATCTCTGTCTCCCCTCCTTCCCTTCCATTCTGTGGTCTGGCATCTCTCTCTCTCTCTCTCTCTCCTTCCCATTCCAGTGGTCTGACATCTCTCCCTTCTTTGAGTCATCTCTCCTCCCTCCCAGTGTAACCTTTCTCCCTCCCTTCTCTCCACCACTATCATGTCTAACAATTCTCCCTCTGGTTGATCACAACTTCCTTTTTTCAAGATCACAGTCCATAGGCATCACTGGTACAGTTTATAAATGGTCCTCTTCCTACCTCTTAGACACTTTAGAGTTCAGTGGCAAGATAAACTTTCATGCTCCTATTCCTTAACTTGTGTGGTCCCTCAGGGCTCAATTCTTGTCCCTACTCTTTTTAACCTCTTCCTGTCTCTACTTTTGACTATTATACAGTTGCATGACCTGAGTCCATTCATTTATGTGAATGATATCCAGATTCTTGCACCCTCCACAGCAACAGTAAGCATAAGATAGATGTTCTCAATATTAATCTAAATAAAATGGTAAACTGGTTGCATAATCAAAAGCTAAAACTCATTCCAGATAAGTCAAAACTCATGGTTTTTAGTCACACACATCCAATCCTTGTAACTCCAGTTTTTATGTCTGAGACTCAAATCTCAGCTGTTGACACATGCTACAATGTTGTTTAAGGAAAATAATCTAGACTAACTACCGTGTTTCCTCAAAAATAAGACACTGTCTTATATTAATTTTGGGCCCAAAAAGGCACTAAGTCTTATATTTCGGGAAGGTCTTATTTTTTTCATGTACAATGATTGTCTCTCCCTTCCTCTCTTCCACCCCAATTCTTCCTATTTCCCTTCTCTCCCCCACATGTGCAGCATCTTTCCTCCCTTCTCACCCATCCCCTTGTGCAGTATCTTTCTATCCCTCTCTCCCATCCCTTGTGCAGCAGAACCCTTGAAGCTTCTATCCCTCCCTTCCTCCCATCCCCTGTGCAGCATCTTTCTATCCCTCCCATCCCCCCCTGCTGCGCACCCCGCACCCCCCTCCCCCGGCTGACCCTTTCATCTCTCCTTCCCATATGAACCCCGATTGCAAGCCAAAAGACCTGGAAACAAACTGCAGCGTTGGCAGCACAGGCTGCATCGCGGCCTGCCCTTCTCACGTCCAGGCATTCCTCTGCCGCATCACTGATGATGTCATCTGCAATGCGGCACAGAACAGCCGGGCATGAGCAGGGCAGGCTGTGATGCAGCCTGTGCTGCCGACGATGCCATTTGTTACTAGGTATTTCGGTCTCATGGGAGGGAGAGATGGAAGGGTCGGCGGGGGGAGGGGCAGGGGGGAAGTACTGCTGCCGGCGACTAGGGATTATTTTCAGGGGTAGGGCTTATATTAAGACCTACCCCGAAAATCATTCTAGGGCTTATTTTCGGGGAAACACAGTATTATAATCTTCATATGATATACCCCATTTAATAACCTACACGTGTAAGTGGTATAGTTGTAAATCCCAACAAGGGACATTTTCCCCATATTTGTCTATTACCTTTGAAAATGGGGAATATACATGTAGATTTTAGTTCCACCCAAACCATGCTCAAACCAAGATCCCTTTAAGTCTCTATGTGATGTGGATATTTATATGTAAATAGTGGCTTTCTGAATTTGGTATTTACACATTTATGTGATCTACATGTGTAAATTTTGCTATCTATAGACATGTTTCTGAAACAATGTCCATATGTTTTACCTTGATTTTTCTTTTGATTTTCTATATTTTCTATATAAAAATAAGAGTTAGCTCTTACCCTTGATTATTTTTTTTATGATTCACAGTATAGCAAATAAAATGAAATGTGAAATATATATATAAATTGAAAAACCCCTTTCCATCCCTGCAAAATGTCTTCTCAGTTCATGTAAATTACATGTACAGTCTGTGCATATGAGTTGTGCATTTTCCATGTGTAAAGCATAAAGATCTATTTCCATGCATAACACATAATGCTTATAGCAATATGGTATCATCACAGTTTGGCACTTAGCAAAATTAACATTTCTAAAATTATGTTTTCATTTGTTGTGTTCAGAATGTAAATGATAATAAACTCATCTTTTTCCTTTAATAATAGAAGTTTCTGTGTTTGTGAAAAGACTAAGGAGAAAGACATGTCTTTCGAACTTGGCAAAGGTGGGTTGCATTCATTTATGTTTCTGTATAAGTTTCCAGGTTTATTATGGAATTTACTATCCTGCTTATCTAGCAATTATGTCTGTCAACCTTTCTGAAGTTGTAGAGGGTGTGAAAGAACAAGATGGGAAAGTGAGGGGAGGTGGGAGAACAACGTAATTTGGAAAGAAAGAGGGGAGAAGAGTGAGCTCTGCTTCTTGGCTAACCAGGACTACCAGTGAAAAGGAAGACTATGGTAACATAGTAAATGGCAAATAAAAACCAGCATGGCCCATCTAGTCTACATAGGAAGCTAGTCAAGGCTGTAACTTGAGGTCCATGTAGATTACCCCTCTTTTTGGAAACTATTATTCCAGGCAGTTAATCCATCTATGCTTTATGTGGAATAGGAAATCGTGCTCCAAATTAGTCTTTCATATTTCAGGTAATATATTTACAGTACAGATGCAATTACAATGCTATTTTAATTAACATTGAATCCATCAAAATGAATATCATACCTCAATGGCAAATATCAAGGTAATCCTAATGAAGATGGAAGAAACTTCATTGAAATCATCTAGCCCAGTGGTTCTCAACTTTGTCTTTGAAAAATGATATCTACCAGGGAGACTGGTGCACATATATGCCGGTTTGCCTCCCTGGAAAACTAACCTACATGAAGAGATGTGGGATAGTTTACAAGAAGGCTTCTTTTTGTTTAAAGATGCAAACATTTAATTGTCTTTCTTTCAGAAGCTAGTAAGAAGCATGATTCTAGATTGGAATAGTGATCTGTTAGCTGAAAAATGGGTACGAGATCTGGATGGACTGGGGGCAGGGGGAGGGCTGGCAAGGGAGATATTTTGTGGATTGAAAGAAAGATCTCACTCACACAGGAACCAGCTAGCTCTTTGGGTCAAGTACCTGTGACTAAGATCTGCAAAGCAAAGTTCTGTTTTCGAGTTGGGTTTAGGCCAGGACTGGGCTAAATCCCAGTAAGAGGAAGGGTACGGTACTCTTTTCTGGGCATACTTTATTTTATTTTCAGTAATGAACAATGGTTAACTTTAACTTGCTTTACTGAACAGGAACTCAACAAACACAGTACATAAACTAGTAACTTAATATTTATAGTTCAGAATGTCCGTGTGAGCAATTTATATCCCCAAATTCTTCCCTCTCAAAGTCCCAGTCCAAAGAAGAAAAAGAAAAGGTCACAATCAAATCCAATTTCAATATAACCCACTAGAGTGTCAGGAAACAGCATGTGGTATATGCCATCCCATTCCCTTAGATTCCAGAGTATGGTCCTCACAGTGTCCTTAATGTTTCTGTCCCATCCTGGGACAGGGGATTTCCACTTACAGAATGAAAGTCCTGCCAGAAATGAGGTACTCCAGCTCTCACTTTTCCTACCTGGGGTGTATTTTTCCCAAATCACTCCTTCAAGTTCCCGGGCTGGGAACACTCCACAGGCACCCACTGCCATGTAACAGGGTCTTCAGATACCATGCACAGCAAATTTCTTCTGTCTTAGCTTCCAAGACTTCCCTCTCTGTGCTAGGGTCTCGGGGGGGGGGGGGGGTTGCAACCAAAGACCATGTGCTCACAAACACAATCCTTTTTATTACTTCCCACATGGGCTGGATTTTTCCTCAAACAAGCTGTAGAGGCTGAACATCCCAGCCCTCCTTGTTTAATGATCACCTTGAAAATACCTCCTTCCACACCCAAAGCAGAGACATTTTCAAGGGATTCACATATCCAAGATTGCTCTTCTCCAAGAGCAACAGTATAAATGTGTGTGAAGACTGACTGTTTATTTCACTACAGAGAACTTACCTGGCCCATACTGCAGAAAGTGCAGTTTGTCGGTTGTGAGCATAAGATAGAGCTGTATTGGGAAGCATATTTTGGGGATTTATTAAAATTCAAAAGTTTTGGCAGTGTGTAATCATCGAGCATACTGAAAAGCGAGTTACTGGTGCCAACATTTAGCCAGGACTTTAATGCCATTGAGAACTTTGTGTTATCTGTGTGTGTAGTGGAATAGTGTATAGGACCTCTGCCATAGGCATTAGTGCTGAAACACAACCCGTATCAGGTCATATTCTCCACTGGATCTAAAATTTGGATATTTGTCAAAATAAAAAGTGTGTGGGACTCCACTTTTGTTGTTTGTTATATGACACCCATGAGGGACTTCTCCTTTTTATCATCATATAATGGGGTAATGGGGTGTCTGATTCCCCTTAAAGTTGCGGAGGCCCAGGAGAGAAGAGGGAAAGACTGATCCCAATGTACACCTTGGCTACAATCACTAAACGTCCAGCTTAGTTGAGGTAAGCCAACTACTTTTTGCTAAGTACTTGTGAGCCACGTTCAGGGATCTGGCTTGGTCCAGACCTGGTTACCTGACTGAGAAAGACTGTGCAACTTGTGTTTGGGGTGTGGCAGTTACCAACCACAGACAGTGTCTTGGGCCCTGTAAGTCGCAAGCCCATCTCAAGTCTTTTGCTTTTGAATTAAGAGACTATTTTCCTTACTCTAACCCTGTGAAGCAACATGATTCAGGTTTCTGATTTAATAAAGAGTTTTTGTTTCACCTTTTATGACTGGTTGTGTGTTCATAGGCCCAAAAACACAACCCCTGCTCTCTCTGTTACAATGATCTAAAATGGACCTCTTCCACATCCAAGAATGTACCTTTGATTCATAAAATTCTGGACCATTAACATTTGTTAGCAGATTTAAGCAGCATTTGGTTCTTTTGCTTTTTATTTCAGTCCAGCATTCAGTATTTGTTTGAACAGATCTCCATCTGTTTTTGGCATTGCTACATGTGATAGAAAATATTTCCTGTCAAGCTGATGCAAAAAGAGTTCTATTTTTACTTAGCCTCCTGGCTTCTTCCTCCTCCTAATTACTTTGACTTATTTGTCAGATTGGTTTCTTATTTATTTATTTAATTCATTGTCTATCCCATTCACTCCAATGAGCTCAGAACGGGTTACAAGTTAACATATATAATATATAGGGGCTCTTTTATTAACCCCAAAAGGTTGTATCTACAAGAGGTTCCTAGATAGGACCTGATCATTTCAAGCTGGTAAATGGAATGAATGCTTGAGCGAACTTATTTTAAAGGCTTTTATCAAACTTTTAGATCAGTTAAAACTTATCTTTTTGATAAATTTGTTTGATTTTATATCCTCACTGATGTATTTCTGAATGCCTCTTGTAATATTGCTGTTTGTATTCAGTTTCTTTTTTGCTGTAAACCGCTTTGAACTGTTTGAGGTACTGCGGTATATAAAAATAAAGCTATTATTATTATTATCCATGTGCTAACCAGTTAGAATGCAGTAATGTAAACACTCTAACTGGTTGGTGCAGGAATGCCCACTCTCCACAACTGACATGCCTCCTAAAAAAAAAATAAAAAAATATTTAGGGCTCCTTATACAAAGGCACGCTAAAATGCCACGCACGCTAGCTGCTACCGCCTCCTCTTGAGAAGGCAGTAGTTTTTTGGGTAGCGTGCGCTAAAAACGCTAGTGCACCTTTGTAAAAGGAGCCCTTAGCGCAGTTAATGTGTGCACATGGCAATAATGCGTAACACTTTCGTGTGTCCCATGTTAGGCCATTTTGCTGTGTTAGACACATGTTATCACCTAATGAAGCTTAGTAAAAAGGGCATCTTAATTTCGTATCTATCACCTGCAACCCTGAAAGCTATCAAAGCAGTGTGCATTCAGATACAATAGATTTTCCTTGTAGGTGCTTAATAAAATATCAGGAAGGGAATTATATATATTTCTTTGAGCCACAACAAATAAGTGTTTTGATCAGTAGTAATCTAATAGATCACAAGGCTACTGGTTTAACATCAGATGCCGCTTTTGTGCCTACTTCCTCTACTACTTCTTCCGCTGCTCCTTGTAACCCTGTGCAAGTCACTCAGTCCTCCATAGCCTCAGGTGCATTAGATAGATTGGGAGCCCACCAAGGCAGACAGGGAAAATGCTTGAGTACCTGATTGTAAAACCGCTTAGATAACCTTGATAGGAGGTATATAAAAACCTAATAAACGAAACTTAAACTTGAAAGTAGTTGGAAACTAATGTAATCGCTCTTGATGTTATACCTAATGTTGTTATCTTCATGATGCTTGTAGACTTTTTTTTTGTCTGTAATTTCTGTCTTGTATTCTATTATATACTGTATGTTAAAATAATAAGGTGAACCTGTTGATTGTTCTATGAGTAGTTGATTTTTCTTGTTATATATTTTATTTCAATAGTTTTTTTCTTTTTCTGCTTCAAGTTGAATGAATTTTAAAATAAAGAAATATAAAATAAAATAAACTATTGAGAAGACAGTAGTTGGATTTTGTAGAAAACTGATGTTAAAAATATCACGCCCAATATTAAAAGTGATTTAAATGGTCAGGAGAGGCTCCTGTCTGTTTAAATAATCTGTGGCCACCTAAATGCCAATATTCAGAGATACTTAACTAATCAGCATAAAATAGATATGGGTGAAGTGAATAGGTCATTGTGGTACAAGAGGTGAAGCTGGGGAGGAGTTGCTATTTGTGTAGGTGTCAGAAATATTCAGTGCCAGCACTCACATAGCTAACAGGGCATATTTAGGACAGCTTTGAAGCTCTCCTATATTTGATTAGTTAGCTATGCGGGTGCCAACACTGAATATTGTCTGGCACCCACATAAAAGAAAAAAGCATCCTGTGGTTCTCTCATTCACTTCCCCCCCCCACCCACTCCCTCCCAAGCTAGAACCCCATCCAATCCACCTCCCTCTCCCGACAAGGATGAACCTCTCCTCTCACCTCAAAGAGTCAAGATGCCCCTCACAAACCACTCAGGTTAATACCCCCCTCCCCAGCCTACTTGAAGTCCCTGGTGGTCCAGTGGGGTTATGGGGACAAAAGCAAAGCCCATTCCTGCCCTTAGCAAATGACTCTCCAAAATGGCTTTGCTTCTGCCCCATCACCCCCACTAATTCACCAGGGACTTCAGGTAGGTCCAGTGGTGGAGCCTATAGTGAGTATGAGAGGGGGGCTCTTGTCTCAGATTAGGAGAGGTTCAACCTTGTAGAGGGGATCCAGAAGAGCGCAGGGCATTTTTTTCTTTTATGCAGATCCTGACCGATATTCAGCAAGGGCCCACATAACTGTCTTATTCAGGCCCCAGCTAAATATTTGCCAGAACCCACATAAGCTCCAGCAGCCAGCACCATTGCAGTTAGCTCCGGATATACAGTGCCGGTGCCCAGACATGGCAAGTGAGAGCATTACAAAAATCGCTGCCCGCTGAATATCGGCAGGCTCAAGTTATAAAGAATACGCATAGATGTGTAACATATATGCAGTACAAGTTTATTGGATACAATTTTATTCATGTTTTACTTTATCTGACAAGACCAGAGCTAAGCGGTTTACAGGCTAAAGCATAAAAAGAAAGGAACCCCAGATAATTAACAGGATGGGGATTCAGTCAATTCAGGCAAAGGAAGATAAATAAATATGCATGTTACAAGTTTATTGGATAAAATTATATTTCATGTATTGCTTGTGGCAAACTGTTAGCTTACAAAGAGGCCCTTTTACAAAGCCATGTTAAGCATTAATGTGTGCTTACCAGAGAAAAAAAAAAGGTTTATTTAGCACTAGGGAGTGGAGAGTGAGCAATGTCATGCACTAACCGATTAACGCAGGTTTAGTGCGTGTATTCCTATCATCTACAAAACAGGTGGTGGTAGAGGCTCATGCGCTAATGGAAAAATTAGTGGGTAGACATTCATAGGAAAATTGACCATTTGGCCCCAGAGATAAAAATGGTCTTAATGCACAGGAATGACCCTGGGACCACTTTTTACCGCTGTTTGGTAAAAAGGCCTCTAATAATCTAGATCAGTGTTCTTCAACCTTTTTACACCTATGGACCGGCGGAAATAAAATAATTATTTTGTGGACCGGCAAACTAATAAGACTGAAATTTTTTAAAACCCCATTGCCGCCCTGTCCTCGCGAGCTCGGTCCCGTTAACCATCTGATCCCATCTGCATAAGCCTCAAATAGTTATGATTTTATATTGAACATATTTTATTAAAGTATAAAAAGAAACAATATTCTGTACAATTGTCATTTTATAAATATAAATAATACAGGGCAAGGATCAACAAACCCCCCGTCTCCCCTCCCCTTCACATATATCCCCTCTACTATCAAGAAAACTGAATAAGCCAAATTATTACAGAATGCTACACAAATATCATGCTAACAGAATACTGCAGTCACACGTGGCAGGAATGGTGTTAGGGGGAGTGCAACTAGGGCAACTGCCTCCTGGTCAGAGAGAGCCCTAAGCCAGCTGGAAGCTAAAGACGCACTGCCTGGGCTTTGCACTCCCCAGTTATGTCTAACATCAGCTCTAGCAGGATACATATTTTAAATCTGATATATTCTAATCACAA
Organism: Geotrypetes seraphini; assembly: GCF_902459505.1. Taxonomy (NCBI): domain Eukaryota; kingdom Metazoa; phylum Chordata; class Amphibia; order Gymnophiona; family Dermophiidae; genus Geotrypetes; species Geotrypetes seraphini. The sequence goes on along the minus strand of NC_047089.1, from coordinate 145,974,117 downwards.
GATAGCAATAAAATTATTTTTTTCTACCTTTTGTCATCTCTGGTTTCTGCTTTCATCGTCTTTTCACTCTCTTCCATCCAGCATCTGCCCTCTGTCTCTTCAATCCAGCATCTGCCTCTTCCATCCACTGTCTGCCCTCTAACCCTCCCCCTCCCATATGGTATCTGCGTTCTTTCTATGTCCCTCTCTCCTACACCAGATCTAGCATCTTTGTCCCTCTTTTCTTATTTTTCATCTGACCCCCCTTCCCAGCATCAATCTCTCTCTACCTTGTCATTCCTCTGTCTCTCCCCTTTCCCTCAACTGATCTCTCCATTCCATCCTGACTCCTTCCCCTCCTGTAATCTCCCTGCCAGCTGTTTCATTCCAATGTTCCTCCTCCCTTGTCCAGCAGTACCTTCTCCCTTTCTTCCTCCCCTTATCCAACAGTAACTCTCTTCCCTTCCCCCTTCTCCCCTGTCAGCAGTAGCCCCTTCCCCTCCCTTGTCCAGGAGTACCCCTTCTCCCTTTCCTCCTCCCCTTATCCAACAGTAATTCTCATCCCTTCCCTTTCCCTTCTCCCCTGCCAGCAGTAGCCCCTTCCCCTCCCTTGTCCAGGAGCACCTCTACTCCCTTCACTCCTTCCCTCTCCAGCAAATGTTTCCTCTATGTAGGCTAGCGGCAGCTCTGTGTGCTTTTAACTTTGGCACACAGCTGCCCCTAAGCAGTATTTTAGTGCGGTTTCATGAGGCAGCCTCGGGGCCTTTGGTAGGCCGGCCCGCTTCGATGATGCGATGTGGGCCGGCCTACCAAAGGCCCCGAGGCTGCCTCATGAAACCACGCTAAAATACTGCCTAGGGGCAGCTGTGTGCCGAAGTTAAAAGCACACAGACCTGCCACTGCTTTTCTGGGGGTGCAGAGACATACGCGGCAGGAGTCAGTGGTGGCAGGCAGGAGTGCCGGCATAGTGACGGCAACAGGAAGTTCCACGTCAGGTGACGCCAGCACCTTTTGCTGCGGCGGGGTCCTGAATCCTTCGCGGACTGGCAAGATTTTTTTGCGGACCGACACCGGTCCGCGGTCCGGCTGTTGAAGAACTGTGATCTAGATGCCTTTTTGCTAAATTGCACTGAAATCTGAGGTTAGCACTCAGAAAAATTCTGCTTTAAACCTTGGTAAGCCCAGATTTAATGCCTTATCTAAAAAATATTTTTAAAAATTATTTATTGCATCCTTAGCAGGTGACAACAAGGAAACTACCACAAAACACTTTTAACATATTCTGCAGTAACCCTTAAATCTTATACTTTCGTAGCACAACTGTGAATAAACAATCTTCACCTAACCATGTTCTTTGATTCCTTGTAGACAACAAGAACAGTCTTGAATGACATCAGAGCCGTTAGCATTCTAAAATCTAGCCTGGATGCCATAATCAGCCAGGGAATTTTAGACATTTCCAGAAAACCTTTGAACAACAGAAACATGGAAGAGATGGACAGTGGCCTTGAGCTGAAATGTAAATTTGTTTGGCTCTCATTTTCTCCTGAAATTCCACTGGTAGAATTTCCAGATTTTCTTTGTTATCAGTCCCATTGTAGACAGGATATACAAACTAGAACTGATATGTGCAGGTCAGTATGTGTAACCTCTACTATTATTTTAGAAAAGGATCTGCTAATGTGGAGCCTTTTCTAAATTGCATACAAGAGTACATGTTTGTTTGCCGTACTTGTCGCAGGAACACTTATTTTACAAAGATAATCTGAAAAGATTAAGCACAGCAATTTACATGTGTAAGTTGGTATTTCACAATTGACACTTAAATTGGCATTTTTTTTTTCTTTTGACTTATTCAGATACAGTAGGCATTTTTCTGTCCCCAGAGGATTTAAAATCAATCTTTGTACTTCGTAAGGTAATGAAAAATGATTTGCTTATGGTCAGGGCAGGATTAATTCTTCGAGGGCCCCTATGCACACAAGTACACTGGGCCCCCTAGCCCTGCCCTGCACCTGCCCTCATTTATTTACTTGTTTTCTTATTTACTTCTTTATTTCCACTTGTATTACTTTATTTCTTTTATTACAAAATTCAAAACAAACAACAAAGATTACCATACCAGTGCCAGTGTACAGTTTTAGTTCTATGCAAGCCCCAAACATCTCTGAACAAATCCCCCCTTCCTTCCCTTCCCACCTACTTGCCCAGGACTTTAACTCTGAACCCTTTCCTTACGTATATCAACATGTTCAAATGCAGTAATACTATCCGAAACATAAGTCTATATTAATAACCAAATTTGCAACTCCTCTCAACTGCCTCACTCTATGTCATCCAACTTTAACCCATATGTATAAACAACCAAACCTGTAACTCCTCTGGTACGTTCCACTCCATGTATGTTAATTTGTAACAAAACAACAAGGCAAGCAGTCCACCAAAGAATCCAATGTGGAACAAAAGAAGATTCAAATCAGGTTTATTCCAAGGTGCTCCCAGGAACCATGCCTGATGCATTTCACCAAACAAGGCTGGTCAATGCTAACAGAAAGCTATGTCTTTCATACACACAGGACACAGAACCACCCTAACCCAGTAAGGAATAAGTAATCACAAACTAACCCTCCCTCCTTTTTTTTTTTTTTTTTTTACATAAGCACGAAAGAGGTTTTTAGCGCTGGCTGGTGGGCTGAATGTTCTGCCGATCATAGGAATTTTATCACCGTCGGAGCAGTGCAGAGTATTCAGCATGCTGGCTTGTGCTACAAACTGAAGAAACGGTACAGTTTAGGGAGTGAAGAATTTATGTGCATAACAAAAGAGTGGGACTTGGGTATGATATATGTGATGGTCATAAGGTGAAGGTGAAAGCTAGAAGGATGCTAGGGTGCATAGGACTAGGTATGGTCAGTAGGAAAAAGGAAGTATTGATGCCCCTATATAAGACTCTGGTGAGACCTCATTTAGAATATTATGTGCAATTCTGGAGACTGCATCTTCAAAAAAGATGGAGTCAGTCCAAAGGAAGGCTACTAAAATGGTGCAGGTCATATGGCGTATGGAGACAGACTTAAAGATCTAAATATGTATACTTTGGAGAAAACTGATGTATTAAAAGCCCAATGTTGTTTATGACGTTGTCTATGTAATATACACCATCAATCCACAACGGCATATAATAAACTTCAAAGTGCCTAATTTCTAAATTTTTCAGATAATACCTTTCTAAGTACCTCTATGGTCTTCAGTTCTAGTCAACCACCAGCCAAATTATTTGAAGGCTTGTTTCTCTTTCTGGCTTTTATTCATCATCAGACCTTAGTTTTTTTTAAAGTGCTTATGCTCTATATTCTATGTTTTGTGCAAATCGATAAACTTTTCTTATACAACTTTAAAACTTTTGTACTTAGCTTTAACTATTTCTTCATTCTTTTATTAAACCTCGGGAAGGACCTTAAGGTTCAATCAGTTTCGCCCAAAGGCTTTTTCAAGAACGGGTCCCCCCTATTGTTTTGCTCCACAGCATCCCGTTGGCTGCTTTGTGGCCTTTTCCCACACGGGTGAGAGAAAACTGCAAAGCAGCCTGTTTAGAGTGCTCCAAAATGGAAAATATATATGTAGATTTTAGTTCCACCTAAGACAGGCCCAATTCCCCCCCTCTCCCCCCCAACATGCCTCCTTGCAATCTGCATAGTGCAAATATATTCATGTAAATGCTGGCTTTCTACAATCAGGTTTTACATGTGTATGTGATTTTTTTTAATGTATAAATGCAGATATTTACATATGCAGATGGCGAATAGGGTTTCTAAAGTAAGGGCCTATTCATCCACTTGAATTTATAGAAATAAAGGTCAACAAGCAAAACTGTAGGATTATGTTCCTACTGGACTAAATATATCTGTAACTAGCTTTTGAATGCTATGTTCCCTTCATTGGGTCAGCAAGAAAGAAAGCAGGTAGACAGTAAACAAACAACCAAAAATGTGCAGGTTCCATGGAGCTTACAATATGCCTGATAATAGACTTTGACTTTCTCACCTATTATGTCTTTCTGTATTTCATCCAGGACAAGCTATCTCAGGGCTGTTTAACTCTAGCATGACTTTGTTGTTTCCTCACTGAAAGCTGGTCATACATACGTTGAGTTAGTCCAGTAAAAATGAATCACCCACAATATGTTGGTTCACCTTTATTTCTTTGTTTAAAACATTGCAGTAGCACTGACTTACCCTTACTTGCCCATACACTAAGACTATTTTTAGCACAGCCAGAAAATGGCCAATTTTCCAAATTAATGGGCATAAGAACATAAGAATTGCCGCTGCTGGGTCAGACCAATGGTCCATCGTGCCCCGCAGTCCGCTCACGCGGTGGCCCTTAGGTCAAAGGCCAGTGCTCTAAATGAGTCCAGCCTCACCTGCATACATTCCAGTTTAGCAGGAACTTGTCCAACTTTGTCTTGAATCCCTGGATGGTGTTTTCCCCTATAACAGATTCCAGAAGAGCATTCCAGTTTTCTACCACTCTCTGGGTGAAGAAGAACTTCCTTATGTTTGTACGGAATCTATTCCCTTTCAACTTTAGAGAGTGCCCTCTCGTTCTTCCTACCTTGGAGAGGGTGAACAACCTGTCTTTATCTACTAAGTCTATTCCCTTCAGTATCTTGAATGTTTTGATCATGTCCCCTCTCAGTCTCCTCTTTTCTGGGGAGAAGAGGCCCAGTTTCTCTAATCTCTCACTGTACGGCAACTCCTCCAGCCCCTTAACCATTTTAGTCACTCTTCTCTGGACCCTTTTAAGTAGTACTCTGTCCTTCTTCATGTACGGCAACCAGTGCTGGTTGCAGTACTCCAGGTGAGGGCACACCATGGCCCGGTACAGTGGCATGATAAGCTTCTCCGATCTGTTCATGATCCCCTTCGTTATCATTCCTAGCATTCTGTTCGCCCTTTTTGCCGCCGCATTCACTAAAGCTCTCTTTTACTAAGTTGTGGTAGAGGTTTCTACTGCGGCCCAGGGTGCTAAATACTCCGATGCTCATAGGAATTCTATGAGCTTTGGAGCAGTGTTGGAGCATGTAGCGCTCTGGGCCACGATAGAAACCTCTACAGCGTCTTAGTAAAAGGAGGGATAAGTTTGCCGTTAGCATATGACCATTAAAAAAGAATATTTTTTTTTAATTCTTTATTCATTTTTACATATTACAACAAGTGTATCAAAAAAAATCATTCAAACTTATAAAATACGCTTGATTAACTTTCCTGTATCACTTTAAATATAACATTTAAACCCCTCTTTCCCATTTCAGTCAATCCCTATATTCTATAATATATTGAATATTATATACTATTCCTAGCATCTAAGACAATTCATATCAGGTCAGAAAACCCTCCCTACCCCTTCCTCCCTTTATAAAAGTTCCATCCCTAATACATCAAAAATATTTATATATTCTTATACATTATAGGATTTAATAAAATATTACCCACCCACATCCCATAATTTCAAATATCTTACTTTGGGAAAATGTTTATTACTCATTGCAAAAGTTTGTTAATGGTCCCCAAATTTTTTTGAAATTTACCAAAATATCCTCTCTGTGTTGCTAATGTGCGTTCCATTTTATATATAAGACAAACAGAATTCCACCAAAAATTGTAGTTTAATCTATCATAATTTTTCCAATTGAATGTAATCTGTTGAATGGCAACTCCATTAAAAAAGATTGACAAAAATATATCTGGAAAAACACTACAATATTAAGGTGATACTATATATGATCACAATTAAATAATAAAATTCAAAAATAAATATTATATATATATATGTGTGTGTGTGTGTGTTTATGTGAAAAGCTCAGACCCACAACCAACCACAAGTGATAAACACAGAGCTGGTTGCTGATGAGACCATCACAGCTAATCACTGTCTCTTACCACCGTTTCCCTGATTATACATTTGTTCTTCTATAGCAGTGTCCCGCAAACTTTGTCAAGCCGTGGCACATTAAACCTAGTGGCTGCGGCTTGAGGCATCCGTAAGTGTGTGGATGTCACTGTGATAACATCACATTCATGCATGACATCATCATGTCGACATCTGCCCAGGCGCAAAGGCCCTCCAGACGGGCTCTGAGTCGCCAGTAGGGGGTGCCAGCAGGGAAGAGGCACAGAGAGGAGAGGTGCTGGTGCTGACTCATTGCCTATAGGACATGCCTCTTGCCAGCGCTTCTCCTCCTCTCCAATGTGTTGCGGCACACCTGAAATCTCAGGAGGCACACTAGTGTACCATGGCACACAGTTTGAGATGCACTTATCTGAACAGTGGAGTTGCTGTGGCTCATCGCAGAACCGCTTTAGTCATATATATATATATATATATATATTATTGTATACTATTTATTTTTGAATTTTATTATTCAAGGTGACCATTTATTGTGATCATTAAAAAAGATTTACAATAAATTGTCACCTTGAATCATAAAATTCAACATCAATACTAAATAAATAAGTGCATGTCAAAAGCTCAAACCCACAACCAACCATAAGTGATAAACACAGAGCTGGTTGCTAATGAGATCATCATAGCTGATCACGGTCTCATACCACCGTATTCACTGGTAATGCATTAGTTCTTCTATGAAGTAGATCTACTTATCTGAACAGTTGAGTTGCCATGACCCATCATACAACTGCTCCAGTCATTTTGCTAATGTTAAGAAATGCTTCTACAAGTGCTGTCTCAGACACTCCTCAACCCCCCAACTCGAGTTTCACAAATTGGAGCTTCTTCAGGAGGGAACACTAAAATAAATAAATAATAAACCCTCCATGATTAAAGAGTCTGAACCTTTACTATAGAATCCACCTAATTCACTTAAATCTTGTCCCTAATATCATAAATAGCTCACCCGTTCACTGAACTTCACCCAAACCCACAGACAGAATTGACATCGGGGGAAGGTTTGTGAGCCAGCGGCGTGCAATCACTATACGCACCTGGCCCTTCCCAGAGTTGCAGCAGCAGTGGGGGACAATTAAATGGAGCTGGTGGGGGGTGGGATCGGGGGCAGATGGGGGGAGGAGGAATCGGCGGCAGGTCAACATGGGGACAGGCAGGCTTTGGCACGGGTCGGCTTTGGGGAAGGGAGGAAGGGGGTGGGACAAAGGCTGGAAGGCAGTGAGGATGAGGGGACATGAACTCGGGACACAGAAGGAAGGGAGGGGCATTAATAGGACAGAAGGAAGGGAGGGGGCATTAATAGGAAAAACAGTAAATGCACTCATTTTACACAAGGGAGGGAAAAAGGGGGCACTAATTTGGGACATAGGAAAGAGGGAGGGAGGGAATAGAAAGGGACAATTGTTGGGCATGAGTGTGAGTGAGAGGGAAAGAGATGGTGCACATGGGGAAAGGAAAAGAAAAATTGGGCATAGAGAGGAGTGATGTAGAGACAGAGGGAGGGACAGAGAGCGATGTTGGTTGGGGACTGGAATGAGGCCTGGAGGAGAGGATGCATTCAGGAGGCAGAAATAAAGAAATATTGGATGCACTGTCGGAAGGAAGTGCAACCAGAGACTCATGAAATCACCAGACAACAAAGGTAGGAAAAATGTTTTTATTTTCAATTTAGTGATCAAAATGTGTTTTGAGAATTTATATCTGCTGTCTATATTTTGCACTTAATTTGTCTATTTTTCTATAGTTGTTATTGAGGTGACATTGCATATTTTAAAGTCATCTGCCTTGACATCTTTGAAAAAAGCCCGAATATAAATAATAATTAACATTTTCTCTGCATACAGTGTGCTTTGTGTGTTTTTAATTTTGTGTTTACCATTATGTATTAATAAGATTATATTGTGTGTATATGAAAAATGGATGGAAAAAATTGCATTACAATTAGTATTATTATGAGGGTGGAGTCAGGGGCGGAGTTTGAGTGGATATGGGGTGGAGTTTGGGCAGGGGTACTGGGTTGGTATTTGTTAGGCTTAGGGGTTACTTGGCTTGAAAAGGTTAAGAAACACGAATAGGATATACATATGAAGATTATTTTCTCAACTCAAAATGCAATGAATTCCATGATTCTGGTTCTATCCCCATTATCCTCTTACATCCTCTTACATTCATGTAATTGAAACTCGTGGGCCATGGGAAAATAGAAACATGATGGCAGATAAAGGCCTAAAGTGTCCCTCTAATGACAAGTGACATACCAGAACTCCCAGGATTTCATATATCTAGGAAAAATCCCATACAGAATCTTGAATAACACCAGAATTAGTTTGAACTGTGTTTGAACCTGAACTGGCAGTCAATGGAGGGTATTCAAATAAGGTGTTGCCCTTTCCCATCTAGAGTCCCCTAAAGCCATCTTGGCAACCACATTCTATAGTACTTTTAATAATAATATATCTTTTTTTCCTAATTTATGTTCATCATTTTTCAGGTTTGGATAATTTGATTTCCTTGCTCGGCACTTCAACAGATCTGAGAGCTTTCTTGAATTGTGTGACTTCACTTCTTCAGACTTTTGTCTTTCAGGTATCTAGCTAATTATAGCACTTAACAAAGATTAATCATTCCAAACTAATGAAGTTGCACATGTTGAAGCAGCAAATATAGCAGACCAGCAAATTGCAGGAATAAAGATTATATTAAACAAAAAGCCTGACGTAGCTATGTTTTGTTTTAGACGGACTGTGTCAGAAGCAACCTATAGGAGATTTAGAACATTCCTTCCCCTATTAGTATAAATTGAAATAAGGAGTTCTGTTCCAGAGAGAGAAAATGCTTTAACTGATTGTCTATATTTTACACTAATAGGGAAAGGAGTGTTCTATATCCCCTATAGTTTACCCCTGACGCATCCTGTCTAATATGACCACAATGGGCTTTGTGTTTAATAAAATTCTTATTCCTGCAATTTGCTGGTTTGCTTTGTTGCTTGAGCACCTGCAGATCACTGCCTCCTTGTTCTCCCTCTGGGCTTTATTTTATATTTACAGTAATTTCTGACCTTGCTAGCATTTCTAGTGTCCAATATGCAGCCTGCAGCAGTCAGCAATTTTTGGTCCACAGGCTGAATTATACCCCGATATTCATTGTTAGGCCATGTCTGGGCTCTGGTTAGGGTTACTAGATGGCTCCAGGTAATAGAAGACAAATTGAACCAGTCCAGGTTCTATTTCTATTGTTCGAAATTAAACCCAGACTGGCTCAATCTGTCCTCCTTGACCTGGGCCATCTGGTAACCCTAGCTCTAGCACTGAATATTCTGATCAGTGCAGTCACTTGGAAATTAACCAGAATATTCAGGTCAGTACAGTCACTTGGAAATTAACCAGGCACCAACCAATATTCAGACTGGCATACAGTTAACTCGGTAAAGTTAGGACAGCCTGTTTGCTGTCCTAACTTTATGCTTTTACGTATCTGGTTAGCAGACTGAATATTGCCACTATCCAGTGCCAACTCCCTCCAATTTCCACTTCCAGACCGCCCCAGCTCAAATCTGGTAGTGCCACAGCAGTCAGAGCTGATATTCAGCAGCATTGCTTGGTTAAGGCCCACTTTTATCATGGTCACTACGATAAAAGCTCCGATGTTCATAGGAATTTTATGAGCGTCGGAGCTTTTACAGCAGTGGTCTGTGATTTTTTTTAAAAAAACTAACTCGGCTTGATAAAAGGGGACCTAATTGCCATTGAAAACCAGCAGCTGGCTCACTTGGTATGGTTTAAGTAGGAAGGAGCCTCTTCTGGTCTTTTAAAGCAAGCTGAATATCAACCCTGTAGTTTTTGATCCTTATTGTGTCTCCCATCTAGACTCTTGCACAAACTCCATCTGGTGCAGAATACAGCAGCAAAAATAATATTGGGAAAGTCACATAGACAAAGAGAGCCACACTAGTGTTTAAAGCACTACACTGGTTATCCATGCCAACTTGTTAACATTCCAGATTTCTAAGAGAAATTATGCTATTTAGCCAATGTTCTGCCATCATATCAGATTGGTACAAAAGACAGTTAAAAGATCTCCAAAATAAGCTTGTTTAATAATATGTTTTCTATTACTGCACTGATGTAGTGGAATAACATGCCAAAAAATATCTGGTTTAAAGATGAATTATAAGATTTCTTCAGGAAAGGTTAAAATGTGGCTCTGCCCCATGAGTTGATTAGGGACATGAGGGTTCTTCTACAAAGGTTCAGTAAAAATGGCCTTTCCTGTGTGCTCAGGCCATTTTCTATTTTTTTGTAATAATAACTATGCACTACTGTTGCCACTAGTGTACAACAGAAAGAAAGTGGAGAAGGAACCGTACACATCAACCTGAGATAAAGTAGAGTTTATTAAATACAATTAACTGTTAAAATACCAAACATATCATATTGTCAAAGAAACAGTAAATTGTAACTAATCTATTTTGCAGACCTTTGTAGACCCAACACGGTCCGTGTTTCGGCTTTATAATGAAAGCCTGCCTCAGGGGTACAGATAATGATCCAATAGATGTGCTCCAAAACTCCAAAAACAATTGTCCTATAGTAGTATGTAACAAAATATAGATAAAATATAAATAATGTGTCTCAAGTAAAAATATATGACATATTGCTCAAACTCTGTGGCTATGCATCCATAAACAGCAAGAAAATACTGTACAGTTAAGTTCCTATTTATTCACTATATATAAGACTTCTATATTATTGGATATAGTGTGATTGGTTTCATTTGGATATTAAGAATTAAGAATTTTTTCTGGATTGCATATAAGAATATAATGGGCTGAGTGGAGTTTTGTTTAGACCTATGAAGCTGAACTGAGTTCTTTTTCTCCACTTTTTTCTTTATGCATTGGATTTTTATCTGTCGCTGATTTTGACTGATGGAGTAACCAATCTCTATATGACTAATTGAGCACAATGTCATTATAGAAGATGTTGGTACTATACATGCTCTCTCCTTTTTTTGTGTAATATGATTTCAATTATCCCAACATTGACTGGAAATATGTTACATCAGGGAGTGCTAGGGAGGTAAAATTCCTAGACATCATAAATAACTGCCTCTTGGAACAGCTGGACCAGGAACCGACAAGAAGGGGAGCTATTTTAGTGGAATGCAGAGCATAGTGTGAGAGGTAATTGTGTTGGGTCCACTGGGAAACAGTGATCATAATATGATCAAATTTGAGGTGATATCTGGAGTGATGTTGTTAAAGAAATGTACTGTAGCGACACTTAGGGCCTCTTTTACAAAGCCGTGCTAGCAGCTGCCCTGCGCTAACGGCCCCAAAGCCCATAGAGATTTAAAGGGCTTCAGGGCTGTTGCTACGCGGCTTTGTAAAAGAGGCAGTTAATTTTCAAAAGGGTGACTACGATAAAATGAAGAAAATGGTTAAAAAGAAGCTAAAAGAATTGGTGGCAAAGGTTAGGGCTGTAAACCAGGTGTGGACATTATTTAAAAATGCCATCATGGAAGACCAGACCAGATGTATTCCACATTAACAATGGGAGAAAAGGATCCAAATGTAAATGCTTGGTAAAGCTTAAAGTGATACTACATTTTTCACTGTCTGTACTGGAGCTCCATGGATGACATCATCAACATGTGAGAATACCTGCCTGCTGTCCCAGGATAGCACCTGTTACAGTAAATAACTGTGCTTTCGGTTTTCTGAATCAGTTAGAGAATTACAATAATCAAGTTTAGTGATACTAGAGCCATAACAAGAATTCTAGGAGATGAAAGATTGAGCAGAGAATGAATAGATCATATCTGTCTAAGAGTGAAGAAGCTACGTTAAAGAATTTTCATTTTGTTTGTATTGAAATTTTGCATACTGGTAATCCTAGTTAGATGAGTTATATATATTTTATACATCAAGTCAAAAAGAAGGATGACCTGTATTTGCCTTTTATAATTTCTGTAACAATTTATTTTCAAAGTCTAGGGCTCTATATGCCAACCCACAGTGTGATTTGTTTCTCTAATGTTTATTTGTGCCCAATATGATCAATTTTAGCCCAGCAAGAATAAAGAAAATTTTAGAAAACTGGCTGCCCACTTCCAACTAAAATGGAACTTTCTTCTAACATCAGTGAGCAGAGCCATGACACTCTTCCATGCAGATTGCCTAGGTAAATCATGTTTTCTCAAGTAGAAGGTGAATGAAATTTCTAACCAGCAATCAATATCTTAACAAGCATTGTAGTTATGTTACAAATGTAAGAGAGTTTTGTTGCACAGTATTGGCAAGATTACTGATTCTCCTTTTATCAAATTGCACAAGACATTTTAGTGATAACATGTTTTATTTTCTAGTGTACTAATAGCAGTGTGGTGGGGGTAGTCCACCCAGGTGAAGGGAGTTGGGAAATGCATGGAGCAGTTTCAGGACTGCAGTTCTCATATGCTTGACCACCAGCCCCCACCCCTCTCCCTCCAACATCACCTTCCTTTTCCAGGGCAGGGGACCGGCAGAGCTGGCAGCTGCACATATGTGGACCACAGCCCCACAACTGCTCCAAACAGCCCTACTGCCTGGAGGAGGGAAGTGATCTGGCCTGGGTAACCAACAAGCCAGGTATGCTACCAGTTGCAAAATAAGGGGGGAGAGGGGAGGTCTGCCCCGGGCACCATTTTGATGGGAGTGCCACCACCCCTCCTTCTCTTCTTCTCACCCCTCCCCTGCTGCACATATGCCTTCACTTCCCCCTACCACCACCATACCTCTAGCTCTTTGCCAGCGCAACCAGCAACTCTAACGTGCTGCTCGCGCCAGCATCGATTCTCCCTCTCAGAGGGAGATCCAATGCCCATGTGGGCAACAAGTTGGTGGTGCTGCTTGCGCCAGCATCAATTCATTGTCACATCAGAGGGAGATCCGATGCCGATGTGGGCTGCAAGTTGATGATGATGCTCATGCTAGGAAAGTTAAAAAGGTACAGGGGACAGGAAGGGGCGTGTGCACGTATGGCTGGGGGGCAGGGAAGGAACGGGGGAGTGGAGAGGAGAGTGGAGGAGATGCACCTCTCACCCTAGCTACACCACTGTATGTCACTGATTTTATTTACTCATTTTGTTTCCAAAATAAATTGATTTTAGAAAATAAAACTATTGGGGATTTTTTTGGCAATCTCTATGTATGCAGCCACAAGCAAACAATCATTGCTGTCACTACTATTGTATACTTCCAAAAATTGAATGGAGAAAAAACACTTAATGGACAAAAAATTCCACTTAATAAATATATATTAATGTTACAGAAAAAACCCCAAGATTGCTGGACCAAACTCATACATTTTTAATTATCTCTTACCATTAAAATAATTTGTCACTATTTTTATATAGATAAACTCTGTCTCTAGATTCTATGTATAGCACCCAAAGTTAGGAGTGGATTTCCACATACGGTTTCCATTTCCATGTATAACTTAATAGGTTACTTGGCTTTTAACTTGAACCAATTAGTACTTTCATGTGGAAATGCCTTGTAAACTGCTCTATAATCCTTGCACCTAATTTCCATCGTGCTCAACTCCAAATTTGGCATGGCCATGGGAGGGGCCATGATGGCCTCACCAAGATACTAGACTCTGTTCACCATTCCAGCTCCATCCTGGACCCCTGCCCACCATACCTCCTAGTGGCTTTGTAAACTCTATCCTTCTCTCATCAACACCTCTCTACAGACAGGCTCAGTGCCCATAAACTGGAAATCAGCAATCATCAGACCAATACTACAAAAAAAAAAAAAAAACAACACCTCACACTCAATCGTAGCATGTCCAGCAACTTTAGACCAGTTTCCAACCTACCCTTCATCTCCAAGATCCTGGAAAAATAAGTGCTCAACCAATTACATTCCTTCATCGACAAAGAACCCTATCCACCTTCCAATTAGGATTCAGCAAATTCCACAGTATTGAAACTGTCCTTCTTGATATCATCTCCAACTGTTGGAAACTCATGGATAAAAGTAATGATATCCTTCTGGTGCTACTGGATCTCAGCGCAGACTTTGACACCATTGAGCATTCACTCCTTATTACAAGTGGCGTACCAAGGGGGGGGCGATCCGCTCTGGGTGCACGCTCCAAGGGGGTGCACAGCCATCCGGATCCGGAACCTCCCGCGCTGCTTCAAACTGCACTTCAGCGCAGCTGCCCTACTTAGAACAGAGTCGGCAGCCGCGCTGAAGTGAAGAAGGTCCCGCGATGACTGGGAAGAGGTAAGTGACGTCGGGGCGTGGGACCAGCAGCCGCAGTCATCGCGGGATCTTGCCGCAACTAACTGCGTCTGCTAGCCCAGCCCCCTCCGACGTCACTTACCTCTTCCATCGGAGCAGAAGCAGTCATCGCGGGACCTTTGGGATGGAGACAGAAAGGAGGTCAGGGTGGCATGAAAGGGTGTGGAGGGTGACAAAGGGGGGTCAGGGTGCTATGGAAACATGGTAAAGGGGGTCAGGGTGCTATGGAAACATGGTAAAGGGTGACAAAGGAGGGTCAGGGTACTATGGAAACATGGTGAAGGGTGACAAAGGGGGGGTCAGGGTGCTATGGAAACATGGTAAAGGGTGACAAAGGGGGGTCAGGGTGCTATGGAAACATGGTAAAGGGTGACAAAAGGGGATCAGGGTGCTATGGATTCCCACTCACTCCTACCTGGAGGCCTCCCCAGACTCAAACCCCCCACCCTGGCACCCCAAAACCTACCCCGACCCCCCTGTACCTTTTATAGTACAGGGAAGGGGAAAGCCCGCCATTATGAAGAGGAGGGCCAAGTGGCCAGAGGGAGTAGGCATCCCTCCTGCCCGCCGTACTACAAAAAGTATGGGGGAAGTTGAGTCTGGAGAGAGGTTCGTATATTGTGGGGAGGGAGGTGGTCATGGATTTGGAGGGTCTACAGTTGGGGAGTTATTTCAAGGGTTCTGGCATCCCTCCTGCCGAGGACCGTATTAGGTGGGGGTTTGGAGGTGGCAGCAGGAGGAAGTGGGCATCCAACAACGATCAGCTCAGCGGCCACATCTATTTAAAATGTAGGCCAGCATTTTAATGGCCTACATTTCAGACATTTGTTGCAGCTCTAGGGAGATGCCTTGGGCCAAGGCAAAACCACACCTACTTGGGCAAGCTTAGATGTTCCTACACATCTCCCTTGACCCGTGAAAACGTCTACAGTGTAGGCTGCCTGCCACGGGTAGGCTTTTTCTAAAAACATGCTTCCCAATTGGTTGGTTAGACAGTGGTAGGATGCCTACCGCTACATAAAATCGGTATGCAGTTTACAGAATTTGCCTCTCAGTGCTCAGAGCACATCATCCCAGCACCGAACTTTGGGTGACCTTTTACTGAATTCCCACCAGTGTGCATCTTTTAGTCTGCAAATTATTTTCAGCGAGGCTCATTGTCAATTATATGATTTTGCAGTCTTTCTCCAGTATATAAAATTAGAATTTTAATTACAGTACAGAAATGTATTAAAATTATAACCATCTATTCATGTACTTGCTAAATGAAGTCAAACTTTTTTTTTAATATTCTTTATTCATTTTTTCATCTAACAACAAGTGCAACAGATATTAAGAGTAAAACATACAATATCACATGAGTATCTATTCTTAGTAATTTTACAATTAAAAATAAAAATAAATCACTCCCTCCCAACCCTATTCTTACACATGTGATTACATATATATATTGTTCTTTATTAATCCAACCCATCAATCTATAATTAAACTTCTTCCCCCCTCCCCCCCCCCACTCCTGTACAATTATATCAGCTGGGGAAAAATGATTATTCATTCATTACAATACTCTATTAATGGTCTCCAAACCTCTTGAAATTTATTAAAATTTCCTTTCTGCAACGTTAACATTCTTTCCATCTTATACATATGACACAGTGAATTCCACCAAAAACTGTAATTTAATCTATTCCAGATTTTCCAATTAAACATAATCTGCTGAATGGCAACTCCTGTCATAATAAGTAGTAATTTATTATTATTTGCAGAAATTTGACTTTTTTTCCTCATTGACATTCCAAATAAAATAGTATCATAGGATAGAGCCACAGGATTTTCTAACAAACAATTTATTTGGCCCCAAATCGATCTCCAAAAAGCCAAAATGAATGAACAGTAGAATAATAAATGATCTAATGTTCCTGCTTCGAGATGACAATGCCAACATTTATTAGACTTAGAGCTATCTAACTTTTGTAAACGCACAGGGGTCCAGAAAGCTCGGTGTAACAGAAAAAAACCAAGTTTATCTCATAGATGCTGACATTGTACAACTCATCCTCCAAGACCAAATTCGTGGCCATTGAGACGCAGTAATTTGATGCTTAATCTCAATGCTCCAAATGTCCCTAAGACCAGTTTTTGTTTTTTTATTCAGATATCAATTTATACCACTTTGCAGCCTGGTGTCCCAGAAAGTCCACCTGAAAGCGCAGGAACTCTAAACTATATTGGTTATTAAGATTTTTCCATTCAGGGAACCCTGCCTGAATGGCTGCTTCAGCTGTAACCATCTATAACTTTGTGATTTATTAAGACCAAATTTGTGTTGCAGCTGTGAAAAATCAAGCAGTTTACCATTAGCTATAACATCATCCAGAGTTCTAATACCTGCCATTACCCAATACTTCCAGATGACCTTGAATCCGCCTATTTGAATCTTGGAGTTAAGTGAAGTCAAACTTTTAATCCATTATATTCTGCAAAAAATAGGAAATGAAGAGAGTAAGGCACATTAAAATAAAATAAATGCATCTACTTATCTGCAGAGGGAACTGGGTTGTTTACGTAAGTGAATCTTTTTCCATTTGGATTACTACTTTTTTTAATATCTGGGCCTTTATTTTAGAAGGTAAAGTAGTGGACTTCACCTGGTTGTGTGTCTTCATGACTACCTTTAGGCCCTCTTTTACAAAGGCGTGCGAAGCGTTTTAGTGTGGATTTAGCGCGTGCTGAATCAACACGTGCGCTAACCGCTAACGCATCCATAGGATAACATGCGGGATATTTAGCATACCTTTGTAAAAGAGGGGGTTAGTCTTTATTTCGCTGGCATCATATTGTATATGCATTCTGATTATTGTTAAATTTTATTATTCCAATCTGTTGTATTTCATCTGTATTTTATGCACTTGCCCAGTTGTTGTGAACCGCCTAGAACTCATGTGGTATGGCGGTATATAAGAATAAATTATTATTATTATTTATTCAGAATACTCAACATATCTGTTTTTCGGCATAGACAAGCCTCCTTCAGGGGTAAAGTATAAAATCACATGTAGCGTGTAGTATCACTTAAGCAGATATTAGTAACCATTTGTAATAAAATCATCAAATGCCATCAATAAATTCTGGCTGTATGACAGCCTCAAATGTTATGGCCAGTCCTAGTAGAGCAGCAAGCAGGTTTCTGGAATAGCCCACTTACTCGCTGCTCTACTAGGGCTGGCTATGTGGGAAGACTTGGAACAAAGGGCTCCTTTTACTAAGATACGCTAGCGGTCGTAGCGCACGCTACAATGCCGCGCACGCTAAACGCTAACGCCTCCATAGAGCTTGCGTTAGTATTTTTCATTTAGCGCGGGGTTTATGCGCACTAATCTTCAGCGCACGCTAAAAACGCTAGCGCGCCTTAGTAAAAGGAGCCCAAAGTGGGGTACTGCTTTGCAGGCTACTATAGTGTTTTTTTCTTAGAGACATCTTTTGCTTTCACGCAGGAGAAGTTATTGAAGGAGTGGAGTTTTTTGTCCAAATGAAGCTGAACTGAGGCCTTTTTCTCCACTTCTTTTTCTTTTTCCTTATCTTTTTCTTGTTGTCTCCCTTGTGTGGTTGGTGTTCTGCATGGATGACGATATGTATATGATTAAGGCCTTGTAGTGTTGCAGAGTACAGATCACTTTTCAGATAGGGTTCTGATATTGAGTGAATACGTTGGTAGTCAGGAACCCCAGGATATTTTTGCATATAGGCAGGTGCAGCATTATGTCCATTCACTGGATGCTAGGGGTTTAGAATTTCCCATGGAGAATACCCCGAAAGAGTTTTTTGAAAAACTTCCAGAGAATGGCATCCCGGTCTCTCCGCTTCATAAAGAATTACAGTCTCTATCTAAGAGACAGACAAAAGGCACCATGTGGGCATCATGGAGCTTGGATTTGAGACTTCCAGACTCCCTTGATATTAATCAATTAAGAGAATACTAGATACTTTTGTTAATGCAAAATTACGGGAATGTTAGTTTCGTATACGACATCGGGCTTATTTTACTCAGGAACAAGTATTTAAATCGGAAGGGGTGGCTTCGCTTCTCTCTCAAAAATGCCATCATAGCACTAGTTCTTTCTTGACATCCCATTACTTTATTGCCAGCAAGTTTGCTACTAGATAAATATGAGACCTTATGACTTCCCCATCGATATCATTGCCTTTTTCTTTGGATGGCGGGGCTGCTGGGCAAGAGGGTCATTTTAAGGGTGTGGATTAGAGATGGGGCGCCCTCTTATTTGGCATGGCATAATCAGCTACATGCCCTCGTGTAGCTGGAGCGGCAGACAGGTGCAACATTCTTTTAAAAGGAAACAGCATTTTCTAAAGGTTTGGGGCATTTATATTCAATCGCAGTGATGTGTATGTTGTATGAGTGCAGTATGAATATGAATATGGGATGGGTTTGGTTTTGGGGGGGTTTTTTTGCACCTGGATGTTTGGTTCTCTTCC
Organism: Geotrypetes seraphini; assembly: GCF_902459505.1. Lineage (NCBI taxonomy): Eukaryota > Metazoa > Chordata > Amphibia > Gymnophiona > Dermophiidae > Geotrypetes > Geotrypetes seraphini. The sequence continues at coordinate 145,955,381 of NC_047089.1, read as the reverse complement.
TGCATGGTAGGACTGGGGATGGACTCCCAGGAGTGGATAAGAAATTGCTCCCCAGTCTGACTCCCCTGGGTATAGTTTTGGGCAATCATGTAAATGTTCAGTTAATTTCATTCTTACCCCTTTATTTGATTCCCCCCACCCCCAAGTCAGTAGTGTCTCTCTTTATTATGTGGGTGAGTGCTGGGAGGGGAAAGATTAGATTGCGATACTCTGAAATACAGTACAATGGAATACCATGAAGGTATGTAATTGGTTGTACACTTCTCCCTCTGTATTCGCAGGGGATGCGGGCAGAACATAGCCGTGAATACAAAAAAAACGCGAATAACTTTTTGCATGTTATTCGCGGTTTTTCGGTAAAATAAACCCGAAAAAGACAATAAACCATGAATAACCCGACCTGCGGTTTCCTTCAGGAACCACCGGGAGCAGCAATTTCCAATGTGAAACACCAGGTTCAGTGATGAAAATTAAGGGGCGGAGTCAGCAGCCAAAAAATTGCAAATAAGCGAATCCGCAGATACGGACACCGTGGATACGGAGGGAGAAGTGTACTTTATTTGACTGTTCAATAAAACCATTCAAACATAAAACATGGGTGACTGGAGCCTGCACACAGAGTAGCAGGCGTGGCTCGCGCTACCTTGTTGGGCAGACTGCATGAACTATGAGGGGCTTTTTCTGCTGTCATTTACTATTACTGTGTTACAGTGATATCCATCACCAATATCCAGATAACAAGTCAGACAACTTAGGACAGGAAGGATTGTGAGGTCAAATATTATGGTGTTAAATAGTGGCGTACCTAGCATCTGTGACACCCGGGGCCCATCATTTTTTGACACCCCCCCCCCTTCCCATCTATATGAAAAATATGATTTTTAGTAACAATCCACATATCGCACAACAAGAGTGTACCTAGGAAAAGGCAGCATCTTAAACACTGCAGTGAGCACTAGAATACCAACACATATATTATAAAACTAAACAAGCCAGATCCCACACAGTCAATGCCAACTGAAAACTATGTTCTTTTCATACACACAGAACAGATACACCCTCACCCAATATGGAATAATCACAAACTAAAAATAGAAATATGTAGACAAAAGTTAAACTGAACCGCCAAGAAACCAGACTCTGCATACAATGCAACACCACAAAAACAGTAACACATGTCCTCTAATACTGTGCAAAATATAAAGACAGTAGATGTAAATTTGAAAAAACTGATACATAACAATCACCACTTTACAAATTAACAAATAAAAATAAAACAAATAATGAGAAATAAGAAAATACCATTTTATTGGACTAATACATTTCTCACTTAGCTTTCAGAGGTAAAAACCTCTTTCTTCAGGTCAGTAAACTATACTGCTGTTAAACTATCCCTGTCGTGACCTGAGGAAAGAAATTATGATCTCTGAATTAGTAATAAAATGTATTAAAATTAGTTCAATAAACAGGATCACCTTATTTCCATTTTCTATTAATAAACGATTATCAACACAGCTACAATAATACTTTATCCTAAAGCAAAAATAAATAAATAAAACAAATAGAAATTTTTTTTCTACCTTGGTTGTCTGGTTTCTGCTTTCCTCATCTTCTTATCATTCTCTTCCTTCCATCCACTGTCTGCCCTCTCTCTGCCTCTTCCACATGGCATCTGCTCTCTTTCTATGCCTCTTCCAGAAACTGTCTGCCTCTCCCTTCCATCTCTCCCAGCAGATTTTAGCATCTCTCTCTCTCTTCTTTTCCTCCCCTCAGATCTCGTATCTGTCTCCTTCCTCCTTTACTCCTCCCAGGTCTGGTATCAGTCTTCTCCCCTTCCCCCCTGCTCTGGCATCTCCTCTCCTTCCTTTTCCCTTGGTCTGGTATACTTTCCTCCTTCCCTCCATGCCCTGGCATACCTTCCTCTTTCCCTCCATGCCCTGGCATCTCTTCCTCCCTCCCCTCCATGCACTGGCATATCCTTTCATTCCTTCCTCATCTTTTTTCTCCCTCTCTCTCTCTCCCTCCAGTTGGGTGCAGCAATTCTCTCTCCCTCTGCTCCCTTTCCTTTTTCTGTCACCCCATTCCCGGTCAGCAGTTCAGCACCTAAGCGGGTGCTCCAAGGCCTGGCATCATGAATTTCTCAGGCAGCAGCAGCATTCACAATTTGCTGCTGTTGCTGGCTTTGGGCCTTCTTCTCCATCGGGTCCTGCCTTCATGGAAACAGGAAGTAGGCAGGACCTGGCACAGTGAAAGGCCTGAAGCCGGCAACAGCAGCGAATTGTAAACGCTGTTGCTGCTGGAAGAAGTTAATGACACCAGGCCTTGGAGCACCAGGGGCAGACTGTTTCTCTTCCTCTCTCTCCCATCCCCCCAGTATGCCACTTTCCAAATGTTACTTTTCAGCTGCCCCAAAGTTTTCCTTCTGCTGCAACTTCCCATTTACATAAGGGCAGATCACTGCAGCTTGCAAGAGATGGCTGCCATGTCTGGGCCCCAGTGAAAAGTAACAGACTGAGAAGTGAGGGAGATAGAGAGAAGAGGAAAAGAAGTTCAGACTGCGGGGCCCCCTGGATCTGTACATAAGAATAGCCATACAGGGTCAGACCAATGGTCTATCTAGCTCAGTATCCTGCCTACAGAGTGGCCAATCCAGGTCACAAGTACCAGTCAGAAACCCAAATAGTAGTTATTTTTCCTCAGACTTTCAACTCTACCTCTTTATTTTTTCCTCTTTTCTGTTTATACTGTATTCTCTTAATTTTATTTATGTATCTTCCTATTAGAAGTTTGCTCTCCAATTCTTCCTTCCTAGCCTGTTACTTTAATTTCCCTCTCCCTCTTATCTCCACAGCCCAACCCATTTCTCCTCTTCTCTCCATCCACTGGGGAATTGAATTAAGCTTCCCCTAATGCTGGTGCGGAGGGGAGGGGGAGAGGAAGAGAGTCCTTCTGGCTTTGGCTGTCCGGCATGCACCACGCTGTGTGTGCACGAGGTGGGAGGGCAAAGAGCAGAGAGGACCTGGGGCGGACCTCCCCCCCCACCCGGCCCCCCTCACCCGGCCCCCCCCCTTGGTATGCCACTGGTGTTAAAGCAGTGTTTGTTTTACTGTATTTTTATCTTTCATACTGCCTGGGGGCTATATTCCAAATTTTATCAACTATCTATCGATAAAGCTATAAGAGCTGTGTTGCTTAGTAACAACTTACATGTAGAATGTATGAACCTTGCCAGCCCTGCCAGCTGAAAGCAGAAAAGCACAGGAAACAAAATAAGAAATGAAAGACAAACCAACTTCAAATTTCTACACAGAGGTTCAGCTCACTCTGTACAGATGGGTTAATTCAAGACAGGAACATAATCCATCATAGACTTGAAAATTTATACTGTTAGAGGTCTTAATTTTTTTTTTTTTTTTAATTCTTTATTCATTTTCGTATGTTACAACAAGTGTAGCAAATAAACTCATTTAAAACTTAAAGATACACACTTGATTAACTCTCATATAAGCATCAAATTTAACATTTCATTACAAATTAAAATTCTATAATATTTTAAATATTATGAAAGAAATCTAACATTTATATCATTCTTATTGAATCTAATAATCCCTCTCCCTCCCTCCCTATTCAATAAATCATAAAATCATCCTTACTGTGAAATTATTGAAATACTCATGTATTATATAATAACAACAAGTAAAACTCACCCTTTTCCCCCCTAATCAAATACCTTAACATGGGAAAAGTTAATCATTCATTACAAAAATCTGTTAACGGTCCCCAGACTTTCTGAAATTTACTAATATAATCTTTTTGCGTTGCTATTGTGAGCTCCATTTTGTATATATGACACACAGAATTCCACCAAAAATTATAATTTAACCTGTCATATGTTTTCCAATTGTATGTTATTTGTTGTATTGCTATTCCAGTTAAAATAAACAAAAGCTTGTTGTTATCTGACGAGATTTGACTTCTTGCTCTCATAGTTGTCCCAAATAAAATAGTATCATATGTCACGGCTACCGGATTTTCTAACATCCTATTAATTTGAGGCCAAATTGATTTCCAAAATGATAAAATAAATGGACAATAGAATAAAAGATGATCTAATGTCCCAGCTTCAAGATGACAGTGCCAACATCTATTAGACTTAGAACTATCTATTTTTTGCATACGAACAGGGGTCCAAAAAGCTCTATATAAAAGATAAAACCAATTTTTGAGTCTTGAACTTTATCTCTGTCTTGAACTTAAAAAAAAATAATACCTTTGTGAAGTTTTGGAAATCCTAGAAACTGAGTTCCCTCTCATTTCTAGAACTTATTTTTTATCCCACGTAATTATGACTCTGTAGCGATTGGGCCTGATCTATCAGTGGATAGACTATGAGGCTCCTTTTAAAAAAAAAGAAAAATATACAAAATGTGGCATAAAGGAACAGATGAACATTTTTCTCACCAAACGCTTCCAATTCGCTATTTTCAAAACCTGTTTTCTAACGGATCTCTATGGTGCTTGACCGCAATGCATCTAAATCTCCAGGGGGGTGTATTAGACGTATGGTCTGGAGGGGGCTAGGGCTTGCTTATTTGGATGTTTTTCTGCCATAATTGAACATTTAAGAATACATCCAGGGCACAAATTGGATATCTAGGACTAGACTTGTTTTAACAACGAATAAGTGCCAAAAGGTGTCCAAACTGACCAAATGATCACTGGAAAGATGTTAAGCATGATCCCCCACACTCCCCCAGTGGTCATTGACCCCCTCCCATCTCCCTAAGAAGTGAATGAAATATTATATACCTGCCTGTATGATAGTTTCAGATATGGCCAATCCTAGTGGCAAGTTCCTGGAGTAGATTATGGGCAGTGTAGTGAACCATGGAGATGAGGTCTCAGGCCCATACTCCACTCTATTTATTTATTTAAGATATTTATTAACATCTGCCTAAAGCCTAGACAGCTTACAATAAAACATTCAAAATCATTAAGACACACAAAAACAGTAAAAATAAACAAATATATTTAGTGGCATAGTAAGGGTAGGAGGTGCACTCCACGCCTCCTCTCTATGCGCTTCCTCACCCCACCCCCCGCCCTCCACTCCACACTCACGCTCTCCCTCCCTGCCCCCCATACCTCTAAATCTTTACTAGCTCACGTGGCTTCTCCAGCATGCTCCTCATGCCAGTGTTGGATTTCCCTTTCATGTCATTTCCTGGCCCCATGACCCAGAAGTGATTCAGAGGGGAATCAGGCTGGCACGAGCAACAGGCAGGAGAATTTGATTGCACTTAGGGTTACCATATGACTGTAGAAAAAGGAGGATGGATTGAGACATCCGGGTTTTACTTCTATTGCTTTCAATGAAAATAAAGCCCAGATATCTCAATCTGTCCTTCTTACTTCCATTGCTTTCAATGGAAGTAAAACCTGGATGTCTCAATCCGTCCTCCTTTGTCTGGAGTCATATGGTAACCCTAATTGCACTAGGAAAAATCTACAGAGGTATAGGGTGGCCAATTAGGGTTTTCATAGGCTCCTTCCTAAGGAAGTCCCTGATTGGCTCAGATGCCTCAGGCCCCTCCCAAGGAGGAGCCCGAGGCATCTGAGCCAATCAGGGCCTGAGGCCCCTCCCTGTGCATCACATGATGCACCAGGGAGGGGCCTAAGGCTCAGTGTCGTCACGGAGGAGCAGGAGGTGTTTTCGGTACCTCGTGCTCCCAACGTCAAAGGTACAGGGCCTGGAGGGGGGGCCTCCGGTGGCAGGAGAGAGTGAGCATCTTTTCTGCCTTTTTCTTCGGGGGGAGGAGGGAGGTATTTGCGGGCAGGAGGGAATGGGCATCCCTCCTGCTGTTTTTTATCAGGAGCGGGCAGGTGCCTTTGGGGCAGGAAGGAGTGGGCATCCCTCCTGCCATCTTTTTGGGGTTCAGGGAGTAAACAGTAGCTCGAGAGTGCTAGCCCGGGGGGGGACTTTTTTAATGGGACAGATGGTGTGCAGAACATCTGGTCCATTAAAAAAAAAAGCAAAAGCCCTGACAGCAAAGACAGGAGGCTGCTTCCCCTGTCACTACTGTTAGGGCTCTGCATTGTGTCAATCACTCACTGAGCGATTGACTCAGTGGGTTTGCATGCAAATGATTTGCACCTCCGTGCAAATCATTTGCATGCAAACATAATAGTGAATCAATTGCTGTTGGAAAATCGGCTAGAGAATCGTCCAACAGCGATTGAGTCACTATTGTTAGTGAATCTAGACCTTGGTTGAGTGGGCTGAGAACTTGTCAGCACCCCCTCAAAGGTAAGAGAATTGCCCTCTCTTTGTCAGATAAACATGTTTGAATCAGTTTCTTTCAAAGATGGGCCAATGGACTACTCCGAGTGGGTGCTAAATGCTTGCTTAGGGTGCTAAGAGTGATTGTAATTTAAATTAAGTGCCAAGAGGGATGGAGAGGGTGTGGCTGGCAAAACTTGTATAACCTGTACCGTATTAAACTTGTTTACAGAAAATAAATGCTGCTTCTTGGAATTCTTTACAGTTATTTTGTTAATTTCAGCTGTATTATTTTAAGAAAAAATGGCAATTTGTACATTACAAGAAGTGAAATTCAGGTTGCATTACTATTTTTTTAAAATTAAACTTGCACATATGCATGGTGTTACTATGTTTGTTTTAATAAATTCACAGGATCCTGGCATTTATTGAATTTGCTTCTTTTGGAATATGTGATTCATATACTTCAGTCCTGTCTAGAAGAAGAAGATGACATGAAAACCATAGAAGACCTGCAAAAACATCACTCAACTAATCAAACAGCTCAAGAGTCTACCTACCTTTTGGAGGTCTCTGTGGAACAGCCAGAATCCCTAGAGTCTCCTCAGAAGGCAGTGGAAAATATTGGCCAATGTGATCTTAATTTAAGTAACATTATGCTTAAAGTCCTGGGTTTCCTTGTGGACACCACCACTGGCAACAAGGTGACATGCATTACTAGTGCATTTGTCATTAAATGTTAGATTGTGAAATTTTGAGAAAAGAAAAAAAGTGTGCAAATGTATGCTGGACCTCTGCCACAAAAGTATTTGGATGTTCCTCTCCAAGGCAAGTGGGTTCACCCAGCTTGGAGGGGGCAAGCAGTCAAGAGGCAGCTTCTAAGAACAGAACTTTTCAGTAGAGCTATGACGCCAACTAAGAGACAAACTATGTCTGCTCTGCTGCACTATTGCCAAATCCAACCTAATAACACTCACTTTAAGAAATTCAAGCCTGGAAACATGAGAATTGCTCTATGTTTGCCCTCTTCATACATGATTAAATTTTTTTAAATTAAAATTAGTCTAAGACAATTCTGTTTCATTTTTCATGTGCAGCTGATCCAGGTGATGCTGGAAGACACGTCTGCCAAAAGTGTCATGAAGCTGAATCTTCCCGTGGGACAGGAAACGGTTGTGACACTAGAAGATGGACAGAGATTTGTGATTCATACTTCAAATATACAGCAAAATTCTATCAGCATTTGTTCTAAGGAATAGCTTCACAGCTTGCATCATAATTCATGTATTCTACTAGTTTGGAAATGAACATAGATATTTGTTTTGCTTTTGAAATGGGATGTTATAGTTAGTAGCATGAGCTAATTTATGGGATATATTTTTGGGGAGAGGTATCATAGTGTGCTTTATTTGTTCTAGAATTACCTTTTAGATGGTTGTTGAAATTTATTTTCTTGTACAATAGAGTTATCCTTTTTTAACTAATAATTCTCTCTGAAAATGCATGGTTCCAAGCCCTCTTTTCAAACGGGTTTATCAATATTTTGTATCTGATAATCTCTTGAAATCTGTCAAAACTGTTTTATTGTAAAAATAGTAATTATATATCAGTATATGCATTAGTATTTTCTTGTTATATCTTTTGTTTTCGTTGCATGAAAACTCTTTTTATTTTACACATTGCACTGTTTGAAACATAATTATATTAAGTGGATGTGGCATTAATAAACAGCACCATTACCAAAATATTGGGAAATGTCTGGTATAGCTGACGGTGAAGGATTCAGTAATAGAGGCTAATTCCCTATACGAGTAAGCAGCTCCAGAAAAGTATTCCATTGATTCTCTTGAGAAAAAATTACAGCTTAAACCTCATTCATGAAATAATATACCGGGCCTAGAGTATGTCATTAAGAACATAAGTGTTGCCATATTGAAATAATCCAAAAAGAGAATAGGTTCTGACTTTGATAATATCTTTTCCAGTAAATAGGAACCTTAAGCTACTCTGTCCTTTCTCATGAGCATACTACAGAAAGATGTCAGTCACAGCTTTTGAAACCTCCTTCTCCCAGGAGTCTGCTGCCCCCTTCAGTTTATTCCAAAGTATGCAAGAGCTCTAGAGTAAAAGACAGGAGAAGGATGGAAATGGAGAACTTTGATACCAAAATTCTGATCTGCTCATATAACATTATAACAGGCAATAATGAAACTGTAGTGTATAAATGAACAAACATTACCATTGAACAGTAAAACACATCACAAAAGCAACAACTTAAATATTAGTGGAGCTCAATTATCTCAAGATTCTATTTACAAAATAATACTGAACCCATAGCCCAACTAGCAAAGAAGTCTTAGCTATGGAGAGGACCATGAAGCATAAGGCAGAAATAAGCACATTAGAAATTATCAAGTGGGGGATTCAGCATACCATTTCTATCTACTGGAAAATATATTATCAAGGTATGAACCTATTCTCTTTTTCCAGTGAAATAGGAATGGTATGCTGAACCTTAGGGATGTACCTAAGCAGTCCTGGGTAGAAAAGATAAGTCTGCTTTCAGTACTGAAGATCCAAAAGCGGAATCATTGTGCCCTGCTACATCCGCTCTATAGAATTTAGTGAAAATGTGTAGGGAAGACTGTCACAGATCTACATATCTCCTCTGTAGGTATCACCCTCAATTCCACCCAAGAAGAGGCTGCTTCTCTGGTTGAATGTGCTTTCAATGACACCAGCAGTTGTTTGCCGCAGACAGTGTAGGTGGAGGAGATCACTGTCTGAATCTACCAGGAAATGGTGACCTTGGAGGCTAGTCTGCCTCAGGTTAACTCTTTGGTTAGGACAAAGAGATACTCCGATAAACGAAACTCATTAGTCACTTCCAGGTAACACGAGAACTCTGCAGATGTCCAACAGCTTTAAAATATTGTCTTTCTTCTTAGAACCCATAGGTTGAAAGACTGGTAGCCTGACTTCCTAGTTGATGTGAAATGCTGAAACAACCTTTGGCAAAAAGGAAGACATCGTATGCAAGGTCACACCCATTTCTGTGATCCTCAAAAACAGTTCTCTGCTCAACAAAGCTTGCAATTCTGAAGCTCTTTGATTATAAGATCCATGAGAGAAACATCCTCCAAAGACTCATTTGGAGCCCTCTGAAGACCCTCTAACACGATGTTGAGATTCCAGGAAGGGAAGGGATCCCGAATCAGCGGCCTGAGCCTCAGGGCTCCTTTGAAGAATCTAATAATGTCTGGGAGATTAGCTAGGGAGACTCGCTTTTCTTGGCCTCTAAAGCAAACCAGGCCTGCCATCTGCACTTTAAGGGACGCCACTGCTAATCCCTTGTCCAAGCCCTCTTGAAGGAAGGCCAGAATTGACAATACTGGGACTTTATTTGGCTCCAGATTCTCCGTATTGCACCAGTGCTGAAAAGTATCCCATGTCTTGACATATACAAAAGAGTGAATGGTTTCTTGGCCTTCAGTAGGGAGGTAATGACATAAGAACATAAGGTCCATCGTGCCCAGCAGTCCAGGACCTGTGCAGTAATCCTCTATCTATACCCCTCTATCCCCTTTTCCAACAGGAAATTGTCTAATCCTTTCTTGAACCCCAGTACCGTACTCTACCCTATTATGCCCTCTGGAAGCGCATTCCAGGTATCCACCACACATTAGGTAAAGAAGAACTTCCTAGCATTCATTTTGAATCTGTCCCCTTTCAACTTTTCTGAATGCCCTCTTATTCTTTTATTTTCTGAAACTTTGAAGAATCTGTCCCTCTCCACTCTCTCTATGCCCTTCATGATCTTGTAAGTCTCTATCATATCCCCTCTAAGTCTCCTCTTCTCCATGGAAAAGAGTCCCAGTTTCTCCAGTCTCTCAGCGTATGAAAGGTTTTCCATACCTTTTATCAAACGTGTCGCTCTCCTCTGAACCCTCTCGAGTATCGCATATCCTTCTTAAGGTACAGTGACCAATATTGGACGCAGTACTCCAGATGCAGACGCACCATCGCCCGATACAACGGCAGGATAACTTCTTTCGTTCTGGTTGTAATACCCTTCTTGATTATACCTAGCATTCTATTCACTCTCTTAGCGGCCGCTGCGCACTGTGCCGTCGGCTTCATTGTCATGTCCACCATTACCCCCAAGTCCCTTTCTTGGGTACTCTCATTCAATAACATCCCTCCCATCGTATAGCTGTACCTCGGGTTTCTGCTTCCCACATGTAGTACTTTACATTTCTCAACATTGAACTTCATCTGCCATCTCATCGCCCATTCCCTTAGTTTGTTCAAGTCCCTTTGCAATTCTATGCAGTCCTCTTTAGTCTGAGCTCCACTAAATAGTTTGGTGTCGTCCGCGAATTTTATTATCTCGTACTTCGTCCCTGTTTCTAGATCATTTATAAATATATTAAATAGCAGCAGTCCAAGCACCGAGCCCTGCGGAACACCACTCATGACCCTTTTCCAGTCCGAGTAGTGGCCCTTCACTCTTACCCTCTGTTTCATACCCGCCAACCAATTTTTGATCCATCTATGTACGTCTTCCACCCCATGGTTCTTCAGTTTCCAAAGTAGGCGTTCATGGAGTACCTTGTCAAAGGCTTTTTGGAAATCTAGATATATGATGTCTATGGGGTCTCCTCTGTCCATCCGTCTGTTAATTCCTTCAAAGAAGTGCAATAAGTTCATTAGGCACGATCTCCCCTTACAGAATCCATGTTGGCTGGTTATCAGAAGTTTGTTTCTTTCAAAATGTTCATCAATGTTGTCTTTTATCAGTGCTTCTGCCATTTTTCCCGGAACTGAGGTCAGACTCACTGGTCTGTAGTTTTCCGGGTCACCTCTTGATCCCTTTTTAAAGAGGGGCATAACATTGGCTATCTTCCAATCCTCCGGGATCACGCCTGTTTTCAGGGATAGATTGCAGATTTGCTGCAGTAGTTCTGCTATTTCCTCCTTTAGTTCCTTCAGAACCCTTGGGTGGATTCCATCCGGACCCGGGGATTTGTCAGTTTTTAATTTTTCAATCTGCCTGCGTACGTCTTCAAGGCTCACTTCCATGGATGTTAATTTTTCTGCTTGATCTCCATTGAAGATTTGCTCAGGTTCCGGTATGTTGGATGTGTCTTCATTTGTAAATACAGACGAAAAGAACATGTTAAGTGTTTCTGCCACTTCTTTCTCCTCCTTTACCACTCCTTCCTGTCTGCGTCATCCAGCAGTCCCACCTCTTCCCTAGCCGGCTTCTTTCCTTTAACATATCTAAAGAACGGTTTGAAATTTTGTGCTTCCCTGGCTAGCCTCTCTTCATACTCTCTTTTGGCTTTTCGAACCATACTGTGACATTCTTTTTGATACTTCCTGTGCTCTTTCCAGTTCTCCTCACCACTTCTGAATATTTATTTAAGTATTTATATTCCACTTAAAGCCTAAGTGGTTTACATTAGGTACTCAAGCATTTTTCCCTGACTGTTCTGGTGAGATCACACTCTGGTCTTATGGCATGACTCTTGAGCGTGCGGCACTAGCCAAGAAAGCTACATTAGACAAAGTGACCTGGGTCTTCTAGAGCAATCAGCCCCTGTGTGAGCAAGTCCAGATACATCTGGAACCGGAGACATTTGTCCACTTGTTGCTGTGATGTTTCAATCTAAGACTCAATATAACTCTGAAGCCATGCGGCAATTGTGGGATGAGAAATACTGGGCATTGTAAATTTAGCATTAAAAAGTGAGAATTTGAGAGCTAAGGAGGCATCTTTCCTAGTACAGGAACACCCTCAAACTCCATATATATATTTTCTTCCAAAAGTACATAAAGATGTTAAGTCACTTCGAGATCGGCTGATAGTTTCAACAAAAAATTCTATTGAATCTTTATCACAGTTTGTGGACTGTTTTTTTGAAAGAACATGTTAAGGCTATACCATCATATATTAAAGATTCATCTCATATGTTAAGAGTGCTGGAACGTCTTGGGGAGGTTGAGGAGACAATTTGGTTAGTAACAGCGGATGCCAACTCACTTTATGCAAATATCCCGCTAAAGGATGTAATTGAGACAATAGAACACAATGGGCTCCTTTTATCAAGCCGCGCTAGCGGTTTAACGCGCGTTAAAACGCCGGCCGCACTAGCTGCTAATGCCTGCCTTGAACAGGCGGTAGTTTTGTGGCCAGTGTGGAGGTTAGCGCATGATTAAAAGTCGCGTGTGTTAACCCCGCTAGCGTGGCTTGATAAAAGGAGCTCTATGTTAATTTGAGAGATCTCTCAAATAGCCAAATTTCTTCTGAATGTTTGATTGAAATGGCCAAATTGGTTATTACAAAAAATTATTTTTGGTATCGGGGAATTCTATGAACAGAAACATGGGATAGCAATGGGTGCTACTACAGCTCCCTCGATAGCTGCTTTATATGTAAATGAGTTTTTAAGCTTCAACGGTATATAAAACAGCTAGTTTTACTAACATATTATTATGGAAACGCTTCCTTGATGATATTTTCTTTATTTGGTCTGGATCTTTGGAAGAACTTAGTAATTTTGAAATTTGGCTTAATGAACAGACTCCATTTTTGAAATTTGCATTTCATTATAATCAAACAGCCATTGAATTTTTGGATTTATTTATTATGAAACTTGGGAAAAGACTTATTACATCTTTATACCGTAAATCTGTGTATAGAAATAACTTATTATGTTTTCATAGTTTCCACCCTTACCATCTGAAATATAATTTACCAAATTTGTCTATGATGAATTTAAGATCCAAGCACAAGCCCTTAAAATATGCTTTGTAGAAAGGGGCTATCCCTATAAAGCTATACATAGGGCTTACCTGCATGCTAAATTTGCCTAGTGTGAGCTATTGTTAGGGTTACCCTATGGCTCCAGAAAAAGGAGGATGGATTGACACATCCAGGTTTTACTTTCATTGGAAGCAATGGGAAGTAAGTAGGACAGATTGAGATATGTGGGTTTTACTTCCATTGAAAACAATGGAAGTAAAACCCAGATGTCTCAATCCGTCCTCCTTTTATTGGAGCCATATGGTATCCCTACCTTAAACTGCGTTTTCTATGTGAGCAGAGTAACTTAAACTCACTGAGATTACCTATTTAACTCAAAGTCTACCTTTCCCCAAGTTTAAAAGCAATTTTACACCGAATACTTCCAGTGAAGTTTTATCTGTCTCTTGCTCTCTCTCTGGAAGTCTTTTCAAAGCACCTCTTCACATTTGAACCATATGCTATAATTGCAAGTATGCGTATCTCTATGAAGGGGTGGGTGTGGAAGAGTAAGGGGTTATCTTCCACTAATGCTACCATTCCACCTCCATACAGCAGGGGCTGCCAGCTCAAGATTGAGCAGACTACATGTCCCAGACTGCACTGGGCTTTACAGCTCACTGTTGAGCTACCTTAACAAGGTGGCCCTGCTGAGTCAGGGGACAGAGTTCAGCAGAGAGGTATTTATCTAACCCCAGAGAAGAATCATTGGTAGCTGGTCCCCACAAGAGAGAAAAGTCTCTGAGGAAGGAAGGAGCCCCAGGGAGAGAGAAATTTCCCCTTTCCTAGTTGTCGGCTGAGGGAGCCTTAGAAAGATATGGGACGTGTGCAAGCACCTCCAGGTGTAACTGGTCTCTACTGAAGCAGGGTAAGCCAAGTCCATAAGGAAAATAAATGTGTAAGTGACTTAAGGCTATGAAAACTAAGCAATTGTTTGTGCCTTTCCTGAGTCTGAGGAAACAGACTCAGGTCTCTAGAAAAATAAAAGATTTCTTCTCGTTGCACCTTTTTTACAGTGGTTGTTTGTGCTGGTTTGAGTGCATGTGGGCAGTCTGGCCTGGGCTCTGCCACAGAGGAGTTGAATTATAATAATGTTGATATTAGTGAATAAGTGATGCTAGTCAGCGGTTGGGTAGGGGAAGATATATTACCACAATATCATTGCTTTCACCTCTAAGAATGTAAAATGAGGACCATGATATAAAATAATACATTGAAAGTCCTATTACTTTACTAAAAAAGCTGCCACCAATGATGCCAGGACAAGCTAGTTAGTATCATTGTTATGTTGCTTAAGGAGCCATACTAAAAGGACAAATCTATAACTGGGACTTGCATTTATTCACCCCTTGCACATGTAAATGTAGAGAATACTTGGAATTGCACACAAAGGTTTACATCCTCCTAAGAAAGTGACAGCAGGGCACTTAAACCCTATTCTTAAATGGTGTGCATAAATACCACAGGCCCTTATTTTCCAAGCTCAATTTTCACTGGCATGCAAATGTTTATCTTACATAAATATTTAAGTCCCTATTATATAAAGCTGGGATATGCATATATCAAACCAAAGTGCAAGCAAATGGCACAAGCTGTGTTCTGGGCATATTTTAGGTAGGACAAAAGCATGGCAAGTTCATAGATGTATTGCAGAAGTGAACTAAATGTATTTCCTAAAATATTGACTTCAGAAGCTGGGCTGTTTTTGTTACATGGCTCAGCCCCAATCTATCTGACTGATGGCTTCATTATAGCCATACATAAAAATAGTAGAAAAACATATACTTTGTTTAATTTTCCGCCTGTAAAAGGTTGTAAAAGTAAGAAATTTCTTAATCATGTTCTAGCATTCCAGGCAGCTTCTCATAAAAAGGAATTTCATTCATTTTTGTTTTCCGCTGATTCTTACAAACATTTCAGGAAAAAATTGAAAACCAATTTTTTTTCCTTAAATATTTGATTATTTAATCCATTCTTTCTATGTAATATGTTATAATTAATAATTTTTTATAAACCGCATAGAACTTTTGGTTATACGGTTAACAAGTACATTGTAATGTAATGTGATGTATCTGCTATCGAGCTTGTTTAGGATTTGGGAAACATCTATTTAGCAGCACTCCACTGAAGGGTTCGGGAGGGTTGCCACCCTAATCTCCCAGTATTTTTTGTTTCCCCCCTCCCACATCCAAACTAGAAAGAGAAACCTGTATTTGCAGTTTCAGAATAACACCCATTTATATTTCTAAAGTTACAAAGATAACCAGTTATACGTGAGCTTGAAAAACGCCACTTTAAAAATTCTATATATCTATTTTTCCAAAAACAGATGTTTAACCACTTCAGACTGTAAGGCTTATGTGGTATATAAATAAATAATTATGCTATGTGAATGCTGCCCTCACTCAGAGCATAAACATCCATTTCTCTGTATTTTCGAACAACCTGTATGTCAGCAGATTCTGTTCTAAAATGCTACTGAAACTGGAGACCTACTGGCCTGAACATTTGGATTCTCGCCCAGAAATAGCTAAGAAGAAAAAAAAAAAAAAAATTTAAATTGAATCAGGTTGGGCAGACTGGATGGACCATTCGGGTCTTTATCTGCCGTCATCTACTATGTTACTATGTTACTATGTTATTCTGATGCCTATATCCTTTCTAAAATGAGTCTTATGGAGCATAAATGCAAGGGAGACATGCACATGGGCGAGACAGGAGCAAGGCTCCCGCTGATGCACATAAACTTACAGAATACTGTGAGTTATGTTCCTGCTGCATTTATGTGGCTGCAGTTACATCAAGGGCTCCCTTTATCAAGGTGCACTAAGGGGCTTAGCGCGTCGGACATTTCATCACGCGCTAACCCCCGCGGCAGCCTAAAATCCTAACGCCTCGTTAAACCGCTACCGCGCCTTTGTAAAAGGACCCCCAAGTCTATATTTGGTGTAAAAGCAGTTGCATGAATGTTACACTGGTATTCAGTAATGACGCCTGAGCACCCAGGTCCCTGTTCTAGAATGGAATCCTACCAGGCATTGCTCAGGATGCATAAATGGAAGTGCTCTATTGTAGAATTGCCAGTGCAATGCAAACTATATCTATGCAGGATCAGGACATTTTTTTTTTTCATATTTCAGTCATTGGTAAAACACCTTATGCTTCATTACAGATGGGCTAAGGGCTCCTTTTATCAAGGTGTGCTACGGGGGTTAGCGCGTCGCACATTTCATCACGCGCTAACCTCCACGGCACACCAAAAAACTAACGCCTCATCAATGGAGGCGTTAGTGACTAGCGCGGCAGGCGGTTGAACGCGCGGTATTCCGCGCATTAACCGCCTACCGCAGCTTGATATAAGGAGCCCTAAGTTCTGTAAAACAAAATATAGATGATCGTCTGTGTTATTTTTCTGCATGCCTAGCATTCATGACATTTTACCAAATGTGATTAAATTCTGCTGTTAGTTGCTTGAACGGCATTAACCTGCTTTCTTCTACTTAATAATTGTGCTAGTGAACCATAGAGAGCATTTTGTACAATTGTAGACAATATCCATTAATGGACAGTATATCAAATAAAGGTGAGAGATGAACTATTTATTTGGAACTTCTATCCACAAGTTACTATATAAAATAGCAGATGAGCCACACATTAACTGTACTAAGATATTGTCAAGAGTTATCAGGCGGCAAAAGAGGTCTTTGTCTCATTTTGCTACGTCTCTATTTTCTTTTTTCAAAAGGAAGACAGCATTTTTTTTTTTATTTATTTCATTTTCTAGCTCGTCCCCAAAGAACTCAGAACAATTTACAGGTTAAACATACATAATTTCAGTACAAAATTAAAATACGAGTTTTTATCCAAACCTGACACATACTAGGGGGTCTAAGATTAATATACATAATATACAGTTTACCGGTTACAATTTGCCATGGTTATCCTGCAAGGTTTTCTGTACAAGTTTTACCTTGATTTGACACATAGATAGTTTATATGTTAGATTAGTCATAGTTACAGTGCAAGATTTTATAATATGTCCTTACATGACACATACTGGTTCTGGTACCAATATACATTTCTTTATAGTCCATCAGTCAAGGGCAGGGGTTTAGGTGAAGAGGTATGTTTCTATTGCTTTTCTAAAGCCGAGTAGTCCTTCAAGGGACCTGATCTGTGGGGGCAGTCAATTCCAGAGTCTCGATATGAAGTGTGGAGTAGGACGTCAGTTGGCGGTTTGCAGTCAAAAGGTACGACCAGGAGGCATTTTGAGGCGTATTCGTCCTGGGAGTGGAGGGACCAGTTCAGCATGTATGGAGGAAGCTTAGCCGTCACGTAGCCCAGTGCCATATCATGTAAGGATTTTTATCCCAGGACAAGCAGGCAGCATATTCTCACATGTGGGTGATGTCATCCACAGAGCCCCGGTACAGACAGTATTAAAAGGGTACTGTCACTTAAAGTTTTAAGAAATTTTGCAACTGCCCACACTGCATGTGCGCGAGTGCCTTCCCGCCTGACATAGGCTCGCAGTACCTCAGTTCTTCATTTTCTACAGAATGAAGAAGTACTTTTTTGACTGAACTCTGTTCACTCTGCGTTGCCGTCCTGCTCTTTCTATACTTTATTATCAGTATTGTTCTTTTAAAAAAAAAAAAAAAAAAAGAAATGGAAAATTTAATTTAAAAAAATATATATTTTCCTTGATGAAATTTCTGATTTTCTATGACTGATTTAAGTTGTATTAAGAAATAATATTTCTAAATTTTTTGTGTAAATTCCCATATCCTGTATACTTGTTTGGATACATTAATAAATTTCAATTAAAAAAAATATATATATATATTTTCATCTTTTTTCTTCAACTCAGACTTCGGCCTCGGATTTTTTTTCCTCGGTGGATCTCTCTCTCAGTTTTACATTGAGTATAATCTCACTGATGAAATTCTTTTCCCTCTGTGTTGAAACCGTCAACGATCTTTGAGAAGTGCTCTAGGTGCAGTGGCCTATTTCTATCATTGACTCTAGTAGTTGGTGTCTACTGCGTTTGAGTCCTGAACACCGAGCTGAGTATTCTGCTCGATGTTACACCTTACAACAGCACTCCTTCAAGGCCCATTGCATTCAACAGGGCAAGCTCTTCGGCTCGGCCATGGATCACCAAATCTGAGTCATCTACATCGAAAACTCCTGCATCACATCGACATCAGAAGAAATAATAGCATCAGGGAAGCCAGCTCAGAAGCCATCTACTTCCCAGCAAACATCAAGGGTCTCAACAGCATCGAATCTCTTGATGCAGACTAAACACTGACGCCACTGTTCTCTAGCTTCACAGGTTGTCTTTCTTTCATGGTATGCATCCTTATTGAGGTCACCCGCTTTGAAACAACCTGCTGCATTGAGGGTACCAACAGTTAAGCCATCGGTTCTGGTACATTACGACGTATATCCTCATCAAGGTTTCCCAAGTCGTGGAAACCTGTTGCATCGCAGGTACCGGCTATTGAGCCATCGATACCATTGTATACTTTCAGAAGGGAGATCAGTACAATGTTTAAATTGCACTACATACGGGTGCTCACATCGACTCCCTTGGTACCAACCCAGCCTGAGCATAAAAGTACAAGGCCTCCAGGTACCAATGTCAGCTCTCCATTTCTACTTCTCATGAATCTTCTGAGAGGCATCATCATCTCAATCTACATGACAATCTACCTTCGGGCATTGCTCTTCACATCAAGGTTTTAGCTCATCGCATCAAAGTCTTCCTTCGAGTCATCAATCTACTACCTCGAAGTATCGACATTCTCTTTTGCCACAACGGTCCTCATCATGTCGATCTCATGCTTTCAAGCATAAAAGGGATACTTGTCGATCCTCATTATCAGCTTCATTTGATCAGTACCGAAGATGTTGTAAACTTTCCCAAAGAATCTGAAGCACTAGCTTTATCTGGTTCTGAGTCTTCCAGCTTACCGTCAGAACTGTCACCACGGAAAACGCTTCCTAGAAGAAGATCTTCTCCAGAAGGACTTGTCTTTACTAGATATATTAGACAGTTGAGCAAAGTCCTACCTATCTGGACCAAGTGTTGAATACTTGGATGCTTTGAACTATTCTGAGCCTCCCAAAGGGCTCCTCAAGTTACCCTTAAATGGCATTTTAAAGAGACACTTCTTGCAAAATGCCTTTATCATGGTGGTTCCAAGACAACTAGATTCTATTTACAGAATCTGTTCTCCTCCAGGATTTGATAGACCACAGTTTCAGCATCAATCATTCCTTGTAGAGTCAGCCCTAAAAAATATTTCAGTGCAAGTGTTTCTGCCTCAGAGCAAACAGGGCGTGAGGGTCATACTATGGACTATTTTTTTATTTTTCCCCTTTTTCGTTTCTCATTTTTTATACAGTGTTAAATCACATATTCACTTGTTATATGTTTCATTTCATGTTCAGATTTACTACAATATCCACCACTTTTTCAGTTGGTAAAGATCCCAATTCAGCCCTGACGCAATACCGTTATTTGAAACCAGCGTAGCATATGGGTACGCTGCTTTTCTCTTTGTTTTTTGATGTCTTTTTGAGGTTTTTTGCATTCCTTGTTAAATTTTATTTTTTTGCAATGTTATTTTACAATTCCATAAATGAGACTTTTGAGTAACATGCTTAAGAGATTGCAGTTAGTATATAATGTGGGCAAGATTGAAATTAATTTCATTAACTTTACAAACTTTAGCACTAACCCACCCCCCTTTTACAAAACCACGATAACGTTTTTTAGCACAGGCCGGCATGCTAAATGCTCTGCGCTGATCCCAATACTCATAGGAACTGTATGAGTGTCAGGAGAAGCGCAGAGCATTCAGCACAGCGGCCTGCACTAAAAACAACTATCGCGGTTTTGTAAAAGGGGGTTAGTGCTAAAGTTTGTAAAGTTAATGAAATTAATTTAAATCTTGCCCACATGATATAGTAATTGCAATCTCTTAAGCGTGTTACTCAAAAGTCTCGTTTATGGAATTTGCTATAGTTGACTGTGCAAAATAAAGTGAGCTTTTAAAATATATCCTTGAAGTGTTGTAGAATCAATATTAGTATTACTTTTTAATGTTTAATACCCTTTTGAATAAGCAGGTCAAGGCAGTTTATAAAATTAATAGTATGTGTAAGCTTGAAATCTTTTGGTGGGCCTCAGAGCTTTCTCAACTGTGGCCCTTTACATGAAAAAGATCAGGGACTACTGCTTTAGGGCATGTGTATTTGCTTCTTTGAAAGTTGCCAATCTGATGGTATTAACTTCCTCTGCTCCTCTCCGATTTATTTTTTTTTTTTTAATCTCTGACACTCCTTTTCCCCATCCACTGCTCTAGTATATTGTGTCTGGTCTTGTCTATGGGTGCCAACATTTTAAGTTCAGTCCTGGTGTACAAAGGGACGTAGGACTGTAAAGAGCTGGAAGCACATCCAGTGTGACACATCCCCTGGCACCCCAACCCACCCCACCCCAACCTTAAGAACATAAGAATAGCCTTACTGGGTCAGACCAATAGTTCATCTAGGCCTGTAGCCTATCTTCACGATAGCCAATCCAGGTCACAAGTATCTGGCAAAACACCAGATAGTAGCAACATTTCATGCTACCAATCCAGGGCAAGCAGTGACTTCCCCCAAGTCTGTCTCAGGCTATGGACTTTTCCTCCAGGAACTTGGCCAGACCTTTTTAAAACCAGCTGCATTAACCACTCTTACCACCTCCTCTGAGTAGGTGTTCCAGAGCTTAACTATTCGCTGAGTGAAAAAATATTTCCTCCTATTGATTTTAAAAGTATTTCCCTGTAACTTCATCAAGTGTTCCCCTAGTCTTTGTAATTTATGATGGAGTAAAAATTGCATCCACTTAAACCCCTTCCACACCCCTCAGGGTTTTATAGACTTCAATCATATATCCCTCAACTGTCTCTTTTCCAAACTAAAAAGTCCTAACCTCTTTAGTCTTTCCTCATGCAAGAGGAGTTCCATCCTCTTTATCATTTTGGTCGCTCTTTTTTCAACCTTTTCTAGTTCCAATATATATTTTTTTAGATAAGGTGACCAAAATTGAATGCAGTACTCAAGGTGAGGTCACACCACGGAGCAATACAGAAGCATTATAACATTCTTAGGTCCAAATACACAAATCTCCAGTACAGATCTAAGGCCCTGATTAGCTCAGTTGCCTAAAGCACCTCCCAGGAGAGGGATCTTAGGCACCTGAGCCAAACAATGCCTTAAGCTCTTCCCAGTGCATCCTGGAATGCACCAGGAAAGGATAGGCCTGCCATTTTGAAAAGGGGGCCTGCCTGCAGGCAGGAGGGAGTGGTCATCAGCATATTGTCTACAATGATAACCAGATCTTTTTCTTGGATGCTGACCCTCAAGGTGGACCCTAGAGTCTAGTAAATATGATTTGGGTTATTCTTCCCAATATACATCACTTCACATTTGTCCACATTAAATGTCATCTGTCATTTGGAAGCCCAGTCTTCCAATTTCTTAAGGTCTGCCTCCAATTTTTCATAGTCCACATGCGACAGGCTACAGATCACTAACAGTTCAATACACCATGACCAAAAAGAGAAGACAATAGACAAGAGCAATTTTGATGCCCCCCACCCCCTTGCATCCTGTAAGGCTGCGCCTCTCACATAGCCCTAGGTAAAGACCTGCAAAGAGGAAAGTAGAAGCAGAATTATTGGATTAAAGTGAACTGAATTATGTTTGCCAGATTTTACCACAAGAGGGCACAGCTTGCCTTCCTAAACCTTCCACATAGCAAACCTCAGTGTGTACACCTCAGTATAAACTGCTTATTGCAAAATGTCTGCATGCCGCTATCATGTTCTGCTGAGGCAGAAAAGAGCCTTGGCAGCCTGGCTTCTCTGCCTCGTCCTTTGCAGCACAGTTCCTGTGCCGGGTCTAGGATATGTCATAGTCAACTCGGTGTCCTGGTCAGTCACCAACGAAGTAGAGGAAGAACTGGATATCTCCTCAAATGAGGAAGCTCTTCCTTCTCTTCTAGAAGACAGAACCAGCATCTGGAAGCAGAGCTATCCGGCCTCCGTTTACAAAGAAGATGGGGAGGTGAGGGGCAGGCAGGGGCCTGGGAGATCCAAACAGGTCACCTCACCGTCCAGGATGTTTTCATACAAGAAGGAAAGTGCTCATGAGAAAGGCATCTCCCCTTATCCTCCCTCAGCCCTTCATGAATATTTAGCCGGAGTTGCCCGTTTTCTTGCCCATTATCACAGCTGGGGCTTCTTGACTACGGTGTCTGTCCAAGATAAGGTAAATGATAGTTTTCGACTTCTCCCAGTATATGGGATTGAAACACTTTTTCCCCTCCTTTTTACAATAAATGAATCATCTGTTTGGGATTTGCTGCAAGCTATTCTGTACACCATTCTGTGAAAAAAAAGCAATATGTGATTCTGTTCTGCTGCTTTAGAAATCCTGATTATTCTCATTTAATATGAGCTATTTATTATTATTATTTGTCCATGCTACCGATACAATTATTGCTTCACAAGGATGTCATTTACCCCATATCTTTCTCTCATTGCTCAAAAGAAGCAGAAGATGTGTGTTTGTCATTCAAAGGCACTGTTCAGAGAACAGCTCATCCTATAAGTGTCCCCATTTACTTGATTTTGTTTATGTGAATAGTCACAAAGAACAAATGAATTTCATGAGAACCTTTTGGGTGCATTTTTTTATTATTATTATTGATATATCTAGGTGTTTCATAATATTTTTTATTTGAATGGTAATAATTATACAGTATGTAGACTGGGTGGTTGGGAGTTGGATGAGGGTTGGACTGAGTAATTTGGTTTGATATTTTTGATGCATTTTTTTGTATATTTCTTGAGTGTGGGGAGGGATAGAATGGTAGGCAAAGCCTCTGGCGATCAGAAAAAGGTGGGTTATGGAAACTTCATTGGTACAGGATGAGGTTGTAGATGAAGGAAGAAAAGAGGGATGGGAAATATGGTGTTTGGGAAGATTGATGGAACCAGGTGACGAAAGTGACCTGAAATCAGATGGCTTGACACGTTGAAAACAACTATGAGGATGACGCTGGAGGACCTTTCCAGACTAGCACAAAACCGATTTCTTTTTAGATCTGCATGGGTCGATGGCACCTAACAAGACTCAACTAAACACTAACACTTAAATTAAGGAAGCATGGTTTCTTCAGAATATTAACAATAATTCAAAAATTCAGCTAACATCTTTTTTCAAAATAGTGGAGAAAAGTAGACCTCATTTATTTATTTCTAAAATTTCTTAACCACCTGTAAACTAAGCAGTTTATAGCATAAAACATTCACAATAATTCAGAGAGCAACATATAACAATACTTTCAGTACACACGTTTAACCCACTAAAAGTAGCAAGGAACTACAGTAGGATTACATATCATCAATGCTCTTACAAACATCTTTTATACAAAGCAAGAGCTTATGTCATCATCAGTCATAAAAATAAGCTCCACTATGTTCAAAACTACAAAAGAAGAAGTTGAGCTACCCTAAAAATATCTTAGATACTTAAATTGTGTCCAACTCCCCAAAATGTCACTCTGTTTCAAATATAGTTCTATATCATTTTAAAGTCATATACTTATCATTCTTATCCTCATTCAAAGTGATGAATAAGTACAGTAGACTGACAGGAACGCTTCCCTGCTTCACTTTGCAGGAGCTGCATCAGGGGATTGTAGGACCTCTTCAAAATGTATAGCAACATCAATCCAACATGAATTAAGACGGATGCCATTATAGACTTCGTTATTGATGGAAACAAGGTTATTTTAGGGGTAATTTTATAAAGGAATTTTCACATATATGCTAGTATACACATATAAAACTCCATTTATAAAATTATCCTGTGTACAAGTGTATGAAGTGACAAGAACACGGATACTTACACTTGACTCAGGTGTAGGCCTGTTCAAGGAAGATTTTAAGTAGAGCATGGCTGGAATTGCATTTTACACATGGTCTTTATAAAATACATATATTCTTGTGTATTGTATGTTCATGTATTTTGTACACTGGCTCCCAAGCTGTTGCAATTGTATGGTACAATTTTCTGGTACAATTTTATAAAGACATGTAGGCACCTATGTTTTTATTAAATAGGCCTGCAATATTGTTCCTAACATTTGTTTTCAATGCCTATTTTTGAGTGTGGTTTTTATGTTTTAATCTTTTTAAAAATATTTTTCGCCCACTGTCCCCTGTTCCTGATATTCATTGTTCCACAGTTAGTTTGTGTGTGTTTGACCTCATAACCTAGGCAACCTCTTATAAAATTACTCTCCTTGTATAACAGAGGATTGGGTCAAGCAGGGAGATATAGCAACCTTCTCTCAAGTATGACCTACAGGTTAATACAGGTTATGCCTTTTTTTTTTTTTTTTTGCATATGGTAAGGACGTGAAAACATAAGAGAAAGAAGAGAGATGTTGGATACAGGAAACTGGGATGAAGCAAGTTTGGGAAGTAGAATATCTGGAGCCTAAGTAAGGTTTTATGGGTTTATCATCTACAGGATGTAATGTAAGCAATAAAGATTTAGTGGACTATTGGATGACTTAGTTTTAGTTTATAGTACATGAGAAGGCCCATAGAGTGAGAAGGGCAGTTTAGAATTTAGGGGCAATGCAACAAGGCCTTCAGTCAGGAAGTGGTAAACACGGATTCATCTGTGGAGAAAGTCATAGCCAATTTAGGGTTGCCAGATTTTGTTCTGATAAAATCCGGACATATGGCCCTGCCTCCAGCCCCACCCTATTCTACCTCAGCCTCTGCCTGTTCCACCAAAGTCACGCCCCTTACATCCCAGCTCGAGGCCACATCTGGAGGGCCTCTAAGCATGCGCAGATGTGATGCAATGATGTCACACGCATGCATGTGATATCATTGTGCCACCCATGTGTGCTCGGAGGCCCTCCAGATACAGCCCCGAGCTTGAAAACCCGGACAAACTGCTGCTTTTCAAGAATCCATCCAGACATGGGGCGCAGAAATGGGCAGGTCATGGGAGGTTCGGGGGGTGTTCTTTTAAGTTATGTATGTAATTATAGAATACAGGCACCCTTGCTTAACTTTAGGCTCGGGCATTTGTGCCACGTTTGCATTGATACAAATGGGCATGCCTAAAGTTCGGAGCAGTTCCTGGGCATATGCGTTATTCTATAAACCATGCCTAACTTTAAGCGTTGCTTATAGAATAGCGCTCTTTTAGCACCACTGAAAAGAAGACATGTCCAGGTAAATATAGATGTCTGGTAACCCTAAGCCAATTGGAATTCTAAAAGTGAATGATAAAATTGCTCTGGAGATTTTTTAATACCTGGGTTCTAGCAAAGTGGTCATAGAACCAGTTCTGTAGGTGCTGAAAACCCGCAATGATGAGCAAGCTCCTTCATTATGTCCAGAAAGGAGTAATTAGTATTGTGCTTGACATTCCCAATCATTTTGAATTGTTGGCCCCTGTGATTTACTCCAGGGTTGCAGCTGTTGAAATCCCAGTTTAGGCATATGAAGGGGAATGGCATAAGAATAAGATTGATGCTAACTCAGAATAACTGCAGGATGTGGAGTTACAGGTATAACTGGTGACCTTGTTCTATGCCTTAAGTAGACCTGAGGAGGGCCAGCTTGGTTTACCTGGACAGGTAGGTGTGATGAAATGAGCAAACATGAAATAATTAAAAAATTCAGCCATTACACTTTCTCACATTGCATCAGGATTTACTAGTTAGAAAATCTTGTTGATAGATAGGGCCTATTCCAAGAGCAGGTGAGAATGTGGATTAGTAGCTATAAATAACTAAATGTAAATTGGATAAGCTAGAATATAATAATCAGAAACACAAAAGTAAGACAGGAATCTAATTTAGCATATTGATTTGACACATGTTTCATGTGTTTGAGGGTACAGGAAGGCAGGCTAAGACATTCTGTGATTGATAACCACCATAGCAAATTTACCCCAGATGGCAAAGCTTAAGTTTTATAGGGCTTCTTTGTTCTGAAGAGTGACCAGCCTGAACTAGGCCGGTCCTCAGGGAGTTATAGGCAGACAGGAGTTGACTTATGACCTGGTATCCACATTCCAAGAGGCCCTGAGTTTGCTCTGGCCTGAGTTTGCAGTGGGAAAGACAAATCGAATCCATATGTGTATCATTGTATGTATAGATCCAAAATTGAGTTTTAGTAAGTCAGTAAAATTACATAATAGGAATTTACTTATGTAGCTATAGGTAACAAGTGTAGATTAGAATATATTTTATTTTGATTTTCATATATCTGAAATCCTGAAGAAAGTCTGATAAGGCTACCTCTGGTATTTAACCTCTGACTGATCTTAAGCAACTTTTTTCTACTCTTTAAAATTTTGATGGGAAGGGGAGTTAACTGCTCCTTCCATTTTTCTCTGTTTGGTCTTAGTGAGCCAGAGATGATTTTCTCAGTACAGAGAGGGCACGCTGATTTTAGCAGGAAAGGATTTTAAAGCTGAGTAGTCTTTGTAAGTATATTACAATATCTGTCTATGTATTTCTTCTTTTTATAAAATATGTAAGCTTAATGTGAGAATGTAACTTTTTAGGTATAAGAATGTAATTTTAGGAATGTTTTTGTGACACGCCCATATGAAGCTAGCCTTATATGGAAACAAATAATGTGGACCAGTCAGATTATAGCGAAGGAATGTCGGCATTTAGGATATATATGGATGTGTAACTGGTAAACGTTGGAATTTGTTACGAGCAAGGCCAGCTTTTGGCTTCTGTAATAATTCTCATGATGCAACTGATAACCAATTGATAATCTTATGATCACAATTTGATAACAAATAAATAATAATATTTTTGATTTTATTACAAATATTTGCATCATTTTTTCATTATTCATTTTTACAACCCTAGAGTAGCTATAAGTACGCTTGTGCGCAATTATCCTGATCACTGGGCAGTTAGAAAATTATATTGAGGGTCAAGTAAAGGAGCCTGAAAATTGCACTCAAATGTATTTTATCAGATTGTAAACCAGCTTTTGGGGGGGGGGAGACAAGCATGGGAATGAGACGGATAGTAAAGTACAGATTTTGCTAACGTTTTTTCAAAAAGAAATGCTAGATTTTAGAGCATCTTCTGTTGAGCTAGACTGAAGGGAGGGAATGAAGATAGAAAAGGTGATAGTGGAAAGTGGGGGCAAAGAAGGAGATGATATTGGAGTGATGGAGGGGAATAGCAGGGAAAGATTTTGAAGGTTCCCCTCAATGAAAACAGAAGAGGTGAAAGTAGACCTTGTTACAGCTGAATATTACAACATGCAGGATAGATCTTGCCCCAGAATTAATTGCCTACAACTAAAATGGAAGAGGAATGTGTATTTCATCCCTTCCAGACAGTGTTCCATACTAGTCAAAGATAGTGTGGGTGGAGCTTTTGGAGACCATCTGAAGGAAAGTGTCTCTTGATTACTCTAGTTAGATATGTGTACAGCCTTTGATACAGTAGGCCAGTGGTCCCAAACCCTGTCCTGGAGGTCCACCAGCCAGTCACATTTTCAGAATAGCCCTAATGAATATACATGAGAGAGATTTGCATATAATGGAGGTGACAGGCATGCAAATCTGCTCCATTTATATTCATTAGGGCTAGCCTGAAAACCTGACTGGCTGGAGGGTCCTCCAGGACAGGGTTGGGGACCACTGCATAGACTATGGGTCACTGTTAGACAGGTTGAAGGAGATTAAGGTTGAAGGGCAAGTACAAATAGTTCTCCTCTTATTTGTAGGGGAGAATTTTTCAAGTTCAGTGAAGAAAAAATACTTCCTTGGGGGGAAAAAAAACATGAGCTGTAGGATCCTCTAGGGTTCAGTTTCTTCATATTTAATTTGCAGCGTTGCTGGGGGTCATTGAAAAATTCAGAATCATAATCTTCAGGCAGCTTTCTGTTAATACATTTTTTTTTTAAATCAATTAAGCAATAGGCTAATTTAAAAGTTTTCTGTTAGTGTTTGGATTCTCACTCACCCCAGGTTCAGTAATATATAGGCTTTTAATCCAATTAAGAAGACAGTAGGAAATTTTCTCACCATAGGGCTTAATTGGAGATTTCCATCAGCAAGCAATTAACCCTTAGCAATAGAAATAGAGAAACATGAGGGCAGATAAAGGCCAAATGGCCCATCCAGTCTGCCCATCTGCAGCATCCACAGCATCTACTATCTCCTCCTCTCCCTAAGAGATCCCAAGTGCCTATCCCTAGTTCTAGGTCCCTCATACCTGTTCCTAGTTCTCAGTCCCACATGCCTGTCCCTAGTTCTAGGTCTTTTGCAGCTCATTAAGAAGCAAATGTAAATAAGAAAAAAAGGGCTACTTTTACCTTCCCTCCCCCTTCCCATGGGGATCGCCAACATAGGAGCCAACTTTTCAAAACGATTGGGGAGTACCCAAGTTCCATCCCAGACCCCGCCTAAGCTCTGCCCCTGACCACACCCCCATAATAATAGTACTAATTATAATGTCATTTTTTCCATTCATTTTTCATATATAAACACACACAATATAATCTTATTAACAATACATAATAGCTAACCACAAAATTAAACTACACAAAGCTCACTGTATGGCACTTTTCAACATTCATTCCTACCTTGCCACACATGCAGAACATAGATAAATGCTATGCAAATACAGGACCACAAACTAAAAGTCATAATATACCCTTGGCCACACATGCAGAACATAGATAAATGCTATGTAAATATAGGACCACAAACTAAAAATCATAATATACCCAAACGAAACCCTAAGATGCAAGACTCTGCATGTACAACACCAGAGAAATAGAAATAAATGCATTTCTTTTAAACAGTACAAAATATAGACAGCTGATGTAAATTCTCAAAACCACCATATTTTAATAACTAAATTAGAACATAAGCATCGCCTCCGCTGAGTCAGACCATAGGTCCATCATGCCCAGCAGTCCGGCTACCTTTGTTGTCTGGTGATTTTTATTTTTTTTTTATCATCTATTCCCAGTCTTGTTGAACTTCATTCTG
This sequence comes from Geotrypetes seraphini, assembly GCF_902459505.1. Classification (NCBI taxonomy): domain Eukaryota; kingdom Metazoa; phylum Chordata; class Amphibia; order Gymnophiona; family Dermophiidae; genus Geotrypetes; species Geotrypetes seraphini. The sequence continues at coordinate 145,926,162 of NC_047089.1, read as the reverse complement.
TCTGTGCTCTTAACTGTGTTTCCAGGGCCTTCTTATCCATTTGCTGTTTTTCTTTCTTTCACTTTTTACCCTACATCCATCTTTTATCCAAAAGAAACAGGGGATTTAAGTTTGAAACCTCTTACTCGGGGGAAGGAGAAAGAATCAATACAGAACAAATGCAAAAACCCGTTATCCACAAAATAATAAACTTATTTTAGAACTTGCTGCAAAATTGTTGACTTAGCAATAAACTATGGAATTTCAAATGTGCTCATAAATCCTTCAGTAGGGTGCCATACAGCGATATGAAGTCGCTGACACAATGCATAAGTTTTTAATCACATCACATTTAATTGAGTGCTACAGCTTCCATAAATACCATATATGATATTATTCATATGGCTCTACAGCATGTAAAAAAGCCACTTACCCCATGCAAATGAGTAAAACCCCATGCAAAATAGCCAAGCGATTGATTCACTAACAGTTGCTTGGATTCACCAAGGGTAGGTCCTGTCAATCCAATCTCATCAGCTTCTTTGACTGGGTAACAAGAAAGTTGGACTTGGGAGAGTCTTTGGACGTCGTGTACCTGGACTTCAGTAAAGCTTTTGACAGTGTCCCACACCGCAGGCTGCTAAGCAAGATGGAATCGATGGAGTTAGGAGAGACATTAACTGAATGGGTCAATGATTGGCTGAGTGGCAGACTTCAGAGGGTGGTGGTTAATGGTACCCTCTCTAAAACATCGGAGGTGACCAGTGGAGTGCCGCAGGGCTCGGTCCTGGGTCCACTCCTTTTCAACATATTCATAGGGGATCTGACTCAAGGGCTTCAAGGTAAAATGACACTATTCGCCGATGACACCAAACTATGTAATATAGTAAGTGAATGCAGTTTACAGAATTATATGGCGCAGGACCTGCTTACATTGGAAAGTTGGTCCTCAACCTGGCAGCTAGGCTTCAATGCTAAGAAATGTAAGGTCATGCACCTCGGAAGCGGAAATCCATGCAGGACGTACTTCTTGAACGGAGAAACTTTAACTAGGACTTCAGCAGAACGAGATTTAGGAGTAATCATCAGTGCAGACATGAAAACTGCCAATCAAGTGGAGAAGGCTTCATCTAAGGCAAGGCAGATATTGGGTTGTATCAATAGAAGTTTCGTCAGCCGAAAGCCTGAAGTCATAATGCTGTTGTACAGGGCCATGGTGAGACCTCATCTGGAGTACTGTGTGCAATTCTGGAGGCCACATTACAGTAAAGATGTGCGCAGAATTGAATCGGTTCAGCGGACGGCCACCAGGATGATCTCGGGGCTCAAGGGTCTCTCGTATGAAGAGAGACTGAACAAATTGCAGCTCTACACTCTCGAGGAACGTAGGGAGAGGGGAGACATGATCGAAACATTTAAGTACCTCACAGGACGTGTCGAAGTGGAAGATGATATTTTCTTTCTCAAGGGACCCTCGGCCATAAGAGGGCAACCGCTCAAACTCAGGGGCGGAAAATTTCATGGCGACACCAGAAAGTATTTCTTCACAGAGAGAGTGGTTGATCATTGGAACAAGCTTCCAGTGCAGGTGATTGAGGCAGACAGCATGCCAGACTTTAAGAATAAATGGGATACCCATGTGGGATCCCTACGAGGGTCAAGATAAGAAAATTGGGTCATTAGGGCATAGACAGGGGGTGAGTAAGCAGAGTGGGCAGACTTGATGGTCTGTAGCCCTTTTCTGCCGTCATCTTCTATGTTTCTATGACTATTTTGCATTGGGGTTTACGGTCCTAAAACCCAACTGCTGTAGACCTTTCGGTAACTGTATTACCGACATGTCTGCCGGTTTTTTGGCAGGTCTGCCTGGGGGGGGTGTTCTTTTTTTTCCATGGCATAGATATTTTTCATGTATTACACATGCAAAATATCTGCCCCATTAAAAAAAATGAATAAAAAATGGGTAAGTGGGATTTGTTCCTTTCCCCACTTCTTCCACTGGACCAGCATGGATTGTAGGTAGGCTGGGAAGGGCCTATCCTGTTTGTTGAAAGAGTGGGAGAGGGTGGAGGTTGCATGATCAGGGTAGTGGGCAGGGTATCCCATGTCAGGGGAGGGTCAGAATCAGAGGGGGATGGAATTGGAAGGCCTCTGAAATGTTTTGTGGTTATGAGGTCCTGGTCAATATTGAACTAGGGATTGCTTAACTGTCTTATGTGGGCCACAGCTGAATATCATCTAGGACCTGCATAGACTCTTGCGGTCAGCACTGGCACACATGGCCCAGCACTGAATATTCAGGCCTAATTTAATCAACCATAGTCAGCGTTTAAAAAAACACTGACCACTGCCACCTGAATATTATTCTCATTGAAAACAGAAAGTTTATGGTTAAGCTAGTAAACAAGTTGCTGCATATTACTCAGAGGGGTGGGGAGAGCAAGAGTTTGGAAATAAAATTGGATCAAAAGTTGAAAATGCAGCACTAGATTTTAATAATTCTATAGGCGGCATTTTGAAGTATACACCAGGTCTATCAGCTGCTAATTTTTTTAGCTGTGAAAAATTTGTTTATAAAAATATGATATAACATCTTTCACTAGAACAGTAAAGCAATTTTCAAGTCTACTATATATAAACCCCCCAAATAACATGAGGAGGACAGAAATCAATGAGGTACAGTATCACTGGAAAGGCAGAAGAGGGGAGATATGATAGAGACCTATGTAGCATAAATGCACATGAGGCAAGTCTCTTTCATTTGAAAGGACGTTCCAGAATGAGAGGGCATAGATGAAGTTAAGAGGCTTAGGAGTAATCTAAAGAAATACTTTTTTACATGATACATGGTATAGTCTCCCATTAGAGGTGGTGGAGACAAAGATTTGAGTTCAAGAAAGCATGGGATCTCCTAGGGAGAGGAAGAGATATTGGATGCTGCGGACAGGCAGACTGGATGGGCCATGCCCATTTGGCCTTTATCTGCCATCATGTTTCTATGTAAAGTTGGGACACACGGGGTAAAAAGACATATCAAAGAATGCCAGTGCTAGCTCCAGATCCCACAAGTCATATAATAGGAGAATGATACTCAAGAAATGCTAGACCTAAAATAAACATTTTTAGATCTATCCTAAAATTATCAATAAGTTGTTTCTACACAAAGACCTAAAGGCAAGGAGTTCCATAATGGCAGTGTCAGATAGGAAAAAGCAGAATGTGAATCAGTTCCAAATCAACAGTAATGGATGAATAAATAGTAAGATTGACATTCTGAGACAGCAAGCAGAAGAGGAACTATGTAAAGTCAAGCAATTGGCCAAATATTGTGCTCAATACTTGAAATTAAGAATTAGAATCTTAACCTTAGTCTCCGAGTGGCCAGAAGCCATTATTGTAATACTAAAAGTGAGGTAATGTGATCAGAGCATGAAACATTATAGTAGAGCGTAACAGGAGTGTTCTGAATGATTTGAAGATGAAGAACTGATGACAGCTTCAAAAGAGTTCACTAAAATAGTCTATAAGTGACGTAACTAATGCATGGATCAGTAGAAGCTTTTTTGTTCAATAAAGGTTTAAGTGATTAGCCTTTTCTTAAAAACATAAAAGAGAGCTGCCAACCTTAGACATTTGAATGTCTAAGTCAGATGAATGATGAGTCAGATGAATCCCAGGAATTTTCAGGCACTTATGTGGAGCCATCTGCTGTTATTACCAAAGTGGATACAGTAGTTGAAATGTGCTGTATCATGTGTTAGTAGGGACTCAGGTAATTTGAATTCATATCCCCACTTTTTGTAGTAGCTGCAAGGAAAAGTTATGTTTTAATGTGTTATCACTGCTGGTTAAGGTTATTTGTGACTGCATTCTTGGCACCTTCAGTCAGATGTTGTGTCTGAAAATTCCCTCCCCATCAGCAGGGAAGCTGGAGGTTACGTGACAGACAGCATATACTTACACTGGTCTGTGCTTGTGGAACATACTGCCTCAATAACTAAGTGAATCCCTCACCTATGCATTAGTCATTTCCAATATCGATTATTATAACATTATATATACTGGATTGCCATCAATATCTATTAAAAAATTACAGACTTTGCAAAACACTGCTATGAGACTTCTAGCTAATGCCCGTAGATATGATCATATTTCTCCATTTTTTTAGACAATATCACTGGCTTCCTGTAAAATATTGTCTGATGCTTAAGGCTTTAACTTTACCTTTTAAAGTGTTTCAATTAGGTCATCCAGATTATTTATCATAATTACTGATTCCGTGTAGGCCAATACATAATTTGTGTTCAGTTTTTAGACATCAATTGTCTGTACCCACGGTTCAATTACCACCTCCTTTACAAAGCCATGCTAGCGTTTTTTGTGCCGGCCGCGGTGGCAACAGCTCGGATGCTCATAGGAATTCGATGAGTGTTGGAGCTGTTATCGCAGCAGCCGGCACTAAAAACGCTAGCACATCTTTGTAAAAGAGGGGGGTTAGTTCTATCTTCAACTCATTGGGCTAGATTCACTAAGGGCACAGATTGGATCCGATCCATGTCTGGGGGGCCCCAACCACCTGCCCAGATCGCTCTATAGCGATCCCAATGCATGCGCAGACCATCTGTAGATGGTCTGCGCAATGCGCTGGCCCTCCAAGCCAGGTAGATAAATTTTTTTTAACTGTTTTTAACTTTTTTGCAAGCCTATGGTTTTTTGTGTTGTTTTTTTTTTTAATTCTTTATTCATTTTCAAACTTACAATAAGTGTGATAAAATGTCCAAACAAATTAACAATATCTATATCACTTAATAATCATCAATGGTAACAGTGATAAATACTTAACTCCCACCCTTCCCCTCTTACCTATCAAATAAGCCTGTGGTTTTAACCCGTGGGTTAAAACCATGGGCTTGCACTGTGGGGAAGGGCAGGAGAGTCAGGGGGGCAAGAGAGATTCGGGGCGAGAGCAGAGCAGCCAGTCGGGGCAGCAGAAGAGATTTGGGGCAGGCAGGGGATAGCAGGAGATTCGGGATTGGCAGGGGATAGCAGGAGATCGGGGCTGAGAGCAGAGAAGCAGGGCAGAGAGCAAGGCGGCAGAAGGCAGAGCAGTCGGAATGGATCTCAGAGACTGATCCTCAGCAGTCGCTTATTTTTGTATCGGCCAGCCCAGTCGGTGTTGCTTTTTTATTTTAGTGAATCGCTTCCTGCCTACATTTGAATGCCGTTCCCCCTCATTTGCATGCGTGGATCGGAAGATAATCGGGACAGAGATTAGTGAATCGGGTCAGAGGGAAATCGGGTTGTAAAGGGGTCAGTAAGTGATCAGAAGTTGATCATTGGGCTTAGTGAATCTAGCCCAGTCTGCTTTTTTAAATTTCTGTTCCCATGCTCTGGAACTCTCTCCCAAATGAATTATGTTGCAAATCTATTTATCCAAAATTTAGGTCTCTCTTGAAGACCTATCTTTTTGGTTTAGCTTTCCCACCACTTGCATAATTCCTGATGGAGTCTGCTCTGAGGCAACTATTTGACTTTATTTATTTATTTGATTTTATTGATTTTATTACTGTTTTTTGAGTTTTGGTTTTAACTTTTAACCTTTTACTTATTACAATGGAGTTCTTTTCTTTTTTATATTTTTGTAAACCGCATTGATGTTGTAGCGAAGTGCTGTCTATAAATACTAATAAACATAAACATATTTGAGATTTCATAACCTGTCCATTTTTTGAGAATCATTTTTGCCTTTTGAACAGAATAAGGTAGGAAGTGAAGAGTGAGGGGGACAATGGAGGGAATGGAAGAAGAGATGGTGAGGAGACTGGTAGGACTGAGTGGTGTGTGGCTTGATTGGGCCTGATATTCAAAGAGGTTTAACTGGGCAGGAGACCAGGTTCAGCTGGCTGACCAGTGACCACTGATATTCATCAGCACTTGACCAAGTAATGCTGCTGAACATCAGCTCTGACTAACCATTCCCTAACTAGCTAGGTTAGGGTCACCTAGTGGCAGAGTTTGGGCAGAGCCACTACCTAATATTCAGTCCGCTAACCAGCTAAAAGCTGTCCTAACTTTATGCGCTGAGTTAACTAGGCACTGGTCTGAATATTGGCTGGTGCCCAGTTAACATACAAAAGGGCCGCTGAAAAGTTCTCAGCCCAGCCAAGAAGAGAATGATGTGGTGGAGCCATGAAACTTACGAGTTATTCCACACTTTTCTTGACACTTTTCATTTCATTTCATATCATTGAAACAAAAAGTGTCATGTGTGGAATAACTTGTAAGTTTCATGGCTCCACATTGTTCTCTTCAGGGCTGGGCTGAGAACTTTTCAGTGGCCTTTACGTACGAGTCCTCACTAACCCTGATATTCAGCGCTGGAGACCAGGCCTACCCCACTGAATATCCGGTGTTAATTTAGCCCACAACTGTGAGTTCCCACATCGGGCTGAATATTGGGCCAATTATTTTTATCTTTTTATTCTGAACTTCGTCACCATGCATCCAGATTTCAGCTTTTAATGGCGGTTGCTGCATTTTGTCCGCTTTCAGTTGAATGAAATCGCCACTAGCTGCAAAATTCACATTCAAAGTAAGTTTCTTTAGTTTTGTGTGACATTCGGTGCCCTTACTATTCATATTTTTAACGCATTTCATATACCATCCAGTTTCATTTGCCACAGTTCGTATTCACAATTGTTATCAGCTTAAACATTCATAACAGAAGAGGTTATACATTTTAAATCAGTGAACCTGGTAGTTTTTAAATCTCCATAATTGTTCTTTGGTATGGTGTTCCCTGTTTTATGTTATCTGTATTATAAAACTGGTACACATACTTAAGTTTCCCTACTTTTCCGCTTACAGTGTGCTTTTTAAAGAGGTTTGCATTATCATATTCGTCCTCACAATCATATCTCGCACACAATGTTTATAGAATAGTTTTAAATTTTAGCTTTTGGTACTTGTATTCTTATAAAGTTTGGACACCATTTCCTTTTGATAGATGTTTCATAAGCTCCGTGTTTGTTAAAACAGTCCCTAATTTTAACAGTTTTTGGTATAGCCAATTTTACTCTAATAATTTATGTTTAAATGATTTTTATTATTCCAACAGTAAGAAGCAAATACAAACAGTAGTACCAGTCAGGAAATAACATTTTCAACAATATAATCAGTTCCCCTCCCTTCCCCTCCCCAAGAATCCATGGCCAGTCCAACAGCTGAGAGTGGGAATAAAATCTTAAAGATTCAAAAGTCTACTGCGAGCACGCGGTGTGAGGTCCTGCCAGAAGTGCTCCCACACCTGACAAAATTGGCGACCCGGGCCAAGAGTCAAGTCTTTACTCTAATAATTTAAAGCATATTTTTAAAATAATGATAAACACTAGGGGATCCTTTTTCTAAGGTGCATTAGTGGTTAACACCTCCATAGAGCTTGCGTTAGTATTTTTCGTGTAGCGTGGGGTTAAAATGCGCTAATCTTTAGCACGCGCTAAAAACGGAGCCCTAGATTGTCAAATTTAATACTTAACATAGATATTTAATTCTTTCACATCACATTTTTTGTCCATTTCTGCTTTTTGAAGCGCAGCCTTATTATTTTACGGATGTTGGCATAAGCTGGTTAGCAGTGTTTTAATCTACATGTTTTTAAATCAAGTTTGTGTCGTATAGGTCTTTTCAGCCAAATTGCTTGTTCTCAGTGATTCATCAGGTTTGAATCTTTTTGCCTCATTCACAGCATTGTACTCATTCAATTTACATATTTCATCCCACACATCTTCCATTCAGACCCTATGGGCTCCCTTTACGAAGGTGCGCTAGCGTTTTTAGCACACGCACAAGATTAGTGCACGCTATAGCGTGCACTAGCCGAAAAACTACCGCCCGCTTAAAAGGAGGCGGTAGCGGCTAGTGTGCATGGCATTTTAGCACACGCTAAGCGTGCGTTAAAAACGCTAGCGCACCTTTGTAAAAGGAGCCCTATGGCACTCCCCTTTTATTCTCACAATTGTCCTTTTTCACACAATCGCATTCCATCAGCCTATAGATTTTTCACACTAGGTGTGGTGTTAGGTGTTAAGCATTTTTTATATGTTTTGTGCATCATACTCCATTTTAATTGGTCACATAGGATCATTTACATTTTTGGTCACTGAACAAAGTTACCATTGTGCACTTCATATACAGTGGTGCCTCGCATAACGGACGCCTCGTACAGCGAACGCTGCGCATAACGAACTTTTTGTCTTGCTCCCTATAACGAACTTCGTTTCACACAACGAAGTCGCCCGAGGGGCCCGGGGGGGGGGGCGGAACTACTCTCGCCGCTTCCTAATGTGAGCCGGGAACAGCAGCACCCTCCTGTCTGAATGCAGTGTTCCATCATCTCCCTCCACCTTACCTTAGATGCCGAGTTTTCCGGCTTTCTTTTTCGGCCAGCCACACACTTTCAAAGAGCAGCACATGCGCGCATGCTCTGTTGTTCAATCTTCTCCTCTGACGCAACCGGAAACCGGAAGTTGCAGGAGAGGAGAACATTGATCAACTTCAGCAGCTGCGCGTGCACAGCTTTTTGAAAGCGTGCGGCTGGGTGAAAAAGAAAGCTGGCAAACTCTGCATATAAGGTGAGGTGGAGGGAGGGAAATGTAGGGCTGCAGAACGAATTATTTTCTTTTACATGTATTCTTATGGGAAAACAGGGCTGCAGAACGAATTATTTTGTTTTACATGTATTCTTATGGGAAAACGCGTTTCACACAACGAACGTTTCACATAACAAACTTGCTCCTGGAACGGATTAAGTTCGTTGTGTGAGGCACCACTTGTATTTCTATTTTCATTTTCCATATTATTGTCTCATTTCATTTTGTTTAAGGACCCTGAAGAAGGCAAAGTTCTGCTGAAACACGGCCCATGTAGGGTCCGGTGTCAACTACCATTCTTGGGAGCAATTAGTGTATTGTGATATCATTTTGGCATTTTAAAAAAATTTTTATGTTTTTATATGATTTTATTTTTAAAATTTCAATACTGTCTAATTCCTAGGCGGTTTACAAATGCACATACATAATGGCTAAAACAGCACAAAAAGGGAACAAATTATCTAAAAAGGTATTGACAAACCAATTGTGTTTTGAGGAGCTTCCTAAAAGTTCCTCTATCAGCACATTTTCTCAACTGCCCTACCAGTGAATTCCATAATGTCATTCCACCACAACAGAAGGTCATTTTACAAGTTTTGACATATTGTGGATTAACATTAGCCTTTAACAAAGGTATTTTATCCCTAATAAACTTTCGAATCTGACAACTCCTGTTACATCCAGGGACTATTGTTCCACTCTTGTTGCTTTGGATTCACCAGTGTTATTGTAGAACATAGGTCTCCTGCTTTTAATAAAAGGATTCGACAAAATAGAGCAAGAAGCATCGTTATTCACGTTGTCAAATGTGAATCAGACAAGAGGTCATGGACTGAAGTTGAGAGGCGACAGGCTCAGGACAAATACCAGGAAGTTCTGTTTCACGCAGCGAGTGGTGGACGCTTGGAATGCTCTCCCGGAGGAGGTTGTGACGGAGACCACCATTCTGGGTTTCAAGGGCAAGTTGGATGCACACCTTCTTGCAAATCACATCGATGGATACGGGTAAACAGGTTTTCATCGGGGAACATCTAGCTTGGCCTCTGCGTGTGCGGGTCACCGGACTGGATGGACCAAAAAGGTCTGATTCGTTGAAGGCGTTTCTTATGTTCTTATGTTTTTTGCTTTGTGTTGGTACTTAAAATAGGAAGCATTATGTCAAGGTTTTATAAGGAATAAATGGGTTGATATTCAAAATGATGAACTGGCTAGAAATGGCTCTTGGCTGGTTAAATTGCTTGTTTGGGGCTAACCAGTCATTTCCAGTGCCATGTAACTAGTTATTGTCACTGAAAATGGCCGGTTATGGCCTATATCAAAACTAGCTATTTGGGGGGGTATTCTGGGGCAGAGCCAGCATTTGGATGGTTATTGAACACGTAACTAGCCAAGGTATCTGCATAGATAGGTTCACATAAAAGTCAGTCCTATCTTTTGTGGTTTGTGATGAATATCGTACTTTACCGGTTACACATTAACCGTCTCCACAAACAGGGAAATTTAATGCCGAAGCCCAATCATGGCCCAGCATTGAATTTCCGGGCATAACACCGTCAGAAGTCAGCAAAGCGCCATCTTCAAAAAACACGCTATATAGAAATACTATGATGTGATATTATCATAGTTTGTGAGTCTTAAATTATAATACTGTTAGTCCATTAAAATGTGTTGTTATGTTGTGTTTTTTTTTTTTTAACAGATTCAAGGTGTGCCATTTGGGCATCTTACAGCTCTTAGTGATGGTCCTACAGACAACAGCACTGGAATTCCTTTCTTCTACATGACTGCAAAGGGTGTTTCCATAAGCGACCTGATGAAGAACCCTACAGTTTCGCTAACCCTGCCAGAGGCAGAAGAAGATTACTGCAGGTACTCATAATTTACTTTAATAGAGTTCAAGTAAGCATAGTTCCCCCGAGATTCCCAGTGATCTCCCATGCTCTGCAGCAAACCCAGAAATTCAGTGCCGGCTTTGGAGAATCGAGCACAGGCGTCCTATACAGAATCGCACTTAAGCCCGCTTAAAAGAACCCGATTCTCTAACCGACATCCATGCTGGTTAGAGAATCGGGTTGCCGCTGAGCTAATTGCGGCAAGGGATCTCCCTGCCATGATAAGTTTAATGGCAACCCATCCCCGCGAAGACTACTGGCAGGAGGAATGCCCCTGAACATTGTGTGGCAGGAGGGATGCCCAATCCCTCCTACCTGGCCCTCCCCACCCAAATGAACGCGGCAGGAGGGATGCCTAATCCCTCCTGCCCGGTACCTCCCCCCCCAATGATCGTGGCAGGAGGAATGCCAAATCCCTCCTGTTGGAACCCCCCCAAAAGTTGCCTAGGAACAGCTGCTACCTCTAAGGGAGCAGCCTTCTCACTAAAAGTCTACCCTGGCATTATAAGTTGGTTGACTGTGTCCTTTGTCCACTCTTATTTTTTTTATTGTAATTGGCATTCCTGCACAGCAACATTATGTTGTAAGTGCTGGTCAATATGACATTATTAAACAACCCCTGCCCCCCCTCCCCCACTCTCGGTCCTTACAGGCCCATTATAACATATAATTTTGAAGGGAGACCTCACCCAGTCGTGATTTCAGGGCAGGGAACAGCCAGCCATCTTAATTCCTACGGGCAACCAGAGGGTAAATCTGCAACTGAATTTAGCACAGTGATTTAAAGACTGTTTTTATTACACTCCAGCACAGGTGGATCAGAAGCAGCTTATACTCGTGTAAACCCCTGGCTTAACTAAAGCTGGAACAGCATTACTGTCATCTTGCAAGGTTCCTCAGCACAGCTGCTCAAAATGTTCTCTTTCTCCAGTTTCTAATTGTGCTTCAAATTCCTGTCACTTAGCTCAGGAAATATAGGCTATAAATTGGGATTTATTTGCAGGAAAAGTCTGCACCAGTCAATTGGAAATAAAATGTTGAAATTGGAAGATATCATACTTGGATTCATTTTTATTAAAGCAGCATCAAAAATCACAAAATCAAACAATGTACTTATTTCAAAGAAATGAACAATAAACTACACAGTAGCTATTAGTGAAGTGACAAGTGTCACTTTGATTTCAATTTGACAAGTGTCAGTTTCATTACTACATAGTCTTCCAAATTCTGTTTTACAATTCAAGGCAGTTTTCCTTCTGCACGGTACTGGAAATGGAAGATACACATCCTCTCCAGTATGCAGACACATACCTCCCCCTTTTCCAGAACTATTTTTGTGCATGCCGCCATCTAGAGAGACCAAATTATCTCTTCATCTCTGTGGTATGTCTGGCAGCTTTTCAGCATCACAGAAAAAGATCTCTGCAGTCAACATCCTTGAACATGGGAGGACTTTTCAAGGGTTAGGAGCTCACTTGTATTCTTTTTTGTTGCATACTTCTCATATATTCAAAAGTGCAAGATAATTAAAAGGGAGGGATGATGAGGTTTACTATAGTGCGTTATCTATTTCTCCTTTAAAATGCTGTGTCTTAACCTGTGTCTTTTTTCTAGCAAAAAAGGTGCCAGTAATCAAATACCAGGTCATTCTTCAGGAGTGGGGTGATCACTGAGGGACCCACACCTCAGTAGCCAGGCCCTCTGCAACCAGCCATAGAATCCACTAAGGCCCTGATTTTACAAACGACATCTAAATCCTAGGCGCCGTTCGGCGTGGTTATCAATCATCTGCTAGGCGCTGTTTATTGAATCGCAGCTAGCTGCGGCTAAGCATTCTTAAGCTCTGGTAGGCATTGAATCCTTAATTGCACTGCCATTAGGACCAGGGTTTTCTTGGCCTAAATGACTGCGCCTAAGGTAAGCACCTAAGTTAATCCACACCCAAGCTCCATCCCAAATCCTCCCTGAATCTGCTCTTAATTATGCTTACCATCAAATTATTTTGTTTAATCATTTTTTTAAATTGGTTTGTAATGGTACTTTCAATTGTCAGTTTATGCAAGGCGGATTACAGCCATGTAGGCCCGAATTCTAAAAATGGCGCCTTTAGGGAGGCACCAGTAGGCGCTCTGCTGACACCTAAGTTAATTGTTTTAATTAGATATTAATAGCATGGTAATTGAGTGCGCCATTATAAACCAATTACATTACATTACATTAGAGATTTCTATTCCGCCATTACCTTGCAGTTCAAGGCGGATTACAAAATAATTATCCAATTAAAAACAAATTTAAATTTAAAAAAGATAGGTGCTACGAGGCGCCTACAAAACATGGCACCAGAATCATGTCTACGCAGATGCTTAGCAGCGCCAAACTTCAAAAGAAGCATGGTTACGGGTAGCGTTGATGTTTAGCACCACTAAGCATGATTCTACACCAAAAATGTAGGCCTGTAAAACTCTGCCTAACTTTCCAGCACCTACCTTCAATGCAGGCCACGAATCTGAAAACGGCGCCGTAATCTGAGTGACATGCAACCGACGCCATTTTTCCAGGCTCCTGCCGATTACGGCGCCACTTGCAGAATCCGGGCCGTAGTGTCTATGTAGAGATCGTACTGCAGTCCTGGTTTTGTTTTGTTTTTTTACTAGATAGTGTATTAGTGTTTTAGGGCTCAGTGTAATATTTACATTGCTATCTTTCATGCATGAGATTGTAACTCTTTGAGTCCTATTATAGGATGGTAAGGATTTGAGTGTGTTGTTGCCCAAGTTGATGTATAATGTTTTGTAGTGGAGGGACTGTGTATTAGCCTCATACTGATGTGACATCAAACTTTAATATAATTTTAGTTTGTCATAACGTCAGACAAGGTTTTAAGGTTTAAATTATAAGGCACTGCCTCTTGAGGGATCTTTAAAGTAAGGTTGAATTGTTTCCATGGGTGTGATGGCTAAGGGCAAGTCGGATGTGTAAGAGAGAAGAGAGGCAGACCAGCTGTAGGATTCTGTGGTGGTGTAGGCATTGTCCATGAATTTTTCAGTCCACTTTAATTCAATTACTGTCTTCTCTTTGAGAGCTAGATGCATTAAAACCAGTCATTAAGACCATACGGGTTGCTGTGGGTTAATTTCTAAACGGTGATCGATGTTCAAACAGCTTCCCAATGCAAATGAGTTTTGCGGAGGGCAGCCATAATCCTATCCGATTAGTCATTTAGAAACTGTTTCTCACCCATTCGCAGAGCCAGTTTGGGGAAGCCCAAACAGCTAAACGGCAGGGGAAGCCCCAAAGCAGCCTCTTGCCACTCAGCTGTTCAGTTCTTTTTTCTTTTTTTTTTAATAGCACAGATGTTGACTGATGCAATTGGATGCCCTCTCAGTGGAAATGGTTGCTCAACTGGTTGGAGTTCAAAGCTTTCAGCTGGCTCTAGTGAACTAGCAGAAGACTCTGGAGGGTCAAGCAGTCAGATTCTTCTCTGACAATGCAATGGCAGTGGCCTATGTCAATTGCCAGGGAGGTGCCAGCAGTAATTCTCTGATTCAGGAGGCCCGCCTTCTTTTTCTGTGGGCGGAGAGCTATCTCCAGGTGCTCTTAGCAGCGCACATGGTGGGAGTCGACATTGTTCAGGCCAACTTCCTCTGCAGACAACCCTTGGTTCAGGGCAACTGGACACTGGCCCCGACAGCGTTCTGAGCCCTTGTGCAGGGCTGGGGTCAGTCCCACTTCAACGTCATGGCCACGGCAAAATACATGCAAGCATCTCGATTCTTCAGTTGAAGGTCCAAGCTTGGAAGCGAGGGTTTTGATGCTCTGGTGCAGCCCTGGCCTCAGGAAATCCTCCTGTATTTCTTTCCTCCCTGGCCCATGCTAAGCTGAATTTTTCAGTGGATCAAGGTCCTTCTGGGATGTGTCATTCTGGTGGCTCCAGACTGGCTTCACAGGCTGTCATATGCAGCTCTGATGCGCCTTCGCTAAAGTAGCAGCCTTTGATTGTGCGCCTCTCCAGGCCTTCTTTAGCAGGGTCTGGTTTACATGGAGGACCTGGGTCATTTTGCTCTTCCGGCTTGGCTCTTGAGCACGCAGCCTTAGTCTGCAAGGGCTCTTCTGTTGTGGTCCTTGGCACTCTGCTCATGTCTATGCAGTTATCTGCTGTATCTGCTTACACTAAGGCGTGGGAGACTTCCAACATTGGGGCATTCAAGACCATGAGGAGCCATACTCTGATCCACTTTCAGTGGTGCTGACTTTAATCCAGGTTGGTCTTGATCCAGACCTCTCTGCAGTGCCCCTTCGAGTCCAAGGGGCTGGGCTCTCTTGTTTTCATGTTCCTCATCTTTGGCGTCTCACTGCTAAGGTCTCAATTTCCAGATGGATCCGTGAGGCCCTTTACTCAGCCTACATGCTTTCTGGGAAACAGTCTCCTTTTTCAGTAAAGGCGCTTTCTTCTAGATCTGTGGCTTCTTCATGGGCCAAAGCTAGAGCTGTCTCCCCTGAGATTTGCACGGCAGCAACATGGTCCTCTATACACCCGTTTGCCAGGTTTTACAGAGTACATGTGGTGGCAAGAAAGGACTCTGCCTTTGGGGTCATCAATCTTGAGCCCGCCCTGGATTTTTGGGGACTGCTTTTGTACGTCCCACTTGACTAGAATGTGTCATCTATTGCACCTATTGGAAAAAGAGATTATGTACTTACTGTGGTAAGCTCTTTACCAGTAGATAGGTGAGACATTCTAGACTCCTGCCCTGTCCTTCCTGCACCTGACAACTCAGTTTGTTTCATGCATTTCCAAGTTGTACCTTGGATAACAATCAGCCCTTGAGGGCTGGGGAGTATACGGCATCTATGTTCCTCTTTTAGGCAGGAGTAGTTTCTGAGCTCCCTTGAGGTTCTGCAGGCTGTTTATGCTTGGATACTAACTGTAGGTGGAGCTAAGGAGCTCGATAAAGTACAGGAGATGCACAGAGAAAAATCTGAACTGGATTCCTTTTGCAGATGGCATGTGGCCATGGGAACACTACCCATTGTCTCACCTATCTACTGGAAAAGAGCTTACCAGGGTAAGTACATAATCTCTTTTTTCCGTGCTATATTTGCCATACTGTGCTTGTATATATAATACTATGTTTGCCATGTTATGCTAATCACGCTTGTAATACTATACAGTGTTCCCCCGTGAATTCGCAATTTGCGGACTCAGTTATTCACTGTATTTCCTGACTGCCTCTTCTGGTCAGAAAATACAGGGAATGAGACCACGAATCAGCCTTCTGCACAGTCGATTCCTCCTCCTCCCCCTCCCCCTCCCCAGTTAGCCAATCAGCTTTCTGCACAGCCGATTCCTCCTCCTCTCCCCCCTGGTCAGCCAATCAGCCTTCTGCGCAGCCCATTCCTGAAAAAAAGTCCTGCATCTGGCAATTAAGTGGCATCATTAGAATAGGAGCATCTAATTGCCCAGTGACATTTGCTGCTGAAGAGTTTTGCACGCAGGTTATGGTACAGATTATGTGGAATTAAAAAGCAAGATGAAGTTTGTGGCAAGTCTGGATATTTTTATTTGTTTTTCATTCCTACTACAGGTTGGTTGTGGAGGTTTTTGCTTCCTTATAACTGATTTTTTATGAGGTTTTTTTCTGCATGTAAGCCTCTAGATCAGGGGTGTCCAATGTCGGTCTTCGAGGGCTGCAGTCCAGTCGGATTCTCAGGATTTCCCCAATGAATATACTTGAGGTCTATTTGCTTGCACTGCTTTCATTGTATGCTAATAGATCTCATGCATATTCATTGGGGAAATCCTGAAAACCCGACTGGATTGTGGCCCTCGAGGACCGACATTGGACACCCCTGCTCTAGATAATAAAATGACTGAGATGTCTTCATCTGTGGAAACATGTCTTCATCTTATAGGAAAAATGTGATTGAGTTTGAGGATCTCAGATGTGCTCGGCTAATTCTCGTGGGACGGATGGTAGCAGTGCCTTCAGAAGAAATGGAACTTGCCAAGCAGGCAGTGTTTTCCAGGTCTGTATATTAATGCCCTCCACCCCATCCTTTATGATCAGAATACTCAAAGGGAGCTTTAAAACAGTCCAGGAGCATATAGATGCTTTGCAGCTAACAAAAGAGGAATTGAAAAGAAACATCTGAACCTTCTAATGCACTGTGGAGTATATAATGGTACTACTCAACACCTGTAACCACCACCTCCACCCCCTGTCCTTTCAGACTATGAGGCTGATGTATTGAAGGGCAGCACCAATTTGCATAGTATGCTTTGTGCAAACAAAAGAACAAATTAGGTAATTTTATAAAATAAAATAAATTCTTATATTAATACACAATGTTTATGTGTTTGTGTGCACATATGCGCATAAGTGCTGATTATCCTCTGACAAATCTGCACAAATCAAAGATGCAAATTAATTAGTTAACAAGATATTAACTAGCAATAAATAGATGTCAATAATCATTATAGTTAATTGACATTAATTAGATTTTACCCATGAATCTGCCTGCATACTTAAGGTGGCCATTTATTTTTTTCTTCAAAAGGGGACATCTATTAATTCTCAGACCCGCCCCCAATACCGCCCTAGCCCGCCCCTAATCCCACCCCCAATTTATTCCATTCATTTTTCATGTACACATAATATCTTCATAATATTAATGGTAACCTTAAAATAAAAAAAAACTACAAAGCACACTATACGCAGAGAAAATGTTAATTATCATTTATAGTTGGGTGGTTTCAAAGATGTCAAGGCAAATGACTTTAAAATATGCAATGACTTTAAAATATGCAATAACTATAGAAAAATAGACAAATATAGTGCAAAATATAGACAGCAGATATAAATTCTCAAAACTGACACGTTTTGATCACTAAATTGAAAATAAAATCATTTTTCCTACCTTTGCTGTCTGGTGATTTCATGAGTCTCTTGTTGCATTTCCTTCTGACTGTGCATCTTTTCTTTCTTTCTGCACTCAGACACAACAATTGTCCCTTTCTATTCCCTCCCTCCTTCCTTCCTATCTTCTCAGTGCCTCCTTCCTATGTCCTTAGTGCCCCCAGTGCCTCCTTCCTATGTCCTTAGTGCCCCTTCCTATACCCTTAGTGTCCTTGGTTCCTCCTTCCTATGTCCCCATCACTGCCTTCCAGTCTTTGTCTCCACCCCCTCCCCTATTCTCTAGCATCTCTCTTCTCCTTTTCTTCCTTCCTTTCCACTCCACCCCATAATCTGGCATCTCTATCTCCTTCCGATCTCTCTCCTCTCCTTCCATCTCCCCCTCCCACTCCATTATCTGGCATCTCTTCTTCCTTTCTCTCCTTCCTTCCTCCTGGTCTGGCATGTCTCCTCCCCCTCCCCCCATATACCCTGACATCTCTCCCCCCTCCATGGTCTGATAGCTCCTTTCCTTTTCCTCTCTCCCATGGTCTTGGCATCTCTTTCCTCTCCTCTCCCTTCCCTGGTCTTCCTTTTCCCCTCTCTCTTCCCAGTTGAGTGCAGCAGCAGCACTTCTCTTCCCCTATCCCCGCCCCAATTTGGTGCAGTAGCAGCTTTTCTCTTCCCCTCTCCCCCCCCCCCCACTTGGGTGCAGCAGCAGCATGTTTTCTATTCCACCCTCCCCCCCTTGGGTGCAGCAGCATCATTTCTCTTCCCATCCCTCCCATCGGCAGTCACAAGTTTCCCTCCATCGCTGACCTATCTTCCATAGGTCAGCGATGGAGGGAAGCTTACAACTTGCTTCGGGCCTTCCTCGTTGCCAGGTCCTGCCTTCGCGGAAACAGAAAGTAGGCAGGAGTCAGACCCGGCAGCGAGGAAGGCCCGAAGCAAGTTGTAAGCTTCCCTCTGTGTCTCGTTTAGCTTATACTTGAGGAGAAAGACTAACTCATTCATTAACTCCGATTTAAAAATCTGACCTAAAATTCTCTGAGACTAAAAACAGTGATGTGCTTCTGCTCTGAAGCTCTACATGTGCGTGCCGGCTTCCTTTCTCTTCTCCTCCCCCCCGGGACATAACTTCCGGTTTCGGAGGGAAGAGAAGGGAAGCCGGCACGCACACGTTAGAGCCCAGAGCATGGGTTCAGTTTGTATGCGGAAGTCAGCCCAGGAAGGAGCATCGGCGGCAGCAGCAGGATTAGCCGGCGCGGAGAACACTGCAGGGGTTTGGCGCTGGACCGACCGTCCCCTTGTCCCCGCGCACAGCTTCTGAAAATGGAACATTTCGGCTGTCCCAAAGGTGGCTCAGGACAACAGGACGGTCGGTCCAATAACGGGACTGTCCCGTTGAAAATGGGACGTATGGTCACCTTATACATACTACTCTATAGCCCCACGTACCTAAATCCCCTAGCATACAGCTCAAAAGAAGGCATGATCAGGGGCGTGGTAGAGGTGCTCCAAACATTTGTGCATGGACTTATAGAATACTGCTGTTCTCGCACCCAAATGCCACGAGTTGAGAGCCAGCATATACACCAGATTTGTATACGTTAAAGCCATATCTAGAGACAAATACCAAAATAACATTCTAATGGACTTGCATTGTTGAATTTGCAAAGCAATAGCAGTTGCTTAAAGGGATTGCTGATCCTGATTCAGAGCCCCTCTCCTCAGGGCAGCCTTACATTCCTGGTAAGTCAGTATTCTTATTCCCCTGCCATCCTCATGGGCAGATTCTCAAAACTAAAATCTGATTTTAACATGCTCGCTAAACCGGTTCCAGCTGGTTTAGTGTGCATTTTAGTGGCGGATTAGCAAAACGACTTACTGAGGTCTTTGCTGAGTTTTCTAGCAGTCTCTGATACTGCCATACAAATGTAGTACAACTAAGTCATTAATATTAAAATGATCACTCCAAGTGATTCTCTATAATTGCTGAGTGATTCTCTAACTTCATTGTGCCATATTTGCAGGTCCGAGCTATCATTGGCTGGGCCTTCGCGTGTGCGGATCGCCGGACTAGATGGATCCAAGGTCTGATCTGGTGCAGGCATTTCTTATGTTCTTATTGCCTTACTTTCTGATCATTGGCTCAGGCACAGACAGGAAAGTAAGGTTTGACAGCTCAGATTTCCCCCTCCCCCATGCAAATTTTGAAGATCGACAGGAGAGATGCCCATTCTTGCCTGCCACCAAGCAATGCCCCCCCCCCCCCACACACACACACACATCCTGGCCTGGATTAAGGCCACTCCCCAAATGCACTGGGGAGGAGCCTAAGGCTCTGATTGGCCCATAGTAGGGACCTTAAATAACATGGGCCAATCAGAGCCTTAGGCTCCTCCCCGGTACATTCTTATTCCCCTCCAAAAATTAAAAAAAACTATTTTACCCCAGGTCTGTTAGGGGTAGGGTTACCATATGGCTGCAGAAAATGGAAGTAAAACCCAGGTGTCTTAATCCGAACTCTTTTTTCTGGAGCCATATGGTAACCCTAGGTAGGGATCAGGAATGATCCCTTTGCTCTTGCCTTGGTGCTTCCAAAGCTGTAGCACCTAATTCCTACAAAATCTGTATCTTTGAGGTGAGATGAGCTGTAGGAGGGGAAGGAGGTATTGTGGGGTCCCCTGAACTGGTGTCTGTTGGAATGGGAAGGTGCTTGCAGGGGATGAACCATACAGCAAGGGGGCTATAGATTTTTAACTAGAGCTCCAGACCAGAGCTGGGAGCAAGAATCAGATTTACTTATCCACCAAATATGTGAGTCACCTGCCCACGGAGCCTCTAATTTGGGACCATAGGAACTCATGAAGCTCCCAGATGTAGCATTGTTTGAAACATTTTCTCAAAATTTCATTATGGGATACAAATTAGCCAGGCACAGAGAACTTTTGCATGGATTAGTACAACAGCCCCTATCATTGGAATGCTTTTCATGATACAGTTCTATTTCCTAGTGTTAAGAACATAAGAATTGCCGCTATTGGGTCAGACCAGTGGTCCATAGTGCCCAGCAGTCCACTCACGCAGCGGTCCTTGGTCAAAGACCAGCGCCCTAACTGAGACTAGCCCTACCTGCGTACGTTCTGGTTCAGCAGGAACTTGTCTAACTTTGTCTTGAATCCCTGGAGGGTGTTTTCTCCTATAACAGCCTCCGGAAGAGCATTCCAGCTTTCTACCACTCTCTAGGTGAAGAACTTCTTTATGTTTGTACGGAATCTATCCCCTTTCAATTTTAGAGAGTGCCCTCTCGTTCTCCCTACCTTGGAGAGGGTGAACAACCTGTCCTTATCTACTAAGTCTATTCCCTTCAGTATCTTGAATGTTTCGATCATGTCCCCTCTCAATCTCCTCTGTTCGAGGGAGAAAAGGCCCAGTTTCTCTAATCTTTCACTGTACGGCAACTCCTCCAGCCCCTTAACCATCTTAGTCGCTCTTCTCTGGACCCTTTCGAGTAGTACAGTGTCCTTCTTCATGTGCGGTGACCAGTGCTGAACGTAGTACTCCAGGTGAGGGCGCACCATGGCCCAGTACAGTGGAATGATAAACTTCTCCGATATGTTCGTGATCACCTTCTTTATCATTCCTGGCATTGTTCGCCCTTTTTGCCACCGCCGCACATTGCGTGGATGGCTTCATCGACTTGTCGATCAGAACTCCCAAGTCTCTTTCCTAGGAGGTCTCTCCAAGTACCGCCCTGGACATCCTGTATTCGTGTATGAGATTTTTGTTACCTACATGCATCGCTTTACACTTATCCACGTTGAACCTCATCTGCCATGTTGATGCCCATTCCTCGAGCCTGATTATGTCATGTTGCAGATCTTCGCAATCCCTCTGTGTCTTCACTATGAATAACTTTGTATCATCCGCAAATTTAATCACCTCACTCGTCGTACCAATGTCTATATCATTTATAAAGATGTTGAAAAGCACGGGTCCAAGCACCAAGCCCTACGGCACCCCACTGATGATGCTCTTCCAGTCCAAGTATTGTCCATTTATCCCCTCTCTTTGTTTCTTATCCACCAGCCAGTTTTTAATCCACGTGAGTATTTCACCCTCGATTCCATGGCTCACAATGTTCTTATATATTGCTCATTTTGTTCTGACCCGAAGAAGGCGGTGTTAGCTCCCAAATGCTAGTCAAGCAGTATTAGTCCAAAAAATGGTATCACCTTATCATTTTTGGGTTTTTTTTACCTGCATTTCCATGTGGCAGCCAAGCTTCTTTATCCAGCCCAAGTGAATTACTGTGGCTATAATATATGAATGGGTAAAAGTTGTTTGCTCTTGAGTTTATTTAACTGGAAGCCCCTTCATCCATACCCCCATAATAAAGTAGTGATAGGAAAACTTAGATGTATGGTCACTTTATCATGTCAGCTGAATAGGCTGATCCAGGCAGTTTAGTGCCAAAGCCAGGCCAGGAGAGGGGGAGTCAGAGAAGTTCTCTTTTGAAGGGCATTCCCTAAAAGCAATGGCTCTCATCCCAGTCCTTGGGATAAATCCTGCCAGTTTGATTTTAAGGATATCCACACTCGGTGTCCATCGTATGCAAATCTTATCTCATGCATATTCATTTTCAATATCCTAAAAATCATGTCTAGCTGTGTCCAAAGACGGAGTTGAGAAACTTGCCCTAAAGCGCCTCTTCTGTCTGGCTAGTTAACACCTTCAAAATTTGGCATCCTAGGAAGGTACCTTACTTAATTTGGCTAAGTCCAGCCCTGCATGCTGAGATTTTTATTTCTCAAGTTCTTGTTGATTTTTCAAAAAACAAAAAGAAAATCGGAATTACGATGCTATGGCAGGGACGTCTAAGTGTCGATAATCAAAACCAACTTTCTGGATGTGCAGCAGCAGTTCTAAGCTGCTGTACATCCAGAGATCAAAGGGGCATGTTGGGAGGTGTGTTATGGGCGGGAATCGGGTGGGCTTCAACCTGGACATACTGCAGCCATAATCAAAGCTTTTCTCCTCCCTCCTACAGGGCCGCTTGCTGCAAATGACAAGGCTTCCACCTCCCACTCAACTCCTTGCTGTTCATGCCAGCATTGGCTCTCCCTCTAACATCACTTCCGGGTCCTGCACCTAGGAAGTGATGTCAGAGGGAGAGCTGACACCGACACAGGTAGTGAGTTAGTAATGTTGCTCGTGTCGGGGAAGTTAAAAGAGGTATGGGGTAGGGAAGGGGATCCCGGGAGGGGTGTGTGGAGAAGGAGCAGGGGGGGGCAGAAAGGAAGGTAAGGGAGGAGTGCCCCCGCCCCCTCTCACCCTTGCTATGCCACTGATCAGACCCCCAGTCTTTTAATGTAGACATATGTCCCTTGTATCTGATATTTTTTTAAAGAGATTTGGAAATTATTCCCTTCTACAAATTGCTGATTGCAACAGCTGCTCTTCTAAACCAGTAAATATGCTTATTAATGAAGTAATTTCCATATACAAGGTCAACAAGTTAGAGCTGCCAGACAGATGTACATAGAACGCAGCATAGATGTTTAGCTGGCATCTAAAATATTTCACAATATTTTAATTAAAAATATTTTAAAAAAGAAACACCAGACATCTCAAAAAATACCATGTATTTTCCACATGCCTTCCCTTTTATTCTTTCAGACACCCAGTCATGAGAAGATGGCCTCAGAGCTACCAGTGGTTCTTCATGAAAATGAATATCGAGCATGTCTGTCTGCAGAACTGGTATGGAGGAGTTTCTGTCATTGCAAAAGACGATTATTACAAAGCAGCTCCTGCTAAAGCCTGAAGGAGCCTATAAGTATGAGTTTTTACTAAAAACAATACTGTAAAATACTAGATGGCAAACAGCCAGTGTTAATTTTTCAGAAAAGCTCAGATGGATTCAGCACACAGTATTGAAAACTTGGGGTATTCCTCTGCTTTAGACCAGAAATGCATCAGAAGGCTGACAAACTTTTCTGAACCTGCAATAGGAATTCATACCGTGAGACATTATCAAACCCCTCTTGGATTTTTCCTTGCAAAAAGGTATTGAGTCCCTATGATTTGACTTTGGCTCTGGTATGACCAAAGAATAGCATGTGTGATTTCTGCATCTGTAGGAAACGCACTTGTTCAGCTCATGGAACTAGAAAAATGGCTCATTTTGGAACATTGTGCAAAGATCACTCTAGACATTGCTTAAATCTCCTTAGGGCTTGCTAAACATTAGCATCATGATCGTCGCTGAATCAAAGAGGGTAATTTTCACAGTCATTTGCATGGGTAAAGGAGCACTTTTATAAAATTGCCCAGCCCAAATGTGAGTAAGTTTATGCTTGTCCATGTAATTTTACCTATAGATTGAGGAGGTGTTCCTAGGGACAGAGTTGATTCAGAATTTGTACTTACATGCTTACTTTTGAAATCTCAGGAAATTGTGTGCATCTAGGCCCTCTTTTATCAAGCGGCGTGAGGGTTTAAAAAAAAAAAATCGCTGGCCCTGCGGTAAAAGCTCTGATGCTATGAGCACCTGATCAGAGGCGTACCTAGGGTATGTGATACCCGGGGCCCATTGTTTTTTGACACCCCCTGCCATCATTTTTTACACCCCCCCCCCAATGTAAAAAAATATTTTTTAGTAATGTTCCCCCCAGGTGCCAGCCATGAGGGGGTGTTCCCGGCCTGGGAGTCATGGTCCAGGAACTTCCCTTCTCACGGCCCGGTGCCAAGGCTCTGAATAGTCCCCGTGGTCCAGCATGTTCCCAGCCTTCTTTCTCTTTACTTTCCGTGAAGTTGAAAAAACTGCCGGCCTCAGCAATGATTCAGCTATGTTGCCCGCGGCTCCCCTTCCTGCTTTCCGTGTCTGCCTCTACAATCCACCCGGGCGAAAACAGGAAGTTGCATCATTGGCAGACGCAGAAAGCAGGAAGGGTAGCCGTGGACGATGTAGCTGAATCACTGCCGAGGCCGGCAGCTTTTTCAGCTTCATGGAAGGTAAAGGGAGAGAAGGCTGGGAACATGCTGGGCCACGGGGACTATCCAGAGCCTTGGCACCGGGCCGTGAGAAGGGAAGTTCTTGGACCATGACTCCCAGGCTGGGAACACCCCCTTCATGGCTGGCACTCGGGGCGGACCGCCCCCCCCCCCTTGGTACGCCACTGCATCTGATGCTATGAGCGTCAGAGCTTTTACCACAATGGCCAGCGATTAAAAAAAAAATTCTAATGCGGCTTGATAAAAGGGGGCCCTATTTTTCCAGGGATAATTTCCAAAGCAGAAGTCATTCACCTACTTTTGATTTAAGAATCCAACAGAATCCACAAAGTGAACAATATGCATGTATTTTTTACTAACGTGGACAGTTATCAACTTAGCCCCAGCGTGTCTATAGTGAACATGTTATGGTTAAATTTATGATGTAAAAAAAAAATTGGTATGAGAACAAAAGCACAGAGAAAAGGTATGGGAAATGAATAACAAATATCTGTTCTTCAATGCAGCAATATGACTATTTATACAGTATCAACCCAATATATAAAGACACTTATCTTTACAGTTGTGCCTGCTATTCAGATAAATCCCCTATCTGATTATTTATTTTTTAATTTACTCATGTGGGTTTATTTACCGCCTTTTTGAAAAAATTCACACAAGCCAGTGTATAAGAAGAATAAGCCATAAATAAGCAACAGACAATGACAACATGATTTGATAGCACATCCTTCATTGGCAGTGGCATAGCAAACGCAGGGCAATGGGGGCAGTCCGCTTTGAATACAGCCAGTAAGGGGATATAGGGAAAAGCCATGGGCAGTGGCGTAGTAAGGGTTTGTGGTCCGCCTCGGGCACCGTCTTCATAGGAGTGCAGCACCCATCCTCCTCTCAGCCCCTCCCCCCCCCCCCCCCGGCTACTTCCCTGCCTCCACACTGCCATAGCTCTTCTTCTGACGTTACTTCCTGGACCCACGCCTAGGACGTGACATCAGAGGGAGAGCTCATGCAGGCGTGACAGCAGGTTGGGGGTTGTTGCTCGCACCAGGAACATTACAGAGGTAGGGGATAAGGGAAGTAGAACGCACACTGCAGGGAGGGGAGCAGGGAAGGAGTGTGTAGGAGTTGGGGCAGAGGGCGGTGCCACTGCCCTGGGTGCCTCTCACCCTTGCTACGCCACTGGCCACGGGGACACAGCCTGGTGTGCATGGCCATCGGCCCCCTCCTCCTCTGACGTCAACTTCCTGATCTGGTGCAGGGGACCGACAGAACTGACAGTCACACACAGCAGACCACGATCCCACAATCGCTTCATGCACCCAGGTATGCTATTGGCTGTTGGGCATGCAAATGGGTAGAACCTGGGCAATGCATGAGCAGGGCGCACAGGTACAAATGTAAATTATGGAATACTATAACACACCAATATTCTAGCACACTTCAAGGTTCAGAACTTTTCAGCAGCCCCTCATAAGTGCTTGCACCATAAATATAAGCGCATTTTCAGCCATTTGCGCTAGCATTCAGTACAGAAAAATAGGCGCCCACTTTTCTTTATACATTAGGCTTGACATGGACATCATAACCAGCCATCGTTAGCAGGTGCTCTGTTATGGTGCTAGGGGGAATAAGGTGGAGTGAAGGTGTTCTGCCTAGGTACACAGATATCAGCAATACTGTGCCACTCTCCTTATAGCTAAGCAGATTAAGATGGGACAGCATTTTTTCTGTTCTATCCTAAACTACTTGGTTGTATGAATAGCAGTTGAATATTGCCATTATTCGTACACCCCAGAGGCTTTGCATATATTCAGTACTGCTAACTATATATATAGCAGTGGTGAATATGTGCAAAAGTTATAAATGCTACAGCTGGGGTTTATAAAAAAAAAACCCTAAACATGCTGACCATGGGGTTTAAATGTTGACCTGTAGATATATGTGAAACTGGTGGTTGAGAAGGCTTGGGTCGGCAACCTTTTTAAAGTAAAGAGCCAATTTATCCTAAAAATTTGACCCAAGATTTGCAAAGAGCCGCAATGGGTAGATAAGGAAGTTTGAGATATTCCAGGTCTTTGCACCTCTTTTCCCTCCTTTCCCTGCCTGTCCTCCCCCCAACCCATAGCCAAGATTCTCTCCTCTCTCCAGGCCCCGACCCTTTAATCTCCCTCCTAACCCCATCATCCCCCACCCACCCCTGGGCCTATCGAGGTACCTGGTGGTCCAGAGGGGTCTTCATGGCAGGAGCATGGATCTCTCACTCTTGTTTCCATGCGAATGCCTTCTAAAATGGATGCAGTGATCTTTCACGGCTGCTCGTGGCATTTCCTGTAGTATCGCAAGCTGCCACAAGAGGTCACAGCAGCTAGTTTAGAAGGCAGCCGCAAAGAAGCAGGAGCGAGAGGGCCATGCTTCTGCCACGAAGACTCCCCGCTGGACTACCAGGTACCTTGGTAGGCCCAGGGGTGGTGGTGGCAGAGGAATCATGGGGTTGGGAGGGAGATTAAAGGGTTGAGGCCTGGAGAGCTGCAGTCACATGCCAGAAGAACCACATTTGGATCGTGAGCCACATTTTGCTGATCTCTGCCCTAGGCGAATCTTCATAGCATAACATATATTCTTCTATTCTGCCTATACCAATACCAGTTCAATGTGGATTACAGAATATAAAAAGAAAGATAATACTCTTTGAATGACAATGTGAATAAGAAAGAACAGATAAAATTTATATTGATAAACAATTTTCATTTCATTAGCATTCTTCCTCCCCCTGTGCCCCCCATTGTGAACCCACCCCCCTGCCCATCTCCATTAATTTTTTGAAAAATATGAAAAAATATGTATATGTAAGAAGTGGCATTCTGTCTTGACCCGAAGAAGGAGGTTTTGGCTCTGAAAGCTAGTCAAAAAATGTATTAAATTGGTCCAATAAAAAACTATCACCTTATTTTCCATTTTTATGGGTTATGGTCTATTTAACTTAATTTAGCACTCCAAATGGACAAACCAGATATAATCTACTTTCATTCAGTTGGTTTGTTGCTATCTAAGGCCTCCTTTTATCAAGCAGCGTTAGGGTTTTCTATCATGGGTTGCTGTGGTAAAAGCTCCGATACTCATAGGAATTCTATGAGCGTCGGAGCTTTTACTGCAATGGCCTTTGATAGAAAACTCTAATGCAGCTTGATAAAAGGGGGCCTAACAGAAGATGCCTGTGAGATTGTGGCCTTTAACTTTCACTATTAAAAAACTGAAACTTCAAAGTTCCACTAGGCGCATATTATATTTATCTTATCGTCTTCAAGTGAAGACCCCTACCATAGGTTTTTACATTCAAAGAAAAAAGACAAAGAGAAAAACTCCTAATAAAATAGAAAAGTCCATGTCCAAAAAACCCCGCAATACTACTAACTCACAATCTCAGCAAACATGCTCTCCTAAACTGAATTCTTTAATTATATGGTAAACCAAAAAAAAAGCCAAATGATCACAAAAATTACACGCTGTGCACTGATATACTTTCAAAAAACATCAGGTGATATAACTTTTTCCATGTGAACTTAACTGGCTTCCTTAAAAAAACGGTGCCTGCATGGCGTTTATAGAGGTGCTTTATGATGCCTAATGCCACTGCAGGCGTAGCTAACACCAGAAGTAGCGTTAGGTATCATAAAGTACCGCTGTGGGTGCGATTCACATGAAAGGTAGGGGCCAGAAATGTAGGCCTTGAAAACCCTGGCCTACATTTCCGACCCATACCTTTCCCGAGGCCGCAATTCTATAAACAGCACCATCACGTGATTGACACATGATTGGCAGCAGTTTTAATTCTGCCACCATTTATAGAATCTGGGCCTAAGGGCTCACATGCTAATCATGCACTAATCACATGCTAATCAATTAGCATCTGACAAAGTAGCTTTGCTGATTTACGCAGACACACCCAATGTCCGCCCCCAGACATCGTTCTTCCATTGTAAAAATAAAAATAATTTTTACTGCATGGTATGCGTGCGTTAACCTGGAACTTACCGCAGGATGCATGAGCATACCCCACAGTAAAACCCTTTTAAGCTGCTTTAAGTATGCACTAGTGTTTCTCACAGCTTGGTAAGAGGACCCCTAAGGCAGTTGTACATACAACATATAGAATACTATAGAGTGCACGGCTAGTATTTACGTGTATAAGTCTTAGTATTCTAAAACTTGCATTTGCTATTGGTACTTGACTTTAGGTGACCTGTTATAGAATGAGGAAGATTATCCACAATGGCTCTAAGATGCTTTCTCCTTCTGGTAATTCCTTATGTGCATACAGTAGGAGTTGACAGGACTGGCACAATGGTATTACATGCCCCAGACAAACCTTCAGCTTGGCAGCCCTTCTCAATTAACTTTTAGATCTTTAGCATCAATCCCCCCCCCATCTCCCTACCTAAGGTTGATAATTAATCTCAACAATCATGTTCATCTCAACACCATCCCTCCCAGAAAAATACATAGAAATGCATGTTTGGACATCATACTTTTAAAATATTAAACTTTGAATTGTAAAATATATGCATGAGTGAGATTTTCAAAAGCCTCTTGCAAGGGTTAATAGATTATTTGAAAACTGCCCATTCTTCCTGCAGAAACAGAGGTATGCATTGATTATTCTTAAAGCTTGTAAGAGTCTCATGATCTATTGTTTTTCTTTGCTTGCAGCTGGTCTTTGCTACTCTCCAGAACAGGGGTGCCCACACTTTTTGGGCTTGCGAGCTACTTTTAAAATGACCAAGTAAAAATGATCTACCAACAATGAAATTAAAAAAAAAACCCCAACACAAAGCACACTGAAAGGCAGAGAAAATGTTAATTATCATTTATATTCTGGGTTTTTTTTCAAAGAGGTCATGGCAGATGACTCTATGCAATGTCACCTCAGTAACAAGCATACAAAAATAGACAAATATACCTCCTCCCTTTTTACTAAACCGCGATAGCAGTTTTTAGCGCAGGGAGTTGCGCTGAATGCCCCACGCTGCTCATAGGCCCCCTACGCTAAAACTGCTATTGCAGTTTAGTACAAGGGGTCCATAGTGCATAATATAGACAGCAGATATAAATTCTCAAAACGTACACATTTTGATCACTAAATTGAAAATAAAATCATTTTTCCTACCTTTGTTGTTTGGTGATTTCATGAGTCTCTTGTTGCACTTTCTTCTTCTGACTGTGCATCCAATCTTTCTTCCCTTCTTTCAGCCTCCTGTATGTTTCCTCTCCTCCAGACCTCATTCTCTCCCCCAACTTTTTCTTTTTGTCTCCCTGCCTCCCTGCCTGCCCCCTTTCTTTCTTTCTCCCTGCCCTCCCCCAAGCCACTCGGTTTGCCGCCGCCGCCATCAGTGAACAGCCCTCAAGCCACCGCCGCCCCAAGCTCTCCCTGCAGAAGCGTCACGCTGACCAGCATTCCGCTCCCTGACGTCAATTCTGATGTAGGAGAGGAAGTTCCGGGCCAACCAGGCATTTCTCCCCATTCCATCCAGCCTGAGCCACCATCTCTCCTTGATCCAGCATTTCCCTTCTGTGTCTGTCAGAATTACCATTCCACCTATTTTCCAACATCACCCTTCTTTATGTCCATCTCACCTATATCCCTTTTTCAGAATCTTCATTTGTCTCTGTCCTTGTCTTTACCCCATGTTCACCATTTGCCCTTTCAATGTCTTTATCTCCCCCCCTTTACTTCTGTGTCTCTGTTTCACCTCCTCTTTTTCAGCACTACCTCCCTTCAGCATTGCTCCCTCTCTGTGTCCCTATCTCCTCTCCCCCTTTTTAGCATTGCTCCATCTGTATCCCCATCTACCCTCCATTTCAGTATTATTCCCTCTGTGTGCCAATCTAGCCTCTTTCAGAATTGTCTCCCTCTGTAAACCCATGTAACCTCTTTTCAGGATTTCTCCCTCTGTGTTAAACCACCACCACCCCTGCTTTCAGCATGTCCCCTCTGTATCTCTATCCTTATTCAGTAGGTCCTGCTTACCCTTTCTTTTCTTTGTGTCACTATCTCCATTTTCAGCTTTCCCCCCTTTTCCTGTAGCCAGAATATTTCCACCCTCCCTCCACTCCGGCCCAGCCCAATATCAAATATTTTCTTTTGTTTCCCTCCCCTCTCTCTTTCTCTCTCTCGTCTCCTCCCTCACCCACGAGTCCTGCATCTGGCCCTCTCCCTTCTACCTGCACCCGGCCACACCTCCTGCTTCGCGGCTCTCTTCAGCAACTCGTCAGCAGCGGTGATCAAGACAGGCTGCCGACATCGAGGCCTTCCCTCTGCGAGTCCTGCCTTTGTGGAAAAAGAAAGTTGAAACAAGCTGGACTTGCAGAGGGTAGGCCCCAACGTCAGAAGCTT
This sequence comes from Geotrypetes seraphini, assembly GCF_902459505.1. NCBI lineage: Eukaryota > Metazoa > Chordata > Amphibia > Gymnophiona > Dermophiidae > Geotrypetes > Geotrypetes seraphini. The sequence continues at coordinate 145,895,342 of NC_047089.1, read as the reverse complement.
GTGTCGATCGCTGCTGCTGAGTTGCCGAAGAGAGCCGCGGAGCAGGGGGTGTAGCCGGATGTAAGTAGAAGGGAGAGGGCCAGATAGGAAGGCTGCTGGAAGAGGTAGAAGCTCCGGAGCATGACACCGACCCTGGCCAGGATGATTTCTTTTTCAGACTGCTGCTGCCGCCACCAAAATGACAAAAAACAGACTCACATGGATGCCCGGCATCGGCGGTGTCTTTGACATTGGGAAGAGGAAGGCTGATCGGCCCGGTAGATCGGGACGGTAACACGAGTCTATCACAGAACCCGGGATGGGCTCCGCAATCGACTCACGTTGCCTTCCCGATCTACCAGTCGATCGCAATCGACGTATTGGGCACCCCTGCTCCAGAAGCTTCTGCCCTAGACAACTACCTAGTCTTGCCTAAAGGTTATGCTGGCTCAGGGAGCCAAGCTCCAAAGATGTAGGAAACAAACAACTTTATGCTTTAGGCATAAAAGAGGGGTGTTCAATAACTTATCTACCTAACTCAGTAGAAAAGAGTTTTCAAAAAATAATTGTTTTATTTTTCATTATATTCCCCTGATGGCTCCTTACACATTATCCACTTTTCCTGCAATGAATTTAACTCCTTTGAAAAGAATTGTTCTGTTTTACCTTCAAACAAGGACGTCACAGCTTCCTTGATGCCTTCATCACTTGAAAACCGCTGTCCACGGAGAGATTTCTTCAAAACTCAAAACAGGAAATAATCTATGGGAGCCAGGTCAGGATGGTAGGGTGGATAATTCAGCTGCTGAAACCCACATTATCGGACGGCAGCCTGTGATTGTCGTGACATGTGCACTGGCACATTGCCGTGAAGAAGCAGCATGCCTACTGTGTTTTTCTCATCTCTTCTTCTTGACTGAATCTCACAAAGCAATCATTGTGTTGACGTAACTCTCCCCGGTTATGGTTGTCTTGTGTGGCATGAACTCCAGAAGCAAAAGTCCTTCATCATCCCAGAAGACAGTTGCCATGACTTTGCCTGCAGATTTTTCTGTCTTGAATTTTTTGGAGTGGGAGATGACTTGTGCTTCCACTGCATTGACTTCATTTTGGACTCAGGATCTCTGTGATAGACCCAAGTCTCATCTCTAGTCACCAAATGCTGAAAAATTTCACGTGGTCTTCACAGAGCATCTCCAAGTTCTGCTGACTACTGGAGCCTCGTGGTCTTCTGACATGGAGACATCATTCTTGAAACCCATTTTGCATTAACCTCAGACATGCCCAACTTTCATGAATTATTTTCCAAACTGTACCTGCTGTGATGCCCATTTCTTCAGCTATTCGGGAAACCTTATTTCATCTGTCTGATAAAATTGTTAACAGACTCTCCATCCCACTTAAACTGCTTGCTCCAAAATTTTACTTTGTAGGATGATGGGGCAGATTTACCATAAACTGCAGTCATACATTCATGGACCTCCTTTGGCTTTTTCCCTTCTTTTGTGAGAAATGTTATCACTAAATGGTGCTCCAAATCTAGCAGTTTCTTACTTGATTCGCACAAGGACTCTCCTGACATCCCGTCTCTTGGGATGTTAGACCTGCACTGAGCCACAACTGTGCATGAGTAACCTTGAGACATCACAATTTGCACAGACTTGTTTCAACACGCTTACTACTTTCTTTCATACTCAGGTAGATAAATTATTAAACACCCCTTGTACCTTCTTTGACCTTTGATTATTCTCCATGCTACAGTAAATTTTCCATTTTGGGATGGGCTATACTTAGCATCTCTAGATACTTCTCCCAATAAAGTGGACGAAGGAAAGGATGGAGATCTGCAGGACCTGACCCAGCAAAATGCACTTGGCCTCTCCAAGCTGAGGGTCAGTTGCAGATGCTTAGAATTTCTTTTTTGGGGTGGTTAACTAGCTTACCTGGAGGAAGGTGTCTGCCTCCTGCAGGAACTAAATAAATATTTGGAGGGCAGCATAGTGCCCAGCCCGCCCTGCAGCTGCCTGTTTAGCACCAGATGCAGCTCTCCCACAATTCAGGATAACAAAGCAGATTTGGAGCTCCCACTGGGGAAGAAATGGACACATTAGAGCAGGCTGAAACAATTATTTCACCAGTAGGTGGCAGCCTATTTGTGAGATCCTATCAAAGGATTATAGATAGGGGTGCACATGGACTCAGCGTTGAAAGCCTCATTGATTTTCAGCCTGCACAGTGGCCAGACCAGAATATTGATTAACAGTGGCAAGGAATGGGTTGAGCTGCTGGTCATACTAGGGCAGGCTCACTCAGTCAGGATGGGACATGACCAGATCAGAGAATCTCATCCCGGGCAAGCATTAAGCAGGCAGAGGGGAGCAATTATGTTGCAGTGTGTACTGGCAGCTAAGAAGCAATAAGAATGTGAGGAAGTGAAAGGAAAGGAAAACAAAACTGAAAATGTTATAATGCCTTTGCATCGCTCTATGGTGCAACTGTACCTCAAATATTGTGTGCAATTTTGGTCTCCTAACTTCATAAAAGATATAGCAGAATTATAAAAGGTACAGAGAAGAGTGACAAAAATGATAAAGGAGATGGGACGGTTTCCCTATGAGGAAAGGCTAAAGAGGATAGGGCTCTTTGACTTGCAGAAGAGACAGCTGAGGGAAGTTATGATAGAGTCCTATAAAATACTGAGTGGCTTAGAAATGGTACACATGAATCGCTTGTTTACTCTTTCCAAAAATACAAAGACTAGGGGAAATGCAATGAAGCTACTAAGTAGTAAATTTAGAACAAATTAGAGAAACTTTCTTCACTCAATATGCAATTAAACTTTGAAATTCATTGCTAGAAAATGTGGTAAAAGCAGTTAGCTTAACAGGATTTAAAGGTTTGGATACTTTCCTAAAAGAAAAGACCATAAGCCATTATTAAGATGGATTTAGGAAAATCCATTGTTTATTTCTAGAATAAGCATCATAAAATCTGTTTTACTCTTTTGGAATCTTGCCAGGTACATGTGACATGGATTGGCCACAGGGCTTGATGGACCTTCGGTCTGTCCCAGTATAGCAAGCGATTCACATCTACCCCTTCTACTCCACTAAGTATTTTATAGACCTTCATCATATCTTCCTTGAGCCTTCTCTTATCCAAGCTGACGAGCCCTAGTTGCTTTAACCTTTTTTCACAGGGAAGTTGTCCCATTCCCTTTATCGTTTCTGTTGCAATTCTCTCTACCTTTTCTAATTCCGCTATATCTTTTTTAGATGCAATGACCAGAATTGCACATAGTATTCAAAGTGCAGTCGCACCATGAAGTGAAAGACATTATAACAGTGGTCTCAAACTCACAGCCCGGGGGCCACATGTGGTCCGCCAGGTACTATTTTGAGGCCCTCAGTATGTTTATCATAATCACAAAAGTAAAATAAAACAGTTTCTTGATCATATGTCTCTTTAGCTATAAATTACAACATTATTATTACTACTTAGCAGTGGCGTACCTAGGGGGGGGGCGGGGGGGCGGGCCGCCCCGGGTACCAGCCCTGAGGGGGTGTTCCCGGCCTTGCCGCTCAGTCCCCCCCCACGCCCGAAGGACCGCTCGCCCCACTGACCTTCCAGCACACCTATGAAGCAGCCCGCAGCAGGATCGCGACGTCAGCAATCCCTCAGCTGCTTGGGCGCTGCTTCCTGCGCCGCGGTCCCGTCCCTCCTTCGACGTCAGAGGAGGGGGCGGGACCGCGGCGCAGGAAGCAGCTCCTAAGCAGCGCAAAGATAGCTGACGTCGCGATCCTGCTGCGGCTGCTTCATAGGTAGTGCGGGGAGGCCAGGGGGGCGAATGGTCCTTCGGGGTGGGTCGGGGCATCAGGCCTTCAGGGTGGGGCGGGCGGGCGGGCGGGCAGGCAGACTTTCAAGGGGGAGGGGGGTGACAGGCAGGCAGGCAGGCCGTCAAGGGGGGGGGGCAGGTCGTCGGGGGGGGTGCAGACCTTCAAGGGGGTGCAGGCCTTCAAGGGGGGGACAGGCAGGCAGGCCTTCAAGGGGGGGACAGGCCTACAAGGGGGGGGGGACAGGCCTACAAGGGGGTGCAGGCCTACAAGGGGGGGGGGGACAGGCCTTCAGGGGGGGGTGCATGCCTTCAGGGGGGGTGCCGACCTTCAAGGGGGTGCAGGCCTTCAAGGGGGGGACAGGCAGGCAGGCCTTCAAGGGGGGGGACAGGCCTTCGGGGGGGGTGCAGGCCTTCGGGGGGGGTGCAGACCTTCAAGGGGGTGCAGGCCTTCAAGGGAGGGGACAGGCCTTCAAGGGGGGGACAGGCAGGCAGGCCTTCAAGGGGGGGACAGGCCTACAAGGGGGTGGGACAGGCCTTCAAGGGGGTGCAGGCCTTTGGGGGGGTGCCAACCTTCAAGGGGGGGTGCAGGCCTTCAAGGGGGGGGACAGGCCTTCAAGGGGGGACAAGCAGGCAGGCCTTCAAGGGGGGACAGGCCTACAAGGGGGTGGGACAGGCCTTCAAGGGGGTGCAGGCCTTTGGGGGGGTGCCAACCTTCAAGGGGGGGGACAGGCCTTCAAGGGGGGACAAGCAGGCAGGCCTTCAAGGGGGGGTCAGGCCTTCAAGGGGGGGACAGGCCTACAAGGGGGTGGGACAGGCAGACCTTTAAGGGGGGACAGGCCTACAAGGGGGTGGGACAGGCAGACCTTTAGGGGGGGATAGGCCTTCAAGGGGGGACAAGCAGGCAGGCCTTCAAGGGGGGGTCAGGCCTTCAAGGGGGGGGACAGGCCTTCGGGGGTGCAGGCCTTCGGGGTGGGTGCAGGCATTCGGGGTGGGTGCAGGCCTTCGGGATGGGTGCAGGCCTTCAGGGGGGGACAGACCTTCGGGTGGGGGGTACAATCCTTCGGGGAGGGTGCAGGCCTTCAGGGGTGGGGTTTAGGCCTTCAGAGGGGGACAGACCTTCGGGTGGGAGGTAAAGTCCTTCGGGGGGGTGCAGGTCTTCAGGGGTGGGGTGTAGTTTCAAGTTTCAAGTTTATTGGTTTTTTATACCCCGATCATAAAAACAAATATCTGACCGGTTAACAATAAAATTTAAATAGGAAAGCAAGATATATTTAATTGTGTTTAGAGAGAGTAGTGAGAAAAATAGAAACATATAATACGTATAGACAGACCTGACAGTGAGGGTAAGTGGGAGGGTTAGGAAAAAGTTACATAGTCTTAGGAGAAATGAGATAGAGGGAAGGGATATAACATGGGGGGCGGGGGTGCCTGGTATGAGTAATATGCTCTGAGGATGATAATTAGATTGAAAAAGAAATCAACGAATGGACGAGAAAAAGATTAAGAATTGGCGTAGGCATCTTTAAATAGATAAGTTTTAAGAATAGTCTTAAATTTTGGTAATTGAGTTTCGTCCCGAAGAAATTGGGGGAGAGAGTTCCATAATGTGGGTGCAGTTATGGCGAAGTTAGTATTCCTGGTGTAAAAGGATTCTTTTAGAGAGGGAATGAAAAGGAGTTTTTGATCAGATGATCTTAAGGAACGAGGAGAACTTTGGGGGATTAAAAGTTTATCGAGAAATAGAGGTAGGCGTGAATGTTTGATTTTGAATGTAAGTAGTATAATTTTATAACGTATCCGATGAGAGATGGGGAGCCAATGAGCCTCTTTGAAAAGAGGAGTGACATGTTCGAACTTGCCGACATTGTAAATGAGTTTAATAGCAGTATTTTGAACAAGTTGCAGCCGTCGTAGTTCTTTTTGGGGGAGTCCATTGAGAAGAGAATTACTATAGTCTAAGTGTGAGATGACTAGGGAATGAATTAGTATGTTAATCGAGTCGTTAGTTAAAAGAGATCTGAGGGAACGAATAATACGTAGTTTGAAGAAACAAGTTTTTACAACAGAACTGATGTGATCGTGAAAAGTTAGTTCGCTATCTAGAAAGACGCCTAATAGTTTTATTTTAGTTTCCATACGTAAAGGTGTGGATTTAATGTAAATTGTACCAGGTATTGTTTCAGATTTTTTAATGGGGAGAAGAAGACCGCAAGATTTGTCAACATTGAGTGAGAGTTTGTTAGAAAGGAGCCAATCGCTTAAGATAACCAGTTTGGCATTTAGCTCAGTAATATCTGAAAGGTTTGAGGTGTTAATCGGGTAAAGCAACTGTATATCGTCAGCGTAGGCGAAAATAGTGAAACCTAGTGATTGTGCGAGAGAAAGAAGAGGGGATAGAAAGATATTGAATAATAGAGGAGACAAAATGGAGCCCTGAGGGACTCCGAAATTTTGAATTGCTGAAGACGAGATTTGGTTTTTTGAATAGACTTTGGATTTTCGCTGATGAAAGTAGGATATGAACCAGTTGAGAGCGTGTCCTGTAATGTTACAGTCTGACAGTCTAGATAGTAATAGAGAATGGTCGATGGTATCAAATGCCGCAGATAAGTCGAGAGAGATTAGTAGGACCGATTTTAAGTGGTCGTGAAAGTAATGTATAGTTGAGATGAGACCTAGTAATGATAGCTCGGTGGAATGTGAGGAGCGAAAGCCTGTCTGATACGGATGAAGGGCATGTGTTTGATCAAAATAATCGGATAGTTGGGTGTGAACGATTTTTTCAGTAACTTTAGAGATTAATGACAGATTTGCAATTGGGCGGTAGTTATTAGGTAAAGAGGGATCTGAGTTATATTGTTTGAGTTTAGGGAAAACCAATGCAGTTTTCCACGATGTTGGAACTTGACATTCAGAAAAAGATTTGGAAATCATTTCCCTTATGTAAGGTCCAAAAAAAGAGAAAAATTTTTTGAGTAAGTGTGGAGGGAAGGTTTCGATTATATTGTTTGGAGAATTTATTGAGTGTAGAATGGTGGATAATTGGGAAGTCGTGGGTACTTTGAATTGAGAGAGAGAACTGAGAGGTAAGAAGGATGAATCATTGTTGGTAGACGGGGAAAAAGGGGGAACAGATGGTCCGAGATGGGTTCTAATATCGATCACTTTTTTGTGGAAAAAGTCGGAGAGTTCGTCTGCAGATGGGGATGTTGCAGTTGGTGGAGGAAGTTTCTTTTTTGAATATTTTGAAAGAGATTGAGGGGGGACAGACCTTCGGGGGAGGGGGGTCCTGGTGTAAAAGTACACAGAGGGAGAGAGGGAAGGGGGGGTTCAAAGATACGTGCATATGCCAGACTTTGGGGGTTAGAAATAATGGGTCTAAAAACAGAGGAGTGGGAGAGAGATGGTGCATAATGGGATTTAGGGAGGGAAGGAACAGAAAGGGAGAGAACTTGGAAACAGGGGATGGTGTGGAGGGGGGATAGAGATACTGGATAGGAGGATAGTTGGGAACAGAAAGGGAGAGATGGTGGATCCTGGGGTGGTGGGGAGTTGAGAAAAGGTGAATCTGTGGATGGAGACAAAAAAAAAGGAAAGATGCCAGATCTCCGGGAGAGGGAAGGGAAACGGAAGGGGAGAACAGAGATGGCAGACGGATGGTTAGCACGGAGAAAGGAGACCCTGGCAAGCAAGACAACAAGAGCCTGGGACCAACAAGATTTGAATATTGATCAGAGAACAAAAGGTAGAAAAAATAATTTTATTTTCTGTTTTGTGATTACAATATGTTAGATTTGAAAAGTGTACATGAGACAGCTTGAAATGGGAACTTTTCTATTTTTGTGAATGGCAAGGCTGAGTTCAGTTAAAATATATGCTTTATAAGAAAATATAATAATGTGTTTTATAAAGTTTATAAGCATTGCTGGCATACTCGGTGAGGTGTTCCTAGTGTTGGTGGTGGTGGTAGCATGTCAGTGTGTTGAGAGGAAGAGGTAGTCTGGGAAATTCTGCTGAGCAAACTCTGGGCCCATTTCCACCCCCAGTTAGTCCACTCCACTCAACTGGTTCACACACTGAGTGGGTCTTTGGGTGTTATTTCTGGGTAGTTGTTTTAGAATCTCTTCCAGTGGTTTGTCAGTATCTCCTTCTGGTCCAAGGAAGGAAACTTTGTCAACCTTAGCATTGACCTTCAGAATATGTTTGTAACAGCGCTGCTTGTGTGGCATTAGGCTATGTAGTGATCGAAAGAAAAAAACAGACCTTTGCACATTTTTGCACTATATGGTGGGTGTATGAGGAGATTCATTTCCTGCACAGTTAAGTCCATGTGAAGTTACCTTGTGCTGTATTTGACATCTAGCAAGGTCTCTGTTTGGAAGGAAAGATCTAAGCTTAAAAATGAAGTGGCCAAAAGTTATGTTAAAAGTAGATAGCGTAGCTGATTTTAAGAAAGGTTTGGACAAATTCCTGGAGGAAAAGTCCATTGTCTGTTATTAAGACATGGGGGAAGCGTCTGCTTGCCCTGGATTGGTGCACTCAGCAGCAACAAATACTAGTTTTGGCTGGCTCTTTCCCCGCATTTCTCCTCTCTTCCCCACGATTTAATATCCAGTTCAGGCAGTAAGTAAATGCATCGGCAGGGGGGGTCTGGTAAGTCTTGGGGGCTGGGGATGGAAGGTGAGAATCAGTTCTGTAGGCTATCAGAAATTTGCTTAATTATCTACTCACACAGAAAAGCAGTAAAGTCAATAGGTTCTCTGAGTGGGAACAACCTGTTTGATCTTGCACTCTTGTGATTGACCAATTGTTTATCACTGTTTAATTTATCACATTGATTAATTTGAGCACACCTGAGGTGTCCTATGATGGTGTGCACTGCAGGCAGAGGAGCCTTATTGTGTAAAGCACTGGAGAATTCTCTCCTCTCGCTTACCTCTCACGCTGAGGACACCCTGCTTCAGTATAATCATTTATATGATTTATCTTATAAACATTATTACGTGGTCTTTTCCTCAAGTGCTGAGACATCAGGTTGTTCCCACTTGGAGAACCTATTGACTTTTACTGCTTTTCTGTGTGGCTTTAACATTTTTGCTATTCAGTATACCTAAACTATTATTCAGTAGAAAAAATTTGGTTTGTTCAATCAAATCCTGTGTGGACATTGGACTTCTATGAGTGAATGTTCTGCTTGATTGAACAAACTAAATTTTTTCTACTGAATAATAGTCTAGGTACAATGAAAGTAAATAGCAAAAATGTTTGAGTAGATAATTAAGGAAATCTTTTTCATATTGCTTGCTTATGGACTGGGAAAAAAGACTGTTCAAGCAAATGTCTCCAGAACTGCTTTAATGGAAAAATGTGATTTTTTTTTTTTAAGTACTTTGTGAAATTTATTGTTGTTGTGAAATTTATTGTTATACTTTGTTTAAACTTAAAAAGCGGTGTCATTAACAGTGAATCTAATCGAAAAATCGATTCAACAGGGTGAATCGAATCGAATGAAATATTTTTCTCTGAATCGGGCAGCACTATTGGCTACCATGAGAATGGGCTACTGGGCATGATGGACCATTGGTGTGACCCAGTTAGGCTATTCTTATGTTATGTTCTCATCTGTAGGGGCCTTTGTTTTCACTTCTTATTTTAATGTATTTTTTTCCTGGGAACTTATCAGTGTTTTTTTATAATGGGAACAAAAATGGAAGAGAATTAATGTGTGTGGAATGGGGGGGTAACTAATTTCTTCAGCTAAATAATTCAATCCACTTCAAACAGACATAGGAGAACTCACGCACCATTCACACACCCTCCAACCAAAAACGTCAAAAGAAAAAAACTGTTCGACAACCTCCTAGCCATTCGAGCTGCAACACTTGACCCCCAACTCTACAACCTATTGACCTCGACCACAAACTACAAAACCTTCAAAAAAGAAATAAAAACCCTTCTATTCAAAAAACACATAAAACCAAACTAACATAATCAGAACTGTCCCAAGCATCACCTGCAACTACTCCATATGTACTTCTGATGTCATGACAATTCAGACATAATTTATGTTATGTTATGTTTGGAATAATGGTTACATAAATGAGGTTCAATAAAAGAAAATTTTCACTGCCTGTTTCTATTCTGACCATTTATTCCATTTCATGGTTATTGCAAAAAAAAAAAAAAAAAAAAAAAAATTTTCCATGAGGGGGGGGGGGGTGTCAAAAAATGATGGGCCCCGGGTGCCACATACCCTAGGTACGCCACTGCTACTTAGCCAAATAGAAAGATTTATAAACTGAGTTTTACCTCATGCAAAATTATAATTTCTTTAATAAGACATTAACTATTTCTTTCTAAGGCCCTCCAAGTACCTACAAATCTAAAATGTGGCCCTGCAAAGGGTTTGAGTTTGAGACCACTGCATTATAACATTCTCATTTTTGTTTTCCATTCCTTTTGTAATAATTCTTAACATTTTATTTGCTTTCTTAGCTACTGCTGCATACTGAGTAGGGGGGTTTCAGTGTATCATTAATGAGGATACTTACTGTATATCCTTTTCCTGGACAATGTCCCCTTTTTGGGAACCTGCCATCAAGTAGATAACTTGGGTTCCTTTTACCCACATGTCACTTTGCACTTGCTCACATTAAATGCCATCTGATATTTGGATGCCCAATCTTACAACAAAGAAAGGTTGTTTGGTGGTGTTGGGGGTTTTTCTAATCAAAGAGAATCCTTCAACTTTCTAAAAATCAAGCAAAGTTCAGCAGGCAACATTTTCCAAATTTGAGAGCCAACAAAAAATAACGTGCATCTGCGGTATGACGCTCCTATGTTATCAAGAACTGAGATTGACATGCAAAATCACCAGCTGAGTATGGAGGAATGCAGGAGACCTTGGTGCACTTATTCTGGTTAACTAGCTTACCTGGAGGAAGAGGTGTTATGTATGCAGTCAGGGGGCGCTGTAGCATATTGTATGCTCAGGTTCTGTGCTAGACACTCTCTCTCTGCTTTTGTACTTTTTCAATTGTGCAGCTCCCACCCTAAGTGGGTGCTGCTGTAAATAATAAAGGTTCATAAAATCTGCTGGTTCTACCCTGGCTAATACAAAATACCATCACTTTTCTTATAGAATATGGCCACATCTTGTTCTGCATTGTCTGCAAATTGTATCTTCATTGTCCCCTCCAGGCACCCTTATGTCACCCTGAAACAGCACATTGCACTGGAAAAACTCTGTCATTGTCACTGACAAAAAAAAGCAATCAATCCACACTGTACTATGATAGAAAAACTCTCAGTCACCCTGAAACAGCAGTGATGGAAAAACGGTCACACATTGAAACAGCAAATGAATCCACACTGCACTGTGATGGGAAAACTCTGTGTCACCCTGGAATGACAATAAATCCCTACTGCGCAACGAGCGAGGGTGCAATGTGAGGGAACAGAAAAGGGCGCCAGCTTTTAGCACGGCACTAAGGTGAAAGACAGCGCTCAGAAAGAACTGGAGGCACAGGGCTGCCAGGCAGAGAGATCGGAATGCATACACACGGCCATGTCCCCGGGGTGGGGAGGAGTGCTACCCACACAGCAGCAGCAGCAGCAGCAGCCATTCAGATCTGGGGTTATTATCTACGGTGACAGGAGCAGCCCAGCAGACGGGCAGAGAAGAGAGCGAAGGAAGGAATCGTAGTCTGGCTGGTGCCCTGCAATCCTCCTCCTCCTCTGCACAGAGGCTTCTCCCTTCTTTCCTTCCTGTGGGGTCTGGGTGAAACCAGGATTTGCAGGATTTCCAGGTTCCCTTCCTGTGGCTGTCTCTCGTTCCGCCTCCCTTTGTGTGGCTGTCTCGCCTCCTCTTCTCTTGTTTTCTTTCTCCCCTTTGCTGCAGTTTCGGGACCTCAGGAGGGAGCCGAGCGCCGGTCCGTTCGGATCGGAGGAAACGGGGGGAGGGGGGGGGGGGATCTGTGAGCGGCCGGAGCATGGCCGGACTCGGGCTGTGCTGCGCCCTGTGCCTGCTGCTGGCCACCGGCTTGCCCGCCTCCTCGTCCCGCTCGCAGGAGTGGTACACCGCCTTCGTCAGGACCGTCTACACCGACCCCGGCTCCAACGTGACCGTGGTGGAGAACACCGAGAGCGGCCGCTACGGCGATAGCTCGCCCAAGGAGAACGTGCAGGGCTGGGTGGGCATCCCGCGGGGGCACCGACTAGAGGGCTGCTCCACGGACACCGAATACTACGTGCCCACGCCGCCAGGGGGCGCCCAGAGCCGAGAGCCCTGGATAGCGCTGGTGGCCAGAGGGGGCTGCACGTTCAAGGAGAAAGTGGTCAACGCAGCTAGGAAGATGGCTTCGGCGGTGGTCATCTACAACGAGCCCAAGTCCGGCAATGCCACCGTGCCTGTGTCCCACATTGGTAAGTTGATGGAGCCTAAGGGCCACTTGAGTCTTGTATCAAGAACAGTGTAAAACTTTGGGGGTTGGGATTGAGATTAGGACTGGAGGGGGACCAAGCTAACTAAGCTAAACCTAGTAGGTGCCAACCAGAATGCAAATAACATGGACATGGACATGGTGAAGGTGGTTGCTCAGCATACACTGGCACACACAGAACCGACTCCTGTAACCTAAGTCCATACCCCACCAAGGCTTCCAAGATGCTGATGCCCTGTGGGGTAAAACGTTGGTCACATGAGCCATCCCGCTCATGTCTTTTATGATAGGTGGGCATGGCTAAGCTTGCCTTGCATTAGCCGTACTCAGACCTAAAAGCAAGACCAGTCATAATTGTCCATGAATACACCAGACAAGGCAAATTGAGCCTTTCAAGACTGTGGAAAGCTGTAAGACAAGCAGGGGAAGTTGCAACTTGCATATGAGGCCCCTAAACCTGCTTTTAGACACCTATTGTGCAAGCTAGAGCACTTGTTGTTAAGGGTCAGTCCACATGTATGTTGTCCACATGTTTGTAGACAGGAAGTTTGGTCAGAAATGCATGGTCTACTGAAACTAAAACTTCAGCTGCCCAAGAGAGAAAAGGAATGCTCCTCTTCGTGTGCTGGTAGAGGTTGAGAGAATAGGTGCCAACATTTCAAAATGATTGAGGGTACCAAGCCAATGCAAATTCCCTCTCCCTGGGTACAGTGAAGGAGCTTGCTGGTTACTTGGAACCCATGGAGCAGTCTCCAGTGGTTGGGAACATCCTTGGCAAATCCTAAAGCCACCTCTGGTGCTGCTATCATGGGTGGAGAAAGAATCTGGAGCCAGCAAAGTCCCCAAACGCCAGTGGCACATGAATAGAGGCTGACCCACAGCAGCAGTGGTGAGATCGGTGTGTGCCAGCAAACCCCCTTACACATCTGGCACATGACAAGCTGGCAGTCCTGCAGTAGCTAAAGAGGAGCAGGACTGCTGCAGGAGTAGAGATACTGGTGAAGAGGGCAAGGAAGGGAAATAAGCAGAGAGGGAAAGAGGATGAATGGAGACAAGGGATGGATGAGAGACAAGAGAAAGAATAGAAGGAAGGTGGAGGAGAGGAAGTATGATTCATCCCACTTAAAATTACACTCATCCCTTTCATCACTGACATCCACCCTCCCTTGCTTAAACTCCATCCACCACTCCCATTCTTTCCATCACTCATAACCCTCTCCGCTACTCTTTCTCTTCCTCTCTCTCTCTCACACACACACACAAGCACGCCTACCCACTTCCCACTCATACCCACTCATCCACCACACTCACATCTCCTCTATCACCTCCACCACTCCCTTTCCTTCCCTCCCCCACTTGAATTCCTTCCACCACTCACATAGATATAGAGAAAAATTAAGGCAGATAAAGACTATGGCTTATCTGGTCTGCCCATCATTGCCATCTACTACCTCCACCAGGAGACCAATCTACAAATTTGCCACCTTTTCCATGAAGAAATATTTCCTCAGGTTACTTCAGAGTCTATCCCCTTTCATCTTCATCCTGTGCTCCCTTATTCCAGAGCTTGCTTTTAATTGAAAGAGACTCACCTGTGCATTTATGCCTTGGAGGTATTTAAACATCTCTATCATATCTCCCCTCTCCTACCTTTCTTCCAAAGTATACATATTAGAATCTGTCACCATATGCTTTATGACAAAGACCACTGACCATTTTAGAAGCGCCCTCTGGACCAACTTCATCCTGTTTATATCTTTCTGAAGATGTGGTGGATCTGTACACTATACTCTAAATGAGGTCTCACCAGAGACAAATACAGAGGCATATCACCTTTCTGCTGCTAGCCATTCCTCTCCCTATGTGCCAAAGCATCTTTCTAGCTTTTGCTGTTGCCTTTTCTATCTCTTTGGCTACTGTAAGATCATCACATATTTTCATATCCAAGTCCTGCTCCTCTTTCGTGCACAAAAATACTTCATCTCCTTAAGCTGCACTTTCCCCTCAGGTTGCAGCCCGATTGCATGACCATGCATTTTTTTAGTATTAAATCTTAGCTTCCAAATTCTGGACCATTCTTCAAGCTTCCCTCCTCATATTACCCATACCACAAAGTGTCTAACTTATTATATATAGATTTTGGTATTATGTTCAAAGAGACAAAACCTGACCAGACATTCCTCCCACTGTATTGCTTACAAAAATGTTAACAAGAACCAGCCCATGTTTTCCATCACTCACACCCCTCTCCTCTGTTCTCCACACACAGACAGGAAGGAAAGTTGCTAGCCATATTTCTTTATCGCCATCATTGGCATATGTAGAATGCATGCCAAAATTCATGTGCTATGACATCATTTGAAATAAGGTCAATGAAAGGTATTACAACCTCCTAAGCTTGCAGTTTGGTAGCATTTGTCCTCAGAGTACAAAAGGATATTTAGGGCAAATTGTGTGTTTGAGAGTGTCGCCCTCAGTCTTAAACTGTAGCACAGGGAGGTTTGGCTCAGGTCACATGGAAAAGTGATAGATAAGGGAAATCCAGCTGAAGTCTCCTCATTTTCAGCTCCCAGTCACCAACCTACAACTTTAGCTGCCATTGTTGAGCAAACTCATTATAGTATAACACATAAAATATTAATAGAAGGTATCAAATATCTACCTCATTAGCTTACATGCTCCAATTTGAGTGTTTTTTTTCTTCAAGACAGCATAACATAGAAACATTGATGGCAGAAAAAGGCCAAATGGCCCATCCACAGTAACCATTATTTCTTTCTCTCTCTGAGAGATCCCATGTGCCTATCCCAGGCCCTCTTGAATTCAGACACAGTCTCTGTCTCCACCATCTCTTCTGGGATACTATTCCACACATCTACCACCCTTTCTGTACAAAAGTATTTCCTTAGATTACTCCGGAGCCTGTCACCTCTTAACTTCATCCTATGCCTTCTCATTGCAGAGTTTCCTTTCAGATGGTTTTTTAAAAATAATTCTTTATTTAACGGTTGCATAGATACAAGTGAAACATAAATCATAGCCAGCCATATCACATCTTCCCCTCTCCCGCTTTCCTCCAAAGTATACAGATTGAGATCTTTAAGTCTGTCCCCATATACCTTATGTTGAAGACCATACCCCATTTTAGTAGCCTTCCTCTAGACAGACTCCATCATTTTTATATCTTTTTGAAGATGCGGCCTCCAGAATTGTACATAATATTCTAAATTAGGTCTCACCAAAGTCTTATACAGGGGCATCAATACCTCCTTTTTTCCTTCTGGCCATACAACATGAATCCATATTGTCCACTTGTAAAGTTTGTTAACAAATGGCTAATTCATTTATTGCATAATCAAAGTGGTGATCTCAATCTGTATACTTTGGAGGAAAGGCGGGAGAGGGGAGATATGATAGTGACGTTTAAATATCTACGTAATGTAAATGCGCATGGGTTGAGTCTCTTTCATTTGAAAGGAAACTCTGCAATGAGAGGGCATAGGATGAAGTTAAGAGGTGATAGGCTCGGGAGTAATCTAAGGAAATACTTTTTTACAGAAAGGGTGGTAGATGCATGGAACAGTCTCAGAAGAAGTGTTGGAGACAGAGACTATGTCTGAATTCAAAAGGGCCTGGGATAGGCACATGGGATCTCTCGGAGAAAGATATAATGGTTACTGTGGATGGTCAGACTAGATGGGCCATTTGACCTTTATCTGCCATCTTGTTTCTATGTGTATGCATTCTCAAGGCTAGACAATAGGAGAATTGGGTTGGAATTGGCGTTTATGTATGGATCTTATAAAATTAATATTTATTAAAACATTTGCTATACTACCCTTCAAAATTCAGAATGATTTACAATTTATATAAAAATCACACATAAAGTAAACAAAGTGATAAAACATAAGAAATTCAAATATAGATAAACAATAAAATATACGTGCATTAGCATGAGCTTTAGCAAATACACAAGGTTGCTCCTGCCTCCGTAGGTGTTTATACTACATTTATAAAATACCATATACAGTATACTCAAATATAAACCGATCCTAATATAAGCAGAGATAAGGGTTTATATTCAAGTGCCGCCCAGCTGTATACCCACCCACTCCCTCCCCCTCCTGAACCCAGTGTTGGCCTCTGCGCAGGTGGTCCAGTGGTGA
Source organism: Geotrypetes seraphini (assembly GCF_902459505.1). NCBI lineage: Eukaryota > Metazoa > Chordata > Amphibia > Gymnophiona > Dermophiidae > Geotrypetes > Geotrypetes seraphini. The sequence goes on along the minus strand of NC_047089.1, from coordinate 145,878,921 downwards.
GCCAAGCCGGGATAGAAGCGATCCCTCCCTCCCTTGAGATGAGGTGTTGGGTCTGTCCCGGCTGTCAGCCAGCTGTAGAATTACTGTGTGCCCCCTTCCACTCTCCCTCCCTGCCTCGGAGAAGCAGCGTAGGCCTTCCCCTGGGCCTACCTTTGTCACTGGTAGTCCAGTGGGGGAAGTGAGTCGGGGCAGGAGCAATCTTCTTGTGCTCCTGCCTTTGCAGTCTTGCTGAAAAAAAATGGCTGCCGCGAGTTCCTACAAGGCAGGGTGGAAGGTGGTGCACGGTGATTCTACAGCTGGCTGACAGCCAGGACAGGACCCAACATCTCACCTTGGGGGAGGAAGGGATTGCTCCTGGCTTGGCTCACCATATCACTGGATGACCAGGATTTAAGGTGGCCCAAATATAAACCGAGATACACATTTTCTAGGCCCCAAAATCTCGGTTTAAATTTGAGTATATATAGTAGGTACCTTCCTGTTTAGGTGCTCTGCTGTAAAATTACCATTTCAAGAGAAACAGTGTGCACCCCAAAGTCATCTTGGTGTTCTGTCCCATTCTATGTAGATTCCAGTTATCTGACCACCTTAGGGAGGAGTAGGGAGCATAGCACCAACAATGCCTAGAGATATAAAATCCAAAATTAATCATTGAGTTATCCCTCAGCTCTCTGTACAGTAACATTTCAACTCTGTCTGCCACCCTCTAGGGGAGATATGCTTCTGTTAGAGGAAACTATCTTTCTTAGGTTATTTCCATCCTCCAGTTCGGTTCAAAAGTGCAGATGTGTGCAGGTGTTTTGCTTCAGATCATTCAGCAGAGTAGGTGAGGACAAAAAGAGTGGCACAAGGAAACATCTGGCTAGGGAGACTCAGAGGAACCTCCTCCTTGGAAATGAGCCAGTTCCGAACTCATGCAGACAGAAGGGCTCCGACTGACACATTGTCTTCAGCCCTTGACATCTGCTTTATGTTGTTTTGCTAAATAATTAGTGGCTAGAGAAGCCTGGAAACAATTTAAAGAAATGTCATGGGCAGTGACCTTCCTGCATGCTTCAGCGTGGGGTATTAAAGGATGCTGTTTGGGATGTCCAGCATGTTTAAAGAGAAAAGCGGTACTGTGGGGAGCAAGGTTTTCCCAGAGTACGAGCGTTTCTAAATGCAGTATCTCCAGTACAGAACTGAAATTGTAGATTAACTTTGAAAATCATAAAATTGTACTGCCAAACTCCAGTCCTCAGAAAGAACAAACAAGACTCCATCGGCAGTAAGACAATCTGTTCTGCTATTATGGCGCTTCATTTTATTTCTCGCATTAAATGTGCCTTTCTCCTTGTCCTGAGTAGAGAGAAGCTAAAGGTGAGCTCAGGGTCCATTATAATATTGAGGCACTATGGGCTAGATTCACAAAAGCCCCCTTACCTGTCCGATCCGTGGCAACCGATCCACCAAGCCTCCTCATGCAAATGACTGCGATCGGAGGCCTGCCCCACAGTGACTGCATGGATCACTGCAGAGCGATCCTGACGCATGCGCAGACCATCTTCTCATGAACCCATTTTTCTTCGCTTTTTAATTTTTGACTTTTTTCTTGCAAGCCCATGGTTTTACATAGTAACATAGTAGATGACGGCAGATAAAGACCCGAATGGTCCATCCAGTCTGCCCAACCTGATTCAATTTAAATTTTTTTTTTTTCCTTCTTAGCTATTTCTGGGCAAGAATCCAAAGCTTTACCCGGTACTATGCTTGGGTTCCAACTGCCGAAATCTCTATTAAGACTTACACCCTCCCAGCCATTGAAGCCCTCCCCTGCCCATCCTCCACCAAATGGCCATACACAGACACAGACCGTGCAAGTCTGCCCAGTAACTGGCCTTAGTTCAATATTTAATATTATTTTCTGATTCTAAATCTTCTGTGTTCATCCCACGCTTCTTTGAACTCAGTCACAGTTTTACTCTCCACCACCTCTCTCGGGAGCGCATTCCAGGCATCCACCACCCTCTCCGTAAAATAGAATTTCCTAACATTGCCCCTGAATCTACCACCCCTCAACCTCAAATTATGTCCTCTGGTTTTACCATTTTCCTTTCTCTGGAAAAGATTTTGTTCTACGTTAATACCCTTTAAGTATTTGAACGTCTGAATCATATCTCCCCTGTCTCTCCTTTCCTCTAGGGCAGGGGTGCCCACACTTTTTGGGCTTGCGAGCTACTTTTTAAATGACCAAGTCAAAATGATCTACCAACAATAAAATTAAAAAAAAACACAAAGCACACTGTATGCATAGAAAATGTTAATCATCATTCCTATTCCAGGGTTTTTCAAAGAGGTCAAAGCAGATGACTCTAAGCACTATCACCTCAGTAACAACCATACAAAAATAGACAAATATACCCCCTCCCTTTTTACTAAACCACGATAGCAGTTTTTAGCGCAGGGAGCTGCGCTGAATGTCCAGCGCTGCTCTCGACACTCATAGGCTCCCTGCGCTAAAAACCTCTATTGCGGTTTAGTAAAAGGGGACCTTAGTGTAAAATATAGACAGCAGATATAAATTCAGACACATTTTGATCACTAAATTTAAAATAAAATCATTTTCCCTACCTTGTCTGGTGATTTCATGAGTCTCTGGTTGCACTTTCTTCTTCTGACTGTGCATACAATCTTTCTTCCCTTCTTTTAGCCTGTATGCTTCTTCTCCTCCAGACCTCATTCCTTCCCCCCAACTTTTCCTTCCTCTTCCCTGCCCTTTCTTTCTCTCTGCCTCCTTTTCATTTTTTTCTGTTTTTCTTCTTTCCTTCTGTCTCCCTGCCTGCCCTTTTTCTTTCTTTCTCCCTGCCCTCCCCCAAGCCACTGCCACTGCCATTACCATCGGGGACCAGGACCCAAATGCCACCAATAACAGGCCCCAAGCTCTCCCTGCTTCGGCCAACCAGCATTCCTCTCCCCGACGTCAATTCTGCCGTCGGGAAGAGGAAGGCTGATCAGCCCAAGATCGTGATCAACCTATTGGGGGAAATGCTGCCGGGTCCTGCCTTCGCGGAAACAGAAAGTAGGCAGGACCCGGCAGGAACAAGAACAAATGCTTCACTAACCTGTCTCCCGCATTAGCCCGTAGCGAACGCTTGCTTCAGGGCTCTCAACATGTGCGTGCAGGCTTCCCTTCTCCACCCCCCCCCTCCCCGGACATAACTTCCGGTTTCGGAGGGAAGAGAAGAGAAGCCTGCACGCACACGTTAGAGCCCGGAGCATAAGTTCGCTAGGGACTGAAATCTCCAAGCCGGTTTTTTGGGTTTTTTTTTTAATGTTCAGCAGCGGCAGATGACAGCTGGGCGGACCGCCCAGCTAAAAGGCCCTAGGGAGAACACTGGAGAGGAAGGCTGATCGGCCCGTAGATCAGGACGGCAACACGAGTGCGATCGACTCGAGTTGCCTTCCTGAGCTACTGGTCGATCGCGATCGACGCATTGGGCACCCCTGCTCTAGGGTATACATATTCAGGGCTTCCAGTCTCTCCTCATACGTCTTCTGGCGCAAGCCTCCTATCATTTTCGTCGCCCTCCTCTGGACCGCCTCAAGTCTTCTTACGTCTTTCGCCAGATACGGTCTCCAAAACTGAACACAATACTCCAAGTGGGGCCTCACCAATGACCTGTACAGGGGCATCAACACCTTCTTTCTTCCTTCTACTGACTACGCCTCTCTTTATACAGCCCAGAATCCTTCTGGCAGCAGCCACTGCCTTGTCACACTGTTTTTTCGCCTTTAGATCTTCGGACACTATCACCCCAAGGTCCCTCTCCCCGTCCGTGCATATCAGCTTCTCTCCTCCCAGCATATACGGTTCCATCCTATTATTAATCCCCAAATGCATTACTCTGCATTTCTTTGCATTGAATTTTAGTTGCCAGGCATTAGACCATTCCTCTAACTTTTGCAGATCCTTTTTCATATTCTCCACTCCCTCTACTCTGTTACAAATCTTGGTATCATCTGCAAAAAGGCACACTTTTCCTTCTAACCCTTCAGCAATGTCACTTACATACATATTGAACAGGATTGGCCCCAGCTCCGAACCCTGAGGGACTCCACTAGTCACCTTTCCTTCCTTCGAGCGACTTCCATTAATCACCACCCTCTGGTGTCTGTCCGACAGCCAGTTTCTGACCCAGTTCACCACTTTGGGTCCTAACTTCAGCTCTTCAAGTTTGTTCAACAGCCTCCTATGAGGAACTGTATCAAGGCTTTGCTGAAATCCAAGTAAATTACATCTAGCATATGTCCTCGATCCAGCTCTCTGGTTACCCAATCAAAAAATTCAATCAGGTTCGTTTGGCACGATTTACCTTTTGTAAAGCCATGTTGCCTCGGATCCTGTAACCCATTAGATTCAAGGAAATACACTATCCTTTCTTTCAGCAACACTTCCATTATTTTTCCAACAACTGAAGTGAGGCTCACCGGCCTGTAGTTTCCTGCTTCATTCCTGTGACCACTTTTATGAATAGGGACCACATCCACTCTCCTCCAATCCCCAGGAATCACTCCTGTCTCCAGAGATTTGTTGAACAAGTCTTTAATAGGACTCGCCAGAACCTCTCTGAGCTCCCTTAGTATCCTGGGATGGATCCTGTCTGGTCCCATCGCTTTGTCCACCTTCAGTTTTTCAAGTTGCTCATAAACACCCTCCTCCGTGAACGGCGCAGAATCTACTCCATTTTCTCGTGTAACTTTGCCAGACAATCTCGGTCCTTCTCCAGGATTTTCTTCTGTGAACACAGAACAGAAGTATTTGTTTAGCACATTTGCTTTCTCCTCATCACTCTCCACATATTTGTTCCCAGCATCTTTTAGCCTAGCAATTCCATTTTTTATCTTCCTCCTTTCACTAATATATCTGAAAAAAATTTTATCTCCCTTTTTTACATTTTTAGCCATTTGTTCTTCCGCCTGTGCCTTCGCCAAATGTATCTCTCTCTTGGCTTCTTTCAGTTTCACCCTGTAGTCCTTTCTGCTCTCCTCTTCTTTGGTTTTTTTATATTTCATGAACGCCAACTCTTTCGCCTTTATTTTCTCAGCCACTAGGTTGGAGAACCATATCGGCTTCCTTTTTCTCTTGTTTTTATTGATTTTCTTCACATAAAGGTCCGTAGCCATTTTTATCGCTCCTTTCAGCTTAGACCACTGTCTTTCCACTTCTCTTATGTCCTCCCATCCTAACAGCTCTTTCTTCAGGTACTTTCCCATTGCATTAAAGTCCGTACGTTTGAAATCTAGGACTTTAAGTATCGTGCGGCCGCTCTCCACTTTAGCCGTTATATCAAACCAAACCGTTTGATGATCGCTACTACCCAGGTGAGCACCCACTCGAACATTAGAGATACTCTCTCCATTTGTGAGGACCAGATCCAATATCGCTTTTTCCCTTGTGGGTTCCGTCACCATTTGTCTGAGCAGAGCCTCTTGAAAGGCATCCACAATCTCCCTACTTCTTTCCGATTCCGCAGACGGAACATTCCAGTCCGCATCTGGCAGGTTGAAATCTCCCAACAGCAGAACCTCCTCTTTCCTTCCAAACTTTTGGATATCCACAATCAGATCCTTATCAATTTGCTGCGATTGAGTCGGAGGTCTGTAGACTACACCCACGTAGATAGAAGTTCCATCTTCTCTTTTCAGAGCAATCCATATCGCTTCTTCCTCTCCCCAGGTCCCTTGCATTTCGGTCGCTTGGATATTGATCTTTACATAGAGAGCTACTCCTCCACCTTTATGAACATCTCTGTCCTTCCTAAAAAGATTATATCCTGGTATGTTTGCATCCCATCCATGTGATTCACTGAACCATGTCTCTGTGATAGCAACAATATCTAGATCTGCCTCTAATATCAGGGCTTGCAGATCATGAACTTTGTTGCTTAGACTGCGAGCATTTGTGGTCATCGCTTTCCAGCGATAATCTCCTTTTTTGTATGGATTTTTGTGTCGTTTCACTTTCCGTTGCAATACTAAGAAATGAGTTGCTGATATTGCTTATGTTGCAGCCTTTACTACTATCACATCTTTTCTTTTGCCGGGGGTGGTCTCTATAATTGTCCTTCGTACATATACCACCCCCACCTTCTAGTTTAAATGCCTAGAAAAATATTGTCTAAATTTCTCTGCAAGGTTTCTTTTTCCTGCTGTAGTAATATGTAGCCCATTAGTGCAATATAGCTTCTTGTCCTTCCATGTATTTCCCCATCCTCCTATGTACCTGAAGCCTTCTTGATGACACCAGGCTCTGAGCCATCTATTAAAGTCCTCTGTGTTTTTCACTCTTTGCTCTCCTTTTCCATATGCAGGCAGTATTTCAGAAAAAGCTAAAGTCTTTACAAAAGGTTTCACGCCCTCACCAAGCTCCCGAAAAGCTTTCTGTGCTGCAAGTGTGGAGTTGTTGGCCAGGTCATTTGTTCCCAGATGGATAACAACATCAGTGTTAAAATCCTTAGTTTCTTCCTTAATTATAGTCAGTATTTGCCTGGAACTCCTGGTAGCTGAGGATCCTGGAAGACATTTCACTATTTTGGTCTCCTCGCCCTGTGTTCCAAGGTTAATGCCTCTGATGATGGAATCCCCCAACAGTAATAGTTTTCTGTTTTTGGCTTTTTTATTTGTACTTAGGGTGCGCTTGTTCTCTTGAGTTACCATCATTGGTTCCAGTCCCACCTCCCTTCTGTTTTCCTGAGTATCGCAGTGCACTAGTGGAGCGAAGGAATTCTGTAGAGGTAATATTAGTGAAGGTGGATGTTTCTGTGTTACATGTCGCAGTCTTCCTGAGCCTACTACCAGGGGGCATCCGCTAAAAATCAGGGGAGGGAAGTTCCATAGCGACTCCAGAAAATACTTCTTCACTGAAAGAGTGGTGGATCATTGGAACAAACTCCCACTGCAGGTGATTGAGGCCAACAGCGTGTTGGACTTTAAGAGAAGATGGGATATTCACAGGGGATCCCTAGAGGAGTGAAACCAGAGGGCGGGCATTTGGAATGGGCAGACTTGGTGGGCTATAGCCCTTTTCTGCCGTCTTTTTCTATGTTTCTATGTTTCTATGTTTACTATGACCCATTTATTCCTGGGCTGTTTTATTCTTTGAAGTAGAGGTGGTAAGTTGGTATGATTTTGTGGAGTGATGGAAGCTGCTTTAATTGTACTCAATTCCTGTTTAAGTTTGCAGAGCTCCTCCTTAATACTGGCAAGTTGAAGACAGATGGGCGTGTTCTGGAACTGAACACGCCGCAGTGCATCCCCGCTTTAAACCCGCAGGTTAAAACCACGGGCTCGCACTGCAGGACGGCAAACACGATCGGTGGGCTTAGTGAATCGAGTCCTCTGTTGCTAAAGTTTATTAAGCAATTTGAAGGTGATTCTACAAAGGTTGCATTTGTTTTAGGCTCAGAGAAACTGCTTATTTGGAGCCTATCCTATAAAGGAACTTAATCCCCAGATAAATGGCACCTAGATGTGGATGCCTAAATTTGGGCATGCTTAATTGGTTAATGAGCTGTTAACCATCAACCATTGGATGTTAATTAGCATCAATTAGGATTTGCGCATGCATATGGCTGTACACAATTCTATAACACTGGGCATCTAAATCCCATAGCCTGCAACCCAATGGGCGGGTCATGGTCATTCTAAAATGTTGTACATGATGTTATAGAATATTGGGTGGTTCCAAGAGGTGGCTCCTTCTATTCAGAGGAAGGGAGGGACTGGGACTCCTGTTCTGAGGGAATAGGTAGGGGGTTTCTGTTTGGAGGTGAGGAAGGGTAGGCAAAGATTCATCATAAATTTCAGTTTCAGCTGAAAATACACTGGAATTTTCAGTAAAAACTGTAACAAGGCATTTTGGGCCAGTTTCAGTGGCCAAACTGAAAACTGGTCAGCCTCTAAAGCAGTGTTTCTCAACTCAGTCCTGGAGTACCCCCTTGCCAGTTAGGTTTATATGATATCTACAATGAATATTCATGAAAGAAATTAGCATATAGCGCAGGCAGTGTATGCAAATCAATTTTATGCATATTCATTGTGGATATCGTGAAAATCTGACCGGCAAGGGAGTACTCCAGGACTGAGTTGAGAAACACTGCGCTAAAGAACATGCAGTTTTAAAGTAATAGCGTAGTTCATTCTGTAGTGTATGTGGAGATACTGCTGAATCTGTTGTTGCTTTAGATCACGTTGTTCTTGCTGTATTGCATAACTTAGGCATTTGCATCACCCAAAATCTGTGCTGAAAGCAAAATACAGTAAACTCTCAGTTATCCGGCACCCATGGCGATTGGTGGATGCTGGATAATTAAATAGTTTTGTCTCCCTTCCCACCTCACTCTCTTCCTCTCTCTATCATCTCCCCACCCCCACTTGTAGGTCCAGAATTTGTTCCTCCCTTTTTTCTGGGGCATTTTCTCTCCCCCCCCTCCACTTATGGGTCCAGCATCCATCCATCTCACCTCCCCTGCACCCTTCAGGTATGGGCAACTTGCAGAGTTAATATTATCAGCCCTTGAAGAACTGAGAAGCCAATGAGGCATGTGGTGGCCAGCCATCGAAGAAATTGGGGAGTGTTGTGCTCAGAAAGACATGGGGAAAGGAGTGTCTAATGCCAGATCTCAGTGATCAATATTAACCTCCCCCCCTTCCTCCAGCCCCAAAGCAGCAGAAGTGGCAGCGATCCTGAGCCATGAACCCCCTTTCTTCCAGCCCTGAAGCAGCAGAAGCAGCATCAATCCTGAGCCGTGAAACCCCTCCTTCCCTTCCTCCCTCCCTTCCTCCAATCAGAAGCAGCTGGTCAGCAAAGACAGTCCTGAAAACAGGCTGTGCGCAGTCAGCCCCAGCAAGACCTTTCCTGTGCTGCGTCGGAAGTGGCACATCAGAGGAAAGGCCCTGCCGAGGCTGTCTGTGAGCAGCATGTTTTCAGTGCTGCCTCTGCTGATTGGCTGCTTCTTCTTGGGGTAAGGAAGGGGGTGTTCGTGGCTCAGGTCTGCTGTCACTTCTGCTGCTTCAGGGCTGGAGGAAGGGGGGGTTGCAGTTCAGGATTGCCACTACCGCTGCTGCTTTGGGGCTCAAGGGAGGGGGGGAGGGTTCACACACAGCTCAAGGCCACTGTTGCTGCTGCTTCAGGGGACAATATTTTTTCGGCAATTTTTCAGCTAGTTGGGTGAGAGTGCCAGTTGTTTGAGTACCAGTTAATCAGGATTCTAACTGTACATACATTAAGTTACAAAATTAATTGATACAAGCATAGCTTTCAAGTGCTGCAGCTTTATTTAATTTAGCTGTTATTGTGTATTATCCATTATAATCACTTCCATCAACAAGTATTAATGATAAACTTATTATGACTAGATCGTACTAGTCAATCCATATAGTCATCACATCAGCTTCCCTTTAATCCCTAAACTGTGGTGACGCCAAACTGAAAAGCACTCCAATCCATCTCCTCCTCTCCTTCCTTACCATGTATTGTAATCCTTCCTTACCATGTATTGTAATCCAAAAAACAAGGCAGACAACCCCACAACAAATATACAAAAGAAAGAAAGTGGGGAAGGAACTGTACACATCAACCTGAGATAAAGCAGAGTTTAAGTACAATCAATTGTTAAAATCCAAACAAGTCATATCAGACAATATATCATAACCAATCTATCTTGCAGATCCTTGTGGACCCGACACGGTCTGTGTTTTGGCTTTGTAATAAAAGCCTGCCTCAGAGGTACAGATGATGATCTAATATATATATATATATATATATATATATATATAGCATATGTATATAGTATATCACAATCAAAGACATAAATAAAATCAATGAGACCATACATAATGTCGAAACATGGAAATGGTAATGAACAACAGAAATCATTGTCGGATTATAAATATGGTATTAACATATAATAGACTCAATATACAAGGGAACTTTAATAATAAAAGGTGATATACAATATCTCAACTTTCATTAATCACCTCAAAATACCAAAATATATAAATTTATAGGTAATCACTTCATAATATTGATTGTGCTTAATAGTGAAAATTCATGGAGTAGCTGTGTATAGAGACCATCATAGCGTGTTCACAGTCTCTCCCACCAATAACCATAGAACATTTGTTCTAACAGCACCAATAACTTCTCAATAGAAAACAGAAACAACTTATCTTGGTATATGCTGCTCCGGGCACTTCCTTAATCACCATAACTGAACTGATAGTAGTTAATATAATATGAGCTTGTGCGTTTTGTGAACATTGTGTGCTGTGGGTTATAATGGGTGGTAAGATTAGGATTGTTTTGTCTTTGTAGTACTCCTCCTGACGAAGCCAACCGGTGAAACCTAGGTTGGGGGGGGGGGGGGTCGGTGAAATTGTATCAGTTCAGTTATGGTGATTAAGGAAGTGCCCGGAGCAGCTGTGATTGCCATATTACCACCATATACCAAGATAAGTCGTTTCTGTTTTCTATTGAGAAGTTATTGGTGCTGTTAGAACAAATGTTCTATGGTTATTAGTGGGAGAGATTGTGAACACGCTATGATGGTCTCTATACACAGCTACTCCGTGAATTTTCACTGGGTTATAGTTGTGGGTCTGAGCGTTTACTATTAAGCACATTAATATTAAGTGATTACCTATATATTTATATATTTTGGCATTTTAAGGTGATTAATAAAAATTGACATATAATAAACATAAATAATTGCACGTTAATTCAAGACATACCCAATAGATAGCACACAAGCACTTCAAAATCAAATATGCTTGTGCGCCAGCTATCGGGTATGTCTTGAATTACACCCTCTTGATGCAGATGTAACTTACTTTGTGATAGGCTCTGGTTCTTTAAATCATGGACATTTTTTTACATTCAAAAGGATGGAAGTTAGTTTTTTAGCCCACATTGCATGTTTGTATCTATCATCCTTTAGCATGTTGTATTTTTTTATTATGTTTATTTATATTTATATTCATTTTTATTATGTAATTTTTTAATGTGTATTTCAATATGAAAATTTTTTTAATGTGCAATTATTTATGCTTATAATATGTCTATAAACAAATACTCCACAAGTTATTACCATCGATGACATAAATAAAGTGCATCTAAAGTGCTCAGTCACCAACCAAAAGTGTTGATAAGTACAAATAAAAGTACTAGTGCTGGTTGTCTGAAGGGACCATCATAGCACCCAAAGGTCCCACACACCGCCCTCAAAGTTGCTGTGAAAACTCTATAGGTGATAAATCAGCATAAAATATATATAGATATATATCGACTTGAGGGGAGGCAATGTAGTTTTAATGCACCGGGTCGTTATGGGATGATTAAGTTGGAAGTTTGTACAAGGTCAGGAAATTATGGAAACACCGCTTCTCTTCTAAGAAGTTAATCCTGTTCAAGATAAGTGATTTGTGATAAATATATATTATTTTAATGCTGATTTGTCACCTATAGAGTTTTCACAGCAATCTTGACAGAGGTGTGTGGGACCTTTGAGTGGTATGATGGTCCCTTCAGATAACCAGCGCTAGTACTTTTATTTGTACTTATTAGCACTTTTGCTTGGTGACTGAGCACTTTATATACACTTTATTTATGTCATTGATGGTAATAACTTGTGGAGTATTTGTATTTTGATAATTCAACACAAGTATTAAATTTGATAGCTCCTTAGTGAGTTCTGGGTTTATTATATGTCAATACCATATTTATGATCCGACAATGATTTCTGTTGTTTATTACCATTACTATGTTTCAAAATTATATATGGTGTCATTGATTTAATTTATGTCTTTGATTGTGGTCTTTGATTATGGTGATCTTATACAGTGGTACCTCGGTTTACGAGTGCACCGGTTTGTGAGTGTTTTGCAAGATGAGCAAAACATTTGCAAAATCAGCGCCTCGGAAACCGAGCGTGCCTCAATTTATGAGGGCCCCCCCCCTCGCGTTCCAGCAACCTCCCCCCGTGATCCGGCACCCCCCCTCCCCGCTGCGATTCGGCATGCCCCAGATACCCACCCACCCGCCCGATCACATTCCTTATCCCCATTTGGCACCGGCACCAACGCACAGGACATGCCGATGCCGGTGTCCGAAGATCTGCCTTCTTCTTCGCGCTGGGCCTTCAGCATTTGCGCATGCTCAAGGCCTTCGGGTTCCCGTTCTCTCCGAGATTCTCAGGAACCCGAAGGCCTTGAGCATGCGCAGATGCTCAAGGCCCAGCGTGAAGAAGAAGGCAGATCTTCGAGCACCGACACCGGCATGTCATAGAAACATAGAAGATGACTGCAGATAAAGGCCATAGCCCATCAGGTCTGCTCACTCTACTGACCCACCCCCAAGTCTACTATCCTAGGGATCCCACTCCTGGTGACAGGTTCCCTTGGTTTAACCCTCTAAAGGATCCCACATGGGCATCCCATTTGCTCTTAAATTCTTGCACGCTGTTTGCCTCGATCACCTGCACCGGGAGCTCGTTCCAAGGATCAACCACTCTCTCGGTGAAGAAATATTTCCTGGTGTCGCCATGAAATTTCCCGCCCCTGAGTTTGAGCAGATGCCCTCTTGTGGCTGATTGTCCTTTGAGAAAGAGAATCTCTTCTTCCATCTCGATACGGCCGGTAATATACTTAAACATCTCGATCATGTCTCCTCTCTCCCTACGTTCCTCGAGTGAGTACAGCCGCAAATTTTTCAGCCTTTCCTCGTACGATAGATCCTTGAGCCCCGAGACCATCCTGGTGGCCATCCGTTGCACCGACTCTACTCTCAGCACATCTTTTCGGTAGTGTGGCCTCCAGAATTGCACACAGTATTCCAAATGAGGCCTCACCATGGTTCTGTATAATGGCATTATGACTTCAGGCTTCCGGCTGACGAAACTCCTGCGGATGCCTTAGATAAAGCCTTCTCCACATGATCAGCAGTTTTCATGTCTGCGCTGATTATCACTCCTAAGTCTCGTTCTGTTGAAGTTCTTGCTAAGGTCTCATCATTCAAGGTGTAAGTCCTGCACGGATTTCTGCTGCCGAGGTGCATGATCTTGCATTTCTTAGCGTTGAAGTCCAGCTGCCAGGTCGAGGACCAAAGTTCCAACAAATGTAGGTCATGTGTCATACTATCGGGTGAATTGCCATCTCTCACTATATTGCATAGTTTGGCGTCGTCAGCGAATAACGTTACCTAACCTTGAAGCCCCTGAGTTAGGTCACCTATGAATATGTTGAAAAGGAGCGGGCCCAAGACTGAGCCCTGCGGTACTCCACTGGTCACCTCCGATGTTTTAGAGAGGGTACCGTTAACTACCACCCTCTGAAGTCTGCCACTCAGCCAGTCATTGACCCATGTAGTTAGTGTTTCTCCCAGCCCCATTGATTTCATCTTGCTCAAAAGCCTGCGATGCGGGACACTATCGAAAGCTTTGCTGAAGTCTAGGTATACGACGTCCACGGATTCTCCCAAGTCTAACTGTTTTGTTACCCAGTCAAAGAAGCTGATGAGATTGGATTGGCAGGACCTACCCTTGGTGAATCTATGTTGACTGGGATCCCGTAGATTCTCCTCATCCAAGATTACGTCTTGTGTCCTGTGCGTTGGTGCCGGTGCTGGTGCCAAATGGGGGTAAGGAATGTGATCAGGTGGGTGGGTGGATGGGTGCCTGGGGCATGCCAGATCGCGGCGGGGGGGGGTGTGTGTGCGACGCGAGCGAGGGGGGTGCTGGATCACTGGGGGGGTGCCACGAGCGGGGGATGGTGGATCACGCAGGGGACAAAACGAGCAGGGGATGGCGGATCACGAGGGGGGGCCTTCATGAGCGGGGGGTAGCAATGCCGGTTCTTGGGGAGTAGAGCAGCGTTGCTGGCCTCGGGGGATGGGGGTGGGTGGGAACGAATCAAGCAAGTTTCCCTTAGTTCCTATGGGAAAACTCGCTTTGATATACGAGTATTTTGGTTTACGAGCATGCTTCTGGAACGAATTATGCTCGTAAATCAAGGTTCCTCTGTATATATATATAAGATCACCATCTGTACCCCTGAGGCAGGCTTTCATTACAAAGCCAAAACATGGACTGTTTCGGGTCCACAAGGATCTGCAAGATAGATTGGTCATGATATATTGTCTGATATGACTTGTTTGGTTTTTAACAATTGATTGTACTTAATAAACTCTGCTTTATCTCAGGTTGATGTGTACAGCATGACGGTATTGCACATGCCTTTGCACCTACCCATAAATCCTGACTATCCAAAACTAGAATATATCATAACCCAGATCTTATAACTCCATATAATTCATATAAATGCCTCTTTTAACAAAGTGGAGGAAGGCAGTATCTTATTTTTTATTTACAAAACTCACTAAAAAAAAGACCAGAAGCTGTCCTCACATCAGCTTTGTTGCTCGCAAATAATTCTACAATCCTCTCATCCCCCATCTTCCCACTGTACTTTGCACCTCCCTTGCCTTAGCCAATTTTATTTACCCACTCAAAACTCTATTCCCATTCCCCCTTATCCTATTAAAATACAGTACCTCAGATACTACAGATTTAAAATTGGATGTGCTCAGCCAAGTTATGTGCCCTTCCTTTTGGGCTTCTCTTATACGGTATGGCACATAGATATCCTAAAACTTTCAAAATGTCATATTAAGGAAGTGAAATGTCCCCCTCCCAGCAAAAAAAATTATAAAAAAACTGGAAGACATAAAAATTAGCAATGAATACTACTGGGATAGCAAGCATATCAGGAAATAGGTGGAATACCCTCCTGAAAGAAGTGATAAAACCAAAAATGGTGCTGGAATTCTGAAAGGAGTGGGTTGCACCTAGGATTACCATATGGCTCCAGAGAAAGAAGAACGGATTGAGACATCCGGGTTTTAATTCCATTGCTTTCAGTGGAAGTAAAACCCAGATGTCTTAATCCATCCTCCTTTTTCTGAAGCCATATGGTAACCTTAGTTGTAACTGCTATGCAAAGCATATTATTTTTCCCATGTGTTGTAGGGGTTGTACCTGCTGCATAGTGTAGTTTAGTTTCCTTAAGCTTGTTTTGCTGGGGTTGTACCTGTCACACAGTGTTTGTTACTTTCCCTGCATTGTGTTGTGGGGGTTGTAACTGCCAGTTACCACTTTCCCCATGATTTCTTAGAAGTGTCAAATCAGCGCATAGTTAAAGTTCTCTATGTTTGGTTTATATTCTCTATGTTTGGTTTATATTCTCTTGTCTTTTAGGGATCTACTGTGTGCAACCCACTCCTTTCAGAATTCCAGCACCATTTTTGGTTTTATCACTTCTTTCAGGAGGGTATTCCAGCTATATGGAATTAAAACCCGGATGTCTCAATCCGTTCTTCTTTCTCTGGAGCCATATGGTAATCCTAGTTATAACCTAAATAACTAGGGTTACCATATGGCTTCAGAAAATGGAGGATGGATTGAGACATCCAGGTTTTAATTCCATTGTCTTAATCCATCCTCCTTTTTCTGAAGCCATATGGTAACCCTAGCCAGACAGACAATTTTGGGCTGGCCTGAGCCCAAAGTGGTCAGGCAATTCTCTCTCTCTTTTTCCCTCCCTTCCCACACCCCTCCCCATCCTCTCTCTTTCTCTTATTTTCATTGGCAACGGTTTCTACATGCTGCCAGTAGCTGACCTAGAAGCCTTCCCTCTGAAGCAAAACGCAAATGCGTCAGAGAGAAGGCTTCTGGGTCAGCCACCAGCAGCGTGTAGGAACCGCTGGAGTGGCCTGAGGCTGCTGGGCGTCTGAGCCTGAGCCCAAACTGGGCAGGCCAGGCCTACCCAGGCTCGCCTCATGGCTACGCCTCTGCCATCCTGGACAGACTTGATGGGGTATATTGGTTATTCTCCGTCATTATATACTATGTTCATTAGTTAGATTGTGAGCCTTCGGGACAGTAAGGGAATTTCAAAGTACCCATTCTTTATTTAATTCATCTTATTTTATTGTATCCTTTATTGTATATTTAATGTAAATTTCTTTGTAAACCGCTTAGAACTTAACGGATTTAGCGGTATATAAGAAATAAATAACATAACATAACATAACATGTTTGGATTTTTAGAATCCTATTTTCCCAGTATTGAGAATGGCTTTTGTACATCACTTCAGCTATGATCCTACATGTTCCAGCTCTTTTTGCCTTCTGCTAAATATCTTAGTCCTAATGTCTAAGCTGACATTCATTTAGCGATTTGATAATGATGTGGTGACACCCTGATGAAAACCCTTGGCTACACAACTGGATTTTTATTCATCTGCATCTCATTATTTTCAACTTTATTATATGCTACATGACAAAGATAATTGTCATCCTCCTTGCATAGTTGTGAGACACAAAACTATTAGTGTTTCTCAGATTTCCACTGCCAGATAAAGGTCAGTGAATAAACTGACTGCTGTTTTCAGGTGTGTGACTGTATCACCAAGCCTGGTACGTCACCAGGATTAGGACCTTATCATTACTGTGTTCATCATGGTTTAGTAACTTTCAAAGAACCATGAGACAGCTCATTTTGTAAACAAACTGCTTTGTAGAAATGACTGATGTCATCTAATTTCAGGGTAGCAGGAGCATGGCATTCAAATCAAGGGCATCCTTGATTGGGAATTGGGTAGGGTTACCATATGGCTCCAGAAAAAGGAGAACGGATTGAGACATCTGGGTTTTACTTCCTTTGAAAGCAATGGAAGTAAAACCCAGTTGTCTCAATCCATCCTCTTTTTTCTGGAGCTATATGGTAACCCTAGAATTGGGGATTGGCGTTACATGCAGGAAGGAGACAGGAGGACCTCATGCCCTTCATTGGATGCTTTTTAATTTGCTGGGTGAATGCCTGTTGCTAGTGGTGCAACCAACAGGGCACAGACACCTCCTCTGTATATGTAATATTATTAATTTATTGTACTGCTCCCTTCTCTCTATTGAAGGACTTGAAGGGTAGACCAGTTTTTGTTTGTAATCCTGCCAGTGTAGTGATTCTGCTGACATCCTGTCGTCGTGATGACGACGTTGCTGCTGCCTGGTGACTAGAGCCCCCAGGATGTCTCTAGCCAGTTTCTACCTTGCATTGCTGCTGCTCCTTATTCAAATGTAGAAAGCAAGAGCAATTATTGGAAAGGCATGGTGATCGTTTTACCAGTTTGCAGCAATTATAGACAATTCCCAGCAGGTTTAGCGTGTAAATTATGGAGTGGCTAAACCTGAGCCAGAGCCTGTTGAGTCAATGTGTCTCAGTTTCTCTGCCCTGTGTCTATGCCTTTCCCACTGTAAATGACCATAGGCCACAGCAGCGTGGCACACAGAGGCACTAAAACCTTTACGTTTTCAGGCTTAATGAAAAGCTTTCTTGCAACTTCTGGCAGAATTATGTGAATCAAAAACCAGGCTAGTTTTGCTGTAGTGACTGAATTTCTTGAAAAGCATTTTGAAGAGTTCAGCTCATTAGTGGACCTGTGTGTGTTACTTTGGAAAAGTAGGGTTATTCTGTCTTGTGAAGAAGTTGTTGTGGGGAGCCCTAGAGCACTAAGCCTGGCTCGACCAGGAATTCTCAATTGTGTGCATGTTTGCAGAAGCATCTTTGTATAGAAGTGCCCCCTGCTCATTGTAATCTCCAGTGAGATTTTTCCCAGTACAAGCCATTTATTACAGGAATAAGTAGATATATTTGGCAGTACATAAAGAGAGTCTGATACCAAGAACAGAATAAAGTTCTTCAGTTATCATCATCATTATTATTACTGAATTAATCTCTTGATCTCCCTACAGAGGGGCATTTTCGATAGGATGTCTAAGACGTTTCTTACAAGACGTTTCCTACAAGACGTTCAAACTCAGAAGTGGAGAAATGGCTATTTTTTAAAACTGCTAGACGTCTAAATTTGGGGGGGGGGGACATTCGTCTCGCGCTGTGATTCAACAATGAAGACTTCGGCAGTCCAACTGCAGGGTCAGAAACATCGATGTGTGGGCTTCACAAGAACCAGCACAACATTGCCATGTCTACTTCTTGAAATGAAAACCAGAGGCAGTCTCATTACTTTTCAGTCAGCAGGACAAATGTCAGGAAGTTCTGCTTCACGCAGCGAGTGGTAGACGCCTGGAATGCTCTCCCAAAGGAGGTTATTAAGGAATCCACTGTGCTAGGATTCAAAGGCAAATTAGATGCACATCTCCTTACGAGAGGCATAGAGGGATATGGGTGACTAAAACTACATCAGGTGTATACCTGACTGGGCCTCCGCGTGTGCGGATCGCCGGACTCGATGGACCATGGGTCTGATCTAGAGATGGCAGTTCTTATGTTCTTAGCCCTTGTAGCAGTATAGTAGGGTTTTGGAGGCTCATGCTTTCCACCATAAATGTAGTGGTTAGGGTGGCTTATGGGCTTAGGTCCTCCTCTCTATGGCTCACTAGCCCACCCACCAGGCTACTTAAGACACCTGTGTGAAGCTCTACTAGGCGTTCCAGTACCAGGCTTTCCATACTGTTTGTATGGTGAGCACTGGGCAGTTTCTGTGAATGTGAAGTATATGAGTGCAGTATTTATATATGTCTTACTAGCCCACTCACCAGGCTACTTAAGACTAGTGCCTTAATTCTTCAGCTAGATTTTAGTAGTGCCTTTGATCTAGTAGATCATGAAATATTGTTGAGTTGTTTAGACACAATAGGACTTTCAGGAAGGGTCAAGAACTGGTTTCAAGGTTTTTTGAAGGAAAGATCTTATCAAGTGATTTGTGACGGTAACTATTCTTATTCATGAGCAACCCATCTGGTGTGCCCCAAGGTTCTCCGCTATCGCCTACCTTATTCAACATCTACATTTCTTCTTTAGGACATTTATTACAGAGTTTAAATGTAAAATTTTATATATACACAGATGACATTTCTATTTTAATCCCTCTAAATAAGTTTACCACAGAAATTTTAAACTAGATATCTTCTATTATGACTCAGATAGAACAGTGTACAATTAATTTCAAACTGAAACTCAGTACGGAAAAGACCAAACTTTTCTTGGCTAGCCCCAACGACAAAATAACAAACTCATTGCTTCATCTTAATGGTTATGACTACCTGATTATTAAATCTATCAAAATTCTGGGAGTCACACTAGACCGACATTTAATACTAGCAGAACACACAAACTTAGTGGTACAAAAATGCTTTTTTACATTGTGGAATTTAAGAACCATAAAAAAATATTTTGATCCTTTATCGTTCAGACTATTGGTGCAGGCATTATTTATCTAATTTAGACTATTATAATATCATCTATTTAGGAGCAACCAAAAAAATTCTATGGAAATTAAGGATAATTCAAAATATAGCTGTTCAACTGATTTTTGGTTTTAAAAAGAATGACCATATTAGTCCATATTATAGTTTATCCCAGGACAAGCAGGCATGATATTCTCACATGTGGGTGACGTCATCTACGGAGCCCCAATGCGGAAGCATTTTCAAGCAAACTTGATTGAAGATTTAAGTTTGCTCTGCTGCTCCATGCATGCGTGCCTTCCTGCTCCACTAGGGGGCGCATCCCCTCGTGGTCTCCAGTAGAGAGTTGCGCGGGGACAGAAATCCCACCCGTCCCCACCCGTCCCCGCCAAAGTCCCACCCGTCCCCACCCGTCCCCGTGAGGAATCCCTCCGTCCCCACCTGTCCCCGTGAGGAATCCCTCCGTCCCCACCCGTCCCCGCGAGGAATCCCCTCCGTCCCCACCCGTCCCCGCGAGGAATCCCCTCCGTCCCCGCCCGTCCATATAAACTTCAGAAATAGTTATTTCATTTAATTATGCTACTGAATTAAAGGCTCTGGTAGAAACCCATTTACAAATAAGCAAAAAGACTTTATTAATTTGAAAATATTAATTGGGAAGAATACATACTTTGCAAATGGGTTTCTACCAGAGCCTCTAATGTTTATAAATTTTTATCAACACAACTAATATACTACTTTATCCTGAAGCAAAATAAAAAAAAAGAAATATAATTCTTTTCCTACCTTTGTTGCCTGGTTTCTGCTTTCCTCATGTTCTCATTCAATTCCTTCCATCCACTGTCTCTCTTCCTTCTGCATCTTCCATTTGCTCTGTTACTGTGCCTCTCCCTTTCTTCCCCCTTCCAAATTGGTCTGGCACCCATCTTCTTCTCTCCGCTCCCCCATAGTCTGGCATCTGTCTTCTTCCCTGCCAGTGTCTTCTCCCTACTCTCTCTTCCCCATTTCCTTTCAGCGTCCTTCTCCCCCCCATCTTCCCCATGTCCTGTCAGCGTCCTTCTCCCCCCTCTGTCTTCCACATGTGCTTTCAGTGTCCTTCTCCCCCCTCTGCTTCCCCATGTCCTTTCAGCGTCCTTCTCCCTCTCTGTCTTCCCCATGGCCTTTCAGCGTCCTTCTCCACCCACCCCCCCGTCTTCCCCATGTCCTTTCAGCGTCCTTCTCCACCCCTTTGTCTTCCCCATGTGCTTTCAGCATCCTTCTCCCCCCTCTGTCTTCCACAAGTGCTTTCAGAGTCCTTCCCCCCCCCGCCCTTCTAATGGCCTTTCAGCGTCCTTCTCCACCCCTTTGTCTTCCCCATGTCCTTTCAGCGTCCTTCTCCACCCCTTTGTCTTCCCCATGTGCTTTCAGCATCCTTCTCCCCCCTCTGTCTTCCACAAGTGCTTTCAGATTCCTTCACCCCCCCCCCCCCGCCCTTCCCATGTCCTTTCAGCGTCCTTCTCCACCCCTTTGTATTCCCCATGTGCTTTCAGCGTCCTTCTCCCTCCTCTGTCTTCAAGTGCTTTCAGAGTCCTTCCCCCCCTCCTCCCGTCTTCCCCATGGCCTTTCAGCGTCCTTCTCCCCACTCCTTCTCTACCGCCCCGGGTGCAGTACAGCCGGCCAGGTCCCCTTACTTTTGTGGCACTTCCCCGACCGACTGACAACAGCCCCGGTCCGACAAACCTCCCTGCCCTTAACTGCGAATCTAAATTACCTTATTACAGCTGCTGTAAGAAGATAATTTAGATTCGCGGCTACAGGGCAGGGAGGATTGTCTGACCGGGGCTGTTGTCGGTCGGTCGGTCGGGGAAGTGCCACAAAAGTAAGGGGACCTGGCCGGCTGTGCGGACCGCCCCCTCCCTTGGTAGCCACTCGAACCGCGAGGCTACTCTCCTCCTTACCTCACTGCCTGCAGCACAGAGCCAAACGGAAGTCTTCCCGACGTCAGCGCTGACGTCGGAGGGAGGGAGGGCTTTGTTTAAGCCCTCCCTCCCCTCCGACGTCAGCGCTGACGTCGGGAAGACTTCCGTTCGGCTCTGTGCTGCAAGCAGAGAAGGTAGGGAGAAGAGCCGCGCGACTGAGTACATCCAGCCCCGCAGGAACCCCGCGACCCTCGGAGGCGTCCCCACGGGATCCCCGCGACCCTCGGAGGCGTCCCCACGGGATCCCCGCGACCCTAGGGGCGTCCCCACGGGATCCCCGTGACCCAAAGGGGGAACCCGCGGGATGCCCGCGGGTCCCGCGGGATTCCCGTCGTCCCCGTTCCCGTGCAGCTCTCTAGTCTCCAGTTCAAAAATTTTCTGCTGAGCCTAGAAGTCGTGTTTTTTCAGGCTCTGCCCCAACTGCCTTCTAGCACCGCAATTTTTTCTTGTTTTTCTCGATTTAGTCGCTGTGCGCGAGTTTTTTCTTGTTTCAACTGTTCCTGCTTCGTTTTTCACCGACCCGGAGGCTTCCGGGTCCCCGTGGTCGCGTGGCTATTCGAGCCGCGGCCAGTTTCGATTCTATGTCCCGGCCTTTGACCGGCTTTAAAAAGTGCTCCCGGTGCGAGAGGCTTCTTTCCATCACAGACCCGCATTGCCGGTGCATCCTCTGCCTGGGGGCCGCTCATCCAACCAACTCCTGCCCCCAGTGCGCTACCTTCCAGAACCGGGCCCTCCGTCGAAGGAAAGCCTGCATGGCGGATCTTTTCGCCCCGGACCAACCCTCTACCTCGGCCTCGAGGTCGGCCCCGGCCTCGGCCCCGGCCTTGACCTCGGCCCCGAATACCTCGGCATCACCTCGAGACTCGAACCCGAAGTCCTCGGGACAACAGAAGACCTCAGCTCCGGGTAAGTCCCCTCTTCCCTCTTCAGGGAAGTTCTTGCGTTTTCAGGTAGGAGACTGGCACCTACAATACCGAGTCCTCCCCTTCGGCCTAGCATCATCACCGCGGGTCTTCACCAAGTGCCTCGTGGTGGTCGCAGCAACCTTACGCTAGCAGGGCCTCCAGGTATTCCCCTACCTGGACGACTGGCTGATCAAAGCCCCGTCCAGGGAAGGGGTTATCTCAGCGACCCAACAGACTATTACCTACCTACAAAGTCTGGGGTTCGAAATAAACTTCCCAAAATCCCAACTACGCCCCTCGCAGTTCCTACAGTTCATCGGGGCCACGCTGGATACGGTTCGCCTCCGTTCCTTCCTCCCCCCTCCGCGCCTAGAGGCGTTAGTAAGTCTGAGTCGAAGGATCTCTCTGCTGACCTCGGTATCAGCTCGACAGATGATGACTCTCCTAGGCCACATGGCCTCCACCGTCCATGTCACACCCTTCGCCCGCCTCCATCTGAGAATACCTCAATGGACCCTGGCCTCTCAATGGCGTCAAGACCGGGACCCGATCGACCGTCCCGTGACAGTGACTCCTTCCTTGCAAAGATCGCTCCGCTGGTGGGCCGACTCTTCAAATCTTTCCAAAGGTTTACTCTTCCTCGCCCCTCACCACAGCAAGGTACTCACCACGGACTCATCAGAGTACGCTTGGGGAGCCCATCTGGACGGCCTACGCACACAGGGGATGTGGTCAGCGGAAGACCGCCGCTTTCACATCAACGTGCTAGAGCTCCGGGCAATCTATCTCGCAGCTGTAGCTGTTCAACATCTGCTCCACGACCGGGTGGTCCTCTTCCGAACCGACAACCAGGTAGCAATGTACTATGTAAACAAACAAGGAGGAACAGGGTCTTGGTCCCTCTGTCGGGAAGCCCTACGCCTCTGGAAATGGGCAATCTCCAACAACACCTTCCTTCGAGCAGTGTACATACAAGGAGAACAAAACTGTCTGGCAGACAGACTCAGCCGTCTCCTCCAGCCACACGAGTGGTCACTGCACTCTCAAACCCTACGACAGGTGTTCAAACAGTGGGGGACACCTCAAATAGATCTGTTCGCATCCCCCCACAATCACAAACTGCCTCTCTTCTGCTCCCGGATGTACTCCCCGGACCGGCTCGAGGCCGACGCCTTCCTCCTCGACTGGGAGGGAAGATTCCTATACGCGTTCCCGCCGTTTCCTCTGATCCTGCGGACGCTCGTCCACCTGAAAACAGTACAAGCCACCCTGATCCTGATTGCTCCTCGCTGGCCATGCCAGCCTTGGTTTTCCCTTCTGCTTCAACTCAGTGTCAGAGATCCACTACCTCTGCCTCGGTTTCCCTCTCTACTATCACAGGGTCAGGGTTCGCTGTTACATCCCAATTTTCAATCTCTTCATCTGAATGCTTGGTTTCTTTCCCCCTGACTTCTCTCCCCGTGTCTCAATCAGTCAAGGAGATATTGGAGGCTTCTAGAAAGACCTCAACGAGAACCTGCTACTCCCAAAAGTGGACCAGATTCTCAGCCTGGTGCTCCTCTCACAGCCAGGACCCGGTGTCGGTCCCCGTCCCCCTGGTCCTTGACTATTTACTTCAATTATCTCACTCCGGACTAAAGACCAACTCCATTCGAGTACACCTCAGTGCGATTGCAGCCTTCCATCAGCCCCTGGAAGGGAAAGCCCTCTCGCTCCACCCGCTAGTCTCTCGCTTCATGAAGGGTCTTCTGAATGTCCACCCTCCTCTCAAACCTCCTCCGGTGGTTTGGGACCTTAACGTGGTTCTGGCTCAACTAATGAAACCTCCATTTGAGCCCCTAGACAAATGCCATCCAAAATTCCTCACTTGGAAGGTGATTTTCCTGCTTGCGCTCACTTCCGCTCGGTGGGTTAGTGAGCTACAAGCTCTAGTGGCGGACCCACCCTTCACGGTATTCCATCACGACAAGGTGGTATTCTGCACTCATCCAAAGTTCCTGCCTAAAGTAGTGTCTGATTTTCATCTCAATCAGTCCATTGTCTTACCTGTGTTTTTTCCAAAGCCCCACTCTCATCCCGGAGAGGTGGCGCTCCACACTCTTGACTGTAAGAGAGCGTTGGCCTTCTACCTCAAACGCACTCAACCACACCGGAAAGTCCCACAATTGTTTTTGTCCTTCGACCCAAACCGGTTAGGTCACCCAGTCTCCAAGCGCACCTTGTCCAACTGGTTGGCCGATTGCATCTCCTTCTGCTACGCTCAGGCTGGTCTTGCACTGCATGGTCGAGTAACGGGACACAAGGTCCGAGCGATGGCAGCCTCCGTAGCGTTCCTCAGGTCCACACCTATTGAGGAAATCTGCAAGGCTGCCACGTGGTCTTCGGTTCATACTTTCACCTCCCATTACTGTCTGGACTCACTGTCCAGGAGCGATGGCCGGTTCGGCCAATCGGTTTTGCGAAATCTATTCGCTTAAATTGCCAACTTCC
This sequence comes from Geotrypetes seraphini, assembly GCF_902459505.1. Taxonomy (NCBI): domain Eukaryota; kingdom Metazoa; phylum Chordata; class Amphibia; order Gymnophiona; family Dermophiidae; genus Geotrypetes; species Geotrypetes seraphini. The sequence continues at coordinate 145,854,270 of NC_047089.1, read as the reverse complement.
CTCCATCCCTCTTCAGTTAGCTTGGAGGTCACCCACATGTGAGAATATCATGCCTGCTTGTCCTGGGATAAAGCACAGTTACTTACCGTAACAGGTGTTATCCAGGGACAGCAGGCATATATTCTCACAACCCGCCCACCTCCCCGAGGTTGGCTTCTTTGCTAGTTAAGTGAACTGGAGACCACGAGGGGATGTGCCCCCTAGTGGAGCAGGAAGGCACGCATGCGTGGAGCAGCAGAGCAAACTTAAATCTTCAATCAAGTTTGCTTGAAAATGCTTCCGCATCGGGGCTCCGTAGATGACGTCACCCACATGTGAGAATATATGCCTGCTGTCCCTGGATAACATCTGTTACGGTAAGTAACTGTGCTTTACTTCATTGGCTGCCTTTGGAGGCAAGAGTATTATTCAAATTTTCCTGTATCTGCTGTAAGCTGATATCGGGATTGTCTCCAGCTTACCTTTTTCCTCATTTTGTGTTGCATAGACCATCAAGAGAAACTAGAAACTTCTACTTATTTGCTTATCCAAAAATTAATGGGTTTAGATATAAGACCTTCTTAGATAGGACCTAGCATTTCAAGCTGGTAGGCAACAATCGTGGTATTCAGCAAGCTGTTATCCTATTGCAGTTTTCGGAAATTAATTAAGACCACTTTGTTCAATAAGTTTATTACTTAGTGAGTTTTATTATTGAAATTCTATTTTACAAATATTTGTAATTTTTACTGTATTATTGTATTTCGCTGATTGTCCAGCTCTTTTTAGTGTAAACCGCCTAGAATGTTTGGTTATGACGGTATAAAAGAATAAAGTTATTATTATTATTATTATTATTATTATCTGTGTGATGCTCCACTAGGCTTTCCCATACCAGGTGTTGCTGTTCTAGAGAGAGGTATGTACTGTTTGTAGGATGAGCGCTGGGCAGTTTCTATGAATGTGAAATATGACTGCAGGGTTTATATTAGGACTATGCATTTTTGTGTTGTTTCATTTATATGTGCACAGAGATTAAATTGTATATACTTAAATATAAATCGAGACCCCTAGGAAAGGAGGAAAAATGGTTGACTCGAATATAAGACACGGTCTTAATATTCAAGTGCCCTGCCCTGCCAGGATCTGCACCCAGTGCCCCCTCCCTCCCTCCCTCCCTCCCTCCCTCCCTTGCCAGGCTCTGCACCCAGTCCTCCTCGCTCCCTGCCAGGCTATACACCCAATCCCCTCACTCCCTGCCAGGCTCTGCACCCTGTCCTCCTCTCTTCCTCACTGCCCTGTACCATCTCCCTCCCTCCCTGGTGGTCCAGCAATGGGCTTGGATATGAGGGATTCTCTGTCTCCTGTCCCAGCCGAATCCAAAAAATAACCTGCACACCACCCCCCCATCTTCCCTGCATACCCCTGGCCTTGCGGTAGGCAGGTCAGGAGGAATCCCTTCTGCCTCCTGTGCCTACAGAAATTGACAGCCACACCTCCCTCCCACCTCCTCCACGTACCTTTCAAGAACTCGCAGCAGCCAATCAGCCAGCAGCCTTGAGTGGAGCAGGAGGGCAGGAAGATTGCTTCTGCTCCGTGCACCGGCTGGCTACCAGGGACCTGAAAGGTACTTGGGGGAGGTGTGAGGGATGTGTGGTTGTCAATTTCAGCAGGCACAGGAGGCAGAAGGGATTCCTCCTGTCCTGTTCACTGCAAGGCCGCAGAGAAGGGGTACACGGGGAGGCAGGGTTTTTTGGATTCAACTGGGATGGGAGATGGGGGATCCCTCGTGTCTCAGCCCACCATTGAACCACTGGTCTTGCGGCAGGCCCTGTGGAGGTCTGCAATAGTTCCGGGAGGGGGGTAGGTAGGCAATGGCCCGAATACATGCTGAGACCCCCATTTTTGGGTCATTTTTTGGCCCAAAAATCTCAGCTTATATTCGAGTATATACAGTATTTCATTTTTTTTGGGGGGGGGGATTTAATTTATAATATTTTATTGAAGGAATCAAATAAATATACAATAATATAATACAAAGAGATATTCATTACAATTAGATTCACAATAATAATGTTTCCATATATATTTCTTAATATGTGTTAAGATGAAATAGCAAACCTGACAAAAGATCTTGCTGATGCTATATAGCAACAAACTAGTAAATAATAACAAGATCAACCACCAAATAAACCCTCTCATGGAGGAAAGAGCCTCAGAAGTCCTCCGTGTTCAGTGCTGCTATTGTTTCACACTGCCAACACTTCGCGGCTAAAAAAACCCTCCATATTCAGGTACTAATGCGTAGTATGATTTTTTTTAGAAATACTAATATTGAATTAATGAGCATATTTAGGGGGTTGGGAGGGGGTCAGTGATCACTGGGGGAATGTGGAGGAAGTAATTAATTAATCCCTTCAATGGTCATCTGGTCAGTTTGAGTACCTTTTTGGCATTTAGATGCTTTTAATACAGGTCTAGCCTCAGACATCTAAGGGCTCCTTTTAAGAAGGTGCGCTAAGCGTTTTTTTGCACGCACCAGATTAGCCAAAAATCTACCGCCTGCTCAAAAGGAAGCGGTAGCGGCTAGTGTGCGCTATTCCGTGCGTTAAAGCCCTAACGCGCCGTCGTAAAAGGAGCCCTAAGTTTCTTCCAGGACATCTTGGGAAACGTTTGATTATTGCTGCAAGACGTCCAAGTCTAAACCCGCCCATAACACACCTACAACACACTCTCCCTTTAGTTTTGAATGCACAGCGGCTAGAATGTCTCACAAGACGTCCAGAAAGACGCTTTTGAAAATCTGCACCTGGACGTCCTAGTGAATAGGACATCCAAGTGTCGTTTTATTACGTTTTTTGGATGTCTTAGTTTTTAAAGAAATGTCCTTAATAGTCATTAATGATATAGATGGTCTGGCCTGCAGGGCTGTGGAGTCGGAGTCGAGGAGTCGGAGTCGGAGGAAATTTCGGGTACCTGGAGTCGGAGTCAGAAGTACAAAAAACTGAGGAGTCAGAGTCGGAACATTTATCTACTGACTCCATTTTTGAACTTGGCATACCAATCACGAGCGATTCTTTCAGCTATAGCACCCACTATATACACAGCACAAATGTTGCGAGCAGCTTCTGTGGCCTTAGAACCTTGATTAAAAGCAAAGAAGGTGGTGTCGAAAATGCTCATTTCTCTCAACTTGACATTCCATTTTAATGATCTGAAAATTAACCAATGCTGTGGAGTCGGAGTCGAGGAGTCTGAGTCAGAGGAAATTTCGGGTACCTGGAGTTGGAGTCGGAGTCTGAAGTACCAAAAACTGAGGAGTCAGAGTCGGAACATTTATCTACCAACTCCACAGCCCTGCTGGCGTGTACACTTAAACTGGATTCACTGCTGTTCAGATTGTCACTAGGACACTGGAGAAAGGGGTTCTAAATTAATCCTACACTAAATCCTACCTAGAGAGAGATTTCACTTCAGCAGAAACTAATAGTGCTGGTTTGGAGCTGATGACAGGATTGGGCATGAACACATCAGGCAACTAATTCACACTTGCTGCTGGAAGTTTAGTACAATTGAGTTTATGAGGTTATATATCATTTTGCATTTTACCTACACCAAAACAGTTCACAATCAAAAAATGGCAAATGCACACTTTTCCCCAGATGAATCAAATTGAAATGGGGCCAGATTACTTTCTCCTGCAATCAGGGATCAATGCTCAAAACCTAATGCCGGTGTTAGACACAATTAGTGTCAGACCAGCATGCAACTTAATGTATGCAGAATGTTCAGAGGCTCCAAGGATGGCCACAAATTATATTCAAATGTACTCAAACGAAGGTTAATGAGGTCATTTGGTATTCTAATGTTCAGAAAACAGCATAGAGACAAATGCTGCGCTTAAAGCTGGAAACTTACCACCAACTAGGGGTAGGCTTTCAAGAGAGGATTTTGAAATAATTTTTCACGATTTTTTTAGAAGCAGAAGGAAGCCCACGTAACCTATAAACACTGACGGTGTGAAACAAATATGTGCAAGTCTGAGCAAAACAGAAACTGCAAGCATCTATCGGCTCCGTTCATCTGCGCTTAAATAGGAGCCTTTCAAGTGAAGACAATGTTAGAAACACTTATATTTAAAAGTGCAGAACGGCACTGATGTATGCTTGCAATTCCGGTCTTGCCTTGGCATATAGACCAGAGAAGCACGTACCATGAAACTCTTGTTCCTATATACCAGGCACATTCCTCCCCATTGCTTTGGTTTTCAATACCATTTGCTTTGAGCATTGCAGAGTTTCTGCACTGATGATGCGCTGCGGGGTTTGTGATGTTGGCTTTACCAGACCTTTGAGTTCTGAGTGCCGGATGCACAAAGCTCCGGCAACCTGGCAAAAAAATACTATTTGGGCTGAGCAGCCTACTATAAAGTGGAGGAACTGTGCTTGGCACCTGTATAGAAGAGCAAATTAGTCTTCTATGCAGGCCCAGTATAGCTCCCAATTGTGGAGCTCACAAACAGTTGCTTTTTTAAAAATTATGCTTGCCCAGGATCAAATCCACAAACTCAGGCTGTTGAGACGGAAGCTCTAACCACTAAGTGCTGTGCCTGAACTCTGAGAAGCAGCAGGAGAAGCAGCAGCAAAAAAAAAAAAAAAAAGAGCTATCCAAGGCTGGAAATTTATTTGTTTGTTGGCTGCTGCTTAAACAGAGAGGGAGTGGCTTGGTGGTTAGAGCTCCTGCCTTAACATCCTGAGGTTGTAGGATTGATCCTCAGTGGGTTTTAGATTTGATAACAAGCTGTTGTGAGTGTACGTCTCATGCCTAACAGCTGTGTTCTGCGCATAGGCGCGGGACATACGTTCACATAACACACACACAAGCAGCTACCGGCAGCTCCAGACCTCCCATAAAATTTTACCCAGTAAAAGGTGGATATTCCCTTTTGTGCCTCACAAAGAGAGCTCATTTAAATAATAATGAGTTACTTATAATACATTTGCATAGGGTTCTTGGTGGCTGCTATGGCAATCAGTAAAAGTACTTCTACTACTACTACTATTTATCATATCTATAGCACTACCAGATTTACGCAGCGCTGTACATCAAACATGGAAGAGATAGCCCCTGCTTACAATCTAGTTATGACAGACAAACTGCACAAAAAGGTGCATTTACACACAGTGCTCAGGTGGGGAATTACAGAGGGAATGATAAGACAGATGGTTCTTAGGAGATGAATTGGAGTTAGGAATTGAAAGCAGCTTCAAAGAAGTGGGCTTTGAGCATGGATTTGCATACTGCCAGAGACAGAGCTTGATATACCGAGTAGGGAATTACAGCGGGAGAGATAAAACAGATGGGTGCTTAGCAGATGGACTGGAATTAGGAATTGAAAGCAGCTTCAAAGAAGTGGGCTTTGAGCATGGATTTGAATACTACAAGAGACGGAGCTTGACGCACTGAGTCAGGCAGTTTGTTCCATACATATGGTTCAGCAAAGTAGAAGGGACATAATCTGAGTTAGCTGTAGAGTAGACATGCCAAATCTGGCCCGTGGTGTATTAAAAGTTGGCCAGCCAGACATCTACCATTTTTTTACTTAATCTGGCCCACTGGCACGAACCACTGCCACTGCTGCTCTTCACGAGTGTCTGCCTTCGCCTGGTCTCTTCAAAGCTGCTGAGGATTGTCGGCCGGCTGTAGCAAACCTCGCAGGCTGCCGTCGACCTCAGTAGCACGCTCCCTCTGACGCAATCCCATATTTCAGAGGAGGGGTGGAAATGCGGCAGAGGGAACGTGCTACTGAGGTCGAAGGCAGCCTGCGAGGTTCGCTGCAGCTGGCCGGCAATTCTCAGCAGGCTTCTTTGAAGAGGAGAACAGGAATCTGGGATGGAGGGAGGGTAGGCACGGCGGGCCAAATCTGAAGGTGAGACCAGGAAGACGAAGGGAGAATACATGCAGGCCTTCAGGACGGGGGGGGGGCACCCTGATGTAGAAGTACCCGGAGGAAGAGAAGAAGGGGTCCAGATGTGCATATGCTGGACTGAGGGGAGGGGGCTGGGTGGATGGGGAAGAAATAAAACAGAGGAGAGGGATGGAGGGAGGGAAGGAACAGAAAGAGAAGTTGGACACAAGGGATGGTGTGGAGGGGGGGATAGAGATGGTGGACCCTGGGGTGGTGTGGAAGGAAGGAGAGATGCTGGATGAAAGGAGTAGTTAAGAAAAGGAGAGATGGTGGATCTGGGGATGGTGGGGTCTGTCGCTGCAGCTGCGAGGATGGAGATGAAAAAAAGGAAAGATGCCAGACCTCCAGGAGAGGGAAGGGAAACGGAAAAGGAGGACAGAGATAGAAGATGGATGGTTAGCATGGAGAAAGAAGAAAATGACTAATGGGCAGGAGGCCCTGGCAAACGAGTTATCAGAAGATAACCAGAGCCTGGGACCAACAAAAGGTAGAAAAAAAAAAAATTATTTTCTGTTTTGTGATTACAACATGTCACATTTCAAATGTGTATCCTGCCAGAGCTGGTGTTAGATAGCAAGCGTGAACTAGGACCTAACAGAGAGAGGAAAAGTCTTTTTTACTTATTTTGTTTACACCACAGAGCCAGCGTGGGGTTGGAGACGTTGTAACCCTATACTTTTTTTAAGACTAAGCTTTAGTCACTTAGGGGTCCTTTTATTAAGGTGCACATTTAGTGTGCGCTAAATTGGTTAGCATACCTTAATAAAAGGACCCCCTAAGTATCTTAATTAAAAATTCGGCCTGCGACTTAGCCTTTTTTTTTTTTTTCAGATTTCGGCCCCTTATGTGATTGAGTTTGACACCCCTGATGTAGAGGAAACGGGTACAGATAAGAGAGACTTACCTGAAGAACGGAGTTCCCAGAGAAAAGTGTAGGAGAGATACTGGGGAGCTGCAGAGTGAATAAGAGGAGTTTGAACTGTATGTGGAAACAGATAGGGAGCCAATGAAGTGACTTGAGAAGAGGAGTAATATGGACATAGCAACACTGGTGGAATAAGAGACGTGCAGCAGAATTCTGAACAGATTGAAGGGGAGTGAGATGGTTTAGCGCAGTGTCTCGCAAACCTTTTCCACCACATCACACTAAACTTGGGGGCTGCATCTACAGGGCCTCTGAGCATGCGTGGATGTCGACCAGTGATGTCACACGTTTGTGCGTGATGTCATCACATCAATATCCGCACATGCTCAGAGGCCCTATAGATATTGCCCTGAGCTCGGGGGCCTTCCAAAACCTGGACAAACTGCTGGATTTTGGAAATCCCTCCATCACCTGGGGTGGGGGGGGGGCAGAGAGCAAGAGAGACGCCAGTGCCGGCAGTGACCAGCTTGTATCCTTTGCAGCACACCTGGAATTGCGCTGTGGCATACTATTGTGTCATGGCACAAAATTTGTGATACACTGGTTTAGCGGAAGGCCAGTGAGAAGCAGGTTGCAGTAGTCTAGGCAAGTGGTGATGAGATTATGGATGAAGGTCTTAGCAGTGCGGTCAGAAAGGTCAAATTTTACCGTTGTTGTAGAGAAAGAAATGACAGGTTTTGGCAATCTATTGCATTTGTGAAGAGAAGGAGAGAGATGAATCAAAGATTACTCCAAGGTTGCAAGCTGACGGGACAAAGAGGGTGAGGGTATTGTCCACAAAAATAGAGAAAGGGGGAAGAGCAGACGCAGGTTTAGGAGGAAAGATAAAAGCTCAGTCTTGGCAATATTTAGTTTTAGATGGTGGTGAGACATCCAGGTAACAATGTCAAACAGGCAGGCTGAGACTCGAGTCTGAATGTCTGTAGAGATTTCAGGTGTAAAGAGATAAAGCTGGGAGTCATTGGCATAGAGGTGATACTAAAAGCCATGGGAGGAGATTAGAGCACCAAGAGAAGAAGTGTAGATGGAAAAAAGAAGTGATCTCAGGACAAAGCCCTGAGGTATAGTGACTGATAGTAGGATGGTGGGGGAGGAGAATTCACCAGAGCATACACTTAAAGTGCGATGGGAAAGATAGGAAGAAAGCCATGAGATAACAGAAACCCAAGCAAGGATAGTGTATCAATGAGAAGGTGGCGATCTACCATGTCAAAAGCAGCAGATAGATCAAAGAGGATGAGGACGGAGTAGATGCCTTTGGATTTGTCCAGGAGCAGGTCATTGGAGACTTTAGTAAAGGCAAAAGCCTAATAGAAGCAGGTCAAGGATAGCCTGAGATGAAAGTCAAGACAACTCCAGAACAGAACATTCAAGTAGCTTGGGTAAGAAGGGGAAGAGAGAGACAGGGTGATAGTTGGAAAGGCACGTAGGTTTCAGCAAGGGTTTTTGGAGGAGCGGTGTAATGACAGCATGTTTGAAGGCGTTGAGTCACAGTTGCGGTGGAGAGTGATAGGTTGATGGAGGGGATGATGGAGGAGAGAGAATGATAAGGGGATGGGATCAGAGGAATAAGTGGTGAATTTGGAGGAGGAAAGAAAATGAGCGGTTTCCTCCTCAGTGATTTCAGGAAAGGAAGAGAAAGTAGCGAGGGCTGAGGGAGGGTTAGAGTGGGCTGGGGGTAAATAGCTCGGTTGAGAACCCTTTTGTGCATCAGAGTTTGAGCTGTTGTGCAAGTAAGACAGGCTAGAATCAGTCTTACATGCACGACAGACCTTTGGGTATTAGGGTCTGAGTTAGTTAATCCTGGCTGAGAAGGATGGGGCTGTGAAATCAGTGTTAAATGAAGAAAATAGTGGATAGTGTAATATGCACTCGGAGAAAGTGTAATTTCCAAAGCCTGCATGTGAAAAGAATCCATAGAGGTGTGAAGATGCAATTCGGTCACTATCTATCATTTCTTTTTGTGAGCCAGGTGCCAGGTCTTAAATTGTAACTTCTGAAAATCATGGATCTATTTTTTGGGTTGCAGAAAATCAAGGCTTCTCAATCCAAAACTCAGGACAAACCCAGCTGATCAGATTTTCAGGATATCCATAATTTATAATCATGAGAGATTTGCATGCATTGCCTCCCTTGTGAATAGTCATTGTGGATATCTTGAAAGCCTGATTGGCAGAGTGTGTCTTGAGGACTGGATTGAGAACTACTGAAATATGAAACATGCTTATTTCTTCAATTTTCTACTGTTCTCTCAGGGGAGCTCAGAATAGTTTGCATGAATTTTATCAGGTGCTCATGCATTTTTTCCTGTTGTCCTGGCAGGATCTCAGAGCAGACTAGAGACACATCCTCTTCTGCTCCCAGCATGACGTGATCTCTCTAAAGGGGTTTTTAAACCCCAATTAGTGGACTAGGAAGAAATATTCAGTGGCATTCAACCAAGCAACTTCTCTGAATATCCCTTTCCTTTTGATCACCGTGGTACTATCTGATTAGTGCTGGAGCAATCCCTGGATGGAGTCAGAACAGACTCTGAAGGTATGCAGGTACTGGTGACATTTAACCCAGTTCTGGCATACCTAGCCAGGCAGCCCATTCGCTCCTATCTCCAGTGCTAGGATACACTAGGTGGGTGCTGCCATTTTTCAAAATGGAGGTAGGCACTGGAGGTAGGAGTGAGTAGGCATCACTACTGCCTCTCCTGCGTGGTACATCCTGTAGGCTGGGGGAGGGATTTGGAATGGGAAGATGACATTAGACACTAGGGATTTAATTTTGTTATTGGAGGAAGGGGGTTTGGGTTTGGGGGGAGGGGTGGGCCTACCAAGTCCAAATATGGAGTGATGTGTATCAGTTCAACAGTCTACTTCTGGCACGCGGGTTCAGTGTAGCAGAGAACGGTAACCAACACTGGAGAAACAAAGTGCCCCATTTAGAGTTTAAATTGGGACGAGCTTGACGTTCAAACCCAGCTAGCTGTATCATCAGCGTCTGCCAGTGCATCAGGGTTGGGGTCTGGGGTGATAACCAACATTGTAATATAGACTTAATGCTCATAGGTATTGATTTTTGCACAAAAGTCGCGCTACCTTGGCAACTAAGCTTCAATGCCAAAAAATGTAAAGTAATGCACCTAGGCAAAAAAAAAACCCACACAGAACTTACACACTAAATGGTGAAACCTTGTCCAGTACCACGATAGAACGTGATTTAGGAGTGATCATTAGCAATGATATGAAGGCTGCAAATCAGGTGGAGAAGGCTTCGTCCAAAGCAAGACAAATGATGGGCTGCATCCGTAGGGGTTTTGTCAGCAGAAAACCTGAAGTCATAATGCCACTGTACAGATCCATGGTGAGACCTCATCTCGAGTATTGTGTTCAATTCTGGAGACCACACTACCGGAAAGATGTGTTGAGAATTGAATCGGTTCAGCGAATGGCTACCAGGATGGTCTTGGGGCTCAGGGATCTCACATATGAAGAAAGACTAAAAAAACTGCGGATGTACTCGCTGCAGGAGCGAAGAGAGAGGGGGGACATGATTGAGACCTTTAAGTATATCACGGGGCGTATAGAGATGAAAGATGATATCTTCAGTCTTACAGGGCCCTCGATAACCAGAGGACACTCGCTGAAAATCAGGGGAGGGAAATTTCAGGGTGATGCTAGAAAGTACTTCTTCACCGAAAGGGTGGTCGATCATTGGAACGAGCTGCCTCAGCAGGTGATTGAGGCCAACAGCGTGTCAGATTTTAAGAGAAAATGGGATATTCACATGGGATCAATAGGGGAGTAAAAGTCAGGGAGTAGGTCATTGGTATGGGCAGACTCGATGGGCTATAGCCCTTTTCTGCCGTCAATTTCTATGTTTTCTATGTTTTCTACCCCTTCGCATCGGGAACAAGGACAGTTTCAAAGTAAAGAGAAAAGTATCAACGGGTCTCCAGGAACAGTTCCACATCAAGGCGATCTGATTGCCAATAGGCCTGTATGCCTGGACAAGACCAGAACATGTGTCCCAAAGTAGTTCGGGGCGCCCCACATCGAGGACAACAGTTCGAAGAACAGAGGCGTGCCTGATACACTCGAGTCGGGGCAAAGAAGGCCCGCAAAACAAACTTGTAGTACCTCTCCGATTCTGCTGCAGATTGTAGTACTCGAGGGCCCAGTTTCAGACTATGTTTTATATCCTCCGCTGATATCGAGACCTGCAAATCCGTGGTCCAACGAGCTGCCACAGCTGCATAGTTCAGGTCTCCTGCCAGTTCTTGAAAAACCGATAATGAAACCGGAGTGGAATGGGCAGTCAAACAGAGATTCTGATAATTTCTCCTGTGTCTCTTCCAATAATGCAGTGCGAGGCAGAGAAAAGACATAGTGCTGTAATTGTCTATAAGTATACCAGTCCCAGAGTCCAAAATGAAAGGACTCCCGCAATTGTTGAAACTCCTGAAGCTTGCCATCAGACTGGGACAAATACAGTATGCCTTTATGAGTCCAGTTTGAAAATGACCCCAGACCCATCCCTAGGAGAAAATCACCATTACCCCATAAGGACAGACACGGAGTCACATACGGGCTAAGCTATAACAATTTACAAAGACATTTCCAAGTTTTTCATGACGGTAACAAAAATAAATCTCCAAAAGAAGGAGAACGCTCTGGCAACTTTTTAACATGAAGTAAATAGCTAAAATGATAGGGAAAGAAGGCCATACATTCCACAATTGTCGCAGAGAAATAAGTAGTCATACAGAACCAGTCATTCAGATGTCTAAATTGGCAAGCCAAATTAAACAGTCTCAAATGTAAAACCCCCATACCCTCCTGATCTCTAGGTAAAAACAATGTGGTCAAGGGAATACGAGAACGTTTGCTCCCCAGAAATAAGTAGTTAAAGACCTTTGCAATAAGAACAGATGACCCCGTCGCAACAGCAAGGGCAACATTTGAAGTATATAAACCCATTGGGGAATCACCAGCATATTATAAAGCGCTATTTTACCCCAAAGTGTAAGGGGCTATGCTTGCCACGCCCTCAATCTAGCCCTTGTACGAGTCAATAATGATAGCACATTGATAGAATAAAGTTTGGTCAAATCTTGTGGTATAAATATACCCAAGTATCTCAGGCAGTTAGACGCTCATTCCAGGGGGAAAGATCCCGTCCAGCACTCCCGGACAGACCCTTGCAACGGAAGCACTAAAGATTTTTGTCGATTCAAAGTCAACCCAGAGTATACATTAAATTAGTCAAACAATGTCAGAGCTCGTGACAACGAATTCTGAGGCTGTGCCAAGGCCAACAGTAAGTCATCAGCGAATGCTAATACTCTGAGTTGGGAGGAGCCCTCAGGTAGCCCTACCAACTTATCATCCTTCTTAATAGTGCAAAGAAGCTCTGTTTCCACTTTAAACAGTGGATCTAACAGTGCCTCAAGGGATATTCAAACACACACATTTTCTTGCAGCTTTCCCTCATTCAATAACTTTATCCCAGGGCCCTTTCAGCATCACTGTGTTTGACATGTTTGGACTATTGCTTGAAATTCATGTCATATAACAGAAGCAGCGTAATTTTTCAGTCAGGAGTATTTGAATCAGCTCAATTAATATAATTGGATACAGGTGGGCTTTAACTTACCATGGACCTTGTTACAGCAATTTTTGGAAACAATTTGGGCTTGCTAAGACAAAGGGTGTGAAGATGTAAACAAGACCTTTTGGTTTCGTAATGAATTTTTGAATATTTCTGTGCTATGTAGATTAGTGAAACAAACAAGGGTGTGAAGTACAGTCAGCACTCCGTTCCTCATGTCCAAACTGGATGAACAGGTCAGATAAAAACTACTACTGCCACTTATTTCTATAGCACTACAAGCTGAACCCAAAACAAATAAGAGAGAGTCTCTGCTCAACAGAGCTTACAATCTGAAGACAGACAAAAAGAATGCAATGGCTGAATATATAAATGAATCATAGATTCTATTGCATAGCTAGTGTGGAAAGTAAGGGGAAAGTTATGTGTGGGGATGGGAAGTTGACCTGTTAGAACAGGGGTGTCAAAGTCCCTCCTCGAGGGCCACCATCCAGTTGGGTTTTCATTGTATGCTAATAGATCTCATGCATATTCATTGGGGAAATCCTGAAAACCCGGCTGGATTGTGGCCATCGAGGATGGTACTTTGACATCCCTGTGTTAGAGTGATAAGAAGTGTCAGAGAGGAATAGGAGTATCTTTTGAAGTGAGTTAAAATCCCAGGTCTCTGTTACATACTTTTATCTAAGATCTGAAGTGGTTGGGCGGTATACAAGAAAAAATAAATTATTATTTAATTTCAAATGACTTTGCAGGCTGATGCTCAGAAAAACTCTGGTGCTATGGCAAATAGTGTCCAGGAATAGCACGGGAGCAGCACAGAAAAATAGCCTCCCAATGCTCAATACTAATTGCATGCAAATAATATGCATGCTGTGAGAAAGAAAGGGAGAGGAACGTGCCTGGCGCATGCACACTAGAGTTTCGTAGTAAGCACGACTCTTGGGTGCATGCCCAGACAAACCCGGAACTGAAACATACATTGGTGCCATTCTTCTGTACCTTTAAATATAAGCCTTTCAGAAAATATTTTCCAGTAGAAGGCTTATATTTAAATGCAGAAGAGATGCCAACATGTGCTTTCATTTCTGTTTTGCTTGGACTCGTATACATGTGTTTCTCACTCCCGGAGCTTAGAGGTTTCCTTCCACTTCCAAATTGAATCAAAACTGGTAGATTTTAAGGTGAAAACCATGAGACGTTTCCAGCAGTTTTGTTTTCCACGTTGTTCCCTGAGCATTTGGGGAGGGAATAGGAAATGACCTCATTAACATCTATTTGACCACATGTAAATACTATGGGGCTCATTTCAAAAAGATAGATATTCAAAAAACAGCATAAAGTGGCACTTGGACGTCTTACTGGATAAGACGTCCAAGTAGTCATTTTCAAAACTGACTTTCTAGATGTCTTACTAGGCTTTTTGTCTGTAGTGCGTCTGAAGTTCAAGGGGGCATGTTGGAGGCATGTTATGGGTGGGCTTAGCACTTGGACAACTTGCAGTCATAATCGAACATTTACTAATTTTCTTGACTTCTTTGAAGGTGTGAATAAACATGTGGATAAAGGTTGATGTAGTGTATCTAGATTTTCAGAAAGCTTTTGACAAAGTTCCTCATGAGAGGCTCCTGAGAAAATTAGAGTCATGGGATAGGTGGCAAAGTTCAGTTGTGGATTAGGAATTGGTTATCGGATAGAAAACAGAGGGTACGGTTAAATGGTCATTTTTCTCAATGGAGGAGAGTAAACAGTGGAGTGCCGCAGGGGTCTGTACTGGGACCAGTGCTATTTAACTTATTTATAAATGATCTGGAAATTGGAACGATGAGTGAGGTAATGAAATTTGCAGATGGCACTAAACTGTTCAAAGTTGTTAAAAACACATGCAGATTGTGAAAAATTGCAGACAGACGTTAGGAAATTGAAAGACTGGATGTCCAAGTGGCAGATAAAATGTAATGTGGACAAATCCTGATTGGTGAGGCCCGACTTTAACACAGGAAGAGACGGTTGGAGCATACCGCGAGTGATTTTCTTCACTCACCGGTGCTCCTGCTGCCCTCTCCTGCCCGGTCATTCGCAATCGGAAAATACCATGAATGACCGGGACCGCGAATCGCAGACCGTGAATTTGCAGGGGAGTACTGTATAATCAATCTACCTGCTTATACATACCTACCTATATAAAATATATCATATATTTATTCATATTATACCTTCTTATATATACATATAAATATATACATATATACATCTATATTTAGTATCGTGTACTATGTTTATACTATTTCTATTTCAATTCGCACTTAGGGCTCCTTTTACGAAGCCGCGTTAGCGGTTTTAGCGCACACAGCTTTTTAGCGAGCGCTAAACCCACGCTACGCAGCTAGAACTAACACCAGCTCAATGCTGGCATTAACGTCTAGCGCAGCCTGCAGTTTAGCACGCGCTATTATGCACGTTAAACCGCTAAGGCGGCTTCTTAAAAGGAGCCCTTAGTGTCTCTATCGTGATCTGTATTCATCTTGGAAGTACTAACTTCCTAATAAATCTGGTTATCTGTGCTGTGATTATTTTGTCCCCTGTCCCTACTGTGTTTATCCTATATGTTCCTAGCATTATTGACTATAGTATTCTGTGAAGAGGATGGTCTTCATCCCTTTCTTGAACTTTCCGGTGTCCTTTTCTAGTTTTAGTTCCTTAGGAAGGGTGTTCTTTTCCTGATGCTTATGAATTTGATGTCTCTGAAGGAGGGTATTTCCAGGAGGAGGTTTTGGCTCGAGCGTAGTGCGGGTGCTGGTGTATGGTGATGTAGTCTGTCCGCTTGATATTGTGGTTGTGAGAGATGGACGATTTTGTATGTCAGCAACAAGATCTTGAATTTTACCCTGCTTTCTCAATTGGGAGCCGGTGTAGTCTTTTCAGTAGCGGGGTGGCACTCGTCAGCCTCAATTTTCCCAGCAGAAATCTTCCTGCTTTATTTTGTACCATTTGAATCTGCTTAATCATGTACTTTGGAATACCTAGCAGGATTGCGATACAGTACACATAAAGGTTAGCCCCTATTTTATAAAATTGCCTGCATATGTTCTCTTTTATTTGCAATGTAGCAGGGAACCTCTGTTTATCAGATATAACCATCCTCCAAACTACCACTATATATGCCTTTAAGGTACTAGGTCAGGGATAGGCAACTCCGGTCCTCAAGGGCCAGAATCCTGTCGGGTTTTCAGGATTTCTCCAATGAATATGCATGAGATCTGTTTGCATGCACTGCTTTCAATGCATATTCATTAGGGAAATCCTGAAAACCTGACTGGATTCTGACCCTCGAGGACCAGAGTTGCCCACCCCTGTACTAGGTGCTTCCCTAGAAACTGCCATTTTAAGAAACGTAACACAGCCTAAGAAGACACTGAACCTCAGCCAACACGTACACAGGAGAAACAGATCTGTTATTTCTGCACATACTCTAGGCCTGCTTGCTTGTCAATGTTGTGCACTTGACTGTTTCCAGATTCCCTGAGAAGCTTTTCAGGGGAACTGACAGGCTTGTGCCACTCTCTTGACTGGTCTTGCAGGAGCTTGTCACTCTACCAATCAAAGTGAATTCTTATAAAGACTATCCTCTTGATATTTATTTGGTGATAATGAGCCTGTCAATGCTGTTATTCTCAGATATTCAATATGAGCCTTTCCTAGGATTGAATATCCTAGCATTGAATATCCACTTTATTTAGCCAGCTAAAACACGGTCAGCTAAGTCAATATTCAGCCCTTGACCCCATAAGCCAAACTGCTTAAACATAGGAGTGCTGTTTATGTGGCTTCAATCAGTAGTGTAATAAGGGGAGGGGTGGAGGGATGAGGACCATCCTGGGCTCCATCTTGGTGGTGGCCCTGACACCTCTCTGCCATGCTCATGCCCTCCCTTCCCCGTACCTCTTTAAATCTTCATCATCGTGAGCAACTTCGGCCTGCTTTCGTCGCCTTAGCTCCTCTCTGACATCACTTTCTGGTCATGGGGCCAGGAAGTGACGTTGGAGGGAAAGCCAATGCTGGCGCGAGCAGCAGGCTGGAGAAGCTGCTTGCACTGGTAAATATTTAAAGAGGTAAGAGGGGAAGGGAAGGTGCGAGTGTGGTGTAGGGGAGTGGGGAAGGAGGGTCGCAGAAGGAGTGGAGGGGCGGAGAGGAGGATTGTGGGGGATGCCACCACCCTGGGCACCTCCTACCCTTGCTACGTCACTGGCTCCATTTAAGCACTATACTTATGCGATGAGGGGCTGCATATCGGCATTTAACCCAACTCTACCCCTGGGATGCCCACAAGTTAGCTGCTTTTGAATTTGACGCTAATCTGTCATTTTCAGTGAAGATAACTGGTTAAGTGGCACTGAAAATGGTCAGATAGCTGTAAGCAAGTGATCTAACTGGTGCAACTTAAACCAGGGTCATAAGTTGCATTATATATAGACTAAATAAATCCCTTCTCATAAGAGCATATGATCTAAGTGGGTGCCATTTCTCAAGAGTCTTACCTGCTCATGCTCTGTACCTTTCAAGTAGCTTCTAGGAATGTATGGTGAAGTGCCAGCTCTCCCAGTGCTCCTGTGTATGCAGAATTCTGACTGTAGAGAGGTTTCTTTGTTAGAAGTGCCTTGGTGGTACAGTTACCATTTGGCTGCAGAAAAAAGGAGGACAGATTGAGACATCTGGGTTTTACTTCCTTTGAAGACAATGGAAATAAAACACGGATGTCTCAATCCGTCCTCTTTTTTGTGGTAACCCTCCTTGGTGGGTTCTTGCTGCCTAACCTTACATGTAGATTGCAGCTGCCAGAACTGGTTTTCAGAACCTAAAACTCCCTTCCCTGTCTCCTACGTATGCTCAGGTGGATTCCAATCTACTAACATTTAGCAGCATGACTTCAATTGCCCAAGCCAGCCAAAGCAACAGAGGGGAAAAGTTCAGAAACCGATATATAAGTTATCTGGAGAGTGGCTGATTCTTTGTGCTTTTCCTGTGATATTTAAATTGGATCCCACTGTAGTAAAACATATATCAGGCTTTGTTGTAGTTAGATTCTTAAGAGTGGGAGTGATCCTCAGCAACTTCAAAAGAGGCGTGTTGAGGGAAAGTGGCTTTATGAAAATGAGACCTCCATGGTATCTTTGTGAATCAGTTTTAGGATGTGTGGCTTGTAACATCTCTGCTTAGTGCCTGTGCTCACAGGGTTTCCACTGAAAACAATCACCTAGATTTTGGTCAGGGAATGACAGTGAGAAGATAGGGAGGTGAAGAGCGACCAAGAGTTCTGTCCAAGGTCACACAGTACATGCCTGAAGGGAGCCTTGAATCCATCTCTCAGCATATCACCTTCAGCAGTCTGGAACCAAGCTATTTTATCAATTTCTTTTGCAACTGGTTCTTCGTGTCCCTAACTTCAGCGCCCACGTAAACCTGACACTTTCAATGCTGACCTTGCAGGAGTAAAAGATAGTGTTGCAGGCAGAGTAGCCAAAGGCTGGGTCTCCTAGAGTATAAGCTGTAATGTTGACTTCACAGATATTTAGAGTACTTGCTATATCTCTCACTTAAGAGAATGCGTATGCAGTACATGAGAGGAGAGGAGGAGAAGGAATTAAAGCACTTAAGGGCCCTTCTACTAAGCTGTCGTAAGTACTGTACTGATCCGTGCTTACTGTGAGGCATCCTGTGCAGTGTTCCCTCTAAGCTGCGCTGGCGTGCGCTGGCGCACAAAATATTGCCTCGCAGCGCACAATGTCACGTCACAGCGCACGGCGTACGGAGATGGCAGGCCGCGGCGAGAGGAGAATCGGGCGAGTTGGTGCTGGCGCCCGATATTTTTAGCGCACGGGAAAAAAATTTTGCTCACACCACCCGCCCGCTTAGAGGGAGCACTGATCCTGTGGTAATTTTTGGATGTGCGCGCAATATCCCCACGCCAAAAAAATAAAATTTGTTTTTTTTAGCACTGGAGGTGGGTCTGGGGTCAGAGTGGGCATGTCCCGCACTAAGGAGTCAGCGCAGCTACATTGCCACGCACTAAATGATTAACATGTTTTTAGCACTGGCTGACTGCTTACAAGAGGTGCCTCTCGCGGTAAATGGCACCTCTTGTAGGTAATTAGCCGGCGCTGGCACCTCTCCTCCTCCCTGGCATCTCTCCGCTTCTCTGCGCCTTTTCTTTTTAAGCACCACCACCCCTGGCAGGGCCCCATCTGGGGGGGCCTCCACGCATGCACAGATGTCAACGTGATGCCATCACTCATGTGCATGACATCATCGTGTTGATGTCCATGCACTTCTGGATGCCTTCGAGCCACAGCCTCTAGTTTAGTGTGCCGCTTTCTCACAAAGTTTGCGATACACTGTAGTCTACATCATGGGTGGCGTTAGGGGATCTTGTGCTAATGGGCATACGCCATTAATATGGAAAATAGAAAAATCAAAGCACACAGATCTCATACACCCTGGACACTAGTCACGTGGTTTTCATGTCCATTGCTGGGGTGGTGTATTTATCATTGGTCTGAGATATATTATTTCTCTGCTGTATGATAATGTGCAAAAAAAGTGTGTATAACAAGAAGAAGCACTTAACTTCAGCCCGACGGTTACTCAACCGTTTCACTGCTTAGTTTCCTCAGGGACCATGTTACTTCATTCACACAAGTTCTTCACCACACCGCACAACAGCTTTCACTATTTCATTTACGTATGGCAAAAATAACATTTAATATATTGTATCTATTACATGTGAAAAAATTTGCCAAAATTGAGCTCATATTTCAATTGCATAATTTCATTTAATCATTTTATTCATTATCATTTATTTAAAATAATCTTTATTATCTATTGTGCCTAATTATCAAAATCAAATCTTATTGCATTATAAAATATAAGTTGAATCCTTAAATTCAACATAGAAGACATAGCAATAGGATAAATCCTACTAAAATTTGAAAAATAGAATTATATATGAGCTTTCTCTCATTTCCACCCAACTACCGGTATATAAAGTACTCTTAAATTGTACAAATTTTGAAAAGTTTGAAGGAAACTATCTTAAAGAAATCAACAGAGGGAACCCTATTGATTTAAATGCTGACCCCTTGATTCATACGGTAATTAAAAAGCATTTAAGTATGGCGTTACTGATTTACATAACGTCATGTATTTAAAGTACTTGTATTTGCATATTTTCAACCCTAAAAAAAATCCAATTGTAATCCCTAATAGAACATAGGCCCAAATTCTGTAACCAGCGCCTAAAGTTAGGCACCTATTTCGGAAGCGCCTATCTAGATAGGCGCCTATCTAAATTGAATAATAAGCCCAATTAAGCTTTTTAATCAGCACGGATTGAAACATAGGCACCTATCAAGAAAACCGCAATTCTATAACAAGGCGCCTCTAAAAATTTAGGTGGCCTTTAAAAAATAGGCACTATGCATGTTAGGCGTGGGCGTGGCTATGTGTTAGGCGCCTTCTTATAGACTCACTGCTCTTAAGCGTTCAGCTAGGCGCCTAACTTTTAAGTGTACCTAGAGGTGGCCTATTTAATGGGCGCCTCCAAAATAGGTGCCCAAATAGGTGCCACTCAGCGTGATTCACTAAACAGTACCCAATTTTACTTGAATCACGCTGAACAGTGCCTATATAGGTGCCTAACTTTTGGGCACTTCTTATAGAATTTGCCCTATAATGCTTAAATTCAAATGTTTATCAAAGTGGCTTTTGATTGTCTTTCTGGCGCTGAATGTTTTTTTACAGGAAACTACAGTTCTCCTGATCGCGGTGCATACCCAAAGCCTGCTTGTCTATTTAAAATTATTTGTACCGGACAGGTTGCTATTGTGTTAGTGCCTTCATTTTTTTTAAATAAATATTTATTTAAAAGGACCTGCTTTAAGAACTTAAATTCAAGAAGCATTGCCGGTAGGGTTTTAATCAGCAATCTGGTGTTTGTTGTATGCTTATAAGATGGCGCTCATCATTTAAAATATCGCACCACCTTCTGAGCCAATAGCAGACAGCCATGACGTCATTCTACGTCCGATTCTCGACATTTGAACAAAAAAAGGTGACTTGACATGTTATTACTCACAGGTCTCGGCGTCATATTTAAAACTTCACTTCTGCTGCAAATGTCATCCTCACTGCCATTTATGTCATGTCCATGTTGGAGATGTAGAAGTAGAAACCCAGACACATGGCCCAGCCCTGTCATGTCCTGCCTCCAGTCCCACCCTGTTTTGCCCCCATCCCTGCCCCATTATGCCCTGGGCACTGCCTCCACAAAGCCTCATCCGGGGCGCATCTGGAGGACCTCCGAGCATGCGCAGATGCGTGTGATGTCATTCGCACCTGCTCAGAGGCCCTCCAGACACAGCCACAGGTCAAGCCTTTCCAAAACCCAGACAAACTACCGGGTTTTGGAAAGTCCATCTGAGAAAAGTAGGGGTACCAGATTTCTTCTTTAAAAAAAAAGGCAACACATGGCCCTACCCCATTCTCCTCCCAACTCCACCCAGTTCCAGCCCTGCCCCATTCTGTATGCGTGGACATCAACGCAGTGACATCATGCTATGCATATGTTGTCATCACATCATCATCTGCGCATGCGCAGAGGCCCTCCAGATGCTCAGAGCCTTCCAAAACCTGGACAAACCGCTGACAAATATCTTCCTACTTGGGGCCATGACACCAATAACGCTTCACAATATGAACATAAGAACATAAGCAATGCCTCCGCTGGGTCAGACCTGGGGTCCATCGTGCCGAGCAGCCCGCTTACGCGGCGGCCCAACAGGTCCAGGACCTGTGTAGTAATCCTCTATCCCCTTTTTCAGCAGGAAATTGTCCAATCCTTTCTTAAACCCCGGTACCGTACTCTGCCTTATTACATCCTCTCGAGAGACTACGGGAACTCCCCACAGCCATTTCTTAATGACTATCTGCACGGGGCAGGAGCGTAGGAAGATTGCTCCTGCCCCAAAAACCAGCTAGACCACCAGGTAAGGCCGGGATGTCAGGGGAAGGCACAAGGGAGGCGGGGGTGGGTCAGAGCCGGATATTCGCGGTTTTTCGCCATTCATGGTCCAGCTCTGCTCCTATCCCCCGCGAATAACGAGGGAGAAGTATATATATATATATTTTTTTTTTACTTGGAAGTCTTATATTTAAGCACAGAATACAAATGCCAATGTGTGTTTTCACTTTCGGATTTGCTGGACTCTTGCACATTTCTTTCTCAGTACCAATGCTTAAAGGCTTGCACAGGCTTTCTTCTACTTCCAAAAGAAATCAAAACTGGCAGATTTTAAACTGGAAATCAGAAGAAAGCAACTCGTCAAACCTTTCACCACCAAATCTGAGCTGGTGTTATTTTTCTAGTGGTAAGAGCAGGGTTTGTTTGTGTGCTGTTCTCTGAGTATTGGGACGGCATAGCAAACAGCATCATTAGCATACATTAGACTACATTTAAATGTAATTTGTGGCTTTCTCTCTCACGCAGATTGTTTCCCACTTTAAAACTCTCTGAGCATTCTACGCATATTTATATTCACGTTATTCCTGCCTTACCGCCAGCGTTAGGTTTTGAGAATAGCTTGTGATCTCTAGGGTAAGTCTCTGACTATTGGCAGTGACACAGTAACCTGGATGCACTGTTTGACATCTGATCTTGGCAGCATCCACTTTGAAAAGTTTTCACAGCTAATGCAATGATCTTAGTGTGTCCCTAGCTTCTGAAAAAGGCCTATTTAACTGTAATCATCTTTAATCCATAGCTCATTTAAGAAGTGTGCTTCTTTGTGGCTTCCTTCCCTAATAGACTCTGTCCTGGTAAACTGGGCTGGTAGATGGCAGATACATAGAAAAACATAAGTAATCCCTTGATAGTTGATGTCCTTCCCATCTATTAAAAACAAACAAACCCAGCTGCTTAAATGTTTATAGTTTTCAAAGAGGAGATGCAAGGTGGGTTACTACCCTCTAAACCAGTGTATTGCAAACTGTGTGCCACCTGAGATTTCAGGTGTGCTGCGAGACGCCAGGGAGACGTTGGTGCTGGCTGACTGCCTACAGGATGTGCCTCTCGCGGCAAGAGGCACATCCTGTACGCAGTCAGCTGGCATCAGCGCCTTTCCTTCTCTCCACGCGAATTCCCTTCCAGCACCTCCACTGGCAGCTAAGGGCCTATCTGGAGGGCTTTTTTTTTTTTTTTTTTTTTTTAATTCTTTATTTATTTTGAATATATTATCAAGAATAAACTTCTTGTACAGAGTATGATTAAGTCAACATAACATAAAACAAATGAAGTAACATTTTATATAACAAAATTACTATTTACTCAATCAAAATTAAAGTCCCAAAAATTTGAGATCCAAGATGTTCCTGAGTGAGAAACTATTTAAAGGAAAAAGAGAAATTCAAATTACAAATTAGGCGGTCAGATGAGAATGGACCAAGAGTAAATTTATGCATTGAGATTTTCTTAATCCCCTTCAAGGCCCCTCCTGGAGAGAAATCCTGTCAGCTGTGAAGGTTCAAAGAAAATATAATTGCAAGATTTATACTTTACAATGCGTTTACAAGGATATCGTAAAAGAAATGATGCTCCCATTGCCGCAACCCCAGGCTTAAGAAGCAAAAATTCCTTCCTTCGTTTCTGGGATTCCCTTGTCACATCCGGAAATATTTGAACTTTACATCCAAGAAATTCTTTATGTCTGTTCTTAAAATAAAGCTGTAATATCCAATTTTTATCTGGTGATAAAACCACCGTAGCCAATAGGGTAGCTGGAATAGCTACCTCCCTCATTGAAGATTCCAATAATAATGTTATATCCATTTGTTCACCCTGACCTTGTTGTTCTGGTGGACGCTGTTCTTCCGAATTTTTTGATGTTGGCAAATAATATATTTTGGAAAAGGGAGGAAAGGCATCATTAGGAACATTAAGAACTTCACAAAAGTACTTTTTCAAAACTTCTTTTGCTGATAAAGAAGGAATCTTTGGGAAGTTCAAAAATCTAAGATTATTCAACCGCATATTATTTTCCATCATTTCCACCTTTCTCCTAAGATTGATATTGTCTTTAATCAGTGTCGTTTGAACATGATTTACTTCACTTATCTTTTTATCTATTTTTTCCACATTAGTTTTCATCAATGTATTTTCCTGTTTAAGTCCATTTATTTCATTTCTTTGTTCTAGGAATTTATCTTCTAGTGCTTTAATTTGTGGTGACAATGTTTGTCCCAGAGTAATTACCAAATCCCAAATAGAGTCTAGGGTAACATTCATGGGTTTAGGAACAGAGAATATACTTGCTTGCATTGTCCCAGCTTCCACAGCAATGACAGTCCTCTCCCTCTGGGAGCCTTGTTCTATTTCATGTTCCCTCGTTGTTCTCACTGCAGTCTCCTCTTCCTCCGGTGCTACGCCCATTTCAGCCTCCCGGGAGACGAAGTCTGCCTCCTCGGACTGACTACTCTCCCGTGGAGAGCTAGCACGCTGCGGCTGAGGGGGCGGGGTTCTGGCGTCGGGGCTCAGAGTGGACTCTAGCCCAGGGAAGCTTGCCGTGACCTCACTCCTTCCCGGCGATTCCAGCGGGCGACTCCCCGATGCAGCTGCTGCCTCTTGGTTTAGACGCCGCAAGAAATCCTCCATGGACATCTGAAGAGGAGTCTCCGGGTGCCTCGAGGCTCCAGAAGCACCTTTCCCTCTCCTTTTCGGCATCGATAAAGCTGTGAGTAAACGTTGTTACTTGGAGTCTCTGGCGGCGTCTCTCTCACTCTCATCTGCTCGCTGCCATCTTGGATCCCATTCTGGAGGGCTTTTACACAGATGTTGACGTGATGACATCACGAATGCATGTGATGTCATTGCATCAGCATCCATGCACTTCCGGATGCCTCGAGCTACAGCCACTATGTTTAGTGTGACAAAGTTTGCGAGACACTGCTCTAAACCAATAAGGGCTACTTTGACAAAAAATCTTCAGTGTAAGAGTCAGGACCATTGCCAAAGTGGCCGTGCCCTTTGGTAGGTGGGGGAGATCCCATTCCAAGCCAGCCCAACTGCTCATGTGCTGTCAGAATGACTCATGTAACTATATTATCTATATATCCCTCACGCTCATTCCATCCTTCATCCCATTTTTCCCTACTCTTTCTCTCTTCCCCACAATAGCTCCTTATGATGTTGGGCAAGACACTTAACCCTCCTTTGCTTTAAGTTTAAACTTAGGGCCTGATGCTCAAAACTCCAGCGCTAGAGACAAGAGTGCATAACCCATAGCCCAAGAACAGCATCGAAAATTAACTCCCCCAATGCCCAAAACAAATGGGAATGCAAATTTTATGCATGCTAGTAAAGTGAAAGCAAGGAGGAATGTGACTGACGTATGAACACAAGAGCTTGCGCAAACCCCAAAACCGGTGTGCTTGCAGAACAGGAGATGCAAGAGCACTTTGGCACCCTTCTCCTGCCCCTTCCCCACATTTTTTGCAGTTTAAAGCCCCCTAAGAGGCTCACACCGAAGCGCAGGAAAACGGGAGCCAAGGCTTAGCCTCACCCCTAGTTTCCTTGAACTCACAGAAATATTTTTTTCTCACTATCAGCACTACAGGCTGCACAGTTTTCTTTCTTCTCTCAAAAGAAGCCAAACACTAGCAATTTAATATGAAACATGCAGAAGAAATTCTCTCCTTAATACCCGAATGCCACCCCCCATCTGGCAGTATTTTTTGGCGTTGAGGCCAGTCTTAGGGCTCCTTTTATCAAGGCATGTTACGGGGGTTAGCGTGTCAGACATTTCATCACGCGCTAACCCCCGCGGCAAGCCTAAAAACTAACGCCTCGTCAATGGAGGCGTTAGTGACTAGCGCGGCAGGCGGTTGAACGTGCGGTATTTCGCGCGTTAACCGCCTACTGCACCTTGATAAAAGGAGCCCTTAGTTTCTACGTTGTCTTCTGAGCATCGGAGTGAATACATATTCACCTGATTTGAATCCATTTGCATGCATTTAAATACAATTTGCACTGATCTTCAGTGCATAGATTAGCATGTGTGCTGGAGAGTTTTGTGCATGTTGCACAGATTAACCTGCACACAGTTCCAGCGCTAATCGCTCCTAGCGCCAGATTTAGGTTTTGAGTATCTGGGCCTTACATTATAAGGGACAGGAAAATATCTACAGAATTTGAATCTGACATGCCCTTTGCTACAGCTGAAAAAGACATGTCTCTCAAAATTTTTTAGTCCAGCACACTAAACGGAGTAAATGTTTTCGCAGCATATTATAATTGA
This sequence comes from Geotrypetes seraphini, assembly GCF_902459505.1. Taxonomy (NCBI): domain Eukaryota; kingdom Metazoa; phylum Chordata; class Amphibia; order Gymnophiona; family Dermophiidae; genus Geotrypetes; species Geotrypetes seraphini. Next base: position 145,828,454 of record NC_047089.1, on the reverse strand, counting down.
AATTATAAAATTGCAAAACCAACAAAAAATTAAATTTTAAAGTTATTTAGTTAAAGTTCTTTAATAGGTAATTGTAACAACTGAAACTAAAGTAGATAGAATTGCTAATCAATCCAATAGATAGATGTGCTTGCTTTTGAGTACAAATTAACTCAAAACACGGCTCGATAGTCGACAAGCAAACACGCATTTCATCATCCACCATCTTCAGTCGTTCTCTCTTTTTTTAAATTTAATTTCTGTCAGAGCTGAAAATCTAAGGTTGCAAAGATAAAAAGATTGAAACGGTAACAAAACCTTGATTGCTTTGTTGCTCAAGTTAGGATAACTAATGCATAAAAAATAAAATTACTTGCCTGTAGTTTTCAAGGACTAATCACATCAAAGCAATGATGCTTGTCTTAGTGGTTGTATCCTTACATACACAAAATCGTTCAGAACATTGACAGACTACTGTTACTACTATTTATCACTTATATAGCGCTGAAAGGCATACGCAGCGCTGTACATTTTGACATTTATAGATGGTCCCTGCTCAGAAGAGCTTACAATCTAACTTGGACTGGCAGACATGACATATAGGGTTGGGGATGCAGAACCCAAGGTGAGATGAGTTAGGAGTCAAAAGCACTCTCAAAGAGGTGGACTTTTAACTGGGCCTTGAACAGACCTGCAAATACAATGTACATGTCATCTATTCTACTGTATACTTATGAAGGGAATTTTTAAAAATAAAGTAAAATTCTGGAATCTCCTCGGGGCACACCACTGTGCCGTAGCACACAGTTTGAGAGACCCTGAGCTAATCCAAAATCCTTTGCTTTTCCTCAATACAGTACACCTCCTTCCCTTAGCTTTTCTCATCAATCAGCTGGTACCTTCTTGTCCCTATCCCCTCTCCCACCCCAGTCTTGATCCCCCACCAGTTTGTTAACATCCATGATTTTCTCTGTAGTCTTGCTGCTAGTACCACTTCCAGAGCAGCCATTCTGCTTTCATTTGGCACCTTGCAGTGTCTCTGAGATGCGCAGTGTCTGAACCCCCAGGCTCATCCCACGGTCTTGCGAGAATAGTGATGAAGTGTAAGCAGTGTGCGGCTCAGAGTCACAAAGAGCAGACAAATTACTGTTGTCTTAGATACTCACTTAGGTCATGTGCTCCTTAAGGGATGAGATTCATTTAGCCTGTATATCCTGTAACTGAATATACAATTCCTTGATTTAAGATAATTAATTAAAAGAAAAAAGTTGCACAAGGCATCTTAGTCATTTCTGCAGTTAGCATTTCTGACCTACAGGGCATCATCAGTCTGAGTAGGCTTCTCACAGAAAGCAGAATAGGAACTGCAGATTACAGAATACGGGATTTTGTGGTCGTCATGTGAGAAACAGAGACATAATAGGATCTTTTCACTGCATTATCTTAATACCTTTGTAACTAGCTTTTTGAGTGCTATGTTATTTACTTGCAGCTGTTGAAGGGAACACAGTTCCTAAAAGCTGATTCCAAATACAGTGGTACCTTGGATTATGAGCATAATCCATTCCAGGAGCATGCTCGTAATCCAAAATGCTCGTTTATCAAAGCGAGTTTCCCCATAGGAAATAATGGAAACTCGCTTTGATATGTTCCCTCCCCCCTCCCCCCGAGGCCAGCAGCGCTGCTCCCCCCACGAGAACCGGCATTGCTCCCCTTGAAGGCCCTCCCCCCGTGAGCCAGCACCCTCCCCCCCGCGATCCGGTACCCCCCGCCACCATCGGGCACCCCCCTCCCCCCGCCGCAACCTGAGGTCCCCCAACCCACCCGAACCCTCTTCTTACTTTAGTGTAGCCTCCACACCGGCACCAGCACCAGCATGTCCTGTGCGTTGGTGCCGGTGCCCGAAGATCTGCCTCCTGTGCTGGGCCTTGAGCATGTGCGCATGCTCAAGGCCTGAGAGTTCACATTCTCTTGACAGTGCATTGAGAAGGTATAACTTGCAACTTGTTTGCTAAATTCTTTTTCTCAATGCTTGTACAACACTTACTCCAGCACTCATCAATCTTTCTGCAACCATAACCCCAATATGCACAAGAACAGGAAGTGCACAACACCTTGGCGGTCTAGGATAGCAACGCCCTATGGAATATTCACCCAGGTTATGAGTCATGACTCCCAAATGTGGGTGACTCCATTTTGGGTTGCAACCCACAGTTTGGTAAGCTCTCATTTATTCTTCTGCTTCTCTTCATCCTGTTTGCTGGACTAGCCTGGATAAATCCATAGTTTAGCAAAGAAAAATGTCTGGATGTAGTTATTATAATCCTAAAACAATAACATGGTTGTCACAGTTTCAAGCTCTTGCAAAACCAGTCAGAGCCTGTCAGTGCCCCAAGGTTCGCTGAATATGCCATGAAAAGCTTTAAGATATATCTAATACAAAACTGACCTATAATAGTAACAAGCCTGTGGAGAGTGATCAAACAAATGTTTATAAAAATACTCAGAGATATGAAACTCTGAAGGGAAGGCTGAAAAACCTCCCTTGGGTAAAGAGTTCACCTTCCAGTCATTGTTATTTCATAAAAAATCTTTGATCACAAACTCCAAAAGGCTGTGCATGAAACAATTTCAAAAGATTCAAAATAGTCCAACGATTGGTCTTATTCTAATGTTCAGCAACAGTCACTTCACAATAAATGCTGATGGAACTTGCACTTAGCTTGTAAGCAGGATTGAAGGGGTCCCAACGTGGCCCCGTTTCGATCCCTGCTTCAGGGGACCCGAATGTTGTGTATTCAAACAGGTTCCTGATTGAAAAATATGCTGGATAGACTTGGCTTCGTGACTTGCAACGAACAGTTCATGGCTGAAGAGTTGATAAAGTAGCAGTTAGAATTTTCAGAAGCTACTTTATCAACTCTTCAGCCATGAACTGTTCGTTGCAAGTCACGAAGCCAAGTCTATCCAGCATATTTTTCAATCAGGAACCTGTTTGAATACACAACATTCGGGTCCCCTGAAGCAGGGATCGAAACGGGGCCACGTTGGGACCCCTTCAATCCTGCTTACAAGCTAAGTGCAAGTTCCATCAGCATTTATTGTGAAGTGACTGTTGCTGAACATTAGAATAAGACCAATCGTTGGACTATTTTGAATCTTTTGAAATTGTCTCATGCACAGCCTTTTGGAGTTTGTGATCAAAGATTTTTTATGAAATAACAATGACTGGAAGGTGAACTCTTTACCCAAGGGAGGTTTTTCAGCCTTCCCTTCAGAGTTTCATATCTCTGAGTATTTTTATAAACATTTGTTTGATCACTCTCCACAGGCTTGTTACTATTATAGGTCAGTTTTGTATTAGATATATCTTAAAGCTTTTCATGGCATATTCAGCGAACCTTGGGGCACTGACAGGCTCTGACTGGTTTTGCAAGAGCTTGAAACTGTGACAACCATGTTATTGTTTTAGGATTATAATAACTACATCCGGACATTTTTCTTTGCTAAACTATGGATTTAATCCAGGCTAGTCCAGCAAACAGGATGAAGAGAAGCAGAAGAATAAATGAGAGCTTACCAAACTGTGGGTTGCAACCCAAAATGGAGTCACCTACATTTGGGGGTCATAACCTGGGTGAATATTCCGTAGGGCGTTGCTATCCTATACCGCCAAGGTGTTGTGCACTTCCTGTGCTTGTGCATATTGGGGTCATGGTTGCAGAAAGATTGATGAGTGCTGGAGTAAGTATTGTACAAGCATTGAGAAAAAGAATTTAGCAAACAAGTTTGATCACTCTCCAAAGGCTTGTTACTATTATAGGTCAGTTTTGTATTAGATATATCTTCAGCTTTTTCTGACCTAGAGTTTATACTCAGTATCCCTGAACGTATTGCATGAAAAGCTTTAAGGCAGATCAGAGGACAGCAGGGAGCACAGTATATAAAAAAACAAGAAAGTCTACAGTCTGTGGAGATACAGCGGCTTCTTCCTTTTCTATATGTTCACGGTAATGTCTTCATCTTTGGGTATTGAGTTAATACATGACATTTTTCAGTTGGTTTGCAGTTCAATGTGTCTTAATCTGTGACACATTTCTTAGGATGTCGGCTTTCAGGGGAGCGAACTAGCAGTTTAAAAGCAAAGTGATTATGATTTAGAGAGGATAGCATGGTATTCCTTGTCAAGCAGATTATTTACTATGGAGGCATTTCTATAAGTGGGAGCCTCCTTGGGTCTAAGACAGGAGTGTCAAATGTTGGTCCTGGAGGGCCGCAATCCAGTCGGGTTTTCAGGATTTCCCCAACAAAAATGCATAAGATCTATTAGCATAGAATGAAAGACAGGATGCTCTATTGGAGCTCCTTAAGAACCCTTGATAAAGCCTTTAGATGGCAAAATGGGTGCCGTCGGGGCAGGCTAGTGATTCTGCATATTAAAAGATAAGTGAAAATACTTTCTGTTGTGATGTTTTTTTGAAATGGTTTATTGAATTATAATACAACAGTAAGTGTTTAACAAATACATCAAGGAGGAGGTGAGAATAAGGGCCAAGGACATACATTATCACCCACTGAAAGTTTGAAACACACAATAGAGTGGGTGTTTGAGACCTTCTGAAACATAAGAACATAAGAATTGCCTGCACCGGATCAGACCTTGGGTCCATCTAGTCTGGCGATCCGCACATGCGGAGGCCCAGCCAGGCCTACCCTGGCAAATACCTTAGTTACTTGTATCCCTCAATGTGTCTTTCAAGAAGATGTGCATCCAATTTGCCCTTAAATCCTTGAATGGTGGCTTCCTCCACAACCTCTTCCGGGAGAGCGTTCCAGGCGTTCACTACTCGCTGTGTGAAGCAGAAGAAAAAATTAAAAAATTTAAATTGAATCAGGTTGGGCAGACTGGATGGACCATTCAGGTCTTTATCTGCCGTCATCTACTATGTTACTATGTCCTGGCCCCGTCCCCCCACAGCTTCAGTCCATGATTTCTTGTCCGAGTCACCTTTGACATTGTGAATAAAGTTGTTACCTGCTCTATTTTGTCGAATCCTTTCAGTATTTTAAAAGTCTCTATCAGATCCCCTCGCAGTCTCCTCTTCTCGAGGGTAAATAATCCTAGTTTTCTGAGGCGATCCATGTAGCTCAAGTTCTCCATACCTTTTACAAGCTTCGTCGCTTGCCTCTGCACCCTCTCAAGTAGTATTATATCCTTCTTTAGGTAGGGAGACCAATGTTGGACACAGTATTTCAAGTGTGGTCTTACCATCGCTCTGTAAAGCGACATTATGACATCCTCAGATCTACTCGTGATACCCTTCTTAATCATGCCCAACATCCTGTTTGCTTTTTTTGCCGCTGCTGCGCATTGAGCCGATGGCTTCAGGGTCCTGTCTATCATTATCCCAGGTCCTTTTCTTGTTCGCTTTTGCCCAAAGTTGTATCAAACAAGGTATACTGGTGCTCCTTGTTTTTCCTACCCAGGTGCATCACTTTGCATTTTTCTACATTAAACTTCATTTGCCACTTCTCTGCCCATTTCTCTAGTTGTCTCAAATCTCTCTGGAGTTCCTCGCTGTCTGTCTGTGACTTGATTGCCCGACACAGCTTTGTGTCATCAGCAAACTTGATGATTTCACTGGTCGTTTCATCTTCATAAATTGGACACTCTGAGGTGGGGTGGTTTGCCATTGTGGATGTTTCCAGTTTACCTCACTTCATCATCTTCTGTATCTTGTTAGTGTTTCACTGAAATCCTGAAAACCCGACTGGATTGCGGCCCTCGAGGACAGACATTTGATACCCCTGGTCTAAGACAATTCATTGCAGCCAGTTTAGCATGGCTGTTTCAGCCCTGAATCTGATCTCCTCTCATTGTGGTCCGCCAGCTCTCCATCTGTCTTCCACTCTTTACAACTGCTTTCCGATTTAGCATTGGGGGGGGCAATGTCCCCCCACCCCAAAAAAAATTCTATCCTCCCCCTCTCCTCCCTGTCTGTGATCCAGCACTTCTCCCTCAAGTACACAAGAGAAGCTATTGGAGCCCCACAATGAGGCTTGAAATTCACAGAGAGACAGCCAGAAGAGCACTAGTTGAATAACATGACATAACATTACATTTGTATACCGCATTACCCTTCAGATCTATGCGGTTTAACAAAAGTAAAATACCGCTACAATACAGAATGAACTACATTTTCAATCTTTCAAAAATTTACTAAATAAATACGCCTTTAATAGTTTCCTAAAATTTTGATATGAAGTAGAAGATGTAAAGAATAATTGATGAAAATCAGTATCCCAAGTAGCTGCTTGAAATGACAGTAGTCCATTATGATATCTTTTATAGTGGCAGCCTTTGGGCGATGGAAAATCAAAAGGGGAAGCTATCCGAGTGGAACGTCTATGATGGGGAAAAAATAAACTGATCACCTAAATAGGCTGAGGCCATAGAAGATATTACTTTGTAATACAGGCAGCCAAACTTAAACCACACTCTAGCTTCCATGGGGAGCCAATGCAGCTCCCTGTAATAAGGTATTATGGGGTCTGATATTTTTAATTTAAAAATCGGACAAATTGCTGTATTCTGTATTAATCGAAGTCGAGCCAGGTTTTTTTTGATTGACTGCCAGATACACAATATTGCAATAGTCCAGAGTACTCAGGACAAAAGACTGAACCAATAGTCTAAATGATCTGTCATCAAAATGGCTAAAACTTAAGTCTGAAAAAACTAAGATCTTTTTAGCGAGCCCTAATGATAAAATTCAGGAATCAGCAATCCAACTTAATGGTCAAAACTTTGAGATAGCGTCAAATTTGAAGATTTTAGGCATAACCCTGGATCGTAGTCTAACTTTTAGGAAGCACACAGACCTTTTAATTTAAAAAAAAGTTATGCACTATTATGGAAATTAAGGACTATTAAGAAGTATTTTGATATGGAATCCTTTTGACTACTGGTTCAGTCCACAGTGTTGTCCACTTTAGATTACTGTAATATTGTTTATTTAGGATTACCGAAAAATATTTTATTAAAACTTCGATTGGTTCAGAATATCGTAGTTCGTTTAATTTTTGGTCTTAAAAAATACGACGAACTAAGCCCTTATTATACTAGATTACACTGGTTAACGTTTGGGGCCAGAGTGCTTTTTAAATTTGGATGTGTTTGCTATAAGGCACTTTATGGACTACTATCTTCTTATTTAGTACCATATTTGAAATTGTTTAAATCCACAAAGTATACCAGAAATTCAGGGATGTTTATCTTCCCTATCCCAAGGGCATGTCGCCATAAAACATTCTTTGATAGGACTTTAGAATATCAGGCTGGGAAAGTGAATTCTTGGATAAGTCCACTGATTGCTCAGGCTCACTCTTACCCTATATTTAGGAAATTACTAAAAACACATTTATTTGGTAAACAAGAATGATGATTTTTAGCATAAGTTTTTTTTAATGATTTTTATTAGGTTGTGCCTGTAACCTTTTCTTTTTAACTATGTTGTATTAATTGAGATATTAATTATTGTATGTCAGAAATTGTATTTTAACCATGATGTATAATTCTGCCCATAGAAATGTGTAAGTGATGGAATTTATTAACTGAAATGTTTTTTAATTATCCTGTTGTGAACCACCTAGAACTATTGGCAGGGCGGTATACAAGAAAATTAATTATTATTATCTAATCAGTCTAAGTTTCCAAAGCATAAAGAAGCTTTTTTTTTTTTTTTAAACCAATGAATCAACTTGAGCAATCACTGCAAGAAAATTGCCCACTAATCCATAACCTCCAACACCCAAAATTTCTCATTGTCGGCCTTGAAAACTAGCCCCTGATCTGAAGTTGGGAGATGCACACTGTTTAGCCTGCATGTGGTGGTGGGTGGATGGGGCGCGGGCAAAGGGAACTAGGAGCAAAGTAGAGGGGAAGTGGAATGAAATGATGCAGCGCTGTCGTTTCATCATTGCTGCAATGAACTGGCCACGATGAATCATCCCATTCCAGCCTCTTTTAGGTGCTCCTGATCCTCTCTGTTAAAAACTTTGAATGTGGAGAGTTTCGCCCGCATTTGGAGTACTGCGTCCAATATTGGTCGCCGTATCTTAAGAAGGATATGGCATTAGTCGAGAGAGTTCAAAGGAGAGCAACACGTCTGATAATAGGTATGGAAAACCTGTCATATTCTGAGAGATTGGAGAAGCTGGGTCTCCTTTCCCTGGAGAAGAGGAGACTTAGAGGGGATATGATAGAGACTTACAAGATCATGAAGGGCATAGAGAGAGTAGAGAGGGACAGATTCTTCAAACTTTCGAAAAATAAGAGAACAAGAGGGCATTCGGAAAAGTTGAAAGGGGACAGATTCAAAACAAATGCTAGGAAGTTCTTCTTTACCCAACGTGTGGTGGACACCTGGAATGCGCTTCCAGAGGACGTTATAAGGCAGAGTATGGTACTGGGGTTCAAGAAAGGATTGGACAAATTCCTACTGGAAATGGGAATAGAGGGGTACAGATAGAAGATTACTGCACAGGTCCTGGACCTGTTGGGCCGCCGCGTGAGCGGACTGCTGGGCACGATGGACCTCAGGTCTGACCCAGCAGAGGCATTTCTTATGTTCTTATGGAGTTATAGTATTAATGTTTCTTTGCCATAGAAATAAATTGGGCTATTTGGGGGGAAAGCTCATTCCTCTAGAACCCTTGGTCTGATTTGGGCCATTGTGGAGGTCAATGTGTCATGTCTCCAGTTTTTCCCCATGCCAAATGTGGCCTTGTTCTGTTAACATTTCAGAGTTAGGTTCCCAAATTCCATTGTACTAGCCTAAACCAGGATCAATATGGCTCACATTTATACAAAGCCAAACAAAAAAAATTATGTTTATATATAATACAGTCACAGACAAAAATTAATATAGACAAAATCTACAACCAGAAAAGCATAGCTGGCCTTATTTCTAATGATAAAAATGTGGAGAAAAGAGACAGAACACAATGACCCTTATAATCAGTTCAGAAAAGTCCTGCAACAGAGTCTAATACCAGTCATTGGGCTCAGAAAAAATTCCATGTACTGTATTTCAAATATCATAACAACAAGAAAAATAGAGCAGCCCATGAAAATGCTGGTATTCTGTACATTTATAGGTCCAAGTGGCCCATCTCTGCCATATTTGCCAGGTATAGTTTTCCACTACACTGCAATGAAAGAGAACATTGCACTCATTACACCCATAGACATGTGCAGGCCATCTGTCTGAAACCTGCAAAAAAAGAAAACGGCAGGTTTCAGCAGACATGTTGGGCCAGCTGTCCCTTTCTTTGTAAATTTGCAGTCACAAGGGACCATTCATGTGAAAACAGAGTAATATCAAACACAGCTTCTGCAAAGAAAGCACTGCTTCGATACTATTACGCAAGGATCAGTGAACAGTACTGTTTGTTGTCTGCTATTGGGCACTGGGGAGGAAACTGTGGTAATTACAAAAGAAAAGTTATTAAATCAGGGCCAGTGGAGAGTTCCATCTTCCACTCCAGCAGCAATGGGGAAAAGGAGGCAAGTTCAGAAAGCTTCCAAGTTATGGCAAAAGATTCCAGATCAACGACTTGGCATGACTTGACTCAGGTCCCTTTTTCCCCCCATTTTATTTTCCTAGTCTTGTTTGCTGGAGAAGAGAGTCTGGAAACTGCATTTACTGTTGAGTGGGGCTGCCCATGACTCCTGGGCCATACAGTGAAATACAAGGAGATATAAATATATTACATTACATTAGTGATTTCTATTCCGCCTTTACCTTGCGGTTCAAGGTGGATTACATAAGAATTGTTATGATAATAAGAAGTACATATTGTTAAGATATTAAGAAGTACTTAAGGGGTGTCAGGTCAAAAGCGCGCCGGGACAAAGGCGCGAGCAGACAATTGAGCGCAGTGTGGAGGCACGCGCCAAAGAAAATTACTGTTTTTAGGGCTCCGACGGGGTGGGGTGTGGGGGGGGAATCCCCCCCACTTAATACAGATCGCGCCACATTGTGGGGGCATTGTGGGGGGTTTGTGGGGTTGTAACCCCCCACATTTTACTGAAAACTTCACTTTTTCCCTGTTTTTAGGGAAAAAATTAAGTTTACAGTAAAATGTGGGGGGTTACAACCCCCCAAACCCCCCACAACGCCGGCGCGATTTGTATTAAGTAAACTGGGGGTGCTCCCCAACAAACCCCCCGTCGGAGCCCCTAAAAACAGTCATTTTCTTCGGCGCACGCCTCCATTTTGCTCTCATTTGTCGGCGCGCGCCTTTGTCTTCCGCGTTGTTGTCTATGAACCACTTAATAATAATAATAATAACAGCTTATATACCGCAATACCGTGAAGTTCTATGCGGTTTACAAAAGATTAAGCAAAGGTACAAATTGACTGACTTCAAGAGGGGAAGAAGAAAGAGAAGTAATTAGACAGGAAATTCATTGTTGAGGAGAAAAGTGATCAAAAGGACAGTAGGTCGCTATTGAGAGGAAAGAGATAAGTGGATCAGTTGTCAAGATGTTTTAGGAACAGGTGTGTTTTTAGACGTTTCCTAAATTCCTCATAAGTAGAGGGTGAAAGTAATTATTCTAGGTCTTTACCCCATGATGCTGCTTGGTGTGAGAAAAGGAATTCATGGTGTTTTTTCAGTTTGCAACTTAAGGAATAGTTAGAACATTTTCTCATTTGCTAAGGAGTAGTTGGCAATTGCCGGAGGTGTTCAGAACATGTTTGGTTATGTTATATTGGTTTTATGAATGTTTTGAAGAGTAGGGTTTTTGTTTCTTTTGGAAGGTTTTGTAGTCTGTGGTCGAAGTCAGCAGATTGATGAATTTTAAATGAAATGAAAATCATACCAAAATTCATGTTTTAAAATGTGGGGTTTTTTTTGTGTGTTTTAGTGCACAACAAAGGAAACTGAGATAAAAAAAATACCCTGAAAATGTAATTTTAAAACCTAAGAACCCCTCTGCCCTACCCCCACCTTGCCCCCTTATGATAACAAATGGTATGCACTTCTCTAATGCAGAACACTTTCTAAACTACCATATATCATAAGTGGCAGACAGAAGGAGAATGTTCACATATGCTATTTTTGGCTTTCCACGTCTTATAGAAGAAAATCTTGAACATTTTAAGGAAGGGCCACCAAGATGCCCTCATTATCCCACTCCCTCAGGGAAAGATGTTGAGAAAAGAAGTTAAGCAAAGCATAGCACCATCTTCCTTCCCCTGCTAATCGTATCACCTACTTTCCTTTCTCCCCTACTGGACATAGCCCCCTTTCCCCCTACCTTACTCAGCAAATTCTTCTTTGAGAGGGACCTCACTACCCCATTTGAGCCTCTCTGTGACAAAAATGGTCTGCATAGCCCCTCACATGAAAAGTTTGGGGTCCCCTGCCCTGAACTTAAGAAGAAATTGCTCCCCTTCTTCAGAATCCTTTAAGTGGGATAATATACAGTACTTCTCTGCCTCTGTTTTGTGGAACCTGTGTAAGGATAGGAGAAACTGGAATCTTGTCACAAGAACTGTAGAATTAAAGTCTTTTTATGTGCAGATGCTGCATGGAAATTCCCTGGTTCAGTGCAGCCAGACTTGTTCAATATATGGACTGCAGTTCAAAGGTTGTATTTGCAGAGAGTTATTGAAATTCTGCACCTGGTCAGCTTGTAGACTGAGACCAGGTCTTGCCATAGAGCAGCAATTTTTAAGATGGATATTTTTATTACATGATATCCTTATCCTGCCTTACTGTCCCCACCATTTTTGAAAATAAATTGAAAGATATCTCACCATCACATATTCAACAATCCGACGGTTCTGCTATCACAAACACAAAGAGATATCCAGCAATCCTCTAATTCAATAAATTTGTGTGTATAACTTAATAGCTTAATTGGCATTAACAATCAATTAGCTATAATTGAACTTAATTGACACTAATTCGCATGTGTAACTGCTATTAGTCGGGATTCTATAAATTGCTTATCTAAAATCCAGAGTGCACAACTGCAAGGGGCATGGACCTGCATGAGACACAGGCTGGCCAGGGATGTGTGCTTAGCAGTTAAAGGGTAAAAAAGGGTAAAGGGGATGGGACTTGATATACCACTTTTTCTGTGTGGTTTACACAATCAAAGTGGTTTGCATATTTTAGACAGGTGCTTATTTTGTACCTGGGGCAATGAAGTGTTAAGTGACGCCCTGAGTCGCAAGGAGCTACAGTAGGAATTGAACTCACAACCTCAGGGTGCCATGTGGGTTCTAGAATACTAGCATTTACATGCCTAACTTAATTGTTTTAATTGGTTCAATCAGTGCAATTATTGACTGCGCCAATTAAAACCCATTAAAATGTTTTTTTTAAAAAAGGCACCGCCAAAATGGTACCTTTCTCCCAGCTAAAGAGACACCTAGGCCACCGTAGGCGTGGTTAATGTTGGAATTGGCCTGAGGCACCCCTAGGCACCTCTGTAGATGTGATTTTCGTGGCAGGTAGGCGCCAGAAATGTAGGCCTTTAAAACCTTGGCCTACATTTCCGGTGCCTACCTTTCATGTGGCTGCAATTATGCAAAAGGCGCTGTTGTGTGATTGACATGCGATCAGCGGCCATTTTATAGGTGGCCGCTGATAACGGCACCATTTGCAGAACCTAACTTTAAATGATCTATAGAGAATTACCCCCAAAAAAGATCGTCCCATGCATATGCACACTCCATCACACACCTCTTACACTTCTCTCATGTTTGGGCTTCTCCTTTTCCTCTTTCCTTTTTTTCATTCTACTTTCTTTTTCTCTGCTATGACTTTTCTCTAGCCCTCTCTAGCTGACATTGTTTCCCTTCCTGTCACTTTTCCCCATCTTTCTTCTCTGCCTTTCTCCCATCCATCTTCACACCTTTCATCCTTTTACATCTCATTCATTTTTTATGTCTCACTCATCTTATTTCGTATCTCATCCAAATTCTCCAGCCTCTCACTCCCACCCATAGATGCCAGCTGTATAGGTCCATGATCTCTTCAATTCATCTTGACCACAAATGTTCACTAACATTACAATCTTAGGTGTTATTATTGACCAAAAGCTCTCCTTTCAAGATCAAATCGGTGCAGTTATCAAAAGCTGCTTCTACAAGCTCCAGATGATTAGATCATTATCAAAAGTTCTTAGAACCAGCCTCACTAAACATCCTGATCCATTCTTTAGTAATCTCCAAACTATATTACTGTAACTCATTATATCAGGGCATTGCACAAAAAGAAATTAGAAGGCTTCAAATTATTCAAAATACAGAGATAAAAATTATTACGAACACAAAAAAATATGATCATGTTACCCCTCTTCTTAAGAATGCACATTGGCTCACAATTAACCATAGGATGACGTACAAAATAGCACTAATAATCTTCAAAATTCGAGCATCCAAAGCACCCACATTTCTGGATAAATTTCTCATACCTTATTCTCCATGCAGAACACTCAGATCAAATGAACAGCATCTTTTATCCATCCCATCGTTGAAAGTGATTAATACACGACGAAATAGCATTTTTTTTTTTTTTCAATTATAGCTTCTCAACTCTGGAACACCTTGTCAGCTTTTCTAAGGGAGGATACAGTTTTGGAGGGATTTAAAAGATCTCTAAAAAGCTTTCTTTTTAAAGACGCATTTGAAATTTAAGGAATTAGACACAAAGAAAGTTCTCCTTTCATACCTAGGACTATCTTTTATTCTAGTCTCACACTTCTGGTTTCAACCAATACCCTTCCCTATTTGTTCTTTCCCCACATGTTCTTCTGTACTATATTTTATTGTAGTTCTTTCTCCTTCTGTCCCGTTTGTGAAGTAAATATAATGTATGTCTGATTGTATTTATTCATGATAGTTAATTCCTTATTTTTTAAAATTGTATATCGCTTAGATAACCGATAAGTGTTTATATCAAATTTTAATAAAACTCAGAAACTTGGTACTTGAGCACCCCCAATATTGAGCAAACTCTTTGTGACCAGGGAGGGGCAATTTCCATTGGGTTTAGTACCTCTAATCATTTTGAAAAGTTGGCTTCTATTCTTTCGCCCAACCATCTTTCCAGTCTCCCATTTTCCACTTCCCAAAGCTAGCCTTCTCCCCCTTTCACTCAAGCCTCCTAGTTTTCCATCTATTTCTCTTGTGTCTTCTCTATCCATCTTTTTCTCTCCTTTCTTTCCTTGTGCTTTTCTCTGTCTCTCCTCCTCCTCTGTGCCCTCCTCTATCTCTTTCCTCTGGGGAGGATATCATCTGTACTCAATCTTAAATACTCTGTCAGCAAGAACTACTCCCATGGAAATGTACTGTACCATTTCTTGCTGGACCTTATTTCTAGACCAGGGGCTCCAAGCTCATTGTAATCTTTTTTTCCCTAGTTTTTCCCCATGTCTAATTTGGTCCTGGTTCATGACATGGTCAGAGAGTTATTTTGCTTTCAGAGAAACAAGACTTTCTTGACATCTTGTGTTTGAGGCCTTGTATTCCTACTGAATAGCTAAGTATACTTGTATTTTGTTTGCAAAACCCAGATTCCTGAACCATCCTAATTTGGGTCTTCCACTTTCTGGACTGACTTCCCAGTTTAAGTATGTTGCTACAATGATCAGACTAGGCTTGTTGCCTGAACTGGATGAGTAGTTAACATCCCCCCCCCCACACTTTATTAAGTCACATTAGGCTTATTGCCGGCCATGGCAGTAAAAGCTCTGAAGGAATAAAAAAATCCAACGTGGCTTCATAAAAGGGGGCCTAAATTTTTTTTAAAATAGGAGAAAAATCTCTGAGTATTGTGATGCCAGGACCCCATCCCTGCTTCTAACTGAGTCAGAAGTACAAAAGAGCAAGAGAAACCTGTTGGGTCAAAAAAAGAAAAGAAAACAAGACTACTTGGAAAAAAATGCACAAAATATGAGTTTTTCAGATCTGATAATAAGTCACAAGACCTGTCACACACAGTTCTAATTCCTGGAACCTACTAGTGTAAATTGAGAAAAGATAACTTTAGAGAACAAGAATAACAGGTAAGCAGTTGTTCTGCACAACTCTTGCTTGGTTGCTCTCCTTGTTGGCAACTTGGATAGGAGTTCAGTGGCTCTGGCATATCTAGTGCTGGCAGCAGGTTTTCTGTCATCATATCTACTTAAATAAATAGCATATAAGCAGCTGGCAGATTTTCACTTTGCTGAGGAAAGCTCTCAGCTAGCACAAACTCTTTCTTTAATACTCTTAACAAGGCTCTGCAAAAGTCCTGGTATATAGACCTGGCTTCTGATCAGAGCCAGGAGCTCATCCAGAGCCATAAAAGAACATCTGAACATAGTCAGATGTCTCTTTGTCAATAATTCAGGGTTGTCCTAGAAATCAGACCAGCCTCTCCTTATGACCTCATTTACAATAGCTTCAGTATGGTTTATATTTGTATTCAGGAGTTTTTTCTGAATTCATCTTCTCTGTTAAAGCTTTGAATGTGGAGGTTATATGATTACAGTATCAAAGTTTCTATGCTGTAGAATCTGGGATTGCATCTCCCATAGAAATAAATTGGGCTCTTTTGGGGGGAAGCTTATTCCTCTGAAACCCTTGGTCTGAACCGGTCTATTTTCAAACTCAATGTGTCGTGCCTTCAGTTTTTGTCCATGCCGAATTTGGTCCTCTTCTGTTAGCATTTCAGAGATATTTTGCCTGTAGATTTTCAACCAGTGTGTCACAAAGAGGTGGAAGATGTGTCACCAAAAATTTGACATAGACAGCAAGCCTGTCCTTTACCTAACAACTACTTGTGGGGAGCGTGTCCAAGCTCTAGACAAGATGGACGCCTGAATCTTGTTCTCCTCCTCTATTTTCTCTAATTTTAAAAGCCATACTTATTTTTTCAACTGCAGAGAATTTATTTTTAGCGGTATTAATTACAGAAAATGTCAGCTTCGAAACCATGTAAGATGGATGTGACTCCCAGTTCTACTGCTGGTCTGAAAAGAATCAAACCAGACCCACCAACTCCAGAGAAACTGTCTCCTAAAAAAAAAGCTGCAACTACGTGTGATGTGGTGCTCGAGCTTCGAGCCCTAAGAGAACTGACTGCAAAACATTATGAAACAACCAGGGAACTTAAAGATGATCTTGCAGAGATCAATTCCTCACTTTCAAATTTCTAAATACGAATAGAGAAACTTGAGTCCCGTGCTGACTCTGCAGGACTGGAGCAAGCGAAATACCAGAGTCTCACAGAAAAGCATATTAAAAAACTGGAATAGGACCTGGAAGATCTGGCTTAGAGAATGACACGGGGAAAAAATCTGTCCCCGTCACCGCCCCGTCACCGGCCCACCATCCACTGCACCTCCCCGTCACCGCCATTCCCTTCACCGCCCCGTCACCGTCACCGCCATCCCTTTCACCGCCCCGTCACCGCCACTGCCATCCCATTCACCGCCCCGTCACCGTCCCCGCTGCAGACATATAAGCCTTAGTACTGTAATATTTAGTTTATTCCTTTCTTATAAATCAAAGTTCCTGCTGCTGAACTAGAGAAAGAGATGTTCAGCTGGCAGGGCTTTGTTTATAAATTTTTATCACCACAACTAATATACTATTTTATCCTAAAGCAAAAAATAAATAAATAAATATAATTTTTTTTTCTACCTTTGTTGTCTGGTTTCTGCTTTCCACATCTTCTCATTGAATTCCTTCCATCCACTGTGTGTCTTCTCTCTGCGTCTTCCATTTGCTGTTACTGTGCCTCTCCCTTAACCCCCCCCCCCCCCCAATTGGTCTAGCACCCATCTTCTTCCCTCCGCTCCCGCATAGTCTGGCATCTGTCTTCTTCCCACTCTGTCTTCCACATTTCCCTTGGGGGTCTGTTCCTCTCCACCCTCCTTCAATGTCTGTTCTATTCCTTTCCACCACCACCCTTCCCTCCCTCCTTTACCATCTGTTCCTTTCTACTACCCTTCAGCTCCTCTCGCGTGGCCTATCTACCTTCCTTCCTCTTATTTTCATGGCACGTTACAATGTAATTTGTGCAAGCCACTGGAGCCTGCAAGCTCGGTCCCTGTCCCATCCCCACAAACCATCTCGCTTCTGTGCTCCTATTTTCTCCATTTCTAATATCTCCCCTATGTATCTGTCATTGCCCCCCCTGTGTCCATATACCATCCCCATGGCATGTCCCCTTTATGTCTCTGTCCCTATGCCCCATGCACATAATTTCCCCTCTTTCTGTTACCTTCCTGTGTCCAGATTTCCCCTATCTTCCTCTTCCATACCAGTGTGTCTCTTCTTTTCAACCCCATCTAGCTTTTTTCCCTCTTTCTTCCCCCCCCCCCCCTGCTTCTAGCATCTGGCTCACCTGCCAGTCCTTCCCTTTCTTTCCTGCTGTGGGTTTTTCTTTCCGACTTCATCCCCTTGGCCCAGAATCCTTTTCCCTTTCACTCCCTCCTTCCAATTTGAGCCGGGAACACTAGCGATCGCACGGTCCCCGCAGCCACTACCTGCCTGCCCAATCGATCCTAGTGTTTAGCCAGCTCTCTCCCTTCTCCTCACCTTAGTTTATAGGTTTTCTTTTTCAGCGACCTGCACGCTTTCCCAAAGAGCCGCGCACGCGCGGCTGCTCAGTGTTCAATCTTCTGCTCTGCTGCAACTTCCTGTTTCCGGTTGCGTCAGAGCAGAAGATTGAAACTGAGCAGCAGCGAGTGCGCGGCTCTCTGATAGCGTGCGGGTCGCCGAAAAAGAAAATCTACAAACTAAGGTGAGGAGAAGGGAGAGAGCTGGCTAAACACTAGAATCGATTGGGCAGGCGGGTGTGAGCTGCGGGGACCGCGCGATCCTTCATGCCTCACTGCGGGGACAAGACCATTCACCGCCCCGCGGGCGGTGAATGGCCTTATCCCCGTCGCCGCAGCGACTGCTAGTTTTCTTCCCCGTTTTCGGCGGGTGACCCGCGGCTAAAATGCGGTGGCCGCGGGTAAACCGCCACCGTGTCATTCTCTAATCTGGCTAACCGTAGCCATAGAAATAACTTGCATATCATTGGGCTAAAGGAAGGAGTTGAAGGTACAGATATAAATACTTTCCTGATGAAATGGCTACCCAAAGTGCTTCCACTGGATCCCACATGCAAAATTGATATTGAATGATCCCACCAGGTGCCCTCCCGTCTGAGACAGAATCAGCCTTTCCCACGTCCGATTGTTGTCAAGCTCCTGCGCTTCCTGCAAGCTCTTCAAATACTTTCTTCAGCCAGAACACATACTGGGATCGTTATTGACGGAAGAAAGATCCTCATAGTTCCTGATCTCGCTCAAACTACCTTGAGAAAATGGAAGTCCCTCCTTGCTCTGAGACCGAAACTAAAATCTATGAATGCCCGCTACGGTCTGCAGTATCCGGCGCATATGATCATCACTATTAATAACCACCAAAGTATTTGACTCGCCTGATCTCCTACAAGAATATCTGGACCAGATACAATCGAAGTAAAGATCAATATCTATGTAAAGATCAATCTATGTAAAGATCAATATCCAAGTGACCGAAATGCAAGGGAGCCGGGGAGAGGAAGAAGCGATATGGATCGCTCTGAAAAGAGAAGATGGAACTTTTATCTACGTGAGTGTTGTCTACAGACCTCTGACTCAATCGTAGCAAATTGATAAGGATCTGATTGTGGATATCCAAAAGTTTGGAAGGAAAGAGGAGGTGCTGCTGTTGGGAGATTTCAACCTGCCGGATGCGGACTGGAATGTTCCATCTGCGGAATCGGAAAGAAGTAGGGAGATTGTGGATGCCTTTCAAGAGGCTCTGCTCAGACAAATGGTGACGGAACCCATGAGGGAAAAAGCGATATTGGATCTGGTTCTCACAAATTGAGAGAGTATCACTAATGTTCGAGTGCGTGCTCATCTGGGAAGTAGCGATCATCAAACGGTTTGGTTTGATATAATGGCTAAAGTGGAGAGCGGCCGCACAATATTTAAAGTCCTAGATTTCAAACATACGGACTTTAATGCAATGGGAGAGTACCTGAAGAAAGAGCTGTTAGGATGGGAGGACATAAGAGAAGTGGAAAGACAGTGGTCTAAGCTGAAAGGAGCGATAAAAATGGCTATAGACCTTTATGTGAAAAAAAAATAAAACCAAGAGAAAAAGGAAGCCAATATGGTTCTCCAAACTAGAGGCGGAGAAAATAAAGGCGAAAGAGTTGGCATTCGTGCAATATAAAAAAAACCCAAGAAGAAGAGTGCAGAAAGGACTACAGGGTGAAACTGAAAGAAGCCAAGAGAGAGATACGTCCTGCGAAAGCACAGGCGGAAGAACAAATGGCTAAAAATGTAAAAAAGGGAGAGAAATTTTTTTTCAGATATATTAGTGAAAGGAGGAAGATGAAAAATGGAATTTCTAAACTAAAAGATGCTGGGAACCGATATGTGGAGAGTGATGAGGAAAAAGCAAATGTGCTAAACAAATACTTCTGTTCTGTGTTCACAGAAGAAAATCCTGGAGAAGGACCGAGATTGTCTGGCAAAGATACACGAGAAAATGGAGTAGATTCTGCGCCGTTCACGGAGGAGAGTGTTTTTATGAGCAACTTGAAAAACTGAAGGTGAACAAAGTGATGGGACCAGATGGGATCCATCCCAGGATACTAAGGGAGTTCAGAGAGGTTCTGGAGAGTCCTATTAAAGACTTGTTCAACAAATCTCTGGAGACGGGAGTGGTTCCTGGGGATTGGAGGAGAGTGGATGTGGTCCCTATTCACAAAAGTGGTCACAGGGATGAAGCAGGAAACTACAGGCCGGTGAGCCTCACTTCGGTTGTTGGAAAAATAATGGAAGTGTTGCTGAAAGAAAGGATAGTGTACTTCCTTGAATCTAATGGGTTACAGGATCCGAGGCAACATGGCTTTACAAAAGGTAAATCGTTGCAAACGAACCTGATTGAATTTTTGATTGGGTGACCAGAGAGCTGGATTGAGGACATATGCTAGATGTAATTTACTTAGATTTCAGCAAAGCCTTTGATACGGTTCCTCATAGGAGGCTGTTGAACAAACTTGAAGGGCTGAAGTTAGGACCCAAAGTGGTGAACTGGGTTAGAAACTTGCTGTCAGACAGACGCCAGAGGGTGGTGTTTAATGGAAGTCGCTCAGAGGAAGGAAAAGTGAGTAGTGGAGTCCCTCAGGGTTTCATGCTGGGGCCAATCCTGTTCAATATGTTTGTAAGTGACATTGCTGAAGGGTTAGAAGGAAAAGTGTGCCTTTTTGCAGATGATACCAAGATTTGTAACAGAGTAGACACCGAAGAGGGAGTGGAAAATATGAAAAAGGATCTGCAAAAGTTAGAGGAATGGTCTAATGCCTGGCAACAAAAATTCAATGCAAAGAAATACAGATTAATGCATTTTAGGATTAATAATTGGAAGGAACCGTATATGCTGGGAGGTGAGAAGCTGATATGCACGGACGGGGAGAAGGACCTTGGGGTGATAGTGTTTGAAGATCTAAAGGCGAAGAAACAGTGTGACAAGGCAGTGGCTGCTGCCAGAAGGATGCTGGGCTGTATAAAGAGAGGCGTAGCCAGTAGAAGGAAGAAGGTGTTGATGCCCCTGTACAGGTCATTGGTAAGGCCCCACTTAGAATATTGTGTTCAGTTTTGGAGACCGTATCTGGCAAAGGACTTAAGAAGACTTGAAGTGATCCAGAGGAGGGCGATGAAAATGATAGGAGGCTTGTGCAAGAAGACATATGAGGAGAGACTGGAAGCCCTGAATATGGAGGGAAAGGAGGGACAGGGGAGATATGATTCAGACGTTCAAATACTTGAAGGGTATTAACGTTGAACAAAATCTTTTCCAGAGAAAGGAAAATGGTAAAACCAGAGGACATAATTTGAGGTTGAGGGGTGGTAGATTCAAGAGCAATGTTAGGAAATTCTACTTTACGGAGAGGGTGGTGGATGAGAGGAAAACGGTGACTGAGTTCAAAAAAGCGTTGGATGAACACAGAGGATCTAGAATCAGAAAATAATATTAAATATTGAACTAAGGCCAGTACTGGTCAGACTTGCACGGTCTGTGTCTGTATATGGCTGTTTGGGGGAGGATGGGCTGGAGAGGGCTTCAATGGCTGGGAGGGTTTAGATGGGACGGAGTAGGTTTTAACTGAGATTTCGGCAGTTGGAACCCAAGCACAGTACCGGGTAGAGCTTTGGATTCTTGTCCAGAAATAGCTAAGAAGAAAAAATTTAAATTGAATCAGGTTGGGCAGACTGGATGGACAATTCGGGTCTTTATCTGCCGTCGTCTACTATGAAGTGATCGAAACTAGAGAATGACACGGTGACAAAATTCATCACCGTTCCCGTCCCTGTGGATAACCGCGGGAAACCATCTTCATGTCATTCTTTAAGGAGAGAGGGTAGAATCAGAGTATAATTGGGCACAACCACTGACCCGCAAGCTTTGCTTTGAAGAATGCTGGTGTAGAAGGACCGAGGTTGAAATAGACACTAGAAAATGGCATGGGATTATTTCCCGCGGTTATCCGCGGGGACGGGAACGGTGATGAATTTTGTCACCGTGCCATTCTCTAATCGAAACTCTGACCGGATCATTCTCTTTCTGACTAACTGGTATCGCATGGCGTTAGTGGATGACTATGTTGTCAAATCCTGCTACCAAATTCTCAAAATGTTTAACTGTTATGCTGTTTCTCTTGAGTACCTTTTTTAAACATTGTCTTTTTAGCTTTTTTGATGCTATGATCTGTTTCTGATGTCCATTTTTAAAACTTTTGTTGTCTGGTTCTCCCATGTGTTCTGCCACCATCTTGACACGCTTTCTTCTCTTCTCCATCTTCTGTGTTCATTCCCACGCTTCCTATGACTCCATTTTCCTACTTTCGATCTGTAATCTTACTTTACTTTGCGTGTCATACTAACCCCAGTTCATGAATTACACAGCTTAATCCTATTTGTCTCTTCATTGACTTTTCTTTGGTTCCTCTATATATCCTTACCTTCTCTCCTCCATTACCTCTGTTATCTATTTTCCTCCATTTATTATGTTTATGAATTTCTGAAATGCTATCTGTACCGAACTGTATGACTGCTGTTTACTCCCTTCAGACTTGTCTTCACTTAACGTATTTATTTATACCTTACTTCAGTTAAACTCGCATTTTGCTGCATTTTGTTTTTCTGTATATACAATACGGTTTCTTTTTTTTTTTTTTACTAATTTTTATTTACTGATTACATTCCTATTAGCTCTTTTGCCATTTTCAATAAATCCACAGACCTTCAGCTCTGTGATTGCACTTTTCCTTAATGTTGTTATTTTCCTTAACCAGTTTGCTCCTCTGTATATTTCAACTGTATATATACAAGGTATGTGATATTATACTGTTCTCCCAAATGAATTACCATTTCTACCTAATCCATATTATGGTTTTTCGCATCATATTTTCGTTGTCCCTTGTTTCTTCCTGGCTCCCTTAAGGTCTTCTGATTTTTTTTCAACTTCTCTTATAGTAGCCTTTATTTTTATACTCTTAATATGATAAATTCCCCTCATCTTCGCAACACATGAATTAAATTACCAACTTATGTTTATCCTCTTTATATTCCTATTTGTTGCTCTATTCCACGCTGCTGTTATTTGAAATTACCCTTTTTGTAATGAATTTTGTCTAACTATCCTATACACTTAGCAACCTTATATAATGTTCTCCATTTTACTATTTTATGATTAACGATTAACTGGAACACTACTATTGAATGCTTTGAGTACCCTCCCTCCTGAATCATATCCTTTTGCACAAAGCCTAGCCCAAACTATCCTTTTTGTTCATACCTGTACTGTCTTAATAATTACTTTCTCTCAAAACGCTGCTATTGCTTATTGTAAACCCACCTCATCATGAACTGCCTCTGTTTACCTCTTGCATTATATGAATTAATACTCCGTTCTTCTCTATTTGTACTAATAATTACTACTATCTGATATCCTAATAATAATCGCCATGCATACTTATCATTATGACTTGTCCATATTTATGAAACACAAACTTTCACACATCATAACTGTTTATTACTGTATTTTACCATTAATTGATGCTGTTCAAAACGCTGAACTTACTTATTTTTCTATCTCAATGAACTGTACCAGATTGCGTAGCATTTAACCCAATTTGATTCTGTATGAACTACTACTGTTTATTACCTGTTTTCTCTTTTGTTTATGCTTATAACTATTTTGTATATAGATATTGAATTTTATGAGTCTTTAGATCACCCTATTTATCATACATTACTCCATAATTGTTACTTATTACTGCTCATGTTATGATCCTTTTTATACTGACTTATGATTCCCCTATATTCTTTTCTTACATGGTGGTCATTAACAAGAAAACCCTATCTACTCTCTCTTACTGAGCTTTCGATATATATACTTCATGTAACCTTATTTATATCTGCTGAATAATTATGAATTATATCTCATGCCACTCTTTCCTTTCATTTATGTAATAGTGTCTGTAACTATATTCTTACTCCTTATAATATTTTTTACTTCTGGCCTTTTTATATCATGTTCTAGTAACTAGAGCATGTCTCTTCCTTTAGGTGTCTGTTGCCTAGTTGCTTTTCCTCCTTTCTCTCAATCTCTTAACTTCGGCTGAGCTTCCCCTAGCTCTATATGCCTCTCCTGTTCCTTTTCCCTCAGAGGCCCTTCTTTACTATTTTCTCTTTTTCTAGGATTTCTACAATTCAGTGCTTTGCCCATGTAAACAACATAATTTACTGCTATGGCCCCTGCTGATATACTCTCCTAACTTTCCTATGTATCCTGGAATGTTAATGGTTTGAGACACCCTGTGAAGAGGAAAAAAATCTTCACCCATATTAATCTCTCTCACCTTATTGGCGCTAATGATTGGCTAACTCCTGTTGCTGAAGCCCCGGCATTTGGAAGAAAGCACGGTAGCAATCTTATCTCACAAAAATGTTTCCTTCCAGCTCCTAGACTCAAAACACAACCCTGAAGGCAGATGGTTGATTGTTAGAGCCAACATTTTCTCACAGGAAGTTCTCCTCATCAATGTATAAGCCCCTAACATAGATTCCCCTAAATTCTTTACCCAATTGTTTCATATCATCTCTGAATTTGATGCTCTTCCTCTCATTATGGCCGGTGATTTCAATTTGCCCATAGATACATGGCTGGATGGGCACTCTACCAGCTTTGCCGCCCCTTCCAAAGCTAATCATATCTTGCACTCTTTCCTTAGACACTATAATTTAACAGAGCCTGGGAGATTACAACATCCAGATGGTAGAGACTATACTTATTTTTCTTCTTCGCACAATAGCTACTCCAGGATTGACTATTTCCTTATCTCATCCTCTTTATTACCCAATTTAGCCTCTACTAACATCAACTCTATTGTCATTTTATATTGCGCTCCTATATCCCTTGAACTGAAATGGGCTACAGTGACCACCACAAGATCCCCTATTTGGAGATTACCTAATCATTTACTCTCAGATGAATCCGTTCAACGACGGATTGCTAAATTTATTGACAAATTTTTTTCATTTCAACAACAGATTCTTTGGATCCCCTAACTATATGGGAGGCCTTTAAAGTTTCATTGAGAGGTGAACTTATATCATGTCAAGCTTATAAATTAAAACAAGATAAGCTAGAACAACGGAATTTGGAACATCAAATTAAACTTCGTGAGCAGGATTTCTTTCATTCCAATGACAAAATCCTGAATTATATAGACTAAAATGTTCGTATAACAAATTAGCTAGTATGGCTGCACAACAGGATATTTTCACTACATCCACTAAATCCTTTAGTTGGGTTAACTCGTGCGGAGTCCCGCAG
This sequence comes from Geotrypetes seraphini, assembly GCF_902459505.1. Taxonomy (NCBI): domain Eukaryota; kingdom Metazoa; phylum Chordata; class Amphibia; order Gymnophiona; family Dermophiidae; genus Geotrypetes; species Geotrypetes seraphini. The sequence continues at coordinate 145,803,516 of NC_047089.1, read as the reverse complement.
GGCTCTCCCCTTTCCCCCACTCTGTTCAACATCTACCTTTCCTCATTGGGGATCTTACTACAAAACCTAAAGGTTAAATTCTATATCTATGCGGACGATATCACCATTGTTATTCCCCTTACTACTCATGACCTCCAAGACTAAGATTCATCTATCATCCATTCTAAAGGAAATCGAACTATGGATGACCGACTTCAAATTGAAGCTCAACACCGACAAAACTAAATTTTTCCTTGCAAGCCCCAATGACAAAATCAGAGACCCATCGATCTCCTTGAATGGTCAGGACTTCCCTATTGACCACTGCCATTAAAATCCTGGGAGTCACCCTGGACCACCACCTCACTCTAAATGCTCACACAGATTTATTAGTTAAAAAATGCTTTTCGGTACTATGGAAACTCAGAACCATCAGAAAATACTTTGATGCTCCATCCTTCCGCTTACTGGTTCAATCTTCCATCCTGAGCCTGCTCAATTATTGCAACATTATTTACTTGGGATCCTACAAAAAAACCATCCTAAGACTCAGAGTCATTCAAAACTCGGCAGTTTGGCTGATCTTTAGGCTGAAGAAATGGGAACACATAAGCCCCTACTATCAAAAACTCCATTGGCTGCCCCTAGAGGCGCGAATCCTGTTTAAGTTCTCCTGTCTGTGTTACAAATCAATATTTGGCCTAGCCCCCACTTACCCTGTTTCCCACTTCAATCTGGCAAGTTATCTTAGGCCCACACGAAGAATACATCTGTTCTCCTATCCGACTATAAAAGCCTGCCACTACAAAAGATTCTTGGACAGAACTCTTGCCTTCCAGGCAGGCAAATGAAACGATTGGCTTAGTAACGTTTTCACGCTCTCACGCTCTCATCATCCTACTTCAATTTTAGAAAACTGGTAAAAACGAGCTTGTTCAATCAATTTGTTAACTAAGAATCTACTCAGCTCTGCTTACTCAACCAGTAACCCTAATGAACTATATAGCTTTCATATTCCTTCATTATGTAAGATTGTATTGCTGTCTTTGATTGTAACCTCTTCGCTGACTTTGACTGTAACCTCTTCGCTGATTGTCCAGCGCTTCTTGCTGTAAACCGCCTCAAACTTCTATGGCTTTGGCAGTATATAAGAATAAAATTATTATTATTATTATATAGAAATGAATAAAAGTTGTAAAATGCTTGCTAATTATCTCAAATGAAAGAGAGTTAAAGTGCAGATCCCTTCTATTAAAATCCCTGATGGTAAGTTCCTTTCTTCATACACTGATATCTCTAGTTCCTTCCACACATTTTACTGTCAGCTTTGCTCATCTGACCTTATATAACAGTCGTCCGACGCGGATCAATTTCTGGCTTCACTGCAGCCTCCCAAACTTAAGACACCTGACATAGAGGCACTTCAATGCCCCTTTGATGCCTCTGAGATTCTCCTGGCAATTAAACATCTCACTTCCGGAAAGTCGCCAGGGGCTGATGGTATAACAGTAGAATTCTGTAAACTTTTCCAAGATAAACTTTCCCATACACTTATCACCTTATTTAGCTCTCTCACTCGTCAGAGGGTATCTAAAAGTCACTTCTTAGCTGCTATTATCACAGTTATTCCTAAACCTGGCAAGAACCCTCAACTTATTTTGAATTATCATCCAATCTCACTACTTAATGCAGACTATAAAATATATGCTACTATTCTTTCTACTAGACTTCAACACTCAATAGGATCCCTTATCTCTACCCATCAAGTTGGTTTTATGCCAGGCAGGCTCATAACGGATAATTCCCGTCTTTTCTTTCATCTTGCTTCCCTTGCACTAAATGCCAAAGATCCATGTATAGCCCTCTCCCTAGACGCTGAAAAAGCATTTGATAGGGTTGAATGGTCCTACCTTGTTCCGTACAATGCACTGGTTCGAATTTCCTCCTCAATTTATAGAATATGTTAAAATCCTTTACTCCTCTCCAAAGGCCTCTATAATTACTAATAACATATTGTCAGCCTCTCTCTTACTTCATAGGGATACTCGACAAGGCTGTCCCCTTTCTCCTTACCTCTTTAACATAGCCTTAGAACCTCTCCTATTAGCCATCAACTTTAATGAGAAAATCTCAGGTATTGTTCATAATGGATCAGAATACAAATTATCCGCATATGCAGATGACATACTGCTTTATCTCACCAACCTTGATTCTTCTCTTCTGGCCCTATTTGAATTAATTCACTTTTTTTCCCTTTTCTCTGGATACAGGATCAATCAACACAAAACTGAGGTTCTGCCCTTAAATACTCATTCTCATTCAGCTCTAGTTCAGCCCTTTAATCTTCTTTGGTCTCCCATGCACATAAGGTACCTAGGAATTGACCTCTATTCTACTCTTTCTGCTACAATCCACCATAATGCAGATAACCTTACTAACTTTATTAAATCCCTCCTACAATCCTGGCACCCTCTACACCTCTCGGTGGGGTAGAATAGAAACTGTCAAAATGGTAGTTGCCCCTAAAATTAATTTCGTACTTAGCATGATTCCACGATTATTCCCAACTTTGTTCTATAAATCGATTGATAAACACATTTCTAACTTCATTTGGATTCGAAAGCCCCCCAAAATCGCTCTCAAAAAACTCAAAGCCCCGAAAGACAGGGTAGGGGTATTACTACCTGATTTCCTAACTTACCATAAGGCTTTTATACTTCAACAGTCTAGCTGTTGGCTCTCCCTGACCTCAGATTATTGCCCTCTTTGGCTCTGTCTGGAATGCACCTTCTGTACCTTTTCTCCTTCACTAGTTGCAATGTTGACGTCTCACACCATGATACATAAAAATGATCCTATAATCTCCCAATCTGTGGCATGTCTACTTGAATTAGATAAATTGTTTGATGTCCCTATTGGTATCTCTTCTTCAGTCTCTCTCTGGTATAATCCATAACTCCTAATTGATTTTTAAAAAACACACAATTTTTTGGTCTTTATGGGCTCTAGCTGACATGTGCACTCCAGGCCTACAACTCTTGACTTTTGCAGATCTGAGGGACAAATATAATCTTCCAACCTCAGTGTTCTATCAATGGCTTCAACTTACTAGTATCATCACAAAATAGAAAATTTAACCTACAGTTGTCGCTGGAATCCCCTCTTTGATCACTCTCTACACTAAGCTTCTTCTCAGTGGGCATGTAGCATCACATTTCTATAAACTATTAATCGCATGTATCGCAAATACTGATGTTTCCCTACATACATCATGGGAACTTGATATTGGGCACCAAATTCATGACAGACAATGGACGAACATCTGGTCTAAAACCCTTAGAACTATTTCATCAGCAAATTCGATTCAATCTATGTTTTTCCTATACCATAGAACAACGTGGACACCTCAAAAATTACATATAGCTAGTTTTCTCCCTTCCAACAAATGTTGGAACTGTAAGTCCTCTCCTGGTACCCTTCCTGGTACCCTTCTTCATATGATATCTGACTGTCCCCTACAAAAATTCTGGAAGGATGTGTGGTCAATTTTTTGTGTAATCTTTCAACTTCAGTCTGACCTCTCCCTTATTATTATTGTACTGAAATCAGAGGCTCCTAACCTTCATATTCCTCAATTCCAACATACATTATTTGATACGATTCTCATCATTGCCCTGCGACTTATACTCTCCAATTGGAAATCATTTGACTCACTATCGGTACACTTTTGGTTTCAATCAGTTCTACTTCAACATAAGCGTGAAATGTTGATCTCTTCAACCACACCTCTGTCCATTAAGGCTATTACTAAATGGGCCGCTTTTAAAGACTATTTGGATTATCTCTAGATCCCTATTATCACTGCATCTACCACACTTCCTCTTTTCTCTTGCAATAAGTTTTAAGTTTTATTAGGATTTTATATACCGCCTATCAAGGTTATCTAAGCGGTTTTACAATCAGGTACTCAAGCATTTTTCCCTCTCTGTCCCGGTGGGCTCACAATCTAGCTAACGTACCTGGGGCTATGGAGGACTGAGTGACTTGCCCAGGGTCACAAGGAGCAGCGCGGGGTTTGAACCCACAACCCCAGGGTGCTGAGGCTGTAGCTCCAACCACTGCGCCACACACTCCTCCAATACCTTTCTCTCTCATTCTCCTCTCTTTTTTCAACTCCTTCTCTTTGGCCTCTGAGGGATCTCTCTTTTCATATCCCCTTCTCATCCTATATAGCTTGCCCTTTTCCACCTACTGACCTTTCATGATTCCTTTTTTTTAATTTATTTTCTTCTCCTCCCCTGTCCTATTGCCCTCTGTTTACTCCCCCTGATAATATTCTACTTATTGTACATCAAGCTTTGTATGTTTAACTTGTTTTATATCACTAGAAAATTACTGTTTTTCATCATTGTTTTACTAGTTTATTACCATGATTATTTTATATATGTACTTTTTTCCCCTTTTGGATTTACAAAATTTCAATAAACTTTCATGGAAAAAAAGCAACTAGTTGTGCCTGCAAGCTGGGGAATACAGAGACCCAGAGAGTCAAATATGTACTAGAAATCCCCATTAACTTCCCACTATTCCCAATTATAATTACTGTGATAGGCCCCAACTAGAAATGTTGCAGATCTGCTGTTCATAGGTTCTGTTTTTTTACATAGTTTCTGGATAGTATATTTGCAGGGTTTTGTATTACTGTACAGTACAGTAAAACCTTGGATTGCAAGTAACTTGGTTTGCAAGTGTTTTGCAAGACAAGCAAAAAATTTCATTACATTTTAACTTGATATACAAGCAAGGTCTTGCAATATAAGCACATACAGTATACACACATCACAACTGAGCCGATGGTTCTTCTCTCTCTGACACTGCAAGAGTGTAGTGACTGCTCTAAACGAGCGAGGTCTTACAATACAAGTACGTATAGTATTTTCTATTAAAGTTTTTGGGTTGCGGAATGAATCGTCTGAGTTTCCATTATTTCCTATGGGGAAATTTGCTTTGATATACGAGTGTTTTGGATTACAAGCATGCTTCTGGAACAAATTATGCTCGCAAACCAAGGTTTTATTATATTTGGCAGTGGAGGAATTATGTTGCCTTTACTGAGGTGACATCAAAATTTAAATATATATTTGTTTTCTATGGCACAAGCTGTAAGGGAAACATCCTAGCTCTATACTAGAATGGGTAAAAGATTAATGATGTTGACAACCCCTCTTTCCGGCACGCTGAATGCTCTGTGCCACTCCTAATGCTCATAAGAACTCTATGAGTGTCAGGAGCAGCGCAGAGCATTCAGCATGCCGGCCTGCGCTAAAAACCTCTATCACGGTTTTGTAAAAAGGGGGGGGGGTGTAAGTTAGTATGAATCTGTATGTAGTTCCAAGTTAGCATGCAACCTATCACGAACTTTCTAAATTTCTTAAAGTGGCGAAGCACTTTTAAAGTGTTCATACCGGGGCTTCGTGGATGACGTCACCCACATATGAGAATATCTACCTGCTGTCCCTGGCTCAGAATCCCTCCTCGAGCTGGGGAGAACATGGCCATGTGTGGCACTCATAGCCCTACTGGAAGAATTTGGGTTGAGGGAAGAAATTCCTGAATACTTTGGGAAGGGAGTGTGCAAATGAAACCAGGCTGCAGATTTTGCTCTTGACTTGTAATCCTACGACAGTTTGATGAATGACAGCTTCGCCACATAGTTTCATGCCCTTGACCGCCATTCACTTCAACTGAACAGATTCATGAATTCATACTTTATTCTTCCTGGTAAACAATGTTCTATTATGCCGCTGTGCCACGAAGTGTTTGAACCTTTTTCTGTCTTTTTTTTCCAGTTCAATAGCCACCTGGATTTTGGCTGAGGTGAAATATAAGGCCTGAGACATGAGTTGAAAATGGCTTTGTAGCTAAAATTGAGAATCTATATAAAGGGGAGAGGGGGAAGGGGATAGAGTCTTCCCACCCACCTCATGAGGGCCAAAATAGGAAGATAAAACTTCCATTAGAGAAACCCCCAAATTTGCATGCTTATGACCCAAATAAAATTTGTATTAGGGTGTTGTGACTTCTCTATGTAATTAGGAGCTCTAATTTATGAAATCTAAACCTGGTGTAAATTCTGGCACATAATTTGGGCATGGATCCCCGGTATTCAATAGTATTACGTATAAAATAGTGAAGGAGCATGCTTAAGGAGCAGATAGTGCTCCTTAGTGTGCACTCTTGTCAGCATTTCTAACTTACATTCTCTTACGAGGCCTATCATGATGTTTGTCTTATATTTCATCCTTCAGTCTGTTCTGGTTCACTGGGGACATCGGCCCCTTCCAGCTCATCTTTGTCCCTCTCTGAGGAAGGTGAGATACCTTAAGATCATTCCTTTCTCACCTGACTCTCTTACCTCTTCCCCTATTGCCCCTTCCAGCTCATCTTTGTCCCTCCCTGAGGAAGGTGAGATACCTTACGATCATTCCATTCTCTCCTGGCTCTCTTACCTCTTCCCCTATCGTCTCACCCACTTCGTAGCAGCATTTTTAAACTGTTGCTCTAAACGTAACAAATACCACCAGGAATGGGATGATTCAGCACGGCCGTTTCAGCGCAGCCAGTTCAACACGTCCCTTTCAGAGAGGTTCTTTCAGCACGGGACAATTCATCGCAGCCGGTTCATCATAGGCTGTTTCATCTCTTAATATTAAGATGCCAAGGTTAACTGCAGGGATGGGGATGAGGGAATTGAACCCTCTATTTTCATGTGTGCTAGTGGAATTCCAAAATGAGCTGCCAAGTTCTGGAATGGCAGAAAGAGATAGGTGAAATCATTTCCAATGAACAGGAAATCATCCAGATCATGTATGATACTATATTTCCTAGCTGTTTGTTCTCTCATTCAAAGAATGAGAGTTGAACGTCTCAAAATATGTGCAAGATATCAAACAGCACATTGGCAAACATATATCAAAATAATAAGCACCCTTAAATTTGAAACCCAATAGATGAAAGGAGACTGAGTGAATTGTAATAAGTGAAATGCAGATTCCATGTCTTCCTTGGCTAGCATAGCATTCGTGTCAAAGACATGCAATGTTGTAATTGCATTATCTGAAGATGTTGACTAAGCCCCCCTCAAGGTAAGACAGATTTTAAACTTATGTACGCCGTTTAGAAATATGCGAGTTAACAAATTTTAATAAACTTGAATCATTCTGAATTTGTCAAGCTCCTTCTTGCAGATCATTCCTAAAGGTGAGATAATCATGCCCTAAAAGGATTGAATTGGATTTATTATACATGATTAACCACTATTGACGTGGGTATTAAGTGGTATGACTGAATGAATTGGCTTGGCACTGTGCTAAGGGCTATCCTTTTATGCAAGTTTGCTTGTGTTATGGCTTCAAACTGGTACATGAAAGCAGCATTATAACAACTTGGACCCACTCTGTATCTAGGGATCTCATAAGGAATGGGGAAACCATGCAAAAAAACAGCCTGTTCCTTAAATAGGTATCTGTGGAGCCAGTAGCATTGTAAAGGGGGGGACCACCCCGGGTGCCATCTTGGTGGGGATGCCAGCACCTCTCCACCCCCCATGCCACGCTCGCGCCCTCCCTTCCTCACAAATCCCCCGTACCTCTTTAATATCTTCACCAGTGCGAGCAACTACTCTAGCCTGCTGTTCGCACTGGCCTGGTTCCCTCTGAAATCACTTCTGGGTCGCAGGGCCAGGAAGTGACATCAGAGGGAAAGCCAGCACGAGCAGCAGGCTGGAGATGCTACTCGCACTGGCAAAGATTTTAAGAGGTCCGGGTGTGGGAAAGGAGAGCACGAGTGTGATGCGGAAGGAGCAGGGGGGAGGGGAGGGGTGGAGAGGAGGGCACAGGGAGGGAGGGACACCACAACCCCAGGCGCCTCCTACCCTCGCTACGCCACTGTGCAGAGCCAAGGCACCATGACTTAATTGGTGTAAGTGCTATGGTCCTCAGAAGGGCAATGTCTTTGGAAAACTGGGCAGTGTTTGTCCCTTCTGGACCTGCTGTACATTGAGAGATTGGAGAAACTGGACCTCTTCTCCAATCTCTCACTGAGGAGACTGAGAGGGGACATGATCGAAACATTCAAAATACTGAAGGGAATAGACTTGGTAGATAGACAGGTAGGGAGAACGAGAGGGCACTCTCTAAAGTTGAAAGGGGATAGATTCCATACAAACATAAGGAAGTTCTTCTTCACCCAGAGAGTGGTAGAAAACTGGAACGCTCTTCCGGAGTCTGTTATAGGGGAAAACACCCTCCAGGGATTCAAGACAAAGTGGGACAATTTCCTGCTAAACCTGAACGTACGCAGGTAAGGCTGGACTCATTTAGAGCACTGGTCTTTGACCAAAGGGTCACCGCATGAGCGGACTGCTGGGCACGATGGACCACTGGTCTGACCCAGCAGCGGCAATTCTTGTGTTCTTGTGTATTAAAGTGTGGAGAGGCATTTGAATTGACATGAATCATACTGCCTGAAAACCTGCTTACAGGCAAATTGCACTTTACCCCTGTCTAACAGCCCCTCCCCTCCCCCCCACTATTAGCAGATGGGAGACCGTTGGCTTGAAAAGATCTGCAATAGGACATCTCACCCAATCTCAACTTTGTATCACCATGTGATAGATGTGTCCTCAGCCATACTTTTCCTAATATTGTAGTTCAGCCAGGTCCACCCACCATATTTTGTGTATGGTTTTGTTCTGATTTCTAAGTACCTCACTAAATACAGACTGAGCTCAGGTGTTTTTTCAATAACAACGCTTGTGAAAATGTGAAATGCTGACTATCAGTTGGCAATGGATTTATACCTTTACCTCAGAGTCAAAAGAAGTTCATCTGGAGCAGTGTTCACCCTCCCCCTTTATAGTTCCTTAAGAAAAGAGTAAATATGTATTCCCTCCTCCATATTTTCTTTTTAATTTTTCTTGAACATTTTTGGACTCGGAGTGCTGTAAGATGTGGTGTGGTGAGATGCTAGACTTTGGGGTGTGGAGTGGAGAGATTGAAAGGAACATGCTGGACAGAGGAAAGCAGGAAACAGAGCCTGGAACTAACACAATTAGAAAATTAAAATGACTAGACAACAAAGGTAGAAAAAATGATTTTTCTGCTTAGTGACTGGAATATGTCAGTTTTTGGAATGTACCTGCTAGGGTTAGTGTTAAACATGGTTGTAGCCTAGGAGAGAAATTTGGAAGGAGTCCCCAAAGCTCACTAAGAGGCATCTTTTTCAGCTTTAGGCAGGCTTGGGGTCCTTTCTGGCCTGAAAATTGCCCTGGTTGCACCCTCCTCAAATGCCAGCCTTGATATTTGCCATCTTTTTAGTTTCACAATACAGAGGAAACTGTATCTCTTTGTATTTCTCTGGTGATGCAGTGCATATAGCATCTGGTTTGTTTGGGTTTCAGTTTAATTTTTGTTTACATAGTACTGTTTTCAATGTGCCATTTATTCTGTGCTTGGTGAGCAGCTGCCTATGTGTGTGTGACTACGATGAATTTTCTATGTAGTGATCTGTAGTAATCTGGCTTGTCTGGTATTCTCGATAGGTATATTGATGTTTTAGATATTTGTTGTGTGAGATTTGGAAATTCAGTGCTGGCATAATAAATTTGTTCCAGGTGCAGAGGGACTTTTTTTGTAGAGTTATGCCTGGTACTAAAAGAGTGTTGTTACTGAGATTCCACTAGAATCAGCAATGTTTTTGTATGTAAGTTCCATGGAGAAATGATGTAGCACTGCTCCCATTCCACGCAGCCCCTAGGTTAAGAATGAATTATGTTTTTAAAGATGTCCTTAAGTCCGATTTGTATGTAATTCAGAACTTGTAGATTTTAAGATGCTTGCTGCTTTCCTCTGCTCCCAGCTGACAAAAAAAGCCAACTGAACCTACGGTTGCCTTCATTGTATTCCAAAACCTGGTTGTTTTTGTCACCTTTCATCTTGGGAGGGAAGGGAGAATGAGATGGAGGGAAGGGGGGAAGTGGAGGGAGGGAGAGGGAGAATGAAGGGGGAGTGATAATGGGGGATTATGGTTTGTCATGTAGAATGTTTGGAGGAATGATAGTATTTATGATAATATTTTATATATTATATGGATTGGAATTTTAAATTTGTGAAATTATTTGTAAGGAATATTTTTATGTATAATATGTAATGTAATGTAATTTATTTCTTATATACCGCTACATCCGTTAAGTTCTAAGCGGTTTACAGAAAATATACATTAAAATTATAAGAAAGAAAGGTACTTAGAAATTCCCTTACTGTCCCGAAGGCTCACAATCTAACTAAAGTACCTAGAGAGTAATAAAGAAGTGAAATGTATAGATAGAGGAAAAATAAACAAATAAACATTCTAATGTAATGTAATGTAATTTATTTCTTATATACCGCTACATCTAACAAGACTGTATTGAACTAAGTACTTTTGAAGGTAGAAAAGAGGAGAGAAAGGAATATATGCAGAAGGAGGAACCGTTGGACAAAAGAATTCTGGAGAATTTTAAATGGTAGAAATAGAACAAAACAAAAAACAAGTGGCAAAACAATGAATAAGATTAAAAATAATTCATAAACTGGAAAAAAATAAAACATTATTTTCAATCCACTGTTTCAGCTTCGGTGATGAAGTGGAGCAAGTAAGTTTTGTAGGAATGTCCACGTCTCCTCCTCTGTGATGATTTCCTCCATGCAATCCTCCCCATGTCACATTGCCCGTGCTCCAGCCGCCACCCTGAACGGCTGCTCCAAGGAGACTGCCCTAGATGAGGCCTGTGGTGGTTGCCAAAGTTCCTCTTCTGTGGAAAAGCCGCCCGGTGCTGATCTCGGTGTGCGTTAGTGCCGCAGGAGCTGGGGCTGACAGGGAACCCACTGCCTTGTTGTAGCTGTGTTCCCCACTGCGCACGGACTGTGAGACACCGGCAAGAAATTCTGGTGAAATTTGGAGACGCTGGGATTTCGGGGTAGAAGTCCTCAAACTCCGGGCTGGGTAATCGCCAAACAGTCCGCCGCCGCTGGAACCAGGTGCGCAGGAGACAAGCGGAGTCAGCGAAGAGGACCGCAACGATCTTGGGGCGCCGAAGCTGGACACCAGGAAACATGTGGGAAACTCCCTCCAGCTCCTCCAATTGCAGGCTGTCGATCGCAGTGCGGCATCTGCGCTGCTCTCGCCCCAGGAGTCTGGCTCGATCGTTGCCTCCGGCCGCCCGCCTGAAACCTGCCATCTCCCTTTCCACTCTCAAACAGGGGCAAACCACAACACGCAGCCGTTGGCACATAGGTGCAAAGGACTCAGACCAGGTCCTCCACAACCCCAACCAGAACCAGGCCCCAATTCGGTCTTTTCCAGCTGCCACCACAAAGTCCATCAAACCACAAGTGCAGGGCCCCTCAACTGCCGATCTTGACCCAACTGTCAAATCACAAAAACAGTAAGTATATTGAAAAATAAATATATAACAAAAGAAAAGAAACTCAGGAAAAGAAACTAAGATCAAAGACAAAAGCAAAAATTAGAAATCAACAATAAAATTATAAAGACAAAAGAATAAAAGAAAAAAATAAAAAGTAGTTGGAAGGAGACGGAACAGTAGATGACTTAACTGTCCGCCATCTTGTTAGAATATGAATGTATTTTTACTTTGTTCCTTCAATAAAAATGTTTGAACATAAAAGTGAAAAAAAAAAATAAAGCCAACTGTCCCTACCAGTGTTCCCTCTAAGGTACAGCATGCACAACCACACACTGTTCTTAATGTGGTGATGCATCATTCCTGAATCTGCTGCAGGAGATGTGTAGGAGTCCATGCCACTGGAAATACTGCTCAGTGAAATCAAATGAAGCCACAACTATGTTCTTAAGTACAAGTTGTACTTAAGTCATAACTCAGGGACTGCCTGTATTGGGGGACAGACAAGGCAGGGGCCCTTTGATGGCAGAATATATTTATTTATTCAGTTTTCTATATTGTTCTCCCAGGGGAGCTCAGAACAGTTTACATGAATTTATTTAGGTACTCAAGCATGTTTTCCTGTCTGTCCCAGCAGGCTCACAATCTTTCTAATGTACCTGGGGCAATGGGAGGATTAAGTGACTTGCCTAGGATTACAAGGAGTAGCTGGGATTTGAACTCGCAACCTCAGGGTGCTGAGGCTGTAGCTTTTACCACTGTGCCACACTCTCCCTATATGGGGGGGGAGCACGTGAATGCTCAATGTGGTTGAAGCTTCCTACTACTAAGAATCATATCTATAGCACTGCTAGACTTACGCAGCACTGTATATTAAAAGAGTTGAACCTTTCTCTTCTTCCAGATGTGGCCTGCAGATGCTAAATTTTGCACGGTTGCTGTTATTTTGGGGGTGTAGGGCAAGAATGGAATGGAGCAAGGGAAGCTGCGGGTGGTAGGTTTTTTTCTTTCAGAAAGGTAACAATCCCATGACTTCAGTTTGTTCAGTAAATCTCAACATGGCATTGGAGGGCTAGCGGCCACAGGCAGGTGAAACAAAATGGTGAGAACTTACCTCCTAATGGGGGACAGCAATAACTGTGGGGGGAGGGGAGGGAGGAGGATGCCAATTTATAGGTTGCAGCAATTGACAGAATCCTTTGCACTGACTCTGTCACAACCACAAAGAACCAAAATTCCTAGTTGGTAAAAATTAAGTAATGGCCACACCGAATGAAAGGAGAGCATCAGATGGAAATGTTTCTGTTAAAAAAAGCAGATCTGATGGGTTTGGGCTGGAAGGAATTTGCAGTCCCAAGTAGCACATAAAGACAAAAAAAAAAGACTGAAACTTGCAAGAGGCAGAATTTTCCTATACAATTATCTTTGTAAGAATACAGATGTATACATGCCTGGAGAGATTTTCCAGCGTCAATGAGAGTACTGTATATGTAATATTTCAGTGATTTGCCTAGTCATGAAAAACGCTGCAGTAGACATAAATATTTTCCTATAATTGGCTTCACATATTTTTCAGAGGTCTATATTACATTTAGGTCATCTGGGACCCTGTCAGTATGAATAATAACAGAACTCTTCAAGGAGCGAAATTTGCAAAAGCAATATTATCATGTTAGCACTTTTATACTGAAACTGAGGCAAAAAGTGTTTGTGTAAGCTGAATATATGTATTCTTCCTCTTTTGTGCAATTATGAAAGCTGGAACATTAATGGTGCTTAGGTTTAAAGAGAATCAAGTCCTCTTTGCCATATATGCAGAAGAATGGAGCTAAGAGGGATGTGGTAAATGGCTCCAATTGTATCCAGAAACATTTGCAAACCAAGAAATACATTTCTGGATTACCTATGTCTAAAATAGGCCTCGATGCAGTCTCTTTGCCAGCCCCCTTCTTTCTTTTTGTATTTATGGAGCATGTAGGGCACGCCACTGGGTGGATTAATTGGGAGGAAAAAATGACATGGAATGAGTTCATCTTCAGAATCATGGGTGACCTTGTACGCGTTAGAGAACTGAAGTCTGTTGAGAGTGGGATCACTTTGTATTGATACCACAGGGAATAGATGATAAAGCTTCGGTAGGTTTGAGCCTGAGCCAACAATCTGTGCCAGCGATTTCACTGTGTTTTCTGATAGCCGAAGCATGAAACCTGATCCCAGTAGGGACATAATCTTGTAACAACCATTGCCAGAGCTACAGGGTTAAACCTCCTATTTTTTTGCATACTATTAATGTGAATGTGTAGAGACTTTTACACTATAATATTGTGCTTACAGCTATAATCTATTGTTAATAATATTATTTTCCTTGTATTATTTTAAATATTATTGTGAAGTGCTCAGACCAAGTAACCCAAAATATAGTGAAGTCACTACAATGAGGTTAACAAGGGGACCATTGTCGCCTTCACCTGTCCCCTGCCCTCCCTAGATGACCACAAACATTTTCAGATCGATTTGATGTACTTATTGGAATAGGAGGGTAGTTGGTTTCGTTAATTCTCATTGATGACTGTGTACTAATAAAATTCATGTGCTCTGTTAAAATTCTTAGAACTGTTCATTCATTCTTCCAATCCCGTCCCCCCGACTCGAGTTTCACCTCTTCATCAGGGAGGGACACTGGTGATGGCTCACTGAGACCAGACTCATTCAAAGCAAACGGGCCAACAGTTCTAAGAATTTTAACAGAGCACATGAATTTTATTAGTACACAGTCATCAATGAGAATTAACGAAACCAACTACCCTCCTATTCAGATAAGTACATCAAATCGATCTGAAAATGTTTGTGGTCATCTAGGGAGGGCAGGGGACAGGTGAAGGCGATGATGGTCCCCTTGTTAACCTCATTGTAGTGACTTCACTATATTTTGGGTTACTTGGTCTGAGCACTTCACAATAATATTTAAAATAATACAAGGAAAATAATATTATTAACAATAGATTATAGCTGTGAGCACAATATTATAGAGTAATTCTTGTCACAGAATACTAAGTTTTATCTCCCTATTAAGTAAGAAAAATAGAGACTTTTACACCCACAATGTCAGATAGGAGTTCCTGTAACTATGTGGGTACCAGTGAGTGCTGAGTACCTCATTATTAAGCAAGCTCCTTCATTGTGTCCTGGAAGGGGTACTTTGTATTGCATTTGGCACCCCCAGTTATTTTAAAATGTTGGCATTGATACTGTTATTCGGTAAATAGTGAATGCTTCACAAGGCAAATATTTGAAAACTGAGTTTTCCCAGATCACCCTGGCTCACATTGCTCTTGCTACTTACACTCTGGTCCTGATGTTCTAAGCTTATCATTAAAATCCTGTGGGTCATTGTAGTGCCGGTAAATTTTCTGATTTCAAAAAAAACAAGTGATGCTGCAAAACCTTTGTGTGCAAATGAGCTCCATGGAGGTCCACTGAAATTCCATCAGATCAGTCATTAGAGAACGCGACTGACACATCCACAGAATAGTCCACGGAAAGAGGCATAAATGTGCGCAGGCATGGGCATCAGTCATAGGCCCTCCTTATTGTAGTGCATCATGGGTGCACATCATAAACTTCCATCGATGCCATAGCCAGAGGGGAGAGATGGAGAACCGGCAAACCATGCAAATGAGATGCGCCTTTAAGATACCTTCATGAGAAGAGCTTTTAACACATGCCTATATGGCACCCCCCCCAATATCAAATATGATTAATGTATCTTCATCTCTCATGCAATCTCAGCCAAGACCTGCCAGTGTACATTTCTGACATTTCATTTAATGAACGCACATGAGAAGCGCCTTTAACACAACACGGTTCAATGCTACTATCACCTCCAGACCTGCTGATCATTTTGGAACATTACAGGTCAGCACTTCATTTCGTGCATCACCAGGCAATGTCTGGACATTGCCCAGAGTGCTCATTTTAACTTTAATGACCTCGTTGTACTATATTTATATGCTATTATTGGAGGATGCTACGAAGTACTGAAAAGTCTGCGCAGAGCCATTATGTGCATCGGAAGCGAAAATACTTCAATGCTAAACCGGTTAGAACTGGTCTAGCATTGATCGTTAAAGGCATAGTAAATTTAGAACCTTGGGGCCTCTGTGAGGGAATTAATTAGAGAGTGGAACTTTCCTGCAAGGCTCCAAGACCTCCATGTTAACTTGTGTGGAACTAGTATCATTAGTAACTCTAGAGTCTAGATTTAAAATACCTGACTTTCCAGTGCTTTAATCAAAGAACCCTTTTTTAAAAAACGTTTTTAGTGAGACTAAGGGGGGCAATTCATCAAGAAGTGTTAGGGCTTAACATAACTTTAATGCGCGTTAAAGGAATTAGCATGCACTAAATTGTAAAGCCCATTTTATACTTATGGATTTTTAGGGGCTAATTCTTTAAACGGCGCCTAAATTGGCTGGCGCCTAAAATAAAAAAGGCGCCAGCTGCATGTCAGTCACGCTTAGGTGCCATTTACAGAATCACAGCTAGTGGTGCCTATGTAAAAACGTAGGTGCCTGAAATGTTGGCAACGGGCCTACATTTCAGGTGCCTACGTTTATGGAGAATCGCTTTTAGCGGCGTCTAACTCATGCTCCGCCCATAGTTGCCGCTAAGTGCATTGTAATAGGCACCTATCTTTTATAGAATCGGATAGGCGCCTATCGCCCAATTAAATTTTTTTAACCAATTATTGAGGCTGTTTAGGTGCCCTTTCTAGAATCTGCCCCTTAAGTGTTTAATGTGTGCTAATTCCCTTAAGGTGTGTTAAACCCTAACGCAGCCTGATGAATTCCCCCCTAAATGTCTTTTTGCTGAAAATAACACTTTGCCTGTTTTAATTTTACCTCCGATCAGGGCTTCTGACAAACCTCAGCAGAGAGGCATCTCCTTTAAATCAATGATGAAGAAAGTGCTTCAGTAAGCTTCGTAAACTTTGAGGGCCAATATTCGAAAGGGTTTAACTGGGCAGGAGAGGCTTTTAAATTTTAAACCATGGTGAGCAAGCTAGGAGAGGCATATTCAGTAGCACCTAACCAGACCGTGTCACTGCATATCTCCTCTGACTGCCACAGCAATGTACAGGCAGTGCTAGGGCAGTCTGGGGACAGAGTGAGGTAGTCTCTGAAGTTTTTGGGATATCACCAAATATCAACCAAACCCTGATAATTTCCAGGTTTTGCCACTTATAGGGATATTCAGTGCTGGTGCCCAGACATGTCCAAACACTTGTCTAATTTGAGTGGAAGGTTTATTAATGCACTGGGAAGCATGTGTACAGTACATTTATATGATGGGAGTGTGTGGTGCAGTGGTTAGAGCTACAGCCTCAGCCCCCTGAGGTTGTGGTTTCAAATCCCATACTGCTCCTTGTGACCCTGGGCAAGTCACTTAATCCCCATTGCCCCAGGTACATTAGGTAGAGCGTAAACCCACTGGGACAGATAGGGAAAAATGCTTGAGTACTTGAATATAAACCACTTAGGCTATAAATAGTATATAAATACTAAGGGCTCCTTTTACGAAGCAGCGTTAGGGCATTAACGTGAGGAATAGCGTGCTCTACATCGCGCTAACTCCAGCATTGAGCTGGTGTTAGTTCTAGCCGTGTAACGCGCGGTAATATCCTGCATGCGCTAAAATACGCTAGCGCACCTTAGTAAAAGGAGCCCTAAAATAAATTATATATACTATTTCTTTTTTGTTCTTTTTCTTTTTATGAGTGATGTAGGTCTTTATTGTTTTATTTTATGGTATTCTTTTCTGTTTATGAATTTTGTTTTTACACTTCTCCCTCCGGATTCACGGGGGATGGGGGCAGAGCCGGACCACAAATGGCAAAAAACCGCGAATATCCAGCTCTGACCCACCCCCGCCTCCCTCCCGCCTTCCCGGCCTTACCTGGTGGTCTAGCGGGCTTTCGGGGCAGGAGCGATCTTCCTACGCTCCTGCCCCGTGCAGATCGCCATTAGGAAATGGCTGTGGGGAGTTCCCGTAGTCTCTCGAGACTACGACAGGAACTCCCTACAGCTATTTCCTAATGGTGATCTGCACGGGGCAGGAGCGTAGGAAGATCGCTTCTGCCTCGAAAGCCCGCTAGACCACCAGGTAAGGCCGGGATGCTGGGGGGAAGACTTAAGGATGGTTTTTTTTTTCTTTTTCACCCTCCCCAAAAAATCGCGAATACGTGAAATCGCGATTACTGAAACCGCGAATGGGGAGGGGGAAGTGTACTTTGTAAAGCGCCTATTTCCAGCTGGGTTAGATGGTATATCAAATTTTAAATAAACTATAAACTGTAATTTGGCCTCACTGTGGCCAGCTGAATATTAACCAGTGAGTGTATTTCTCTTTACTACTACTTTATTTCTCTCCAGGAATAAGATTTCAGAATGAGAAAAGGACAAAAGCTTACCTGTGTTTGTTTTACCTTATTTTTGCTGAAAGGGACTGGAAATACAGTGGTGATTATGGTGGGACATCTGAAAGGACTAGAAATTTTGGAGCCAATTCAAAGGGATATCCCAGTCAAGATGGTCATCACCGTGGGTACTCGCCACGTCCAAGAGTTTATCAGCAATCAGTCTGTGGTGTTTGTGGCCATCGCTTTCATCACCATGATGATCATCTCGCTGGCCTGGCTCATATTCTACTATATCCAGCGTTTCCTGTACACTGGATCACAGTTTGGAAACCAGGTAAACCTCAACTTCTCAACTGTGTCGCATGAGGCCCAAAAACATTTTTGATTTTCCCAAGATATGAGAGCTGGCATGATAATAAGAAGTCATTTTAGAAGGATTTAGTAGGATGTATACATGTAAAAAATTTGCTTATACACTTAAATGGGCCTACACGTGTAAATAATGATGTTTTAAAAAGTCATGGAATTTTGGATTTATATACTGACTTTCTGTGAGACAACCAAAGTGGTTTACATATTACATACATGTGTTTTCTCTGAACCTAGTGGGTTCATAGTCTAACAGGAGGATTCTGTATATTACATCCAATGTTGCTCGCCCAAACCTGGGCACATGCCCAAATTGTTTGCACAATTGAATTGATCAACAAACCCTTAACTAGCAATAATTAGGCACTTAGAACCAATTATTGGACGTAATTGGCATCAGTTAGAATTTGCTGCCCCCTTCAGTTTTTCCTTGTGCACGTGAGCCAAAAGGTGTCTTTCTGATCTGCACTATATATTTCTTTATTATTTTTGGTATTTTTAGCACTTTTTTGTGGCTGTTATTGCACCAGAGCTCCCTAGTGTAGGGGAAAACTCTTCCTGCATGGAGAAGAAGCAGACTTGGATATGCAGCTGTCAGGCCAGCCTGCAAAAACCTTTGTGGAGCTCAGGGTCTGTATTCCCTAGTAGCTTAGCTCACCTGCTGAATTGCAGAGGTTTGAGTGCAGGCTGTTAGATATCTCCAGAGGGCTCAGTACGGCTGTTCAGGGTGCTGGCTTTGATTTTACCTCCCCACCTTGTGCGCACAGGTGCGTGGGGCTTGAGGATCAGCCTGACCAGTCTGGCTTGCAGCCAGAAGATCTAAGCATTTGGAGGACTGGCTGATAGAAGCAGAGATTCTTTTCCCAGATCCCACTATTGCTTAGATTTGAGGCAGGCTGCAGCACCTTCAAAGCACATGTCAAGTGAGTAAGGCTATTACAGCTTATGGTCAAAATCAGGGGCGTCTGAAAATCCTATTTTTGAAGGTTTCTGCCACATTCTCTAGGGTCCTCCACCTCTAAAATCCTATATAGGTTCTGGGCAGTCTAATATTTTGTATTTCCAGACACTTTTGACAGTATTCAGGAGGAGTCTCATCTCAGAGTTCCTTGTAGGGATCAAGACAGAGATTCACAGGACCTGGGCAGAGCTACACCTACAGGCAATTTCAGCGGCATATGTAGTGAGAGTGGACAATGTCCAGGCTGATTACCTCAGACAGCAGACCTTAGACCTGGAAGAATGAAACGTAGAAACATGATGGCAGATAAAGGCCAAATGGCCCATCCTGTCTGCCCATCCACAGTAACCATTATCTCTTCCTCTCTCTAAGAGATCACACGTGCCTATCCCACGCTTGCTTGAATGGACGTTATCTGCAACATTCCAGTCCATTGTTCTTCTATGGGGTCGACCAACTTTCAATCTAATGGCTATGGAGAGGAGCAAGAAGGCGGGCTGGTTCTTCAGTCAAAGATCCAAGCCTGGAATTGTAGGTCTGGATGCCTTAGTCCAACCATGGCGAAAGAACGAGTTCTTGTATATGTTTCCTCGATGGCCCATGATAGGGCAAATACATCACAGAATAGCAAACCACCCATGGGAGAGTGGTCCTCATAGCACCAGTTTGGTCACACAGGCCATAGCATGTGGACCTAGTGCGTCTTCAGAGGGACCTAGGTCTCAGGCTGTAGGTACAGCCCAATCTGCTATCTCAGGACTCAGTGTTCATAGAAGACCTGGTCTACTCTGCATACATTCTCCAAGTTCTTCAGAGTGGATGTGACAGTATTTATTTGTTTAAAATATTTATATCCCACAAATCCAACATTGCTAAGTGGTTTCCAAAAGTACATACATAATCAAAAAACAAAATAAGACAAAATCACAAAAAGTTCAAAATCTATATAACAAATGCTAAAAAACCACACACAAAAACAACAAATTTAAAACATCATAAAAACTGGATAATAAAAAAACAAACAAAAAATAACAGATCATACAACTAAAAAAGGTATTCAATTAAACCCACCTCAGCCTGCCTTAACTCCAAAGGAAGAATATTTCAGCAAACTGGACCCTATATGGAAAAATATAGTTCTATGAGTCACAGATAGCTTCGCAAGGGTCAAAGATGACACTTTCAAACTCGCCACGTCCATAGAACGTAATGTGCGTGATGGCTGACAGACTTGTAGACCAGAGCACAACACTGTTGGGCAGTTATTCTGCAAAAGCCTAAAGATAGTGTATAAGACCTTAATTCAATTCTAAAGTCAATCGGTAACCAATGTAGAGCACACAAAATCAGCGAGATATGATCGAATTTAGAGGTCTGTACAAACGTGCAGCAGCGTTCTGTACCATTTGCTTAGCTTGCAACATATATTTTTGATGACATTGTCTTTAGTTCCTCAGCGTTCCGAGCAGTCGCAGAGGTCGCACCCTAGATTTCTGGGACTGCCTTTGTATGTCTCTGCTGTCCAGAATGACGTACCTATTGCACTAGAAAAAGAGACTAGGTTCTAACCTTGCTAATATCTTTTCATGTAGATAGGTGTGTCACCTGCCTACTGTCTTAGTCAGGAAATTTGAGTCAAAACTGAGATTTTAAGGTCAGTCTGTCCTCAAGGGTATAGTGAATAATCTATTGCTTTAACACATTGGGGGAATGTGTGAGCTCCATAAATGTTTCTGATTGGTATGGTTATTTTATGTTTCAGTTGTTCAATTAATACAGTATGTTAACATGTTTTTAATGCTTTCAGAGCAGAACAGATTTGTAGTACGGGGAGTCTTCCTATGCTCCTCTTTATATGTTCCTATATAGGGCTATCGCCTGCTTTGGTACAAATGAAGGGGCCAACAGGGCCCTCTGGAGAAGGAATAGTTGAAAACCTGGAATGGATTCCTTCTGCATGGCTTGCGAGAATGGGGAGAATACCCTACTGTCCAGAATGACACACCTATCTACTAGAAAAGATATTAGCAAGGTAAAAACCTAATCATTTTTTCTACATAGAATAGTGCCAGATTTTTTTGACAAAATTTATAGAATTTCTACTGAACTTTTGTACATGGGGCAGTGCAGAATAAGTGATTTGCCCAGGATTACTAGGAGCCACAGTTGAATCAAACCCAGTTCCCCAGGTTCTCAAACCAATGTGCTAACCATTAGGCTAAGTCTGCAGGAAGTACAGATTTCAAGGGCATGTTCTGACCATGGTGTGAGTAGGTTTTCAAAATATAGGTGCTTCATATTTTACAAGGAGAATGCTTGTATATTTCAGAAAATGTGCTCAGTATAAGAACATAAGAATTGCTGCTACTGGGTAAGACCAGTGGTCCATCGTGCCCAGCAGTCCACTCCCGCAACGGCCCGTAGGTCAAAGACCAGTGCCCTGAGTCTAGCCTTACCTGCGTATATTCTGGTTCAGCAGGAACTTATATAACTTTGTCTTGAATCCCTGGAGGGTGTTTTCCCCTATAACAGCCTCCAGAAGAGCGTTCCAGTTTTCTACCACTCTCTGGGTGAAGAAAAACTTCCTTACGCTTGTATGGAATCTATCCCCTTTTAACTTTAGAGAGTGTCCTCTCGTTCTCTCCACCTTGGAGAAGGTGAACAATCTGTCTTTATGTACTAAATCTATTTTCTTCATTATCTTGAACGTTTCGATCATGGCCCAGTTTCTCTAACCTCTCACTGTACGGCAACTCCTCCAGCCCCTTAATCATTTTGGTCGCTCTTCTCTGGACCCTTTCGAGTAGCATTGTATCCTTCTTCATGTACGGTGACCATGCTGAACGCAGTACTCCAGGTGAGGGCGTACCATGGTCCAGTACAGCGGCATGATAACCCTCTTTGATCTGTTCATGATCCCCTTATTAATCATTCCCTGCATTCTGTTTGCCCTTTTTCCGCCGCCGCACATTGCATGGACGGCTTCATCGACTCGTCGACCAGTACTCCCAAGTCTCTTTCCTGGGGGGGTCTCTCCAAGTACCGCACTGGACATCCTGTATTCATGTATAAGATTTTTGTTACCGACATGCATCACCTTACACTTATCCACGTTAAACCTTATTTGCCATGTCGCAGCCCATTTCTCGAGCGTGTTTATGTCACGTTGCAGGTCTTTGCAGACCTCCAGCACATCATAGAGAAGCATTAGCTGTTATTATGGATCTATTATGAGAAGTGACTGAGGGGAAATTGTGCTTATGTCTTTGTCCTTAAAAATCATCTTAGAAGGCCAAAAGGTTTAGAACTAAGCTCTTTTGTTGGATTTGTTTGTACATGTAGTTTTTCAAATCTGACACAAAACTTCTAAGTTGCAAAATAGGCACCTATACATTTATATACTGCCACTTACATGATATAATACTCCAAGTAAAGCTGCTCATTTCTTGCACTCATTTCTTTTGTTTTTGTAAAATGGATGTTCACTCTGTATGTGCAAAATAAATGTCAACTCATGCACATCCTTATGTGTATTTTACAAAAGGCCCCTCAACTATGGGCATACAAAGACCCTTTATCATTCATGTACATATAATGGAGCAAAAAGCCTGATAAACCTGCATGTGGCTGCTAAAATGTCATCTGATATGTAAATAATGTGTCACCACTTGTGCTCGGCACAAATCAATCATAGGATAAAAAAACCCTCCACATATTTAAGAACAAACATCTATGTGAAATGTCTTTATAAATATCTTAAGATGCTTTTCCACATAACAGCAGGACAAAAATTCAAATTAAACTTACCTTTTGTGACATCTAATTACCACATTATCGCAACAGTTTGGGTTTTTTTTGCCAATGATTGATTTGTGCCTAACACAAGTAGTGACACAGTTACCCATCAGGTGACAATTTAGCCGCCACATACAGGTTTTTGAAGCTTTTTCCTATATTATATGTACATGAATGATAAGGAGTTCTTGTATGCCCACAGTTGACAGATGATCATTTATCAAGTTATTTATTTGTGGATTTTCTCTTCATATTTTTTTCCGTTAAGTATTTTACAAAAGGCTCCACACACAGTAAGCCTTTTGTAAAATACCCATGAAATTTTTAACACTTCAGGGCCCTTTTACTAAAGAGCATTAAGCCCTAACATGATAAAACATTTTCTAGTGCAAAAGGCATACGAGTCTTGAACTAGTGGGTAATTCATCTCTAATCATGAGTTGCATAGAAGGCGTCATTTACCTTTTTTTGGCTCCATTTCCTCTGTTTCTGCTCTTGCTCCTCAGTTTCTCCTTCTACTTGCGAGTTGAAGGTATCTTTCTGATCTGCTGTACTTTTGGTTTATTTTCAAATATTTTTTGGTCAACTTATAGTGGCTTGTTGGTGCTACAGAGTTCCCCAGGTTGCCTGGAGCAGCTCTTCCTGTGTGAAAATACAGACTCACAGCTGAGAGGTCAACCATCTTTCAGGGCACCTACCTAGCCAGCCTGCACAAACACTTTTGTGGCTTGAGGACCATTCCCCTGGTAGCAAAGCTTGCTACTAGTCGGTACTGGAGTTTTAGTGCAGGCTGTGTTGCATCTATGTCAGTCCTGGAGACTTTTTTTCAGTTGCCAGCTGTCCCCTCCCCCTCCCATAAAAAGACACGTGAGGAGCTATGGGTGTCTAACGTCTCAGGCTCTAACACAGACTGACTGGCAGCTCAAAGAAACAAGCATCTGGATCCATTTTTATATTTTTGTCTGAGGCAGTAGTTGTCCCCTCTTTCAACTGCTAGCTGAAGCAGACACAGTACTAGCAGGACTGTGAGTACTGTCTATTATAGTCTATGGGAGACATCAGAGGAGGGTCTTTATTGCATTTTTTTTTGGGGGGGGGGTCTGTGGCTTTCCAACATTTTATTAACTTTTATTTAGCTCTCTTAGACTGTTTATTGGTGCCAAAATGCTACTGCGGCAGCCATCTTGGATTTTTCATTCCAATTTTAAAAACCTCTATCTAAAAACACCTCGATTTTGATTAAAATCATTGGAGATGGACTCCTCAGGCTGTTTTACCCCCTGATTTATGCCAGATTTGCACTGAATGGCCAGCTAAGGTGCGTCCTTGTCCAACCTGCCACAGGGCATGTGAGAGGGAACCGGAGCTTTGATCTTAGCCCCATCTAGTCCCTCTAGAGCAGTGGTTCTCAACCCTGTCCTAGGGGACCCCCCCCAGCCAGTCAGGTTTTCAAGATATCCCTAATGAATATGCATGAGAGAGATTTGCATACCTGTCACTTCTATTATTTGCAAATCTCTCTCATGCATATTCATTAGGGATATCTTGAAAACCCAACTGGCTGGGGGGTCCCCTAGGACAGGGTGGTTTGTTTTGGTGGGAAAAAATCCCCCTGGAGCCCTCGGATAGTGACTCGACATCTTTGGCAAAGCACAGACATCCCTGGGCCCAAGGAAATTCCCTGAAGATATTCCCAGGGCATTCTGTTCAGGGATTTACCCCTGATTTTGTCAAACTTATGTTTGAAACTTATATGGGTTATTGGGAACCATCTGTGCCGTCTGAAGTCATGCCAGTTGTTGCACATGGGGGTTTTTCCCTTGCAGAGCATGGTTTCCCTCCTGATAGTTCTTATTCAGGAACTGGAGATCAAGTGAGTGAAGGAGTGGGATGACTGGGTGTCAGAATCAATGCCTTTACTCCATCAAAATGATTCTTCAGTCTTGAAGGATTCAGGATCTCAGGTAGGAGCCACTAGTCAGAAATCTGTAATGGCCCTGGACCAATAGGAGGACCCAATGAGTGCTGCCATTTTAAGCCAGTGGAGGTCATCACAGAATCCTTGCAGGTAGTGAAATTTGAGCCCCCCAGACCTCTACTGCTCAGTGTTCTGTCATGAGCAGCTATAAGCCTCAGACCACCTTTTTTTTTCTTCACATCCAGACATTACAGTGATGTTAATGGAGCATTGGGCGACTCCAGAAGGTCTTTCAGGTTGCCAGGACTATGGCAAAGTTGTATCCACTGGCTCTGGATTTCCAAGAGCTGTTTGTCCCACCTAAAGTGGATTCGTTGGTAGAGCAGGTTCCCAAATGTATTTCTCTACCTAGTGAAGGTGGAGTAATTCTAAAGGATGCGCAAGACCAGGGAGTGGATTTGGTCCTCAAAAAACAATTTAAAGCAGGGGTAGGGAACTCCGGTCTTCAAGAGCCGTATTCCAGTCGGGTTTTCAGGATTTCCCCAATGAATATGCATGAGATCTATTTGCATGCACTGCTTTCAATGCATATTCATTGGGGAAATCCTGAAAATCCGACTGGAATATGGCTCTCGAGGACTGGAGTTCCCTACCCCTGATTTAAAGCCTTGGTTCTGGGGCTGAAGGTGGCAGCAGTGGCTTCTTTTGTTGCACATGCCTGCCATACTATCCTGTGTCAGGCTCCGACATTGGAGGAGGATGCCTACACCCAGTTGCTAATTTCAGGGGTGGATTGTAGTGGATGCTTTCTATGGTGTGTTCATGGTCATGAGCAAAATCTCTGCTTATTCTCTATCCACACATAGAATGCTCTGGATCAGGCAATGGGCAGGAGATTCTGCTTCCAAGGCTACGTTGAATAGGCTACATTTCAAGGGACACATGCTCTTTGGCAATGAGTTGGATGATCTTATGGCCAGTGTGACAGATTGTCACCCTAAGTCTTTGCCAGACAGTAGACCATGTGCCTCTAGGGGGGGGCGGGTCATGGTGCTTTTCATGTCTATGCTTTCATGTCTATGGTTTCATCAGTAGTCAGCAGGGTCCTCTGCTCAGAGATCGATTCAGGTTAATGGACAGATGTTTAGAGGCTCCAGACGAGTTCGACCTTCAGGTTCACACCCCTTAGCAGCCTTCAAGAAGTAGCAATGACACCAGGCTAAACTCCTGCAGATAGGAGGGAGGTTGGCTTATTGGGAGGTCTGGACGAGGATTTTCTTGGACCACTGGATGTTGGACATCATTTGAGAGGTCTACAAGTTGGAATTCTATCATCTTCTGCTAGATTTATGTGCGGACTCTCTGGCTGGATGGTCAGAAAAAGTGATCAGGGTCCGAGCAACAGTGAAACGGCTCCTAGATATTCAAGCCATAGAACCCATCCCAACCAAGGAATCAGGCTTGGGCAAATACTCTATGCACTTAATGTACTGGAGGCCAATTCTAGATCTGAAGTCGGTCAATGCAGCACCCTAAAGTGCCCCAGTTCCAAATGGAGACCATTCATTTGGTCATCGCTTCAGTGGCACCAGGAGGATTTCTAGCCTCTCCGGATTTGATGGAGGCTTACTTACATATTCCCAATTTTATGGCTCTCAGGAAGTTCCTGAAATTCCATATGCTGGAGAGGCATTTTCAATTCTTGGCACTCCCATTCGATCTGGCAGTGGTACCTCGCACCTTTACCAAGATGATGGTTTTTGTGGCAGTGTACTTCTTAAGGCAGGGATCTAGGTGCATCTATACTTGGGCAACTGGTTGATTAGAGCCCCTTCCAAAGCTAATAATGACAGAGAGGTGGCACAAATTGCCCAAACTCTGTAGAACCTGGGTTGGAACATCAGTTTTTGGAAGAGTCACCTGAAGCCAACACAATCCCTAGAGTTCTTGGGAATCCACTTCAACATGGTTGAAGGCTGTATTTTTCTTCCAGTGTCATGCAAACTGAAGTTATAATGCTATATTTTGGAGATCCTGGTGATACCAGCTCCCATTGCTTGGCACTGTCTCCAGGTACTGGGGTCAATGGTAGTGACTATAGAGGTTATACCTTGGGTGAAAGCTCATCTATACTCTCTTCAGGACACGCTATTGTCCTGTTGGTCTCTGCAGATGGATTCCCTCCAGATGCTGCTGGCCTAGATGTTGGGAGTGCATCAAAGTTTGCTTTGGTGGCTCCAGCTGGAGTCGCTGTTGAAAGGTTTGCCTCTCTGCATCTCCTCTTGGGTGATCCTGACAGACGCCAGTCTTTACAGATGGGGGAGGGGGGAGTCATTTTGACAGTCATCCAGTTCTGGGCTGATTATAGCCCTCTTAGAGGAAATAGTCCATCAACAGATTGGAACTGCGAGCCATTCGTTTAGCGCTGCAGACATTGGAGTCTGTGCTGGAAGGCAAGGCGGTCAGGGTCTTCTCGGACAATACCACAGGTGTGGCATATGTCAGCAGACAGGGAGGCACCAAGAATGCCCCATTGAAAAAGGAGGTCCAAATGTTTTGATGGGCAGAAGTCCACCTACAAGCACTATCAGCAGTACATATAGCGGGAGTGGACAATATACAGGCCAACTATCTCAGCCGGCAGACCCTGGCTCTGAGGGAGTGGTCTCTTTTCTGGAAGGCCTTCAACAGCACTGTGCATCAAAGGGGACGTTCAATTTGTTGGTGTCGGCAGCCAACAAAAAAGTATCTTGCTTCTTCAGCCAAAGATTCGAGCCCAGAAGCGCCAGCATGCTCTAGTACAGTGGTTCCCAACCCTGTCCTGAAGGACCCCTG
Organism: Geotrypetes seraphini; assembly: GCF_902459505.1. Taxonomy (NCBI): domain Eukaryota; kingdom Metazoa; phylum Chordata; class Amphibia; order Gymnophiona; family Dermophiidae; genus Geotrypetes; species Geotrypetes seraphini. The sequence continues at coordinate 145,775,777 of NC_047089.1, read as the reverse complement.
GGCCAATTGGTTTTCAGGATAGCCCTAATGAATATTTACGAGAGAGATCTGCATCGCCTTGAACCGCAAGGTAATGGCGGAATATAAATCTCTAATGTAATATAATGGAGGTGCCAGGCATGCAGATCAGCTCAATGCATATTCATTAAGGCTAACCTGAAAACTCAACTGGCTTGGGGTCCTCCAGGACAAGGTTGGGAACCACTGCTCTAGTACAACCATGGCCCATGATAGGCCGGGTTATTCAAAGAATAGTGACCCACCCGGGGTTGGTAATCTTGGTTGCCACAGACTGTCCACATCGGCTGTGATACGCAGGTCTGGTTTGTCTACAGAGGGACAAATGTCTTAAATTGCCACTTCATTGAACTCTTTTCTCACAGGGTTCAAGAGCCCTGGGGGATCCACAATGCTTTGACTTTTGAGTGCATGACTTTTGAGCACACTGCCTTAGTGCGTATGGACTACTTGGAGGTGGTTATGGCTACTCTCCTAAGATCTAAGAAATTGATGACTGTTGCGGCCTATGCTAAGGCTTTGGTAGATTTTTCAGTGCTGATATACTGAGCAGAATATGGAACCTTTTCAGGCTCCGCTGTTAGTGGTAGTATTTCTTTAGGACAGGCTTGAGAAGGCTTCCTCAAAGCACAGGTGGCAAGCCTCTTGTGCTTTAGGGCTTGAGTGGAAAGAGTTTCTTTGGCTTCACATCCTGATGTAGCCAGATTTTTAAAGGGAGCGTCTGCCATTTTCACCTTGGAATCTTAATATTGTTTTGCATTCTCTCAGCAAGGCTCCGTATGAGCCCTTTCAAGAGGCGTCGCTGATAGATCTTACCGTTAAGATGGTTTTTCTGGTAGCTATCACATTCTGATTAGTGTGTGATAACTGGTTAACATGGAGTTAACATAGGAGCACTTAGTGCAGACATGAGCAACTCCGGTCCTTGAGGGCCGGAATCCAATTGGGTTTTCAGGATTTCCCCAATGAATATGCATTGAAAGCAGTGCAAGCAATTAGATCTCATGCATATTCATTGGGAAAATCCTGAAAACCTGATTGGATTCCGGCCCTTGAGGACCGGAGTTGCCCATACCTGACTTAGTGCCTCCTAAATAGGAGTTGGTAAGTGTTCCTGCTTTTGTAGCTTTCACTAATAGAAATTAGCTTGTGATCTGCAAAAAGAAAAAATTCCATTTTATGGCAGTGTAAAAAATGAGCTTAGCTCATGGGAAATGTGCTAACCTCATTTTTTTAATGCATTTCAATAAAAGGGCCCCATTGTCTTGGATGTCCCTTTACTGACCTAAATTTCCAGTGCAAATTTGGCTTCATTGTGTATGACAGGTAACATAACATAACATCGTACTTCTTAACCGCGTAACCATGAGTTCTACTCGGTTTACAAAAGATTTAAAAATAAGAACAATTTAAGGATGACTGAAGAAATTAATTGATCAGATATTTGGAAAAAAGATAGGTTTTCAATTGAGTTCTGAAATATTTATATGAATGGGCTCCAAGCAATAATAATCGAAATTCTTTGTCATGTGACGCTGCCAGGTGAATACAATTTGTATTTCTTCTTTGGGTTTTTTTAATAGTGCTTTTTTTGTAACCTATAAATTCCTTTCCATGTGACATACTTAATATTTTTATTTTCACCTATTCATCGTTTTTTTTAAATTAGAATTTGCACTATACAATCTACAATAACTACAAATCATAATCTTCACAGGAAGAATCAATGAAAAAAGAAAAACATTAGAAGTACTGTTTACTCAAATTCTTTCCTATTCAAGAGGATTATTAAAGAAATTGGGAGGAGAGAACATTTGATCACAATGTTTTATTTTATTTTTCTTTCCAGCTTATGATTTATCTTTAATCTTATCTATTGTTTTGCCTTTTGTCTTTGTTTTGTTCTATTTCTATCATTTAAATTTCTCCAGAATTCTACTGTTCAACAACTCCCCCTTCTGCTTCTATTCCTTTCTCTCCTCTCTTCTACCTTCCAAAGTATTTAGATCAATGCTGTCTTGTTAAAATGTTTATTTTATTTTTATTTTTCCTCTAACTCTACTTTTCACTTCTCTATTATCCTCCAGGTACTTTAGTTAGATTGTGAGCCTTTGGGACAGTAAGGGAATTTTTCAAGTACCTTTCTTATTTCTAATCTTAATGTATATTTTCTGTAAACCGCTTAGAACCTAACGGATGTAGCGGTATATAAGAAATAAATTAAATTAAAAATAAATTAAATTAAATGTAAATATATCTCAAAGAAATTATGAGATAAAAATTGATCACTTGACCCATAGGCGTCGGAATGGGGGAGACTACAGGGGCCATGTCCTCCCCCAAAACTGGCGGTCAATGGTTGGTGCCCGTCCTCCCACCCATTTCCCAATGTTGTACTTTATATTTTCGGGGCAGCCGCCGCGCAGTGTCAATGAGCAGGCCTGCGCCATAACCCTTTATTCTACTTCTGGGGGCAGGCCTGCTCATTGACACTGTATGGTGACTGCCCCAATGATTTAAAGTACAATGCCGAGAGGAGGTACGAGGTGGAGTCGGGAACTGGTGATGGGCCATGCCGCAGGATTCCGCTCGGGCTGGGTGGAGCTCCTAGGCCCCCCTCCCCCAAACCAAATAACGTTCCGCTGCCTGTAACATGACCACATCAAACTAAATCCCGAATTAAACAAAATACCTAATACAGTGTTCTCAAACTCAAACCTTTTGCAGGGCCATATTTTGGATTTGTAGGTACTTGGAGGACCTCAGAAAAAAATAGTTAATGTATTATTAAAGAAATGACAATTGTGCATGAGGTAAAATTTTTAATAGTTTATAAATCTTTCCTTTTGGCTAAGTCTTAATAATAATATTGTAATTTATAGCTAAAGAGATATATGATCAAGAAACTGTTTTATTTTACTTTTGTGATTATGATAAACGAGGGCCTCAAAATAGTACCTGCCGGGCCACGAGTTTGAAACCACCGACCTAATACAACCACCAAGCTTATCTACTTTCTGTAACTTATCCAGAAGATGTAACTTTTACTGATTCCTGAGCTTGAATTAAACTTTCTAAATGTTTGGTATCAAGAAAAATACAATCTTTCCTCTGAAATTTCTCAAGACATTGTCTGGGAAATTTTATACCCAAGGATAATGCTCTAATCTAGGCATCAATTTAAGAAACTCTCTACAGATTATTTGTGCCCTTTGAGAGACATCAGGATAAACATATATAGGAGAACCATGAAAGTCTTTTCCTGTAAAAATGTATTAAAACCTTTTCTCTAGCTTCACTACAACAGAAGGCAACCATCAAGGTACCTTTTAATGCAGTTTCCAAAATAGATGTTTCTAGCATAGGGGTGAAGTCAACCGCTAGGCTCTCCTCTATCCCCCAACCTGTAATATTTTTAATAGATGAGGAAACATAATACACTTTAGAAATTTGCATGAGGGAAGAAGAGTCCAAGGATAGAACTTCTAACATATACTGTTTTTACATATCTTTTAGGGAAATAGAATTATTATAGGGAAAATTCAAAACACAAAGATTATTGGCTCTTAATTGGTTCTTCCCATTTCTAATCTATTCTCAAGCATGTTATTCCTTTTTCACCAAAGAGGCATTAGTAACTTCTAATAAGTCAATTTCCTCTGAGTACTCAGTTAATTTCCCACTATGTGAAACCAAATCAGCCTCTATTGAAGTCTCCTTGCTTGCTGCCTCCCCATAAAGAATCACAATTGAGACAGACAATTGTTTGGGGTCCCTTCCATTCTAGTTATTAACCTCCAATTCTCCTCATTGGGAACATCCTTGGGAGTTGACATTGTTCCAAATTCCAGCCTTATGCAGCCTCCAAATGTAATTGGTTTAAGGGAGGACTTGACAGATGTTATAACAGTAGAAGATAGCACTAATTCAGAGATAGCCACATCAACTCACCAAGAGAAACCAACAGATTCTGTTTGTTGTTGTCCAAAATTTCCAGTCTGAACTACATCTGACATAGGACTAGATATCACTGGAGCAGAACTTAGGGATACATTAAGTGAATTAGGTGGTGAGCATGGGTCAGGGCTTAAAGAGGGAGCCTCTAAACTGCTTTCAGGCTTGGGAGGAGGATTAGACCTTAAACCAGTTGTAGAATTAACATCTTTAGCTAAAGCAAAGAGTCCATAGGAATTCTATGAGTGTCAGAGCAGCGTCAAGCATTTAGTGCTCTGTGCCTTGGTGGAAACCTCTAAACTGCTTAGATAACTTTGATAGACGGTATATAAATACCTAAAATAAAAATAAATAATAATAAAAAATACTGTGGCTTAGTAAAAGGGGGGAGGGGTCCGTACATCCTCCTTGTTTTCTGATGTTTCCCCTCTTGAAGGGGGGGAGCAATTAGAGAGTAGACTTTGTTTAGTTATTCACCTCTGTATTGGTACTTGATTTGACTTTTAAAAAAAAATTTGCTTTTGTGTCTACCCTTATATCTGTACCAAGTGCTCTACATGTGAAAATATTATAACTTTTCATTTCAAAAATAATTAAATTACATCACCCCTTTACTATGGGGACAATTCTGTAAAGTGGTATCTATAGGAAGGCACCATTTTGTGTGTCAAAGGGGTCATTAAATTGACAGGCACTTGTGTACACTAGGTGCTATTCTATAGGGTAACATCTAAGTGCCATAGTACCTATCTATAGGGGCAAACCTACGGTGGACCATAGTGAGCCATGGGTGTATCTCCTAGGTAGATGTGTCATTTACAGAATACTATAAACTACATTGACATGGTGTAAGAGCATCAGCACGCCAATGCTGACCACACACTAGTCTTCTGTAAGGGAATCTTGGCACCAAGATGCTGTTATAGAATTGGTGCTTGGTGCATGGCATTGAATTGCCTGGACTGAAGCCCCAATTTAAGAGATGCCCTTTATGATCTTTAGGGATCTGCATTTTTTTAGCATACATTCAGTTCGTTGGTTCACCTCAGAAACTTTAGTGTGTGCTTAAAATCAATTTAATATGTGTTACTCAAGTAGCATGAATTAAAATGTTTTTAAGGCATAGTATCTTTTTGTTTCTTAAAACAAATGTATCAAATGAACTGAAAAAAAGTCCAAAAATTATGAGAAAGCCCAAACAAACTTCAAATGCACTAACATTTTTTATCCTTGCACTTCCCTAATGATTTTTTTTCATATTCTCAATACATTTTGCATTAATATTACTGGAACCACATGAACTAAGAGTGAACACTACCGTGAACACACCACTGAAATGGTAGAGAATCTTTCTCTTTTCAGAGAAGTATAGAAAGGAGTTTAGAGCTATTCCAGGTCTCCTGCCATATTCACAGGGGTTAGGATTGCAGCCCCTCCACAAATACCATAAATTTGGGAATAACTTATTCAGGCAGTGGAAGTGGATCATAAGTAATATGGAAGGAGATCTGTATTTACCACCTGAGGGTGTGGTTTGGGTAGTTACATCACAGTACTGATAGATGTAAGAGGAGCGGGGATAGTAAGAGTTTTTTGCTCAAAGCAGCACGGTGCGGTCCTTGGGGCTTAATGGTCCAGAGGTGTTGTCCGGAGGGAGGAGGTTTAGGCGATACCTTTTTTAGCGGGTGGCTTGGTTATCAGCGGGTAACAGGAGGTTAGCATGAGGCTGGGCCCCACTGGGTGCAGGCGGTTCCTGATGCTCAGGCGGCGTGTTCGGCAGAGGCTGGTCTGACCCAGTTCTACGGAGATGCTTGATATGCCTATGTCTGTGGGGTCACCTTCTCCCTTCATCCCTGGAGGGAGAGTCCATCCGCTCTGTGATTGCAGGTGAATCACATGTCCTCCTGTGGTGGAGTCACCTTGAAGACATCGGGGAGGGGGAAACAAGAACTGGAAGTTGGGAGGTGGTCCCCCACACGCTAGCACTGCATGGGGCCGCCAGAGATATGTGCTTGCTGAATGTGGGAGGGGAAGTAGCATGGGATCTAGCAAGAGGAAGATATTGTGGCAGAGGAACTGCCCTGGTTTTATGTGGGTGCTAGCAACCATTTTTTGTCATCGTTTACCTTCCTGTCTTGGCACCAGAGGTGGGGGCAGCAGGAAGACTCATGAATAATTGAAGTCGCAAATGACAAACCTGCGATTATGGAGGGAGACCTGTACTTACTGAGTATGGCTTGTGTCATAAATAAGATAAATATGAAACCTGTTTTTGCCACTGAAAGTTTCTGGTTTTATTTAGAATGTTTGGACAAGTGAGAGAAAAAAATACTACAGAGCAAAGCCATTGAAATTTCTTCTCTCTAGTTTTCTAGATACATATTAAATAGAGTACAAATTAATAGCATTTCCAGATGGCAAGACTTCTATGGGCTACTACTAATTACAGCAAGACTAATTGCTGAAAATTCCTCAGCTATCAAACTAAGACAGAAATGAAAACATCCTCCTGTTCCCACTCATATTATCTCTTTCTGCACCTGTGTTCTCCTAATTGTTCCATTCTCAGCCTGGTACCAAAAAACAGCTTAGAGATAGGGGAAAAGTTTATTTTTCCATTATTTTCTTACATTATTTTTCAGATTAACACTTCTGCTGTCAGTTGCTTCAGAAATTAACATTCACACTTATGTCGGCAGTATGAGAGAAAAATCTAGGCTTTCTTTGGTAAGCACAAATTGACAAAAAAAACCCTTTTTTACTGTATATCGTATATTCTCGAATATAAATCGATCCAAATATAAACCAAGAGAAAATTTTTCTGCTAAAAAAGGGGGAAAATGTTAATTTGAGTATAAACCAATGATTTATATTCAAGTCATCCTTTCTCTCCTTCATTGCTGCCATTCCCTCCATTTCCCTGTGGTATCATGACACAGCTGGCTCTGCTGCCAGTCACCCCTCACCACAAACTGGAAACTCCCACTCACTCACTCCCTTCCATTGTAAAGATTAAACCATCCCTCCTGGACCCACTATAGCCCCCTCCCTGGGCCTACTTTATAGCCCTGGAAGTCCAGTGGTGAGCTGGGGCAGGAGCAATCCTCCTATGCTCCTGCCCTTGTGGTCTCTGTACCAAAAATGGCTGCCCTTCTTCCACGGCAACCTCACTTGCTTGCTACATCCTCTTACAGTCCCACCACCACACAAAGATTTTTCATTAGGATGTGATTGGGGCAAGGTTCTGTAATCTGAATCCATCATTTCGTCAGCACAGCTTCTTCTTTTCTACTGCTGGAAATCTTTGACGCCTCATGAACCATTTCATCAATATACCTCTCATTGTCACAGATGCTTCTCAGCCTTGACACCTCCTCTCTTAATTCCTTTACTTCTTTCATGAGGGATTCAAGCTGAAGACAGCTTGCACATGGAACCACTCCCTCTGCCTGGGTAACATTTTCTGTCTGCACAGAGACAGAAGCTGTAACCTGAGCAGCAGCTTTGATGACACGATGTTTTCCAGCCATACTGTGGTTGCCAAAGTACTTACTCCTGGGAGAAAAAAGAGCAGAAAAATCCTACCAAAGCAATGCCCTGGTTGACTAAAGAGCCTATAAATCAAAAAGCTCTGCAGGAGGGAATTAACACCAAACAGAGACTTTCATCAACAGATATTTGTGCCCTAATCTGATCTTATGCCCTGAAATGCAACTTAAAATACTGATCTAGACTAAAACACTTTTTTGTATGAAACCCTAACAGAGACTCTAAAGGCTACACTATTGCCTAACTGATTTTGCTGAGCTTAAAAAGAGAACTACAATGAATTAACATACTGAAACCCAAGTTTATCTTTTCGTAAGTTTGAATGCCAGTAGGCAAGATATTTCAATGGATGTGGTGTCACATACACGGAAGCTGTGAAATTGTAAGTACCTACACCTCCAAGTGGAAGCTGCTGGGTCCTTACTCTTCATTTTTGCAACGTATATATGTGCATAATGGCTGCTTCCGCTGCGTGTGCCTGCAAATACATGTGAACTCCTGCATATAGTTTAGAAAAGGCTCTGCGTCAGCAGTTCCTTTCCAAACTACCCCTGGAATTAAACATGTCCCAACCCAGACATCTCATTTCTGATGTCTGCATTGAGTGAAGGAGTAGCCTAATAACTAATATAGTAGGCTGAGATCCTGGGGAACATAAAGCTCAATTCCCACTGCAACTCCTTGTTACCCAGGGCAAGTCACTTAAGTCTCCTTTGTCCCAGGTACAGAAAACACCTTAGATTGCAAGTCCACTAGGAACTATGTACATCTAGTAATATTATAGAAATGATTAGTAGTAAAACAAGGCTCCTAACATTTTCATTGTATTTTATTTATTTATTCATTCAATTTTCTATACCATTCTTCCAAGGGAGCTCAGAATAGTTTACATGAATTCATGGGCATAGGAACAGGGGAGGCCACAGGGGCCATGGCCTCCCCAAAGACTGGCGGTTGCTGGTCAATTCCCGCCCATCCACCCCACTCCTGGTGCTGTACTTTTAAATTTTCGGGCAGACGCAACACAGCGTCAGTGAGCAGGCCTGCCCCAGAACCCTTCATTCTACTTCTGGGGGAAGGCCTTCTCGTTGACACTGCACAGTGGCTGCCCGAAGATTTAAAAGTACAGCGCCGGGAGGAAGTTCATGTGAGGGGGTGTCAGGAGCTGGTGAGAGGCTGTGCCGCAGGATCTTGGTTCCTCCCACCCCATTAAAATAGTGTTCTGCTGCTGCCTATTCATGAATTTATTCAGGTACTCAGGCATTTTCCCCTGTCTGTCCTATTGGACTCAAAGTTCCTGTTCCTGGGACAATGGGGGGATTAGTTGACTTGCCCAGAGTCACAAGGAGCAGCGTGGGTTTAATCTCAGGGTGCTGAGGCTGTAGTTTTAACCACAGCACTGAACTGGGAGCCAAGGACAGGCCTCAACGATGAGAAGAAAGCACACAATGAAGGAGTCGTGAAGATGTCAAGTAGACAGCTAAGGGTGTATGGTTCAAAAAGTCACTTTATTAGTAGATATGCCACTATGGCTCAAAAACTCGATACTGGCAGTGTTTTGGCGCCAGTGCCTTTATCAAGAGTCTGTCTTGAAAATGGGCACAGAGCATGCGGACAGTGTAGAAACTGGTATCCAAAGCAGAGCTACAGATCACCGGTTTCTACACAGTCGTTACTGACATTGCAATATCGCTTGACCCAGAGTGTCCACACGTTCTGTACCCATATTCAATACAGACTCTTGATAAAGGCACAGACGCCGAAACACTGCCAGTCTTTGAACCATGGTGGCATATCTACTAATAAAGTGACTTTTTGAATCATATACCCTTGGCTGTCTACTTGACATCTTCTCCTCACGACTCCTTTGTTGTGTGCTTTAACCACAGCACCACACTCTCCCCTATTTTAGTTTTTCCAGTGTATATTATAAACCACTTAGGAAGTCTATAAATGTTTTGAAATAAAATAAATAAATTGGCCAACCATTCAGTATGAATTATGTTACAGAACTTCTATATTTAAATTTAAACAAAGGAAATGTCAATCAAATACCAAGAACTCCACCTCCTTTCCTTGTTCATCCTGTTTCATCCCCCGTATGCACACAAAAAGGTTTCTACTGTTTGGCATCTGCAGTCTAACCTGATTTAGAAAACAGAGTTATAAAAATATTCCTCCCTCACAAACCATAAATGTAAGTTGATGTTATGTGTTCACATACAAACCTCTTAAGTTGGACATGAATCATCAGGGCTTTTCCCTGGGAGGCAAAGAATGGGAGGCAACCCTGGATGACTCAGAATTTTGATTCAGCTAATCACCTGTGCTGTTGCTATGGATATTTCACCTACACCCAGTGTTTGAATGAGATATCTTATTTGATGTTCTGCTAGCCTTTTGCCTGTTCTACCGGATGCAGGTACAGGTGGCTCTTAGCACTACTGTCAAAGTAAGAAGAAAAACATTTTTATGTAATAAAAAGCTATAAATGAGGCATGCAACATCATGCAAATATTTTAAGGCTTCATAAACAGAACTTCAAGCAAGTTATGTACTTTCAGAACCAATGAGAAAACACTTTACTGTAGTCCATACTGACAGGCTTAGCCATATTTTCACTACAACCCCCCTACCTCCCCTGTTTTTGGAGCCCACACAGTTCTCAAGCTGACTTTTCTGTGGTGCTTAATTCCCATTTCCTGAAGCGGGGATACATCTCTTCCATCCAATAGGTAAGAATGCCTTTCTTAGCAAGCAGGATGGCCACTAACTAACTAAGGGCCCCTTTTATCAAGTTGTTTATAGCATGAGCCGACTTGGTAAATGCTACTACGATTACTACTATTATTCACTTCTATAGTGCTGAAAGGCGTATGTAGCGCTGTACATTTTGACATTTATTAGATGGTCGCTTCTCAGATGAGCTTACAATCTAACTTGGACAGACAGGTTGTTCACCCTCCAAGGTAGAGAGAATGAGAGGGCACTCTCTGAAGTTAAAAGGGGATAGATTACGTACAAACGTAAGGAAGTTCTTCTTCACCCAGAGAGTGGTAGAGAACTGGAATGCTCTTCCACAGTTTGTTATAAGGGAAAATACCCTCCAGGAATTCAAGACAAGGTTGGACAAGTTCCTGCTGAACCAGAACGAACACAGGTAGGGCTGGACTCATTTAGAGCACTGGTATTTGACCAAAGGGCCACCGCAGGAGCGGACTGCTGGGCACGATGGACCATTGGTCTGACCCAGCAGCGGCAATTCTTATGTTCTTATGACATATAGGATTGGGGATGTAGAACCCAAGGTGAGAGGAGTTAAGAGTTGAAAACAGTCTCGAAGAGGTGGACTTTTAACTGGGCCTTGAACACTGCCAGAGACGGAGCCTGCAGTAGGGATTCAGGCAGTTTGTTCCAGGCATACAGAGCAGCAAGACAGAAGGGACGGCATTTGGAGTTGGCAGTGGAGAAGAAGGGCACAGATAGTAGGGACCTACCAGCTGAGTGGAGCTCATGGGGAGGGGGGGGCATGGTGGGAGATAAGTGAAGAAAGATAATGAGGGGTTGCTGAGTGAATGCATTTGTAGGTCAGTAAGAGAAGTTTGATTTGTATTCTAAATGGATGGGGAGCCAATGAAGTGACTTTAGGAGAGGGGTAACGTGAATATAGTGGCTTTTACGGAATATGAGTCGTGCAGCTGAATTTTGAATGGCTTGAGGGGGAGAAAGACGACTGAGCAGAAGACTTGAGACTAGCAAGTTGCAGTAATCTAAGTGCAAGGTGATGAAGGCATGGATATGGGTTTTTGGTAGTGGGCTTGGAGAGGAGGGGTTGGATTTTGATAATAATATAGAGGAAGAAACGGCAGGTTATAGCGGTATGTTGTATCTGGGAGGAGAAGGAGAGAGAGGAGTCAAAGATTACCTCGAGATTGTGAGCAGACAAGATAGGGAGGATGAGCGTGTTGTCCACAGAGACAGAGAACAGGGGAAGTGAGACACTCATAGAATTCTTGTGAGTGTCAGATCACTTAACTTGCCAGCCCGTGGTAAAAACCTCTAGCGCAGCTTGATAAGGGAGGAGGGGGTAAGTATTTCCACCTCTTGGTTTTTTTAATAAAGATACTTAGAAAAAAGTATCATATTGGGCCTGTCCTATAGTATACAACAATACACTACCAATAAGTGTTTCAGATTTTGTGCTGCCCCTGAGATTTATTTTACCATTTAATCAAGTATAACAGCTGTTTGTTGGAGATTATCATTGTAAAGGGACAGTATTAACACTGGTAACTGTGAATATGAAAACCTTCAAGGCATAAAATCTGCCTGTTCCAAAAATAGTAGCACATATCATAATGTAGTTGTATTGGCAGAATACAGGCAGCTCAAAAATTTGCATGAAGCAATGGAAGAAAAATCATGGGAACTTTTGAGCTGCCCATATTTTGCCAATGCAACTACATTAAAGGCCCCTGTTTTTCAAGCTGCGCTAGAGATTTGTTAGCGCAAGCTGGCGCGGTAAATGCTCCGGTGCTCATAGAATTCCTATGATCGTCAGAGCACTTACCTCGCTGGCTCGTGCTAAAACCCTCTAGCTTCATAAAAGAGAGGGGAGTAAGATATGTGCTACTCAGGATTTAGTATTTAAAAAATAAATAAATAGCATAATTGTTTGAACATGGTAGGAGGGAGGTTTTTTGACCAATGATTATAGTCAGCCTGTAAGTGGTCAAATGAAACAGTATTATGACCCTGGACAACAGGTCTTTTTCCTCCTTTTAATGTAGTCTACTTGTTTGCAGTATTTTACTTAAGAATACAGTATATAAAAATGAGGTAAAAAAGAAAAACTAACTTCTTGTTTTTGATATAATATTTTTTTAGGATACTGTTGGTGTTGTGCTTTTATCTATATTTAAATACCTTGGTATTTGATCAACACCTACTGTACTGTACTGTACTGTACTGATCAACACCCACAGGTAAAGCTAGTCTCAATTAGGGCACTGGTCTTTGACCTAAGGCCGCCGCTGGAGTGGTCTGACCCAGCAGCAGCAATTCTTATGTTCTTATCAACACCTACTGTGCTTAAATGTATTTGACCTAATGTAACCCCCTCCTTCTCAGACTGAGGTAAAAAGTATCCCTCTTGAAATAAGATTTGTTTTGTAGTCGTGAACACCGAGGGTTAAATTGATACCTTTCCCCATGAGAAGGAATGAATTACATAAAAAAATAATAATTAATGTAATAATAAAATGTAATGTAACCTGGAAATAAAAAATGTTAATTAAACCATAAACAAAATAGATATAAAAAAGCACTAAGGATTCAAAATTTAAAATAGAAATAAAATTTAATAAGCAAATGCTGTACATCAAATCTAGACAATGAAATTCTACTTCCCTTCTGTACAGTTCTTCTTTTTCCCCAGATTTGGGTATTTGAGGCTTTCTGTCCTTTCTGTGTAGGGGTACCACGTTGGCACACTGTTGCTAGCAGACTGTCTCTTGCTAGTAGACTCTCTCTTCCTGAAACCAACCTACTACTCTAAGTAAAACCAAATCAATAAGAAAAACCCTATCCTAAATCTAATAACTCCATAGTTGCCTAAAATACTTTCTAAGCTAGGAAAAAACAGATAATTGATGTTCCCTATACTATTTCCCTCCCCAAAATTTCCTATATATAATCACAAAACTCATCCTTCCTCTAAATATTTAATGCATATAAATCTTTTCCCAAAATCCCAAAAATCTTTACAGAAATGATTCCCAGAAAAAGATTTCCAAGGCAGTTTCACAACTTTGCTTCACTAATACGCGGTATTCTCTATGCAGGTAAACTGGGAAAATCTCTTCTCTTCAAAATCACAGGTCTCCGGAACGACCTTACTATCCCGTTGCAGAACCCGGGCTCTCTCCAACTATTCTGCAAGCAACTGAAAACTTGGCTCTTCTCTAACATGTAATTCTATTTTCCCCCTTACTCTTCCATTCTATATATTAGCTCATGTAAACCTTTTCCTTTCTCTTCTTATATTTTAAGTTCTTGTAAACCATGCCGAGCTCCACTTCCTTGGAGAGGATGCGGTATATAAACTTTTAGTTTAGTTTAGTTTAGTTTAATAGTTTCAACATTCCACAGAAATCTGTCACAGGACATCTCATTAACTTCTCCAGAAATGAGCACCACAGACTTATTACACAGAGACTGAAAATTTCTCCAGAAATCAGGTTTCAAAAGCAGTTCACAACCTTGCTTCACCAATATTTCTAACACAACATTAAACAGGAATCTCACACAGGACCTCTCATAAAATCTTCTCCAAAAATCAGCACCACAGATTTGTCACTCAGAGAATCTCTCAAAACACTTCCCAGAAGATTCTCACAGACTATTACTAGCATCAAATACGGTAGTTTCACAGATAAAACAATTCTTCACATCAGCCAGAAAGAAATGTTTTCACCCTTGGATAAATACCAGAATCTATATATCAAACCTCAACTTCAACCAAAACCTCCAATTCCTATTCAAAATTCAATAAAATCAGTTATAATTACCTTCTCACAAGGCACAGAAACCAAACTACCTGCACACAGATCCAAGTCACCCTCCCAACTGTCAAATCTGACAGTTAGAATGTTCAAGCAGATGATCTCTGCACTAGGACAGCAAACCTGTGCAGGAGATCAGCAACAGAATACCAAAATTGCACCAATACAAAAAAAATACACAAACCAAACTTCTCAAAATAGGAAAAAACCCACAGTTCTTACATTCCAGATCCTGTCTGCTTCAAAAATCCTTCAAAATCTTCTTTAAACCCTGTTTTTCACATTCAAGTAACTTTTAAACTTTTAACCCTGGTTACACTGCTACTGAAACAAAGGCAAATCCAAACTAACAAACAAATGAAAACTAGTGTGACAGTAGAAGAGACATACAAAAAGAGGACATGGAACTGATTTATCCTGCTGTATAAGATTTTATTTAAACTGTTGAAGATATTCAGATGATTTAAAGCCCAATTTTCCTCAGATCATCGAAATCAGTGGTTCTGAAACCTGTCCTGGGGGACCTCCAGCCAGTCAGGTTTTCAAGATAACCCTATAAATGAGATAAATTTATATGCCTACTACCTACTTTAAAGGCAAATCTCGCTCATGCATATTCATTAGGGGATATCTTGAAAGCCCGACTGACTGGGGGTTCTCCAGAACAGGTTTAAGAACAATTGGTCTAAATATAAAAAGGAACATGTATATATTTGCTATTTCAGATCTAGTTTACAAAAGGTTTATTGAACATGGAACCTTTTGTAAAATGCATTCTTTGCAGGCCTTATCAGGAGGACCGTGATAAGGCCTGCAAAGATGTTATTCAGAGATCAGTTGGAAAAGCCATATTTCTAAGAATCTGGCACTCTGTAGTCACATGTGAACTGACTGATTAGCACTATTTCAGGTATTTTTGTTTACTTACAAGAGACTTTACCAAACAAAAACGTCTAAAAAGTGTCCTAAATGGCTACTTGGACGATCAAAAAGCCTGATCATCCAAGTACCGATAACCAAAGCTGGTTTTTAGACGTATCTAAAAACAGCTTAGGCCTTTCCCCTGCCTCTAAATGCACAGAGAGAAAAGAGGCATGTTTAGAGGAGGGGAAAGGGCGGGCAATGGGCGGGAGGTGGGCCAACCTACACCTAGGCGTACAACAGGTATAACCAAAACCGTAGGCAGGTTGCCCAGTCGGCACTTATACCTTTTTGACTTAGACGAAGTCAAACCAGGTCTAAGTGCCGAAAAAGGGGCCGCTGAGCTGATTGTGGCTGCTGCGATCAGCTCAGCGGCCCCAGCAACCTGCCTACCCCTCCACCGCAAGCATCGCGGCAGGAGAGATGCTTTATCTCCCCTACCACGATGCCATCACTCCTCTACCTGAACTGCTGCGACCCGCGGCAGGAGAGATGCCCTATCTCTCCTGCTGCGGGTTGCGACAGTTCGGATAGAGGAGTGATGGCATCGCGATAGGGGAGATGAGGCATCTCTCCTGCCGCGATACATCACCCCCCCACACACACACACACAACATCAGGGCAAGAGGGAACCCAATCCCTCTTGCCCTGTCGAACTGCGACCCCCCCCCAATGACATCGGGGCAAGAGGGAGCTCAAGCCCTCTTGCCCCGGCGATAATGCCCCCCCCCCACCAAGTACGAGCAGGCCAGGAGGGATCCCAAGCCCTCCTGGCACCGGCGAACCCCCCCCCCCCCCCCGACTGGATTGGGCCAGGAGGGAGCCCAAGCCCTCCTGGCCCCGGCGACCTACTACCCCCCACCCCCCACTACAATACGGGCAGGAGGGATCCCAGGCCCTCCTGCCCTCGACACAACCCCCCTCACCCCAATGACTGCCCCCCAGAACCCCCGATCGGCCCCCCCACCGACCCGCGACCCCCCGGCCGACCCCACGACCCCCCACCCCCCTTCCCCATACCTTTAATGTTGGCCGGATGGAAAGGTGCTAAGCCCGTCCGGCAGGCCAGCCGGCTCCAGAATGGAGCCAGATTGGCCCAGCCGTCTGAAACCCCGCCCACAGGTGGGGCCTAAGACGCCTGGGCCAATCAGAATAGGCCCGGGAGCCTTAGGCCCCTCCTGTGGGTGGGGCCTTAGACACATGGGCCCAACCCGGCCCATGTGCCTAAGGCCCCGCCCCCTTTTAATGAGATCGCTGTTGGCCGATTCTCTGGCCAATTGTGGAACAGTGATCAATGCGCTACCATGTTTGCATGCAAACGATTTTCACGGAGGTCCGGTGCTTCTATAAACCACAAATTGAGATTGCAAAAAAAGCAAACAATAATACTGTGTACGGTAATGCGTGGTTGAAGCACTGGACCCTATGACCGAAACACGGCCTGTGTCAGGTCTGTACCACATACTTTTAACTGTGTTTTATTTTATTTTTTATTTTTTTAAATCTTTATTCATTTCTAAACTTATAATAAGTGTGATAACATATCCATACAAATAACCATAAATATATCACTTAATAATCAACAATGATACATATAATATTCTCTTATCTCCCCCCCCTCCCCACCCTTATCTATCGTATAATCAATACTTATACAACATGTAACAATAAAAATACCCTCCCTCCCACCCCATAATTGAACTTGTAAATTTAATAATAATAATAATAACTTTATTCTTATATACCGCCAACAATCTTGCGACTTCTAGGCGGTTTACAATAAAGAGAAACTGTACAGACAGCTACTTACAGAGTATGGCAGTGTTCATCTGATAGTAACAGCATTAACAATAATAACAACAGGTTGTATACTGCAGGACCATGAAGTACCATGCGGTTTACAATGAATTAGAAAAATTCCATAAATTGAATGGAGCATTCATTGTTAGTGATTAGGGGTTAGCAGTTTACAAGATCAGATTTGGGTGGGATTGTGAAGGGGGCTATTGTTCTTGTTCGTTACCTAGGTATTTAAGGGAAACAAGATTTTTATTTTTTATTTTATCTGCTCCTTTTTCAAATAAAAATTTAATCAGGACCATCAAATGCACAGTTTCTTTCTGTGTGTGCACTGCTATTTTTGGTGGACCCCCTGTTTTGTCCTCAGCTCTACTGTTGCACCATAACTGTAAATAAATGGCAAAATAGTGTCATATTTCTATTTTACCAAGCCATACCAGTGTCTTCTTCAGTGCTGCTGATCACCAATACCTTTATGTTGATAATGTCAAGAAGTAACATTCTGCCTAACAATTAATTTGCATGTGTGTCTTCCATGTTCTTTCTCAGATGTATGCAATATAATCCTGATTATCAAATGCTATGATGATTATCACATTTTTTTTTCTTTCACTTACAAAGAGTAACCGAAAAAAGACCAAGAAAGCTATCGGTCAACTTCAGCTCCACACCGTAAAGCGCAATGAAAAGGTATGACTTGTTTTTTTCTTCATCACTTGAAAAACTACATAGTATATTTTAATATATGGTTGTGCATATAAAAGTATGGGAATTGAGCCAAATTTGAAACACTTGGACAGGAATAGTTTGACAAGGCTTTAGTAATAATAATAATAATAACAACTTTATTTCTTCTATACCGCCATAATCTTACAACTTCTAGGCGGTTCACAGTGAAGAGAGCTGGACAGTCAGTGAATTACAGATTACAATTAGTAAAATATAATACGATACTAACTGATTAGGAGATAAATCTATTGAATAGTGCTGTTTTAATTTCTTTCCAAAATGCGACATAGGTCAACCTAGCTCTGTTGATGTAGTAGCCTAGCCAGGTCTGCTGTTTGCTAGCTTGAGACTTCAAAGTTCTGTCCTTAAAGGACCTGTATTTGCAATCAGTGATCCTTGGGAAGGCAAAAAGATTGGAGTTTCTGGTTGTCCTACTGGGAATGTGTAGCTCGAAATGTGGTAAGAGATAGGTAGGGGCCATTCCCCACACCAGTTTAAAGCATAAGCAAGAGAACTTGAACATTATTCGCGCCTCCATTGGTAATTAGTGTAGCAGTTTGTAGTAGGGGCTAACATGCTCGCTTTTCTTTAGTCCGTATATTAAGATTGAGGCCTTGGAGAGACAAACTGATTCTCTCCCACTGTCAACCAACAAACCCCCTACTCCCCCACCCCCGCAGCAGGAGAGATGTCCAATCTCTCCCGCCACAAACAACCCCCCATCTGCAGCGGAGGTGACTCCCCCATTACAGTGGGAGAGATGCCCACTATCTCCCACTGCCATACAACACCCCCTGTCTCTGATGCCCCCTCCCCCTTTCCTCCATGTAGATCCTGGAGGGATGCAGAGTCCCTCTAACCAGCTGGCCTGCCACTTCAAAATAGGCCTACCCCTCCCCGGTGTATCCTGCCTAAGGCCCCTACCAGGATGCACTGGGGAGGGGAAGGCCCATTTTGAAGAATTGGGCCAGTTGGGTGGAGGGAATCTGCGTCCCTCCAGTCAGAGATCTACATGGAGGTAAGGAGGAGGGCGTCAGAGGCAAGGGGAGGTGTTGTATGGCAGCGGGAGATAGTGGGCATCTCTCCCACTGCAAGGGGAGGGGTTGTTTGTGGTGGGAGAGAATCATCATCTCTCCCACTGCAAGGGGGGTTGTTTGCAGCAGGAGAGAATTATCATCTCTCCCGCTGCAAGGGGGGGGGTCACCGCCGCTGTAAGGGGGTTGTTTGTGGTAGGCACATGCAAATTTAGCGAATCTTTGCTGCTGTCCGCTAACCTAATTTGTATGTGTAATTTTTTGAAAATGACTTGCTTTTTGGAATTCACTATCAAAACGGCTGGGTTAGCAGACCGTCGCTTTTTAACGCAGTTTTTTTGAGAATCCTGGCCTCAGTCTCTTACAACTTAGGTATAATTAAGTTTTTTTCTTTTACTTACACAAGCACTGTATATTTTAGGGATGTGGTCACTCCATGCCTATTGAAAGTCTTACAAACAAGCAATAAACCATGCAAGCGTGAAAAAAGAAGCAATTTATCTGTGTCTTCATTTACTGCAGACCTTTCTGCTGTTACTTCCCGGAACTTTGCTTCTGCCACATAAACTCCTGCTGGCGAAAGTTCTTCTCCTTTATCAGTTTACCCGACAGGGAAATTCCCGTTTTGCACTAAGCTGCATGGTGTAACAATAATTTTAGCTACACGCCACCACATTCAGCAATCATACTTTATAAACCACAATAGTAGTTTTTAGCGCAGACCAGCATGCTGAATGCTCTGTGTTGCTCCCAACACTGACAGATTTCCTACGAGTGTCGGGAGCAGCGCAGAGCATTCAGCGTGCCGGGCTGTGCTAAAAAATGCTATCGCACTTTTGTAAAAATAAAGTTTAGACACTATGGGGCTCATAATCGAAAGAGAAAAATGTCCCAAAACCGGCCTAAGTTGGCACTTGGACGATCATCAATCAAAAACGTCCAAGTGCCGATAATAAAACCGGGTTTTGAACGTATTTAAAAACAACCTAGGCCTTTACAGTGCCGCTGAATGACCATAGCTAAACGGGACATTTCAGGAGGAGTGTCGAGGGCGGGATGTGAGCAGGCTTAGATTTAGTCTTACTGCATATATAGACGGAACTTGGAAGTTGTGACTCAGACCATTTAAAACATGATCTAAGTCACAAAAACCCACTTAAAGTCACCAGATAAGCACTGCAGACACAAACTATAGACCCCCACACACTACCCCAGTGATCACCGACCCCCCCCCCATAAAAATATTAATCACAACTTGAAAATTGTGCCTCCAGAACATCATCACCTGGCAGCCTGGCATAGGAAAGCCTAGTCGTGCTGCACAGAGGCATCTTAAGTCATCTTGGGGGTGGGTTAGGGACCCATGGAGAGGAGGACCCATGTCCATAAGCCCCTGTAATCACTGCATTGATATTGAAACATGTGCACTCCCCTATACACCCCCAAAACCCTTTTGTACTAGCATATAAGTGGCTCCTGCAGCCATAAGGGCTATTGGGGTGGTAGATAAGTAGGTCTAGGGCAGGGTCTGCAACCTTTAAGACATAAAGAGCCACTTGGACCCGTTTTCGAAAAGAAAAAAAAACTTGGAGCCGCAAAACCATTATAAAACAAATCTAACACTGCATATATTGTTTCTTATCTTAATGCTATATACAGGATCACTAAATTGAAAATAAAATCATTTTTCCTACCTTTGCTATTTGGTGATTTCATGAGTCTCTGGTTGCACTTTCTTCTTCTGACTGTGCATCCAATCTTTCATCCTTTCTTTCAGCCTCCTGTATGTTTCCTCTCCTCCAGACCTCATTCTCTCCCCCAACTTTTTCTTTCTGTCTCCCTGTTCCCCTTTCTTTCTGTCTCCATGCCGTCCCCCAAGCCACTCGGTTTGCTGCCACCGCAATCGGGGAACAGCCCCCAAGCCACCGCCGTCCCAAGCTTTCCCTGCAGAAGTGTTGCGCTGACCAGCATTCCGCTCCCTGACGTCAATTCTGACGTAGGAGAGGAAGTTCCGGGCCAACAAGGCATTTCTCCTCATTCCATCCAGCCTGAGCCCCATCTCTCCTTGATCCAGCATTTCCCTTCTGTTTCTGTCAGAATTACCATTCCACCTATTTTCCAGCATCACCCTTCTTTGTGTCCATCTCACCTATATCCCTATCTCACCACTTTTTCAGAATCTTCATTTGTCTCTGTCCTTATCTTTACACCATGTTCACCATTTGCCCTTTCAATGTCTTTATCTCCCCCCACACACTTTTTCAGCATTACTTCTATGTCTCTATTTCACCTCCTCTTCATGTCCCTTCTGTATCTCTATCCTTATTCAGTAGGTCCTGCTTACCCTTTCTCTTCTTTGTGTCACTATCTCCATTTTCAGCTTTCCCCCCTTTTCCTTTGTTACTGCACCCTGTAGCTAGAATCTTTCCACCCTCCCTCCACTCCGGCCCAGCCCAGTATGAAATATTTCCTTTTGTTTCCCTCCCCTCTCTCTTTCTCTCTCTCTTCTCCTCCCTCACCCACGAGTCCTGCATCTGGCCCTCTCCCTTCTACCTGCACCTGGCAACACCCCCCTGCTCCGCGGCTCTCTTCAGCAACTCGTCAGCAGCAGTGATCAAGACAAGCTGCCGACATCGAGGCCTTCCCTCTACGAGTCCCGCCTTTGTGGAAAAAGGAAGTTGAAACAAGCGGGACTCGCAGAGGGTAGGCCCCGACGTCAGAAGCTTGTGTCGATCGCTGCTGCTGAGTTGCCGAAGAGAGCCGCGGAGCAGGGGATGTGGCCGGAAGCAGGTAGAAGGGAGAGGGAGATAGGAAGGCTGTAGATCTCCGGAGCATGACACCGACCCCGGCCAGAATGATTTCTTTTTCAGGCGTGCACCTTACAAGTCCAGCGTCGCAGCGGGAAATAGCCATGCTGAGCAGTGAGCTCAGCACTACACAGATGAAAGCCTTGCTTGCTGATTGGTCCGGCGGCACGGGGCCGCCGGACCAATCAGCAAGCATGGCTTTCATCTGTGTATGTGCTGAGCTCACTGCTCAGCATGGCTATTTCCCGCCGCGACGCCGGACTTGTAAGCTGCATGCCTGCGTGACACACTACCGGAGCCGCAGCAAAAGTGGAAAAGAGCCGCATGCGGCTCTGGAGCCGCAGGTTGCCGACCCCCGGTCTAGGGGATTCTGGAGGTGGTTTGGGGGGGTCTCAACATGACCTATAAGGGAGTTGTGAAATGGTGACATGGCACCCTGTTTGTGAAGTTCACAGCAGTGCCCTGTAAGGTACCCCACTATTTAGGTGCCATGTCTGGGTGTTCAGTCCATCACTTTGCAGACCCCTCCCACGTCCAACAGGGCTTGTTCTAGGCGTTTTTGACTTGGATGAAAAGTTGGATGAAAATGTGGTATAAAGATGGACGATTTAGCAGCTTGGACGATCAGATCGGCAGGACATATACTTAGACGATTTTCGAAACGGAAAATAATTTGGACGTATTTTTTGAAAATGTGTCCTAAGCTGTATTTTACTTTGGATGACTTGCGACTTGGACGAAAACAAACTTAGACGTTCCTTTCGATTATGCACCTCCACGTTTTGAAAATATGAATGGTGAATGTGGCAGTATGTAGCTGAAATTATTGCTATACCCCTGATGCAACAGTGCGAAAAGGGAATTTCCCTGAAGGAAAAAAAAAAATGCTTTGTTTTAAAAGCATAGAAATAACTTCAAAGGTAGTGCTGTGGTTTCTAACATTTGTTCAATTTCTCAGTGGTATAGCAATCTTATATAATTATTGAAACTTAATGATTATGGGACCAGAAGGTTAGTGAATCAGGTCAGGGTCGCAAACTGCTCGCAAACAGGTCAAGACACGATTGGTCAGCTTAGTGAATCTGGCCCTAAATGACGGCAAAAAAGACCCTCTAAACAAAGGTCTATAAGAGGTAGGTTCTGCACAGAGAGGCAAATGGACTCTAGATGAACTCTAATAGTTTTTATCTTCTACTTGCTACTGTTCTTTGCAATCTTGCACAGATCTATGAGATAATCTATTTCTGTGGCAGGGATAGAGAGGTTCAAGCTTAAATTTGGCCCATGAGGCAGTGGCCTTCCAGGTAATCAAACAGCCCAGTTACATATGTCACGTTCCTCACATGGACTTGGGTTGTTGTTGTGGCGTGGAACATAAAATTTATTTACCTTTCTTTTTAGTGTTTGCTTTTGTTTAATGAATAATCACTTTTAGAGCCAAGATTCTGTGGCCATGGCCTGGCAGAGGAATGATGGCAGTCTTGCTTCAGTGTGTGTGATGGAGTTCATTTTCGGATCATCTCATGACTTACAAAAGGAGTGGAGGAATAGCCTAATGGTTAGTGGGGAACAGGGTTTGATGCCCACTTAGCTCCTTGCGACCTTGGGAAGGTCACTTAACCCTCCCAGGTACAGAACTTAGATATATATAAAGGGGCTGCATGTCATTGAGCTGCCAAAAGTTAGGCAACATTAGGCATCCTAATAATAATAATTATTATTATTATTTTATTTTTATATACCGCCCTACCACATAGTTTTAGGTGGTTCACATACAGTACTAAAAATATACAAACAGTGAATAAGAGTATGAAATCTAAAAACAACTAAAATTATACAATAATTGAATAAAATGCATTTGCGAAAATAGATAGATATTCCTAACTTAATTGTTTAAATTTTTTGATAAATGACCCGGTAATCGACCATGTCGTTTAAAACCAATTAAAAGGTGATTTTTAAAAAAAATTGCTGCCGCTAAGCAGCCTTCCCGACCGGCGTCTATCTCCCTGGCAGCTAGCAGCACATGGTGACGCTGAAGCCCAGAAAGGAACGTGGTAAGGGGACTTCGGTGTCACTATGCATCTCTGGTTGCAATTCTGATGTGACTTTAGGCGCTGAAAATGTAGTCCTGTGAAACCCTGGCCTACATTTCCGGCGCCCAGGGTCCTGTCAAGTCACGATTCTGGAAGCGGAACCTGTTAGTGATGGACATGTGGCAGGCGCCTGTTTTGTAAGCTTCTGCCATGGGAGGTGTTGCTTCCAGAATCAGCTCCAAACTGCTTTGATTGTAGTCACAGTAAGGTGGTATATCAAATCTATGACCTCTGCACCCTATAATAGGGCACGTACACTTGTGCACATAAATAGATAGAATACCATCACATATGAGGGCAAGTGTACAATTGCACAGATAAATTAGAAGCAAAGCAGCCAAGCGCAATACTTGAAGGACAAGCATAAGTGGCACAGGTGGAAATTCTTAAATGATGCTCAAAGTTGGTGCTAAGTGCTATTCCATTATGGGGACGTGCCTTATATAGAATAGCACTTAGCGCCAATTCCCATGTCTAACTTTAGGCACCAGACTTATGCCTGTTGGGCATCGACATTTACACCCAGTTTCAAGTTAGACGCACTGATGCGGTGTTCTGTAACTATGCGCACAACTTTTCAGAATGCCCCCAAACATCCATGGCCACACCACTTTTTGAGCTACATGCTAGTAGAGCTTGCTGTCATGTCTTGTAGAATAGCGCGCAGCCAGATGTGCTGGCAGGTTTTAATGAGTGCCAGCTCCTTGGTGCGACCTCATCTGGAGTATTGTGTTCAATTCTAGTCTCCTTATTTCTAGAAAAGGTTCAAAAAAGAGTGACCAAGATAGTAAAAGGGATGGAACTCCTCTCGTATGAGGAAAGACTAAAACGGTTAGGGCTCTTCAGCTTGGAAAAGAGACGGCTGAGGGGAGATATGATTGAAGTCTACAAAATCTGAGTGGAGTAGAATGGGTACAAGTGGGTCGATTTTTCACTCCGTCAAAAATTACAAAGACTAGGGGACACCCAATGAAGTTACAGGGAAATACTTTTAAAACCAATTGGAGAAAATTTTTTTTCACTCAGGGAATAGTTGAGCTCTGGAACGAGTTACCAGAGGATGTGGTAAGAGCAGATAGCATAGCTGGTTTTAAGAAATGTTTGGATAAGTTCCTGGAGGAAAAGTCCATAGTCTGTTATTGAGACACGGGGGAAGCCACTGCTTGCCCTGTATCGGTAGCATGGAATATTGCTACACCTTGGGTTTTGGCCAGGTACTAGTGACCTGGATTGGCCACCGTGAGAATGGGCTACTGGGCTTGATGAACCATTGGTCTGACCTAGTAGGGGTAGTTAATGACTCATTATTCAATTAATTTGCATGCAAATCTGGACGCCATATATAGAAAATGCAACAGTGCATTCATGTGGACAGTCTACAGAAGGGACTTGGGCAGTGCTGCCACTTACGCACGCTACTTACAGAACACTGTAAGTCATGTGTGTCCTTGCCACATTTAGGCGTCTGCAGCTGGTGTAACTCCAGGTGTGTAAACTTAAGGTACGCCAATGCTATAGTATGCTAGTATTCTATAATGGAATCTAGTGTGTGCACCTCGAAGAAGGCGCCCAGTCATAGAATTGCCTCCAAATTGTTCAGTTGTACTTAAGGCTACTACTTTGTGGATAGTCTCGCTCTACCAGCACGTCTGTTGCTGCCACCGAGCAGATTTGTGAGAAACTTGGGAAGCAGCATCGATATTTGAGTAAGAGACTCCACTTCCAAATTTCAGCCAAATTCATCCATAGAGAATGGCCCCTGTAGTTGCGTACTAAGGGGGGGGGGGGCGGTCTGCCCCAGGCGCCAGCACCCCCTCATCCTCTCTACCCCGCCTTTTCTCACTCCTCCCCTTGCCACGCATGTGCCCCCCCCCTTCCCTTCTCCCATGTCTCTAGTTGTTAACCGCTACAAGCAACATCTTTAATGTGCTCCTCGCGAACGCGTTATCTCTCCCACTGACATCGCTTCCGGGTGCTGCGCATAGGAAGTGACAGGGTCGCGAGAAGCACGGCGAACAACTTAAGGGACGGAGGGGGGGAGCGGAAAAGGATCAGGGGGCGGAGACAAGAGCAGGAAAGGGGTGCCTCTCATCCTTGGATGGACAGACACCCCCCCCTTTTATGAAACCGCATTAGGGGATTTTTTTTTAATCACTGGGGTTTTTTTTTTTTTATCACCGGCTACAGCAGTAAAAGCTCCAACACTCATAGAATTCCTATGAGTGTCAAAACTTTTACTGCCACAGCCAGCAATAAAAAACACTAACGCAGCATCATAAAAGTGGGGGGACACATTGTTTTCTTTGTTTGTTTTTTGCAGGAGGTTTATTTCTCCTGTTTTGGCAAAGGTTGTTCTCTCTTCATGTGCCCTGCCCACTCCCCCCCCCCTTCCCAGGTTCTCAATCTCAGCTAAAAGGTGAAGAAAATATTATCCTCAGCTCAAAACTCAGATCCTGCACTTGAAGCCCCAACTAAAATGAGACTAAGCATGACATTCTGTTTCTAAAGTTATCAATGTGGGATACTGGTTAGACAGGTTATTTTACCACAAGTACGCTATTTTAGCACAAGGTCCCATTGCATAACATGTGACTTAACTAAAATAGTATGACTTGTGGTAAAATAATCCATCTTAATGGTAGCCCATATTGATAACACACACACACACACACACACACACACTCTGGATGTGAAGAGAAGCCAAACAGTACTGTAATTTGCATGGATGAAACACGTGTCTAGAAACTATGCCTCTTTAAGAGCTGCCTTTCAGGTTTGAAATTAAAAGCAGTCCCACTGAGCTCCCAAGGTGGCTGGGCTTCATTTATAAAAAATAATGTAAGGCTGGAATTTTAAAGCAGTGTACACATTCATAAAATATTAGTTGGGAGCTTTTTGTTTGATTGCTATACGGTACTTCTTGACTAGATTTCAAAAGTTAGAGCATTCCCTTCCTTGGGTCTTCGGTATTCAAGTGGAGGAACATGGAAAGTGCACGACTTTACTTAAAGCATCATAGGATCCTGCTGTAAAAATTCCATTGTTTAAAATGCAAAAGTGGTCTGTAAACAGACAGCGGCTGAGGATCAGGTGGTTAAAAGACCTGAGCTAGGAGCAACAAATCTTTTGAGGATCTGCTGGGTATGTGTGAGCCAGACTGCCACTGTCGGAAACAGGATCCTGGTGCTTGGTCTGTCTTAGCATGGCTGTTCTTTTTTTTCCCCCCTTCAATCTTTATTCCTTTTTCCAAAGACACACAACAAAAGAAAATAAATAGCAACGGTGCCAAAAAACAATCCAAACTGATACTTAAGTTAATTTAGCTTAACCATATAATTATAGCATGGCACCTAAAGTCCACTATTGGGAGGTGTGAACATAAGAATAGCCATATAGCAAAATTCTGTATATGGCACCTAAAGTATAGTAGGTCTTTGATGATGAGTCAGTTTTTGTTTATTTTCGTACACATCCAGGGGGGGAGGCTATTTCTGTCCTAATTTTGACCTTTGAGTATTTACACTTGGGATAGGTGGGAGGAGGGGAGGATATTATTAATTTGAGTAGGGTAAGGTTATTGGGAAAATTTATGTTTCTGTGTTTTATTGAATAATCATTGGGTGGGTGGGTGGTGGGAGAAAATGGTTGGTTATGTATATTTGTAAGTTGAATGTGCTTTTATTTACTTATTATATGTTAGATATTTTTGTGTATTGCACTATTAAAGTTTGGAAAATCAATAAAGAATTAAAAAAAAAAAAAAGTTGTGCGTGTGCATCGGTGTGTGTGTGTGTAGCTGATGTATGAATACTAGTGCTGCCCGATTCAGGAAAAAAATTTCGATTCGATTCATCTTATTAAATTGGTTTTTCGATTTGATTCGATTTTCCTGCCCAATTGGGTGTGGTATTTTTTTTTTTTTTTTTTTCAAACATCCTGGTGGGTTTATTTTACAGCCTCTTCACCCCCTTTGCCTTCTCCTAACCACACTGGTGCTGTGGTGTAAACAAATAAACAAACAAGAAGGACTTTTCCTCTCTCTGTTAAATCCTAGCTCACGTTTGCGGTCTAACACCAGCTCTGGCAGGATACACATTTCAAATCTGACATATTGTAATCACAAAACAGAAAATAGAATGAGTTTTTCTACCTTTTGTTGTCTGATCATTATTCAAATTTTGTTGGTCTCAGGCTCTGGTTGTCTTCTGATAACTTGCTTGCCAGGGTCTCCTTCTTTCTTCTTTCTCCCTGCTAACCATCCATCTTCCATCTCTGTCCTCCCCTTCCATTTCTCTTCCATCCCCAGGAGGTCAGGCATCTTTCCTTTTTTTCGTCTCCCTCCACAGATCCACCTTTTCTTAACTACCCTTTCATCCAGCATCTCTCCTTCCTTCCCCACCACCCCACCATCTCTCCCTTTCTTTTCCCAACTACCCTCCTATCCAGTATCTCTATCCCCCCTCATCCCTTGCATCCAACTTCTCTCCCTTTCTGTTCCTTCCCTCCCTAAATCCCATTGTCCATCATCTCTCTCCCTCTCCTCTATTTTCAGACCCATTTCTTCCTCCCCAAAGTTCGGCATATACACATCTCTTTGAACCCCCCCCCTCCATCCGTGTACTTCTATACCAGGACCCCCTCCCCTGAAGGTCTGTCCCCTCTTGAAGGTCTGTCCCCCCCTGAAGGCCTGCACCCCACCCCTAAAGGCCTATGCCACCATCCCTGAAGGCCTGTTTCCCCCTGAAGGCTTGTCCCCCCCTTAAAGGTCTGCATCCCACCCCTGAAGGCCTGCCTGTCCCCCCTAAAGGCCTGTCCCCCCCCTTTGAAGGCCTGCCTGTCCCCCTTGAAGGTTTGCCTCTCCTTGAAGGCCTATCTCCCCCCTTGAAGGCCTATCCCACCCCTGAAGACCTGCCTGTCCCTCCCCTTGAAGACCTGTCCCCCCCTTTGAAGGCCTGCCTCCCCCCCCTTGAAGGCCTGTCCCCCCCCTTGAATGGCTATTCCATCCCGGAAGGCCTGCCTGTAACCCCTAAAGGCCTGTCTCCCCCTTGAAGACCTGTCCCCCCTTTGAAGGCCTGCCTTCCCCCTTGAAGGCTTGTGCCCCCCCTTGAAGGCCTATCCCACCCCTGAAGGCCTGCCTGTCCCCCCCCTTTGAAGGCCTGCCTGCCAGTCCCCCTGAAGGCCTGCCTGCCTATCCCACTCCGAAGGACTGCTCACTCCCCCCCCCCCGGCGTCCGGCTTCCACCGGTTTCCTCCGTCGCAGTCCTGCCCCTCCTCTGATGTCAGAGGAGGGGCGGGACCACGAAGGAGAAAACAACTCCAAAGCAGTGCTAAGATTGCTAGCACCGCAATCTTGTTTGCAGGCTGTTCCTGGAAGGTAAACAGTGCTGGGAGGCCAGGGGGGAAGCGGAAGGCTGCTTTAGGGGGCAAATCGTGAAGCCGTTATTTTTTTTGTTTTGAACCGATTCGAATCGATTCACCCGAAGTGAATCGGTGAATTGATTCGAATCGTGAATCGGGCGGCACTAATGAATACAACTTAATTAATAGGCCTTATCAGCGTCAATAATTGGCAATTAGCACATCATAATTGATGCCAGAGTTAATTGAAAGTTACGTTCACAACTTGGTAAATGCATAGCACAAAGGGCTAGATTCACGAACCTGCCCGATCGGGCTCGATCCGGGCAGGTCCGATGAATTCATGAAACCCCAATATGCAGATGTTTTTTGCCTATATTCTCATGTGTGTACAATTTAGGCTCAGAAATTTAGGCCAAGTTTTCCTTGACTTAAAATGCCTAAAAGATTAATGCATACGAGCGCAAAGCATAGTAGCATAGTAAATGACAGCAGATAAAGACCTAAATGGTCCATCCAGTCTGCCCAACTCTATAAATTAATGATTTAGTTTAAATTGTCCTTTTTCTTAGATATTTCTGGGCTAGAAACCCAGCGCTCTGCCCAGTATTGGCTGTTGACTCTCTGCTGTAGTAGAAAAGTTAATCCCTGAGTAATGTCTAAGAGAGCTTCTATGAACTCCAACATCTGAGATGAGTGCAGATGTGATTTTTGGTAGTTGATAGCAAATCTGAGAAGCTCTAGGAGATAAAATGTTGCATTGATGGCATGCATGATTCTATAAGATGCACATAACTTTTATACAATCACGCTTAGCACTGCACTAGACAGCACCAATTTTTTTAGGTGACATATATAGAATATGGCCCATAGTGAGCAGACGGGTCCTTCTAACTTAGTATCCTGCTTCCAACTGTGGCCACATTCCAAAAAAGAAAAGAGGGGGAGATTCCTTGATTCTTACTCCCAGGGATAAGCAATGATTTACCCCAGGTCCATCTTAAAAAAGTCTATTTGAACATGTTTTAAATTCAGCTATGTTACCTGATTTTACCATATCCACCAGATTATCAAAAAGGAAAAACCTTTGCAATTTATTTAGAAATGATAAAACATGATCAATTAGACCTAATTATATAATTTTTGCCTCTATAGTTCCCTATAGCTGAACTCATGCGAGGAACACATTCAGCATGCCAAATAATGCTTGTGGGCAGGACTGTATAGAGCTATAGCTGCACTCTGTGTGACTTGCTCACTAACTCTCCCACTCCACCCGCTTCCTCACCCCCAGTGAGATGACACAATGGGTTGGGAGCAGTTTTTTAGCCCCTCCATATCTGCGCTCAGTGCAGCTGCAACACTCACATTCACACAGCCTTTGGAGTGGTGCTACTTGAGGTCTCTTGACCTTCTAGAAAAGTCTAACTAAGACGGTTGGAAAAAAATATAATTTCTCCCTTTACAATTAATCAAACATTTTCCTAAAAGCATTTGAAGGGAAAAAAATCATCCCCAAGGCCTTGGGGAAACATCATGAAAATTATATAGCCTGTTTCTAAAGACCCGTGCTCTTCAACATCTTTATAAACGATCTGGACATTGGTATGACGAGTGAGGTGATTAAATTTGCGGACGATGCAAAGTTATTCAGAGTAGTGAAGACACAGGGGGATTGCGAAGATCTGCAACGTGACATAATCAGGCTCGAGGAATGGGCATCAACATGGCAGATGAGGCTCAACGTGGATAAGTGTAAAGTGATGCATATAGGTAACAAAAATCTCATGCACGAATACAGGATGTCTGGGGCGGTACTTGGAGAGACCTCCCAGGAAAGAGACTTGGGTGTTCTGATCGACAAGTTGATGAAGCCATCCACGCAATGTGCAGCAGCAGCAAAAAGGGCGAACAGAATGCTAGGAATGATAAAGAAGGGGATCACGAACAGATCGGAGAAGGTTATCATGCCGTTGTACCGGGCTATCGTGCACCCTCACCTGGAGTACTGCGTCCAGCATTGGTTGCAGTACATGAAGAAGGACACGGTACTACTCGAAAGGGTTCAGAGAAGAGCGACTAAGATGGTTAAGGGGCTGGAGGAATTGCCATACAGCGAAAGATTAGAGAAACTGGGCCTCTTCTCCCTCGAACAGAGGAGATTGAGAGGGGACATGATCGAAACATTCAAGGTACTGAAGGGAATAGACTTGGTAGATAAGGACAGGTTGTTCACCCTCTCCAAGGTAGGGAGAACAAGAGAGCACTCTCTAAAATTGAAAGGGGATAGATTCCATACGAACTTAAGGAAGTTCTTCACCAAGAGAGTGGTAGAAAACTGGAACGCTCTTCTGGAGTCTGTCATAGGGGAGAACACCCTCCAGGGATTCAAGACAAAGTTAGACAAGTTCCTGCTGAACCAGAACTTTTGCAGGTAGGGCTAGTCTCAGTTAGGGCGCTGGTCTTTGACCAGAGAGCTGCCGCGTGAGCAGACTGCTGGGCACGATGGACCACTGATCTGACCCAGCAGCAGCAATTCTTATGTTCTTAAATACTTCATTACCATATCCCTGTCTGAAAGCAACATAAAGGAGGCCGCCAAAGGCCCTATTGGAAGACTCCAGCACAGATGTATCTAGCAAGGTGGTTAAGTTGGCATGTCCATCAAGTTTGATCTATCCTGCCTAAGCCAGTTCACTGACCTGGCTCTTGTGATTGGCAGGAGAGAGCTAGATTTAAAATGCAAAAGATCAAAAAGGTATTGAGCATGCCTTTTCTTCTGTTCTTAAGTAGGAAATCTTTATATTGTTTGACTCAGTTTTAACTTCACTGCCTAACCTAACTTGTATGACATAAAACATTTGATGTTAAGATAATAAAATACTCTGGCACTAACAAGAAAGGACTTAACAAAGATTTTGGTTCCTTATCACATTATCCGCTATAATAAAACCCTTAGCGTGCATGCGCACTTCACTCTTCGTGATCCCTGCGTCCGTGATCTGTGCTTCCGTGTCACACATGCGCAGTAGAAGGAGCCAGCGGCGGTTTCTCCATCACTCTCCCTCAGCATGCAGAGGCACCTTAAGCATGAACGCATCGAGGTGACGACCACGGCGGCAACTCCCCCCTCCTGCCCTCACTCCGTCTAACAGGACCAAGGAGAGCACAAAAATAACAGGTAGGCATATCGATGCTCAGCATCCGGACTGTGGTTGGTGGTTGTTCAGGCTGGGGAGGAGACAAAAGGAGTGATTTATGGGTAGGTGGGAGAAGGGGGCTGGAGCTGAAGCGTCTCAGTGCACGAGAACGAAAGACAGAAACATAGAAAGATAGCGGGCAGGGAGAGAGACAGAAAGAAAGAAAGACAGACAGACAGGGGGCCAGGGAGAGAGACAGAAAGAAAGAAAGAAGACAGACAGGGGGCTAGAGAGACAGGCAGACAGAAAGACAGACAGACAAAGGGGGCCAGGGAGAGAGACAAACAGAAAGAAAGACAGACAGACAGTGGGCCAGGGAGAAAGACAGATAGAAAGAAAGACAGACAGGGGACCAGAGAGAGAGACAAACAGAAAGAAAGGCAGACAAAGGGGGCCATGGAGAGAGACAGACAGACAGAGAGCCAGGGAGCAAGACAGAAAGACAGACGGGTGGCCAGGGAGAGAGACAAACAGAAAGAAAGACAGAGACAGGGGGCCAGGGAGAGAGACAGACAGAAAGAAAGACAGACTGTCAGCGACAAACAGCGGGCTAGGGAGACAGACAGACAGCGGGCAGGGAGAGAGACAGATAGAAAGACAGATCGCGGGCAGGGAGAGAGACAGACAGAAATAAAGACAGAAAGACAGGGGGCCAGGGAAAAAGACAGACAGAAAGACAGACAGACAGCGGG
Source organism: Geotrypetes seraphini (assembly GCF_902459505.1). Classification (NCBI taxonomy): domain Eukaryota; kingdom Metazoa; phylum Chordata; class Amphibia; order Gymnophiona; family Dermophiidae; genus Geotrypetes; species Geotrypetes seraphini. The sequence continues at coordinate 145,743,056 of NC_047089.1, read as the reverse complement.
CAGGAAGAGAGATAGACAGAAAGAAAGACAGGCAGACAGCGGGAAGGAGAGAGATAGAAAGAAAGAAAGAAAGATAGATAAATAGACAGCGGGAGGGAGAGGGACGGGCAGAGAGAGAGACAGAAAGAAAGACTGACAGATATATATTCTAGCACCCGTTAATGTAACGGGCTTAAACACTAGTAAACCATAAAATTATACTGCTTTGTCACTTTCTGATCATCCATCCATCTCTTCCTGTTTCTCACCACCCCTCCTCTACTCACGTTAAATACTAAAAATAAATACGAGTGCACTTACACAGGAGGGAATTCACAGTGTTCACAAATAGGCACTGAAAAAAAGCACTATTCTTCAAAGGGCCTGTGTACTTTATAGAATAGCACGTAGCGCTGAGTCCCACATCTAACTTTGTGTGCCAGAGTTATGCCTGTAGAAGCTTGATATAAATCTCTGTATTCTATAACTACATGTTTAACTTTTTGGAATGTCCATGCCTTCCCATGGCCAAGTCCCCTTTTGAGATATGCTATGGGAGTTATGTGCCCTGCATTATAGAATAGCACACAGCCAGATGCATGCACAAATTTTAATGAGTGCCAACTAACATCAGTAATTGATTATTAGTACCCAATTATTGATGATTAACAGCTCATTAGCGAATTAATTTGTGCAAACCTCTTAGCAGTGCACCCAAATATAGTCACCAGGGCTATAGATTACAACACATCCTTAGGTCAGAACTCCAAAATCATGTTAGGCTAGACCTAAATTTCACATGCTTGAGCATCAGCACCCTGAGGTTGTGGGTTGAAACCTACGCTGCTCCTTGTGACCCCGGGTAAGTCACCTAATCCCCTCTCCATTGCCACTGGTACATTAGATAGATTGTGAACCCACTGGGACAGACAGGGAAAAGTACCTGAATAAATTCATGTAAACCATTCTGAACTCCCTTGGGAGAACGGTATAGAAAATGTAATAAATAAATAGAATCCAGGGGATATTGTATATGCCAGTATTCTAAACTTTTGTGTATGTAAGTGTTGATGGATATCGCCATAGGCCCGGATTTTCTACAACACAGATAGAGAATCGTACCTTTGTGAAAGATAGGTGCTGGAAATGTAGTCCAGGGTTTTCCAGGTCTACATTTCCGACGCCTATCTTTGCAATGAATCGTGCCTAACACTGCTTTTGTGTTAGCCTCACCCATAGTGGCATTAGGTGCCGGTAGGCACCTCTGGAGGTGCGATTCAAGAGCCTTTTCTTTAGGCTCCAGTAGGCGCTTTAAATTCAGTGTTTTTATTGCCGTTTCAAACGGTGTTTTTCAATTAACAAAGGCGCCGGTAGGGCACCTACTGGCATCTAAAGGTGCCATTAATAGAATTTCCTCCAAAGTATATTACTATAGGTTATATATAAAAAAGCTATCTTCTTTTGTTTTATTTCTGTTTATTAATCTTTAAAGTGGACAACAGTACACTAACCTTTGGAGGTGTGATTGGTTCAGTTGATCCAGGATATCTTACAATTGTCTTTTACCTTCTTTTAAGAGGTGCTTCACTTGTGCTACTGTTTGTGGCATCTATTACCTCTGATCATCAAATGTGAAGCTGACTACTTTAAGATTTAGAAAAAAGTTGAAAGCCTGGTTGCTATTTAAAATAAGATGTTGGTATTATTCTATAAGTTTTTATAATTTATTTTCTTCAGCTTGATACCTTATCATAACCATTGTTTTTTTATTTTATTTGGAAATTGTCTGTTTAAATCAGAAATTATTTTTATTTATTGATTCATGTATTGATTTTTAGTCCGTATTCTCAAAGGAGCTCAGAACAGGTTACAAATTAGGTACTCGAGCATTTTCCCTATCTTTCCCAGCAAACTCACAATCTATCTAATGTACCTTGTAGATTATTTTCTTTTGTAAACTGTTATAGAGCCTGTGGTACAGACAGTATAGAAATATCCTGTTTTTGTTGATGAAACACTCCATTTTATTCTTCTTTCAGGGACTTGATGTGGATGCTGAAAGCTGCGCTGTATGCATTGAGAACTACAAACCAAAAGATGCAGTTCGAATTTTGCCCTGCAAGTAGGTTTGTCACATTCCCTCTTCTTTCCACCGCTAATCCTAATATTTTATGGAATCTGTTCCAGATCTCAGCTGCCAACAGTCTGTTGCAGTACTGAAGGCTGTGCCCATCTGATTGCCAACTGCAATATGAGGCAGAGAGATCAGATCAGTGGACATTGAAACCTGAAACTCTGCTTTAAAACCAAAAGAGACACCATTAACTCTTTGTGGACCTTGTCGTGCCCGGTATGAAGTGTCTTAAAATTGATCAGATGTGTGAGAGTGAAACACTGCAGAGCAAAGATAGATCTATGGAAATGTATGAAATGTAAACCAGGGTCTGATGCATTAGAATCTCCCTCAGCACTGTCAGGTTGTAAAAATGAAGCTTTTCCTTTTTATTGCCATCTTATGGAATCTCAAAAAAGAACCTGTAGTAGTGATATTTGTTTTTTTTGCTTTCCCTCCCCTGGAAAGTAGTTACTATTTTATAAATGTTTCTGTTTCAGGGTTAGTTCCATAAGTGATGAAAAATAGTAATGGGTCAAGGTTGAGGGTTGCACCCAATTTCCTTCTACTGATCCTCCCCTCCCCCCTAGTGGTAGCAATAGGTCTTAGACCTCTCTACCTTTTCCCCTGAAGCTGCCTCCTTATCTTTTCCCATGTATTTCAAGACTAGGAAGCTGTTTTTCTCAGGGCCCAGTCAATGTTTCTTATTGGCCTGCAAAGTCTGCTGACATCACTTCCTCCTCCCATAGCCTGCATGAGTTACTGACACCATCTCCTTCTCTTTGGTTTACATGGGTTGCTGAGGTCAAAATGTTTTCAGGTCAGTTACCTCTCAACCTGGCATAAAATCACACATGTCCAGCCTAGTGGTTCAGTACGGAGGGACCTGGGTTTAATTCACGGCTCTTATCTTCAGGACTAATCAGGAGGCCCTGCAAAGGGTTTGAGTTTGAGACCACTGGTCTAGACAGAACTTATACGCTGTGACTTAGACAATGTAAAGACATATATGGATGCCCAAAAGGGGAAAATGCTTGAGTACCTGTAAAAACCGCTTAGATAACCTTGATAGGCGGTATATAAAATCCTAATAAAACTTAAACTTAAACTTAAAACTTAAAAACTTAAACTTAAAGTGACCAGATAACCACTGCAGGGACAAAGTAAACCCCCCATGTTCACTGACCCCTAAAAAGTTCAGAATAAAAACATACATACCTGCCTCCGGAACATCAGCACCTGGCATAGGAAAGCCTAGTAGAGCTGTACAGAGGTGGCTTATGTAGTCTGGAGGGTGGGAGGGAGGACCCAGACCCATAAGCTACTCTAACCACTACATCAATGGTGGAAAATGTGAGCCCACCAAAAAAACAAAACAAAACCCTACTGTGCTGCCATATAGGTGGCACCTGCAGCCATAAGGGCTATTGGGGTTGTAGACAGGTGGGTATAGTGGGTTTTAGGGGGGTTCACCATGCCCTGTAAGGGAGTTGTGGTGAGATGTTTATGTGGCACCTTTTTGCAAAGTTCACAGCAGTGCCCTGTAAGGTGCCCCACTGCTCTGTTGCTATGTCTTGGTAGCCAGTCCATCACAATGCTGGCCCCTCTCTCGACCAAAAGGTCTTGTTCTGGGCATTTGGGACTTGGATGAATTTTGGGTCAAGAATGTGGTATAAAAATAGACATAGTAGTGGTCTGGATGATCAAACGCCTGGATGTATAGATAGACGATTTTCGAAAAAAATTATTTTGGACGTACTTTTCAAGAATGGACATTTTTCCGCTGCCGATTTTGGACGACTAGCGCTGTACATCCAAACTGGATTTAGACGTTTCTTTTGAATATGCCCCTCTATCTCTGTTCAGTAGCTCTTGAAAAATTATCCTATTGTCTAGGACCATGTTTCCCAACTCGGTCCTAGAGTACCCCTTTGCCAGTCAGGTTTTCAGGATATCCACAATGAATATACATGAAAGAAATTTGCATATAATGGAGACAGTGTTTCAAATTAAGTTTATGCATATTCATTGTGGATATCCTGAAAACCTGACTAGCAAGGGGGTACTCCTGTACCAAGTTGAGAAACACTGGCCTAGGAAGCTGAAATGCTCTTGATGACGTTATTTACACAACCAAGCATTGATCTCTAGGATGTGAGCTTTTCTGCTTCAGCCTTTACCCTTAACAGGAAGGATAAGTGAGATAGGTCCATAGGAGGTGTTCAATCAATCCTCTCTGTCAAGGGTAAAGTCCAAAACAGAGAAATTTGCATTCTGGAGGTGAATGTGTGGCTGCCTAGATAGAGTCATTGAGAGTTCTAGACTATGGGATGATTTTCTAAGGGGTATTGACCAGAGACAGTGTCCATCTATTAAAAAAGAGACAAACCCCCCAGATTCTATATATGGTGTCCAAATTTGGGCATGCTGTTGAGATAGGCATGCAAATTAATTGACTAATGAGCTCTTAACTATCAATAATTGTGTGCCAACAAACAAATAGCAATATTACTTTGCACTTATTAAAACTTGTGTGTGCATCTGATTGTGTGCTATTCTATAATGCAGGGCACTTAACTCCCATAGCCTGTATCTCAAAAGGGGGTGTGGCAATGGGAAGAGCATAGGAATGTTAGGGGCATGCTGAAAAGTTACATGTGTAGTTGTAGAATACTTGGTCAAGTGCACCTAACTTGGGTTTCAGCAGGCGTATATGTATGTCTGGTAACCGAAGTTAGGCACGGGAATTGGCACTACGCATGTGCCCTTTATAGAATAATACTTAGTGATGATTATTTTTGGCAACTATTTTTGAGTCTATTAATAGAATTCCCCCCAAAGTGTCTTCTGTAGCAGGTTTGCTAACCTATTAAAAGAGAGCTTTAGACTAGAATTATTGAAGATGTGTGAACAAAGCCCTCCAGGTAATTAAAATCCTTCAAATAATTAAAACATGACCTCTGTAGAAATGGAGGAAAAGGGCAGTATCTGGACAAAATTGTACTCTAATGCCCACAGTATAGGAAATAAGATTCTGGATCTGGAAGATGTATTGGAAGAGGCTGACTTTGATTTATTGGTGGTCACAGAGATGTGGTTCATGGAGAATCATGACTGTAATACAGTCATACTGGACTATAATCAGGAAGAAAAGGAGTAGGAGTGACATTATATGTTAAAGAAAATATTAAAGTGACAGAACTGTAGGACTTATGTTTAAGGAAAAGGCATTATGGGCTAATCTGAAAAGAGGAAATGGAAAATCTGAATATAGAATATAACACCCCCTCCCCCTTTGACAAAACCGCACAAGTTTTTAGCATCGGCCATCACACTGAATGTTCTATGCTGCTCTAACGTTCATGGAACTCTATGACCATCGGAGCAGCATAGATCATTCAGCGCGCCAGCTGGCGCTAAAATCTTCTTGCGCGGTTTTATAAAAGGGGGGAAGTCATGGGATATCGTGAAAATGATTTTGCGGTGCTTTTTCTGCAGGTAGCTTTCTGAAAGACATATGGAATTCTTCGGAAAACATAACCAAAATAAACTGAACTGTTAATTCTAACAGTGCCGGAACCATGTGTGGTATCTTTGTGATGCAAATAGGGTCAATTTCTTTTGTTGTTAATTCTAACAGTGCCGGAACCATGTGTGGTATCTTTGTGATGCAAATAGGGTCAATTTCTTTTGTTGTTAATTCTAACAGTGCTGCATGCTCTGTTTTTTTCTTAGGCATGTGTTCCATAGAGTCTGCATTGATCCTTGGCTTCTGGAGCATAGAACATGTCCTATGTGCAAGCTGGATGTCATTAAAGCTCTTGGATTTTGGGTTGGTATAAGATGAATTCTATGTAATGAGGCAGGCTGTAGTAGGTTTGTGAACAGAAGCTGATGCAGGCCATACACAATTTCTTCTCATTCTATCCCAGTTATCCTACTTCATAATAACCCTGGCTGAAACTGAAGGAATATCTAGGACAAGACTTCCCAAACTTGTCCTGGGGTTTTAGGATCCATTCATGAAAGAAATTTGCTTATGCCTTAGACAGTGTTTGGAAAAAAAAATGCAGTCACTGGTAGGTCTGGATATTGGCACACTGGATATTATTTCATAAAACTTAACTATACCTCATAAGGAGCACTTATTTTTCTCACAGTAATGCATCCAAACTCAAGTCATAGTGCATGAGCTTGTTGTGCCACTGGGGCTTGGACACAACTATGAAGTTGAAAGCTATGCCTCCGGTAGTTTCAGCAGAGATGTCAGACTAACGATGTACCACCATCTGGGCAGCAGCAGATGGGCAGTGTTGGAGGCAGAGGTGGTGGAGAGTAAAACTGTGACTGAGTTCAAAGAAGCGTGGGATGAACACAGAAGATTTAGAATCAGAAAATAATATTAAAGATTGAACTAGGCCAGTTACTGGGCAGACTTGTACGGTCTGTGTCTGTGCATGGCCGTTTGGAGGAGGATGGGCAGGGGAGGGCTTCAATGGCTGGGAGGGTGTAGATGGGCTGGAGTAAGTCTTAACAGAGATTTCGGCAGTTGGAACCCAAGCACAGTACCGGGAAAAGCTTTGGATTCTCGCCCAGAAATAGCTAAGAAGAAAAAAAAAAAAAAAATTTAAATTGAATCAGGTTGGGCAGACTGGATGGACCATTCGGGTCTTTATCTGCCGTCATCTACTATGTTACTATGTTACTATGCAACAATGACGACAACATCGAATTTATACTGCATAGAAGAAAGGCCTAGCAATCTACTTCTGTATTTTCCATGAAAACTTGATATCATTATCAAGTTGCTAGGAATCGAACACGAGTTGATAGCACCTAACCTAATGCATCCACAAAGCAGTTAGAACATGTGTTTTAGCCTGACGTTGATGGGGTGTAAAGTTTGCTTAATTTGTATTTTACTTCTTTATAGTAACATAGAGCCTGATATTCAAAGGATTTTTGATATTAACTTTTCCCCCCTTTCATAGGCAGCGAAACACTGTTTTGTTGGGGGAACCCAAAAGCTCTGCCCTCGTTAGCAGAATCCTGTGGCATAGCTCCCGACTTCCCCACCCACTTTCTCCCAGCACTGTGCTTTTAAATTTTCAGGCAGCCACCGCACAGCGTCAACGAACAGGCCTGCCCCCAGAATTAGAATGCAGGGTTCTGAGTTAGGCCTGCCTGTTGATGCTGCGTAGCAGCTGCCCAAAGATTTAAAAGTACAGTGCCGGGAGGAGGGTGGGTGGGCAGGAAACCACCGCTGATCACCAATCCTTGGGAAGGTTATAGCCTCTGTGGCCTCACCCATTCCACAGTTTCTACCGGGGCCCACAGAACTAAATGCTCTGACTCTCATAGAATTCTATGAGCGTCAGAGCAGCATTGGAGCATTTAGCATTCCAGGCCCTACCTCGACCTTGGCTTAGTAAAAAAAAGGGGGGGGGGAATTGAGAGTTATTTTCATAAATTGGCCTTTTTGAAAATTTACTAGGGCTGAGTGCATAAAATATTTACTCAACGTGTCACTAAAATTTTGAAGCATAAAAAGTGGGTGGCTGCAAGGGAAGATTTAGGGTGGGAAAAATGTTAGGTGCTTAACGCTGATTTTCAGTACTAAGGGCTAGATTCACTAAGCAAACCGATCGGTTTGCGACCCCTTTGCGACCCGTTTTCCTTCCAACCCGATTCACAAACCTGTGTACCGATCCGATCCGTGCATGCAAATGAGGGGAATCAGCATGCAAAGCAGGAAGGATGTGATTCACAAAACTTTTTTTGGCACACCAACTGGCTGGCCGATGAAAAAACTAGCAACTGGTGAGGACCAGTCGCTTGTGCTAAAACCCTACTCTCTGCCCCGATTCACCTGCTCTGGCCGCCCTATTCTCTGCCCCAATTCTCCTGCTCCCTGCTCTCTGCCCTGATTCTCCTGCTCTGGCCACCCTGCTCTCTTCTCTCTTCTCTACCCCGATTCTCCTTCTCTGGCCACCCTGCTCTCTGCTCTGCCCCAAATTTCCTGCTCTGGCTGCCCTGCTCTCTTCTCTGCTTTAGTTCTCTTGCTCTGGCTGCCCTGATCCCTGCTCAGCCCCGATTCGCCTGCCCTTCCCCACAGTGCAAGCCTGAAGTTTTAACCCGCAGGCTTAAAAGCATGGGCTTGCAAAAAAAAAAAAAGTTTCCTGCTGAGTGCATGCACAGACCATCTACAGCAGTGGTCTCAAACTCAAACCCTTTGCTGGGCCACATTTTGGATTTGTAGGTATTTGGAGAGCCTCAGAAAAAAATAGTTAATGTCTTATTAAAGAAATGACAATTTTGCATGAGGTAAAACTCTTTATAAATCTTTCCTTTTAGCTAAGTCTGAATAATAATATTGTAATTTATAGCTAGAGAGACATATGATCAAGAAACTGTTTTATTTTATTTTCATGATTATGATAAACATACCGAGGGCCTCAAAATAGTACTTAGCGGGCCGCATGTGGTCCCCGGGCCGCGAGTTTGAGACCACTGATCTACAGGTAAGGAAGATGTTCTGCGCATGCTCAAGGATTGCTCTTTAGCGATCCGTGGGGGGGGGGGCATGCCAACAATCATCCTCATTTGCATGCAGGCCTTTAGTGAATTCATTGGCTGCATGCAAATGGACACAGATCAGACACGGATAGGTTAGTGAATCTAGCCCTAAAGCTCATAAATCTAAGCAAATAAATGGAAGATCTAAATTTATGAGCATACCCTCAAATTTTATATATGGCGCCTAAAGTTATGTGAATACATCAGGGTACTTAGCTGATGTATGCACATAATTTAATTGAATAAGCTTAATTGTCACCAATGATTGACAATTAACACCTGTTAATTGACAGTAATTGGCATTAATTGAAAGGCTTACAAATTGGTAGGTGCATAGCACAAAGTGGTGTGCGCCTTGTGCAATGTACATAGTTAAGGGGGGCATGGTTAACTGGTCAAAAGAAGACCAGTTACCATCTTTAGAGTACAGTAGTACCTTGGATTACGAGTATAATCCGTTCTAGGAGCATGCTCGTAATCCAAAATGCTCGTTTATCAAAGCGAGTTTCCCCTTAGGAAATAATGGAAACTCGCTTTGATGCGTTCCCCCTCTCCCCTGAGAACCGGCATTGCTCCCCTCAAAGGCCCCCCCTGCGATCCGGCACCCCCCCTACCTCGAACTGGCACCCCCCGCCACGATCCGACCCCCCCCACCACCACGATTGGGCACCCCCCCGCCACGATCCGACTCCCTCCCAACACGATTGGGCACCCCCCCGACACGATCCGACATCCCCCCGACACAATTGGGCACCCCCCCGCCGCTTCTTACCCTCATCTGGGCACTCTAGAAGATCAGACTCCTCGTCTGCTGGGCCTTGAGCATCTGAGCATGCTCAAGGCCTGCGAGTTCACGTTCACGTTCAAAACGTGAACTCGCAGGCCTTGAGCATGCTCAGATGCTCAAGGCCCAGCAGATGAGGGCCGATCTTCAAGAGTGCCCAGATGAGGGTAAGAAGCGGTGGGGGGTGCCCAATTGTGTCGTGGGGGGGGGGTTGGATCGTGTCGGGGGGTGCCCAATCGTGTCGGGGGGGTCGGATCGTGGCGGGTGGGTGCCCAATCGTGTCGGGGGGGGTCGGATCGTGGCGGGGGGTGCCGGATCGCAGGGTGGGGTGCCGGATTGCGGGGGGGAGGGGGGGTGCTCGTAAATCGAGCCATGCTCGGTTTCCGAGGCACCGATTTTGCAAATGTTTTGCTCGTCTTGCAAAACACTCGCAAACCGGTGCACTCGTAAACCGAGGTACCACTGTATTCAGAATTTGTTAGACAACTACTTTTAGCGGTGGAATTTTGTATTGCACAAAAGTGAAAAGATTGCAAACAACCCTCGCATTTTAGGCTAGACAAAGTTTGGCATATTCCTGGTATGGAAAGACTGATTTGGCTACATAGACCTAAACAATGGAAATATGATTTATTTTGGGCACCTCTCATCCAATCTACTAAATCTTCTTAGATTATCTTTATACCCTCTGACCCCCTGAATATCTATGCCTTTTGATAGAATTATCCTTTATACTGATGGAAGTTTTTATATTACTCCTCTTTTTGTGTGTCTCTGGAAAGTTCTTGTTCTCTGATTCACTCGTGATTTGACTGTTGGTTCCTTGGGCTTTGATGAAGACTGTTATATTTGCCTATATATTACTATATGTATATTCCTATATGACTAGATTGCATTTGATGCACATATGAATGTATTTGCATGATTTACTGTATTCTAGTTCTTCAAACCAGTGGTATAGTAAGGGGTAGGGAGGCAGATTGCCCCAGGCGCCGTCTTGTGGGAGCACTGGCACTTCTCCTCCTCTCCGCCACCCTGCTCCTTCCCACCCCTCCCTGGCCACATGTGCACACCTTTACTTCCCTCCCCTCTTTGCCGGTGCAAGCAGCATCTCTAACCTGCTGCTCGCGCCAGCCTCAGCTCTCCCTCTGATGTCACTTCCTGGTCGCATAAACATCAGAGGGAGAGCCAAGGCCTGCGCGGGCAGCAAGTTGGAGATGCTGCTCACGCTGGGGAAGTTAAAGAGATATGGGGAAATGGAAGGGGTGCATGCAGGGGGCAGAAAAGAGGGCGGAGGGCACCACTGCCCCGGGCGTCTCCCATCCTCGCTACACCACTACTTCAACCTACAAAAAAAAAAAATTATTTGAAACAAAAAAGTGGGCATGGTTAGGGGCAGATCACGGGTATGTTTTCGAATTATGTGCATGTTTTTGACATAGGTGCTATAATGTGCACAACTTAGGCACAGGCATTTAGACCAAGAAAACCCTGCCATAAATAGGGTGCACCTAAATGTTGGGGTGCTGATAAGTTCTTAGTCCAACCAACTTCCTAAATTCCGAGCGTTATTTTGCCACTGTAGCTGTAAAAGTGCCAATTTGTAAAAACAAATTCTATGTTTTGACATTGTTTCAGACCATTGATTGAACCATATCCACGTCATTTTCTTCTTGGTTGGGCTGAGAACTTTTCAGCACCCCCCTCGTATATAAAGTGTGCACGACTTTTACAGAATTGCCCAGAGTGCCACACTAGCCATTGCCAAATTATAGGCAACATATATAGAAATTGGCCCATAACTTTTAAGCTTCTAAATCAAGAAGAATTTTCAGCAGAAAAACGACGCTGAAAATAGGGCACAAATTTAGGAGGCTAACAAAGGAGCATAAACTTAGGAACTCAGCATTTTCTGAATAATGGGCCTGTAGTAAATAATGGTAAATAAAAACAGTACTATCCACCTAGATAGTCAAGAAAGATGGCTAGAGTTATACCTGCCTATAACATGCCATGTGGCACTCTATAACATGTCTCTGTGCCCTCATATAATGTTGCATCTACTGCTCTGTAACATAGTAAATGGCGGCAGATATATTTCTCCAAGGCTTATTTGAAATATGAAGATAATTTCAGTTTTGCTTTGCTTTCATCCTGTTGGTACATTAGGATTCTCCGTGCTTACTCCATGCCCTCTTATTTTTTTTTTCCAATCTTTATACATTTTTACATCTTACAACAAGTGTATCAATAAATTGACAATTGAAATTAAGTACATCACTTGAATTTCTTTCATATTTAACAGTAATACATAAAATTTAACCCCTTCCCTCCCACCCTTACCATAACATATGTAATATTTTTTCATACTTATTAATACCCTCCCCTCACCCACCAAAGCTTTTCCAATCATTTCCAACCTTATTTATCTCCCATCCCTCCCCTCTTGGATGTGCATATTATCTTATGACAAACCATAACTATAGAGATTCTAAAAAGGACGTCAATGGGCCCCAAATTAATTTAAAATTTTCATTACTCCATGCCCTCTTAAATGCCATCACTGTTTTTATCCCTATCGTCTCCTCTGAGAGAGCTTTCCTAACCATGGATTTAATGTGCATAAATGCCCATCAGTTTAATAGTGTAAATGATTTGATATACCACTCTAACAAAACTCAGAGTAGTTTACAATAAAATAAGTACAAGAAAAGAATGCTATAAAATTATAGGACATACCATTTCCTTTTGAATTGCTTTCATTCTACCTGACTGTCCCAAAAGCTTTCTGAAAAACATAAAAGAATCCAATTTTACTTTAAATTGTTTAAAAGAAACTTACCTGTGTATATCAGGGGTGCCCAATACGTCGATCACGGTCGATCGCTCAGGCAACCCATGCTGTTTCCTGTCTCTTTTTTTCCCCTCCTGACTGGCATGTAATTAATCTGCCTCTTGAAGAACTCCGGCCAATCAGAGTGCTGGCAGGGCAGGGTTAGAAGGTCGGCGTGGGATGAAGCTTAACGCCCTACTACAGGGCGATCCTGCCTCTAACTCAGAGGAGGGCTGGGACTGCGGTAGAGGGAAGACAGCTCTTGAGGCCTATGGCAACCTGCAAGGATCGCTAAAGTACCAGCGATTCTCTCTGCAGGCTACTCCCTGCTGGAATTAGGTAAATAGATGTGCGGGAGGTCAGTGAGGAACACGCAGGCCTTCGGGGGGGGGACAGGCAGGCCTTCGGGGGTGGGGTGCAGGCCTTCAGGGAGGACAGGCAGGCCTTCGGGGGGATAGGCAGGCCTTCAAGGGTGGGGTGCAGGCCTTCAGGAGGTAGTGCAAGCCTTCAGGGGTGGGATGCAGGACTTTAGGGGGGACAGGCAGGCCTTTGGGGGGGAACAGGCAGGCCTTCAGAAGGGGTGCAGGCCTTTGGGGAGGGGGGCCCTGGTGTAGAAGTACACGGAAGGAGGGAAGGGGGGTTCAATGAGACATGCATATGCCGGACTTTAAGGGGAAGAAATAATGGGTCTAAAAACAGGAGAGGGAGAGAGATGGTGGACAATGGGATTTAAAGAGGGAAGGAACAGAAAGGAAAGAAGTTGGACATAAGGGATGGTGTGAAGGGGGAGATAGAGATACTGGATAAGAGGGTAGTTGGGAAAAGAAAGGGAGAGATGTTGGACCCTGGGATGATGGGGAAGGAGGGAGAGATGCTGGATGCGAAAAGATGGATCTGTGGATGGAGACGAAAAAAAGGAAAGATGCCAGACTTTCGGGGGAGGGAAGGGGAGGACAGAGATGGAAGATGGATGGTTATCATGGAGAAAGAAAAAAATGACAAATGGGCAGGAGACCCTGGCAAGCGAGTTATCAGAAGATAACCAGAGCCTGGGACCAAAATGATTTGAATAATGGCCAGACAACAAAGGTGGGAAAAATGATTTTATTTTCAATTTAGTGATCAAAATGTGGCCATTTTGAGAATTTATACCTGCTGTCTATATTTTGCACTATGGCCCCCTTTTACTAAACCACAATAGCGGTTTTTAGCGCAGGGAGCATATGAGTATCGAGAGCAGCGCAGAGCATTCAGCGCAGCTCCCTGCGCTAAAAACTGCTATCGCAGTTTAGTAAAAAGAGAGGGGGTATATTTGTCTATTTTTGTATAGTTGTTACTGAGGTGACATTGCATAAAGTCATCTGCCTTGATCTCTTTGAAAAAAAAACCCCAGAATATAAAAGATAATTAACATTTTCTCTGCATACAGTGTGCTTTGTGGTTTTTTTTTAATTTTATTGTTGGTAGATCATTTTGACTTGGTCATTTTAAAAGTATCTTGCAAGCCCAAAATGTGTGGGCACCCCTGGTGTATATCCTCTGAAAGCTGATTCCATAATGCTGCTGGAGCTTGCCAGAAAAGAAAAAGAAAAACACTGTCTCTTGTGGAAGTCAGGCAAGCCTTAGATGAAGCAGGGATTCAAGCAAGGAAGTATTAGCAGAACTTAATACTCTACCCAGAGTATAAGGACAAATCAAATATACCATATAAGAAAGTGTCCCTTCATGGATCACCTTAATGTGTCAGCCTAAGTATGTGCATTAAAATCACTTTTAACATGCGCAAGTTAGAGATGTCTGTGTGCTAACAGTGTTTTTTACATGCAAATTTGCATTTTGAAGTTTGAGCACACTTTAGTACATTGTCCTCCTGGCAAGTTGAGGAGTGGTTCTCAGTATTAATATTTGGTAATGTGATACTTTATCAGGAATGCCTAAGTCTGATTTGGAGTTTGAGAAATGATGTTCTAGGGTCAAGCACCATCTAAATAAAGACAAGCAGTGACAGGTTGACAAGCAGTGCTTGTAGCTAGAGAATGACACGGGGAAAAATCTGTCCCCGTCACCGCCCCGTCCCCGGCCCACCATCCTCTGCACCGGCCCATCACCACCGTTCCCTTCACCACCCCGTCACCATCACCGCCATCCCTTTCACCGCCCCGTCACCGCCACTGCCATCCCATTCACCACCCCGTCACCGTCCCCGCAGCATCCATAAAAGCCTTAGTACTGTAATATTTAGCTTATTCCTTTCTTATAAATCAAAGTTCCTGCTGCTGAACTAGAGAAAGAGATATTCAGCTGGCAGGGCTTTGTTTATAAATTTTTATCAACACAACTAATATACTACTTTATCCTAAAGCAAAAAATAAATAAATAAATAGAATTTTTTTTTCTACCTTTGTTGTCTGGTTTCTGCTTTCCACATCTTCTCATTCAATTCCTTCCATCCACTGTGTGTCTTCTCTCTGCGTCTTCCATTTGCTGTTACTGTGCCTCTTTTCGTCTTCATCCCCTTGGCCCAGAATCCTTTTCCCTTTCACTCCCATTTTGAATAACTCTAAGCTGTCTTAATGTCCCAAATCTTTTAGCAACTAGGGATGAATAGTTCTGCAGTAATTGCAGCTGAACTGTGTTCATGTCCAAAAAATCATGTTCAAGTAGAAAATGAGGTTGGTGGGAAGTTAATTTTCTCTATGTGAAGCGTAGACAAGAATTTAATGGTTTAATTACAGTTGTTAGCCCTTTTTTGCGAGAGGCTTAAATTGAGCTAAGCATTTTTCATAGCCCGACATTAAGATTTGGGGTACATCAAAGATTTTGACAGCATACAAAATGACAAGCAGCCCGCAGGCCCTGGAATTTTGAAGAGAGAATCTCCTTGGCATTTTTAACAGGCTTCAGAAAATGGTTATATCCGTCCTCACCTTAGTTTGCAGCCTTTCTTTTTCGGCGATCTGCACACTTTCCAAAGAGCCGCACACACGCGGCTGCTCAGTATTCAATCTTCTGCTCTAACCCAACCGGAAACAGGAAGTTGCAGCAGAGCAGGAAGATTGAACTTTGAGCAGCCGCGTGTGCGCGGCTCTTTGGGAAAGTGTGCAGATCGCCGAAAAAGAAAGACTGCAAACTAAGGTGAGGACGGATATAACCATGCGCGGCTCTTTTGAAAGCGTTCCGGTCGCCGAAAAAGAAAGCCGGCAAACTAAGGTGAGGTGGAGAGAGGAAGCTGGTTAAACGATCGAGCCGGCATGCGGGTGGGCGCGTGGGGCTGCGTGGACCACACGATCCTTTATGCCTCACTGCGGTGACAAGACCATTCACCGCTCCACGGGGCAGTGATGGCCTTGTCCCTGTCCCCGCAGAGGCTGCTAATTTTCATTCCCTGTTTTTGGCGGGTTACCCGCGGCTAAACGCGGTAGCCGCGGGTAAACCGCCACCATGTCATTCTCTACTTGTAGCCAGTGGCGTACCAAAGGTGGGGCGGGAGGTGCAGATCACCCTGGGTTCCAGCCTTAGGGGGGTGCACAGCCGGCCGGGTCAGGAACCTCCCGCGCTGCTCTAAATGGCACCTGCACCTCAGCGCGGCTACCATACTTACTCTGAAGCAGAGTTGGCAGCCATGCTGAAGTGCAGGAACGTCCTGCGATGACTGCCTTCTCTGCTCGGAAAGACATAAGTGACGTCGGATGTGGAGAAGCGGCAGCCGCAGTCATCGCAGAACCTTGCCGCAACTCCTTTGCCGGCCCACCCCCTCTGAAGTCACTTACCTCTTCCTGAGCAGAGGCAGCAGAAGCAGTCATCGTGGGACCTTGCTGGTTTGGAGGGAGAGGAGCATAGAAGGGTGATGGAGGGAGAGAAAGGGGGTCAGGGTGGTATGGAAGGGTGGTGGAGGGAAAAAAAGGGAGCAGATGCTGATGGAATTGGTGTTCAGGGAAAGAGGAGAGAGACATAAAGGGGAAGGATACTGGATGGAATTGGGTTGGAGGAAAAGAAAGGGGGCAGATGCTGATGGAATTGGTGTGCGGGAAAAGGATACTGGATGGAATTAGGTTGGAGGGAAAGAAAGGGGGCAGTTGTTGATGGAAGTGGGGGGGAAAGGAGAGGAGAGAGTGGAATGCCAGACCATGGGGGTATGGGAGAGGGAAGGGAAGAAGAGGAGAGGAGAGGAGAAAAATGCCAGACCATTAGAGGAGGGAAGAAGATGGATGCCAGACCAATGGGGGTAAAGGAAGAGATGGAAGGGGGAGGCATATAAAGTTTCTTAAAAAGGAGTAGAAGTAGAGAAGATGCCATATAGAAGGGGCAGAGAGAGAGTAGACAGTGGATGAAAGGAAGAGAGTGACAAGAAGATGAGGAAAGCAGAAACTAGAGAAGACAAGATAGAAAAAAATTCTATTTATTTATTTTTTTGCTTTAGGGGAGATGCATCGCTGTTTCTGTGGTGTTGCATTGTATGCAGAGTCCAGCTTTTTGGTGATTCAATTTAACCTTTGTCTACGTATTTCTATTTTTCATTTACAAAACTGTAGAGCATTTTTTAGCACCAGTCGTGGTGGTAACAGCTCTGATGCTCAGAATTCTATGAGCGTCTGAGCTGTTACCACCATGGCTAAAAACCACACTACAGTTTTGTAAAAGGGGAAGGGGTTAGTTTGTGATTACATATTCCATACTAGGCGAAGATGTTTTCTGTGTGTTCGAAAGACATGGTTTTCTGTTAGGATTGACTGTACAGGATTGATCTGTACTAGTCTGGCTTTTCTAGGTACACTCCTGTGTGACATGTGGATTGTTACTAAAAATCATGTTTTTCATACAGATGGAGGGGGGGTCAAAAAATGATGGGACCCGGGTGTCACATATGCTAGGTACGTCACTGCTTGTAGCATATCATTCATTTGAATGTATAACAAAACATTTAGGCAAAATTCCAGAAATTGGGACAGACTCATTAGGCAAGAAATTTAACTTCTGAAAATAAGTGGATATTTAAAGCTTTCTTTCTTTTAAGGTGGATTCAGAAGATGTACTTGAAATTCCTTCACATGAACCAGTGGTGGGTAATGTGCCAGTGGGGAATTTGAATATCATTCAGGAAGATCATAGGACTGAAGTCAACAGCTTGCCATCTTCATCCACTAGTGAATCTGTACAGCAATGCAGTAGTCCAAGAGAGTATGCCGGGGAAACCACAGCACTACTTGGTAAGCCAGCTGTAATATAAAATTTTAACTTTGTTAGTTACTGGGCTATTTATTCTCTCTTAGTACACTTAGTATACTTTAGCCTTGAATAGAAGCTTAGCTGCTAAATTTTGTAATGTAACCTGCGTAAAAGTGCTGCATTGATTCCACAATATATTAAATTACAAGAATCTCTAAATTACAAAGGCATTAATTAATATGTGAATAATTTAAAAGTCTAAGGTCTTATTGACTGAACAAATACGTCTAAGCCAGTAATAACTTTTTTTTTAGTACCTGGCCTATCTGATGTTCAAAGGAAAGTTTACTGTCAAAAAAGATTCCTAGGTAACAAAATGTGTTTACTGGAATCAAATCAACATCTAATAATTTAATAGAATCTGTAGGTGCAGAAAGCATTCCACTAATCCAACACAAATATTCCCTCCACTATCAGGAAACTGAATGCTACAGAGAAAATTCATACTAAGAGAATACTTCAGTCACACACACAGAACACAAATGCTAAATACATAATAGCTGACCAAATATGATAAACATAAATTAAACCAAAATATCAAGAAGCCAAACCTTCCATATAGTACAACACCAAATAAATAGATTAATTTCCTCCTATACTTGCAAAATATAAAGATTATACATGCCAGGGATGGTGTTAAACCAGGGAATGCCCTAAGCCTGTTGGAAGCTGAATATGGCATGGATTAGTAGTAGGTTTTGGGGTTCTATCCAAAATTTCTGTCCTGGGTCCTAGCCACATCTAACACCAGCACTAGCAGGATAAACATTTTGACTCTCATATATTCTAATCATAAAATAGAAAATAAAAAGATTTTTTTCTACCTTTTTTTTTGTCTGGTCATTTTATTTTTCAAGTCGCTGGTCCCAGGTTCTGGGTTTTTCTTAACTCACCAGGGTCTCATGCTCATTTGATATTTCTTCTCTCTCTGTGCTCACCATCCATCTTCCATCTTTCTGTACCTACCATATTTTTTGCTCCATAAGACACACCTGACCATAAGACGCACCCTAGATTTAGAGGAGGAAAACAAGAAAAAAACCATTCTGAACCAAATTGTATACTAATATATACCCAGCACCTTTAAAATTCCCCCAACCTTGGAATGCAGTGACAAGCAGTCAAATAACAATAAGTCCTACAAACATGAACATAAAGCAACTTTAAAAAATGCAATCATGCTGATATCTGAATAAAAGATTGAACAGTGTAACAAAATCATATACAATCATTTGGATATACATTTAAAGGACTATATCAGAGCAACAGATCAAGCTTCTGATGTCTTCCAACGTGAGATATGTAGAAAAGCCCACTTGGGACAAGACGGCATCTTTGTGGGCATGGAGGAATAGATTAGAGCTAATTACTGACAAAAAGAAAACCGTATCACTTCGCCAGCAGGGTAAGTGACCGAGTCAATTGTCTGCAGGGAACCAAATAGCAATCTAAATGTGGAGACGAAAAACTCAAAATAAAACACCACCACCAAGGTCAAAATCCCTATAAAGTGGATCTAACTGGCTTCAATGCCCAAAAAATGAGTTTGAAAATGGAATGATTGGCCGATATACAAGCGTATCGCTAAAAAAACCAAAGTGCTTTAAAGATGGAGAAATTAAGTCAAAGTAAACAATAAAACTTTTAAAATGTTATCGCTAATGCAAGAGTAAAACTCACTGTTAACTTCCTGTGAGATGAGTGCTCGCGCTGTGCTGAATCTTCCGTGCTGGCTGGAAAATACTAAGAAAAGAGCCAGCAGGAAACGCCAAGAATAAATGTGGCAAGGGCGTGTGCCGCTGCGTTAAAATGATTGGTACTAACACAGGAATGGGCTGGCCCAAACATGTGACATCATGACAGAGAGACTCAATAGAACAACGGTATATATAATTAAGCCTGCTAAGATTGTTTGTCAAACCAAAAAGAGACTGAAAAGCGTTAATTCTTAATGTGCCAAGTCCACTGCTCTAATCAGAACCCGCATGAAAAATGATGCCACGACATAATGAGGAGGCAGCCATCCAGCGACCACCACAATTTAAAGGTACCGCCGGAGGAGGGGGGGATATTTGCTCCATAAGACGCATCCTTATTTCCACCCACTTTTTTAGGGGAAAAAAGTTTGTCTTATGGAGTGAAAAATATGTAATCTTTCCCTTCTCTGTGTCCCCTCTGCTTCCCTGTCCAGCATCTCCCCTGTGTCCATCTCCCTGCATTTATCATCACTATTTTATATCTCGCATCACTCCGCTGTGTACTTATACCCCACAAGTCCAGCATCTCCCTTCTGTGTTCCAATTCTCCCCCATATCTGTGTCCATATACCCACTCTCATGTCTGGTATTGCCCCTGTGTCCATTTATCATTCCCATAACGCATCCTCCCTTTGTGTCCCTATCCTTATTCTCCTCTCTATGCCCATTATTTCTCCTCTTGTTTCTGTATACCTCCGTGTCTTTCCTTTTCTGCTGTGTGGACAGTATTTCATTCCCTCTTCCTTTATCCACTTAGTACAGCATCTCTCACTTCCTTCTCTTCCCTTCAGCTTCCCCCTCCCCCCAACAGGTCTAGCACCCTTCTACCTTCCCTCTAGCTCCACCCCCTTGCCCCTGCTTTTCTGTAGGTCCCGCAGATCTCTCCCTTCCCTTCAGTTGCAGCCCCCTCCCCCAGTGAATCCAGCACCTCTCTCCCTTCCCTCCTGCACTAGACGCCCCCCCCCAACCCCCCCCAGTGCATATTCAGCACATTTTCCATTCCCTTCAGATCCGGCAATGTGGTAGCTGGCACTAAAAACCCCAGATAGTCAATGCTGGTCACCAGAAATTACCTGGCATTGAATATACAGATTTAATATTGCTGGTGGGCAGTCAAAACGCTGTCTGCCACCAGCTGAATATCAGGCAGTATGTTCTTTAGAGGCTGAATTTTCTTCTTCTTGTTAGGGCTATTGGGAAAATTTGAGTTTGTTTTGGGTTTTTTGGGGTTTTTTTTGGGGGGGGTAGTAAGGCACTGAAATGAGGATACTTTAGACTATAGGCAGGTGTTGTCCTATTTATATACTATTTATATGCTCTTTTGCCTATTTATATACTGTCATATTTAATTTTTCTCATTTTTTCTTCCCTATCTTCAGCTTTCTATACTTTAACTTCAAAACTCTTTGTCTCTGTTTCTCCTTCTTTATTTGTAAGTAATTCACCAAGTTTTCTTTTGTCTCAGTCTCATAAAATGATTTATCCCAGGACAAGCAGGCAGCATATTCTCACATGTGGATAATGTCATCCATAGAGCCCCGGTACGGACAGTTTTAAAAGTGTATCACCACTTTAAGTTTTTAGAAACTTCATGACTGCTCGGACTGCACATGCACAAGTGCCTTCCTGCCAGACAGGCTCGCAGTACCTCAGTTCTTCATTTTCCACGGAGTGAAGTCATGTTTCCTGAACTCTTTTCAGTTTTTTTTGCCATTGCCTTCCCGCTTCATGTATTTTTTCTTATATTTTTTGTTTTTTCTATTATTTCATTTTTTTATCCTTCTAATCCTACTGTCATCTTCTTCCCAAGGAGCGTCCCTCTTTGACACTCTTCCACCGTCCTCTCTCTCTCTTGCATTGCTTGTTCCCCAGGCAATCTGTTATTGCTTCTTTCACAGAGGTCAGTAAAACTAACACTGGAAGCAACATGTTAGTCTTGGGCCTTAAGAAAGACTCAGTGAACAGAATGAGAGCCTGTACCCTGTATCTCAGTTCAGGTGGCATTTGGCAGGCTGCCGCTGGAATCCCCTAATCCTTTGGCCTGAAATGAGCCTTACATTTATGTTTGACGTTTATAAGGATTAGCCACTAAAACATTACAGGCAAGTACCAAAATTCATCATTACCCACCTATCTTTATCCATCTAAGTAGTAGCACCTACTGTAGCAATAACTGTCCTAGCTTAGGATGGTATATTCAATGGTTCCACCTAAAACATAAACCCCCCCCCCTCTGTTATGAACGCATAGCGCAGGTTTTGGCAGTGGCGGTAACTGCTCTGACGCTCATAGGAATTCTATGAGCGTTGGAGCAGTTACCGCTGCTTCTGGCACTAAAACCCACGCTATATGTTTGTAAAAAGAGGGGGATAATTTGGTTGAAAATGTGATTAATGATTTCTGAATATATGCAGATATGTTTAAGCAGTGACTTCCCTAAGGAATATCACCCTCATCTATAATAATAAAATGTTAAGCGCACATGCGCACTCGTGCCGCGTATTCCATGATCTGTTGCGGCGGCACAAGTGCGCATGTGCTAGATGGCGCGGAGTGAGGGGCTGGACTTAGGGGAAGGAGAGCAGGCCCGGGATTCGGCCCCGGCCAGGCAAGAGTAAGACCCCCCTTCCCTGCTGCACCCAGGCCCCGGCAGTCCCCGCCGGCAGAGGCAGAAAGACAGCGGTCGCTGGCTGTGCGGACGGGTTTTCGGCCAAGTAACAGCTGTGACTTCCCCCTCCCGCCGCCGACCCTAGGTTACACCACTAACACGCCGCGACTCACCCCCCCCCTGCTGACCCTACCCAGCACAACTGAAACCCCCGTTGACCCTCCCACCGCTACACGGCTGACAAACCCGGCAGGAGGAGCAGCGTCCCAGGCACACTAAACGCTGCTTTGGGTCTTCTACTGGCCTAATTTCCTCTGTTGTGCCGGGTAAGGTCGGCGGGGGGGGGGGGGAGTCGCGGCGTGTTAGTGGTGTGCCTAAGGTCAGGGGGAAGGGGGAGTCGCGGCACGTTAGTGGTGTTCCTAGGGTCGGCGCAGGGGGGGGGTTAAAAACATGTTGCTCAGGGGGATGGGAGGCAGGCATCGGGGGGGGGGTCAGTGGAAGGGGAATGGGAGGCAGGCAGGCTGCCATCGGAGGAGGGGTGGGGGGTTCAATGGAAGGCAGGATGGCATGGGGGGGTTCCATGAAAACATGCTGCTCAGGGGGATGGGAGGCAGGCAGGCATGGGGGGGGGTTCAGTGGAAGGGGAATGGGAGGCAGGTAAGCTGGCATCGGAGGGGGGTGGGGGGTTCAATGGAAGGCAGACAGGCAGGATGGCATCGGGGGGGGTTCCATGGAAACATGCTGCTCAGGTGGATGGGAGGCAGGCAGGCAGACTGTCATCGGGGGGGATATCGGTGGAAGGGGGATGGGAGGCAGGCAGGCTGGCACTGGAGAGGGGGTGGGGGGTTCAATGGAAGGCAGGCACGCAGGATGGCATCAGGGGGGGTGGTTTCCATGGAAATATGCTGCTCAGGGGATGGGAGGCAGGCAGGCTGGCATGGGGGGGTTTCAATGGAAGGGGGATGGGAGGCAACAGAGGGGGGGTTTCAATGGAAAGGCTGGCATCGGAGGGGGGGAGGAAGGAGGCTCAGGGGGCACTAAGGACATAGAAAGGGGCACTGGGGGCACTATGGACATAGGAAGGGGCACTAAGGACATAGGAAGGAGGCACAGGGAGATTCACAGACAGAAAAAATGACAGACAGGCAGCATGCAAGGAGAGAGAGACAAAGAAAAAAAATATCCAGACAGACAGACATCTACTCTAGCACCCGTTAATGTAACGGGCTTAAAGACTAGTAAGATAATAATCCAACAGTAAAAAAAAAAAAAAAATCCCATACTTCATTTGTACATGAAAAGAGTTGGGTGCCTATCAGTATTCATTTACCCCTGTGGCACCCCAAAACTATATACGGCAGAAGTTCAGGACACAGTCTTTAATTGCATCTATTTTCTACACCAATTAAAGCAGAAACTGGTCCCATGTAATGGAGGAACTATTGATCTCCATTACAAACAAGGATGAGAACATGTATAGAACAATACCATGATGAGTGTGGTATACAAGTGGTTTTCCTGTCAGCTGACGAATGAATAAAATAATTTATAATTTTTATTACTTTGATAAATATCTCTGGTGGTTGTTGTGGAAGTGATAGAATAGAGCTTTCTGATTTAGCTGACATACTCTAACCTAGCAATTGCATGTTTTTCTTTCTAGGGAGTGATGGTGAGAACAGGCATGAAGAACATCTTAGCTCGTATTGAGCATCCTCAGAGAACTCAAGACTTTCCCCCCTCCCCCAACAGACTGTGCTAGAATTATTTTATTTTTATATTTTATTAGGAGAATAACTCTTGCGTGATCAAAGATTACAAAATAAGAGTACAATTTTACTTTTCCAACTTTTTACTGATTTCTGTTCCCAAAGTGCTATTAAGGTAATTCTCCATGAAAAGGTCCTGTTGCCTGTCTCCTCTTCCAGTTTATTTATATACAATATAATAATCCTCTCCTACTTTGACAACTGCTGGGGGAGATAAATTTGCTTTTTTTATGTGTTTTGCATTTTCTTCTTTTGAAATAACTTGAAAGCTGTGAAACAGGGCACATGCATACACTGTAGGAACGAGCAAATAGGATGGCTGTGGACAAGCTGCTGTTTCAGCTCTAACATGGACAATCATAGTACTGAAAAGTGTGGTGTCCAAGGTTTCTTGATCTAAGTTTTTTTGCACACAATTCTATGAATGTAAGCTGGATTTTCTTTCAACTTTTACATCAGTAGCGCTAGCAAGTTGAGACTGTCATGCCGAGCTGCTGGAAGGTGCCCAGTTGTGCCATAGGAGGTGGTAAACACTTTGCACATGAACAAAATAAAGAAGTTAATAGTTTTTGAGACACACTGTTCTAATTGTAAGGATAATAATATCCAAAGTTCGCAGACTGGTCTAGACTAATAAAATGCTCTCAACAGTTGGGAGTTTCCAAGTATTGAGACTCGTCCTGAAATATTTTCATCTTTCAGTTTGTGCTTCTGAGGTACAAAATTAAGGGTTGTGAACTGCCACTAAATTTATTTTGACAATCGGTGAAAAATTAACAAACAGCATATCTCATAAAGTTCTTAAAAATAATTTTATGTAAGTAAAAAATAGTGAGTAAACAAGAAGTAGGATGGAACAACGGTCTTACCACAATGAGAAGAATCAAAAGGATCATGCAAAACACACATTTATTATACCAATCCACAAAAGTGTCAACCCAACACAACACTATTTTGGCATATAATATGCCTCAGGGGATTGTTATGAATTCTCTCAAAGGCGTATGATTGACAAAGACTAGGTAGTAATCCACAAACTGAGTGATTCATCAGAGAAACAGGATGCAAAAGTCATCCTGTTTTTCTGGTGAATCACTCAGTTTGTGGATTACTGCCTACTGTTTTGTTAATCTCACACCTTTGAGAGGATTCATAACGGTCCATAAAGGGCTAGATGCACTAAAGTCAGCGATCATCGCTAAACCTGTTTCCACAGCTTTAGCAATGATCGCTTTTACAAACCCGATGCACAAAACAGCTCAACGTGTGTTTTCCCTTCGATCGCCCATTTTCCGATCCAGCCATGCAAATTAGCTAAAACCCCATGGAAAGTAGCCAAGCAATTGATGCACTAACATCATTTGGCTGTTAAAAAAAAAAAAAAGGTGGGGGGGTTAGCGCTTGGAAAAACCAACAGGTAATTTTGTTACTGACAGGTCTGCCTGGTTTTTGTCATTTTTTTTCAATGGCATAGATATTTTACATGTGTTTCACACACAAAATATTTGTCCCATTAAAAAAATAAAGAAAAAAGTCCCTGACCAGCAATGATGATCCTCCCTGACGAACGCGGTACTGGGAATCCCCCCTCAAGAGAGAAAATTGGCAGTATGGATGTCCACTCCTCCTATCAATGGACCCTCCCCCCCAAAAAAGGCAAGAGGGATACCCACTCCCTCCTGCCACCAGAAGCTCCCCTGAACCCTCACGCCCCTGTACCTTTAAATGTTGGGAGCTGGAGGAAGCACAGTCCCTTCAGCTCCTAGTCCTGTTAACGACAGTACCATCTTATAGTGGAGCTCATTGACGTTGATACATTCTACCTCTTCTATCTACCTTTTATGTTGTAGCTCACTGACTTTACCTCTTTTGTAAAACATAGAACCAGAAGGTTTATGCATCTTATAAAGAAAAACTTATGTTATGTTTTAGAATAGGGGCAGTTACTTGCATAAGACTATAATAATTGCTATTAATTGATTTTAAGAAGCAATAACTAGCTATATGGTAATCGCTGTTAATTGGTAACTGCCCTTAGTCAATGTTCTTCAAAATGTGCATGCAAAATCCATAGTGCACAGTTGCAATAGGGGCAAGGACCTGGGAGAGATATGGTTGAGTTAGGGTTTGCGAGCATAATTCGTTCCAGAAGCATGCTCGTAAACCAAAGTGCTCGTATATCAAAGCAACTTTCCGCATAGGAATGAATGGAAACAAGGGCGATTCGTTCCACATCCCCAAAAGACCCCCTCCCCGAGACCACTGGCACTCTTCCACCCCACCCTACCACATTCCAAAACGATCCCCCCCCACTCCTGTGGCCAATGGCATGCTTCCACTCCATCCCCAGGAACCGGCTTTGCCCACCCCACAGAATTGGCATCACCTCCACTGCCCGCCCAAACCCTCACAGCGATCGGGCACCAGCACCAACCCACAGGACATGCTGGTGCCGAAAGAGCCTGCTGGTAATCTCTGCTGGGCCTTGAGCATCTGTGCATGCTCAAGGCCTTCTGGTTCCCGCTCTCTCCAAGATTCTAATGAGATTCTTGCATATCGAGTCAATGCTCGGTTTGCAAGGCAAGATTTGTGAGAGTGTTTTGCTCGTCTTACAAAACACTCACAAACCGCAATTTGACTGTACATACAAACACATCTTATAGAATACTAGTATTTACTAAGAGAGTATGCTACCATGTTTCCTACCCTGAAAATAAGCCCTAGCATGATTTCGGAGTAGGTCTTAATATAAGCCCTACCCCAAAAATAAGCCCTAGTTATATCGACCCCGGAAGCCTAACCCAAATGTCCCTGGATTTGCCAGCAGCAGCGCTTCCCCCTGCCCCTGCTGCGCAGGCGAACCCTCTCCTCTTTCCATTTCTCAATCCCACCGACCCTCCCACCGTAGAGACCAACATACCTCCCTCATAACAGCAGCATTGGCAACACACTAAACAGGCTGTTTCGCAGTCTTCTCCCGCTGGCGATGCCCTCTGCTGCATCACTCATGATGTCATCAGCAACGCGGCACAGGGAAGGCCCTGGCAGGAAGCCGTGAAGCAGCCTGTTTAGAGTGCTGCCAACGCTGTTAGGAGGGAGGTATGTCGGTCTCTGCAGTGGGTCGGCAGGGTTCAGATGGGAGAGATGGAAAGATGGGAGGATCAGCGGGGGTTCAGCTGTGCAGGGGGGATGGGAGGGATAGAAAGATGCTTGCTCAAGGGTTCTGCTGCACGGGAGGGATAGAAAGATGCTGTGCAAGGGTTCTGCTGCATGAGGGATGGGAGGAAAGGATAGAAAGATGCTGCAGAGGGAAAACACAAGGGGGAAGGGGAGAAAAGATGATGCACATGTAGGGGAGAGAAAGGAAAGAAGAATTGGGGTGGAGAGGAAGAGCTGATCATTGTACATGAAAAAATAAGATCTACCCTGAAAATAAGCCCTAGTGTGTTTTTTTGGACCCAAAATTAATATGACACTCTTATTTTCAGGGAAACATGATGGCATTCAGTGTGTACTAGCATTCTACTATATAATAGCAACAGTGGCTTAGCCACAGATGGAAACCAAAGAAGTGAAGAGTTCTTGCCTCAATATATGACAAACAAAACAAAAAAGGCAAGTGAGATGTCCAAAGTTCAACCATTTATGATGTAGCTGGTAGGGATATCCAAGTCTTGTCAGTTAAAAACTCCCAAAACCTCTCCTCCCATATACCTTTAAAGAGACAATCTTCACTGGCAGTGAGCAGCATGACCGATAACGTGCTGCTCACACCGATCCTACAGCTTTTCTTCCGACACACTTTGCCTCTGCAGAAACAAGAAGTTGCATCAGAAGGAAGGCTGTGGGGTCGCTGCAAGCAGCATGTATTAGCCATGCTGCTCGCTGCTGGCGAAGATCAGCAGTGGGGGAGGGACCAGATCAGATTGCCTCACCTGGGTGGAAGAGATGAAATCTGCCCACTCAACTGGGGTCCAGGTCCACCCAAAATTGAGTGTCTAGCTACACCCCTGAATAGCAAGTGTATGTGCACTTTGACCTTATAGAATTCATGTTTAGCACGTATCACCCCCAGAGCCAAACTTTAGGCAATGTACTTGTACTGTATACTAAATTACCCCCCCCCCCCCCAAGAGTAGCAGCACACATTTATACTTTTATCAGAGTAGGTGTAAGTTGGTACATGAGAATTTGTGTCCATTTGGGATTGGTTCAGAGAGTCTTTTAGAAAACCACATAGGTTATGTTGCCTTTATAAATTGTGACAGTCTCTGAGAAAAAGTGTCCAAAGTAACAAATCCCAACTTTTGAGCATGGCTGATTTTTCATGTCTTGAGGCCATAAGCAGTAAAAATTGCATGTTTGAACTTCAGTAATTTTGCTGGGTTTTTCCCATAAAAGGAGGGAGTTTGGACTGTCGTATCAACAAATTGTTTGCTCTAACAGAATTCATTGAAACCTTTATTTTTTGTTTTAGTCAACTTTTCCCAGAGATGGTCACAAAGAAGCACCACCAATGCTTCTTAGGATCTTGGGCAAGTTATTTAACTGCCCTTTGGCTCAAGCTCAAATCCAGATTTTAAGCTCTGTAGAGATAGATAAATATAAATTGTGATTGAATGTAACTCACCTTGAGCTACTCGAAAAAGGTGTACAAGAGGGTGCTGAAAAGTTCTCAGACCAACCAAGAAGGAAATGACAGGGAGCTAGAAACTTACAAGTTATATCACAGAGTTACACCTAAGTTCAACAAACTTGGTACATCATGTCTGAAGTTTCTGTAACCCTTCTATAAACATACTCTGATGTCTGGTCACTGAAATACTGCTGCAATCACATCCAAATCACTCAAAAAGTATTGCCCTTTCAAACTCTTTTTCAGATTTGGATACAGAAAATAGTTAAATGGAGCAAGATCTGGCAAGTAGGGTGGATGGTCTATATACTGAAACCGCAACTACATCAAAACATGCATCATCGTTTTACCAAATGAATCATCTAAGGTGAAAACTGTTAGTTCACCCTTTCTACCTTATATCCAAAAGAAAGTGTAACGTTTGTTTTTAGACCCTCAGAGACGCCACTAGAAGATCACATTATCATATCCTCTGGCTTTACGCACCTGATCCTCATCGGGTCAATATATGGTGTGTGTCCATCTCTAATTTTTATCTATTTTTAACGTTTTTTAATTTTAGTTCATTCTAAAACAATAAATAGTTTTAAAGAATATTGTTATGTAGATAAATACTTAGCTTAACTGGTGGTTGTTGGTTAGCAAGGGATTAAAGAGCCAACATGTTTCACCCGTAGAGGGGGTTTCCTCAGGGCTACTATCCCTTATCAGTACCAATTATTTTTCCACAATACGACCACCTAATCTGAGTCTTTTAACATCGTTTTACCAGCCTTGTCAGCAGGTGCATGGTCTTGCAAAAAGAACTCCTTTCCGCAGCTTACCTCTCTTTTTTTCTTTCAATGCCTCCTTTAATCATCACAGCAAGTTACAGTAATATTCTGCATTAACTGGCTCCTTGGAAGATAATCATTATACTAACACCTTCCTGATCTCAAAACCTGAGACCAGGATCTTTCCTGTTGACAACATTTGAGGCCTCCCACACCTTGCTGCATTTTCAGTCTCAAAATCTCCATGCTGAAAGTTTTCACACCACTTATGCACTGTGAAGTATAATGAGCATTTGTCACTCAGCGTTTGCATTATACATTCATGGATTTCCTTTGGAGTTTTCTACTGCAGGAATAGGAACTTCATGACGGCTCAGAGTTCCACACTTCGCATTGACATTGTTTTGAGATCATTGATTGAACCATGTCACAACAGCATTACTAATCTGCAAATTGGCATTTTGCAAAATAAAATAACACTCTCTTCAGCTACTGTAGCAAAATAATGTTCAGAGTTTAGTAAATTGGTTTGGGCTGAGAACTTTTCAGCACCCCCTTGTAAGCTAAATTCAGATGACTCACTCCATGCTCATATAAAATTACCCTGCAAGTTTTTAAGGCACATTTACTTCTCCAGATTTAAAAAAAAAAATGAAACATAACTTCTAGTGCAATGTCTAGTGCAGGGGTGCCCAATACGTCGATCGTGATCGACCGGTAGCTCAGGAAGGCAACATGAGTCGATCGTGGAGCCCATCCCGGGCTCCGTGATAGACTAGTGTTGCCGTCCTGATCTACCGGGCCGATCAGCCTTCCTCGGTGTTCTCCCTAGGGCCTTTTAGCTGCTGCCGCCACTTCTGAACATTTTAAAAAAAAACCCAGCTTGGAGATTTCAGCCCGTAGCGAAATTATGCTCCAGGCTCTAAAGTGTGCGTGCCGGCTTCTCTTCTCTTCCCTCCAAAACCAGAAGTTATGTCCGGGGGGGGGGGGGGGGGAGAAGGGAAGCCGGCATGCACATGTTGAGAGCCCTGAAGCAAGCATTCGTGACGGGCTAAGGCGGGAGACATGTTAGTGAAGCATTTCCTCTTCTTGCTGCCGGGTCCTGCCTACTTTCTGTTTCCGCGAAGGCAGGACCTGGCAGCATTTCCCCCAACAGCTCGATCGCGATGCTGGTCGGCCGAACCAGGGAGAGGTTGGAGCAGCGTCGGCTTTCGGGCCTGTTATTGGTGGCGGTTTGGGTCCTGGTCCCCGATGGCAGTGGCTTGGGGAGGGCAGGGAGAAAGAAAGAAAAAGGGCAGGCAGGGAGACAGAAGGAAAGAAGAGAAACAGAAAAAAAAAAAAGAAAGGGAGGCAGAGAGAAAGAAAGGGCAAGGAGAGAGGAAGAAAAAGTTGGGGGAGGGAATGAGGTCTGGAGGAGAGGACGCATACAGGCTGAAAGAAGGGAATAAAGATTGGATGCACAGTCATAAGAAGAAAGTGCAACCAAAGACTCATGAAATCACCAGTCAACAAGGTAGGAAAAATTATTTGATTTTAAATTTAGTGATCAAAATGTGTCTGAATTTATATCTGCTGTCTATATTTTACACTGTGGTCCCCCTTTTACTAAACCGCAATAGCGGTTTTTAGCACAGGGAGCCTATGAGCGTCAAGAGCAGCGCTTGGCATTCAGCGCAGCTCCCTGCGGTAAAAACTGCTATCGTGGTTTAGTAAAAGGGAGGGGGTATATTTGTCTATTTTTGTATGGTTGTTACTGAGGTGATAGTGCATAGAGTCATCTGCTTTGATCTCTTTGAAAAACCCTGGAATAGGAATGATAATTAACATTTTCTATGCGTACAGTGCGTTTTGTGTTTTTTTTAAATTTTATTGTTGGTAGATCATTTTGACTTGGTCATTTTAAAAGTAGCTCGCAAGCCCAAAAAGTGTGGGCACCCCTGGTCTAGTGGCTCTGAACGTTAGGGTCTTATATTTGAACTAGTAAGTGGCTTACAGAAAACTGTCAGTCATGTTTTCCAATTCCACCTCCATCCCACGGAGCTGCTTCTGCCCCTTCAGTTTGTTTTCTGTAAGCAAGTTGTGTAGGTCTGGTGGCACTATAGAAATAATTAATAGTAGTAGTAGTTTTTGATCTGCTCTGTGGTTTTATTATTTTCATGTATTTTTTTTTTTTTTAAACATATGTTTATTGAAAGCGGAAAGGGCCACAAAGGGCACAATACAAGGCAAGGATGAAAACACAGAAACAGTCATGCACAGCAAAGGCAAAAAACCAGAAAAACACCCGGACCCCCAGAGAGAACCCCTGTAAGGAAACTCAGCAAAGGAAAACCAATCCAGGGATACCAACGAAGGACTGGGACAGCAGGGCAACAAGGCCAACATGACAAGCAAGCCCAGACCCCAACCACAAATTTTAAGTAAGCCCCCTACCACTCAGTCAACATACACACATTATTCTCATAAACAAACACACCACCCACCACAACTCAATCCAATACGCACCCCACACAAACCCAGAACCCCCAACTCCCCCCTCCCCCTGAGGCACCCGCATAGCAAAGAAGAACGTGAAAAAAGCCTGGGAGTTGGATAAGAGGGAGTTAAACAGACCACAGTTCACTCAGGCCACCATGTCACACTGTTGCTCCCACAAGGTGACATAATGCTGCTTAGATAAATGGGAGGAACGAGTATAAGCCCTGATTTCAAATTGTGCCAATTCCCAAAGTCTACTCTTCCATTAGGCCTCTGGTATAATATCTACGGAAACCCAGTACGTCAGAATCAGCTTCTTAACTAAAAGAATGACATTGTACAGAAATCTACACTGGGGGAGAGTCAGACCCTGCGCCTGAAGGGGTCCCTGAAAACCCAGTAAACGGGTGCCATAATCCCATTCCACAGCACAGCCCACCACCCGGTCTAAGAGAGGGAACACCTGCCCCCAGATGGTTAGTTTAGAACATTCAAGAAAGGAATGAAGATAGGTACCAGGTGAGCACTGGCACTTAACACAAAGGTCACTGTCCCACAGCCATATTCGAGCCCCCTTCTGTCGGGTGATACAAGCCCTGTAAAGGACTTTGTATTGGAGTTTGTGAAAATCAGCTGATTTCATGAAAGCATACAAGGTCGTAAAGGAACTGAGGCTCAGACATGGACTGCCCCAAATCTGCCTCCCAGTGTGCCCGCAGTGCTCCCAGGACCGATAGAGGATTTCAAAAGGCGATACCAATAGGACAGAGTGTTAAGCGTTGGTGCTGTAGTGGAAAAACAGCTATCCAGCGGGCCCTTAACCCACACTCCAGGGTACCACGGCATTCAGTGTCCCAGTAATGGTGAAGCTGGAAGTAGGCAAATAAAGATTGAGGAGGAACACTCCAGTGATCTTAAACCTGTTAAAACGATGGAAAAGCATTAAGGTGGAAGTCCAAGATATGCTCCATAGTCACACCCCCCCGGGACGCCCAGTCCCCAAACACTGAGTGGCCCCAACCCGGAAGGAATTGGGAATTCCCCTCCAGCTGTAAAAAAGGAGATACCACAGTGCTAAGACCCTGTCTGCACCGCCACTACTGCCAAGCCCTTCGCATAGGCAACAAGTGAAAACAGGTTCAGTGATGTTTAGATGGATCAGACTGGAAATGAAGCAAGTTAAGAAAGTTAAAGGGGTGACTACAGCCCGTTGCCCAATTCGGGGGGAAATACCGGCCATGGCCCTTGTGCCTTTCGTGGATCCAGTGCATAAGCGCCACCACATTGTAGAAACAGATATCAGTGTTGAGACCACCCAGTCTCTTATCTAGGGAGAGTTTAAGCGCTCCAATCCGAGAAGCTTTAGACTTCCAGAGAAACTGAGAAATAACCGATTTAAAATGGAGCTCATCCCTACAACACAGCCAAAGGGGCATAGTCTGAAGGGGGTACAACAGTTTGTGTACCAGAACCATCTTCACCAGGGCAGCACACTCCCAAAAGTCCCAAAGGGAGATCTTTCCAGGCCAGGCATAATTTCTCAATAGTCTCAAGTGGGCGAAGGACATTAGCAGTGTAGAGGGTAGTGGTACTAGTGCTTAAATATTTGCCTAGATAGCGCACGGATTTGAGTGAGGGAGAAATGGGTAATAAAGCATGCCAGGATTCCGGGGGCCCGCCAGACAGCAACAAGAGCTCCAACTTACCACAATTCACTTGCAGCCCAGATAAAGCCCCAAAGATGCAGATCACCTCCAAAACCCTAGGTAAATGAACCGAAACTTTAAGATATTATCAGCAAATAGACAAATTTTGTATTCGTGACCCCCCACCCGAATCCCCTGAATATCCTCCGTCTGCCGGATCTTGAGAGCAAGGGGCTCTATGGCCAAAAGAAATAAAAGGGGGAGAGAGGGCAGCCCTGCCACATACCCCTCTGCAGCCCAAAAGCATCCGTGAGACCCCAAATTGATCAAAAGCCTAGCCTTGGGGGCAGTATAGAGAGCAGTTATCCAAGCCAGGAAGGTCCCCGTAAAACCGCTGCTCTTGTCCCTTGGATTCCAGCTGAAATCCTATGCTGAAACAGGCAGGTACCACATGGCATAGTAAGGCTATTGAAGCCTATGGGGCAAATTCTCTCCCTCTACCTTTCTCTGTGATGTTTTCCCTTCAGGGAGGTCTCCATGGACCATTTTTGGCATGATTTTTCTGGTGGTGGCTTTTTTTTCTTTTGCCTCCAAAAGCGTCAAAACCCATTGATTTTGCTCAAAATCGACTGGGATGAACTTCTGAGGTCTTTTTATCCCTATAACATGCCAGGTTTGCGCTGGATGGCCGGCTGAGGAGCGTCCATGTCCCATGTGCAAGAGCATGGAGAAGGGTGGGAGCCTCAGGCTCAGCCTCCTCCAAGGCTGGGGATCCGCAGGAGGTGTGTCTGCAGGGTAAGAGACTCCTCCCAGGACCCTCTGAAGCTATATTGGCTAAGCATAGTCGCGTGGGGGCCACGAAGCCCAGGAGGACCGACAAGAGGTCCCCGATGGGGGTCGGAGAGACTCCCACTACAAGGCTTCACACTGGATTTTGTGAGCTTCACATGGAATGCTTATTTGAACTACCAAGGGTCTTCAACAACTTTTAGCAGGATAGCAAGTACAATTCCATGCCACTTTTCTCCCAGGATGAAGTCTCCCTGGCACAGTCTGCACCCATGCAGGACAGCGTTCAAGAAGTGGTGGCAACACTGGATCAGGAGGAAGACCCTACAGTGCACCAGTTATTCAGGGCCTCTGCACTTTTGAACATTATTTTCACCTCACTGCAAGAGTTAAAGCTGGAAGTTCCATCAGCTTCTTCTTTTCAATGCTCTAAGCCAGTGATTCCCAACCCTGTCCTGGAGGAACACCAGGCCAATCGGGTTTTCAGGCTAGCCCTAATGAATATGCATGAGAGAGATTTGCATATGATGGAAGTGATAGGCATGCAAATTTGCTTCATGCATATTCATTAGGGCTAGCCTGAAAACCCAATTGGCCTGGTGTTCCTCCAGGACAGGGTTGGGAACCACTGCTCTAAGCCATGGGTGCCCACACTTATTTGGCTTGCAAGCTACTTTTAAAATGACCAAGTCAAAATGATCTACCAACAATAAAAATTTTTAAAAAACCACAAAGCACACTGTATGCAGAGAAAATGTTAATTATAATTTATATTCGGGTTTTATTTCAAAGAGGTCAAGGCAGATGACTTTAAAATATGCAATGTCACCTCAGTAATAACCATACAAAAATAGACAAATATACCTCCTCTCCTTTTACTAAACCACGATAGCGGTTTTAAGCGCAGGGAGCTGCGCTGCTCCAGACGCTCATAGGCACCCTGCGCTAAAAAACGCTATTGTGGTTTAGTAAAAGGTGGCCATAGTGCAAAATATAGACAGCAGATATAAATTCTCAAAACAGACACATTTTGATCACTAAATTAAAAATAAAATCATTTTTCCTACCTTTGTTGTCTGGTGATTTTATGAGTCTCTGGTTGCACTTCCTTCCGACTTTGCATCCAATATTTCTTACCTTCTTTCTGTCTCCTGCATGCTTTTTCTCCTTCAGACCTCATTCCTTTCCCCAACCAACATCTCTCTGTCCCTCCGAGTCCAACTTTTTCTTCCTCTTTACCTGCCTGTTCCCTGCCACCCAACACACTCCGTTCCCTACCCGAACTTTTTCTTTCTCTCTCCCTGCCCCCTTTCTTTCTCTCTCCCTGCCTCCCAAGCCGCTGCCTCCGATTTCTCTGCTTCCCTGATGCCACAAAAGCCAGGCTCGTGCAGAAGCGCTGGGCTTACAAGACTTCCCCCGATGTCAATTCTGACGTCAGAGAGGAAGTTCCGGGCCAGCCAGGCAGTGATTGGCTGGCCCAGAACTTCCTCTCCAACATCAGAATTGACATGGGGGGGAGGCTTGTGGGCCCAGCGCTTCTACAGTGGCTGCACATGCCTGGCTTTTGTGGCATCGGGGAAGCAGGGAGAATGCAAAGGCAATGCTAGTCTATCACGGAGCCCGGGATGGGCTCCACGATCGACTCGCGTTGCCCTTGCAATCTACTGGTCAATCACGACTGACCTTTTGGGCATCCCTGTTGTAGACAATACAATGAAACCTTCCATCCAATGTGCGGCAGTGGCCAAAAAAGCAAACAAGATGCTAGGAATTATTAAAAAAGGGATATTTAACAAGACTAAGAATGTTATAATGCCTCTGTATCGCTCTATGGTGCGACCTCACCTAGAGTATTGCATTCAAGTCTGGTCTTATCTCAAGAAAGATAAAGAAGCACTAGAAAAGGTTCAACAAAGAGCAACCAAGATGATAAAGGGGATGAAACTCCTATCATATGAGGAAATACTAAAATGGTTAGGGCTCTTCAGCTTAGAAAAGAGATGGCTGAGTGGAGATATGATAGAAGTCTACAAAATCCTGAGTGGAGTAGAATGGGTACAAGTGGATTGATTTTTCACTCCATCAAAAAATTACAAAGATTAGGAGACATTCGAAGTTAGGGAAATACTCTTAAAACCATTTGGAGGAAATATTTTTTTCACTCAGGGAATAGGTTAAGCTCTAGAACACATTGCCAGAGCTTATAGTAAGAGCGAAAAGTGTAGATGGTTTTAAGAAAGGTTTGGACAGTTTCCTGGAGGAAAAGTCCAAAGTCTGTTATTGAGAAAGACATGGGGGAAGCCACTGCTTGCCCTGGATCAGTAGCATGGAATGTTGCTAGTCTTTGGGTTTTGTCCAGGTACTAGTGACCTACATTGGCCACGGTGAGAATGGGCTACTGGGCTTGACAGACTATTGGTCTGACTCAGTAAGGCTATTTATTTATTTTTAAAATTTCTATACTGTTTAAAACTAAACGGTTTACATAATTTATTCTTATGTTCTTAAGGGACACATTCTATGTCTTTGTATTTAAAACTTTTTCCGTTCCACCAGTTAAAGGTATTACCCATGAAAGATTTGTGTCCAAACTCATTGCCTATCAAGCTGCTTCAAGAGACCCAAATTGGAGCCATTTAGTTCGCTCCTCAATCTCATATATGCATTTTAGAAAATCCTTAAAAACATATTTTCTCAAAATAAACAATCTTAATTTAAAATAACTTTTCCTGTTACTAAAAATTCTTCCATTCTTGTTACTAATTTTATTTGCTCTATCCTTGTAAACCACTTAAAACTGTAAGGCTTATGTGGTATATAAATAAATAATTATGTTATGTTAGGATTACCGGGATATGTCCTCCGATGGTTCCAAGGCTTCTTAAAATGTCACAGCTACCAAGTAGTCTAGAGAGACCCTTTCTGACAAATGGACTAGCAAATGAGGTGTTCCTAAATGCTCCCCTCTATCATCCCTTCTCTAAAATGTTTGGTGCCATATACAGAATTCCCCCACCAAGTGGCTAAACTATGTACTTTGCTACTGGTTATGTGTACAGAAAAAAGAGGAATTGTCAAAGAAAAACTATGTAATTGTCAAATAATAGAAGACTGGTTAGAAAGACTGCATAAGTTTTTTGGGGGAAGGGGTTGGTTATACAGTAGAAGGCTGCTTACCTGCTTTTTTAAAACTACTGCAGCACTGGAAACAAACATTTCAAATGTAAAGTTTTATCCCTATTGAAGATAAGTGAAAGATTTCTTTGGGTTTTTGATATATCTATATTTTGTGATGATATAACCTATAACCGATTCGAATTGATAAAATATGAGGGGGTGCTGTAAAGTTCTCAGCCCAACCAACTTCCTAAATTCTGAGCATTATTTTGCCACTATAGCTGAAAAGTGTTATTTTAATTTGCAAAGTGACAATTTGCAGAATTGTAATGCTGTGTTTTGATATTGTTTCAGTTCATTGATTGAGCCATATCAACAAAAAGTATGGAATTTTCAAGTGTGGAACTCTGAGCCGTCATGAAGTTCCCAATTTTGCAGAAGAAAATTCCAAAGGAAATACATGAATGTGTGATGAGTGACAAATGCCCATCATACTCACAATGAAGAAGTGGTGTGCAAATTTTTAGAGTGGAGATTTCAAGACTGAAGATGCAGCAAGGTCTGAGAGGCCTCAAACAGTGTCGACTAGTGCTGCCCAATTCAGGAAAAAAATTTTTGATTCAATTCAGCTTATTGAATTGGGTTTTCAATTTGATTTTCCTTCCCAATTGGGTGTTTTTTTTCAAACATTGGGGTTTATTTAATAGCCTCTTCACCCCCCTTTGCCTTCTCCTAACCACACTGGCGCTGTGGTGTAAACAAAATCAACAAGACTTTTCCTCTCTCTGTTAAATCTTAGCTCATGTTTGCAGTCTAACACCAATTCTGGCAGAATACACATTTCAAATCTGACAAATTGTAATCACAAAACAGAAAATAAAATTATTTTTCCTAACTTTTGTTGTCTGGTCATTATTCAAATCTTGTTGGTCCCAGGCTCTGGTTGTCTTCTGATAATTTGTTTGCCAGGGTCTCCTTCTTTCTCCATGCTAACCATCCACCTGCCATCTCTGTCCTCTTTCCTTTTTTTCATCTCCCTCTACAGATCCACCTTTTCTTAACTACCTTTTCATCCAGCATCTCTCCCTCCTTCCCCACCACCCCAGGGTCCACCATCTTTCCCTTTCTTTTCTCAATTACCCTCCTATCCAGTATCTCTATCCCCCCTCCACACCATCCCTTCTGTCCAAGTTCTTCCCCTTTCTGTTCCTTCCCTCCCTAAATCTCATTGTCCATCATCTCTCTTCTTCTCCTCTATTTTCAGACCCATTATTTCTTTCCCCCCCAAAGTCCAGCATATGCACGTCTCTTTGAACCCCCCTTCCCTCCCTCTGTGTACTTCTACATCAGGGCCCCCTCCCTTGAAGGTCTGCCCCCCCCTGAAAGCCTGCACCCCACCCCTGAAGGCCTGTCCACCCCTTAAAGGCCTGCAGCCCACCCATGAAGGCCTACCTGTTCCCCTAAAGGCCTGTCCCCCCCTATGAAGGCCTATCCCCCCCCTTAAAGGCCTGCATCCCATCCCTGAAGGCCTGCCTGCCTGTTCCCCCTAAAGGCCTGTCCCCCCCTGAAGGTCTGCCTGCTTGTCCCCCCTGAAGGCCTGTCCCACCCTCCACACCGAAGGACTGCTCCCCCCCCCCCCCCCCGGAAGAGCTGCAAGTTCCCCTTGGCCTCCCACTGGTGTCCGGCTTCCCCCCGGCCTTCCCGCACCATTTACCTTTGAAGAGCAGCCTGCACAGAAGATCGCGGTGTTAGCGATGTTTGCAAACAGCTTCGGAGCTGTTTCCTCTGCCGCGGTCCCACCCCTCCTCTGACATCAGAGGCAGGATCTCGGTGGAGGAAATAGCTCCGAAGCTGTTTGCAAACATCGCTAACACTGCGATCTTCTGTGCAGGCTGCTCTTCAAAGGTAAACGGTGCGGGGAAGCCGGACGCCAAGGGGGGGGGGACGGACAGCAGCACTTCACGACTGACCCTCCACCCTCGCCCTCTAAAGCAGGTGCGGGAGCAGCCGGCCAAAGCAGCGCTGCCACTCTTGCTTTAGGGCGAGGGGGAGGGACAGCCGAATCAGGAAGCTGATTTTTTTTTTTTTTTTTTTAAAATCGATTCACCCAAAGTGAATCAGTGAACCGATTCGAATAGTGAATCGGGCAGCACTAGTGTCGACCATGTCCATGGCTTGACTTTGGCAGATTGGTGAATATCAGCTGAGACACTACAGATTATCCAGGGAATGTGTTGGGTGTATAATCCATATGCAGCTGAATATGCAGAAGCTGTCAGATAAATGGGTGCCTGAATGTTTGAATGCTGATGAGAAATGTTGTTGAGTAAACACTTTCAAGGTGATTTTGCAACATTTTCAGTGAGCTGGTGTCAACTTTTTGGAACAAATAGTTACTGTTTGTGAAACATGGTTACACCACTATGATCTTGAGACAAAAGAACAGTTCATGCAATAACAATACTCAGGTTCACCAAGGATATTCAAGACCCAAAAGTCAGCAGGAAAGATCTTGGTCACAGTGTTTTGGGATCAGGAAAGTGGACCTGTATACCTCCTTTTTGTCGCTTTGGCATTTCAAAACTGACATTCAAAGCACTGGAGGATTAAATGACTTGCCCAGAGTCACAAGGAGCAGCACCGGGATTTGATTTTACAACCTCTGAATGCACAGGCAGCAGCCCAACCAGTGAGCCACAGCCCTTCAGGAAGGTGTTGTAATGACTATTTTAAAGGGGCCAAACAGTTAATGCAGACTACTACTGTAACTTGCTGTGCTGATTAAAGGAGGCATTGAAAGAAAAAAAGGAGAAAGGAGAGGGAAGTTGCGGAAATGAGTTCTCTTTTTGCAAGACTGCACCTGCTCACAAAGCTGGCAAAACCATGCATGTTTTGATGCAGTTGAGGTTTCAATGCATAGACCATCCCTTACTCACCAGATCTTGCTCCATCTATTTTCTGTTTTCAAACCTTAAAATTTTCAAGTGTCTGGCAGTGATTGCAACAGCGGAGCAGTATTTAATTGAACAGATATCAGAGTATTTTTTGGAAGGGTTACAGAAACTTCAGCCATGATGTGCCAAGTGTGTTGAACTTAGATGTGATTATGTGGGATAACTTGTAAGTTTCATGGTTTCACATCATTCCCTTCTTGGTTAGACTGAGAACTTTTCAGCAGCCCTTTGTACCAGAAAAATTAATTAAATATTGACATTGAAAATTGGGAATAGTTTATATAGTGTGTTTATTTAGGATAAGTGATGGGTCCAACATGAAAACCTCATATCAAAAAGGTACCAATGTCCTTTTTCTCCATTTTATATATTAATAGTTTAGGGTGAAATCTCATTGTGTTTTCTGGCAATAAAAAAAGTATTTAATGTGGCAATGCTTTTTTTAATTTTAATTTCCCACATTCAGATGTGTACGCTGCTGTGTTGGTAAGTTGGTGTATTGCATTGCTATTCTACATGAATAGGTTTTTTGAAAGCACATTGAGATTTTATTACCCCTGATGCAGGCTCCAGTTCCTGAAACATGATCCCATGTCAGGTGTTTGAAAAGGTGTCTGATCGAGTTATCTAATAAAATGTGGACAAATATTGGTTGGCTCTCTTCTGCATTCTGTTAGCCCAGGGGTAGGCAATTCCGGTCCTCGAGAGTCGGAGCCAGGTCAGGTTTTCAGGATATCCACAATAAATATGCAT
The DNA here is from genome assembly GCF_902459505.1 of Geotrypetes seraphini. Lineage (NCBI taxonomy): Eukaryota > Metazoa > Chordata > Amphibia > Gymnophiona > Dermophiidae > Geotrypetes > Geotrypetes seraphini. Next base: position 145,702,265 of record NC_047089.1, on the reverse strand, counting down.
GAGATAGATTTGCATCTCAAGGAGGCAGTGCATGCAAATCCATCTCATACATATTCATTGTGGAGATCCTGAAAACCTGACCTGGCTCCAGCTCTCAAGGACCAGAATTGCCTACCCCTGTGTTAGCCTATCATCCTGGTTGTAAAAGTTATATGACCATCACATAATTTGATTTTTATTCTTTCAACTTAACAGAATGCTGGAAAGGAATTATGTAAGAACATTAAAAAATATATTTGTCTGTCTTGAGGCAAAATAACTGAAAATTTAACAGAATGGGACTAAATTTGGTATAAGGAGGAAAAAACTGAAAATCATAATCCTGGTGGAATTCTACACAAAACAATTTCCACAAAATTGCACAGTCGTGAATTCCCTTTTCCCATGCAGAATCTTGACCATGTCAGCATCTTCAGGTCGCTGTATTGGCACCAAGTCCCACACGCTGCCCGCCGCTAACCCAGAAGTCTCTATGTGGCAGAAGGAAGGCATATGGATTAGCAGCAGGCAGCATGTGAGAGTCACTGCCGATACTGCAAACCAAAGTAAGTCTTAAGAGTACAGGGGAGGAGAGGAAGGAAAGTTGCTGGCACAGGGGGGAGGGAAGGGGTGAGAGGAAGAAATTTTGCTGAGGGAGGGAAGGGGTCAGAGGAAAGAAAGAAGTTGGCTCAGGGGGAGGAAAAAGGTAAGAGGAAGGAAAGTTGGAGGCACAGGGAGAGGGAAGAGGCGAGAGGAAGGAAAATTGGTGGCACAGGGGGAAGAGAGGGTGAAAGGAACAAAGATGCTGGCACAGGGGGAAGAGAGGAAGACATACATGGTAAAGGGAGAGAATGAATTTACACATAATGGAGGAAGATAGAGAGATTTAACACAAGGCGGAGGAAGGGAGGAAGAGAGGTGCTGGGCAAGGGAAGATACACAGGCGATAGAGAAGGAGGAATATGGATCCAACAGCAGAATGGAGTGATCAAGAGATGCCTGGAAATGGGAATGAGGGAAGAGAGAACATAAGAATTGCCACAGCTGAGTCAGACCAGGGGTCCATTGTGCCCAGCAGTCCGCTCACGTGGCGGCCCCCAGGTCAAAGACCAGTGCTCTTGAGTTGAGCCTCACCTGCGTGCATTCCAGTTTAGCAGGAACTTGTTCAACTTTGTCTTGAATCCCTGGAGGGTGTTTTCCCCTATAACAGACTCCGGAAGAGCATTCCAGTTTTCTACCACTCTCTGGGTGAAGAAGAACTTCCTTATGTTTGTACAGAATCTATCCCCTTTCAACTTTAGAGAGTGCCCTCTCGTTCTCCCTACCTTGGAGAGGGTGAAGAATCTGTCTTTATCTTCTAAGTTTATTCCCTTCAGTATTTTGAATGTTTCGATCATGTCCCCTCTCAGTCTCCTCTTTTCAAGGAAGAAGAGGCCCAGTTTCTCCAATCTCTCACTGTACGGCAACTCCTCCAGCCCCTTAACCATTTTAATCGCTCTTCTCTGGACCCTTTCGAGTAGTACTGTGTCCTTCTAGATCAGGGGTCTCAAAGTCCCTCCTTGAGGGCCGCAATCCAGTTGGATTTTCAGGATTTCCCCAATGAATATGCATGAGATCTATGTGCATGCACTGCTTTCAATGCATATTCATTGGGGAAATCCTGAAAACCCGACTGGATTGCGGCCCTCAAGGAGGGACTTTGAGATCCCTGTTCTAGATATATGGCGACCAGTGCTGGACACAGTACTCCAGGTGAGGGCGCACAATAGCCCGGTACAGCGGAATGATAACCTTCTCTGATCTGTTCGTGATCCCTTTCTTAATCATTCCTAGGTTTCTGTTCACCCTTTTCGCCGCCGCCACATTGCGCAGACGGCTTCATCAACTTCTTAATCAGAACTCTCAAGCCTCTTTCCTGGGAGGTCTCTCCAAGTACCGCCCGAGACATCCTGTATTCATGCATGAGATTCTTGTTACCAACATGCATCACTTTACACTTATCCACATTGAACCTCATTTGCCATGTCAATGCCCATTTTCGAGCTTGATTATGTCACATTGCAGATCTTTGCAATCCCCCGTGTCTTCACCACTCTGAATAACTTTGTATCGTCCGCATATTTAATCACCTCACTCGTTGTACCAAAGTCCATATTCTTTATAAAGATGTTGAAGAACACGGGTCCAAGCACCGAGCCCTGTGGCACTCCACTGGTAACGCTCTTCCAGTCCGAGTATTGTCCATTTACTTCCACTCTCTGTTTCCTATGCTCCAGCCAGTTTTTAATCCACGTGAGTATTTCACCCTTGATTCCATAGCTTGCAATTTTCTGAAATAGACATTCATATGGAACCTTGTCGAACGCTTTCTGAAAATCCAGATATACAATGTTGACCGGGTCGACCTTCTATTTCTGCCTGTTTACTCCGTCAAAAAAGTGCAATACATTCATCAAACAAAATCTGCCTTTGCTGAAACTGTGCTGGCTGGTCCTCATCAGACCGTGTTCGTCAAGGTGATAAATGATGCGGTCCTTTATCAGCACCTCTACCATCTTTCCTGGTACCGAATTCAGACTCACTGGTCTGTTGTTTCCTGGATCTCCCCTCAAACCTTTTTTGAAGATCAGCGTAACATTTGCCACCTTCCAGTCTTCCGGAATCTTTCCCGATTTGATCGACAGATTGGGTAATAGTTGAAACAGTTCAGTTATAGTCCCTTTCAGTTCCTTGATGACCCTCGGATGGATTCCATCCGGTCCTGGGGATTTATCACTCTTAAGCCTATCGAACTGCCTGCATACCTCTTCTAGACTGACCCTGTCAGTTTCCCGTCTTCGTTTCCAGCAGCCTGATGGGTTCCGGTATGCTGTGTATATCCTCTTCTGTAAATAGACACACAAAAAATGTGTTCAGTTTGTCAGCGATGGCTTTATCCTCCTTTAGCACTCCCTTTATTCCATGGTCATCCAACGATCCCACCGATTCCTTCGCCGGTCGATTCCCCTTAATATATCGAAAGAACGGCTTGAAGTTTTTTTGCTTCCTTGGCTATTTTTTCCTCATAGTCTCTTTTGGCCCCTTTTACCAGCTTATGGCACCTGCGTTGATGTTGTTTGTTCTTATTCCAGTTTTCGTCCATTCTTGACCTTTTCTCTGATTGCTTCCTTCACCTCTACAGTGAGCCATGCCGGATCCTTGTTCTTTTTCCTCTTGGAATCCTTGTTGATACGTGGTATATATAGATTTTGCACCTCAGTGACTGTGTCCTTAAAAAGGGACCAAGCTTGCTCTAGCGTTTTTACAGTGCTTATCCTCTTCTTAATCTTCTTCCACACCATGAGTCTCATCCCATCGTAATTCCCTTTTCAGAAGTTCAGTGCCTTGGCCGTCATTCCGGACCAATGTTTTGCTCCTGCTTCTAGGTCGAAGTGAATCATGTTGTTATTGCTGTTTCCCAGCGTCCCTTCTACTTCAACACCTTGTGCCGGTCCTTGCAGTCCATTTAGAATTAAGTCCAGAATTGCATTTCCTCTTGTATTTTCCTTGACAAGTTGTTCCAGGAAGCAATTGCCTACAGCATCCAGGAACTTGGTCTTCCTAGCGCAGGCGGAGGTGCCTAGGTTCCAGTCTATGCCGGGATAGTTGAAGTCACCCATGATAACTGCGTTGCCTCCCTTGCAGTTGCGTTTAATCTTGTCCGTCATTTCTCCATCAATTTCTTCAGACTGCCCTGGCAGTCAGCAGTAGATGCCGATTTTCGTTTCCAGTCCATTTGTTCCCAGAATTTTGACCCATAGTGACTAACTTAGGGGTGTCAAAGTCCCTCTTCGAGGGCCGCAATCCAGTCGGGTTTACAGGATTTCCTCAATTAATATGCATGAGATCTATTAGCATACCATGAAAGCAGTGCATGCAAATAGATGTCATGCATATTCATTGGGGAAATTCTGAAAACTCGACTGGATTGCGGCCCTCAAGGAGGGACTGACACCCCTGCTCTAACTTAACCGTCTGTTGTGGCATGTTCTCTCCAGTAGATTCAATTCCCTCTTTGACATATATGGCAATGCCCCCTTTTTGAGCCACTCTGTCTCTGCGGTATAGTTTGTATCCCGGTAGCACAGTGTCCCAGATGTTTTCCTCAGTCCACCATGTTTCCGTGATGCTGATGATGTCCACATTATCTTTTTGTGCCATAGCTTCTAATTCACCCATCTTATTCCATAGGCTCCTTGCGTTCGTGTACATACACATACATTTCCTTCCCTCTTGTGTCCCTTTCGATCTGTCTTGCCTGTGATCTGGTGAGTCTTCCCCTCTATCTTCCTGCAAGGTATCCTCCGGGTATACCGGTTCCTGAACCATTGACTCTCGGTCGACTGTCGGCTTTCCCCTTCTTCCTAGTTTAAAAACTTCTCAACTTCTCTCTTGATGTTGCTTGCAAGTAGCCTCGTTCCATTTCTGCTGAGGTGGAGTTCGCCCTTCCTGAATAGCTTGCTCTTCCCCAGAACGTCATCTAGTTGCGCATAAAGTGGAATCCTTTCTCACACCAGCGCTAAATCCACATGTTGACTGCTTGCAGCTCCACCTGCCTCTTCTCGTCGGCCCTGGGTACCGGCAGGATCTCCGAAAATGCTATCCTCTGCGTTCTGGTCTTCAGCTTCCTTCCTAGCATCCGGAACTAGTCCTTCAGTATTTCCCTGTTGTAGTTCCTGTTGCTCACGTTGTTCGCCCCCACATGGATCACCACTGCCGTATCTTCTTCCACACTGTCGATGATCCTGTTGATGCGGCTCACTATGTCTTCTACCTTGGCTTCTGGTAGGCAGGTCACTAGCCGATCCTGTCTTCCTCCCGCTATGTGACTGTCGACTTGTCTGATGATGGAGTCCCCCACGACGAATGCTGTCCTCTCTATCTTCTCTTGATTCTCCAACCGCAGGTCTGTGTCGCTGGTGTATGTCCATCTCTCCAGCCGCAGGTCCGTGTCCTTCGTTCCCATCCATTTTCTCTCATCCTGTTATTGGCTTGCACCGGACTCGTCTTCTTGTGGGTCCCCTCTGCTGTTTCCAGATCTCGCTGCTGTGCCACCCATTTCTTCCTGGTGGTTTTCCATCGGGTGATCCACAGTCTCTGTAGGTGTATCTTGGCAGTTCCACTGTTGCTAGTGATTTTCCCATGGCCTCCCTATATGCCTCCTCTATGAACTTCTCCAGCTCTCGGACTTCTTCCTCGATGGTATCCTCTGTCTTGATGTTCTCTGCATCTCTGTCTTCCTCCTCCACTACTTGAAGTGCCTCCAGTTCCAGTATTCTGCCCTCCAGGAGTCTTGTTTCTTCTGGCTCTCCAGTTCCCTGCATCAAGCGCATACGTAAGACTGCCTCCCAGAGGTGAGGTAGTCATACATTTGGCAGACGGTGCAAAAAAGTGGGTAGCTCAACATCCTGCTTCTGTCTTCTGCTTCCATTGCTGCCCGCTTCCCAGTCTTCTGTGTCTGCCTGGTTGTGTATCCTCTGCGCCAGCTGTGTCCGTCTGGTTGTGTGTCCTCTGCGCCTGCTGTGTGCTCTATGTCTGACTGGCTGTGTGTCCTCTGCACCTGCTGTGTCCGTCTGGTTGTGTGTCCTCTGCACCTGCTGTGTCCATCTGGTTGGGTGTCCTCTGCGCCTGCTGTGTCCTCTGTGTCTGCCTGGCTGTGTGTCCTCTGTGTCCGTCTGGTTGTGTGTCCTCTGCGCCCGCTGTGTCCATCTGGTTGGGTGTCCTCTGCGCCTGCTGTGTCCTCTGTGTCTGCCTGGCTGTGTGTCCTCTGCGCCTGCTGTGTCCGTCTGGTTGTGTGTCCTCTGTCTGCCTGGCTGTGTGTCCTCCGCGCCTGCTGTGTCTGCCTGGTTGTGTGTCCTCTGCGCCTGCTGTGGTCTCCTTCTGCTCTCCTTTAGTGGTGGCTCGTCCCTTCTCAAGGCCCTTCTGCAAAGGCGCTCTCGCTAAGGCAAGCGCCTTTAACGCACGCTGAACGGCTAAGCGCTGTTGGCCCTTCCCCTTTTAAGGAACTCTGGTGGATGATGTCTGGGGTGGGCAGAGCTACCTCTCGCCGATGCCCCTTGCTCTCTCCTGCCTTCTGTTGCTCCTTCTTCCCTCTCCTGTTCTCTGCTCTGCTTTTCTCTCCTTCTCTTTTCCTGCCTCCTGCTTGCCTGCCCAAGCCTGTTTAACTGAGCTCTGTTGGCCCCTCCACTTTTAAGAAGGAGCTCCAGTGGATGATGTCAGGGGTGGGCAGAGCTACCTCTCACCGATGCCCCTTGCTCTCTCCTGCCTTCTGTTGTTCCTTTTTCCCTCTCCTGCTTTTCTCTCCTTCTCTTTTCCTGCCTCCTGCTTGCCTGCCCAAGCCTGTTTAACTGAGCTCCGTTGGCCCCTCCCCTTTTAAGGAGGAGCTCCCGTGGATGATGTCGGGGGTGGGCGGAGCTACCTCTCGCCGATGCTCCTTACTCTTTCCTGCCTTCTGTTGCTCTTTCTTCCCTCTCCTGTTCTCTGCTCTGCTTTTCTCTCCTTCTCTTTTCCTGCCTCCTGGGTGGAGGAAGAAAGGCGTTGAGAATGGTAGAACCCTGTGGGGGAGGAGAATGTGGCAAGGAAAATGAGAGGATAGATATAACAGAGGGTAGAAATATGGTAATGGAGGTACACTGAAGACGAAAGTGAATGGAGGGCTGAGGATGGAATGAGATGAGGAATGGGAGAGAAGATGAATATTTGATAGGTAGCTGAAAAGTGAAAAAGGAAAAGAAAGAGGCAGAAAAGAGCCAAAAAGGAATGATCAATATATCTGAGGCAGATGTAGTGAGGAAATAGACAGAAGACAGTAGAAAAGACAAATTGATATAGCAGCCACTTGAAAGAGAATTTGCAGATGACTGGAAAACAGAAAAAAAAGAAAGTGGAACCACTGGAACCAACAAGATGGAAAAATAAAGCGTCTAGACAACAAAGGCAGAAGAAAAACATTTTATTTTAAATGGAATGTGGATAATTAGCAAAAATATTGCTTACATTTTAACAAATAAACTTGCAGAATTTGCTAATTTTGTGCACAGAATTTTTAAAATTTATGGGCAGCATTTTGAATTTTTTTTATGCAGAATTCCGTTAGGAATAAAATCATATCAAATTTGAAAATGGGTCAGATTGGACTGAGGTTACAGAATAGTTGGAAGATAAGCTCCATCAGTTGGTATATAGAATAATTGATAGATTGAAACTGATTAAAAGACATCTCCTTTTGAACTGCACAACCCTGTTCCTTTCATGGTCACAAACACACAGACCCAACACAGATACATTTATACATATGCAGAGGAATAGAAGGCAAATGAAATTGATTTTTTTTGCCAAATTTCACCACATAATTTCTTAAGAAGCCAAAGCCAATAACAGTACTGCCTCCCCCCTCCCCCGAGCAAATGCAAGCTTCGTACTGTGCCCCCTGAAAAAAAAGACCCCTTGCCAGCCTTGTTTCAACCCTCAGACAAGAACAGACCCTACTTATAGGCCCCTCTTCCCCTGGACTTCAAATTCCAAGTTGTTCCTGCTCATGTTAGCTCCACAGCCATTTTGAGACTGGAGCAAACATGAACAGAAGTGATCCAAGTCGTCCTACACATTCCAGCTTCAGATGGAAGCCATTTTGATTGCAAAGTTGGCATGGGCTGGAGTGATGAGAACACCAGGGTTAGGAAGGTAGGCACTGGAGCCATTTTTGCTTGGGGGAGTTTTGGTTTCAGCTGAAAATGCGCTGACATTTTAGACCTAAACCGAAACAAGGCCAAATTTGAATTTCAGACCCGTTTTGGCACTATAGCTTATCGTTGAAATCAGAAGACCTCTACAAAGGGTTTGAAAATTACTCCATTAGACATGCTCCTTATGTTTTGCTTGCCTGCAACTATACTCCTCCTGCCACACCCCTATCCTTGCTGGGATGGCTCTTAGCAAATCAGATGCGTATTTAATTTTCTCAGTTGTAAATTCTACAGACTAAATACCTCCTTAATGACTTTCTACTGGCTACTATCCCCTCATTTGTATAGATGGCCGTGTGCAATTTTGTACCCATTGAGCAAAGTTGCATGCATATGTTATAGAATAGTGACAGTTATGCGTGCAGCTTAATTAGCTGCTAAATGGCTAAGATTTACTAAAACTGGTGCCAATTGCCACTAACAGTTACACGTAACTATCCTTAGTTGGCATTCTAGTCAGCTCTGTTCCACTTGCTTCAAGTTTTATAGTTCTAACTGTGCTATAGAAATCAGAAGTAGCAGAGGTCACCAACAATTTGAGATCTAGTAACTACAGTAACATGCTTTAATCTGTCATGAAAATAACCAAAGATGACTAAGAAAAAAAGATAAAGTAAGTTAAAATAAAACCCTATGAACCAAGCAAATATTGTTCAAGCAGTTTGAAACAAGTAGCTTAGGGGAGGGAAGCATCAAAATACATGCCAAAATCTGAAAGAAAAATATCTACATATGATTTGCTACATAAATGCAACTTAAATTTGGAACAAAACAATCAAAAGAAACACAAGGATTATATAAGCAGGTGTGCAAGAGAGATTCTTCTAGTAAGACAATTGTAAAACTCAGGTTCTAAAGAACAACAGATCACACAACTCACCTGTAAACCCAGGAAAATGACAGGACATGACATTCATAAACCTATCTTTTGATGAAAAAATTGTTTCCTAGACTGTAGTCTTACTTAAATCAATAGAGGACAAAGTAGACATATGTTTTGACCTTTGCTTTTTCCTAAGCAAATCCACAGTATTTTTAGAGCAATTCCTTTCTTTCCATTGTAAAGCAATAATATAACTCATTGATATGTAAGTCTGCAACAGAAGAGCCCTTTGTATATAGTTAATAAGATATAAATCATTAGAAATTTCAAAATATTGAATAAAAATAAAGTTCAATATATTTTTCTAAATTTTGCATTATAAAATATTTTTTAAGATCAGGCTCATAGCAATAGTCATCCAATTGCCACTAAGAAACTTGTCCTGAAAACATTTAGGGCCCCTTTTACAAAGCCACAGTAGCGATTCTTCCATGACAAATACATCAAGGCCCAAATGGGTCTTTAATTTGCTTTTGATTCCTTAAGGTCATGAAACATTCTAGTAAATTTGCTTTGTTAGTGTAACAGCATGAATGAGAGAAAAAATTTAAGACAGCAAATTACACAAAAAAGTTTTCAAATTCTATCAGTAGCATTAATGAACTTTACCACCACTTTGACTTCACTTGTTATTCCAAAAGCAACATTTATTGCTTTAACAAGTAGATAAAATACTTTTATACTGGATTGAACCAAGCAATCTACAATGATGCTTCAAATGTTTTAAAATATATACAAAAAAATGTACAAAACAAATAAAAGATATACAAAAAACACCATCCAGGAGACTGTTCAGTTTTTTGCAGAAAGTTCTGAGGAAATCCCAAAATTTTATTTTATAGGCTTTGCCTCTGCTGGGCTTTCCCCTGTATCCAGTGTCTTCAGCAATCGAAAGAGACCGGCTGCTTCTCGTATCCGGCTGAACTCAATACAAAATGCTTGTACCTCTATAAATAAGTCCTGAACATTAATAATTTTATTTCTGATCAAAGACTGAAGGAAGACACAAACAAGGCGCACCAGGCGATTCTGAAAAAAAAAAAAAACACAAAAAAATTTTGGTGTTAAGTATTAAAATCAACAAGCTCTAAAAGACAACAGCAGAGATCAATTGCTTTCAATACAATTTCTCAATACTCAATTGCTTGCAATACAATTTCTCAATACTAAGCATGTAAATATATTTGCAACCAATAACTTAAAGAACAAAATAAAGTATGTAATCTCTTGCTAATAATTTTGACATTATGTATTAATTTATATTAATTCCAAACAAATTCAATGTATGCTAGCCTGAATATGTAAGTACAGGCAGTTCCCGGGTTAAGAACGAGTTACATTTTTAAAGCTGTTCTTAAGTCAGATTTGTATGTAACTCAGAACTTGTAGATTTTAAGATTCTTGCTGCTTAATTCTGCTCCCAGCTGACAAAAGGGCCAACTGTCCCAGGGTTCCCTCTAAGGTATAGCATACACAACCACACTCTGTTCTTAATGTGGTCATGAATCATTCCTGAATCTGCTACAGGAGAAGTGTAGGAGTCTATGCCACTGGAAATATTGCTCAGTGAAATCAAATGAAGCTGCAACCACGTTTTTAAGTACGAGTCATATTTAAGTCAGACATCTGTAACCTGTAATGCCAAAGGAGAAATTATGTCTTACCTGATAATTTTCTTTCCTTTAATCAGTCACACTGCTCTGCACAAGTGGGTGTTATCACCTTCTACCAGCTGATACAGGCAGAGGAAAAAGTGCTGAGCTTTACCAGTGACCTTTCCGGTATTATCTGGTGATACTCCCTCAAAAGATCTGCCCAAGTAGCTAAAGGTCCCTTTTTATAACACATTACTCCGAATCAACCACTGCAGAATCTCGGAGAGAATGGGAGCCAGAAGGCCTTGAGCATGCGTAGATACTCAGCAGATGCAGCGGCAAGCGGCCCAGCAGATGCAGCGGCAAGCTCTTTGGGCACCGGCATGTCCTGTGGGTTGGTGCTGCGTGCTGGTGCCCCATCGCGGTAAGGGTTTGGGTGGGGGGATGATGCTGGTTTGCAGGGGTGGAGTGGAAGCACACCAGTGGGGGTCTTTTGGGGATGTGGAACAAATCAAGCGAGTTTCCCTTACTTTGTATGGGGAAACTCGCTTTGATTTACGAGCACTTTGGTTTATAAGCATACTTCTGGAATGAATTATGCTCACAAACCAAAGTTTACTAATAGGTGATTTTAACATGCCAGATGTTGATTGGGGTATTCCTATTGTAGGGTCTTCTAGAAGTAGGGAGATCCTGGATTCTCTATAAGGAGAACTGTTCCAGCAGTTGATAATGGAACCCACGTTCGATAGGGTCATTCTGAACTTAGTGCTTTTAAACGGGGAAAGTGCTTCTGATGTTACCATGGGTGATCATCTGACATCCAGTGATCAGTGCATGGTACAGTTTAATATTAAGACGGGTATAGAGAGGGTTCATTCAAAAGTAAAGGTTCTAGATTTTGAAAAAAGCTAACTTTGTTCGGATGGGGATTATGTCAAGGAATTGTTGTCTGGATGGGAACGTCTGGAAGGAGTAGAAATACAGTAGACAAAACTAAAAGGAGTTATTGTAAGGGTGACAAATCTTTTTGTGAGGCAAGAAAGTAAAAGTAAGAGGAAAAGAAGGCCGCTTTGGTTCTCAAAAGTAGTAGCTGAGAAGGTAAGGAATAAAAGATTAGCTTTCATAAACTACAAAAGATCACAGAAAGAGGAAGACAGGCAAAAATATCTGGAAAAGTTAAGAGGCTGGTCGATTAGTCAGGAAAGCAAAGATACAAATGTAAGAAAAAAATAGCTGAAACTGTAAAAAGGGGAGACAAGACATTTTTAGATATATCAGTGATAGGAAGAAGTACAAAAAGTGGCATTGTGAGATTCAAAAGTGAAGGAGTGGAGGAATATGTAGAAGCTGATAAAGAAAAGGTTGAATTGCTTAACAAATATTTCTGTTCTTTGTTCACGGCTGAAGATCCGGAAGTGGGACCACAAAAGACAAATGTGAATATGGATAGTGGGAGTGGTAGACCCTGATCGATTTTCAGAGGGTTGTGTTCGCGAGGAACTAGCTAAATTAAAGGTAGACAAAGCAATGGGGCCAGATGGTGTACAATCAAGGGTGCTGAAGGAACTTAAGGAAGTTCTGGTGGCTCCGTTGACTGACATCTTCAATGCTTCTCTAGAGTCAGGAGTACCACCGGAGGACTGGAGAAGAGCAGATGTGGTCCCTCTACGCAAAAGTGGAAGTAAGGAAGAAGTAGGGAATTACATGCCAGTAAGTCTGACTTCTGTGGTAAGAAAATGGAAACGCTTTTAAAACAGAGAATGGTGAAGCTTCTGGAATCCGGTGGATTACAGAACTGGAGGCAACATGGATTCACTAGAGATAGGTCTTGTCAGACAAATCTGATCAATTTCTTTGACTGGGTGACCAGATAATTGGTTAAAGGGAGTGTGCTAGATGTGGTATATTTAGATTTTAGCAAAACCTTTGACAATGTTCCACACAGATGTCTAATAAATAAACTATGTGCTCTTGGGATGGGACCCAAAGTGATGGGCTGGGTCAGGAACTGGTTAAGTGGAAGACGACAGAAGGTAGTGATCAAGGGAGATCACTTTGAGGAAAAGGATGTTACCAGTGGTGTGCCTCAAGGTTCTGTTCTTGGGCCTGTTCTTTTTAACATTTTTATAAGCGATATTGCTGAAGGGCTGTCAGGTAAGATTTGCCTCTTTGCGGACGATACCAAAATCTGCAATAGAGTAGACACCCCAGATGATGTGAATAACATGAAGAAAGACCTAGCGAAGCTTGAAGAATGGTCTGTAATTTGGCAGCTAAAATTTAATGCCAAGAAATGCAAGGTCATGAATTTGGGCTGCAAAAACCCAAAGTTTAGGGGGTGAAGAACTTTTGTGCACGATGGCAGAGCGGGACTTGGGTGTGATTGCATGTGATGATCTTAAGATGGCCAAATAGGTTGAAAAGGTGACAGCGAAAATTAGAAGGATGCTAGGGTGCATAGGAAGAGGTATGGCCAGTGGGGAAAAGGAGGTATTGATGCCCCTGTATAAGACTCTAGTGAGATCTCATTTAAAATATTGTGTACCATTCTGGAGACTGCACCTTCAAAAAGATATAAAAAGGATGGAGTCGGTCCAGAAGGCGGCTACTAAATGGTGCATGGTCTTCATCACAAGGCGTATGGGGACAGACTTAAAGATCTAAATATGTATACTTTAGAGGAAAGGTGGGAGAGGGGAGATATGATAGAGACGTTTAAATACCTACATGGCGTAAATGTGCATGAGTCAAGTCTCTTTCAATTGAAAGGAAGCTCTGGAATGAGAGGGCACAGGATGAAGTTAATAGGTGATAGACTCAGGAGTAATCTAAGGAAATACTTTTTTACTGAAAGGTGGTAGATGTGTGGAACAGTTTCCCGGAAGAAGTGATGGAGACAGAGACTTTCTGAATTCAAGGCGGCGTGGGCTCTCTTAGAAAGAGGAAGAGATAATGGTTACTGCAGATGGGCAGACTTTATGGGCCATATGACCTTTATCTGCTATCATGTTTCTGTGTTTCAGGAGCCACCACCTGGGCCTCTGTCCTGGAAGAGGCCTGAACCCGTGTGGAGTAGACCTTCAGGCCCTGAGGAATTGGATGATTCTTGCAAATAGTTGCTTAGATCTGTCTCGCAAAGGAGGCCTTAGAGGCTGCCTGACCCCTTCTAGGGTCTTGAAAAAGGAGGTTATTTGAGAGGTAAAAATCATTCATCTCAGGGCCCTCATCCACAAAGGAGGGCAAACAAAACTTTCATGGAATGGAAAAACCACCTTAAAGAGAAAGCAAGGGACTATGTTAAGAGAAACTGAATCCTAAACAATGGAGAGTCATGGGTCTTGACAAGATAAAGCCTGTAGCTTGGAAACTCTTCAAGCTGAGGTGATGGCAATCAGAAAGACTTTCTTGACAGTGAAGTCTTTAACGGAGGTCGAGAACAGAGCCTTAAATGGAATCTCAGCAAACACTCGAATAACCTGTTTAAGGTTCTATGAATTCAATTTATTTAATATACCGCAAATATAAAACCAGAGGTAAATCTAAGCGATTTACAATTAAAGTTAAAAATGAGTAAATATAAAAAATTAAATAGGGTGGGGAAAAAATAAAACAAAAACATAAAATACAGTTAAACAGTCGAACTAACAAAGAAATATCAGGAAAGGAGGAAGTCGGTAGGTTACAACAGAACAAAAAAGGTTGGGGAAAGGGAAGGAATGAACAATATAGTAAGGGAAAACACTTGGACACTGGACACATGGCTAGGCTCTGGACAAGAGCACCGAGGAATGGGTCCTTTCCTGGCATCCAGGGTTGCTTCTTCCCCCAATGGGCTGGAAAGGAGCACCGCACCAGTTGTTGCCAGATCTGATGCCTGATGAGGCAACTGTGTTGACGAACAACCCATCAGACAGGGGAGGGGTCTTCAGGTTGGGCTGGAGCAGCACTATAGTTGATACCAACACCCTTGATGCATCAAGCTAGGATGAACCCAGATCCTCCTGTAATATAATACATAATTGCTCCTTGAGGGTAGGCATTGGTAGTGGTGGGGCTAAAGTCAGTGCAGGAAAAGTCTGCAAAGTAGGAGATGAATTAAACTAAACTAAACCTTAGGCTTATATACCGCATCCTCTCTATAAAGATAGAGCTCGGCACGGTTTACAGGAACTTTAATATAAGGAAGGAAAAACATAGTAAGAATTAGTGATTATAAAGAGGGTAGTAAGATTACATTTTTGAGAATAGCCAAGTTTTCAGATGCTTTCGGAATAATTGGACAGAGCCCAGATTCCGCAGCAGGGCAGGAAGGTTATTCCAAAGCTCAGTGATTTTGAAGAAAAGAGATTTCCCTAATTTTCCAGCATAGATAACGCCTTTTAATGAGGGGAAAGATAGTTTAATTTTTGGAATCAGAGGTGGGATCCTAGCTGCAGGGAGATTTCTTTGAGGCAGGTGCTTGTCAGTTCCTGAAGCCATTGGGGACAATGCCTCTGATGCTGACATTGATGTACGGAACTTCTGCACAACAAAAAATTTCTCACGCTGGGCCTAACTCTGTGTTCTTTTCTGCATTTTATCTTACTGAGTTTACAGTAAGATTGGGACCACACTTCAAGCACTTCTTAAACACACAGTGGAAGGTTTTTGGGACCTCTCCAGAAAAGAGAAACTTGAGAAATCAAGACTCACATAAAAATAACAGTGTCAAAAATGTGTGAGGTTTTTTTTTTTTTTAAGATCTGCAACAAGTTCAAGCCTAAGACAGCTGTGAGCAGTAGAACAAGGAAACTAAATTAGCCAACAAACAGATAAGGGAGCAGGGAAAATAAAACTAAAATAGATTATGCACTACTTAGGGCTCCTATTACTAAGGTGTGTTAGCGTTTTTAGCGCTCACTAACTACGTGCTAAATGAAAAATATTAATGCAAGCTCTATGGAGGCGTTAGCGTTTAGGGCGTGCAGAATTATAGCGTGCGCTAACCACGTGCTAAAACCGCTAGCGCACCTTAGTAAAAGGAGCCCTAAGTGCAGGAAGGGTAGGAACAAAAAGTTTATAGGCAAGCCATATGTCAGACATGAAGCAAAACACGTTTGAAAAGCTCCACAGAGGTAATAAACCTGAAGGTTCCATACATGTTGGTTGTGCAGGAAGGCACACGTGCATACACAGTTAGGGATGCCAAAGACTTAAAACAAAAAAAAAATAAGAATGCTGGGCAACATCCATACTGGGCTCTGTGGATGATGGTTATATTTATTTGATAAACTGCCTAGGGTTAAGCCATCAAAGTAGGTTATAATCAATAAAAATCATCAATGATAGATTCTAATAGGAAAGAACAGTAAATTTGTTGTGTTCCACCGAACCTCAAGAGCCAGGAGCAACTCATCTATAGGTCTACTAAATCATGTATTAAAAGCGAAGCAAAATAAATGGGTCTTCAACATTACTTCCTTCCCACTAGCTCCTTCCCACTTCCCAATACCACTTCCCAATTCCCCAAAGCAACCTCATCTACTCTTTATCTCCACTAGAAATTACCAGATATCTTCTTCTTGTAATATGTTTTTGTAATTCTTTTGTAATCCGCCTTGAACTGCAAGGCAATGGCGGAATAGAAATCTGTAATGTAATGTAACTTTAAATGTAGAAAGAGAGCCCTCCATTCATAATGCTAAAGGAAAGCGTTTCATGGTATGGATCCAACTACACTGTACATTGATTTGTGAAAAGTTTCTAGAGGTTTATCCCAGATTGAAAGAATGGTTAGAAGATATTGGTGATCAGAGTGCAAGGCTCCTGTTGGAGCACAGGGTAAAAGAAACAAGAAAGGAAAACCGAATGTAAAATCTTAAGTCAACAGCAAAGGCTTATACACAATGCTATGTTCTACTGGACGTAATGTTCCATTTGCAACATAGTGGCCATGTGATCAAATATTTTGGCATTAAAGAGTAATTTAAGAGCAATATTTTGTATTAATTGACCTCAGGGGCGCATTACAATAATTAATACACATGATGATAAATGGTCAGCCAAAAAGATGTAAAACTGATCTGATTCATAGCAGGTAAAAAAAAAAACCCAAATCCTGATAATAGATAACACAATGTTTAAAGGAATGGGAAGAAATCTAATATTACCTCCAAAACCTTAAGAGTATAGCAGACCTGAAGAGTGACATTCCCAAAGTTGAAATTGGGAACAGGTGATATAGGAAATTGTTGGCCCTCTTCAGCACACTTGAAAGTGTGTCTTTTGAATATTAAGTACCAGTTTATTTTTCTTAAACCAACCCTCCACCTGGAGCAATTTATCTTTGACCGCCGCCAGTAATGTGGCATCTATTAATTCTAAGGGCACTAGATTCTGATCATCATCAGTATGGTGTTAATCCCAGAGAGTGTATTAGAGACGCCAATGGGGCCATATAGATATTAAACATCATAGGTACAAGAAGGAATCTCTGAGAAACTTCACAAGGAGTTCAAAAGGGAGCAGAAACTGTTTTGCCATGCAACTTGATAAGTTCTGTCTTACTTGACCTAAAAAAAAAATCTCTGTTCCTATAATGTGCAACTCTAAAACCACTGCAAGACTGTGTTCCACCCAGCTCATCTCTGGTGCAGCTGCAGCACTCCAGGTTCCTCCCTGCTTGATGACACTACTGCAAGCATATTGTTGGGCATCATCTGAACTGCCTTTCCTTGTAGCAACAGGAGGAAGTGCTGTAGTGCCAAATGACTGATAGTCCATGACATTTCTAGATCATTCCCGTGCAATCTGAAACAGGTAATGGACAATCCCCCCCCCCTCCCCAACCAGGCTTGCAAAAGTAGTCAACACCACCCAGTCCAGAAATCTGGGAGAACATCTTTCAGGAAGTGAGAGATGGCATGTCCAACCAACCCAGATGAAATACAAAAGGGAAAACTGAACCACAATCTTCTGGAATTTGGGAGACCACTGGGACAGCAGAGCCCACTAGAGCACTCATGTGAACCCTTGATCACAGAACCACCAAGATTACTACCATGGTACTGGGGGGGGGGGGGGGGGCCTGACGTAATTAAAACAAGTACGGGGAAGGGGGGCCCTGCTGAAATTAAAACCAGGTACGGGGGGGGACTCTGCAGTGATTAAACCAGGTAAGGGGGGGCCCTGCCACGATTAAAACCAGGTACGGGGGGTGCCCTGTCGCGATTAAAACCAAGTACGGGTGGGAGGGGTGCCCTGCCACAATTAAAACCAGGCAGGGGGGGGTGTGCCCTGCTGTGATTAAAACCAGGTACGGGGGGGGGGGGGGGGGCGCTGCAACGCTTAAAACCAGGTACCGGGGGGAGGGCATGCCACGAATAAAACCAGGTACGGGCCATCATGAATAATGCATGGGCCCATTCTACTCTATCCCCTAAACCAATGGTCTTAAACTCAAACCCTTTGCAGGGCCACATTTTGGATTTGTAGATATTGGTGGGCCACAGAAAAAAAAGTTAATGTCTTATTAAAGAAATGATAATTTTGCACGAGGTAAAACTCTTTATAGTTTATAAGCCTCCCCCCCCCCAAAGGCCTGCATGTTCCCCCCTTCTTTGCAGCGTCCTCCAGCTTCCCCCCTAGCCTCCTGGTCTTAGTTCCAGCTAATTACTGCAGCCTGCAGAGAGGATCGACGGTGCTGTAGCATTCCTTGCAGGCTGCCATCGGCCTCCACAGCATGTTCCCTGTGTTGCAGTCCCGCCCATCTTCTGATGTCAGGGGCCGGATCACGGCAGAGGGAACGTGCTGCTGAGGACAACAGCAGCCTGCAAGGATCGCTACAGCACCAGCAATCCTCTCTGCAGGCTGTGGTAATTATTTGAAGGTAAGAGCAGGAGGCCAGGGGGAAGCCGGAGGATGCTACAAAGAGCGGGCAGCACTAGTACAGACCGCGGGCCGCAAAATAGTATCTGGCGGGCCGCATGTGGCCCCCGGGCCGCAAGTTTGAGACCCCTGCCCTAAACCAAAAGAGTAGAATGGGCATTATTCATGTTGGCCTTCAACAGTCACTCTGTGTTGGAGCAAGAATGAGTGATTAAATGTTAGTTTTCTTTGCCTTAGCTTTGTAAAATGCTTATTGTTTTAATTGCAAGAATTGAAATATTTTTCAGGACTACACTGTTAATTTGCTCTAAACTATAAATAGGATGGGGACAGGTGGAATTAGCATTGAAATCAGACAAATGTTTTGTTCATTTATTTTGAAGGTGAAAGGGAAGGAGTGCAGAATGATTTTAAAATATTGATCATGTTAGCAAGGGCGCCTGATGGTTTTTGGTTTGTTTTTTTTGCAAAGTGATGTGATCTAATGGGGTTCTTGAGCGCAAAATATTGACATTCTCACCATGAAAAGGATGGTTTGCTGCATTGGATTGGTTGTGGGTGGTTTTTTAAAATATATTTTTTTAAGGTTTTAACATTTTCTGTGTTACGTAATGTTTTTCATTTTTGAAATCTTTGTATTCTGAAAATACTGTTAACCGTATGGGGGAAACCATTTTTAATTAAAAACAACAACAACAAAAAAACCCCAGATACCGAGGAGGGTGGGGGGGTCATGCCGCAATTAAAAAAAGATATGGGGGCTCTGCCTGCCTTGTGCCCTGTCCCTACCTGCCTGCCAGCCATCAGGCCTGCCTGCACCCTGTCCCTGCCTACCCTGTACCCTGTCCCGGCCTACCACTAGACCACCAGAGGGAGGGAGGGCAGGGTATAGAGCCTGGCAGGGAGGGGGGAACAGGGTGCAGAGCTTGGCAAGGAGTGTGGGGTTGGGTGCAGAGCCTGGCAGGGAGAAATTGGTTCAGAATGTTTTCTTCTTGTTTTCCTTCTCTAAATCTAGGGTGCGTCTTATGGAGCGAAAAATACAGTACATACTGTAGTGGATTTTGTGAGAAAATAGAATTCTATTTTGAAAATTTTCCCATTTTCTACTCAAGGTACAAAATCCTCAAAGAGACAGCTGAGACTCTTGATTTTAAAGTTATTTCCCTGAAAAAGGTCGAGTTAAACTCCTGAATTGCTGACTAATTTCAGCAAAATAAAAAAAACAAACACATTTTATGTGGAAAAAAATTTGTTTAAAACTTTCTGAGAAACTTAAGAGCTTTTAATTTAAGAAAAAGCAGTTTCCCCAATTTCTTATTGGTGGGTTGTTGTTTTTTGTTTTTTTTTAAATTTATCACAGAAAGTAAAGTGAGTATGTGGGTGTGCTGCAAGGGTTCCTGGGCAGCAGCTGAAGAGTTTCTGAGCTGAAGACTTAAAATCTCTCCCACAGAAAGTTCAGGGATTTAAGTTTACAGTACAGTAAGGTAATTCAGCCAGGGAATCCTGAGAGAAAATTTTATTTACTTAGACAGATTTACCCAGTTCAGGTATTCTAATTCAAGTAGGCACTCTAATAGAGCTCACAAAACCAGGGAGGAAGTTTCTCCCCTATTATTTTAATTTAAGCCAGGTTTAGGGTGAAGAAAGAAGAAGAAAAGTCAAGACAGATGAAAAAAATAATAATCAGGAAAGCTGAAAGATAAATAAAGCAGGATAACAAAGATTTTTGGGACTTCAGTGAATAGATTCTCATGCTATATAATTTCCAGCTTTGGACTGTCAGCTGGTCTAGTTCCTTGTGAGACAAACACTTAATTATTTCCCTCAACTACCCCCTCCTTTTTTACAAAACCCTAGCACGGTTTTTAGCACCAGCCGTGGCAGTAACAGCTCTGACGCTCATAGGAATTCTATGAGCGTCACGTCGAAGATGTTACCATTGTAGCTGGTGCTAAAAACCGCACTATGGTTTTGTAAAAAAGGGGGTAAATGAATACATTTGACTAAAGCTCAAATTGTCACTCATGCTATTATTTGGTTAAAATTACAAACTTTATTTGACTTGTCAAATTACAGTCACTAGTCGGTACGGTTTTATTTGAAATGTTATAGTTTTTAACATATTTATTTTTTAAATCTTTTTAACAATCTAGTGCAATAAAATTACATAACATAATGCTTCTATACCGCATAACCATGAGTCAGTTCACTGCGGTTTACAAAAGTTACATAATTAACAAAGAAAAGATCAGAAAACAACTAGTCGACCAGATATTTAGAGAAAAGATAGGATTTCAGTTGTTTTCTGAAATATTTGTAAGAATAAGATATCAATGGCAGTGTACTTTACTCTTGTGAGACTATAAAGTTAAAATTGTGACACAGATTCATTCTCAAACACCCTCAGTCTTAATTTGAATTAATTCTTTTGTATTTTCTCCCGTACTTGGCACTACCTTTGTGGGAGAAATAGTGTCCTCCGCAGCTTCCTGCAATTCTGCAAGTGAACCCTGTCATTGACACTCAATTCATCTATGACTAAATAAGCAGGACAAGGTATTACCTATATAGGGGTGGGGCTATAGAAGGTTGCAAGATATAATGAGAAAGAGTGAATTAAGGCTGGGGAGAGGTACATCAGAGAGAGAGAGTGAGACATTGGTAGAGACTCATGACATGATATGGGAAACAAGGAAGCAATTGCCTCTTTGCTATCAAAGCAGTGTGATCACACAGCTAACATTACTTTGAGAATACAGACTGTTGGCTTCTGCCAGTGATTTGCAGAGGAACTTTAAAGCACAGTTACTTACCATAACAGTTGTTCTCCAGGGACAGCAGGCAGCTATTCTCACTTATGGGTGACATCATCCACGGAGCCCGGATGCAGACAGCCTCGCAAGCAGACTTGCTTGTAGAAACGTAGAAGTTTTGAGTCATCCGCACTGCGCATACGCGAGTGCCCTCCCGCCCAGTGCAGGGCGAGTCTCCTCAGTTCAGACAGCTAGCAGAGAAGCCAACCAGGGGAAGATGGTGGGTTGTGAGAATAGCTTCTTGCTGTCCCTGGATAACAACTGGTACGGTAAGTAACTGTGCTTTATCCCAGGACAAGCAGGCAGCCTATTCTCACATATGGGTGACCTCTAAGCTAACCAGAATGGGATGGTGGGAGTGTTGGCAACTTAGGAGAATACATTTTGTAATACTTTATGGCCAAAATGGATCCATCCCATCTGGAGAAAACATCCAGACAATAGTGAGAAGTGAAGGTATGAACCAAGGACCAGGTAGTAGCTTTGCAAATTTCCTCAATAGGTGTGGATCTGAGGAAGGCCACTGAAGCTGCCATTGCTCTGACTTTGTGGGCTTTGAATCGGCTCTGTAGTTGTAATCCAGCCTGGGCATAGCAGAAAGAGATACAAGCAGCCATCCAGTTGGAGATGGTACGCTTAAGAGATTGGCTGTCCCAACTTGTTTGGATCGAAGGAGACAAAAAGTTGAGGAGCAGTTCTGTGTGGTTTTGTGCGTTCCAAGTAGAAGGCCAAAGCACACTTACAGTCCAGAGTATGAAGAGCTGATTCTCCAGGATGAGAATGAGGTCTTGGAAAAAACACTGGAAGTACAATAGATTGGTTGAGATGAAATTCTGAAACCACTTTAGGTAAGAATTTAGGATGAGTACAGAGGACCACCTTGTCATGATGGAAAACTGTTAAAGGTGGATCAGCTACCAATGCTTGCAGCTCACTGACTCGTTGAACAGATGTGAAGGCAATGAGAAAGACCACTTTCCAAGTAAGATACTTAATATGAACAGTAGACATTGGTTCAAATAGAGGCTTCATCAATTGAGCAAGAACAACACTGAGATCCTAAACCACTGGAGGCGGTTTGAGAGGAGGTTTGACATTGAAAAGTCCTGTCATGAATCTGGAAACCACCAGATGAGCAGAGAGGGGTTTCCTTTCAATAGGCTGATGGAAAGCAGCAATTGCACTGAATGAACTTGGATTGATGTAGACTGCAGGCCAGAAGTGAATAAGTGCAAAAGATAATCTAGCACAGAAGATAAGGATAAATCTTGAGGCTCCTTATCCTGACAGATACACCATGTAGAAAATCTAGTCCATTTTTGGTGGTAGCATTGTCTAGTGGAAGACTTTCTAGAAGCCTCTAAAACAGGGGTGTCAATGTCCCTCCTCGAGGGCCGGAATCCAGTCGGGTTTTCTGGATTTCCCCAATGAATATGCATTGAAAGCAGTGCATGCAAATAGATCTCATGCAGATTCATTGGGGAAATCCTGAAAACCCGACTGGATTCTGGCCCTCGAGGACCGACTTTGACACCTGTGCTCTAAAATGTCTCTTACAGGTTAAGAAAACTGAAGAGGAGTTATGTTAAGAGTTACCAAGCTGTCAGGTGTAGATACTGTAGACTGGGATGAAGTAGAGATCCTTGACTCTGTAAGCAGAGACGGAAAGTCCGGTAGAAGGTATGGCTCCCTGCTGCTGAGTTGAAGTAGAAGAGAGTACCAAGGTTGTATCGGCCACCGAGGACCTATCAGAATCATGGTGGTATGATCGTTCTTCAACTTGACAAGAGTCTTGAGAATGAGAGGGAATGGAGGGAATGCATAGAGAAAAAGATTTGTCCACTCCAGTAGAAAAGCATCTGCCTTGAGGCTATGAGGAGAATATATCCTGGAGCAGCATTGAGGCAGTTTGTGGTTGTGGGGAGCTGCAAAGAGATCTATCTGAGGCGTTCCCCACTGTGAAAAAATGTGATGAAGAGGCAAGGAATTGAGTGTCCATTTGTGAGATTGCAGAAGACGACTCAAGTTATCCGCCAAACAGTTTTTCGCCCCTTGGATGTAAACAGCTTTGAGGAAGGTGTTGTGGAGGATTGGCCAGTCCCAAACCTTCAGAGCTTCCTGACAAAGAGAGAGAGAGCCTGTCCGCCCCTGTTTGTTGACATAGTACATGGCAACTTGGTTGTCCATCTGAATGAGGACTACCTGGTCGTGAAGAAGATGTTGAAAAGCTTTGAGAGCATTGAAGATCACTCCGAGTTCCAACAGATTGATGTGACACTGGCGATCTGTACTGAGTATGGAGACCATCGAAATGAGCCCCCCAAGCATAGGTTGAGGACCTTCTGATGAGGGGGCATTTGAAACAGCAAGTCTCTGGAGATATTGGAAGAGAGCATCCACCAGGTGAGAGACTGTCTCAACGAAGGAGTAACTGTAATGTGTCGAGAGAGTGGATCTCAAGCCTGCATCCACTGAGATGCCAGGGTCCACTGAGGAATTCTGAGGTGAAATCTGGCAAAAGGAGTCATGTGTACTGTGGAGGCCATGTGACCTAGGAGTACCATCATGTGTCTCGCTGAGATTGAATTGCGGGAAGACACTGCATGACAGAGTTGAAGAACAGTCTCCAGATGTTATTGTGGAAGGAATGCTCTTAGTTGGATAGTGTCCACAACAACTCCGATGAACTGTAGATTCCAAGAAGGCAGAAGCTGGGATTTGGGAAAGTTGACTTCAAAACCCAAGCTTTGTAGGAACCACATAATCCGTTGGGTCGCTACAATAACCCCCTGAGATGTGGAATCCTTGATGAGCCAGTCATCTAGGTAGGGAAACACCTGAAGACCATGGTTCCTTAGAGCTGCTGTTACCACCACCAGGCACTTGGTGAACACTCTGGGAGATGAAGCCAGGCCAAAGGGTAGCACTCTGTATTGGTAATGCAGATTCCCCACCAGAAATCTGAAATACTGACGGGAGGCCAAATGAATGGGAATATGGGTATACGCCTCCTTGAGATCCAGAGAACATAACCAATCATTTTGATCTAGAAGGGGGTATAGAGACGCCAGGGATAACATCTGACATTTTTCTTTGACTAAAAATTTGTTGAGAGCCCTGAGATCCAGAATGGGTCGCAGATCACCCGTCTTCTTCGGAACAAGGAAGTAATGGGAGTAAAAACCCCTGTTCTGCTGTTCCAAAGGAACGGGCTCGATGGCACTGAAACGCAGCAGAGCTTGAGCTTCCTGAAGAAGAAGAGCGGTCTGGGATGGACTGGAAGGATACTCTCTTGGAGGAAGCTCTGTGGAACCTGAGTGAAATGAAGAGTATCCTTCTCTGATGATTGACAGCATCCAGAGGTTGGATGTAATGGTCTCCCATCGGTGATAAAAAAGATGGAGACGACCTCCTATGGGGGGGAAGAGAGGACAGAGACAGAACGATGGAGGTTATGCTCTGTTTTAAACAGTCAAAAAGGCTACGCAGCCTTAAGTGCAGCAGAAGGCTGAGATTTCTGTTGCTGTTGTTTCTTGGGAGGCGCTCGATGGTAGGGAGCTGCCTTGGAGTATAACGCCTCTGTAAAATTGGCAGAGGGCGTGAAGCTTTCACAGGAGCTGGCTTAGGCTTTGGTCTGACAATAGAAGCAAAAGACTTTTCATGTTCAGACAATTTCTTAGTGGCTGCCTCGATAGATTCATCAAAGAGGTCATTGCCTGCACAAGGAATGTTAGCCAAGTGGTCCTGAAGATTAGGGTCCATGTCAATGATGCAAAGCCAGGCCAGGCAGCGCATTGCTACAGAAAAAGCAGTGGCTCTGGCTGACAATTCAAAGGCATCATAAGAAGACTGGAGAAGATGTAATCTGAGTTGTGACAGAGTAACGATGATTTATTGGAATTCGAAGTGCTTTTGTGTATCCAAATGGTTGAAAAATTTGGGAAGAAGATCAATGAGGAACTTGAGATAAGTAACAAAATTAAAATTATAATTAAGGACTTTGGAGGACCTCATAGCATTTTGGTAAATGCGACGTCCAAACTTGTCCATAGTTTTCTCTTCCCTTCCAGGAGGAACAGTAGCATAAATTCTGGAAGGATGGGGTCTTTTTAAGGAGGACTCCACTAGTAGGGATTGGTGAGACAACTGTGAATTCTCAAATCCTTTGCAATGTAGAGTTCTATACCTGGAGTCCAATTTGCCTGGAACAGCAGGAATGGTATAAGGAGTCTCCAGGCAGCGTGTGAAAGTGAGACAAAAGCTTGTGAAGAGGAAGCTTAAGTGACTCTGCAGGAGGTTGAAGAAGATGCATGACCTCGAGATACTCCTTAGAGTATTTAGAACCAGAATTTAATTGAAGTTTCAGGTCATCAGCCATCTGGCGAAGAAATGAAGAGAAAGACAGCTGATCCACAAAGGCCTTGCCTTGAGAGGGACTCGATGACCTCGAGGAGGCCTGGGTCAGAGGTGAAGCCTCACCGGGGAAATGATCATCAAAAGAATATGGAGACTTGGACGAGGCAATAGAAGCCGCTGAGTCCTTGAGGTCTGGAAGCGGAGACCTCGATTGAGGAGTCGGTGGTCTAAAAGAGCTGGAAGGTGTGGAATGAGGCTTAGATGAAGAAGGACGTTCTTTGGAAGAAGAGCTATGCCTGGAGGTGTGCCTCGATGAAGGCCTTGATTGATGACGAGAGTGGTGCATAGAAGCAGGTCTCGAGGATCGAGGAGACTTCGCCCTAGAGATGGAAGCAGGCAATGCTACCGGTGAATGGATAGGGCTAGAAGCTGGAGATCGAAACTCAGGAGGTTTGATGGAGGAATCTCGAAGCACTCCCAAAGACGCTGCTCCTTGTATGGAATGTGAGGATTCCTGTTGAGGCACTCACAAAGAATCTACTCCTTGCATAGATGCCAGACCAGACACTCGCAAAGACTCTTCTCCCTGCATAGAGTGTAAAGGTTCAGCTTGAGGCATAGGGAGAGGCTCGACCTTGCGGGATTAGAGAAGGCTGGATTAGAGAAGACAGCATTGGTCCAAATTTGGTTAGTAATTGAACAAATTGTTTATGTAACATGGTCAGAAGCCGGCAAAGATGGATCCGCGTCTGAAACTGGACCACTTGCTGCGGCTATAGGCTCCAAGGTGGCAGTGGAAATGTGCTTCGACTTAGAAGTCTTGGAAAGCTTGAGGACCACTGCCGGAACTTTCTGCTGAACTATCTAACCTGAGGATTCAGGGGAAGATACAGCAGGTTTACTCGAGGTGAGAGACATCTCAAACGAGGAAGGTCTGATGAGGCTCGAGGTTGGAGTCGTGGAAGGAGGAACCTCGGTGAAAGGTGGAACCGAGGCCGCGCTCGAAGTTGAGGGTGTGACTTAAGAGTCCATCTCAGAAAGTTTCTTCACTAAAATCCGATGATGTTTCAGGGCTCGAAGTTGAAGAGTAGCACAGCGCTCCTACGACTTCGGATTATGGTCAGGCCCAAGGCACTTGAGGCACCAACGGTGTGGGTCCGTGAAGGAAATCGCACGCTGGCACTGGCTATACTTCTTGAAGTATACTTCCTGGCCGTTGCTGGCCAGGACATAGGAGGAAAGATAGCTGCAGCGAAGTCGAAGCCCACAGGCTGCGGCCGAGCAGCCTGCGCTGCCAGTCGAACGGAGAAAAAAATAAAGTCTTTTTTAAACTGAAAAGAAATTAATACAGCGATTCGCGAAGAAAGGAAACACAAACTGCGGTGAGAGAAGGCACGAAGTAACAAAGTTAAATGCAGAGTGTCAAAGATGGACTTCTCAGCTCCGCGGAAAACTGAGGAGACTCGCCCTGCACTGGGTGGGAGGGCACTCACGCATGTGCGGTGCGGCTGACTCGAAACTTCTACGTTTCTACAAGCAAATCTGCTTGCAAGGTTGTCCGCATCCAGGCTCCATGGATGACGTCACCCATATGTGAGAATAAGCTGCCTGCTTGTCCTGGGATAATGAACTGATTTACTGAAGCTACTTTGTCTTGGAACACAAAATAAGAAAAGAGTCCCCCCCCAAATACACACACATACATACATATACACATTGTATATACCGTATTTTTCGCTCCATAAGACACACTCTTTTCTCCCAAAAAAGTGGGTGGAAATAAGGGTGCGTCTTACGGAGCGAATAACCCTCCCCCTCCCCCTTTTGTAATCCCAGCGGTCCAGTGCTTCCACTGGCAGCCTTCACATTCCCACAGTGCTGAGCGTTGCTCAGAGGTCAGTAGAACTACAAATGCCCCAAATCACGGTTTGGAACAGCCCCTGTCTCAGCAGCCAGCTCCACCAGCCCGCCCACCAGAGCCGTTACCACCTCAAGCTCCTCGTCCGCCTGCCACGAATCTTGGCTCTTTGCACCAGGTCTTTCTCTTCCCGGTGGCCCCCACCAACCAGTCTTCGTCTGCTGCCTCCCCTGCGCATGCATGACTGACGCTGATGCTCTAAGGAATTGGCGAGCAATGGTAGTGACCTAGTTAGATCCGGGTGGAAGTTGCATGTGGCCACCCCGGGATTTCACCTAGCGCGCTGCTTAGAGGGGATGGCTGGACTACAAGGGCAGCAGGCATGCTGTGGAACAGCACACGGGCTGCTGGACTGCGGATCCTCCGAGCTAACTCCGTCCTTCCATGCTGGATAGGAGAAAGACGCTAGAGACCCGCGAGAGTTGTGCACAGGCTGCTGGACTGTGGATGCCCCGAGCCTGCTCCTTCCTTCCATGCTGGATAGGAGAAAGATGCTGGAGACCCGTGTGAGAGTTGAGGGGTGGGAAGCAACAGTGAGATATACTAATCCCGGGGTTGGGGGGAAGGAGGGACAGGGAGACATAAGAGATGGTGAGCATGGAAGAAGAAAGTATAGAGACACAGAGGGCCAATGCTGATCAGTGAGCGGACAGGGAGGAAGAGGACAGGACAAGACACACACAGAAGGAAAATGCTGAATATGAGGGTAGATGTAAAAACAGGAGGGAGGAAAGGAACAGGATATAGAAGGGAAATGTTTGTTACACAGGACAGATAAGGCTGCAGGAGGAAGATGGTGAACATGGAGAGAGAAGAAATGTGAGATGGACAGAAGTTACTAAAAAGGCAAGAAAAAATAACGCTTTGGCAGCTGCTTTCATGGAGTGTCTGTTTATTTATGGCCATTTACCCTAAATCAGTTGTTACATAGTAATCACATGGCCCACAATATCTGACTGAATGTATCCCCCCTATATTGCGCTCCTGAAGCTGGCTATACTATTGAGAAGAGTTAAGGCTGCAAACTGTGAGGGTGGGGTGTCCTGGCATCCGGATGGCTTTGCAAAACCTGGCACCTGCCGACAATGTTAGAGAAGTGGGGAAGTGAGAGAGATCCTAGCTGTTGGCTCCTAAGTTTTTGGGCTGGCTCTGAGATTTAATGAAAATCTATTAAAGCCCATGGTAGGGCAACATAGTCTGCACATCTAGACTGGTACTGGTTTAGCAGGATAAAAAGGAATGTTTGATTTAGATCAGTAGGGCCTCATTTATCTTTCAATGCCAGTTATTCGGATTTCTTACACCAGATCCCCTTGTTAATCCCAGGGTATTCTGTAACTGTCAGTATCCAAAGTTTATGATTATATTCTATAATCTCACACAATCTCTGACCAAAACTGGTTGCAGTGTCACAAAATAAAGCCAAAACTTAAAAGAAGCTGAGTTTGGCTACCTACCTGCATGTATTTGTCCTTAATCTGTTCACAAGTAGAGATACAGTTTGAAATATAAAGATGAATAAATTCTGGAGGAAGATCAACTGCTGTAGTAAGTCTGTATTAAAAAAACAAAAATCCCAAACCAATTATAGCTAAGTACATATTTGACAAAACAACCAAATCTTTCTTTAAGAACCGATTTAAAATAACAGAATGAAGCCTAACACATAATTAGGATGCAAAGACTTATGGTTAAATATTAAAATTCCATCATTCGGTTTGAAACTGTATATAAAAGAAGTATACAAATATAAATTCCATACAGGAATGTATAATCATTATCACCATCTGAAGAGAGGTGACTTTTTGTTACAAATCTTTGACTCATTTGATCTTTACAAGAGAAGTAATGTCTCAAAAAAGTCATACACCACTTCATTCCCCTCCTCTCCAAACCCCAAAACATGTTTCTTCATGCCCCCATATCATACACACATTGCTGCTTTCAGGTTTATTTACACCCCTCCATTCTAGGTTCCATTAGCCAGTTATGATATGAATTTCATGAATACTAGGAGAAAGGGAAAAGATATTTATTTCCAAACCTTAAGAAAAAGAGTCCTACATTTCAGGATGAATTTAGCAGATTTAAGTTCCAATAACATCAAAGCGTGAAGCAGATTCCTCCATCTCCCAAAAGATGGGGGTTCTTTACTCAATACAAAAATATTCACAGAGTCCAGTGAAGAATTCACCCAATTAAGATGAGTTCTTAATGAGGTCCGAACGGGGTATCAGACAGCCCTACAAACAATAATATTTGAAGGGAATAAACTCTTCATTTGCCCCACGGTACCTCCTCCTCCGTATTAATTCTACTTGTTTTTTCCTTTTTTTCTTTATCTTTTTTTCAACAGTTACTATCACTTATAGTCATTTCTAGTGTTTAAGTCTTATTATTTCATACGGTTACTCATGAAATTCAATTCTGAATACTTAGCTTTCAGCCTTGAAATCATTCCCCTGAACGCCAACGCGTTTCGGATTCTTTGTCAAGGCGACATGGGGAAAGCTATTATTGTGAACATGCACTACATACCACCGCACGGCTTATCAAAGGACTCAGCCATACCGACAAAATTACTTTTTTGCCCACTAAAGCGGATTTACGCAACAAAAGGCAGTGTCCTTTATTAGTTAACTGGAAGACCTTATATTGATCCAGCAGCAGGCTTTCCGCTGACAAAGGAATTGTACACTGGAGCAACCCAGTCAAATAACGAACCAAGGCAGTCTAAAAAGAACGGACCATGGGACAAGTCCAGAAGGCATGCAAAAAGGTGCTGGAGTTAGTGGAACATTTAATACAGGTGGAGGAGGCAGTATAGAACTGATTTAAGCACTCAATCCCTGTGTGAAATATGCCCTATGCAGGATCCAGTACTGGCACTCACGCATATCGGAACTAACAGATAGCTCGGGAATCCTGTGTATTAGTTGTAAAATATCCACTGTGGCTTGGGCTAAACTCAGATCCCTGCCCCACTTCTCCTGCAAGGCCTCCTGTTTCTGCCCAGGATATAACAGCTGAAGGTCAGAATGCAATTGAGAGACTGTAAACCCATCCTCACTATACTTCTCAATAAAATCTTGAAGGTGCCTCTTCAAGGGAAAAGTTAAGCCCCCCACCTCCAGAGAGGCAATGTAATGACAAAGTTGTTGATAGGTCAAGAAATCACTCATCTGCAAATTACAGCGCTGTCATAGAACCACCCAAGTCTGTACCGTCCCCTCTAGCTGCAGTACATGAGAAAGTTGGGAAGCTCCAGCAGTGGCGAAATGGCTAAAGCTAGCATTATCCATGCCCAGTAAGAACAGCAAATTTCCTCTGATTGGCAGCAGCGGCAAACAAGTATAATTGCCCCCCACTTCGTCACCCATTCTCTTCAGACCATCTGCAAAGGCTGTAATAATATGCTATTCTGAAATTCAGGCGGAAGTGAAGACAAGGGAGCATGCAACAAAGAAGAAATGTGCCAAGGAGCAAACAATACCCCTTCTATTGCTTTCAGTGTATGATTCTGACGCTCTGAGAACCACTCCCCCAAGTGCCGTAGAAGGCATGCGCGATTGTAAAGGTGTAGGTCCAAGACCCCAATACCTCCCATTCTCCAGCTCCCCCTCAGAAAATGGAACGCGATCTGTGGCTTTTTACTGTTCTAACAAAATCAGGTAGCAAGGAATATAGCCAAACTAAATCCCGTCTTAACAGAAGCAGAGGCAGTAATTGAAACATATATAGTAGTGCTGTCCGATTCAGGAAAAAAAAATTTGATTCGATTCGATTCAGCCTATTGAATCGATTTTGATTCGATTTTCCTTCCCAATTGGGTGGTTTTTTTCCAAACATCCTGTTAAATCTTAGCTCACGTTCGCAGTCCAACACCAGCTCTGGAAGGATACACATTTCAAATCTGACATATTGTAATCACAAAACAGAAAATAAAATTATTTTTCCTACCTTTTGTTGTCTGGTCATTTTTCAAATCATGTTGGTCCCATGTTGGTCTGGTTGTCTTCTGATCAGGCTCTCCTTCTTTCTTCTTTCTCCGTGCTAACCATCCATCTTCCACATCTGCCCTCCCTTTCTATTTCCCTTTCCTCCCCCAGAGGTCTGGCATTTTTCTTTTTGTTCATCTCCATCCCCCCGCAGCTGCAGCAATGGACCCCACCATCCCCAGATCCACCATCTCTCCTTTTCTCAACTACCCTTTCATCCAGCATCTCTCTTCTGTGTCCCTGCCCCTATTCTCCTCTCCAGTACTGTCCTCCTTGTGTCCCTGTTCCTATGCTCCCTCCATGCCCAATATCTCTCCCAATATCCAGCTTCTTCTTTCTCTCTTCCTTACCTCCTGTATCCCCTTCCTCAGGTACAGGCTTTCTCCTACTATCTCTCCTGCCATCCTGCACCCTGCCCACCTACTTTGGAGCAATATCTGTCCCTCTTGTACCTTTCCCCTTGTGGTCTTGCATTTCTATCTCCCTCTCTCCATTAGTCCAGCACCTCCTCTGCTTTAGTCACCATGCCATCCAGAAGAATGCTGTGCCAGCACCACATATAAGGATGAGCCCACCATCCGATTGCTATGGTGGCACACTATGGAGCCTAAAAAGATAACTGCCACTATACTCCACTAGGGGTAGACACCTCTAAACAGTCTATAAGGAGTTAAAGAGCAGAAATGTAATTTGAACCTGCAGCTTACAGGCCACTGCATTATTAGGCTACTCTTCAGATTTCTGTCCATGCCCAGCATAAAAAAGGATAGTACCAGCACGTAACCTGAAAGATGACTGAGCCTATGCAGCTACAAGAAAGCTGATATGCATATGAGGAAGCTGGAATATTACAGCAAGACTTTATAAATGAAGGCAGACACAGAACCATATAACCACTATCGTAGAGCAGTATACGTTGGAACTGGCATTGTGTAGCATGGTAGAGAAGGCTGTGCCATAGATAGTCATGGTAGAGAAGGCTGTGCCATAGGACACAGACACCACAGGTAGTCCATGCAGATGAAACTTGAGCTTGATGTGAGCTATAAACTCATGAAGCACAACATAATAGCACTAGCCAAAAGTAGCGAGATAAACTCAAAACATCTAAACCTCTGCCTAATTCAGTCAAAAGCCCTAAGAATGGTATTAACAATAAATCAAAACAGCACAAAACTGGACTAAAGAGTCCAAGAGAAGGAACAGTTGCATTTGCCCAACACAAAAGGGCTTAGCATTAACCGTCACAATAAGGAGAGAATTAGTAAATTTAGCTGAGCACCACTGCCTAACAAGAAGGCAGGGAAAAAATACAAAGCCAAACAGCATGAAAGTGCGGGAACTGTGCAGGTGAGAAACCTCACTGAACTGCCAGTTGCATAACTGGAAAGGACCAGCTCAAACAGAAAATGTGATAAATAAGAAACTATTTTTTTTTTTAAACATTAGACATAAGCCAGTACTAAACAAACATCAAAATCATGCTCACCACAGACTTAGGCCCAGATTCTCAACACTTTTAACGCCATCGCTAAGCTGTTTTCCGATGGTTTAGCCTGCACGTATTTTAGTGGCAGATTATCAAAACGGCTTATCTCTTTTTCAGCAAGGTTTCTAACAGTCTCTGACACTGTCATGCAAATAGGCTCCTCCTCCCCGCATTTCCCTATGTCATTGCTACCCACATGTACCAAGACAGCAGGTTCCTCCCCAGCACTGTCTAAAATCTTACCTAGGTGACGTATGAGATCCGCCACCTTTGCACCAGGCAGGTAACTGACCAAGCAATCCTCACATCCACCAACCACCCAGCTATCTATATGCCTAATGATCAAATCTTCCACTATAACGGCAATCCTAACCCTTCCCTCCTGAGCAGAAGCCCCTGAAGACACATCCTCAGAGGTTTTGGACGCCGCCCTACGTTTGAGGCGTCCCGTGAAGAATACAAAAAGGTGATCTAGATTGTAAACACCAAAAGTCTTTAGAAGCCTAGCTCGCAGAGAACGCTATGCACTTTCTAAAAATGCAGTGAATAAAAGCACGTCTCCCCATTTCTCCTCCCAGGAAGAAGGAAGGAAAAGTGAATGTCATAAAAGAAAGGATGACACCTCCTTAGAAAGAAATTGTGGTACCGTCCGAACTGACATCCCAGATTTTGTAAATCAGAAATAGGAATCCCCGCCAAACAAGGCCTGCAACTCAGAAACCCGCCGAGCTGAAGCCATGGCCACAAGAAACCCCGTGTTCAACGGCACAGCCATTTAGAGTCTCAAAAGACAAGGATGAAATGAAGCCTTCGGTAAACTGCAAAGAAGTACGTTAAGACTGTACTCCGGACAGGGCTTTCTAAAGGTGTACGACTATACCGTACTCTGTTTAGGAACTGAACTACATGAAGCTGAGAAGAAAGCGAAGAGCAATATACCTAGCCCTTGTAACAAGCTAAGGATGGCACTTGAAGCTGAAGGGAATTGAACGCTAAGCCCTTGGCAATACACTTGTGCCAAAAAAGAACTCTGGAAGGGTGCAAATGTTGAGAAGTACCCAAGAACAGAAAAACCTTCAAAAGGAAGCAGAAACCACAGGTGAAGACATCTGTATCGCCTGGATAAGAGAAGAAACAACCTGCTTCGCAGAACCCTTACACGTCAGCCATGACTTTTCAAAAGCTAGGTCGCAATACCAAAGTAGTATGAATATCCATGTTGATCAGACCCTAGGTGAGCAAATCTGGAGATACTCAACCGTCCGGCTGTCGAAAGACTCAACAGATCCGCATAGCAAGGATGGCGCAGCCAATCCAGAGATTCTACAAATACTGTGCCCTGAAAGCGAGCTTGAGATGGCAAATCCAAGCCATCATCAGCCAGAGGAAAACACTGAAAAGAGAGAAACCAGAGGCGAGAAAGAAGCCACGCTGCTACCCCTTCTTACTCCCACTCCCTGTGCCCACTGAAGAAGCTAGGAAGCTTAGAATTTTGAGACGAGGCCATGAGGTCTAGTTCCAGGAAATCTCACTTCCATAAAAAGAGCTGGAACGCCTGAGCCAAAATTCTCAATATCCAGGATGTAGAAGATTTCACTATTACTAACATTTACACTTTCTAGAGCGTACACACTGAAACATACAATAAATGGGCCATGCTCAGATTTCGCAGAGAGAAAGTCTATCCAAACTCTTTTCCTGACTCATAAAATGATCTGCCAAAAGAAGAGGAAGATGAGTGTCCACCCATTGAAGTAGAACCACAACTTTACCCGCCAACTGAGTACATCACCTACTGCCCAGGCTGTAGAAAAATCCCCCCATCATAATACTGACTGAAAAGACCTTCAGTGTCATTCCGGAAGAATGGTCTGAAGCTCCAGAAATGATAGCCTGACCATGCTCCAGAGTAGAAGAATGAACAAGTACTGAGTCGCCTCTTAATACCAGACTCCTGGAGCTGAGGATGGAAGGCACCAAGCCCCCCAACCCGACAGCCAGGGATTTTTGGTGGCCATGAGCTAGTCCAGCAAAGACCAAGGCATGCCTTTGAAAAGAGAAATCTCACCAAGCCATCAAAACATACAGAGCGATGCTTGAGGAGCCTACCAAACAATTGGAGCCCTGAGATACCGGGAACCACTGGAACAAAAGCGACAACTGTAGCGTTATAATGGGAAAGCAAGCCGAAGTTCCCAGTGGAGTCAGCAACATGGATCCTAGAACCCGTACAGAATCCCATATTCTTGGTCATGGTGACCGAAGAAGAATGCAAACCTGAGACTGTGACCCATCACCCTAGTCTCTGGGAAGAAACACAGTTCTCTCCAATATGAATAAAAACATCTCCCCGATATACATATAAATAGAACAGGAGAAAAGAGCGCTGTGCCGATTCGATGATTCACATCCAAAGGAACTGAGGAAAAGAAACCACCCTTTTCGTGTCAGTCAAATGGCCCGATTGGAAGACGTCCGAATCAAGCAGTCAGTCAAGAAGAAATTAGGTGAATCACCTGGTAGCACCAAAACGCTACCACTGCCCACATTTTCTAAAATGTTCGTGAAGCCTTGGGTAGGCTCCAAGAGAGGCAAGCAAACCTAGTGCCGATTCGGAGTCCATAGTGAAAATGTAAATATTCTCCCAGTGTTTCTGCAGAAATGTTTAACCCTGAGAAACTAATTCAGCAGAATGGGATCCAGCCTGCCCAATGCCCCCATCTTGGGCACCATGCAGTAAGTGGAACAACGTTCCTTAGTTCCCGAAGAACTACAAGAAGTGCCCTGTGTACCAGTAACACTTAAAAAGGAAACACAAAATACAGAGACTCCAAGAACGAACCGGAAACCTGAGGAGGATGCAAAGTTGCAAGCATCCTGAAAAATGTTCACAGCCCCTGACCTGATATTATAGTGTCTTCTCCCTCATGAGAAAGCCTGAAGAGTCATTGGAAGAAGTCAAGATCCCCTCAGAATGAAGTGCAGAAGGTCAGGGAATGGCAGGATGAGAACTGTAGGATCTGTAAGAAGAAAGAAATTCTCCTAGGAAAAAATCAAGTTTCGCAATGTAAAGAGGAGTATACTGGAACCATGAAAACAGTACAAACTCCATGCAACGTGAGCGAAATACGTATATCCTTTAAAGTGAATACATACTAGACGTAATCAAGATGCTGCATCTACCGTCCCGTGGAAAACAACATCATCCTAACAGGTAGCAGACAAAGCTCACATCGCTAATGAGAGCTTCAGGGATGAGGCTAACAGCCACATAGCGCGTGCTCCTCCGCAGGTTTGATAGAATAGGTAACTGGCTCCTGGTTAGAAGGAGCTGCACAGCCCTTCCTGTCTGGTCGGGGGTCCGTCTAGCACAGTGGTCTCAAACTCAAACCCTTTGCAGGGCCATATTTTGAATTTGTCAGTACTTGGAGGGCCGCAGAAAAAAATAGTTAATGTCTTATTAAAGAAATGACAATTTTGCATGAGGTAAAACTCTTTATAGTTTATAAATCTTTCCTTTTGGCTAAGTTTTAATAACAATATTGTAATTTATAGCTAAAGAGATATGATCAAGAAACTGTTTTATTTTACTTTTGTGATTATGATAAATATACCGAGGGCCTCAAAATAGTACCTGGTGGGCCGCAAGTTTGAGACCACTGGTCTAGCATGTGCCATGAGAAGATGGCGACAGGAGAAACCAGCATGATAAGCATGGAAAGCTGAAGTCCGGGCCCTGTCAGAAATATAGAAAGAGTCCTGACCGTAGGAAGATGCGAAGTGTCATTATGCCCATAGAGACAGCCCGAACTTGGAAACTGTTAGTACTACCTTTAGGCATATATATCCTATGCCACTGCCAGACATATGCAGCGCAGCACAGAGGCCCAAATAAGAATGACAGTTACCAACAGACAAAGGCTCAATCTGCAGGGACCCCAAGAGAGACAATGAGATATCCATATGAAATATTACTGCTGATCTCACTGTACCGGGAGTTGCCGTTTGTCAACCCAGTCCGGAGACAAACCGAGACTGAGTGACCTAGCACAGGTCAGAGTCTCTCTGGTAATCCCCTTGAGTGCTAACCCCAGAGTCTGATTAAACTAGCAGCTTCCTTCCCTTCAAATAAGCAAAGAAGAACCATCTCTCAAACCCACCTGGGCAGGCCCTTCAAAACAGAATGCAGTAATACAGGCAGGCCAAAACCCTTGAACCCGTGGGAAGTCCCACCACATATGCAAGAAAATGCAAGAAAGTGTCAAGCATATCACACCTCCTCCAACAGTCCCCCTCCCACCCATGCCCCATTTTTGTAAATTGCATCTGTGTATAATGCCAGCGCAATAACACCTTACATCCATTTTCCACGAGGGGGGTAGCAAATCCCATTGAGCCCACCTGTGACCAAATCCCCTCCCACTCGAATATAACCCCCCCCCCCCCCAGTTTATATTCAAGTCAACCTCTTTTCCTCCTTTTTGGGGGGGAAAAGGTTACCCTGGTTTATATTCAGGTCAGTTTATATTCAAGTATATACAACAAAACTTTACTTCACCGCTGGAGATGACAAATGTTTCAGCACTAATTGTGAAGTAATAAACTGAACTAATTTTCACTACAGTATGCTGTCAATAGAAGTAATCCTGTATGCGGTTCATTAGCATTTCTACATTAATTGTCTTATGATTACTTCTGGTTTAGTGCATTCTCTCCCCCACCCCCCAGCCACAGTAGAAGGTTTTTACTGCACCCCAGAATGCTAAATGCTCTGACTCATAGAATTCCTAAGAACGTTAGAGCCTTTAGCGCTACCGTGGCTTAGTAAGAGAGGGCCTTTATTTCTGATGCAGCAATTATCTGTGGCACACAAAAAACCATTGCTGAGATTAACACAGTTTATTAAACTCAGGCTTAAGTAATCTGAGGCAACTCGAAAAACTGACTAGCCCAAAAGGCACAGTGTGTGTCAGTGGCACATGCAAAAACTATTAATTCAGATTTTCTCTTTAACACATAAATTGAATTAATGTCTATAATGTGTTTTTCCATACTGCAAAAATACATTTTAATGTTAAGCAAAAGGGTAATTTTTATGCAAACACTTACCTATTTACTACTTCCATTGAGTGTAAAGACATATCCATGTTGACCAAGACTGAAAAGTATTCTGTTATCTGACTTGATTGCATAAGTTTAAGTAACATTTCTATAGCAACTAAGGGATTATTTTCCACCAGATCAGGCAGTTTGGCAGGAGTTAGGCCAATGTGATAAACCAGCTTGGGATCTTTCTCTAACTCTCCAAGGAGCTAAAAAAACAAAACATAATATATATATATATATAAGAAAATGGCATATTAAAAATCCAGAGTTTGAAACTGCAAGAACCAAATACAATATAGAAAATTAAAAACAAAAAAAAACCCTTTTTTTGTCCAACGTTGCCAAATGCACATAAGACACTAAGGGTTAGATTCACAAAGCAAACCGATTGTGTACCAATCAGTTTGCGACCCCGATTTCCCTCCTGCACTATTCACTAACCTCTCCTGTGATCCGCTTTGAATACATGCATGCAAATGAGGAGAAATGCATGCAAAGTAAACATGGACGCGATTCACCAACC
Source organism: Geotrypetes seraphini (assembly GCF_902459505.1). NCBI lineage: Eukaryota > Metazoa > Chordata > Amphibia > Gymnophiona > Dermophiidae > Geotrypetes > Geotrypetes seraphini. The sequence goes on along the minus strand of NC_047089.1, from coordinate 145,663,952 downwards.
AAATTTTTAAAACCGACTGGGCTGGCAGATCAATCCAAGAAGTGACTACTGGGGACCAGTTGAAAATGTCTTTCCGACTCTCTAGCTCCATAGAAGCCCTGCTCTCTGCTGTCCCGAATCTCTCCTGCCTGCCACCCTGATGCTCTTCCCGTATCTCTCATGCCTGCTCTGCCCCAAATCGCCGCCCTGTTCTGCCCAGATCTCTCCTGCCTGCCGCCCCAAATCTCTCCTGCCTGCCGCCCCAAATCTCTCCTGCCTGCCGCCCCAAATCTCTCCTGCCCTTCCCTGCACTGCAAGCCCGTGGTTTTAACATGTGGGTTTTTAGCATGTTAAAACCATGGGCTCGCTGGGCTAAAATGTTTTTTAAAAAGTCGCTGCTCAGATGGGTCTAGACACATGCGCAGACCATCTACAGATGTTCTGCGCATGCATTAGGATCGCACACCAGTGATCCGTGCCTGCAGATGGGGGCGTTCCTCCAATCGCCCCCATTTGCATATTCAACTTTGAAGAATTCATCAGACTTGCCCGGATCGGGAATAGGTCAGTCCCAATCGGGCAGGTTTGTGAATTTAGCCCAAAGGGTTCCTTTTACAAAGCTGCACTAGAAATTCCCACACAGCAAATGTGATGAAGCTCATTTAAATTCTATGGGTGCAGGAATCACTAAGAGCTAGATTCACAAACCTGCCCGATCGGGACCGACCCGTTCCCAATCCAGGCAGGTCCAATGAATTCTTCAAAGCTGAATATGCAGATGGGGGCAATCGGAGGCATGCCCCCATCTGCCGGCACAGATCGCTGGTGTGCGATCCCGACGCATGCACAGACCATCTGTAGATGGTCTGCACATGTGTCTAGACCCATCCGAGCCGTGACTTTTTAAAAACTTTAAAAAAACCTTTTTAGCCCAGTGAGGCCATAGTTTTAACCCGTGGGTTAAAAACACAGGCTTGCAGTGCAGGGAAGGGCAGGAGAGATATGGGGTGGCAGGCAGGAGAAAACCGAGGACTAGCAGGGCGGCGATTCAGGGTGAACAGGCAGGAGAGATCGGGGCAGAGCAGGGCAGCGATGCGGCAATTTGGGGCAGAGCAGGCAGGAGAGATCTGGGCTGGGCAGGCAGGAGAGATCCAGGCAGAGCAGGCAGGAGAGATCCGGGGAAGAGCATTAGGGCGGCAGGCAGGAGAGATTCAGGGCAGCAGGGCTTTTTTGGAGCTGGAGAGTCAGAAAGACATTTTCGACTGGTCCCCAGCAGTTGCTTCTTGGGTTGATCAGCCAGCCCAGTTGGTTTAAAAAATTTGGTTGGTGAATCACGTCCCTGTCTACTTTGCTTGCGTTTCTCCTTATTTGCATGCATGGATTTGAAGCGGATCGCAGGAGAGATTAAGTGAATAGTGCAGGAGGGAAATCTGGTCGCAAAGGGGTCGCAAACCGATCGGTACACGATCTGTTTGCTTTGTGAATCTAACCCTAAGTAGCTTTGGAAAAGGAGCCCTAAGAAACTATAAAGTCAATGGAACATTCATCAGCACATCTGAGCAAGATCTCTAATCAGAGGATAGCAGCAAAGCACGTGCTACTACCTTCTCATGGAACCTGTACATTCTATGGATTAATGTGAATCATACCTCCCTCTTTTACAAAGGCAGGCTAAGCATTTTTAGCGCGCGCTAAACGCTAACATGTCCATAGACTAACATGCATGTGTTAGCATTTAGCACACACTATAACGCTTAGCGCGCCTTTGTATAAGGACCCCATGGTGTCCAAGTTAAAACTTGTTTTCTTCGATCAAAACAAGAGGGCCCCCTTTGAGTACAGGGCCAAGAATAATTGTCCTGCTAACCAGTCTTGGTTAATCAATCTTAAACATAATCTTATTTCCATAATTGCCAAAGTTCCTTATCTAGATACCCATCTCTCAAGACTATTCTTTAGTTATAATGGTAAATCACATGATTGCTCCTATTGGAGAGCATTCCAGAAATGGAACAGCTAATGCATGTGGGGATAGATTAATATTTTAGGGGTAAATTTATATATATATTTTTTTTGTATAAAGTCTGCATGCTGAAAAAGGACTTAAATATTATGTGGCCATTTATAAAGTAGAGTGCAAGTACCAAAAAAGATGGCAAAAACTTATATATGAACCAAGTGAAGTCTTCGAAGGCACAGTAGAGCTGCAATATATGTGGGCATTTTATAAAATATGCAAGCACATATTAACACTTGTAAATGTATGCACGAGAAATCTGCACTAATGGAGATACAATAGTTTGGGTGGCTGTTTAATGAAGGCCATGTAGCAACTTCCTTTAATGAATAGGAATAAAATAGATGCCTGTTTTGTGTATATGAAAAAAATGTTTGGCAGATTATCAGGGGATTTACTGCAAGACAGGGTGGATAAAAATCAATGTTTAAACTAAACTAAAACTTAACCTTAAATACCGGGTCTTCAACCAAAGGAAGCTTGATGGGATTAACAATACATTTTTTTTTAAAAAAGTAAACTGAAATACAAGAGTTAGTTTTCAAAATGTTTAGCGAATAGAAAAGTTTTTAGAAGTTTACGGAAGAGTTGGAAGGAACTGGGACACCTCAAAATTAGGGGAAGTTCATTCCATAGTTGGGAAAATTTAAATGCCAGAGAGCTGCTAAAATTCTTAACTCCTTGAATTCCTTTCCTAGAAGGAAGAGAAAGTTTAAATCAATGAATGCCTTTCACATATGAAAATCTATAAACATTCCATAGCAGAGGAACAAGAGGAGCAAAGATACCATGTAAAATCTTAAAAACAATAAAGCACAGTTACTTACCGTAACAGGTGTTATCCAGGGACAGCAGGCAGATATTCTCACATGTGGGTGACGTCATCTACGAAGCCCCAGCGCGGACAGCTTTTCAAGCAAACTTGATTGAAGTTTCAAGTTTGCTACACTGCACCACGCATGTGCATGCCTTCTTGCCCACTAGAGGGCGCATCCCACCTCGTGGTCCTCAGTTCCATAACTAGCAAAGAAGCCATCCCCGGGGAGGCGGGCGGGTTGTGAGAATATCTGCCTGCTGTCCCTGGATAACACCTGTTACGGTAAGTAACTGTGCTTTATCCCAGGACAAGCAGGCAGCATATTCTCACATGTGGGTGACCTCCAAGCCAACCAAAAAAGGGCAGGTGGGAGGATGGCAATTTAAGAAAACAGATTACGTAACACCGACTGGCCAAACCGGCCGTCGCTTCTGGACAAAGTGTCCAGACAGTAGTGGGAGGTGAACGTATGAACCGAAGACCAAGTGGCAGCTTTACATATGTCTTCCATAGGAGTAGATCGGAGGAAAGCAACCGAAGCTGCCATCGCCCGGACCTTATGCCCCGTGACTCGACCTGGGAGCGTAAGACCAGCCTGAGCGTAGCAAAAAGAAATACAAGCAGCCAACCAGTTGGACAAGGTGCGCTTGGAAACAGGGTGTCCTAAACGATTAGGATCAAAGGACAAAAACAATTGAGGAACCTTACGATGAGACCTGGTACGTTGGAGATAAAATGCCAATGCCCTCTTACAGTCAAGCGTGTGGAGCGCCGTCTCGCCAGGATGGGAGTGGGGCTTAGGAAAGAACACAGGAAGGACAATGGACTGATTGAGGTGGAAATCAGACACAACTTTAGGTAAAAATTTAGGATGGGTGCGGAGAACCACCTTATCATGATGAAACACAGTAAAAGGCGGGTCCGCCACCAAAGCTTGCAGCTCACTAATCCGTCGAGCAGATGTGAGGGCAATCAGAAATACCACCTTCCAAGTAAGAAATTTCAGGAGAGACTTGTCGATAGGCTCAAAGGGAGGTTTCATCAGTTGAGCTAAGACAACATTCAAATCCCAAACGACGGGAGGAGGCTTCAGAGGGGGACAAACATTGATTAGACCCTTCATGAAACGCGTCACCAGAGGATGAAGCGAAAGAGAACGTCCGTCCAAGTGACGATGGAAAGCAGAAATGGCACTGAGATGCACCCGAACAGATGTCGTCTTCAGGCCGGAATTAGACAGATGTAACAAGTAGTCCAGCACCGAAGACACTGGGACCGAATCCGGATCCAGATGACGTGAGGAACACCAGGAGGAAAACCTGGTCCATTTCTGGGAATAACAAAGCCTGGTCGAGACCTTGTGCGAGGCTTCCAAAACTTCCCTCACCGACTGAGAAACCGAGACCGAAGTCAAGGGGAAAGGAACCAAGCGGTCAGGTGTAACGACTGAAGATTGGGATGCAACAGCGAACCCCGACTCTGAGATAGCAGAGAGGGAAACACAGGTAGAAGCAGAGGCTCCCTGACACTGAGTTGAAGAAGCAGGGAGAACCAGTGTTGACGAGGCCACCGAGGCGCAATGAGAATCATAGTGGCTCTGGATGATTTGAGACGAACCAACGTCCTCAAGATCAGGGGAAAAGGAGGAAACGCGTAAAGGAACCTCCCTCCCCAGTCGAGAAGAAAGGCATCCGCTTCTAGACGGTCCAGGGAGTACATCCGAGAACAATACAGGGGTAGTTTGCGAGTCTCCGGGGAGGCAAACAGATCCACCTGTGGAGTCCCCCAGCGGTCGAAGACCTCGCGTAGGACTCTGGAGTTGAGTGACCACTCGTGCGGCTGGAGAAGCCGACTGAGTTTGTCTGCCAAGCAGTTCTGTTCTCCCTGGATATAGACCGCCTGTAGGAAGATGTTCTGGGAGATCGCCCATTCCCAAAGGCGCAGAGCTTCCCGGCAAAGGGACCAAGAGCCTGTCCCACCTTGCTTGTTCACATAATACATGGCCACCTGGTTGTCCGTTCGCACGAGGACTACCTGATCGCGGAGTAGGTGGCAGAATGCTCGAGCCGCCAGAAAGATGGCACGAAGCTCCAACACATTGATGTGACAGCTTCGGTCCTCCGCCGACCACAGGCCCTGGGTTCGCAGACCGTCGAGGTGGGCCCCCCACGCGTACTCCGAGGAGTCCATGGTCAGAACCTTGCGATGTGGAGGGACGAGGAAGAGCAAACCCCCGGAAGATTCGAAGAGTCGGTCCACCAACGGAGCGATCGTCTCAAAGAAGGAGTCACCATTATGAGACAAGAGACAGGATCGCAATCCTGGCGCCACTGAGAGGCCAGAGTCCACTGAGGAATTCTCAGGTGCAGTCTGGCGAACGGAGTGGCGTGGACCGTAGACGCCATGTGGCCCAGAAGTATCATCATGCGCTGAGCCGACACAACCGGTAGCCGAGAAATCAGACGGCTCAACCGAACTAAAGCCTCCAACCGAGGAGGAGGGAGGAACGAACGAAGGCGAACAGTGTCCAGCACTGCGCCTATAAATTGAAGTGATTGGGTCGGGCACAACTGTGACTTGGGAAAGTTTACTTCGAACCCCAGTCGCTGAAGGAAGATGATAGACTGTCGGGTCGCTGAGATAACCCCCTCCCTGGTGGGGGCCTTGATCAGCCAATCGTCCAGGTATGGGAAGACCTGAAGTCCCCGAGACCTCAGGGCTGCAGCGACTACCACCATACACTTCGTGAAGACTCGAGGGGACGAGGCCAGGCCGAAGGGGAGGACCCGGTACTGTAGGTGTAGCTCGCCCACCTGGAACCGTAAGAATTTGCGGAAGGTGGGATGCACCGGAACATGGGTATACGCTTCCTTCAGGACTAGGGAGCACATCCAGTCCCCTTCCTCCAAGAGAGGATACAATACCGGAAGTGACAACATCCGGAACTTCTCCCGGACCAGGAACTTGTTGAGCTTTCTGAGGTCTAGAATGGGGCGCAAGTCCCCGGTCTTTTTTGGGACTAAAAAGTAACGGGAGTAAAACCCCCGCCCCCGCTGATCTGGGGGTACAGGTTCCACCGCCCGAAGCCTCAACAAGGCCCTGGCCTCGGCCATGAGGATGGGGAGCTGGGTCCGATTGTATGGGCAAGCCCCCGGTGACTGTTCCGGCGGCGCAGACCAAAAGTTGAGAGAGTAACCCTCGGATACGGTCCGGAGCACCCAAGCGTCAGATGTTATCTCGGTCCAAGCCGCATAAAAGGACCGGAGTCGACCCCCTATGGGAAGGGGGTCCGGCGCGATCGCGGAGGAGGACCGGCCCCATCCGCATAGCCCGTCAAAAGGACGGCGCTGGCTTGGACGGACCCTGCGCCGGAGGTTTCGTTTGTCCCCCTCTACCCTGTTGAGGTGGACGCCGTGGCGGAGGCTTAGAAAAGGCCGGTGTCGACTTCTGAGGGTAACGCCTCGGAGGAGGCCGGAAGGGTTTCTGCGCCGTGGCCCGAGGTTTCGGACGGACCAACGAGGCCAACGAGCGCTCCTGCTCGGACAACCGTTTGGTCGCCGCCTCTAGGGATTCATCGAATAACTCGGATCCCACGCAAGGTAAATCCGCTAGGCGTTCTTGCAGGTTTGGATCCATATCGAGGGTGCGCAGCCACGCTAGTCGGCGCATAGCTACAGCAAATGCAGACACCCTCGACACCAGCTCAAACGCGTCGTACACAGCGTGAAAGAGGTACAGGCGTAATTGAGACAGGTTGGACATAAACCTGGCGAATCCTTCCCTACGGGAATCTGGCAGATCGTCGTGATACTGCGGAAGGTCCTTCACCATGCCCCGTAAATAGGATGAGAAGGTAAAGGCATAATTGAGTACCCTGGTTGCCATAAGGGAATTCGAATAGAGGCAACGACCAAACTTGTCCAGGGTCCGACCCTCCCTGCCGGGCGGGACCGCCACAGAAACTCTGGAGGGTTGTGACTTTTTCAGCGCCGACTCAACCAGCAAAGACTGGTGGGAGAGTTGAGCCTTATCGAATCCCTTGGGTGGGATAGTCCTATATTTGGACTCCATCTTAGACGGCACCGCTGTGACCGTAAGAGGTGAAGTCAGGTTCTTAAGGAAGGTCTGATGGAGAACCTTATTCAAGGGAAGTCGGGGAGTTTCCCTCGGTGGAGTGGGAAGGTCCTGCTCCTCGAGGAACTCTTTGGTGTATTGAGATCCCGCCATGAGGTTTAGACCCAAGGCACGTGCCATGTCCTGCACGAAAGTGGAAAAAGAGAACGGTCTGGCTGGCGGTGAGGGGGTTCTCGACCTCCCCGCCGAACAGAAGGGGGAAGCCTCGTGGGAATAGCATGGTTCCCTACCGGACCCGGATTCCCAAAAGGCCAGATCCAATGGCCCCGAGGGGGTCGGAGAACGCTTACGTCCCGAAGAACCCTTGGGAGAGGCACCAGGTGTCCGAGGTACCGAGGCACGCCCCCTCCTCTTTGGCGAGGAGTCACGCGAACCCCCTCTCGCAGGGGACCGGAGCAACCTCGGGTTATCGAGGCGGAGCTCCGAGACCCGCAATGCCTCGCCCCCGAGCGGCGAGGAGCGACCACGTCGTCGAGGAGAACCTCGCGAGCGCTTAGGCTTCCTCGGACGACGCCTCGCCCGAGGCCGACCCGAGGGCGAGGAGTCCCGGGAGGTCCTCGAGGAAGAGGAGGAGGAGATCCGCCTCACCCTGCGCACCTTGTCACGGGGCCTAACGCTACTCTCAGGCGGGGTCCCCGAGGCCGAAGTCGAGGGTAAGGTCGGGGCCGAGGTCGGTGCCGCCCCGGTGGCCGAGGGAGTCGAGACCGGGGCCCCCGAGGCCGAAACTGTCGAGGCCGAAGCCTGCTGCAAGTGCTCGAGGGCCCCAGACAGCTCCGAGGCAATCAATGCTCGGAGCAAGTCTTGGAACGCCGGGATCCCCACCATGGTAGGCAGGTCCGAGGCCGGTGGATGCTCCCTGGAGGGCGACCTCGGTCTCGAGTATTCCCTCGGGGCATTAGTGGCCGTAGTTCTTGGCAGGGCCGAGGACGACCCACCCGCCGTCGAGGAGCCCGAAGATGGCTTCTTCATCGACCCTGGAGTCGGGGATGGAAGAGAGGACTTACCCGAGGCAGGCTTAGCTGAAGGAGTAGGCTTCGATGTCGAGGGACGAGGCGAAGCCGAGGGTCCTGAGGCCGAGGTCAAGGCCGGGGCCAAAGCCAAGGCCGACGTCGAGGCCTTCCCCGGCGCGGAGTCAACCGCGAAGAGCTCCGCCATCCTGGCACGGCGTCGGCGGAGCGCTCTGGCCTGAAAGGTGGAGCACCGATCGCCAAGAGTCAATCGGATGCTCGGGCCCTAAGCAGAGCAAGCACCACCGGTGTGGGTCGGTAATGGAAAGTAACCGCTCACACCGGGTGCACTTCTTGAAACCCGTCAAGGGACGGGACATGAAAAACCGACCCGGCCGAAAGCAAGGCCGGCCGCGGCTCACAGGAGCCCCCGGAGCCGAACGAAATAAACATTTTTTTTTTTTTAAACGAACAATCAAAACAACAAAAAGCAACGAAGTACAGCATAGCGACCGATCAAAATTCACCGGACGTGGCGACAGAAGGCAAAAAAGAGCAGAGCTCAATTTCCACAGGGCTTCTGGCTCCGCGGAAAAAACTGAACTGAGGACCACGAGGTGGGATGCGCCCTCTAGTGGGCAAGAAGGCATGCACATGCGTGGTGCAGTGTAGCAAACTTGAAACTTCAATCAAGTTTGCTTGAAAAGCTGTCCGCGCTGGGGCTCCGTAGATGACGTCACCCACATGTGAGAATATGCTGCCTGCTTGTCCTGGGATAAACACTTAAACTGAATTCTAAAATAAACCGGGAGCCGATGGAGAAAAAAAAGCAAAGGAGTCACATAGTCGAATTTGCTCTTTCCATAGATCAACTTCGCGGTGGTATTCTGAATCAATTGTAGTCTTTGAAGGCAGTTCTTAGTGATGCCAAGATAGATGGCGTTACAATAATCTAACCAGAATAATATAATAGATTGGACCAAAACAGAAAAATGACGTTGATGGAAAAGAGATCTGACCTTCCTCAACATTCATAAGCTGAAAAAACATTTCTTAACCAGAGAGTTTATTTGATCCTTAAAAGTAAGAGAAGAATCAAAAAGTATTCCCAAAATCTTAGAGAAGTACTCAATTTGTAGGGAGGCCCTAGAATCCAAAATTACAGTGGAAGGAAGATGATTGAATTTTGGGCCTAACCACAGAAGTTTAGTTTTAGCTGCATTTAGCTTCATCTGGACAGACATAGCCCAAGTTTGAAGTTTAGAGATACAGTGATTTATTTTAAAAGTTAAATTGGTAATATTTGGGTCCATCTCAATCAGTATAAAAATGTCAACCGCATAAGTAAAAAGTGTTTCCCATGCTGACAGTTTATAAATATTCAAAGTTGTCATATAAAGATTGAACAAAATTGGGGAAAGTGGAGAGCCCTGGGGAACTCTGCAAGGAGGTTGCCAGGAATTAGAAATATTACCTGAATAAGATCGGGACAATAAAAATTTAGAAAACCAAACAAGAACAACCTGATTAAGACCAATATCTGAAAGTAATTGGAGCAAAATGTCATGATGTACTACATCAAACGCCGCAGACAAATCAAACTGAAGTAAAATTGAACATTTATTTTGAAGTCGTAGTTGTTGGATTTTAGAAAGAAGAGAGATCAATAAAGTTTCGGTACTAAAATTAGTACGAAACCCATATTGAAAAGATTGAAGTAATGAAAATTTATCCAGATAATTAGTAAGTTGACCCGCTACAATTGATTCTAACAACTTTGTCAACAATGGTATATTAGCAATTAGTCGATAAAGTGAGGGGATAATGGGGTCTAGATCTGATTTTTCAGAAGGGGAAAGAGAGTTATTTGCCCCATAGATTGTGTAAAGTATCCATTTTCCAGTGAATAATTTAATAAAATGGTCAACCAAGTTATGACCTGAGAAGGAATATTAAAAAAAAAAAGATATGACGGAAAAGGGTCCAATGAACATTAACATTTTCTCAACTTTTCACATAATTTTGATACTTGGTATTCAGAAACTGGGTCAAGAGAACACCAGTAACAATCAACTGGTATCTCCAGTGTAGAATTATTTGAATGAGAGGAGAGATGTCCAATCAGATGTTTAATAAAATGCTTTTTTTTGAGGAAAAATCTATCTAAAGACAGTTTTCTATTAAGATAAGACAAATAAGAAAAATTCTTTACCAAAGAACATTACAAGATCATTGTACAATCCCTCACACTTAGTACTTTAGATTACTGCAACAGCCTCTACCTACCATGCCCAAACAACATGATAAAACAACTACAGACCGTTCAGAACACAGCCAACAGACTCATCTACTGTCTCAGCAAATTTGACCACATCACCCCCGCCTATGTAGACTCACTGGCTTCCGATAAAAGCAAGAACTCAATTCAAGTTCTATTGTCTACTATTTAAAGTAACCCATGGTACTGCCCCCTGTTACCTAAACAACCGCCTATACCGCTACCACTCACCCAGATCAAGGAGAACTCAAAACCTATTCACCTTCCCCCCTCACAATGGTACCCGATGTAAGAAACTATACGACAGCCTTCTAGCGACACAGACAGCGAAAATTGACCCCACCATCACCAAACTGATGATCAAAACAGACATCAAAGTGTTTCGAAAAGAAATCAAAACATTTCTATTTAAAAAACACATCCCCACTAACTAATCCCCTCCCCCTTCGCACAAGCTCACCCTCTAACACATTAGTCAACTCCTAGAACCTTACCTTCCAAAAATATTCAGATTCCTAAATAAGCATCTACCTTCAGTATCCAACAAACTTCCTCCTTCACTGTTAGGTAACTTTTCTTCTGTAATCAGTATATACTGATATTCTCCACTGTACCCTCTTATTACTTGATTCTCTACTATGAAATTCTTTCGGAAAAATCCAGATATCTTATAATTTATAATCCTCTACCACACCATGTAAAGTACATGAATCAATGTTAAGTACATGAATCAATGTTAAGTACATGAATCAATGTTATGTTATGTAATTCTCTCGGTAATGTCCAGATCTCTTCTAATTTGTAATCCGCCTAGAACCGCAAGGCACAGGCAGAATAGAAATCACTAATGTAATGTAATGTAATACAGCCTGTGCTTAAACCCTTGCCAAGGTCAGAGGGCAAGTGAGCTCCCAGGGGAATGGATGCTGAGTCCAAGGACGGTGGCACACAGCAGACTGGTTTCACAGGTCCATATAAGTTTCACTGTGAAGCAGAAGTCCAGTTTCACGGGACTGCGCCCTTTCCTCCAACAAAGGACCACAGCAAAGGGGTCTCATGGTACTCAAGCCACCACAACAGATGAACTTTAAGTAAAAAAAGAAAAAGATGCAGAGCAAAGCAGAAGGCTTCTGCATGGATTGCTTGCAGAAATTGAAACTATAGGGCAGTGATGGCTAACCTTTTTGAGCCCGAGTGCCCAAACTGCCGCATAAAACCAAAGAATTTCCTCAAAGTGCCAGCACGTCAATTAAACCTTAATAACAAGATTTTAGTATCTAAAAACCCTTTATAAAGTTGCCTGAACTATGTAACATCATTTTTAAAGGTTGGAATCTTTGTATTGTCAGAGAATCAATTTGATTCACAATCCTTTGGTTTTCATTTCAATTTATTGGCAATTTATAATGTTTTAATGATTTCATTCATGGGCCGAATACACACATACTTTTCTCTGTCGCCGCACTCTTTGACCAAAAGATTTGTAAGCCTGCAACCACGTCAAGGTAGACTCTTTCAGCAGCTCCCCTCCCTCCCCCTTACCTGTGTGGCCAAGTCAAAATGATCTACCAACAATAAAATTTTAAAAACACAAAGCACGCTGTACGCAGAGAAAATGTTAATTATCATTTATGTTTAAATTTGTTTTTTATTAAAGGTCAATAAATGATGATATGCATAAATACAAACCAATCAAGATACAATGCACGAGAAAACACCCCCCCCTCCTTCCAATCCCCCCTCCCCCCCAGGAACAGCCACTGTTACACGCCAATGAATAATCAATCAAGCAAGCGAGCTTTTGCCACAGGAGATAAAGTAGAAGAAAAAGGTCTCCAACAACGGAGAAATAAAATACCTTTTTTTGAATGTAAATCAAGAATAGCCTGTCGTTCATAACCAGCCCAAGAAATCATTTGAGTCCGCCAGTGCGAGACAGTAGGTGTTTGTGGAGACAACCAACATTGTAAAATAGTCTTTATACCCACCAGGATAGCCCTTTGAACAAAAGCATTCATCCCTGGCTTAACTGGGTCCAGTGATAATTTCAAAGTGAAGAGAAAAGTCGATGCGGTATCCAGGAGCATTTCCACAGGGACTGAATCATAAGTCCTATGTGCCGCCAGTAGGCCCGAATACCAGGACATAGCCAAAACATGTGTCCAAGGGTTGCCCTAGCAGCGCATCTAGGGCAGCCTGCAGAAGGGCTAATACGAGCTTTATAGGCTCGCACAGGTGAAAAATAAGCTCGAACCAAGAATTTATAGTAACGCTCCCTTTCAGTCGCCGCCACCAGGATATTCGACCCCAATTTAAAACTCCGCTTTAACATGGATTCGGACACTGTTATTTGTAGATCCAAAGACCAGGAACCGGCCAAAGTTGTATAATCCAATTCCCCTGCCAACTCTTGCAGAAAGCGATGGTAAAAACGAAGCGGAGTGGGGACCTGCGCCGTTAAACATAAAGCTTCTGATAATGTTTCTTGTACAGTTTCTAATAAGGCCTGTCGAGGGAGAGATTGAACATAATGCAGTAGTTGACCATAACTCAACCAATCTTTAGCAGTTAATATATGAGCATCTAGCAACATCTGAAATGATTGGAGTGTGCCATCGGATTGAAGTACTTGAGACAGGTAAAACATCCCCTCCCCCGAGTCCACTTAGATGGGGCCCCCAGGTCAAAACCAGGAGCAAAGTCAACATTCCCATGAATAGGCAAACATGGTGTCACATCCGACCTGATATGTAGTTGCTTGCATAATCTTTTCCAAATTTTTCGTACGGGAACCAATAAGAAATTCCCATAATGGTGAGTACGCAAAGGCAATGTCGAGACGTGTAGCAAATAACTAAAGTGAAAAGGAGCAAATGCAAGGCACTCAACCCCGGCTGCTGAAAAATGGGAGGTCCCACAGAACCAGTCATTCATATGTCTAAGTTGGCATGCTATATTCAGTCTCCCCAAATGTAACAATCCCAAGCCTCCCTGAGATATGGGTAAGGAAAGTGTACGAAGGGGAATCCGAGAACATTTACCACCCCACAAATACCCAGACAATGATTTATGAAGGACACGAAGATGATGATATTGTAGTAACAAGGGCAATGTCTGCAAGAGATATAACCATTGGGGAATGATCATCATATTGTATAGGGCTATCCTGCCTAAGAGGGTTAACGGATAAGAGCTCCAGGCTCGAAGCCTCTGTCCCGTTTGCTGAAGTAGGGGAAGAACATTAAGCGCGTACAATTGAGTTAGATCCTGCGGGATCCAAATCCCCAGATAACGTAAGGACGTGGAAGTCCATTCCAATGGGAAGGGACCCTGCCAAGAGGTCCGAATCACCTCCTGCAAGGGTAGGACTAAGGACTTCTGCTTGTTTAAGATAAGACCAGAGAAAAGATGGAACTCGTCCAATATCTCAAGGGCTCGAGCCAGGGACCGCTGGGGATGAGCCAGAGTCAACAGAATGTCATCGGCAAAAGCTAACACCCGTAATTGAGACGAGCCCTCCGATAGTCCAACTAAGATGTCATCCCTCTGAAATGTTCGAAGGAGGGGTTCCAAGTATACCAAGAACAGTAAAGGCGACAGCGGGCAACCCTGGCGCGTCCCCCTACCAACCTCAAAGGACGATGTAAAAATCCCATTTACCAAAATTGATGCCTTGGGGGAAGAATATAGTGCTCGCAATGCAGCTAGAAAGTGCCCTCCAATGCCCACATAATCCAGAACCGAGAACAAATAGGGCCAGAGAACCTGATCGAATGCCTTGGCCGCATCTAGGCTTACCAATATGCCCCTAGTGTCGGATGTTTGCGCTCTGGCCATAACCAGAAGTGCCCGACGAACGTGAAGAACAGAGTGGCGACCCCGAACAAAGCCAACCTGTGCCGGAGAGATAATATGTGGTAAAAGAGGTGTCAACCGATTGGCCAACAATCGAGATAGGATCTTTATATCTACATTGAGCAAAGATATAGGTCTATAGGAGTCGACCTCCTCCCTAGGTTTGTTTGGTTTAGGAAGTAATGTGATAGTGGCAGAGTTCGCATAATCCGGAAAGGCACCTTTCTCCATCACCTCATCATAGTAGGACATCAAAGACTCACAGAGCTGAGGCGACAACATCTTATAGAATTCCGCCGAAAACCCATCCGGGCCCGGGGCTGTACATAAACGCAAAGTCTTAATGGCCTTTTGTATCTCTAAGTCCTGTAGGGGTCTGTTCAAAGTCTCCCGCTGTTGCTCAGTGAAACTAGGCAGGCCAGCGTCTGCTAAATAATCTAAAACGTCAGGGCCAGAATATGGTCCAGGATCCGAATAAAAGGTAGAGAAATGTCGATAGAACGCGTCCGCAATGTCCTTTGGTTTTGTATGAAACGTGGAATGGCCATGCCTAAGTTTCGAAATATATCTAGAGTCGTGCCAATTCTTGGTTAAAGAAGCCAGCATCCGGCCCGGTTTATTACCGTAGCGGTGGAATTTGTATTTGCGGTAAATAAGAGAGCGTTTGGTACGATCGTGTAGCAATGTATTAAGAGATACCTGAGCTGAGTGAAATTCTTCCCACAAAGCAGTAGTAGGGGCACGCAAGTAATCCGCCTTCAAGGAAGAGCATTTTCTCTCCAAACTAACAATGCCTGCCGATATGCGTTTATTCCGCGCCGCTATAAAGGCGATGATCGCCCCCCTAAGGACAGCTTTAGCGGTTTCCCAGAACAAGCACGGGTTGGTACAGTGTTGCGCATTGGTCGTCAGAAAATCCTCCCAACAAGCCCGGAGGTAATCCCCAAATATAGGGTCCTCGTGAAGGTAGGATGGGAATCTCCACCGACGTGCTCCCATAGGAGGCAACCCCCAGGCCAGGTCCACCCAAATAGGGCAGTGATCCGACACCTCCAGCGGACCGATGGTGGCCTCAGAGACTCGGACAAATAGAGATTCCGAAATCAGCAAATAATCTAAACGGGAGAAGGACCCGTGGGCACGCGATTGGTGCGTATAATCTCGTTCCATCGGGTGGAGAAGTCTCCACGGATCTACCAATCCCAACGATTGACAGAGAAAGGGGATACCTTTGTTCAAATTTGGCGTAGACGATGCGGAAGAGCCAGAGCGATCCAGAGAATTATCCATCACTTGGTTAAGATCTCCCGCTATAACCAAGGGCAGTGAGGTGTCCCTAAGGCCTAAGGACACCAGAGAATCGAAGAAATCCTGGGAGTAAGTGTTCGGCCCATATACAATCAGCAGCCGGAAGTCTGTGCCCTGCAAGGAAATTTTTAAGAGCAAATATCTACCTAAAGGGTCCTCAGAAAGTAACGTTACAGAACATTGTAACCCCTTGCGTATCAATATACATACCCCAGCTCTTTTCCCCGAAAAGGAAGCCGAATAAATTGAGCCCACCCAGCCCCTCTGCAACTTTTGATGTTCTTCCCGGGACAATTTAGTCTCCTGTAGGCATGCCAGATCAGCCCTATGATGTTTTATCTGTCTCAAGAGTTTAGTGCGTTTCACTGGAGATGAAATCCCCGACACATTCCAGGATAGGATACGGAGAGAGTGGTCACCCAGGGTCAAAACACAAACAACATAAAGTATCATGCCGTAAGTAACTGACACCCGGGCGCCCAGCCCCACCCGAGTTAACAGTAGAGAGCCAAATACTGTCATACTGACTCCTATAACAAATATTGAACAAGCAAAGAAGAATAAACAATATCCCAAATATCATTTCAGTAAGCTGTTCCCAACCTATCTCCCCCCCCCCACCCACTCCCCAAGAAGACCCAAAAATCATATCCCTGAAGGAATATGCAAGAGGTCCAAAAGTGGCGCCCCACAGGACCCCACCCCTCCCACTATAAACAGTGAATCAACAGCATAACTCCTGCATGAAACAATAAAACACTTCTGTGGTTTCCAACTTAAAGGTTGAAGTCCCATCAACTAGTAGAACAGCGCTACCACTCTGGATAATCTCATGTAGGTTCTGATGATGATTGCAGAGTTTTATTAATGTAATCTGCGGCTGTAGAGGCCTCGGTGAACATATGCCAAGAGCCCCCATGCTGGATCTTCAAGACCGCTGGGTAAATGAATTGAAAACGATGTTTGTTCTCCTCCAACTTAGAAAACAATGGATAAAAGGCTTTCCTGCGTTCTGTGAGAGCTGCTGAGTAATCTTGGCTTATCCGGACAGCAGAGCCCCGAAACTTCAAGGTATCGCGTTTAGCACGATACTGCCGCAAGATCTCCATTTTGTGTCTATAGTTGAGGAATTTTACAATCACCACCCGGGGTCTGGAATCTCTGGCCGGGCGCAGTCCAAGACGATGTGCTCGTTCCAAGCAGAGCGGGCCCAAGGACGCTGTATCTGGAAATTCCAGCTCCAGCCAGCCCTCCATCTCAGCTATCAGGTGAGTATCCGTTATATTTTCAGGCACTCCCATAAAACGAAGATTCCCTCGGCGGGAACGTTCTCCAAATCATCCAATTTCGCGGCTTGGAGTTGAACCGATTCCTGTAAGGCCGAGAGGTCCAATTCGTGTGAATTTAGGGAGTCCTCTGCTGTAGACACGCGTTGCTCCAGTTCGGTAGTTCGGGCCGCCGTGTCGGACATAAGCTGCTCCAGCCGGTTCATCTGGGTCGCCAAAGCATCCATCTGTGGGCCCAGGACCTGTGCTACCGCCGCTTTCAATTCTGTCAGTGTCGCGGCCGAAAACTCCGTGACCGCCGTTCTGGAAGCGGCCGCCATTTTGCCCGCACCAGGGCTCGCACGCTCTTTGTCTTTGCGCACTGTTTTCATGTGCGCTGCCTCCTGGGACCGGGCTAAATACCTTTCCATGTGATCCCGGGACCGCAACAAAGTGATCCGCGGCGGTTTGGGAGCCAAAAACCGGCAAAAAGTGCGAGGGGAGGAGCGGGGTCCCGGAGCTGAGCAGGAGCACGTCCTCACCCGCTCATGGCGACAGGTGACCTCCCTAATTATCATTTATATTCCGCGGGTTTTCAAAGAGGTCAAGGCAGATGACTTTATGCAATGTCACCTCAGTAACAACTATACAAAAATAGACAAATATTCCCCCTCCCTTTTTACTAAACCGCGATAGCGGTTTTTAGCGCAGGGACCTGCGCTGAATGTCCCACGCTGCTCTTGAAGCTCATAGGCTCCCTGCGCTAAAAAACGCTATTGCGGTTTAGTAAAAGGGGGCCATAGTGCAAAATATAGAAGCATATATAAATTCTCAAAACGGACACATTTTGATCACTAAATTGAAAATAAAATCATTTTCCTACCTTTGGTAATTTCATCAGTCTCTGGTTGCACTTTATTCTTCTGACTGTGCATCCAATATTTCTTCCCTTTTTTCAGCCTCCTGTATGCTTTCTCTCCTCCAGACCTCATTCCCTCCCCAAACTTTTTCTTTGTTTCACCCTGCCCCCTTCTTTATTTTTCTCTGTCTCCATACCCCCTTTCATTCTGTATGTCTGTCTTTCTCTCTCTCTCCGTGCCCCATTTTTCTTTGTTTCACCCAGCCCTCTTTCTTTTTTTTTTTTTTTTTAGCTCCCTGTCCCCCCCTTTCTTTCTTTCTCCTTGCCCTCCCCTATGCCACCACCATTGGGAAAATGCTGCCACCGCCACTGGGGAATAGGCTGCCACTGCCGCTATCAGGAAGAGGCCGGTGGCAAGTTCGCCCTGCTTCTCTTCCCCACGGGGCCGACCAACTCTCGCCACTCGACGTCAATTCTAACATCGGAGAGGACGTTCTGGGCCAGCCAGGCAGCGATTGGCTGGCCCAGAACGTCCTCTCCGACATCAGAATTGACGCGGGTGGCGAGAATTGGTCGGCCCCACAGGGAAAAGCAGGGAGAACTTGGCACCGGCCTGTTCCCAATGGCGGCGGTGGCACTCAAGTGGCTAAAGAGACGCAGTTTGCCAGCCTAGGGAGAACACTGGAGGGTGGCCAGCTGTGCACCCCCTTGGGGCGTAAAACCGGGGCAGACCGCCCCCACCCCCACCTTGGTATGCCACTATCTGTACCTCACTCCCTCCCTATGACCAAAATTTCTCCTTTCTTCTATTCCCTGTGTACACAACCATCTCTTTCCCACCCTTCCTCTCTCCCAAGTCCTTGCCTTCTGTGTCCAAAAACACATTCCCTCCCCCACCTCAGCATCTCTTTCCCTCCCTTCCTCTCTCCCAAGTCCATGCCTTCTGTGTCCAAAAACACATTCCCTCCCCCACCTTAGCATCTATTTCCCTCCCTTCCTCTCTCCCAAGTCCATGCCTTCTGTGTGCAAAAACCCATTCCCTCCCCCACCTCAGCATCTCTTTCCCTCCTTTCCTCTCTCCCAAGTTCATGCTTTCTGTGTCCAAAAACCCATTCCATCCCCCACCTCAGCATCTCTTTCCCTCCCTTCCTCTCTCCCAAGTCCATGCCTTCTGTGTGCAAAAACCCATTCCCTCCCCCACCTCAGCATCTCTTTCCCTCCCTTCCTTTCTCCCAAGTTCATGCCTTGTGTCCAAAATGCACTCCCTCCCCCTTTTGTGTTCCCCGTTTGTCTCCCAGCCCATCTTAGCAACTTTCTCAGCAAAATGTAGCTCGAGCCGCGTAGGCTTGTCTTCTATTTCCTGCCTGTCCCGCCGCGCACACATAGCCGATCGGAAATCTTCCCTGACGTCAGCGCTGACGTCGGAGGGCGGGCTTTGCTTAAGCCCTCCCTCCGACGTCAGCGCTGACGTCGGGGAAGATTTCCGATCGGCTGTGTGAGCGGCAGGACAGTCGGAGTAGAAGACGAGCCTCGCGGCTCGAGTTATATTTAACCCCGCGGGTCCCCCATCGTCCCCATTCAGCTCTCTTTCCTGTGCACCCCCTGGTAGTACTGCCCTGATGGTGGCCCTGCGCGTGCCAGCTGCAAGGCCTTCGCGTGCCACAGTTGGCACGCGTGCCATAGGTTCGCCATCGCTGCTATAGGGGCTCAAACTCTAAGGTAGGAGGAGCACATGCTCAGATTTTGGATTTCTGCAACTCCCGGATTGCGGGAAGGGACTGAACACCTAGCATACTGAATTTGAAAAGGACGTAACAGAATTACTGTTTTGAAAAATATTTCAATGCATTGTTGAAGGGAAAAAATTGAAAGTTCCCCCCCAGATTAAAAACTGTACACAGAGATTATTTCTTGGGTTGCTATTTCTCTCAATTTAACCTATAGTATATGAATGTATAGAACATCTGATATCCTTTAAGTAGGCTACTATAAATGGTAGGGTCTGTAATCTGATATATATTACACCCTTTCTCTTTGCAAATTGTTTTTTGAGGATTTTAAATGCATTGGGAAAAAAATCAGACTTAAAAGAACCCTTCTATTCTCCCCTTATGCCTTAATATTGCCTGCTAAGATTGTTTACATTTAATTTTCTTAGTGGCTGCTGTACTTTGGCAGCTCTGAGGACAGTTAAACGGTCAGCTATAAATACTATATTGTATGCATATGTTTAATGATTTAAAAAAAAAAATAGTATTTACCTGTGTTTGCTGCGGGGATGACAAGGGACTTTTGAAGGCCTTTGCCATGATACGTTTTATCTCCACACCAGTACTGTTCTTTACACACATTGATTTATCCCACTGGATGGAATGATCTGGCTCTATAGGGTTCAGCCAGGCTAGCTCATCATCACAAATGTGGAGAGGTGGTGGTGGTCGGATGAACTCTGGTCGAAAATGACCTTGAAGCATTTGAGAAAATAAAGTCTTTTTTCATCAACACCTGAGAAAAAATGCTCTTTAGAATCCGTATAGAAAAACTGTAGAAATGGATATTCAAGACAACTAGTAAGACAAAGGCAATACCTTTCTACAAGAAAAGCAAAAAGCACACTGTATTAAACTACTAATACTCTAGTTCAGCGATTCTTAACCTCTTTTGAGTCATGGCCCCTTTAAGACCCTGATGAAAGCAATGGACTTTCTTCCCCAGAAATAGTCACATAAACACAACTTTGCATGCAATGAATATAATGTACTTTATTGAGATTTGATTGTCTCAACATATATGACATACACAAAGTATTATTAAACTTTAAACAATCTAAAAAAAAACCCACTCCTTTTTTATGCAAAAAGTAATGGTCATCCTATATAATAAAACCCTAGTCGTGCATGCGCACTCCTACTTGCATGTTCCATTTTCCCTGATTCGTGAGATGTAGGTCCGTGGCCGCAGGAGTGCGCATGCACGAGTCCCCAGCCTTACTGCTTCCCAGCACCTACCTACACTCACCGGCAGGACTGGCCACCAGCGCTGGACTCCCTGCTCTCCACAAGATCGCGGTATCGGCTTCTCTCATGAGCTGCACCAGCGTCCGAGAAGGCTTCCGACGCTGGCGGGGATCAAGAGGAGCCGACGTGACACTCGCCTGGAGAAGGCTAGACCGCGGGGTGGACAGGGAAGCGCCAACAAAAAAAGACTCCAGCCGCGAGCCGCTCAATGGGACCAGGCAGGCAGCCACGCGAGGGAGGGCAACAGAATGAAAAAAAGGTAACGTGCAGGGAGAAGCTGGGCCTGCCTGTGGGGAACACAATAAGGGAAGAGGGGGCCCTTGGAGCAGGCTAGAACACGGGAAGGAAAGGGGAAGGGGCCAAAAGGAGCAGGCCACAACATGGTAAAAGTAGGGAAGGGGTGGGGCAAAATGCTGCTACTGCTGCACAGGGACCTAGAGGGGAAGGGAAATGCTGTTGCAGCTGCACAGGGAAATGTAGGGAAAGAATGACAGACAGACAGCAGGAGGGAGGGAGACAGAAAGAAAGGAAGAAAGACACAGGGGCAGGGAGAGGGACAGAAAGACAGAGAAAGGGGGCCAGGGAGAGAGAGAGACAGTGGAAGGGAGAGAGACAGAAAGACATATATTCTAGCACCCGTTAATGTAACAGGCTTAATGACTAGTTCATTATAATTATGAAATGCAATCTTCTCATGCAAATTAAAGCAGATCTACTACTATTACTACATCTACTCTCTCATTATTTGCGAGAAAAAACAACAGTACTGGGCTATATAGTGAATATAAATGTTAATTTTTATCTGACCCTCATGGACTCCCTGAAACCCATCCATGGACCCCAGGTTAAGAACCCCTGCTCTAGTGGTACAGATATTCAGAGCATTTGGTAAAGCAAAGTTACTCACCTGTAACAGGACATACATTTCTCACATATAGGCGACATCACCGACAGAACCCTGGTATGGACTGTCCAGTATTCCTTCAGCTTCTGGAAGCTTTTGACAGGCCTGATTGTGCATATGCAAATTCCTTCCTGGCCACCCAACTTGCATGGGACCCTCAGTTTAATGAAAAAACAAAGGATACAGTTCCTAGGGGAGGTAGGGTATGCGAGGACTTATGTACTGCTGTCCATGGAAAACATCTGCTACAAATGAGTAACTTTGTTTTATCTGGAGACAAGCAGGACAGTATGTCCTATTTGGGAATCCCTAACTACCAGGCTCACCGAATATAACAGGCAATGGTCAATAAGGAATTGCAACAGTAAGGTAAATGAGAACCAATTAACACTAATAGAAACAGCTCTGTTGTGAAGGTACAGCCTGGAACACCCTGGAATGGGCCTAGCAGGGAAGAATTGGATTCTAAACTCCATACACAAATTCTACAGAACTCTCTGACCAAACCAGCTGTCACATGGGATATTCTGCTCAAGGCAGTAATGAAATGTGAATGTGTGGACTGAAGATCATATTGCAGCTTGGCAAATCTCTTGAAGGCCGAACCTAGCTGGGCTACTGACACAGCCACAGCCCTGAAAAAGCTGAGTGGACTTTCTATGAGCTTTAGTCAACATCGGCTAGAAGGGTAAGGCTTACTTGCAGTCCAAGGGTGTGTAGTGTGCTTTTCCTAAGATGGGCATGAAGCTCTAGGAAAAATTTTAGCAGGACAACTGACTAGTTAAGGTGGAACTCCAACAACATCTTAGCAAGGAACTTTGGATATGTAGGTCTGTTATAATGAAAATCTTGTATAAAGTGCAGTGTTTTACCTAAAGCCTTTTAGCCGGGTGCTCCGCCCGGCTAATTTAGATGACCGCCCGGCTTTCATCACAGTCGCAAATCCTGCTACTGCCGCTGCTACTTAAACATTAACCCCCCCCAAAAAAAAAACAACAACAAAAAAAAACACACCCTCTCACTGGTTTGGGGATTCCCCAGGCTGACTCGGCACAGCCTGAAGAGTCGTCAGAAGTTCAACTCCTGCCTCAGCCTGACTTTTTAATACTGCAGAGCGGCGCACAGTGTACTGTGGCTTCGATCCCACAGCTGTCTCCTTACACGTGGGCGCTTTCAGCGCACAGGCCACACACCCATTGCGCTCATCGGAGGAGCCACCGCACATATCGGAGACCCCAGCGGACAGATAGGCTAATGTGAGCCACTTGAGCAACTGGTGCAGAACGTGCACAGGCTGCGTGAGAGTTTGCAGCGTGTACGCGCCAACGGGTAGCTTTTGTGTGGGGGGAAAGGCGCACAGCAGTCTGTGTATCCTGAACAACTCTGCCTGGTATGAGGAACGTAGAGCCATGGAGTTTCTGGCCTCGGTGGGTCACCATTTTCGCATGGGCACGCTGCTAAGCCGGCATAGTGTGCAGAGCCCCGAGGGCAGGAGCCTACGGCGGGAGATAGTGAAGTGAGGAGGGAAGCTTATAACTTGCTGCTTTTACTTGCTTCGGGCCTTCCTCACTGCCGGGTCCTGCCTACTGTTTCTGCAAAGACAGGACCCGGCAG
Source organism: Geotrypetes seraphini (assembly GCF_902459505.1). Taxonomy (NCBI): domain Eukaryota; kingdom Metazoa; phylum Chordata; class Amphibia; order Gymnophiona; family Dermophiidae; genus Geotrypetes; species Geotrypetes seraphini. Next base: position 145,640,958 of record NC_047089.1, on the reverse strand, counting down.
CGAGGAAGGCCCGAAGCAAGTAAAAGCAGCAAGTTCTAAGCTTCCCTCCTCACTTCCCTCTCTCCCACCTTAGCCTGTAGCGAATTGTGAATGCTGCACTGCCGGGGGGGGGGGGGGGAGGAGAAATGCTGCACTCAGTGCACTGTGGCCAATTGGAGGGGGAGAGAAAGAGAAATGCTGCTGCTGGCACTGCAGGGGGGAAAGAAATGATGGCACTGCGGGGGGGGGGGAGAAATGCTGCAGTGTGGCCAAGTGGAGGGGGGAGAGAAATGCTGCTGCAGCACCCAATGGGGGGGAAGAGAAATGCTGCTGCTGCACCCAACTGGGGGGAGAGAGGGAAGGAGGGAGGGATGGAGAAGGAAGACCAGGGAAGGGAGAGGAGAGGAAAGAGAGATTCCAAGACCATGGGAGGGAAAGGAAAGGAGATACCAAACCATGGAGGGGGAGGGGGAGGGAGAGATGTCAGGGCATATAGTGGGGGAAGAGACAGATACCAGACCAGGGGGAAGGATGGAAGGAGAGGAGAGAGATGTCAGGGCATGGGGTGAGGGAAGGGAAACTAAGGAGACAAATGCCAGACCACAGGGAAAGGAAGGAAAGGAGGTGCCAGAGCAGAGAGAGATGCCAGGGCATGGGGGTTGGGAAGGAAATGAGATAAAGATGCCAGAACATAGGGGAGGGGGTGGAGACAGAAAAATGGGGACGGAGTGAAGCTGAAATGAATCATGTACAAAGGAGAAAGGGAACAGGATATACAGTTTATTGAAGGACATAAAAAGAGGGAACATGCCGTATGGAAGAAAGAGAGGGTGGACAGTAGATGGAAGGGGTGGGTAGAGAGAGGGCAGAGGCTGGGTGGAAGGGGCAAAGAGAGAGGGCAGATGTTGCATGGAAGGGATGAAGGACAAATGCTGTACAGAAAGAAGACAATGAAGAGAAGATGAAGCAGAAACGACAAAAGGTAGAAATTTTTTTTGTTACTTTATGTATTGATAAAAGTTTATAAATAGGAAATGGAAATAAGGCAATTTTTATGGGGACTAAACCCCCTTTCCTCAGGTCAGGACAGTATACCATAATAGCAGTATACTGTACTGTCTTGAAGAAAGATTTGGCCTCTGAAAGCTAACTGAAAACTGGATTAGTCCAATAAAATGATATTTTCTTATTTCTCATTATTTGTTTTACTTCTATTTATTCATTTGTAAAGTGGTGATGGTTATGTATCAGTTTTTTCAAATTTACATCTACTGTCTTTATATTTTGCACAGTATTAGGGGACATGTGTCACTGTTTCTGTGGTGTTGCAGTCTGGTTTCTTGATGGTTTAGTTTAACTTTTGTCTACATATTTCTATTTTTAGTTTGTGATTATTCCATATTGGGCGAGGGTGTTTCTGTCTGTGGGTATGAAAAGGACATGGTTTTCTGTTGGCATTGACTGTACAGGATTAACTGATTGTGCAGGATCTGGCTTGTTTAGTTTTACAATCCATGTGTTGGTGTTCTAGTGCTCACTGCAGTGTTTAAGATGCTGCCTTTTCCTAGGTGTACCCTTGTTGTGTGACTCATGGATTATTACTAAAAATAACTTTTTTATATAGAGGAGGGGGTTGTTAAAAAATGATCAGCACTGGCTGTCATATATACTAGGTACGCCACTGGATTTAATGACCCTATTCTAACCACCAAATTCCCTGTCCCGCCCCACCCCATCCAACTACTTTATCATGCCACCCATGGGGAGAGTTGGGGTGGGGGGCAGTTGAGAAGAGAAAGAAGAGAAGTTGGATCTGGGGATAGAAGGGAGGTAGGGAGAAATTTTAGGCCTGTGGATGGAAGGCAGAGAGATGCAGCATCTCTCTTTTTTTCCCTCCATCTCATTGTTCAGCATCAAAGGGGGAGGGAAGAAGAAAAACAGAAAAGAGAGGGAGCAAAATGTTGGACCATGGGGATAGAAGAGGAGAGATTGATCCATGGGAGGGCAGGAGGGATGAGATCTGGGATAAGAAAAGGACAGGGAGTTATAGCCTGACCAGTGGAGAGAGGGATGGGATTCTGAAAGTGGTGAGCCATGTGGATGAGGTCAAAACAGAGATGACAAGATGAGAGAGAGCAGTGAGTGGTAGAAATGTGGTAATGGGGAGTAGATAGAAGGGAATAGGAGGCTGGGAAAGGAGTGAGATGGGAAATGGGAGAGCTAGGGACTGAAAGAAGATGGAAAATTGAGAGGTAGCTGAACATTTAAAAAAAGAAGGGTGAGAAAGAAGGCAAGATTTGAGTGGACAGAAGCAGAAAAGAAAAAGTTAAGAAAGCTGAAAGGGAAAAATCGATACGTTGGAGACAGGCATAAGAAGGAAATGGAAAGAGAGAAGAGGAGAAAAAAATGGACAGCAGACACTGGAAAGAGAATTAGTTGAAGATAGAGAAAAAGTAGAAAGAGAAACTGGGACCAAGATGATGGAAAAACAAAATATCCAGACAACAAGGTAGAAAAAATTGTTTTATTTTGAATTTATTAACTGAAATATGTTAGCTTTGGGATATGTGCATCACAATTATTTTTGTATTCAGTGGCGTAGTCATATACAGCTGATTTGGGGGAGGGTTTGGAGCCCAAAATTAGTGGATGGACACCAAAGTTTCTCCCCGCCTGAGTGCAATTTACAAATACAGTGGTGCCTCGCATAACGGACGCCTCGCACAGCGAACGCTGCGCACAACGAACTTTATGTCTTGATTCGTACAACGAACTTCGTTTCACACAACGAAGTCGCCCGAGCTGCATCCTTCCGCGCAGGCACTGCGCTTAACTGCCCTCTCTCCGCCTGGCTCCCTCTTGCCCCCCCCGACTCCCCGACACGATCGGGGCAAGAGGGAGCCCAAGCCCTCTTGCCCCCCCGACTCCCCGACACGATCGGGGCAAGAGGGAGCCCAAGCCCTCTTGCCCCCCCGACTCCCCGACACGATCGGGGCAAGAGGGAGCCCAAGCCCTCTTGCCCCCCCGACTCCCCGACACGATCGGGGCAAGAGGGAGCCCAAGCCCTCTTGCCCCCCCGACTCCCCGACACGATCGGGGCAAGAGGGAGCCCAAGCCCTCTTGCCCCCCCGACTCCCCGACACGATCGGGGCAAGAGGGAGCTCAAGCCCTCTTGCCCCCCCGACTCCCCGACACGATCGGGGCAAGAGGGAGCCCAAGCCCTCTTGCCCCCCCGACTCCCCGACACGATCAGGGCAAGAGGGAGCTCAAGCCCTCTTGCCCCCCCGACTCCCCGACACGATCGGGGCAAGAGGGAGCCCAAGCCCTCTTGCCCCCCGACTCCCCGACACGATCGGGGCAAGAGGGAGCTCAAGCCCTCTTGCCCCCCCGACTCCCCGACACGATCGGGCCAGGAGGGAGCCCAAGTCCTCCTGGCCACGGCGACCCCCTAACCCCACCCTGCACTACATTACGGGCAGGAGGGATCCCAGGCCCTCCTGCCCTCGACGCAAACCCCCCCTCCCCCCAACGACCGCCCCCCCCAAGAACCTCCGACCGCCCCCCAGCCGACCCGCGACCCCCCTGGCCGACCCCCACGACACCCCCAACCCCCTTCCCCGTACCTTTCTGTAGTTGGCCGGACAGACGGGAGCCAAACCCGCCTGTCCGGCAGGCAGCCAACGACGGAATGAGGCCGGATTGGCCCATCCGTCCCAAAGCTCCGCCTACTGGTGGGGCCTAAGGCGCCTGGGCCAATCAGAATAGGCCCGGGAGCCTTAGGTCCCTCCTGGGGGCGGGGCCTGAGGCACATGGGCCCAACCCGACCATGTGCCTCAGGCCCTGCCCCCAGGAGGGACCTAAGGCTCCCGGGCCTATTCTGATTGGCCCAGGCGCCTTAGGCCCCACCAGTAGGCGGAGCTTTGGGACGGATGGGCCAATCCGGCCTCATTCCGTCGTTGGCTGCCTGCCGGACAGGCGGGTTTGGCTCCCGTCTGTCCGGCCAACTACAGAAAGGTACGGGGAAGGGGGTTGGGGGTGTCGTGGGGGTCGGCCAGGGGGGTCGCGGGTCGGCTGGGGGGGCGGTCGGAGGTTCTTGGGGTGGGCGGTCGTTGGGGGGAGGGGGGGTTTGCGTCGAGGGCAGGAGGGCCTGGGATCCCTCCTGCCCGTAATGTAGTGCAGGGTGGGGTTAGGGGGGCGCCGTGGCCAGGAGGACTTGGGCTCCCTCCTGGCCCGATATTGTCGGGGAGTTGGGGAATCGGCGGGGCAAGAGGGCTTGGGCTCCCTCTTGCCCCGATCGTGTCGGGGAGTCGGGGGGGCAAGAGGGCTTGGGCTCCCTCTTGCCCCGATCGTGTCGGGGAGTCGGGGGGGCAAGAGGGCTTGGGCTCCCTCTTGCCCCGATCGTGTCGGGGAGTCGGGGGGCAAGAGGGCTTGGGCTCCCTCTTGCCCCGATCGTGTCGGGGAGTCGGGGGGGGGGCAAGAGGGCTTGGGCTCCCTCTTGCCCCGATCGTGTCGGGGAGTCGGGGGGGCAAGCGGGCTTGGGCTCCCTCTTGCCCCGATCGTGTCGGGGAGTCGGGGGGCAAGAGGGCTTGGGCTCCCTCTTGCCCCGATCGTGTCGGGGAGTCGGGGGGGCAAGAGGGCTTGAGCTCCCTCTTGCCCCGATCGTGTCGGGGGTGCCAGGGACCACACGGAGTCACCCACCGTACCACCCGATTCGGGTAAGCGCAGGTATCGGTGGGTGGCTTATTTGCGGGGGGGGGTGTGCCTTATTTTACATTTTTTTCTAAAAAGGGGGGGCTGTCTTATTTGATGGCCCTGCCTTATCATCGGGGAAACACGGTAGAAAAAAAAAAAAAAATGAACAGTTAAGTCCCAGTTTTTGCCGCTGAGACTCTGCCCTCTCTCACTGTAAAATTAGACTCTACTTAGTCTGTCTTTAAATTTAAAAAATGTGTGTTGTTTTAAAAAACAATTATGTTTTTAGATGTATCTAAATAAAAATAATAACCAAAAATTTATCTTTTTTTATGTCATCTTAGCATATTTTATGCTGCAGAACGAATTATTTTTTTTTACATGTATTCTTATGGGAAAACGCGTTTCACATAACGAACGTTTCGCATAACAAACTTGCTCCTGGAACCAATTAAGTTCGTTGTGTGAGGCACCACTGTACTAGAGCTACTGGGGATCCCCAAGCCCTGCCACTTGAAGACATCTTCCTCAAGTCTGACAACCCAAAATCTCCAAGCTTTGCAGCCAATGGAAATATCCTCAAGCTGCCACTGCTTTCAAGCAATCAAACCCAAAGCACTATGTATAAATCTAGGTGCTTACTTCATATAACAAAGATTTAGCTAAGAAATACTTTCATTCCAGCTAAACAAGCAACCATATTGTAATTTTTACCGACCCTCAGTGGCACCACTCAGGACCAGTGTTCCCTCTAAGCGGGCGGGTGTTGTGAGCAAACTTTTTTCACCGTGAGCCAAAAATATCGGGCGCCAGCAAGTTATGAGCCAACTCGCCCGATTCTCCTCTCGCCGCCCTGCCATCTGCCGTACGCCTCTTCCGATTGTGCGCTGTGACGAGAAACGTGTGCGCTGCGATGTAATATTTTGTGCGCCAGCGCAGCTTAGCGGGAACACTGGTTCAAATGGTTTTATTTATTTCCCCAAATTTATTTTTGTTATACGCATTGAAAATATTTGATATTGCGTTTAAATCAAAATCTCAATAAACTTGAAACGAGTGCCCGTGAGATTGTGGGAGGGTTAAATACTCAAAACTTAGAAGTTTTTGCTACGCCAGCTTTCTGGTATCTTTACATACAGTGGCGTACCTAGCATATGTAACATCCGGGGCCCATCATTTTTTGGCACCCCCCCCATCTGTAAGAAAAACATGATTTTTAGTAACAAACCACACGTCACACATGAGTACCTAGGAAAAGGCAGCATCTTACATATTGCAGTGAGCAGTACATCAATACACCCATTGTAAAACTAAACAAGCCAGACCAGCACAGATCAATCCTACACCGTCAATCCTAACAGAAAACACACAGAACACAGAAAACACCTTCGCCTAGTAAGGAATATGTAATCACAAACTAACCCCTCCCTCTTTTACAAAACTGTAGTGTGGATTTTAGCTACGGAGGTAACAGCTCTGATGCTCATAAAATTCTGAGCATCAGAGCTGCTACCACCAAGGCTGGTGCTAAAAACGCTTCACAGTTTTGTAAAAGGGGGGATAAAATAAAAATACATAGACAAAGGTTAAATTGAACCAGCAAGAAGCTGGACTCTGCATACAATGCTTCACAGAAACAGTGACACATGTCTCCTAAAGCAATAAATAAATAGAAATTTTTTTCTACCTTTGTCTTCTGTGGTTTCTCCTTTCCTCATCTTCTTGTAACTCTCTTCCTTCCATCCACTGTCTGCCGTCTCTCTTCCCCTATATGGCATCTTCTCTCCTTCTATGCCCCTTCCAGAAACTGTATGCCTCCCCCTTCCATCTCTCCTTTCACCCCATTGGTCTGGCATCTCTCTCCTCGCCTTCCCTCTCCCACACCTCTCCTCATAGTCTGGTATCTCCCCTTCCCTGATTCTCTGGCATCTCTCTCCTTTCCTTTTCTTCCATCTTTCGCTCCCCCTCCATGCTCTCACATCTCCCCCTTCCTTTTCCCTTAGACTGGCATACCTTCCTCCTACGCTCCAAGCCCTGGCATCTCCTTTAATTCCCTCCCTCATCTTCCTTCTCCCTCCAGCTGGGTACCGCAACACTCTTCCCTGCAGCTCTGCACTTCCCCACAATTGCCATGCTTCGGTTCCTCTTCTTCCTTCCTTCCTCCCCCCCCCCCCGCGGGACCCTGCGGCACCATCAACTCTTACTCCCTCTAATGTCGGCCCTGCAGCTCCAGACTTCCTCGCACCTTCTCCCCTCCCCCTTTGGATCGCTATTATTTTAAATGTTATAGCCGCGGAGCTGTATCCATCAGTGGAGATGTCTAACCTCGGCCTGCCCCGGAACTCTTACTGCAGCAGACGCCCGTCTAGGCAGGAACAGGAAGTCACTGTTGCAGTAAGAGTTCCGGGGCAGGCCGAGGTTAGACATCTCCACTGATGGATACAGCTCCGCGGCTATAACATTTAAAATAATAGCGATCCAAAGGGGGAGGGGAGAAGGTGCGAGGAAGTCTGGAGCTGCAGGGCCGACATTAGAGGGAGTAAGAGTTGATGGTGCCGCAGGGTCCCGCGGGGGGGGGGGGGGGGAGGAAGGAAGGAAGAAGAGGAACCGAAGCATGGCAATTGTGGGGAAGTGCAGAGCTGCAGGAGCTGTTATAGCCGCGGAGCTGTATCCATCAGTGGAGATGTCTAACCTCGGCCTGCCCCGGAACTCTTACTGCAGCAGCCGCCCGTCTAGGCAGGAACAGGAAGTCACTGTTGCAGTAAGAGTTCCGGGGCAGGCCGAGGTTAGACATCTCCACTGATGGATACAGCTCCGCGGCTATAACATTTAAAATAATAGCGATCCAAAGGGGGAGGGGAGAAGGTGCGAGGAAGTCTGGAGCTGCAGGGCCGACATTAGAGGGAGTAAGAGTTGATGGTGCCGCAGGGTCCCGCGGGGGGGGGAGGAAGGAAGGTAGAAGAGGAACCGAAGCATGGCAATTGTGGGGAAGTGCAATCCCCCCAATGCGTCCCCTTACCTTACCTCCCCTTACCTTTGCGACGCGTGTGTGCGCTGTGAAGAGAAACTTGTGCGCTGCGATGTATTATTTTGTGCGCGAGCGCAGGCCAGCGCAGCTTAGCGGGAACACTGCTCAGGACTCAAACTTTTCATTGTCCTGAGCTTTACGTGTCTGCTCGTCACTGGGTCTCATAATCTTTTTAGAGCTAAATATTTTTAGACTTTTTATTTATTTTATATAATTTATATGTGTTTTTTATACTTAGCTTAAAACTGTGGCTAAGTCTGCTTGGCTTGCGATGTCAGCGTTTATAAGGGATGTCCAAGCCGACATGTTTCGCCGAGATAGCTTTTTCAAGGCTTCATCCCTCTTTACCACCGACTACCACTGTAACCGCCAATTCTTTACAGAATTCTTTACAGAATTGGCGGTTACAGTGGTAGTCGGTGGTAAAGAGGGATGAAGCCTTGAAAAAGCTATCTCGGCGAAACATGTCGGCTTGGACATCCCTTATAAACGCTGACATCGCAAGCCAAGCAGACTTAGCCACAGTTTTAAGCTAAGTATAAAAAACACATATAAATTATATAAAATAAATAAAAAGTCTAAAAATATTTAGCTCTAAAAAGATTATGAGACCCAGTGACGAGCAGACACGTAAAGCTCAGGACAATGAAAAGTTTGAGTCCTGAGTGGTGCCACTGAGGGTCGGTAAAAACTGCTTTCAAGCATGCATGAAAGTCAAGGTGGGGGGAGGGGCAGGGAGGAAGGAAGGCAGCAGCTCTGCAATATTGCTGCCAGCTGCAGAACTTGGGAAGTTGGAGGGGGAGGAAGTGGCCATCAGTTGGTGAGGCTTGAGGATCCCTACTAGCTACAGCAGGGGAGATGTTCATTTTGAGGGAGCCTAAGCTCAAAGTGGGAGGCCCAAAAAGCAGTAATATTTACCCTAACTGAACGATCCTCCACTTGCGTCGATGTAAGCTGATGCAGCATCCCCGCTCTGATGAGGCTCACCTCTGAAGAGGCTCACCGTAGCTGTAATAAAAGTGAATGGGAAAACCAGGAGTGCGCATCCCTGCTCATCAGCGTGGGAATGTGGAAGCCTGTGGCTGCTCCCACTGTCAGCGGTGTACATGGAGGATCACTCAGTCAGGGTAAGTATTACTGCTTTTTTTTGGAATCCTCTCCACAGTGTCCCTTTAATGAAGGTTTATTATTAGATATGTACATCTTCTATATTAGTGATTGCAAATTTGGGACCTGCTCGGCCTTTTTTTTTTGCTCATCAGCTAGTGTGCGGCCCCAGAAAATTTTTTTTTCGTCCAATGTGGCCCAGGGAAGCCAAAAGGTTGGACACCCCTGCCCTACTCCTTCACCGTGAGCAGGGAGGGGTAATTTGCATAGCACCAAATTTGCTCCACCAAATTTCCCCATCCTGCCCCACCCGGCTACTTTTTCGTGCCACCCGGCTGGAAAAAATTTCTGGGGAGAACACTGCAGGTAAGATGAACTAGACCATTTCTAGAATGCTTTGAAGAGTTATCAAATGTATCTACAATTGATCTGGATCTCTAGAGCAGTGTTCCTCAACCTTTTGACACCTATGGACCGGCGGAAATAAAATAATTATTTGTGCACCGGCACCAGTCCACGGACCGGCAGTTGAAGAATACTGGGATAAGTCATGCCCATCTCCACTCAATCTCTGCCCCAAATCCCGCCCCCATAATAGTACTAATTGTAATACCATTTGTTCCATTCATTTTTCATATAAACACACAATATAATTGTATTAACAGCACATAGTGCTTAATCACAAAATTAATACATAAAGCACACCGTATGCTTTTTAACATTCATTCCTACCATAAAACAGATAACCCCATGCAAATGCAGGACCAAAAACTAAAAGTACTAATATTTACAAACCCTAAGATGCAAGGCTCTGCAAGCAGTACAACCCCAGAGGAAAAGAAACAAATGCATTTCTTCCTGAACAGACAAATCAATCACTAAATTAAAAAAAAATAAAAGCATTTCCCCTACTGTTGTTGTCTCTCTCCCTCCATGTGCCTTGCCTTCTGGCCTGCCCCCCGGTGTTATCTTTGGGCCAGTCTACTTTGTGATCAATGCAGCATCTTCGGGCCGGCTCCCTGAGTGCTGCATTGCACAAAGCTGTGGGCAGCAGCTCCTTGCATGCGTCCCGCGCCTCTTCTGGAAGCCTTCCCTCTGACGTTGCAATGTCAGAGAGAAGGCTTCCGGTTCAAGCGCAGGCCACGTGGAGGAGCCTTTTCCCATGGCTTTGTGCACTGCAGCACTCAGGAAGCTGGCCCGAAGACGCCGCGTTGATCGCACCGTGGACATGGCGGCTGAAGAACGCTGTCTTGGGCCCGATGGACGTGCCAGCCCTGTGAACCGGCAGAAAATTTCTGCGGACTGGCACCGGTCCACGGACTGGCGGTTGAAGAACACTGCTCCAGAGCACCTGGTTTTGGGCATTTCCACCAGCTGTATGCAGTGAACTGTTATCCTATCCTCTTCGGTAAATACAGACGCAAAAAATGTGTTCAGTTTGTCTGCGATCTCTTTGTCCTCCTTTAGCACTCCCTTTATTCCATGGTCATCCAACGGTCCCACTGCTTCCTTCGCGGGTCGTTTCCCCTTAATATATCAAAAGAACGGCTTGAAGTTTTTCGCCTCTTTGACTATTTTTTCCTCGTAGTCTCTTCTGGCCCCTTTTACCGCCTTATGGCACCTGCGTTGATGTTGTTTGTGCTTATTCCAGTTTTTGTCTGTTTTTGACCTTTTCCATTCCTTAAATGAAGTTTTCTTGTTTCTGATCGCTTCCTTCACCTCTACAGTAAGCCACGCCGGTTCTTTGTTCTTTTTCCTCTTGGATCCTTTGTTGATATGCGGTATATATAGATTTTGCACCTCGGTGACTGTGTCCTTAAAAAGGGACCAAGCTTGCTCTTGCATTTTTACAGTGCTGATCCTCTTCTCAATCTTCTTCCCTACCATGAGTCTCATCCCTTCGTAATTCCTTTTTCGGGGTCCGATGTTACTCCCCTGCATCCAGGTCGAAGCGGATCATATTGTGATCGCTGCCCCCAACGTCCCTTCAACTTCTACATCATGTGCTGGTCCTCGCTGTCCATTTATAATTAAGTCCAGAATTGCATTTCCTCTAGTATTTTCCTTTACAAGTTGTTCCATGAAGCAATTGCCTACAGAATCCAAGAACTTGGTTTCCTTAGCGCAGGCGGAGGTGCCTAGGTTCCAGTCTATTCCCGGATAGTTGAAGTCACCCATGATAAATACATTGCCTCCCTTGCAGTTGTGTTTAATCTCGTCCGTCATTTCTCCATCAATTTCTTCAGACTGCCCTGGGGGTCGGTAGTAGATGCAGATCTTCATTTCCAGTCCATTTGTTCCCGGAATTTTGACCCATAGAGACTCTAACTTAGCCGTCTGTTGTGGCGTGCTCTCTCCAGTAGATTCAATTCCCTCTTTGACATATATGGCAATGCCCCCTTTTTCAGCCACTCTGTCTCTGCGGTATAACATAGTAGATGATGGCAGATAAAGACCCGAAAGGTCCATCCCGTCGGCCCAACCTGATTCAATTTAAAATTTATTTTTTTTTTTTTCTTAGCTATTTCTGGGCAAGAATTCAAAGCTTTACCCGGTACTGTGCTTGGGTTCCAACTGCCGAAATCTCTGTTAAGACTTACTCCAGCCCATCTACACCCTCCAACCCATTGAAGCCCTCCCCAGCCCATCCTCCACCAAACGGCCATATACAGACACAGACCGTGCAAGTCTGCCCAGTACTGGCCTTAGTTCAATATTTAATCTTATTTTCTGATTCTAGATCCTTTGTGTTCATCCCACGCTTCTTTGAACTCAGTCACAGTTTTACTCTCCACCACCTCTCTCGGGAGCGCATTCCAGGCATCCATTACCCTCTCCGTAAAGTAGAATTTCCTAACATTGCCCCTGAATCTACCACCCCTCAACCTCAAATTATGTCCTCTGGTTTTACCATTTTCCTTTCTCTGGAAAAGATTTTGTTCTACGTTAAAACCCTTCAAGTATTTGAACGTCTGAATCATATCTCCCCTGTCTCTCCTTTCCTCTAAGGTATACATATTCAGGGCTTCCAGTTTCTCCTCATACGTCTTCTGGTGCAAGCCTCCTATCATTTTTGTCGCCCTCTTCTGGACCGCCTCAAGTCTTCATACGTCTTTCGCCAGATACGGTCTCCAAAACTGAACACAATACTCCAAGTGGGGCCTTACCAATGACCTGTACAGGGGCATCAACACCTTCTTCCTTCTACTGACTACGCCTCTCATTATACAGCCCAGCATCCTTCTGGCAGCAGCCACTGCCTTGTCACACTGTTTTTTTGCCTTTAGATCTTCAGACACTATAACCCCAAGGTCCCTTTCCCCGTCCGTGCATATCAGCTTCTCTCCTCCCAGCATATACGGTTCTTTCCTATTATTAATCCCCAAATGCATTACTCTGCATTTCTTTGCATTGAATTTTAGTTGCCAGGCATTAGACCATTCCTCTAACTTTTGCAGATCCTTTTTCATATTTTCCACTCCCTCTTCGGTGTCTACTCTGTTACAAATCTTGGTATCATCTGCAAAGAGGCACACTTTTCCTTCTAACCCTTCAGCAATGTCACTCACAAACATATTGAACAGGATTGGCACTGAGGGACTCCACTAGTCACCTTTCCTTCCTTCAAGCGACTTCCATTAACCACCACCCTCTGGCGTCTGTCCGACAGCCAGTTTCTGACCCAGTTCACCACTTTGGGTCCTAACTTCAGCCCTTCAAGTTTGTTCAACAGCCTCCTATGAGGAACTGTATCAAAGGCTTTGCTGAAATCCAAGTAAATTACATCTAGCATATGTCCTCGATCCAGCTCTCTGGTCACCCAATCAAAAATTCAATCAGGTTCGTTTGGCACGATTTACCTTTTGTAAAGCCATGTTGCCTCGGATCCTGTAACCCATTAGATTCAAGGAAGTACACTATCCTTTCTTTCAGCAACACTTCCATTATTTTTCCAACAACTGAAGTGAGGCCTGTAGTTTCCTGCTTCATCCCTGTGACCACTTTTATGAATAGGGACCACATCCGCTCTCCTCCAATCCCCAGGAATCACTCCAGTCTCCAGAGATTTGTTGAACAAGTCTTTAATAGGACTCGCCAGAACCTCTCTGAGCTCCCTTAGTATCCTGGGATGGATCCCGTCTGGTCCCATCGCTTTGTCCACCTTCAGTTTTTCAAGTTGCTCATAAACACCCTCCTCTGTGAACGGCGCAGAATCTACTCCATTTTCTCGTGTAACTTTGCCAGACAATCTCGGTCCTTCTCCAGGATTTTCTTCTGTGAACACAGAACAGAAGTATTTGTTTAGCACATTTGCTTTCTCCTCATCACTCTCCACATATTGGTTCCCAGCATCTTTTAGCCCAGCAATTCCATTTTTGATCTTCCTCCTTTCACTAATATATCTGAAAAAATTTTTATCTCCCTTTTTTACATTTTTAGCCATTTGTTCTTCCGCCTGTGCCTTTGCCAAACGTATCTCTCTCTTGGCTTCTTTCAGTTTCACCCTGTAGTCCTTTCTGCTCTCCTCTTCTTGGGTTTTTTTATATTTCATGAAAACCAACTCTTTCGCCTTTATTTTCTCAGCCACTAGGTTGGAGAACCATATCGGCTTCCTTTTTCTCTTGTTTTTATTGATTTTCTTCACATAAAGGTCCATAGCCATTTTTATCGCTCCTTTCAGCTTAGACCACTGTCTTTCCACTTCTCTTATGTCCTCCCATCCTAACAGCTCTTTCTTCAGGTACTTTCCCATTGCATTAAAGTCCGTACGTTTGAAATCTAGGACTTTAAGTATCATGCGGCCGCTCTCCACTTTAGCCGTTATATCAAACCAAACCGTTTGATGATCGCTACTTCCTAGGTGAGCACCCACTCGAACATTAGAGATACTCTCTCCATTTGTGAGGACCAGATCCAATATCGCTTTTTCCCTTGTGGGTTCCGTTACCATTTGTCTGAGCAGAGCCTCGTGAAAGGCATTCACTATCTCCCTACTTCTTTCCGATTCCGCAGACGGAACATTCCAGTCCGCATCCGGCAGGTTGAAATCTCCCAACAGCAGAACCTCCTCTTTCCTTCCAAACTTTTGGATATCCACAATCAGATCCTTATCAATTTGCTGCGATTGAGTCGGAGGTCTGTAGACTACACCCACGTAGATAGAAGTTCCATCTTCTCTTTTCAGAGCAATCCATATCGCTTCTTCGTCTCCCCAGGTCCTTGCATTTCGATTGCTTGGATATTGATCTTTACATTGAGAGCTACTCCTCCACCTTTATGACCATCTCTGTCCTTCCTAAAAAGATTATATCCTGGTATGTTTGCATCCCATCCATGTGATTCACTGAACCATGTCTCTGTGATAGCGACAATATCTAGATCTGCCTCAAACATCAGGGCTTGCAGATCATGAACTTTGTTTGTATCCCGGTAGCACAGTGTCCCAGACGTTTTCCTCAGTCCACCATGTTTCCGTGATGCTGATGATGTCCACATTATCTTTTTGTGCCATAGCTTCTAATTCACCCATCTTATTCCATAGGCTCCTTGCGTTTGTGTACATACACTTGAGTGTGCGGCCTGTTCCTTTCTCGCATTTCTTTTCCTCTTGTGTCCCTTTCGATCTGTCTTGCCTGTGAGAGTCTTCCCATTTATCTTCTTGCACGGTATCCCCCGGGTATACCAGTTCCCGAACCATCGACTGTCGGCTTTCCCCTTCTTCCTAGTTTAAAAACTTTTCAACTTCTCTCTTGATGTTGCTTGCAAGTAGCCTTGTTCCATTTCTGCTGAGCTGGAGTCCGTCCTTCCTGAATAACTTGCTCTTCCCCCGAACGTCGTCCAGTTGCGCACGAAGTGGAATCCTTCTTCCTCACACCAGCGCCACATCCATGTGTTGACTGCTTGCAGCTCCATCTGCCTCTTCTCGTCGGCCCTGGGTACTGGCAGGATCTCTGAGAATGCTATCCTTTGCATTCTGGTCTTCAGCTTCGTTCCTAGTATCCGGAACATAAGCAATGTCTCCACTGGGTCAGACCAGAGGTCCATCGTACCCAGCAGTCTGCTCACGCGGCGGCCCAAACAGGTCCAGAACCTGTGCAGTAATCCTCTATCTATATCCCTCTATCCTCTTTTCCAGCAGGAAAATATCCAATCCTTTCTTAAACCCCAGTACCGTACTCTGCCCTATTACGTCCTCTGGAAGCGCATTCCAGGTGTCCATCACACAGGTAAAGAAGAACTTCCTAGCATTCGTTTTGAATCTGTCCCCTTTCAACTTTTCCTGGTATTTTAACCCATAGTGATTCCAATTTGTTGGTCGTCTCTGCTGTGTCCATTCTTGTTGATTGTATGCTTTCTTTTATGTATAGGGCTATTCCACCTCCTTTCTGTCCTGACCTGTCCTGGCGATAGAGCTTGTACCCCGGCAGTGCTGTATCCCATTTGTTTTCCTCATTCCACCATGTTTGAGAGATTCCTATGATGTCTATGTCCTCTGCATTGGCCATGGATTTTAGTTCCCCCCTTTTGTTTCTTAGGCTCCTTGCATTAGTATATATGCAATTTAGATCCTGGTATTTTGTTGTCTTCATTTCCTTTCCCTGTGCTTCGATCTTTAGTTTCTTCTCTTTTGCTACAATCTTTCTAACCTCCTCTTCTGGGTTAGTCGACTCCTGTAATTTGTCCCTTGTTTCTTCCCAGCCTTTTTTCTCCTTAGTATCTTCATGGGATACTTTACTCCGAATCGTCGACGCTTGGTCGACTGTCGGCTTTCCCCTTCTTAGTTTAAAGCTTATTCTATTCCTCTCTTGACGTTGTTTGCTAGAAGTCTAGTTCCCGCTGCACTCAGGTGCAGTCCATCTCTCCTGTAGAGCTTGCTCTTGCCCCAGAATGTTGTCCAGTTCCTCACGAAGTGGAAATCCTTCTTCCTTACACCATTTCCTCATCCACGCATTTATTGATTGTAGTTCCTCCTGCCTTTTCACATCTGCCCTCGGTACCGGTAGGATCTCTGAGAACGCTATCTTCTGGGTCCTCATCTTCAGCTTCCTTCCCAGAATCTTGAACTGTTCTATCAGCGTGCTTCTTCTGTAGTCTCTCCTGCTGTTCAATCCCAACCCGCAATCCAGGAGTTACAGAAATCCAGAACTTTTCTGAGCACACGGTCGCACCCCTTTAGCCTGAGAGCTAGTAAACATATCCAGTTAAGTCCCAAAGCCAAGCAACATACCTGAACAAATCCATGACAAAGGGGTAAGGGGGAGAATCACCATCAACATAAGTAATTCATGAACTGGTTTGCTATGCAAAATATTAACAAGTGATAAACAGGCACAAAGGCAACTCAGAAAAACATCGAGGAACAATGTAGAACTAACATGCTGTGTGCAACGAGCACCCCAAGAAAGGCCTTTAGTAATGTGCACACTCACAGAAACTTCCCAAAGGATCTGGCAACTGGCTGCAAGGAGAGTAACCGAGGCAGAAAGGAGAAGGATACTCCAAAACAATTGAGTATATACAGAGAGGGTGGGCCATATGGAATCCTCCAGGGACTAACAGAAAGAAGATTATCGAAGGTATAAATCTAATCTTCCATTCTGTTATGGCCCTTCCAGATTCCATATGCTTGGTGACATGCCAAAGCAACGGTAACTACAAAGGCACAGAAAAGCCTGCCCTCAAAACAGAGGGCCTGAAAAACGGCATCAGAACGTGCCGCCACATTCACTCGGTAAAACAGGTATTACGAGAGGACTAAGTAGCCACCCTGCAAATTTCATCAGGATGAATTGTGTGAGATTTCGCCCACAATGCAGCTACAGTTCTCATTGAATGAGCTTTAAACAAGATCGGCGGCTGCTTGCCGTGGACAATGTAAGTTGCGGAAATAGCCATTGAGCAATTGAGGACTTGGATGCTGTCCTACCACAGTGAGGCACATCAGTTAGAACAAAAAGGTGATCAAAAAACAAAAACAAACGCCTGCTCCCCTGCAGCCTGCACCTTCCCCGCTCTTACCTCCTTAACGATAATAGGGCAAGCCTGCAGGCTCGCTGGTGTTAAAGTGATCCCTGCAGCTGCCCGTGGTCCTCAGCGGCACGTTCTCTCTGTCGCGATCCTGCCCCTGACGTCAGAGAGAACGTGCCGCTGAGGACCACGGGCAGCTGCAGGGATCACTTTAACACCAGCGAGCCTGCAGGCTGCCCTATTATCGTTAAGGAGGTAAGAGAGGGGAAGGTGCAGGCTGCGGGGGAGCAGGTGTTCGTTTTTGGTTTTTGATCACCTTTTTGTTCTAACTCACAGTTCTTCAACCGCCGGTCCTCGGACCGGTGTCAGTCCGCAGGAAATTTTTGCCGGTCCGCACAGGGCCGGCAAGATTGACTTACTTCAATTTCCTGCCAGTCCGCGCAGGGCCGGCAAGATCAACATCTGAAGTCTGCGCTGGGCCGGAGAGATCTTGGGGAGCCTCCGACAGTGGCT
Source organism: Geotrypetes seraphini (assembly GCF_902459505.1). Taxonomy (NCBI): domain Eukaryota; kingdom Metazoa; phylum Chordata; class Amphibia; order Gymnophiona; family Dermophiidae; genus Geotrypetes; species Geotrypetes seraphini. The sequence continues at coordinate 145,623,671 of NC_047089.1, read as the reverse complement.
TTCTCCCCTCTCTGCAGCTCTCCTTTACTTCCCAGCGCAGCGATTCACGAAGGCAGCCTCGGGGCTTTTGCTGAGTCGCGGCTGCCTCTGATGATGCAACTTCCTCTTTCCTCAGAGGCGGCGCGACCCAACAAAGGACCCGAGGCTGCCTTCCTGAATCGCTGCGCTGGGAAGTAAGAAAAGCTGCTGGGAGGGGAGAAAGCCACTATCAGAAGCCTGGGCAAGGGAAAAAAAGGGACAGCTGCTACTGGAGAGAGAGAAGGAGAGATGCTTCTGGGAGGGGAGGAGGGAAAGGAATCTGGGAAGCTGCTGGGCAAAGAAAAAAAGGGACAGCTGCTACTGGAGAGGGAGAAGGAGAGATGCTTCTGGGAGGGGAGGAGGGAAAGGAATCTGGGAAGCTGCTGGGCAAGGAAAAAAAGGAACAGCTGCTACTGGACCTGGAGGGAAGGAGAAGGAGAGATGCTGCTGGGAGGGGAGGAGGGAAAGGAGTCTGGGAAGCTGCTGGGCAAGGGAAAAAAGGGACAGCTGCTACTGGAGAGGGAGAAGGAGAGATGCTGCTGGGAGGGGAGGAAGGGAAGAGAGTTACTGCTGGACAGGAGGAGGAGGGAAGGGAGAATGAAAAAAGGAAGGAAACAGCTGGCAGAGAGATTAAAGGAGGGGAAGGGGAGACACAGGCATGAGAAAGTAGAGAGATTGATGATAGGAAGGGGTCAGCAGAAAAATAAGCAGAGAGGGACAACGATGATAGATCTGGTGTAGGAGAGATAAAAATGAAGAGAGCAATGAAGCTGGAATGAATCATGTAAAAAGGAGAGAGGGGTACAAGCTGGATGGAAAGGGGAGAGGGGCATAGAAAGAAGACAGATACCATATGGAAGGGGGAGAGGACAGACAGTGGATGGAAGGGGCAGATGCTGGATTGAAGAGACAGAGAGGGCAGACGCTGGAAGGAAGAGAGTGAAAAGAAGATTGAAAGCATTCTGTAATAATTTGGCTTGTTCAGTTTTCTTGATAGTAGAGGGGATATATGTGAAGGGGAGGGGAGACAGGGGTTTTGTTGATCCTTGCTCTGAATTATTTGTATTTATAAAATGACAACTGTACAGAATATTGTTTCTTTTTATACTTTAATAAAATACATTCAATATAAAATCATAACTGAGGCTTGTGTGGATGGGATCAGATGATTTGTGGGGACCGAGCTCGCGGAGATGTGGCGGAAACGGGGTTTTTAAATTTTAGTCCTAGTAGTTTGCCGGTCCACAAAATAATTTTTTTTTTTCTGCCGGTCCACAGGTGTAAAAAGGTTGAAGAACACTGTTCTAACTGATGTGCCTCACTGTGGTAGAACAGCATCCAAGTCCTCTATTGCTCAATGGCCATTTCCACAACTTAAGGGCTGGAGAAATTATTTTTAGGCAAATTGAGGGGTTTTGGGCAGAAATAAAACTTTGCAAAAAAAAAAAAAAAAGATCAATAAAAATCCAAGATGGTCACTGCCAGCGAATTTGCTCCAAAAATAGCAAAATCCCCAAAAATAAAAAATAGTGATTTGGGGTTTAGGGAGGTGGGAGACCTGAACCTTATCCTTAGAAACTGTGAAAAACAAAAATTAAATATCCTCACAAGCCACCCCCAAAGTTCTCATAGAACATAATGGAGGTACTCATAATTCTGTAGTGCCTTTGCTTGTCAGTGTTTTTAAAAGCAGCTGAATGGAGGAAAACGACTTTCTGCCTCAGAAACAGCACCAAATGCACAGAACTGAAGATCTTCAGACTGCCAGCTGGCCAGACACCGACAACACCCCCTCCAACCCCACGGATCCTCTGCCACACGGTCAGGTGCAGGAAAGGCAGCCTGCGCCTTGAAACCCAGGTGGGTTTCCGTCCAAAACGTACACAGCTTGTGCTTGAAACCTGTGACAAGATCACTGGCCAGCAGACTCTTAAGGGAAGAGATCCTGGGTACTCTAAGAAGTGTGGCACACAGCAGACTAACCCACAGATCTACCAGAGTTTCTCTGCAGTCCAGCACCATAGGACTGCATCCTTTTCTTTGACAGGGGACCACCAGGGAGGGGTCTCAAGCCACTAAAGTCACAGAGAAATGAACTTTAAGTGGAAAAAATAAGAAATAGAAGCAGAGCAACTGCAAAAGACTTCTAAAAGGATTGCTTGCAGAACTTATAACTAGATATGTTTACTAGTTCTCAGGCTAAGGGGATGGAACATGTGCTCAGAAAAGTGTGAATTTCTACAACTTCCAGATTGTGGGTTGGGATTGAATACCTAGCATATGGAATCTGGAAGGAACATAACAGAATGTACCCTTAAGTACAGTAGGTTTTTCATCTGTTCCTGGAAGGTTTACAACACCATATAAAGCAGTGGTCTCAAACTCAAACCCTTTGCAGGGCCACATTTTGGATTTGTAGGTACTTGGAGGGCCACAGAAAAAATAGGTGATGTCTTATTAAAGAAATGACAATTTTGCAGGAGGTAAAAGTCTTTATAGTTTCCTTTTGGCTAAGTCATAATAATAATACTGTAATTTATAGCTAAAGAGACATATGATCAAGAAACTGTTTTATTTTACTTTTGTGATTATGATAAACATAGCAAGGGCCTCAAAATAGTACCTAGCGGGACGCATGTGGCCCCCGAGCCGCGAGTTTGAGACCACTGATATAAAGGAATCAAGATGGGATATATACCTGGAAAGTCCTCTGTACTGACCACTAGGCTGTCCCTCAGATCAAAAGGGACATCTGTGTGGCTATTTTTGCATAATCTCACTTCTCCCAGTGACAATCCCTTTGCCCTGGGGCAATTTGTTTTATCTTCTTTTCCTATGTAGACTTTAAACTCTTTGGCCTAGGGATTTGTGATACCCAATATTTATTATCACGGTGTAATGCTCTATATCAAATAGCATTATTAAGCTCAGCAGTATAATTTAAAACTTTACCCTTCCTTTTATAAAGGAAACACTGATTTAATTTCTATTTCAGAGATGACAAACTTTACTGACCATTTAAAAATAAGCAGAAATAAGTGCTTACTCTCTATTGGTGGTTTTGGTCCACTGACTAAAGCTTCTGTGATCTGTGAAGCAACAGAACTGTCAAAACCAGAGTTAGAGGAGTCTGGGTCTGGATCACTAAGAATGCTGGGGAAGCTGGCTTTGCTTTGCGTTGGTAGTTCCGACTGGCGCTCTGTAAACAAATGTTACAAAAATATCAATTGCCTATTCAAACCAAAACATTTCAACTTATTATGTCACTTAATCCACTATGGTCCCTGGTACATTAGATAGATTGTGAGCCCACTGGGACAGAAAGAGAAAATGCTTGAAAACATAGTTACTTACCATAACAGGTGTTATCCAGAGACAGCAGGCAGATATTCTCACATGTGGGTGACGTCATCCACGGAACCTCGGTACAGACTGCTTAAAGAAATGCATCACCACTTTAAGAACAAGAGGCCATTCGGCCAACAAGAACAAGAGGCCATTCGGAAAAATTAAGAGGGGACAGATTCAGAACCAGTGATAGGAAGTTCTTCTTCACCCAAAGGGTGGTGGACACCTGGAATGCACTTCCAGAGGGCGTGATAGGACAGAGTACGGTATTGGGGTTCAAGAAGGGATTAGACAATTTCCTCAAGGAAAAGGGGATAGAAGGGTATGGATAGAGAATCACTATACAGGTCCTGGACCTGATGGGCCGCCGCATGAGCGGACTGCTGGGTATGATGGACCTCTGGTCTGACCCAGTAGAGGCACTACTTATGTTCTTAAGAAGTTAAGAAAGTTTGCGAACAGCCCACACCGCATATGCACGAGTACTTTCCTGCCCAACGTAGGCTTGCGGTACCTCAATTCCATAAGCAAGCTAAGAAGCCAGCCAGATGAGGTGGGTGGGTTGTGAGAATATCTGCCTGCTATCCCTGGATAACACCTGTTACAGTAAGTAACTGTGCTTTATTCCAGGACAAGCAGGCAGCATATTCTCACATGTTGGACTCCCTAGCTTACTAGAATGGGATGCAGGGAGTGTTTGCCATTAATAAAATAAATTTTGCAATACTGCTTGAAGTGACCATCCCGTCTGGAATAAGATTCCAGACAGTAGTGAGATGTGAATGTATGACCTGAGGACCAAGTAGCAGCTTTACATATATCATCAATAGGAGTGGAACGTAAGAAAGCAATTGAAGCTACCATAGCTCAGACCTTGTGGGCTGTGATACAACTCCCCAGTTGCAGCCCAGCCTGAGAATAATAGGTCATACAAGCCACCATCCATGTACAAATAATTCTCTTGGATACAGGATGTCCCAACTTATTAGGATCAAAGGAAATGAAAAGTTGAGGAAATGCTCTATGTGGCTTAGTTCTTTGTAAGTACACTTCTCCCTCTGAATCCGCGGTTTCAGTATCCGGTGATTCGGTTATTCGCAATTTTTTTTTTTTTTAATCGATTTTAATTTTTTGGGCTATTTTTAAGCCCTCTGAGACTCTCGGGAACCTTATCTGGTGGTCTAGCGGGCTTTTGGGGCAGCAGCGATCTTCATACACTCCTGCCCCGTGCAGATCACTCACAGTAAATGGCTGCCATTTCCTATGAGTGATCTGCATGGGGCAGGAGCATAGGAAGATCGCTGCTGCCCCGAAAGCCCGCTAGACCACCAGGTACGGTTCTGGGGAGTCTCAGAGGGCTTAAGGTAAGGTCCAGGATTTCAGGGGAAGGTGGGGGTTGGGTCAGAACCAGCCCAAATATTATTTGTGTTTTTTTTAATATTCGCATGCTGGCTCTGCCCCTAATCTCCGCGAATATTGAGGGAGAAGTGTAATAAACTAAAGCTCATTTACAATCCAAAGTATGAGAATGAGGCTTAGGAAAGAACACTGGAAGCACAATAGATTGATTGAGATGGAATTCAGTGACTACTTTTGGAAGGAACTTCGGATGAGTGCGAAGCACAACTTTGTCATGATGAAACATTGTGAACGGTGAATCCGTCACCAGTGCCTGAAGTTCACTTATGCTTCGAGCAGAGGTAAGGGAGATGAGAAAAACCACTTTCCAAGTGAGGTATTTAAGATGAGCCAAAAGCATTGGTTCAAAAGGAGGCTTCGTAAGTCTAGAACGAACAACATTGAGATCCCAAACTACTGGAAGGGGTTTGAGAGATGGTTTGACATTGAAAAGTCCTTTCATGAATCTGGACACAAGAGGTTGAGCAGTTAGAGGTTTACCTGTGAAATGCCTCAATAGCACCGAAATGAACCCTAATCGAAGTGGTCTTGAGGCCCGAGTTGGATAAATGTAGAAGATAATCCTATAATGAAGATAAAGAGGTGGATTTAGCATCATGATGATGAAGAGTACACCAAGTGCAGAAGATATCCGCGTCTCTGCGAGAGAAGAGATGGAAAAAATCTGAAGAGGCATTGATTCCCTGATACTGAGTTGAAATAGAAGGGAGAACCAGGGTTGCCCAGGCCACCGAGGAGCTATCAGAATCATTGTGGCCGATTCCTGTTTTAACTTGACAAGCGCCTTGAGGATGAGATGATTTGAATGAAGTGCATAGAGAAACTTGTGCATCCACTCCAGAAGAAAAGCATTCGCTTCCAGACGTTGGGGAGAGTACTGCCTGGAGCAAACCTGGGGGCAGTTTGTGATTTGGGAGGGACACAAACAGGTCTATCTGAGGAATCCCCCAGAGAGAGAATATGTGATTCAGAACTGCAAAGTTGAGCGTCCACTCGTGTAGCTGAAGGAACCTGCTGAGTGTGTGCGAGAGAATTTTGTTCCCCTTGAATGTATACTGCTTTGAAAAAAAATGTTGCAAGCAATCACTCAGTTCCAAATCTTCTGGAACTCTTGACAAAGAAGGAGAGAGCCTTATCCCTCCTTGCTTGTTTATGTAATACACTGCCACCTGATTGTCCATACAGATTAGAAGGACATGGTTGGGCACAATGTGCTGAAATGCTTTGAGAGCATTGTAAATCGCTCTGAGTTCTAAGAGATTGATATGGGAAAGCTGATCCTGGGTAGACTAGGGGTCTTGAGTACAAAGACCGTCCGGATGAGCTCCCCAAGCATAGGTGGACAAGTTTGTGGTCAGAACCTTCTGATGTGGAGGTGTTTGGAATAAAAACCCTCTGGAAAGACTGGAAGAGTTCATCCACCACTGTAGAGATTATCGAAGTGAAGATGCGATTGTAATGTGTTGAGACAGTGGGTCAAGAGCTTAAGACCGCTGAGATGCAAGAGCCAATTGAGGCGTCCTAAGATGAAGTCTTGCAAATGAAGTAACATGCACCTTGAAGCCATGTGACCCAGGAGTACCATCATTTGTCTGGCCGAGATTGACTGAAGATAAGTCTGATGGCAAAGATGAATCAAATTCTCTTGGCTTTGCTAAGGGATAAACGCTCTGGAGATGAATGGTATCTAGCAGAGCTCCGATAAATTGCAGATTCTGAGAGGGTTGAAGTTGGGATTTGGGGAAACTGATTCGAACTCCAGTCGCTGCCATCACTCCTTGCAAGTAACATAGTAGATGACAGCAGATAAAGACCCGAATGGTCCATCCAGTCTGCCCAACCTGATTCAATTTAAATTTTTCTTCTCAGCTATTTCTGGGCAAGAATCCAAAGCTTTACCCAGTACTGTGCTTGGGTTCCAACTGCCGAAATCTCTGTTAAGACTTACTCCAGCCCATCTATACCCTCCCAGCCATTGAAGCCCTCCCCAGCCCATCCTCCACCAAATGGCCATATACAGACACAGACCGTGCAAGTCTGCCCAGTACTGGCCTTAATTCAATATTTAATATTATTTTCTGATTCTAAATCCTCTGTGTTCATCCCACACTTCTTTGAACTCAAGGTTGGATCTTTGATCAGCCAATTGTCCAGATAGGGAAAAACTGGAGACCAAGTACGCAATGCTGCTGCTACTACACCCAGGCACTCTGGGAGAGGATGCAAGGCCGAAGGGTAGGACTGAGCTACCTGAAATCTGAGGAATTTTCTGGAGGTCGGATGCACTAGAATGTGAGTATAAGAATCTTTCATATCTAGAGAGCACAGCCAGTCATTGCTATCTAAGAGGGGAAATAAAGTTTCCAGGGACAACATACAAAACTTTTCCTTCACTAGAAACTTGTTCAGGCCCCTGAGGATTAAAATTGGATATAGACCTCCCATCTTCTTTGGGATGAGAAAATACCGGGAATAAAATCCCTGACTCCTCTGGAGAGGTGGAACCTTCTCTATTGCCTTGAGAAGAAGAGATTCTATCTCCTGAAGAAGAAGGGACATCTGCTGAGAGTTGAAAGACGACTCTCTTGGAGGATGATCTGGAGGTATAGTGATGAAGTGAAGAGAGTATCGCTCTCGAATGACTTTTAGAACTCAGAGGTCTATGGGTATCAATTTCCAACGATGATAGTACAATTGGAGCCGACCTTCGATTGGTTGAGGAAAACACTGGGGAAGAGGAACAGTGGCTATGCTTATCAAAATGACTTATCAAAATGACTGAGTAGGCTTTGGAGGAGCTGCTGATTAAGATTTCTGTGGGCACTCTTGCTTCTGCTGCAGTCTAAGAAAAGCAGCTCGTTTTGAAGAAAAGCACCTTTGATATGAAGAAGGCTTAAAAGATTTAGAAGTTGAGGGCTTAGGCTTGGATTTAACCACAGCATCCCAATTTTTCTCATGATCAGTGTAGTATTTTCATTAGAGTCACTAAAAAGCTTCTCTCCTAAGCAGGGAATGTTAACTAAATCTGTCCTGAAGATTGATATCAATATCTGAGACTCTTAGCCATGCGAGATATCTCATGGCCACTGATATTGCCGAGGTTCTGGAAGATTACATTACAGATTTCTATTCCGCCATTACCTTGCGGTTCAAGGCGGATTACAAAAGATTTATGAAAGGGGGGTTACAATGGAAGAACATTATTCATTACTAAAGTTGTAAAGAGTAAATCATTTGTCATTTCAAGAGTTGTAAAGAGTAGAACATTTGTCAGTATTTGAATGGTAAAAAGTGGAGAGGTGTAGGTAGAGATTTAGGGAGAAAGGGAAACTAAGGAAGATCATTTGTTGTTTTTTCAGGTTGTACAATGGAAGAACATTTGTCCTTTCTAGAGTTGTAGATCTTTTGTCATTTCAAGAGTTGTAACGAGTGGATCATGTCAGGATTGTTTCAGGAATTTCTTGAAAAGTATGGTTTTTAGTTCTTTTCTGAATATCTTGTAGTCTGGGGTGGTTATCAGTAGGTTAGAGATCTGGTTATCTAGTTTTGCGGCTTGAGTGGCTAGGAGGCCATCGTGTAGTTTTTTTCCGTTTTACTTCTTTGATCGGGGGGGAGGGGTATGAATGGGGAGTGCGTTTTTCTGTGTCTGGTTAAGGTTGCTTGGATGAGGCGGTTGTTTAGGTAGGATGGGCTGTTTCCATATTGGGTTTTAAATAACATGCAGTAGAATTTAAATAGTATTCTTTCTTGGATTGGTAGCCAGTGTGAGTTGATATACGCTTCTGTGATATGGTCGTGTTTCCTCAGTGAGTAGATGAGTCTCAGAGCTGTATTTTGGATTGTTTGTAGTTGTTTGGTCATAGTAGTGGGGCAGGGGAGGTTAGGATGTTGCAGTAATCTAGCAGTCCTTGGATTAGGGATTGCACTATAAGCTGGAATTGTGTTCTTTCAAAAAATTTCCGGATTTGTCTCAGGTTTCTCATGACTGCGAAGGATTTCTGTATTGTTTTATTTATTTGCGGTTGCATGGTGCAGCATCTGTCTATTGTCATTCCTAGTAACTTTATAGTGGTTTGGATGGGATAGTTGATTGAGTTGAGTTCTATATTGGTTATGGTTGGGATTTTGTCATTTTCAAGGAGGATAAATTTGGTTTTGTCAGGGTTGAGTTTTAGTTTGTGATTTTTCATCCAAGTCGTAACAGTTTCTAGTGTTCGGTGTATTATATTTGTCATGGTGGTCTTTGGCTGATCAAATGGTAAGAGAATGGTTATGTCATCCGCATAACTATAGGTGGTTATGCCTAGATTATCTAGCTGTGTTCCAAGAGAGGCAGTGTATAGGTTGAAGAGAGTGGGGGATAAAGGGGATCCCTGTGGTACGCCACAGGGATTTGACCAAGGTTCAGATTTTTCTTTGTCTGATTTTACTCTGTAGGTTCTGGATTTTAGGAAGCCTTCAAACCAAGAGTAAACTTTATCTGAGATACCTATTGCATCCAAGATTTGCAGGAGGGTGCTGTGATCTACTAGGTCAAATGCTGCTGTCAAGCCCAGTTGTATGAGAAGCATTATTTTTCCTGTGCTAAGGTGTTGTCTGGCTGTGTCCATAAGGGAGCCTAGTAATGTTTCTGTGCTGAAGTTGTTCTGAAGCCAGATGGCATGGGGTGGAGTATGTTATGGTCTTCTAGGTAGTTGGTGAGGAGTTTAGCTACTATGCCTTCTGTAAGTTTGATGTATAGCGGTATTGAGGCAACTGGTCTGTAGTTGGATGGCTGGTCTTTTGATCCTTTAGGGTCTTTTAGGATTGGGGTGATGATGATTTCGCTGAGGTCGGTGGGGAAAATGCCATCTGTGAGCATGGCTTGTGTCCATTGCTGAAGTAGAGTACGGAATTTTACACTGGAGGTAGTGAGGAGGTCACAGGAGGCGTGGCTGTATTTTTTGTAGAGTTTATTGAGTTCGGACCATTGTATGTTGGGGAATTGAGACCATGATCTGTCTGCTACAGTTGATTCTTTTTCTGTGGGGAGCATTGCGAGTTCGTTTAGGTGAGATGGAGTAAAATTGAGGGTGGCTTTGGCATTTGTAATTTTGTTCTTGAAGTGATCTGCTAAGAGGGTGGCTGAGGGTGGTGGGGTATTGTTAGTGGCCATGTATGGCTTGGTGTTTGTTAGATCTTTTAATATTTGGAATAGTTTTTTGGTATCTTGGGTTTCTGTGCCTATGAGATTGGTGTAGTGGATTTTCCTCTTGTCTTTTAGTAGAAGTTTGTATTGTTTGTTGATTTTTATTCCAGGCAGCTTTTGTTTGATCTTGGTTTGTTTTTCTCCATTTTCTTTCTAATTGTCTGCAATGTCTTTTAAGTTGGAGCAGTTCGTTGTCAAACCATTGGTCTGATCTTCTGCTGGTTCTAGTTTTGGTTTGTAGTGGGGCTAGCTCATCAAGGATGTTGGTGGTTAGGTTATTCCATTGAGAGATGAAGTCTTTGGGATAGCCGTCCTGGATTGTTTCATCTATTTTAGTCCAGAATATGGATGGCTCGATGTGTTTGCGTGAGGTGTATGTTATTTTTTTGGATTTAGGTGTGGTTTTGGTTCAGTTGATGTTGAAGGTGTAAGTGTAGTGGTCTGACCAGAGAGAGGGGGACCAGGTTCCATTAGGTGTTTGAATTGTTGGGTTGGGTGGGTGCAATGTCAAGTTGATGTCCTTTTTCATGAGTGGTTTGTGGATTTAGGATTTGGAAGGATAAGGCCTTGAGGAATGATAGACAGTTTTCTGCTGGTTTGGATGTTTGGTCTTCTAGGTGTAGGTTCAGGTCTCCTAGGATAAGGTTATATCCTGCTGTCAAGGAGTTTTGGTAAATGAAGTTTTCAAATTCAGGTCTTACTGTGGTCCAGTTTCCTGGTATTATGTAGCAGAGCATACAGTTTAGTGAGTTTTTTAGTGTGGTACTTGTGAGGTGACAGGCGAGGAAGTCCATTTGTGTGGTAGATGTTTTTTCTAGTATGTTTAGGGTCAGGGAGTCCTTGATTATTATTGCTAGTCCTCCTCCTCTTTTTTTCTCTCTGCAGGTCACTGTTATTTTGTATCCCTATGGGCATACCTCTGTTATTCTAGGGTCAGCGTCTGAGGTTAACCAGGTTTCCGTGAGGAAAAGGCAGTCTAGGTTTTCGGTTTTTATCCAGTTTTTTATATGTTTCGTTTTAGGTCCTAGGGCTCTGATGTTTATGTAGGCACATTTTAGGGTAGTGATATCAGTTTGATAAATGTGAGTAGTTTCGGGGTAGATGAGCGTTTTAGGAGGGGGTTGAGGTTTGGTCTTGGGAAGTGTTGGCCTGCTTCTCCAGATTATGGTGATGGGATGTTGAGTGCTGGTTTGGAGGGTTGAGTTTCTTGTTAAGAGGGTTCTCCTGTTGTGGTGTCAGATATTAGTTGTAGTGGAACTTGTGGGTGTGGAGGATAGGTTATTTGCTACTACTTTCCAGCTGGAGACGAGGAGGATTATCAGTAGGGTGGCTTTAGTGTGTGTTTGTGGGGTAAGCTTCATTTTGTTGCTGGTTCGAAGTGACGTCTGTTTGTTTGTTCAGTGTGTCAATGTCCTGCTGGTTTCGGAGTGAGGGATAGACCCTGCTGGATATTTTTTTTTTTCCCTTTCAAATGTGAAGGCCGCAGGGGGCTTCTGGAGGCGGAGCTGGACTCCCACACGTCCCAAAGTCTCTTCCCTGCAGCGGGAGGGTTGGACTGTGTTGGGGCAGCTCCCGGTATCAATGGAGCTGCCCTGAAGAGAGGAGGTGAAGAAGTTGAGCCACAGGGGGCTTTGGGTGGCAGAGCTGGACTCCCACACAGCCCGATGTCCTCTTCCTGCAGCTGGTTGGCAGTTCCACGTTGGGGCAGCTCCCAGTATCGATGGAGCTGCCCTGAAGAGAGGAGCCGAAGAGACTGTGTTGCAGGGGGCTTCGGGAGGCGAAGCTGGGCTCCCAAGCGGCCCGAAGTCTCTTCCCTGCAGCGGGAGGGTTTGTCTGTGTTAGGGCAGCTCCCGGTATCAATGGAGCTGCCCTGAAGAGAGGAGGTGAAGATAATTCAAACGCTATATACCTTCTAGCTAAGGTAAAGATGCCAAATATATGATGAAATTTTTGCAGATGTTGAGAAGAAATGTATCAAAAGGCGGCAATTTCCGAACTAGATGCTTGATATAGCAGGAGATATAGAAATTGTAATTTAGTGCTCTGTTCGCCAACATGGAATTTTGGTATAGGCGACGACCAAATTTGTTCATAGTACACCCTTCACGCCCTGGTAGCACTGAGGCATAGACTCTTGATGGCGCAGATTTTTTCAAAGTCGACTCCACCACTAATGACTGGTGCTATCAAAACCCGATGAATAAATTATTTTATACAGAGTCCAATTTTCTGGGAGCCACAGTAATGGTGAGGGGCGTTTCCCAATTCTTATGAAGTCTTTTTGAGAATACCATGTAATGGTAATCTGAGAAGTTCTTTGGGAGGCTCATCGTAATCCAAGGCCTCAGAGTATTCAGCACTGAAGGAAGAATCAGCTTCTAGCTTGACTGGTAGCTCTTTTCCTAATTGCCTAATAAATTTAGTGAAAAAATCTTACAGTAGGAGATTTAGCCATTGGTGGAGACTTCTGTGGAGACTTTTCCGAGGGAGTATCATAAGCCTCTGTTATAGAGTCAGACTGCAAGTCAGAGTCATAAAAGGGCATTGGTGAAGGAGTGTGTTGAGAAGATCAATGCATACATCGAGCTCGGTGATGATCCGATGACAATGAGGTATGACATGAAGCTCTTTTTCTCTTCAAAGAATGTGAGGGAGAGCAATGTTTTCTTTTTGAAGCACGTGAAGAAGAATGATGCTTTCTGGACTTATAGCGTCGAGAGGAGGAGGAGGTGGCACGATGTCTCAAAGAGCTGGATCGGTGTCTCGATGGAGATTGATGTCTAGGCGTGGTGCGTCAATGCCATTCCCGAGTGCCAGTTGCGGTATCACTGAATCTGAAAGCCTTATGCTAAGGCTGGGCCGGTACTGAGGGAGTCAATACTGGGGTAAGCAACTTGAATGCAGCACCCAACTCCACTTGGAAAAGTGCATCGAGCTTTTCACGAAAGAAAAGCACCGGTACCTTTGGCTTATCTGCCGGTACCATCAGTACCATAGCTTGCCTCAGAAAGGGTGACCTCGATGAGGTTGCATACCTCGATGTTGAGGCAAGCTGCAAAAGTGGTCGTCACTGCTTGGTCAGCATCAAGGAACTCAATGCAAAATCAACCTGCAATGATGGTTGGGAGGTTGGCAGCTTCTGAGCTGGCTTACCGGACGGAGCAAAGTCTCCTGATGCCAGCGTCAATGTCTTCGAAGTTGAAGGATGCGATGTCCATGCTAGTCCCGAAGAACTTCTCCTGTTGAAATTTACGGCTCTTGATGGAACATTTCTGAAGGGTAGATCACCGAGCGCAAGATTCCACCCAATGTTCAGGCCCAAGGCACTGCAAGCACCAACTGAGTGGCTCAGTGATAGAAATTTGCCTTTGACACCTGCAGCACTTTCAGAAGTACGTTAATGGCCTGGACATGGACGGAAAGACCGCATCAGCCAAGTCAAACTCAATTGTAGAGAGAATAAATGAAGTCATCGAAGACAAAAAGCCGTGAGGAAAATAAAGATTTTTTTTTTACTAATGAAGAAATTTTAAAAGAAATATTAAAAGATAAAAAATGCATGAGCGGGAAGGCAACACGAAAAAACTGAACATTCAGAAACATTACTTCTTAGCTCCACGGAAAACTAAGAACTAGGATACCGCATGTGCCGTGCAAGCAGTTCACAAACTTTCTCAAGTTCTTAAAGTGGCGATGCACTTTTAAAGCTGTCTGTACTGGGGCTCCATGGATGACGTCATCCACATGTGAGAATATGCTGCCTGCTTGTAAACCACTGTATGTAAACCACTTTGAGTGTGGTTGTAAAAAGGCAGTATACAAGTCCCAATCCCTTTCCCTAAACACAAGTAAAGGGCTTTTTACTACTTTTTGGGAGGGAAGTCAAAGAGAAAGTATCTTAAGCAGCACCATACAAGTGAAAATCAGCAAAAGGAATTTCTCTTCCTTGTTTGAGCCTCTCAAAAAGTCTAGATTACTGTATATCAGAAAATATCAGGTTTAAAAGATAATAAGTATGGGTCATTCCATGTAAAGTAGATCAATACCGAAAACCGCCCACGCTCGACCTCCTCGAAATCCAACCAAATTGTACAGGGGTGTTGTCTAGGGTCTAAAATGAAACTCTGCAAAATGTTTTGGATCTATCTCAATTTGGTCAGGAGCTAGGGGTGGTTGAACAAAAGCAATCGATCCACTCCCATGCCTCGTGTGACCTAAACGCCAACTTTGCTTAAGCACTGCAGCAGAAGGAAACTATCTAGGACTCTGAAATTTTGCAGTTTGATACAACACCTTGGGGCACGTTTCTGTGCCAAGTTTGAAATCTTTTGCGAATGTGCTTCCATTTCTACAGGTCAGCAAAGTAAAAAAAAAATTCACAAACAAAAGATTTTGGCAGTTTGGCTCCATACTGCTGCTGGTAGGTAAGTCACCTGAGGGTACAACTTTATCAGCAGACGTGTACCATAAGGTACTTCCAAGATTTGCAATATGAGCCTTTACAGTGAAGTGAAGCTGAAGATATGACCATCCAAAAAATATGGCTTTATGCATTTATGCAAATTTTCAGATTCAAATATCTCTAATGTGTAGTTGTTTTTGGGGGGTTATCTTTGAAGCTTTAATTTTCTCCAAAGAAAGGTCGGGTCCAAGATGAAACAGGATAGCTTCTGTAGCAAAAAAATGCTCTTTCAAATGATATAAGAAACACCCCCAAAAAACAACTACACATTAGAGATATTTGAATCTGAAAAACAGTGAAAATTTGCATAAATGCATAAAGCCATATTTTTTTGGATGGTCATATCTTCAGCTTCACTTCACTGTAAAGGCTCATATTGCAAATCTTGGAAATACCTCATGGTGCACGTCTGCTGGTAAAGTTGTACCCTCAGTAGATTTACCTACCAGCATCACTATGGAGCCAAACTTGTCAAAAATTTTTGTTTGTGAATTTTTTGCCTACTTTGCTGACCTGTAGAAATGGAAGCACATTCGAAAAAGATTTCAAACTTGGCACAGAAATTTGCCCCAAAGTGTTGTACCAAACTGCAAAATTTCAGACTACTAGGTAGTTTCCTTCTGCCGCAGTGCTTAAGCAAAGTTGGCGTTTTAGGTCACACGAGGCATGGGAGTAGATCGATTGCTCCTGACCAAATTGAGATAGATCCAAAAAGTTTTGCAGAGTTTCATTTGAGACCCTAGACAACACCTTTGTAAAATTTCGTTGGATTTTAAGGGGGTCGAGCATGGGCTCCTGGTCCACTTAATATGGAATGACCTGTATGTAAAGAGCACTAGTGTAAAAAAGATACTTGCTTCCAGCCCTTTGAATATGTATTGCACATGGGGGTTCACTTAGAATGCTATTTCTACTTAACCTATGACATGTGTGCATGTGTGTGCGTACATGTGCGTGCATGTTGAAGGGTGTGAATGATGTAGTTGTATGTTTGCTGCTTTCTCTCTCTAATCTAATCCACAATTTATTAATTGCACTATACCAAAAAGGTTCACGGCGATTTACATTCAAAGAGGTCGTAAAATCTACAGGAAAATACAAAATCAATCAATAATTTAAATATCATAACATGAATATTACAAGTTATAAAAAAAGTTTTCAAATTTTTACGAAACCTTAAGTAATTAATATCAGTCCTATTGTAAACAGGTAGATTATTCCAAATTGTAATGGCAGCATAAGAAAAGAAGAGTTCAGCTGTTGTTTATACCATACTCCTCTAATCTGTGGAAAATGTAGTAATAAAAGTACTACTACTACTACTATTAATTATTTCTATAGTGCTACCAGACATATGCAGAAAGTCATAGAGTAAGAAAACAGTCCCTGCTTGAAAGAGCTTACAATCTAAACAGAGAAGACAGATATACAGGATGTCATGGATACAGTTAAGGGGAACGGTTAATCAGCAGGCTGGGTTGGAGGGCAGAGGAGTAGGATTAAGGATTGAAAACTATATCAAAAAGGTGGAATTTCAACCTGCTTTTAAACAAGGGAAGGGACTTAGACAAACTTGGGTAATTTATTCCAGGCATAGGGGGCAGCTAGATGAAAGGAACAAAGTCTGGAATTGGCAGTGGAGAAGAAGGATAATGCTAAGAATGACTTATCTTAGGAATGGAGTTCTCTGGGAGGTGTATAAGGAGAGAGAGGCGAGGACAGATATTGAGGGGCAGCAGAATGAACACACTTGTAGGTCAGCAATAAGATCTTGAACTGTATGCGATAGCAGATAGGGAGCCAGTGAAGTGACTTAAGGAGAGGGGCGACATGAGCATAGCAAGGTTGGTAGAAGATGAGCCATGCAGCAGTTTTGCACAGATTGCAAGGAGGAGAGGCGACACTGAGGGATACCAGTTAGGAGTAGATTGCAACAACCTAAGCATGAGGTTACGAGAGCTTGGACAAGGGTCTGGGTAGTGTGCTGATAAGATTTCTGCAGATCTTATCATCAGCCCATAATAAAGACCTTGTGACAGTGACAGTTACAATAAGATAAGTTTATTAGCAATAAGCAAAAGGCAACTCACATGAAATAGCAAAGTACAGCATATTGGCTATAAGGATAACATACATATGAAATAGCTATCTGATGTTCTTTTGGGTCTGACTCCTCTCTCTTCTCTCCTGTTATACCTGTCAACATAATATTTATAGTAGCCTAGAGTACCACCTAGTTACAGATTACATCACATTCATCATTTTTATTGGCTATATCGTGTACACACTTATCATGGAGCCATACTGAAGCGTGACGTCACCTGGTGCCAAAACTGACCTTTCTATATTTCCCTGACAAATGCATTCCCAATACTAAGGCTAATAACTTCAGAGAGCAAGCCCCTAACTTCCTGAGTTATACTGTCCTTCGAGGACCTCTATCATGTATTGTACTGTTCTGAAAAGTCCCAAAACAGTGATGTCACAGTCAGGAGATCTGATTGCTGGTTTCTGGAACAAAGGTGAATCTCTCTCTTACTGGCAGAGAGGAAAATGACTGCTTAGAAGTTTGAATTCATATGCACAATGTCTCTCTTAGAAATATAACTATTTGGGGTTCTCAGGGGTCTTCGCCTACAATATATGCAAGTCTTATGCTTGCATCTTCTTCCACCTACATTTTCATGCAGGTCTTATTCCCGATTCTTCCCTGATTCGTCCTCAGTGCTTAGAGAGGAAGAGGCAAATTTTGGTGATATTGAAGAGATAGAAGTGACAGGTCTTAGCAGCTTGTTGGATATACACAGAAAATGAGAGGTCAGAATCAAAGACGACTCCAAGGTTGCGAGCAGAGGAAACTGGAACAATGACAGTATTATTTACAGAGATAGAGAAAGGAGGAGAAGGAGCAGAGGATTTAGGAGGAAAGAGGAGCAACTCAGTCTTGGACATATTTAGTTTCAGATGACGGCAAGACATCCAGGCAGCAATGTTAGCCAAAAAAGCAGAGACTTTGTCTTGGACTTTAGGTGAAATTTCAGGTGTAGAGAGGTATATCTGGGAGTCATCAGCATAAAGGTGATACTGGGAGCCATGGGAGGAGATCAGGGCACCGAGGGAAGAGGTGTAGAGAGAGAAGAGAAGAGGTCCTAAGACAGAACCCTGGGGTGGAATAATGCAAATGAGAAAAAAGCAAAATCAGATTATCTGAAGAGTCAGTCTGTAATATACGATAAACTGTGCAAGCAGATTTAAACTTAATTTGTCTCTCAACTGATGACCAATGAAGATTTTTATAAGCTAATGCAACACTTTCATATCTTTATAGACCAAACATTAATCCAACTGCAATATTCTGGAGTAACAGCAATTTTTTGATCAGTTTTGATGTTAAGTTCAAATATAAAGAATTACAGTAATCAAGCTGAGGAACACTAACATCTGAACCAACAGTGCAAAATGATTTTTAAAAAAAAGCACGACTTCACAAGCCTAACTTGGTTGGTTTTCCAAGTTAAGTAAGTACCAGCATATGGGATCTCTTTTACTCATTTGATTGATTTAGCATGACATGGCAGAGGGAAGCCCTGGCGGAGCAGGACACAAGTAGCTCAATCAGAGATCCATTGCTGACTATTCACTGCCACCGCTGCTTTAGGAGGCCTCAGAGGTAGGTCTCACAGTGTGTGAAATGGTGGGGTGCTGCTGCATAGGGGGATGGGAGGGAAGGATGGAAAACTACTGCACAGGGGGATGGGAGGGTCAGAGTGATGGAAAGCTGCTACACAGGGGAATGGGTGGAAGGGAGGAAATCTGCTGCTCAGGGGGATGGGAGGGGAGGAAAGAGGAAGAATTTTTGGAGTGGCAATTCTTATGTTCTTATGGAGAGAAGAGGTAGAAAGGGTTGAGAGGGGGGAATCCTGCATATGGTGGAGGGAAGGGAAGCATGCATGGAGAAGAGAGAGGAAGAAATGTTGGACATAGGGTGAAGGACAGGAAGAGATGGTGCATGGAGAGAAAGAGAAAAAAATGTTGCACATCATAATGGAGGGGAGGAAGGCAAAGATGCTGCATAGAGGGGAATAGAGAGGTTTAATCCAGGGCTCAAAAAAAATCCAAAAAAAAAATTCCACTCATCTGCTTTTGGAATTTTTTGAGCTCTAGAGACTGACACCCATAAGAAAGACTTGTGTCTTTTGAAATGTATGTTTAGCTTCCTGAAGAAATAATGAAACGTAGCACATCGAGGCCAAAGAACATTGTTTAACAAATAAAGTGACATTTATTTTTTAATGCTTTGCACAATAGAAACACAAGGCAGAAAAGGGCCGACAGCCCAACAAGTCTGCCCACTGAAGAACCCTCCCTCCCAACTAGCCTGCCTACTCAAGAACCCTTCTTCCCTGGAGTATCTATCGTTTGAGCATAACTCTGTAGTACTCCCACCTGTTTGTCCCATCGACTCTTGAAGTCGAGCAGACTACTGGCCTCGACCACCTGGCGGGGAAGATCATTCCATCAATCAATCAACCGTTCGGTGAAGTATTTTCTGGTGTCACCATGAAATCTTCCTCCCTTAAGTTTTCATGGATGCCCTCTTGTCATTGTAGGACCCTTTAGAAAAAAGATTTCCTCCTCCACTTTGATGTCACCCATGATGTATTTAAATGTTTCTATCATGTCCCCCCTTTCTCTGCGCTCCTCAAGAGAATATAAGCGCAGTCTGATCAGGCGTTCTTCATATGGGATGTCTTTAAATCCTGAGACCATCCTAGTGGCCATTCTCTGTATCGACTCAATTCTATTCACATCCTTTTGATAATGTGGCCTCCAAAATTGGACACAGTACTCCAGGTGAGGTCTCACCGTGGATCTGTATAACGGTAGTATGACTTCCGGCTTTCGGCTGATAAAACTCCTTCTGATGCAATCCAGCATTTGTCTGGCCTTTGCTGAAGCTTTCTCCACCTGATTAGCAGCTTTCATATCTTCCCAGATGAGAACTCCCAAGTCCCTTTCTGCAGTAGTTCTTGTTAAGTTTTCACCATTCAAGGTGTATGTTTTGCATGGATTTCTGCTCCCAAGGTGCATTACTTTACATTTCTTGGCATTAAAGTTTAGTTGCCAAGTACTGGACCATTTTTCCAATACAAGCAGGTCTTGCTCCATAGTGTTGGGCCTGGTTGTGCTGTCAAGTTCTGATGCCCTGCCCACAATGTTGCACAGTTTAGCGTCGTCGGCAAATAGTGTAATTTTGCCTCGAAGTCCCCGAGTCAGATCCCCTACAAAGATATTAAATAGCATTGGGCCCAAGACTGAGCCCTGCGGCACTCCACTGGTCACTCTCGATGTTTTTGAGGGGATACCGTTTACCACCACTCTTTGAAGCCTGCCACTAAGCCAGTCTTGTACCCATGCTGTCAGTGTTTCTCCTAGTCCTAGAGAGTTCATCTTGTTTAATAACCTATGGTGTGGAACACTATCAAAAGCCTTACTAAAGCCCAAATACACTATGTCCAGTGACTCACCCTCATCCAGTTTTTTTGTTACCCAATCAAAGAAGCTTATCAGATTGGATTGAGAAGACCTTCCCTTTGTAAAGCCATGTTGGAGGGGATCTCTTAATCTTTCATCATCCAAGAACGTGTCTAATCTGTTCTTAATCAATTTTTCCATGAGTTTACTCACTATTGATGTGAGAATCACCGGTCTATAAATTTCAGCCTCTGACCTACCTCCCTTTTTGTGGAGCGGGATAATGTTAGCAGTTTTCCAGTCCAGGGGTACTTTTCCCTTGCTCAGGGAAAGATTGAAGAGCACAGCCAACAGCTCTGCCAGGACATCGCTCAATTCTCAAAGTACTCTAGGGTGTAGATTGTCTGGGCCCATAACTTTGTTCACTTTTATTTTTGATAGCTCCGAACCCCCCCCCCTTGTCTGTATCCCTAGCGGACTAGGTCCTTTAAGGCTCTTATGTGGATGTTTTACTTTTATGTGGATGGAATTATTTTATGTGGATGATTTTAGTGTACCTTTGGAACTTTGATACTTTCAAATAAAGTCCATTTGGGAACATCGTCACTCCACAGAGTTTTTTTTGTTTTATCTGGATTTTCTTCTTTGTGGATATTTTGGGGTCAATTTCTTTTGTTTTTCACTACTCTGAATAACTTCGTATCGTCTGCAAATTTAATCACATAGCTCGTCGTACCAATTTCCAAATCGTTTATACATATGGTGAAGAGTACAGGTCTAAACACCGAACCCTGTGGCACTCGACTCATAATGCTTTTCTAGTCTGAGTATTGTCCATTTAAACCCACTCTCTGTTTCCTATCCACCACCCAGTTTTTAATCCACGTATTTCAGCCTCGATTCCATGGCTTGCAATTTTTCAAAGTAGTCGTTCATACAGAACCTTGTCAAACGCCTTCTGAAAATCCAAATATACAATGTCGAATGGGTCACCCTTGTCAATCTGCCTTTTTACTCCCTCGAAGAAGTGCAGCAAATTTGTCAAGCAAGATCTTCCTTTGCTGAAGCTGTGCTGGCTAGTCCTCATCAGATCGTGTCCATCGAGGTGATCAATGTGATTTTTTTCACATTTTCCTTTTTGGATTGTTTTTTCTCTGTATTTTGTTTTTGTGCTAGTTTTGCATACAAATTTTGGACAAAATCTGAGACAATGGTGGGAAGCTTTTTTTTTAATTTTAGACCATTTGGTATGGAATGACATTTATATGCATGCTTTTTTTAAGACATTTGTTGAGATTGCTACACTGGACCCCACACCACTAGTATTGGCAGATGACTTTAACCAAGTTAAAAATCCCCAAATGGATAGACCTTTTAGGACACGGGCCCCTATTCTGGGCCTAAATACTGTAAAAGGTTTACCATATCTATATGCAACCTTAAATTTAGTCAACCCATGGCATCTGTTATATCTTTCCGAAACCAACTTCACCCATCTATCTTGGGGATTTGGGACTTTGTCCCATATTGATTATATATCAAGAACCTCTCCCCCCCCCCCAAAAAAAAAAAAAAAAAAACCCAACAAAAACTACTATTTTCCAGGTACTAGAAACCACCATAGGTTCAATGGTAATATCTGATCACTCTATAATCTGGGTAGATTTAAAGTTTAATATGGTGTTAGAAAGCAGTAGAACATGGAGATTTCCCACTTTTCTGTTCTCAAGACAGCAACTTTCAAAAACATTTACATACAAAGTAAGAGGATTATGCCACTTTCAATGCCCAACATATTGCCAGCCCTACATTATGTTGGGAGACTTTTAAGGTGGTCTTGAGAGGAGATATAATAGCTTACACAGCAGTACATAAGAACTGAATCATGCAAGGGATTGTGTCATTGGAACATAGATGAAGACTTGCTAAGCAAGTCTATATAGCAGCCCCTACCTTGCCAAATAAAGATAATTATCTGTCTGCCCAAGCCGTCTTTTAAACTTTCTTTTGTATGAAAGGACTAAGAAAACATCTCTTTTACCATAATTATAATTATTCCCGTTATGGGAACAAGCCCAGCAAACTGTTGGCGACAAGGGTAGCTAATACATGGTAGAGTATGGGCCATACAAGTTCTTCACATACACAAGATGGATGAAGGTTCAATAAAACATCCGACATTGCACAGGTATTTTTTTAAAAATATTTCAAACATATGTATAAGGAAGTCCCTTTAGATTCTGGCCCATCCCTATCAGACTACTTAGAAGACTCTGGCCTTCCTCATTTATCTTCAGATCAAGTAAAGATTTTAAATTCGTCTCTCAAGGCCAAAGAGGTTTAGGCAACCATAAAGGCACTAAAAGTGTGACATGTTGCTGGGCCCAGATGGGTACATTCTTGAGGGTTTTTAAAAAATTTTAGCACCACAGTTCTGTGCCCCCATGTTATCATATTACGATGAGGTGGTAGAGGCCCAGAAGTTATCTCCACACATTGACATGGTGTTAATTACCACAATTCCTAAACTAGGGAACATCACCTACAAGAATCATACAGGCCAATCTTACACAACATTGACATTAAGATCTCTCATCTTCTGGCGGACTGACTGGCTGCCCTCTTACCACAATTGATTTGTCCAGAGCAGGTGGGGTTTGTTCGGGGGTGGCACTCTATGTGCACAAGCTACTGATGTTGATGGCATATTGTCACCCCTGAGACATACCACTACTGTTATTTGCATTGGATGCTGAAAAAGCATTTGATCAAGTAAACTGGAATTGCTTATTTAGTGTTCTTGATTATGTGGGTATTGGAGGGTGGTATTTGCAAGCTTTGAAAGCACCTTACCATTTCCCAGAAGATGCCATATTGGTTAATGGTCGTATAACTCCCATATTTCCAATCTGTTGCCTGCTTTCTCCTTTGCTATTTGTATTGTATTTAGAATCTCTGTTATGCACCAAATAAAACCCAGTCATACCGGGCTTCAAATGGGGTCTACAGAGGTTAAAAAACATTAGCGTTTGCAGATGACAATGTTAATGTTGACCTGAGTACATCTTTTGGGAGAGCTTGATGAGTTTAGCTATTATTCTTGACTAGCTGATCACCCGGCGTTGTCCAGATATGACTGTGTGACATCATTCGCCAAGTTTCACACAATTGGTCAAAGCAGTTGAATGACTGACATCATTCGCCAAGCTTTACACAATTGGTCAAAGCAGCTCCATCTATATATATATATATATATATATATATATATAAAATCAGATGTATCTGTGTGTGTGTCCTTTCCCACTCCCACAGTATTTTTTCCCAGATAGTAAGTAATATGTATACCAAGTTTGGATGAAATCTCTCCATGCATTTCTGTTATGCTGGAACATACATACATCAACAGTATCACCTGCAAGTTTCAAGTTTATTATATTTTTGATTTTACGCAATATCCAATATTTCAATGTGCATTACATAATTGTAATGTACAATAAAAGCCAGGGATGACAAATACAAATGAGACAAAATTATACAGACTAATCATTATGTTCTATTAATACAAACTGGAACAAGTAGGTAAAGGGGAGAAATACAATTTATACAATTTTTAAATTAAATTAAAAAAAAAAAAAAAGAAAATTTAAGGTTTGTACACAAGGATAGGGTCAATTAAGAAAAAATATATAGAAAATAAATTGATAGAAAAAGCTTTAATAATTTTAAAATGTTTCAAGGAAAGAGGTAATGTTAAGAATGATTAATCAGTTTAAAAGTAAATGGGTTTTAACATGAAGAATATAAAAAGACCCAGATTAATATTAATGATCTTTTGCAGTCAAATGTAAGACATTGAGAACATAACTAATCCAAAACCATCTCAATGTCCTTGATGTTCCTTTAATTTTCTTGTAAACTTTTTTTTTAAGGCCTCAGACTAGCCATTAGGTGCCATGCATTTCTATGGTTACTTGGCAAATAATAATAATAATAATAATAACTTTATTCTTATATACCGCCAACAATCTTGCGACTTCTAGGCGGTTTACAATAAAAGAAACTGTAAATACAATCAAGTGAAACTTTACGAACAGCTAATTAAAGAGTATAGCAGTGTATATTTCGTACAACGAATTAGAGAATATAGCAGTGTACATCTGATAACTTTAATAATGTTAACGTCAGTTTGTGTGGTGCAAGGCCAGGAAGTGCCAAGTTGTTTACACAGAAGTAGAAATATTCCGTAAGTTCATAGAGTGATCATATTTAGCGATTGGGGGTTGGGGTTAGCAGTTTAAGGCATCCTCATTAGCCCCATTGTATATTTTTTTCACATTTTTCTTATTTAAAGTGCTCAGTGCTATTTTTCTTTAGTGTAAGTCCCATAATGTCGTATATGCCATATTATGTCCTTGTGACCTCATTTATGTGGGTAGGATAGGTCGCTCAGTAAATGTGAGGCTAAACGAACATAAGTCTAGGATCCTGAATGAAATACGTGAAGCTCCGTTAATGCAACATTGGCTTTCATATGTTCATACAATAGGTGACTTACGTTGGCAAGTCATTGATCATATACCAGAAGGTGGGAGGGAGGAAACTATAAACAGAGATTGAATTTTGCTGAGCAAAAGTGGATATATACTTTAAATACAGTAGAACCTGGAGGGCTGAACCAGGAAATGGAATGGATGTCCCTGGTGTAAAGTCCTGATTCGCTGCCGGTTCTGTGATGTCAGTGGGGAGGAGGTATTTAAAAGGTAACAAGAAACGCCGCGGCCACTTATCTCAATAAGCATTATACAGATCGGGATGGTGCGAACAAGTTTGAAAAGGGGTAAGGGTTTATTATATGTTTTTAAACCTGGTTGCTTTTTAAAAGAGATTTAAAACTTAAATTTGAAACCAAATGCTGGAGTCTAATTACTTTTCATGTTTTTAGGGGACTTTTCTTGAAACAGCCAGAAGGCGAAACATGTCGGAATGACAGGTCCCTTCCCGATGACAGTATGAGACAAGATGGATTTAATATAAGTCAATTAAGTTATAATAATATTAAGAATTAAGTTATATGAGACACTAAAGAAAAATAGCACTGAGAACTTTAAATAAGAAAAATGTGAAAAAAATATACAATGGGGCTAATGAGGATGCCATTGCCATGTTTGTCTGGTGACCATAGAAATGCATGGCACCTAATGGCTAGTCTGAGGCCTTAAAAAAAAGTTTAAAAGAAAATTAAAGGAACATCAAGGACATTGAGATGGTTTTGGAACATACATACATACATACATATACATCCGATTTTTATATATATATATATATATATATATATATATAAATATATATATATATAAATTGTAGATAGATAGGCTCTTCCTAAACAAACAGAAGTCTATGGTACATTAGCCATCCTAAAACTGCTAGACTTGGTTGGCGATTTTCCTTTGACCTAGGCAACAGATGTTACCAGATACTTAAGCTAAAGAAATAAGAATATATAAAGAAAATAATTTAAAAAAACCCAATATAATGCAAGGTAAATTTATAAATAGCTAAATTTGTGTGAAAGTGCTCATAATCTACAGCTCCTGCAAGACAGCTATATAGAGATCAATCAGGAACCCTTAACGCACCTTTAATGTCCATCAGTTACTTCCCACAAGGCAACTACCACTTTTTAGAAGCACTTTTCTTCAATAACTGTAATCTATCAGAAGTGGTACTTATCTGATATTTAAGGAGCAGTTAAGGTCCCAACTGGTAAATAGTTAGAGTTCACTTAATGTTCCAATGCAGCTCTGCGGAATGACTATTCCAAAATATAACCACCAGTGAAAATCAATATGTTCCAAAATATAATCAAAATTAATTAAATAATTTTAGAGCACATTGATTTTCACTGGCGGTTATATTTTGGAATAGTCATCCTTCAGAGCCGCATTGGAACATTAAGCCTTAGTAGGCTGTTTTTCTGCTCTAAATATTTAACTAAGGATGGAAGTATACAGTTTGGAGATTTATACAAACCAATGAACCTTATAAGACAAAGGCTGTTTTGAAGGTTTGGGCTGCTTGGTTAGCCATTCATTTGAATTTTTGTCTCTGCTGTTTTTCATATTGTATGCCTATATTGTATATCTATAATAAGATAGATATATATATAGTTTTGCTAAGGGTTGCTTTTTTTTTTTTTTTTTATACATCACTAAAGAAATTTTCATTCTAAATGGGATTAAAATCAGAAATTAAAAAATATATATATGTAATGAAAAGATTGAAATTTTTTTTGAGGATCAATGAAATATATCACAATCCATTGATTAGCAATAGACAGTCAACTAGTCTATGGTTTGGATTTCTGAGATCCTTTTTCCTTCATTTTAAAACATACCACCAATAGGTTTATGATGGTATGAGAGTATGGATTTTAATAGAACACAACATTTCTGCGGTATCTTATTTGTGGTTTGCTTGTTCTCATTTTTGTTTCACTTGAGGATTGTTTGGGCGCTCAAGTACCCACAGAGCTGGCTCCTTTGTCTGTGCCCTGAAAATCGTAAGAATAGACCAAGATCAAGTATGCATATAATAACTCATAGCATACAATATCTTACTGAGCAGGCTGGATGGATTGTGCAGGTCTTTTATCTGCCATCATCTATTAAGTTACTATGTGGCAAAAATTTGCATTATAAAAGATTGGAAGTTCAGGGTGTTTATTATAGGCAGATTAAAGAATTGTAGTTGAGATTTTACAATAAAGTTGAACACAGAAGGCAAATTTTATTTTACCTACAAAAGCAAATGAATTAGCAAGTTCTCTTAACAGTAATGTGCTGCTTGTCATTGAGGTTCAGAGTTACATGACATGACACCTAACTCTGTTTTTTCTTAAGACATTAACTTTTTGTATCTGAGCCTCCACCAGAGAAGAGTATCTTAAAACTAAAGGGAATTTTGATAAAATCTTTCTTTGTTGCTAAAGGAAATTTGTATTATATATACTGTATTCAGTTTTCACACATTCACAGAAAACCACCAATGATTTTTAAGTTTACAAAACTACAATAGCTAATGGTTTAAATAAGTCATGTCCCAAACCATTTTTGTCTGTTTAGATCAGAGATGTCAAAGTTCCTCCTCGAGGGCCGCAATCCAGTCAGGTTTTCAGAATTTCCCCAATGAATATGCATGAGATCTATTTGCATGCACTATTTTCATTGTATGCTAATAGATCTCATGCATATTCATTGGGGAAATCCTGAAAACCCTACTAGATTGCGGCCCTCGAGGAGGGACGTTGACACCCCTGGTTTAGATGAAGTGAAAGTGATTTTCCTTGTTAACCTTCCCTTATGAATTTTATTTTTAAAAAGTAGTAAGTACAGTATAGTCTTGCTTCATTCTCACCTGCCAGTATTAGTTGGAGTCCACTAATGTCTACAGACTGGGCCATGTTCCCCAACTCCATTGTAGAAATCTGTCGAGGAGTCTTTTTGAAAAGCTCCCTTGGTGGTGCCAACATCAACTGGGAAAGAAAAAATTTTTCTGGTGGAGTTATAGGAGGAAGAAATCCTATGGAAAAACAAAATTGTATTATATTACACTTTTCACATGATACCAACTGAAAACAAGCCAACCATTTTGATACCTTGCTGATAAAGCAAAGATATTTATTTACCTGTAGAAGGTGTTTTCCAAGGACAGCAGACATATTCTCACTTGTGGGTGATGTTATCCATGGAAACTGGAATGGACACTACCAAGTGCACTGTCACTTAAAATCTTTTAGACCAGTGTGTCTCAAATCTTTTTTTAGCTCGAGCACACTAATAGGAGCAAATGTTTTTCACGGCACATTATAATTGAAATTATAAAATTGCAAAATCAACAAAAAATTAAATTTGAATGTTATTTACCAGTATTTAAAGTTGTTTAAGTTATATATGGGTAATTGCAACAATGGTGAAACTAAAGCAGATAGAATTGCTAATCAACACGATGGATTTACATACTTGTTTTTGAGTGCAAATTAACTCAAAATGCGGCTCGATAGTTGACAAGCAAACATGCATTTCATCATTAATCATCTGCAGTCATTCTCTCTTTTTTTTTAAATTTAATTTGTCAGAGCTGAAAATCCAAGGTCGCAAAGATAAGAAAATCCAAATGGTAACAAAGTCTTGATTGCTTTGTTGCTCAATTTAGGATAACTACTGCATAAAAAATACAAAATAAAATTATTTGTTGTTAGGTTTCAAGGAACAATCATGTCAAAGAATGATGATTGTCTGGCCGGTTATATCCTTACATACACTGATGCTAATATTGTCAAATTCTTGTGTATGCAACATACATATCATCTATTCTACTATATACTTATGAAAGGAATTTTTAAAAAATTAAGTCAAATTCTAGAATCTCTTCAAGGCACACAGTTTGAAAGACACTGTTTTAGACCATGCCCATATTGCATGTGTTGTTGCCTTCTCGCCTGTCAGCTCATGGGACCATTAGTTCAGTAACAAAGCTAAGAAGCCAACTATGGGAGGTGGACGGGTTGTGAGAATGCATGCCTGCTGTCATCTGAGAACACCTGCTACAGGTAAGTATCTTTGATTTCTCTGAGGACAAGCAGGCATAATATTCTCACATATGGGACTCTAAAAGCTGCCAGAATCGTGGCTCTGAACAAGGATAATGGATACATAAACATGAGCCTAGCAAAACAATGGGGTTGGAGGGAAAGTTGAAGCTAAGAAATTAAAAAGATTCTGCAGAACTACTTGACCAAACTGACCATCTCTTCTGGAGTTTTAACGGTAGTGAGCCAAGTAGCCGCTCTGCATTTGTTGTTAACAGATGCAGAATAGAAATGAGCTACGCGGTCTATAAGTACAATGTAAGCTACTGAGGCAGCCATAGCTCAGACATTGTGGGCTGTTACACGGCCTTGCAGCATCAGCCTAGTCTGAGTATATGTGAAGGAGATAAAATCCACCAGCCAAGTGGAGATGGTTCTATTGGTAAAAGGAATTCCAAATCTGATAGGATCAAAAATCACAAAGAGCTGGAAGAACCCCCTATGAGGTTTAGTCCAGTCCAGATAGTAAGCCAGAACACGTTTTCTGGCTGATGGCTTCTCCAGGACAGTAATGTGGCTTTGGAAAGAAAACACTGATTGAGGTAGAATTCTGAGATGTCTTTGGGAAAGAATTTTAGACAAATTCAGAGCACTATTCTGTCATGGTAGAATCTTATGTAGGGAGAATAAAAAACAAGCACTGGAAGTTTCCTCACATGGCACGCACACATGAGGGCAATGAGGAAAACAACTTTTCAAGTGAGAAGTTTGAGACAGCAAGTTGTAAGTGGCTCAAAGGGAGACATCATAAATGTAGAAAGATACCATGTTAAAATCACTGGCAACAGAGCTTGATAGGTGGTTTGATGTGGTAAAGTCCTTTCATTAATCTGGTTACTGAGGGATTAAAAGATAGAGGTTTCTTGTCCAAAGGAGAGAGAAACACACCGATACCGTGTTTTCCCGAAAATAAGACGGTGTCTTATATTAATTTTAGGCCCAAAAAAAGGCACCAGGTCTTATTTTCAGGGTATGCACATGATCATCTCTCCCTTCCTCTCCTTCACCCTAATTCTTCTTTCCTTTCTCTCACCAACATGTGCAGTTTCTAACCTACCCTCCCTCCCATCCATCACTCGTGCAGCAGGACCCTTGCCCAGCTTCCCTTCATTCCCTCCTATCCTTTGTGCAGCATGACCCGTGCCCAGCTTCTATCCTACCCTCCCACCCATCCCTTGTGCAGCAGGACCCTTGCCCAGCTTCTATCCTACCCTCCCTCCCATCCCTCCTGCAGCATGACCCTTGTCCATCTTCTATCCTACCCTCCCTCTCATCCCTTGTGCAGCAGAACCCTTGTCCATCTTCTATCCTACCCTTCCTCTCATCCCTTGTGCAGCAGAACCATTGTCCATCTTCTATCCTACCCTCCCTCTCGTCCCTTGTGCAGCAGAACCCTTGAGCGAGTACCGTCCCCGCCCAGCACCTGCACCTGCCGAGCAGCCGAATCCCCATCCTTCCCACCCTCCCATCGGAAACCCGCCACGAGCCTTACTTACCTCCCTATGCATTGTCGGGCCGGCAGCACACTAAACAGGCTGCTTTGGCATTGTCCGCTCATGAATTCAGTCTGCTGTGTTACTGATGCAGCCTGTTCAGCGTGCTGCCGGCCCGACACTGCTTAGGGAGGTAAATAAAGCTCGCGGCGGTGTTCTGATGGGAGAGAGGGGAGGAAGAATGAGGATACAGCTGCGTGACGGGTGCTGGGGGGGGGGGGTTGCTTGCTCAAAGGTTCTGCTGCACAAGGGATGGGAGGGAGGGAAGGGAAACTACCAGCGAATCATAATAACATAAAGAATTCCCATTGATGGGTCAGACCAGTGATCCAACTTTGTCTTAAATCCCTGGAGGGTGTTTTCCCCTATAACAACCTCCGGAAGAGCATTCCAGTTTTCCACCACTCTGGGTGAAGAAGAACTTCCTTACGTTTGTATGGAATCTATCCCCTTTCAACTTTAGAGAGTGTCCTCTCATTCTCTCTACCTTGGAGAGGGTGAACAACCTGTCTTTGTCTCTGGACCCTTTCGAGTAGTACCGTGTCCTTCTTCATGTACGGCGACCAGTGCTGGACGCAGTATTTCAGGTCCACTGCATGGACAGCTTCATCATCTTGTCAACCAGTACTCCCAAATCTCTTCCCTGGGGGGGTCTTTCCAAGTACTGCCCCGGACATCCTGTATTCATGCATAAGATTTTTGTTACCGACATGCATCACCTTACACTTAATCCACGTTGAACCTCATCTGCCATGTCGCGGCCCATTTCTCGAGCGTGTTTATGTCACGTTGCAGATGTTCGCAATCCCCCTGTCTTCACTACTCTGAATAACTTCATATCGTCTGCAAATTTAATCACCTCACTCGTCGTACCAATTTCCAAATCGTTTATACATATGGTGAAGAGTACAGGTCTAAGCACCGAACCCTGTGGCACTCAACTCATGATACTTTTCCAGTCTGTTTCCTATCCGCCAGCCAGTTTTTAATCCACATATTTCACCCTCGATTCCATGGCTTGCAATTTTTCAAAGTAGTCGTTCATACAGAACCTTGTCAAACGCCTTCTGAAAATCCAAATATACAATGTCGAATGGGTCACCCTTGTCAATCTGCCTTTTTACTCCCTCGAAGAAGTGCAGCAAATTTGTCAAGCAAGATCTTCCTTTGCTGAAGCTGTGCTGGCTAGTCCTCATCAGATCGTGGCCATCGAGGTGATCAACGATGCGGTCCTTTATCAGCACCTCTACCATCTTTCCGGGTACTGAGGTCAGACTCACTGGTCTGTAGTTTCCCGGATCTCCCCTTGAACCTTTCTTGAAGACTGGCGTAACATTTGCCACCTTCAAGTCTTCCGGAATCCTTCCCGATTTGATCGACAGATTGGCTATTAGTTGAAGCAGTTCAGCTATAGCCCCTTTCAGTTCATTGATTATCCTCGGATAGATGCCATCCAGTCCCGAGGATTTATCATTTTTAAGCCTATCAATCTGCCTGCATACCTCTTCTAGATTGACCGTCAATCCTGTCAGTTTCCCATCTTCGTTTCCTGCGAATAGCCTGTCAGCTTCCAGTATGTTATGTATATCCTCTTCGGCAAACACAGATTAAAAATGTGTTTAGTTTGTCGGTGATGGCTTTGTCCTCCTTTAGCACTCCCTTTGTTCCATGGTCATCCAACGGCCCCACCGCTTCCTTCATGGGTCGTTTCCCCTTGATATATCGAAAGAACAGCTTGAAGTTTTTCGCCTCCTTGGCTATTTTTTCCTCGTAGTCTCTTTTGGCCTCTTCTTACCGCCTTATGGCACCTGCTTTGATGTTGTTTGTGCTTTTTCCAGTTTTCATCTATTTTTGACCTTTTCCATTCCTTAAACAAAGTCTTCTTGTCTCTGATCACTTCCTTTACCACTACAGTGAGCCACGGCAGTTCCTGGTTCTTTTTCCTCTTGGATCCCTTGTTGATACGCAGTATATATAGATTTTGTGCCTCGGTGACTGTGTCCTTAACAAGGGACCATGCTTGCTCCAGGGTTTTTACAGTGCTTATCCTCTTCTTAATCGGCTTCTCCATCATGAGTCTCATCCCTTCGTAATTCCCTTTTCGGAAGTTCAGCGCCATGCTGTCGTTTTGGATCGATTTTTTGCCCCTGCGTCCAGGTTGAAACGGATCATATTGTGATCACTGCTTCCTAGCGTCCCATCTATTTCTACACCTTGTGCTGGTCCTCATAGTACATTTAGAATTAAGTCCAGAATCGCATTTCCTCTTGTATTTTCCTTGAGAAGTTGTTCCAGGAAGCAATCGCCTACAGCATCCAGGAACTTGGTCTCCCTAGCGCAGCCGGAGGTGCCTAGGTTCCAGTCTATCCCCGGATAATTGAAGTCACCCACCATAACTGCGTTGCCTCCCTTGCAGTTGCGTTTAATCTCGTCAGTCATTTCTCCATCAATTTCTTCGGGGTCAGTAGATGCCGATTTTCTTTTCTGTTCCATTCGTTCCCGGAATTTTGACTCATAAAGAGTAACTTATTTTTCCGTTTCCGGCGTGTTCTCTTCGGTAGACTCAATTCCCTCTTTGACGTATAGGGCAATACCCCCAACTTTTTGACCTACTCGGTCTGTGCGGTATAGCTTGTATCCCAGTAGCATAGTGTCCCAGACGTTTTCCTCATTCCACCATGTTTACGTGATGCCGATGATGTCAAGTTTATCTTTTTGTGCCAATTCCTCCATCTTATTCCTTAGGCTCCTTGCGTTTGTGTACATACACTTGAGTTGGCAGCCTGTTACTTTCTTGCATTTCCTTCCCTCTTGTGTCCCTGTCGATCTGTCAGGATTTCTGTTTTGCCTATGATCCGGTGAGTCTTCCCCACTATTTTCCTGCACGGTATCCTCTGGTCATACCGGTTCCCGAACCATCGACTCTCGGCTTTCCCATTCTTCCTAGTTTAAAAACTTCTCAATTTCTCTCTTGATGTTGCTTGCAAGTAGCCTCGTTCCGTCTCTGCTGAGGTGAAGTCCATCCTTCCTGAATAGCTTGCACTTCCCCCAGAACGTCATCTAGTTGCGCACAAAGTGGAATCTTTCTTCCTCATACCAGCGCCTCATCCACGCGTTGACTGTTTGCAGCTCCATCTGCCTCTTCTCATCGACCCTGGGTACCGGCAGGATCTCCGAGAACGATACCCTCAGCGTTCTGGTCTTCAGCTTCCTTCCTAGCATCCGGAACTGGTCATTCAGTACTTCCCTGCTGTAGTTCCTGTTACTCACTTTGTTTGTCCCTACATGGATCACCACCACCATATCTTCCTCTTCCACGCTATCGATGATCCTGTCGATGTGGCTCATTATATCTTCTATCCTGGCTCCTGGTAGGCAGGTCACCAGCTGATCCTGTCTTCCTCCCACTATGTGGCTGTCGACTTGTCTAATGATGGAGTCCCTCACGATGATCACTGTCCGAGATGTCTTCTCTTGTCTCTCCAACCGCAGGTCCGTGTCCCTGGTGTATGTCCATCTCTCCAGCCATAGGTCTGTGTCCTCTGTGTACTTCCATCTTCCCTCAACCTGGTGGTGGCTTGCAACTGACTCGTCTTCCTGTGGGTTCCCTTCTCTGTTTCAAGGTGTCACTGCTGTGTCACCCACTTCTTCTTTGTGGTTGTCCTGCAAGTGGTCCTCACTCACTGCAGGTGTATCTTGGCAGTTCTACTGTTGCTGGTGATTTTCCACGGCCTCTCTGTATGCCTCCTCGATGAACTTCTCTAACTCAAGGACTTCTTCCTGAATGATTTCCTCTGTCTTGAAGTTTTCTGCCTCTCCATCCTCCTCCACTGCTTGAAGTGCTTCTAGTTCCAGTATTCTGCCTTCCAAGAGTCTAACTTGTTTCTTCAGGCCCTCCAGTTTCTTGCATCGAGTGCATACATAAGACCGCCTCCCAGAGGGGAGGTAGTCATACATATGGCAAATGGTGCAGAAAAACTGGGTAGATCAACATCCTGCTTCCGTCTGCTGCTTCCATTGCTGTCCACTTGTTTAAGTGGCTTCTCCCTGCATGCTTGTTGCTTGTGTCCTCTGTGCCTGCTGTGGTTGCCCTCTGCTTTGCAGTGACTTGTCCCTTTTTAAGGCCCTTCGCAAAGGCGCTCTCGCTAAGGCAAGTGCCTTTAACACTCGCCTTTGACGTACGCCGAACAGCTGAGCGCCATTGGCCCCTCCCCTTTTAAGGGGGAGCTCCAGATATGAGCGCTGACGTCAGAGTGGTATGCGGAGCTACCTCTCGCCACTGCCCCTCTCGCCTGCCTTCTCCTGCCCTTCCCCTTCTTCCTCTGTTCCTTCTTTTCAGTTGATTTTCTTCCATCTCCTCCTGCCTTCTCCTGGCTGCCCTGATTCTCTAGGCTGCTGAGGTGTTCTCCCATTGGCCCCTCCCCTTTTAAGGGGGAGCTCCAGATTTGAGCACCGATGTCAGAGGGGTGGGCGGAGCTACCTCTTGCTGTTGCCCCTCTCGCCTGCCTTCTTCTGCCCTTCCCCTTCTTGCTCTGTTCCTTTTTTTCAGTTGATTTTCTTCCTTCTCCTCCTGCCTCCTGACTTCTCCTGGCTGCCCTGCTTCTCTGGGACTAGGGCTTATTTTAGGGGTAGGTCTTATATTAAGACCTACCCCGAAAATCCTGCTAGGGTTTATTTTCAGGGTAGGTCTTATTTTCGGGGAACCACGGTAACACTGAGATGTACTCAAAGAAAGTTGATTCAGATAGAGAGGTGAAAAAGGTAATCCAGGATGGATGGAAGTGGACATGACCGGTTCAAGAGAATATACTGCAAACCAGGATGAAAACTTCATTCATTTGAAGTGGTAACAGCACCGAGTGGAAGGCTTTCTAGACGCTTCAATAACAGCAGAGATTACAGCAAAGAGGAAGTAAGCATTTACTTGCTTGGTGAAAGAAATCATGCTGTTAGTGCTAATGGTCGAGGGTTGCATGGTTCCTTGCATGAGAGATCTAGGAGGAGTGGGAACCAAGCATCCGATGTCAGGTGATTGGGGGTATAAGAGTCTGGAGCAGAATAGTGGAAGTTTGTTGTTGTGGGTGGGGAAGCAAAGAGATCTATATCTGGTGTCTCCCATTTGGATTAAATCTGTTCATGGGGTTGAAGTCTGTTTATTTTCTCTGTCAATACGTTCCACTTTCCAGCTAGATAAAATGTCCTGAGATGTATGCCATGCATATTCGCCCAGGTCCAAATTTGGGTTACTTCCATGCAAAGGGGGGGGCAAGAGTTAGAACATGGCGACGACTGTCTCTCTGAACAAGGACCACTTGTTGGAGGAGTCTGTCTTGGAATGTTCTGAGAGCGTTGCCTATTTCTTGTAGTTCTAGGAGATTGATGTGAAGGGTTTGTTTGTGGCGAGACCACACTCCTTGAGTGTGGAAGCCATACAGATGAACATTCCATCATAACAGCAAAGCATCTAAGTAGGAGTTTTCTGTGGCAGGAGGCTGAAAGGGAAAACCTTGAGTAAGGTTTAAGGAACCGTTCACTACTGGAGAGAGCTATGGAGGTCCAAAGGACTTGAATTGGAACAGATATCCCGTGGCTTGAGACCATTGGGTCAGAGTCCATTGTGGGATTCCGAAGTGAAGATATGCTAATGGAGCGACACGTACTGTGGACACCATGTTACCTAGGACCCATAGCATCTTGAGGTGCAGTAACGTGTGGAAGGGTGAAGACTGACACATGTGAATCAAATCAGCGACACTCTGCTGCAATAAAAAAAGATCAATTTTATGTAGTGTCTAACAGAACTCCTATGAACTCTAGCATCCGAGAAGGGCATAAATGTGACAATGGTGGTTGACGGAAAATCTGAGCAGATCCAATAGACAAACTGTTATGGCATGCTGCGCTACATGCAATGAAGAAGCTTTGATCAACCAGTTGTCCAAGTAAGGAAATACAGTATGTGATATTCCAGTAGGAATATCACACACCGCACAGTTGGAAAATATCAAAATTAATTATACAATCTCTCTTTTACTAAGGAAAGAACATCACGGGCTACCCCTCTGCTTAAAATGGAGGAAAAAAACCTCAAAAGAAACAGGAATGTCATATCACAGCTCACAGCTGCCTAACAGTAAACTCCCCGTCATCATCGGTCACAAAAAACGCCACTGATAGCAATTGGTCAGATAGTTCTATTCCTCAATAGGACATAGGGTCATTCCATGTCAAGTGGAGCAATACTGAAAACCGCCCACACTCGACCCCCTTGAAATCCAACCAAATTTTACAGGGGTGTTGTCTAGGGTCTCAAATGAAACATTGCAAAAAATTTTTGGATCTATCTCAATTTGGTCAGGAGATAGGAGTGGTTGAACAAAAGCAATCGATCCACTCCCATGCCTTGTGTGACCTAAAACACCAATTTTGCTTAAGCACTGTGGCAGAAGGAAACTACCTAGGAGTCTGAAATTTTGCAGTTTGGTACAACACCTTGGGGCAAGTTTCTGTGCCAAGTTTGATATCTTTTGCGAATATGTTTCCATTTCTACAGGTCAGCAAAGTAGGCAAAAAAAATTCACGAATGAAAATTTTTGGCAGTTTGGCTCCATAGTGCTGCTGGTAGGTAAGTCAGCTGAGGGTACAACTTTACCAGCAGACATGCACCATGAGGTATTTCCAAGATTTGCAATGCTTTTATAGTCAAGTGAAGCTGAAGATATGACCATCCAAAAAATATGGGTTTATGCATTTATGCAAATTTTCACTGTTTTTCAGATTCAACTATCGCTAATGTGTAGGAGGGGTTTTTTGTTTGTTTTTTGTATATCATTTGAAAGAGCATGTTTTTTGCTACAGAACCTATCCTGTTTCATTTTGGACCCGACCTTTCTTTGGTGAGAATTGATGGTTTAAAGATAAGCATTACTTTCTTGCATAAATATGTTATGTTGAAGGGTCACTGTGAATGTGCAGTGGAACTATATTGATCTGAAAACTCATAACTAAGCTTCGCCAGCCACAAGTACTCGTCTTGTATTATGTTCAGCATTTGACAAACTTACTGTGCACTTTTGCAAAATGACAGTCAAAAACATGCATTGGCTTGCACAAACTACTTACTGTATGCAAGCCCAAATGCATAATCATGTGATTCACAAGAATGTACACATAGCTGTAGTAGTATATCTGATACATGCAGCTTTTCTGAACATGTTCTGACTTGCAACTATCATAGCACAGTGGCTGTATGAACAAGTCTGGCTTTAAGGTTCATCATGACCTTATAACATCATATGACTTCATTATTTGACAAAGCTTGCCTTTGATGTGTTGCTTTCCGTCTATTCTTTCTGTGCAGCATCTGGTTCTTTCTCTAGTTACTAGGCTATGCCTGTGTGGATTTTGGAAACTTACTGTGCACTTGCTGACATGTACAACTTGCTTTGCTCTATTTTCATTGTGTTCTCACACTGATATTTTTCACCTTACTTTTATTCTGTATTTTTAGGTGACTCTTATCTTATGGAGACTAATAATAAGCTAGAGCCCTGCAGTATTGGAATCTATGATAGTTCTGAGTGCCAGAAAACATCTACCTTCTATTCTGGAGAAAGCTGCTTGAAGCTTATTTCTGATTTCTCTTTGCCTGACCAAGAATTAATTAATTAATTAAAAGACGCTCTGGACTTTCTACTTTGTCCGTGGAATCTAATATCTGTACTCATCATGACGCCTTGATTCTGACGAAGTTTGAATTTCTACAGAAAAGCTGCTATAATCCATTCAGAAAACAGAATCACAGCAATATCAAAGGTCTACACCCAAATTGATCTTCCTGCAGCTGATCATTTAAAAGCTATCACAAAGCACGAGTTTAAATCAGGCCAAAAGCTTTGCCCAAGATACAGGCAAGACTTGCGTGTCAAACTGCACAAAGGATCTAGAATCAGAAAATAAGATTAAATATTGAACTAAGGCCAGTACTGGGCAGACTTGCATGGTCTGTGTCTGTATATGGCCGTTTGGTGGAGGATGGGCTGGGGAGGGCTTCAATGGGTGGGAGGGTGTAGATGGGTTGGAGTAAGTCTTAACAGAGATTTCAGCAGTTGGAACCCAAGCACAGTACAGGGTAAAGCTTTGGATTCTTGCCCAGAAATAGCTAAGAAGAAAAAATTTAGAAATTTAAATTGAATCAGGTTGGGCAGACTAGATGGACCATTCGGGTCTTTATCTGCCGTCATCTACTATGTTACTATGTTCACCACTAGGAATCTCTCCTCTAAAGATTCAACGGATTAGCAAGCAAAATTCCTTAAGTTATGCTAAACGTAAACTCTCTGAAGCCCATAATGCAATTGCAGACCAAATTGCGGTTATTGGTGACTTAAGTCCAGCTGAAATCAAACGCAGTGGAAAAATGGATGATAGTCCATAAACTCAGACAAAACAAAAATCCTTCTGCTCGAAAAGGCCAAAACCCCCACCATCACAGAATTGGAAATTAAGGACACCAAATACCCAATACAGCCCGAACTTAAACTCCTAGGAGTAACGATAGACAGATGCTGCACAATGCAGGCCCAAATCAATAAGACAACCCAGAAAGCTTTTTTAATTATGAGAAATCTACGTAAAATAAGAAAATTGTTCGACCCAGAGCAATTCAGGCTAATTGTCCAATCCCTAGTCTTAGGTCTACTGGACTATTGCAATTCCCTCTATCTACCTTGCCCTGCCAACATGCTAAAACAACTTCAGTCTATACAAAACACCGCTCTCAGACTGATCTACTCTCTGAGAAAATATGACCACATCACCACTGCCTTCTTAGACTCTCACTGGCTACCAATACAAGCACGAATTCAATTCAAATTCTACTGTCTATTATTCAAAACATTAAACGGCTCTGCCCCCTCCCACCTAAACAACCACCTAAATCAGATCCTCACCACAAGACAAAGAAGAACCCTGACCCCATTTGCCTACCCTCCGCTTAAAGGCACTCAGCGCAAGAAGATGTTTGACAACCTTCTTGCGACGCAAGCAAAACTTGACCACTCCATCTCCAATCTGCTGACGGCAACAGGCGACCTCAAAACATTTCAAAAAGAAATCAAAACCCTGCTATTCAAAAAATTTATCCAGATACCATAACCCTCCCCCTCTTCCCTCTCCTCCCTGGTAAATTCCCCTCCCAAAGCCTCCACTTTGGTAATCTCTTCCTCCTCAAAATATCAATCAAGAATACAGATCCCTCGAAATGTCCAGCATTCTTAATTGTAATCTTATTTGTAACCTATTTGTAATATTACCTAGAAATGTCCAGTCATCTTACTATCTAATTTGCAAGTTCTCCTGGAAATATCCAACTATCTTACCTCTTTTGTAACCAAAAAACAATTGTAACGTTACTGGAAATGTCCAGTTATTTCTTTTGTAATCCGCCTTGAACTGCAAGGTATAGGCGGAATAGAAGTCACTAATGTAATGTAAATAGCGTCCAGAGTTACCTCTTGAGGTTTCTTTAATATGAAGAAAGATTTTTCAAGTTGGGTTTTGACATCCTCACCAGTCGGCCTCTCCTCCTGATGGCGACTTTCCTGTTCGCGGTTCGCTCTCTGGACAAACACCTCAGGCTCCAAAGGACTCTCCTGCAGCTGCAGGGAGACCAAATCCAAGCTTCCCTCTCTGATATCCGAGGCTTCTGGGGATGGAAGCACACCGCCTTCCGATTGCTCCTCCACCCATGGGGAGCTGGCAGTCTGAGGGAGAGGGGGAGGTGCTCTTGCGTCGGGACTCAATGTGATCGCTAGTCCTGGGGAGACCGCCTCTGCCTCGTTACAGGGCGCCTCCAATGGGGTTGCCGACGCCACTGACACTTCCGGCATTCAGCGCAGGAGCTCGTCGATATTACCAAGTCGGGCCGGGTTGCCATGAGGCTCCAGTGGAACTACGGCCCCTCCTATTTGGCATTACAGAAATACAATAGTTTCTACATATAAAAGCCTCCTCTGCATCATCCCCTCTCTCTCTCTGGAACATCACCCCCTCCCCTCTCTTTCTCTCTTTCCTCTGGACTCTGTAAGGCAGATAAACTGTCTTTTATATTTCTTTTGGTACAATTGTAATGCTTGATGTATCTTTATAAATCTTGCTTTTCTGTAATATTAAGCCTATTTCTGCACAATATAAATATTCTTTATGCAATCACTCTTAGCTGTCTTTGTCAGTAATTTTACTGCCTACTGAATCTTCAAGGAGGGTATTGAACCCGGGACCTGGCGGATTGTAAGGCCGCCTTTCCTTCAACATTACCCTTCCAAAACCTTACATTTTGGGGGCAAAACCTTACAGACATCAGGTAGGAAGACATCATCATGCACTTGGTATGGGCTATAGCTCAAAGATTTAAAGTGAGAGTGGTAGTGTCCATACTAGGTTCTGTGAAAGACATCACCCATACGTGGAATATTATACCTGCTTGTCCATGGAGAAGATGTACTGCATAAAAAAGTATTCCATGCATAAATAATTAGCTTTTGAAGTGCTACATCAACAGCATCCTAAATCTTTGGTTGAGTGGCTGGGTTGGCATATGGCCACAATCTTCAAAAGCTGACTGTTGGCTGCTTCTTGTATTAGGACAACAGCAAAACTAACCTGAAAAGTAGGGCAAAGGGATTCCAATTTAGCTCACACTTTTCTCAATAGTTCAAGGTAAATTACATTCAACTACAGTAAATGTATGTGTTTCTTGATCCCGGAGACTTTACAACCTAACTTTGTACCTAAGGCAATTAAGGGTTAAAGAGCAAGCATGTGATTTAAACCTGGATTCTCTGGTTCTCAGCTCACTACTCTAACCATTAAGCTGCTCCTCCACTCAGTAATTAGGATTTTTTTTCCCATCTGTTGAGGCTAGACTGAAACATGCTCCTGTTGGAGATACATTTGAAGAAAAATCAGTTAATATCCCATTAGAAATTTAAAATGTCTTCTTCCCCAATTATTAGTTTCTGAGTTTGCTGAGGACAGATTAATTAGCATTAGTAATATTTTGGCTGTGAAGACAGGCAGGCATTCTACCTGAGAAGGACACAACAAAAAAGAAAAAACCTCAGTACTCCACTTGAGAAAGGGGAAAAACAAAACAAATGTCCTGCACTCTCGAATGCAGTAATAAGTGGAGTAGATGGACTGGATGTTATCAGGTTTATTACAAACAAATAATAAAATCAAGCAGTAAAACAATTGCATCAGATAATAATATCAAATAATCTCCGATTGGTGCTGATCTGTAAAACAATGTCTCTTATGTTTATCAAACCTGTTTAAGGATGCAGTAATACCTAATATAGATCTCTAAAAGCTGCGATAGATACTTAAAAGATACAAAAAAGAGCAGCAAATACCAAAAAGGACAAGTAGGACATTTCACATTAAACACCAAAAAGCTCCCTTTCTTTTAAACACTCAAAATCAACTAAATATAGTGTAAGTGAAGATGTATCCTCAGCAAGCATGAGGAGCAATGAAACTCATCATTCCAGTGCTGATTAGAAGGCTCAAAAGACGAGACGTAAGCCTCATCTAAGCCCACACACCATTGTAGGATCCGTCCGTTGTGCTAACTGTGCAATAAAGCAATATAAATTTAGGTGTATGCAAAAATAATCAAAGGAGCAATTTAATGGTTAAACAACACACTTTCAAAATGTGAAGCTCCATACAAGTCCAAGCCTCCTCCGTAAAGTGTTATTAACAAGCTTAGTCACATAGAAGATTCCAGCAGTACAGCCTTGGAAGTAACTGAGGTTGCTTGTGGCAATCAAAAACCTCATAGCAGGTTTGACCAAGCTGATTTCAGGGCGAAAAGAGCCCTTTCTTCAGGAACTGATGCCGTCCGCAGTACCACAGGCAGCCGCCAAATTCAAACAGCTGCCTGACACGAAAAGGAGACAAGAGGAGGGGCCACCAGGGGGTGAGAGAAACAAGATGGTGGTGACATGATAGCAGTCAGTGCTACAGCTCCGTCTTACCTTGTATTTTCATTCATCTATTTTCTTCAGAGTCTGACCGCAAAACCATGTTAGAAACATGCCTCACAGCAAGCACAAGGGCGTTATCTAGCTGGACCTTTCCACACCCAGACAAACGCAGATGGACCAGTTCCTGACAAGCTCACCGGCCGTAACTGGAGGGGGAACCCCTGCTGTAGCACCGCTAGAAGGTGACACCGGAGCCTTGGGGTTTGAAACATTGTTACCCCCCCCCCAGTAGCACTGTCGCTGTCGAATACGTCAACGGAAGGCGTGGGAGGTGTGAGTTCTGAAAAGCCAATGAGCCCAACACCATCACACAGAGGAGGGCACCACGCAAACCAGGACGCCGAGTTGACTACCTATCAAGGAGCGGAGGGAACTTACTCCTCGTCAGCGACACTTCAAAACATATGGAGAGTGTTCCAAAAGCTTGAAGCTGCTTCCACAAAATCTGCAGGAGACATTTTAAAAGTTGAGTAAACTTGATGATTTGTCAATTTCAGTTCAAAATATCAAGGCAGAAACCTATTTGAAAAAATTGAAAAGGAGATTTCCTCGTTACAAAATGTTTCTACTAACGTGGTAAAAGATAAGACTTTTTTTTTAAAGAAAAATTGAACAGCTGGAGAACTTTAATAGGTATCTTAACCTATGCCTATTGCATTATACTAAAACGGCTTTCTCCACACCCAGTGTTCTCCCTAGGGCCTTTTAGCCGGGCGCTCGGCCCAGCTAATTTAGATGACTGCCCGGCTGTCATCTATCGTGAATCCTGGTGC
Source organism: Geotrypetes seraphini (assembly GCF_902459505.1). NCBI lineage: Eukaryota > Metazoa > Chordata > Amphibia > Gymnophiona > Dermophiidae > Geotrypetes > Geotrypetes seraphini. The sequence continues at coordinate 145,580,798 of NC_047089.1, read as the reverse complement.
TGCCGCCGCTGCTCAACATCTAAAAAAAACCCAAAAAAACCACCACCTCTCACCGGCTTGGATATTTCCCGCCTTAGCCCGTAGCGAACTCATGCTTCGGGGCTCTAACGTGTGCGTGCTGGCTTCCCTTCTCTTCCCTCCGAAACCGGAAGTTACGTCCTGGGGGGAGAAGAGAAGGGAAGCCGGCATGCACAAGATAGAGCCCCAAAGCATGAGTTTGCTACGGGCTAAGGCAGGAATTACATCCACAAGCTCGAGATTCTCTGGGGATACTGAAAAAAGACTTTTAACCTATGAAGGCACTCCCATACGTATTTTTCAAGACTGCTCAATAGCACTGCAAGAGAAAATATAGCAATTTCGCCCACTTGTCTTTCTAATAGACAAAAATGTTTGGTTCATGCTGATCTACCCTTCCATTCTAAAGATTTTCCTCAAGGGTTCCTTGAAATCTTAATACGGAAGAATCAGCTAAAAGGCCATCAACTACATCAACCAATAGGGCTGAGCAGACATGCTGGTTGGCTTATGGCTTGTTGGAGTAGGCCACTCCTTGTTGTGCGACCATCTTGCATAAGGGACACCCTGTAGACTGGTACACATCCGGACTGCAAAAGGTTTCTTGGTGTTTGTTTTATTAATAGTTTTCTGAATTTATCGTAAGTCAATAGATTACACTTGCTTAGGTATGCTGGGATATGGGGACCCATGGCATTAGTTATGACCCTGTCTTCTGATAAATGGGATGTAGTAGAGGACCGTTTTAATCAGACTTCAACTGAACTTTGAGGATTGAGGAGAAAGGGGGAGGAGGGAGGGAGTGTTAAAAAAGTAATACAAGTAGGGTGTTTTTGTTTTTAGGTTGGGAAGGAGGTGTATATGGGAAATATATGGAGACTTATGAGTGCAACCGATACCTTGTTGGATATTTATGGATTTGGTATGTGTGCTGCTGTGGTTCATGGTTTGGTACAAAAGAGTGGCCCTGTAATATCTCAGAACTATGGGACCCTGCTCCTTCTTGGATGTGCACAGACCCCAGGGGAAGGCTGGGCTCTTAGGGTGATGAGGGAGAGAAATTTACCACATTTAAAGAATACAACTAAAGTGTTGTGAATTGCTAACTGTGTTCTATCTTGAAAAGTGGGAGGCATAACTTCTCCAATTAAGAGAGATCCAAGATATTGGTTGCCCTAAAGTGAAAAAACAGATTTGATAGTGCTCATCTTAAATTAAAGCGCAGCTGGATAGGCCAAGTCTTATTCTTCATCTACAGGTAGACATGGAGGAGAGGCAGTTTTAGTTAAGAAATATACAGTAAGATCTTGGCAAGACAGAGCTTGAATCTCCAATACATGATGTGCCTAGGAAATGACCACCAGAAATACTGTCTTAACAGGGAGGTCTTTCAGAATAGACTTACATAAGAACATAAAAATAGTCTAACTGGGTCAGACCAATGGCCCATCAAGTAAAAAAAAAAAAAGAAAAAAACAGGCGATTTTTCAAACCCTCCCCGTAACACTAGCCTGGACTAGCAGCAGCACCGCTCTCTCCTTATTGTAATTTGCCTGACTGCTGCCGTAGCTTTATCGAGTCAATTCCCTTCTACAGCCTTGGGGATTTTGCTAGGCCTCCCCCACCTCCGATGATGTAACTTCCTTCTTCCTCAGAGGCAGGACGGCCTAGCAGAGGCACCGAGGCTGCTGGAGGGAATTGACTCGCTAAAGCTAGGACAGCAGTCAGGCAAATTACAATAAGGAGAGAGCAGTGCTGCTGTTAGTCCAGGCTAGTGTTTCGGGGCAGGTTTGAAAAATCACCTGGTTTGTTGGGTTATTTTTCTTCTTTTTTTTACTTTATTTGGCCGGAGTCGAACACAGAACTTCAGACTGTGCCGAGTCAGGCCGGGGAATCCCCAAGCCAGTGAGAGCCTGTTAATCGGAAGGAGGGAGTGGTGCCAATGGACCTGGAAGATAAGAGTGAGGGGTGCTGATAGGAGGCGAGGAAAAGAGAAGAGGGAGTGATGCTGCTAGATCTGGGAGGTGAGTGGGTAAAGTACTGCTTCTAGCCAGAGGAGAGGGAAAGGGAAGGGAGAGGAGCCCTGCTAGTCAGAGAGGAGAGGTGTTTCTGGCCCTGGGGTTGGAAAGGAGAGGTGCTGCAGCTAGTCAGTGGGGGAAACGGAAGTAGAGAGGAGGGGAGGGAGAGGTGCTGTTGGAGCTGAGTGGTGGAGGAAGGCGAGAGGGAGAGGTGCTGCTGGATTGGGAACAGAGGAAAGTGCTGCTTAACTTAAAATGGAAGAGGGAAAGCTGCAGCAGGACTGAGGGGAGAGCAGTGGAGAAGGAGAATGGATGGGGAAGAGCAGAGGAGGAGAGTGAGAGGGGATGAGGAAAGAGAAATGCTGCTGCTGCACCCAATTGGGGAGAGAGAGGGAAGACCAGGAAGGGAGAGGAAAGGAAAGAGAGATGCCAAGACCATGGGAGGGAGGGAAAGGAAAGGCGATACTAGACCATGGAGGGAGATGTCAGGGCATGGGGGAGGGGGGAGGGGGAAGGAGACAGATGCCAGTCCAGGGGAAAGGAAGGAAGAAGGGAGAGAAGATGCCAGATAATGGAGGGGGAGAAGATAGAGATGCCAGGGCAAGGGGGAGGGGAGGGAAGGGAAGGAGATAGAAATACCAGACCATGGGGTGGAGTGGGAAGGAAGTAAAAGGAGAAAAGAGATGCCAGAGCATAGGGGAAGGGGTGGAGACAGAAAAATGGAGAGGGGATGAAGCTGAAATGAATCATGTACAAAGGAGAGAAAGGGCACAAGATATACAGTTTACTGAAGGGACATAAAAAGAGGGAACATGCCATATGGAAGAGAGAGAGGGCGGACACTGGATGGAAAGGGCAGATAGAGGGTGGACAGTGAATGGAAGGGGCAGAGAGAGGATGGACAGTAGATGGAAGGGGTAGAGAGAGAGCAGAGGCTGGGTGGAAGGGGCAAAGATAGAGAGCAGATGTTGCATGGAAGGGAGAGAGGAAAAACATATAGAAAGAAAAGAGCGAAGAGAAGATGATTAAAGCAGAAACTACAAAAGGTAGAAATAATTTTTTTGTTGTTGCTTTATAAATAGGAAATGGAAATAAGGCAATTTCTTTTGGACTACCCCTTTCCTCAGGTCAGGACAGGATACCATAACAGCTGTATACTGTACTGTCTTGAAGAAAGATTTGGCCTTTGAAAGCTAATTGAAAAATGGATTAGTCCAATAAAATGGTATTTTCTTATTTCTCTTAATTTGTTTTAGTTCTATTTGTTAATTTTTAAAATGGTGATTGTTATTTATCAGTTTTTTCAAATTTACATCTACTATCTTTATATTTTGCACAGTATTAGGGGACATGTGTCACTGTTTCTGTGGTGTTGCATTAGTTTAACTTTTGTGTACATATTTCTATTTTTAGTTTGTGATTATTCCATATTGGGCGAGAGTGTTTCATGAGACATGGTTTTCTATTAGCATCGACTGTGAAGGATCTGGTTTGTTTAGTTTTACAATGCGTGTGTTGGTGTTCTAGTGCTCACTGCAGTGTTTAAAATGCTGCCTTTTCTTAGGTGCACCCTTGTGTAGCTAAAAATAACTTTTTTATATAGAGGAGGGGGTTGTTAAAAAATGATTAGTACTGGCTGTCATATACTAGGTACGCCACTGAATTTAATGACCCTAGTCTAATCACCAAATTTCCCTGTCCCGTCCGGCTACTTTTTCATGCCACCCGGCTGGAAAAAATTTCTGCGGAGAACACTGCACGTGTCGGGCATCCTTGAAGTAGTCATTCTCCAGAATGCCCTTAAACTGAAAATTATTACGGCGAGATCTATTTTCTAAATCATCCACTAGCCGTTGAAGGTCCACTAATTGAGACACCGCCGTCTCTGCTAGTAGTTTCTTGTAGCACCGATGCCACGTCCTCTATCCGATCTTTTAAGGCCGCAACTCGACCCACTAATTCTCCCACCTCTGCTCGTATCGTTGCCAGAGCCACCTTGACATCTGCTCAAACCCCCACCATTTCGGCTTTTAACTCCCGGAACCATTGCTCCACATTTCCCGCTGTCAACGATTCACCCTCTCGCAAGGGTGCAGTGGAAGGTCTCGCCTGAGCCACCGCGGAGGGAAGCACCATCTTAGTAGGGCCTGCCGGTGAGATACTCACATGCAATCTGGTTTTGATGCTTGTAGTGCCTGGAAACTGGAACTTTTCCAGTTTCTTCTTACTCGCCATGCACCCAATCTATGAAAGTCCCCTGACTGCAACTGAAGAGTAGCTCTTGTTTCTACAGCACGAGCCCAGTCGGAGCTCACAAATTAAGCTGCCATTCTTCAAGCTGACGTTACTTCCCCCCCAACAAAAGAAGTCTTTTAACACTTACGTATACTGAAGGAACTTTTAGCTTCAATGCTGTTCAAAAACTGACATCGCCAGGGCTAAAAACCCACACCAACTGATATGTTCAAAAGATACTTGACGAATAATCTGAAATTCTCCTCTAAACTTTTGCCACCAGTAGATAAAATTTACTACCTACCCAGGAATTTAGAAAAATCGCCTAGTAATCAATTAGACAACCCACAACCACTGGATTTAACCGATAACTGGTATTTTAGAGAGTTCCCAGGAAGAAATTGAATATCGCAGAATATTGATAATTTCACTGATGTTTGAGCAGGACCTGAATGCAATAATGAAAGCTTTTTTCCAATCTTCACAAAGCTTATTATTGTAATTGTGGCTAAGGAGGAGTTGGCTCCAGCGGGGCAACCGACACTGTCTTCGCTCCTCCCCCATTCCAGCAGGGGAGAGCCGACGGAGGAGGGCTGCAGTCCGGCCATCGGACCAACGGTTGGCTCGGGGGCCCGTTCAAGCTGGACTTCAGTTTTGACTGTTTTGATTTTATTTTCACTTCTTTTTAGTTTATGATATATTTTTTAATCTCACTTATTGTTTTACCATTTATTTTGTTTTATTTTATCATTCAAATTTCATTTAAATTTCCCCAGAATTCTATTGCTTCAACGGTTCTCCCTCCCTCTGCATCTATTCTTATCTCCCCTCTTTTTAACCTTTCAAATTCCTTTAGATCATTGTAATCTTATTAGTATGTTTATTTTCTTATTTTTCTCCTCTATCTCTATTTTCTTTCTTTATTACTCTTCTAATTGTCATTTTTCCTGGTACTTTAGTTAGATTGTGAGCCTTCGGGACAGTAAGGGAATTTCTAAGTACCTATCTTACTTATAATTTTAATGCACCAATATATTCATTGTAACCCGTTCTGGGCTCTTTTGGGAGGACGGGCTAAAAAAAAAAATTGAATAAATAAATAAATATTAAAAGATGTTTGCTTTGTTTCTTTTTATTGCTTATTTAATAGATTTTTTTTCTTGGAAATATCTGTACTGATTCTCTGATTTGCTGTAACAAGTGGATTCTTGCATGTTTGATTTGAAATGCATAAATAAATAAATTTTAAAAAGAGGAGGGGCCACCAGAAAGGAGCACACAAGCTTTAAAGGAGAAGAGGCGACATCACAAGGAGAAACGCTGACACAAAAAACATCAGCAAATAACAAACACAGAAAGGATTAAATAATTGTGTTCCATTCAATGAATTCATTGAGACCTGCAGGTTGAACAGTATCTACGGTAAATGAAAGATCCAATATTGTTCCCGCAATTGGATCCGAGCCAATCTGTCCCCAGTGAAATTGGGAGGGATCTGTTCAATCATAAACCAAAACAGGTCGTAGAAATCATGACAGTACTCCTGACAGTGGGCAACAAGGGGAGCAGTAAGGTTGCCAGTATGGATTCTACTCTTATATTCCTCCAGTCTGACCTTGATCGTCCTTGTAGTACGACCCACGTACAGCAGCCCACAGGGGCACATGACGATGTAAATGACCCACTGAGACAGAAAATTAGTTTGATGTCTTTAAACATAAGATTGATGTGTCAGAGGGTGGCACCATGTAGACAGATGAAGCGAACCTTACTACTCCCCTGGTTGCCCACTACCCTGGTTGTCCTACTTGTCCTTTTTAGCATTTGCTGCTTTTTTTGTATCTTTTAAGGATGCAGTAAAACAAAAGTTGGCATATTATGTAGAAGTGTAGAGCTATAGGGTAATTGGGACCCTACACAGTCTGTGTTTCCGTATATAAAAGATGCCTTCTTCAGGGGTCGTGTAATAATGTTCATAAAAAATTTAAGAGTGAATCTTAAAACTGAGAAAAAGATGAAGGGAAAATGACGTGAACCATGCTTTAACTAAAAGTGATTAAGAAACCTGAAAAGTGATAGAAAAGTGAACTAATGATGTAGAATGGGAAGAAACAAGATTCATTGAAAGAATAACAAGTCAATAACAAAAAAAGTTTTTCTTGATGCCTTGGGTTTTTTGACCTGTTCCTGGGGTTATTTGGGGCACTGATTCAAAAAATTGCATTGGATAGACCACATCTCCTCTAATTCTTAGATATGGTTGAATTTATGCCTTTGGGATAGTAGAGCCAAACATGAACATTGGGCAAAAAAAAGATTGGCCTCTGAGGAAATATATGGTGATTGGAAGACAAAATGTAATCAATGAACCTTTGGGTAGCATGAGATAGAATCATACTGCCACCACTACATATAAAGCTAGGCCCAATTAAATAATTTGTAAAGGCTTTGAATAAAGACGGTTCGTCCATTGAATACATAGTGCATATGTTACCTAGACTTGCCATGGAAAAACTGAAGGAAGGAATTTTTGATGGTCCACAGATCAGACAACTTAGAAATGACCTACATTTCATAGCATCAATGAATGAAATTGAATCATCTGCCTAGTCTTCATTTGTTGTTGTGTGAAAAATTTTCTTGGCAACAAGACAATTAACTACACACAATTAGTACAGGATATGCTCTTTCATTTCAACAAGCTTGGCTGTAACATGAGTGTTAAAGTCCATTATCTGCAGTCACTTAGACTGCTTTCCAGAGAACCTTGGAGACTTAAATGAAGAGCATGGTGAAATATTTCACCAATACATAAAACAATGGAAGCCAGATACCAAGGAAGATGGTGGGATGTACATATGATAGCAGACTACTGTTGGAATCTTATGCGGGATTGTCCTGGCAGATCCCACTCTTGGAAGTCTTACAAAAGGTTCTTGTGTATCGAATGACAGGAAAGTTTGTATCATAAATTGTGCTATTGGTATGAAATAAGTAGTTTCATGTTGTACACTTAATTTTTATTGTTTCCTTTATGTTTAAAAGATATTAATTTAAACACTATATTAAAATATCCTGATTTTTTTAATGGGCGAGCAGAGTGGTGGTAAATGGCACATGCCCTGTATCTCAAAAACTAGAGCCCATAGGAGAAAACTGGTGCCATTTTTTTGGAATCAGCAAATCAAATATACCGGTACCCAGAAACATTTGAGGCACCCAAATAAGTATTAGCCAGTGTAATATGAAAATGTGAAATTGTTTTACTGCTGTTTGTTTGTAATAAACTTGATAACATCCAATCCATCTACTCCACTTATTCTACCTGTGAAGACCATAGGTGTTTTTTTTACTGTGTTTACTTTATTGTTTTGTTATGCTGTCTCTGGATATGACTTACCGTATTTTCGCGGATATAACGCGCACCATTGTAAAACGCGCACAGGGGTATAGCGCGCAGAAATCACGATGATATGTACAAAAACTTTTCTATACCGCGCTCAGGCATATAACGCGCATGCTGCCCGACTCTCCTCTGGCCACCCCGACTCTCCTTTCGCTCTCCCCGACTCTCCTCTGGCCACCCCGACTCTCCTTTCGCCCTCCCCGACTCTCATCTGGTTGCCCCGACTCACCCTGACTTTCGGTGCACTGCCCCGACTCTCCTCTGGTTGCCCCGACTCACCCTGACTTTCGGTGCACTGCCCCGACTCTCCTCTGGTTGCCCCGACTCACCGTTCACCCGCCCTGACTTTCGGTGCACTGCCCCGCCTCTCCGTGCCTGTCCCCCTTGAAGTCCTGTCCCCCCTTGAAGGTCTGCCTGTCCCCCCTTGAAGGTCTGCCTGTCCCCCCTTGAAGTCCTGTCCCCCTTGAAGGTCTGCCTGTCCCCCTTGAAGATCTGCCTGTCCCCCCTTGAAGTCCTGTCCCCATCCTGAAAGCCTGATGCCCCCCCTCGACGTCCGATTCTTCTCCCCCCTCGGCAGGACCACTCGCACCCCCACCCCGAAGGACCGCCGACTCCCCGACAATATTGGGCCAGGAGGGAGCCCAAATCCTCCTGGCCACGGCGACCCCCTAACCCCACCCCGCACTACATTACGGGCAGGAGGGATCCCAGGCCCTCCTGCCCTCGACGCAAACCCCCCTCCCCCCCAGCCGACCCGCGACCCCCCTGGCCGACCCCCACGACCCCCCCACCCCCCTTCCCCGTACCTTTGGAAGTTGGCCGGACAGACGGGAGCCAAACCCGCCTGTCCGGCAGGCAGCCAACGAAGGAATGAGGCCGGATTGGCCCATCCGTCCTAAAGCTCCGCCTACTGGTGGGGCCTAAGGCGCGTGGGCCAATCAGAATAGGCCCTGGAGCCTTAGGTCCCACCTGGGGGCGCGGCCTGAGGCACATGGGCCAAACCCGACCATGTGTCTCAGGCCGCGCCCCCAGGTGGGACCTAAGGCTCCAGGGCCTATTCTGATTGGCCCACGCGCCTTAGGCCCCACCAGTAGGCGGAGCTTTAGGACGGATGGGCCAATCCGGCCTCATTCCTTCGTTGGCTGCCTGCCGGACAGGCGGGTTTGGCTCCCGTCTGTCCGGCCAACTTCCAAAGGTACGGGGAAGGGGGTGGGGGGGTCGTGGGGGTCGGCCAGGGGGGTCGCGGGTCGGCTGGGGGGGAGGGGGGTTTGCGTCGAGGGCAGGAGGGCCTGGGATCCCTCCTGCCCGTAATGTAGTGCGGGGTGGGGTTAGGGGGTCGCCGTGGCCAGGAGGGTTTGGGCTCCCTTCTGGCCCAACTACACAAAGTACGGGGAAGGCGGGTGGGGGTGTCGTGGGGGTCGGCCAGGGGGGTCGCGGGTCGGCTGGGGGACGGGCGGAGGTTCTTGGAGGGGGGCGGTCGTTGGGGGGAGGGGGTTTGCGTCGAGAGCAGGAGGGCCTGGGATCCCTCCTGCCCGTAATGTAGTGCGGGGTGGGGTTAGGGGGTCGCCGTGGCCAGGAGGGTTTGGGCTCCCTCCTGGCCCGATATTGTTGGGGAGTCGGCGGTCCTTCGGGGTGAGGGTGCGAGTGGTCCTGCCGGGGGGGGGATGTATCGGACGTCGGGGAGTCGGCCGGGCAAGAGGGCTTGGGCTCCCTCTTGCTCCGATCGTGGATGCGGGTGCGGGTGGGAGCGCGTGTGAGCGGTCGTTCGGGGTGGGGGTGCGAGCGGTCCTGCTGGGGGGGTGAATCGGGCGTCGGGCGGGGTGGGAACTATGTTTAAAAACTTTTGTATACCGCGCTCAGGCATATAACGCGCGAGGGGTATGCGCGGTACGTAAAATCACGTATAACGCGCGCGTTATATCCGCGAAAATACGGTATATAATAATTATGAATTACTTTGAATGGTGTCCAGGAAAAGAGATCTACAAATACAAGATCCTTTATCTGAAATTCTTGGGACCAGGCATATTTCAGTTTTCAGAATGGTAATGTCAAGGGTCATTCCATGTTAAGTAGTCTAATTTTAGAAAAAAAGTGTTCTATTTTTGTTCCGGGGGGTCGTTGGGGGGAGGGGGGTATCAGAGCATTTAGTACATCTAGGTCAGGGGTCAGCAACCTTTTTAAAGCAAAGAGCCATTTTTTCCTAAATGTTTGACCCAAGATTTACAAAGAGCCGCAATGGGTAGACAAGGGGGTTTGAGATATGATGATGTCAGCGGATGTTGCCCAATCCGGTCCCAAGCTCAGGCAGAGCTGGGGCCTTTCTTATCTGCTCTTCCCAATCCAGAAGAAGCCTCCAATGGCTCAGGAAACCTCCGTTTTGCTCTTCCCAGCCCTTCTTTCTCCTCAAGCGGCCGATGCACAAAACTATCACTGGTTTCTTAGTTGCAACACTCTGAACCATATCTCCCACTGTTCAAGATCCCTCTTATTTTTCACATCTTCCAGTAAGACGTGCTGCTTTCAGCGCGATACCGCACTGCTGAGACGTGCGCTGTTGGCTGTGCTGGTCCTCTGCCCCGGAACAGGAATTGACTTAAGAGGGGGGCAGAGGACCGGCACAGCCAACAGCGCGCGCCTCAGCCGAGCGTACCACGTCGGAAGCAGCAGCGCCATTCTGGAAGATGTGAAAAAATAAGAGGAATTTTGAACAGTGTGAGGTCGTCAGAAGCACTGTTCTGAGCCGCATCCACGTGGCGAAAGAGCCGCATGTGGCTCGCGAGCCGCAGGTTGCCGACCCCTGATCTAGGTCTTTGTTCTCTCCTTAGTAATATCACAGAGACATCACACCCTTTCAAAAAATTCACTTTCTTCAGAACTGCAAACCGTAAATTATCCACTGCATGATTCAAAACCATTCAATGCCTGACCAATGGGGCTTCTTCCCTTCAAAGTCTAATATTAAGTCAAATGCTGGCTATCCTTAACCTTTTCCTATCATGTGTCCCGGATGACAGGACATTCCAAAAATGACAGACAGTGGATAAACAGTCTGTATGGACTAATAAAGAGCCAGGAACACAAAACATTTGAATTTACAGACTTATGACTTATTTACATTATGTTTACAATAGCCGTAAATGATAACGGTGAATAATACAAAACTTTGTTAAATAATTACGATTGGAACCAGCGTAATGTAAAATTTATTACGATAGGAAAAGGTTAACTTGACTAGTCTAATGGTAGGACCAATACGAGTTGAAATAATAAACACAAACATTTTATTACATAAACTACCTGTTTGATTGAACAATCTATGCAAGATCTAGTAAAACTTTTTCTCCATATTTGGATTTACTGTACTAACTGCCATGTGCGCTTAAAATACACACATTTACCACACTGATAATGCCCCTCTTAATTCACTACTTTTTTATCTTTCATACCCAGAGACAATAACTAAACCAGATTCCTGTCCCAGGTAAAAGCAAAGAAAAGGATTGCAATTGAGGATGCAAAATAAAATCCCTACTCCTGGCAGAATTCTGCGCTACTGTGCAATGCAGAATTTCCCAGGGCCGCAGAATTATAGTAAATCTGCGCAGATTTTGGAGTCGGTGGGTTCAGCACTAGAGAGCTGCATGGGAACAGGGACGATGGGGATCCCGCGGGTTCCCCTTTTGAGTCACGGGGAACCCGTGGGGAAGCCCCCTAGGGTCGCGGGGTTCCTGCGGGGTTGGATCGCACTCGAGCCGCAAGACTAGTCTCCTTCTCCTTACCTGCCCTGCCATAGCACACAGCCGACCGGAAGTCTTCCCGATGTCAGCGCCAACGTCGGAGTGAGGGCTTAAGCAAAGCCCTCCCTTCCTCCGACGTCAGCGCTGACATCGGGAAGACTTCCGGTCAGCTGTGTGCGGCAAGGCAGGTAGGGAAAGGCAGGGGCGTACCAAAGAGGGGGGCGGTCCGCCCCGGGTGCAGCCATGGGGGGGAGTGTGCACAGCAGGTCAGATCCCCTTACCCTTTTGGCGCTTCCTCCGATCGACCGACAACAGGCCCGGCTGACAAACCTCCCTGCCCTGTAGCCGCGAATCTAAATTACCTTCTTACAGCAGCTTCAATACTCCAGCTGCTGTAAGAAGGTAATTTAGATTCGCGGCTACAGGGCAGGGAGGTTTGTCCGACCGGGCCTGTTATGTTGTCAGTCGGGTGGAGAATCGCCACAAAGGTAAGGGGCAGGGAGGAAGAAAGGGAGGAAAGGTGGAGTGGAGAAGAAAAGACGCTTAAGGGAAATGGGTAAAACTGAGGTGGGAGAAGGCCGCTGAAAGCACTGGGGAAGACAAAGGAGTGGAGAAGGGCGCTGAAAGGACATGGGGAAGACAAAGGAGTGGAGAAGGACGCTGAAAGGACATGGGAAGACGGGGGGGGAGAAGAACAATGAAAGGATATGGGGAATATGGGGGGGGAAGAAGGACGCTGAAAGGACATGGGGAATATGGGGGGGGAAGAAGGACGCTGAAAGGACATGGGGAAGACGGGGGGGAAGAAGGACGCTGAAAGGACATGGGGAAGACGGGGGGGAAGAAGGACGCTGAAAGGACATGGGGAAGACGGGGGGGAAGAAGGACGCTGAAAGGACATGGGGAAGACGGGGGGGAAGAAGGACGCTGAAAGGACATGGGGAAGACGGGGGGGAAGAAGGACGCTGAAAGGACATGGGGAAGACGGGGGGGAAGAAGGACGCTGAAAGGACATGGGGAAGACGGGGGGGAAGAAGGACGCTGAAAGGACATGGGGAAGACGGGGGGGAAGAAGGACGCTGAAAGGACATGGGGAAGACGGAGGGGGAAGAAAGACGCTGAAAGGACATGGGGAAGAAGGACGCTGAAAGGACATGGGGAAGACGGAGGGGGAAGAAGGACGCTGAAAGGACATGGGGAAGAAGGACGCTGAAAGGACATGGGGAAGACGGAGGGGGAAGAAGGACGCTGAAAGGACATGGGGAAGACAGGGGGGAAGAAGGACGCTGAAAGGACATGGGGAAGACGGGGGGAAGAAGGACGCTGAAAGGACATGGGGAAGACGGGGGGGAAGAAGGACGCTGAAAAGACATGGGGAAGACGGGGGGGAAGAAGGACGCTGAAAAGACATGGGGAAGACAGAGGGGGGAGAAGGACGCTGAAAGGACATGGGGAAGACAGAGGGGGGAGAAGGACGCTGAAAGGACATGGGGAAGACAGGGGGGAGAAGGACACTGAAAGCACATGTGGAAGGCAGAGGGGGGAGAAGGATGCTGGCCTGACAGGACATGGGGAAGATGGGGGGGGGAGAAGGACGCTGATAGGAAATGGGGAAGAGAGAGTGGGAAGAAGACGCTGGCAGGGAAGAAGACAGAGATGCCAGACTATGGGGGGAGCGGAGAGAAGAAGATGAGTGCCAAACCAATTTGGGAGGGGGGAGAGACACAGTAACAGAGCAAAGGGAAGACGCAGAGAGAAGAGAGACAGTGGATGGAAGGAATTGAATGAGAACATGAGGAAAGCAGAAACCAGGCAACAAAGGTAAGAAAAAAATTCTTTTTTTTTTTTTTGCTTCAGGATAAAGTAGTATATTAGTTGTGTTGATAAAAATTTATAAACATTAGAGGCTCTGGTAGAAACCCGTTTACAAAGTATGTATTCTTCCCAATTAATATTTCCAAATTAATAAGGTCTTTTTGCTTATTTTTAAATGGGTTTCTACCAGAGCCTTTAATTCAGTAGCATAATTAAATGAAATAACTTTCTGTATGTAGTTTATAGGGACGGGCGGGGACGGAGGGATTCCTCACGGGGACGAGTGGGATTTCTGTCCCCGTGCAACTCTCTATTCAGCACTCCCTCCTGCAGCCCGAATTGCTGCCAGAAACATCTTCGGAGCAGCCTGTGTGGGCTCTACAGGCTTCCCTCTACCACAGTATCACCCTCAATGTCACTTCCTCTTGCTTCGGCAGGACTGCGGTAGAGGGAAGCCTGCAGAACCGGCAGGTCGCCATTAGTTGGAATTGGCGTTGCATAGGTAAAATGCAGGAATGGGAAAAATGGATGCAATAGATGTTGGCTGGGGGAGGCACAGGGTTGAGAGAGATGTTGGCTAACTGTTTAATTTGATACCATTAAGTGAGAAAAATTTGAAGGCTGCCAGTTGCGGAAACCGCGAGAGAATTTGAAGGCTCTGTTTTCTCTAATATAATTTAATACAATTTACCTCCCCACCTTTTACAAAACATAGCGTGGTTTTTAGCACCAGCTGCAGTGGTAACAGCTCCGACGCTCATAGGAATTATATGAGCGTTGGAGCTGTTACTGCCGTGACCGTGCTAAAAGTCTCGCTATGGTTTTGTAAAAAAAAAAAACACAAAAAACGGGGGGTAATGAAAATACTGAATTGTACTGAAATTCTTAATGATAATTAACAAGAATATTGTTTAAATGTCAAATAAACTTGCAGAATTTTCTAATTTTGTGCATACAATTTGGATTTTTATTGCACAGAATTCCACCAGGAGCACTTATTTGAACAAAGTATATAAAAGTCACCCCACAATGTATATTAGAACCTGGATAACAAATACATTTCAAACAGTTAAGAAATATAAATATTGGGGGTTTACAGCTATTTTGATTACATTTAAAATTACATGAAACTGGAAAACGTTGATCCAGAAAACATTTTCAAAATAGTATCTCACTATAGCTTTATCGTATTAGGGAACAACTGGCACGCTGGGTTCTCATCCTCAAACTCTTCCACACTGCAAGAAAAACTCAACCAACTTTTTATAGCATTGTTTAAACATTAAGAATGGAAAAGATCCCTTCTTAGCTTATACGAATAGCTTCGGGTTTCTACTAGTTTCTTATATTTGCTCCTTTTCCAACCCACACATTAAACATTTTGCTTCATCTGTACTTAAAATTTAATCATCATCCTCGAGGCCAGGCTACAAGAGACCAAGGGAGAAATTCCGGTAATCCGTGAGCGGGATGGGCCATACCTGACAGGGGCCTTTCCCGCTCCTCCCCGACGGCGGCCGGGTTGAGCAAATGGGCAAAAACAGCAGCAAATGGATTGGCGGCGAGCGGTTCGGTACGATACATCTCCCAGAGAAGGTAGAGGGCGGTGAGGCGCTGCGAAGAGCTGGGCAGCAGGTCGGGCTGCTGCAGCAGCATCACCAGCACCGAACCCACCCGGAAGTGGTCAGCCTTGACAAAGTAGTGGTGGAAGGTGGTAGAAAGCCCTTCGAAAGTGTTGGTGCAGGCCTCCTCCGAAACGATGCCCAACAGGTTAGCTAGTTCCTTGGGCGCCAGAGTCATTTTGCCCGCGTTCCTCGGCAGCAGCGGCGACGGCTGGTGGCTGCCGCTGCAGTTCTCCTCCTCTCGCTCCGCAGCCAGGACAACACTGGAGGAGGAAGCGGCTGCGGCGGGCGGACTCGCTGGCATTCGGGCCGTCTCCGGCGGGCTAGCAAAGAAACGCCACTCAGCCAACGAGCCACAGGCTGCCTTTGCAGCTGCGGCGGTGGCCGATACAGGCAACCCAGCGAAGGGGGCGGGCGCGCGCGCGCGCACAAGCCAGACGATACTGTTATTCTCGCGCGATTCCCGCCGTTGTACGCTTTACTCGTCGTGGCGTGCGTACACAAGAACTGCCTCTGAATGGTGGTCCTCTTTACGTACACTTTTACCGCTGCCGTAAAAAAAAAAAAAGGGAAATTCCGAACCTTCTCTCCAACCTTGAATGAAAAGTTCAAGCTTACACTCGAGTCGGTGAGATGGTCTAGTGAATTAACTAGATACCTTCGGCCTGAGCATTAAGTGCTCCGACGTTTATAGGAATTCTATGAATGTCGGAGGGCCGCAGTAGAAAGTTTTCCCCATGCCAAGTTATATAGGGAAAATACAATTTTTTTTTGTGTTCAAATTTTAGTAAGGTTTAATAAGATAGCACAAGCGTTGATAATTTTTCACTCCTTGTATGCTCAGATGTTCTTCCTATTCGGGATGCCAGTAACTACTGTAAGTTTTGCATTAACCAGTAAATGACACAATGGAAGCACTTCACTTACGAAAGAATTTCATAAATGCTATTATAAAATTGCTGGTGAATGGGTGTGTACAAGTACACAGCCAATAAGCATTCCCTAGAGCAGTGTATCACAAACTGTGTTCTGGTGGCAGCTTTCAGGTGTGACGCAAGATGCCAGCGAGGAGAGGTGCTAGCTGACTGCTTCCAGAGGCATGGCTTGTAGTCAGTCAGCCGGCACCTCTCCTCGCCGGTGCCTGTGCTCCTCCTCCTCACCTTTCCTTTTAAAGCAGGGGTGTCCAATGTTGGTCCTCGAGGGCCGCAATCCAGTCGGGTTTTCAGGATTTCCCCAATGAATATGCATGAGATCTATTAGCATACAATGAAAGCAGTGCATGCAAATAGACCTCATGTATATTCATTGGGGAAATCCTGAAAATCCGACTGGACTGCGGCCCTCGAGGACCGACATTGGACACCCCTGTTCTAAAGTATCCCCCCCACAACTGGCTGTAATAGGAAGCTCAGAGCCGCAGCTGGAGGACATCCGCACATGTGTGGACATCAACGTGATGATGTCACACATACATGTGATGTCATCACATTGATGTCCGCGCATTTCCAGGTGCCCCCAGCCGCAGCCTTGAGATTAGTGTGCTTTATAAGTTTGCAACATACTGCCCTAGAGTTTCCCAAGTTTTTCAACAGAACAAATTTCAACCCAGTACCCCCCAACACAAGCTCCCCCAAAACAACAAATTTCAACCGAGTACCCCCCAACACAAGATCCAAGATTTTGAAATGGACATTTTATTGTTAGTTAACTAGTGCTGGTTTTTACAAAGTTGCAGGAAAGTTTTCTACTTCAGGCTGGCATAGTAAATGTTTTGATAGGGATCTGACCAATGGGAGTCAGGCCACACCCAGTGCATCCCATAATGCAACCCAGTGGCGTACCAAGGGAGGGGGTGGCGGGGTCTGCCCTGGGTGCATAGCTGGCCCACCAGGTCCGGAACCACCCTCCCTACTCTGCTGCTGCTGCTTTCCTGAACATCAAGTACATAAGCAGTGCCTCTGCTGGGTCAGACCAGAGGTCCATCATGCCCAGAAGTCCGCTCAAGCGGCAGCCCATCAGGTCCAGGACCTGTATAGCAATCCTCTATCTATACCCTTCTATCCCCTTTTCCTTCAGGAAATTGTCTAATCCCTTCTTGAACCCCAATACCTTCCCTGTCCTATCACACCCTCTGGAAACGCGTTCCAAGTGTCCACCACCCTCTGGGTAAAGAAGAACTTCATTGGTTCTGAATCTGTCCCCTCTTAACTTTTCCGAATGCCCTCTTGTTCGTGTAGTTTTCGAAAGTTTGAAGAATCTGTTCCTCTCCACTTTCTCTATGCCCTTCATGATCTTGTAAGTCTCTATCATGTCCCCTCTAAGTCTCCGCTTTTCTAGGGAAAAGAGCCCCAGTTTCTCTAATCTTTCAGCATATGAAAGGTTTTCCATACCTTTTATCAATTGTGTCACTCTTTTCTGAACCCTCTCGAGTATCGCCATATCCTTCTTAAGGTACGGCGACCAATATTGGACGCAGTACTCCAGATGTGGGTGCACCATCGCCCGATACAAAGGCAGGATAACTTCTTTCGTTCTGGTTGTAATACCTTTCTTGATAGTACCTAGCATTCTATTCGCCTTCTTAGAGGCCGCTGCGCACTGTGCCGATGGCTGCATTGTCTTGTCCACTATTACCCCCAAGTTCTTTTCTTGGGTACTTTCACCCATTACCAGCCCTCCCATCGTATAGCTGTACCTCGGGTTTCTGTTTCCTACATGCAAGACTTTAAATTTCTCTACATTAAACTTCATCTGCCATCTCGTCGCCCACTCTCCTAGTTTGTTCAGGTCCCTTTGTAAATCTTCGCAGTCCTCTTTAGTCCTAACTCCACTAAATAGTTTGGTGTCGTCTGCAAATTTTATTATTTTGCACTTCGTCCCTGTTTCTAGATCATTTATAAATACATTAGTCATGAGGGGGGAGGAAGGAGAAGGGAAGCTGGCACACACACTGTTAGAGCCCCGGAGCATGGGTTCAATTTGCTTACAGGCTAAGGCGGGAGATAGGGCAGCGAGGAAGTCAAAGGGAGGGAAGCTTACAACTCGCTGCTCTTGCTTGCTTCGGACCTTCCTCTCTGCTGGGTCCTGCCTGCATGGAAACGGAAAGTAGGTGGGACCCAGCAGCGAGGAAGGCCTGAAGCAAGCAAAAACAGCAAGTTGTGAATGTTGCACTGCCGACGGGTGTGTGAGACAGGGAAGGGGGTAGGGGGAAGAAAAATGCTGCTGCACTCAATTGGGGAGAGAGAAGGAGGAAGAAGGAAGACCAGAGAGTGGAGAGGAGAGAAAAGAGAGATGCCAAGACCATGGGAGGGAGAAGGAAAGGAGATACCAGACCATGGGAGGGAGAAAGAAAGGAGTTACCAGACCATGGATGGGGGAGGGAGAGATGCCAGGGCATGGGGGAGGGAGATGGGGGAGGAAAGGAAACAGATCCCAGACCAGGGGAAAGGAAGGAAGGAGGGATGGAGGGAGAGAAAGGAAGGAGAGGAGGAGGGGGAGATGGAAGGAGAGGAGAGAGATGACAGGGTATGGGGGAGGGGAAGGAAGGGGAGGACAGAAATACCAGAGCATGGTAGGCAACAGGAGGAGGAGGAAGAGGAAAGAGAAGGAGAGGAGATACTAGACCACAAAAAGTGAGAAAAAGAAGGAGAGAGATGGACAACAAAGGTAGGAAAAATGATTTTATTTTCAACTTAATGATTGAAATATGTTGGTTTTGAGAATTTACATCTGCTGTCTATACATTGTTTCTATTTCTCTGGTGTTGTACTACATGCATGCAGAGTCTAGCATTAGGGTTTTGTTTGTGTATATTAGGACTTTTAATTTGTGCTCCTGTATTTGCATAGGGTTGATCTGTGTTCTGCATATGTGATCAAGGTCAAATGTTCTGGTAGGAATGAATGACGAGAAACGTTATTGGTGTCATGGCCCAAAGTAGGAACATATTTGTTGACTCTCCTTCACCCCTTTTGGACTAAAATGGCCCTCACTTTTTGGAAGTGGGGAGGAGAGAGGGGGCAGAGGCAGGCTTTTTTTTGCCAGCCGCAGCGATATTAGCACCGACGCTTCATCTAGACAAAAAGGAAACATGGAAATAGGATACAATCAGGTAATGTCAACTATACTTTTGAACATGACATATTCTTTGTGGCTCTCTTTTCTTCAAATGTTAATACAAGCAGGCACATACTAAGTACTCCTCTATAGGCCACATTAAGGGGAACGAATAAAAAACATAAACCTCCTACAAGGTACATTATTAACATTTGTTTATTTTATATTCTATACTGTTCCCACAGGGGGGCTCAGACCAGTTTACGTGAATTTTTCCCTGTCTGTTCTGGTAGGCTCACAATTTATCTAATATAACTGGAGCTATGGGTGGGTTAAGTGACTTGGGCAGGGTCACAAGGAGCAGCATGTGTTTGAACCCAAAATCTCAGGGTGCTGAGGCTGTAGCTTTAACCACTGCGCTACTCTAGAAATCAAAATGTAGCAGAAGTGAGCCAAGTATAGGACAATGAAGCCATTGTGACATCACTGATGAGGCTGGCTCTTAATTGGTGCAATGAGAGGCTGAAACATTTCACATTATTTATTTATTCAATTTTCTATACTGTTCTCCCTGGACAGCTCAGAACAGCATGAGTTTGAACCCTTTGGGATGAAGCTGTATCATTAACCAACTTGCTACACTCTTCCCACATAGTAGTTGGCATAGAGAGATGCATATGAGGTGGAGAGGATCTATGAGATGGACTCATTATTCACTGGCCTAAGCATGCAGTTCCTCATGCTCCCCCTGGAGGAATTGTTGTTCTTGTCTGCACAGGAGCCGGCCCCGTTTCCGTAGATTTTCAACCTGGATAATGGAGAAAGAGAGAGAAAAAGGAGAGGGAGGGGCAGCTGCATGACATTCTTCAAATAGCAGTGTGACATAACAACCTTACTTATGTCTTCACCTCTTTGTCAAAGGATAGTTCCCTTAAAATTTGAGTATAACATATGCTGCCCTCCTACTCTTAAAGTGATACTAGCTACTGATAGGGTGAGAGTAGAAGCCCTTTAAAATCTGAATAAGAACATTGAGGATTACCTACTACTCAGTGGTGTGGCAAGGGTAAGAGGTGCCCAGGGTAGTGGCGCACCTCCACTGCCTTCTTCTCCGCCCCCCCCCCCCCTGCCTCCAAACTACCACACACTCCTTCCCCACCCCCTCCTGGTGCATTCACACTGCTTCCCTTCCCCTGTACCACTGTAATGTTCCTGGCATGAGCAGCAACCCCCAAGCTGCTGTTGCACCAGCATCAGCTCTTCCTTCGATATCACTTCCTAAGGGGTTGCTGCTCGTGCCAGGAACATTACAGAGGTAGGGGGGAAGGGAAATGGCATGCACGCACAACAGTGGGAAGTAGGGAAAGGAGCGGGGTGGGGGCTGAAAGGAGAGCTGGTGCCTGTGTCCTCACCAAGATGGCACCTTAGGCAGACTACGGCCCCCTCTTTACTACACCACTGCACAGGGAGACAGAATTCAACCAGGTTCCCTATAGCCTATAATGAATGCAGTCCACAGCTTCCAACTTTCCCTGCTCTCACCTGCATTACGCGAGAGTGATTAAGGGAAGTAGAGTAAGCATTCAGGTCACAGATGGTGCCTATGTGAAAGTTGTTGTGGAAAACAGCAGAGGACAAGTCTTAAAGATATGTGTTTTGATATGTATCCTAGAGAAATGACTGCTTGTGTATCAAGCTTGGCTTTTGAATTGACATGTGGTTTAATGCCTGGGATAGGGGAAGGAAAGCAGGCAGGCAAGCACATTTCAGTATTAAAGTTGCTTCAAGAGTCTGAGGTTGTAAGCTCAAATCCCAGTAGTGCTCCTTGGACAAGTGTTTATGAAAAGGATATCTGTGAGCTATTTTATACAGATTTAAACAAGGTGTGTTTTAACATTATTATTTGTAGCAGGATAGCTACATTGATACTTACAGCATGAGGGAAGGAGGCGCGCCTGTTGTACCTCCTTGTAAGTCTCTCCCAGGCTAATCTGTATTGAATATATGTTCTCTGGCCTGGGAGGACAAAGAAGTGATGTTCTTTGGGAAGGAAGAGCCTGGGAAAACACCCTCCAGGGATTCAAGACAAAGTTAGACAAGTTCCTGCTGAACTGGAACATACGCAGGTAGAGCTGGTCTCAGTTAGGGCACTGGTCTTTGACCTAGGGGCCACCGTGGGAGCAGACTGCTGGGCACGATGGACCACTGGTCTGACCCAGCAGTTGCAATTCTTATGTTCTTATGAGTCTGCCTTTGTAAAGTTAAGTTGGCATTTGCATACCATTTTGCAGGGAATAGAAAACACCACAAAATCGCCATTGTAATGACGTTATGACACTAAGACATGATTACATTATTAAAAGCCGCTATGACATCCATGTGAAGCCTAAAGAGCGATTATACAAAGCACACCTATGCTTTGTAGAATCATGCTGAGTATTGAACTGCTGGACGTCTAAATAGCACATAAAAACACTCGATTCTGTAAAGGACGCCTTACAATATAGACACATTTAAATCCACAGAGTACAATTCTCTATTGTGTATCTATGCTTAATAGAACCACGCTGAGCATTCTGCTGCTGGATGTCTATATGACGCCTAACTTTTAGACGTCCTATACAGAATTTGCCCCTAAGTGCCACGTAGCCTATAGGTATAAAATAGGATGAACAGCATTTAGCACACACTAATGTCGGTTAGCATGCACTAAGCTTTAGTAAAAGGACTCCATCAAGAGATATGTCCTGCATTGAAAGTAGAGCTGCCAAGTTTCTCAGGGATATTTGTAGTTCCTGGTTCAACCCATTGAAATTAGTGTTGCTAGTCCCATAATGCAATGTGATGATGTTGGCAGAAATCCAGGACTGACCTAAAATCTACCCCCTGGAGCAGGATAACTTGGTAATTTGGAAGCTCTGAGAGGAGCAGGTACAATCCTAAACAGAAGCATAGAGGAGGTAAGCTACATGTTTTGTACAGACAGCCAGGTTTGACTAGCCACCTTGTTGGGCAGACTGGTGTCATGTCAAAAGCGCGCCAGGACAAAGGCGCGAGCAGACAACTGAGCACAGCGCGGAGGCGCACCCCGAAGAAAAAGACTGTTTTTAGGGGCTACGACAGGGGGTGTGGGGGGGAACCCCCCCACTTTACTTTATACAGATCGCACCGCGTTGTGGGGGTTTGGGGGGTTGTAACCCCCCACATTTTACTGAAAACTTAACTTTTTCCCTGTTTTTAGGGAAAAAGTTACGTTTTCACTAAAATGTGGGGGGTTACAACCCCCCAAATCCCCCATAACGCTGCCGCAATCTGTATTAAGTAAAGTGGGGGGGGGGCTCCCCAACAAAACCCCCTGTCGCAGCCTCTAAAAACAGTCTTTTTCTTCGGCATGCACCTCCGTCTTGCGCTCAGTTGTCGGTGCGCGCCTTTGTCTTCTGCATTACTGTCTATGAACCGGGCAGACTAACTGGACCATGCTGATCTTTTCTACTCTCTTCACCTTACTCACACCCCCTTGTCATCTGTATTTAGTTAGCTTATCCACCTGTGAATGGTCCCTGTTCTGAAACATTTCTATATCTGGGCTTCTCACCTCTAAAATAAGGGCTAGCAGATAAAATCAAATGATATAGTATATGATTTAAATACCAATTTTACATTCAAAATGATTTCCATCCTCTAATAATACAATATAATAACAGGATCAATAAACATAAGTTTTAAAATAACTATGCTATTTTGTTGTTAGAAAAAAAAGCTTAACAGATATCAGAAAGTATTTGCAGCTCCAATGGTAACATTCCAGCTGATTAGAGCAATCACATAAAATAGTTGCTAACAATTCAATGTCAAATAAGCAATGCCCAGAGATAGAATAACTAAAGTAGTCTGTTAGCATGCTCATGAGCAATCAAACAATTACTTCAAATAAGAAGAGGACAATCCTTTCAAACCCTCTTTAAACACAACACATACTAATTTAAATCTGTATTTCACAGTGCAATAGAAAGCCAATTAAGGCTCAAACTATGAGGAAATAATGAGTAGCACAAGTTTGTGAGTAACGCAGTTTGCGAGTGTTTTGCAAGATGAGCAAAACACTTGAGCAAACTAACTTGCAAATCAAGTGTTGACTCAATAAGTGAGCTGCTAACATGCCACCCCGGGAACTGGCTTCGCTTGTCCCCTGAGGCCACTGGCGCTGCTCCCTCCCTTCGCAACTATCAGTACTGCAGTCCACCTCCCCCCACTGACTGGCCCTGTGCTTACCTATGCGCCGGTGCTGAAAATGCCTGTCGCTGGTTCCATGCTGGGCTGCTGCGGGGCCTTGAGAATCTGCACATGTTCAAGGCCTTCTGGCTCTCACCTAAGCTAAATACAAAATGATATTGGGTAAAGGGTTCCTATAATGGTTATTTGGGAAAAAAACACAGAAATAAAACAGAAAAATGACAAAAGAGAAAAAGAATTATTAAAGATATTAAATTTTAAAAAAGGGGAGTTTTGACCGGTGATAGCCTGCGTACGGCTGACTTACCAAGACAAGTTCTAATAATAAGCAGTTGTGGGCACCTGAGATCTTTTTCTCTAAAGAAGATATTTTAGAGTAAACCAAATGGGCTTGGTAGATATCCATATTTAGTAGGGTTATTTATCTATGATTGATTATCTAAAGGAACGTGCATGATCTTAAGGTGGCCAAACAGGTTGAAAAGGTGACGGCAAAAGCTAGAAGGATGCTAGAGTGCATAGGAAGAGGTATGGCCAATAGGAAAAAGGAGGTATTAATGCCCCTGTATAAGACTCTGGTGAGACCTCATTTAGAATACTGTGTAGAATTCTGGAGACCGCATCTTCAAAAAGATATAAAAATGATGGAGTTGGTCCAGAGGAAGGCTTCTAAAATGGTACGTGGTCTTCATCATAAGGAGTATAGGGACAGACTTAAAGATCTCAATATGTATACTTTAGAGGAAAGGCAGGAGAGGAGAGATATGATAGAGAGTTTAAATACCATGGCATAAATGCGCATGAGTCAAGTCTCTTTCAACTGAAAGGAAGCTTTGGAATGAGAGGGCATAAGATGAAGTTAAGAGGTGATAGGCTCTGGAGTAACCAAAGGAAATACCTTTTTTACAGAAAGGGTTGTAGATGCATGGAACAGTCTCCCAGAAGAAGTGGTGGAGACAGAGACTGTGTCTGAATTCAAGAAGGCATGGGATAGGGCAAGTGGAATCTCTCAGAAAGAGAAAAAGATAATGGTTACTGCGGATGGGCAGACTAGATGGGCCATTTGGCTTTTATCTGCCATCATGTCTCTATAAATTGTTGAGCAAGCACTCTAGCATATAGTTTTGCATTTAAGTTAAAGAGATGGGTCTGTAATTTGTTACTTCCAGGAGATCTCTAACAGGTTTAGAAAGGACAATAGTGAGTGATTTGGTAATCATACCATTCATCGAACCCTTGTGTAAATAGTAGTTAAATAACTTTAATAAAATCTGGGCGATAAATCTTCCTGAAAAGTTCTAAAAAATTCTGCAGTGAATCCATCCATCCCTGGGGTCTTAATCAGTTTAAACAATAGTATAGCTTGCTGAATTTCTTGAATCCTGATAGGAGAATCAAGGGATTATACTATCTGTGGATCTAGATGAGGCCTTTGAATAGATGCTAAAAATGAGAGAATGGCTGATATAGGGTCTGAACTTCGAGAGTGGTGTAAAGTTCAGTATATACATTAAAATAAAATAAATAAAAATGGTACTTTGGATTTCCCTAGCTGTCCCGAAGGCTCACAATCTAGCTAAAGTACCTGAGAAAACAATAAATAAAAATAAAATAAATTAAATAAAGTAAATTCCAGTCAGACAATAGGATCTGATGTTAGAAGTTCATAAAGACGATATGCCAAGGAGCGAAAGCTGGTATGCTCCTTGAGCCCTGACCTATATCAGAAGGGAAAGCAGGCAGATATTCTCACGTTTGGGTGAAGTCATCCACGGAACCTGGCTTAGACAGTCAAAGAGTGTACTGTCACTTTAAAGACCACCCATGTGCATGCTGGTACTTTCCCACCTGATTAGGCTCGGTGGACCATCAGTTCAGTAATAAAACTAAGAAGCCAACTAGGGAAGGTGGGACGGTTGTGAGAATATCTGCCTATTGTCCTCAGATAACAGCCGCTACAGGTGAGTACCTATGTTTTATCCAAGGAGAAGCAGACAGTATATTCTCACACATGGGACTCCCTAGCTGCCAAGATCATGCCTCTGATGTGCGGTGTCCTACTGGTCTCTGGATTCATCTGCTGCTATTACTAAGGAAAGGATTTTATAACTGATATCTATGTTTGCTTGTGATCATAGGAGCGAGTTTTCAGCCATTGCCTCTCCAAGATGGTGGCAGGTTTGCTTATATGAAGCATATTTAAACTACAGAGGTTGGTCTGACCCCTTGGGGGTCACTGGGGTGGTGGCTCCAGGGTTTGTTTCCTCTAAGAGTGAAGTTTCCCCACAGTAATGCCATGTGTAAGTCACAGAGATCCAGTCAGAGGAGGACTGGATAATTTCCTAAAAGAGAAGTCCATAGGCCATTATTAAGATGGCTTAGGGAAATCCACCAGTTATTCTTAGGAAAAGTCTGAAGTGCGATGGGTTCTCATACACCAAGTTGTAGGAGGAGAGGGAACCATGGTTGACGCAGCCACTGAGGCACTATGAGAATCATGGTGGCCTGGTTTTGGCAAAGTTTGAGTAGAGTCTTCCTGACTAGGGGAACTGGAGGAAAAGCATAAAGAAACTTGCCCCGCCAGTCGAGAAAGAAAGCATCTGACTCCAGACGACTGGGAGGGTAGAGTCTGGAACAGAAGATTGCAAGTTTGTGGTTGTGCGGAGAAGCAAAGAGGTCTATTTATGGGGTCCCCCAATCCATGAATATTTGACGTAAAATGATTGAGCTGGGTGACCACTTGTGAGGTGTAGGAGTTTGTTCGCTCGCTTTCTCCTATCTGGCTATCTCCTACATTCCGTCCAGAGCCCTTCACTCTCTGGATGTGAATTGCCTAGTCCTCCCACTCCCCAAAGAGGCAAAATGGGAATCCACCAGAACTTCAGCATTCTACTTTAGTGCTCCAAACCCCTCCTCTACATCTTGAATCATCTTTTCTTAAATTTAAGTCTCTGTTGAAAGCCCACCTCTCGTTTAGTCTTTCATTTAGACAATACTTAA
This sequence comes from Geotrypetes seraphini, assembly GCF_902459505.1. Classification (NCBI taxonomy): domain Eukaryota; kingdom Metazoa; phylum Chordata; class Amphibia; order Gymnophiona; family Dermophiidae; genus Geotrypetes; species Geotrypetes seraphini. Next base: position 145,554,655 of record NC_047089.1, on the reverse strand, counting down.
ATTATTTCCTACCCAGACCTGTGTGGACAGATGCTACAAGATGTTATTAGATTTTGTTGTAGTCTCTTGTCTGAAAATAATGAATATAGCTCTTTCCTATCCAATTTTAATGGTGTTCCTTTTGTATATGTTAAAATGTAACACTATTGCCTGCGATATTAATGTCAATGACAAACTTCCCTTATATGAAAAATTGATGAGAGAAATACTTCTCTCGCACTTTCCTTCTGTTCTTATTTTCTAATTCACTTTTACTTTTCTCCCATGCCAAACAACACCCGTGAACCATAGCTTACACCGTTCATATCCATTGGGGATACAAAAACCTAATACTCATTAAAAAAATGTTAAATTTAAGAAAATAAATTTATCTTCATTGTAAACCGCTTTGAACCTCATGGTCTAGCGGTATATAAGAAATCAAATCAAATAATATTGATGAAATCTCTCTACTATATGATCTAATTTTGTCAAAATCACTCCCTGTTTATCTTTATTAGAATGGATAATCTCCAGTTTCCTTTTCCCCTTTAGGTAGGATTAAAGAATTTTCCCAGCTCGATTTCCTGCTAAATATTTAGAAGATACATAAAACCACATTTCTGCTCTGGCCTCAGAATAGTATTAAATTCAAATTGTTTATAAATCAATTGTTATAAGATATTATTATTTCATTTTTTCTTTATAGAAGCATTCTTTATAGAAGCATCCACAATGACTACTTCTGCTTCCAATTCTTTTAACTGTGCTTTCTTTTGAGCACTTTTTAGGGCTACATAACTAATAATAACCCCCTGTAAAGGATCTTTGAAAACATCCCATATCATCTCCATATCAAGAAGTACATCAGGAAGTGGCCTCTGGGACATGGCACATGACTTTTGAGCCCATTAGGGGAGCAAAAATTCCCCCAGAAGCCCCAGAACATCGCATGCCAAACTAGATCAGAGGCTCTGCAGCCAAAGAAGAAGCGTCTCCTCCTTTCTAAAGGGGAAGCAGAGTTGTCTAGTAAGGCATTTACTCAAGAGTTCATTAATCTGCTATGGCAGACAGCCAAAATAAGAAATTTTGGTCCACTGAAGAGCAACCCTCGGTGCATGCCTCTATGAATCCTCAGAGTGCTTCTTCTATGAGAGTGGAACTCCTCCCTGACTGATTCTCAATCAGACAGGGATTCAGGGAACAAAAGTTCAGTTTTGATCCCCTTACTGTTTCAATGCAAGGCCTCCCTGATGGGAAATTTGGCCTCCTATGTTGAGGACCAGGATGGCATCCTGGCTGTGGACCCAGGAGAGGAATCCTCCATAGGGTAGCTGTTCAAGCGACGGCTATTCAAGCCTTTGGCCCTGTCAGACATTTTTACTGAGTCTCTTCATGAGCTTAAGATTGATCCGCCTCAGCCCAAGTCATCTCAAGGTTTTCTTTTGAGTTGAGTCTGATCTCAGCCCATGTCCTTTCTGTGGCACACAGACATGAAATTCCTGGTTAGAGCCAGGGGAGGTTCCAGAAGACTCCTTCAAAGAGGCGAAAACCATGACAAGACTGTATCCTATGGATCAAACGTTCTAACAAATGTTTGCTATGCCAAAGGTAAACTCCCTGGTGGCACAGGTGACTAAATGCACATCCTTACCCAGTGAGGAAACAGTCATGCTGAAGGATACACAGGACTGCAGAGTGGATATGGTCCTCAGGAGGCAGTTTGAGGCCTTGGCCCTAGGAATTAAGGTGGTGTCAGCTGCTTCTTTCATAGCATGCTCCTATTTACTAGAAGAGTTATGCAGGCAGATTGATAAGCTTAAAAACGATAAATCCCCGGGAACGGATAGCATCCATCCAAGAATAATCAAGGAACTGAAAGGGGATATAGCTGAACTGCTTCAACTAATAGCCAATCTGTCGATCAAATCAGGAAGGATTCCTGAAGACTGGAAAGTGGTGAATGTTACGCCAATCTTCAAGAAAGGTTTGAGGGGAGATCCGGGAAACTACAGACTGGTGACCTCGGTACCAGGAAAGATGGTAGAGGCGCTGATAAAGGACCGCATCATTGATCACCTTGACGGACACAATCTGATGAGGACCAGCCAGCACAGCTTCAGCAAAGGAAGATCTTGCTTGAGGAACTTGCTGCACTTCTTTGAGGGAGTAAACAGGCAGATAGACAAGGGTGACCCGGTCGACATTGTATATCTAGATTTTCAGAAGGCGTTCGAGAAGGTTCTGCATGAATGAATCGAGGGTGGATTAAAAACTGGCTGGCGGATAAGAAACAGAGAGTGGAGGTAAATGGACAATACTCGGACTGGAAAAGCGTCACGAGTGGTGTGCCGCAGGGTTCAGTGCTTCGACCCGTGCTCTTCAACATATTTATAAACGACCTGGAAATTGGTACGACGAGTGAGGTGATTAAATTTGCAGACAATATGAAGTTATTTAGAGTAGTGAAGACACAGGAGGATTGCGAAGACCTGCAACGTGACATAAACATGCTTGAGAAATGGGCCACGACATGGCAAATGAGGTTTAACGTGGATAAGTGTAAGGTAATGCATGTCGGTAACAAAAATCTTATACACAAATACAGGATGTCCGGTGCAGTACTTGGAAAAACCACCCAGGAAAGAGACTTAGGAGTACTGGTTGACAAGTCAATGAAGCCGTCCGCGCAATGTGCAGCGGCGGCAAAAAGGGTGAACAGAATGCTAGCAATGATTAAGAAGGGGATCACGAACAGATCAGAGGTTATCATGCCGCTGTACTGGGCGAAAATGGGCGAACAGAATGCTAGGAATGATTAAGAAGGGGATCACGAACAGATCAGAGGTTATCATGCTGCTGTACCGGGCGAAAAAGGGCGAACAGAATGCTAGGAATGATTAAGAAGGGGATCACGAACAGATCAGAGAAGGTTATCATGTCACTGTACCGGGCCATAATACGCCCTCACCTGGAATACTGCATCCAGCACTGGTCGCCGTACATGAAGAAGGACACAATACTACTCAAAAAGGTCCAGAGAAGAGTGACTAAATGGTTAAGGGGCTAGAGGAGTTGCCATACAATGAGAGATTAGAGAAACTGGGCCTCTTCTCCCTTGAAAAGAGGAGACTGAGAGGGGACATGATCAAAACATTCAAGATAATGAAGGGAATAGACTTAGTAGATAAAGACAAGTTGTTCACCCTCTCCAAGGTAGAGAGAACGAGAGAGCACTCTCTAAAGTTAAAAGGGGATAGATTTCGTACAAACATAAGGAAGTTCTTCTTCACCCAGAAAGTAGAAGAAAACTGGAATGCTCTTCCGGAGGCTGTTATAGGGGAAAACACCCTCCAGGGATTCAAGACAAAGTTAGACAAGTTCCTACTGAACCAGAACGTACACAGGTAAGGCTAGTCTCAGTTAGGGCACTAGTCTTTGACCTAAGGGCTGCCACGTGAGCGGACTGCTGGCACGATGGACCACTGGTCTGACCCATCAGTGGCAATTCTTATGTTCTTATGTGAACTCTGGACAAGATTGCGGCTGACCCATTACCTCAGCTCATGTTGGCAGGGGTGGACTATATGGCTGATGCACTTTATGATGTAATGAGAATCATGGCAAGAATCTGCATACTCCATCTCCGCCCAACGCATGCTTTGGATCAGACAATGGGTGAGTGATTCAACTTCCAAGACTATGCTTAGCAGGCTCCCTCCCTTTCAAGGGACAGATGCTTTTTGGCACGGGCCTGGATGATCTTATGGCCAGTGTGCAAGATCATCATTCCAAGTCCTTACTAGACAGCAGACCTTGAATAATAATAATAATAACTTTATTCTTCTATACCGCCACAATCTTGCGACTTCTAGGCAGTTTACAATCAAGAGAGCTGGACATTCAGCGAGTTACAATGTGCAGATAGTCAGAGGAAATACAGAGTGCAGAAACATTTAGGAAGCAAAATTATAGATATACAATTTGCTGAGCGAGAGTATAAGGCAGGGGTGTCCAATGTCGGTCCTCGAGGGCCGCAATCCAGTCGGGTTTTCAGGATTTCCCCAATGAATATGCATGAGATCTATGTGCATGCACTGCTTTCAATGCATATTCATTGGAGAAATCCTGAAAACCTGACTGGATTGCGGCCCTCGATGACCGACATTGGACACCCCTGGTATAAGGTATACAGATTGGAAGAAATTTCCAAGTGGACCTGTTAGGAGAAGGCCATGCAATTCAAAAAGTACAGCAAAAATTACGATAATAACAATTTATATATGTCACAGAACCAAGAGTTCTATGTGCAATTCTGAAAGTACAGCAAAAATTACGATATGATAATAATAACAATTTGTATATATCACAGAACCAAGAGTTCTATGCGGACTTAAGAGGGGAGAGAGGAAAAGGGTAAGAGGTCGGAAGGACCGTTATTGAGGGGAGAGGGAAGAGTAGGTCAGTTGTTTAGGTATTTCAGGAACAGGTGTGTTTTTAGGCGCTTCCTAAATTTCTCGTAGGTAGTGGGCGAAAGCAGTTGATCTAGGTCTTTACCCCATAAGGCTGCTTGATGTGAGAGAAGGTGATCATGGTGTTTTTTCAGTTTGCAACCTTTAATTGGAGCTGAAACGAAGTTTGAATGTGTGCTTCTCTTATGTTTGTTAGTGGAAAAGGAGAAAAGGTCAGTTATGTATTTGGGGGTTAGTCCATATAGTACTTTGAAGCAGAGACAGGCGAATTTAAACTTTACACGTGCTTCCATCGGCAGCACGTGTAAAGCACATGTAAAGCTAGAAGTCAGAATTGGAACTCCTTTCAGGGGTCCTGACATTTTCGCCAGAATGCCTCAAAAGGCTCGTCTCAGAACCCATCAAGGTTCCAGACAGAGATATTCCAGAAGCTGGAAAATCCAAAATAACATAAACATAAAAACATAAAACTTTATTTATAGCCCGCTTAGCCTTACAGTTCACAGCGGCTTACAAAAGAGTCAAGCTCTACAAAAACAGCAAAAATATAATCTGACATCATTAAGTAAAGTACTACATCAATATTCAATCACTGATTCCCCAGAAGTTTAGTAAATTAAACCGTTTTTAACATGCGCCTAAAATTTTAAATAAGAAGACACATTGTTTACCAGAGGGAGAAACACAGGCTCCCATTGAGCTATTTGATGAGAAAGCATAAAACTCAAAAATATATTGTGCGTACTACCTTTCACTGAGGCGAAACAGTGGTCCTTCTCAAACTCTGGGTTACTGAATTTAAAACCAAAAATGTTCTACCAAATAACTAGGCAAAAGACCATTAAGAAATTTATAATAAAAACATCCTAGTTTAAAAATGAACCAAGCCTGTATGGGTAACCAACGAAGTTGAACATAATAAGATGTTACATGATCAAACTTTCATAAATTAAAAATCAATCTTAATGTTGTTAACAGTTTACATTGGCCATTTAGATATATCAGGCATGTCCAACAGGTAGATCGTGATCTACCTGTAGATTGCAGAGGGGTCAGAGGTAGATCACCAGCCCCACTTGGCTCCATCTCTCCAGAAATTTGCCCCATCATTAGGAGAGAGCTCGTGCCAGCAGGTCATCTGCCAAGGGCTTGCCGCCGCTACTGATCCTTTGCCTTTCTTTTTCCCTGCCTGCAGGAATCTTGCCTGCAGGTGCATTGGGGCACTTGTTTTCGTGCCAATAGTTTGTGGGTACCCCAGGGGACCATCACTTATGCCCCATGATGATATGCCACTGGCCCGGCATCATACTTGGTCTCCTGCCTCTCAGAATCACCCATTCCTGCCCCCACCCCTTAGAAGTGTGTTATATACTGGGTAATATCCATTTGCCCAGGCTTTACCTGAATAAACTTACTGTATTAATTGTGTCGTGTGCTGGTCGTTGGTCACTTTATAGTTTGCTTTCATTAAACGTTTTCAGGCAGACACATCAAAGTGTCAAGAATTTGGTGAGTTTGGCAGGCTTTTCCAATTTTATTCTAACTTGCCTATGTCTTGCCTTCGAATTGGTTCAAACCACCGTGACTTTTGCTTCCCTCTGCAATTTTATTTTGCCTAGCCTTTGCGTTGATTCTACACTGCAATTTTATTTCGCCTTGCCTTTGCGTTGATTCTACACTGTGTGCAGAATTTATTAAATCGCATGTGGTGGTATTTGATTTTAACTGGTTTGCTGGACAGGTGTTTGAGTTTTTTTGATGATTGGTGATATTTGATTATTGGTGCCAGTATGATGAATTCTTATTTTTACTTTTACAACTGCATGTGTAGTTTTGACATCATCCAGGGGTCTTCAGTTCCTGTTGATCTTTAATAGTTTGGGACAGTGACAGTTTTGGACCAGATTCAACCAGTGTTTATACTAACTTAGCAGATTTGGCCTGCTTACATCCAGCCACCCCAGTATAACGAAGATGAGTGTTCCAAAGAAGAGCAAAACCTACCACTTTCATGATGAATGGGAAATGGACTACTTCTTCATCATGGTAAAAGATAAGTGTTGTTGTCTAATTTTTAACTTCCCAGTATCCTTGCCCAAAAAGGGTAATCTGGAACGTCATTATAAGGCTCTGCATAGCAATAAGTTTGATGCTGATTTTCCACCCAAAAGTGAAATTCGTAAACTGAAGCTCAAACTACTTAAATTGAAATTGGATACTCAGCAATAGTTGATGGCGAAGCCAAGGTCACATTCGGTCAATGCAACCATAGCATCCTTCAAGGTCAGCAACCTGATCGCAAAGAAATGTAAACCTTTTACTGAAGGGGAATTTGTAAAAGATTGTTTTCTTGAAGCAGCTGACAATCTTTTTGAAGGATTTAAAAATAAGAAAGATCATAGCTGCTATTCAAGATGTACAATTGTCAAGAAACACCGTCATACAGCGAAAAGATGTGTGGAAACACAACTGAACAATTGGAGGATGACACGGTGACTGTTACCCGTGGCTAGCCGCGGGTAACCCGACAAAACAGTGAGGAAAAACCTGTGTTCACCATGGCTACGGGGACAAGGCCATTTACCGTCCCGTGGAGTGGTGAATGGCCTAGTCCCCGCAGTTAAGCGAGGGAACGCGCGCGGTCACCTATTGTGCTCGCTCCCTCCCTCCTTACTGCTACCGCCCAGTTAAAACAGCTCCCTACTCCCTCCCTACCCCTTGCCTTCATGACCGTGATATCTAAATTGCCTTCTTACAACAACCGGAGCGTTGAAGCTGCGTGTGGCTGCCGTAAAGGTCATCTCTGACACAACCGAAAGTTGCATCAGAGACAACCTTTCCAGCAGCCATATGCAACTTCAACACTCCGGCTGCTGTAAGAAGGCAGTTTAAACATCGCCGGCCACAGGTAAAGGGCAGGGAGTTTTGTTGGACTGGGCCTGTTGTCCGGGGGGGAGGGTGCGGGTGCATGGTGGAAGCGGTTAAGAGGTGTTCTCGCTGCGGGGGGGGGGGGGTGAAAGCGCCACGAAGATAAGGGGTAGGGATGGAGAAAGGGAGGAAAGGTGGGGTGGAGAGGAAAAGACGCTGAAGGGAAATGGGTAAAACAGAGTGGGGAGAAGGACGCTGAAAGGACATGGGGAAGACAGAGTGGGGAGAAGGACGCAGAAAGGACATGGGGAAGACAGAGTGGGGAGAAGGACGCAGAAAGGACATGGGGAAGACAGAGTGGGGAGAAGGACGCAGAAAGGACATGGGGAAGGCAGAGTGGGGAGAAGGACGCAGAAAGGACATGGGGAAGACAGAGTGAGGAGAAGGACGTTGAAAGGACATGGGGAAGACAGAGTGGGGAGAAGGACACTGAAAGGACATGGGGAAGATAGAGGGGGAGAAAGAGTGGGGAGAAGGACGCTGAAAGCACATAGGGAAAACAGAGTGGGGAGAAGGACGCTGAAAGGACATGGGGAAGACAGAGTGGGGAGAAGGACACAGAAAGGACATGGGGAAGACAGAGTGGGGAGAAGGACGCAGAAAGGACATGGGGAAGACAAAGTGGGGAGAAGGACGCTGAAAGGACATGGGGAAGACAGAGTGGGGAGAAGGACACTGAAAGGACATGGGGAAGACAGAGTGGGGAGAAGGACACTGAAAGGACATGGGGAAGACAGAGTGGGGAGAAGGACACTGAAAGGATATGGAGAAGATAGAGGGGGAGAAAGAGTGGGGAGAAGGATGCTGAAAGCACATAGGGAAAACAGAGTGGGGAGAAGGACGCTGAAAGGACATGGGGAAGATAGAGTGGGAGAAGATGCTGAAGGGAAATGGGGAAGAGAGAGTGGGGAGAAGATGCTGGCAGAGAAGAAGACAGAGATGCCAGACTATGGGGGGAGCGGAGGGAAGAAGATGGGTGCCAGACCAATTTGGAGGGGAGAGGCACAGTAACAGAGCAAATGGAAGACGCAGAGAGAAGAAAGACAGTGGATTGAAGGAATTGAATGAGAAGATGAGGAAAGCAGAAACCAGACAACAAAGGTAGAAAAAAAAAAAATTCTATTTCTTTTTCTTGCTTCATGATAAAGTAGTATATTAGTTGTGTTGATGAAAATTTATAAACAAAGCCCTGCCAACTGAATATCTTTCTCCAGTTCAGCAGCCAGAACTTTGATTTATAAGGAAGGAATAAGCTAAATATTGCAGTACTGAGGCTTGTATGGATGTTCCAGGGACGGTGACGGGGCGGTGAATGGGATGGCAGTGACGGTGACGGGGTGGTGAAGGAAATGGCGGTGACGGGATGGTGAAGGGGACGGTGGGCCGGGACGGTGCAGTGACGGGACAGATTTTTTCCCTTTGTGTCATTCTCTATTTCAAATTGTGTTGCTTTCTCTCTCCAACTGGATGAATCTACAGACATAAGAGACATAGCCCAGTTACTAGTTTTTATCCGGATAGTTTTTGAAGACTTCAGTGTTTGTTTGTTTTTTCTTTATTTATTTATACATTTGTTACAATTTAAAATAGCAAACATAAAGGAATATCCATTTCATAATCAGCATAAAATGCTCATAACATAAGATACAAAGAAATTATATCAGTGAACTAGTCCACATCATTTAGCCAGCTAGTGCTGCCGCTAGGAAACAAATAACTAAACCAAATATATAACATGCAGACAGAAAAAATACGTGGCATACTATTAATTGTCAACTAAACATCCACTCAGGCTAGTAAAAGTAAATTAAGAAATTCCCCTGTATTGATTTATCCTTTAGAAAGTCTTCCAACTGGACTGGGTCTAGAAACACATATCTATCACTTGCATATGATATAAGGCATTTACAAGGAAATTTTAGAAAAAAGATTGCACCCAACGCTAAAACCCTAGGTTTAAGCAAGAGAAATTGCTTCTTCTTTAACTGAGTCTGCTTAGATACATCAGGAAAAATGGAAACTTGTTGGCCGCAAAACAGAACTTGTTTCTTTATGAAATATAACTTTAAAATAGCTTGTTTCTCTAGTTCTGATTTGAACACTACCAACAAAGTAGCTCGTTTTGTTATTGTGTCCTTAGATGACTCAAGAAACTGAGATAGATCCAAACTGTCTGGGGAAACTAATTTATCTATTTCCCCCTCATCTACCACCTCCCTAGAAGCCCTTGGAATGTAGTAGAGATTATCAGGCTCAAAGGTATCCACTTTAATATATTGTAAACTCTCCCGCAAGTACATTCTTAAGAGCTCCAATAGAGATAAGTAGTGTGTGATAGGAAAATTTAGAAAATGAAGATTCTTAGCTCTCATACAATTCTCCGTTTTTTCTAATTTGGCATGAAGCAATATACTATCTTTAATATTAGACTTAGCAGTGCTCTGTAAACTGCCCACAGATTTATCTAATTTCTCTACCTTATTTCCTAGCTCTGCTATATGACTTTCATGCTCATTCATTTTACAGTTGTATCTGAGGAAAACTGGCACAATTTCAAAACTGTAGCTTGTAATGAAGACTCTATTTTATTAACAATTAACCATACTTCATTTAAAGTGATAACTTTATCTTTAGAGAGAACATTAGGATTTGGCTCGCTAATCATTTGTACCGGAGTCAAATCTTTTGTTTCTGTCACTTCAGTTTGCTCTAAGACATTAAGTCCAGATGTATCAAGAAATTGTGAAGAAGAGGCTACATCCTCAGTTCTAGAGGGTGTCTCTACTCTTCCAAGAACAGATAATGGCTGAGGGGGTGGTGATGGTTCCCCAGAGGAGAGGGAAGCAGACTGTGTATCTAAAGTTACCTGCTCTTCCACTGGTGGTAAAGTCAAAGCCATGAGATGACGATCCATAGGACCTGTAGCTGGAACCAAAGAGGAAATTTTTGCTTTCCTTTTACCCACGGTAGAAGGAAAAGATAGTAGCCTACTCCTGACTCCTCATGGGTTCTGAAGGTGCTCAAAAGGGGTGTGACCTGCCCTTTTGGCCATGCCCCTTCGGACACGCGACCGCAGGCCACGAACTGCGGTTCCCTGTTCTTATGAGGCCCCAAAGGACCCCAGCTGGAAGTGCTGAGCATCGGGTTGCTGCGGGGACTGTCTGCCCTGATATAAAGAGGAGTGCTGCTGGCGGCACTGGCTGGGCTCCCTCACGCAGCTCCCTGTTCTTATGAGGCCCCAAAGGACCCCAGCTAGATGCGCTGAACGCCGGGTTGCTGCGGGGGCTGCCTACCTCGATGTAAAGAAGAGTGCTGCTGGCGGCACTAGCTGGGCTCCCTCACACAGAGCTCTCCCTGTTTTTCTTATAACATAAGAATATAAGAATTGCAGCTGCTGGATTAGACCAGTTGTCCATCCTGCCCAGCAGTCCACTCAAGCGGTGGCCCTCGGGTCAAAGACCAGTGCTCTAAATAAGTCCAGCCTCATCTTCGTAAATTTTAGTTTAGCAGGAACTTGTCCAGCTTAGTCTTGAAATCCTGGAGGGTGTTTTCCCCTACAACAGACTCTGGAAGAGCGTTCCAGCTCTCCACCACTCTCTGGGTGAAGAAGAACTTTCTTATGTTTGTACGGAATCTATCCCCTTTCAACTTTAGAGAGTGCCCTCTTGTTCTCCCTACCTTGGAAAGGGTGAACAGTCTGTCTTTATCTACTAAGTCTATTTCCTTCAGTATTTTGAACGTTTCGATCAAGTCCCTTCTCAGTCTCCTCTTTCCAAGGGAGAAGAGGCCCAGTTTATCTAATCTCTCATTGTACGGCAACTCCTCCAGCCCCTTAACCATTTTAGTCGCTCTTCTCTGGACCCTTTCGAGTAGTACCATGTCCTTCTTCATGTAGGCGACCAGTGCTGGATGCAGTACTTCAGGTGAGGGCGCATCATGGCCCAGTACAGCAGCATGATAACCCTCTCCAAAATGTTTGTGATCCCCTTTTTAATCATTCCTAGCATTCTGTTCACCCTTTTCGCCGCCGCCACACATTGCACAGACTGCTTCATCGACTTGTCGATCAGAACTCCCAAGTCTCTTCTCTGGTAAGTCTCTCCAAGTACTGCCCCAGAAATCCTGTATTTGTGCATGAGATTTTTGTTACCGACATGCATCACTTTACACTTATCTACTCATTTGCCATGTCGATGCCCATTTCTCAAGCTTGATTATGTCATGTTGCAAATCTTCACAATCCCCCTGCATTTTCACTACTCTGAATAACTTTGTATCGTCCGCAAATTTAATCACCTCACTCATACCAATGTCCAGATCATTTATAAAGTTGTTGAAAAGCACGGATCCAAGCACTGAGCCCTGCGGCACCCCACTGGTGACGCTCTTCTAGTCCGAGTATTGTCCATTTATCCCCACTATTTGTTTCCTATGCTCCAGCCAGTTTTTAATCCACGCGAGTATTTCACCCTCGATTCCATGACTTGCAATCTTCCGAAGTAGTCGTTCATGTGGAACCTTGTCGAACGCCTTCTGAAAATCCAGATAAACAATGTCGACTGGGTTGTCCTTGTCTATCTGCCTGTTTACTTCCTCGAAGAAGTGCATCAAGTTCGTCAGGCAAGATCTGCCTTTGCTGAAACCGTGCTGGCTGGTCCTCATTAGACCATGTCCGTCAAGGTGATCAATGATGCAGTCCTTTATCAGCGCCTCTACCATCTTTTCCGGTACCGAGCACCAGGGTGCTGCGGGGGCTGCCTGCCCCGATGTAAAAAGGAGTGCTGCTGGTGGCACTGGCTGAGCTCCCTCACGCAGCTCCCTGTTCTTCTTATGAGGCCCCAAAGGACCCCAGTTGGATGCGCTGAGCGCCGGGTTGCTGCGGGGGCTGCCTGCCCCGATGTAAAGAGGAGTGCTGCTGGCGGCACTGGCTGGGCTCCCTCACGTAGCTCCCTGTTCTTCTTATGAGGCCCCAAAGGACTCCAGTTGGATGCGCTGAGCGCCGGGTTGTTGCGGGGGCTGCCTGCCCCGATGTAAAGAGGAGTGCTGCTGGCAGCACTGGCTGGGCTCCCTCATGCAGCTCCCTGTTCTTCTTATGAGGCCCCAAAGGACCCCAGCTGGATGCGCTGAGCGCCGGGTTGCTGTGGAGGCTGCCTGCCCCGATGTAAAGAAGAGTGCTGCTGACGGCACTGGCTGGGCCTGAAGACTTCAGTGTTAAAGAAGAATTACTTGGAATGATTTCTTTAAAAGGGAGAACTACCGATCAGGAAATATTCAGGTCTTTCCATTCTTTTGTGACAAAGTGTAATCTTCCTTTGCATAGATTTGTTTCCATCACTACTGAAGAAGCAAGAGCAATTACAGGTGAGGTTAAGGGTTTCATAGCCCTCTGTAGACAGCATGACAACTTCCCAAATTTCCTTTCTTACTAATGTATCATTCACCATCAAGTTTTGGCAAGCAAGAGAGACTCAATACAAAGACTATCATGGATATCACTTTCAAAACTGTAAATTCAGTTCGTGGAAGATCACTTCAAAGATGGCTTTTCAATCTTACTCTTCATGAAGGGGCAGCGGAAATCATTTTGCACACAGATATAAGGTGGCTAAGAAGGCACAAATTTCTGCAAAGATTTTGTAATTTGCTGAATGAAATAAGTTTTTTGAAGGAGAGGGGAGATGACCAAGCAGAGTTGGAATATGAGGAGTGGTTATGTGATCTGGCATTTCTCGCTGACTTTATAGTCGAACTAAGTGATATGAACTTTGAACTACAAGGTAAAAACAAATGCATTGGTGAGATGATGAATACAGTTTCATCCTACAAGAGCAAATTTGAGCTAATGATGACTGACCTTGCAAACAACACTTTTGATAATTTTCCTAATACGTTGGATCATCTGGGACAATATCCAAATTTTGTATTTCAGAACGAAAAGTATGTGACAGAAATCTGTTCTGTTATCCAGGAATTCAAAAATAGATGCTGTAACTTCCAAAAAATTGGAACAGTTGTAGAATACTTGTCATACCCATTCAAAGTAGATGTGGACATTAAAGAAACGGCAGCTGCTATCAGTAAAATTACTCATTGAACAAGCCATCTATTGTAAATTAAATATTAACCCTTAACAATGACATTTTTCTCAAGACCCGTGCTGAGCAAGAATCATTTTGGAAACTAGTGCCTAGAGACAAATTTCCCAACTTGAGAAGATGCAGTGAAGCTGTACGCTCCTGTTTCGGTTCAACTTATTTGTGTGAATCTGCGTTTTCCCATCTGAAAATGAGAAAGAGTACACAATGTTCCAACATGACAGATGAACATCTCCAGGATTCCCTGAGACTGGCCCTCATGCAATATTCACCCAACTTCAAAAAGCTAGTGGATGAAATGCAGGCTCCGTCTCACTAATAAGCAAGAGAGAAATATTAAAGATTGTGCAAGATTAGCCTGGATCAGTACTCGACCTAAATTTAACACAAATTACTCAATAAAAGATAAAGAAAGTTATTAAGACAGTTAAAGAAAGTTATTACTCAATAAAACTTTAAGAAAAAATGTACTTTCCAGGTCTTACTGGATCTTCATCTCTCTGTTTTGTTTCTTGCTTAATTTACTTAACAGCTGATCACATCAAGTAAATGACAGAAGGTTCATTAAAAATGGGGGGAGGGGGAATCCTCCAACTAATTTGAAACTTAATTTTCATGGTGGTAGATCACCACCACTTTTGGCCGGAAAAAGTAGATCACGACCTGTTCGAAATTGGACATGCCTGAGATATATGATAGTACAATAATCTAACAATGGGAGAATCAAAGACAACCAGAATTTGAAAAGCTGGGCCAGAACAGCATCCAAGAAGCCAAAATTACGCCAGGCCTCCAGCTGCCTTTCAGAAAATTGGAGGTCAGCTCTCGGACTTTCTGGAGGCCTGGGAAAGCATAATGACAGATCTTTGAGTCTTGGATATTGTCAGAGAAGGTTACAAGATAGTTTGTATACCCTCTGAATGACTGGTTCATGGATTCTTCAGTGGGCTGACTGGATCAGGCAGTCCAAGTCCGAGCAACATTAAACAGATTGCTGGATATTCAAGCCATAGAACCAGTTCTGGAAGAATGCTCGGCTTGGGCAGATATTCAAATTTATTTTGGCTTATCCAAGAAAGATTCTGATGATTGGAGGTGCATTCTGGATCTCAAACACATCAATGTGGCCCTGAAGGTTCCGTGATTCTGGATGGAGATGGTAAGATCTGTCATTGCAGTGGTCCAGCCGGGAGAGTTTCTGTCCACCCTGGATTTGATGGAGGGTTATCTGCACATTCCAATTTTCCCAGCACACAGAAATTCCTGAAGTTTCACATGTTAGAGAATCACTATCAATTCTCAGTGCTACCATTTGGCCTGGAAACAATACTCTGGATGTTTACCAAGTTGATGCTGCTGGTAGCAGCTCATCTCCGCAGGGTGGGCTGGCAAGTTCATCCTTATTTAGACGATTGGCTCATCAAAGCCCTCTCTTGAGAAGAGTGATAAAGAGCAGTGGCGGCAATTGTGCAAGCTTTGCAGAGTCTGGGCTGGATTGTAAACTTGTGAAAGAGCCAATTATTCCCCACTCAGGCTTTGGAATACATGGGAGTTATTTTCAACAAGGTGGAAGGCTGAGTTTTTCTACCAGAGGCATGCAGACAGAAGTTTGGGAGGCAAATTACAAACCTCCTATCGCAGCCAGCACCTACAGCATGGCACTACCTACAGGTTCTGGGCTCGATGGCAGCTGCCATATAAGTAGTGCCCTGGGTAAGGGCGCATATGCATCTACTTCAGGATGCTCTGTTGTCTCATTGGTCACCCCCAGAGAATCCCTACAGGCCCCTCATCCCTGGACGGAGGCAGCCCACAGAAGCATGAGCTGGTGGCTCCACCCACAGTCTCAAGCAAAAGGGATTCCACTTCTGATCGATTCCTGGGTCACACTGACAATGGATGCCAACCTGTTCAGCTTGAGGGTGCACTGCAGTGGTCGCCCAGTACAAGGGAAATGGACATCTTCCCAGCAGAAGTGGTCAATAAATAGGCTAGAACAGAGCAGTTCACCCTGTTTTGCAAAATCTACAGTCAGTGCTGGAAGGCAGAGCCGTAAGGGTATTCTCAAACAATGCCACAGCAGTAGCCTATATCAACTGGCAGGAAGGTACCATAAGCACATTGCTCCAACTAGAGATGAAACTACTGTTCACTTGGGCAGAAAAGCACCTTCTGGTCATTGAACATAAGAACATAAGAACATAAGACTTGCCTCTGTCGGGTCAGACCGGAGGTCCATCGTGCCCGGCAGTCCGCTCACGCGGCGGCCCCTCAGGTCCAGGACCTGATAGTGCTCCTACCCTAAAACTCACATATGCTTTTCGCTTTTGTCCTGTAGTGTAACCTTCTATCTATACCCTGTAATCCCCTTCTCTTTCAGGAAGTCATCCAGTCCCTTTTTGAAACCCAGTATTGTACTCTGTCCTATTACCTCCTTTGGAAGCGTGTTCCAGGTGTCCACCACCCTCTGAGTGAAGAAAAACTTCCTTGCATTCGTTTTGAATCTGTCCCCTCTCAGTTTTTCTGAGTGACCTCTTGTTTTTGTTGTCCCCGCTAGTCTGAAGAATCTGTCCCTATCCACCCTCTCTATGCCTTTCATGATTTTATATGTCTGTATCATGTCTCCTCTCAGTCTCCGCTTTTCCAGGGTAAAGAGCCCCAGTTTGTCCAACCTTTCGGCATATGAAAGGTTCTCCATTCCCTTTATCATCCTAGTTGCTCTCCTCTGGACCCTCTCAAGTATCGCCATGTCTTTCCTAAGGTACGGCGACCAGTATTGGACACAGTATTCCAGATGCGGTCGCACCATTGCTCGATACAATGGCAGGATGACCTCCTTCGTTCTGGTAGTGATACCTTTTTTGATAATGCCCAGCATTCTGTTCGCTTTCTTTGAGGCCGCTGCACATTGCGCCGCTGGCTTCATTGTTGTATCCACCAATACCCCCAGGTCTTTTTCTAGGGTGCCTTTCCCCATCTCCCTTCCTCCCATCGTATAGCTGTACATGGGGTTCCCTTTCCCGATGTGCAAGACCTTACATTTCTCCACATTGAAGCTCATCTGCCATCTTTTTGCCCACTCGCACAGTTTGTTCAGGTCGCTCTGTAGTTCTTTGCATTCCTCAACAGTTTTGACCCTGTTGGAGAGTTTTGTATCGTCCGCGAACTTGATAACTTCACATTTCGTGCCCGTTTCCAGATCGTTAATGAATATATTGAACAGCAGCGGTCCCAACACTGACCCCTGGGGGACACCACTCGTGACCTCTTTCCAGTCAGAGTAGTGTCCTTTTACTACTACCCTCTGTTTCCTATCCATCAGCCAATTTTGGATCCATCTGTGGACGTCCCCTTCCACCCCGTGGTTCCACAGTTTCTTCAGCAGGCGCTCGTGGGGTAGCCAGAGTGAACAATGTGCAAGCAGACTATCTCAGTAGACAGACATTGAACCCGGGAGAGTTATCATTGGCCCTGTGGGCATTCCAAGACATTGTCGGATGTTTGGAGTATCTGACGTTTGATTTGATGGCAACGGTATGCAACAGGAAAAATGCCTCGGTTTTTCAACTGAAGATACAAGACCAGAAGTACAGAGCTGGATGCCCTGGTGCAACCATGGATGAAGGAAGGACTGCTAAATGTATTTCCGCTGTGGCTTCTGATATACCGGGTTGTCTGTTGCATAGCATCTCTCCCAGGGAGAGTGATCTTTGTGGTCCTGGATTGGCCCAGTCGTCCTTGGTATGCGGATCTAGTACACCTACAAGTGAACAAATGTCTTCAGCTCCAGGTGTATCTGGACTTACTCACACAGGGCCTGATTGCTCTAAAAGATCCAGGTTGCTTCAGTCTTACAGCATGGCTTTTGAGCGCACAGCACTAGCCAAGAAAGGATATTCAGAAGTGATTATCACAATCCTACTGAAGGACAAGAAACCATCCACTCTTTTGGCATAAGTCAAGGCATGGGATACTTTTCAGTGCTGGTGCAATAAGGAGAATCTGGAGCCCATCAATTCCCAGTATCTTCGGTACTGGCCTTCTTTCAAGACAGCCTGTACAGAGGATTAGCAGCGGCACCCTTAAGGTGCAGATGGCAGGCCTGACTTGCTTTAGAGGCCGAGAGAAGCGAGTTGCCCTGACTGCTCACCCAGACATTATTAGATTCTTCAAAGGAGCCTTGAGGGTCAGGCCACTGATTCGAAATCCCTTCCTTCCTGGAATCTCAACATTGTGTTAGTGGAACATCTGCAGAGTTCTCTTGCGTTAATTGGAAGTGACTAATGAGTTTCGTATATCGGCCATTTCTTTATCCTAACCAAAAAGTCAACCCGAGGCAGACTAGCCTCCAAGACCACCATTTCCCAGTGGATTTGGACAGTTATCTACTCTACCTTCATTGTCCATGACACACAATCGCCAGTGTCATTTGACCAGAGAAGTATCCTCCTCTTGGGTAGAATTGAAAGCGATACCTCTGGAGGAGATATGTAGATCTACGACATGGTCTTACCTACACACTTTTACTAAATTTTATAGGGTGGATGTGGCAGTTCAAGAGAATTCATAATGAAGGAACTGAATGAAGAAAGTGACAACCTCAGAGTAAGGAATGAGGTATTGTCACAGAAATTGGGGGAGACCCAGTCTCAGCTTGCTACCAAGACTACTGCAAGGTAGGAGTGCCAGAACAAGTGGAAAAATTAAACACAGAGCTGCAAGTCGTTCAGGAGCAGCTAAGAGATGGACCCTTCAAATGGAGGAAGAATCAGCCCAAGGCCCAGGGATGTGGCTTCCTGATACCCTGAGGGGGCTGAGAGACTGACTGGAAGGAGAATAACCTGACAACCTCTACAGAGTTCTGGAAGGAGTTAAGGCAGGCATGCATGCCTGGCGATGGAGTACAAGTGAAGAACGCCACAGTGGAGTTCTCAAAAAGTGGAAATCCACAGGGATTTGCAGTTCAGTTCTACCCTGCACCTAGGCTCCATGATACATTAACTACAGATGGGAAAGAGTCTCAGTCCACAGGACATAGCAAGGTTCCCTGGGTGGAGGGAGATAGAGTCTCCAGGGAAAGAAGGAATTCCTGGGGAAAAAAGAGGAGTGAGCCTTCCAAGGAGGGGATTGGGGCACCAAGAAAGAATGCAGGAAAGAGATGATGACCAGATACAGAACTCCTCCTGAACAATGAGATTTTGGTAAAGGTAACTGGAGTCCAAGCTCTCGTAATGGGAGGAATGGACTCTGATTTGGTTACAAGGGATAACCATACGCTTAAACCAAAACTCAAGTCTGCAGATTCAAGTGCTACAGTGTCAAAAGGTTAAGTACATCAAAAGCAAAAGGGGCGTTGATCTGGGATTCTCCAATAGAGGAAGGAAACAGAGACTGACAGCCCGTAGCCCAGTGACTATTATGGACTACAAAAAAAAGAAGAGATGGGCTCAGCAGGAGCCATGATGGTACTGCTTGCTGTGCTCTGTTCCCTTAAGAATGCATGAGGCATGGAGAGTAACAGTCAGAGTTGTGGCCTTGGAGTGGTCTTGGCGATTCAGAATAGTGGATAAGGTCCTAAGTGCCCTGGAATTTCTTATCCTCCACCCTTGGGAAAGAGGCCCCTGGTAAAAGCAGGCGCTCACCCTATTAGAGATGAGCTGAGGGAGAGAGTATACCGTATGTCACACATTAAGTGGGTTTCCTCCCCCATGTAAATATTATACCCCTGGGCAGCAGGGGATGCTAATCAGAAAAAGAATAGACTACATGTCCCAGCATACCCTGAACTTTGAGGCTCAGTGCTGAGTCAGAGGGATGGGACTGAGGGAGGAGTATTTCTTCCTAGACTTTAATTGAGGAGAAGGAAAGGGTACTCCCAGTTTTCCTATGTGGGCTAAGGCAGAGGCTTGGGGAAACTGAATGCTGTCTCCCAAAGCTAAGGAAAAGGTAACAGCCTGGCTGAGGTAAGCCACAGTGATATTATTATATTAAATGTGAGGCAAACTAATAAAGAGAACACTTTGTTTATGTTAAAAGTGTTAGTGAAATGTGTGCTGATTGTTCCTTATAATTTAGGCCAGCCTGCTGCACGAGGCTAGCCTACCACAAGCTATTTAGAATAATTTTTTTTTATGGGAGGCCTTTGTTTCATGTCCATTTGGCAGAGCAGAAAAAATAAAACTGAGGAATTGAGACTGCTGCATAAGTGAACATCGGTGCATGCTCATAATATTTTACAAAGTTCTGAACTCTGAGAGATTAGCTCATTACCTGCACTTCCAGATAACACTAACTTCTACTTGTGGACAGAAAAGGTTCACTTCTTGTTTTTCTATTTCCCCCCCCCCCCCACAGCCCACACACACACATACTCCTATTTTCAACTCTTCTTCACTCTCTTAGGGGAAGATTCTCAAAATTTAACATTGCCTTTAAAATGGTTGCTAAACCAGTTTCATCTGGTTTAGCTTGCATGTATTTTAGTGGTAAATTATCAAAACAGCTTACCGTGGTCTTTTCCAAACTTCCTAGCAGTCTCTGATTCTGCTATGCAAATAGGCTCATCAATATTTAAACGAGCACTCTGGTCAAGTCTTCATCATTGCTGAGTGATTCTCCAAACGCAGCGACTGGTCTGGGGTGCCAGTACTGTGCCAACACTGTGAAAAGTGCATCTCTGATGTGTGTTTTGACTGTGGCTAATGAAACAAAAAATAAAAATTACAAGATTCACATAAATTATAATAGTTATATATGCCCCATGTATAGGCATGTCTTATGTGTTTCTGGCTGTGGCTCATTTGACATTAAAAACATATTACAAGATTTACATGAATTATAGTAGTTGAAAGCTGACATTTGTATTAGAGAATGACATGGTGACTGTTTGAAAATTACCTGGTCACCGCAGGTACGGGGCAAGGCCATTCACCACCCTGTGGAACAGCGAATGGCCTTGTCCCCACAGTTAATTGAGGGAACGCGTGCAAAATACTTATCTCCGATCATGCGGTCCAGCATTCCCTCCTTCTTCTTTTTAAATCTCCGTGGTCCAGCATCTCCCTCCCTCCTTCCCTTACCCATCCTTTAGCTGACAATTTTAATTTTTCTTTCAACAAGCAGCCGGAGCCTTTTCTGAAGTCGCGTGCGGCTGCCTGAAACTTCTCCTCTGACACAACCAGAAACAGGAAGTTGCATCAGAGGAGATGTTTCTGGCAGCTGCACATTGTAAGGATGGACGAGACCCTAAAATGTAAGGTTGGATGTGATATGTGAGGCGCCCTTACAAACGCCAGGTCCTGGGTTCAATGCCTTCACAGAAGATTCATTAGGAAGTAGAATCAAATGACAAGCACAGCCAGAAGTGATTGCATAAAGAATATATTATAGAAATACAGAAAAGCTAGCTTCATAAAGATACATTAAGCATTACAGTGGTATAGAAACATAGAAAATGACGGCAGAAAAGGGCCATAGCCCAACAAGTCTGTCCACTCTAATGATCCACCCCCCTAATTTCTTCCTTGAAGTGATCCCACATGCTTATCCTATTTTTTCTTAAAATCTAGCACGCTGCTGGCCTCAACTACCTGCAGTGGAAGATCATTCCAATGATCAACGACTCTTTTAGTGAAGAAATACTTCCTGGTGTCGCTATGAAATCTCCCACCCCTGATTTTCAACGGATGCCCTCTTGTTGCTGTAGGTCCTTTAAAAAAAAAAAAATATTTTCTTCTACCTCAATATGACATATTTGAACGTCTCAATCATGTCTCCCCTCTCTCTGCGTTCCTCTAGTGAGTATAGCTGCAATTTACCCAGCCGTTCCTCATACGAAAGATCCTTGAGTCCTGAGACCATCCTAGTGGCCATTCGCTGAACTGACTCAACTCTCAGTACATCTTTTTGATAATGTGGCCTCCAGAATTGTACACAATATTCCAGATGAGGTCTCACCATGGATTTGTACAACGGCATTATGACTTCGGGCTTCCAGCTAATGAAACTTCTTCGGATACAACCCATCATTTGTCTAGCCTTGGATAAAGCTTTCTCCACTTGATTGGCAGTCTTTATGTCTTCACTAATGATCACTCCCAAGTCTCGTTCTGCTGCAGTTCTTGCTAAGGTCTCACCATTTAGGGTGTAAGTTCGGGGGGGCGCTAGTGAGCTCTGGCACATATGGCAGCTTAGCGTGCAAGCTCCGTGGAAAGCAACGTGTTTGTGCCTCAAACTCGAATTATCCTGAATACTTTAGCGTTCAGCGCTAATCATTTTACGGCGGAACATGGCAGCTTCCAAACCCGGTAAGCGTAAAAGCGTAGAACCATCCTCGCCACAAAAATCTAATACCAGGAAAACTGAAGACGAGTCTTCGGCCATCTTGGCTGAGCTCCGTGGTATAAAAGAGCTACTCACGGAGACGAAGCAAGACATCGTTGAACTTAAGGATGACTTACTTTCATTGAAAGGGGAATTTGCTAAGGCTTCAACTCACATAGAGGTGCTGGAGGCCAAATCGGTTGCGCCGTCAAATGTTGCGCATCACGCACTTAGAACGTGCTTTGGAGGATGCAGACAACAAGGCCCGGCGAAATGGATTCAAGCTGCTAGGCCTACCGGAGGGTCGTGAGGCATGTGACCTGGAGGAATTCTTGGGTGCTTTGTTACCTCAGTTGCTGAAATTACCTGATCATATAAAGCTGGATTTTGATGGAGCATTTCGGGTGCCTCATCAGCGTCAACAGTCTAATCGCTATCCCAGACCTATTGTGGTTAGCCTGCTCCATCACAGTCACACAATGCTGATTATTCAACACGCTAAGCTCCATGGCCCGATTGTGTTTGAAGGTAACAAGCTTCTGTTCTTACCTGACTTAGCCAAAGAAACGGCCAGACGCAGAAAGCAATTCTTGGTGTATCGCACGCAGCTAAAAGACATGGGTGCTAAATTTGGTGTTCTTTTTCCAACCCGAATGCGTGTAACTTATCAGAATAAAACCAAGGACTATATTAACCCTGCTGACCTAGCTGAATTTATTGAATCGGTTCAGCCATCTACTATTGACAAGACCTGACTCTTCTTATTTCAGCCATGCTGATTTATGCTGATGTCTTATTATTCACTATTGATTTTTCTGATTATAGTTGCTTGCCATATAGCTTGCTTGTTAGGCTACTAGTGCAGTCACTACTCCCATGGGTTTTTGTCAGCCGTTGCTGACTTATTTCAAGTTTACAATCTGTGTCATGTCTTTGCTGATTTCTTTGTTACAGTGCTTCGCTGCTCTGTTTGTTCAGTACAACCTGTATACATACTATTGTATTGTACTATTTTGTTATCATTGTTCAGACTCTATTCATGTTCTTACATGTCAGTAACCTGCTTTTCCCTCAATGTTCAAGGGCTTAATAATCCAATGAAACGTACCAAGATTCTGTCTTATGTATCAAAATTTAATCCTGATATAGTGCTCCTGCAGGAGACCCATCTATCTATGCACAAATCTCTCAAGATTTCCTATAAGTGGTGTCATCCTGTGTTGTATTCTGCAGCCTTGAATAAAAAGGGTGGTGTGATTACCCTCATTAAGAAACGTCAAGACTTCACCATAGTGGCTCATACTGCTGATGATAAAGGTAGATGGGTGAAAGTGGACTTGCGAATTCAAGATACCCTGTTGAGCATCATCAATATATATGCACCGAACACCGATTGCCCGGATTATTTTGATACATTGACATCTCTTCTGACAACGAATTCTAGTTCTCATTATATTATTGGTGGGGACTTTAACTTAATTTTGAATCCATTATTAGACAGAAAATCAAATGTGCCTTATAGGAAATCTAGAGCCTGGTTTAAACTGCAAGATTTATTACATCACTTAAAATTGGGAGATCTGTGGCGAGTGTTGCATAATGATGATCTGAAGTTTACTTTTTTCTCTGCCCCACATGCTTCATATTCTCGCATTGACTATTTTCTTATTTCCTATACACTGATGTCGCGAGTTGAAGCAGCAGACATTGGCGATATAGTAGTGTCTGATCACGCTCCCATTTTTTTAACTTTTCAAGGTCTGGGAACTAAGGCCCATATTGGCACTTGGATACTAAACACCAGTCTTTTACAAGACGAAGACTTTATTACTGAAATGTGTTGTTGTATTGGTGACTTCTTTGAAATTAACCGATCTGATGACGTATCCAGTATTGTTCTTTGGGATTGTTTCAAGGCATACATGCGGGGTATGATTATTTCCTTTACAGCTCGTAAGAAGAAGGCTCTTGCTGAGAAGGAGAATGAATTACAAATTAAACTGCAGAAAGCTGAAGAATAGCATATTTCTCATCCTAATGATCTTGATTCTTTAGACATCCTTCGGAAAATTAGGTTTGAGTATAATTTGCTCCTGAGCTCCTCTGCAGCCAAGGATGTTTTCATGAAATCGGCCTATTATTATGCCAATATTAACAAATGTGGTCATCAGTTGGCTGAATACATCAAAATGCGCACTGAGAGGACTATGATTCCTGCAATAAGAGATGAAGGTGGTACTACTTGGCTCTCTAATGAGGATATTGCTCTGCAGTTTCATATATTTTATTCCACACTGTATACCTCTGACTCTCCTGATGTATCTTTGTTTGAACCGTTTTTAGAATCTCTACCTCATCCCACTGTTTCTGCTTCTGACAATGAGATCTTATCAGCTCCGTTGACTGTAACTACTATTCAAGAAGCATTACTGCAGACGGCAAAAAACAAAGCTCCGGGACCTGATGTTTCCCTGTGGACTTTTACGTAGCCTTCCAGGATCTTTTGCTACCAGAGTTATACCAACTTTTTACGCATCTGATTGAATCTGGTGCTGTCAGTGGAACATTCACAGAAGCAATGACGGTAGTACTACTAAAGCTGGAAAAAGATCCTTTACGAGTGGCTAATTACAGACCTTTGGCATTAATAAACACAGATGCGAAGCTTTTTGCCAAAGTATTGGCTTTACGGCTACAACTAGTATTTCCTACTATCATTCATAACGATCAAAATGGATTTATGTATGGTCGTTTATCATCTGACAACACACGTTTATTTTCACATATTATCCATTATGCTCAGCAAGTCTCGACACCACTGATTGCTATGGCTTTAGATGCCGAGAAGGCCTTCGATCATGTGGAATGGTCCTTTCTCTTCCATGTGATGTCATGGTTTGGAGTCAGTGCAACCTTTTTAAAACTCGTGAAAATATTATACTCTAATCCTACAACTTACCTTCGGATTAATGGTACTCTATCTCCGGCTTTCCATCCCACTCGCGGAACCAGACAGGGTTGCCCGCTTTCACCGTTGTTGTTCAACATAGCGTTGGAGCCACTACTGATAGCGATTAGATCCAATTTACGTATTCAAGGATTTCAATGGGGAGATTTTCATGCCAAACTATCGGCATATGCCGATGATGTGTTGCTGTACTCTGTTCCAGAATCTTTATCTGCTATATTTAGCACTATTGACGACTATGCACGAATCTCTGGTTATAAGTTGAATAGACATAAAACTGAAATAATGCCCCTTAACAATCTACTGGATGCTGAACTGCTTAACAACTTATCTCTGACATCAGTAGGCCGGAAGATGAAATATTTAGGAGTCTTATTTGGACCTACTTTGGAAGAAACTAGTGATTATAATGTAAACCATCTACTTCATCTTATTTCATCGCTCACTGAGCGTTGGTCCCCATTGAATTTATCCTGGTGGGGACGCTTGGATACTATTAAGATGATATTGACACCTAAAATTAATTACATACTCTCTATGATTCCCTTCTTGTTCCCTGTCAAAGTCTATGCTAAGATTGAATCGAGCCTTGTTAAATTTCTCTGGAAACATAAAACTCCGAGGATAGCATTGAGGAAATTAAAAGCCTCGAAAGAAATGGGTGGAGTCAATTTTCCTAGCTACTATGACTATCACTTGGCCTTTTTAAATAGACAGGGAGCTCAATGGATTACTGAGTCCTCGCAAAATGTGATACCATCCTGGCTTCTACTGGAAAGAACGATAATCTCTAAGGAACAACTACAATTTGTCTCCTTTACTTCTCCAAAATGCTCTACTGTCAACCACGCCATCTTTGCCTCCACTAAAACAGCAGTATTGGCCTTTGATGCGATAGCGGAATACAAGTGGAATGCTACTCTTCAATCATCTATATGGCATAACCCTCAATTTAAGATTCAAGGATAATATATTGAGTGGAAATCTTGGATAAAATTGGAAATACACTCAGTTGCTCATGTGTGGGATGATACTAAATTGGCGACATTTCCTGTACTTGTAGCGCGACATAACTTACCTTCTAATCAATTTTTTCGTTGGTTGCAACTTCACCATTGCATCTCTGCATATATCTCTGCAAATCCTTTGAAAGCTGATCTTCCCTCGTTACTGCAGTGGGCTATGGAATTTAGTGGAAAGAAGGGAGAAGCTTCTGCTTGGTATAAAGTACTACGAGAAAATAAATACTCTGCATGTACTGCATTGCAAGATATATGGAATAATGATGTTCATATTGCATTCACGATGACAGATTGGGAAAACATCTGGCTATCAGCTCGCAGATCCTTTCGCTCATCAGCCATGGCCCAAATGATGTTCTTTGTTTTACATAGAGCATACTGGACCCCATATAAATTATCAAAAATTGATAAACGACACACGAATGTTTGCTGGTCATGTTCTCTGGACATTGGTACTTTCGAACATATGCTATATTATTGTCCCAATGTTACTAATTATTGGAATTGTGTGTGGGAAATTATATGTGATATTTTGCCAATCCAATCTAAAATCTCATTTCCAGTGGTGATTTTTGGGTCATTAGCTTTAGCAGATGTATTAGATTCTCACCAATCCAAACTTCTGTCCTGCTTGTTACAACTTGCACTTAAATCAATTTTCTCCAATTGGAAGGACTCTGCATCCTTACATTCCAATATATGGTGGAATACTGTATGTTTATTTGTTAAATTTGAGAAAGTAGCTGCGGAAAAAACTAATTCATTGTCATCATTTACTAAAGTTTGGGCTCCTGTTACTGACATATTATCTGTTTCCTGATTATTTTCGATCTATTTTAAGTATGTTCAGACTTATGTAATTATTTACTGTGCTTACTGCTTTTCGGCTTGGTTGTACCCTACTGTATCTTTTTGAAGTATCTGGATGTTTTTGACACAGATTTGTAACTTGCTGTTTATTAGCATTGTTTTCTTATATATGTTTTTTATTTCTAAATAAAGAAATACATTGAACTGAAAAAGGGTGTAAGTTCTGCAAGGATTTCTGCTGCCAAGGTGCATGACCTTACACTTTTTGGCATTAAAATTTAGTTAAAATATATAAGCGAACCCTCTTAGAATAAATCTTCTTAATAATACACAGAATAACACAAATGCTAATGTGAATTAATCAAATAATACTTATATGAAAATCAATATCTAGCTAATATACTTAATAAATTTATCTCAACTTTATTAGTATTAATAGCAACATGACTTCAAGACTATTTCTTTAAAAAGACATACATACGAATAAACAGATTAAGAACAACATGATCACATGAATGGCAAGTATAATATTGTGCAACAATCAGCATACAAAATAATTTGAATAATTCGATATACAGTGAATTAAATATTAAATAGATACTTATCTAAAACTCATCTAGATGAACCGATAAAATAAGCAGCTAAAAGTCCCACAGTGTACAAACTCCAAAGAAATCCAAGATGGCAGAAAGGACTACTAACAAGTTCAAAGTGCAGAGTGCAGAATTGCATACAAACCAAAAGTACCAAAAAAATGAAGTATAAAGTGCAAGTGCTGTGTGCAAATAAATCCTTCACAAGAGTGGTTAAACCAGCTCCTTCACATGATCACGAGGCAAAGTAGGACAATGAAACAGGAGAGAAGAAGTGGAGGATGTTGTTTCATTGTCCTACTTTGCCTCGTGATCATGTGAAGGAGCTGGTTTAACCTCTCTCGTGGAGGATTTATTTGCACACAGCACTTGCGCGATTCATGGCTGATTCGGAAGCCTTCTCTCTGACGTCGTGACGTCAGAGGGAACGCTTCTGACACAGCCACAGATTGCGCGCGAGGAGCCGACGCCACCCGCAGCCGACTGCAGAAGGGAGCAAGCCAGAAAACTACCCGCCGGAGGGAGGGAGAAGCTGGGCCGCACAAAACTCCTTGTCGGGCAGTGGATTGGACACCCCTGGAGTAGGGACAGGGAAGAGGATTGGAGTGCGGCTTTGATGCTGGTGGTGCGGATGCAAGATGACAGCCGGGCGCTCACCTAAATTAGCCGGGCGGAGCGCCCAGCTAAAACACACTAGGGAGAACACTGTATAAGTATTATTTGATTAATTCACATTAGCATTTGTGTTATTCTATGTATTATTAAGAAGATTTATTCTAAGAGGGTTCGCTTATATATTTTATCTTATTCTTTGGGAACCCTTGTATTTAGTTTTTGATCTCTCAGGGTTTTGTTGTTTGTATTAAAACTTAGTTGCCAAGTTATGGACCATTGTTCCAGTAAGAGTAGGTCTTGTGTCATACAGTCGGGCACTGTGCTGTTGCCTACTATGTTGCATAGTTTGGCGTCATCGGTGAATAATGTAATTTTACCTCGAAGCCCCTGAGCCAGGTCCCTTACGAAGGTATTAAATAGGATTGGACCCAAGACCTGCGGCACTCCACTGATCACAAGCTGCTGAATTTTACAGAACTCCATGCCTACATTGAACAACTTAAGAAAACCTTCAAAGAAGTGAATCATACCATCACTTTGAAAATGGACAGATTGCACAAACTGTTGAAATTTGCTACGAGATGCTCATGTCTCAGTTTGGGAACTTTTCTTTGGGTATTCTCCCACTGCAAATCATGTCTTTAATGTTTTAATTCACCCTATCGTTATCTTAATTATTGTACAAATTTTGCTATGTATTATGATTTTCCTTTGTTGTCAAATGAAACACATATACATCTCTTTACAACGCATATCCCACAAAGTTCCTCCTAGCTTTTAAGACAGTTATACATGAATTTCCAGTATCTCCTCTGACACTTGCTAATTTGGCTAATTTGGTTGATTTGGCATAGCCTATTGCATTGCATACCAGGATAAGACATATTATATGATCTTATATCCCATGCTCTCATACTCATGGCATCTTGGTACCTTTATGCCTGAACCTCCTGAGAAAGCTTCCTGCATCCCTTATGCACTGTTCATTCACTCAAAGACGGGTAAGATATAGCATATTGTGTGTCCCGGCCCCAATGGCTATACAGCCTAAGACAGAGGTCTGAACTCATAATGAGAACTATTTATCTTCATAGCTTGGAGATTCTGCAGGACAAGGGGACATAATGTTGGAGGTAAGAGAGGCATCTGCGAGGGGCAAACTGGTTGTTTACCAAACGATTGAAGAAGTGCATGCCATATAGAAGGGTCCCGCAAGCTTGCCTTCATTTCAAAGAAAAAAAAGAATGGGAGATGTCAGCCTCAGCATTTTCAGTTGGCCTAATCAATGTCAGCAAAGGCCTATGGGAGATCATATCATTCATGTCTGACCTTAGGGTATGTCATAGAAACATAGAAGAAATACTTCCTGGTGTCGCCATGAAATTGCCCACCTTTGATTTTCAGCGGATGACCTCTTGTGGTTGAAGGTCCTTTAAGAAAGAAGATATCATCTTCCACCTCGATGCGGCCCGTGATATATTTAAAAGTCTCAATCATGTCCCCCCTCTCTCTACGTTCCTCGAGCGAGTATAGTTGCAGTTTATTCAGTCTTTCCTCATATGGGAGGTTCTTGAGTCCCGAGACCATCCTGGTGGTAATTCGCTGAACCGACTCGATTCTCCGCACATCTTTTTGATAATGTGGTCTCCAGAATTGAACACAATATTCAAGATGAGGTCTCACCATGGATCTGTACAGGGGCATTATGACTTCGGGCCTCCGGCTGACGAAACCTCTACGGATGCATCCCACCATTTGTCTAGCCTTGGATGCAGCTTTCTCCACCTGCTTGGCAGTTTTCATGTCTGCACTAATGATTACTCCCAAATCACGTTCTGCCCTAGTCCTAGCTAAGGTCTCACCATTCATCTCCACCTGCTTGGCAGTTTTCATGTCTGCACTAATGATTACTCCCAAATCACGTTCTGCCCTAGTCCTAGCTAAAGTCTCACCATTCAGAGTGTAAGTTCTGCATGGGTTTTTGCTGCCAAGGTGCATGACCTTACATTTTTTGGCATTAAAGCCCAGCTGCCAAGTCGAGGACCAATGTTCCAATAAGAGCAGGTCCTGCTCCATACTGTCGGGTAAGGTGCTGTTATCTACTATGTTGCATAGTTTGGCGTCGTCGGCAAATAGTGTTATTTTACCTTGAAGCCCTTGAGTCAGGTCTCTTATGTATATTTTGAAAAGGATCGGTCCCAAGACCGATCCCTGTGGCACTCCACTGGTCACCTCCGATGTATTGGAGGGGGTACCGTTAACCACCACCCTCTGGATTCTACCGCTTAACCAGTCATTGACCCATGTCGTCAATATCACTCCCAATCCCATCGAAGTCATCTTGCTCAACAATCTGCGGTGCGGGTCGCTATCAAAAGCTTTGCTGAAGTCCAAGTACACGACGTCAGTGCAAACAATCTAGATTGCATTAGTGCTTAAAGGTAACAAAGGACCTTGGTATAGCGAAGAGGTGCTAAAGACAGCTAAGATGTGTTAATGTCTGGTGCTGAAGACAGAGAGCTAAGATTAATCAGAAACCATTGTCAGAGGCATACTAGAAATTGCATTTGACTCCAGTCTGTAAGGGACAGGTTCGTCCTCTATTCTTCATCAGTCTCTCACACCTCACTCACCTTCCTTATCAAATCTAATCTAATCCTTAGGTTTGTATACCGCATCATCTCCACGTTTGTAGAGCTCGATGCGGTTTACAGTAGGAAAAATAGGAAGGAACTACAACAGAGGGTTAAAGGTAGAAGTGTGAAGAAAATTTAGAGGACTTGGGATGCCAAGATATAAGAGTTTTCTTGATTCCTAAGTTGGAGGGAGACGTACATTTTTTGAGAAAAGCCAGGTTTTCAGATGTTTGCGGAAAACTTGGAGAGAGCTCAAGTTCCGAAGAGGGGAGGTAAGGTTGTTCCAGAGCTCAGTGATTTTGAAGTGGAGGGAGGTCCCTAGCTTTCCTGTGTGGGAAATGCCTTTTAGCGAGAAGGATAGTTTTAATTTGTGGGAGGATCTGGTGGTATTAGGGTTTGAGGAGTTCCAAGAAAGAGGGATAAAGGGAGGGAGGATACCATATAGGATTTTGAAAGTTAAACAGGCGTATTTATAGTGGACCCTGGCGATTATCGGAAGCCAGTGGAGCTTGGCCAGGAGCAGGGAGACATGGTCAAATTTACTTTTAGCAAAGATGAGCTTGGCCACGGCATTCTGAATCCGTTGGAGTCTGTGGAGGTTTTTCTTAGTTAGGCTTAAGTAGATAGAGTTGCAATTGTCCAATCTGGAGAGGATGATTAAACTAACCATTGTTTCAAACAGTTTACAAAAGATAGGGGTAATTAATTTCAATAGATTCTATTTTTAGAACAAGGAAAGTGGGTAGGAAAGAGTGGAACAGATACTGGATGGAAGGAGGAGATAAAGATAAAAAAGGCACATGCTGGATTGGGGAGACAGATATCAGATCTGAGGGAAGGAAAGGAGGAGAGAGGTGCTAAAAACCACCTGGGGGAAAGAAGGAAAAATGGAAGGGAAGAAGACAGAGATGCCAGACTATGGGGGGGGGGAGCGGAAGGAAGAAAATGGGTGCCAGACCAATGGGGGGGGGGTGGATGGAGAGATGGCAAGGAGAGGCACAGTAACAGAGCAGATGCCATATCGAAGAGGCAGAGAGAAGGCAGGTAGTGGATGGAAGGAATAGAATGACGAGAAGATGAGGAAAGCATAAACCAGACAACAAAGGTAGAAAACAAATTTCTATTTCTTTTCTTTTTTTTGCTTTAGGATAAAGTAGAGAATGACACGGTGACTGTTCTTTTCTTTTTTTGCTTTAGGATAACGAAGTATATTAGTTGTGTTGATAAACATTTATAAACAAAGCCCTGCCAGCTGAAGATCTCTTTCTCTAGTTCGGCAGCTAGAACTTTGATTTATAAAATGACAATTGTACAGAATATTGTTTCTTTTTATACTTATATAAAATAAGTTCAGTATAAAACTATTCGATGCTAGTGTGGATGGGATCAGATGGTTTGCAGAGATGGGGTGGAGATGGGGACAAATTTTTTCCCCATTTCATTCTCTAATTTGTATCTTCCCTCCCTTCCCTTCTTCATCCAAAAACGCTGGCATGCCTGTTATGCTCCAATAAGGCACACACATGATATGTGCTTACTGTGTTTCTTTTCCTGGCACATGCACACATTTATGCCTCTTTCGTAGTGTATTCTGCATATGTGCCAATTGCTATCACCATCTTAAGTAAATTTAGCGAACCTTCGCTACTCTCCGCCAACCTCATTTGCATGCACATTTTTTTGAGAATGACTCGCCTTTTTGAAATCGCAACAGCGGCCCATCAGTTTTTACCGCAAAGTTTTGAGAATCTTCCCCTTAGTCCCAGTTGCAATGGAAATCTTCAGACAGTGGTTAATGGCTGTTTGGTGGAGGATGGGCAGGGGAGGGCTTCAATGGCTGGGAGGGTGTAGATGGGCTGGAGTAGGTTTTAACGGAGATTTCGGCAGTTGGAACCCAAGCACAGTACTGGGTAAAGCTTTGGATTCTTGCCCAGAAATAGCTAAGAAGAAAAAATTAAATTTAAATTTAATCAGGTTGGGCAGACTGGATGGACCATTCGGGTCTTTATCTGCCGTCATCTACTATGTTACTATGATCTGGGAGGGATGGAGCCACTGCAGGGCCTGTGATCTTAGGGCAGTACATAAGCCTACTGCCAATTTTCCCTTAGTGCCATACCACAATCTATTTCAGTGCTTCTCAAGCTTTCTGTGCTTGTGACTCCATGATTGCAGCCATATAAAACTGTGTGACACTTCTGAAGTGCAGAATAATGATATATCTATGGAGAGTTCAGCTAATGTAGGTCATAACCCCCAAAACAAATTGTGACCCCCCCCCCCCATTTGGGTCCCTGATCCAAAGTTTAGGAAGCTCTGGTCTATCTCCTGCTGGCCCTAATTTTGGTGTCCCTGGACATGTAGGTGCCCTGCACTACTATCACACTCCCATAAGCTAGAATTTACAAATAATGGGGCCTTTTTACAAAACTGTGGTTTGCATTAATACATGCTTACCACAGCTTATAAGTGTCTCACAAATTTTTTTTAGCTGCACCTAGAGGGCCTCTGAGCATTCACAGACGTTGACCAATTACATCACATACATGTGCGTGATGTCATCAGACAGCCCTGAGCTCAAGTGCTTTCCAAAACCTGGACAAACTGCTAGGTTTTGGAAATCCCTCCATCTGCTAACCCTAAAAATTCTGGTATGCCAGGGGGCAGAGAGGAGAGGCACCAGTGCCAGATATGTACACCTCTCTCTCGTGGCATAACAAGAATCTCAACACGGTCCGTGTTTCGGACTAACCTTCGTCAGGGGTCCACTTTTGATAAAGGGG
This sequence comes from Geotrypetes seraphini, assembly GCF_902459505.1. NCBI lineage: Eukaryota > Metazoa > Chordata > Amphibia > Gymnophiona > Dermophiidae > Geotrypetes > Geotrypetes seraphini. Next base: position 145,521,432 of record NC_047089.1, on the reverse strand, counting down.
AAAATTATCAAAAGAAAAAAGCCCGAGTGGCGGTTTTTTCAGCGTGTCACCCATCGCTATTTATCCAAGGCTTTTTTCTTTTGATAATTTTCCCCTTTATCAAAAGTGGACCCCTGACGAAGGTTAGTCCGAAACACGGACCGTGTTGGGTCCCTTACCTGGTAAAAGGTTTTTAATCAAAGATTTATTTGTCATAATAAAGTCTGCCTGCATCGTGTACAAGGTCTGCAGTTTTTTGGTTTGTTTGTTCTGGATTGTTTTACACTGCAGACTGTTGAACCTTGGTTTCCTTATTGGTTTTGGTTTGTTGCATAACAAGAATCTCGCCATAGTACACATTATCCCAGGGCAAGCAGGTAGCCTATTCTCAACATGTGGGTGACGTCATCCACGGAGCCCGGATGCAGACAGCTTCGCAAGCAGACTTGCTTGAAGAACTTTAGAAAGTTTGCGACTGCCGCACTGCACATGTGCGAGTGCTTTCCCGCCCGACGCAGGGTGCGCGTCTCCTCAGTTCTCAGTTTTCCACGGAGCCGAGAAGTCCTATTTCAACACTCTGTGCTAGACTCAGTTCTACTTCGTGCCTTCTCTCACCGTGGCTCGTGTTTTATTTTTTACAGGGTCGCTGTGTTTCTTAGCGCATTTTCATTTTTAAAAAAACAAAAAAAGCTTAATTTTATTTTTCCTTTGAGTCACGGCGGGGCCTGCCTTGCAGCCTCAGCCTGCAGGCTTCGATCTCACTGAGGCTATTTTTCCCTTTATGTCCCGGCCGGTCACAGGCTTCAAGAAGTATAGCCATTGCCAGCACGTGATCTCCCTCACTGACCCACATAGGTGGTGTGTTCAGTGTTTGGGATCTGACCATCATCCAGAGTCTTGTGCCCGCTGTGCTACCCTTCAACCTCGAGCCATCAAATGTTGTCAAGTTCAGGTGGAGAAATTATTTGGTGGTATGGATCCACTTTCCCTGGTCTCGACCTCGACCTCAATCAAACCCTCCTCGTTTTGCAGGTCCTCATTCTCAGGCAAATCTGTTAAGTCTTCTCCTGAGGAGCCACTTTCCTCGCTGCCTCCCTCAGATCAGATACCAGCAGTGGTTATCAAGCTGCCCAAGAAGCATGTCTCAAAGTTGAAGAGTCGTTCTTCCTCCTCTTCCTCAGAGACTATAGCCATACCAAATGTACCAGATCCTCAAGTCTCGGTGTCACATTTGGAGGCTATGATCCAGACCATTATGGATCAGCAGTTTGGTAATATGCTTGCCAAACATACTCCTACCTCGACTGTACTCCTGCAGTCCAGTCTGAGCAGCACTTAGCAGTATCACAAGGAGTCAAGATTTTGGCAGTGCCTCAAACTGAATCTACCCACTCTGTACATGGAGTCGAGTCATTGCGAGTGTCTCGTCTGGAGTATAAGCACGCTACTCAAGGAGCCGCGTCTTTGTCAGTGCCTCGACACAAGGAGTTCAGTCCTTTTTGGTGTATCGATCTCGATCTCCAGCCCTCCTTCCTCGCAAAAGGCGTCGCCCTTTACGAGGCATAGGGCAAAGACTCGTCGACGTTCCTCTCAGTGGGACCTGCCTAGTTCGAGGCACAGTTCTTCACATCAATCGAGGCATCCATCGAGGCACAGGTCCTATTCTCGAGACAGGCCTCGAGACTCTTTGAGGCCTCCAACTCTAGAGCCTTTCACCTATGCTTCTTCTCCTGCGAGGAATTCTATCCATTCTCTCAGAGCCTTTCACCTATGCTTCTTCTCCTGCGAAAGATTCTATCCATTCTCTCAGTGAGTCATCCATACCTGCATATTCAGACCTCAGGTATCAGTACTCCAGAGAAGCTTCACTTTCGTTCTCTGCCTTGCGAGGCGCCTTGAGGTCACCTTCTTCCCCTCGAGATCAACCTTCCTTGGAGCAGATATCTTTTTCTTCTTTCCTACATCAAATGAGTAAAGACCTCAATATTACTTTGGACTCTGATTCTAAATACTCTACGGAGTATTTAGAGGAAATGGGTATGTATCGTCCTCCTGCAGAGTCTCTTAAATTGCCCATCAATAGACTTTTTTCTCAAACTTTCAAGTGGAATCTTGAAATACCTTATTCAATTCCTGCTGTACCTAGAATCTACTTCTTGTGGAGTCTTCTCTGAAAAGGACTAATTCTGCCAAAGTTTATGCCACTGTCCTTCCTGGAAGAGAGGGCAGGACCATAGACAAGTTTGGTCGTCGTTTGTATCAAAATTTTCTTATGGCAACTAGAGTTTTGAATTACAATTTTATTTTCACTTCTTATTTCAAGCATTTGGTTGACATCCTACCTGAATTTTGCAAATATATTCCTCAACATCATCTTCCAGAGTTTCAGCATGTGACTACCACTCTGGCTCAACTTCGCATGCATTTCCTTCAATCTTCCTATGATACATTTGAACTTTCCTCGAGGGTCACTGCCTTCTCAGTGGCAATGTGTTGGCTTGCCTGGCTCCGCACTGTAGACATGGACCCCAATCTTCAAGATCGTCTGGCCAACATCCCTTGTCAGGGCTATGAATTGTTTGATGACTCCATCGAGGCAGCTACTAAACAATTGTCTGAACACGAGAAATTGTTTGCTTTCATCATTCAACCTAAGCCTAAGCCTTCTACCTCTAAAGGCTTTAGGCCTCTTCCATCTTACCAGAGGCATTTTCCACAGAGAGCAGCTCCTTATACACGAGCGCCTCCTAAGAAACAACCACAACAGCAGCAGCAAAGACCTCAGAATCCTGCTGCGCCTAAGGCCTCTCAACCTTTTGACCATCTAATACAGAGCATAACCTCCATGGTTCTGCCTCTGTCCTCGCCCCTTCCCATTGGAGGTCGTCTCCATCATTTTTACCACCACTGGGAGATCATTACATCAGACCTCTGGGTGCTGTCTATCCTCAAGGAAGGATACTCTCTTTGTTTCCTCCAGATTCCACCAGATCTTCCTCCAAAAGAGTATCCTTCCAATTCATCACAGGCCAAGCTCAAGAAGCTCAAGCTCTGCTTCGTCTCCGTGCCATCGAGAAAGTTCCCTTGAAACAGCAGAGCAGGGGGTTTTACTCCAGTTACTTCCTAGTTCCGAAGAAGACGGGCGATCTGTGCCCTATCTTGGATCTCAGATCGCTCAACAAATTTTTAGTCAAAGAAAAATTCCAAATGTTGTCTCTGGCATCCTTATATCCCCTTCTAGATCAGAACGATTGGTTATGTTCTCTAGATCTCAAAGAGGCTTACACTCACATTCCCATTCATCCAGCCTCTCGACAGTTCCTCAGATTTCGGGTGGGAAATCTGCATTTCCAATACAGAGTGCTACCCTTCGACCTGGCATCATCTCCAAGAGTCTTCACTAAGTGCCTAGTTGTAGTAGCAGCAGCTCTGCGGAACCATGGTCTACAGGTGTTCCCGTATCTGGACAATTGGCTCATCAAAGATTCAACATCTCAAGGGGTTATTATAGTGATCCAAAGAACTATTTGGTTCCTCCAAAGTTTGGGGTTCGAAATCAACTTTCCCAAATCCCAGCTACAGCCCTCTCAAACTCTACAGTTTATTGGAGCTGTCTTGTACACTTTACAACTCAGAGCATTCCTGCCTCGTCAATGTCAGGATGTTCTTCTTCAGCTCTGTCACAAAGTGTCTTCCCTGTCTTCGATTTCAGCAAGACACATGATGGTTCTTCTTGGTCACATGGCTTCTACCGTTCACATGATTCTTTTTGCCAGACTTCACCTCAGAATCCCTCAGTGGACCCTGGCATCTCAGTGGGCTCAGACTTTCGACCCACTTTCTCTACACGTCAGAATGACTCCTTCGTTGAGACAGTCTCTCCACTGGTAGATGCTCTCTTCCAATCTCTCCAGAAGTTTACTGTTTCAAACACCCCCTCATCAGAAGGTCTTCACGACAGATTCTTCAACCTAGCTTGGGAGGGTTCATCTCAATGGTCTCCACACTCAAGGCCATTGGTCCAGCATGGATCGTCAGTGTCATATCACTCTGTTGGAACTCAAGAGCGATTTTCAGTGCTCTTAAAGCTTTTCAGCATCTTCTTCACGACCAGGTAGTTCTCATTCAGACAATCATGTCGTCAACAAGCAGGGAGGAACAGGATCTCTCCCTCTTTGCCAGAAAGCTCTGAAGGTTTGGAATTGGGCAATCCTTCACAACACCTTCCTGAAAGCTGTCTACATTCAAGGAGAGAAAAACTGTTTGGCAGACAAATTGAGTCGTCTTCTACAACCTCACGAATGGACACTCAATTCCTCGCCTCTTTATCACATTTTTGCTCAGTGGGGAACTCCTCAGATAGATCTCTTTGTGTTTCCCCACAACAAACTGCCTCAGTTCTGCTCCAGGATATATTCCCCTCACCAACTGGAGGCAGATGCTTTTCTCTTGGAATGGACGAATCAGTTTCTCTATGCGTTCCCTCCATTCCCTCTCATTCTCAAGACACTTGTCAAACTCAAACAGGAACATGCCACCATGATTCTGATAGCTCCTTGGTGGCCCAGGCAACCTTGGTTCTCCCTTCTACTTCAACGCAGCAGCAGGGAGTCACTAATTCTACCAGTTTTTCCCTCTCTGCTTACACAGAGTCAAGGGTCTCTTCTTCATCCCAACCTGCAGTCTATACACCTGACAGCTTGGTACCTCTCAACCTAACTGCCACTCTACAGTTTTCTCAATCTGTACAGGACATTTTAGAGGCTTCTAGGAAGCCTACCACTAGACAATGCTACAATCAGTAAAGGACTAGATTTTCTGCTTGGTGCACCATTCATCACAAAGAGCCTCAATCTACCTCCTTGTCTTCACCTCTCATTATTGTCTGGATACTTTTTCCAGATGGGATGGCCATTTCAGCCAGACAGTGTTACAAAATTTATTCTCCTGAATTGCCAATACTCCCACTATCCCATTCTGGTTAGCTTGGAAGTCACCCACATGTTGAGAATAGGCTGCCTGCTTGTCCTGGGATAAAGCACAGTTACTTACCATAATAGGTGTTATCCAGGGACAGCAGGCAGCTATTCTCACAATCCACCCACCTTCCCTGGTTGGCTTCTCTACTAGCTATCTGAACTGAGGAGATGTGCGCCCTGCGTCGGGTGGGAAGGAACTCGCCCATGCGCGGTGCAGAGTCGGGAATTTTCTAAAGTTCTTTAAGCAAGTCTGCTTGCAAAGCTGTCCACATCCGGGCTCCATGGATGACGTCACCCACATGTTGAGAATAGCTGCCTTCTGTCCCTGAATAACACCTGTTACTATAAGTAACTGTGCTGTTTGTGATACACTGGCCTAAAATGTCATACTTTGTGCATGCTTAAGTGTCTTGTGGTAATTTCTGAATTTGCAGACACAAACCACATGCTAAAATAATTTTTAACTTGTTTTGAGGAGGGGGCATGTCTGGGAGGTGGAGGATTGTGCCTCTATGCAAATTGGTTTGCACATCAGCATTGCTGCATGCTAACCGATTACTGTTAAGTAAATCAGGGGTAGGGAATGAGGGCCATGATCCAGTTGCATTTTCAGGAATCCCCCTCCCCCCAATATGCATGAGATCTATTTGCATACAATGGAGGCAGTGCATGCAAATAGATCTCATGCATATTTGTTGAGGAAACCATGAAAACCCGACTGGATTGCAGCCCTTGTTCCCCGCCCCTGGCTTAACTTTTCTACAGTTTACATTGGACCGTTTCATCATGTTAATCTGAAAACATTAGTTCAAAGAAACCAAGTCATAAGCAATGTGTGCATAATTCTCTCCTTTCATGTGTTCTGAAGGCTGGAACGATGATTCTGATCATGGGGTTCCATAGGCCCTGTGGCCAAGAATTCAGTAAGAAATGGAAATGGCAGAATGCAGAATTCAGCTCTTCGCCTTCCACTCCCTAAAACTATGTCACTCCAAAAAATTCCTTGATAAAACTTTCGCCTTCCAGGCTGCCAAACTGAACCCATGGCTAACCCAAATTGTCCTTGAGGCCCCCACCTACCTCGAGTTTAGAAAATCTCTCAAAACTCACCTATTCCATGGACAAGACACCTAACACCCCTCTCCAATGAACAACAATCTCCTCCTGACCCCTTCCACCTCTCTTTTCCCAACCTACCCACCTCCAACCCCCCCCCGACCTACACTCCCCCCTCTCTCTCTAACTTCAACTACCTCCTTGCTTGAATATTGTTCAATTGTTTCAAACCACTTGTAATTTATTGCTTGCTTCTAATAGTGTTCAATTGTTTTTAAAATACTTGTAATTTTTTTTTGTTAATCAAATGTAAACCGCCTAGAACTCCTTGGGTATGGCGGTATACAAAAATAAAGTTATTATTATTATTATTAGAGGGCCGATTATGGAGTTCCACAGCTTATAATTGTGAGTACCAAACACAATATAAATTACCCCTTCCTGGACACAGTGGAAGAGCTTGTTCAATACTGGGTGTGTTCAGCACTTACAAAGGTGGCTCCTATGTCTCAGATAACTAAAACATGATAACCAAAGCATGGTAAGCCTTGCAGCAGAAACCTGGTAGGAAAATGAGGTGTAAGTACCAGAATAAATTCATGTAAACCATTCTGAGTTCTCCTGGGAGAACGGTATAGAAAACTGAATGAATAAATAAATAAAATGGGGTGCCACAGGAGAGAAGTTCCTGAGTAGAGAATGACATGGGGACACATTTTTTCCCCATCCCCGCAGGAACTCATTTTCCCGTCCTGTCCCGGAGAGTTCTTTTCCTGTCCTGCCCCATTCCTGTAAGCTCTGTCCTAATCTGCACAAGCCGCAAATACTTTAAAATCATAAGTGTTCAAGGCTTGTGTGGTTAAGGCAGAGCTTACAGAAATGGGACAGGGACAGCGATAAAACTTGCAGGGACGAGATGGGGAAATTGAGTTCCTCCAGGGATGAGGATAAATATATCCCGGTGTCATTCTCTACTCCTGAGCAACTTGATTGACTGAGGAGGGAAGGGCATGTGCTATGTTGGTGTAATTGAGTGCAGCATAGGAAAAACTGATTGCTGTGGGATGGGGGTAGGGGAGATATAGTGACTAATACAGGGGGGGGTGTCAGGCAGGGGCATATGAAGGAAGGCTTACTGGGAAGAGGAACAGGGGTAAGTGAGGTCAAAAGGGGTAGTAGAGCAGAGATTCTTAACCTTTTTTGGTTTCCACACCCCTTTAACTGATCAATGAAACCCTCACACTCCCTTCCTAGGAACCATGTGCCAGCTAGTGACTACTGACAGCAACATATGTCACTGTTGGTTGCTAACACAGGGATTCTCGACCCAGTCCTTGGAACTTATCCAACCAGTCAGGTTTTCAGGATATTCATAGTGAATACGTGTGAGATAAATCTGCATGCACTACCTCCATTCTATGCACATTTATTTCACTCATGCATTGTGGGTAGCCTAAAAAGCTGAATTTGGGGGTGGGGGTTGTCCAAAGGACTGGGTTGAGAACCCTGTGCTAACTTGTTGCTAAAATTACAGTAGCACTCAGTCATACTATAAATAATTGTTCTTCACTCTGAGAAGAACGTTTCTTAATAAATAGATTTAAAAACCTTTCTCTGTGCCCCTTTTGACCTCTTCCTCTACCCCTTGGAGGGGAGGACATTACTGGTTAAGAACACCTGTACTAAAGGATGGAGACTGAGGCCAAATCGAAGAGATTACTTGGGTGGGAGAAAGGGGGGGGTGGCACTGGAGCTAAGATTTAAGGGAGGGGGGACCATTAAGATGGGTTATTAGTAATGAGAAATGTGATAAAATAAGCACGGTAAGGCAGTCCAGGTTGATAACTTCCATACCTTATTATACTCCTCAAAAACACAAGTAGAAAATAGTGCAGTAAATGTCATTCTTTGGGCCAGGCCAACCTTTGCTTCTTTGTTTGATTAAATCGAAAAGAAAATACACACGCAGCTGCACTATGCCACAGCTTACCAGCTGTCTCAGCAGGTGTTCGATGTCACACCTCCGTCCAGCATGGAAAGTGGCCACAGAAAGAAGGCACGAAAGAGCAGGACGAGTGAGGGAGTCTAACTTGAGAAGGTGGAAAACAGAAGACGCGTGAGTGAAAAGGGACAGAAGGGGGGGGGGGGCGTATATGAAGAAGCGGGAATGTAGAAAGGGCTGAACCCGGATTGTCCGCCTGCGCCCGGGAGCAGCTGGAAAGAGGAAGCGAGGCGGCGAGGATCCATGTACGGCGTCTTAGTACAGCGCCACAGCCGAGTGTGCTGGGAGCAACTGCACTTCCTCCTAGGATGCCGGAACTCTGTACTGGAGAAAAACACGGAAACAGGAGCTGACTGTGCGAGAGCTCTGCTCGGGCAGAGCTGTACCGGCAGACGCCGTGGCTTTCCTCTCAGCTTTCGTATTGGGCTCCAGTGAGGTAGAGGAAAGGGAGAAATCATAACGTCCTCCCCGGGAGGTGGGTGGCTTCAATTAAATAAGGGCTGAAGCAGCGTGGAGAGGGTGCCCCCCCCTCCCCCTTGAACCTGCCTTGCCCAGCAGGAATCGAGATGTGGTTAAAGCCAGACGAAGTATTGCTGAAGAACGCATTGAAGCTGTGGGTGACCCAGAAATGCAACTCCTACTTCATTCTCCAGCGGCGGAGGGGACACGGAGACGGCGGGGGGAAATTTACAGGTAAGAGCCGCATGGATGAAACGGTTGTAGTTACCTGCTTGCTTCGTTTGTGCGTATGTCCATCTTCTCTTCGCGCGAGGAAATCTTTCCTTTTTTAACAACACCGGAGCGCCGGTTAATTTTAAAACCTCCTTCCCCGCCCCCCTCGTCCCCCTCCCGCGCGAACGCTACAGCATTGTGACAGGGGCCACATGTGTCTCTTCCTTTAACTAACCGATTTGGAGGTGAGTTTGTGTACTCCTGTTAAATGTTAATCGAGCACATCGGCGATCAAGTTGCCAGAGGGCTTTTCGTGTTTTGTTTTTGTGGTTGCCCGGTGGGGAACGGGGTAAGCTTGCTGCGCCGCGGCAGTGGTGCTGAAATTGCTAGGCATTGGGGGGTTCCCTTTATTTTTACTGCGAATGTCTCCCTAATATGAAAAATAATTTTTAAACGACCTTCATTTTGAAAAAAGCAGAAGGCTATGGGTTTGCACTTTTGTACCTAGTGCCCTTATAAAAATGCAGGTTAATAAAGAAAATAAAAAGTGAAACCTTTTTATTAGGCTAAATGGATATTGACTGAAAGAAGCTATTTTTTAATTTAGCCACCTGATACTAAAAGACGTGTCTAAACAACAACAACAACAACAACAAAAGATATAAGATCTATTCTAGACTTAAGATTTATGCCTTGTCATGTGTATTTCTAGTAATATAACAAAAAGTGCTTAACTAGCCCAGGATGTCTATTGGATGTTTGAGGACTTTAGGTCTTGCATGATTTAAAATAGTGGTATTATGGTGAAAATGCATTACTTAGGCACAGTTTCAAGGAGCAGCCAAGTAAACAACTGTCCTGTGTGCCAAGCCCTTTAGAGCAGAGTGTCTCAAACTTTTTTTTAGCTCCAGCACACTAAATGGTATGTTTTGCGTGGCATATTATAATTGAAATTATAAAATTGCAAAACCAACAAAAAAATATCTAATTTGACAGTTATTTATTTAAGGGGGGTGATGTTATGTTCTTAAAATCTGAGGTTTTAGGGGTAAGTATAATACCTAAATATTGAAAGGACTTATGCTCCCAATGTAGCGAAAAAGGTCCCACCCATTATCTAAGAATCTCCGGGCAGGTTGGCAATGCCAGAGATTTCTCTAAATTAAGCTTAAATCCAGAGAAGTTGCTATACTCCCTGAAGCTGTCCGTAAGAGTGGTCACCGACTTGGGGGTCCTTAATGTGAACCAAGAGATCGTTGGCAAATGCCGAAAATTTAAATTCACTGCTCCCCATCCGGACACCTCAGATCACCTCTGATCTGATTGCCAAAACCTCCTGCAAAAAGGGATGTAGCGTTAATATAAAAATAAAGGAGATGATGGGCATACTGTCTGGTCCCCTGCTCTATTGAAAAAGGTGCAGAGCAGATGTTATTGACCCATAGTACTGCCTGAAGGTCAATATACAAAGCTCGCACAGCATCCTGAAAAAACCCTATGACCCATATCTTGTAAGAAAGTCAAACATGAAGTCCCATGACACACGATCGAAGGCCATTTCAGCATCAAAACTAATCAATATAGAAAGAATCTGTTTGCGAGCCACTCATTCCAAGGATGCCAAAATAACCCTCATATACTTCGTCACCTTGCAGCCTTGTACAAACCCTACCTGCGATTCTACGAACAGAGATAGCAAGAGTCGTGCCAGACAGTTTGCCATGATTTTGACTAACAAGTTCACTTCCACACTAATCAAAGAGATAGGCTTATATCAGCGGTCTCAAACTCAAACCCTTTGAAAGGCCACATTTTGGATTTGTAGGTACTTGGAGGGCCGCAGAAAAAAATAGCTAATGTCTTATTAAAGAATTGACAACTTTGCATGAGATAAAACTCATTATAGTTTATAAATCTTTCCTTAATTGCTTCTGATAATTTCAGCTATACACAGATGAAAACAGTGCAACATGCAGAAAGCAAAGTTTAGATAGTCTTTCACTTTTTGCATGTTGCACTGCTTTCAGCTGTATAAATTATCAGAAGCAATTAAGGAAAGATTTATAAACTATAAAGAGTTTTACCTCATGCAAAATTATGATTTAGATTCTAAAGTATCAACTGCAAGAAACAAGATTTTGGTGTAGTCTTCTGGACTTTTTTGTAGAGGGGAGAATCAATATCCGACTTGTGCCTGGAAAACTTGTGCCTTAAGGCCCCGATGCTATAAACTACATCTAGTTTTAGGCGTGCTTTAGACATCCTCATGGTGCAAGTACCAATCAGCGTTACTTAGGTGTCGGATAGACGTCCGATTTTTGTTTTCAAAAATCCATTTTTTCCTATAGACATCCCTATGATAGACATCCCTATGATGTTATATATAAAAATGGTTTTTTCCTAATTTTTATCATTATTTCAGGACACTAAGCTTTAACATAATAAAACCAAAGTATACCATCATTAAAAGGATAATAAAAACACAGTATACCATGTTTAAAAGGATATTTATAATATATTAGTTTCAGTGGGAGTTGATCTGGGAACATCAGAGTGCATATTGAAAAAATGTGACATGCTTATACGCTAACCTTCACTCTAATCCACTGTGCTAGACAATGAGCCTTGCAATAATAGCAATTCTGATTAGATTATACTGCTCCTTATAGGTAATGAATGGCAGTTAATTCTGCTAGGAGAGAGAACAAGGTAGATCTCACTGCCCTGTTATATCCCTTTTCTTCATTATTTCAGAATTGTATACTTCAACAGTATAAAATCAAAAAAAGTAACAAAGTATGCCATGTTTAAAAGGATAAGTATAAGATTACTGTTTAACTGAGAGGTACTGATTGGGAGTTGAACTGGAAACATCGGCGTAGAAGGGGGGAAGGTTCACTCCTGTGCTACACAGAAACCTGTATAGCAATGGTATAATTTGCTCCTATAAGAAGTGTAAAGCAGAGGACTTTGAGCATCGTATAGGCTTTAGATAGACATGGTTTAAGCTCGCTTTAGCAGGATATATGCTATTTAGGCAGTCTAGGTCATCCAATCAGCTTTCTCTGGGCATCCCACAGATGTTATTTGAGAGAGGTTTTTAGAAGGGATTCCTTGCTCTAAATAACACTCACTTTCTCATGAAACATTGCTACAATCAGCTCATTCTTCAAAGCAAAGAAAAAGCCCATAACTTCAATTGGCCAAGCTTAAAAACAGAATAAAACACAGAACAGACCTGAATGTGGCTTCTGGTTCATTGCAAATGGAGGTATGCAGCTGCACCTTGCTGACCTCATTGTGACATCATCAAAGTGCACCTGCAAGGTAAAATGCCACAAGTAAAAGACGGGCCAGGAGTTGAACTCACAACCTCTGTAAGATCAGCATAGCACTTTTATTCATTGAGCTACACCACCTTCCACTCCAGTTTCTCTGACTCCCCTGTCATATAATAGCTTAGTGATCTGCTAAGGTAAAATCTACTTAGCTATCATCTCACAGTTAGCTGAGACAAAAGACTGGTAGCTCAATGGCTTAAAGCACTGCTTTTATTGTCCCAAAAGCTGGCATCTCAAGTAGGGTTCAATAAATGTGACATGGAATCAAATACAGCTGTTTTTATCAAAAGCAAACTCCACTTTTGGAATAGATTGCTTCTAGTATTGTTAATGTTGTGCTGTTTGAGCTGAAAATTAGATTGGATTGGTCTGTAGCTTGTAATTTATATTAAAATGAATATTGTATCAGCTGAGGGACATCTAATCTCATTTTTTCAAATATTATGCTGGCTGTAGGCTGTGAGGCAGGAGACATGCTAGCTACCCTGTTTGCCACCCCCTAAGGGCCTCCCCACTTCTCTCCTTTGCAGCCTGGGCCTCATGGAACACTGGATAAGACAAAGGTCATTGTGACAAAGTAGCTGAGGTGGTGCTTATTAAAGAAACACTACTGCCTGGCTTCTACTTAATATAAATAAGCACAAGGTGAAAAATGGTATAAGATTTTTATTGCACAGTCCAGGAAAGCAGCGTGCAAGTGTAATATCGGGCAACTGCAGTTCGATGAGATGGATGACAGGTATGTAGAATAAGCCACTCCTAGGTCCAAGTTGTTACTGTGGTAGAATTGGTAAAGTCCCAAAATCTGCTCCTAGTAGGAGAAGGCAGGCTGAAGAAAAAGGAAGACGGATTGAGACAAATTAGGAGTTGATTGGTGAGTTTTAGGCTTTCTTTTATAAAGGTGCGCTAAATCCACGCATGCACTAACTGTTAATGCGTCCATAGGATAACATGCATGCATTAACCTTTAGCACACGCTAACTGCGCCTAAACGGTGCTGCGTAAGTGTGCAGTCAATGTTAACGCATGCATGTTATCCTATGGACGCGTTAACAGTTAACGCATGCGTGGATTTAGCGCACCTTTGTAAAAAACTGCCTTCTGAAGGAAAAAAGTGTGAAACATGTTAGTATTGTGAAAATGTAGATAATTCATCACAAGGGCAAAGAAAGGTTGCAGTACATCATTCTCACCTATTCTTTCTGTTTTGGTATTTGAGCTTTGGCCAGGTGCAAGCTGGTGTGCTGAACCCAGTTTGAACAGACCTGCTCTGGCCTCTGGGAAACACTAGGGGAGTCATTAGTCACTCTGGGAACCTGAAATCAGGAGAAAAGGGGGAATATGATAAGACATCTGTGGCAAAAACAAACACAAGTTTTGGAAGAATATGTCACACCACAGTCTCAGAATAACAGCTATAATGAACAGAAGCAAAAAAAACAAAAACAAAAAAAACACTGTTTTTTTTATAATAAGGATACCTAACAATTATGACTTTAAAACGATTTACCTTTATCTCTATGAGGAAAAGCACTGCTTCCATCTTCCCAACATCATAGGTTCCACATATTCATGTAACTTGCATATCCATTTTGATGGCACCAAAGTTTCAAACAGCATGGGTTTTTTTTCAGCCAACACTCCTGGAAATCATTTTTATCATCACTAATTCTCAGACCTGCTATTGACCCTATGGAATAGAGAGAGTTGTGGCAGATATCAGGGGGAGAAAAAGTTAATGGAAAATCACCATAAGCAATAACACAGAATGGGAGTCCCAAAGAAGAAATCAGTTCTGCCTGAGCTTTTATCCAACAAAGACACCTAAGTAGCTAGCTAGCTAAGTAGCTAGCTAGCTAGATTTGTTATCTTAGCTGCTAGCAAAGGAGTTCCTGGAAAGATGAAAAAGATTAGAAAGACATCAAAATTACAGATTACTATAGCTGCTAATGGTCCTGTGAAATGGAGAGAGTTGTGGCAGATATAGGAATGAAAAGGTTAAAAGATAATCAAGAAAAGTAAAGTCTCAGAAATCAGCATAAGCAATAACAGAGAATAGGAGTCCTAGAAGAGAAAACACTGCTTTGATGGACCTTATACTAAGCACGCCTAAGTAGCGTCTGATGTCATAGACACAGTTAGGACTTCCTACCAGAAAACTTTCAAATCTGATTGGGCATGCTTTAGGAGTGGTTTGGGCAAACACACCTGTACTGACTTTTAATCAATTCATTCACTTCTCAAAGCTTTTACTAGAATCCATTTGTCATCTACTTAGTCTGTAGAGGCTCTGTTACCAAATTCTAAATGAAGTTCCCTCTATAGCTCTATGCCTTAAGGCGCTGCTTTTATCTTCTGTACATGAAGAAGGACATGGTACTATTCGAAATGGTCCAGAGAAGAGCGACTAAAATGGTTAAGGGGCTGGAGGAGTTGCCGTACAGTGAGATATTGGAGAAACTGGGCCTCTTCTCCCTTGAAAAGAGGAGACTGAGAGGGAACTTGATCAAAATGTTCAAAATACTGAAGGGAATAGACTTAATAGATAAAGACAGACTGTTCACCCTCTCCAAGATAGGGAGAATGAGAGGGCACTCTCTAAAGTTGAAAGGGGATAGATTCTGTACAAACGTAAGGAAATTCTTCTTCACCCAGAGAGTGGTGGAAAACTAGAACGCTCTTCTGGAGTCTGTTATAGGGGAAAACACCCTCTAGGGTTTCAAGACAAAGTTGGACAAGTTCTTGCTAAACTGGAACATACACAGGTGAAGCTGGACTCATTTAGAGCACTGGTCTTTGAACTGAGGGCCGCCGCGTAGGCGGACTGCTGGGTAGGATGGACCACTGGTCTGACCCAGTAGCAGCAGTTATGTTCATACATCAGGGGTTCAAGTCTTGAGTGCGGTTAGCAAATATTTGATATTCATTTTTCTACCATAACACCTTCAAACTCTTTAGCCATTCCTTTGCTTAAACATATTTGAGTTGATCTTTAAAATGATCTGCAGCCTGTTCTCTCTCATCCTAAACCCCCTCCCCCACCCCAACACACACTCCTGAAGCATGAAACCATACCCAGCCAAGCTGAATATACCAACAGGAATGTCTCTAGGGTACATCTCAAAAATATGTACCTTCCTTCAATACCTGTCCAAGCCCTCTGAAGTTTTAAGTAAACTGTTATACCTGTTGCCCTGTGCAGATATTGCATAGAAGGAAATCCATTCCTACCACAATGGCCTGTAGCAGAGAGAAGATGAATTTATCTGATGCACCTATGCCTGCAAACTGCAGAATGCTGATGAAAAACAGCAAAGTCCACTGCTTATGAGAGCTGTTAGGATGCTTGAAGGTGAGGGTGAGATTTGAACCGGAGAGCTTCAGAAGATGGATAAGGTGCAACAGGGAGCATTAACCTGGTGAGCCACAAATGGCATTTTTCTGTCAGAGGAGAAGTTTCCTCCCATGACAGCTTAGGATGTCCTAGCCATGGGAAGGAGAAAATAAGTTTGCCTGGAAAGGGAAATGTGCTGATAAAAACAGCAAAGTCCACCTAGACCAGGGGTGTCCAACCTTTTGGCTTCCCTGGTCCACATTGGCCCAAAAATATTTTTCTGGGGCCGCACAACCGCTGCAACAAGACAGAGGAGGGAGTTGGCAAGACGGTAAACACCAGGGAGCCGCAGAGGAAAACACTGCATCGCTTTCGACCAGGGCCGCACAAAATACTTCACGGGGCCACATGTGGCCCTCAGGTTGGATACCCCTGATCTATACCCTCTTATGATAGCTAATAGGAAGCTGTTAAATTAGAGAAGGTGGGATTTGAACTGGTGAGCTTGAGAAGATTGTCAAGGTTCAACAAGGCACATTAACTTGGTGAGCCAGAAATGCTTTCTTTGTGGTGATTGTGATATGATAGCTAATCAGATGATACATAGGCAGGCCAGTCAACTATGATATGACAAGGCAGTGAGATCCACCTGAGTAGAAGCTGTTGTAGCTCAATGTGTTAAAATCCTGGGCTGATCATACAGAGGTTGTGAGTTCAACACCCAGCACATCTTTTAATTGTGGCATACTATCTTGGGAAGGTGCACCTTGATGATATCGCAATGAGGTCAGCTTTCTGAAGCTGCACAGCTCCATTTTGCAATGAGGGAAAATGCATGTTAAGGTCTGTATCTGTTTTTTCTCTTTTTAAGCGTTGAAAAATGAAGTAATGTGTGCAATAATGATATATTTTTCATGTTCTTTCTTTGCTCTCAAGAAAGAGCTGATTGCAGCACTGTTTGTTGAGAAAAAAGGGAGTTATTTTTTAAGCAGGAAAGCCAAAGGTGGTGTACTGAGTAAATCATGTTACTGTTTGGGCAGAAAAGTACTGTTTTCCATGCAATATGTTTATATTGATGTGCCCTATTGATATGGTGGCTTATTAAATCTATTAGGAGGGAGAAACAAGAAAAAAAACCATATTTGAACTCACTATAGGAAATATTATTGCAGAAGCGGAAAGCACGCCTAATTTACATCTATAGGAAGTCACCAGCTACGAAAGCTGAAACTCCATTGAAATGAAGCAAAAACTACACTTAGACCAGCTTTTCCTTTGCCTATATTTTCTATGATGTTAGACGCGGTCTGCCATCCAACTAGTGTCTATATGGTGCCTAACCCTAACCACGCGCACGTTACGCCCACGTCTACAAACGTAGACGCGACTTATCCCAAAACTCGCATCTATCTCGCGTCTTAATTCTGAGAACGCCTAACTGACACCTAACTCTGTCTAAGTCCCAATTAACGCTGGTTAAGACCCTTAAATCGCTCATTAAACACTTAAATCAGACGTCTAAAGCACGCCTAAAGTTAGGTGCACTTTACAGAATTGGGGCCTAAGTGTCCGGTGGTCAGGTCCACAACCGCCTTCAGCTCTCACCTCCTCTGAACACAACCGCCATCTTACATCAAGCAGTCACAGCCAGGAGAGGTGCCAAATTCACGAGAGTTCATGAGATTACATACACACGCACAAACTGCACTGCCTCCAATGGTTACCTTACGTTCTGGAATGTTGCCCGCCTCACTATTGTAACTGCATGCAAGCGCTTTCCTGCGTCTGTACGCGATTGTCCTCTCCACTCCACCTCACAATCGCGTACAGATGCAGGAAAGCACTTGCTTGAGGTTACGAGGTGGGTAGCATTCCAGAACAATGGTAACATACCGAGGGTCTAAAAATAGTACCTGGCGGGCTGCATGTGGCCCCTGGGCCGCGAGTTTGAGACCACTGGCTTATATGATGACAGATAACCAAATTCTTTATGGCCACTCCAACAAAAAATTCCAGCGATTCATCAATCAACCTAAATGGAAGAAACTTCCCAATTGACCCTACCATAAAAATCCTAGGTTTCACCCTTGACCAACAACTAACACTCGAAGCCCACACCAACAACTTAATCAAAAAATGTTTCAGCCTTCTATGGAAACTACGCATGCTAAAACCCTTTTTTGACTTCGCATTGTTTAGATCTGTGTTTTTACACCTATGGACTGGCGGGAAAAAAAAAATTATTTTGTGGACTGGCAAACTACTAGGACTGAAATTTTAAAACCCCATTTCCGCCTCATCTCCGCAAGCTCAATTCTCGCAAACCATCTGATCCCATCTGCCTCAGTTATGATTTTATATTGAATGTATTTTTTTAAAGTATAAAAAGAAACAATATTATATACAATTGTCATTTTATAAATACAAGGATCAACAAAACCCATGTCTCCCCTCTCCTTCACATATATCCCCTCTACTATCAAGAAAACTGAATAAGCTAAATTATTACAGAATGCTACACAGAAATATCACGCTAACAGAATAACGCAGTCACACATAGCAGGAATAGGGTTAGGGGAATACAACTAGGGCAACTGCCCCCCTGGTTAGAGAGAGCCCTAAGCCACTGCCTGGACTTTGCAGTCCTCAGTTATGTCGAACACCAGCTCTAGCAGAATATATATTTCAAATCTGATATATTCTAATCACAAAATAGAAATAAAATTATTTTTTTCTACCTTTTGTTGTCTCTAGTTTCTGCTTTCATCTTCTTGTCACTCTCTTTCTTCCAGCGTCTGCCCTCTCTGTCTCTTCAATCTAGCATCTGCCCCTTCCATCCACTGTTTGTCCTCTCCCCCTTCCATATGGTATCTGTCTTCTTTCTATGCCCCTCTCCCCTTTCCATCCAGCCTGTGCCCCCTCTCTCCTTTTTATATGATTCATTCCAGCTTCACTGCTCTCTTCATTTTTATCTCTCCTATACCAGATCTAGCATCTTTGTCACTCTCTATTTCTCTGCTGACCCCCTTTCCCATCTCTCTACTTTCTCATTCCTGTCTCTCACCTTCCCCTCCTCTAATCTCCCTGCCAGCTGTTTCCTTCCATTTTCCTTCTGCCTTTCCTCTTTCCCCTGTAAAGCAGTAACTCTCTTCCCTTTCCCTCCTCCCCTCCCAGCAGCATCTCTCCTTCTCCTTCCCTCCAGGTCCAGTAGCAGCTGTCCCTTTTTTCTCTTGTCCAGCAGCTTCCCAGACTCCTTTCCCTCCTCCCCTCCCATCAGCATCTCTCTTTCTCCTTCCCTCCAGGTCCAGTAGCAGATGTCCCTTTTTTCCCTTGGCCAGCAGCTTCCCAGACTCCTTTCCCTCCTCCCCTCCCAGCAGCATCTCTCCTTCTCCTTGTCCCAAGGTCCAGTAACAGCTGTCGCTTTTTTCCCCTTGCCCAGCAGCTTCCCAGCCTCCAACAGTGGCTTTCTCCCCTCCCAGCAGCTGTCAGTACTTACCAGGAAGGCAGCCTTGGGTCCTTTGATGGGTCATGCCGCCTCTGAGGAAAGAGAAAGTTACATCATCAGAGGCGGCTGCGACTCAGCAAAAGCCCCAAGGCTGCCTTCCTGAATCGCTGCGCTAGTAAGTACTGACAGCTGGGAGGGGAGAAAGCCACTGTTGGAGGCTCTCCATGTCTCCCCGACCCTGCGCGGACTTCAGCTCATCGATCTTGCTGGCCCTGCGCAGACCGGCAGGAATTTTCTGCAGACCGGCACCGGTCCATGGACCGGCGGTTAAAGAACAGTGGTTTAGATTGTTAGTACAATCATTAATCCTCAGCTCGCTGGACCACTGCAACATTATTTACCTAGGATCCCACAAAAAAGCCATAAAAAGACTGAGAACTATCCAGACAAAAACAATACTGCAAGGAAATGTACAGGATACAGGAGTTTATTAAAAGCACAAAAACAAAAATATAAAAACATCTACAGCAATTGGTCTCAATATTCCTGTGGACTGGACCCAACACGGTCCGTGTGTCAGAGGAATCCTTCTTCCTCAGGTATTTCACAGAATATCAGAAAACCAGATTAAATATGGTAAGCAAAATCGGTGGTGAACAGGCATAAACCGCTCCTGTACAACGCGCTGCAGTCTGTGAATCAGATCGCAAAACACGTCAGTACGATTAATCTTTGGACTAAAAAATCAGACCATCACCCCACATTTTAAAAAACTCCATTGGCTACCAATCGAGGCAAGAATCATCTTCAAATTTGGATGCCTATGCTACAAGACACTTTTCGGCACCTCACCCACCTATCTCAAGACACTTTGTCCTACAGGACACCCCGCCTCTCTCGCAAACTATTACTATTCACGTTCCCAAACCCCAAGGGATGCCAGTTCAAAAGATTCCTTGATACGACACTATCCTTCCAAGCAGGAATCTGGAACAGCACCCTAAGCAACCTCCTCCTGGACTCTCCTACATACCAATCCTTCAGAAAAGCAGTGAAACCCACCTTTTCGACAAATTCATTTGAATACTCATCCTTCCAACCCTACCCAATTCCCATCATCATTTCCCCTATGCTGTCACAACCCGATGCACCTATACTAGCTACAAACCTGTACCTGTTGCTTTACCTGTACCTTGTATTCACTTGTAATCACTTGTTCTCTTCAATACTGTACCTGTAGCTATACCTTTACCTTGTAATCACTTGTTCTCTTCAATACTGTACCTGTAGCAATACCTGTACCTTGTAATCACTTGTAATCGCTCGTTTGCTTCAATGCTGTATACTATCTTGAACTGAAAAGGTATGACGGTATATAAATAAAGCTACTATTATTATTATATACTGAATCTTTCCCCAGCTTTAACAGCACAGCACGATTATACACACTAGCTTTAGCGAGTCCGGCATATGAATAATCTGATTAAATACAGTGGCCTGCGGGGAGACAAATCCTCCTTCAATAATTTATAGAACTACATCTGAAACCCATCTGTACTGGGTTCTTTGAAGAAGGCTCCATTCTTGATCGCCACCATCACTTCAGCTTCTTATATGGGGGCATTGAGCTTAGTATGAGAATCAGCTGAAAGCTGAGGCAAAGGAAGAATCCAGCTAGACATTACCCTTCATCAGGCTCTGTTGCCTGGTATATAAGCTCTTATAATATTCTCAAAAAAGAGCACTGATCTCTCTATCACTCCTAATTTTGTCCCCAACCGCATGCATTTGCAGGATTTTAGATGGGCCTCTTGCCCTCTTCACCGCCCATGCCAATAGCTTTCCTCTCTTGTTACCATGAAGAAAAAGCCGCTGTTTATAGCATAGAAATGATTTCTTTGTTTTATCGTGAAGCAACTCATGAAGCTCACTCTGAGAAGCCAATAATTGAGCTTTAAGAAAGGCAGTAGGGTGTCTGCTGTACTGGAGCCAATCAGTGCATACCTGCTCTACCTGCTGGCCCTGGCTTTATGACAAAAAGCCATACGCAATAATTTTGTCTCAAAGAACTGCCTTAGTAGCTTCCCAATACAGTACTGGAGTGTCCAGATGGGAAGCATTCTGAAGTTTATATTCTGCCCACTTTGCACACAACAGATCATGAAATTTAGGGTCCCTGTATAAATATAAAAGAAAATTCCAAGAATACAGTTGCTAATGAGGGGCTTCAAATTGAAGAACAAGTAAAATCATGGCATGATCTGACACCCTGAAGGAACCAATGTCTGCCCTGGTGACATGAGAAAAAAGTGTACTGGAAACCAACCAATAATCAATCTGAGACTGTGGTGTATGTGCTCTCAAAAGGTGTGTATAGTCTCACTGTCCAGGATCCAGCAAGTCTAAAACAGAGCACATGTTTGGGGAGTAAATATTACAAAGGAGCAGCGGGTGCCCATCAATATCTATCCTATCTTCCTCTAGTATCAAGCCACTGCTGCCGTACCTCCACATGTAGGCCTCTACAAATCAAAATTAGTACCCCAGCCTTGTGCTGAACTGCTGGGGCTCCCAATAAATGACCCACCCACCATTTTTAAAAAAAAATTTTCGATATTAAATATCATAACATCTTCTCCTTATAAAGACAATCTCTAGTCCACAATAATTGGATCCTAGACTTCAATAGGGTGGATTAAAACAAAAAGATCATAAGATTAATCTTATACTTAAGAAAATCTAAATGGATGAAATCGCGGGGAGCTAATCATGTATTTCTGTTGTTACTTCTATTTTTTTTCACCTTTCTCAAGACGTTTCAATGCCACAAATTTGGTTATCTTCTATATCGTATTGTAATTTGTTTTCTTTTTCTTTATGTGTATTTAAAACAATCTTACTGTACAAGATGTTTATGCTTGGGAATAATGTATAAAATTATAAATAAATAATAATAATAAAAAAAAAAATTTTTCATGTTCTTGCGTCGATAGACATGTTTCCTGGAGAAAGGCTACATCTGCTTTAGCCTAACGCCTGCAAGATTTTTTTCTCTCTTTATGGGAGAGGTAACTCCACATTTCAGGAAAAGCAGTATAGAGTCATCCCAGTATAATCCAAATAGGCCCCCCAAGACAGAAATTTAATGGTTTGAGTGGAAAAAAGGGCCAGCCCAGCTTCCAACCCCCATTTGCAGCCCTCCGAAAGACCCAACAGTTGAGAAGGGTGAGCTCCAGCATCTCCTAGTCACCCAATTACAAATGGAGGTAATCCACCCGTCCAGAAAATTCCAATATTTAGTACCCATATTTAACTTCCTCCCCCCCCACTACCTTCCCTCCTCCCCCCTCTCCCATCCCCTTCTTACCATAACAAACTGTATGATCTAGGGTCCCTGTGAGGGCTCTGTCCCCCTATAAAAGAAAGGGAATAAAAAGAAAAACGTTTTTACATGTGTCTCCCCAACTTCCAAAAATAAGCTTTTACTTGTTCTTAAACGCAACAGAAAAGTATACCCGACTGGTAACAGTACCCCTTATTGCCTGACATGAGGGCACAGAGTTATCCCAGTACAGAAAAAATAATTCTTATTGATTCCCAACCTCTATAGATCACTGCCACACGATTCCTGACTCACCACAATACTCTTAAACAAAATCACTTACCACAGTCTTCTCGCACACGCATAAACAGTCACACAACCCAGCTAGACTATTTACATCAGAGGTTATTTAAAGGGTTTTTACTATTGGTGTCCCCTATCAAACAGAAGTAATAAGGTAAATATTTTGTACAGTAACCTATTAAACCTAAAAATTGATGTTTCATAAAACTGTTATGTGCGACAACTTAATGTCTTAATTGTTTTGTTGTCCTGCTTTTGTGTATCACATTTTTCCTGTTAACCTCTTGTATGTTTCTATTAATGACCACGTTAACCACCAGATGATATGTACAGAGCTACATGGAATATTTAAATTCACTTTCCCCCTCCCTATTCGCAGTTCTGACGTTCGCGGTTTCGCTTATTTGCAAATTTTTTTTCCCCCAGCCCCCCCCCCTGAGAATTGAAAAAAACCCAAAACGGCCCCGGACTTGGATCAGGGCGACGAGAGAGGCAATTGGAGGCAGAGGAGGCCTCATCACAATAACAGACCGTTTCATCTTTTTGACGATGTGAAAGAAACGAAGAACACCGAGGAGCCGGACCCTGGAGAGAGCGGTCGGGGCCCTCACAGATCTAAACACACACACACGCAGGCAGGCTCCAGCCACTCCCCAGCCTTTCCCTACACAGGCTGCCTGGCCCAGGTCCTATGCACTCAGAGAGGAACGATCTCCGCTCTCAGCATCCTATAACCCCGGCTATCAACCCCCTGGCAAGCGCCTCTTACCTGCATCCTCTCGCCGCTGCCACCTCTTTGCTCCCATGGCGGGGAAAGAGGAGACCGAAGCACCCCCACTGGCCCCCGGCAAACACGCAACATTCACGGAGGGAGGCGATTGGAAGAGGCAGAGACCACCAGTTAAGGTCTGGATGTGGGTCAGAACCAGCACAAAGTTATTTGCGATTTTTCACACTTCGCGGTCCAGCTCTGTCCCTAACCCCCGCAAATACCGAGGGAGAAGTGTATTGTATATCAGCACATAAATATAATTAATTCCAACCAGTAGTGTTAGGGGACAAAGTAGTCTGAAGTGTCCTCCGTTTAACTATTTTGATACCCTGTTGCATAAAGAAAAAAATTCAAAGTGTCTGCATACAAAATATTTTGATCATATTTCTCTCATGAATGTCTCAAAGCAACTTCAAAATTTTCTTTAAATGTTGATTTAAAATACCTTATGTTCTGTTGATATAATAATAATAATAATAACTTTATTCTTATATACCGCCAGCAATCTTGCGACTTCTAGGCGGTTTACAAAACGAGTGACTGTAAATACAATAAAGAGAAACTGTACATACAACGAATTAAAGAGTATAGCAGTGTGCATCTGATAACATTAATAATGTTTACGACAGTATGTGTGCTGCAGGCCAAGAAGTGCCAAGCTGCTTACACAGAAGTAGAAATATTCCGTAAATTGAATAGAGTGTTCATGGTTTGTGATTAGGGGTTGAGGTTAACAGTTTATAAGTACAGGTATGTGATGATGTTACGAGGGGGGTTGATGTTCCGGTTCATTACCTAGGTATTTCAAGAATAGGTAAGTTTTTAGGTGTTTCCTGAATTCTTCATAGTTGTTTGTGTGTGCAATTAGTTTTTCTAGGTCTTTACCCCATATGGCTGCTTGATACGATAGCCGTTGTTGATGGTGTCTCTTATATTTGCACCCTCTAGCCAGTGGGGAGACAGATTTCTTGTGTGTTTTTCTTTCATGTCTGTTGGTTGGGAATGACATAATAATATAACATTAGTAGATACAAAACAAAGAATGCTTTCACTGAGTCAATGCTGGAAATATTTTTAAAGCATGTGAAGTAGTTTGCTCTGTAAGGGTGCTTAGTGTAAGGTATTTTTAGCCTGGTTTTATAGGAACAGATGGTACTAAATGTCTGAGTGTGATTAAGTTTGTATGTTTCTGTGTATGTCCTCTGTTCCCTCTTATATTTAAATGAATGAACCAAACTTTGAAGTCAAGTGTCTTGGGTGAACTTGTGTCCTTTCTGGTTTTCAAAGTCTGAAAGTGATTTGGGAGAGGGGGTATGGCAGTTGGGCAGTATTTTTTTTGTAGGAAATGCATGTGGAGTCGGGGAGAGGGGAGAGGACGTTTCAAATGCTTTTTTCTTCCAAACCACTTGACTAATATTTAGGCAGGATGAATTAATTAAAATTACATTTGGGGGGAATTTAGGGGTAAGGCTCCCCTAAATGCTACTGAAGAGCCTGAGGAAAAGGGGAGCTATCTATTTATATGCTACGGAAAAGTTGTATAAATTTTATTGCTTGGCTTGGTCTGGCATGGAAATGATATCTGCCATTTCTAAGTGAAAACGTGTACTTTAATAACTATGTTGCACTATATCATGCTTCTTTGTAGTTTATTTTAACACACATGGGAAATCTCAGAACGCCATCTGTATAATAAAATGCGAAATAATACAGTGTGGCAGCACTCGTCACTGGCTCACTCAATTGTGTGAAACTAACTTAATCTATGTTCTTTTTAATAAATTTTTTCTACTTCTATTTTTAGTTTTTATATATTCAATCTATTTAATAAATACTTTAAGAGTACAGTACAAATTCATATTAATTCTTCCCTAGCAACAGCAGCAGATGAATCCAGAGACCAATGGGATAGCCCACATCTACCAGCAGGCGGAGATAGAGAAACTGATTAACAGGTGGTCCTATTGGCTGGCACTCTTCCTGTCTCATCAGTATGCTCTATCTCCCAGCAGGGGAAAGTCGCTGTTCCACTAGCTCCTGGATTCTGGCTGTGGCTGGATAAATATTTTCTCCTGTTGAGGTTTTATCTTCAGTGAGGCAGCAATTATATTGCTCCTGTTGAGGTTTGCTCTTCAGTGAGGCAGCAATTATATTTCTCCTGTTGAGGTTTCCCTCTTCAGTGAGACAGGGGTGTCCGGCTGGACGGTGCCGGCTTTAGAGGTTACACTTGGGCCCACCCTTGTCCCTGCCTCACCTTCCCTCCAGTGATAGAGGGGTTAGCTGGGTCTCTAATTTTTCTTCTTTCCCTTGGAAAAAAAAAAAAAAGAAAGAGATCATTTGCTATTTGCAGTTATGCATTCTCAGGGGTGCTCAACCGGTGTCTGCCGGTGTCTGTCAGTCCTGTAAGCCTGGTTGTGAGTATCCCTTTGTTGTGTTGCCCTACGGGTTATATTGTTTTGCGGTTGTCTTGGACCTACGGATTTGTGTTGGTTTTGTGCTTGTTCTGGAGTACCTGCAGCTGTGCGGTCACGTGCCTTCCAACTAGCTTTCCTCATCTTCTAAGCCTTGTTAGGGCAGTGGACACTGTGAAGTATGGGGAGTTTTTCATTTGCAATGTATGCTTTTTTCAGTTCAGGCCTTCTGTTTGGTGTCTTGGGCACTGTTGTTCAAATCGGTGTTTTCCCGCGCGCGGGAGCCACGAGCTTGTTTTTGTGCGTGGGTGGGAGAGACCTGACTTTTGCGGCCTGTTCGCTGGGGCTGTCCTGTGCGCAGTGGGTGCCGCGGCGGTGTTCAAGCCGCTGAGTGAGTCGCGCTTGTGGAGTCAGTGCCTTTCAGCGAGCGGGTGGCTCGCGCTTCTGCTCCGACGCTGGCGGCGGAGCCACTGCGTTATTGGTGCCTGTTTTCAGCTGCGGCCTTATCTCTGCGCCTCCCCAGTCTCCCGGTTCTGGTCTTGACTGTGTCGGGGGGTTGCAGGTGCAGTTGCTGTTCACGCAGCGGTGGGATTCTCTCCCGAAGTGCTTCTTTGGGGTCTGGGAGCCATCCTGCCTTGCCTGAGGGTGCTGGAGAGGGAGTCCATTCGGCAATTGGCCCCTTGGTTACAGCTTGTCACGGCGCTGGGTCAGTAGGAGGTGCTTTGCCGCTGGGACGGTCAGCGGAGGGGGAGGGATACCCGGTCTTGGTTCAGATCTCTCCTCCTGCATCCCGGGGTCCCAGTATGGTAAGAGTTCTGCCTGTTGGCTGTTGCCTCTTATTTGGGCCTTGGGGTTGCGCTGCTGGTATCAGGTGGTGCTATTACAATCTTTCCTTGTCATATGTATGTCTATTATATTGCTGGAGAGTTTAAGTGATTTTGTACACTTACTGCTGATAATACAAGGGATATAGAATTTACAAAAAAAAAAAAAAAGAACAAAATAACATAACAATAAACCGCCTTGTACTGGCGTGCTGAGTTTCCTGTTGGGGCTACGCGCTCTTAGTAATGTGGGGTTACCTGGTGGCACCTTCACTTTTCAAGCGGACAGGACTAGGTTTTGTTTGTATCTGGATCAATGCAGGGTCCTGTGTTTTTCGGGTTGCTCAACAGCCTTGTGCGACTATCGTCTTTTCCTAACGTATGTTAATCAGCTCCCCTATTTCTTTTTTCCCCTCTTCGCATTGTTATGCGCGGGGTCGTTCCCTGTAGCCATGTGATGAACGGCTCTCTGAGAGGGGAGACAGGGCTGTTTGTCAGTTTGCATCCTCCCTGCAGTGTATTTTGGACAGGGTGTTTTCTCTTTCTGCCTGCCAGGTACATGTCCTTCGCTGAGGGGCACTGAACTCAGTTTTGGGGCAGCAGTGCTAGGTGCCCTGGCGGAACTTATCCGCTTATGGTAGGGGGAATACCTTTCTTCCTTTCCTGTGCTTTTCATGTTCCTCCGCTATTGCACAGGCCTTTCCGGCATTCCCCTATTTCATGGTAAAGGCTACTCCGCTCCGATTCTTTCTGTATCCAAGCGGTATGCAGTCTCCCTTTCCCAATCTGGCCCCTAAATGGGACGGTCTAGTGGCCTTGCTGGTATATATTGTGTCCGATATATCTCCATTGGATTGATAGCGCCTCACTCTGGACAACCTGTCATTGCAGCGGTGTCCCGGATGAACGCTTTTCCGGTTTCTCTTCCAGTCATTTGTTAAATTGATCTAGCAATTCCTGATTGACCCTTCCTGATCCCGCCACATACCTCTTTTACCCATGTATTCTCCATGGCAGTGCCGAGGCACCATCTTGTTGTAATCTACCTAGACTGAGAGGTATTGGCGGGATAGACGGCATCAATTTCATGATATAATATGGGGGGATGGCAATCATGGATTCAATACCTTGGCAGTTAGTTGCTTGTCTCTCTTTGGGCAGCGCTTTCGATTTTGGCACGTGCCATTTCTCCTATCCAAGGTTCAAGAAAATTTTAAAATATGTGGCCAGAGGTACTGTTTTGGTGCTACCAGGTGATTCACCTAATTTCTTCTTGACTGAATGCTGGATTCGGACGTCTTTCAGTCGGGCCATTTGACTGACACGAACAGGGTGATTTCTTTCCTCAGTTCTTTGGACGTGAATCTTCGAAATTTGCACAGCGCTCTTTTCTCCTGTACTATTTATAGGTATGTTGAGGAGATGTTTTTTGTTTTTTTTTGTTCCTATGGGAGAGACATGTGTTCTTCCCAGAAACTTGGGCGATGACTCACAGTCTCAGGTTTGCAGGCTTCTTTGGTCACCATGACTCAGAGTATGGAATTCTCTTGTTGACCGCACTGGGAACTTTGGCTTGCTTTTCCATTATAATTAAATTTGAAACTTGAAACTATAACGCTACATCAGTCGCCCTTGTTCTGGTGGTGCCTGGTTTCTCAGGGCTCCAATTAGTTGATAGGCTCCTCATGCATCGCTCTGTATGTTTTGGTGGCTCAGCGAGATTTCTCTTTTAAAAGGCATGCCTCGGTCTTTGCTGGACTAGCTCATGGCCACCATACATCCCGGGCTGTTGGGTTGGGGGGACTCGGTGCCTTCCATCCTCAGCTCCAGGAGTCTGGTCTTCAGGGTCAACTCCGTACTTGTTCATTCTTCTACTCTTGAGCGTGGTCAGGCTACCTTTCTGGAGCTTCAGCCCTTCTTCCGGAATGCCGCTGAGGGCCTTTCAGTCGGTATTTTGATGGAGGTATTTCTCTACAGCTTGGGCAGTAGGTGCTGTACTCCATTGCTGGGTACAGTTGTTATTCTACTTCGATGGGTAGACCCTCATCTTCCTCTTCTGTTGGCAGATCATTTTAGGGGTCAAGAAACAAGTTCGGATAGGCTTTCTCTCCGTGCAATTTGACCATGACCCATTTCTTGTATGTTCAAGTGTTCAGCCTGTGTACGCTCTAGCAAGTGTGCACGTTAGGATAGTGAAATCTTCTACGTCCTGGATATTGGGAATTTTGGCTCAGGCGTTCCAGCTCTTTTTATGGACGTGAGATCTCCTGGTACTAGACCTCTTGGTCTCGTCTCACGATTCTATACTTCCTAGCACAGGGAGTGTGAGTTAGAGGGGGGAAACAGCGTGGCTTCTTTCTCACCTCTGGTTTCTCTTTTTCAGTGTTTTACCCTGGCTGATGATGGCTTGGATTTGCCATCTCCAGCTTGCTTTCCGGGCACTGTATTTGTAAAATTCTGGCTTGGCTACGCCATCCTTGCTAGGCGGATCGGATTACTCTTTCGACAGCTGGACTATGACATTTCCTGGTATCTCCGGATTTGCTCACCTTGGGTCCGATCGACATGGATATTCGTACTACTTTGGTATTACGACCTTGCTTTTGAGAAGTCCTGACTGACGTGTAAGGGTTATGCGCTGCGGGTTGTTTCTTCTCTTATCCTGGCGCTATAGACGTCTTCACCTGTGGATTCTGCTTCCTTTAGGATGCTTCTCAACCTTGCACGCCAAGGGCTTAGCGTTCCATTCCCTTCAACTTCAAGGGTTATTCTTAGCTGGTTACCGGGGCTAGGTATATTGCTCTTCGATTACTTCTCAGCTTCATGTAGTTCCATTCCTAAACGGAGCATGATATATTTGTACACCTCTTAAAAGCCCTGTCTGGAGTGCAATCTTCTGGTACTTCTTCGCAGTTTCCCGTAGGCGTCATTTCCTCCTTGTGCCGTTGCCACGGGGTTTCTTGTGGCTTTGGTTTTGGCTCTGCAGTTTTCTGGGTTGCAGGCTTTGTTCAGCGGGGATTCTTATTTCTGATTTCCATTATCTGGGGTATCAGTTCAGTCGGTACCACAATTCTTTCTAGGGGGTGTCATCCTTTCTTTTATAACTAGCTCACTTTTCCTTCCTTCTTCCTGGGAGTAGAAATAGGAAAACAGCTAACGTCGTTCCTCTGCACAAAAAGGGCTGCAGAGCGGAGGCTGCGAATTACAGACCAGTGAGTCTCACATCAATAGTGTGTAAACTCATGGAAACACTACTTAAATGTAAATTAGACACGATTTTGGATGAGGGGAATCTAAGGGATCCTAGTCAACATGGATTCACTAGGGGTAGGTCATGCCAATCCAATCTTATCGGCTTCTTTGATTGGATAACAGGAAAGCTAGACTCGGGAGAGTCTCTGGACATAGTGTACTTGGATTTCAGTAAGGCTTTCGACAGCGTCCCACACCGTAGACTATTAAACAAGATGAAATCGATGGGGTTAGGTGAGACACTAATTGCATGGGTCAATGATTGGCTGAGTGGAAGACGTCAGAGGATGGTGGTCAACGGCACCCTCTCTGAGACATCGGAGGTGACCAGCGGAGTGCCACAGGGCTCGGTCCTGGGTCCACTCCTTTTTAACATATTCATAAGGGACTTGACCCGAGGGCTTCAGGGTAAAGTAACTCTATTCGCTGATGACGCCAAACTATGTAATATAGTAAGTGAAAGCAATCTGCAGGATAGTATGACGCAGGATCTGCTTACGTTGGAAAACTGGTCCTCGACATGGCAGCTGGGCTTCAACGCTAAGAAATGTAAGGTTATGCATCTCGGTAGCAGAAATCCATGCAAACCTTACACCTTAAATGGAGAAACACTAGCTAGGACTTCAGAAGAAAGAGACTTGGGAGTAATCATCAGTGCAGACATGAAGGCCACCAAACAAGTGGAGAAGGCCTCATCCAAAGCAAGGCAACTTATGGGATGTATCAATAGAAGCTTTGTTAGCCGCAAATCTGAAGTCATAATGCCACTGTACAGAACCATGGTGAGACCTCATCTGGAGTACTGTGTGCAATTCTGGAGGCCACATTACTGTAAAGACGTGCTTAGAGTTGAGTCGGTTCAGCGGATGGCCACTAGGATGATCTTGGGGCTCAAGGGTCTCTTGTACGAAGAAAGACTAAACAAATTGCAGCTCTACACTCTAGAGGAACACAGGGAGAGGGGGGACATGATTGAGACATTTAAATACATCACGGGACGTGTCGAGGTGGAAGAAGACATCTTCTTTCTCAAAGGACCCTCGGTCACAAGGGGGCATCCGCTCAAACTCAGAGGAGGGAAATTCGATAGTGACGTAAGGAAGTATTTCTTCACAGAAAGGGATGTAGATCACTGGAACAAGCTTCCAGAGCAGGTGATCAAGGCCACCAGCGTGCTTGACTTTAAGAATAAATGAGATGCCCTAGTGGGATCCTTACGAGGGTCGAGTTAAGGAACTAGGTCATTAGTACTCAGACTTAATGGGGTGGGTCAGTAGAGTGGGCAGACTTGATGGGCTATAGCCCTTTTCTGCCGTCATCTTTCTATGTTTCTATGTTTTATTCATTGCATTTTTTTGATAGTGCATAGCTTTCTTCGAGAGCAAGGTTTCTAATGCCTTTTGGTTGTTTAGATCACCTGTTTTTGTATTATTCACGGGATGCCTCGATTTTCTGGCGGCGTCCAAAGCCGCAATCGCTCGATGGGTCCAGGAGGACATTCTGCTTACTTGATGGCAGGAAAGAGATTGGCGAACGAACTTCATGACAATGCCGCCAGTGCGATGACCACTTCTTGGACTCGGTCCAGAGGTTTTTTCCTTGGAGGAGTTTTGTCTCGCGGCTGCTTGGTCTTCCTAGAGTGTTGTTTCTCAGCATTTCTGGTTGGATGTGGGGACACATGCGGTAGATGTGTTTAGTGCTTTGGTTGTTGCGGAGGCGGCGTTTGCTTCCCACCCAGATTGAGGATTGCTTTGCTACATCCCATTGGTCTCTGGATTCATCTGCTGCTGTTGCTAGGGAAGGAAAAATTATGTTCTTACCTGTTAATTTTCTTTCCCTTAGACGCAGCAGATGAATCCAGAGCCCCACCCTTTCTGGTATTGTCTGTCGGTTTTTTCTTGTGCAACTTTCGCGGTTTGTTGTGGTTGATAGTGGTATTCTGTATCATTGACTTTTGCGATTTGTTCTGGGAAAGAAGTTTTTTACATGCTATGCCTATTGCGGGTTACGTGTGCTTGGGCAAGGAGCTATGCTGATGAGACAGGAGGAGTGCCAGCCAATAGGACCACCTGTTAATCAGTTTCTCTATCTCCGCCTGCTGGTAGATGTGGGCTATCCCATTGGTCTCTGGATTCATCTGCTGCGTCTAAGGGAAAGAAAATTAACAGGTAAGAACATAATTTTTCCATATCCAATATTCTTCAAAGGTTTCAATTCATCACTTCTTCAACATAATTTTCATTTACATCTCTAACATTTTCAAATTCATTTCCTTATAATTTCATTGATTTTCATTAATTTTCATTCCCCTAGATATAAAACTTAGCTTGTTTGTTCAATGTCACTGTTACACTAAGCCCCCACCAATGCATTTCATATCTTCATGAGGACAGGGAAGTGCTTTAACTAGAACAAAAAGCAAATCTTAGTTAACGGGGAACATTCAAATCTCTTATAATCCTCTTCAAATACATTAAAAACACTCACCAACTACATTTCCTTCTCTTGCTTGAGTAACATAAGAACATAAGAAACGCCTTCACCGGATCAGACCGAGGTCCATCTAGTCCGGCGGCCCATTTAGGTACTCCTTTTTGGAGACCTGGATTTACCGTATCCCTCAATATGATATGCAAGAAGGTGTGCATCCAACTTGCGCTTGAATCCCAGTACAGTAGTCTCCTCCACAACCTCCTCCGGGAGTGCATTCCAAGCACCCACCACGCGTTGTGTGAAACAGAACTTCCTGACATTTGTCCTGAACCTGCTGCCACTCAGTTTCAGGCTATGACCTCTTGCCGTGTCACATCTGAAAATGTTAGTAATGCTGCTTCTTGGTCTATTTTATCAAATCCTTTTAATATTTTAAAAGTCTCTATCAAATCCCCTCTCAGTCTTCTCTTCTCGAGGGTAAACAGTCCCAGTTCCTGAGTCGTTCTTTGTAGCTCAAATGCTCCATTCCTTTGACAAATTTTGTGGCTCGCCTCTGCACTTTCTCCAACAGAGTTATATCCTTCTTGAGGTATGGAGACCAGTGTTGGACACAGTATTGCTAAGTGCGGTCTGACCATTGTTCTATAAAGTGGCATTATGACATCTTCCGATCTACTCGTGATCCCCTTCTTAATTATGCCCAACATCCTGTTTGCTTTCTTCGCCACTGCCGCACATTGTACCGAAGGCTTTAGGGTACTGTCAATCAGTACCCCCAAATCCCTTTCTTGTTCGCATTTTGCTAATGTCACCCCCAACATCTTATACTCGTGTTCTTTGTTTTTCTTTCCTAGATGCATCACGCCCAGTCATTCTCTTCATCAGCTCGGGGAATCACCATCCTCCAGTCAGCCCAAGCCACCACATCT
The DNA here is from genome assembly GCF_902459505.1 of Geotrypetes seraphini. Taxonomy (NCBI): domain Eukaryota; kingdom Metazoa; phylum Chordata; class Amphibia; order Gymnophiona; family Dermophiidae; genus Geotrypetes; species Geotrypetes seraphini. Next base: position 145,488,378 of record NC_047089.1, on the reverse strand, counting down.
GTTTACATATTTAGCTTCAGTTTCACACGGTGGGTAAGATCGGCAATGCAGCCCCTCCCCCATCCCCCATCGACGGAAAGTTAAAAAAATTTGCTCTCCTTCAGCGGGCCCCAGGCATGTGCCTACTGATACTAAAAAGTGGAGACTGACTTGGGACACGGTGTTCTCTACCTCAAAGAACTTGCGGTCCTATGGGGAGAGAAGTGGAAGACGGTTGACCCCCCAAGGTTACCCAAGGGTACTCAAGGAACTAAGGAATGAAATAGCAGAGCCACTTCGCCAAATATGTAACCTATCCTTAAAAACTGGAGAGATCCCGGAGGACTGGAAAATAGCAAATGTCACGCCCATCTTCATGAAGGGTTCAAGGGGGGACCCGGGAAACTACAGGCCAGTGAGCTTGACCTCGGTCCCGGGAAAAATGATGGAAGCACTGATTAAGGACAGCATCTGTGAGCACATAGAAAACAATGGACAGCTAAAGTCGAGTCAGCATGGCTTTTGCAAGGGTAAGTCATGCCTCACAAACTTATTGTACTTCTTTGAGGGGGTAAACAGCCAGGTGGATAAAGGGGAATCCATTGACATCATTTACCTTAACTTTCAAAAAGCCTTCGACAAGGTACCGCACAAAAGATTGCTTAAAAAGCTGTGGAAACACGGGGTGCAAGGGGAGGTCCATCGATGGATCAAAAACTGGCTGGCAGGCAGGAAACAGAGGGTTGGAGTAAAGGGCCATTACTCAGACTGGCAATGGGTCATGAGTGGAGTTCTGCAGGGGTCGGTGCTGGGACCGCTCCTGTTCAATATATTTATTAATGACCTGGAGGCGGGAACAAATTGCGAAGTTATTAAATTTGCGGATGACACCAAACTCTACCACAGGGTTGAAACCATGGAAGACTGCGAAGATCTGCAAAGAGACCTAACGACGCTAGAAGAATGGGCCAAAAAGTGGCGAATGAGCTTTAACGTAGGGAAATGCAAGGTCATGCATGTAGGGAAAAAGAACCCGATGTTCAGCTACAAAATGGGGGGATCATTGCTAGGGGTAAGTAACCTTGAAAGAGATCTGGGAGTGATGGTAGACACAACTTTGAAGGCGTCGGCACAGTGCGCCACAGCCTCAAGAAAAGCAAACAAAATGTTGGGTATCATTAAGAAGGGTATCACGACCAGGACGAAGGAAGTCATCCTGCCACTGTATCGTGCAATGATGCGCCCGCATCTGGAATACTGTGTCCAGTACTGGTCGCCATACCTCAAGAAGGACATGGCGGTACTTGAGGGAGTCCAGAGAAGAGCAACTAAACTGATAAAGGGTATGGAAAACCTCTCATATACTGACAGACTGAAAAAGCTGGGGCTGTTCTCCCTGGAAAAGCGGAGACTTAGAGGAGACATGATAGAAACCTTCAAGATCCTGAAGGGTACAGAAAAGGTAGACAGGGACAGATTTTTCAGATTATGGGGAACCACAAGTACAAGGGGGCACTCGGAGAAATTAAAAGGGGACAGGTTTAGAACAAATGCCAGAAAGTTCTTTTTTACCCAGAGGGTGGTTGATACATGGAACGCGCTTCCGGAGGCTGTGATAGGCCGGAGCACGTTACAAGGCTTCAAAGAAGGTTTGGATAGGTTCCTAGAGGATAAAGGAATTGAGGGGTACAGATAGGAGTAGAGGTAGGTCATAGTGATAGTCAGGGCCACTGCTCAGGTAGTGGGTCTGATGGGCCGCCGCAGGAGCGGCCCGCTGGGCGAGATGGACCTCTGGTCTGCCTCAGCGGAGGCAACTTCTTATGTTCTTACATACCCAATGCTCTCCTCCGGGGCAGCCAACACCGGAGGAACTAGCAACTTCCCCAGAAAGTTATGTGGTATGATAGAGGCTAGGCGGGAGAATGCAGAGGTTCCGCTGCACAGCGATCCAACACCAAAGTAAAAAATATTGTGACAGGAGCGACGCATTTCTCTAGTCAAAATCTGCCCCTCATTGCTGCTGCTCTTCCTATTGGCAGAACTGATTGCAGCCTTACCTCCACTGCTTCCTGCCCCCAGCTGTGCCGGCCACTTGACGAGGGTCAACCAGCTGGAGCCGTACAGACCCCAAAGCAGGGAACTTGTTTATGTTGCAGTTGCAAAGGCAGTGTGGGAGAGACACCCTGAGGGAGGGGAAAAAACATGAGAAAATGCCGGCACGGAACTTTTTTTTCCCCAAAATGTTGCTTACTCAGAATGTTACTCACTGGAGGAAAACAGCCGGGTGCTCACCTAAATTAGCTGGGCGGAGCGCCCGGCTAAAAGGCGCTAGGGAGAACACTGCTCAGTAAACCTGTTACCCAGTAGACCTTGCGGTGACCAGGATATTCAGTGCCAAAGCACACATGATTTCTGGCAGTGAAGAACTTATGTGCATGACAGAAGAGCAGGACTTGGGTGTGATTGTATGTGATGATCTTAAGGTGGCCAAACAGGTTGAAAAGGTGACTGCAAAAGCTAGAAGGATGCTAGGTTGCATAGGGAAAGGTATGGCCAGTAGGAAAAAGGTGGTATTGATGCCCCTGTATGACTTTGGTGAGACCTCATTTAGAATATTGTGTACAATTGTGGAGGCCGCACCTTCAAAAAGATATAAAAAGGACATCCTGGCGTCGGTCCAGAGGATGGCTAATAAAATGGTGTGTGGTTTTCATCATAAGGCGTATGGGGATAGACTGAAAGATCTCAATCTGTATACTTTGGAGGAAAGGCGGGAGAGGGGAGATATGATAGAGATGTTTAAATACCTGCAAAATATAAGAGGTGATAGGCTCAGGAGTAATCTAAGGAAATACTTTTTTTACAGAAAGGGTGATAGATGCGTGGAACAGTCTCCCGGAAGAGGTGGTGGAGACGGAGATTGTGTCTGAATTCAAGAAGGTATAGGATAGGTATCAAATGTCAGTCCTTGAGGGCCACAATCCAGTCAGGTTTGCAGGATTTTCCCAATGAATATGCATGAGATTTATTGGCATACAATGATAGCAGTGCATGCAAATAGATCTCATGCATATTCATTGGGGAAATCCTGAAAACCCGACTGGATTGTGGCCCTCGAGGACCGACATTTGACACACCTGTCTTAGAGAGAGGTTAATGTGGATGGGCAGACTGGATTTGCCATTTGGCCTTTATCTGCCAAATGGCTGGGAGACTGGGAAAGAGTCCTCAGGACGTGCATCTGGGAGAAGACGACTGAGGGACTTGGAGAGCCCTCAGTGCATGTGTCCAGGAAAAGATGCCTGAGAGACTGGAAAGGACTGGAAGAAGGAGTAGCCAGAGGTCCAGTAGAGCCTGGAGCCCAGGGAGGGGCTCAGGCTTGAAGACTGGCAGAGGGACCAGTGAAGTATCCAGGACCCAAGAGGCCAGGGAGCATAGGGACTGGCAGTGGCCCCACAGGAAGCAGCCAGAAGAGTCTAGGTCCAAGGCTGAGGAGGTCTGGCAAGCAACCGGCAGAGGGTCTGATGAGGCCGGTGTCAACTGATGGAGAGACCAGTAATGGCACTGGAAGCTGCTTGAAGACCCAGAGAGCCAATGAAAGGTCAGAAGAGGACCAGAAGACCGTGGAGTCCAGGGAGGGTCCAGGGATGACCAGGAAGAGCCTGGAGGGACCTGCTCAGGGATTTTAGCGGAGTGTTTGTTTTGAATAAAGTGTTGGCGTGTTGTTTAATAGTATTGCATTTATTCCAACACGCCTGGGGACAGATGTATGATGGGTGTTGATCGCTTGGCCCGATCACATGATGACAGTAACTTTAATTATTGTTTTCACATAAAAGGATGAGGTTTGGATTTTTGTATTGTTTGCTCTAATAGAATTTATTAAAACACTTTTTTTGTTTGTTTGTTTCTGGTAACAATAGTCACATGTTCCCAGAGATGAGAGACATTTATGCTGTGAAAAAATAGATTTTAGACTAATTTCTCTATTTTATTGAATAAGCATTTTGACTTATATTAAATATTGTTTTGTTTCCACTTGACTAAAATGGATCCTTTTTTCCTTGCTTTTGTTTTAAGGTCGTTTGGTAGGTGCTCTGGATGCTGTACTGGATTCAAATGCTCGCATTGCTCCTTATCGAATTTTACTTCAGGTTCCAGGATCTCAGGTTTATTCTGCCATAGCGTGTGGTGAGTTATTGACTGGATCAGAAGTATATTGGGCCATAGCCATTGGTGAGTTATATACACGAGTGTGTTCTGAGCATGCTTGGCATCTGCATGTTCAGGAAGCTTAAGGTAATCCATAGTTTACAGTATATACTCAAATATAAGCTGTCCCAAACATAAACCAAGATAACTTTCCCCCTCCCAAAAAGGTTGACTCAAATATAAAGTGGGAGGTTAATATTCACATACCCTCCCCAGGCCTGTTTGGCTCTGCACCCAGCCCTACTCCCTCCTCTGGCATTCTTGGCTCTGCACACAGCCATACTCCTTCCCCTCTCCTGCTAGGCTCTGCACTCAGCCCCTCTCCCTTACTCACCCTGCCAGGCACTGCATCCTGTCCCCCCACCCTTTCTGCCATGCCAGGCTCTAACCCCCTGCCCCTCTCCTTCACTCCCTGTGCCTTGTTCCCTCTCCCTCCCGCATTTCCAATGCTTTGCAGGCCTCCGCTGGGTGTGCTGTAACACCCAGTGGTTCAGCAGTGGGCTGGGATGGGAGGGATCCCTCCTGTCTCCTGTCCCAGCTGACTGTGTCTTCCTTTTACTCCCTCCCACCTCCCCTGCGTACCTTTTACAATCCCCAGTGGTCCAGCAGTGAACCGGAGTAGGAGTGGCCTTCCCGTGCTCCTGCTCTGTGGAGAGCCACTAGTGACTGGCTGCCACGAGTTCTCGCAGGCCTTGCGAGAACGGCAGCCAATCATTAGCGGCTCTCCACAGAGCAGGAGCGCAGAAAGGCTGCTCCTGCTCTGGTTCACCGCTGGACCACCAAGGATTGTAAAAGGGAGGCAGGATGGAGTTAAAGGAAGGCACATTTGGCCAGGACAGAAGATGGGAGGGATCCCTTCTGCCCTGGACCACTGGGGATTTTACAGGTAGTTGGGAGGTTGAGTAAATGTATTTTGAGTCTGGCGGGAGAGGAGGCAGGATGGATCCCTCCTTTCCCGGCCTACTGCTGGCCCACTGGGTCATATGGCAGGCCTAGCGGAGGCCTGCAACAGTTCCGGGAATGGGGCAGGTGGATGCTGACCTGAATATAATCCGAGACCCCAATTTTTGTCCCAAAATTCTCGGCTTATATTTGAGTATATATGGTAATTGTGTGTGTACTGGCTATTGGCTGTACTTATTCCTTAATAACCAAAAATGCATATTAAAAACAAAAGAATAAAATAATTTGGTTGCATTTAGAGCTTGCACTGGTTACTTTCCTAATCTATAAATATAAACAGGTTTTTTTTCCAGAAGCATGTGATATGATACTTTCACAGAATAAGGCTTTCACTTCCATTTTAAATAAAGGGGTATTCAGAGCTATGAAATACCAGTGTCTATGAACAGATCCTTTTGGCTTTTTATAGAAGAGGGAGGTTAGGGTCTTAATAAAAGATCTTTTACCAAAGATGATGGCTACTTATTTCTATAGCACTACTAGATGTAAGCAGTGCTGTACAAAACAATGTAAAAGATGGTCCCTGCTCCACAAAGCTTACAATCAATCATTGGCTAAAATTTGGGTTGACTAAAGTTGGGCTGCCAAAGTCAACTTCATGTCAAATAAAACTCCCAAAACAGAGACTGCCTGCAGTGATTGATTTGTGCAACTAATCCATAATGTTTCTAAATTTTGTGAATTGGGTTTGATTCTAGCCATGATGTGTTAATCTTAAGTAAACATCACTGCCTGTTAAATATTTTGATTTTGTATTCCAAACATTTCTCCATAACTTTTTTTTAATCATTCAATGTTTATTGAAAATTTTTGAAACATAAAACAGAGATTTGGATATCAGTGACATCAGAAATGCAAAACAGCAATAAAATCAAATAACAATCAGCATAGCAAGATAGCACAAAATGCAGAAACCACCAGTGCAACAACAATTCTGATACCCTCCCTCAAACAGAACCCCTCATCTCCACCCCCAACCCCAGAAACCTGAGCACACTAATGGGGGACCTCCACATTTCTCCATACTTTTAAACTTATATGTGCAGTATTTATAATGGTTTACCTCCACACAATCCTTTAGCAGTGAGTTCTAAAAGTTAGCTATGTTGTGTGAGCAAGTACTTCCTTTTATCTATTTTAAACTGTCCCTGGACAGCATCATTGAATGCTCCCTTTGGGTCTTCTGAGACCATAAGGAAAAGCTTCCCATTTGTTCCTTCCACACACTTTGATTTATATGCATGTCTAGCATTTTGTTGGTTGTGGGAGAGGTAACTAACACTTCTGACCTAGAGATCACCTACTTTATCACGTGTACTCAGTGCCCAAAACATTTGGAATTGCTGGGGGGGGGGTTCCTATAGGGAAATAGATGGGTTTCGTTGAGATCTCATTGAGATTAGAACATACTATCTTCTAATGCAAAAGGCATAAGAGTCTTGAACCAGGGGGTTATTCTCCTTTACTTGTGAGTTTGTAGAAGGCATCATCTACCTTTTTCTCTCGGCTCTACTTCCTGCATCTCTGGGCTGTGCCCCAGCTCCTCAGTTTTTCCTTCTACAAGTGAGTTGGAAGGCATCTTTCTGATCTGCTCTGACTTGAATTTTTTTATTTATGGGTTTTTATCTGAACTGTGAGGCTTGCAGTGCTCCAGAGGTCTCCAATGTGACTGAGGCAGCTCTGCTTGGGAGAAGACATAGACTCTCTGATCAGAAGGCTGTAGCTGGGAGGGCAGTCATTTTACAAGTTACTTGCCTGGCCTGCTTGCCTAACACTTTAATGGCTTGGGGAGCGTTCCCCTGTGAGCAAGGCTCGCTCCTGGTTTTTATCGGAGCTTGATTACAGGCTGTACGGCCCTGCACCAGTTCTGAGGGCTTTAGCAGGTGCCAGCTGCATTTTGCCCCCCCCCCTCCCCAAGAAATGTGAAGAGCTGTACGGGTCTATGGCCTCATTCTCATTTAGGGTCTCACTGACAGCCCAAACAAACAGGGCCGCCATCAGAAATTTCTGGGCCCCTTACTGATTAATCCTATTGGGCCCCCCCACGCACCCCTTCCCCCCCACTTTTGTCCGGGGGGGGGTGCTATCAGGAAATCGGCAGGGGACAAAAAAAAGTATGACAGCAGTGTTTATTGTTGTGCACAGCAGAAGCATAATACAGGAATTTGTGCTATGGTGGCCTAGGACCAATGTTCCCTCTAAGGATTGATGAGGTGTGTGCAAAAAAAAATATGCATGAGCGACAAGTTACATACTCCACAAATTTATGAGCGGGCGCGGAGGACGCATTTTTAAACAAATGTAGTTTATCCTTGTACTCCTTATGTAATTTTAATCATCTATGGATATGTTTGTATGTTTATTGTTCAAATGGTTTTATTTATTTCCCCAAATGTATTTTTGTTATACGCATTGAAAATATTTGATATTGCGTTTAAATCAAAATCTCAATAAACTTGAAACGAGTGCCCGTGAGATTGTGGGAGGGTTAAATACTCAAAACTTAGAAAAATAACAATTTACTTAAAGTTTTTGCTACGCCAGCTTTCTGGTATCTTTACATACAGTGGCGTACCTAGCATATGTAACACCCGGGGCACATCATTTTTTGGCACACACACCCCCATCTGTAAGAAAAACATGATTTTTAGTAACAAACCACACGTCACACGTGAGTACCTAGGAAAAGGCAGCATCTTACATATTGCAGTGAGCAGTACATCAATACACCCATTGTAAAACTAAACAAGCCAGACCAGCACAGATCAATCCTACACCGTCAATCCTAACAGGAAACCATGTCTTTCGAACACACAGAACACAGAAAACACCTTCGCCTAGTATGGAATATGTCATCACAAACTAACCCCTCACCCTTTTACAAAACTGTAGTGTGGATTTTAGCCACAGTGGTAACAGCCCTGACGCTCATAGAATTCTGAGCATCAGAGCTGCTACCACCACGGCTGGCGCTAAAAAACGCTCCACAGTTTTGTAAAAGGGGGGATAAAATAGAAATACACAGTTTCAACGCTCTAGCTCAGAGGTGCCCAAACTTTTTGGGCTTGCGAGCAACTTTAAAATGACCAAGTCAAAATGATCTACCAACAATAAAATTAAAAAACACAAAGCACACTATACGCTGAGAAAATGTTAATTATCATTCCTATTCTGGGTTTTTTTTCAAAGAGGTCAAGGCAGATGACTCTATGCATTGTCACCTCAGTAACAACCATACAAAAATAGACAAATATACCCCCCATCCTTTTTATTAAACCACAATAGCAGTTTTTAGTGCAGGGAACTGCGCTAAATGCCCAGCGCTGCTCTCGACGCTCATAGGCTCCCTGCGCTAAAAAACACTATTGCGGTTTAGTAAAAGGGGGCCATAGTGCAAAATATAGACAGCAGATATAAATTCAGACACATTTTGATCACTAAATTTAAAATAAAATCATTTTTCCTACCTTGTCTGGTGATTTCATGAGTCTCTGGTTGCACTTTCATCTTCTGACTGTGCATCCAATGTTTCTTCCCTTCTTTCAGCCTGTATGCTTCCTCTCCTCCAGACCTCATTCCCTCCCCTAACTTTTTCTTCCTCTCTCCTTGCCCTTTCTTTCTTTTTTTTCCTCTTGATGCCCTCTTTTTTTTTTTCTGTTTCCCTTCTGTCTCCCTGCCTGCCCCCTTTCTTTCTCCCTACCCTCCACAAAGCCACTGCTGCCACCATCGGGGGAAACAGGCCCCAAAGCTACCGCCGCAACCATCGGGGGAAACAGGCCCCAAAGCCACCGCCGTGGCTGCCCCAAGCTCTCTCTGCTTCCCACCGGGGCAACCAGCAATCCCCCGACGTCAATTCTGCCGTCGGAGAGGAAGTTCCGCCCAGCCAGGCAGCGATTAGCTGGCCCGAACTTCCTCTCCGACTGCAGCCTTAGGGCAGGTGCACAGCCGGGGCTGACCGCCCCCCCCCCCCTTGGTAGGCCACTGAAGACGTGGCAGCGGCTCCTCTCACGAATCCCCACCTGCGTCAGAAGTCCGATGCAGTCGGGGATCTTGAGAGGAGCCGCCGCTGCATCTTTTAACTTTAAAATACAGGCCACCGCCGCTTCCTCTCACCTCCTTCCGCCCTCGAGTGAGCGACAGGGGAAAGCGTATGAGCGACGCCACTGAAAATAGTGAGCGATCGCTCATGCACTCACCTTAGAAGGAACACTGCCTAGGACCTTGGGGGAGCCCGGGCCCCCTGTCAGCTCCGGGCCCCTGAATGCAGGACTGGTAGTACTGCCCTGATGGCGGCCCTGCGAACAATCAAACATTGGGAGTGAAATTTCATGCTTGTCTGATGCAGTACTCTTCTCCATTATCCAGCTGCAGTTTCAACTAAAGGAGACACAACACTGGTATAAATGTGATTACATGCTATTGTAGCCCATAGAAGACATTGGGGTGGTTCAAAAATTGAAGTTTTAGAGCTGGTATTTGGGTCTCCTCCTCCAAAAACCCCTTTGCTGAATTTTGTGTGCTTTTTATTTAGCTCTTCCAGGTTGATTTTGGTGCTAAAACACTGCCACTGCGGCCATCTTGATTTTGATTTAAAAGCCTCTATCTGCATCAAAACACCTGATGTGGTTAAAATCATTCTAGATGAACTTTTCAGGCTGTTTTAATGTGGATTTATGCCAGATTTGCGTTGGATGGCTGGCTGAGGAGTGTCCATGCTTCATGTGCTGTGGGGCATGTGAGGGGGGGAGCAGGAGTGCTGTGCTTAGCCTCCTCTGGTCCCTCTAGGGCAGGGGTGTCCAACCTGCGGCCCAGTGAAGTATTTTGTGCGGTCCCTGTCGAGGACGATGCAGTGTTTTCCTCTGCTGCCCCCGGGTGTTTACCGTCTTGCCGGCTCCCTCCTCTGTTTTGCTGCAGAGTTTGCACGTTTGTGCAGCCCCAGAAACATTTTTTTCGACCAATGCGGCCCAGTAAAGCCAAAAGGTTGGACACCCCTGCTCTAGGGCATCCCAGTCACAGGTGACTCGATTTGAGAGTCAAAAATCCCCCTTAGAGCCCTCAGTTAGCGATTCGGTGTATTCGTCAAAGCAAAGATGTGCAGACACCTCTGGGACCGCAAGGAGATAAGGTGAATTCCTGTGGGAGTCCTCGGGGCTTCCTGTTCAGAGGTTTACTACCAGATTTTGTGAGTTTAATGTTTAATGTTCACAGCTTATTTGAATTTTTGGGGCTGCAGGCACTGTCTAGGGTTTCATCCTTTCAGAGTGTGGTTTCCTTGTCTAAGAGTCATCCGCAAGACCAAGAGGTCCAGTCGGTGAAGGACTGAGATGAATGGGGATCAGTCGATATCCTTAATACCCCGCCCAAATCCTCAGTTTTGGAGGATGCAGGGTCTCAAACAGAAGCCACCAGCAATTTGTGGCAGCCCTGGATCAGGGGGAAGACCCGACAGTGTGATGCCTTTTTAAGCTGATGGCATTGCTAGAGGTAATTACAGAATCCTTGTGGGAATTAAAGCTTGAGCTACTGCAGACCTCTGAGGCTCAGCTTTATAAGCAAGTCTAAGGATCAGGCCACATCTAGACATTACCAAGATGCTGACAAAGCATTGGGAGACTCCTGAAGGCCCCTTGCAGTTTGCCAGGATTATGACAAAGTTGTATCCAATTGCTCTGGATTTTTAGCAACTGTTTGTCCCGCCTAAAGTGAATTCGTTGGTAGCGCAGGTGACTAAACATATTTCGCTGCCTAGTGAAGGTTGAGTAATTTTAAAGGATGTGCAAGACTGCAAAGTCCTCAAAAGGCAATTTGAGGCCCTGACCTTGGATCTAATGGTGGCGGCTGTGGCTTTCTTTGTTGCACGTGCTTGCCATACCAGATTTGCATCAAGCCTCATTGGCAGAGGACACCACATACTCCCAATTCCTACTTTCGGGAGTGGATTATGTAGCAGATGTTCTATATGATGTTTCAGGGTTATGAGCAAGGTTTCTGCTTATTCGATCTCTACCCGTAGAATGCTCTGGATCAAACAATGGGTGGAAGATTCAGCTTCCAAGGCCACTTTGAACAGGCTAATGTTCAAGAGCCAGATGCTCTTTGGAAATAGCCTGGACAATCATGACCAGTGTGGCAGATAGTCGCCCAAAGTCGTTGCCAGATAATAGACTGTGGGCCTCTGATCTTAGTTCCTTATGGGGTTCATGTCAATTTAGGCAATCCTCAGCGGGGTCCTCTGCCCATAGATTGTTTCAAGGATCTCAGCAGAAGTTTGTAGTCTCCAGGAGAGCTCAGACCTTTAGTGCGCATTCCACAGCAGCCTCCAAAAGTCCCAATGACACCAGATCAGTAGCTGAACCCCTTGGATTGGAGGGAGGTTGTTGGTTTATTGGGAGGCTTGGGTACTGGACATTATTCAAGAGAGATACAAGCTTGAATTCTTTTGTCCTAATCCTTTACACTACTGAACTTATTGTGGGTTCTCCAGCCAGCTTGTCCGAGCAACAGTGAAGCAGCTTCTGGTTATTCAGGCCATAGAATTCATACCAGCCGAGGAAACAGGCTTGGGCATGATGAAATATATGAAGTATCTGCCCAAGAAAGACTCAGTCGACTGCAGACCAATCTTGGATATGAAGTTGGTCATTGCAGTGCTGAAGGTGCCACGATTCCAAATGGAGACTGTGCATTCAGTCATAGCTTTGGTGGCACAGGGGAATTTCTGGCCTCTCTAGATCTGAAAGAGGCCTACTTACATAGTCCCATATTTCCAGCTCACAGCAAATTCCTGAGATTAGATGTGTTGGAAATACAGTTCCAGTTCTCAGTGCTCCTATTCGGTCTGGCAACAGCACCTAAACTAAACTAAACCTTAAGTTTATATACCGCATCCTCTCCACTGAAGTGGAGCTCGGCACAGTTTACAAGAACTTAAAATATAAGAAGAGAAAGGAAAAGGTTTACATGAGCTTATATATAGAATGGAAGAGTAAGGGGGAAATAGAATTACATGTTAGAGAAGAGCCAAGTTTTCAGTTGCTTGTGGAATAGTTGGAGAGAGCCCAGGTTCCGCAACGGGATAGTAAGGTCGTTCCAGAGACCTGTGATTTTGAAGAGAAGAGATTTTCCCAGTTTACCTGCATAGAGAATACCGCATAGTGAGGGAAAGGGAAAGTTTATATCTTTGGACGGGTCTGGTGGAGTCAGGACTCGAGGAGTTAAAGGATAGTAGGATTAGGGGAGGAAGGATGCCGTGAATGATCTTAAAAGCCATACAGGAGCATTTGAAATGGATTCTGGAAATCACTGGGAGCCAGTGAAGATTGGACAGGAGTGGGGAGACATGGTCAGATTTGCGTTTTGCAAAGATCAACTTGGCTGCAGTATTCTGGATAAGCTGGAGTCTTTTGAAGACTTTTTTTTTGTTAGGCATAAGTAAATGGCATTGCAGTAGTCGAGTTTGGAGAGGATGATGGATTGGACGAGGACAGCGAAATGTTTTTGGCGAAAGTAGGATCTTACTTTCCTCAGCATGTGGAGGCTAAAAAAACGTGATTTTGCCAAGGAGATGAGGTGGTCATTGAGGGAGAGAGATGAATCAATAGTGATGCCAAGGACCTTGCTTGAGAGCTCAAGGTGCAAAGCAGCGCTTGTGGGCAGTGCGAAGATGGTGGGCAGGTGTTCTAACTTTGGGCCGAGCCAGAGTAATTTTTGTTTTTGATTCATTTAGTTTCATCTGTACCGAGAGGGACCAGGAGTGGAGTCTCATTATGCAAGATGTAATGTTCTCGTGAAGGTTGGTGAGGTTCTGGTCTGTTTCAAGGAGGACAAGGATGTCATCAGTGTATGTGTAGATTGTTTCAAGGTGATGGTCATTGTTGCAGTGCAACTGTGCAAGGACGAGATCCATGTACATCTGTACTTGGACAAATGGCTGATCAGAGCTTGGTCCAAGCACAAGGAAAAGAACAGTGGCACAAGTTGCCCAACTACTGCAGGACCTAGTTTGGATCATCAATGTTTGAAAGAATCACTTGGAGCCCACGCAATCCCTAGAATATTTGGCCATGTTTTTCTACCAGAGCCACACAAACTAAACTAAGACACCAGATTTCGGAGAGACAGGCCATGTTTTTCTACCAGAAGGCCATGTTTTTCTACCAGAGCCACACAAACTAAACTAAGACACCAGATTTCGGAGAGACAGGCAATGCTAGCCTCCATGGATTGGCACTATCTGTAAGTGCTGAGGTTGATGTTGGCGACCATAGAGGTGATTTCATGGGCAAAAGCTCATCTCCAAAATGCACTATTGTCCCACTGGTCTCCATAGGCAGATTCTTTGCAGAAGCCGCTGACCTGGATGATGAGGGCATGTCAAAGTTTGTGTTGGTGGCTCTGGCCAGAGTTGCTGGAAAAAAGCTTGCCCCCTCCACATATCCTCTCAGGTGATCTTTTATGGCTTTGGGGGGAGGGGAAGACATTGTGAGGGTCACTCAGTTTAGGGCCGATGGTCACACTCATAGAAGAAGTGGTCTTATCAGCTGCGAGCCATTCTTCTGGCCCTACAAATATTGAAGAACACCCTGGAAGGCAAAGCAGTTAGTTTTTATTTATTTATTCAAATTTTTAGCCCATCCTCCCAAAGGAGCTTAGTACGAGTTACAAATCAAGTTCTCAAGCATTTTCCCTATCTGTCCCGGCGTTCTCACAATCTAAGTAATAATGTACGCAGGGTATTGGAGGATTAAGTGACTTGCCCAGGGTTATGAGGAGCAGCATGTGATGTGAACCCCTATCCTCAGGGTTGCGGAGGCTATAGCTCTAACCACTATCCCACATTCTCCTTTCCTTTCTGTGACAATACCAAATTGGTAATCTACGTCAACAGAGAGGCACCAAGAGTGCCCCATTAAAACTCAATTATTATTTCGCTGGGCAGAAGTCCACCTGCAAGCTCTATTAGCAGCACACATATCAGGAGTGGACAATGTTCAGGATCACTATCTCAGGCGGCAGACCCTAGACCCAGGGGAGTGCTCCCTGTCTCAGAAGGCTTTCAACAGCATTGTGCATCAATGGGGGCATCTGACATCGATTTGATAGCATCGGCAATCAACAACAACAAAAAAAGTCTCTGGATTTCTTTAGCCAAAGGTGGTTTATGGTTTATATGTTGGAGTCTGAAATCTTTAAAAACTCAAATAAGGAAGCCATCTAAGTGAGACATTTATTATAATTATTCAGTATAAAGTTCAATGTACTTCCCTTATGCAGTTCCCAGTGGCTTCAAGATAATGAATGAAATCAACCATAGTCCAATAACAGCCAAATTTATTCTCGTGTGAAGTCAACAATACTGTGATTTGAAATATGATTTCCCAGTTATATCACCCTTGGCCTTGATCAGGGAAAACCAAACAGAATTTCCTCTGCTTGCATTCACATTCAGTGTAAATTGCTACTGCTGTCTGGTGCTCTGGAAGGCAAGTGTAGGAAATTCTATTTGGTTTCCCCCTAATGGAAGGCCAAGGGCAGGGGTGTCAAACTCAATCACATTAAGGGGCCAAAATCCAAAACATAGGTTAAGTCGTGGGCCAGACCCCGCCCATCTCCTCCCAGACCCATCCTCATAATAGTACTTATTGTAACACTATTTTTTCCATTCGTTTTTCATATATACACACAATATAATCTTATTAGCAACACACAATGATTAACCACAAAATTAAACTACACAAAGCACACTGTAAGCTTCTGAACATTCATTCTTACCAGAACACAGATAATCCCTATGCAAATATGGGACTGAAAACTAAAAGTACTAATATATACAAACGAAACCCTAAGATTCAAGACTTTGTATGCTGTACAACCCCAGAGAAAAAGAAACAAATGCATTTCTTCCTGAACAGTGCAAAATATAGAGAGCAGATGTAAATGATCAAAAATGACACAATTCCATCACTAAATTGAAAATAAAATAATTCCCCCTACCTTTGTTGTCTCCCTCCGTCCATGCTGTGCCTCAATTAGGTGCCTCCCTCTGGTGGGTGTCATACTTTCTGGCCTGCTCCTGCCTGGCCGTTTTATGCTGCCCGCTGTGCCATGCGCGTTTTCATTGCCACCCCTGGTGTTATCTGGTGGCTTGTGCACTGCAGCAGTGAGGAAGAGGGAGCCGGCCAGAAGATAACACTGGGGGCTCTAAGGCGCCTGGGCCAATCAGGCCTTAGACTTAGTGGGGATGGGCGGACCCGCTATGCCTAAGGCCTGATTGGTCCAGGCTTCTAGAGCCTGGGCCAATCAGGCCTTAGGCTTCGGAAGGATGGGCCGGAAAGGGGCGGGCCCACCTCATTTCGACGAGACGGGCCTGCCGGTTGGTTGGGGGGAGGCTTCTAGAGCCTGGGCCAATCAGGCCTTAGGCTTCAGAAGGATGGGCTGGGAAGGGGCGGGCCCGCCTCTTTTCCTAGAGGCGGGCCTGCCAGTTTGGTTGGGGGGAGGTTTGAAGGCTGTTAGCGTGGGGGGGAGGGGGTGCGGAGGGGGGGTGTCTTCCGGCAGGAGGGATTGGGCACCCTCCTGCCAGCGATTGGTAGTGTCGTGGGGGGGGGGGCGGTCGGTATACTTATAGAGCAGAGAGATCCCTTGCTGCAATAAGTATAGTGGCCGCGTCTACTTACAATGTAGACCAGCATTTTGTTGGCCTACATTGTAAGCGTCTCTTCCTCTACTAGGGAGACGCGTAGGGTCGCCTAGGTTTGCCTAAGGCCCTTAGGCGAGCTTAGATGTCTTGCGGGCCTCGCCTTCAATATAGAAAGCCTGCCTGGGGAGCATTTTTTTAAAAAAACGTGCATCCCGATTGGCTGATTAGACAGCTGTAGGACGCCTACAGCTGCCTAAAATCAGTACGCACTATGTAGAATCAGGGCCTAGGTGTTCAATTCCTTCCCACAATCTGGAAGTTTCAGAAATCCAAACACTTTTCTGAGCATATGTTCCTCCTACCTCAGTTTCAGTTTCTGCAAGCAATTTGTCCAGAAATCTTCTGCTCTGCATCTTTTTCTTATTTTTTTCACTTAAAATTCATCTTTTTTGGTGACTTAAGTACTGTGAGACCTCTTTACAGTGGTCCTCTGTTGGAGGAAAGGGCGCAGTCCCGTGGAACCGGACTGCTGCTTCACAGTGTAACTTCGGTGGAGCCAGCCTGCTGTGTGCCCCCCTTCTTGGACTCAGGGGGTCTATTCCCCTGGGAGCTCACTTGCCCTCTGACTTCGTCAATGTTTTAAGCGCAGGCTATAGGCATTTTGAGTAAAAATCCTTCTGTGTTTTAAGGTGCAGGTTGCATTTCCCGCCCTGGTTGCGTGGAGTGGTTTTGTGGGGGAGTAGGTTACATTTGGAGTTTGTCCAACTAGCAGTTCAAAGATCTTCAAGTTTGGTCATTTGAAGCAATTTCTGAGAAAGAAAATCCTTATCCCAGGACAAGCAGGCAGGTATTCTCACTAGTGGGTGATGTCATCAGACAGAGCCCCGGTACGGACGTCTCACAAGCACGTGTTGCTTGTAGAAACTTAAAGTTTCTAGATGCCCGCACCGCGCATGCGCCGGTGCCTTCCTACCCGGAGATCCGGGCGTGTCTCCTCAGTTCTTTCTTTTCCGCGGAGCTGAGAAGTTCAACTTCATCATGCGCTAGCTGAATTCAGTTAAATTTGCCTTCCTTGTCCGCGTTTTCGCTTTCTTTTAATTACAGTTAACAGTACTTTTCTTTTTCAGTTAAAAAAAAAAAAAAAAAAAAAAAGAAGATTATTTCCTCCGGCGGGTCGAACGGGCCGGCCACGTGGCTCAGGCCCACTGGCTTCGACCTCGCGGCGGAGATTTTCCGGCCTATGTCCCGGCCAATCACCGGGTTTAAAAAGTGCAGCAAGTGCCAACGCGCGATTTCACTCACGGACCCTCACTGGCGCTGTTTGCAGTGTTTGGGCCCTGACCACATCCCGAAATCGTGCAGGCCTTGCTCTACCCTTACGGCACGCTCATTCAAGCGGCGTTGCCTATTGTGGGAATCGATGTTCAAGATGGACGCAGCTAAGGATCCCTCAGCCTCCACTTCATCTGATACCTCCCCGGTTCGGGCGAAACCGGCATCGACCCCTCCGGCATCGAGTGTGGTGAAACCGGCATCGCTCACCCCGACACCATCCACGAGCTCGACGTCGGTGCCTGCCCCGGTCTCCTCGGTTCAGGTACCTCTTCCTTCCACAGTGCCACCAATGGTCATCAAAGTGCCGAAAGCTACTAAGCAGAAGCACTCGGCCTCGAAGGAACGCGATGTCCGTGCAGGAGGACCCCCTTTCGGTGCTGATCCCTCCTTATCGGCTTCGCTACGGTCCGTGCTGGAAGCTCAATTCGTTGAGCTCATGCAGACCATCGGACCCGGGCTCATCGCTGCCATACAGGGTGACCTCCCGGTACCGGTCCAAAGGGGCGGTCCGCCCCCTTCCCCTCCCCCCACACCGTTCGACCTCGACAACCGACGAGGACGAACGGGGGGAGGGCGGCGATGCCCACGCGGCAAGCCTCGCTTACCGATATGCCGCCATTAGAACCCATTACGCCTCCGCGCCAACATGGGACCAGACCTCCGATCGATACTCGAAGCCCTGGGCATAGTCAGGAAGAGTTCTTCCGTACTCCTTACCAGACTTGGGTAGCATCGCAAGAACCCGCATCGCAAACCCAGTTGCGATCCACCGCTTCCAGCCCTATCCACTTGGGGGCCTCGGGAGACCATGCGATGCACAGACGATCCCGATCCCCGTCCCGCCACCGAGACGGGCACCGATCGAGACACTCATCCTGGCACTCCTCACGCCATTCGGAGGTGTCACCGCAGAAAAAACTGCAACGTAGGGGATACTCCTCATCAGAGGTGTCCCCTCCGGGGGGCCCGGAGTACGAGGAGACATCGGTGCCCGATTCTCCTTGCCACTCCCCGATGTCCATGGACCTGGAGGCCTCCTCCTCCTCCAGCCCGTCCCACAGACCGACGCTGGCGGAACAATTGTCCTTCTCATCATTCCTCCGACAAATGGCGGATGATCTGGATGTGACCCTTGACACGGGCTCCCGATACTCCAAAGAGTATCTGGACACCATGCATTTACCTAACCCTCCAACGGAGTCGCTTCGGCTCCCCTTGCATAAATTACTGGACCAGACCTTCATGCAGTGCTTCGAAACACCGTATTCCATACCGGCGATCCCCAGCAAACTCGATGCTCGATACCGCATCGTGCACCATAAAGGGTTTGAGGGCCCTCAACTCTCCCACCAATCCCTACTGGTCGAGTCCTCCCTTAAACGCTCTCATCCCTCCCAGGTCTACGCCTCTGTACCGCCGGGCCGAGAGGGGAGAACAATGGACAAATTTGGTAGAAAATTCTACCAAAACTCCATGATGGCGTCACGGGTGCTAAACTACAATTTCTTTTTCTCTTCCTATCTGGAGTTCTTCTTGCCGGTACTCCGCAAGTTCACTCCGTTCATAGACAACCAAGCTCGATTCGAGTTCGAGGAAGTGGTAGCCTCCCTTTCCCAATTACGCCTCCAGCTGATGCAATCCTCCTTCGATGCATTCGAACTCTCGGCACGCGCCGCCGCAAGCGCGGTAGCTATGCGTCGCCTGGCATGGCTCCGTACAATCGATATGGATCCCAACCTCCAGGACAGACTCGCCAACGTACCATGTGCTGGAGCTGACCTGTTCGATGAGTCTATCGAAACTGTTACCAAGAAGCTGTCTGATCATGAAAAATCTTTTCAATCCATCCTGCGGCCCAAACCCAAACCTCAACAGTCTCGACCTTCCAGGCCACCCCTGATTTACCAGCGGCGTTACATGCCCAGACAAACGCCTGCTGCGAGACAGCCTGCGAAGAGACAACCTCCCCAGAAGTCTCAGCAAAAACCTCAGCCACCGGCTGTACCTAAGGCTCCCCAGCCCTTTTGACGCCCCTCCCGGGAGCATAACCTCGGCCTCTCCCATAGGGGGCCGCCTCCATCTTTTTTACCATCGATGGGAGGCCATAACCACGGACCTATGGGTCCTCACCATCATAAGAGAAGGATACTCTCTTCAATTCCACCGGGTCCCCCCGGACCATCCTCCAAGAGAGTATCCTTCAAGCTCGACGCAGACCGCCCTTCTTCTTCAGGAAGTCCAAACCTTACTTCAGCTTCGGGCTGTCGAGCCGGTCCCGTCAGACCAATTGAACCGAGGGTTTTACTCCCGGTACTTCCTCGTCCCGAAGAAAACGGGCGACCTGCGACCCATTTTAGACCTTCGGGCCCTCAACAAGTTCCTGGTCAAAGAGAAGTTTCGCATGTTGACTTTGGCTTCTCTATACCCCCTCCTCGAGCAGAACGACTGGTTATGCTCCCTGGATCTCAAGGAGGCCTACACTCACATCCCCATTCACCCGCCCTCCCGAAAGTTCCTCAGATTTCGGGTGGGAAATCTGCACCTACAGTATCGAGTGCTACCATTCGGCCTATCTTCGTCCCCCAGAGTCTTCACAAAGTGCCTGGTGGTAGTGGCCGCAGCACTCCGGGACAGGGGTCTACAGGTGTTCCCATACCTCGACGACTGGCTCATCAAGGCCCCGTCAGCCCCAGAGGTCACTTCGGCGGCCTTGGCTACAACCTACTTCCTCCAGAATTTGGGCTTCGAGATCAACTTTTCCAAGTCTCATCTACAACCCACCCAGTCCCTCCCCTTCATCGGAGCGGTCCTGGACACCACCCCGACTCCGAGCATTCCTGCCTCTGCAACGCATGGAGTCTCTTCTTCATCTCTGCCAGTCGGTGTCTACTCGCCAAACCCTACCGGCGAGACAACTGATGGTGCTCCTGGGCCATATGGCCTCCACAGTACATGTGACACCCTTTGCCAGACTCCACCTCAGGATCCCCCAGTGGACCCTGGCATCACAGTGGAATCAGACGTCCGATCCACTATCCAAACACATCTTAGTCACACCTGCTCTTCGGCAGTCTCTACTTTGGTGGATGACCTCTTCGAATCTATCCAGAGGTTTGCTGATGCACTCTCCCCCCCATCAGAAAGTTCTCACAACCGATTCGTCGAATTATGCATGGGGGGCCCACCTGGAGGGTCTCCGCACCCAAGGATTCTGGACCAGTGCGGAAAGACTACACCAAATCAATCTACTGGAACTCAGAGCCATCTTCAATGCGCTCCAAGCTTTCCAACACCTACTTCACGACATGGTAATCCTCATTCGCACAGACAATCAGGCCGCCATGTATTATATCAACAAGCAAGGAGGCACGGGCTCGGCCCTCCTTTGCCAGGAAGCTCTACGAGTCTGGGACTGGGCGGTGCGCCACAACGCCCTACTCAGAGCAGTATACATCCAGGGGGAGAACAACGTCTTAGCAGACAAACTAAGCCGTCTGCTACAACCGCACGAATGGACTCTCCATTCCAACCCCCTTCACCAAATCTTCACGCAATGGGGGACGCCTCAGATAGACCTCTTTGCGGCTCCCCACAACTCCAAACTGCCTCAGTTTTGCTCCAGGATCTACACTCCTCATCGCCTCGAGGCAGATGCTTTTCTACTGAACTGGGGGAAACGATTTCTATATGCGTTCCCACCATTCCCGCTGATCCAGAAGACTCTGGTCAAGCTGAAACTCGAACGGGCCACCATGATTCTAATAGCTCCTCGGTGGCCCAGACAACCTTGGTTCTCCCTCCTACTTCAACTCAGCAGCAGGGAACCAGTACCACTTCCAGTGTTTCCTTCACTACTTACTCAACATCAAGGATCACTACTTCATCCCAACCTGCAGTCTCTCCACCTGACAGCTTGGTTCCTCTCAACGTAACCCCTCACCAATTCTCACAAGAAGTGAGGGAGGTCTTGGAAGCTTCCAGGAAGCCCGCCACTCGACAATGCTACTCCCAGAAATGGACCAGATTCTCCTCATGGTGTGTTTCTAAGTCAAAGGAACCTCAGCGAGCTTCCTTATCCTCCGTGCTGGACTATCTCCTACACCTATCTCAATCTGGGCTCAAGTCCACATCCATACGAGTCCACCTGAGCGCTATTGCGGCGTTCCACCAGCCCCTACAAGGGAAACCCCTCTCGGCCCATCCGGTGGTCGCCAGATTTATGAAAGGACTCTTCCATGTTAACCCTCCTCTCAAACCACCACCAGTAGTTTGGGACCTCAATGTAGTCCTTTCCCATCTCATGAAGCCCCCATTTGAACCACTCAACAGGGCCCCTCTTAAGTATCTCACCTGGAAAGTGCTTTTTCTTGTAGCCCTTACGTCCACTCGCAGAGTCAGCGAACTCCAGGCATTGATGGCGGATCCACCATTCACAGTATTCCATCATGACAAGGTGGTCCTCCGCACTCACCCGAAATTCCTGCCTAAGGTGGTCTCCGAATTTCATCTCAACCAATCCATTGTACTTCCAGTATTCTTCCCTAAGCCCCATTCTCACCACGGAGAATCGGCCCTTCACACTCTAGACTGTAAACGTGCCTTGGCTTTCTACCTGGATCGCACCAAGCCACACAGAACCACTCCTCAACTTTTTGTCTCCTTCGATCCTAACAAGTTGGGAAGACCCGTATCAAAGCGCACCATCTCTAATTGGATGGCGGCTTGTATCTCTTTCTGCTATGCCCAGGCTGGATTATCACTTCCTTGTAAGGTCACAGCCCATAAGGTCAGAGCAATGGCAGCCTCAGTAGCATTCCTCAGATCAACACCAATCGAGGAAATTTGTAAGGCTGCCACCTGGTCCTCGGTTCACACATTCACCTCACATTATTGTCTGGATACCCTCTCCAGACGGGATGGACAGTTTGGCCAAACAGTATTGAAAAATTTATTCTCTTAAGTCGCCAACTCCCCCTCCATCCCACTGAGGTTAGCTTGGAGGTCACCCACTAGTGAGAATACCTGCCTGCTTGTCCTGGGATAAAGCAATGTTACTTACCGTAACAGTTGTTATCCAGGGACAGCAGGCAGCTATTCTCACGTCCCACCCACCTCCCCTGGGTTGGCTTCTCAGGCTAGCTACCTGAACTGAGGAGACACGCCCGGATCTCCGGGTAGGAAGGCACCGGCGCATGCGCGGTGCGGGCATCTAGAAACTTTAAGTTTCTACAAGCAACACGTGCTTGTGAGACGTCCGTACCGGGGCTCTGTCTGATGACATCACCCACTAGTGAGAATAGCTGCCTGCTGTCCCTGGATAACAACTGTTACGGTAAGTAACATTGCTTTTTACTCCATTCATCTGCAGTGTAACAGAGCCGATATGCAGGTACTTAACAGACCGTAAGTACACCTCCATTATTTCCTTTGGGAGCTTCGGGGATAATAATAATAATAATAATAACAACAGTTTATATACCCTAATACCATTAAGTTCTATGTGGTTTACAATAGATTAAGCGAGGTACAAATTGATTGAATTTAAGAGGGGGGAAGAGGAGACTTAATAGGACCGGAAATGCGTTGTTGAGGAGAAAGAGATTAATAGGACAGAGGAATCACTATGGAGGAGAAAGAAGATGAGTGGGTCAGTTGTCTAGATATACTTTAGGAACAGTTGAGTTTTTAGACGTTTTCTGAATTCCTCATAAGTAGTGGGCGAAAGCAGTTGATCTAGGTCTTTACTCCACAATGCTGCTTGATGTGAAAGAAGGTGATGGTCTGTGGAACGTGGAAAACTCATTTTTCAGAGTTTCTAAGGGTAGGGTCAGGTCTCCCACCTTCCCAAACCCCAAATCGTGATTTTTCATCTTCAGATTTTCTTTATTTTTGCTGTTTTGGGCACAAATTCGCTGGCAATGCCCATCTTGAATATATTTATCAATCTTTTTTTTTCAAAGTTTAATTTCTGCTACAAAACCCCTTGATTTTGTTAAAAATTACTTGGGATGAACTCCTCAGCCCCTAATCTGTTGAATGTGTATATGGATTGCGCCAAACACCTATGTTCTGAGTTTGGGGACTTCTTTGGCATGGTATGGGTGCCTCAGTAGGGCCCGGAAGTAGACACGGGGTGTGAATTTTCCCTGGACTTTATTCGGCTCCTCTGGAAAGCATATTCTTCGGACCCAGCTTGTTTGACGCAGTTGGTGGGTGCGTTGATTTCTTTTAAGCCAGTTGTGCTAGTGACAGAGATCCCTGTTCATCTCATCCGGCTATGACAGAGCTCGATTGCATTAGTTGCCATACTGATATTATGCCTCTTCTGTCTCCTGACACTGTTTCTATTTTGGATCCTGTTGTTAACCTTGCCGGGACGAGTCAACACAGTTGTTCCAAGAGTCCGCAGACTTTTTAAGGCCCCCTTCCGTCCATAGACTTTTTAAGAATGTGCACCATTTTTTGCTGATGATCTGAAAGAGCTCAAATTGGAATCTCCACCGTCCATGTCACAGTGTTTGGTCATGGACCATTCTAATGTGCTGTCCTCCTTTTTCCATCCCATATGCAGCTTCTTGGTCTAGTTACAGAACAATGGGTTACCCCAGAAAGCTCTTTCCAGCTCTTTAAAGCTATGTCTAAGTTTTATCCACTGGCTTCTGATTTTCAGCAGTGTTTTGACTTAAGGTAGATTCCACCATGGCGCAAGTTACCAGGTGCACGGCCCTCCCTAGTGATAGGGGAGTAGTGCTTAAGGACTTCCAGGATCACAGAGTGGACATTATGTTGAAAAACCTTTTTGAAGTGGCTTCTTCAGATATCAAGGTGGCGGCAGCAGTCTCCTTTGCGGCGTGTGCCTGTCACACGAGATTGCGCAGTGTGTCCTCTGTGGAAGTGGATGCCTGTCCTCAGCTACTGATGGCAGATGCCCTTTATGATCTCATCTGAGTTCTTAGTAAGGTCCAGAGATATTCCTAAGTATACCATCCTCGTTACAACAATTCCAATTCCAGATATCCTCATTCCAGGCAGCTACTGCTCCTAAAAAGCTCCAATGACGCTAGAAGTTGGGTAGGGCTTCCTTATACCGGGGGCCAGCTCTCTGTTTTACCGCGAGTGGACTCGCATATCCTCCGATCAGTGGGTACTGAACATCATTCGGGAGGGACACAAGATAGACTTCTTTGCTTGCCTCCGGATTTGTTTCTGGACTTGTCAGCAGGTCGGACGGATTTGTCTCTGGACTCGCTGGCAAGTCGGCCAGAGAATGATCAAAGGTCTGCGCTACCCTGCAGCGTCTCTTGGATATCCAAGCGATAAAACCCATTCTAGAACATGAATCGGGCTTAGGCAGATACTTCTTAATCTTCATTATGCCAAAGGCTCAGAGAACTGGAGACTCATTCTAGATCTTGGAGTATCTGGATCTTCTCTTCGACACCCGACAGCATTGTGTGTTTCTTCCTGAGCCATGCAGTCAGAAATTTCAGCAGCAGATCAGAGATCTTCTGAAACTTCCAGCTCCCATGGCCTGGCATTGCCTGCAGGTGCTGGGGTCCAAGGCAGCCTCCTTGGAGGTGGTCCCCTGGGCCAAAGCGCACATGCGCCCTCTCCTCTCCCATCTCCCTCTCCCTCTCCTCTCCCATTGCCGCAGCATCATCCCCTTCATATGCCACTCCCCTGGACGGAACCAGCTCTCAATAGTCTGCACTGGTGGGTTCAGGGGTATGCTCGCACCCAGAGCAACCCTCTTCAGATCTCAGAGTGCTTCATTCTTATGATGGATACCAGTATATCAGGTTGGGGTTCTCACTGCGAAGAGTACTCCATTCAGGGGCAGAGGACTCCACGTCAGAGGCATTAGTCAATCAATCAACTGGAGCTTTGGCTGGAAGGAAAAGTGGTGCGAGTGTTCTCAAACAATACCATGATGGTGGCATATGTCAATCATCAAGGGGGCACAAGAAGCGCTCCCTTGGACCAGGAATCTTGCATGATGTTTTGTTGGGCGGAGTTACATGTTCTGTTTCTTGTTGGCGCACGTGGCTAGAGTCAGAAGTGTAGAAGTCGACTTCCTCAGTCATCAGGTCCTGGACCCAGGAGAATGGTCTCTCTCGCACAGAGTGTTCCATCTGATTGTAAAGTGCTGGGATCAGCCCAGATGGGCTTGATAACTTCAGCAAAGAGCTTGAAGTTCAGGCACTTCTTCAGTCGAACAACAAGCTTAGGGCTGGACGCCTTGGTTCAGTCCTGGCCAGCTCACGAGCTTCTTTGTGTTTCCTCTGTGGCCTCTGGTTGTCAGGTCATCCGCTGGATAGCGACACATCTCATCCTCATAATTCTAGTTGCTTTGGACTAGCCTCGTCATCCGTGGTATGCGTATCTCGTCCGTCTTCAGTGGTAAAGGAATCTCAAACTCCCTCTTCATCTCAACCTTCTCAGGGTCCGGTGCCCATGGAGAATTCACAGCACTTTGGTCTTACAACATGGCTCTTGAGTGCACAGGCTTGATGAGACACGGTTATTCAGATGTAGTCATCTCAATGCTTTTGAAGTCAAAGAAACCCTCTTCTATGGCTTCTTATGCCATGGCTTGGAAGGCTTTCCAATTGTGGTGTGCTAAGGACTAGGTGGAGACTGAGTGGACTCTCATTTCAGTGGTCCTGGTTTTTCTTCATGCAGGCTTAGGTTTAGCAGTGGCATCCCTTAAAGTTCAGGTAGCAGGCCTTTCATGCTTCCTGACACACAGTGGTCTAGTTCGCTTCCTACTCATCCACATGTTACCTGGTTTCTGAGGGGCGTGCTTTGTTTGCAGCCTCCCTTGTGTCATCTTTTCCCTTCGTGGAATCTTGACATCATTCTTCAGTGTCTTGCGGAAGCCCCGTTTGAGCCACTAAAGATGCTACTCTTCTGGATCGCTTCTGGATGCTTAGAAATCTTCTCTGTCACAGCTCTTCAGCGGTGGAATGCTCTACCTCTTGACTTAAGGGAAAAAAAAATACTTGACCGTTTTAAAGGGAAACTGAAAAGCCATCTGTTCAAAGATGCTTTCTCATTATAACCTCAACTTTATTAAATGCCCAGATCCAATAATAAAAATTTTATTTTAACTACCCTCACTCAGATATTCTTACCTTGACTGTTTTTCTGTTCTATAATGAATGTAGTGCATATCAGCTTCTCTCCTCCCAGCATATACGGTTCCTTCCTATTATTAATCCCCAAATGCATTACTCTGCATTTCTTTGCATTGAATTTTAGTTGCCAGGCATTAGACCATTCCTCTAACTTTTGCAGATCCTTTTTCATATTTTCCACTCCCTCTTCGGTGTCTACTCTGTTACAAATCTTGGTATCATCTGCAAAAAGGCACACTTTTCCTTCTAACCCTTCAGCAATGTCACTCACAAACATATTGAACAGGATTGGCCCCAGCACTGATCCCTGAGGGACTCCACTACTCACCTTTCCTTCCTTCGAGCGACTTCCATTAACCACCACCCTCTGGCGTCTGTGGTTAATGGAAGTCGCTCGAAGGAAGGAAAGGTGAGTAGTGGAGTCCCTCAGGGATCAGTGCTAGGGCCAATCCTGTTCAATATGTTTGTGAGTGACATTGCTGAAGGGTTAGAAGGAAAAGTGTGCCTTTTTGCAGATGATACCAAGATTTGTAACAGAGTAGACACCGAAGAGGGAGTGGAAAATATGAAAAAGGATCTGCAAAAGTTAGAGGAATGGTCTAATGCCTGGCAACTAAAATTCAATGCAAAGAAATACAGAGTAATGCATTTGGGGATTAATAATAGGAAGGAACCGTATATGGTGGGAGGAGAGAAGCTGATATGCACGGACGGGCAGAGGGACCTTGGGGTGATAGTGTCCGAAGATCTAAAGGTGAAAAAACAGTGTGACAAGGCAGTGGATGCTGCCAGAAGGATGCTTGGCTGTATAAAGAGATGCATAGTCAGTAGAAGGAAGAAGGTGTTGATGCCTCTGTACAGGTCATTGGTAAGGCCCCACTTGGAGTATTGTGTTCAATTTTGGAGACCGTATCTGGCGAAGGACGTAAGAAGACTTGAGGCGGTCCAGAGGAGAGCGACAAAAATGATAGGAGGCTTGCGTCAGAAGACGTATGAGGAGAGACTGGAAGCCCTGAATATGTATACCTTAGAGGAAAGGAGAGACAGGGGAGCTATGATTCAGACGTTCAAATACTTGAAGGATATTAACGTAGAACAAAATCTTTTTCAGAGAAAGGAAAATGGTAAAACCAGAGGACATAATTTGAGGTTGAGGGGTGGTAGATTCAAAGGCAATGTTAGGAAATTATACTTTACGGAGAGGGTGGTGGATGCCTGGAATGCGCTCCCGAGAGAGGTGGTGGAGAGTAAAACTGTGACTGAGTTCAAAGAAGCGTGGGATGAACACAGAGGATCTAGAATCAGAAAATAAGATTAAATATTGAACTAAGGCCAGTACTGGACAGACTTGCACGGTCTGTGTCTGTATATGGCCGTTTGGTGGAGGATGGGCTGGGGAGGGCTTCAATGGCTGGGAGGGTGTAGATGGGCTGGAATAAGTCTTAACAGAGATTTTGGCAGTTGGAACTCAAGCACAGTACTGGGTAAAGCTAAGAAGAAAAAATTTAAAAATTTAAATTGAATCAGGTTGGGCAGACTGGATGGACCATTCGGGTCTTTATCTGCCGTCATCTACTATGTTACTATGTTAGTTCCTCCCTATCTTCCTTTCATGTTCCAGTATGTCTGGTTAGTTTGGAATTATGTCTATGCAGTTTTAGCATTGTATGGTCTTTATTTCTGTATTTCGCCTAGAAATCTTCTGATAGGCGATTATATCAAATTTTAATAAAACTTAGAAACTTCAGTGATTAAGAATGTCTTTCTGGTTGCCATTGTCTCAGCACTGCGTATTTCGGAGCTTCAAGCTTTTTCATGCAGGAAACCTTTTCACTGACTTACGTACACAGGAGTAGTTCTCCGTACTGTACCTTCCTTTCTACCAAAGGTGGTTTCCACTTTCTATGTCAACCAGGGAGTTCATTTGCCTTCGTTTCATTCCACAGGTTCGGAGCAAAAGAATCAGATTCTATGTAAATTGGACATCAATAATAATAATAATAAATTTATTTTTATATACCGCCAAAGCCATGGAAGTTCGAGGCGGTTTACAGCAAGAATTGCTGGACAATCAGCGAAGAGGTTACAATCAAAGTCAACAGTACAATCTTACATAACTAATCTTTAAGCCCGTTACATTAACGGGTGCTAGAGTAGATGTCTTTCTGTCTGGGGTTTTTTTTTTTCTTTGTCTCTCTCTCCTTGCACGCTGCCTATCTGTCTGTCCATTTTTTCTGTCTGTGTCTCTCCCTATGTCCTTAGTGCCCTCAGTGTCTCATTCCCATGTCCTTAGTACCCCTTCCTACATCCTTACTTTAGTGCCCCAGTGCTAGCGTACTGTGTCCTTAGTGCCCCCAGTGCCTCCTTCCTGTGTCCTTAGTGCCCCCAGTGCCTCTGTCTTGCTTAGTGCCCTCAGTGCATCCTATGTCCTTAGTGCCCTCAGTGCCCCTTTCTTTGTCCTTAGTGCCCACAGTGCCTCCTTCCTATGTCCCCATCATTATTTTCCAGACTTTGTCCCACCTCCACCCCCAATGCCTGCCTGCCTCCCATCCCCCTGAGCAGCATGTTTCCATTTAAACCCCCCACCCCACCCCCGATGCCAGCCTGCCTGCCTGCCTGCCTCCCATCCCCTTGAGCAGCATGTATCCATTTAAAATCCCCCTGCGCCGACCCTACCCGGCACACCCAAAACCCCCGTTGACCCTCCCAGCCGACGCTCCCACCACTAAACAGCCGACAAACCTCCCAGCTCCAGCAGCATCCGAGGCAGAGTAAACACGCTGCTTCGCGGTCTTCTACTGGCCTAATTTCCTCTGCCGCGTCTCTGATGATGTCATCAGGGACGCGGCAGAGGAAATTAGGCCGGTAGAAGGATGTGAAGAAGCATGTTTACTCTGCCTTGGATGCTGCTGGAGCCGGGAGGTTTGTGTTCGTCTCGCGGTGGGTCGGCTGGGAGGGTCAACGGGGGTTTCTGGTGTGCCGGGTAGGGTCGGCGGCAGGGGGGGGGAGTCGCGGCGTGTTACTGGTGTGCTGGGTAGGGTCGGCGGTGGGGGCGGGGGGGGAGTTGTGGCGTTTTACCTGTCGCTGGTCCTTAGACGCGCGCATGCGTACTCTTACCTGCCACAGCCCGACAGATCAGGGATCAGAAAACACGGGGTAAGAGTGCGCATGTGCGCTTAGCATTTTATTATATAAGATGAAAGAATTGGAAAGCTATATAGTTCTTAGCAGAGTTGTGTAGATTCTTAGTTTACAAATCGATTGAACAAACTCGTTTTTACCAATTTTCTAAAATTGAAGTAGGATGAGGAGAGCATGATAAAGTTACTAAGCCAATCGTTCCATTTGCCTGCCTGGAAGGCAAGAGTTCTGTCCAAGAATCTTTTGTAGTAACAGGCTTTTATTGTCGGCTAGGTGAACAGATGTATTCTTCGTGTGGGCCTAAAAGAACTTGCCAGATTAAAATGGGAAACTAGGTAAGTGGGGGCCAGACCAAATATTGATTTATAACACAAGAGAACTTAAACAGGATTTGTGCCTCCAGGGGCAGCCAATTTAGTTTTTGATAATAGGGGCTTATGTGTTCCCATTTCTTCAGCCCAAAAATTAGTCGAACTGCCGAATTTTGAATGACTCTGAGTCTTAGAATGTTTTTTTTTAAGTAAATGATGTGCAACTCACGAGCTGTGTGGGTCGGATATATCGTGCTAATGTAGATGCTTTGTTGGCCGCTACGGAGGGAAGTTTTGCACAGTGGATGTCTCTGCCTCTTTCTTTATACGGTAGGGTTCATTTGTATAAGATGGTTATTTTTCCCCGCTGGTTGTATGTACTCCAGTTGCTGCCTCTTTGTCTTCGCCATGGTGATCTTCAACGGCTTCATAGGCAGCTGACCCGATTCCTCTGGCAGGGCAAGAAGTTTCAGATATCGATCTCTTATTTGTTCGGCTCGGGGAGGATCGGTGGTGTGGGACTCCCGGATATCGGCCTCTATAATCTGGCTTGCTTGCTGCGATTCTTGGGTGACTGGTGTTTACGGAGTGACGACTATCTTTTTCGGGACTTTGAAAATGCTCTTTTCTCTCCTTGGCACTTGTTTTCGTTGACTCAGTTGCCTGTTCGTCTCTTGCCCCCCGCGCTCCGATCCAGTTTTATTCTTCGGTCGTGGCGTTTTTCTTGGAAGGCCTTGGTCGGGTTGCTGGGGGGGGACCATCAGGTTTCAGATCAGTTGTCTATACGGGGGAATCCGCAGTTCCTGCCTGGTTGTGATAACTTTGTCTTTGTGCGATGGACTGGAGAGGGGTTGCTTCTTCTTGAGCATTTTTTGGACGAGGAGGGTGCTATAAGACCTTGGGGAGATTTTCCCATGCTTCATTCTTTGGGTGTGGGAGGTCTGTTTGCGTATCAGCAAATTCATCATTATGTGAGGTCCTTGGCACGCCCGGGCTTACGGTTTCGATTGGGTCACCAATTTCGTCTCTTTTTTGCCCAATTTGATGCTTGTGGCTTGACGGTGTCTGCGTTGCATGGGGCGTTGCGGCAGCTTACTTATACGGCTTATACGGCTTTGGAGTACCGCTGGGGTAGGGATTTGGGCATACCTGGTGAGTCCTTGAACTTTCCTTCCCTAATTGGTCGTATCTCTTCTATTTCTATTAGTGCAGAACTGAGGGAATGCCAGTTTCGAGTGGTTTATCGAGCATATTTTTCCCAAGAGCGGGTCCACAAGGTTGGGGGCATTTCTTCTCCAATCTGCCCTAAGTGTACGCTGGGTTGCAACTCCTTTTTTCATGCATTTTGGGGATGCCCTCAAGTGAAAGTTTTTTGGAGAGCCGTACTCCGCTTCTTGGAGCGGCTTGTTGGTCACGCTATTCCGATGTCTCCGGTAGGCTTGCTTTTGGATAGATATGAATCTTTGCGAGTGCCTGCTCGGAGACACCGGTTGTTGATCCGGAAAGGTGCTGTTATAGGAAAGAAGGTCATTCTTAGCGTTTGGACGCAAGACATAGCACCTGCTTATTGGGCCTGGAGGAATCGATTTCATAATTTGATGCTCTTGGAGCAGCGCCATGCTAGATTATCTGTCAGGCGGTCGAAGATTTTCCTGCAGACCTGGGACCCCTATATTTCCTCGCTTTCCCCTAGGGCCAGAAGTCTGGTCTTAAATTCATTTCATTGCTGATACCCTATGCTCTTAGCTGTTTCCCCGGGTTGGTTGGTGGGTGTTTGGGTGAGTGTGACTGGAGGGTATGAGTGGTAGGAAGTATGTGGAGTTCGGTGGGTAGGGGGGGATTCCATTCTGTTGGAGGGAGGATGGGATTCGGTTGTTTTGTTTGCTATGTGTTGAGCGGCATAAGAAAACAGCTTGCTCACCATACTCCTTTCTTGCTGGTTTTTGGGTATGGGTTGGATTTCATGGTGTGGGTTCGGGTTGGGAATGGGGTTTTGGGCTTTGGAGTGGAGGGGGTTTGGGGTGGATTCATTGGGTGGGGTGAAAAAGTGTTTGGTGGTACGTTTGGTGTTTGCGACCTTGTTGTACTGTTGTGCTGTAATGTATATTTACTGATAGTGCACCAATAAAACATGATTTATACCTTAAGTAAATGATGATGCAATAATCGAGCAAGCTTAGGATGGAATATTGAACCAGTAAGTGGAAGGATGTGGCATCAAAGAGAGTCTTGCTCCATTATTTAGAGAGGGACTAATTATTTTTGGCTGCCTGATCACCTCTTTGTCCTGACTGCCCCACCTTGACATGGTAGGCCAGTGTCTAAGACCTTGATCGCTCATTGGATTCATATGACCATTTCTGCATCTTATATTGCCTATGGCAAGCAGCCACTGGTTTCCCTTAGGGCCCACTTGACTAGAAGTGTTGCTATGTGAGCAGAATCTCACGCGATTCATCCAGATGACATTTGCAGGGTGGCTACTTGGTCCTCTCTTCATACCTTTACCTGGTTTTACTGAATGAATGTGATGGCTCACTCTGATGCCACTTTTAGGACCTCGGTGTCACAGGCAGGCTCTTCTTTGCCTCCTTAGACACTGCCATTGCGTTGGTATGTCATGTAGCATACCGAATCCGGAAGGGACATAACAGAATGGAAGATTAGGTTTTCACCTTCGATAATTTTCTTTCTTTTAGTCCCTGGAAGATTCTGCTCGGCCCATTCTCTCTGTGTAAGCTCAGTTGTTCTGCTCCTTACAAGCTTAAGGATCTTCCAACCAGTAGACAGCTCTTGTGGGGAGTTCACTCTTCTGTGAATATGCATATTACTGAGGTCTGTTTCATGTGGGTGCTCGTTGCACACAGCAGGTTAGTTCTGCATTGTTCCTCATTGTTTTTCTGAATTGCCTTTTGCCAGTTTACTTCTTGTTTTCATGTTCTGCAGAGCAGAGCAGACCAGAACAGAAATTGTTTGTTACCAGGGAGATTCCCCCATGCCCCCTTATTTTGTCATGATTTTGTTCTACTATGTTGCTTGGCTTTGGGACTGAACAGCAGGGGGCTCTAACTCTCTCTAAAGTAGGAGGAGCACATGCTCAGAAAAATGTTTGGACATCTACAACTCCTATATTGCGGGAAGGGATTGAACACCTAGGGCCAGATTCACTAAATGCACCGATCATGTCCCAACCAGTTTGCGATTGTTCCCCGACCTGATTCACTAACCTTGTGCCTAATCATTCTCTCACCCGATCTGATCCACCCATGCAAATGAGGGGAAATGGCATACTAAGTAGGAAGTTATCGATTCACTAAACAGAACCAGAAACACCGATTGGGTATGCTGATCCAAAATGAAGCGACTGCTGAGGACCAGTCGCTTACTGTCCTAGCCAACTCTCCTGCTCTCTGCCACCCTGAAACCCTATTATCGAGGTTACAAACTAACCCTCAATAAAAAATAAAACTGTACATTACTCCCCATAAAAGTGCAGTGCCATGCGAGTCCGTGGTTTTAACCCGCGGGTTAAAAGCGTGTTCTGTTCCATTAAATCAAACTGCAGCCACCCCTCCCCCTTTGCTTTGACCCTGCTTGTGCGGAGAGCAAGCGCATGCACGGATTGCATCTACAGCCAATCAGGATGTCTGCGCATGCATTGTGATTGCTCTGCAGCGATCCATAGGATCGCAGGGGGACATACGTCCGATCAGATAATTTGCATGAGGATTCTGTAGTGAATTGCTCGCCCGGCAGAACTCGGTCACGAATCGCCCAACAACAATCCAGACCGACCAGTTTAGTGAACATAGGCCCTAGTCTACTGAATCTTCCAGGAACTAAGAGAGAGAAGATTATGGAAGGTGAAAACTAATCTTCCATTACCCAGACTCCTTTTTTGAAGATTACAGTTGTCAGTCTGGGATTTATATTATATTTTTGTATTCCTAGTTGGTAGTTTTGCTTGGTTGGTTGTTTATTTTACAGGAGTCCATAAAATGCAATCTCAAACAACTAAAAAAAAAAAAAGAAATGATTAAACAGTCCTTTAAAATCAAAACTATTCTTAGGGTGTTTTTGATTTTAATGTATTTCAAACATGTTGACTTTAGTAAAATGGGAAAGTACCTGAAGAAGTTGCTGGCAAGGTTGGAGAAAGGGGAAGTGGAAAGCGTGGGTTAAATTGAAAGGCTATATAAAAAGGGAAATAGATATTTATAGGAGGAAAGCAAATAAAAGCAAAAGGAACAGGAAATCACCAGCATGGTTCTCCAGAGATGTGGATGCAAATATAAAAGCAAAAAAAGGAAGCATTCACAAAATAAAAAAATCATATGAAGAACACAAAAAATATGTTTGTTTACTAGACAAAACGTGCTATACTTTATTGTCTGGAAGACAGGTTGAAGTGGTTTTTAACACTAAACTTAAAATAGTGAAAATAATGCCATTAAAATATGTAGAGACACCAGAGAGCAATAGACTCTCAGAGAGACAAGCCCTGCTTAATGCACATTTATGAACAACCATATGTAGATTATAACTCTAATTAAATATATAAATGTGTGAAGCGGGGTGTCCTCAGTGTGGGAGGTCAGCGAAGGAAGAAAATTCTCCAGCGCTTTACACAACAAGGCCCAGGTCAATAGACCCCAGCCCGCACACCATTACTGGATACCTCACGTGTACTCAAATTAATAATGTGATGATTAAATATGATAATTTAACAGTGATATAAATTAATCACAAAGATCGGGTTTCTTCAGCCGCTGAGCAGCACTGAGCAGGAGTGTGCTTGGGCACTGCTGCTCGGCGCTGAGTGACTTCCTGACTGGCTTCCGAGGTACGAGGACAGGGCAGGGAGGGGGGACAGGGTGCAGAGCCTGGCGGCAGACTTCAATAATTCTGGGAGGGAGGCGCTGGCCTGAATATAAACTGGGACCCCCATTTTTTGGGGCCAATTTCCCTGTGGTGCAGACCTCAAGATCTTTTAAGTTAAGATTACAGGAGCGTAAATCATGTCTTCAAACCAATTGAATGGAAGAACCATCGGTGGCTCATTGTAAATAATATCAACACGACTTTAACTCCCTCCCATGTAGACCAGCAACGAGGAGGGGCCACTGTAGGTGGTTTCTCCACCAGAGGGAGCAGAGATGGGTTTTCTGGCTGGATACTTGAACCCGAAAGTTATCCTGTAAGCGCTTGTTCATGAATCTCCTCCCACAAGATGACATCACTATGGGGGAGGTGTCTTTATTGTTTAAATTCCTGTCACAGCGTCTGGAAGTTAGGGCGCCATTTTCCTTTTCGAAATTCATGCGGGTTTAGATGCTCGCAATAACGCTGACTAGGCTGATTCGTGGACTCATTTCTTGTATTTTCTGACCGAAAGAGGCAGTCAGAAAATACCACGAATAACTGAGTTCACGAATTTGCGGGGGAACACTGTACTTCTTTTCGTCTTGAATACAATTTGTGCCAGTGCCTGGATGTTTTTGAATGATAGCACAATTTTTGTAACTCTTCAGTCAGCTAGGATTGGACTTTATAACACTGTTGCTGGGACTGAAATTTACTAATTTTGACTGGAGTGGTAGCACACTATTGGAGTTTTTTTAAGGATCCATGAAGCCCTTCTAACTGAGGTCCTTTTTTCTCCAATATTTTGTGTTTGGGTGCTCCTTCTACATTGGACTGTTATATATGGAGCCCTTATAATCCTGCTTGTCTGAATAGTGTGTCTAGCATATAATTTTGCTTTATATATGATTTCAATTACCCCAACATTGACTGGTTAAATGTTACATTGAGGAGTTCTAGGGAAGTAAAATTCCCAGATGTCATAAATGACTGCTTCTTGGAGCAATTGGTCCGGGAGCCAACAAGAGGGGGAACTATTTTAGATTTGGTCCTTAGTGGAATGCAAGGCATAGTACAGGAGTTAACTATGTTGGGTCCGCAGGGAAACAGTGATCATAACGTCAAATTTGAGCTGATACCGGGAATGATGTCGCAAAAGAAATCTACTGTAGAGGTGTTTAATTTTCAAAAGGGAGACTATGATAAAATGAGGAAAATGGTTAAAAAGAAGTTAAAAGGATCTGTTGCAAAAGTTGGGACTGTAAACTAGGTGTGGATATTATTTAAAAATACCATCGTGGAAGCCTAGACCAGATGTATGCCATGTATCAGCAAAGTTGGAAAGAAGAGGAAACGAGAGCAGGCGTAGTTAAAAGGTGAAGTGAAAGAGGCTATTGGACTAAAAAAAATCCTTTAAAGAATGGAAAAAGAATCCGAATGAAGACAATAAGAAGAAACACAAGCAATGGCAAGTTAGATGCAAAGCATTGATAAAGACAGCTAAGAAAGAATATGAAGAGAAACTTGCAAAAGAGGCAAAAACTCATAACAATTTTTTTTAGGTACATCAGAAGCAGAAAACCTGTGAGGGAATCTGTGGGACCGTTGGATGATCAAGGAGCAAAAGGGGCACTTAGGGAGGATAAGGCCATAGTGGAGAGATTGAATGGATTTTTTTCTTCGGTCTTTATGGAAGAAGATCTACCTGAACCAGAAATTATTTTCAAGGGTGATGATGTAGAGGAGCTGAAAAAAATCTCTGTGAATCTGGAAGATGTACTAAGCCAAATCGACAAGTTAGACAGTGATAAAACACCTGGACCGGATGGTATACATCCCAGGGTACTAAAAGAACTCAAACATGAAATTACTGACCTGCTGTTAGTGATCTGTAACCTGTTGCTAAAATCATCTGTAGTACCTGAAGATTGGAGGGTGGTCAATATTATGCCGATTTTTAAAAGGGGCTCCAGGGGAGATCTAGGAAATTACAGAATGGTAAGCATCACTTCAGTGCCGGTCAAAATGGTGGAAACAATTATAAAAATACAATTGTGGAACACGTAGACAAACATTTAATGAGACAGAGTCAGCGTGGGTTCAGCTGAGGGAGATCTTGCCTTACCAATTTGCTTGACTTCTTTGAAAGTGTGGATAAAGGTGAGCCAGTTGACGTAATGTATCTAGATTTTTAGAAAGCTTTTTATAAAGTTCCTCATGAGAGGCTCTTTAGAAAATTAAAGAGTCATGGGATAGGTGGCAAAGTTCAGTTGTGGATTAGGAATTGGTTATCAGATAGAAAACAGAGGGTAGGGTTAAATGTTCATTTTTCTCAATGGAGGAGAGTAAACAGTGGAGTGCTGCAGGGGTCTGTACTGGTGCTATTTAACTTATTTATAAATGATCTGGAAATTGGAATGACGAGTGAGGTGATTAAATTTGCAGATTACACTAAACTGTTCAAAGTTGTTAAAACACATGCGGATTGTGAAAAATTGCAGGCAGACCTTAGATAGCAATGCGTAGCTGGTTTTAAGAAAGGTTTGGACAATTTCTTGGAGGAAAGTCCATATTCTGTTATTGAGAAAGACATAGGGGAAGCCACTGCTTGCCCTTGATCGGTAGCATGAGCTATTGCTACTCCTTGGGTTTTGGCCAGGTACTAATGACCTGGATTGGCCACCGTGAGAATGGGCTACTGAGCTTGATGGACCATTGGTTTAACCCAGTAAGGCTATTCTTATGTTCTTGTGTGCTTGTACTTGATATAGTGGAAAAATTAGGAGTTACAGGAATGGACATATTAATTGTTCAAAAAGTGGACTTGGTAGGTAAAAAGTGTATACTTCAATCATAAGTACATGTGGAACCCCCAATAAGTAGGGTATTCCAGTGTTTAAAAGGGCCTTATCTGGTTGACTGCCATGATGCATTAATTTCCGATACGTATAGCAGTGGTCCCCAACCTTTTTTACATCAGGGACCGGTTTCATGCAGGACAATTTTTCCATGGACCATAGGGGGGTGGGATTCAAGTGCATAATCTATCAAGTGCATAATATATAATCTAATTATTACATTTTATATTATGCACTTCAATTATTAAATTGTAAAGTATACAATATATTAATACAACTCACCATAATGCAGAATCAGTGAGAGCCCTGAGCATGTTTCCCTGCAACTAGATAGTCCCATCTGGAGTTGATGGAAGACAGTGACACCCGAAGTGTGTTCCTTATGTCTAGTCTACTCTCTCCAATACCATGCCACATCTCTCCCTTCATTGCCTCCACCACTATGTCCAACATTTCTCTCTCCCACCCACCACGCTGCCCGTGGCTAACCTGGGAGCCGTCCCTCTGAGCAACTTTTTTTCCCTGCCAAAATCTGATTCTAGTTCTTCCCACCTTCTTCCACCTCCTTGAGGCCCCTTTCCATCCATCCCACTGTTACCTCTCCACCTCTATAGCCAACATTTCTTCCTCTCATCTCTCTTCCCCATGAATCTGTACCTCGGTCCCTTCCACCACCATGTCCAATAATTTTCTCCCCCTCCCTATGCCCAACAATTCTCCTCTTTCTTCATTTTCCCATGTGCACCTTCTCTTTCCCTCTCACTCAGACACCCATGCCCAACAATTCTCCCTTTCTATTCCTTCCCCACCTCAGCATCTCTTTCCCTTACTCCCTCCATTGTTCCATCCTATGTCCCAAGTTCAAGCTCTCCTCCCTTCTTTTCATCCTTTGTATGGTTTGTGCTCCCTCCCTTCCTTCTGTGTCCCAACGTGCCTTCTATCTTTCATGTCCCAAAGTGCCCCTTTTCGTCCTTCCCTCCCTCTGTTCTGTGTCCGAAGTTCGTGCTTCCTCTGACGGGTGTTTACCTATTCTAGCCAGCTCCCTCCTCCCAGCCACACTTCTCTTCACAAAGTTATGGCTGCGGTTCCTACAGATGGCCCGCGACTGACCTGGAAGCCTAGAGGGAAGGCTTCCAGGTCAGCTGCGGGCAGAGTGTAGGAGCTGCTGCTCATGGTTTTGTGAAGAGAAATGCAGCTGGGAGAAGTGAGCCAGCCAGAACTCAGGACTGCATGTAATGTAAATAAAATTAAAAATTCTGTATGGCCGATTTTTTACAGCCCAATGCCCGGTACTGGTCCGCAGCCCGACATGTATAGAGTGGCAGTCATCTAGCTAGTAAAATGAAACCTCATCAAATCAGAACCACTGCAGCTACCTTAACTCTCTTGCAGTTGCTGGAATGTATATGTGGAGCAGCTGTAAGGTTCTTTCTTTTCTTACCATTACAAGCTATTCTTGGCCCAGTTCAATCAGGCTTTTGCCCTCTGCATTCTACAGAAACTACCCTTACTAGAGCCTCCAATGACCTGTTCCTGGACAGATCCAAAGGTCCTCTATTATATCCTCATCCTTCTTGATGTATCTGCTGATTTTGACACTGTTGACCACCACATGCTCCTTGATACACTGTCCTCACTTGGATTTCAGAGTTAAACTAAACTAAACCTTAGGCTTATATACCACATCTTCTCTATAACAATAGAGCTCGGCACGGTTTACATGAAAATTAGAAAGGAGAATGGATACAGTATGGATTTGGAATAGTATGGAGAGGAGCGGAATTTACAACTTTGAAAATAGCCAAGTTTTCAGATGTTTTTGAAATGGTTGGAAAAAAACTAGATCGCGCAGATGAATAGTAAAATCATTCCACAGCTCTGTTCTTTCTTGGTTTTCTTCTTATATCTCCCATCATATTTTAATGTATGCAGTGGTGGGTCCTCCTCCACTGCTATCCCACTATCAGTTGGTGTACATCAAGGCTGACTTGGAAGCCTTCCCTCACATCAGAGCTGCATGCAAGAAACAGCGGTTGTAGTTTCATGAAGAGAATTGCAACTGGGAGGAGGATGTAAAAACCCTTGGGAGGCATGAAGAGTCGGGCTGCCAGGTCAGCAACGTGCAGGAACCACAGCCGTTCAAAATTCTGCTACATTGTCACTATGCTCACATTACCCCTCTCCTCAAGTCACTTCATTAGCTCCCTATCCATTTCTGCATACAGTTCAAACTCCTTATTGACTTACAAGTGCATTTACTTTGTAGCTCCTCAATATCTCTCGTCTCTTATCTCTCCTTATACTCCTGCCCGGGAACTCCATTCATTGGGTAAGTCTCTCTTATCCGTACCTTTCTCCTCTACTGCCAACTCTAGACTCCTTCCCTTCTGTCTTCTAAATAAATAAAAATAATGAGGTTTAAGAAGATCTGAAGGCAGAAAGCAATGCGGATGCAATTTTTATTTTGTCTTATTTTATTATGTATGTTTTCATGGAAACCGCCTAGGTGTTGATGGTATATACATTTTTAAAATAAATAAAATGTCTTGCTGTACCTTATGCCTGGACCAGACTGCCCGAGTCAGTATGTCAAGCTCTGTCTCTGGCAGTATTGAAATCTAGGCTAAACGCCCGCTTTCTTGAGGTTGCTTTTAACTCCCACTCAGTTGTAAAGTACCCATGTCTTTTTGTCTTTCTCTCTGTGAGAAATTCCCTAACCCCTATTTGTCCTGTTTATCTGTTTTAATTAGATTGTAAATTCTTTTGAGCAAGGATTGCCTCTTACATGTTTAATGTATAGTGCTATGTACGTCTAGAAGCACTTTAGAAATAAGTAGTAGTAGTAGTAGAATAATGTGACTCCAATAAGGAAAAGCCTCTCTCATCGCTATCTGTGAGTGAGCTGTTCATAAGCATGATCAAATTATGTATGAGAGTGATTGACCCTGGGTTTGGTAAAGGGTCATGAATTTCATATACCGCCTTTCTCTGGGTACAGCCAAAGTGGTTTATATTTATGGTAGTCACCCATTTGTATACTTTACTCATTTCTGCATGTTGTTGGAAAAGCAGTGTTTCTCTCTAGTAGCAGTAGCTAGATTGATCAGGCATGCAGTTCCTCCCACCTTTTGGAAAAGTACATTTTTTTCTTGAGTTATGGATTTAATTGGGAGGCCAAGGAGACCGCTGTGTGAAATGGGCCACTCACACTCGGAATTTTACATTTAATTCTGAGCTCAAGGAAATGTATTTCTTTCCTGATGGCAATACCTGATCAATGCTGTTGTTTGTGGAAAACACCTATTACAGATGAGCAACATTGCTTTCTTCTCTTATAGTCCTAGCATAAAATGGTCCCTATTGGTTGACAGGAGCATAGTAAAAAGCAAATGTTGAAGCAGATAGTGGCCAACCAAACATTTTATTGTATCATTTATATGTATGAATTGCCCTGCTCATGTGACCCAAGCAATTTACAAAAGAGTCCAAAAACATAAAATGCACTACTTATCAAAACCAAACATAATGTTTGGTTAATTTAATAAATTTTATATTCATTCATTTACTAACATCTTAAAATTACCCAAGTTGCAGATAAATCAAA
Source organism: Geotrypetes seraphini (assembly GCF_902459505.1). NCBI lineage: Eukaryota > Metazoa > Chordata > Amphibia > Gymnophiona > Dermophiidae > Geotrypetes > Geotrypetes seraphini. Next base: position 145,447,339 of record NC_047089.1, on the reverse strand, counting down.
ATATCACATTTGATATATTTGACAGTTCCGGCAAATAGTGGTTTGTATAGTATCGAAACATGAGATGTCGTACTCCAATCAGAGTAGCAGAAAGACAGTGGGAAGTACCCCCCAAAAAATGATGATTCAAGAATCTCCAAGATAAGGTGTTTTATAATAAAAAGATTTTTTCTTGGAGATTCCAGGATCATTAGATTTTTAACATTTTTTTTTTGTCATTCCCACTGTTTTTCTGCCACTTTTAGGGCTCCTTTTACTAAGGTGCGCTAGCATTTTTAGCTCGCGCTTAAGATTAGTGTGCGCAAACCATGCACTAAATGAAAAATACTAACGCAAGCTCTATGGAGGCGTTAGCGTTTAGCGCGCACACTAAAACTGCTAGTTCACCTTAATAAAAGCCTTAGGGCTCCTTTTACTAAGCTGTGTTAGGACTTTAACGCGCAGAATAGCGTACGCTAAATTACCGCGCGCTAGACCTTAATGCCAGCATTGAGCTGGCGTTAGTTCTAGCCGTGTAGCGAGGGTTTAGCGCACGCTAAAAAACTGCGTGCGCTAAAAACGCTAACACAGCTTAGTAAAAGGAGCCCTTAGTGTTCTGTGGAAATTGCATGATTTTTCTGTTTTAGTATACTCCAACCAGAATAAACTTTCTCTCCGAAACTATGTACTACATGCTTTGCATGAAGCTTAGAGCAGCTGAAAGCTATACAACTTGGTCTGATTCCTTTAGTCGTTCAGTTTTACTAATATTTGAATATTTTTAAATACAACTGGCTTTCAGTGTGACTGTTTTTAAATAGTGGTATTATAGGAAAAAATGTACTCGTAGTGGCTTTCAGTCATTTAGCTAGGACTAACATATTTTTTATAAGAAAATGAAAGCTTTCAAAATGTAGAAGTTTGCTTTCATAATGGAAGTTCCCAGAAATAGTGAGTCAAAATGTTTGTTTCATTTTAAATGTTAAGTGAAAGTTTTACGCCACAGCTTCTTTTGGTGTTGAAGGGCTTATCTCTTGTTGTGAATCAAGTGTATTTTTGGTGGTGATTAGATAAAAGGTTCTTTTTTCAACGCACATGCATAATTTCTGTGGTCAGGAAAATTAGATGTGACTAATAAAATCACATCTAATTTTCCTGACCACAGAATTTATGCATGTATGTTGAAAAAAGAACCTTTTACCAATAATTGGAAATTATTTACCAATAATTGGAAAAATTACAAGAACCTTAATTACACATTCTGGTGGAATTCATTATGCCATATTTTTAAGATGGAAAGAGCAATAGCAGTACAAAAAGGGACATATAATAACTTTATAAAGATATGGGGGCCATTGGCAAAATATTGTGATGAATAGTCATCAATTATTTTCTTTCTTAGTTATATATAGCACACTAAAGGGGGAGGGTGGAGTTGAGAATAATTTTATAAAATATGTTATAATACGTTATAGAACACGTATATATTCTATTTCGGTTGAAAATGTGATGAAGGTTGGGTGGGGGTTATTGCATTACTAGATTTTTATGTATTAGATATTATAGTGCTATTTTGGAATTACTTGTATAATGCATTTTTGTGCACTTGTTGTTCAATTTGAAAACGAATAAAGATTGTATTAAAAAAAAAAAAAAAGGAAAATTAGATGTGTAAGATCTGTGGCATTGGGAAAATATGTGCTTTTGGTAAATACTGAATATTGCATGCAGCATGCTAGAGTTCATTTCCTCATCTAAGAACATAAAAATAGCCTTAGTGGGTCAGAGGCCAATCCCTGGCAAAACCCAAATAGTAGCAGCATTCTTTGCCGCCAATCCAGGGCAAGCAGTGGCTGCCTTCCACCATGTCAGTCTCAACAGCAGTCTATGGACTTTTCCTCCCGGAACTTGTCAAAACCTTTTTTAAAACCAGCTACATTAACTGCTCTCACCACATCCTCTGACAATGCATTCCAGAGCTTAACTATTCTCTGAATGAAAAAATATTTCCTCCTATTGATTTTTAACGTATTACTCTGTAACTTCGAGTGTTCCCTAATCTTTGTAAATCTTGATGCAGTAAAAAATTGATCCACTTGTAGCCGTTCTACACCACTCAAAATTTTGTAGACTTCAATCATATCTCCTCCTCAGTTGTCTCTTTTTTTTCCAAACTGAAGAGCCCTAACCTCTTTAGTCCTTCCTCATACAAGAAGTCGCTCTTCTCTGAACCTTTTCTAGTGCCGCTAATATCTTTTTTGAGATAAGGAGACCAGAATTGAATGCAGTACTCAAGGTGAGGTTGCACCATTGAGCAATACAGAGGCAATATAACATTCTTAGGACCCGATTCACTAACCTGCCAGATCGTGACCGATCCGGGCAGGGCTGATCGATTCAGGAAGCCAGAATATTCAAATGGGGGCGATCAGAGGCACGCCCCATCCGCTGACACGGATCGCTAGGTAGCGATCCCGACACAAGCACAGACCATCTACTTTGCCTGTAGATGGTCTGTGCATGTTTGCTATCTTTTTTTTTACTGGCCCCAACTCACCTGCTCTCTGCCACCCTTCCCTGTAGTGCGAGCCCATGGTTTTAACCCACGGGCTTAAAGCGAGTTTAAAGCACGGGCTCGCACTGCAGGAAAAGGTGGCAGAGAGCAGGAAAGTCAGGGGAGGCAAAGAGCAAGACGTGGCAGAGAGCCGGGGAGCCAGAGAGAGAGTCGGGGGAGGCAGAGAGCAGGTCATGGCAGAGAGCCGGGGAGCCAGAGAGAGAGTTGGAGGAGGCAGAGAGCAGGTCGTGGCGGGGAGCAAGAGAGAGAGTCGGGTGAGGCAGCGAGCAGGTTGCGGCAGAGAGCTGGGGAGCCAGAGAGAGAAAGAGTTGGGGGAGGCAGAGAGCAGGTTTATTGCAGGGCTGGCAGGACAGTTGGAAAGGACGTAAGTGATAGGTCCCCAACAGTCACTTCTTGTTGATCGGCCAGCCCAGTTGGTGTTCAAGATTTTTGTTTAGTGAATTGTGTCCCTGCCTACTTTGCATGCCGTTTCCCCTCATTTGCATGTACAGATTGGAATCAGATCAGTATAGAGGTTAGTGAATCGGGTTGGAGGAAAATCAGTTCGCATAGGGGTCGCAAACCGATCGGTACATGATTGGTTTGCTTAGTGAATCTAGCCCTTAGTCTTGTTTACCATCCCTTTTCTAATAGTTCCTAGCATCTTGTTTGCTTTGTTGGCCGCTGCCACACATTGGGCAGAAGGTTTCAGCGTATTGTCCATAATGACACCCAGATCTTTTTCTTGAGTGCTGACCCCAAGGTGGACCCTAGCATCCGGTAACTATGATTTAGTTTATTCTTCCCAATGCGTATCTAAATCACATAATTGTGTTTATCCCAGGACAAACAGGCAGGTATTCTCACATATGGGTGACATCAGCTACGGAGCCTGGATGCGGATGCCTCACAAGCAGACTTGCTTGAAGAAACTCGAAGTTTCGAGTCGCCCACACCGCGCATGCGCGAGTGCCTTCCTGCCCAGCACAGGGCGCATCTCCTCAGTTCTCAGTTTTCCACAGAGCCAAGAAGTCCGTCTTTGACTCTCTGCGTTTAACTTCGTTCACTTTTTGCCTTCTCTCAACCGCAGTTGGTGTTTTTTTCTTCACGAATCGCTGTTTTATTTTGTTTCTATTATTTTAGTTAAAAAATAATTTTGTCATCTTCTGTTCGTTTTCCGGGATGGGCCGCTCGGCCGCAGCCCATGAGCTTCGACTTTGCGGCGGATATTTTTCTGCCTATGTCTCGGCCTGCTACAGGCTTTAAGAGGTGTAGCAAGTGTCAGCACACGATCTCTCTCACGGACCTTCACAGACACTGCCTCAAGTGCCTTGGGCCGAAACATCATCCTAGGTCGTGCCTGCCTTGCCAAACACTTCAGCCTTGTGCTTTCAAGCGTCGTTGCATTCTGGTGGACAAGCTTTTCGAGATGGAGTCTCCTACTGATTCCTCGACTTCGAAGGCGTCTTCGGCCTTGACTTCCATCGAGGCTCCTTCTGCGCCTGCTGCTTCCACCTCGAGCCTCATCAGACCTTCGTCGTTTGCAGTGGCTCTTGCTTCGACGTCATCTGCTGTATCTTCCCCTGTTTCCTCAGGTCAGATAGCTCAGCAGTCGGTTCCACCGGTGGTGATTAAAGTGTCCAAGACTAGTAAGTCGAAGCACACTCACACTACCTCAAAGGAACCTCCAGCCAAGGCAGGTGGACCGGTTTCAGACGCGGATCCATTCTTGCCGGCTTCTTTCCAGACCATATTAGAGAAGCAGTTTATTCAGTTCCTTACTAACATGGGACCTAAACTGCTTCCTCTTATCCAGCCTGGGCATTCAGCAGACTTCCGCGAGGTTGAGCCGCTTCCTATGCCTCAGTCTGAGTTTCCACACTATTTGCAGGAAGCAGAGTCTCTGCGAGTGTCTGGTCTGCCATCCAAGCACGAAAAGCAAGGAGCAGATTCTTTACGAGTGCATCGACGAGAATCCTCACACTCTAAGCAAGGAGCAGAGTCTTTGAGAGTGAATTGAGGTTCCTCCACCAAGCCTCTGGAGCTTCGATCTACAGCCTCTAGTCCTATTCATACATCGGCATCGGCTGCTTACGTCTCCGAGGCGAAATCCCTTTGATCCTCGAGATCTGGTTCCAGACACAGTTCTCACCACCATTCGAGGCCTTTATCGAGGCATTCTTCCAGGCATCGTTCTTCTCAGGATAAATCATTTTCCTCGAAGCCTCGATTTACTCCAACCTCGACCAGACCACCGACTCCTCATTCGAGGTCTCCAATGCCAGACCTTGAGGATATTCTGGTCTCGATTGCCTTGTCCAAGTCACCAGGTTCCTTTTATGCCTTTTTCCATGCCGAAGCTTCTTCTTCGACACAGGCTGCCTCGACGTCCTCGAGTCCTTCTCGAGGCAAGGCATTGCCAGATCAGCTATCTTTCTCGTCTTTCCTGCGACAGATGGCTGTAGACTTGGATGTACAATTGGATACTGGCTCCAAATATTCTAAGGAATATCTAGAAGTCGTGTGTCTTTCTCAACCTACGGCAGAGTGTCTCAAGCTTCCACTGCATAAGCTTTTGAATCAGACTTTTGCTCGATGCATGGAGACTCCTTTTTCCATACCAGCAGTTTCAGGAAAATTGGACTTGAGGTATAAGAATGTGCATCGCAAAGGGTTTGACAACTCGCAGCTATCTCATCAATCCCTGTTTGTTGAATCCTCCTTGAAGAGATCCCACCCTTCCAAGGTCTATGCCACAGTTCCTCCTGGAAGGGAGGGGGAAAACTATGGACAAATTTGGACGTCGCATCTACCAGAATGCTATGATGTCCTCTAAAGTCCTCAATTATAATTTTTATTTCATCACTTATTTTGTATTTCTTCTTTCTCTTCTACCGAAGTTTTTGGCTTATATGGATAACCACATGCATTTTGAATTTCAAGAAGTTATTGCTTCCTTCTCTCAGTTACGTCTCCATCTCCTCCAATCATCTTATGATGCCTTTGAGTTATCTGCCCGAGCGGCTGCTTGCTCTGTAGCTATGCGTCGTCTTGCCTGGCTTCGTACCATTGACATGGACTCTAACCTTCAAGACCGCTTAGCTAACCTTCCTTGTCAAGGCAACGACCTCTTTGATGAATCCATCGAGGCAGCCACTAAGAAATTATCAGACCATGAAAAATCATTTGCTTCAATCGTCGGACCTAAACGAAAGCCTGCTCTTGCCAAGCCTGCACGCCCTGCTGTTATCTATCAAAGGCGTTTTGCTCCAAAGCCGGCTCCTTATACTCGCCCTCCTCTGAAAAAACAGCAACCTCAGAAGCAACAGAAATCCCAACCTTCTGCTGCACCTAAGGCTTCTCAGCCTTTTTGACTGTTTACAACAGAGCATAACCTCCACCGTTCTGTCTCTGTCTCTTTTTCTGCCTATAGGAGGTCATCTCCATCATTTTTACAACCGATGGACGTTAATTACATCCTACCTCTGGGTGCTCACCATCATCAGGGAAGGATACTCTCTCCATTTCACTCAGGTTCCACCAGAGCTTCCTCCAAGAGAATATCCTTCCAATCCATCCCAGACCGCCCTTAGCTCTGCTTCATCTCCATGCCATCCAACCAGCTCCCTTGGAACAGTAGAACAGGGGGTTTTACTCCCGTTACTTCCTTGTTCTGAAGAAGATGGGCGATCTGCGACCCATTCTGGATCTCAGGGCTCTCAACAAATTTCTAGTCAAAGAAAAGTTTCGAATGTTGTCCCTGGCATCTCTTTATCCCCTTCTCGAGCAGAACAACTGGTTATGCTCTCTGGATCTCAAGGAGGCCTACACTCATATTCCCATTCATCCGGCCTCTCGTCAATACCTCAGATTTCGGGTGGGGAATCTGCATTATCAATACAGAGTTCTGCCCTTCGGCCTGGCCTCGTCTCCCAGAGTGTTCACCAAGTGCCTGGTGGTGGTAGCAGCAGCTCTAAGAAATTATGGTCTTCAGGTATTTCCCTACCTCGACGACTGGCTCATCAAAGATTCCACATCTCAAGGGATTATTGTAGCGACCCAACGGACTACCTGGTTCCTACAAAGTTTGGGATTCGAAATCAACTTTCCCAAATCTCAACTTCAGCCCTCACAGAATCTACAATTCATTGGAGCTGTTCTGGACACTGTCCAACTCAGAGCATTTCTTCTGCAACAACGTCTGGAAGCTCTTCTTCAACTCTGTCATACAATGTCTTCCCACTCTTCCATCTCAGCGAAACACATGATGGTACTTCTGGGTCACATGGCCCGACTTCACCTCAGAATTCCTCAGTGGATCCTGGCATCTCAATGGACGCAGGTTTGCGATCCTCTTTCTCGACACATCATAGTCATTCCTTCCTTGAAGCAGTCTCTCCGTTGGTGGATGCTCTCTTCCAATCTTTTCAGAGGCTTGCTTTTTCAACCACCCCCTCATCAGAAGGTCCTCAAGACAGACTCTTCGACTTACGCTTGGGGCGCTCATCTCGATGGTCTCCGTACTCAAGGCCTCTGGACCAGTATGGATCGTCAGTGTCATATCAATCAGTTGGAACTCAGAGCGATCCTCAAAACTCTCCATGCTTTTCAACATCTCCTTCACGACACAGTAGTCCTCATTCACACGGACAACCAAGTCGCCATGTATTATATCAACAAACAGGGAGGGACAGGGTCTGCCTCCCTTTGTCAAGAAGCTCTGGAGGTTTGGGACTGGGTAATCCGCCACAACACCTTCCTCAAAGCTGTCTATATTCAAGGGGCAAAGAATTGCTTGGTGGAAAACTTGAGTCGTCTCCTACAACCTCACGAATGGACTCTCCATTCCTCGCCTCTTCATCACATTTTTTCACAGTGGGGAACGCCACAGATAGACCTCTTTGCAACTCCCCACAACTACAAACTGCCTCAGTTCTGCTCCAGGATATACTCTCCTCACCGCCTCGAGGCAGATGCTTTTCTTCTGGAATGGATGAATCTTTTCCTCTACGCATTTCCTCCATTCCCTCTCATTCTCAAGACTCTGGTCAAGTTGAAGAACGATCATGCCACCATGATTCTAATCGCTCCTCGGTGGCCAAGACAACCCTGGTACTCCCTTCTACTTCAACTCAGCAGCAGGGAGCCATACCTTCTACCAGTTTTTCCTTCTCTGCTTACACAGAGTCAGGGATCTCTGCTTCATACCAACCTGCAGTCTCTACACCTGATAGCCTGGTACCTCTCAACATAACCCCTCTTCAGGTTTCTCAATCTGTCAGAGACGTTTTAGAAGCTTCTCGAAATCTTACCACTAGGCAATGCTATCATCAAAAATGGACTAGATTTACTACATGGTGTTTTTCTCATCATAAGGAACCTCAGCATTCCTCCTTATCTTCTGTTTTGGACTATCTTTTACACTTATCCAATTCTGGCCTCAAGTCTACATCTATACTAGTCCATCTCAGTGCAATTACGGCTTTCCATCGGCCTATTGAAGGGAAATCCCTCTTTGCTTATCCGGTGGTTTCCAAATTCATGAAAGGACTTTTCAATGTCAAACCTCCTCTCAAAGCACCTCCTGTGGTTTGGGACCTCAATGTTGTCCTTGCTCAACTGATGAAGCCTCCATTTGAACCAATTGATAAGGCTCATCTGAACTATCTCACTTGGAAAGTGGTCTTTCTCATTGCCCTCACTTCTGCTCGACGAGTCAGTGAGCTGCAAACTTTAGTTACTGACCCATCATTCATGGTGTTCCATCATGACAAAGTAGTTTTTCGTACTCATCCGAAATTCCTACCTAAAGTGGTCTCGGAATTTCATCTCAACCAATCCATCGTACTCCAGTGTTTTTTCCAAAGCCTCATTCTCACCCTGGAGAATCAGCTCTTCATACTCTGGACTGTAAACTTGCTTTGGCCTTCTACTTGGAACGCACCAAACCACACAGAACTGCTCCTCAACTTTTTGTCTCCTTCGACTCAAATAAGTTAGGACATCCTATTTCTAAGCGTACCATCTCCAACTGGATGGCGATTTGTATCTCTTTCTGCTATGCCCAGGCTGGATTACCCCTTCACAGTAAACTCACAGCCCATAAAGTCAGAGCAATGGCAGCTTCAGTAGCTTTCCTCAGATCTACACCTATTTATGAAATTTGCAAGGCTGCTACTTGGTCCTCGGTTCATACCTTCAATTCTCACTATTGTCTGGATACTTTCTCCAGACAGGAAGGACAGTTTGACCAAACAGTATTACAAAATTTGTTCTCCTAAATTGCCAACATTCCCACCATCCCATTCTGGTTAGCTTGGAGGTCACCCATATGTGAGAATACCTGCCTGCTTGTCCTGGGATAAAGCACAGTTACTTACCGGAACAGGTGTTATCCAGGGACAGCAGGCAGCTATTTTCACAACCCACCCACCTCCTCTGCTTGGCTTCTCTGCTAGGTATCTGAACTGAGGAGACGTGCCCTGTGCTTGGCGGGAAGGCACTCGCGCATGTGCGGTGCAGATGACTTGAAACTTCGAGTTTCTTCAAGCAAGTCTGCTTGTGAGGTGTCCGCATCCAGGCTCCGTAGCTGACATCACCCATATGTGAGAATAGCTGCCTGCTGTCCCTGGATAACATTGACGCAATGGGTTGGGAACTGGCTGGGAGGTAGGCTTCAAAGGGTGGTGGTGAACGGCACCCCCTCCGAAATGACTGAGGTGATCAGTGGAGTGCCACAGGGCTCAGTCTTGGGCCCAATCCTATTCAACATCTTTATAAGGGACTTGGCAGAAGGGCTTCGAGGTAAAATAACATTATTCGCCGATGACGCCAAACTAAGTAATGTAGTGGGCAAATGCACAACGGACGAAGATTCAATGCCCGACAACATGATGCACGACCTACTCCTACTGGAGCGATGGTCTAGGACATGGCAACTCAACTTCAATGCCAAAAAATGCAAAGTTATGCACCTGGGCAGCCAAAATCCATGCAAGTCTTATACCCTTAATGGCGAGATCCTAGCAAAAACGGTAGCAGAACGAGACTTGGGGGTAATCGTCAGTGAGGACATGAAGTCTGCCAATCAAGTGGAGCAGGCTTCGTCCAAGGCAAGACAAATCATGGGCTGCATACGAAGGAGTTTCGTCAGTCGTAAGGCGGAAGTCATTATGTCATTGTATAGATCCATGGTGAGGCCCCACCTGGAATACTGTGTGCAATTCTGGAGGCCCATTATCGCAAGGATGTGCTGAGACTGGAGTCGGTGCAGAGAATGGCCACCCGGATGGTCTCGGGACTCAAGGATCTTCCATACGAAGAACGGCTTGACAAATTACAGCTATACTCGCTCGAGGAGCGCAGAGAGAGGGGAGACATGATCGAGACGTTCAAGTATCTTATGGGCCGCATTGGGGCGGAGGAAGATATCTTCTTTTTCAAGGGTCCCACGACAATAAGAGGGCATCCGTGGAAAATCAGGGGTGGGAAACTAAGAGGTGACACCAGGAAATTCTTCTTCACTGAAAGAGTGGTTGATCGATGGAATAGTCTTCCACTACAGGTGATTGAGGCCAGCAGTGTGCCTGATTTTAAGGCCAAATGGGATCGGCACATGGGATCTATTCAAAGGGCAAAGGTAGGGGAGGGACTTTAGGGTGGGCAGACTAGATGGGCCGTGGCCCTTATCTGCCGTCTATTTCTATGTTTCTATGTTTCTATTTTTCCTGTACTGTCTAACTCAGACATGTGAATTGATGAGCAGCAGAAAGTTTCACTTGTAACTTGAAAAAGCACACAGCAAGAATACATACATGCAACCATCCTCCAATTTCCATATTTTTTCTTTCTTTCTTTCCAACCAACCACATCCACAGTTCTGAGCTGGTTACATATAAAACAGGGATCTCAAACTCCCTCCTTGAGGGCCGCAATCCAGTCGGGTTTTCAGGATTTTCCCAATGAATATGCATGAGATCTATGGGCATGCACTGCTTTCAATGCATATTCATTGGGGAAATCCTGAAAACCTGACTGGATTGCGACCCTCGAGGAGGGACTTTGAGATCGCTGATATAAAACATACTGGTACATAATAAAATAGTGACAGACAAACAATAAATAAGAAGGAAACAATTTATACATTTTTCTTTCACCTGTCATAAACTCAATTCTTGTAACAAAAATACAGCAAAACACTTGCTTGAGAATGTGTTTATCCTCGGAGCAGAAATACAAACAATTCAAGCTTTCGACAAGGTGCCACATGAAAGGCTGCTTAGGAAGCTGTGGAACCACGGGGTGGGAGGGGATGTGCACAGATGGATCAAGCACTGGTTGTCGGGTAGACTGCAGAGGGTCGGAGTAAAGGGCCAATATTCTGACTGGCGGGGAGTCACGAGCGGTGTGCCACAGGGATCGGTGCTGGGGCCGTTACTCTTCAACATATTTATCAATGACCTGGAAAAGGAGGCAAAGTGCGAGGTTATAAAATTTGCAGACGATACCAAACTGTGCGGCAGAGTTAGGTCCAGGGAGGAGTGTGAGGACCTGCAAAGGGACCTGGACAAGCTGGAAGACAGGGCAAACAAATGGCAAATGCGTGGAAAAATGCAAGGTCATGCATATAGGGAAAAAGAACCCGTTGTTCAACTACAAATTGGGGGGGGGGGGGCATTGTTGGGAGACAGCAGACTTGAGAGAGACTTGGGTGTGCTGGTGGATGCATCACTGAAGCCATCTGCACAGTGCGCAGCAGCCTCAAAAAAAGCCAACAGGATGCTGGGCATCATAAAGAGGGGCATAACAACCAGGACGCGGGAAGTCATCATGTCATTGTATCGAGCGATGGTGCGTCCACATCTGGAATACTGCGTTCAGTATTGGTCGCCGCACCTCAAGAAAGACATGGCGGTACTTGAGAGAGTCCAAAGGAGAGCAACGAAACTGGTAAAAGGGCTGGAACACTGCCCATACGCTGAGAGGTTGGATAGGCTGGGGCTCTTCTCTCTGGAAAAAAGGAGGCTCAGGGGAGATATGATAGAGACCTTCAAGATCATGAGGGGCATAGAGAGGGTGGATAGGGACAACAGGTATGAGGGGGCATTCGGAGAAACTGAAGGGAGATAGGTTCAAAACAAATGCAAGGAAGTTTTTCTTCACCCAAAGGGTCGTGAACACTTGGAATGCGCTACCGGAGGAAGTGATCAGGCAGAGTACGGTACATGGATTCAAACAGGGATTGGACGGATTCCTGAGGGATAAAGGGATCGTGGGATACTGAGAGAGGTGCTGGGATGTAACACAAGTATAGAAAGCTAACCAGGTAATAAGTATAGAAAGCCAACCAGGTTGTGCATGGGCAAGACCAGAGGGTGAGGACTTTGATGGGAAGATAGGACTTTAATGAGAAACCAAGGTGGAAAGGGGCCCCTTCTGGTGATTCAGACAGGTCGTGACCTGTTTGGGCCGCCGCGGGAGCGGACTGCTGGGCAGGATGGACCTATGGTCTGACCTGGCGGAAGCACTGCTTATGTTCTTATGTTCTTTGTGAGATATGCACTACACAAACAGCCCTCCGTCTCTCACACAGAGCCATCTGCAATTCTTGTCTCCATCACACACATACATGCATCTTAAATCAGCTTCTTCCTCTAACAAGGATACAAAAAAAGCATCCTTACTCTACGTACATAACACAATTACAGCTTCCTAGTCTCACACATGTGCTTTATCATTCTGAAAATTTGTATTTAGTATGAGAAACATTTTTGGAAAGTTTGTGTGTTTCCAATCTTAATTCTACCTTTTTATTTTATTAGGTGCCACTGTGGAGGAGATAAGTCAGCATTGGGAATGGCTTGAGGATAATCTACTTCACATATTGTCTGTGTTTGATAATAAGGAAGATATCGCAAGCTTTGTTAAAGGGAAAATAAAGGTAGACTGATTTTGAGTCATTATTTTTAAATTAGTAATTATGATAATGAAATTAATATAATGATTACTTTTGTTGTCACACAGAACAATAACATTAGTTCTTCAAAAGCAGAATGAATCAGGCACACAAGTGGGCATCATCCTATGGTGTCAATGCTGATAACTTGCTTAGCTTGGGAAAACCTAGAAAACTTCTGTGCTTAGGACTGGTTCATAGACAACGGCGCGAAAGACAAAGGCGCGCCCGGACAATTGAGCGCAGCGCGAGGCGCGCGCCGCTCTAAATTACTTTTTTTAGGGCTCCGACGGGGGGGCGTGGGGGGGGAACCCCGCCACTTTACTTAATAGACATTGCGCCGGCGTTATGGGGGGTTTGGGGGTTGTAACCCTCCACATTTTACTGTAAACTTAACTTTTTCCCTAAAAACAGGGAAAAAGTGAAGTTTTCAGTAAAATGTGGGGGGTTACAACCCCCCCCACCCCCCACAACGCGGCGCGATGTCTATTACGTAAAGTGGGGAGGTTCCCCCCACATCCCCCCGTCGGAGCCCTAAAAACAGTAATTTAGAGTGGCGTGCGCCTCCGCGCTGCGCTCAATTGTCTGGGCGCGCCTTTGTCCCGACGCACTTTTGACCTGACACCCTTAGGACTTGCAGTACAGCTCTACCTGATGAATCCTGTCAGTTTGCTATCTGAGATTTCATATGGATGCTTGTGCTCTCTAGAATTTCTTTACTCTTGATGCTGAAGAGAATTTCTGCTTCCTTTCAATGTTTGTTATTAATTTTTTAAGAGAGTCCACATTTATTTTGCCCTTGGATTTGACCTAGTGAACCGCTCAGAAAGGCTGAAATCTTCAGAATAGTCCTTCATGGATGGAAAATATCACAGATGTCATCATACATTTTACTGCTGCTTGAGGCTGAATCACAGTGTCCCTAAGTTTAGTTACTGTGCCAAGATGTAATTGAATGCAAAATTCTTAGTAGCATCCAGATGAAGTATTGCATTGAACTCCTATTGGGATATATTATTGTTTCATAAATATTTATGTAAGGTAATGTAATCTCCAGACCATTCTGCTCTGCTATCTAAGTTATATAAGAAAGGTGAGAAAGGAAGCTATTTTTCTTACAGGCCTCACAGCTAGAAAGAAACACAGAGCCCCTGTATAGGAGACTTCCATCAAAGGACAAATATGCATAAAAGTGTAGGTAGATTTTGAAAATTCAGAGAAATCTCAGTTGCCTACAGCACAGAAAAAAATTAGTGCTGAAAGAATTTGTGTGTAAAACAAATATAGCACATTGGAACTGTTCAATGCAGAAGGATTCTATGCAGCAAATGCACACAGAGCATAAGGTTAATTTGATGCAGATGGATTCTGTTGGGTATCTTCACATACAACCTATGCACTCATCTGCACTGAGGAGCTCAGCAAAGAAGTAATATGTGCAACAGTTCTTAGCACATAAGGCTCATTGAACTCTTAAGACTGCCTGTAATTGTTCCAGAGCCAGATGACCTCTTCCCAGTATCTTCTTCAAGGGATTTTGGACTTTAACTTGTGCCCTTCTTAGACAATATGAGAGAATGCTTTGAATTTGTTAGGGCTTTCTAAGATGGGTGGAAACAGAGCTGTAGATACTACAAAGCAATTCCCACAGAACGTTTGGTAGGTTACCTTCAGCCTGTGTACTTGGTTTGCTTGGAAACTGCTCCCCCCTCACAATCCCTCTCAAGGCTGTTCTCTGTGTTGTTCCCTCATTAACCTCTGCCCCCTTCACCATCTCACTCAAGATAACATTATAAGCTTCAAGATCTTTAAATTTATTCACCCCAAGACGCAGGTCGTGCTCCTTGGGTGCTTCTTGGGTGCTAATTACCACCTGCTTCAGTATTTTCTACTGTGGCTTATCATTAGGTATATCTTTCTTGTCTCCTGAATCCCCTCCTTTGCACATTCCCATTCTAATCAGGGGCCAGCCCATTTTACCTCCATGCCTACGTCCATCGCATCATATTCTTAAACTTGTTCCTTTGACTTTTTTTCCTGTCAACCCTGAAGAGCCACACTCTAGCTTACTGGATCAGACCAATGGCCCATCTAGCCAGTAGCCCGTCTTCAAGGAGGCCAATCCAGGCCACAAATACCTGGCAAAAACCCAAATACTATAGCATTAATCCCGCTCGTTCGATTTGACACAAAAGTCATCTCATTGCTAGCCTTATTATTTCCTATTTCTTGGATATACTGTATGTTATAGAATCTGGGTGTAGCCAAGTGATACCGCAATACTCTTAAGACTCTTGCCTACCACATTTCACTGCTCTTCATACACCTCGCCCCTCTCGTAGGGAGCGAGGTGTGGCTTGTTTCTTCTCCATAGCATTAAATGTAACAGTTTGTGAAAGTAAGTCTATTGTTATCTCTAATATTTTGCTGTTACAAGTTCAACTCACAATAGGATATTTTTACTTGTCATTGCTCTATTATCCCCCACCCCTCCTTCTGCTCTCTCAATGAAAGAACTTCAAGCCTTCATTTCAGAATGCAGTCTGACTTTTTGTCCACTTCAGCTTTTAATACATTTCAACCTACCATCCTCTGACCAAGCATATACTTTTCTCACTCATACAATCTTCTTAGGAACATAAGAATAACCTTACTGGGTCAGACCAGTGGTCCATCAAGTAGCTCATTCTCATGATGACCAATCCAGGTCACTAGTACCTAGCCAAAACCCAAAGAGTAGCAATATTCCATGCTACCGATCCAGGGCAAGCAGAGGCTTCCCCCAAGTCTTAATAACAGGCTATGGACTTTTCCTCCAGGAATTTGTCCAACCCTTTCTTAAAACCAGGTATGCTATTTGCTTTTACTACAATCTCTGGCAATGCGTTCCAGAGCTTAACTATTCTCTGAGTGAAAAAAAAAATCCTCCTATTGGTTTTAAAAGTATTTGTCTGCAGTTTCATTGAGTGTCCCCTAGTCTTTGTAATTTTTGACGGAGTGACAAAATGATCCACTTGTACCCATTCTACTCCACTCAGGATTTTGTAGACTTAAATCATATCTCCCCTCAGCCTTCTCTTTTCCAAGATGAAGAGCCCTAACCTTTTTAGTCTTTCCTCATATAAGAGGAATTCATCCCCTTTATCATCTTGGTCGCTACGTACACTATATCTTTCTTAAGATGAGACCAGAATTGAACACAGTACTCCAGGTGAGGTTGCACCATGGAGCGATACAGAGGCATTATAATATCTTTAGTCTTGTTAACCATCCCAGTGTTCTCCCCAGAAATTTTTTCCAGCCGGGTGGCATGAAAAAGTAGCCGGGTGGGGTGGGATGGGGAAATTTGGTGGTGGGGAAAATTAACCCCCTCTTTTACTAAGCTGCGCTACATTTTTAGCGCGCGCAAACCCCTGCGCTACGTAGGAAGACTAACGCCAGCTCAATGCTGGCATTAGCATCTAGCGCGCGTGGTAATTCCTCCGCGCGCTAAGTGCACGCTAAAACCACTATCGTAACTTAGTAAAAGGAGCCCTAAATGTGTACTATTTTTATTAGTTAATTATTATTATTTTCCAGTGCTCAATATGACTTCCTTTTTTAAGGTTTGACACTTGTGCCAGAAAATTGTTTACTAAATTTAAGAAGTATTTGCCCTCTTTCAAATGATATAGAGGTTAAAAAAAGGGAAAGGCGTTAATGAAGTCATTAGGTTCAATCTAGCCATTTATTTCTGCGTGAATTTAAACATCTAAAAAAAAAGATAAATATAGCCCAGTCACACAAGAAATGGCTCTACAGCAGGGGTGCCCACACTTTTTGGGCTTGCGAGCTACTTTTAAAATGACCAAATCAAAATGATCTACCAACAATAAAAATTAAAAAAAAACACAAAGCACACTGTACGCAGAGAAAATGTTAATTATCATTTATATTCCACGGGTTTTCAAAGAGGTCAAGGCAGACGATTCTATGCAATGTCACCTCAGGAACAACTATACAAAAATAGACAAATATACCCCCTCCCTTTTTACTAAATCGCAATAGCGGTTTTTAGAGCAGGGAGATGCACTGAATGCCCTGTGCTGCTCTCGATGCTCATAGGCTCCCTGCGCTAAACACCACTATTGCGGTTTAGTAAAAGGGAGCCATAGTGCAAAATATAGACAGCAGATATAAATTCTCAAAACAGACACATTTTGATCACTAAACTGAAAATAAAATCATTTTTCCTACCTTTTTGTCTAGTGATTTCATGAGTCTCTGTTTGCACTTCCTTCTTCTGACTATAAATCCAATATTTTTTTCTTTCTGCCCCTCCCCTTTTCTTTCTGTCTCTCTCCCCCTGCCCCCCCCCCAAGCCATCGCGCCAATTTCTCCACTTCCCCGATTCTTTCCCTACCCCTTAGCCACCATGCCGATTTCTCCCTGCTTCCACGAGCCAGGCCAGGAATGTACAAGCGCCAGACTCACAAGACTTCACCTCTAATGTCAATTCTAACGTCAGAGAGGAAGTTCCAGGCCAGCCTGGCAGCGATTGGCTGGCCCAGAACTTCCTCTCTGACGTCAGAATTGATATCGGAGGTGAAGTCTTGTGAGTCCGGCGCTTGTATGCGCCTGACCTGGCTCAGGGAGGCAGGAAGAAAAAGATTGCCAAGCAACGCGATCGACTCACATTGCCTTTGCGATCTACTGGTCGATCTACTGGTCGATCACTCCTTCCCAGCCGTCTCTCCTTCCCAGCCGTCTTACCCTTCCATCTCCTTCCCAGCCGTCTTACCCTTCCATCTTGAATCGCCGCCGCAAAGCGGCGGCCCGCTGGACACGCCTCCTTCCCAGCCGTCTTACCCTTCCATCTTGAATCGCCGCCGCAAAGCGGCGGCCCGCTGGACACGCCTCCTTCCCAGCCGTCTTACCCTTCCATCTTGAATCGCCGCCGCTTTGCGGCGGCCCGCTGGACACGCCTCCTTCCCAGCCGGTACATGCGTATAAATTCCCTTCCTCTTGCGGCGCACGCTTACCCCGCAAAAGGACGTTTGGCTGTTTATGTTATATCACAAAGGCTTTAAGCACTGAACCATACTCATTGTAGTTTGCTCACGGCTTTATTTTAAGTTGTTTAAGGAATTCTATAGGCTCACGGTTTATCTACTTCCTGGTTTGTTTGTAAGTCTTTGCTTTATCAATTACTTTTATATATGTTATTTTATACTCTTAAATCGTTGTTTTAATTCACTTGTTAATTTACTTTCATATATGTTATCTGTTTTTTTTATATTTGTTCAGTTACCCTAGTTTTAATGATTTTAAAGTTAAAGTTTCATGGTTTACTTTTATGCAACTATTTTATATTATTTTAATTATTTGATTAACATCTAATTTTGTTGTGTTTCTATCCTTTAGTCTTACCCTTCCATCTTGAATCGCCGCCGCGAAGCAGCGGCCCGCTGGACACGCCTCCTTCCCAGCCGGTACATGCGTATAAATTCCCTTCCTCTTGCGGCGCACGCCAAAGGAGCGCGAACAAGGAGCAGGTCCTGCTCCTTGTTGTGCTCCTTTGTGTGCTACTTTGGGGGCAATCTCATTATCTATGTTATATTTTTTTTCCTCTTTTGGTAGAATACTTTTATCGCAATTTTTATTTACACCTCTGGATTAAAAAATTGCCTTCTAAATTTTATATTTATTTCATATTAGTTTGTACACACACCATTTACTCGTCAATGGACTCAAATCCAATCCCAGTATTTTGGGGTCGTAGATTTCCCCATTTAGACTCAAAGTCTACACCTGACTCTAATAACTTGGTTAACCTTACTTTTAATAAATCTTCCCAGATATTTAGTTCTATCTTACCTAAAAGAACTTATCCCTCCTCTTTCAGTTCTCTAAAAATAGGCTTAATTAACGTTAGATCCCTACGGTCAAAACATCATATCATCAAAGATCTTGTAAGTCACCAACAATATGATCTTCTCTGCATTGTGGAAACCTGGCTATCAGAAGGTGAGGAAGCCTATCTTTCTTACGCTACCCCTCCCAACTACAACTTTTGTTTTAACCATCGTAAAAACAAAAAGGGTGGTGGTCTTGCTGTCATTTATAGATCCAATCTATCATTAGTTGTGGAAATAAGTCAAGCCATAGAAACAATAGAATACATTCAATTTAAAATTAGAACAAACCCTAATATTAAGCTACTCTTATTATACAACCCACCACCCATTAATCAATCTACCTTTTTTCAACTATTATCAATTGTTTCAAATTTTGTCACTACATCAACATTTCCAATTCTATTGGGGGATTTTAATCTCCATTTGGACGAAATATCTAATCCATATACTTCAGATTTTCTTCTCCATACAAGTGATCTTAGCCTTAAGCCATTAAAAACAGGAACAACTCATTTAAAAGGTCATACCTTAGATATGATTTTTACTCCAGAGGAACTATTTCCTAATTTTTCAGAACCTGAAACCTTAAAAGTTCCATGGTCGGATCATAGCATTATTCAAACAGTTTTAGAACTAAATCATAACCACGATTTACCACAATCAACTAAAGTAGTTAAGATAAGAGATTTTCAAAAAATCGATGATTCTCAAATCACTTCACCAATAATTGATTTAGACAACTTTAAATCTTTATCAATAAATGATCAACTATTCATGTGGAATAATAATTGTCAATCACTTCTTGACAAAATAGCTCCTATAAAATTGCTAACTATCACTCCCAAGAAGCAGAAAAACCCTTGGTACAATTCTTCCCTTGCTTTATTAAAACGACAGCTACGATCAATTGAACGTAAATGGCGTAAAAATCCAACTCAAATCAATCAAGATACTTATAAACAACAGTCATATCATTACCGTGAAATGATCAATAAAACAAAAAAACAATATTACACGCAAAAAATCTCTATGACAAAGAACTCCTCAGCGCTTTTTAAAATGTTAAAACAACTTACAATTTTTAAACACAAACCTATTATTTCCTCAACTGATACCCCCTCTGCTAACGGTTTAGCTAACTTTTTCTACAACAAAATAATATCAATAAGAGCAAACATAACCAATAATGCCAGTGCATCTTCACCCAAAGATTTCACGGATAATTTAGATTTAGATTTAGATGAAGATCAAAAATTAAAAACCAGGTCCCTACATGCCACTTGTTCCAACTTTACCCTTCCATCTTTAACAGAAATAAAACAGCTTTTTCAAGGTCTATATCTGAACCCTTTCCACCTTTTCTTCTCAAACGTTACTTCTCTGTATTTGGTCCAGCTATCCTTCAAATTATACATACAAGTCTGTCCACCTCATCAGTTCCAACGGATTGGAAGCATTCTGTTCTACTTCCTATTATCAAGGATACCAAAACCAGTTTGTCCGACTGCTCTAACTATCGTCCAATTTCGAGTCTTCCATTCTTAGCCAAAATCACTGAAAAAGTAGTATTTCAACAATTATCAGAATTCATCGACAAAACTCAGGTACTACACCCTAATCAAACAGGATTTCGTAAAAATCATTCGACTGAACATTCATTATTAGGCCTGGTTACAACTATTCACTATTTTCTGGATCAACATAAATCTGTTATTCTCATATCCCTTGACTTAGCTGCTGCATTCGATACAATTGATCATTGTCTATTACTTCATCGCCTTTCCTCTATAGGTCTCACAGATCAAGTATACGAATGGTTCCGTTCTTACTTTACAGATAGATCTTCCAATGTTTTCTTTAAAAATTCCTTTTCTAAGCCTAATCAAAAAAATAATTATGGAATACCACAAGGGTCCATACTTTCACCATTATTGTTTAATATTTATTTGGCCCCATTATTAACACTATGTCAATCCATAGGCTTCACAGTATATGCCTATGCAGATGACTTCCAACTCCTGCACACCATTGACCCCAATAGTTTGCAAGACATAACAGAAATTAATAAGAAGTTAGCAAAAATTCATGAATGGTTAAACAATAATCAACTTTCCTTAAGTATTAATAAAACCACAACTGTACTCTTTTCAGAGAAAGAAGGAGTTCAACTTACAAGTCCAATTATAATTGATAATAAACCCCTCATTCAGACCATTAATACAAAAATCTTGGGGGTTTTAATAGATAACAATCTTACTTTCCGAGGACATATCAGTGCAACGGTTAAAAACTGTTTTTACAGATTAAGAATGATCCGTTCACTTGCTCCCCTTCTTGATTCATTTTCTCTTAATACACTGATCCACTCATTAGTTATCTCAAAATTGGATTATTGTAACTCCTTATTAAAAGGGGTTTACCAAAAGGATATAAGGCGTCTTCAACTCGTTCAAAATACTGCAATAAAGATAATCTCAGGTTCCAAAAAATTTGATCACGTCACACCCTTACTTCAAAGTGCTCATTGGTTGCCAATATCTTATAGGATTACTTTCAAAATAGCTCTTTTAGTCTTTAAGACATTAAAATCCAATACTCCGGCTTTCATAGATAGGCTCTTGATCCCATACAGTTCATCTAGAACTCTCAGATCATCTTCACAATGTACTTTAAATGTCCCCTCTTTAAAAATTATTGGAACCCGCCGTGCTTCAATTTTCTCCGTTACGGCACCAATGTTATGGAACTCTCTTCCTTTGTATTTAAGATTAGAACAGGATTTAAAAATATTTAAAAAGAACCTTAAATGTCTTCTTTTTAAAGAAGCTTTTAATTGACAGATTACAAATTCTCATTTTTCTAGACATCCTTTCGGTCTCTCATTTTTCCCCTTATCTCCCCAATGTGTTTCCCTTTTATGTAATCTTTAAATAAATATTGTATTTCCTCCCCACCTTCCCATTGTTATCAGCTGTCTTCTTGTCTAAATTTGTTTCCCAGTTTGTTTATATGAATAGTAATTGTATAAGTAAGTCCACTTTATTTTATTTATGTAAAACGCTTTGAAATTTTAAAAGCGTTTAATCAAACAATATAATAAACTTGAAACTTGAAACTTGACCATTTGGGCACCCCTGCTGTTATGGTATCCTGTTCTAACCTTAGGAAAAGGGTTTAGTCCCCAAAAAACTGCCTTATTTCCATTTCCTATTTATAAACTTTAATCAATAGATACAATACTACTTGATTCTAAGTAAAGCAACAAAAATTTTTTATACCTTTTGTCGTTTCTGCTTTAATCATCTTGTCTTCACTCTTCTTTCTAGCCAGCATCTGTCCGCTCTGTCTTCCATGCAGCATCAGCCCCTTCCATCCACTGTCTGCCCTCTCCCCATTCCATATGGCATCTTCCCTCTTTTTATGCTCCTTCAATAAACTGTCTATCCTGTGCCCCTTCTCTTCTCCTTTGTACATGATTGATTTCTGCTCTGCCACCTCTCCATTTTTCTCTCTCTGTCACCACCCCGTCCCCTATGCTCTGACATCTCTCTCTTCTCCTTTCTTTCCTTCGCACCCCACAGTCTGGTATCTTCCCTTCCCTGATTCTCTGGCATCTCACTCCTTTCCTTTTCTTCCATCTCTCCCTCCCCCTCCATGCTCTGACATCTCCTCCTTCCTTTTCCCTTGGTCTGGCATACTTTCCTCCTTCCCTCCATGCCCTTGCATCTCTTCCTCCCTCCCTTCCCTCCAATCCCTGGCATCTCGTTTCATTCCCTCCCTCATCTTCTTTCTCCCTCCAGTTGGGTGCAGCAAGTCTCTCCCCCTCTGCTCCCTTTCCTCCTTCTGTCACCCAAGGACTGGCGTCATGAACTTCTGGCAGCAGCATTCACAATTCACTGCTGTTGCCAGCTTCGGGCCTTCTTCTCTGTCAGGTCCTGCCTTCATGGAAACAGAAGTAGGCAGGACCCGACAGAGAAGAAGGCCTGAAGCTGGCAACAGCAGTGAATTGTAAATGCTGTTGCTAGCCAAAGAAGTTCATGACACCAGGCCGAGCACCCGGGGCAGACTGCTACTCTCCCCTCCCCCACGACCCTCCTATTTCTCCCTCCCTCCCATCACGAGACTCTAAACAGCACTGCTCTACTCTAAGCAGGCTGCTTCAGGGCTTTCTCCTGCCATGATTCCCTCTGGCACGTCACTGATGAGGGAAGGAGGGAGAGAAAGGAGGGTTGGATCGGGTTGGGGGGGCGCCCGGGATGATGATGAGGATGCTGCTGCCAGCTAATCCAGCAAGGGAAAGGCCCCAAAGCACAGCACTGTCGGGCCCCCCCTGACCATTTTGGGCCCTAGGCCTGTGCCTACTGGGCCTATCCTTTAATCCGGCCCTGCTTCCCCCCCATATGCCCTGACATCTCTCTCTTCCACTCCATGGTATGGTATCTTCTTTCCCTCCCTCCCATGGTCGTTGCATCTCTTTCCTCCTTTTCCTGACCTTCCTTCTCCCTCCTTCCCTCTCTTTCCCCAATTGGGTGCAGCAGCATTTCTCTTCCCCCTCCCCCATTGGGTACATCAGTATTATCTTTCTCTTCCCCCCCAATTGGGTACAGCAGAAGCAGCATTTCTCTTCACCCTCCCCCCTAATTGGGTACAGCAGCATGACTCTTCCCCCTCCCCCTATTGGGTACAGCAGCAGCATCATCAGCATTTCTCTTACCCCCCCCCCACAATTGGGTACAGCAGAAGCACCAGCATTTCTCTTCCCCCTCCCCCTCTAATTGGGTACAGCAGCTTTTCTCCTCCCATTCACCCCCCTCCCTGTCTCACACATCCGGCAGATTCTCTACAGACAAAGGCAAGTTGCAAGTTTCCCTTCGTCACTGACCTATCTCCCAAAAGTCAGCTCTTGCTTATTTCAGGCCTTTCTTGTTGCCGGGTCCTGCCTTCACGGAAACAGAAAGTAGGCAGGACCCGGTAAGGGAAGACAAGGCCATAGCGGAGAGATTAAATTAATTTTTTGCCTTGGTCTTCACCAAGGAAGAAATGGAGGAGTTACCAGTGCCAGAAATGGTATTCAGTTCTGATGAATTGGAAAAACTCAAACAAATCTTTGTAACGCTGGAAGATGTAATGGGTCAATTTGAAAACTGAACTGTAGCAAATTGCCTGGACCAAATGGTATACATCTCAGAGTGCTGATAGAATTGAAAAATAAACTTGTAGAGTTATTGTTAGTAATGTATAATTTTTCTTTAAAATCCAGCATAGTAACTAAAGACTGGAGGGTGACCACTGTGATGCCAATTTTTAAAAAGGGTTCCAGAGGTGTTCCAGGAAATTATAGACCAGTGAGTCTAATGTCTATGCTGGTGTACTGGGCAAAATGGTAGAGAATAATATAAAGAACAAAATGACAGAATATATACATACCATTCATTCAGAGTGTATATTATTTAGTACTCTCTGTGGATTGACCTCATAATTAGACTTCTTTTATGACCCTCAGAAGTACCACCTAGATTGGGTAAAACATGTCGGCACTGCTATCCCTGAAAGGAAGACCACATTAAAGCTAAGCATTAAATTATACAATGAATTAAAAATTATTTATAAGCAATGTTAAGAATATCTATTAAGTATTTATATATATTAAAGTGCAAATATATGATCCAGTGAGGAAATGGTACTTAAAACCTGGGACAATGATATTTTTTGAGTCCTAGGTGGTACTTCTGAGGGTCTTAGAAGAAGGCTAATTATGAGGTCAATCCATGGAGTGTACTAAATAGTATACACTCTGAATGAATGAATGGAATAGATTTCAGACCTTAAAAAAGAATATATTTGAAAATTAAGTGCGAATATATGAATAGAATATATTGTATATATAAGCATGGATTTAGTCAATAGAAATCTTGCCTCACCAATCTACTGCATTTCTTTTGAAGGGGTGAATGAATATGTATATAAAAGTGAGACAGTTGATATTGTGTATTTGAATTTTCAAAAGGCATTTGACAAAAGTACCTTATGAAAGACTTCAGAGGAAATTAGAACACTGTTCTGCAACCCGGTCCGCAGAAAATTTATGCCAGTCCACGCAGGGCCGGCGAGATCGAGTCGGCAGTTAAATTTCCTGTCGATTGCAGTAGTGTTGGAAGGTTGCTGTTCCTCCCAGCCTCAGGCGATCAAGACAGGCTTCCAACGTCAGAGCCTTCCCTCTGTGAGTCTCGCCTGTTCGGAAACAGGAAGTTGAAACAAAATAGGCGGGACTCAGAGAGGGAAGGTTCCGACGTCGGCAGCCTCTCTTGATCGCCGCCCCTGCCGAGTTGCTAAAGAGGGCCACGGGGAAGGTGCAGGTGGAAGGGAGATGGTCAGCGTGTGCGGGAGCAAAATCCTGGGGAGCCTTCGACAGTGGCTGTCTCCCCTCCCAGCAGCTCTCCTACTTGCCAGGGCAGTGATTCACTGGCAACTTCCTCTTTCCTCAGAGACGACAACGGACCCAAAGCTGCCTAAGTAAATCGCTGCTGCAGGCAAGTACTGAGAACTGCTGGAAGGGGAGGAAGCCACTGTTGGAGGCTGGGAAGCTGCTGGATAAAGGGAGAGCTGCTACTGGACCTGGAGGGAGGTAGAAGGAGAGATGCTGCTGGGATGGGAAGAGAGCTACTGTTGGATAGGGGGAGGAGGGAAGGAAAAAGGAAGGAAACAGCTGGCAGGGAGATTAGAGGAGGGAAAGGGGTCAGAGTGGAATGGAGAGATCAGATGAGGGAAAGGGGAGAGAGAAATGAGAAAGTAGAGAGAGATTGATGCTGGAAAGGGTGTCAGTAGAGAAATGAGAGAGGTGAGGACTCAGAAGATAGCGTTCTCAGAGATCCTACCGGTACCGAGAGCAGATGTGAAAAGGCAGGAGGAACTACAATCAATAAACGCGTGGATGAGGAAATGGTGTGAGGAAGAAGGGTTCCATTTCGTGAGGAACTGGACAACGTTCTGGGGCAAGAGCAAGCTCTACAGGAGAGATGGACTACACCTGAGCGCGGCGGGAACTAGACTTCTAGCAAACAACGTCAGGAGAGGAATAGAACAGGCTTTAAACTAAGAAGAAGGGGAAAGCCGACAGTCGACCAAGTGTCGATGATTCGGAAGAAGGTATCCCGTGAAGATACCGAGGGGAAAAAAGGCTGGGAAGAAACAAGGGACAAATTACAGGAGTCGACTAACCCAGAAGAGGAGGTTAGAAAGATTGTAGCAAAAGAGAAGAAACCAAGGACAGAAGCACAGGGAATGGAAATGAAGCTAAGAAAACATCAGGATCTAAATTGCGTATATACCAATGCAAGGAGCCTAAGAAACAAAATGGGGGAATTAGAATCCATGGCCAATGCAGCGGACTTAGACATCATTGGAGTCACTGAAACATAGTGGAATGAGGAAAACAAATGGGATACAGCACTGCCGGGGTACAAGCTCTATCGCCAGGACAGGTCAGGACAGAAAGGAGGTGGAATAGCCCTATACATAAAAGAAAGCATACAATCAACAAAAATGGACACAGCAGAGACAACCAATAAGCTGGAATCGCTATGGGTTAAAATACCGGGAAGGAAAGGACCTGAAATAAAGATGGGCCTATACTATCGTCCACCCGGGCAAACTGGAGATATCGATGAAGAAATGGAAGCCGAGATAAAGCGAGAATGCAAAAGCGGTAACACGGTTATTATGGGAGACTTCAACTATCCCGGGATAGACTGGAGCCTTGGAAGCTCAAGATGCACTAGGGAGACAGAATTCCTGGAGGCTACACAAGATTGCTTCATGGAGCAACTTGTTAGAGAACCAACGAGAGGAAATGCCACTCTTGACCTAATCCTAAATGGGTTAAGGGGACCTGCAAAGGAAGTGGAAGTAGTGGGTCCGTTGGGAACAGCGATCATAATATGATCAAGTTCAAGGTTGAGATTGGAATACCGAAAGGAAAGAGAACCATAGTGACAACTTTTAACTTCAGGAAAGGAAACTACGAAGCAATGAGGGAAATGGTAAGGAAAAAACTTAGGAACACTTCCAGAAAATGGCAAACAGTAGAACATGCCTGGTCTTTTTTCAGGGACACGGTGAGCGAGGTATATCCCCAGATTCAGAAAGGGATGCAAAAAGAGTCGAACAAAAGACACAGCGTGGATAACAAAAATAGTGAAAGAAGCGATAGGCAATAAGAAAACTTCTTTCAGGAAATGGAAAAAGGACAAAACTGAGGGGAACTGTGACATAAACACGCTTGAGAAAAGGGCCGCGACATGGCAAATGAAGTTCAACGTGGATAAGTGTAAAGTGATGCATGTCGGTAACAAAAATCTTATACACGAATACAGGATGTCCGGGGCGTTACTTGGAGAAACCTCCCAGGAAGGAGACTTGGGAGTGCTGTTCCACAGGTTGATGATGCCATCCGCGCAGTGCATGGCGGCGGCGAAAAGGGCGAATAGGATGCTAGATCGGAGAAGGTTATCATGAAGCTGTACCAGGCCATGGTACGCTCTCACTTGGAATACTGCATCCAGCACTGGTCACCATACATGAAGAAGGACACTGTACTATTTGAAAGGGTGTAGAGAAAATCAACTAAAATGGTTAAGGGGCTGGAGGAGTTGCCGTACAGCGAGAGATTAGAGAAACCGGGCCTCTTCTCCCTTGAAAAGAGGAGACTGAGAGGGAACATGATCGAAACATTTAAGATACTGAAGGGAATAGACTTAGTAGATAAAGACAGGTTGTTCACCCTCTCCAAGGTAGGGAGAACGAGAGGGCACTCTCTGAAGTTAAAAGGAGATAGATTCCGTACAAACGTAAGGAAGTTCTTCTTCACCCAGAGAGTGGTGGAAAACTGGAACGCTCTTCCGGAGTTTGTTATAGGGGAAAACACCATCCAGGGATTGAAGACAAAGTTGGACAAGTTCTTGCTAAACTGGAACGTACGCAAGTCAGGCTGGACTCATTTAGAGCACTGGGATCTCATTTTGATTGTTTGTATGATGGAGAGGTTTGGGATTTGTTCTATTTTTAAGCTGGACGGGCTATACATGCTTTGCACAGTTGTTTTGTAATACTCTGGCTTGCTTTTTTACATTGTTATATATGTTTGTCTGTCAATAAAAATATTTAACACTAAGTATCAACTACACTTCTCCCTCCGTGTTCGTGGTTTCAGCACTCGCAGTTTCGCTTATTCATGATTTTTTGCATGCTGACTCCCCCCCCCAAATTACATCATGAGTAAAGTACTGTACTGATAAAAAGTTTGGCACTTCCCAGCTTTCACCCTGAAAATCACTGCTTCCAGCTTTCACAATTGCTGCTTCCCAGCATGCACAGAGAAAAACGCTGCTTCCCAGCTTCCCAATGTGCACAGAGAACATCGCTGCTTCCCAGTTTTCAAAATCACTGCTAGTATTCGCAATTTTAATATATTAAAGGATGACTGATACAAAAAAACCACGAATAACATATAAAAAGGTATTTGCTGTTTTTCCGTATTCACGGTCATGTTCTGCCCCTAACCACCATGAATACGGAGGGAGGAGTGTACATTTAAACATGTTCTCATCCACAGTTCTAGGCAGATTACAGCTGTAGATGTGCATAATTAAAACATGAAAAATAATGAAGATAACTGGCCTATATATTTTGAAATTTAGGAAAAAAAGTTAGAATGTTTTCTGTTAGCCATGTTTGGCCCTTGGTAATTTTCTAGTTTGTTTGAATATTTTTTTAAACATTGCATAATATGTAGTTTAATCTGGTTTGACTAACAAAAAACTAATAAAATCTTATCAGGGACTGATAGCAGAAGAGGCCAGCAGTAAGCTTGCAGAGCAGGAAGAAGATCCTGAGAAGTTCCGAGAGGCACTAGTGAAGTTTGAGACCAGATTTAACTTTCCTGAAGTGGAGAAACTGGTTACGTATTATTCCTGTTGCTGTTGGAAGGCTCGAGTTCCTCGCCAAGGATGGCTATATCTAAGCATCAATCATCTCTGCTTTTACTCCTTCTTCCTGGGCAAGGAATGTAAGTGTACAATAAAGAAAGCAAGAATTATGGTTTTGGCAGCATGTGCAAGGGCATATATTCTATACATGTTTCTATTGTTAATATACAGTGCTTTGTAAAAGTTTTTATATCCATTTTCATTTTCCACATTCTGCTGTTAAAAGAATTCAAAATGTATTCTAGTGCAATATGTCTAGTAGTCCTGAACACTAGGATTCTGTATCTGAACCCACAAGTTCCTTGCAGAATATCACTCATATTCCAACTCAGCCTCCTTCCCAGCAGGCTTGCTCATGCCCCCTCTGGTTTTCTTCTGCAAGCAAGTTGCTCAGATGTGTTTCTTATCTGCCCTGTGGTTTTATTGTTTTTTAGGGGGTTTTTCTGTCGTTTTAAGTTTGAGGCTCTGGGCCCAAAGGTTTCCTCTTGTTAGGACATCTGCATGGGCAAAAACACAGACTTGCTCAGCGGAAGTCTGCTGCTAGCAGGATCCAGCCCTCAGGGACACCTGTCTTTCAGAATTTTCGCTACTTGTGCTTGTATAGCCACACAGCTAACTTATTTTTTATATTCTCCATCGTCTTACAAGATTTTGTGTATCTCATCACGAGTCCGGAGCCTTTCATTTAGATGTTTTAAGTGCTACAGTGCCATCTACTGAGGCAGGCTTCCTGTTGGAGGCCAAAACACAGACTGTGTCGTGTCATAAAAGGACATTGTATTGTATTTATACAGTACATTTATTAGTTTTTATTTTTGATTACAACCAATAAACCTTGTTGTTTCCAAGGCTGATTCCTATTCCTCACTTGTTTTCTTGCTCTGGTTAGTTTGACGTGGGGTTGTCTTATCTTGTTTTTGTGGTTTGAATTCACTTGGTGGTGGCCATCTTGGATATTAAATGCTTTTTTCCTAAAGCCTCTATCTGCCTCAGAACCTCTCGATTTTGCTTAAAATTGATAGGGTTTGGGCCCCTCAGGCCTTTCTATCCCTTTATCAAGCCAGGTTTGTGCTGCATGATCAGTCGAGGAGCATCCATGTGCCGCTACCACAAGGCATTTTGTGAAAACTCTGATGCTAGGCCAAAGGGCAGGACCTAAGAGCAGATAGCATGGATATTTGAGTATAAGCTTCTTTGAGGTGTAGACAGCAAAACCAATTGTCCTTCCCCAATAGGGTTCCCACAGAGACCATGCGAAATTTCTTGACCAAGCATTTATTGAGGGCACAGAGATCTAGAATTGGTCGGAGATCTCCGGACTTTTTCAGTACCAGGAAATACTTGAAGTTGAACCATGGCTCCTCTACTGCAAAGGAACTGGTTCTATTGCATTTAGCTGGAGGAAGGCCAAGAGGTCCTGGAGAAGGAGGTTTTTTTTTGGAGGGAATTGAAAAGAGACTCTCTTGGTGGTTAGTTTGGAGATTTTCTTAGTAAGCGCAGGGCATAACAGCTACCACCTGATGCACCCACTAGTCTGAAGTAATGAGACTCCAGCGTTGTTAAAAATAAAGATTTGGAGGGAGATTCAAAGAAACATTAGCTATGCTCTCCACCCCCCAAAAATCTGAAAGGAGGAATAAATACCTGTCTCTAGAACCGCAGCACTTTGAGAAAGCCTAGTAGAGCATCACACAGGTGTCTTAAGTAACCTGGTGGATGGGGTAGTGAAACATAGAGAGGAGGCCCAAGGCCCCTAAACCACTCTAAGCACTATGTTTATGGTGTTAAGTATGAGCCCACCAAACCCCTACTGCCATATAGGTGCAACCTGCAGCCATGAGTGCTTTTGGGGTGGTAGACAGGTATTGGGGGAGTTTTAGTGGGCTCAGCATAAATTATAGTGGGTATATGGTGAGATGTATATCTGGCATCCTTTATGTGAAGTTCACGGCAGTGCCCTTTAAGGTGCCCCACTGCTCTATTGGCATGTCTATGTGGCCAGTCCACTAGAATGGTGGCCTCTCCCATGTCTAAATGGTGCTAATTTGGATGTTTCTAACTTGAGATGTTTTTGTGGTCCAAAATGAGAAATAAAGTTACACATCCTGGCAGTCTAGACGTTTTGGTGGCTAAGACGTCCAAGTAAGTGATTTTCTAAAAAAAAAATTTGGACACCCCGTTCGAAAATGGATTTTTCTGTGCTTCCAACTTTGTTTGTTTTAGCGGGAAACGTCCAAATCAGTCTTGGATGTCCTTTTTGAAAATGGCCCTCCATGTGATATAAAAGAGAGAATGAACTCAGTGAAAAACAAATTTTTAAAAACCTAAATGTACTCGGTACTTAACAGAATTGAAAGCATGAATTTGGTAGCATGTTACAAATAAGTAGAACCTATTTTTACTTAATGTCAAAAACCTTTGACATATTTTAGTCCTATGCATTTCTGGTGGTGATATAGTTTAATATTCTTTTCTGCCCTAGAGAATTGAAACAAAAATATGATGATGCATATCCTGATTAGACAGTGTTTACACTTTTAGCTTCCCTTTCAATGACACTTGATGAATATATGAAATCCTGTTTATTAATGTCCCATTTTCCGTTCTGAATAGTTTTTGTATTGTCTGCCATAGAAGCATATGGGAAAATATTTGTAACTCATTTCTTTTAGTAATGGGTTATTTTTTCTCTAGTGATAAGCAGGATATTAAGACCCTGCATAAGAGTGATTTCATTGATGGGGTTCAAATTCTCTTTCCATGGCTTATAGAGCACATGGAATTGTCTTCTATCATCAATATAGTTTGTTTTACCTAATGCACAATTTTAATATTGAGTGTCACAGCAGCACACTGCTTCTGCCTGAAAAGTTGTGTGTGTGTGGTGGTGGTGGGGGGTTGGGTATGCTTGTTGTAGTTTGACTTTCTAGCATCCCCTACGCTAAGTAGGATCATTAAGTAAGTTTTTTGTTCTCCTTTCTTCCATGTCTTTCTCTGCTTCTCTCTCTCTCCTTCCTTCTTTCCTCCCTGGTCCAGAATCTTTCCACCTCTCTTCAGTCTCTCTCTCTTCCCTCTTCCCTCTATACACCCCAAGTCCAACGTCTGCTCCCTCTCTTCCACACCTTCCCCGATCCAGCAGGGGAGCACTTTAAAAAGTCTGCAGCACCGTCGGGAGCTTACCTGCCCCGCACTGATACCAGCGGGCGTTTCTCCAGCAGAGCAGAGCACAGCTCCGCCCCTCCCCCGATCCAGCAGGGGAGCACTTTAAAAAGTCTGCAGCACTGTCGGGAGCTTGCCTGCCCCGCACCAATATCAGCGGGCGTTTCTCCAGCAGAGCACAGCTCCGCCCCTCCCCGATCCAGCAGGGGAGCACTTTAAAAAGTCTGCAGCGCCAACGGTGCGCCGACAAAGGCGTGTGTGCCTTAGCACGCGCCTTTGCGAAGTGTCTGTGCGAATCGTCCAAAACCCTGTCCACACAAAGAGTGTCCTTCCTTACTACTACAAAAAGGACAACCTGCAGCTACCTCTAGAACCCATAATTACAGCCTGCAAGTATAACATATTTAGCCTGTATAACCTATATGCATGTTCAGCCTGTGCAACCTGCCTGCATGCATAACCAGCGCACCCTGTACAACCATAATTATAGTCTGCATGCACAGCCTTGTGAAATCTGCATATGGAGCCTATATAACTTATATCCATAGTCTTAACGTATAGCCTGTGAAATCTGCATGTGCAACCTGTGAAACCTGCATGTTGTGTAGCCTATAATTATAGTCTGCATGCACAGCCTTGCGAAATCTGCATATGTAGCCTATATAACTTATATCTATAATCTGCACGTTTAGCCTGTGAAATCTGCATGTGTAGCCTGCAAAATCTGCTTGTGTAGCCTATAATTACAATCCGCATGTACAGCCTGTGAAATCTGCATGTCTAACTTGTAAAATCTGCACGTTTAGCCTGGGTAGCCTATGTAACCTGTGTAGCCTGTAGCCTGTGTAGCCCGCCACTCACACATTTACCGATACTACGCTCCTCTACCCGATACGACTTACTTCCCTCATACAACATGGCAATTTTTAACAAACACCAACTACTCCTAGGAATACTGTATCTAATCTGCTCTAGATGCTGGGGCAACGAAGACAAATCCTCTCAACCTATTCACACTTATCCCTCTTGGAACAGACCAGTCAAACTAACCAAAGCAACAAACTCCCCACAATTCCAAAAAACCTTCCAGAACAAGGCCCACTTCTAATCCCAGTGATAAACACCACCCGCAAACACTGCAAATCACTCAGAAGCAAGACCAATAACAGAAACCTAAAAAAACCTCTCTGAAACATACTCTGAAACTCCAACCCCAACCAGCTGTGATAACATTAAAGGATACTATCTGAATACCCGCTCCGTGAGAAACAAAACACACATAATATATGACTGGATATTAGAAACACAACCGGACTTTCTATTCCTGACAGAAACATGGTTGGTCTCTGACACAGACGTTATCATGAAAGAAATCCTACCACAGGGATACAAAATACTCCCACTATCAAGAAGCTGGAAAAAAGGAGGTGGCCTAGCGATTATACAAAAAGAACCCTTTAACTACACCAAGACAGATTCCAAAACTTCAGAAAACCTAGAAATACTAACGTGATTTTGTTCTAATGCTCAATTAGAAGACTCACTGACAACAACTCTATTTTATATCCCACCCAAAAAGTGGTCAAACGCCAGAGAAGAATTCTTTGAATTCCTAACCGTTAATACCCTAAAAGGCCTGTACAATCTACTACTAGGGGACATAAACATTCACTTAGAACAAAAGGGAAAGCCAGAAGTAACCGAAATTGCCAACTTCCTAATGTCACTCGACCTCCCTATTCCAGACACAGAGATAACCAATGAAAAAGGCCACAAACTTGATCTAGTTACCTTCTCTCAAAAAGAAATCCTAGATCCCAAAATACAATACTATATAGGGCCCTGGGAAAAATGTATCTGTTCAGACCACTATATTGGCAATTTCCACTTACACTGGAAAAAACAGAATTCCCAGCCGAAACATAAAAGCAAAAACACGAAAACAATAACCAGCCGAGGTACTATAAACCCAATTGAATTCTGGGCCCACTATGAGCTTCGCCCTATAACCGATGAAATATAGGAATTCCCTACAAGATGGAAAAAATTCAGTAAAGAACTCTTAGACCAAATAGCACCTTACCAAACATACAAAAAGAAAAATAGATCATCAAATGAATGGTTTGACTCAGAATTACTAACCAATAAACAGGAATTAAGAAAGCTGGAGAGAATCTGGAAAAAAACGAACAAAGAAACAGATAAAACATATAGTGGACTAAATAACAGTACAATTGAAAACTTTATTTAATGATTTAATTATATTTTACTTTTTATTTTATTTGAAATGTAACTGTTAAAATGTTGATTTTGTTGATCATGAAAATGAAAATTAATAAACATTAAAATGAGAGAAACAGATAAGACAACCTGGAAACAAAAAATGAAAACACAAAAATATGATCAGAGAAAAACGCACAAAACACTACGCACAAAAAAATAGGTACAGAAAAAATAAACAGCAAAGAATTGTTCAAACCAGTAAAAACACTAACAGACACAACAAGAATCCTGAAAAAGGACAACAAGAGCACCCCATCAGCCCAAGCCCTAGCCAATTTTTTTAAAAACAAAATCACAGACCTAAGAACAACTCTACCCACACCCACAAACGACATCCTCCACTATCTCGAACCCCACGACCAGAATACCAGAGCAGACATGATCTGGGACCACTTCGAATTCCCAAATTGGCATCAGTTCCTAAATTTATTCAACAAATACAACAAATCAAACTGCCTACTCGACGAATGTCCCCCTAAAATCATGACAATTACCCCTCCAGAATTCAAAATGGAACTATTAACTTGGCTAACAACGGCCCTTACAAATGGAACACTAAACAAAGACATGGGTCACATACTGATTACACCTATCCCCAAAGATCAGAAAACCTCTACAGCACTGACATCCAACTACAGACCCATAGCAAGCATTCCCCTCTTCACTAAACTACCGTACTAGAAGGATTGGTGAACTTCCAACTAGTAAACTACCTAGACAAATTTAACATCCTCAGCGAACATCAATCAGGTTTCAGGAAAGGGTATAGAACGAAACGGTCATAGCCTCCATACTAAACCACCTCTATGATCTATTCAGCAAAGGCAAAAGCGCACTGATTCTGCAACTAGACCTTAGCAGTGCGTTCGACCTAATAGACCACGAAATCATGCTACTATGCCTTGATGCAATGGGAATCTCGGGAAAGGTAAAGAAATGGTTTCAAGAATTCCTAACAAATAGATCCTACCGAGTAGCCAGCAACGGAAATCACTCCAACCCATGGAAAAACCCGCCAGGAGTACCCCAAGGCTCCCCTCTATCACCTACATTACTCAACATCTACATAGCATCCTTAGGTCACCGACTACAAAAATTAAACTTAAAGCACTACATATACGCAGACGATATATCCATCTTAATCCCCTTAAATGACATCTCAACTGAAATTATAGACAACCCCTCACACATTATGATAGAAATCGAAAAATGGACCACCAACTTCAAACTGAAACTAAACACAGAGAAAACAAAAGTCTTCTTGGCAAGCCCCAATGACAAAATAACGAGAACATCACTAAAAATAAACGACCACAAATATCCAATTTCCAAAACCATAAAAATTATGGGTATCACACTAGACACGCACTTGACCATGGCTGACCACACAAACTTAACAGTGAGGAAATGTTTTTATACACTATGGAAGCTAAGGACTATTAAAAAATACTTTGACATAATATCCTTCAGGTTACTGGTACAATCGCTGATCCTATTCACCCTGGACTCCTGCAACATCGTCTACCTGGGTATCCCACAAAAAACAATAAAGAAACTGAGATTAGTGCAAAACACTGCAGTTTGCCTAATCTTCGGACTGAGAAAAAACAACCACATTATCCCATACTACAAAAAACTGCACTGGCTACCAATAGAAGCGCGAATTCAGTTCAAATTTGCATGCATCTGCTTCAAACAAATCTGGGGCCTAGCACCTTCCTACCTGCAAACACACTTCACTCTACACAACCCCACACGAACAACCAGAATCAAAAACATATTCGCCTATCCTAAAATCACTGGATGCAAATACAAATCCTTCCTTGACAGAACCTTCATGTTCCAAGCTAACAAACAACAATCCTGGCTGGGAAACTACATAAATAAAACCAGACAGACCTACAACGCATTCCGAAAATCAAACAAAACCACTCTGTTTGATAAATTCATCATCTAAACAGACCGACATTCGCTCACCACGCTTTTCTCCCTACAAACCCGAAGCAATCTCTCAGGCCCCCCCCCTCACTTCCCTCCCCTTACTACCCTTTTCTTCTGTAACATTCCCCCTCATGCATTTGTAATTCGCTGAATGTCCAGCCTTCTTTCGATGTGAACCGCCTAAAAGTCGTCTGACTATGGCAGTATAGAAAAATAAAGTTATTATTATTTTGTTTCAGGTTTCTCCCTCTTTCTATCATCCTTCTGCTAACATTTTGAGTGTGTTTTCCCTCTCTACCCCCTCTAGTCCAGCATCTGCCTTGTCTTCAAGCCTATTTTCCTGCCCCTCCTCAAGGTCCTTTGGAAGCCTCCTCTCACTCTCAAACTCCACCCCCCCCCCCCCGGTGTTCAGTGAGAGGTCGTCTTCTATGCTGGGACCGCCACTGACCTAATTACGGCAGCCTGCAGAGAGAACTTAGCAGGCTGCCATTGGCCTCCGAAGCCGTAATTAGGTCAGCAGCGGTCGCAGCATGGAAGACGACTGCGGGTGAGAGTGAGAGGAGGCTTTGAGCACTCACCGACGCTAGGGAGAGCCGTATGGGGCATGGGCATTTAAAAAGACACGTGGGGATGGGGTGTTAAAAAAAAAAAAAATTCCTTCGCTACATAAGATGCACTGACATTTCCACCCACTTTTGGGTGGCAAAAAAGTGCGTCTTATAGAGTGAAAAAATACGGTATTTGATTTCACTCTGGCTGTTTCTTGTACAATCCCTCTGTAATCCGGTCTGCAGGGTTATGTATCTTGGGAAGCCAAGATCTGTAGGAATCTCAGTTAACAAACTTGAGCCCCTCCCATTGAGCCCATCTCCTGGAGCATGCTCACTGAAGTCCAGTCAGTAACCAAGCCAGGAAGGACTACCTGAGAAACGGGAAACAAAAGAGAGAGAGGGGGGAACGGGGAACTCCCCGCTACACAATTAATTCTGCTCATGTTAATAAATTCAAAACAGCAACATTGAAAATGTAAAACATAGCATGAACATTTTATTTGAATTATAAACCTTATAGAACTTTATAAAACTTTAGAAGGAGACATAGTCTTTATAGTCAGAAGGGGGCAACCACCTGGGGACCTTCTAATCCTTCTTTATAAGGGAAGGATGGCATTCTCAGCGATGCTGGTCAGAGACAGAAATCCAGCTTACCAGTTACTGGTCAGGCAACCTGCAAATCAGACAGAGACTGGGAGGGTGTCCAGACTAAGTTGAGATTTGCAAGAAAGAAGATTAGCAGAGGTAAGAACCTAATCTTTTGTAGAAAAAGAAATCCATACTTTTACAGGACAACAAACTGCTACTTAACGCTAGAGATACCTTTAGCAGATCTCCAATGTGACTCTTTAATCTGCCCTGTCCAGATGAGGCTCTTTCCCATTTAAGTAAAGAAGATTTAACAGATCCCAATACCTGTAAAGTCGAAATTGTCTCTTCCTTGATAGTCACCTGATATGATTTTTTTTCCTGGCCTTTAAAACAAGACCTAAGGGAAAGGTCCATCTGTATTTTATTTGCTCTTTGCAGAGCCATATAGTGATAATCCTGAGGACTGTGAGTTGTTTTAATGTCACTGATGAAAGATCTTGATGGAGAAAGTGTCCCATGTCATGGCATCTTGTGCATGAGCTACTTAGTAGATTCTTTCTGAGTAAAACTATGGAAGCAAACAGTGTCTTTTGGTTGATAAGTTCTAGCTCATTCAGTTTTTATATCTGCAGGGGTGAGAGTAATGCACACCTGTCCTAGGATTACAACAGATAACTTTTGTACAGTAACAGTATCATAGATTGTAATCTGGATTTTCAGGTAGTGTTCTGATATGGAGATTATTTCTCCTATTTCTATTCTTCAAATCTTCTAGATGATCTGCCATGTCATTCATTTGCTACTGTACTGTTGTTTTCTGTGCCAATTCCACAGTTTGTGTACTTTGTTCTTCCAGCCATACCTCAGTTTCTTCAATCTGTTTTCAGGAATCTGCTATAATCCAATCTTAGATCCGTTCTTGTGGCTGTCATCTCCGCTTTCAGTTCATGAAACCATATGCGGAACTCTTAACAACATTAGGGTAATTCAGATGGACTATCACAGGTTCCACTAATGAATAGCACTGCAGGCATGGCCACATTATCTGGCTGTTCATGCGGTTGAAAAGGGCCCCAATAAGCAAATTCTTGCTATGTTGTCTTCTTGTTTTCCATCTTGAATCTGATTAGCAATCTCAAATATAGTCCACCTTGAACTCTTAAGCAAGTAGCAGTTTTTTAGGTTGATGGTTGCAAATTTCCTAGGTTCGGCGTGGAGCCTCAGACTCAAGCATCCATTGGGCTTAGTGAAGTCATTTCCTCCCCTATAATATTATTATTATAAAGTACAGGAGACCTGTCTGGGAGGGGACTAGGTTGTCTATAGATTTCCCATCTTTCGCTTGAACCCGAGCTTAAGCTTGTCCTCCAGGCGTTCAGTTTTGGTCTCCTTATCTCAAAAAAGATATAGCAGCACTAGGAAAGGTTCAAAGAAGAGCGACCAAGATGATAAAGAGAATGGAGGAAAGTCTAAAAAGGTTAGGGCTACAAAATCCTGAGTGAAGTAGAATGGGTACAAATGGATCGATTTTTCACTCCGTCAAAAATTACAAAGACTAGGGGACACTCGATGAAATTACAGGGAAATACAGTCAAACCTCGGTTTGGAAGTGTTTTGCAAGATGAGCAAAACATTCTTGCAAAACTTGTCTCGCAAACCGAGTGTTGACTCGATTTGCGAGCACCCCCCCCCCCAATAACCAGTATCGCTCCCCCCCCGCTCGCAAAGGCCCCCCCCTGCTCGAACCGTCACACCCCCACCCCAACAACTTGAACTTACCCCCCACCCCAGTCTGGCACCAGCACGCAACCCACAGGACATGCCGGTGCCGCTAGAAGATCTTCCTGCCTCTGCCGGGCTTTGAGCATGCATCTGCGCATGCTCAAGGCCTTCTAATTATCCCTCTTGCCGAGATTCTCGGAGATCCCTGAGAATCTTGGCGAGAGGGAGAATTAGAAGGCCTTGAGCATGCACAGATACATGTTCAAGGCCCGGCAGAGGCAGGAAGATCTTCTAGCGGCACCGGCACGTCCTGTGGGTTGCGTGCTGGTGCCAGACGGGGTGGGGGGGGGGTAAGTTCAAGTTGTTCGGGCGGGAGGTGCCGGTTCGCGGGGGGGGGGGGGGGAGCAGCGATGCTGGCCTTGGGGGGAGGGGGTGGGAACGTATCAAAGCGAGTTTTGCTGTGCATGGCTCCCTCTGATGACATCTTCCACTTGTGAGTACTTAAATCCTGTTGTCAAGGGAAAACACCTGCTACAGGTAAGGAATTTGGCTTAATTTGCTATATTCATGTTTTGTTATTTACTCACGCTTTAAATCTAACATTAGGTATACCTTTAAATAAAATTATGTCAGCTCTGTCCTGTTGTGAAAAATTTAGTACAATATGTTAAAAATATGTTTTGCTTTGTTAAATTTCAGTCAAGCTTTCAATCCCTTGGGTGGATATCCAAAAACTGGAAAGAGCCTCCAATGTCTTCATGGCGGACACTATTCGTATTACTATTCGAAGTAAAGAAAGGGACTTTTCCATGTTTCTTGATATTAATGAAACATTCAAGATAATGGAGCAGCTAGCAGATATAACTATCCGAAGGCTTCTAGATAATGAAATCTTTGATCTCGATCCAACTCTGCAGGAACCTACTCAGATTACCAAGAGGTAAAAAAAGGTTTTTATATAGAATCCCTGCAGTTGATAATATCTTTTATTTAGAGTGAACTTCAGCTGCCAGTTTGAACATGCAATAGATATTTAAATTTCTGTTTCCTTTTATACAAATATTCCAGACTGTATGGATCAGTAGTGTTTTGGCCTTTTGCTGCTCATGTGAGCCACATGATTAGTAACTCAAGTCTGCAGGAGCCTAATTTTAATTGTTTCATTTCACTTTCTATTATATGCATTACTTTATTTAAGTTTATATGTAAAAGTCATACTGAGGGTAAAGAAGATCCATATATGGCTCTCTGTCTTCAGGTGGTGTCACTAGGTAGATTAATCCTGTTGTCTTCAAGGCAACACAAGTGAAAAGGTTATTCTTATTTAAAAGTCTGAGACGCATCTAACATCATCTGACAGTTTAAAACATTGTTCACTAACATCTGTAGCACGGCTAGCCCAACCTTTAGTCAATGGTAGGCAGTTGCCTAGGACATCAGATATTTTTAAGGAGGGAGGGGATTTGGCAGCAAGGAGCAGCTGCCATCAAAGTAAAACAACCTACAACCAGACAAACTCAAAGAATCAGGACATACTTAAAATTGCCTTTTTGTAGGATTTTTGTATGATTGTGATTGTTGAGTTTAATTATCAAAATTTTAGGAGGCTGCATACTAGAGACCTAAAAGTTAATTGAGAAGGGGGCATAAGACTGAAGGTTTTCCTAGAATGCCCACTCCACTTCCATGGCTCTGCTCTGTAGGCTTAAAATTTGACTGTTATAATAGCTTATTGTGACTTCATCATTAATGCTGGGGAGTTGAACCTTTTATTTATACAAGGCTCAACATGTTTCCTAAGGTGAGACTGAGATATGTGGAGGGGCATTTTTGATATGACATCTAAATCTGAAGTTAGACGTTGCCCAGAAGACATCCAAAATCTAACATGTATGGCATGTTTTGAAAATCGCTGAGATAAACGTCTGAGAAATCAGCATCTACAAATGTTATCACTGCTTGTTGATAAACATCGCCATGTGTCGTATATACCCCATGAAAAACATCTGCTGTATAACAAGGTATGGAGAGTATTAGCGATGATGTCAGTATGGTACCGTGGTGGTAAAATGATGCTCCTGTGATGTTCTGAATGTATATACTGTATATAGTGCGACACGTGGAGAAACATTTCTTTGTGGGAGTTAAGAGTTACTGGGAGAAGGAAAAGTAGTGCAGATAGAGGAGA
Source organism: Geotrypetes seraphini (assembly GCF_902459505.1). Lineage (NCBI taxonomy): Eukaryota > Metazoa > Chordata > Amphibia > Gymnophiona > Dermophiidae > Geotrypetes > Geotrypetes seraphini. The sequence continues at coordinate 145,406,533 of NC_047089.1, read as the reverse complement.
GATAGAGACAGAGAGGAGAGAGTGTGAGAGAGAGAGATGGAGAGAGGTACAGGCAGAGAAAAAGAGAGAGGAGGAGGAGGGAGAGAGACTGGAGAGAGAGGGACAAGTGGTAGGAGCAGTTCCATCAGGAGGGAGTCTAGCTAGTCCGCACGGGAAACTGAGATCCTGGTGCTTCTGTGTCTCCACTACAGGAGGCACACATATCACTACCACCTGTTTTCCTCCTCAGTGTGTCCATGAGGGTATGGAGAGTTATTAGGAGCAGCCTACACAGGTGAGTGTTAAACTGTGACCCCCAGGATCACAGCAACGCTCATGTTTTGACACAGGCAGGGTGTGGCTCCAATACAAAGAACTGTTCATGTCCTAACAAAGGAAAAAAATACCACTGAGTAAAGCACAATCAATAGAATAAGGCATGAGGAGCTCACATGGTCACACCACCTGTGCCCTGCTAACATAAGGGCCCCCACAGATGTAAGACCTCTTCCCTCCTCCTTCCTTTCCACGTCTACATAGAGCAATCTTGGGGCCAACTCACTAAAGTACAGTGAGCCACCTTAAACTGCACCTGCCTGTCTCCAGTGACCATCCCCACCTTCCACCAACAATGCAAATGCTCCACACAAAGGCCATCATGCCACCCTTGGACTCCAGGCCCATCCCAGCTCACAGTCCTCCTAGGCTGTGGTTGCCATTCCCCCCCAACCCTCCCTGCAAGTAGCCTATCACTATCTGTCTTGGGATATATGACAAGCATCGCACATCATGTCCCAACAAATAATCATGTATGTGAAGCCAAAAAAGCCCATCACCTGACCCTATTCTACCATAGCTCTTCCAGGTGCTTCGGGGTGCACTGTGATCTTGAGACACTGTGGCTCTGCTACAGGTGTGTGTGCCGGGAGGATCCTGGCATGAGACTGTGCCTCAGGGCTGAATATAAGTATCCCTCCACAGCACCCCTGCAAGCTCTCTGTCCCCTATCAGGTGCGTAGGTACCCTTCTCTCAGTGTGCCCACACCCTCCAGAACCTAAACAATGAGATGACATGGTACAGCTCAGGGAGGGATGATTGCATTTGCTCACCAGCAGCCAGTAAACCAAAGGCCACAACATGCCACATACTCATATCTAGCACCTTGCAGTTGCCAGAGGTAAACCAAATACAGTCCCTACAAACACCAACAGTGGGTATTAAACACCAGCACTTGCAGTGCTGCACCTCAGTCTAACCCCCCTAACCACACAAGCATCTGACAAACAGAAGAGCGATGAAAGAGTGAAAATTGGCCACAGAGGGCCCTCACAGCATCCCTAGCCTCTCAAACAGATAACCTGCTCACACCCCCTAACCCACACTCATTGGATAGACTATTGTCAGCTTTACAAGATGGGATGCTGTGGGAGACATGCCTGGCACAAACTTCGGCGGGGCCCATTAAATATCCACAGCACAAGACCTCCCCAAACCCACTCAACCTCTCTCTTCCCCTCTCTGTCCCTCCCTACCCTGAGAATCCAGTACATATTCACTCCCCCATGCCCCCCCTAAATATGGCCATCAGGGCCTCATGTGTAGCCACCCCACCACTCAGCTTTTCAACTGCTACCATGAGTCCTTGCATACACATACATGTCCCAAAACTTAACAATCCTACCTTCAAGCCCCACCCATGCCATCCTCCAGCGGGCCCCCACATTTGCCCAGAAGTACTATGAGGTACCACAAGGTCTCCTGGTGGCTTCCAGGGCAGCACAAGGACACACATGCATGGCAATTCACATACCCCCACAACTCTGTCTATGGCTGCACCATTCATCCATTGTCTCTGCATCATCCCATCCTGCATGCCCATTGTGAGGCCACTCTCCAGGATTCTCTGCTATATCATCTAATTGATGCCATCCCTCAGACCTGTCTCCCTGGTAGTGCTTCCCAATTTGAATCGATTCACTGATTCACTTCGGTGAATTGATTCACTAAAAAAAAAAAAAAAATCAAATGCACCGATTTAGTGAGTCCTGAGTCTCCTGACACATCTGGGTCTCCTAAAGCAGCAACAGCAGTGATGAAGGCAGGCAGTCAGAGACACAGGTGGCTCCTGGCCTGCCCTGCTGGGGCCTTCCCTCTGGCACATCATTGATGACATCATTGATGATGCGGCAGAGGGGAAACCCTGATGTGCAGGCTGCGAGAAGCCTGTTCACCACCTGTTTCTGGCCTTCGTCTTCTGCCACTGCTGCTGCCTTAGGAAGCCCACCTCTAGACTGTGGGGCCCTGTGTCACAGCTTCTCCTGCTGTACCACACTGGGTTGTTGGCGTGTTCTTGGGTGGTTAGACTGTGGTACAGGGTGTTGCGTATTCGTCTTCCATGTCCTCATAGAGACATTGAAGGGGCACAGGTGGTGCAGCCTTCTCATTATCTGCCTCCTTTATGTGAGGCACATGTGGACAAGCACCTCACTCTCCTTTTGGGAGTAATTGACCTCCATCCTTAGAGGTGAGAGAGAAAGTAGGGATGTCCCTATCTTCCACTCTCCACTCCCACTCTCACTTCTCTCTCATACCTCTTTCTCTTTCATTCTCTCTCTCTCTCTTGGTATCTCCTTACTCCCACAGAGACATTTTTCCACATGCATTGCTAGCTAAATATATATATATATACTAGTCTTTAAGCCCGTTACATTAACGGGCGCTAGAGCAGATGTCTGTCTGGGTTTTTTTCTTTGTCTCTCTCTGTCTGTCTGTCTGTCATTCATTCTGTCTGTGTCTCTCCCTGGCACCCTGCCTACCTGTGTTTCTCTGTTGCACCATGCCTGCCTGTCTCTCCGTGGCCCCCTTCTGTCTCCCCCCCTCCCAGAGAAAAGCATGATTGTTTTCTGCCCCCAGCACACCCCTTTCCCTTTCCCCCTGTTGTGCCATGCCTGCGTGCTCTGTGGCCCTCTTCTGTTCCCCCCCGATGATTGATGTCTGCCCCCAGCACACCCCTCCCCCCACAGCAGCCCCCTTTCCCTCTCCCCCTGGTTCCCTGTTGTGCAATGGCTGCCTGCCCTGTGCCTGTTGTGCCATGCCTGCATGCTCCATGGCCCCCTTCTGTTCCCCCCCTGATGATTGCTGTCTGCCCCCCCCAAAGCAGCCCCCTTTCCCTCTCCCCCTGGTCCCCTGTTGTGCAATGCCTGCCTGTCATGTGCCTGTTTTGCCATGCCTGCATGCTCCGTGGCCCCCCTCTGATTCCCCCTGATGATTGCTGTCTGCCTCCCTCCCTTGCGTGCTCTGTGGCCCCCTTCTGTTCCCCCCTGATGATTGCTGTCTGCCTCCCTCCCCCCAAAGCAGCCCCCTTTCCCTCTCCCCCTGGTCCCCTGTTGTGCAATGCCTGCCTGCCCCATGGGCCTCTTCCGTTTCCACCCCCCTCCCATTCTTACCCTCCCTCCATTCCTCGAACTAGAGCTGGGACTGCATCGTTCACCTCTCGGCCCAGATCGTCGAGCAGGTTCTCCTGCTTCATGGCGGTGGGCGGGGCTGTAGAAAGACGTGCGTGTGTGGCGGCAGCGGCAACCCCGACTCCTTCTTCAAGCCCATGTCGGGAAGGTGGAGAACGGCCTGCGAAGTTCGCTATAGCGGCTGGCGAACGTCAGCAGGCCGCTTTGAAGAGGAGCAGCAGCAGGAGGGAGGAGTCGCCGGTGTCTTCTGCACAGTCACGCACCTCCAGCTAGCGCAGGCGCCGTGAGGCTGACACAGAAGCACACCTCACGCCACCAGGAATCACGATTTTTGAAAAGCGCATGCGCGCTTAGCTTTTTATTATTATGGATATATATAGGACCACCACAGGAATGTCATCTCACCACCATAGGAATGTCCTGACATCACTAATGACAGTCTCCATAGTTAGTTATAGGATGGATGTTTTGCATAAGAAGTACGTATTCTTGTAAGTTTGGATGGTTTTCTTGGCTTTCTTTAAGCATTTCTTTTCATTTTTGATTTTTATTGTAAACCGCCTTGATGTTCTTTGAGGGGGCAGTATATAAGAATTGTAATAAATACAACGAACAGTAATTCAGACTTTGGACATTCTTTTGCTGGACATTTATCTTAGTAATTTTCAATGATTGGGATTTAGGCCTCCTTATATGAAACTGCAATAGTAGTTTCTAGCGCGGGGAGCCGTGCTAAATGGCCCGCGCTGCTCACGACACTCATTGAGTTCCTATGAGCATCGTGAGCAGTGTGTGCCATTCAGCGTGGCTCCTGCTATCGCAGTTTCGTAAAAGTGGGAATAGTTTGGATGTTTTTTTTGATTGTCAGTGATTTCTGTGTGTCTTCATTAGGACTTCCAAAGTTGGACTTAGTTGTATCAAAAAATACCCCTTCACGCTAAATAACAAAAGCTTTAGTAATGTGTTTTCATGCATTTTATGTCTTTCACATTCCATATCTCCGGTATAAGGTATATTTTTACAGAATGTATTTTTCTCTTTCTTAAAAGGGATCTTGAATCCAGAGCTCAGAATGAGTTCTTTAGAACATTCTTCAGGCTTCCAAGGAATGACAGGTTACATGAAGAGGTTGACTGCTCTCTCTGGACTCCTTTCAGTCGCTGTCACACAGTAGGAACAATGTATGCATCAGACAGTTATATCTGTTTTGCTAGCAAAGAAGAAGGATCCTGTAACCTTGTCATTCCACTAAGAGAGGTACTATCTGATTGTAAAGTAATAATTCCTGTTATCTACTGATAATGAACCACAGCAGAGTCTATTGTAAATATAACAATTCAAAATATTTATTATGCTTTTTATTGCATTCTGCTAAGAAATATAGGCACTAAGCATAAATATACCTCCTTAGGATCTTCCTTTGTGACCAGGCATATAATATAGACAGCAATGTTTGCATTGCTTAAGCCCACATTCCCTACTAAATACAGAACTAGATTACAATCTTTATCAGTGAGGTGTATTTGTGTTCTATTCATTTTTGCTGGTGAAGTTAAAATTAGACATATATTCAAAATATATGCAGTATTGCAACATGCTAATTTTTTTACAAATGGAAACTCATAAAGAACAGGTGAATGTAATTCTATAGTATAATTAAAGCACAGTAAAGTCTCGATTATCTGACATAAATGGCTGAAAAGTCAGGTAATACAGAAAACATAAATGATGCATAAATGGGAGGCATATAGAATGTGCTTTTCAAATATTGTTTATTAATACCATTCAGCAACCTACTAACATATTGTACATGCACTTGTAGTGCAACAAACATTTTTTCACAGAAAAACTATATTCACAAAACTATATACAGTAGTGAGAGCTGCATTAATTCAAGCACAGTAGTGTAGTTTTTGTAACAACCCAGTTTAATTAGAATAAATTAGAAGCAAAAGTTTATTTGAAAAAATTGTGATTAAGGTTTATTTTCCTATTTGAATTCTCTTCCTTGCATTGAGGTCATATGGTCATACCAGTGCCTCATTAACATAGCATCAGTAGCCGTTGCTTTCTCTTGTTCAATGTAAGCTAGTGCTGTCTTGATCACTTTGGCCTTCTCATTATAACTGAGTTTTCTCAGGTTTATCTAGTCCACGTGCAGGCTCAGGACAATTGTTTTCATCATCACCTTCATCTTTGTTCTTCCTCTCATTCATTATAGCAATCATATCACTGTCATTCTTGCTTGTCTTTCTGCATCCATTCCCTTACATTTATATATTAAAAAATGTATATACTGCATACAACTATGCGGTTTCCATACCACATATATAAAATCTTGTTTTCCTCCGATTATCACAAATAACACAGATATGTCTAAACAACATCGTTAATCGTCCCTGTTATAATAGGGATAGAGCTCAAATTCAATTAATTCAGAAATACAAGCAAGCTTTAAATTATACATTGATGTCAGAAAAATTCTAAAAGCAAACAAAACAAAACTGCAGATATGTACAAGACGTAGGCTAATTTTATTAATGACAAAAAATGATATGCAAAAAATAATAATATGCAAACCCTTTTACCAATTACCAATCAAGGGACCCGACACGGTCCGTGTTTCGGACACACCTTCGTCAGGGGTCCATGGTAAAGGTAGAGGGAGAAAACAAAAAAATGGGAGAGAAACTGTATAAAGGTAGCAAAAATAAAACAACGTCTCGATCCGTCACTGTAAAAAGCCGTCTTGTACATATCTGCAGTTTTGTTTTGTTTGCTTCCGGTTGTTTTTTCTGCAGTTTTAGGTTGGAACTTCTTTTTGTTCTTTTGCTTCGTGCTTTCCTTGGTTCCAGAAAAATTCTAAAAGACATCTATGGATGTGGCCAATCTGCTGAATTCTTTTTTCTTTGCCTGCTTCGAAGTAGTGGGACTAGCTATATCATCTTTCTGTGGTTACAATCAATCAGTTTACATAGTATATACAGGTATGTATTTTGTACCTGGGGCATTGGAGGGTTAAGTGACTTGCCCAGAGTCACAAGGAGCTGCAGTGGGAATTGAAACTGGTTCTGATTCTCAGACCACTGCACTAACCATTAGACTACTTCTCCACTCAAAAAGAGGAAAATAAGGCAAAGAGAGCATCACCTATTTTGGCAGCATATGACAAACTGATATTTATACATACTTGAAAGTAGGTTCCTTGTGTTAGAAAACTTTAAAAAATAATTGAAAGCTTGTTTATTTACCAAATACCGTATATACTATATTTTTTGCTTCATAAGATGCACTTTTTTTTCCACCCTAAATTGGGTGGAAATTTCAGTGCGTCTTATGAAGCGAAGGTAACTTTTTTTAAACACCCACCACCTACCCCGGTGTACCTTTTTAAAATGACCTACTTGTTGGGGGTATGTGGGCTGATTGCTGCCCGCCGCTGCTCCTGCTCACTGCTCACCGCCGCTGCTCCCTGCTGGCCGCCGCTGCGCCACAACTCAAAGAAGGTAAGGGAAGAGCCAGCGTGCAGCGATTGCACGTCGCCGGCCCACAAGCCTTCTCCCGACGGCATGCAATCGCTGCACGCTGGCCTTTCCCTTCTCTTCTTTGAGTTGCGGTGCAGTGGCGGCAGACCAGGGACAGAGGAGGAGGAATCGGCGGAGGGTAGGCAGGTTTCAGCGGGCAGGGGGGGAGGAAGGCAGTTTCCAGTGCAGCAGGGAGGACAAAGGACAAAGGCTGGAAGGCAATAAGGGGGCACGAACTCGGGACATGGGAGAGAGGTAGGTCAAAGAACAAAGGCTGGAAGGCAGTAAGTGGGAGGGGGCATGAACTGGGGACATGGGAGAGAGGGAATAGAAAGGGACAATTCTTGGGCCTGAGTAAAGAAAGAAAGGAAAGAAGGAAGGAGACTCATGAAATCACCAGACAACAAAAGTAGGAAAAATTATTTTATTTTCAATTTAGTGATTAAAATGTGTTAGTTTTGATAATTTATATCTGCTGTGTGTATATGAAAAATGAAATGAACAGCCTGGCAGGGAAGGGGAGACAGGGTGCAGAGACTGGTATATATTAGTACACAATTTGGTTCAGAATGTTTTTTTCTGGTTTTCCTACTCTAAATCTAGAGTGCGTCTTACAGAGTGGAAAAAAAAAATAATAATAAAAATACGGTACTCGAATATAAGTCGAGACCCCCCTTTCCCCCCCAAAAGGAGGAAAAATGGTTGACTCAAATATGTCGGGCAGCTTAATATTCAAGTGCCCTCCCCTGTCAGGCATTGCATCCAGACCCCTTCCTTCCTTCCCTCCCTCCCCTGTCAGACTCTGCATCCAGCACCCTTCCTTCCCTCTCTCCCTCCCTCACCTGACAGGCGGGAGCCATTAAGGAAGCCGCTCAGCACTGAGCAGCAGTGCCAAATCACGCGCCTGCTCATGCTTCTCAGCAGCCGAAGACACTCAGGGCAGCCAGTTAATAGCGGGGCAGGAACTTGGAAAGTTCACTCCTGCCCGCTGCACCTCCACCAATGATCGGCAGTAGAGGTATGAGGCTAGGACAGGGAAGGCAGCAGGATGCAGAGCCTGGTAGTGGCGGCCTGCAATAATTTTGGAAGTTGGGTGTATTGTCTCGAATATAAACCGGGATCCCCATTTTTGGGCCAATGTTTTGGCCCCAAAATCCCGGTTTATATTCGAGTATATATGGTATTTACATTAATTCTTTATAATATCTTAAGATACTTTCTTAGATTAACTGTGATTGTACTTGTCTGTTTTCTGTCTACAGCTTTATGCTCTTTCTTTCTTTTTTTTTTTAACTGTAACCCACTCTAGAGCTAATTGGTTCAGACAATATAGAAATAACTTGTTTTATTATTATTATTATTATTATTAGTTGAGTTTGTGGGAACTTATTTAAGTTTTACCCTATAGTGTCAACCAGCTTTGCAAATCTGCTTATACTTTTTAAATGTATGCATTTTTGTTTCTCTCTCTTTGTTTAAAAGGTAATTAGTGTGGAGAAGATGGAGGATACCAGCCACCTTCCGAATCCTATTATTATTAGCATAAGACAGAAGATGGCCTTTCAGTTTATTGAGCTAAAAGATCGGGATAGTTTAGTGGACAACCTGCTCATAAGACTGAAAAATGAAGATATGGTATAATTTTCTTTTTCCAGTTAAATTTGCAGTGATTTAAGCCAGATCAAAAATGTAAATTTATCTATCTCATCTAAATTCATCAGCTGTGAAAATTATCATCTTCAATCCATTTATGTACTAGTTTAAGCTTTCTGCTTTTTAGATATATATTTACATATCAGTCTTATTCTTCATAAACATGCTATCCAGTTAGGTTGATTATTTTTTATTTTCTCAGAAGACAAGATAGCAAGTCCTCACATCTGAATGATGTCATTGACAGAGCCAGGCCAGTGAGAGGTATTCTAAAACTGTCTAAAGTTTGAAAGCTTTCCAGACTGGTATACTGCTCATATGCCTGAGTTCCTTTGCAGGTACTTTGCAGTTTTATTTGTTTATTAGAATTTATTAACTTCCTTTATGAAGAAATACACCCAAGGCAATATACAGCAAGTACAATTCAACAGAAAACTTTACAGTTTTGTTAACATAACATAGCATAAAACTCACTTGTATACCGCAATTACAAGTTCAGGTTTCAAGTTTATTTATAGCTTGATATACCAACCATCACCATAAGGTTCAATGCGGTTCACAAAGACTAGTAATACAAATGGATAAACAACCAATATCTAGCTTCCGAAAGATTCCCTAAAAAGATAAGTTTTTAAGGTGTGTTGAAATTGTTGATACGAGTTTGGAAATATAAATATATGAGTTAATTCCTGGACCATGAGGCTGCCTAAAAAGATAGTAATCGTTCCTGAAATTTCTTTACAGAAGGGAATGAAAATAATGAGTGAGTTTTTCTAGAATGTTTAGAATTTGTGATAATAAAAGATTCTAGAAGATTCTCAGGAACAGCCTGTTAGTGCCTTAAAACAAATACAACTGAGCTTAAATTTAACTCGTGCCTCCCTTCGATTATTGGTTCTTAGTCAATTGGATTATTATAACATTGTGTATCTTGCTGGTACTCAGAAAAACTTTCTTAGACTGCGCATAATTCAGATGCAGCGGTCAGATTGATTTTCAATTTGAAGAAGTATGATCATGTTACTGATTTTTTTTTTTTACAGTTTTGTTAACAGCATAACAATAGTAAAATTACCAGATATAACATAAATACAGTACAATGAATAAGGTATACTCAAAATCAGCAAATTAAAAATAATAGAATACCATGAAACAGTTTCAAAAATACTGTATACTTATTTAGCAGGGCGAACAGATTGCTAGGAATGATAAAGAAGGGGATCACGAACAGATCGAAGAAGGTTATCATGCCGCTGTACCGGGCCATGGTACGCCCTCACCTGGAGTACTGAAAGGGTCCAGAGAAGAGAGACTAAAATGGTTAAGGGGCTGGAGGAGTTGCCGTACAGTGAGAGATTGGAGAAACTGGGCCTCTTCTCCCTTGAAAAGAGGAGATTGAGAGGGGACATGATCGAAACATTCAAAATACTAAAGGGAATAGACTTAGCTGATAAAGACAGATTGTTCACCCTCTCCAAGGTAGGGAGAATGAGAGGGCACTCTCTAAAGTTGAAAGGGGATAGATTCTGTACAAACATAAGGAAGTTCTTCTTCACCCAGAGAGTGGTAGAAAACTGGAACGCTCTTCCGGAGTCTGTTATAGGGGAAAACACCATCCAGGGATTTAAGACAAAGTTGGACAAGTTCCTGCTAAACTGGAACATAACGCAAGTGAGGCTAGACTCATTTAGAGCACTGGTCTTTGACCTGGGGGCCGCCGCATGAGTGGACTGCTGGGCACGATAAACCACTGGTCTGACCCAGCAGCGGCAATTCTTATATTCTTATGCACTGAAATTCAAATAGCAGAGATATAATACAATGTCAGCATCCGCTATAATAATTCCCTTAGTGCGCATACGCACTTCAAAGTTGGTGGATCCGTGGCACTGTGCCCACGCATTCGCAGTGCCTGCCTCAGCTGACCCTGTTCCTCCAAAACCGGAGACGGTGGGGAGGGAGGAGAAGCAAAACCAGCAAACACAGTGTTAGAGCCCTCAGAGCATGGCTGTAGTCGCTTCCTGGCTAGGGTGGCATTGAAGGAAGCTAGGGCAGGGATGGAGGCTTTAACTCGCTGCTCCTGCTTGCTTTGGGCCTTCCTTGCTGCCGGGTCCAGAAAGTAGGTGGGGCCCGGCAGCGATGAAGGACAGCAAGCAGGAGCAGCGAGTTGTGAATGCTGCACTGCTGATGGCTTTGTGAGACCCAGGAGGGGGGGGGAATGAGAAATGCTGCCAATGGCTGTGTGAGACTGTGGGGGCGGGGGGAGAAATGCTGCCAACGGCTGTGTGAGACCGCAGGGGAAATGCTGCAGCAGCACCCTTTTGGAGAGACAGAGGGAATGAGAGAGAAGGAAGACCAGGGAGTGGGGGGGGAAGAGAAATGCTGTTGCACAGGGGGGGAGGTAAAAAGAAGGGAGAAGGGCTACTGCTGGACAGGGGGAGCAGGGAAGGGTTCCTGCTGGACATGGGGGAGAGACAGAAAGAAATTAATACACACAGACAGCGGGCAGGAAAGACAGACAGACAGGGGGCCAGGGAGAGAGACAGAAATAAAGACAGACATAAAGAAAGAAAGGGGACAGGGAGATAGACATACAGAAAGAAAGAAAGAAATGCCTAAGTCTACGCATCTATTCTAGCACCCGTTAATGTAATGGGCTAAAAAACTAGTAGTACTTATAAAACATCTAATAAGCACATATTAGAACATTCAAATAACAAAAGATATGACACTTGCTTTTCGACAATATAGCTGAGAGGCCAAGTGCAGATATTAGATAGGGACAGTATGAGTGGTACAGATAGATAGGTGGCTAAACTCAAGACAAGTTGTTTATTTATACAGTTAAACAAGATATGAGGAACTGATCTAAGTTGCTGTATATGTAGCAAGCTAGTCCAGATGCAGTATGAGTGTATAGTCAGTCACTCTTTGTATTAAATGCTTGGAAAAAGAGCCGGGCTTTCACCTGCTTCCTGAAGTAGAAGTAGTCTCAAGTTAGACATAGCCCCTCTGGGAGTAAATTCCAGAACATTGAGCTACTCCTGAGAAGGCTGCCTGGCAGGTATCATACTGTACAATTTATTTTGATGAGGGTACAGAAGGTGATGCTTCTTGAGAGGACCTCGGAGGTCTCAAAGTGTTTAAAGAGCTAACTTAGTCTTTAAGTTGTCTGACCCATTTTATTTGAGGACCTTGAAAATCAAACAGAGAGATTTAAATTTAGCCTTGTAAGGTATTGGTAGCCAGTGCAGTTTTTGCAGGAAGGGTGAGATGTGGTCACTCTGCTTGCAGCCATCTATCAGTCATGCTACAGCATTCTAAATCAGATGGAGTTGATGCAAACTCTCTTTGGTTAGACCAGTGTATAGAGCATTACATTAGTCTAATCATAATGTTATCATTGCATGGATCACTGTGGTCAGACTTGTCTTTTCAGTATATGCAGAGAAATTTCATAGCTGCCGTAGGTGATAGAGACAATTTCTAAAGGTTGTTTGAATTTGCAGAATCAGAGTAAATGATGAGTCTAGTTCCCAAGATTCCTAATGTGTAATTTTAGGAGGAGTTCATATTTCCCAAAAGATATTTTGAAATCAGATATTTGTCCACTTGCGTTAGGAGCCCAATAAATCTCTGTTGTGCTTGGATTCAGGCTGAGTTTATTTGCCTATTCCTGAGTTGTAGTCAGGCGGTCAGTTTACTCAAAGCTGTGGGTAGATCTGGTTCAATGGGTATGAATAATTGTACATCCCACAGTGAGGTAATTGCTTTATATAGTTTTTTTGTCAGGCTGTCACCTTGAGAAAACCTTCCCTTTCTTCTAGATACTCCTAGTTAGAACTATTCAGACAGGTATAAATGTTCTTTTCACCAAAGTTTTGATTTGCATCTCTGTCAATGAACTGGTTGAGATCATTTGTAACTTTCTGCAATTGAGTCATTGGATTTCACCAGCTACCTTTTAGCATTGTACTAAAAGAAAATTCTTTCTCAAAACAGTGTTATACAGTTTAAAAAAAAAACTTAGCTTTAATGTTCAACTTTCATGCTCTGCAAATTCATTTGTAAGCCTAAATTAACATCCTGACAGTGGCCAGCATTTTGCAGTGCTTTCACTGCTGTATAAGGGGAAATATGGGCATAAATGGCAATTCAAACTATCTTCCAGTTTAGAATTCTGGTAAGGAACATGGTGTATTGAAGTAAAACATTTTTTTATTATCTGTTAACAACTGCATAGTTTTTGTTTCTGTATTTCTATTTTTCTGTTAGAGACAGCCTGGTAATTAGGGACTTCTATGTGTGAGAATTTGCTGTCATCTGAGATTGGTTATCTGTAGCAGATGTTCTCCAAAAATATCAGGATAGAGGTCATTGTATAGTAACCTAATAGATGATGGCAGTTAAAAGCCAAAATACTCAACTTGTCTGCCCAGTAAAGTGGTTAGAGTTATACCTGTCACTCTAGGCATGTTAACTCATCATGCATCATTCAGGGTTGTAACAAAACTTGCTTCTCCGAAGTAAAGGCTTTTATCAACTTTTTAGCTATATCCAAACAGAAGTAGCTTTGTGAGACTGCACTAGCAAAGGAACCAGCACATATGTAGAACACAATTCTGGAAAGCCTTTGAACTCCTGAGGCTATATTGCTTTCTCAGTAAATAATGTTACAGTATGCAGCTGTACAATTAGTTTGAATTTTGCTCTTATTGGAACAATAATACAGACATTGGAAATAAATCTTATTTTTATTGCAAATAACATTTTCACATTTTACAAAACCTTACATTATATCTGAATATTAATTCTGTTTTGTATTGTGAAAAAACCTTGCTGGTTTGACTTGCATGGATTATTATGAAGGGGAGTAGAGAAGTGATATCAATCTTCACAGTTTTGTGCTTTCAAATCTTTCTCTTGCTATTATTTCCTACCCATCCCTCTCTTATTGCACCCCTCCCCTTTGGTCTCACAGCCCCAAAGCAGTATATACTTGGACCCCCCCCCCCCCCCGATATCACAGTCTGAATGTGGCTTATACCTTCCTCACACTTGATGCCTGTTTTATAAATACTGTTTAGAATAAGCCCATATGAGGACACAAAATTAATTGCAGCAGGGTCAAAACTTCATATAATCAAAATGCTATTTTCTTTAACTTAAAGAAAATTTGGCCAGTCTTGCTAGAAGTATAGCCTAGATTCAGAATGCTTCAAAATTCAATATGCTTTTCTGTTAAATAAAAAAGTCATCAAAATAGTGTGCTATAAATTCATTAACTTATTTTTATATGCTTTTATATAAAAAAAATGTTCTAAATAAAAAACACTTAGGCCCTCTTTTACAAAGGCGCACTAAGTATTTTAGCACAGATTTAGCGTAAGCGAAATCAACGTGTGCGTTAATAGCTAATGCATCCATAGGATAACATGCACGCCTTAGCATTTAGCACACACTAATATTTAGCGTGTGCTAAAAAGCTTAGCACACCTTTGTAAAAGAGGGGATGAGCTGCTTTAATATTTCCATCTGTTGTAAGTCTGATATTTATTGAATCTTCAATTCAAACAGAAGATCACACAATCATGTTTTGAACAAATGTGTACGAGGGCTGTTCAAAAAGTATCAGACCTTTATTCATAAAAAATACTCATATTCAGATACAACAATCTTATACTAATCTCCTTCAAAGTAGTCCCCTTGGGCTGCCACACACTTCTTCCGATGGTTCTGCCACTGTCGGAAGCAGTGCTGAAACGCCTCTTTTGAGATTGTTTGCAACTGGTCCATCGAATTCTGCATGATGTCTTCTCTTGATTGAAATCTGGTCCCTTTCAGGGGCATTTTCAGGCTGGGGAAAAGCCAGAAGTCGCATGGAGCCATGTCGGGAGAGTAGGGAGCCTGAGGAATCACAGGTGTGTTGTGTTTGGTCAGGAAACTCCGAATCAAATGTGAAGAATGGACAGGTGCGATTTCATGATGGAGCTGCCCACAGGTCTGGCCATTTGCGTCTCACAGCATTACGAAGGCGATGCAGAACCTCTTGGTAGTACCCCTTGGTGATGGTTGTGTTGTGTGGTGCGTACTTGTGATGAACCACACCACTGGAGTCAAAGAAGATGGTCAGCATGACTTTGACATTGCTGCAGACCTGCCTTGCTTTTTTTGGCCTCGGAGATGTTGAATGCTTCCATTGTGATGACATCAACTTGGTTTCTGGGTCATATCCATAAACCCAGGACTCATCGCCAGTGATCACTGTGCTGAGGAAGTTGGGTTCAGTGTTCACAGTCTCCAGCATGAAATTCTCCTGAAGCACAAATCCTTAGTCAAAATGGAATGAACGGATCCAACACTGATGCTCGCCTCGTCTGCAAGTTCTCTGATCGTAATTCGATGATCCTGCATCACCACAGTCCTCACTTGGTCAATGACTATCTCATTTCTGGATGTTGAGGGCCTACCAGAACATGCTTCACTCTCCACTGATGTGTGGCCATCTCTGAAACGGTTGTACCACTCCTTTATCTGTGTGGTGCCCATTGCTTCGTCCCCGAAGGCTCGTTGAATCTTGCAGATCGTTTTCACTTGGGAATCGTCAAGCTTTACACAAAATTTAATGCAGTAGCATTGTTCAAATTTTTCTGTCATTTTGTCAAAAAAGAAAAATCAGACGGTGCTCACTTAAACTTCCTCACTCATCAGCGGTCTGACAGCTTCTGTAGGCGGGAAAAAATTTGAGCATGCGCATTAGGGTCGCTTACATATGTTGATCAAACCACGCCTCCCTAGCTTTATTTGTTTATGTAAGAAAAATTAAGATCTGATACTTTTTGAACAGCCCTCATATATAATAGATGCCTATTCCATGAGCTCTTCTTGTTTCACTGTTTAAAATACTCTTCATTCTCTTCTTATTCAAAGTTTCAAGATGACAACTGAACTTACACAACAAACAAATTAATTTCTACCAGTCAGGTCATTTAGGCAATAACAGATTTTTTTATCAGTCACAAGTATAAGCTGGTCTGTATTTTCAGATCAGTGAAGCAAAAATGGTTCTCTTGAGACCACAGATATGTGAATATCGCAGCTCTACTTAAACAGCATCCCCAGGAATGCCTACACACAGATCACATAAAAGTGATCCCTATCTTAAGATACATCTACTTTATAGATGTACATACCCCCACATAATTTTATAAGAAGCATTTTCCATGTGCATTTACGCCATGTAGGTATTTAAACGTCTCTATCATATCTCCCCTCTCCTGCCTTTCCTCTAAAGTGCTGTAAACTGTGTGTAAACTTCTTTACATGTGGAAAGTTCTTTATGAAATTAATCCCAAAGTGGCTTGTGGGACCAAAATGTATATACTCTGTGGGTTCCAAAATTGAAACACAGCCACTTATGTGATTGGCACCCATATAAGTAGTTTTGAATAGACCTGATCATAGAAGTAGATCATATAAGTAGTAGATCATATAAGCAGATCATATAAGTAGTTTTGAATAGACCTGAAAAATAGGGTTCAAGGCAGAAATTTGGGAGGGATCCCACCAGCAGGCTTTATTTGTATGCAGTGCATTATCTCCATTGGTGTTGGGCCCTAGATTTATAACATAGCAATATGTATTTAATAAAAATTTAGTTCATTATTTAAAATCAGTATTTGCAATTTTGTACAATATGTTGAAAAATAATGTATGAGGCAAGCAATGATCCAAAATCTTCCATAAAATAACTTTATCATACTTTTATGAATTTTAGATCAGGTTGGTTTACTTGGTAGCTTCCAGTAAAGAGACAGTGTTTCTCTTTCAAAGAAGTTTCTTCTATTCTTTTATAGCTAAACAGAAAATGAGTTCTCAGTCAGGCTGTTTTTCTATATTTAATTACTGCTTGATGAACCATATATCTGTTTCTTTATCTAAAGATATTTGGTTGATAAAAATCAAAATGTCTTTCAGAATTCTCCCGTGTTCAATAGAAAAGCATTTGGGGATTTTGAGACTGTGACTTCAATCAACGATGACACTGCAAAAGAAAATACTCTGAATGCTGAAGCTCTAATAGCTGTCTTTCATCAAGCAGGAACTGAGAATCCTGATTCCAAAATAGTATGTATCTCAAATTATCTTTTACTGTGACCAGCATAGAAATATAGTTGCAGCATCTCTTTTTTTCCTTGAAACTAAAGATTATCATGAACATCCAAAGTTTAGTGTACCCTTATTTATTTGTTGTGATTTATTAACCGTCTTTTCATGAAGAGATTCACCCAAAGCAGTTTACAATACATTGAATAGAAATCAATGCTAGGGAACTATTGTGTAAGGCAGAGGCCAAAGGAGGGAGCTCACCATCCATGAGTGGCTGATAAAGGGGTATTGTATATCATTGAGCCACTAGGAGGAGCTCTGAGTCTCTGATCCAGGGAGAAGGACCCAAGAAGGCAAGGCTAGAATTGATGCGGAATCCATAATGCTGGAATCCATAAACTAAGGGTGTGTCACAGGGTGGAGTGATCTAAAAGCTTCTCAAACACAGTATAAAGACAGTCTGGTTAGAAGAGAGGAGAAAGAATATGGAAGGAGCTGCCATAGCCCAAGCCCTGGGGAAAGAAGGAAGCCTTCCTGAAGATATTCAGAAGAGTCTTTCAGGGATATAGTTCTGCAGATAGAACTGGAACTATGGATAGACTTGTAAATACCTGTTTGCAGTAAGAATGCAGGAGTGCTGAGGGGAGTTAAAATTCCAGCATAGTTTTGTTAGAATTTCCTTTTGACTATGAGCCAGGGGTAGAGAATGGCATAGAAATAAAGTGTTGTGAAGAGTTTGTGTCATTCAGTGGGAGGAGAAATACCCACCAGTCCATTTTAGAGGAATATTGCTGGAAGCTGAGAGTGGTGTCAGTTGCAATCATTTGCATATGCTAATGAAGCTGAACGGACTATCTATATGAACCTCGTCTCCAAGCATGGAAGGGAAAGCAAATGAGCTAGTGAGCTGGTGGAGCACATGAGGAGACCTCCCCAAGAGTTAAAGAGGACTTGGGGTAAGAAGCATTGGGTTGTAATAAAGTCACCCCAAGTAAGGATACGAGAAGATAGAGACCTCTGAGTAAATGCCACATGAGGAGGAACCGCTGAGCTAGTTGGTTTAAAGGGGGCCTGAAGACCTTACTCCACTTAAGGCTGGTGGTTAATCCAGGTGGGGTTCTGTGGTGTTGCATTCCCAAGTGGAAGAGCAGCCCAGGCATCTGGATAATGAATAGCATAATTCAGTATTGCCAGAATCTTCTGTGGTTCATTACTAAATTCATGGCCACTCTTCCAAGCAGGGTTTCAGAGCAGCAGATCAGACTCAATTGACAGGTTAAGCATGATTGATAGTATAGCTGTACCTGTCTATATGACCTCTGCTAGTAAAACTGGGACAAATTTGTTCCTTTATTTTCTCTTCCCCCAAAATAGCTCCCTAGCAACTGACTATGGGCCAGCTGCCATATTTTTTGAAGATTAGGTTGGGATATTAATAGCTATTCTCTTTTCCTTCTGGGGTTCATTTGGCTACTCTATAGAGCAGTGGTTCCCAAATCTGTCCTGGGGGGCTCCCTAGCCAGTCAGGTTTTCAGGATATCCAGAATGAATATTCACACGAGAGATTTGCGAGCAGTGGAGGCAGTGCATGCAAATCTCTCTCATGACTATTCATTGTAGATATCCTGAAAACCTGACTGGCTGGGGAGACCCCAGGACAAGTTTGGGAACCACAGCTATCGAGTAATTCATGTCTTCATTATAAAACTTTAGAAGAATCTAGGTTTGCCATCTATCCCTTGAACTTGGGCTCGAGAATTTTTAAAGGACTTGTCTCTTTTGTCTTTCTTAAAATTTCCATGATTTTCTTCCTTACACCACTCAGGTAAGCTATCTAAGAGACCTGGATTATCTTGAGTGCCCTTCTGTACTTCATGGTCTCTATTTATTGCAGCTGTTAGATTCTGGATATAATGGGACTTCTTTAACCAGTATTTCCCAAGGGGTCTAGGATTCTTGGGATCCAATGGGAAGATCTCTGGAAATGATTATTTCTTCAACCTTTCTTGCATGGTAGTAAGCTATGTTCAGACAACTCCAAAGACTAGATACTCCTGACAACTGCGTACTAAATTCAAGGTAAAATTTCAGCTTCATAAGGACATAAAAGTTGCCATACTGGGACAGACCGAAGATCCATCAAGCCCAGTATCCTGTTTCCAACTGTGGCCAACCCAGATCACTGCATTCTGTTTTCTACTTTTTACCAGTTCTTAATCCATAATAGGGCATTTATCCCAGGACAAACAGGAAGCCTATTCTCACATATGGGTGACGTCATCCACGGAGCCCGGATGTGGACAGCCTCTCAAGCAGACTTGCTTGTAGAAACTAGAAGTTTTGAGTCAGCTGTACCGCGCATGCGCGAGAGCCTTCCCGCCCAGCACAGGGTGAGTCTCCTCAGTTCTCAGTTTTCCGCGGAGCCGAGAAGTCTGTCTTTGACTCTCTGCATTTAACTTTGTTACTTCGTGCCTTCTCTCACTGCGGTTTGTGTTTATTTTCTTCACGAATCGCTGTGTTCTTTTATTTTTTTCTAGTTTAAAAAAAAAAATTTAATTTCGTTTCTTCCGTTCAACTGCTGGGGCAGGCCGCTCGGCCGCAGCCCGTGGGCTTCGATTTTGCGGCGGCTAATTTTTCTCCTATGTCCCGGCCAACAACGGGCTTCAAGAAGTATAGCCAGTGCCAGCGTGCAATTTTTCTCACGGACCCACACTGTTGGTGCCTTGGGCCGGACCATCAACCGAAGTCGTGCGAGCGCTGTGCTACTCTTCAACCTCGAGCCCTTAAACGTCGTCGGATTTTAGTGGAGAAGCTTTTCGAGATGGATTCTTCAACCACTCCCTCGACTTCGAAAGCGGCCTCGGTTCCACCTACGACCGAAGGTCCTCCTGCCTCTACGATTCTGACCTCAAGCCTCAACAGACCTTCCTCGTTTGCAGCAGCTCTTTCCTCGACTACACCTGTTGTATCTTCCCCTGCATCCTCAGGTTAGATAGCTTAGCAGAAAGATCCAGTGGTGGTCATCAAGGTTGCTAAGACTTCCAAGTCAAAGCACATTTCCACTGCCACTTTGGAACCTCCAGCCAAATCAGGTGGTCCGGTTTCAGACGCGGATCCATCCTTGCCGGCTTCTTTCCAGACCATGTTTGAGAAGCAATTTATTCAGTTCCTCACTAATATGGGACCAAAGGTAGCTACTCTAATCCAGCCTGGGCATTCTGCAGACTCCCGCGAGGTCGAGCCTCTTCCTATGCCTCCGGCTGAAACTACACACTCGATGCAGGGAGCAGAGTCTCTGCGAGTGTCTGGTCTGACATCTATGCACTTCATACAAGGAGCAGGGTCTTTGGGAGTGCCTCGAGATTCCTCCACCAAGCCTCCTGAGCTTCGATCCACAGCTTCAAGCCCTATCCATTCCTTGGTAGCAACATCTGCTTCCATCTCCGGGGCGAAGTCTCCTCGATCTTCGAGATCTGCTTCCAAGCACCACTCTTACCGGCGATCGCGACCTTCCTCGAGGCATACCTCCAGGCATAGCTCTTCTTCCAAAGAGTGTCCTTCTTCAACTAAGCCTCGCTCTACACCTTCCAGCTCTACTAGACCACCGACTCCTCGATTGAGGTCCCCACTTCCAGACCTTGAGGATTCAGCGGCTTCTATTGCTTCGGCCAAGTCTCCTTATTCTTTTGATGCCTATTTTCCTGCTGAAGCTTCATCTTCGATCCAGGCTGCCTCGACATCCTCAAGTCCTTCTCGAGGCAAGGCATTAGTGGATCAGCTATCTTTCTCTTCTTTTCTTTGTCAGATGGCTGCGGACTTGGACCTTCAATTGGATGCTGGTTCTAAATACTCTAAGGAGTACCTCGAAGTCATGCATCTTCCTCAACTTCCTGCAGAGTCACTTAAGCTTCCTGTTCACAAGCTTTTATCTCAGACTTTTACACGATGCCTGGAGACTCCTTATGCAATTCCTGCTGTCCCAGGCAAGTTGGAATCCAGGTATAAAACTCTGCATTGCAAAGGATTTGAGAATTTGCAGTTGTCTCACCAGTCCCTACTTGTGGAGTCCTCCTTGAAAAGATTCCATCCTTCCAAAGTTTATGCTACTGTTCCTCCTAGAAGGGAAGGGAAAACCACGGACAAGTTTGGACGTCGCCTCTACCAAAATGCCATGATGTCCTCCAAAGTCCTCAATTACAATTTTCATTTTGTAACTTATTTCAAGTTTCTCATTGATCTTCTTCCTAAATTTCTCAGCTATTTAGATACTCAAAAGCACTTCGAATTTCAAGAAATCATAGCTACTCTGTCATAACTCAGATTACATCTACTTAAATCTTCTTATGATGCCTTCGAGTTGTCAGCCAGGGCGACTGCTTGTTCTGTAGCAATGCGCCGCCTAGCCTGGCTTCGCACCATTGACATGGACCCTAATCTTCAGGACCGCTTGGCTAATATTCCTTGTGCAGGCAATGACCTCTTTGATGAATCTATCGAGGCAGCCACCAAGAAATTATCTGAACATGAGAAATCCTTCTATTGTCAGACCAAAGCCTAAGCCAGATCCTGTCAAGCCTACACACCCTCCTCCAATTTTCCAGAGGCGTTTTGCTCCGAGAGCAGCTCCTTACATTCGTCCACCTCTCAAAAAACAGCAGAATCAGAAGCAACAGAAATCTCAACTTGCTGCTGCACCTAAGGCTACGCAGCCTTTTTAGCTGTTTAAAACAGAGCATAACCTCCACCATTCTGTCTCTGATCTCTCTTCCCCCCATTGGCGGTCATCTCCATCATTTTTACCACCGATGGAAGACCATCACATCCGACCTCTGGGTGCTCTCAATCATCAGGGAAGGATACTCTCTTCATTTCACTCAGGTTCCACCAGAGCTTCCTCCAAGAGAGTATCCTTCCAGTCCATCCCAAACCGCCCTTCTTCTTCAGGAAGCTTAAGCTGTGCTTCATCTATGTACCATCGAACCAGTTCCTTTGGAATAGCAGAACAGGGAGTTTTACTCCCGTTGTTTCCTTGTTCCAAAAAAGATGAGCGATCTGCGACCCATTTTGGATCTCGGCTCTCAACAAATTTTTAGTCAAAGAAAATGTTGTCCCTGGCATCCCTTTATCCCCTTCTAAATCAGAACGACTGGTTATGCTCTCTGGATCTCAAGGAGGCCTATACTCATATTCCCATTCATCCGGCTTCCCGTCAATATCTCAAATTTCGGGTGGGGAATCTGCATTATCAATACAGAGTGCTGCCCTTTGGCCTGGCTTCATCTCCCAGAGTGTTCACCAAGTGCCTGGTAGTGGTAGCAGCAGCTCTAAGGAACCATAGTCTTCAGGTATTTCCCTACCTAGACGACTGGCTCATCAAAGATTCAACATCTCAGGGGGTTATTGTAGCGACCCAACGGACTACGTGGTTCCTACAAAGTTTGGGATTCAAAATCAACTTTCCCAAATCACTTCAGCCCTCTCAGAATCTACAATTCATCGGAGCTGTTTTAGACAGTATCCAACTCAGAGCATTCCTTCCACAACAACGTATGGAGGCTCTACTTCAGCTCTGTCATTCAGTGTCTTCCCGCTCTTTTATCTTGACGAGGCACATGATGGTTCTACTAAGTCACATGGCCTCCACAGTACACGACTCCTTTTGCCAGACTTCACCTCAGAATTCCTCAGTGGACACAGGCCTGTGACCCACTTTCTCGACACATTGCAGTCACTCCTTCCTTGAGACAGTTCCTCCGCTGGTGGATGCTCTATTCCAGTCTTTCCAGAGGCTTACTGTTTCAAACTCCCCCTCATCAAAAGGTCCTAATAATAGATTCCTTGACCTACGCTTGGGGCGCTCATCTCAATGGTCTCCGTATTCAAGGCCACTGGACCAGTACAGATCATCAGTGTCGCATCAATCTGTTGGAACTCACAGTGATCTTCAATGCTCTCAAAGCTTTTCAACATCTTCTTCACGACCAGGTAGTCGGATGGACAACCAAGTCGCCATGTACTATGTCAACAAACAGGGAGGGATGGGATCTTCCTCCCTTTGTCAAGAAGCTCTGAAGGTTTGGGACTGGGCAATCCTCCACCACACCTTCCTCAAAACTGTCTACATCCAAGGGGCGAAGAATTGTTTGGCAGACAACTTGAGTCGTTTTCAGCAACCTCATGAATGGACACTCCATTCCTCGCCCCTTCATCACATTTTTTCGCAGTGGGGAACACCTCAGATAGATCTCTTTGCAGCTCCCCACAATCACAAACTGCCTCATTTCTGCTCCAGGATATATTCTCCTCATCGCCTTGAGGCAGATGCTTTCCTACTGGAATGGACGAATCTCTTCCTGTATGCATTCCCTCCATTCCCTCTCATTCTCAAGACTCTTGTCAAGTTGAAGAACGCTCATGCCACCATGATTCTGATTGCTCCTCTGTGGCTGAGACAACCTTGGTACTCCCTTCTACTTCAACTCAGCAGCAGGGAGCCAAATCTTCTACCAGTTTTTCCATCTCTGCTTACAGAGTCAGGGATCTCTGCTTCATCCCAACCTGCAGTCTCTACACCTGACAGCTTGATACCTCTCAACATAACTCCTCTTCAGTTTTCTCAACCTGTAAAAGACATTTAGGAAGCTTACCACCAGACAATGCTACCACCGAAAATGGACTAGATTTTCTACGTGGTGCATCTCTCGCGATAGGGAGCCTCAACATTCCTCCTTATCTTCTGTGCTAGATTATCTTTTGCACTTATCCACCTCTGGTCTCAAGTCTACATCAATTCCAGTCCATCTCAGTGCAATTGCTGCTTTCCATCAGCCTATTGAAGGGAAACCCCTCTCTGCTTATCCGGTGTTTCCAGATTCATGAAAGGACTTTTCAATGTTAAACCTCCTCTCAAACCACCTCCAGTGGTTTGGGATCTCTCTCTGTCACCACCCCGCCCCCTATACTCTGGCATCTCTCTCTTCTCCTTTCTTTCCTTCGCAGCCCACAGTCTGGTATCTTCCCTTCCCTGATTCTCTGGCATCTCTCTCCTTTCCTTTTCTTTCATCTCTCCCTCCCCCTCCATGCTCTGACATCTCCTTCCTTTCCCCCTTCCTTTTCCCTTGGTCTAGCATATCTTCCCCCCTCCAAGCCCTGGCATCTCCTTTCATTCCCTCCCTCATCTTCTTTCTCCCTCCAGTTGGGTGCAGCAAGTCTCTCCCCCTCTGCTTCCTTTCCTCCTTCTGTCACCCAAGGCCTGGTGTCATGAACTTCTTCGGTTAGCATTCACAATTCACTGCTGTTGCCGGCTTCAGGCCTTCCTCTCTGTTGGGTCCTGCCTTTAAGGAAACAGGAAGTAGGCGGGACCCGGCAGAGAGGAAGGCCTTGTTGTTCTTGCTCAATTGATGAAGCCTCCATTTGAACCAATGTCTACGGCTCATCTGAAGTATCCCTCTTGGAAAGTGGTTTTTCTCGTTGCCCACACTTCTGTGTTTCATCATGACAAGGTGGTCCTACGTACTCATCCTAAATTCCTACCTAAAGTGGTTTCAGAATTTCATCTCAACCAATCCATTGTTCTTCCAGTGTTTTTTCCAAAGCCTCATTCTTACCCTGGAGAATCAGCTCTTCATACTCTGGACTGTAAATGTGCTTTGGCCTTCTATTTGGAACGCACCAAACCACACAGAACTGCTCCTCAACTTTTTGTCTCCTTCAATCCAAACAAGTTGGGACATCCAATCTCTAAGCATACCATCCATCTGGATGACTGCTTGTATCTCTTTCTGCTATGCCCAGGCTGGATTACAACTGCAGATTCGAGTCACAGCCCATAAAGTCAGAGCAATGGCAGCTTCAGTAGCTTTCCTCAGATCTACTCCTATTGAGGAAATTTGCAAAGCTGCTACTTGATCCTCTCACTATTGTCTGGATACTTTCTCCAGACGGGATGGCCATTTTGGCCAGAGTATTACAAAATTTATTCTCCTAAGTTGCCAACACTCCACCATCCCATTATGGTTAGCTTGGAGGTCACCCATATGTGAGAATAGGCTGCCTGCTTGTCCTGGGATAAAGCACAGTTACTTACCGTAACAGGTGTTATCCAGGGACAGCAGGCAGCTATTCTCACAACCCACCCACCTCCCCTGGTTGGCTTCTCTGCTAGCTATCTGAACTGAGGAGACTCGCCTTGAGCTGGGCGGGAAGGCACTCGCGCATGTCCGGTGCGGCTGACTCAAAACTTCTAGTTTCTTCAAGCAAGTCTGCTTGCGAGGCTGTCCGCATCCGGGCTCCGTGGATGATGTCACCCATATGTGAGAATATCTGTCTCTGGATAACACCTGTTACGGTAAGTAACTGTGCTTACCTCTTATCCCATAATTTTCTAATTTCCTCACAAGTCTTTCAAGAGATACTTTGTTTAATATATTTTGAAAATTCAAAATATCAACTAGCTCACCTTTATCCACGTTTGTTGACCCATTCAAAGAAATGTAGTAGAAATTAGTGAGGCAATATTTATCTTGATAGAGTGTAGGTTTACAAGAAAGAAGTTTAACAAAGTAAGAACCTAATCTTTCCTTCATAAGACAATGAAGCAATGAAAGGTGATTCTTGTTTTTAATTTACAGCCCAGGGAACAAATTAAAGAACAGCTATGGATTGACCATTTTGCTGAATATGGAAGAACCGTATGCATGTTTCGCACAGAAAAGATCAGAAAGCTTGTTGCAATGGGTATTCCAGAATCCTTACGAGGAGAGCTGTGGCTTATCTTTTCAGGTGATAACTTTATGTGTGTAACTTTCATGTTTGTTGTAGGAAAACTGTATGTGTATGGGTAATGCAATGTTCAATCATGCATGTGACCAAGTTGGTGAAAAATCCCTGTGTATTAGGTTTTCTTTGCTTGTTTGGGGTTTTTTTTACATTCAGATTTTAAACTAGTTTTAAGTATTTGCAGATATTTGTGCCTGGTTTTTCTGAGGGTACATTTTCCAAATAAAACTTATAGTTTTGAATTTATTTTTTTAAGATAATTTATAAAATCTTTAATTCTGTACTGTCTTACAGTAAAATGTAAACAATCTTTAACTATCTTCTTACCTAAAATGTATTCCTCCCCCAACCTTTCTTAAAAATATATATTTCATTTTCTTCCTAAAACAGTTATTTTCTAACCGCAGATAAACATCAATAGCATTCCATAAGAACGGGCCAGGTTTCTACTAAACAGACTACTTTAATGGAAGAAATCCGAAGTAGCTGCTGGCCAGAAAACTAATGTGGCATAAAGATCCTAAAGTGATGTCAGAAAACATGACCCTTCTTTTAATAACTAAAGAATAAAGTAAAAAACTTTAAATTTGAACAGTACTCTACTGGTAACCAATGAAAAAGATCTCAGTGCTCAGATCTTATCCTTCATCTGGCAGTAGTATTCTGTACCAGTTGTAGGGATTGTACATAAGATGGGAAAGCCATAAGTAAATAACGTTACAGTAGGCTAAGCCAGCACCACCAAGGCCTAGACTACTGCTTGAAAATCAGATTGTGAAAGTACCGTATATACTGGAATATAAACTGATCTGAAAATAAACCAAGGTAACCTTTTTCCCCCAAAAAGGAGGAAAAAAGGTTGACTCAAATATAAACCGGTGGTTTAAATCAAGGTACCGGTACAAGGCAGAAGTGACCCCTCCTCCCTTCCCTGATGTCCTGTCTGCCGGCTCTGCAGCCAAATAGCCAGCCAATCTGCCCCCCTCCCAAACCCACCACCCTGGTGGTCCAGGGGTACAGACAATCAGTCTGCCCCCCACCCTTTCCCAGACCCACTGTGGGTCTCCAGTACTGCATGGTAGACCATTGGAGCAGGGAACCAGAGCTGCCTTCAATCCCTCCTGGCGACTTTATATAGCTAGCCCGCCCCTCCCCTCCCTTCCAGGTCTGCCTTAGGTCTCCGGTGGTCCAGCAGTTAGGCAGGACAGGAACGATCCCTTTACGCTCCTGCCCGGCAATCTCCGTAGTGAAAATGGCAGTCTCCGTAGTGAAAAAATGAGTGCCGTGAGATCCTTTGGCAAACTTTGTGGTCTTGTGAAGTTTGCCCCACCTCACCGGCTACTTGGTCTACTCTTCATTTCTTTACAAAGTTCTATTGAGTGGACATGGCAGCTTGAGAAGACACTGCCTTGAGTTCTCTGTCTTTTAGGTAGGTTCATCTCCCTCCCTAGCCATCTAGCACTGCTTTGGTACATAAGAACATAAGACTTGCTGCTGCTGGGTCAGACCAGTGGTCCATCGTGCCCAGCAGTCTGCTCCCACAGCAGCCTTTAGGTCAAAGACCAGTGCCCTAACTGAGTCAAGCCTTACCTGCATATGTTCTGGTTTAGCAGGAACTTGTCTGACTTTGTCTTGAATCCATGAAGGGTGTTTTCCCCTATACCAGCCTCCGGAAGAGCGTTCCAGTTTTCCACCATTTTCTGGGTGAAGAAGAACTTTGTTACGTTTGTACGGAATCTATCCCCTTTTAACTTTTGAGTGATCTCTCGTTCTCCCCACCCTGGAAAGGGTGAACAACTTATCCCTATCCACAAAGTCCATTCCCTTCATTATCTTGAATGTTTCAATCATGTCCCCTCTGTCTCCTCTTTTCAAGGGAGAAGAGGCCCAGTTTCTCTAACCTCTCACTGTACGGCAACTCCTCCAGCCCCTTAACCATTTTAGTCGCTCTTCTCTGGACCCTTTCAAGTAGAACCATGTCCTTCTTCATGTATGGCGACCAGTGCTGGATGCAGTATTCCAGGTGGGGACATACCATGGCCCGGTACAGCGGCATGATAACCTTCTCCGATCTGTTTGTGATCCCCTTCTTAATCATTCCTAGCATTCTGTTCACCCTTTTCGCCGCCACCACACATTGCTCAGACGGCTTCATCGACTTGTCAACCAGTACTCCCAAGTATCTTTCCTGGGGGGGTCTCTCCTAGTACTGCACCAGACATCCTGTATTCAGTCCCCGTCCTGTCCCCATCTCCGAAAACCATCTGTCCCATCCGCACAAGCCTTGAATAGTTTTATACTGAACTTATTTTATTAAAGTATAAAAAGAAACAGTATTCTGTACAATTGTCATTTTATAAATCAAAGTTCTGGCTGCCGAACTGGAGAAAGAGATCTTCAGCTGGCAGGGCTTTTTTTTATAAATGTTTTATCAACCCAACTACAGTACTACTTTAACCTAAAGCAAAAGAAAAGAAAAAAAATTTTTTCTACCTTTATTGTCTGGTTTCTGTGTTCCTCATCTTCTCGGCATTTTATTCCTTCCATCCACTGTCTGCCTTCTCTCTGCCTCTTCCATATGGCATCTGCTCTGTTTCTATACCTCTACCAGAAACTTTTTACCTCTCCCTTCCATCTTTCCCTCCATCCCCCCCACTCCCCCATTGGTCTGGCACTCATCTTCTTCCATCCGCTCCCTTCCATCTTTCCTTCCCTCCCTCAGGTGGTTTTTAGCATCTTTCTCCTCCTTTCCTCCCCTCAGATCTGGTATCTGTCTCCCCAATTCCATTCAGTATGTGCTCCCCTCCCTCTCTCCCTTCAGTATCTGTTCTATTCTCTCCCCTCCCCACTTTCCTTCAGCATCTTCTCCATTCTCTCTCCTACCCACTAACATGTAGCATCTGCTCTCCCTCCACTCGTCCTCTCTCTCCACTTTCTTCCAACGTGTTCCCCTCTCTCCTACCCATTTGCTCCCTTCAGTATCTGTTCTATTCTCTCCCCTCCCCACTTTCCTTCAGCATCTTCTCCATTCTCTCTCCTACCCACTAACATGTAGCATCTGCTCTCCCTCCACTCGTCCTCTCTCTCCACTTTCTTCCAACGTGTTCCCCTCTCTCCTACCCATTTGCATGCGCACTTTACCTCACTTATCACCCTTCATGATCGCATGGTCCAACTGGCCCCTTCCTCCTTCGCTCCCAATCGCCGCAGTCCGGGCATCTTCTTCCCTCCCTCCTTCCCCTCACCTTCGCTGGTGATTTTCATTTTTCTGTCTCCGAGTGGCCTGAGCCTTTCCTTAAGTTGCGTGCGGCTGCCCTGAAACTTTTTCTCTGATGCAACTTCCTGTTTTCAGTTGCATCAGAGGAGAAGTTTCAGGCAGCCATGCGCAACTTATGAAAAGGCTCGTTCCACTCGGAGACAGAAAAATGAAAATCGCCAGCAAAGGTGAGGGGAAGGAAGGGAGATGCCCAGATTGGGGCAATAGGGAAGGAGGGGGATGCTGGACCACGTGATCGCGAGGGGTGATAAGTGAGGCAACACGCAAAATACTTAACTGCCAGGAGAAGGCCATTCACCGTACCCATTTCCCTTTAATATATCAAAAGAACGGCTTGAAGTTTTTCGCCTCCTTGGCTATTTTTTCCTCATAGTCTCTTTTGGCCCTTCTTACCATCTTGTGGCACCTGCTTTGATGTTGTTTGTGCTTTTTCCAGTTTTCGTCTTTTTCTGACCTTTTCCATTCCTTAAACGAAGTCTTCTTGTCTCTGATAGCTTCCTTCACAGCTACAGTGAGCCACGCCAGTTCCTTGTTCTTTTTCCTTTTGGATCCCTTGGTGATACCTGGTATATATAGATTTTGCGCATTGGTGACCATGTCCTTAAAAAGGGACCATGCTTGCTCTAGCATTTTTACAGTGCTTATCCTCTTCTTAATCTTCTTCCCCACCATGAGTCTCATCCCTTTGTAATTCCCTTTTTAGAAGTTCAGTGCCGTGGACGACTTTCTGGATCGATGTTTTGCCCCTGTGTCCAGGTCGAAGCAGATAATATTGTGGTCACTGCTTCCCAGCGTCCTTTCTACTTCTAAACATTGCGCCGGTCCTCTTAGTCCATTTAGAATTAAGTCCAGAATTGCCTTTCCTCTTGTATTTTCCTTGACAAGTTGTTCCAAGAAGCAATCACCTACTGCATCCAGGAACTTGGTCTCCCTACCACAGCCGAAGGTGCCTAGGTTGCAGTCTATCCCCGATTAATTGAAGTCACCCATGATAACTGCGTTGCCTCCCTTGCAGTTGTGTTTAATCTCATCCATCATCTCTTCATCAATTTCTTCGGACTGCCCTGGGGGTCGGTAGTAGATGCTGATCTACGTTTCTGTTCCTTTTGTTCCCAGAATTTTGGCCCATAGATACTCTACCTTATTTTTCGTTTCCAGCGTGTTCTCTCCGGTAAACTCAATTCCTTCTTTGATATATAGGGCAATACACTCACCTTTTTGACCTGCGGTAAAGCTTGTATCCCGGTAGCATAGTGTCCCAGGCATTTTTTCTCGTTCCACCATGTTTCCGTGACGCCGATGATTTCAAGGTTATCTTTTTGTGCCATAGCTTCAAATTCCCCCATCTTATTTCTTAGGCTTCTTGCATTTGTGTACATACACTTGAGTTTGCGGCCTGTTACTTTCTTGCAATTTTTTCCCTTTTGTGTCCTTTTTGATCTGTCAGGATTTCTATCTTGCCTATGATCCGGTGAGTCTTCCCCACTATCTTCCTGCACAGTATCCTCTGGATATACTGGTTCCCGAACCATTGACTCTTGGTCAACTGTCGGCTTTCCCCTTCTTCCTAGTTTAAAAACTTCTCAATTTCTCTCTTGATGTTGCTTGCAAGTAGCCTCATTCCATCTCCGCTGAGGTGGCATCCATCCTTCCTGAATAGCTTGCTCTTCCCCCAGAATGTTGTCCAGTTGCGCAAGAAGTGGAATCCTTCTTCCTCACACCAGCTCCTCATCCACGCGTTGACTGCTTGCAGCTCTGTCTACCTCTTCTCATCGACCCTGGGTACCGGCAGGATCTCCAAGAACGCTACCCTCTGCGTTCTGGTCTTCAACTTCCTTCCTAGCATCTGGAACTGGTCCTTCAGTCCTTCCCTGCTGTGGTTCCTGTTGCTCACGTTGTTTGTCCCCACGTGGATCACCACCGCCATTTCTTCCTCTTCCACGCTGTCGATGATCCTGTCGATGCGGCTCACTGTCTGCTACCTTGGCTCCTGATAGGCAGGTCACCAGCCAATCCTGTCGTCCTCCCACTATGTGGCTGTCGACTTGTCTGATGATGGAGTCCCTCACGACGATCGCTGTCCTCTCTATCTTCTCTTGCCTCTCTAGCTGCAGGTCCATGTCCCTGGTGTATGACATCTCTCCAGCCATAGGTCCATGTCCTCTTTGCACTTTCATCTTCCCTCATCCTGGTGTTGACTTGCACCGGACTTGTCTTTGTGTGGGTTCCTTCCGCTGTTTCCAGATCTCGCTGTGTCACCCATTTCTTCCTTGTGGTTGTCCTCCAGGTGGTCCTCACTCCCTGTAGGTGCATGTTGGCAGTTCCACTGTCGCTGGTGATTTTCTACGGCCTTCCTTTATGCCTCCTCAATGAACTTCTCTAACTCCCAGACTTCTTCCTCAATAGTTTCCTCTGTCTTGACATTCTCTGCTTCTGTCCTCTTCCCCCACTGCTCAAAGTGCTTCTAGTTCCAGTATTCTGCCTTCCAGGAGTCTGACTTGTTTCTTCAAGCTCTCCAGTTCCTTGCATCGAATGCATACATAAGAACGCCTCCCAGAGGGGAGGTAGTCATAGATATGCCTCTACATATGCCTCTATAGTGGATTTCTTTTGCGACGTTACTCCCGGTATCAGCTCAAATTTGATCACCTTTTGATCACTATTTCTCAACAAACTCAACACAGTTAACTCCTGTACTATGCCTTGCATTCCACTAAGGACCAGCCTTCTGCCTATGCAGGAAGAGGTCACTGGAGGCGTTTCCTCCAACAAAAAGAACAGCAATGGATATATCAGCTGGATGCAGTCACCTCCAAAGGTTTGAACAATCGGGTATAATGGTCAGCATTCTACTAGTTTTCCTTGTGATGTTTTCCCTCTGTATGATGTCAGCATAGTGGGAGGAGCTTTGATGAAGAATTTTAAATTCTGTCTGGGCATCTGTGAGCCTAAACGCCATTTTGAAACTGGGATTGTTTAGCGAGCATGTCGATTCGTAACAGCGCTTTTTCTTTGTTACTGAACCCCTGATGGAGCTTTAACCAGCGAAACGGGGATTCCCTTTTGAGTATTTCAACTTAGGAGGGGCACTTGAAACATAGAACCTGGTCGACACGGCGGAGATTCCTGACAATGCTGGACTCCGGGTGTGGAGTTAAATATTCTTCCTCTCTGATACAGTGCTGATGCTATGTTTTTTTATTATCAGCACATTTATGGCTTGACACGGTCTTCTGGGATTTGAACCTGAAGGATGTATTTTGGACTTTGAGCATTTGCAGTCATAGGGTTGACAATTGCAGTGTTTAACCATCCATAAGTGGATATTGAACTGATTGAGTAGCAGCACCAGGTTTGGAGGGTTTTTTTGTAAGACCCATGAAGTTTTTCAACTGAGGTCTTTTTTTTTTTTCTCCAAACATTTTTTTGTGTTCCTCGTTACTTTATTAGTAATTTCTCCTGCCTTGTAGTTTTAGACCAGATTGACTGGATTGAGTGTCTAGCATATTGTTTTCTTTATTGGTAATTGAAATCACCCATTATTATATTGTTGCCCAATTTTCCAGCTTTCCTAATCTCTGAAAACATTTCTCCATCTGTCTGCTCATTTGTCCCAGGGGAAGGTAGTATAACCCTATCTTTATATTCCTTCCCTTCACATATAGAATTTCTATCCATATGCTCTTATCCTTCCTTAACCTATCTTTTTCTTAAAATCATTGTAGTTCTACCCCCTTTCCCCTTGTCTGTTTGTCTGTCGTCTGAGTTTGTCCTTGTTCATATATTTATGACTTCCTCATTTCTCCCTAATTTTATTATGTACTTCATTTTGAAATATTTTTATAAGTGTTTGTATCAAATTTTAATTAAACTTGAAACTTGTATCTAAGTCATGCAGAATGTTTATTTCATTTGATACAATTCCCTCTTTAACATATAGCGCAACCCCCCCCCCCCCCTCCTGTTTGATCCACTCTATCCTTGTGGTATAATTTGTTCCCAGGTAATAGTGCCCCATTGATTGTCCTCCTTCCACCAGATCTCTAAGATGTATTCAAAATAGATGTATTCAAAATATCTGTTCCATAAGAAAAGAAAAAAGCACCCCCCCCCCCACCAATGACGGTTCTCCCTCTCTGACGAACCGGCAATGAGAAATGGTCCCCCTCCATTTTAAGACAGCCATCCCCACTAAATATGTCATCCTGCTATCCCCAGCTATATTAATAAAATAATATACTTAGTTCCTTACAGTTTGTCTATCCTCTCTCCACCTGAGGATTGCAGCCCACTACCTCCCATGCTGATTATGCTGCCCTTTAAAGGGCTGCCTGTTAGGCAGGCCTGCACCGCTGACAGGCCACGCTAATGGCCATGCCAAAGGGCCTTTTGTGGGGACCCTGTGGAGACACTACCTAGCCACAGCACACAACTACATCAAGGCTCAGCCCCCACCCTTCAACTTATCTTATCCTACCACCGGCCTAAATTACCATCAACACCCAGGGAGCAGCGAGCCACCGCTAGCCTGAAACAACCATCTCTGAAGGGAAGCCAACAAGCAGCACCATAACCAGCAGCATGAACAGTGAGGCCGAGACGCAGACGCAGCCCCCTGCTGCGGGCAGCAAGCTCAGCTCAGCAGCCACCGGGGGGAAAGAAGATCATTGCAGCCAAGGTTTTGGGTACAGTGTACGGAATGAGTATGATTTCAACATCAGCCTTTCAGAAATGAAAGAAAATGGATGTTGGAGGATTGCAGCCCTCTTCCTCTGTGGTCTGATGCTGTGGATGCTTTTCTGTGGCGTGAGTAGGGAATATTCACCTGCATTTGCTCTTCTTCCCGCTGGTACCTCTCTTCTGTTGCTGATGATGGTTTTGTTTGGTGGCGCAGCATCAAGCCTTGCCCTTCCTATTGAGGCAGAACTTGTGATCTTTCTGCTTCGGCATGGGCTCATTGGTCTGGAGTCGGAGAGATTAGTGCTGTGTTGATTGTTATCAGCAGAGAGATTGCTAATTCTCAAATAAAACCTCAATCTGCCATGCAGCCAGTAACCGTCGTGCAGCATTTTGAATATAGCAGCTATATATAAATGTTCTATTGGAACTGTGGGCTCTCAGTGGCCTTGGCTGGTGTTCTCTGCCTGGTGCTGCCTCATGCAACAACTATGGGGAGTTTGGCTTGATGATTACACATCTTGATGGCTTGTGTTGGAGTTTGCGGGTTTATCCTTCCTGCTCTTCTACCTTGGATCCTTCCTTGCTTTGCTGGCCTTCCATGGGTGAAGATGGTGAAGGTGAGGCGGATGTGATGCTCTGTTGGACTGGAATGAAACCTGGATCTATAAACAGACTGGAATTTTAAACTTATATTCTATTTTCCTCGGTTTGTTTAATTTCTGCTCTCTGTTTTATTTCCTTAATTTTATTTCTTTTAATTTCTGTTTGATATTGAATTTATGTTTATTTTGTTAGATTTACTATTCTGCCCATATTACTTCATTCTTCTTCTGGGTTCCTTGTTAACAATGTTTAAGTTTCTCTGGGGGTCCTCTATATTATATAGGTACCTCTATATAATATGTAAAACCACTTTGATTGTAACCACCAAAAGGCGGTATATCAAATCCCATCTCCTTTCCCTTTTTCTTTCAGATGCTGTGACTGACCTTTCATCACATCCTGGTTACTACAGTAATTTAGTAGAGGAGTCAATGGGCAAGTGTTGCATGGCAACAGAGGAAATAGAACGTGACCTGCATCGCTCCTTACCTGAACATCCAGCCTTCCAGAATGAAACTGGCATTGCAGCTTTAAGAAGAGTTCTGACTGCCTATGCATATAAGAATCCCAAAATTGGATACTGCCAGGTAAAGGTGTTTAAGAATAGTTTTAATTACTTTTATTAAAATTTTTAAAGAAGGACATTTGCTTATTCACTGTTTTTGCAATTGTGTTTTAAATGTGTATAAAATAATTTTTAAAACATATTTAGCATGAAAATATTTATTTCTACATGATTTTGACAGCCCTATGAAGAAACATATGCTAGTAGAGAACATATGCTTTTTAATGTAATGTTTTCTTGTCTTTTTATATTTAAAGTAGAAGTGACATTTTAAAATTATGCATGATAAAGAAAATAGTATAAAATATGAACATAAACTAGAAACAAATAAAAAATGTAATTTGTTTTCTCTGAATAGAGTGGAAAACCATTATTGTCTAAAAAAATATCTGGTCCCTCCCAATATAGTAAAAGTGGTACAAGGGTGGCTGAAGTAGAAAATACCAAGGATGGGCCCCTAATCATCCTTTTGTTATCCAGTCCTTAAGCTCAAAAAATTCACTGGCCAACAATCTGACATGGCAGTGTTTTGGCAATCTGCCTGTATCAAAAGTCCAGATGTCCGCAGAATAGTATATCTCAGTCACATGCCAAACACAGACAGATCTTCATCAAATACAGAATAAGGGATTATAAATTAGAAAGTCAAACCAGGCATATGCCACAACATGGGAGAAATAACATAAGAATTGCCGCTACTGGGTCAGACCAGTGGTCCATCGTGCCCAGCAGTCCGCTCATGTGACGGTCCTTAGGTCAAAGACCAGTGCCCTGATTGAGTCTAGCCTTACCTGCGTACGTACCAGTTCAGCAGGAACTTGTCTAACCTTGTCTTGAATCCCTGGAGAGTGCTTTCCCCTATAACAGTCTTCGGAAGAGCGTTCCAGATTTCTTCCACTCTGGGGAAGAAGAACTTCCTTACGTTTGTACGGAATCCATCCCCTTTTAACTTTAGAGAGTACCCTCTTGCTCTCTCTACCTTGGAGAGGGTGAACAAACCTGTCTCTATCTACTAAAACTATTCCCTTCATTATCTTGAATGTTTTGATCATGTCCCCTCTGTCTCCTCTTTTCAAGGGAGAAAAGGCCCAGTTTCTCTAATCTCTCACTGTAAGGCAACTCCTCCAGCCCCCTAACCATGCATTTCCTCATGTTTAATCTATTTTATTGTCGATTCAAAACAAAACGATGAATACGAAGAAGGCAACCAGAACAATATCCAACAATGCAAAATTTTAACCAATAGAAAATCCCTCCCCCTCCCACTCCAACCCTTCCCCACCAACAAAGAACCAGAGTAGACCCCCCCAAGAAAGTTCACCGTAAGAAACCAGGTCTCAAGCACTCCAAAGGCCCGTACTCTTGTAGCCCCTGGGCTGCTACCCAAATGCCCCACATCCAAACCCCCCCCCCAAAAAAAAACAAAAACAAAACACAGTGTCCGATCCTGGGAAGAAGCACATTGCATGCCCTCAGACCTATGCTAGTGGATTTAAAAGGAGGCAACGCCCTCGTGGGGGCAAGGAATCCGAATAAACTCCCCAAACAAATAAAAAGCCCCTCTGTCTACGAGGGTGACCCTTTCCCTCAAGGGCCTCCCAGGAAGCCATGGATCTCCAACTCCAAAAAGAGGGGGTATCAGAAACAGTCCAGGATTGCAGAATGCACTTTCTAGCAAGGAAACACACCTTACAACACCATTGGGGCCCCCCCCACCCCCGAGGAAGACCTCGGAAAGCTACTGGTATATATAGGACCAATTGCTCCACTGTACCTGACAGGGGACATTGGAAAAGGCTCTGAAAATATTGCACAATAGACTGTCAAAAGGATTGAATATTCCAAAAATCCCAAAATGCATGAGCAAAGGTATTCAGATCCCGGCCACATTTCAAACATAGAGGAGAATCAATACCCCCAACCTTATGCAATTGTACCTGAGTATAATAAGCCCTGTATACCACTCTAAGATAGCACTCTCGAAGCACCGCTCCCGTTATCAATTGGGAACCCCACGCAGAGTGCACAAAATGTTCCAATGTCCCAAATCTTTATGCAGTTCATGACCCCAGGTCCCTTGAATCCGTTGGATATCTTTAGGGCTTTCAAACTGAGAAAGGACTCTATGCAACGCCGACACCGAAATAGAGCTAGCCTCCACCCCTGTAAAGAAGACCCGCAGTTGTTCCCCCATTGGTTGCCTCATCCGTTCCGGAGAGAGAGAAAGAATAAATGCATTTCCTCTTATACCAAACATAATACAAACACATCCACATTATGCATTTCTCAGGCAAACAGAAGCCAAGTCATTCATTCAAAATAAAACTTTTTTTTGTCTTTGTTGTCTGGACATTTATTTTTCCATTATGATGATCTAGTTTTCTTTTTCTGCTTTCTTCTGCTAACTTTTTTTTCCAAGGGCTGCTGTCTTTCTTTTTACTTTTCAACTACGAATCAACTTTACATTTCCTTTTCTCATCCCCTGGCTCTCCCAATTCCTGTCTCACTCCTTCCCCAACCTCCTAATCCCTTTACCCTCCATTACCGCATTTTTATCATCTTTACTCACTCTTTCTCTTACTAATTTCCTTGACCTCCACCACATGACTCCCTCTTTCTCAATTTCTCTCCTCCCACCCTTGTAGCCTGACAGCGCATTTTTCTTCTCTCCACCCTCTGCATCTCCCTGTGCCATTTCTGTCATCCATGCCCCTGTCAACAGTTCATACTTCCAATGTTTTGAATCTATGAAAACTATTTTGGAGTATTTAGGTTCATACTTTTAGATATGGAAGACTTTTGCTATACCATAAAAGTTATATTTACTTATGAGACCATCATTTTACATGTTTCTTTTAGTCTATGAATATTTTGACATCTGTTCTACTGCTGTATGCCAAAGAAGAAGAAGCTTTTTGGCTTCTGGTTGCTGTTTGTGAACGAATGCTTCCAGACTACTTCAACCGCAGAGTTATAGGTACATTGCATTGGTCTTCAAGTAATGCTTTGAAAAGAAATAGCTACCTTAAAACTAGAAACATTGATGTATCAATTTCATAAGTCCTCAATTTCATGTCTATGTCAGCATTATGCTAAGTATATAAGTTAGTATTTACTGAAGGCTATGAAATCTATATGCAAAAATTATAGGGCTGTACGTCAATTAAAATTTTAATCGTGTGATTAATCACAAAGTGCCCCCTCACGTTTTCTCCTGTATAGTGCAATATATACATAGTAGATGTAAATTCTCTAAACTGCCACATTTCAATTCAGTTGTCCCTCAGAAAGGTGATATATCAAATCCCATTACACCCCTTAATAAACTAGAAATAAAATAATTTTACCTTTGTTGTCTGGTGATCTTTATCTTTCTGATCATCTTGTTCTACATCTCTGGTTCTGCTTCCCTGTGTTCTGTCTATTCCCTCTTTCTTTTTCTCTCATTTTCCTGCCCTATATTCATCTTTCATGATTAAATTTTTCTTCCATTTTTCTACCTCTTTTACAAATCTGTCTAGTTTCCACTTTCCATCTCTTCTCTGAAATCATCTCCCCCCTCCTTCCCTTCCTTTCTGTTTTCTTCCATGGGTACCCTCTCTTCCCTTCTTTCTCCCTCCCTCTCCCCACAATTCTGTGCTCACCATTTTCTTTCCTTCCCTCCTCTGTTATCATATCCCTTTTTTTTATCCCTATTTCTAGAATCTGCCCCCTCAAACATCACCCTCCCTCTATCTGCACCTTCCAGCGAATCTACGACCCCCACCCATATACACCTCCCAGCAAATCTTCTTGTGCTCCTCCCTTCTCCCTCCTGTGATTGGAGATATCTCCCTCCTCTGTGTTTGGAGATATCTTCCCCCGTAATTGGATATCTCTCCCTCTCCCCCTCCTCTCCTCCCCCATGACTGGATATCTCCCCCTCCCTTTCCCCCATGGCTGGATATCACTCTTTCTCTCCTTCCTCTCTCCCTTCCCCCGAGTGCAGCTTGTTTGGGTCAGGTCTCTCTCCTTCCTTCCTCCCCATGTGATTGGCTCTCTCTCCTCCTTCAGTCCCTCTCTGTAACCTTTCTTAGCCACGAGCAGTGTTAGCAATTAAAACAGAGCACTGCCTATAGGCTAGGCTGCTCTAGTCTCTCACATTCTCTTCAGTCCCTGCTACACCAGAACAGCAGGAATTAAAGAGACCCCTCCCCCAGGTCTATGTCTCTGTGTGTGTGTGTGTCTCTATCCCCCCACCACCACTACCAGGGCCATTTCTCTCTCTCCCT
The DNA here is from genome assembly GCF_902459505.1 of Geotrypetes seraphini. NCBI lineage: Eukaryota > Metazoa > Chordata > Amphibia > Gymnophiona > Dermophiidae > Geotrypetes > Geotrypetes seraphini. The sequence continues at coordinate 145,367,629 of NC_047089.1, read as the reverse complement.
CCTTCCCCCAGGTCCACTGCTCTCTTTCCCTCCCCTAGGTCCAACTCAATCTTCCCCCATCTATCCAATTCCCTTCCTCTCTCCCTCTTCCCCCAGTCTCCAAGTCCAACTCTCTTAATCCCCTCCCTTTCCCCGCAAGGACCGGCAGCTTTCCTTCCCAGATCTGATCACTGACCATCGATCCTGATTCCCACCTTGCCTGCACCCTTTATCTTTGCAAATCAATCTTCAGCCCTGCAGCCAGCAGTAGCCCTATTGAAAGGCTGCCTGTGAACTGCACCAGGCCTTCCTTCTGACCTGGCTGCCCCCTTCTCAAAAGGTCTGGGTCAAATGAAAGGCCCAGCGCAGCCGTAAGCATCCTTTTAATAGGGCTGCCTCTAGCTGCAGGGCCAAAGATTGATTTGAAAAGGTAAAGAGTGCTGTCATGGGGAAAGAAGGGGTCAGGATCAGCGATTGGGTTTGGGTCCAGGAAGGAGAGATGCCATACTATGTGAGGGGAGGGAGGAGAGGAAGGCAGGCAGAAGGGCTACACATGGTTACTTATTAATCACAATAAAATGTTTAAATTGTGATTAATAATTAATGTGTTAATCATGGCATGAAGTGCGATTAACATGCAACCCAATTTTGGTGACATGTAATTTGCTGGTGGACATGTACAAAATTTGTGTGAAATACACAATTATATGCATAAATTACATATATTTTGGCTAACATCTTGATGCTGGCATTTACACCAGCTATAGAGCTTGTGTAAGTGATTGGATCTTAAATGTGAGCTTTCTGGCTCTTGAGCCTAATATTCTATGAAGAAAAGTAAGTGCCTGCTTTTCTTTACTGAATAGGCACCTACTTACCCACTATTGCTAGGTGCCCTATTAAAAGCTTAATTCACTCATATAGCTTGCAATTATCCCATCATTCTTCCTTTTCTTTATCTCTTCTTTATTATTTTTTAAGGATTTCAGATGGGTGCAGTAAAGCTTAATTAAAAAATTTAAAAAATAATAGCAAAGATTAACTTTAATGATGAATGACGATTTAGCAGTACTTCATAATTCATATTAATGAAGCTTAACTGCACCCATCCGAAATCCTTAAAAAGTTATAAATAAGAGATAAAGAAAAGGAAGAATGACGGGATAATTGCATGCTATAAGAGTGAAATATTTGTATTTATTGCAATTATAAGAACGAATGCCAAAATTTTAACTTCCTATTAAAAACTTATGCATTTGAGGGGTAATTCTATAAGAATGGAGAAACTTTCAGTAGTGGTATTGGAATAAAAGCTTAAGAAAAAGTTCCTAAGGATTTAGAAGCCAGTTATATTGTCTTTGACAACTCAGTTAAGAAGTGAAGTGGTGAACTCTTAATATCTGAGGTTAAGATGGTTTTAAGTTATTGATGAACACCTTATTAAATGAGATATGGAAAGGAGGTAAGAGGAGAAAATTGAAATTGTAAAAATAGTTGTTGACTTGATTCTGGCTTCCATATCAGTAGTGAATTTTCATTAAATGTGGATAGCTCTTCTAGAGTATTGGAAATCATACTGGATTCTTCTTTAAACATAGAGTTGCAAGTAATTATGCTAATTAAGAAAATGTTTTTTTAACTTAAGCAATTACACTTGGTCTGTTCTGTTGTATTGTATGCAATTTTCAAAGGAAGGGGAGGGGATGGGTTTATAATTTGAGTAATAGTTGGTATACTTATTAAGTACTATATACTTTTTCAATATTATAGTAAAGGATTATATAATGATATTTACAGTGATGCATGAAGGATATCAAGTGTGTACTCAATGAAATTGTATAAATTTATGTGATACACTTGTTGTTATATGAAAAACTAGTATTTAAGCCCGTTACATTAACAGGTGCTAGAATAGATGTGTAGACTTTTTGCACAATGGGTCGCTGAGGCGTTTCTTTCTTTCTTACTTTATGTTTTTTATCTCTCTCCCTGCCCCCCTTTCTTTCTGTCTCTGTCCCCCTGTGTGTCTCTGTCTCTTCCCTGGCCCCCTGTCTTACTGTCTCTCTCCCTGGCTGTCTGTCAGTCTTTCTTTGTTTCTGTATATTCTCCCTTCGCGAGTGTGGGGCAGTTGTAGGCACGCAAGCGCACTCCTTCCGGCCACGGACATATGGAACACGCAGGTAGGAGTGCGCATGCACCGCTTAGGGTTTTATTATGTAGTCATTAAGCCCGTTACATTAATGGGTGCTAGAATATATGTCTGTCTGTCTCCCTCCCACTGACTCTCTTTTCTCTCCCTAGCCCCCTTTCTCTGTCTGTCTTTCTGTCCCTCTCCCTGCCCCTGTGTCTTTCTTTCTTTCTGTCTCCCTCTCTCCCGCTGTCTGTCTGTCATTTTTCCCCATTTCCCTGTGCAGCAGCATTTCCATCCCACTTCCCTATGTAGCATTTCCATCCCACTTCCCTCCTATCCCCCCCCCCTTTCCTATGCAGAAGCAGCAGCGGTATTTCCCTTCCCCTCCAAGTCCCTGTATAGCAGTAGCAGCATTTTTCCCCACCCCCCCTATCCCTTCTCTTACCGCGATCTGCTCTTCTCTTACCTGCTCCGTTCGTCCCCTCCCGCTTTTTTTACTGCCGTTGTTCTGATGATCTGGCCTGCTCCTGACCCTCCCACCGCCGACAAACCTCCGGGCTCCAGCCGCATAGGCAGCACTTTAAACACGCTGCTTCGCGGCTTTCTACTGCTGATTTCCTCTCCCATGTCTGTCTCCAATGATGTCATCAGAGACATGGCAGAGGAAATCGGCAGTAGAAGGGCGCGAAGCAGCGTGTTTATAGTGCTACCTACGCCGCTGGAGCCGGGAGGTTTGTGGAGGGTCAACAGGCGGAGCGGGGCTGCTCTCCACCACTCGGTTGCTGCCACTGCCCCACAGGGCCATGAGTGTGTTGTAGTCACGCATGCGCACTTCTTCAAGCCACGGACATACGGAACACGCAAGTGGAAGTGCGCATGCGTGGCTTAGGGTTTTATATTAAGAAATGAATAAAAAACTTAAAACTGGTCTGTTCTTATTTTCAAACTGATCATTTCAGAGTGCTGGTCAAGCTATTTACTCTATCTCAATTAGACTATTGTAACTCTCTGTTTGCGAATATTTCATCAAAATTGATTTCTAAGTTACAACTGGTCCAGAATGCTGCCGCTAAACTGGTATTTGGGAAAGAAGGTTACATTTGACCATGTGATCCCTTTGTTGATTCAGCTGCACTGGATGTCTTTTGAGGCTAGGATTACTTTTAAAATATGTTTAGTAATTCACAAAATCCTGGGAGGACTGTCACCTGACATTTTTTTTATTTTTTATTTTATGCAGTTGTTTGTAGCAGGAAAACATGGCCATAACAAAGATCATCTAGTTCTGGCTGTCCATATGCTAGAAAAATGTTTTAAGTCATTATTTGTTAAATATTCTCCTTTCATGGAATTCATCAGATGTTTTGCAATTAAATGTTCATTATTTGTGCTTTCATAAACTTGCTAAGACTTATCTATTTATGAAATGGTTTAATGTTTGTTAATTCTTTTTATGATTTACTGTAGTTATTTGTTTGATTTACTTTTGTTACCTGCTTTGGACTTTTGTAGAGATTACGCGGGATATACAATAAGTGTATATATAATATAGCAGGCATGTCCAACAGATATAGATTGCGATCTACCTGTAGATCGTGGAGGGGTCAGAGGTAGATCGCCAGCCCCACTTGGCTACATCTGTCCAGCAGCTTGCCCCGTTACTAGGAGAGAGCTCGTGCCAGTAGGTTGTCTGCCGAGGGCTTGCCGCCGATGCTGATCCTTTGCCTGTCTTTTTTTCCCTGCCTGCGGGTACATTGTGAGCGATTGTTGTTTTTGTACCAATAGTTTGTGGGTACCTCAGGGTGCCCCACGATGATACGCCACAGACCCAGCATCATACTGCTCTCCTACCTCTCAGAATCACCCATTCCTGCCCCCGCCCCAACACCCCTTAGAAGTGTGTTATATACCGGGCGATATCCATTCGCCAGGACTTTATCTGAATACACTTACCAAATTAGTTGTGTCATGTGCTGGTCGTTGGTTGCTTTATAGTTCGCTTTCATTAAATGTTTTTGGGCAGACACAGCAAAGTGTCAAGAATTTGGTGATTTTGGTGGGCTTTTCCAATTTTGTTCTAACTTGCCTATGCCTTGCCTTCCAATTGGTTCAAACCACTGTGACTTTTGCTTGCCTCTGCAATTTTATTTTGCCTAGCCTTTGTGTTGATTCTACACTTCTCCCTCCGAATCCGCGGTTTCAGTATCCATGGATTCGGTTATTCACGATTTTTTTAGGGGGGAAAGAAACGCATCCTGGACCTCCCCGGACCTTACCTGGTGATCTAGCAGGCTTTTGGGGCAGGAGCGATCTTCTTATGCTCCTGCCCCCGTGCAGATCACTCATACAAAATAGCTGCGGGGAGTTCCCGTTGTAATCTCGAGAGACTACAACGCAAATGCAAACCTTTCACTGAAGGGGAATTTGTAAAAGATTGTTTTCTTTAAGCAGCTGACGATCTATTTGAAGGATTTAAAAATAAGAAAGAGATCATAGCTGCTATTCAAGATATACAATTGTCAAGAAACACCGTCATGCAGTGACTAAAAAAGATGTGTGGAGACACAACTGAACAATTGCTGGAGGATGTTTCAAATTGTGTTGCTTTCTCACTCCAACTGGATGAATCTACAGACATAAGAGACATAGCCTAGTTACTAGTCTTTAATCGGATGGTTTTTGAAGACTTCAGTGTTAAAGAAGAACTACTTGGAATGATTTCTTTAAAAGGGTACACTATCAGTCAGGAAATATTCAGTTCTTTCCATTCTTTTGTGACAAAGTGTAATCTTCCATTTGTTTCCATCACTACTCATGGAGTAAGAGCAATAACAGGTGAGGTTGAGGGTTGCATAGCCCTCTGCATAGCATGATGACTTCCCAGATTTCCTTTCTTACCACTGCATCATTCACCAGCAAGTTTTGTCAAGCAAGAAACTCAATATAAAGACTGTCATGGAAATCACTTTCAAAATTGTAAATTCAGTTCGTAGAGGGAGAGATACCTGAAATTGAGGTGCAACTTTGTGGGGACTCGTTTCTGCCCAGGACTGCAGTGCTCGTTGATACCCTGAGCTGGGACATCGGGAGCTGAACCTTTGCGGGCGTCCGCAGAGACAGATGCCCTGACGTCACGCGGGTCCTCTTCCCGCGAGTGAAAGGGACGCTGCGACTGCGGCATGCGGCCGCAGGGTGTGGCCAAAGGGGCATGCCCTAAGGGGCATGTTATGCCCCTTGGGAGCCCCTTGGAGACACAGGAGGCACTAACTATATGTATTGATTTTGACTAAGTAAGGGGGAAAGCAAAAGTGTCTATGCCTATTTTACCTAGACCCATAGATAGACACCTTGTTTCAACCAGTGTCTTAGGTCAAAGTCAAGGATCCGACTCGCTATCTGGGGCGTCTCTTAGCCCCCCAGAAAGAACTCCCCCGCCTCCACCAAATATTCCTGTTGGTCTGGATCCCAAGTCTGGTTCCAGTTCTCAACCTGTGGGAGTATCACAGCAACAGGTATCGACCTCATTAGTCTATGGGGTGATACTTAAAGCCTTATCCTTTCAGGATGAGACTTTATTTGCAAGAGAATCCCAGATAGAGCCACAGGAGATTATTCTTAAAGACTTATGGCAGATTAATACTAGAATGGAGGGGTTATTAATATCAATGGTGACTCAGAATGTTAAATTTTCACAAGAAGTTATTGATAAGTTGGAAAATGTAAATTCAAACTTGAAGATTATGGAAAAATGTATTAGAACAACAGAGTCTCATGTGGCTACATTGTAGGCAGTGTCTTCAACAGCAGTCAATTGAAATTTGAGAAAATGGAAAACATTTTAAGGGCAAAAAAATCTACATTAGTTAATTTTCCAAAAACACAATTATTGTCCCAAGAAATACTGATTCGGAAATATTTTTTTTTATTTTATAATCTTTATTCATTTTCTTTTGTTACAACAAGTGTTTCATATAAACTTATTAGAAACTTAAATATATACACTTGATAAACATACTTATTATCATCAAGTTTAACATTTTTTAGAAAATTAATTTTATACAAAATTTATAATATTATGCAGTAAATCTAAATTTATATAATTTCTTTTGAATGTAGTAGTCCCCCCTCCCTCCCTCCCATTCAATCAATAATATTTAAATACAACTTTATTGTAAATTCATTCAACATTGATATAGTGTGTAAAAATCAAAAATAAAATCCCACCCCATTCCCCTCTAATCAATTTTTATCTTGGGAAAAGTTAATCATTCATTACAAAAATCTGTTAATGGTCTCCATATCTTTTGAAATTTATTAATATATCCTTTTTGTGTTGCTATGGTAAGCTCCATTTTATATATATGACAAACAGAATTCCACCAGAAAGTGTAATTTAACCTGTCATGTTTTTTCCAATTAAATGTGATTTGTTGTATTGCTATTCCAGTTAAAATAAACAAAAGTTTGTTATTACTTGATGTTATTTGACTTTTTGTTCTCATTGTTGTTCCAAATAATATAGTATCATATGTCAAGGCTACTGGGTTTTCCAACATCCTATTAATTTGAGGCCAAATTGATTTCCAGAATGTTAAGATGAATGGACAAAAGAATAAAAGATGGTCTAATGTCCCAATTTCAACATGACAGTGCCAGCATCTATTAGATTTAGAGCTATCAATTCTATGTAAACGTGTAGGGGTCCATAAAGCTCTATGTAAAAGAAAAAACCAAGTTTGTCTCATAGATGCTGACACCGTACATTTTAACCTCCAAGACCAAAGTCGTGGCCATTGAGATGCACTAATTTGGTGCTTTATCTCAATGCTCCAAATGTCTCTAAGACCATTTTTTGGTTTTTTATTTATATATCCGGATATTAATTTATACCACTGTGCAGCTTCATGTCCTATTGAATTTATCTGGAAACACAAGAATTCCAAGCTGTGATAATTAGTAAGATTTTTCCATTCAGGGAACCCTACCTGAATGGATTGCTTCAATTGCAACCATCTAAAATATTGTGTTTTATTAAGATCAAATTTATGTTGCAATTGTGAAAACTCCAGCATTTTACCATTTTTTATTATGTCGTCTAGAATACGAATACCTGCTATCATCCAGTTTTTCCAGATTATTTTGAAACCGCCTATTTTGATCTTGGGGTTTAACCAAATCGTTTGAGTTGTTGATTTACTAATTGGAATAGGAGTTAGATTACTTATATATCTTAAAGTTTTCCATGTATCCATGAATATTTTATGTTCTTTGTATAGCCTTGGCATCCTGATACTAACTACATGACTAAGACGTAATGGAAACATAAGTCTCCATTCTAGCCAGAACCAATCTGGAATATTTACAGTGGGCTCTGGGAGGATCCAATACATACCTTGACGTAAAATATAGGCTTGATGATACCTATAAAAGTTGGGAAAATTTACCCCTCCCTCCGCAATTGGTCTTTGCAATGACACTAATGCAATTCTAGGGTTTTTTCCAAGCCAAATAAATTTTGTTAATATCTTATTTAATTTTTTATAAAAAGAATTTTGGAAGAAAACTGGTATCATTCCCATTTGGTAACAGACTACAGGTAAAATCATCATTTTAACAGTTTGTACTCTTCCCCACCAAGATAAGTGTAAAGGGTTCCATTGCTCACACATCTCTGTCACTTTTTGTAATAAATTTTTTTCATTAATTTTCATTGTATCTTCCAAATTTTTTGTAATCCAAATTCCAAGGTATTTAATAGCATCTTCCTTCCAAACAAAAGAGAATGAATTAAATAAACTTTTTGTACAATGTATATTTAATGGAAGTATTTCTGATTTATTCCAGTTTATTTTATATCCTGAAAATTTTCCGAATTTTTCTATTAGTTCAAGTAAATATGGAATGGTAGATTCTGGATTCCTCAAATATAATAATAAATCATCAGCATAAGCTGATATTTTGTATTCTTTATCTGAATGAGTTATACCTTGTATCTCCTTTACTTGTTGGATTGCTAATATTAAGGGTTCTAAAACTATATCAAACAGTAAAGGAGACAAAGGACAACCTTGTCTGACTCCTCTTTGTAGATTAAATTTTTCTGAAAACGTATTATTAATGTATAATCTAGCAGAAGGGGAGCTATATAATGTTTGTATCATTTGTGTGAATCCAGGACCTATACCAAACCATTCCATTGCTTGATACATAAATGTCCATTCTATTCTATCAAAAGCCTTTTCTGCATCTAAAGAAATAGCAAAAGTGGGCTCGTTCATTTTCTTTGTTAAGTATAACATATGGAATGCTAATCTAGTGTTATGAGATGAATGTCTTTGAGCAACAAATCCTGTTTGAGACATACTTATAATATGTGGGAGAGCTTTAGCCAATCTTAACGCAAGGATTTTTGCTAATATTTTTCCATCTACATTTATTAAAGAAATTGGTCTATAGTTCGATACCAAAGTGGGATCTTTATTTGGCTTTGGCAAAACTATTGTTAATGATTCTGCCATAGTGCCATTTGTACAACCTTTATTAAGTTGATATTGAAAAAGATTTAATAAATAGGGTAATAAAGAGTTTTGAAATGTTTTATAAAATTCCACTGTATAACCATCACCACCTGGAGCGGATCCAACTCTAAGGGATTTCAAAGCTGTTTCTAATTCTTTTAGTGATATTGGTTCTTCCATACTTCGTTTTATATGTTCAGGAACTTTTGGACCCTCTAATAGTTTCAAGAATTCTAAACCTTCCTTTTCTTTATTTAAATAAGTCTCGGAAGAATAAAGAGATTTATAGAATTTTAGAAATTGTTTTAAGATTGGTTCAATTTGTGTAAGTGTTTCACCATTTTCATCTTTTATAGCAATTATTTTTGTTTTCTTTTTTTTCACTTTTAGATAATTTGCCAGTATTCTTCCCGACTTATTTGAGTTTCCATAATACAATGCCTGCTGAGAAAATAAATCTTTCCTTATCATTTTTGATGATATTTCATTGTATTTACCTTTGAGTTTTAACAATTCTTGTTGTATAGAATATTCCCATTTTCTTATTAATTTTAATTCTAAATTTTTAATTTCTTTTTCTAAATTAGAGTATTGTTTTCTATTTTGTTTGTTAAGATAAGCCGAATAAGAAATAATTTGTCCTCTTATTGATGCTTTAAATGCATCCCATAATATTTCTCTAGAGATCTCATCTTTATCATTTATTTGAAAAAAATCTTTCATTTTTATTTGAAAATTTTCACAGAATATTGGATCAGCAAGCAATGCATTATCAAACTTCCATATTGTTCTATTTGTATTTTGATCTGTGATTTTAATTTCAATCCATACCCCACCATGATCTGATAAAATAATTGGATCAATGGCAGCTTTTGTCACTTGATGTGCTAGGTGTTTTGATATAAATATATAATCTATTCTTGAAAAGGAATTGTGAACATGAGAACAGAATGAAAATTCCCGTCCATTAAAATGAAGTATTCGAGAGAGAGATCCAAGATGGCGACGGAGTAAGTCACCCTTGAAAGCTGCTCCTGCTTGGTTTGGCGTTTTTTCTCTTATCTAAGAAGTTTTTACCTTAACTATGCCCAAGCGCAGGGGCAAACAGAGAGGCGTTCTTCCAGCCTCATCTGGTATTTCAACGGCGAGACAGGTGGCAATTACAGCATATGCCACACCGGCTGGATCGGGTGCATCCGCTGACCGAGGGGGGCAGACCTCGGTCTTGGAGAGCGAAATTTCGCTTAGCCCTGTGGGTCCTGGAGCTCCTCCGCAGCCCGGGAGGATGTCGGGGACGCCGTCGGCAGCGCAGGAGGTGCCGGAGACGAGTTCTCCGTTGACGCTGCTGAAATTACCTCTGACCCCGGAAGTTATTCACAGCTTGCCGACTCTTTTGCAGTCGACAATGGAGAACGGAAGAGCAGTTGTTGGTGAGGATGCAGGGACAGAGGAGCAGCGAGTTAATGGGGCATTCTCTGGAACATCTTTGCCCCCCCCTCCTCTGGTAAAACCTGAAGTCATCGATATGGAAGCAATTTGGAGTGGACTTGAGTCAATACATAAGGTATGCTCTCAACTTTTTTCTTCAACACAGAATACTAATTTACAAGTTAAAACTTTGGAAGAGAAACTCCAAAACCAGTCCAATAGAACAGACAATTTGGAAAAATCAGTGTCAGAAATAAAGGCTTCTATGAATTTACATTTAAAGGAAAAATCTTTGCTGGTTAGAAAAATGGAAAATTTGGAAAATGCAAATAGAAATTTAAATCTTAGATTGTTGAATTTTCCGGTATCTAAACTTCAAACTTCAAGAGATTTATTCAATTCCTTTTTACAATCAGTGTTGAAATTTCCTGAAAATAATATGCCACCGCTTCAAAAGATATACTATTTGAATATTCCCAAAGAAGAGAAAGACAAAGGGATTGTATCAGGAGACTTGGATCTCACTGGTATGCTGGAAACATCAATTCAAGAAGAAATAACTGTTAGAGCAACTTTACTGGTAACCTTTGTTTTTCTCCAAGATAAAGAGGCAGTTCTCCGTTTATTCTATAGGACTGAGAATGCGGAATTTCACGGTTCCAAAGTTTCAATATTTCCTGATGTATCTAAATTGACGCAAGCCAGACGGAAGAAATTCCTGGCATACCGACAGTTAACTTTGAATATGGGAGCAACCTTTCAGTTACGTTTTCCCTGTAAATGCTGTCTTACCTATCAGAATGTTAGATACATATTTTATGATCCGGATCAGTTAAATTTCTTTTTAGAGGGTAAGACGGAATTTAGAGCTCCAGATTCTTCAACATAGTCCTCTATCCAGGCAGATGGTTAATCCAACCGTACTCTGTAATCTGTAACTCGTATGAGTTTTTGTTTCTTTTTTCTTTTAGACCCAACTTCCCTTGGAAGTGATGGACTCTCTCTCTCTTCATTATGTGGACTCTGATTGGTCATATATGTGGAATTATTATACATGATTTAATATAATTATTTTCTTTTTTCAATTGTTAATTTCTTTAGATTGTTGTTAAACAATTTGTGAAAATTATAAATAAATAAAATAAAAAAAAAAAAAAAAATGAAGTATTCGCCAAATATCTATTAAATCACAAGTTTGTATTAAATTATCTAATCCCATTGATTTCATATATCTACTTGGGTTTTTGTCCAATAGAGGATCCATAACAGCATTAAAATCCCCAGCTACTATTAGATTTGAAGTAGCCAGTGGTAATATCAATTGTTGAAGAGTTTTAAAAAATTCATTTTGGTTCAAATTAGGGGCGTATATATTAAACAACGTCATGGTAGTATTTCCCATATTCATTTCCACAATTATCCATCTTCCATTAATATCTGCTGCCTTTAATTTGAATGTAGCAGTACATTTTTTATTTACCAGAATAGCAACACCTGCTTTTTTCTTTGTAGCTGGTGAGAAAAAACAATGTTTGACCCAACCTCCTTGTAGTTTACTAGATTCAATATTTGAGAGGTGGGTCTCTTGTATAAAGCATAAATCCGCATCTTGCCTTTTTAAAAATAATAGTGCTTTTTTCTTTTTTATCATATGATTTAGACCATTAACGTTTAAGGATATTATTTTAAGATCCATTTATGCATTTTTGATATATTTTCCTTAAAATTATATGAATTGTTTTCCTTAATTTTTTTTTTTTTCCCAGTATTTAAAATATTTTAGAATATCCCCTTTTTCTTCTTTACCCCATTCTCCATTATATTTCCCCCTTCCCTTCCCTCCCTTCCCTCCCCATTTTAATATGACCACTTGGATACGCATATTGAGGTTAGGTGTATATAACTCCTACAAGCTATTACAATATATAACTATATTTACTACCATTATTATTTATTTTATCTTTTTAATTATATTTCCCCCTTTAGAGATGTTTTAATTTATTTTATTCTATTATAAATTCCCAATGTATAATTTATTTATTTTTTTTTTTTTTAAGTTTATTATTATGTTTTGGTTTGTATTGTATAATAAAGTAAATGTTTTCTAACAGTAAATTCTAAGTGGTATCAAGAAATGTTTTCATTTTTAAATATTATGTATGAATTATATTCTTTCCCTATTCTTTAAGGAAATTATTACATATGACAACAATGTAAAACACAAGTTCAGTTAGATATAAAATAATTCAAAATGATGAATAATTGTATTTAAAATATTATAACTTATATTTTTAAGGCTTAGGTATATGTTTGAAGGCAGTCATAAAGGATGAGCAGATATCTCCCCAGTCCAACCTTCAGGAGATTATCTTTAATCTTTTCCTTTCAAAATAGTTATTAGTTGCACTTTTAGAATATCAGATCAAAGAGTAGGAAACTATCACATCCAGAAGAGCAATCCCTCTCTTTACAAAACCGCTGCGCGGCCTTCAGTGCAAGCCGCGGCTATAACATCTTTGAGTGTTTGTCACTGTCATGGCCGTCGCCAAAAATTGCATCTCGGCCCTGCAAAAAGGCTCAACAAACAAATAACATTCCGGTGGTATCATTCGAGACAACTCAGTGCCATACTTTATTAAAGGAAGATGTAGGTAGAATTTCCTATGAATTCAATAAAAGTATTTAATTGAAATTCTATGCTTTTTTTTTTTTTTTTGACTTAAGATGTGGAGGGGTTTAATCAAAAGCAATTCAAGAAATTATTTTCAGTTCTCACAAACCTCCTGTCCCATTTCGTGTCCCAAGCTGTTCATGTCCATTGCTATCTCAGACAATTTTCAATCTGCATCCATCTCCCTTCTTTGTCATTGACATAATCTTCCGCTTGTCTCAAGTTCACTCACATCTCGTCTCCTGGCAGCATGACAAGACAGCATGCTGGATCCTTCCGATATGTACTCTTGTCATGCGCGCTTTGAAACGCAAAGTAACCGGAAGTTTATTCATTGAAAGGAAATTTTACTTTTATCCAATACGAATTCGTTTTACTCAATATCTTACATTTGTCAAAGCGATTGGTGTTTTTTTTTTAAATTTTGACGCCCTTAGCTTTTCTTATCCAATCAGCGACTCTCTTAATGTAAGGTCATGAGTAAATAAAAGTCCAATACTGCGCAATTCCACAGTCTCATCATCGGAACGCTTCCTGGCTCAGAGTTTTACATGTAAGTTTTTGTATATATCTTTAAATATGTGCTGAAGATTTTTTTTTTTTTCCAGTCTCGTTGTTTAGAATGTTCCTGCAGTTCAAATCATAATTCCATGTTCTTCCAATTCTTTTCAGTTGGAGTTGAAAGTTCTGTTTCTGTATCGAACTTTATATTTGTATTTCATATTTAATCTTTATGTTTTATTAATTTAAATATAAATATAAATATAAACACAAATATATTATTCGATAATAAGTTCTTGTTTAAGAGGTCATTGGCTGTTCATATTGATCGAGGAAATCTTGAAGTTTTGTAGGATCTGAAAAGTTTTGAGTTTTGTTAGCAATGGTAATTTTCATTACTGCTGGATAAAGAAGGCCATATCTAGCCCCTAGAGCTCGTAGTTGGGGTCTCATGTCCAGGAATTGTTTTCTTCGTGATGCAGTTTCTTTTGCAAAGTCAGGGACAATGTGGATTCTTGCATCCTGACATTTGAGGTTTTTGTTTTCTTTTGCAAGTTGACAGATTTCTACTGCTTGTTGGTGTCTCAAAAGTTTAAATATTAAAGTTCTTGGTCTTGATTGAAGGTTTTTATTTTGTGTTGGTATTCTGTGTGCTCTTTCAATTTCTAATGCAGCTTTGAATTTTAAAGGTAATATTTTAGGTAGAAATTGTTCCAGGAATGTTATAGGGTCATTTTTTTCTACCCCTTCCGGAATCCCGATGATCCTTAAATTATTTCTTCTTTCTCGATTTCGGCTGTCTTCCAAGTCTCTTTTAATTTCTTCAACTTCTTTCCATATTATTTTAGATTTTCTCATGTCTGTATTCAGTTGCTCTGTATTGTTTTCCAGGTCATTTATTCTGTTTTCAACTATATCCACTCTTTTGGTAAGAAGTGCAGCATCTTCAATTGCTTTTTTTAGTTTTTTGTTGCTGTCTAATACTATTTCTTTAATTTGTCTCAATTCTTCCATGACGTCGGGGCTTTCATCCGATGGCAACGGAACTTTTGAAGGTGTATTATTTGGCTCTGGTTTTGATCTTTTATTGCTGCTACTGATACCGAATCCACTAGCTTCTGAATCGCACTTGTTTTGTTTTTTAGATGTCATCTTCTGTTAATGTTTTCTGATTTCTTTTTTGTAGTAATTTCTGTAAAATAAGCTTGTTTGTACGGAGCTTCTCCTTCACCCAACCGTCAGCATTCGCGTCCAAGCCACACCCCATTCGGAAATATTTTAAGGAAGTATTGGGGTTGGATGATGCAGAGAAATTGTTCATAACAAACTTATATCCCACAGAGAAAGAAAAATCCCGCAGATTTGGGTGTAGATCAGTTGGAACAAATTGAGTTTGATTTAACTAGTTTCCTGGAGGATTCACAAGATATAATCCAAACTAGATCTACCCTAATCATGAAAGCTTATTTTCACAATAAGCAAATAAAATTTTGTAGAGATAATGTATTGGTCTTTCCAGATGTGGCCCAAGCCACAAAATTGAGAAGGAAAGCTTTTTTAGCTTTGAAATCAAGGGTGTTGGCATTGGGGGCTACATTTTACCTGAAGTTTCCATGTAAATGCTTAATCAAATTTAAAGAATGTGAATATGTAAACTGGGATTCTTTTCAGTTGGAACAATTTTTACAACTTCATGAAACTAATTAGACATCATGTGAATTAATATTTGGAGTTTAGATTTATAATGCACCATAAATGTTTGATTTTGGATCAGGATTATATTGAATGTATCGATTAGCTATATCAGGATATTCTCTCCCAATTATGTGGACTTGAGGAATTTGTGAAATTTTTTTTTATGAAGTGTTTATTTTTTTCCTGTAATTTTCCTCTCTATTATTATCTGTAAAAATGATAATGATGAAAATTTGATAAATTTAAAAAAAAAAAAAATTCAGTTTGTAGAAGATCACTTCAAAGAAGATAATAATAATAATTTATTTTGTATACCTCCATACCCAGCGAGTTCTAGGCGGTTCACATCAGTTAATCAGAGGTACAAACAATGAAGTCATTGAAGTTAACAGGTTAGGAATGTACAATTAAAAGGAGTAGGAAGAGATTCCTGATCATTAGTGGATGGTGGTGAAAGAAGTAAAAGTAAAGTGTATTAAGAGTTCAGTCTGTGGAATAAGTGTGTTTTGAGTTGTTTTCTGAAGTCAGGGTAGGCAGGGGCATCGAGCACAATTTGGGCTAGCCATGGGTTCGATTTAGCCGCCTGGAAGGAGAAGGTTTTGTCAAGGAACCTTTTGAAATGACATAATTTTAGTGAGGGGAAGGCGAACAGGTGAATTCTGCGGGAGCTCTTATTCAATTGTAGTTTAAATTGAAGTGTGGGTTGAGATATCTTGGTGACATACCAAATACTGTTTTGTAGCAGAAGCATGAGAACTTGAACAGAACAATGGATTCAAATGGTAACCAGTGCAATTTATGGTAGAAGGGGGTAACGTGTTCCCATTTGTTCAAGCCAAAGATAAGGCGGACGGCGGTGTTCTGAATCAGTTTCAGTCTCCTGATGGTTTTCTTCAAGGAGCCCAGGTAAATGATGTTGCAGTAGTCCAGGATGCTGAGAATGGAGGATTGTACTAACAGACGAAAAGAGGTGTCGTCGAAGTATTTTTTTATGGTGCGGAGTTTCCAGAGCACCAAGATGCTTTTCTTAAATATTAGCTTGGTGTGTTTCTCCAGGGTTAGATGTTTGTCTGAAGTGACTCCAAGTACTTTTAAGGTTTGTTCTAGGGGAAAATCCGATCCATTTACTTGTATTGTGGTGTCCTTGATTTTGTTGTTGGGTGTTGCTAGGAAGAATTTAGTTTTTTCGGAGTTTAATTTTAATCTATAAGATAGCATCCAGAGTTCTATCTGATTAAGCGTGCTTGATAGAGAGTTTAGCAACTCTGGTGTAAAACAGGTTAGCGGGATGACTATAGTAATGTCGTCTGCGTAGATGAAGAATTTGAGCTTTAAACTTTGCAGGAGGTTTCCCAAGGAGACGAGATAGATATTAAACAGGGTGGGGGACAGGGGGAAGCCCCGTGCAACCCCACAAGAGTTGTCCCAGCTATAGGAGAAAGAGTCGTCCTTAAACACCCTGTATGATCTATTTCCCAGGAACACGCGGAACCAATTGAGAACCTGGCCTGAGATGCCGATGTTTGCCAGGCAGTCCAGGAGAATAGTGTGGTCGACCCGGTCGAATGCACTACTCAGGTCAAGTTGCAAGATCAGGGCACTAGAGCCCTGGCTAAAGAGTGAGTGCAGGTGGTCGAGCAGTGAGGCTAAAATGATTTCGGTACTGTGGCCTGAACGAAAGCCCGATTGGATGTCTTGTAAGATATTTAAATTTTCCAGATATGTGGAGAGTTCAGCATTTACCACCCCTTCTGCTATTTGGATGGTTAACAAAGCTAAGAATGTTATAATGCTCCTGTATCGCTCCATGGTGTGACCTCATCTGGAGTATTGCATTCAGTTCTGGTCTCCTTATCTCAAGAAAGATATAGTGGCGCTAGAAAAGGTTTAAAGAAGAGCAACCAAGATGGTAAAGGGTTTGGAACTCCTCTTGTATGAGGAAAGACTAAAACAGGGCTCTTCAGCTTGGAAAAGAGATGGCTGAGGGGAGATATGATTGAAGTCTACAAAATCCTGAGTGGAGTAGAACGGGTACAAGTGGATCAATTTTCCACTCCATCAAAAATTGCACAGACTAGAGGACACTCGATGAAGTTACAGGGAAATACTTTTAAAACCAATTGGAGGAAATATTTTTTCAATTGGAGAATAGTTAAGCTCTGGAACCCGTTGCCAGAGGATGTGGTAAGAGTGGCTAGCGTAGCTGGTTTTAAGAATGGTTTGGACAAGTTCCTGGAGGAAAAGACAATAGTCTGTTATTGAGAAAGACAGGGAGGAAGCCACTGCTTACCCTGTATCGGTAGCATAGAATATTGCTACACCTTGGGTTTTGGCCAGATACTAGTGACCTGGATTGGCCACCGTGAGAACGGGCTACAGGGCTTGATGGACCATTGGTCTGACCCAGTAAGGCTATTCTTATGTTCTTTGTTTTTGCTTAATTTGTTTAACAGTTGATCACATCCAAGTAAATTACAGAAGGTTCATTAAAGTTGGGGGTGGGGGATTCTCCAACTTTATTGGGTTAAAATTTAATTTGAAACTAAATTTTCATGGTGGTAGATCACTGGCACTTTTGGCTGGTAAAAGTAGCTCACGACCTGTTTGAAGTTGGACATGCCTGTAATATAGCATTCTTGTACAATCCCACTTTATTCTGGGACCAGTGGGTTATTTCCCTCCACCTAAACTAAACTAACTAAACTAAACCTTAAGTTTATATACCACATCATCTCCACGGAAGTAGAGCTCGGCACGGTTTACAAGAACTTAAAAATGTGAAAGGGTAGGAAAAGGTTTACATAAGTTTTTATAAATCGAATGGAAAAGTAAGGGAAAAGAAATTACATGTTAGAGAAGAGCAGTGGCGTACCAAGGGGGAGGCGGGGGGGGGGGGGGCGGTGCGCCCCGGGTGCCAGCCCTGAGGGGGTGCTCCCGGCCTTGCCGTTCAGTCCCCCCCACCCCCGAAGGACCGCTCGCCCCACTGACCTTCCTGCACCACCTGTGAAGCAGGATCGCGACGTCAGCGATCCCTGAGCTGCTTGGGCGCTGCTTCCTGCGCCGCGGTCCCGCCCCTCCTCTGACATCAGAGGAGGGACGGGACCGCAGCGCAGGAAGCAGCGCCTAAGCAGCGCAGAGATCGCTGACGTCGCGATCCTGCTGCGGCTGCTTCATAGGTGGTGCGGGGAGGCCAGGGGGGCGGGCGGTCCTTCGGGGTGGGTCGGGGCATCAGGCCTTCAGGGTGGGGCGGGCGAGCAGGCAGGCAGGCTTTCAAGGGTGAGGGGGGGGACAGGCAGGCAGGCAGGCCTTCAAGGGGGGACAGGCCTTCAAGGGGGGGACAGGCCTTCGGGGGGTGTGCAGACCTTCAAGGGGTGCAGGCCTTCAAGGGGGAGGGACAGGCCTTCAAGGGGTGGGCAGGCAGGCCTTCAAGGGGGGGACAGGCCTACAAGGGGGGGGACAGGCCTACAAGGGGTGGGACAGGCCTTCAAGGGGGGGACAGGCCTTCGGGGGGGTGCAGGCCTTCGGGGAGGGTGCAGGCCTTCGGGGGGGGGGTGTAGGCCTTTGGAGGGGGTGCAGACCTTCAAGGGGGTGCAGGCCTTCAAGGGGAGGAAAGGCAGGCAGGCCTACAAGGGGGGGACAGGCCTACAAGGGGGTGGGGCAGGCCTTCAAGGGGGGGACAGGCCTTCAGGGGGGGACAGGCCTTCAGGGGGGTGCAGGCCTTCGGGGGGGTGCAGGCCTTCGGGGGGGTGCAGACCTTCAAGGGGGGGACAGGCCTTCGGGGGGGGTGCAGGCCTTCGGGGGGGGTGCAGACCTTCAAGGGGGGGTGCAGGCCTTCGGGGGGGGGTGCAGGCCTTCGGAGGGGCTGCAGACCTTCAAGGGGGTGCAGGCCTTCAAGGGGGGGACAGGCCTTCTAGGGGGGGACAGGCAGGCAGGCCTTCAAGGGGGGACAGGCCTACAAGGGGGGGACAAGCTACAAGGGGGTGGGGACAGGCCTTCAAGGGGGGGGACAGGCCTTCGGGGGGGTGCAGACCTTAAAGTGGGGGACAGGCCTTCAAGGGGGGGACAGGCCTACAAGGGGGGGACAGGCCTTCAAGGGGGGTGCAGGCCTTCAAGGGGGACAGGCAGACCTTTAAGGGGGACAGGCCTTTGGGGGGACCCTGGTTTAGATGTACACGGAGGGAAGGGGGTGTTCAAAGAGACGTGCATATGCCAAACTTTGGGGGAGGGAAGAAATAATGGGTCTGAAAATAGAGGAGAGGGAGAGAGATGATGGACCATGGGATTTAGGGAGGGAAGGAACAGAAAGGGAGAGAAATTGGACACATGGGATGGTATGGAGGAGGGATAGAGATACTTGATAGGAGGGTAATTAGGAAAAGAAAGGGAGAGATGGTGGACTCTGGGGTGGTGGGGAAGGAGGGAGAGATGCCGGATGAAAGGGTAGTTAAGAAAAGGTGGATCTGTGGAGGGAGATGAAAAAAAGGAAAGATACCAGACTTCCTGGGAAGGGAAGGGAAATGGAAAGGGAGGACAGAGTTGGCAGATGGATGGTTAGCATGCAGAAAGAAGGAGACCCTGGCAAGCAAGTTATCAGAAGAAAACCAGAGCCTTGGACCAACAAGATTTGAAATATAACCAGACAACAAAAGGTAGAAAAATTAATTTTATTTTCTGTTTTGTGATTATAATATGTCAGATTTGAAATGTGTATCCTGCCAGAGCTGGTGTTGGACTGCAAACGTGAGCTAGGATTTAACAGAGAGAGGAAAAGTCCTTTTTGTTTCTTTATTTTATTTACACCACAGCGCCAGTGTGGTTAGGAGAAGCCAAAGGGGGTGAAAAAGCTATAAAACCCACCAGGAGTTATGAAAAAAATCACCCAACTGGGCAGGAAAATCGAATTGAAAAACCAATTCAATAGGCTGAATCGAATTGAAATTTTTTTTCCTGAATCTGGCAGCATTAGTTTGCGCTACTGTCTTAGACTTTAGGACCTGGGATTGGGGAGAGATGGCATCCTCAGTACTTTATAATGCAAGTGAAACGAGGATTTGGTCAGACTTTTGAAGGGTCTGCAGAAAAAAAATATTGTATAGGCCGGGGACATGAGACAGCAGGAAATGGGAACTTTTCTTCCTTCTATTTTTGTGAATGGAAAGGCTGAGGATGTCAGAGAGTTCAGTTAAAATATGTGCTTTATAAGAAAATATAATAATGTGTTTTATAAAGTTTATAGCATAGCTGGCCTACCCAGTGAGGTGTTCCTAGTGGTGATGGTGGCAGCGTGTCAATGTGTTGAGAGGAAGAGGTGGTCTGGTAAATTCTGCTGAGCAAACTCCGGCCCATTTCCACCCCCCAGTTAGTCCACTCCACTCAACTGGTTCACACACTGAGTGGGTCTTTGGGTGTTGTTTTGGGATCTCTTCCAGTGGTTTATCAATATCTCCTTCTGGTCCAAGGAAGGAAACTTTGTTATCCTTAGCATTGACCTACAGAATATGTTTGTAACAGCGCTGCTTGTGTGGCATTAGGCTATGTAGTGATCGAAAGAAAAAAAACAGACCTTTGCACATTTTTGCACTATATGGTGGGTGTATGAGGAGATTCACATTTCCTGCACAGCTAAGTCCATGTGAAGTTACCTTGTGCTGTATTTGACATCTAGCAAGGTCTCTGTTTGAAAGGAAAGATCTAAACTTAAAAATGAAGTGGCCAGAAGTTATGGTAAAAGCAGATAGTGTAGCTGGTTTTAAGAAAGATTTGGACAAATTCCTGGAGGAAAAGTCCATAATCTGTTATTAAGACATGGGGGAAGTGTCTGCTTGCCCTGGATCGGTAGCATGGAATGTTGCTACTCTTTGGGTTTTGACCAGGTATTAGTGTCCTGGATTGGCTACCATGAGAATGGGCTACTGGGCATGATGGACCATTGGTCTGACCCAGTTAGGCTATTCTTATGTTATGTTCTCATCTGTAAGAACATAAGAACATAAGCAGTGCCTCCGCTGGGTCAGACCATAAGTCCATCCTGCCCGGCAGTCCGCTCCCGCGGCGGCCCAAACAGGTCACGACCTGTCTGAATCACCAGAAGGGGCTCCCTTGCCACCTTGGTTTCTCATTGAAGTCCTATCTTCCCATCGAAGTCCTAACCCTCCGGTCTTGCACATGCACGACCTGGTTGGGTTTCTATACTTATTACCTGGTTAGCTTTCTATACTTGTGTTACATCCCAGCTCCTCCCTCAGTATCTCACGATCCCTTTATCCCTCAGGAATCCATCCAATCCCTGTTTGAATCCCTGTACCGTACTCTGCCTGATCACTTCCTCCGGTAGCGCATTCCAAGTGTCCACGACCCTTTGGGTGAAAAAAAACTTCCTTGCATTTGTTTTGAACCTATCTCCCTTCAGTTTCTCCGAATGCCCCCTCGTACTTGTTGTCCCCTTCAGTCTGAAGAATCTATCCCTATCCACACTCTCTATGCCCCTCATGATCTTGAAGGTCTCTATCATATCTCCCCTGAGCCTCCTTTTTTCCAGAGAGAAGAGCCCCAGCCTATCCAACCTCTCAGCGTATGGGCAGTGTTCCAGCCCTTTTACCAGTTTCGTTGCTCTCCTTTGGACTCTCTCAAGTACCGCCATGTCCTTCTTGAGGTGCGGCGACCAATACTGAACGCAGTATTCCAGATGTGGACGCACCATCGCTCGATACAATAGCATGATGACTTCCCGCGTCCTGGTTGTTATGCCCCTCTTTATGATGCCCAGCATCCTGTTGGCTTTTATCGAGGCTGCTGCGCACTGTGCAGATGGCTTCAGTGATGCATCCACCAGCACACCCAAGTCTCTCTCAAGTCTGCTGTCTCCCAACAATGCCCCCCCCCCAATTTGTAGTTGAACAACGGGTTCTTTTTCCCTATATGCATGACCTTGCATTTTTCCACGTTAAAGCGCATTTGCCATTTGTTTGCCCAGTCTTCCAGCTTGTCCAGGTCCCTTTGCAGGTCCTCACACTCCTCCCTGGACCTAACTCTGCCGCACAGTTTGGTATCGTCTGCAAATTTTATAACCTCGCACTTTGCCTCCTTTTCCAGGTCATTGATAAATATGTTGAAGAGTAACGGCCCCAGCACCGATCCCTGTGGCACACCGCTTGTGACTCCCCGCCAGTCAGAATATTGGCCCTTCACTCCGACCCTCTGCAGTCTACCCGACAACCAGTGCTTGATCCATCTGTGCACATCCCCTCCCACCCCGTGGTTTCACAGCTTCCTAAGCAGTCTTTCATGTGGCACCTTGTCGAAAGCCTTTTGAAAATCGAGGTAAATGATGTCTATGGGTTCCCCATTGTCCACCCGACTGCTTATTCCCTCAAAGAAGTACAGAAGGTTCGTTAGGGGCCTTTGTTTTCACTTCTTATTTTAATGTATTTTTTTTCTGGGAACTTATCAGTGTTTTTTATAATGGGAACAAAAATGGAAGAGAATTAATGTGTGTGGGATGAGGGGGTAACTAATTTCTTCAGCTAAATAATTCAATCCACTTCAAACAGACATAGGAGAACTCACGCACCATTCACACACCCTCCAACCAAAAACGTCAAAAGAAAAAAACTGTTCGACAACCTCCTAGCCATTCGAGCTGCAAAACTCGACCCCCAACTCTACAACCAATTGACATCGACCACAGACTGCAAAACCTTCAAAAAGAAATAAAAACCCTTCTATTCAAAAAACACATAAAACCGAACTAACACAATCAGAACTGTCCCAAGCATCACCTGCAACTACTCCATATGTACTTCTGATGTCATGACAATTCAGACATAATTTATGTTATGTTATGTTTGGAATATAAGAAAATTTTCACTGCCTGTTTCTATTCTGACCATTTATTCCGTTTCATGGTCATTACAAAAAATATTTTTTTACATGGGGGGGGTGTCAAAAAATGATGGGCCCCGGGTGCCACATACCCTAGGTACGCCACTGGAGAAGAACCAGGTTTTTAGTTGCTTGCGGAATAAATGGAGGGAGCTCAGGTTCCGCAGCGGGATAGTAAAGTCATTCCAGAGGTCATGCCAGGGTCTGTCGGAAGTCTCAAAACTTCAGAATCTTTTCCCCCTCTCCCTTACATACCTCTTCACTGAGCATGCTCACCAGTCTTTTCTTCCTACAAGCCAGGCTGTAGGAGCTTATCTTTTCTGCTCGTGTTTTATTTTTTGATCTTTCAGTATTTTTTGTTCACGGTTTTTGCCCTCATGCTGTGGAGGTTCCCTGCCGGGACATCCTTGATTGCGGGCGACCGCATACTGTTGGAGAACATCTGCTTCAGGGGGGTTCCCTGCTCAGCAGTAAGCCCGCTGGACAGCCTGCACATTAGATCGTGGCTCCAAGACCATTTAGCTCACCCCAGGTTCGTCCACCCTAGTTGGGTGGAGCGCAGGTGAGCGGTTCCATGGAGGAATGACCGGGATCAGAGCCAGACCATGTTCCTCCGCCAGACATTTGCGTGATGTGTCCTCGGGTAGCAGAGGCCTCTGGCCATGGTGATCAGGCTGGTGGGGCAATCAGAAGACTTGAAATCCAGATTTCCAGTTAACTGAGGCAAAGGATCTCCCTGTAAGCTTGTTCAGCTCTGCCTGCAGTTTCTCTCATTAAGCACAGTGAGTAAAATGTTTCAGTTTTTCCTATGAGCACATGATTATGTGAGAGCAAGCTAACAACTTGAATCAGAGATTGGGGGGGGGGGGGTGGAGGGTCTTTAAAAAGGGGGGTTTAGGTGGTTTCCTTCATGCCCTAAATCCCCCACCCCTAAAATCCTAAAATCTCTGTTTTTGAGGGTTCTCTGTGGTTTTTCCGGGCTATTGTTAGTCAAAACATGGCCTCGGTGGCCATTTTGGATTCTTCCAGATTTGATTTTAAAGTTATTTTTCATACCTGCCAGCTTCATTTTTGAAAGAAAACCACATAGATGACTTCCCCTGAGCAGGATGGGATGGATTCATGCCTCATATGCGGTGTATGGCTGTCAATTGCACAGCCATGTTCCACGTGTGCTGCAGCCCGAGGAGGATCTTCAAGTGCCTTATGCTCCAGCTCCCACAAAATTGGTGTCAGGGGCCCTGGGAAGTGCGCTGGCGGCATTTCAGTGAACCGCAAGTGTGACTTCAGTGAAAAACCTCATAAATCTTCCAAACATTCCAATTCTGAAGTGCAGAAGTTGGCACCCACCATGGAGGATGGCTTCCCCCTGGAATTTTTGCACATGCTTTATCAGGCATACTTAGTTAAAAAGTCCCTGCCTGTTTCCCTTCCACTGGCTTCTGTGCCAGTCACAGGGACCAGGGTCATCTTGTCTTCCTCCGAGTGTACCAGGGAGTAAATTGGCTATGCCTGCAGTTGCACCAGACACTCTTTACATTCCTCTGCTTTCACAGGGCAGCTCTGTGGCGGCCATGGACGTGGCGAATCTTGTGGATTTCTAGGATCCAGACCAGTGGAGAGCCAATGATTGGAGGAGGACTCCACTGTGCACAGGTTCTTCAAACCTGCAAACCTTTGGATTTAATCTCTGATTCTCTGCAGGAATTGAAGCTACAGAAGGAACAGCCAGTCTCTTCTTAATGTTCCCTTATGAGTGACCAGAGACCATAATCTGTCTCTTTTCCCGATCATTCTGATGGTGTCTGGATTCTTACAGATATCTGGGAGACTCCTGAGGGTCCCTTGAAATGTTCTTGAGCCATGGCGCGGCTTTATCCCATGGTGGATGGCTTTAACAAGCACTTTACTTCTCCGATTCTTCGTTGGCACATGTCACCAAGCGCAACATCTCTCCCTAGCGATGGGGGATTGTGGTCCTGAAGCATGTCCAGGACCAATGTATGGATTTTATCCTTAAGCATCTGTTTGATTCAGCCGAGGCTGGGGTAAAAGCGGAGACAGCCTCCTCTTTTCGTGGCTTGGGCATGCCACTCCAAACTGTGCCATGATCCACTGTATGACGTGAACATTTTCATCAAGCTTGGTGCCTATTCTGTTTCGGCTCGCAGGATGCTCTGGATCTGGCAATGGTCTAGTGATTCATCTTCTAAGGCTACATTGAGCCGGTTGTCCTTTAAGGGTCAGCTCCTTATGGCCAGTGTTCAGGATTGTAAACCTAAGGCATTGCCTGGGAGCAGGTCCTGCCCTTCTAAGAGTTCTGGGCATTCTAATTTTCATCCCTTTTGGTGTTCTTGCCTGTGCTCTGGCCCGTCCACAGGTCATCATTCCTCATCGTCTGCTACACCGTACTTTGGCGGGTCTTGCTGTCAGCAGTTTGCAGGAAGTTGACCGGTGGCTGCCACCAAGAAACAGTTCTAGGCCGCTGTCTCCCCTTTCGCACTTTAGGAGGCGGTTGTCAGCCTTTCTGGAAGAATGGGAGGCCATCACCTCCGACTGATGGGTTCTGGAGGTTTTCCGAGATGGTTACAAGTTGGAGTTTCTCTGTCCTCTAACCAAGTATTTTCTGAATTCCCCTGCCAGACGCCTCGAAACGGTGGTTTGGGTGCAGGCCACAGTCCAAAGACTTTTGGATATTGTAGCCATAGAACCCGTGCCAGAGCAAGACTCAGGCTCTGGGAGATATTCAATATACTCCATTGTTCCAAAGAAAGGACCCGATGATTGGAGGCCAATTCTGGACCTCAAAGCAGTCAATGCAGCCCTGAAAGTCCCTCAATTCTGTATGGAGACAGTTGCTTAGTGATTGCATCAGTGGCGCCGAGGGAGTTTCTAGCTTCCTTGGATCTGATGGAGATGTATCTCCACATTCCCATTTTCCCATCCCACCGGAAATACCTGTGATTCCATGTTCTGGGGCAACATTTCCAGTTTGCAGCGATGCCCTTTGGGTTGGTGACAGCATCCTGGACCTTCACCAAAGTGATGGTGGTGGTGGCGGCCTATCTGTGCTCCATGGGTGTCCTGGTTCACCCATATTTGGATGACTCTCTATCCGAGGGGCATCAGGCTGTCCATCAGGTTGTACAGTTGCTGCAATGTCTGGGTTGGAGTACCTGGAAGTTCGGTTTCACACAGGTCAAAGCAAAGTGTCTCTGCACATGTCCCATCAGGAGAAACTACAGCAGGTTATCAGGGACTTTCTGGCCACTCCAGTCCTGATGGCTTGGCAATATCTCCAGGTTCTGGGGACCATGGTGGCATCGATCAATGTGGTTCCTTGGGCCAGATCCCGCCTGTGTCTGCTGCAGGATGCCATGCTTTCATGCTGGAATCCACAATGGGACTCATTACATGCACCCCTATCCTGGACAACGGTGGCATGCAACAGTCTAACATGGCGGTTGCATCCTCTCTCGTCCTAGGGTCTTCTGCTCTGGATCTTGGACTGGGTGATCTTGTCAAGAGATGCGAGTCTCAAAGGATGGGGAACAGTGTGCATGTCTATCCCTATTCAGGGCCAGTGGGTGCCCTCAGAGTGCATGTGGTCGATCAATCGCCTGGAACTATGGGTGATTTGGCTGGTCCTTCTCTTCGAGAGTCATCTCCATCGTCTAGAAATCCATATATTCTCAGACAGTGCCACAGTGGTGGCTTACATCAATAGTCGGGGGGGAGGGGGGCACGAAGAATCCCTCTCTGAGCGTGGAGGCTCAGCAGCTTTTTTGGTGAGTGGAGAGACACCTCGTGGCGCTGTCTGCGGTGCACATGTCAGGAGTGGACAATGTCCAAGCAGACTTTCTCAGTCGTCAGACACTGAACCCCCAGAGAGTGGTCACTCTCGAAGAGCATTCGATTGCATAGTGGATCATTGGGGGTGTCCCACATTCAACCTTATGGTGATGGCGGCCAACAAGAAAGCCAATCGTTTCTTCAGTCATTGGCGAGAGGCCAGAAGTGAAGGTCTAGATGCTCTGGTTCAGCCCTGGCCCCAGGAGGGTCTTTCCTCTGTGGCCCCTGATAGGGTGTCTGTTGAGGCACATAGTGGCCCACGAGGGTCTGGTGATTCTGGTGGCATCCGATTGCCTGAGGCGGCCATGGTATGCCGACTTGGTTTGGCTCCAGCAGGATTAGGGCCTCAGGCTCCCTTGTCATTCTCACCTTCTCACACAGGGTATGATTGCGATAATAGATCCGGACTGCTGTGACCTTACAGCATGGCTCTTGAGCGCAGCCTTGATTCTTCAGTAGTGATCGCCATGTTGCTTTACAGCAAACGGAAGTCCACAGTGGCGTCCTATGCGAAGCCTTGGAGGTGTTACCAGGTGTGCCCTGAGGCAGATGGACCATTCTCTCCCATCGATTCCTCAGGTCCTGGAGTTTCTGCAAGATAGCCTGAAGAAAGGTCTATTGGTAGCTTTGCTTCGGGTACAGTTTGCTGGGCTTTTGTGTATGGGCCCTCCTTCCCTGAGGGGGTTCATTGGCAGTCCATCTAGATGTGGTTTGAGGAACGTTGCGGCTCAGGTCTCCTTTGCGCCTTCCCTGTCCAATCTGGAACCTTAATCTGTTTCTACTTCTAGCACTGTTATTGTCATTCAGGTTACTGATGTTTGTTACCTTAATTTGATTGTTTCCTTGTTGCTGTTTTGCATTTATAATTGTGAGCAGAATATGCCTGCTTGTCGGGGAGTGTCCATGTACCTCTCTCTCTCTTGTTCTTATCCTCTACAGATGTTCCTTGCTGCTTTCAGAATGACTGGTGAGCATGCTCAGTGAGGAGGAATGTAAGGGAGGGGGAAAAAGCCTCTGAGGTTTTGAGGTTTCTTACAGACTTGGTGGGTTGGGGAAATAACCCACTGGTCCCAGAATAAAGTATGTATTTTCAAGAAAGAAGATTAGCAGAGGTAAGAACCTAATCTTTCATAACATATTGAATATGTAACTATTAATTTGTTATGTGTTGATGCTAATAAGGTTGTGTGGATTTTCAGCAATTCTGTTTGTATAAGTCAGTGAATTGTAAACTGTGTTCCGCGGCAAGATTCGGGGTGTACCGTGGCAAGATACCAGCCTGTCACTGCTAGTACAGTTGCCAGCATCTCTCCTCCTCTCTACACCCCTGGTGATGGAGGGATTTCCAAAACCCGGCAGTTTGTTTGGGTTTTGAAAGGCCCCCCCAAGCTCAGGGCCACCACGTCTGGAGGACCTCTGAGCATGTGTGAATGTTGATGTAATGATGTCATGCACATGGGTGTGACATCATCAGTCGATGTCCATACATGCTTGGAGGCCCTTTAGACATCGACCCGAGTTTAGTGTGCCATGGTGAAAAAGGTTTGTGAGACACTGGTGTAAGGGGTTCCACTGAGTATCTACAACATATCTTTAAATAGGTTTGTTATCTGTTTAAAATGATACTGACTTTCATGCATTTAAACTTGAACATATAAGTATAAAAAGAGTGACAGAATTTTTGTATTCTCTTTATAATCTTTTCTTTTGTACCCACCCCACCCCTTATTAAATCAGGATTTTTTTGGGTTCTTTTTTCTTTCTTCATTTTCTTTTAAATGTTTCTTAATCTACATAGTTTTGTTTTTCCATATTTCCATTCTCTACTCCTACGTGTCTCCTCCACCTTTCAGAAGTATTTTCTTTCAATTATCTTTCCAGCCCTTTTCTCTCCTTCCTTCCCATTTTCAATTCCACCACCACTTTCTCCTCAGTTTATCTCAACTATCACACAAAGCATCTCTATCCTTACTTGCCACCTTATTTTTTTCTGCTGCTCTCTCCTTTGCTGCAGATTACATTACATTACATTACATTACATTACAGATTTCTATTCCGCCATTACCTTTCGGTTCAAAGCGGATTACAAAAAGAGTTATGGAAGAAGGGTTACAACGTTAGATCAGAGAAGGTTTCCAAGAGAGGGAAAAGTAGGATCTGGGGTTAGGGAGGGGATGGTAAGAGGGGGGTTAAGCTTTATCATGGTATTAAGCTTTATTAAGGGATTTCTTGAAGAGTATAGTTTTTATTTCCTTTCTGAACATCTTGTAGTCTGGGGTTGTTGTCAACAGGTTGGAGACTTGGTTGTCTATCTTTGCTGCCTGAGTGGCCAGTAGTCCGTTGTATAGTTTTTTCCGTTTTACTTCTTTGATTGGGGGGTAAGTGAATGGGGTGTGTGTTTTTCTATGCCTGGTAGAGGTGGTTTGGATGAGGCAGTCGTTTAGGTAGGTTGGGCTGTCTCCATTAGTTCTTCTCTACAACTGCTGTTTGATTCTATTTACTTGATGCAGCATGACCCAGAATACTTTTGGGAACAGAGAGGTATTAACTCTGAATGCAGTAAATATAACTGAAATGTCAGCAGAGATAAAGGATTATTGTTGGCATCTGCAGCATGAGGTGAAGAGAGAAACAGTGGGAAGAGATGGCTGCAAAGGGAGGCTGTTATTATAAAGGCCAATGAGAGCAATGTCTTAAGGGGAAGCATTAGAACTATATGGAACAGTCCAGGGGAGATGTGAAGGGGCTGCTTTTTTTCATGCTGATCTTATTTATGACAAACTGTTGGCCCTAACTGTATTTTAGTACTCGATGGATGCATAAACTTGTTTTTAAAATAACTGAGTTGAAATGTTAGTGTAAGAAAGTTGTGATAATCTTGACTTTGTTCTTGTTCCTTGAAATTTGTTTCAATTGTTTTTGTTTTGTTTCAATTGCTATAGGGGCTCAGGTAGACCAATCTGTCTTTGAAGAACTTATAAAGGAACGGCTTCCAGAGTTGGCTGAACATATCAGTGATTTATCTACCTTGGCTTCCATATCTCTATCATGGTTCTTGACCCTTTTTCTCAGTATTATGCCTTTGGAGTGTGCTGTGAATGTTGTGGACTGCTTTTTCTATGATGGAATCAAAGCCATTTTCCAAGTAGGGCTGGCAGTTCTTGATGCCAATGCAGTGGAGCTGTGCAACAGCAAGGATGATGGGCAAGCCTTGATGATTCTCAGCAGGTATTTTCGTCTACTTCTTAATTTGTTAAAGATTAATATTGTTTTATGAAGACAAGATGAATCACCAGTTGCATATTTCCAAAATTTTACAGGAAATTCTTCTGAACATCTGGCAGTTCCTATGCTTCCATGTGCTCACAGTTATGTTCCATCTTTTTCCATGTGGTGGTATGAACTATCTCCCCCCTCCAAAAAAAATATAGCACTACTCCCCTGATAACTTTGACTTTCCTGGTTTTATATATTTTATCTCTGTGTATCATAGTATTTGTATAAATGCAAGTTCTTTTGCCAGTTTTTTGTTATTTCATATATTTTACGGTCATCTGGTAGCAGACTCTTCCTCCTGTCAGTCCTTCTATGTGTGTCCTCTCTTCACAGGTCATTTTGTAAATAAAAATATTTTTTCATTTAATTTTCTCACTTTTGTATAGTCTGTCTAAGGTAGTTAGCAATTTCTACCACAAGTATGGAAAGAAGTTCATGATGGGTCATCACCAGGCTTGTTGCAGGAGGGTTGGCAAAGATCATGACGCGACCCTTTGTAACATGTATTCTGAGATGTTGCCATAGGCAGTCAAGATCTTCAAGATGAGACTTCACTTCATCTTGAAGAATTGAAGACAACTGGATCCACTAAACCAGTGCTGTTAGCTATGATGAAATAGAAAGAACATGGAACTAACTATACTACTGGTCTCCAACATGCACTATATCAATCTCTGGTAGTTAAATTTTGTGCTTTTGGCACCCTTTGAAAGACTCTGAAGGTCAATGCCCATATTGAGGCCCATCACATACTCTTTGACTAGGATATTTCGGAAGAATTTCATAGAGGTAGATATTCACTATAAAAGGTATGCAAGCACAACATGATGACTAGAGTAATCCACTAAGAGTATTGAGCAATCTGCCTGCTGTATACTCCCATTGGTGCCAAGCATCTCCGCTTTGACTCTGGGATTTTGACATCAAATTAGCCTGAAAAGGAAATCTGCCTCATTTCCTTACAGCTGGCTCATTCCCCATCCCTGAGATTTAATATTCAACATCATAGGGCCATGAACTTATGGGCTGTTGCCAGCTCAAATTTTACTTAACAGATCTGAAGAGTTTAGTTTCAAAGATGAATACACTCTTGACCACTCTTCTGAGGTCTTCTTTTTCACACAGGGAATAGATCCCCAACTGAAGACTTCATATTTTATACAGGTGATTCTAAGACCTTTCAATTGAATTGAAGGTTGAAGGAAAATCCAGGGCACCTTCTAAAGCAGGGGTGCGCACACCTTTTTGGCTTGCAAGCTACTTTTAAAATTACCAAGTCAAAATGATCTAAAAAACAAAAAGCACACTGTACGCAGAGAAAATGTTAATTATCATTTATATTCAGGGTTTTTTTTCAAAGAGGTCAAGGCAGATGACTTTAAAATATGCAATGTCACCTCAGAAACAACTATACAAAAATAGACAAATATACCCTCTCCCTTTTTACTAAACCGTGATAGCAGTTTTTAGCGCAGGGAGCTGTGCTGAATGACCCGCGCTGCTCTCGATGCTCATAGGCTCCCTGTGCTAAAATCTGCTACTGTGGTTTAGTAAAAAGGGGGCCATAGTGCAAAATATAGACAGCAGATATAAATTCTCAAAATGGACACATTTTAGTCACTAAATTTAAAATAAAATCATTTTTCCTACCTTTGTTGTCTGGTGATTTTATGAGTCGCTGGTTCCACTTTCTTCTTCTGACTGTGCATGCAATATTTCTTCCCTCCTTTCTGCCTCCTGCATGCTTCGTCTCCTCCAGACCTCATTCCATTTCCCAACCAACATCTCTGTCCTTCCATGAGTCCAACTTTTTCTTCCTCTCTCCCTGCCTGCCCCCTGCCACCCGACACACTCCATTCCCTCCCCCTTTTCCTTCCTCTCTCCCTGCCCCCTCCCCTTTCTTTCTTTTTGTCTCCATGCCCCCCTTTCTTTCTTTCTGTCTCCCTGTCTATCTTTCTGTCTCTCTGATCTGCCTCCCTGTCTTTCTGTCTCCCCTTTCTTTCTCCCCAAGCCACCACCAGGGCTGTCGTCTGTAAACAGGCTCCCAAACCACCGCCGACATCTGGGAACAGGCCCCCAAACCACCGCTGCTGTTGCCGCTGAGTTCTCCCTGTTTCCCGATGCCGCAACAGGCCAGCAGCCTTCCCCCCGACATCAATTCTGACATCGGAGAGGAATTTAGGCTAGTAGTCCAATCCCTAGTACTAGGTCTATTGGACTACTGCAACATACTCTATCTGCCTTGCCCTGCAACAATGATAAAACAACTACAGACAATCCAAAACACTGCACTCAGATTAATCTACTCATTGAGAAAATTTGACCACGTCACCGCTGCCTACCTGGACTCACACTGGTTGCCAATGCAAGCACGAATTCAATTCAAACTATACTGTCTATTATTCAAAGCAATAAATGGCACAGCCCCCAATTACCTAAACAACCGCCTGTACCAAAACGCTACCACTAGGCAAAGAAGAACTAAGACCCCTTTTACCTACCCCCCACTCAAAGGCACCCAGCGCAAGAAGATATTTGACAGTCTGCTGGCGACGCATGCAGCGAAACTGGACCACACTATCTCCAACCTGCTGATAACAACAAACGACTACAAATATTTTTGCAAAGAAATCAAAACCCACCTATTCAAAAAATTTATACAGATGGCTTAACCCCAACCGGACCCCCCTCAACGCAACTCCCCCCTCTTCACCAGTTCCCTTCTCTTTAGCCTCAAGCATGTCAACTGCTTCCCTAACGGTATATATATTGGATCTGCACTATTTCCTATTTGTACAGCATCTTGTAGCTCTTGAAATATACAGCTCCATTATTCTTGTAACTTCTCCTGGAAATGACCAGAATTCTCTCTGTAATTATCCTGGAAATGTCCAGTTGTCTCTTTTGTAATCCGCCCAGAACTGCAAGGTTGAGGCGAAATAGAAATCTGTAATGTAATGTAATTTCCGGGCCAGCCAGGCAGCAATTGGCTGGCCCGGGCTTCTGTAGGGTTCATAGACAACCCCGCGAAAGGCAAAGGCGCGCGCCGACAACTGAGCGCAAGACAGAGGCGCGCGCCGAAGAAAATTACAGTTTTTAGGGGCTCCGAAGGGGGTTTTTGTTGGGGAGCCCCCCCAGTTTACTTAATAGAGATCGCGCCTGCGTTGTGGGGGGTTGTAACCCTCCACATTTTACTGTAAACTTAACTTTTTCCCTAAAAACAGGGAAATAGTGAAGTTTTCAGTAAAATGTGGGGGGTTACAACCCCCCACACTCCCCACAATGCCCCCACAACGCGGCGCGATCTCTATTAAGTAAAGTGGGGGGGTTCCCCCCACGCCCCCCCATCAGAGCCATAAAAACTGTAATTTTCTGCGGCGCGCACTTCCGCGCTGCGCTCAATTGTCTGCGCACGCCTTTGTCCCGGCGCACTTTTGACCTGACACCCTTCTGTAGTCGCTGCTGGCCTGTTGTGGCGTTGGGGAACAGGGAGAATGCAAAGGCAACTTGAGTCTATCGCGGAGCCCAGGATGGACTCCGCGATTGACTCGCATTGCCTTTGCGATCAACTGGTCAATCACGATTGACCTTTTGGACACCCCTGCTCTAAAGGCTGCCTTAGATACTTGGATGGCCCTTTGGAATTGATGGTAGTGCCCATCTACCCATTGGGCTAGGATGAACCCAGAAGAGTGTTGGATTCTGTATACTATGTATTCCTGCTCAGAAAGAAGGTGAACATTGGGAGGTCCCAGTTGTTACTCAGTCTGTGGAGGTCCCAGTTGTTACGTAGTGTGTTGTTACTCAGTCTGCTGTACAAAAGTAATAGAAGGGATAGCCTAGTGGTTAGAGTAGTAGGTTCAGAACAAGGAAAGATGGGGTTTAAATCCCACTGGCACTCTTTGCGCCTGGGGTAAGTTGATTCATCCTCCTTTGGTTCAGGCACAGACTTAAAGGGCAGACCTATAATAATAATAATAACTTTATTCTTTTATACTGCCATAACCAAAAGTTCTAGGCAGTTTACACTAAAAAGAGCTGGACCATCAGCGAAAAACAATAATACAATAAAAAATGCAAATATTTGTAAAATAGAATTTCAATAATAAAACTCACTAAGTAGGGACCTTGGGGTGACAGTGTCCGAAGATCTAAAGGCGAAAAAACAGTGTGACAAGGCAGTGGCTGCTGCCAGAAGGATGCTAGGCTGTATAAAGAGAGGCGTAGCCAGTAGAAGGACCTCTCTACAGGTCATTGGTAAGGCCCCACTTGGAGTATTGTGTTCAGTTTTGGAGACCGTATCTGGCGAAGGACGTAAGAAGACTTGAAGTGGTCCAGAGGAGGGCGACGAAAATGATAGGAGGCTTGTGCCAGAAGATGTATGAAGAGAGACTGGAAGCCCTGAATATGTATACCCTAGAGGAAAGGAGGGACAGGGGAGATATGATTCAGACGTTCAAATACTTGAAGGGTATTAACGTAGAACAAAATCTTTTCCAGAGAAAGGAAAATGGTAAAACCAGAGGACATAATTTAGGTTGAGGGGTGGTAGATTCAAGAGCAATGTTAGGAACTTCTACTTTACGGAGAGGGTGGTGGATGCCTGGAATGCACTCCCGAGAGAGGTGGTGGAGAAGAAAATGGTGACTGAGTTCAAAGAAGTGTGGGATGAACACAAAGGATCTAGAATCAGAAAATAATATTAAATATTGAACTAAGGCCAGTACTGGGCAGACTTGCACGGTCTGTGTCTATATATGGCCGTTTGGGGGAGAATGTGCTGGAGAGGGCTTCAATGGCTGGGAGGGTTTAGATGGGATGGAGTAGGTTTTAATGGAAATTTTGGCAGTTGGAACCCAAGCACAGTACCGGGTAGAGCTTTGGATTCTTGCCCAGAAATAGCTAAGAAGAAAAAATTAAAAAAATTTAAATTGAATCAGGTTGGGCAGACTGGATGGACTATTCGGGTCTTTATCTGCCATCATTTACTATGTTATCGAACAAAGTGGTCTAAATTTAGGTGCTATTTATGCAGACCAATTTATAGATAGGTGCACATATGCATATAAATCAGTGTCTCACAAACCTTTTCCGCTGTGGCACACTAAACTCGGGGTTGCATCTCAGAAGCCCTGTAGACGTTGCCCTGAATTCAGAGGGTTAGGGGCAGAGAGGAGGAGAGGCACCAGTGCTGACAGTGATCAACTCATGTCTTTTGCGTGTGGAGAGGTAGATCTGGGAGTTGTCAGCATAGAGGTGATATTGAAAACCATGAGAGGAGATTAGCGTACCAAGAGAGAGGGTATATAGGGAAAAGAGGAGAGGGCCCAGGACAGAGCCTTGGGGTACGCCAATAGAGAGTGGGATGGTGGCAGAGGAGGATCCACCGTAACATATGCTGAAGGTAAGATGAGAGATATAGGAAGAAAACCAGGAATGAGCAGAACCCTGGAATCCCATTGAGGACAATGTGTCGAGAAGGAGGCAGTGATCAACAGTGTCGAAGGCAGCAGCCAGATCGAGAAGAATGAGGATAGAGTAGAGTCCATTGGATTTGGCCAGGAACAGGTCATTAGTTTCCGTGGAGAGGGTGATAGCCCGATTGAAGTGGGTCAAGAATATTATGAGAAGAAAGGAAGTCCAGGCAATGGTGGTGAACAGCACATTTGAGTAGTTTGGATAGGAAGGGAAGTTGGGAGATAGGGCGGTAGTTGGAGGGGGACATAGGGCTTTTTAAGGAGGGGCATAACTACAGCATGTTTCAAGACATCAGGAACTATAGCAGTGGAGAACGAAAGGTTGAGGATGTGACAGATGGGAAGGATCACAGAGGGAGCAATGGATACAAGTAGGCAGGTAGGTGGGTTTGGAGGAGGAGAGAAGGTGAACAGATTCCTCTTTCATAACTTCAGAAAAGGAAGAAAGAGTCGTAAGGGTTATTGAAGGGAGGTCGACAGAGTGGACAATCAGAAGGGGTAGCGGGTTTACACAAGAGCACTTCTACAGCATACAAGGCTGCCCTGTGAACTTCTAAAAGCTAAGTTACTCAGCATTTCATATTCTGCTCTTTTCACTGGTTTTCAGCATTATATCTGCTTAATTTCTCTTCTCCTCCCTGTTTCTTACTAAAAAAAAATATAAAAAAGCACAAAAAAATCCTTCTCTTTCCTCTGTTAAATCTTATTTCCTCTTCCTGCAGTTTTGTTTAAAATACTGTGTTTTAGGTGGTATAGGTGTTTTAGGTGGTATAGGTGTTTTAGGTGGTATAGAGCACAGTTAGAAGAATCACTAACCACAACTCTATTCTACATCCCACCCAAAAAATGGTCAAGCGCAAAAGAGGAATTTGCCGA
Organism: Geotrypetes seraphini; assembly: GCF_902459505.1. NCBI lineage: Eukaryota > Metazoa > Chordata > Amphibia > Gymnophiona > Dermophiidae > Geotrypetes > Geotrypetes seraphini. The sequence continues at coordinate 145,331,344 of NC_047089.1, read as the reverse complement.
ATTCCTTACCTTATCTAACCTAAAAGGCTCATACAACCTGCTTCTGGGAGACATAAACACTCACCTAGAACAAAAGACAAAACCAGAAATAACTGAAATCGTCAACCTCCTTATGTCACTGGACTTTCCAAACCCAGACATAGAAATAACCCACGAAAAAGGACACAAACTAGACCTAATCACCTTCTCCCACAAAGAAATACTAGCCCCCAAAATACAATATCACTCAAGTCCCTGGGAAAAATGTATCTGGTCAGACCATTTCATTGGCAAGTTCAATCTACATTGGCTAAAACAGAATACACAACAAAAACACAAAAATGCAAATTTGAACACAGTAACCACCCGTGGCATTATTAACCCAACCGAATTCTGGACCCACTACGAGTTACAACCCATAAACAATGAAATTCAAGACTTCCCCGCAACATGGGAAATCTACAGCAAAGAACTCTTAGACTAAATAGCACCATATAAAACATACAAAAAGAAAAATAGACCACCAAACGAATGGTTTGACAGTGAACTTCTAACCACCAAACAGGAACTAAGAAAATTGGAGAGAATCTGGCAAAAAACAAATAATGATTCAGACAAGACAACCTGGAAACAAAAAATGAAAATATACAAAAATCTGATCAAAGAAAAACGCACTAAGCATTATGCAAATAAAATCGGTACTTCAAAAATAAACAGCAAAGAATTATTCAAACTAGTAAAAACTATAACCGATACAACACAAATACTGAAAAAGGACACTGAGCAAATTCCATCAGCACAAACCCTAGCCAATTACTTTCAAAACAAAATCACCGAATTAAGAGCAACTCTACCCACATCCACATCAAATGCTCTTCAATTCCTGGATCCCCATGACCAAGACACCAGAGTAGACATGTTATGGGACCACCTCGAATACCCAAACTGGCAGCAATTCCTAAATTTATTTAACAAGTACACCAAATCTAACTGCCTACTTGATGCATGTCCCCCTAAAATCATGACAACTGCCCCCCTAGAATTTAAAAAGGAACTTTTTGCATGGCTAACATCCGCCCTTGCAAACGGAACACTAAACAAAAAAATGGGACATATACTAATCACTCCAATCCCCAAAGATCAGAAAGCCTCCCCAGCAATGACACCCAATTTCAGACCCATAGCAAGCATTCCCCTCTTCACAAAGATACAGGAAGGATTGGTCAACCTTCAACTAGTCAATTACCTGGACAAATTTAACCTCCTTAACGAACACCAATCAGGATTCAGAAAAGGATACAACACAGAAACTGTCCTAGCCTCCTTGCTGAACCACCTTTATGATCTCTTTAGCAAAGGCAAAAGCGCATTGATCCTACAATTAGATCTCAGTAGCGCGTTCGACCTGGTAGACCACGAAATCATGTTACTGTGCCTTGAAGCAATGGGAATCTCGGGAAAGGCAAAGAAATGGTTCCAAGAGTTCCTAACAAATAGATCCTACCGAGTAATCAGCAATGGAAACTACTCTAAACCATGGAAAAACCCTTCAGGCGTACCTCAAGGTTCCCCCCTATCCCCCACACTTTTCAATATCTATATCGCCTCCTTAGGTCACCTACTACAAAAACTAAATTTAATATACTACATTTATGCGGACGACATATCCATCCTCTTACCCTTAAACGACATCACAAAAGAAATTGTAGATAATCTCTCAAACACAATGACCGAAATCGATAAATGGACCACTAATTTCAAACTAAAACTAAACGCAGAGAAAACAAAAGTCTTCCTGGCTAGTCCCAATGACAAAATTACGAGAACATCGATAAAAATAAATAATCACGAATACCCAATTTCCAAAAACATAAAAATACTGGGCATCACTCTTGACACTCACCTAACTATGACTGACCACACAAACTCACTAGTGAAAAAATGCTTTTACACGCTATGGAAACTAAGAACCATAAAAAAATACTTTGACCCTTCTTCATTCAGGTTGCTGGTACAGGCACTGATCCTATCCCTTCTTGACTACTGCAACATCATCTACCTAGGCATCCCACAAAAAACAATAACAAAACTGAGATTAATACAAAACACCGCCGTTCGCCTAATTTTCGGACTAAGAAAAAACGACCACATCAGCCCCTACTATAAAAAGCTGCACTGGCTTCCAATAGAAGCGCGAATTCTATTCAAATTCGCTTGCACCTGTTTCAAACAAGCCTGGGGACTAGCACCTTCATACCTACAAACTCACTTCACCCTACACAACCCCACAAGAATGACCAGAAACAAAAACATCTTTGCATACCCAAAAATTACAGGCTGCAGATACAAATCCTTCTTGGACAGAACCTTTCAGTTCCAAGCGAACAGACAGCAAACCTGGCTGAAAAACCACATAAACGAACCAAACATGACTTATAATACTTTCCGCAAATCGATCAAAACCACCCTATTCGCTAAATTCATTGGCTAAAACGGTCCCTCCCCCACTAAGACCCCTCTCACGGATGTTCTAAATCTTTCAGACACTCATTACCCTTAGATCTCCAATTAGTATGTAAGTTTACCATTTAGACTATTGTACTGCATCGAGACTCTTTATTCGGTACTGTATTTAAACTTATTGTACGGTATTGAATTCGGACTCACTCTACTGTATTATATGTGGATTTATTGTATTGTATTAGTATTGTACTGTACTTGTTATTCGCTGAATGTCCAGCCTTCTTACAATGTAAACCGCCTAGAAGTCGCCTGACTATGGCGGTATAGAAAAATAAAGTTATTATTATTATTATTATTATTATATTTCTGGTGCCTGTGGCTCAGGGTGACTAAAGTAGGGAAAATCCTGTTATAAATCCTGTGTTTTAGGGTAGCACTGATAGAACCTGCAGTTTTGTTTAAAATACTGTGTTTTAGGTGGTATAGAGCCTATATTTCTGCCTTACTAGTAGTCTTACTTATAGTCCCACCAACCCCAGGGACCACTGTTCATATATAGAGACCCATATAATCAGGACTTCACAACCAATCAAGATGACCTTTATTCTATGCAATCACTGTGGTGCTTTAATTCCAAGACATACTATTTGGAGGCTTAAGGCTTGCCCCATCTGTCTTCAACTTGCCAGTATTAAGGAGGAGCTCTGCAAACTTAAACAGGAATTGAATACAATTAAAGCAGCTTCCATCACTCCACAAAATCATACCAACTTACTACCTCTACCTCAAAGAATAAAACAGCCCAGGAATAAATGGGTCACAGTAGGCTCAGGAAGACTGCGACATGTAACACAGAAACATCCACCTTCACTAATATTACCTCTACAGAATTCCTTTGCTCCACTAGTGCACTGCGATACTCAGGAAAACAGAAGGGAGGTGGGACTGGAACCAATGAAGGAAACTCAAGAGAACAAGAGCACCCTAAGTACAAATAAAAAAGCCAAAAACAGAAAACTATTACTGTTGGGGGATTCCATCATCAGAGGCATTAACCTTGGAACACAGGGCGAGGAGTCCAAAATAGTGAAATGTCTTCCAGGATCCTCAGCTACCAGGAGTTCCAGGCAAATACTGACTATAATTAAGGAAGAAACTAAGAATTTTAACACTGATGTTGTTATCCATCTGGGAACAAATGACCTGGCCAACAACTCCACACTTGCAGCACAGAAAGCTTTTCGGGAGCTTGGTGAGGGCGTGAAACCTTTTGTAAAGACTTTAGCTTTTTCTGAAATACTGCCTGCATATGGAAAAGGAGAGCAAAGAATGAAAAACACAGAGGACTTTAATAGATGGCTCAGAGCCTGGTGTCATCAAGAAGGCTTCAGGTACATAGGAGGATGGGGAAATACATGGAAGGACAAGAAGCTATATTGCACTGATGGGCTACATATTACTACAGCAGGAAAAAGAAACTTTGCAGAGAAATTTAGACAATATTTTTCTAGGCATTTAAACTAGAAGGTGGGGGTGGTGTATGTACGAAGGACAATTATAGAGACCACCCCCGGCAAAAGAAAAGATGTGATAGTAGTAAAGGCTGCAACATAAGCAATATCAGCAACCCATTTCTTAGTATTGCAACGGAAAGTGAAACGACACAAAAATCCATACGAAAAAGGAGATTATCGCTGAAAAATAGCTGGAAAGCGATGACCACAAATGCTCGCAGTCTAAGCAACAAAGTTCATGATCTGCAAGCCCTGATATTAGAGGCAGATCTAGATATTGTTGCTATCACAGAGACATGGTTCAGTGAATCACATGGATGGGATGCAAACATACCGGGATATAATCTTTTTAGGAAGGACAGAGATGGTCATAAAGGTGGAGGAGTAGCTCTCTATGTAAAGATCAATATCCAAGCGACCGAAATGCAAGGGACCTGGGGAGAGGAAGAAGCGATATGGATTTCTCTGAAAAGAGAAGATGGAACTTCTATCTACGTGGGTGTAGTCTACAGACCTCCGACTCAATCGCAGCAAATTGATAAGGATCTGATTGTGGATATCCAAAAGTTTGGAAGGAAAGAGGAGGTTCTGCTGTTGGGAGATTTCAACCTGCCGGATGCGGACTGGAATGTTCCGTCTGCGGAATCGGAAAGAAGTAGGGAGATTGTGGATGCCTTTCAAGAGGCTCTGCTCAGACAAATGGTGATGGAACCCACAAGGGAAAAAGCAATATTGGATCTGGTCCTCACAAATGTAGAGAGTATCTCTAATGTTTGAGTGGGTGCTCACCTGGGTAGTAGCGATCATCAAACGGTTTGGTTTGATATAACGGCTAAAGTGAAGAGCGGCCGCACGATACTTAAAGTCCTAGATTTCAAACGTACGGACTTTAATGCAATGGGAAAGTACCTGAAGAAAGAGCTGTTAGGATGGGAGGACATAAGAGAAGTGGAAAGACAGTGGTCTAAGCTGAAAGGAGCGATAAAAATGGCTACGGACCTTTATGTGAAGAAAATCAATAAAAACAAGAGAAAAAGGAAGCCGATATGGTTCTCCAACCTAGTGGCTGAGAAAATAAAGGCGAAAGAGTTGGCGTTCATGAAATATAAAAAAACCCAAGAAGAGGAGAGCAGAAAGGACTACAGGGTGAAACTGAAAGAAGCCAAGAGAGAGATACGTTTGGCGAAGGCACAGGCGGAAGAACAAATGGCTAAAAATGTAAAAAAGGGAGATAAAAATTTTTTTCAGATATATTAGTGAAAGGAGGAAGATAAAAAATGGAATTGCTAGGCTAAAAGATGCTGGGAACAAATATGTGGAGAGTGATGAGGAGAAAGCAAATGTGCTAAACAAATACTTCTGTTCTGTGTTCACAGAAGAAAATCCTGGAGAAGGACCGAGATTGTCCGGCAAAGTTACACGAGAAAATGGAGTAGATTCTGCGCCGTTCACGGAGGAGGGTGTTTATGAGCAACTTGAAAAACTGAAGGTGGACAAAGCGATGGGACCAGACGGGATCCATCCCAGGATACTAAGGGAACTCAGAGAGGTTCTGGCGAGTCCTATTAAAGACTTGTTCAACAAATCTCTGGAGACGGGAGTGATTCCTGGGGATTGGAGGAGAGCGGATGTGGTCCCTATTCATAAAAGTGGTCACAGGGATGAAGCAGGAAACTACAGGCCGGTGAACCTCACTTCAGTTGTTGGAAAAATAATGGAAGTGTTGCTGAAAGAAAGGATAGTGTATTTCCTTGAATCTAATGGGTTACAGGATCCGAGGCAACATGGCTTTACAAAAGGTAAATCGTGCCAAACGAACCTGATTGAATTTTTTGATTGGGTGACCAGAGAGCTGGATCGAGGACATATGCTAGATGTAATTTACTTGGATTTCAGCAAAGCCTTTGATACAGTTCCTCATAGGAGGCTGTTGAACAAACTTGAAGGGCTGAAGTTAGGACCCAAAGTGGTGAACTGGGTCAGAAACTGGCTGTCGGACAGACGCCAGAGGGTGGTGGTTAATGGAAGTCGCTCGAAGGAAGGAAAGGTGACTAGTGGAGTCCCTCAGGGTTCGGTGTTGGGGCCAATCCTGTTCAATATGTATGTAAGTGACATTGCTGAAGGGTTAGAAGGAAAAGTGTGCCTTTTTGCAGATGATACCAAGATTTGTAACAGAGTAGACACCGAAGAGGGAGTGGAAAATATGAAAAAGGATCTGCAAAAGTTAGAGGAATGGTCTAATGCCTGGCAACTAAAATTCAATGCAAAGAAATGCAGAGTAATGCATTTGGGGATTAATAATAGGAAGGAACCGTATATGCTTGGAGGAGAGAAGCTGATATGCACGGACGGGGAGAGGGACCTTGGGGTGATAGTATCCGAAGATCTAAAGGCAAAAAAACAGTGTGACAAGGCAGTGGCTGCTGCCAGAAGGATTCTGGGCTGTATAAAGAGAGGCGTAGTCAGTAGAAGGAAGAAGGTGTTGATGCCCCTGTACAGGTCATTGGTGAGGCCCCACTTGGAGTATTGTGTTCAGTTTTGGAGACCGTATCTGGCGAAAGACGTAAGAAGACTTGAGGCGGTCCAGAGGAGGGCGACGAAAATGATAGGAGGCTTGTGCCAGAAGACGTATGAGGAGAGACTGGAAGCCCTGAATATGTATACCCTAGAGGAAAGGAGAGACAGGGGAGATATGATTCAGACGTTCAAATACTTAAAGGGTATTAACGTAGAACAAAATCTTTTCCAGAGAAAGGAAAATGGTAAAACCAGAGGACATAATTTGAGGTTGAGGGGTGGTAGATTCAGGGGCAATGTTAGGAAATTCTACTTTACGGAGAGGGTAGTGGATGCCTGGAATGCGCTTCCGAGAGAGGTGGTGGAGAGTAAAACTGTGACTGAGTTCAAAGAAGCGTGGGATGAACACAGAAGATTTAGAATCAGAAAATAATATTAAAGATTGAACTAGGCCAGTTACTGGGCAGACTTGTACGGTCTGTGTCTGTGCATGGCCGTTTGGAGGAGGATGGGCATGGGAGGGCTTCAATGGCTGGGAGGGTGTAGATGGGCTGGAGTAAGTCTTAACAGAGATTTTGGCAGTTGGAACCCAAGCACAGTACCGGGTAAAGCTTTGGATTCTCGCCCAGAAATAGCTAAGAAGAAAAAAAAAAAAAAAAAAAAAATTTAAATTGAATCAGGTTGGGCAGACTGGATGGACCATTCGGGTCTTTATCTGCCGTCATCTACTATGTTACTATGTTACTATGTGAGGTAATATTGTTGAGAATTCAATGTGGGTCTTGTGAATCTTGTCGCAGAAGAACTCTGCCATCATCTGGGGGAAGAGTGAAGAGGGGATGGGAGGTGGGGGCAGGGCCAGATTAACGGATAGGCCCAGTAGTCATGTGCATAGGACCCAAAACTGTCAGGGGAACCCGTTGAAGGAAGGCAAATAGATGAGGCAACGGCGATGCCCCCCCCCCAACATCGACGGCAGCATTGGAACTCCCCCACGGGTCCCCTTTCCCCCCCCTGGCGCTCATCCCATAGCTTGTCTTCGAAGACGGAAGTAACACGTCGCCAACTCGAAGGGAGCTAGCTACCCAACCCCTGCCGCCGCAACGTCCTTTGCTGTGGTGGGTGTGGGTGACCTCAAAGACAAAGCAGAGTGGAGGAGAAGGAAGTGGATTGGGTTTCTGAGAGGCTGAACAGGCGGGGGCTGTGCCTGATAGCTGTCTCTCTCCACGGCTTGCACCTCATTCGCATCTCTGTGTTTGGGAGGGACTCCCTGGCAAATCTTCTCTTGACAAGTCCCAACTTTGCCGTTGTCCTCGCGTGAGTCCGAGAAAGGAGGGCACAAGCCTACAAAGCGTCTCTGCGGAGCCTTGCATGACACTGTACTCGCCTGTAAATGGGCCACTGTCTATGTGCCTTAAAACTTTAGTTTACTGTTGTGATTTGGAGGGAGGGAGGCTTTCCTTTTGTTGTTTCCATTTCATTTTATTGATTTTTAATAAGAGACAGGATCGGCCTGGAGCAAGCAGCCGTGGTTCTGTGCAGCAGAGGAGGTGGGTGGCATAGAAAGCAGCCATGGCAGAGGCATGGCAGAGGACAGAGAAAGCGTCCACAACTGAGGAAACAGGACCAGCCAGAGGAAACAGCCGGCAGGCAGAGAGCTGCAATCCTGCGCAGCTTTGCTTATAATTAATACTGGCTAGCAGAGATGGCAATGGGGTAAGGAAATGACAAAGAACAGCTGCATGCTGATTGGGAGCTTGTAGAAGGGAAACTAGATATACAGGAGTAAGGGAGGGCAGAAAGAGAAACAGGAGCAAGATGGTCAGGGAGAGAGACAGGAGCAAAGGAGGGCAGGGAAACAGGAGCAGTTCCCTCAGGGCAGGAAAAGACATAGACCTAGTGGCATAGTCATGGGTTGGCCCAGGCTCACCCAGCAGCCGAACATCTCTGATCTAGCTAGACGGGATCCCCAGGCCCTTCTAGCTAAATACTCCAAAAAACTCTCCCTCCTGCATATTTTTTAAAGTTCAGATTTTCACCAGCAGCAAGCAGCATGACTGATACATTGTTCGAACCAGCCCCATCAGGCACAACTTCCTGTCTGCATAGATTGTCAGAAACACTGTATTGGTCACGCTGGTTGCTGCCAGTGAAGATATGAATCCTAAAAGGTACACGGTCACGGTGGCCACAGAGGAGTTGAGAGACCAGATCACTCAGGTGGGAGAGAAAGAGACTAGATTGCCTGTGGGTTGGGGTTCTTATGCCCACCCACTTCGATTTCTGGCTACCCAAAATTGGGTGTCGGGGAGAGAGTGGAAGAGAAATGGGGAAGATGCTAGGTTGGGGTAAAAATAGAGAGAGAAAATGGGGAGGGGGAAATTCTGCATTTGGATAGGAGGACAGGGAGAGGGGGAAATCAACATGGAAGGAAGGGAGAAAGTCTGCATATAGAGGGGGAGGAGAGAGAGGGAGCAAGGAAGAGGGGAGATGTACTTCACATGAAGGAAAGGGAAGAAGAAAAGGTAAACAAATTTGAGAAGGAGGCAGAAAAATTGAAGAAAGCTGAAGGTGAAAGATCCATTCCCACCTTTTTATCTGTCTGTTTGGCACTGAACAAGAAATGAGATGAGAAGAAATAGCATATGGGAAGGAGGCCTGGGGGAAGAGAGATGCCAAGATCATGGGAGGGAAAGAAAGGAGATACCAGGCCATGGAGGGGGAAGCAGAGATGGAAGATAAGGAGAGGAGAGAAATGCTAGGACAAAGGGGAAGGAAAGGAAAGGAGCTAGATGCGAGACCAGAACAATGGAGAGGGGAGTGAAGCTGAGATGAATCATGTACAAAGGAGAGAAGGAGCACAGGATAGACAGTTTATTGAAGGGAAATAGAAAGAGGAGAGAGGGTTGACACTGGATGGAGAGGGCAGATAATGGATGGAAGGAAGAGAATGATGAGAAGATGAGGAAAGCAGAAACCAGACGACAAAGGTAGAAAAAAATTTCTATTTGTTTTATTTATTTATTTTTGCTTTAGGATAAAGTATTATTGTATCTGTGTTGATAATTGTTTATTAATAGAAAATGGAAATAAGGTGATACTGTTTATTGGACTAATTTTAACACATTTTTTTACTAATTCAGAGACCATAACTCCTTTCCTCAGGTCAAGACAGGGATACTGTAACAGCAATATAGTTGACTGAAGAAAGCGGTTTTAACCTCTGAAAGCTAATTGATAAATGCATTAGTACAATAAAATGGTAGGCACTAAATTTTCTTCCTGCCATGTCCCATGCCTCCTACCCAAATGCAAAATATAAATTGGCAGGCTTCCCAAAGCTCTGCCAGCTGAAGATTTCTTCCTCTAGGAAGAAAGGGGGGATTTGGTCAAAGATGTTTGGAGGTTGCATAGAAATTTGTTTTTAATTTTAAAATAAAAGAAATAAAGTGAAAATAAAGAAGTAAATAAGAAAATGGGTAAATAAATGGGGCAGGGGGCCCTGTGGACTTGTGTGCCTAGGGATCCTCAACGAATTAATCCTGCCCTGGGCGCGTGCACTTTGAGTAGAGAGTTGAGCGTGTGAAAGAGACAGCGAGGGTTGGCACTAAGAGAGTTAGTTAAACGGTTGTAGTAGTCCTGTTTGGCAAGTGAGAAGGTAGATTGGAAGGACATCAGCATGAATTTGTAATGGACGAAGTCAGCAAGTGTGCGGGATTTAAGCCAAAGATGTTCAGCAGCTCAGGCTCAGGAGCGCAGATAACAGATTTGGGAGGTCAACCAGGGCTGGGGTTTGGCACGTCTTACAGGACGGAAAATGGGAGGGGCAAGGGTATCAAAAGAATATTAGAGAATGGAGTTATAGGAGAGGACAGCTTCATCGGCAGACTCATTTGACATAGTAATAGAAAGGGGAGATGAGACAGTAGATTATAAGCCCACTAGGCACAGAGAAAAGGAGATTATGTACTTAACCTTGGTAAGCTCTTTTCTAGTAGATGGGTGAGGCATTCTAGACCAGTGGTCTCAAACTTACAGCCCCCCAGGCACTATTTTGAGGCCCTCGGCAGAGCAGGATTAATTCATCGAGGGCCCCTAGGCACACAAGTACACTGGGCCCCCTGCCCCGCCCCACCCCACCATATGCCCAGGCGGAAACAGGAAGCTGCATAAGAGGGAAGCTTTGGGCAAGCAGCACCGCTTACACAATTACAGTTCCTGTTGCCTTTCTTACCCACGTTTCTTGCTTGTCTTACTTTCCGTCAATGAGGGGGGGCCGCATTGCCGATTGGGGGGGCCCGCGTTGCCAATCGATGCTGGAGGGGCCCATTGCCGTTTGGAAAAAACAATGTTGATGCCCTCCTTCATCGGGCCCCCCTGACCATTTCGGGCCCTAGGCACGTGCCTACTTGGCCTATTGGTTAATCCTGCCCTGGCCCTCGGTATGTTTATCATAATCACAAAAGTAAAATAAGAGTTTCTTGATCATATGTCTCTTTAGTTATAAATTACAATATTATTATTAAGACTTAGCCAAAAGGAAAGATTTATAAACTATAAAGAGTTTTACCTCATGCAAAATTGTCATTTCTTTAAGACATTAACTATTTTTTTCTGAGGCCCTCCAAATCCAAAATGTGCCCTGCAAAGGGTTTGAGTTTGAGACCACTGTTCTAGACCATAGGGTTATTTCCCTTCACTCACATGAGTTGTAGAAGAGAACTCCACCTCTAGGGTAAATCACAGGCTAGTTTAGCTCTTCCCATCAATCTGTACCCAAGCATAGAGAGGCACTACCAGTTGTTTGGATGAAGGGGTGGTGTGAATTTGAAGTTCAGGAGAGTGGATGTGTAGCGGAGAAGGATGTGAATTCAAGGGCGATCTTGTGGACCTTGTCATGGAAGTAATCAGCCATAGTCTAGGGAGAGAGAAGGAGGGTGGGGGCTTTTTGAAGAGGGAGTTCAGCATGGCAAAGAGACAATGGGGGTTGGAAGAAAGGGAGTTAGTTGGATGTAGTAGTCTTGCTTGACCTGGGTCAGCGCAGAATTAAAGATCAGCTTAAATTTAGTGAAGAAAGTCAGCATGTGTGCAAGATTTGAGCCAAAGCTCAGCACTGTGGGTACAGGAACGTAAGTAATGGATACTGGGAGTAAGCCTAGGTTGAGGTTTGGTACTCCTGACAGTGGGGAACAGGCGAGCAAGAGTGTCCAGAGCAGAGGAGAGAATAGAGTTGTATGACCAGACAACCTCATGGACAGACAAAAACATAGTTGAGGCAAGGACAGGTGAAACAGTGGTTGAGAGCATGGAAGGATCAAGGGCTTGAAGATTTCAAAACCTGTTGGAGATTCTAGGAATAGCTTAGGGAGGTGAGCAATTGTGAAAGTTATTAGATGATGATCCGAGATGGGGAGCAATGAGGTAAAAAAAGTTAGAGAGAGAGCAGTTGGAGAAAAAGACAAGATCAAGGCAGTGGCCATCCCGGTAAGTGGGGGTAGAGGAGCATAACTGAAGGTCAAATGAGGAGGTTAAGGCAAGAAACTTAGAAGCATGTGTAAAATGGGATCATCAGGGTAAAAGTTAAAATCCCCAAGAATGAGGGAGGGAGAAGATGAATCAAGGATGGCCCCGAGAGGGTTCAGATTAAATAGATAGCAAGGCTAATGAGGTCATCTGAGTACTTGCTTGGGAGGGTCTACAGTGAGCCAGTCAGAAGCAGCGGGGGAGGGCTTTCTCCAATGATCTTTCTCTTCTGACGGTGTGACCAAACTAAGACAGTCGTAACTTCATCATTTGGGCTTCGAGTGACATAGCTAGTTTGATCTCTTCCAGAATCAATTTGTTAGTTCTTCTAGTGGTCCACGGCATGTATAAAATCCTTCTCCAGCACCAAAGCTCAAATCAGAAAACCCAAGAGAAACAAAAAAACACTGTGGAGTGACGATGTTCCTGAAATGGACTTTATTGAAAATTTTAAAGTTCCAAAAGTTTTTTTTTTGTTTTTTTTTAATTCTTTATTCATTTTATATTTTACATCAAGTGCACAAAAAATATCAACAATTAAATTAATACATCACTTGAAATTCCACAAATTTCTCCATAAATAAGATTTATCCCCATCCCTCCCACCGTACTAATATCAAATAATATATAATATAATAAATTCTGTCCTTCCCTTCATATCAAATAATGAAAATCAAAAACCCACCCCATACCTTCATTTATGTTAAACAGGGAAAAATGATATCTATTCATTACAATAATTTATTAATGGTCCACACACATCCTGAAATTTTTTAAAATATCCTTTTTGAACAGCTAAAGTTCTTTCCATTTTATAAATGTGACACAAAAGTATAATTGAGCAATCCACATAAAAAATAAAATAATCCACATAAAAACCTTAAGAACCTAGTTCGCTGAAAGCGTAGGACCCAACACGGTCCGTGTTTCGACAAGATAGTCTTCTTCAGGGGTCCCTGAAAGTCCTATGGTAGTAGATACGTGGAGGAACAAGTATGATGGATTTTTGAAGTGTTGGTGCGGGGTTGTGAGCTGTATCCCTGGGCTGACCAGAGGAGGTGGGCTTTCGCTGGTTCTGGGAAGGAGTTTTTAAAAGTTTTTTTTAAGGCTATTTGGACACATTGATTAGGCAGGCCTTCTTGGGCCGAAACAAGATTGTGTTGAGTCTGTTAATCAATAAAGGATTGAGCAGCATTTGGTCTTCTTCGTTTGTTTTCGTGCCTCTCACTGATGTGAAGACAGTTTCTCCTGTTTTTGTCTTCCAATGAATTCAGATACAGTATGTCTTTTGCTGCTGGTGATGAGCGTTGTATCATCTGCATAGCACAGGTTGTTTATAGTTCTGAGAAGTTTAGTAATGTTTCCTAGAGTTGTCATGCATTCACAAACCAAACTCTCATAGTGTAATATTATAAAGTGGCATGAAATTGAAGTGCTGTGATTTGTCAAAAGATTCTACATAACTCTGATAAATATGTGACATAGATATGTGACATAGATACAGGTGATAGTGCAAGGAACAGGGTTGAGATGTTGGATAAAAAATATTGATTGGGGTGGGGACAGAGCTTTTGTTGAGAATATAAATTCCCATATTTAAGTTATTTACCAAAACTGAGAGAACTGGGCAGACTGGTATAATCATTTATTTGAAAATCTGTTATGGTGTTTAAAAAATTACATTTATTTTACTGACATCCTGTATCTCTGTCTCCAATATCTTAGAGATCTTGTTTCCAAAACTCACTTCTTTATAAACATAATAGTTGTCTCTTGCATATGAGATGGAGCAAAATGTATTGTATTTCTTATGTAGATGCAAAATACTTGTACAAAAGAAATGCATCCTAGGCTTGCAGTAAAATCTACAGTATTTTACCACATTCCAAGTCAAAATTTACTCTTTACATATATTATACTTGGAAAGCTGATGTTCTTTGTTCTGATTAAATAACCATATTTCCTTTAAGATTTTTAGAGCGTATCAAAAATGAAGAAGGTTCTCTGTCTCCAATTGGCAATCTTCAAGGATTAAGTGATGACCAGGAACCTTATAGCTTGACAGACATAGCAGATCTAATTCGAGATTCATATGAGGTAAGTTAGGCTGGACACATGGACATTAGAGGTATTTTTTAGAATAATTTTTGCATTTATTAACGTGGCGCAGTAAATATTAAACATTAAATAGAAAAAGAGGGCAACGATGACCAATTTCATAGTTTAAGTAACAGTGCAAAAAAAGAGATTAGTTCTATAATGGTAATACAATACAATAAAATACAACATGTATTTATATACCGCAAATGTTCATTGCTGTTTAACATCAATAAGAAAAAACAAACTGTTTTTGTGATTGTTGCACTGTGAATTTAAAACTTGGAAAACTTCTAAAACGTATGCATATAACAAAGCTTTGAATGCAGTGACCTGCTTTATTTATTTTAGAAATTTGGAGATATCTCTATTCAACAGATTCAGTGCATGAGGTGCAGACATAGGATGCGTGTTCTCCAAAGTCATGAGGATACAACAAAACAGAATGTGGTAAGGCTGAATATCATATAAATATTTTTTACATTTAATATTAGAATGCTAGCTGATACCTGCAAAATTCCACAGAGGTCTAAATGAAATGAACAGGGGTAATGGCTGTCAGCAATTACCTATATTCAGAACTGCTGAAAAACATATTAATTTAAACACTATGTCTGGCATTTAAGTAACTAGGCTGTCTTCTGCCATTGAAAATCCAAATAAAATAAAAACAAAAAGTAAAGATAAGATGAAGATCAACTAGGGATATATTTTTTCTAATAAACCTTTATTGATTTCAATCTGTTTGACCTGATATGGCTCAAAACCTACATCAGGAATCAAAGAATCAATATAGGGTCTTTTCATGAAAAAATAAGGAATACTAAAATGCCAAACTCATCTCTGTTAATTTTCAGCTGTGAATTGTTCAACTGGAATTGTTCCACTGATTCTCTCCAAAGACCCAGTACAGAGTTCATCAGCTTTCTCCCACAGCCCTTGCTGCTCAGCCTGAGTTGATGAGCTCTACATATTGGGTCTTTGCAGAGAAACAGTAAAACAGTACCAGTCACACAAATTTGAGAAAAGACCCGATGAAAACCAAATTCACAGTTGGAAGCTATCAGAGACAAGCTTGGTGTCTTGGTGTTCCTTATCTTTTGATGATAAGACCCTACAAATATATTGATTCTATAACCCCTGATGGCATCAATAAAGGTTTATTAGAAGAAATATATCCCTAGTTGGTCTTCATGTTATCTCCAATTTTTTTTTTATCTTGCTCCCATAGAGTTTGGTTCCTTCCACCATAGAGAGCCCACCAACATGACAGAAGACAACGAAGAAGCAGCCTTCCATTTAAGTTCAATTTATTTGATATACCACAAATATAAAACTGAGGTTAAAATCTCAGTGGTTTACAATATAAAAGTATATTAAAAAAAATAAAAGGAGGAGGACAAATGCAAACAAATTAACAAAGTTCCAACTGAGCAGACAAATTTAGAAACATAAGGAAAAGAAAGAATGGTTTAGTTACAATAAAAGCAGAGGAGTGGGGAAGGGATAAAAACATGTAAGGTTAAAGATTTAAATGTATTTGATTTCTGCCCACGCCTATTAAATTATAAGTAGAATACCAGAGAGAGATATTATGCCTTTAATTGTGTCTAAATGTCAAGGAATGAACATCACATCTTCAGTCAGAAGAAAACCTGTCACCAACCCTCCGTAGTGTAGGGCTGCCGGGTGACAAACACAGGGATTCTGGCGTGTCCCCTACAACCAGGGGTACCTTCAGGACTTTTTCAGGTGGCCCTAGGCAATTGCCTGGGCCTAAGAGATGCAAGGTAAGTAACAAGGTTTCACCATATCACCAGCCAACACAAGTTCTTTAGGAAAGAATAAGTTGTTTATTCTGACCCACAGGTCAAAAGTATGCAACAGAAAACAAACATCACTTTTGCAGGTCATTCACCAAAAATAGTAGATTTGCAAAAATAAAGCTTTACTGCAAATTCAAAATAAATCAAAACTCCTTAGGCAAACATAGCCACAGCAAACTCTGGTAACAGTTCAGCTTTTCTCTCAGCTCCCACATGCAGGCAAAATCACACAGCTGAGACAGATAATCTAATTAGCTTCAAGAACGGGAGTCACAGCAGGATTTCTAAAGTTCCAAAAATCAAACTTAACTATGTCAGTTTGAGCTTCAGGTTCATAAACTTGCTTTTAAATCCATTCCTCAGTTTGAAGCAAGTATTATTCTTACTCTCAAAATACTTATAAAGTTCAAACATATCCTAACTTCTGCAGGCATAGTTTGCACAGCAGAAACAAACCAAACATCAGCAAAAGAAAGAAAGAAACACAAACCACTAATGGTTTCTCAGTTGCTGCATTCTTTCATGCAACTTCCATACCTTCCGTCTGGCTTTCTAACATAGGGCCAGCCAGTTCTATCTCCATGCCTTCCACACGATCTAGAACCTGGTAGTTTGAAGTAGGCAGGATTTCCTCCAAATCCTGCATGGGATAATCCAGCACGTTTTCCTCCCCTGCTCTGTTCCACAGCTCTTCACCTGCCTTGAGCTGTGGGAGTGACTCGCCCTGGTCACTCGCTCCTCCTCCCCCTCTTTGACTCAACCTGCTTTTAAACAGATCAGAGCCAATCCCCTTCAGCCTGTAGCGGGGGATGGGTTTTGGCTCTAAAGCAGTTTTTCTCTGCCTAGGTTTTTCTACTGCAGCTACCTTCCTCGTGGCTTCTCTAGCTGCTCTAGAGACAGGAGGCTGATGTTGCCAATCTGCCTGCCTCTGTTCCAGTTCACTATCTCTTTGGTTATGGGGGCAAGGGAGGTCAGCCTCAAGGTGAGTGCCAGAATCGATCTGGTCTGCTCTTCTGCATCCGATCCTATCAGGGACCGGACTAGTGCTGGTGCTGGGTTTGTCACAAACCTTACATAGTTGCTTTGCATCTTTTTCTGAAGAAAGTGTTTTCTGCAAAGCAGATACTACAATATCTACTTGTATTCTGGGAAAACTCAAACAAGTCTTATGAGCTTTACAGTAAAACTCATAAGACTCATTTGAGTTGTCCAGGATACAAGTAGATATTGTAGCATCTACTGTACAAAAAAACAATCTTCAGACTGTTGACCACATCACAGAGTCCACAAGTGAGAATTAGAAGTGGGGCATTTAGAACAGTGTTTCTCAACTTCTTCAAGCCAAGTACCCCCTAAGTCTAACAAATATCAACTGAGTACGCCCCTGACCACACCCCCATAATAATAGTACTAATTGTAATGCAATTTTTACCCTTTATTTTTCATATACTCACAATATAATCTTATTAACAATACATAATGGTAACCACAAAATTAAAAAACACAAAGCACACTGTACACAGAGAAAATGTTAATTTATCATTTATATTCAGGTTTTTTCCAAAGAGGTCAAGGCAGATGACTTATATGCAATGTCACCTAAGGAACAGCTACAAAAAAATAGACAAATATAGTGCAAAATATAGACGGCAGATATAAATTCTCAAAATTGATGCATTTTGATCACTAAATTGAAAATAAAATAATTTTCCCTACATTTGTTGTCTGGTAATTTTATTAGTTTCTGGTTGCATTTCCTTCTGACTATGCATCCAACATTTCTTTCTTTCTGCCTCCTGCATGCCTCCTCTCCTCTAGACCTCATTCCCTTCCCCAACCAACATCTCTCTCTGTCCCTCCATGAGTCCAACTTTTCTTCCTCTCTCCTCCCCCATTGGCAACATGTCTCCCTCTCTCAGTGTCCATCTGTCTTTTTCTCTTTCCCTCCCTTGCTGCAAAGGGAATGGGGAAAGAGAGAAATCCATGGTGCTTCTTTCCCAGCCCCTCTACTGCAACATATAACATTTCTTCCTCTCTCATCCCATGGATCATGTGCAGCATCTTTCACCACTTCCCACCAGCCTCATGCCCAACATTTCTCCTTCTATCATCCCTCTCCAGCACATGCCACATCTCTCCCTCCTTTCCCTCCATCACTATGTTCAACATCCCTCCCCCTTGCATCCCTTTCAATCTATCCCTCTCCGCAACCATATCCAACATTTCTTCCTCTCATCCTTCAGTTCCCCAGGCATCTCTACCTCACTCTTTTCTCTCTATGCCAACAATTTTCCTCTTTGTTCCTTTACCCATATACACCATCTCTTTCCCTCTCACTCACACATGCCCAACAATTCTCCCTTTCTATGCCCTCCCTCCCTTCTGTGTCCCAAGTTCATGCCCCTCCCTTCCTCCAACCACATGCATTTTTCCCCTCTTCCTTTGCCTTTCCAGCCATGTGCATCTCCTCTCTCTATTTCCTTCCATTCCACTTTATTCATGTGCACCTTCTTCCTCTCTCTTCTTTTCCTCTTCATCCATGTGCATATCTTCCCTTTCTCTTCAGTTCCCCTTCCCTCTCTTCCATCCATTACATTTCCTCCTCTTTCTTCCCTTCCTCTCCATAACATAAGAAACATATCCCTTCTCCCCTTCCATCCATATCCAGCATTTCGCCACACCCATCCATCCATCCAGCCTTACCAGTTCTCTCCATTTCCCCACATCACTCGGTCCAACATCACATCTTCTCTCTTCCTCCCCCCCTCCCACTTCAGCAAGTCCAGCATTTCTCCTCCTCTAACCTTTCCCTTCTACCGCCCTAACATTGCCTGACCTGGAATTTGGATTCCACACAAGGCCCAGCATCAGTGCTAACTTCAACGAAGAGCCTTCATGACCATGCGTTCGGGAAAGCCCTGTCAGCTCCACCTACTTTGACATGTTTGCATCAGAGGGGCAGTACCAAAAGGGTCTCACAAGCGGATAGACTCGAAGACTCTGCGTCAGTTAAGCTAGCACCAGTGCTGAGACTTTTATAGACTCCAGACTCCCTGACAGACAGCAGGAAGGTGGCAAAAGAGGGAGAGCTTTTCATCGCTGGAGTTAGCTTGGTGTTGCCACCTGAGATTTTTGGGCCACCTGGGATTTTTGGGGGTCTTAGCTTATATTCTGATCATTGTCCATTCACCCCCCCCCCCCTTCTGGACTTGTTGCAGGCCTCTGCTGGGCTTGCCGTATGGCCTGGTGGGGTTGGCCGAGACAGGAGGGATACCTCCCATCTTCTGTCCCGGCTGATCTGCCAATTTTTTTTACCTTCCTCCCCCTATGTACCTTTTTGAATCCCTGGTGGTCCAACAATGTACAAGGCAGCAGAGAGCTTTGCTTGCTCCTGCCGGCGTTGAGCCACTTGCTGAATGGCTGCCTTGAGTATCATGGGACTCGTGAGAACTCGCGGCAGCCATTCAGCGAGTGGCTCATTGCCGGGTAGGAGCGAGGAAAGGTCGATCATGCCCGGTACACCATTGGGTCGTAAGAACTCCAGGTGACTATACAGCTCCTGTTCCAACCCACCATAGCATACAGTAGGCCCGGTGGAGGCCTGCAGGACATCGGGAGAGAGGGGCAACAGGGTATAGGGTAGGGAGGGAATGAGGGAGTGTGGGGGGCAGAGCACTTGAATATTTCCTTCTTTTTTGGGGGGGAAAGATACCTCATCTTATACTCGGATCAACGTATATTCAAGTATATACGATATATATATATATATATATATATATATATATATATATATATATATATATACTAGTCGTTAAGCCCGTTACATTAACGGGTGCTAGAATTTATGTCTGTCTTTTTCTTTCTGTCTCTTTCATCCCTCCATTTCCCTTTGTAGCGCTGTCTCTGCTTTCTTCCTTAGTCTCCACTCTCGAGCTGTAACATTACTGCTTAGCTTTTTCTCCCTGCAAGCATCTCTGCTCTCTTTCTCATCCCCAGTCTCTTTGCTATTTTTCTCTTCTTGCAGGGGTCTCTGCTCTCCTTTCTCTATATGTTCCTGATTCCTGCAAACTTCTGTTTTCTCTGTATGCTCTTGATCCTGTGTTTCCCTGTAGGTGTCTCTTCCTTTTTTTTTTTTATTCCTTCTTCACGTATGGTTGATTTATTAAAAGTTTTTATATTTTTCCTATTTGTTGCATGCCTGTCTCCTTGGTCGCTGTATGTTTCTCTTTTTTTGCTTTCTGTGTTTGTTTGTGTTTTTTTGCTGATTGTCTACTTGGTCGCTGTCAGTCTGTCTGTCTCATTGGCTGCTGTATGTGTTTTTTGCAGTCTAACTCCTTGGCCACTGTATGTCTGTATGGTTTTCTGTGACTGTCTGTGTGTCTCTCTCTACTTGTGCACTGTTGTTTGTTTGTTTTTTTCAATCTCTCTTTAGCTCCTGATCCCCTCTCACTGACCCTTGCGCGACTGCATGTTATTCCGGCTGGGTTTCCATGGCAACCCTGCTCGCGGGTCTGTGAGTGTAGGGCCGTTTTGTCGGGTCTGGCGGCGCTGTGTAGCGGGGAGGCGGGGCCTCAGCACCGGCCGGGCGGCTCGCACCGCCGGCCCCCAGGAACCCGAGGCCGGCGGCGGGGGAGGCAGGGACATGCCTGGTGTGCCATGGTGCAGGAGGAACGGAGATCGTCGTCTGGCTGCGGTCCGGCTTGTGGAGGCGATCGGGTGGTGACGTATTCGCGCGCATGCGCACTCCTTCGGCCACAGACCTACAGCGCACGGAACACGCAAATAGAAGTGCGCATGCGCGAGTTAGCCTTTTATTATATAGGATATATTTTAAATTCTTTATTATGATTATTCATTACAATAATAACAAATATTCATGAATATCTACAAAAAACTCTGTATATAAAATACATTGAAACATATATAAGAAAATAAATCAACTTGATCTAGTCCACATTTAAATTGTCATTAGGACTTAGACTAGGAAATCAACTACGATATATTTTTCTAAGCCTTATTTTTTTATACTGAATCACACAATTAAAGAATTTTAAAGCTTATTAAATGTCAAAAAGTAGATTTTAAATTTTAGCCCAAAGTTGGATATGTCTGCCTCAGTGGCCTCCAGTCAGTGTCATACCTGCAGTGTGAAATGGGTCAATGACTTGCTACATAGAAAGTTAACTGGCATATCCATTTTTCCTTTTCCTCTAGACTGAATGGTGATTGTCTTATATAAGAATCTTAGATATAGTTTTGTAGCAGCAGAACACTTCTATATACACTGGTAGTATGGGTATCCACTAATATGTATCTGTTCTTTTCTTTATCTAAGCTTCGAGTTGTTTATCCAGATGTTTCATTTTCCCTTGAAGATTTGGAAGAACTGTATGATTTATTTAAGGTAAACCACTGGGAAGGTAGCAAAAGCTTTCTGTACTTTATCCTGCTTTTAATAACATGATAAATCACAATAAAAGGTAATTCATATAATTTGTTTCTCTGTATTCTCTGTATTCTCACCTTTTATGCATTGTCAGCATTACTACAGTTTCCTTTTCTGAATAACAGAATCAGGATTTGTGCACAGTTTAACAAGAACTGCAGTCAGTTTATTCTGTAAGCAAGTAGATTATCGAAACCAACAACATATATATGTAACCAAGTTAAAAACATGTTTTTAATTTTCAAGATGTTATTGAAAATTTAATATATAACCCAGCTAACATGATCAGTGATTATACTACTGTATATATCAATAATAATAAAACTCTAGAGCACGCATGCGCTCTTTAAAATTCGTGATTCCTGGTGCCGTGAGGTGTGCTTCTGTGGCAGTATTCTATTTGACACCTCACGGCGCTTGCAGGAGCTGAAGGCGCTTGACTGTGCAGCTGTGTCAGTGTGGTCAGCTTCAGGCGCGTTTAGCGGTTTGTCGGACCGGCAGGAGAGTGGCGGTTTAGGGGCTGGAGAATGAGCAGACTAATGTCACTCAGAAAATCAAGCACCCAGTCGACTACCCCCTACAGACTGAACGCAGTCTCCGGGCGGCCGCAGCCTTAGCAAACGCCGGTCTTCCTCCCTGCTCGCGTCCAGAGCCTTTCCGCCCCCAGCAAGAGGTTGAGTGTCGTCGTCTTCGCCCCCCCTACCTCTCTCCCCGGTGCACCCGATCCTCTGTTGACTCTAGCAGCGGCCGCAGCACTCTAAACATGCTGCTTCGCGGCCTTCTCCTGCCCTGATTTGCTCTGCCGGTGACGCGGCAGAGGGAATCGCGGGCAGTAGAAGGCCGCGAAGCAGCATGTTTAGAGTGCTGCGGCCTCTGCTCGAGCCGGGAGGTTTCTGGTCGTCTCGCGGTGGGAGGGTCGGATGGGAGGGTAAGTGGGGTTGGCTGCACTTCTGCGGTAGTGGCGGGGGGAGGGGAAGATGGAAACATGCTGCTTTCAAGGGTTCTACTGCACAGGGGAATGGAAGGGAGGGATAAAAAAATGATAGGTTCTACTGCACAGGGGGGGAGGGAGGCAGGCAGGCAGGCTGGCTGGCTTTGGGGGTGGGGGGGCACTGAGGGCACTAAAGACATAGGAGGCACTAAGGACATAGGAAGGTGGCACTGGGGGCACTAAGGACATAAGAGGCACTGAGGGCACTAAGGACATAGGAGGCACTGAGGGCACTAAGGACATAGGAAGGAAGCACTAACGACATAGGAAGGAAGCACTGAAGGTACTAAGGACATAAGATGGGACACTAAGGATAGGAAGGAGGCACTGGGGGCATAGGATGGGACACTAAGGACTTAGGAAGGTGGCACTGAGGACATAGGAGGCACTGAGGGCACTAAGGACATAGGAAGGAGGCACTGAGGACATAGGATGGGACACTAAGGACAGGAAGGAGGCACTGGGGGCACTAAGGACATAGGAAGGTGGCACTGGGGGCACTAAGGACATAGGAGGCATTGAGGGCACTAAGGACATAGGAGGCACTGAGGGCAATAAGGACATAGGAAGGGACACTAAGGACATAGGAACGAGGCACTAAGGACATAGGAATGAGGCACTGAAGGCACTAAGGACATAGGATGGGACACTTAAGGACAGGAAGGAGGCACTGGGGGCATAGGATGGGACACTGAGGACATAGGAGGCACTGAGGGCAATAAGGACATAGGAACGAGGCACTAAGGACATAGGATGGGACACTAAGGACAGGAAGGAGGAACTGGGGGCATAGGATGGGACACTGAGGACATAGGAGGCACTGAGGGCACTAAGGACATAGGAAGGAGCACTAACGACAGGAAGGAGGTACTGGGGGCACTAAGGACATAGGAAGGTGGCACTGGGGGCACTAAGGACATAGGAAGGTGGCACTGGGGGCACTAAGCACATAGGAGGCACTAAGGACATAGGAAGGAGGCACTGAGGTCACTAAGGACATAGGATGG
Source organism: Geotrypetes seraphini (assembly GCF_902459505.1). NCBI lineage: Eukaryota > Metazoa > Chordata > Amphibia > Gymnophiona > Dermophiidae > Geotrypetes > Geotrypetes seraphini. The sequence goes on along the minus strand of NC_047089.1, from coordinate 145,307,981 downwards.
AACACTAAAGACATAGGAAGGTGGCACTGGGGGCACTAAGGACATAGGAAGGAGGCACTGAGGGCACTAAAGACATAAGATGGGACACTAAAGACATAGGAAGGGGGTTACAGAGAGTCAGGCAGGCATGGTACAACAGAGAAATACAGGCAGGCAGGGGGCCAGGGTGACAGAGACAGAAAGAAAGACAGACAGGGGGCCAGGGAGAGACACAGACAGAAAGAATGACAGACAGCGTACACTGAAAAAGAGAGACAAAGAAAAAAAAAAGATAGACAGACATCTACTCTATCACCCGTTAATGTAAAGGGCTTAAACACTAGTACTGTATAAAATCTGTTTTGAGTATAAGCCTGTTGAAAAAGCAGTATGCTATTAGCCTAGTTTAGAACAAAGGAAGTGGCTTGTCTGTGTGTTCACCTTTGTCCCCATCCATTCCCAAATGAATCATTCATTCCATTTCATGCAAGTCTGTGCCATATATAGTGGAGCATCCACGGACCTCCACCTCATATTTTCATGTCTCCTGGAAAAATTGTTCTTTATTAAAGGAAAATTCTGGTTAAGTTGTAGTGTCATTGAGCTCAAAGCATATTTTGATGTTGGGGAGTATTTTTAAGGCTGCCTTGCTCATAATGCCAAAGGTTCTTGATCATTTATTTATTTTATTGAACACCTCCTATACTGCAGTTCCTCAGACATCATGGCAGTATATAAAACCAGTAATAAATAAAGAGGTATATGATATACTCATATAGACAAGGACAGAACATGAATGACACAGGAGTGGGGATGCATGGAGGGACATTTTCGAAAGGATGTCCAGGTCATAACGTCCAAAACGGATATCATCTTGCAGATATTTTGGAACATGAAATACATAAGATGGATGTCCATGTGCTGAAGATGTCCAGCATGAGCAGCCATTTCACAAACTGTAGCATCCAAATTATGAATGGCAAGAAACAAAGGACATGGATGTCAATATGGCAGCATTCTTAGCAAATGGCCACATAGGTGTCCATGCAGAGCAGAGAGGCAGCCTAGTGAACCAAAGGACTCGGGTTCAAAATCCACTTTAACTCTTTTATTTTGCAATTGTAAACCCTCCAGGAACAGAAAAATACCTACTGTACATGAATGTGTATCACTTCAATAGCCTTTAGGTTTGCAGGTGTAATATATTCAGGTACAGTAAGTATTTTTTTATTCCTGGACTAACCATATAAAAAACCCCAGTTAAAGTGGGATTTTGAACCTGGGACCCTTGGCTTGCAGTCCACTAAGCTACCCCTCAGATTTGCTTCCTGCCTTGTTAGGAATATCCATAATACCTGAATCTATCATAGAGCCTGATATCCCCGTTCAATTTCACTTTCAGGGGAGAGGGAAGGGGACAATAACCATTGGGGGTATTAAAGAGATGTCATGCTTTAATCCCTCAAGTGGTCAATCAAAGCACCTTTTTGTACCTAGGACATCACTGAAACAGGTCAAACTTAATACATTCTCCTTTTTAGACTTAAAAAAAGAAAAGAAACTATGGAGGATGATGTTCAAAGTCATAATCCACATATGCTTCGGTGAGACAAGACCTAGCATGGTCCGTATTTTGGCGGACTTGCCTTCCTCACAGGTCCTATAATAGTAAACATGTAATGAGCATAAACCCATGGGGGTATTGCATTAGAGCAGGGGTGCCCAAGTCCGGTCCTCGAGATCTACTGGCAGGCCAGATTTTCTAGATATCCACAAAAAATATGCATGAGAGAGAGATTTGCATACCAAGAAGGCAGTGCAGGCAAATCTCTTTCCTGCATATTCATTGTGGATATCCTGAAAACCTGGCCTGCTCGAGGACTGGACTTGGGCAGCCCTGCATTAGAGTGTAAGGTAAGCCAGACAATGTGGATCTGGAAGATGTGGAAGAGTGCAAAATACTGTCAGAGTGAAGAATAAGAGGGCTGTAGTCCTGCAACGCTGGTGGAAGTGGTCGTGGTCTTGCGAGAAGAGTGCTGGCATCAAGAAGAGCAGCAGAAGTTAAGCACGGGCCAATTGGGGTAAGTGACAGCGGGCTCAGGTCTCGCGAGAGGAGCGCTAGCGCTGAGAAGAGCAACAGGAGGGAAGCGCTGGTCGCTCAGGGTAAGTGACAGCAGGCTAGGCTTGGTTCTCCTCCAATCCTCCAACGGTGATGTGAGCTGCTCTGTTCCTTGTGCTGCCTTGTGCGGTAAGAGGGCAGGGCCTGGAAAGGGAGGGCTCAGGTCCTAGCTCCCTGTGTTGAGTGTCTGAAACTCAGGTGGAGCCATGCACAGAGGCGACGAAGGCACCAGGGAGCAGCTGAACCTCACTTCTTCATTCATTAGCAGGGACCAGGGTGCCCTCATCCAAACTGCATTGGGGAGTTGGTGGACTGGAAAGGGAGAGATGGGAGATGGATGGGAGAGATGAACTTAGTGGAGATCATGGAGAAGGGAGATGAACTTGGAGGAGAGGGAGAGATGACCTTGGGAGAGATCCTGGAGAGGGGAGATGGGGATGGAAGAAATAATGGATCCAAAAACAGGAGAGGGAGAGAGATGGTGGACAATGGGATTTAAGGAGGGAAGGAACAGAAAGGGAGAGCAGTTGGACACAAGAGATGGTGTGGGGATAGAGATACTGGATAGGAGGGTAGTTGGGAAGAAAAAGGGAGAGCTGGTAGACCCTGGGGAAGGAGGGAGAGATACTGGATGAAAGGGTAGTTGAGAAAAGGAGAAATGGTGGATCTGGGGATGGTGGGGTCCATTGCTGCAGCTGCGGGGATGGAGACGAAAAAAAGGAAAGATGCTAGACCTCCGGGAGAGGGAAGGGATACGGAAGGAGAGGACAGAGATGGAAGATGGATGGTTAGCATGGAGAAAGAAGAAAACGACAAATGGGCAAGAGACCCTGGCAAGTGAGTTATCATAAGACGTTTGCTGCAGAGCCTGGGACCAACATGATTTGAATATTGACCAGACAACAAAAGGTAGAAAAAATAATTTTATTTTCTGTTTTGTGATTACAATGTGTCAGATTTGAAATGTGAATTCTGCCAGAACTGGTTTAGACCGTGAATGTGAGCTAGGATTTAACAGAGAGAGGAAAAGTCTTTTTTACACCACAACGCCAGTATGGGTAGGAGAAGGCCAATGGGGTGAAGAGGCTATAAAATAAACCCACCAGGATGTTTGGGGAAAAAACCCACCCAATTGGGCAGGAAAATCTAATTGAAAAATCAATTCAATAGACTGAATTGAATCAAAATTTTTCTTAATGAATCGGGCAGCACTAGTGTCCTCGATTAGATGTCTAGCGACACCTGATGTAGGCGTCCTATATAGAATCTGGCCTATAGTGCCTCCTATTCAGGAAATGCTACATGAAATCACATGAACTGCATTCTCTAAGTGCAATTGCATTAACTGTGCATTAGTGTGATAGGTATAATTTAGTGTTAAGCCCTTAACAGCTAATGGGGACAGCATTATAGCATTCTGCGGTAATATATCTGTTAGTGTGCATGTAACAGACCACCTGGTGGGGCAGGTTGGCCTATATTTTTAGGAGGGCCAAGATACAAATATACACTTCCATATAACAAGACTTTTATTCTGGTTCGTTTGCCTCACGCTCACACATTATATTGGCTTACCTCAGCTAAATTGAGTCTACCTCAGACCTCTCTTTTCTCCTTGGACCTCTCCCTAACTGAGTCAAGCCTAGGCAGAAATACTGCTCCTTGAGACCTGCCCTTCTGACTAAGCACTCAGGAACCTGTAGTCCTTCTCAAATACACGGTGCCCTCTGCTGCCCAATGGCATAACAGCAGTCCCAAAGAGGGAAAATCCCTCACTTTGCCACATCCTCCCCTCAGCTCACCCCTAATGGGATGAGCGTCTGCCATTCCTAGGGATCCGTTCCTACCACCATGGGGGACCTCTGAGACTACCCCCAAGTCACAGTTTCATCTGGCATTTTTTGCATGCCATGCCTGAATGATACCTCTTAGTGGCTTTGTTCTGGTACAGGCTCTGGGTACATGCCTAACACATGTCCCATGGGTTTCCCACTTTCTGAATTCTTCACTATAATGTCCATTATCTTTTTCCTGGTGACACCCTCATAGGCTTCTAGCAACTCCTTCAGGGTATCGGTCTTTTCAATGATAGTTCTGGGATAGCAATGGGATCCGGAGCTGGCCACTTTCACTCCTGAGGATCCGGTCACCCTGTCCCAGTTGTGGCTCTTTGGATTCCGATTGTTCTTTTGATGCTGAACTGGGTTCTCTCTGAGCCACCTCAATAACAGCTCTAACTAATGCTCCCTGGCATTAATTCCTGGTCCATAGCTCTTGCTGAACTCTCTCTAGTTCTCGACTGGCCAGGTGCGAAGCCTCCCTCATTGCCTCCTTTTCTTCATCTTGCTTTCTCAGCTGCCTCTTTTATTTTTCCACTTGTAGGGATATCTCTCTAATTTGAGTCCAGGCCAGAGCTCTCTGCATAATTTGCCACTTCTAGGTCACTCTCTTTTCCATATTCCAAAACCAGCAATCTTAACCAAGCCCTTATCCGCATAGGTCTCTTGCACTTGATAGCAATACTTTCCAGTTCTTCAAGGGCCTCTTCCTTAGAGAGACTCTCTTGTTTTAACTGTGCTTCCAGCACTGTCACCTTGTCTTGGTGCTCCTGCTCTCTGGTAGATGCAGCTCCTTACAAAGAGGTCATCTGCTGAGTTAAGACCCTGTTTGTTTCTGCAAGCCTGGCACTGGGCTTTGATAGTCCACTCTCTGGGCTTGCTCCATCCACTCCTGGACCTCCTCAGCCAACTGCTTTTCCATTTTATTGTACTGCTTAATGGGAACACTGTTCTCCAACTGGGCTTGCAACTCCTGTACCTGCCTACAGCAGTCCTTCAGTTTAGCTCTCAAGCGGGCCACATAGTTAGCTGCCAACTCCTGGTCATCGAATAAAACAGCATTCAGCCTATACATCTCCTCAAAGTTTTTATTTTGCAGTTCAGTGTTTATGCCCTTGTTTTCCTTCCTTCCCAGGGTATTTGGGCTTAGGCTTTGGTGCTGCCTTTCTCTCAAGCTTTCCTGCAGCTTCTGGTTTTCCCACTGAGCCTCTCTTACCCCCCTTTTACAAGACAGTGAAAGCGGTTTTTAGCACTGGCTGGCATGCTGAATGCGCTGCTCCCGATGCTCATAAAATTCCTATGAGTTTTGGGAGCAGCAAAGAACATTCAGCGCGTCATCCTGCACTAAAAACCGCTTCCATGGTTTTCTAAAAGGGTGGATTAATTCCCTTTTGAGGTCCTCCTTATGCTGATGTGCTCCCCCAAGTAGTGTTTTCAGCTCCTTGCACTCCTTAAGTGCTCTGAAGTCTGACAAATAACATGGCTTCCTCATTTGTGGAGACTTCTTTTTTTTTCTGAAGTTTTCCCTATGCCTTTCCTCCCTGGCTGGCAGTCGTCTCCCCTTGGAGGATTTCTCTACATGGCTAGCCATGTTGCTTGCCACTCCTGTTCCCAAAATCTTGGGTTTTATTTTTCAGCTGGTTCTGCTCTCAGCAGCAACTTTGCACAGGTGTATTCAGCACCTTAATTAAGTCTGTCAGCACTCCTGTTACAGCTTTACTCTCAAAAAATAAAAAGCCTGCATTTCCTGCCCTTACTAGACTTCTTCCAGTCTTTGCTTAGGCCAAAGCTACCCATCTTAGGCCTTGTTTTAAAATAAAACTTGTTCACTTCCTGAGGTCCCACTCCTTCTGGAGTTATCTGGTCAGTTTCTCTGCAGCAGATGCTTAAAAAATCAGGCAGAAACACCATATGTAGCAGACCACCTGGTGGGGCAGGCTGGCCTGTATTTTTAGGAGAGTCAAAACACAAACACACAATTCTATATAACAGACTTTTATTCTGGTTAATTTGGTTTTATTCTGGTTCATTATAATAAAGCTTGGCTTACCTCAGCCAAATTGTGTCTACCTCAGACACCTCCTTTCTCCTTAGACCTCTCTCTGACTCAAGCCTGGGCAGAAATACTCCTCCCTGGTGACCTGCCCCTCTGACTCAGCATTGAGCCAAGCAGTGCAGGGCACTCTGGGACCTATAGTCCTTCTCAAATACATGGTGCTCTCTGCTGCCCAGTGACATAACAGCAATCCTAAAGAGAGAAAATCCCCCACTCTGCCACAATGCATTTTGATTCAAGTTATACAACTCCACTGCTTATCTACAACAGCAAACAATTTGACTTCAATGGAGGAAAAAGCCTCGGGCATGAATAGAGCAGAACTTACGGCTCAGCTTCTAGAACATCGCCGGCTTAAAAAAACCTCCATAACGCTGTGGGAAAATGAGGGTAATTCAACCAAGTGAGCACACTTAACAAACCCCTTCCTATGGGGAACCCACGTTTCATGGCATAAAACCACTTCTTCAGGGCAGTATTCTGCTTTATTTGACTCTGGTTCTGTTGGGATTTTCAGAATGTAATAAATGGTTTTCAATGTTTGCTGCAGTACCTGTGCCCTATTGCCATGAAGAAGTGGTTTTATGCTATGAAACGTGGGTTCCCCATGGGAAGGGGTTTGTTAGTGTGCTCACTTGGTTGAATTACCCTCATTTTCCCACAGCGTTATGGAGATTTTTAAAGCTGGTGATGTTCTAGAAGCTGATCCATATGTTCTGCTCTCTTCATGCCTGAGGCTTTTTCTTTCATTGAGGTCAAATTGTTTGCTGTTGTAGCTAAGCAGTGGAGTTGTATAGCTTGAATTTTTGTTCCTCCATTCCTTTTTATTTTTGAGTTATTTTGACAGTGCATTTTAATGAATTTTGGAGGGAAAAGGTATTGCATGAGCATGGAAACATTTTGCCAGCATGTTCTAGATCACAGTTCTTCAACCGCCGGTCCGCAGAAAATTCCTGCCAATCCGCACAGGACCGGCGAGATTAACTTCTTCAATTTCCTGCCGGTCCGCACAGGACCGGCAAGATCGAGGAGCGCAGGGCCGGAGATATAATGGGGAGCCTCCGACTGTGCTTTCTTCCCTCCCAGCGGCTCTCCTTACAAGTGCAGCGATTCAGGAAGGAAGCCTTGGAGCTTTTGGTGAGTCGGGCCGCCTCTGATGATGCAACTTCCGCTTTCCTCAGAGGCGGTGCGACCCAACAAAGGACCCGAGGCTGCCTTACTGAATCGCAGTGCTGGCAAGTAAGGAGAGTTGCTGGGAGGGGATAAAGCTGCTGGCATGGTGAAAAAAAAAAAGGGACAGCTGCTACTGGACCTAGAGAGGGAGAAGGAGAGATGCTGCTGGGAGGGGAGGAGGGAAAGGAGTCTGGGAAGCTGCTGGGTAAGAGGGAAAAAGGGACAGCTGCTACTGGACCTGGAGAGGGAGAAGGAGAGATGCTGCTGGGAGGGGGGAGGGAAAGGAGTCTGGGAAGCTGCAGGGTAAGGGGGAAAAAGGGACAGCTGCTACTGGACCTGGAGAGGGAGAAGGAGAGATGCTGCTGGGAGGCGAAGAGGGAAAGGAGTCTGGGAAGCTGCTGGGCAAGGGGGGGGGAAAGGGACAGCTGCTACTGGACCTGGAGGGAGGGAGAAGGAGAGATGCTGCTGGGAGGGGAGGAGGGAAAGGAAAAGGAAGAGAGTTACTGCTGGACAGGGGGAGGAGGGAAGGGAGAAGAAAAAAGGAAGGAAACAGCTTGCAGGGAGATTAGAGGAGGGGGAAGGGGAGAAATAGCAATGAGATGGGAAGGTGGGGGTCAGCAGAGAAATTGAGAGGGACAAAGATGCTAGATCTGGTGTAGGAGAGATAAAAATGAAGAGAGCAGTGAAGCTGGAGTGAATCGTGTAAAAAGGAGAGAGGGGCATAGGCTGGATGGAAAGGGGAGAGGGGCATAGAAAGAAGACAAATATCATATGGAAGGGGGAGAGGTCAGACAGTAGATGGAAGGGGCAGATGCTGGATTGAAGAGACAGAGAGGGCAGATGCTGGAAGGAAGAGAGTGAAAAGAAGATGAAAGCAGAAACCAGAGACAACAAAAGGTAGAAACAAATAATTTTATTTCTATTTTGTGATTAGAATATATCAGATTTGAAATATATATCCTGCTAGAGACATAACTGGGGACTGCAGTATTCTGTTAGCATGATATTTCTATGAACTTGGCTTGTTCAGTTTTCTTGATAGTAGAGGGGATATATGTGAAGGGGAGGGGAGACAGGGGTTTTGTTGGTCCGTGCTCTGTATATTTGTATTTATAAAATCACAATTGTTCAGAATATTGTTTCTTTTTATACTTTAATAAAATACGTTCAATATAAAATCATAATTGCGGCTTGTGCAGATGGGATCAGATGGTTTGTGGAGACCGAGCTCGCGGAAATGGAGCATAAACGGGGTTTTTAAATTTTAGTCCTATTAGTTTGCCAGTCCACAAAATAATTCTTTTATTTCTGCCGGTCCACGGGTGTTAAAAGGTTGAAGAACACTGTTCTAGATAATAACAGCTGAGTTAATGTTGGATCACTTAACACTTCCTACATAAGAGTCACTAAGTGATCTAGCATTAGATCCTAGCATTTATCATATGCTAATGATTACATTAGCACAAAACTGACATAAAACATGCCCTCAAAAAGATGAATATTAGATTTTCAGTTAATATATGCTAAAATCCATGTTAATTCTAAATCCTAATACCTAGTAAAACCACCCACTCTTTTATTTAATGTGTTTTCCAGGGATGCCATCAGGGCAGTACTACCAATCCTGCATTCAGGGGCCCGAAGCTGACAGGGGGCCCGGGCTCACCCAGGGTCCTAGGCAGTGTTCCCTCTAAGGTGAGTGCATGAGTGATCGCTCACTATTTTCAGTGGCGTCGCTCATACGCTTTCCCCTGTCGCTCACTCAAGGGCGGGAGGAGGTGAGAGGAAGCAGCGGCGGCGGCGGCGGCCTGTATTTTAAAGTTAAAAGATGCAGCGGCGGCTCCTCTCAAGATCCCCGACTGCATCGGACTTCCGACGCAGGTCGGGATTCGTGAGAGGAGCCGCTGCCATTCTTCAGTGTCCTACAAAGGGGGGGCGGTCCAATCGCTGCCTGGCTGGGCGGAACTTCCTCTCCGACGGCAGAATTCACGTCGGGGGAATGCTGGTTGGCCCGGTGGGAAGCAGAGAGAGCTTGGGGCAGCCGCGGCGGTGGCTTTGGGGCCTGTTTCCCCCGATGGTTGCGGCGGTGGCTTTGGGGCCTGTTTCCCCCGATGGTGGCAGCAGTGGCTTTGTGGAGGGTAGGGAGAAAGAAAGGGGGCAGGCAGGGAGACAGAAGGGAAACAGAAAAAAAAGAAAGGGGGCATCAAGAGGAAAAAAAGAAAGAAAGGGCAAGGAGAGAGGAAGAAAAAGTTAGGGGAGGGAATGAGGTCTGGAGGAGAGGAAGCATACAGGCTGAAAGAAGGGAAGAAAGATTGGATGCACAGTCAGAAGATGAAAGTGGAACCAGAGACTCATGAAATCACCAGACAAGGTAGGAAAAATTATTTTATTTTAAATTTAGTGATCAAAATGTGTCTGAATTTATATATGCTGTCTATATTTTACACTATGGCCCCCTTTTACTAAATTGCAATAGTGTTTTTTAGAGCAGGGAGCCTTAGAGCGTCGAGAGCAGCGCTGGGCATTTAGTGCAGTTCCCTGCGCTAAAAACTGCTATTGTGGTTTAATAAAAAGGATGGGGGGTATATTTGTCTATTTTTGTATGGTTGTTACTGAGATGACAATGCATAGAGTCATCTGCCTTGACCTCTTTGAAAAAAACCCAGAATAGGAATGATAATTAACATTTTCTCAGCGTATAGTGTGCTTTGTGTTTTTTAATTTTATTGTTGGTAGATCATTTTGACTTGGTCATTTTAAAGTAGCTCGCAAGCCCAAAAAGTTTGGGCACCTCTGAACTAGAGCGTTGAAACTGTGTATTTCTATTTTATCCCCTCTTTTACAAAACTGTGGAGCGTTTTTTAGCGCCAGCCGTGGTGGTAGCAGCTCTGATGCTCAGAATTCTATGAGCGTCAGGGCTGTTACCACTGTGGCTAAAATCCACACTACAGTTTTGTAAAAGGGTGAGGGGTTAGTTTGTGATGACATATTCCATACTAGGCGAAGGTGTTTTCTGTGTTCTGTGTGTTCGAAAGACATGGTTTTCTGTTAGGATTGACGGTGTAGGATTGATCTGTGCTGGTCTGGCTTGTTTAGTTTTACAATGTAAGATGCTGCCTTTTCCTAGGTACTCATGTGTGACGTGTGGTTTGTTACTAAAAATCATGTTTTTCTTACAGATGGGGGGGGTGGGGTGCCAAAAAATGATGGGCCCCGGGTGTTACATATGCTAGGTACGCCACTGTATGTAAAGATACCAGAAAGCTGGCGTAGCAAAAACTTTAAGTAAATTGTTATTCTTCTAAGTTTTGAATATTTAACCCTCCCACAATCTCACGGGCACTCGTTTCAAGTTTCAAGTTTATTGAGATTTTGATTTAAACGCAATATCAAATATTTTCAATGAGTATAACAAAAATCAATTTGGGGAAATAAATAAAACCATTTGAACAATAAACATACAAACATATCCATAGATGATTAAAATTACATAAGGAGTACAAGGATAAACTACATTTGTTTAAAAATGCGTCCTCCGCACCTGCTCATAAATTTGTGGAGTATGTAACTTGTCGCTCATGCATATTTTTTTTTGCACATACCTCATCAATCCTTAGAGGGAACATTGGTCCTAGGCCACCATAGCACAAATTCCTGTATTATGCTTCTGCTGTGCACAACAATAAACAATAAACACTGCTGTCATACTTTTTTTTTGTCCCCTGCCGATTTCCTGATAGCACCCCCCCGGACAAAAGTGGGGGGGAAGGGGTGCGTGGGGGGGCCCAATAGGATTGCTCAGTAAGGGGCCCAGAAATTTCTGATGGCGGCCCTGGTGTTTCCTTTATGACATGGCTGTTCATCTTGTACATGATGCAAACTAACCCCCCCTTTTACAAAAGTGTGGTCGGTGCATTGAATGCTCTGCACTGCTCCAAGAGTCATAGAGTTCCTATGAGTATTGGAGCAATGCAGAGCATTCAGCGCGACAGCTGGCTCTAAAAACCTCTTCCGCACTTTTTTAAAAGGGGAGTAGATGTGTATTTTCTGTGTCCCTACAGGTATTCAACAAACATTTTGTAAAATTCTAGGGAAATTGCGCAAATTCTTACTTGGAAATCCCTTTTCTTACCCAGAGGAGCTATGCAAAATTTACCTTTTCAATAACTTTGCTGTTTGCCCAATATGTTATGCTTTATTATTGCCCTTTGTATTTCACTTTTAGAAAGAACATTTAGTCAGCTGCTACTGGGGAGTGACTGGTTCCATAATTCAGCGGCATGATCCAAGCAGACCATATGCGGAACATTACAGAATTGATTCTCAGCAGTTCACTGATCTGTACAAACTTGTCTCATCATGGACATGTGGCTCACATACTGATATTCTGGCTGAAAGAGCTTTCCGGCTTCTTGATGAAAATACAGATGGACTCATTGAATTCAAAGGGTTCATCACCTTCTTAGGTACTACTTCTGTGAAATAATTTATTAGCTAGTGCATTTATCTGAAAATAACCATTGAAAGGCTCATATGACATTGCAGAATTGGAACAAAAAATATTTTACTAATTAGTTTAATAAGCATAAAGTTGGCTGATTTTGAATTGTCTTTAACATATTTACATTTTTCTATGCTGATGGTATAAGATGTAATCTAGGGAATCCTATAAATGGCATTAGGAGTTAGATGCTAATTCCGGACCCATTTGGGGCAGAAATGCATTCTAAAGAATGCAGTGTGCCAAAACAGGGCCAAAATGGCAGATCAGCATGGAAATACATTTATATGCCCAGTGCCTGAATGTATCCAAGTTCAACTGCAAAGGGGGTGTTCAGTGGGAGGCATGATCAGGTCAGGGGCATTCCGGAAAATAGCACAAAGTAATATAGTATACTACAGATGTGCACTTAACTTGTGTACCAGGAATTACACCTGTTTTCGTTTGGTGTAAGTCTTCACGCCCAATGTTACGCTGTAAAAAGCGCTCATCCCTTAGTGCCCTTTACTGAATAGCATAGAGTGCCATTTACTCAATCTGACTCCATATGTTTTATCTCATATCATTTGGATAGTCTAGGATACAGTATGCAGCATAAGTGTATCCTTTGCCAATAATATGTAGTGCCTTGCCACTAAAAATGAAAAAAAAAATAAAACTCTATTCTTTGATAAAATTTTGTTTATAAGAAGTGTACAATGCATAAATCCCAAGTATTGATATTTTTTCACAACTCAGGGCTGATAGTATAATTCATAAGCAGTACAAGTAGAACATTGCATATTCCATGTATATTATAAATTTTGATTTAGAATTGTAATTGATTCTTGATTTATGATTCTTCCCCTCCATCATTCTCATATGATTAAAAAAACTGAACTTGTGACATAGCTTCTGTTCTGGAATTTCATTTAAATTTTTATATCTGACATTTTCCCATCCTATACTATCTTTGTGTATAGATTAGATTGTACTTCGTATCTCAAAGTGTGTGCTGATTGTCTATTCTTTCATTTTATTGAAATCTTCTGCTTTTAGCTGCGACACTTCCATTAAATACCCATTTGCTCAAACTCAGGTTTCCACCATTCACCAGGACCCCTGAAGAAGGCAAAGTTTTGCCAAAACACAGCCCATGTAGGGTCCGGTTTTCATTGCCATTCCTGGGAGCAACTAGTATATTGCGATATAATTTTAACATATACTTTTGTATCTGAAAACTTACAATATTGTTGTTATTATGTGAGATTTTGTTATTATATGAGATTTTGAACATAATAAACTTTTACCTCGGAAGACTCCTGTCACATCCAGGGACTATTTGTTCCATAGGTCTCCCCATTCTTTGTGTTGTGTTTGCTTCCCTCACATTTCTTAATACCAGAATTGTCCTTCTTGTTTGTACATGCACAAATATAGGCCGCCTTTACTAAGGTGTGGTAGAGATTTCTACTGTTGCTCAGAGCGCTAAATGCTCCAACGCTGCTCTGACACTCATAATAATTCTATGAGATCGGAGGATTTAGCACTCCAGGCCAAAGTATAAAACCTCTACCGTGGCTTAGTAAAAGGGGGGGGATAATTAATGTTGGGAATTAAGACTAAGTACATTTCTTGTAAATATTAAAGCTATCAGGTTTGTTAGTGTAAAGAGGTTGTAAGATGGGGTTGAAGCAGAAATTTATAGGGCCAATTAAAAATAATTTTACAGGTTGGAGAGCAAAGTGAGAAATCATGCAGGCAGCTGTTTAAAATATATTAACATATTATGAATACATTTTAGGGAAAACAAAGCAGAATAATATCTGTGTAGCTATTCATATGTGTGTAAAAACTCAGTGGCACAGCCGTGTCATGACGGCCACACTTACATGTTGTTTATTTTTTCTTGTAGATGTTATATATTATGGAGACATGAGTGAAAAAATTAAAATCTTGTACAAACTTCATATTCCACCTGGTAAGAAATATGCTATGGGAAGAGCAAACTCTGGGAAGAGCAAACTCTTCTCAGCAGTATATGAAAGAAATATAGTGATCTACTTTGAAAGCTTTATTTAGCAAATATTTTTATATTATTTCTTGTCTCTTTAGTATGAATTTTATAATCTATCAGAGAAGCAATATAAGTACAGGTACTACCACTAATCAAGATGAACCATTTATGTTTGGAACATATTCATTTCAGGCAAAATTGTTCATTTGAGCACTACACGTACATTGAATTTTGCAGTCACTGCCCCGACCTTATGGAATTCATTACCTACCAAATTATGCAATGAAAACTCTCTAGAAAAATTTAAAAGAAAACTTAAAACATTCCTCTTCAAAGATGCCTTTAATCTTTAAAACCTTTTATGTCTAATCATTACAAGTCCTCCTTGCTCTGGCTCTCAGATGAGATTCCCCCTCCTCTTGTATTGTCCCTCCTTGGATTGCTTTACTATTTTAAGATGGATTTCCTACTTCCAATCCTTTTGTCCCGGTTAGTCCTGTTAGTCTTATGTTCATCACCCTTTTTTATAATTATTTTATAATGTAAAACCGCTTAGAAGTATGATAACCAGTATATCAAATTTTTATTAAACTTGAAACATGACCATAAGTGCCGCTGAAACATCCATGTGATTTGCATTTGTCTTTTAAAGCATTTATGAGATGATGCAATATCTTTACTTCTGTAACTGTTGCTGATCCTCCTAATAAACAAGTTTCTTCTTTGTCAAGAAAGAACCACATTGTATAATACTCTGTCTTATAAGTTCCATTCTTAATCCTTTGAGATTTGTTCAAGGCGTGTTAGTATTACTAATTTTTACCCAGTAAAATTTAGCTGATAATGAGTCACCTTCCCACTCCATCACATTTCCCTTCCTACCTCATTCTAATGGCTGCAAAATAGGATTGTCCAGAAAAACATAAAGTTGGAGAAACTTTGCTAATTGAAGATTTTTCCATGAATTTTTATGTGCTTGAAAATAAAATGTGGAACCAGTTCCTGGGCTTCAAAGAGTATAAAATTGTAAAGTTTATTAATACAGGAACAATTCAAAAATATCACAAATATCCTAAAAATCAAATTGATACAACATAAGTCCACTGCATGAATAGTAGCCAGACCGTACACGGGCTGTGTTTCGGCTTTTTAAAGCCTTCCTCAGGTGTACTAAAAACAATGATATAAAAAAACAGGCAACATGTATACAAATTGAAACGTGAGTAAAAGGAGAAAAAACAAAAAAAAAACAAATTAGAAAATCAATCGATATACAATCCAAATGCACATTAATATATCCATTGACATGTTCTTGTGTTTAAAAAAATTTATAGACTAAAATTATAGTGACAAGCATGAAAAACAAATCTTATGACCATATGAATGAAAATGTTAACATGACCAATTGTTAACATGACCAATTTACACACAAACATCCAGATGTTTGAGATATGGTTATATATGCATGCAGGCATACCAAAAGAGAATAAATTAATTTCTACATTGACTAACCTTAAAATGCAGTATAAGCCCTACAGACGTAAACATAATAATCTTTAAAAAATGCGGTCATGTTTAAAATATAAAACATATAGGGCTCCTTTTACAAAGGTGCGTTAGTGCCTTAACACGCAGAATAGCGGCGCTAAAATGCCACTACTGCCTCCTTTTAAGCAGGCGGTAATTTTTCAGCTAGTGCGCGCTAATCTTGTGCGTGTGCTAAAAACGCTAGTTTACCTTAGTAAAAGGAGTCCATAATGTCAGTAAAAGCAAATCAGGCATGGAATGTCTCCTAATGCAATATAATCAATCTTCATGTTAAATATAAAAATAAAAAAGTCTACATAACATAATGAACAGAGAATCGCCTTTCTAGGCAATTTTAAAGGGTACCAAATAGATGTATAACAAAGAACTAAATTGTTCACTTGCAGAAAAGTTGGTGAAAAGACCTAGGAGTGACCCAAATTGCCTCTGTCCACTAGGGAAACAACGGACCTAATGCAAATAGTCCATAGACCATAAGATCAATTAAGAAGCTACAAAAATGCATGGTGTGCATGCCCGATTCAAGAGACATGCTAAACTACATCTATGATGCATGCATAGAGACTGAAGCCCTAGATAAAATATGCAGAAGATTTAGAAATAGCTGAGTGATAAAATACCAAATCACCCAGAAAATGAATCACAGCCGAGCTTCATTAGAGGTGCTGACTTTAGTTCTAATGAAGTGTGATATAAAAATAATGTTAAAACCACGCTTAAAACTTACTTTTTGATGAATGCTTGTTTAAAATGACAGTTGTCACACTGGCTGGAAAATACTAAAAACTGAGCCTGTGAAGACACCAAGGGCTCCTTTTACAAAGGTACACTAGTGTTTTTAGTGCACGCACAAGATTAGCGTGCGCTAGCCGAAAAATTACCACCTGCTTAAAAGGAGATGGTAGCGGCTAGCGCGCGGGGCTTTTTAGCGCACCTTTGTAAAAGGAGCCCCAAGTATAAATACATGCAAAGATGTAACGTGCATCAAAATGAAAAAAACTGATGCAAGAACGGAAGGGCACGGCTTTATGACATCATCGTAAAAACAAACTGAAGGGTAGTGATGCGAAAATCGCTGCCCGTAAAAAAAAAAAACAACCCTCTGCTGATGGACATGATGAGTCCATTATCTGCCATGAACTAAAAGTGCTGCACATCTTTTATAGATAAAAAGTATATTAATGTGTGTACTATTGAAAAACTAGCACATTTAAAGGTATCCATAACTGAAAAAGATTCAAAATAAAATGGATCCTAATCTGTGCTATGATTGAAAGGTAATACAGCTGACAACACAACAAATAGTATATAAAATAAAACCCTGAGAAAATAACTAAGAAATAATTAAAAAGATTAATAAAATGTGTTGTATGAGACATAATTTGAACTTATGGCAGATGAGGGATAAGAAATGGCGTTGCAAATTGTCTGCATTACATAACCTAGCTGTTCAGATGAATAAGACCATACAAAATGTATATGTCAGAGGCATCTAGTCTAGAATAATAAAATCATATGAACACAAATTTTGTGTATACTAGTTTAAAGCTATAGGAGCTTAGGAAGTATATATGACACTGATGAATATTCCAATATATAGTGATGTGTGTATAAAAGAATTTAAAACTCAACATGACTTAGCATACCCTAATCCAGTGGTTCCCAACCCTGTCCTGGAGGACCACCAGGCCAATCGGGTTTTCAGGCTAGCTCTAATGAATATACATGGAGCAGATTTGCCTGCCTGTCACTTCCATTCTATGCAAATCTCTCTCATCCATATTCATTAGGGTTAGCCTGAAAACCCGATTGGTTTGGTGGTCCTCCAGGACAGGGTTGGGAACCACTGCCCTAATCTATATGGTTAGAGCATTAAGGCCTACCATAACATAGGTCCTGTTTAAGAGCTCTTATTAGGATCCATTTTATTTTGACTCTTTTTCAGTTATGGATACCTTTAAATGTGCTGATTCAAATAAACACAATGCTATCATAGGAAACCTAGTATTAAATAATGAAAATAACCAGAAGTTATTTACTCCAAGTCCACTACAAATAGGAGTTCCAATTTTCATAACATAGAGGAGAAAGATTAGGACAAATTCCTGGAGGAAAAGTTCATAGTCTGTTATTAAGACATTGGGGAAGCCTCTTCTTGCCCTGGATCGGTAGCATGGAATGTTGCTACTCTTTGGGTTTTGGCCAGGTACTAGTGACCTGGATTGACCACGGTGAGAACAGGCTACTGGACTTGCTGGACTATTGGTCTGATCGAGTAAGGCTATTCTTATGAAAATAAAGGATAAAAATTAACTAAGAAAAGATCCAGGAATGTGGGCAGAGTACTTTCAAATTCCCTTATTACTGTAACCCAGTGTTGCTCAAGTCGGTCCTGTCAGTCAGGTTTTCAGGATATCCACAATGAATAGGCATGAGATTGGTTTGCATACATTACCTCCATTGTATGAAAATTGTTTCCATGCATATTCATTGTGGATATCCTGAAAACTTGACTGTGACAGGACCAACTTGAGAAATACTGCTGTAACTCACCAATCTGGAGAGGCCACACCAGAGATTACCTAGTAGCCAAAAAAGATGTCTCACATATAGGTTTCCAAATATATTCAGTTGGGGAGGATAAACATGGAGGATGGGTATGTTGGAAGTGTGAGCATGTGAGGATATGTATCTGGGAAGAGGTTTGGTGTGGTGGAGATGGATATACAAGTGAGGGTATAGGCTTTGTTCATGTAGCCTGCACGCATTCTGTTCTTCCTATCTTCATAAAGATTTTACCCACTTTATCCTATGCCATTCTCCTTCCTCCTCTACCCATCTTTTTTTGCTACCCCCCTCTCTCTTTCCCTTCCCTGTTACCCTTCTTTCATTCATTTTACTCTCTCCTGCATCTGAGGTAGGTGCATGTTGGCAATGTGTGTACATGGGTATGTAAATTTCTCTTTCCTTCTACTTTCACGCCTTCTCTATTCTCTGTCAATCACAATCTCTCCTTGTTCTCCTTCCCTGCCTTCTAACCTTGCACACTACTTTTCCTGCTACTCCCTCTCATTTCCCTTCCTTCTTGCAATCTCTCTGTACCATCCATCTCTGAGCACTCCCCATCTACTCTTCTCTCTCCCTGAACTTCCCCTTTCCCTTCCCTGTGAATAGTACAGAAAAGATTTACCGGTAAGTGATTTATTTATTGGTACAAATAAACTCTAAAAATAATATCAATTTAAACAAACTAACAAACCAAACATGGCCATGTTTTAGTATTCTATTTTCATTGAGGGTGCATACAGTGCATTTTATTTCTCATATCTCGTTGTCTCACCTTTTGTCACATTTCTCTTGTTGGCATTTCCCCCTCAACTCAGTCCCTCTGTCCATGTTCTTCCTATTTACCCACCTGATCTTGCTTCCTCTTTCCCACCCAGAGACTCTATTGCCTCCCAGTCAATCCCACAGTCTTCATTCTCCCCTCTAATCTATGTGTTTCCTTCCTCAGAAAGCAATCTCCCTCATATTTATTTCCTTTTTCTAAACACTGTTTCTGTTCTTCTACTCAATCCCTGAGTGCCCCTTCTCCTACCAGTCCGCTTTCTTCCTGAGTCCATATGCAGAACACAAATAGACCCTCTCCCAGTACATAATAAGCAACCACAAATTAAAAATAGAAATTTCTAGTGCAAAAGGTACATCATACTTGATCCTGTGGGCTCTGTACCTCTGATCACGATCAGTGATGAAACAGCAGGCAGGTATGTAAGGTTAGATTGCTCCAAAACAGACTTTATCGGCCAAAATTTCAATCCTTTATTAGGATTTACTATCCCACCTATTTGACATACCTTCTAGCAATATTTCATACTCTGATAACTTTATTTGGGGTTAACAAATGCCAGTTTTGAAGACTGCAACTAATTTAGAATTTCAAAGTCCATTTACTTCTGAATTTGGGATCCGTGATCACATAAGAACATAAGCAATGCCTCTGCCGGGTCAGACCACAGGTCCATCCCGCCCAGCAGTCCGCCCCCGCGGCGGCCCAACAGGTCATGACCTGCCTGAATCACCAGAAGGGGCCCCCTTGCCCCCTAGGTTTCTCATCGAAGTTCTATCTTCCCATCAAAGTCCCAACCCTCCGGCCTTGCACCTACAAGACCTGGTGAGCTGTCTATACTTATGCAACACCCCAGCACCTCCCTCAGTACCCCACGATCCCCTTGTCCCTCAGGAATCCGTCCAATCCCTGTTTGAATCCCTGTACTGTACTCTGCCGGATCACTTCCTCCGGGAGCGCATTCCATGTGTCCACGACCCTTTGGGTGAAGAAAAACTTCCTTGCATTTGATTTGAACCTATCCCCCTTCAGTTTCTCTGAGTGCCCCCTCGTACCTGTCGTCCCTTTTAGTCTGAAGAACCTGTCCCTGTCCACCTTCTCTATGCCCCTAAGTATTTTGAAGGTCTCTATCATATCCCCCCTGAGCCTCCTCTTTTCCAGAGAGAAGAGCCCCAGTTTATCCAGCCTCTCGGTGTATGGGCAGTTTTCCAGCCCTCTTACCAGTTTCGTTGCCCTACTTTGGACTTTCTCAAGAACTGCCATGTCCTTCTTGAGGTGCGGCGACCAATATTGAACGCAGTATTCCAGATGTGGGCGCACCATCGCTCGATACAGCGGCATGATGACTTCCCGCGTCCTGGTTGTTATGCCCCTCTTGATGATGCCCAGCATCCTGTTGGCTTTCTTCGAGGCTGCTGCACACTGTGCGGATGGTTTCATGGATGGATCCACTAGCACACCCAAGTCTCTCTCAAGTCCAGTGTCTCCCAGCAATCCCCCTCCCATTTTATACTCGAACAACGGGTTCTTTTTCCCTATGTGCATGACCTTGCATTTATCGACGTTAAAGCGCATTTGCCATTTGTTTGCCCAGTCCTCCAGCTTATCGAGGTCCCTTTGCAGTTCCTCACACTCCTCCCTGGTCCTAACTCTGGCGCAGAGTTTGGTATCGTCTGCAAATTTTATAACCTCACACTTTGCCTCCGTTTCCAGGTCATTGATAAATATGTTGAAGAGTAGCGGTTCCAGCACCAATCCCTGTGGCACACCGCTCGTGACTCCCCTCCAGTCAGAATATTGGCCCTTTACTCCGACCCTCTGTAGTCTACCTGACAACCAGTGCTTGATCCATCTGTGTACATCCCCGCCCACCCCGTGGTTCCACAGCTTCCTAAGCAGCCTTTCATGTGGCACCTTGTCAAAGGCCTTTTGAAAGTCGAGGTAAATGATGTCTATGGGTTCCCCTTTGTCCACCTGACTGCTTATTCCCTCAAAGAAGTACAGAAGGTTTGTCAGGCACGACCTTCCCTTACAGAATCCGTGCTGGCTTGTCCGCAGTAGGCCATTTTTCTCGATGTGCTCGCAAATGCTGTCCTTGATCATTACTTCCACCATCTTCCCTATAACTGAAGTCAGGCTCACCGGCCTGTAGTTCCCGGGGTCGCCTCTCGATCCCTTCTTAAAGATAGGTGTGACATTCGCCAGTTTCCAGTCCTCTGGTACCTCTCCAGTTGTCAAGGATAGGTTGCAAACATGCTGGATTGCGCCCGCTATTTCCTGTCTTAGTTCCTTTAGAACCCTTGGGTGGATCCCGTCCGGTCCCGGTGATTTGCCGCTTTTTAACCTGTCAATCTGTTTGAGGACATCCTCCCGACTTACCTCTATATGCCCCAATTTTTCGGCCTGCTCCCCACTCATGAGCTCCTCTGAGTCCGGTATATTGGACGTGTCCTCGCTCGTGAAAACCGACGAGAAGAACGTGTTCAACCTCTCAGCTACCTCTTTATCCTCCTTAATCACTCCCTTCCTATCCCCATCATCCAGTGGCCCCACCTCCTCTCTCACTGGTTGCTTCCCCTTTACGTAACTGAAGAATGCCTTGAAGTTTTTCGCCTCCCTGGCCAGCCCTTCCTCGTATTTCCCTTTTGCTTTTCTAACCTCTCGGTGGCATTCCTTTTGGCATTTCCTGTGCTCCTGGTGATTTTCCTCCGTTGGATCCCTCTTCCATTTCCGGAAGGACACTTTCTTGTCACTGATTGCCCTCTTTACTTCAGGTGTCATCCAAACCGGGTCTTTTGAACCGCTTGTTCTTGCGGCCTTTCCTGAAACTGGGAATGTACAGTTTTTGCGCTTCCTGCAGGGTGTCACATCATTCCAATACTGTTTAGTCTCCATTAGGTTCTATGAATTTTATAAAAGGTTACATTTTCATTAATTTTAAAATACAACAGAAATAAGCACATTCTGACCTGGATGCCTCAAAGTTGTAGATATAAAAGGGTCTTTATATGTTAAATAGATGTATAGAGAAGGGCAATATCTTCCACTGGCTCCTTCTACACTACCATGTGAAATTCCATTCCTAAAGAGTTAAGAGTAATGAAACTTATTAAAGCCTGGATG
The DNA here is from genome assembly GCF_902459505.1 of Geotrypetes seraphini. Classification (NCBI taxonomy): domain Eukaryota; kingdom Metazoa; phylum Chordata; class Amphibia; order Gymnophiona; family Dermophiidae; genus Geotrypetes; species Geotrypetes seraphini. The sequence continues at coordinate 145,286,299 of NC_047089.1, read as the reverse complement.
TTTCTTGCTGTATTCTAACTGATAATGACCCTTATTTATTATAACTAAAATTAGTTACATAGAAACATGACGGCAGATAAAGGCCAGATGGCCCATCCGCAGCACCACTATCTCCTCCTCTCCCCAAAAGATCCTAAGTGCCTGTCCCTTGCTTTCTTGAATTCAGACACAGTCTTTGTCTCCATCACCTCTACCAGGAGACTATTCTATGCATCTACCACCCTTTCTGTAAAAAAGTATTTTCTTAAATTACTCCTGAGCCTATCAGCTCTTAACTTCATCCTATGCCCTCTCATTCCGGAACTTCCGTTCAAATGAAAGAGACTTGCCTCATGCACATTTATGCCATGAGAGTATTTAAATGTCTCTATCATATTTTCCCTCTCCTGCCTTTCATCCAAAATATACATATTGTCACAAGCCCGACTCTCCCTCCGGCCTTGTGCCAGTTATAAGTCACAGAGTACTGCTTGCACTATATTCCACAAAGCACAGTCAGGGAAAACAGGGTTATGCCCCTTTAAGGGTATCCATTTTGGAATTGCTGGCAAAACAGGCTGAGAGGCAGTCAGAGCTGAGCAGAGACCATCCCTTGCGCAGGGCTGGGCATGACTCTGCAGCTCTGCAGCATTTAGAGGCCTGGAAACCACAGTCAAGGAGGCAGCCCAGGGAAGCTCCTATGCTGGAGGAGCCTCCACAGTCCCTGCAGCCAGAGGATGTGGAAATGCAGGCACCCGAGGAAGGAATTGATCTTCTAGAGCAGGGGTGTCAAACTCAATCACATTAAGGGGCTGAAATCTAAAACACAGGCTAAGTCGCGGGCCAGACCCGGCCCAATCTCCTCCCCAGACCCCGCCCCCATAATAGTACTAATTGCAACACCATTTTTTCCATTCATTTTTCATATATACACACAATATAATCTTATTAACAACACAAAATGGTTAACCACAAAAAATTAAACTACACAGGCGCATAATCTTTTCTGTACTTCATTAGAATATGTCTTCCATCATGACTACACACATGCTTTCTCAGCTCTTTGATCAGGATTAGGCTATGAGCGGCGAAATCCTATTAGCCATTGATGTTCCACCTGTTCAAACCTGGGGGAAAGGGGAAGGGGAAAGGGGCTTCATTAGAGGAAAGAGAATCTTCCCCAGGTACCTGTGCTCTTATAGCTTCTGTGTCAATGCAGCCTTGGGAGATGGAAGTAAGTTCTGAGAGTAGGTCCAAAGATGATCAGGCCAGCCAGAAACTCTCGTTCCCATTCAGGCTTTGACAGATTGTTGTCCTGTGCTGGAAAGTACTTCCATAGTTTTCAAGCAGTATATCTTCTGGCCGGCCTCCTCATTTCCACAGTGTGCGCTCTTCAATCTCTCCCTTAGCACAGGCAGCGTCCCGTTGGACTGGAAGACGGCTAACGTCATTCTACTCCACAAGAAAGGCTCAAAGATGGAGGCAGCAAACTACAGACCAGTGAGTCTCACATCAATAGTGAGCAAACTAATGGAAACTCTAATCAAACGCCAATTGGATACGATCCTGAATGAGGAGAATCTACGGGATCCCCGTCAACATGGATTTACTAAGGGGAGATCCTGCCAATCCAACCTGATCAGCTTCTTTGACTGGGTGACAGGGAAGCTGGATGTTGGGGAATCCCTGGACATCGTATACCTGGACTTTAGCAAGGCATTTGATAGCGTGCCACACTGCAGGTTGCTGAACAAGATGAGTTCTATAGGATTGGGCGACACATTGACTAAATGGGTTGGGAACTGGCTTGGAGGTAGGCTTCAGAGGGTGGTGGTGAATGGCACCCCCTCCGAGATGACGGAGGTGATCAGTGGAGTGCCCCAGGGCTTGGTCTTGGACCCGATCCTATTCAACATCTTTATATGAGACTTGGCAAAAGGGCTCCGAGGTAAAATAACATTATTCGCCGATGACGCCAAACTAAGCAATGTAGTGGGCAAAAGCACAACGGACAAAAATTCAATGCCCGACAACATGATGCACGACCTACTACTGGAGCGCTGGTCTAGGACCTGGCAACTCAGCTTCAACGCCAAGAAATGCAAAGTTATGCACCTGGGCAGCCAAAATCCATGCAAGACTTATACCCTTAATGGCGAGATCCTAACAAGAACGATAGCAGAACGAGACTTAGGGGTGATCGTCAGTGAGGATATGAAGGTTGCCAAGCAAGTGGAGCATGCTTCATCCAAGGCAAGACAAATTATGGGTTGCATACGCAGGGGTTTCGTCAGCCGTAAGCCTGAAGTCAATATGCCATTGTATAGATCCATGGTGAGGCCCCACCTGGAATACTGTGTGCAATCCTGGAGGCCGCATTATCGCAAGGATGTGCTGAGACTGGAGTCGGTCCAGAGAATGGCCACCCGGATGGTCTCGGGACTCAAGGATCTCCCGTACGAAGAACGGCTAGATAAATTACAGCTATACTCGCTCGAGGAGCGCAGAGAGAGGGGAGACATGATCGAGACGTTCAAGTATCTCACGGGCCATATCGAGGCGGAGGAAGATATCTTCTTTTTCAAGGGTCCCACGGCAACAAGAGGGCACCCATGGAAAATCAGGGGCGGGAAACTGCGCGGTGACACCAGGAAATTCTTTTTCACTGAGAGGATGGTTGATCGCTGGAATAATGTTCCACTTCAGGTGATTGAGGCCAGCAGCGTGCCTGATTTTAAGGCCAAATGGGATCAACATGTGGGATCTATTCACAGAGGAAAGATAGGGGAGGGTCATTAGGGTGGGCAGACTGGATGGGCCGTGGCCCTTATCTGCCGTCTATTTCTATGTTTCTAAAGCCACAGGCGGCAGCTCCTAAACGCGTCCTGCACCTGAACTGTAAGCCTTCTCTCAGATATCGCAACAGCAGAGGGAATTCTTTTGGATGAGGCGCGGGACGCGCAAGGAGCCACTGCCTACAACTTTGGGCACACTGCGGAAATGAGGAGGAGGGTGCCGGCCAGAAGGTAAAACACCCAGGTGCGGCAATGAAAACACTGCATCGCACCGCGGGCTACATAAAACAGCCAGGCAGGCCGGATTCAGCTGGCAGGCCTTGTGTTTGACACCTGTGTTCTAGAGGATAATTTGCCCTAGGCCATGGAATGGAATACTCTGCCTGAGCTATCACTTTCTGAGGAGATGGAAGTGAGTTGAACAGTTTGTTGGCCTTTGCCATGGTTTTTTTTTCTTTTCCTGGAGCAAGAGTTTTGCTGTTTTGTTTGCTGGGACAACTAGTTAACTCTAAGGAAGTTTATGGCTGTGAGTTCTGCTGGGATGTTTGAGAACTTGTAGGGACTTTTAGAAGGGGAAAGTTTACTCCTTGAAACCTTTCTGTGAGATGGGTTTTTTTTCTAAAGGTTTTTTTTGTTTTCTCTTTTAAGATGGCTGCTGCTGCAGTTAAGCAGGGTTAAGACTATCTTTGCCTGGAAAGTTTATTTTGCTTTATTGGAACCATGGAGACATAGAGGTTGGGGGCTGGATTTTCCCATCATCTTTGTGGAGGGATTTTGCATTTTGTTCCTGCAAAGTGTCAAATTGGCAGATCCACCAACCTTGCTCTCCTTGTTATCATTGAGAGGAGAAAAAATTCTCAATGCTAAAGAACTGAATGATAGAGATGTTTTACATAAGAACATAAGAGTTGCCTCCGCTGGGTCAGACCAGAGGTCCATCGCGCCCAGCGGTCCGCTCTCGCGGCGGCCCATCAGGTCTATGACCTCTGAAGTGGTTTCTTTACCATCTCTATAACCTATCTCTGCTTTTTTTTTTTAACTTGAAAATCTTTATTAAATTGTTTTATCAAAATACAAGCAAATGTGGATATCATAGTGCAATCACCTCCACAGTATGTAACAAAACAAGAAAAACACAACCAGATCAAAAATCACAGAAAAGCAATAACAAAATATCAGAAATAATGAGATATCCCTCGCATTGAATCCCAATACCCCCCACCCCTCCCCAATAAACTGAAACAGCCAAAGTGGACAACTCCCTGTTGTTCCTTCAGGTAGTCATCCTCACAACTTCAATCCCCCAAATTCCCACAACCTCAGTTGGAAGCTGAAAAGCTCTTTTTCACCTTGGCCCCCACGGAGCTCACAAATCAGGCAGCCATACACTAGGATGACGTCACTTCCTCCACCTACCTCTGCTTTTATCTGTACCCCTCAATCCCCTTATCTTTTAGGAATCTATCTAAACCTTCCTTGAACCCCTGTACTGTGCTCTGGCTTATCACAACCTCCGGAAGCGCGTTCCATGTGTCCACCACCCTCTGGGTAAAAAAGAACTTCCTAGCATTTGTTCTAAACGACCCCTAGTATTTGTGGTTCCCCACAATCTGAAGAATCTGTCCCTGTCTACCTTCTCTACGCCCTTCAGGATTTTGAAGGTTTCTATCATGTCTTCTCTAAGTCTCCTCTTCTCCAGGGAGAACAGCCCCAGCATTTTCAACCTGTCAGCGTATGAAAAGTTTTCCATATCTTTTATCAGTTTAGTCGCTCTCCTCTGGAACCCCTCAAGAACCGCCATGTCCTTCTTGAGGTACGGCGACCAGTACTGGACACAGTACTCCAGATGCGGTCGCACCATTGCACGATACAGCAGCATGATGACTTCCTTCGTCCTGGTTGTGATGCCCTTTTTAATGATACCTAACATCCTGTTTGCTTTCTTTGAGGCTGTCGCACACTGTGCCGATGGTTTCAATGTTGTGTCCACCATCACCCCCAGGTCTCTTTCAAGATTGCTGGGGGTGATGATTGATTCATGATTTGTTTGTTGTTTGAAAATAAGCAGAAGTTACCTGAAACATGGACTGAGCACTCAGGGTTTTTGGCAGACAAGGCTGGCAGGAGGAACTTTGGAATTTTGTGTTGTTGGTTATACTCCAGGACACAGCTTATTATGAATTCTCAGTTAAACCTGAATGCAAAATAAATTCTGTTGTTTTTGAAAGCTTACCTGTTTCGTGCCATTCTGACTGTTGTAAGCTGGGTAAGCCCACCGATACAAGGACTTCTTCCCATTTGGGGAAGCACGCTGCATCTATATCTGTGGCATGTACCAGTCCCTGCTGTAGCCTAAGGGACAGCCACGCTACAATACTGAGATCTTTAAGTCTGTCTCCATAACCTTATGACAGATCACCAACCATTTTAGTAGACTACCTCCAGACTGACTCGATCCTGTTTATATTTTTTTGAAGGTGCGGTCTCCAGAATTGTACACATTATTCTAAATGAGATCTCACCAGAGTCCACAAAATAATTATTTCCGCCAGTCCATAGGTATCAAAAAGGTTGAAGAACACTGCCCTAAACTGTACCATTCCCTTGGGTTTTTGCAACGCAAATGCAAGACCTTGCATTTTTTTTAGCATTAAATCTTAGCTGCCAAATTTCAGACCATTCTTAAAGATTTGCTAGGTACTTTCTCATGTTGTTCAAACTATCAGGGGTGTCTACTCTGTTGCCCAAGAACTGAACCTTGAATACATCACTAGTAACATCTCTTTCCTCAGAGCGACCTCCATCGACCATTATCCTCTGTCGCCTTCCATTCAACCAGTTCCTCACCCAGTTCATCACTTTGGGATCCATCCCGAGGGCACTCTGTTTATTTATTAGATGCCTATGTAGAACACTGTCAAAGGCTTTGCTAAAAGCTAAATAAACCACATCTAGCACATTCTTTCTATCCAATTCTCTGGTCACCCAGTCAAACAAATTGATCAGATTTGTCCTAGAAGACATGTGTCTAGTGAATCCATGTTGCTTCAGGTTCTTTATTCCACTGGATTCCAGAAACGTTACTATTCTCTGTTTTAAAAGCGTTATCAGCCTATAGTTCCCTACTTCTTCCTTACTTCCACTTTTTTGGCTTCCACTTTATGTTAGGAATGTCAGTGAGCTAGATTATGTGTTTTATGAGCTGTGATAGCTGTATGTTGTTTTCCTAGATAATGGGGGAGATTTTATTTTATTTTTTTGAGGGCATATATTTTGTTTATTACATTAGGCTTTTAGAGTAATATGAATTGAAAATATAAGCAAATAATTTTTTTCTGTGTTTTACTTTCATAGCCCTCTCTGAGAATGACAGAGACAGTCAGTCACCATTAAGAAATCCTCTGCTATCAACTACCAGACCTCTAGTGATTGGAAAAACAAATGGCATGTATTAATTTCTTCTTTTTATTATAGTTTTAATAACAAAATTAAAAGGAGTAGCAGAACACATTTTAGTTTATACGGGGCCAAATAAATTAATGTCTGACCTCACCTCACGTATTCTAATTGATGATGCTGTGTTTGGCAAAATATAGGATTATGATATCTATGGCCCAACCCAGTCTGAGGTCTATAATCTGAACTATACTACAGAAAGAACAAATATTAAGATGGAGAATATAATTATGTTGGAACATAAAAACATTACAAATATATATATGATTTATGCTCATCAGTGTACATTTCTGTTGTGTTGTTCTCTTAACTATTTTCTGCTTACAATTGCCCTGCTTGCCTACCAGTTGCAGTGGTTTAGTCACTCATTCGACAAGAGTTCAATCAACATCTTGTATGATGGTGATTCCAAAGACTATTTGTAGGGCAATTGTTTGGTCATCAGTACATCAGTACATTCTTTCATCATATTATAAAGTTAATGTCAGGACAGTTCTAGTTCAATTTTATTTCCGGTGAAATAGGTGTGCCATTCTAGACAAGCAGGTTATCTCCCTGTGTCCACAAGCCATATGCAGAAGGAATCTACAATACTCCAGATTTTTTCTGTGACCCTCCTACTTCACCAGGAGCTTTTACTGCCACCTGCAGTATTTCCCTTGTGCATGCGAGCCAGAAGGAATGGTTCTGTTCTGCTCTATTCTTTTTCTTATTTTATTCAGTGATATCAATTTTTATTCAGTGTTTTTAAGTGCTCACAGCTTATCTGCCTGTGTAGAGAAGAAGCAGACTGAGGTCTGCAGCCAACAGGCCAATCCCTGCACAAGTATTTTGAAGCTTGGGGCCTTCTCCGCTTGCTTTCCCTCACCTACTGCTTAGCAGAGAATTGAGCACAAGCTGTTAGGCATCCATAGGAGGCTCAGCGGTGCCTCGCAAGGTGCTGGCTGCATTTATTTGCCTCCCCCTTCTGGTAACACATCTATCAGTCCGCAGTAGTGGTTTTAGAGCAGGGGTCTCAAAGTCGCTCCTTGAGGGCTGCAATCCAGTCGGGGTTTCAGGATTTTCCCAATTAATATGCATGAGATCTATGTGCATGCACTGCTTTCAATGCATATTCATTGGGGAAATCCTGAAAACCCGATTGGATTGCAGCCCTCAAGGAGGGACTTTGAGATCCCTGTTTTAGAGGGTTCCTGCATGTACCTCCACCTCAAAAATCCTAAATTTGCAGATTGTTGACTTAGTAACAATCTTTTTTTTTTTTCCAAAAGTTCTGTGCATTTTCAAAACTCAATTTTTTTGCCTCAAAACTGGTAGGGATGGAGTCCTTGGATTCTTATACTCCAATTTGCCAGGATTGTGCAAATTCTGTGCCTCAAGAGTGTCCTTGTGCCTCGTGCCAATCCGCATGGACCAGAGCAGCCAGCTTAGCCTCTCCTCTTCATGCTCAGCTGACAAAAAGGGTGGCCTTTTCTGTTTTCAGGGCCTGCAAATAGTGACCATTCCACACAAAAGGACGCAGACACCCCGCAGCCCAAAAAACCTAAGGTAGTGTCATCATGGGATGACTCCTCACTCCCTGGTATGGCTTTCTTCTCAGAATTTATGAATTTTATGTGGAAAACCTTTCAGGAGAGCTGTGCTCCTCCTCCATAGTCCTACTGCGCATCGGATATGCCTCAGCTTCTTAGTCTGCCATTGTTTGGGACTCAGGAGACCTGTTTGAAGGGAGTAGAGTGGAAAAGGTAGATGTAAATCACTTGTTCATTCTTTCCAAAAATACTAGGACTAGGGGCCATGCGATTAAGCTACTAAGTAGTAGATTTAAAACAAACTGGAGAAAATATTTCTTCACACAACTAATTGAACTCTGGAATTCGTTGCCAGAGAATAGCTTAGCGGGGTTTAAAAAAGGTTTGGATAATTTCCTAAAAGAGAAGTCTATAGGCCGTTATTGAGATGGCTTGGGGAAATCCACTGCTTATTCCTAGGATAAGCAGCATAGAATCTGTTTTGCTATTTGGGATCTAGCTAGGTGCTTGGGTCCTGGGTTGGCCACTGTTTGAAACAGGATACTGGGCTTGATGGATATTTGGTCTGTCCCAGTATGGCAACTCTTATCATAATAATAATAAAAGTACTGTGGTACTTTGAATCCTATTTTTTCCTCTAGAGCTTGCTGCTTTACTGGATCCCATTTTGGAGTCTCTGTATGAGCTGAATTTGGACACACAGCCAGCTCCTTCTGCCTCCTCCTCCCTCATGTGGAGTTGAGGGTTCAGTTCTCTGGGTTTCCCTTGCATCTAGACATTAATGTCTTGATTTTGAAGCAGTGGAATTCTCCTGCAGGGTCTCTCAGATTAGCAAGACCCATGTCCAGACTGTATCTTATGGCAAAGGAGAGTCAGCAACTTTTTAATAATAATAATAGCAGTTTATATACTGCAGGACCGTGAAGTTCTATGCAGTTTACAATGATTAAAAAGAATGCTACAATTGAGTAGAACTTACATAATTGGAGGTTATTGACTAAAAGAATATGAGAGCGGAGAGATTGTGCAGATCAGCTACCTAGGTAATTCAAGAACAGATATGTTTTTAGGTGTTTCCTAAATTCACCATAGTTGTTTGTATGCCTAAGTAGTTTTTCCAGGTCTTTGCCCCATGATGCTGCTTGATATGAGAGGAGATGTTGATGGTATCTTTTAAATTTACATCCTCTAACCGGTGGGGAGACGAACTTCGGGTGTGAGCTTCTCTTATGTTTGTTGGTTCAGAAGGAGAAGAGGTCAGTTATATATTTAGGGGCTAAACCGTACAATGCCTTAAAACAGAAATATCCCAGCTTAAACTTTGCACGTGCCTCCATTGGCAACCAGTGCAGGAGTCAGTAGGAAGGGGTTATTTGATCGGACTTCTTCAACCCAAAAATCAGCCTAACCGCTGCGTTCTGCACCAGTTGTAGTCTCTGCAAGTTCTTCTGGGAGATTGCTAGGTGAGCGATATTACAGTAGTCCAGATGGCTTAGTATAAGGGATTGTACCAGAATTCTGAACGATGAAGCGTCAAAAGTATGTTTTGATGGACCGAAGCTTCCAGAGAGTGAAGAAACCCCTTCTAACCAATGAGTCCACTTGATCTTTCATGGATAGGCCTTGATCAAGTATTACTCCCAGAACCTTCATTGTAGGTTGGATAGGGTAACTGAGTTTGTTGATTCATAGTGATGTTTTAGTGATGAGTGGGTATGGCGAGGCTACAAAGAATTTAGTTTTTTTCTGAATTAAGTTTCAATCTAAATTCAGTCATCCATTGTTCCATCAAGTTTAGTACTTCGGTTGCCATAGGGGTAGCTTCAGAGAGAATGGGATAATGATTGTAAAGTCGTCTGCGTAACTAAATAATTTTATTCCCACTGGGCCAGTTGTGTACCTAATGATGACATGTAAACATTAAAGAGCAGTGGGGATAGTGGTGACCCCTGAGGAACTCCACATGGGTTGTTCCAGGTATTAGAGAGGCTGTAATTGAAACGTACTTGATAGGTGCGGGATATAAGGAAACCTCGGAACCAGTCCAATACCTCTCCTCTGATGCCAATTTCGTCCAAGCATTGTAACAATTTCTCGTGATCCACCAAATCGAAGGCCGAACTCATGTTAAATTGCATGATCAGGACATTGTGGCCCTTGCTAAATAAGGAGCGTAAATTATCCAAGATGGCTGCGATTACTGTCTTGGTGCTAAACAAAGGTTTAAAACCAGATTGGGTTTCATGTAAAAGAGAGAACTGATCCAGATATTCCATCAATTGGGTATGTACCAGTCCTTCCATGATTTTTACAGAGAATGGAATGGATGCCACTGGTCTATAGTTGGTCACTGATGCCAATGATTGTTTACGATTTTTTTTTTGAATTGGGGTAATTATAATGTGACTGTTATTAATAAGGAATTTTCCATTTTTGAGATTGTCAGTCAGATAGTTCCACAACATTAGTTTAAAGTCTAATGGAGCTGCTTTCATGATATCAGGGGGGCAGGAATCTAGAATGCAGTATGATTTTTGTGTACTTGTATAGTTTGATGTAATTATTCCATTCTAGATCTTGGAAGGAATTCCAAATCATATCTGCTGGTATTTCATTTCCTTGTAGGTTTGTTATTTGATGTGCACATATGTCATTTATCGAACAGTTATTTCTTAGGTTTATAATTTTTGTATCAAAATGTTGTGCTAGATCATTTGCTGAAGGCAGCTCAATATTATGTGTGGATTAAGTGTGGCGTGTGGTGTTGAATAAATTTGTGACCAAGTTGAACAATTCTTTTGTGTTGATTCCTTTTGAGTTTGTATTGGATGTGACAATTTTGGATGAGTAGAATGCTTTATGTTTTTTTGTCAATTGTTTATAGCTTTTTATGTTGGATCTCCAATTGTTCCGGTCTGATAGTTTTCCTGTTTTTTTCCAGATCCTTTCTAGTCATCTTACTGATTGTTTCATTTTTAGTAGTTCGGTGTTGAACCATTTATTATATTTATTTGAGCAGTTTTTACTATTTCGTTTAGGGGCAATTTTATCTAAAGTAGATTCCTTGGTTGCACAGATTACTAGGTACACCACTCATCTGAGCGAAGGTGGTGTGGCGCTCAAGGATATGCAGGATTGTCAAGCGGATGTTGTTCTCAGGAGACTTTTCAAGGCAGTGGCTTTGGGAGTCAAAACTGCCTTGGCGGTGTCCTTTGTTACACGTTGGAGAGTGAGGGAGTTGAACCTCCTCCTCAGCTACTTTTATTTGGTGCGGATTACGTGGCTATATGATATTATACATGTCCTGGGTAAAGCGTCAGCTTATTCACTTTCTGCTTGTAGAATGATCTGGATCAGACAATGGGCTGGTGATTCCACCTCTAAAACTACTCTTGCCAAACTCCCTTTTAAGGGTCAGTTATTTGATAAAAGCCTGCATGATCTTATGAATTGCATGGTAGACTGTCACCTCAAGACCCTGCCTGACAGTAGATCCAGAACCTCTAGAGGCTGAGGGTGCTCTAATTTTCGTGGCTCCAGGCATTCTCACCAATAAATAAATAAAAAATTTACATGTCTTATTATAAATGCCCCTCCTCATCTAATCAGATTTACTGTAATGCATTTCATGTCAGTTCAAAGTGGTTTTCAAAAATTATAAAGTCATTATCAATGGTCGGGGTAAAGAAGGCAATAATCTATCATTGGAAATAAACTGTTGTGAGCATAGGGGCATATGAACAGAATCATAATAAATGTTCCTATTTAAAATTGTTTTTAGATGTCTAATAATCCATTGTGTGTGTATTTCCATTAGTTTTTCTGCTTGGATTTAATTTTGTTGATTTGAATTTCAACTACATTAGGTGATGGAGTGGACTATCAGAAGCAACTGAAGCAAATGCTTAAAGATTTAGCAAAAGAAAAAGATAAGAAGGCTGAAAAAGAACTGCCCAAAATGACCCAGGTAAAATACAGTTCTATTGGTGCATTTAAGCAAATAGTTGGAGCAGGAATTTCAAGATGAACCATAAAAAGTTGCAAATTGCATACGTATAATATGATGCAATGATATATTTCCCCTTGCGCTGATGGCAGACTAAAGCTGGTCTATGTGAGGGACTCGACGGGGAGTGGTGGAATGAGGGTATCTCAGTAGGGTGACAGTGGTGTGCCTGCTGTGTGTATGTGATAGGGAGTAATATATGTGTGTGTGGTGAAGTGTGTATGTTTGTGTTTATGGGGAGGATGTTGGTAGGGTAGTAAGGGGTATGTTTAGAAAATTGGTGTTTATGTGGACTGTGGGACGAACGTGGGGAAGATACTGGAGATTCTTTGGTGTAGGGGGGATTATTTGAGCAGGTATGTGTGCAAGTGAATAAAGAGTATGTATTGGTGGGTGAGAGCTACATACTCTCTTCCTATTTGCTCTGTTTGCTCGCCCTCTCCTTTCTCTCATCCTTCCTGCTGCCTTCCCTACCTACTTTTCCATGTTGAATTGCCTCCTTCACACCACACCTCTTCCTTTCGCCTCCTGACTAGTGTATCAGTGGGTAGTACTCATCCTTTGGGGAGAGGGGAGTTTGTTTTTAACCACCTCTCCACTCCATTATTTCAACTGCCAGCTTGTCTTGTTCATCGGGTGGCAAGATTTGACTTCTCCACTGCCATTTCTGTAACTGGGTTTTGATCCTCAGTTGGCAGGACTGGGCCTATCGGCTACTATTTCCACCTGAGCTATTCTTTAGGTGGTGCATCCTGGCTTCTACACCACATTGCTGTTTCTGCTCCTTTTTTAAGTCTCTAGGTCTATGTTTGGTAGACTGACTGAGGGCTGTTCATGGAATTTTATTTTAAATATGATTTTTAGAATTTCAGTATGACAGCTACATAGTGTGTGCAGAGAGATGAGAGATGGTTTATAGTTTATTTAAAATTTGCTATACTGCCTTTGCTAACAAGCAGCTCAAAGCAGTTTACAAACCAAATCTTAAAGTATAAATTCAAATGAAAAAGAACTACAATGTTTAGGTAGAAAAGACTTCACATGCACTCAGAAACATTCAAGATCTAGACTAAAAGGGGAAAAGTAATGTTGTGGAGGAAAGAAAAAGCAGAAGGAAAATTTTAAAAGAAAGATGAAAAAAAAGGGTAGGAATTGACAGTGTCTATACCAGGGGTGCCCAATACGTCGATCGCGATCGACCGGTAGCTCAGGAAGGTAACGTGAATCGATCGCTAGACTCATGTTGCCGTCCTGATCTACCGGGCCGATCAGCCTTCCTCTGTGTTCTCCCTAGGGCCTTTTAGCTGGGCGGTCCGCCCAGCTGTCATCTGCTGCTGCCGCCACTGCTGAACATTTAAAAAAAACCCGGCTTGGAGATTTTAGCCCGTAGCGAACTTATGCTCCGGGCTCTAATGTGTGCGTGCCGGCTTCTCTTCTCTTCCCTCCGAAACCGGAAGTTATGTCCTGGGGGGAGAAGGGAAGCCGGCACGCACATGTTGAGAGCCCTGAAGCAAGCGTTCGCTATGGGCTAAGGCGGGAGACAGGTTAGTGAAGCATTTCCTCTTCTTGCTGCCGGGTCCTGCCTACTTTCTGTTTCCGCGAAGGCAGGACCCGGCAGCATTTCTCCCAATAGGTCGATCGCAGCAGGGAGCCGAAGCAAGGAGAGCTTGGGGTGGTGGCGGCTTTCGGGCCTGTTATTGGTGGCGGTTTGGGTCCTGGTCCCCGATGGCAGTTTGGGTCCTGGTCCCCGATGGCAGAGGCAGTGGCTTGGGGGAGGGCATGGAGAAAGAAAGAAAAAGGTCAGGCAGGGAGACAGAAGGAAAGAAGAGAAACAGAAAAAAAAGAAAGGGAGGCAGAGAGAAAGAAAGGGCAGGGAGAGAGGAAGGAAAAGTTGGGGGAGGGAATGAGGTCTGGAGGAGAGGAAGCATACAGGCTAAAAGAAGGGAAGAAAGATTGGATGCAGAGTCAGAAGAAGAAAGTGCAACCAGAGACTCATGAAATCACCAGACAAGGTAGGAAAAATGATTTTATTTTAAATTTAGTGATCAAAATGTGTCTGAATTTATATCTGCTGTCTATATTTTACACTAAGGTCCCCTTTTACTAAACCGCAATAGAGTTTTTTAGCGCAGGGAGCCTATGAGCGTCGAGAGCAGCGCTGGACATTCACTGCTATTGTGGTTTAGTAAAAAGGGAGGGGGGTATATTTGTCTATTTTTGTATGGTTGTTACTGAGGTGATAGTGCATAGAGTCATCTGCTTTGACCTCTTTGAAAAACCCTGGAATAGGAATGATAATTAACATTTTCTATGCGTACAGTGTGCTTTGTGTTTTTTTAAAATTTTATTGTTGGTAGATCATTTTGACTTGGTCATTTTAAAAGTAGCTCGCAAGCCCAAAAAGTGTGGTCACCCCTGGTCTATACAATGTCTAGGTAGCACTGTATGCTTGTTGGAAGAGCCAGGCTTTTAAAGCAGATTTAGATATTACATTACATTACAAGAAAAAAACCACAATTTTGCTCAAATGGCAACGGGCAGAGTTCCACCAGAAAGGAGTAGCAAAAAAAGGTGTGATGCCTGGTTGATTCTTGTTGGGCATTCTTAGAGGCAGAGAGGATTAGACAGTGATCGTTTATGAAATGGAGTAAGCGAGCTGGTGAGTACGGAATAGTAAGAATTGATAATAAAGAGGAAGTCCTATCCTGAGAGACTTAAAAGTAAGATTAAGAGTTTTAAAAATTATATGTTGTTTAGGGGGAGATATGATTATATTTTCAGATATGACATAAAAGTATGACTGCCCCAATATCATTACATAAAGTTCCTTTGAAATGCACCTCAACCATAAAAATCTTAGGCGTCATATTTGACAAACAGCTTTCATTTCATGAACATATTAGCAGTGTGGTTATATGCTGTTTCTTCAAACTTAGAATGATTCCATCAATCTTAAAATTTTTGGAACCCAAGTTAATAAACATTTTGATCCACTCATTGGTTATTTCAAAATTAAATTATTGTAACAGCTTATTCACCAGAATTACACAGAAAGAAATTAGGCGCTTGCAGATAATCCAAAACGCTGCCATCAAACTTATCACGAACTCCAAGAAATTTGATCACATAACTCCCTTACTATATTAAGCTCACTGGCTCCCAATAAAACACAGGATCTCCTATAAAATTTATTTATTCCCCAATTCATAGAAAAATACCTTATCCCTTATGAACCTTCTCGTGCCATTAGATCAGTGTATCGCAAACTGTGTGCCTCCGGAAATTTCAAATGTGCCACAGCACACTGGGCAAGAAGAGAGGCTCTGGCGTGGACGTCAGCTGACTTGCATCTTCCTGCCTTCTGCTGCCGGAATGCCTGCTTTCCTCTTTTTCTCTCCCCGCCCCCAGACCAGCAGCAGCAGCTCAGTGTGATTTTAACTTAGCCACACAGCTGCCGCTAGCATTAGGTTACACGTGGTTTCACCAGGCAGCCTCAGGGCCTTTGCTAGGCCACTCCGATGAAGCGAGGTAGGCCGGCCTAGCAAAGGCCCCGAGGCTGCCCGATGAAACCGCGGCTAAACTACTGCTAGCAGCAGCTGTGTGGCTAAGTTAAAAGCATACAGTGAGCTGCCACTAGGCCTATCAAATACGGCATTCCCCAAGATGCCCTTCTGTCTCCCCTCCTATTTAACCTCTACATTAGACCTGTCATTGATATAGCCCAGAAGTACAAGGTTAAAATCCACTCCTATGCCGATGACATCCAGCTGCTCCTCCCACTAGGCAAAAAACGATCATCCCAAATCGCCAACCTCCAACACTGCCTCTCTGACATGAAAACCTGGATGACAAACAACAAACTACAGCTGAATGCCTCGAAGACTGAACTGTTATGGCTCAGGGGAAAAAGTACTAAATACACACACCCAACACTATCATGGGACTCCACCTTACTAACTGCAGCAGATCAAGTACGCAGCCTAGGAGTAACATTAGATGGCCACCTGTCCCTGTCTACCCACATATCTCAAGTAGTCTCTACCTCCTTCTACTACCTCCGCCAAACCCTACATCTCCACACCTGACCTAGCCCAACTCCTGTATGGATTACTGCAACTCCCTATTTAATGGTGTAGCCAAAAAAGATCTCAAGCGCCTCCAGTGGGTACAAAATGCAGCAATCCACCTCCTACACAGCCTCAACTGCCCCATCTCTCCAGCCCTCCACGCTGAACACTGGCTTCCAATTAACCAATGCTGCGCATTCAAGGCCCTGGTAATAGCGCATAAAATAATTTACGCCACCACCCCTGCCTACATAGAATCCAAGCTAACCCTGTGCACCCCCACCCGCCCCCTCTGCTCGGAAATGGAGAAATGCCTATGCATCCCTCCAGGAAGGTCCCTCCTATCAGAAACCACCCGCAAACGCTCCTACAGCCACTTCATCCCCCAACTCTGGAACCAACTCCCCACGCAAATCAAATTACAGAACTCATTGATGACCTTCCGGAAAGCGGTAAAGACCCTCCTCTTCAACTAAAATTCAACCACAGTCTACGCCTCACCCCCCTTGGCCCCCCCTCACCTCTCTTCTGCATTCTAAACTTCTACTTAAATTGCTGTACAGTCCATTCTTAAGCTGTACTTAAATTACCGTATAGTCCTTGTACTTAAACTACTGTATAGTCTTTGTATTGTCCAAATGTACTGCACTGTGAATGTTTGCTTGTAGGCCGTTCTGAGCTACTGGGAGGATGGGATAAAAATCAAAATACAGTGGTGCCTCACACAACGAACTTAATTCGTTCCAGGAGCAAGTTTGTTATGCGAAAAGTTCGTTATGTGAAACGCATTTTCCCATAACAATACATGTAAAAAAAAATAATTCGTTCTGTAGCATAAAATATGCTAAGATGACATAAAAAAAGATAAATTTACCTTGTTAGAGCTGTTAGCATGATATAGAGGGGATATATGTGAAGGGGAGGGGAGACAGGGGTTTTGTTGATCCTTGCTGTGTATTATAATCACCCCCCACATACTCCCCAGTACCTTTTTTAATTCCTCCCATCTTTCCCAGCCAGTGGCGTACAGGCCAGAAGCGCAGAGATCAGGAGCAATTCCTCTGCATGCCTGTGTGGGCCCATGCCGATCTCCGAATGGCTGCAGTTAGTTCTTGTGAGTCCCGCGAGAGCTGGCTGCAGTTAGTTCTTGTGAGTCCCGCGAGAGCTGACTGCAGCCATTCAGAGATCAGCGCAGGCCCAGGCGGCGGGGGGGAGGTTTAAAAATATGCGGTGGCGGCGGGGGGAGGTTTAAACATATGCGGTGGCGGCGGGGGGAGGTTTAAACATATGCGGTGGCGGCGGGGGGAGGTTTAAACATATGCGGTGGCGGCGGGGGGAGGTTTAAACATATGCGGTGGCGGCGGGGGGAGGTTTAAACATATGCGGTGGCGGCGGGGGGAGGTTTAAACATATGCGGTGGCGGCGGGAGGAGGTTTAAAAATATGCGGTGGCGGCGGGGGGAGGTTTAAAATATGTAGCGCCAGTTAAGCGATGCAGCTCGGGCGACTTCGTTGTGTGAAACGAAGTCCGTTGTACGGATCAAGACAAGAAGTTCGTTGTGCGCAGCGTTCGCTGTGCGAGGCGGCCGTTATGCGAGGCACCACTGTAAATAAATAAATAGAGAAAGGAAGGGTATTGCTGGAGAGGGAAGGGAGAAGGGGTACTGCTGGACATAGGGCGAGGTGCTGCTGGTCAGGGGGGAGGAAAAAGGAAGGGAGGAGAGTTACTGTTTGATGGGGGAGAAGGGGTACTGCTGGATATTGGGAGAGGGAGAGGTGCTGCTGGACAGGGGGGAGGGAAAAGGGAGGAGAGTTACTGTTGGACAGGGGAGGAGGGAAGGGAGAATGGGTACTGCTTGTCAGGGGGAGGAGAGAAGGGGTACTGCTGGGGGGAGGTAAAAAGAAGGGAGAAGAGGTGCTGCTGGACTTGGCAGAAAGGGAGGGAAAGGAAAGGTGCTACACATTGGAGGGGAGATGGTGCATGGGGAGAGAGCATGTTGGGTTGGGGGATGGGGAGGAGGGATGCCACTCGAGGGAAGAGGCAAAGACAGAGAAAGCATGCAGGAGGCAGAAAGTTTTGGACTCATGGAGAAGGCGAGATGGCTGGGGAGGTCAGAAAGGGAAGGAGAAATGTTACACTCTGGGGAAGGGGGAGAGGGCAAAGTGAAAAGTTGGACTCATGGAGGGAGAGAGAGATGTTGGTTGGGGGAGAGAAGGAGGACCAGAGGAGAAGCATGTAGGAGGAAGAGAGAAAAAAATGTTGGACTGGTGGAAAGGAGGGAGAAATGTTGGACTGGGAGGGGGGCCAGAAAGGAGGAAGGGAAGGGAGATGGACTGCAGGGGGCAGAAAGAAGGAAGGGAAAGAGAAATGTTACACTGGGTGGAAGGAGAGATGACTAAAGGAAGGGAGAGATATCGGACCAGAGAATGGAAGGGATGCAGGGGAGTCTGGTAGCGCTATAGAAATAATAACAGTAGTAGTAGAGAGAGATGCCAGATTATGGGAAGGAGAAGAGAGAGATGCCAGACTGGGAAGGGGGGAAAGGAAGGAGAGAGATGTTGGACCACTGGAGGGAAGGAGAGAGATGTCAGACCATGGAAATAGGAAGGGAAGGTAAGACATGGAAAAGTAGATTTTGAGAAGAAAGCAGAAAAATGGAAATATTGAATTTTAAGTTAATGCCAAAGATGGATGCAATGATATAAAAGAGAACTGACCTCTAAAATGTACCAAGCCTATAGAGAGTGATCAAAAAGATGTTTATAAAAATACTCAGAGTAAAAATATCTGAGTATTTTTATAAACATCATTATCCCAGGACAAGCAGGCATGATATTCTCACATGTGGGTGACGTCATCTACGGAGCCCCAGCGCGGACAGCTTTTCAAGCAAACTTGATTGAAGTTTCAAGTTTGCTACACTGCACCACGCATGTGCATGCCTTCTTGCCCACTAGAGGGCGCATCCCCACCTCGTGGTCCTCAGTTCTTTCTCTTCCGCGGAGCCAGAAGCCCTGTGGAAATTGTGCTCTTACTTTTGCCTTCTGTCACCGCGGCTGTGTCCTTTTTTCGACTCGGTCGCTGTGTTTTTCTTTGTTGTTCTTTTTATTTCTTCAAGTTTTCGTCAAAAAAATCTTTTCAGTTCGGCTCCGGAGGCTCCCGGTAGCCGTGGCCGCGGGACCTCGCTTGTTCCCGGCCGATTTTTGGGCCCATGTCCCGTCCTGTGACGGGCTTTAAAAAGTGCACCTGGTGCGATTGGCTCCTGTCGATTACCGGTGGTGCTTGCGTTGTCTGGGCCCTGAGCACCCCTCCGACACCTGTTCCCGGTGCTCCACTTTTCAACGGAGAGCTCTCCGGCGCCGTCAGGCTCGTATGGCGGAGCTCTTTGCAGTTGACCCCGCGGCGGGGAAGGCCTCGACGTCGGCCTCTGCTTTGGCCCCGGCCTTGACCTCGGCCTCGACTCCTTCGTCCTCGCCCCGGGAGCCCCCGGTGTCGAAGCCGGTGTCTTCGACCCCGAAGTCGGCGAAGGGTAAGTCCTCACTTCCTGCTTCTCTTTCAGCCTCAAAGAAGCCATCCTCGAGCTCCTCGGCGGGGGCGGGTGGGTCATCCTCGGCCCCGCCCCGAGCGCCGAAGTCGGGTGCCCCACGGGAATACTCGGTACCAAGGTCGCCCTCGAAGGAGCACCCGACGGCCCCGGACCTGCCGACTATGATGGGGGTTCCCGTCTTTCAGGACCTGCTCCGGGCTCTCATTGCCTCGGAGCTGTCCGGGGCCCTCACGCACCTTCAGCAGGCTTCGGCCTCGACGTCGGTGCCTTCGGTCTCGGTGCCCCCGACTTCGGGCCCGGGGGGGGTTTCGGCCTCGGCCCCGACCTTGCCCTCGACCTCGGTTGACCAGCCTGAGCGGAGTGTGCGGCCTCGGGACAAGGTGCGGCGGGTTCGGAGGATCTCTTCCTCTTCGTCCTCGTCGAGGTCCTCCCAGGGTTCCTCGCCCTCGGGTCGGCCTCGGGCGAAGCGTCAGTCGAGGAAGCCCAAACGCCACCGGGCTTCTCCTCGACGACACGGTCGCTCCTCGCCGACCGGGGCCGAGACCCTGCGGGTCTCCGAACTGCGCCTCAATAACCCGAGGCTTTTTCGTTCGTCTGAAATTGAGTGCTCGAGGGACTCTTCGCCAAGACGAAAGGGGCGTGCCTCGGTGCCCCATACCCCGGGGACTTCCCGAAGGGGGTCCTCGGGGCATGGGCGGTCCCCGACCCCGTCCAGATCGCTCGGTGCGGCTTCGTGGGGCTCGGGGTCTGGCACGGGGAAGGAACCTCGATATTCACGCGAGGCTTCTCCTTCCTTCTTGGCGAGGCGCTCGTCTCGATCTCCCTCTCCGCCTTCGAAGCCCTCCTCCTTCTCGAGGTTCATTCTGGATATGGGAAGGGCTTTGGACTTGATCTGGGAGCAGGATCAAAGTACACATAGGAGTTTTTGGAGGAGCAGGATTTGCCCTCCCCTCCTCGAGAGACGCCTAGGCTACCTCTCAATAAGGTTCTTAACCAGACCTTTTTGAGGAACCTTGACTCCCCTCTTACAGTTACAGCGGTGCCTTCTAAGATGGAGTCTAAATATCGCACGGTTCCGTGCAAGGGCTTTGACAAGGCACAGCTGTCCCACCAGTCCCTACTGGTTGAGTCAGCTTTGAAGAAGTCGCAGCCTTCCAGAGTCTCGGCGGCTGTTCCCCCCGGACGGGAGGGACGGACCTTGGACAAATTTGGTCGTCGCCTCTATTCCAACTCTTTAATGGCGACCAGGGTCCTGAATTACGCATTCACCTTCTCGTCTTATTTGAGACAAATGGTGAAGTCGTTGCCGAGGTATTTTGGAGTCATGCCAGATTCCCATAAAGAGGATTTTGGGGCTTTTATGTCCAACTTGTCCCAACTGCGTCTCTACCTCTTCCATGCGGTGTATGACGCATTTGAGCTCGCCTCTCGGGTATCAGCCTTCGCGGTGGCCATGCGCCGCCTGGCATGGCTCCGTACCCTGGATATGGACCCGAACTTACAAGAACGTCTGGCCAATCTTCCATGTGTTGGCTCAGAGCTGTTTGATGAGTCCTTGGAGACGGCGACCAAGCGTTTGTCGGAACACGAGCGCTCTATTGCCTCATTGGTCCGTCCCAAACCCTGGGCTCCGCCGCAGAAGCCGTTTAGACCTCCTCCGCGGCGGTACCCGCAGAAGTCGACGCCGGCCTTCTCCAGGCCTCTGCCCCGACGTCCCCAGCAGCAGGGCAGGGCGTCCCAACCAAAGCCTCAGGCGCAAGGAGCGTCTAAACCCGCTCCGTCTTTTTGACGTGATGCGCGGTTGGGGGCGGGCCCCCTCCGCACTGTCAAAGGACCCCCTTCCGATCGGGGGCCGATTGCAGGCCTTTCTCCCAGCATGGGCCGAGATCACGTCGGACGCGTGGGTGCTCCGGATCATCTCCGAGGGCTACTCGCTAAATTTCTTATCCATGCCACCGGAACATCCGCCGGGGGCCTCTCTTTGCTGCCGAGACCAGCTTCCTCTTCTCCTGTCCGAGGCAAGGTCCTTGTTGGGCCTTCGGGCGGTGGAGCATGTGCCCCCGAACCAAAGGGGACGGGGGTTTTACTCCCATTACTTTTTGGTCCCGAAGAAGACCGGGGACTTACGCCCCATTCTGGACCTCCGGAGGCTCAACAAGTTCCTTGTCCGGGAGAAGTTCCGTATGTTGTCCCTTCCAGTCCTATACCCTCTACTAGACTCGGGGGACTGGATGTGCTCCCTGGACCTGAAGGAAGCATATACGCATGTTCCGGTGCATCTCGCCTTTCGCCAGTACTTACGGTTCCAGGTGGGGGAGTTGCACCTCCAATATCGAGTCCTCCCCTTCGGGCTGGCCTCGTCTCCTCGGGTCTTTACGAAGTGTATGGTGGTGGTCGCGGCTGCCCTGCGATCCCAGGGGCTGCAGGTCTTTCCCCTACCTGGACGATTGGCTGATCAAGGCTTCATCCCGGGAGGGGGTTATCTCAGCGACCCGACAGACTATCATCTTCCTTCAACGTCTGGGCTTCGAGGTAAATTTTCCCAAATCGCAGTTGTGCCCAGCTCAAACCCTTCAGTTTATCGGGGCCGTGCTGGACACGGTTCGCCTTCGTGCATTCCTACCCTCGTCGAGACTGGAGGCTCTGCTTCGCCTGGCCCGTCAGATTCTGCTGCAGCGCTCCGTCTCTGCCCACCGGCTGATGATCCTGCTCGGCCACATGGCTTCGACAGTTCATGTCACGCCGTTTGCCCGATTGCGTCTCCCTCAGTGGACCTTGGCCTCCCAGTGGCGCCAGGATCGAGACCCGCTCTCCCTTCCTGTAACGGTCACTCCTTCCTTGAGACGATCGCTCCGTTGGTGGACCAACTCTTCCAATCTTTCCGGGGGTTTGCTCTTTCTCGTCCCTCCACATCGCAAGGTCCTGACCACGGACTCTTCGGAGTACGCGTGGGGGGCTCACCTCGACGGTCTGAGGACTCAGGCGCTATGGTCGGCGGAGGACCGTCGTTGTCACATCAATGTGTTGGAGCTTCGTGCCATTTTTCTGGCAGCTCGAGCCTTCGGTCATCTGCTACGCAATCAGGTGGTCCTGGTACGGATGGACAACCAAGTGGCAATGTATTATGTAAACAAACAAGGGGGAACGGGCTCTTGGTCCCTGTGCCGGGAAGCCTTGCGCCTTTGGGAATGGGCGACCTCCCAGAACATCTTCCTGCGGGCGGTCTACATTCAGGGAGAAAAGAATTGTCTCGCAGACAAACTCAGTCGTCTTCTCCAGCCGCACGAGTGGTCGCTAAACTCCCGAGTCCTACGCGAGGTCTTCGACCGCTGGGGGACTCCTCAGGTGGATCTCTTTGCTTCCCCGGAGACTCGCAAACTGCCCCTCTTTTGTTCCCGGATTTACTCCCAGGACCGTCTCGAGGCAGATGCCTTTCTTCTAGACTGGGGAGGGAGATTCCTTTATGCGTTTCCTCCTTTTCCTCTGATCTTGAGGACGTTGGTTCTCCTCAAGTCATCCAGAGCCACTATGATTCTCATAGCGCCACGTTGGCCTCGTCAGCACTGGTTTTCCCTGCTCCTTCAACTCAGTGCCAGGGAGCCTCTACTTCTGCCAGTTTTTCCCTCTCTGCTGTCTCAGAGTCGGGGTTCGCTGTTGCATCCCAATCTTCAGTCATTACATCTGACGGCTTGGTTCCTTTCCCCCTGACTCCAGCGGTCAGGGAGGTGTTGGAAGCCTCGCGCAAGGCCTCGACTCGGCTTTGTTATTCACAGAAGTGGACCAGATTTTCATCCTGGTGTACCTCGCACCATCTGGACCCGAAATTGGTTCCAGTGTCCTCGGTTCTGGAATATTTGCTGCATTTGTCCAAGTCTGGGCTGAAGACAACTTCCATCCAGGTGCATCTCAGTGCTATTGCTGCTTTCCATCGGCATCTAGAGGGACGTTCTCTCTCTTTTCATCCTCTGGTGGTTCGTTTCATGAGGGGTTTAGTTAATGTTAATCCTCCTCTGAAACCTCCTCCTGTAGTTTGGGATCTGAATGTCGTCTTGGCTCAGCTGATGAAACCTCCCTTTGAGCCAATTGACAAGTCTCTTTCTAAGTTTCTCACTTGGAAGGTGGTCTTTTTACTTGCGCTCACGTCTGCTCGTCGAATTAGTGAGCTTCAGGCTTTGGTTGCGGACCCGCCCTTTACTGTGTTCCATCATGACAAGGTGGTTCTTCGCACCCATCCAAAATTTCTACCTAAGGTTGTGTCTGATTTCCACCTCAATCAGTCTATTGTCCTTCCGGTGTTCTTCCTGAAGCCCCACTCTCATCCTGGTGAGGCGGCGCTTCACACGCTTGACTGTAAGAGGGCGTTGGCCTTTTATCTCCAACGTACCAAGTCTCATCGGAAGGTTCCTCAATTGTTTTTGTCCTTTGATCCTAATCGGTTGGGACATCCTGTTTCCAAGCGCACCTTGTCCAACTGGTTGGCTGCTTGTATTTCTTTTTGCTACGCTCAGGCTGGTCTCACGCTCCATGGTCGAGTCACGGGGCATAAGGTCAGGGCTATGGCAGCTTCTGTTGCTTTCCTCCGGTCTACTCCTGTGGAGGACATATGTAAAGCTGCCACTTGGTCTTCGGTTCATACGTTCACCTCCCACTACTGTCTGGACACTTTGTCCAGAAGCGACGGCCGGTTTGGCCAGTCGGTGTTACGTAACCTGTTTTCCTAAATTGCCATCCTCCCACCTGCCCTTTTTTGGTTAGCTTGGAGGTCACCCACATGTGAGAATATCATGCCTGCTTGTCCTGGGATAAAGCACAGTTACTTACCGTAACAGGTGTTATCCAGGGACAGCAGGCATATATTCTCACAACCCGCCCTCCTCCCCGGGGATGGCTTCTTTGCTGGTTATGGAACTGAGGACCACGAGGTGGGGATGCGCCCTCTAGTGGGCAAGAAGGCATGCACATGCGTGGTGCAGTGTAGCAAACTTGAAACTTCAATCAAGTTTGCTTGAAAAGCTGTCCGCGCTGGGGCTCCGTAGATGACGTCACCCACATGTGAGAATATATGCCTGCTGTCCCTGGATAACACCTGTTACGGTAAGTAACTGTGCTTTTTGTACTTTCTGGCCTAGTGTCTATGACCCAGTATCCCTGAACGCACTTTAGAAAGATGTATGCAAGGCAGAAAGTGAAGACGGAGAGGATGGTGGATCACGCGGGGGGGGGAGGAGGGGTGCGATACGAGCGGGGGGATGGCGGATCACGTGGCGGGGCTTCATGAGCGGGGGGAGCCAGGCCAGTTCTTGGGTGGGGGGTAGAGCAGAAGCAATCTTTTATTGATGTCTGAATTCAAGAAAGCCTGGGATAGGCACGTGGGATCTCTTAGAGCGAGGAAGAGATAATGGTTACAGCGGATGGGCAGACTAGATGGGCCATTCAAGATTAGATTATATATTTGTCCATCACCAATTTTTCCTGCTAATATCTTCAGTGAGAATAACTGCTGTTTCCTTTATAATGGGTTTTTTTTTTCCCCTCCCAACACCCCCTACAATGGGAGCGCCAACAGTTTTAAGTAGTTCCCCTCCCAAACACCCCCTCGGAGCGCTTTAAAATACTGTTTTAATCAGTGTGCTGAAATCCTACATGTGATTGCCCGGCATTGTCCACACGTGATTGTCTCGTGCGCTTTAGTCTATGAACCTTTCATTACATATCTCCAGACTAAATGGGAAGATTTCTTAAATAATAATTCCCAATATGTTCACTAGACAATGCTGTTTTGCCTATGGCCAAGGCTTTACTACTTGGTGATGTGATAGCCTATGTGAGTGCTAGGAACAGGTTAGCAGCAGGTATTTGTGGTTTGGAAAGGTAACTCCAGATGGCTAAGCAGAAATATCATATAACTATCATTCCCACAATTTCTTCGTGATAACAAAGTATCAAAAAATGTCTTTTGAAATCTCTCTAGGGATCTTCAGACTTCCGTGCAAGTAATACATTACATTACATTACATTAGGGATTTCTATTCCGCCATTACCTTGCAGTTCAAGGCGGATTACAAAAGAATTATCCAAGATGTATTACAACAAGAACTTACAAAAAATAAAAATAAAATTGGTCATTTTCAAAAAGAGTAAGAAATGGGTAAGGTTTGGGATAGTTGGCTTTAGTAATATAACTTGCAACTGTCTTAATCCTCATTAGTCCCAAACGACATTAATATGTAATGAACACTATCATTTCTTTTCATTTAATTTTCTTATTTATACTTTTACTTTTATTGATTTCATATCAAACATATGCTACTTAGTTTTCTTTATATAACTCCCTTTGCCGACGCGTTTCGAGATTCTTTATCAAGGATGGGAGTACTAAAAAGAAGAGAAGCTCAAATTAAAGAGCGCCTCCACACGTCATACATTTAAAAATATTAAAACCAGTATTATTTTATTAAACACTCTTCTTACCAGATTCAAAAGGATTTACTGGACTATCTGATAACAGCCACCATAGCGCCAAAATGACCGCGGCATTCAATTCTCACTCAGAAATAGGGAACCCCTACAGCGTCATCGACCCACGTGTTCCAGAGAACCTCCCATTGATTTTTTTTTTTTTTAAAGACAAAACTGGCAGCAATACACATTCCAAGACCTAGTTATTATTCTTTATCCCAGGACAAGCAGGCAGCATATTCTTGACTGATGGGTGACGGCACCGACGGAGCCCCGGTACGGACAATTTTAGAGTGATTGCACTCTAAGAACTTTGAAAGTTCTAGTAGGCCGCACCGCGCACGCGCTAGTGCCTTCCCGCCTGACAGAGGCGCGCGGTCCCCAGTTTCTTAGTTTCCGCGGAGCTAAGAAGACGCGTGTTCCAACTGCTGTTGGAAAATTTTTTTCAAATTTTTCTCGCCTTTCCGCTCGCGCGTTATTTTCTTGTCGTGATTTATTCACCTTATCATTTCTTTCTTTTATTAAAAAAAAAAAAAAAAAAAAAGTCCATTTTTTTCGACTTTTTTCCGGTCAGCCCCGGCGGGGCCTGTTGGCACCATCGAAGCCTCGGGCTTCGATTTTGCTACGGCCGTTTTCACCGGGTTTTAAGAAGTGTCAGCGGTGTGCACGTCCTATTTCACTTTCCGACCCGCACAAGTGGTGCCTTAAGTGTCTGGGTCCGGACCATAGGGCAGAAACGTGCACCCGCTGCAGTTCTCTCCAAAAGAGAACTCTAAAGAATCGCCAAATTCAACAGCGAATTCTTTTCGGTGCCGCCATGGAAGTTCCCCCGGCATCGACACCGTCATCTTCCTCCAAATCGGCACCGGTGACTTCGACACCGCAAGATCCATCCTCGGTGTCGCACCCTGTAGGTAAGCCGGCTAAGAAGCCATCCCCTACTGTCCTTAGCCCGCCAGTCGAACAAGCAGTGAGCCAAGTCCTGCAGACTGCGCGCCGGCCTCGCAAACGCTCCGCTCCTATTGAAGTCACTGCCTCTTCATCGGCATCGACTTCGCCTGAGCATCGAGCTGCACCGCAGGTACCCAGCAAGAAAAAAGCGGTACCGGTGCCATCGGGACCGTCTCTGGATGAGAGAATAGCATCCATCCTTCAGGTCCAGCTTAAGGAGCAGTTACAACACTTGCTCCCGGCTCTGCTGACTCCGAGCCTTCCAGTGTCGGTATCTACTGAGCATTCGGTGCCAATCGTCGAACAGCCTGTTTTGTCGGCATCGACGTTGTCGGCACCGCAAAAATCTGTTTCTATGCCTGTTCTCTCGGCGGAACCGAAGTCTCTTCGACGCACTGCTTACTCGACTTCGGAGCCGGTGCCGTTCTCTGACACCCGTACTGCTGTACAGTCACCCGGTACGGTGTCCACGAGGTCTGGTAAATCAGTACGCAAAACCAAGCATACCGAACCTTCTACCCCACTTTCTCAGGGCCGTCTGTCATTGGTACGGGACCCTGATTTGTGGGATGATTCTGATGACCCCCTCGGTACCGAGGCAGATTATTCCTCGGAGGAGGATGTTACATCAGTGCAGGATCCTGCTGGTAAGCCAGAGCACTCGTCCTTCACCAAGTTTCTTAAGGAGATGTCGGACACCCTTTCCATCCCTCTAGAGTCTGACTCTAAAAAATCCAAAGCATTTCTTGATGCTTTGGATTTTGGCCAGCCTCCGAAAGAATTTTTAAAGTTACCCCTCCATGACATCTTGAGGGAAACTTTTTACAAAAATTTAGAAACTCCTCTCACCGTTCCAGGAGCCCCTAGGAAGCTGGAATTGCTTTACAAGGTGATTCCTATTCCAGGGTTTGACAAACCCCAGCTGCCCCATGAATCTCTGCTGGTGGAGTCCACCCTCAAAAAATCGGCAGGCTCTAGTGTATATGCCTCTGTCCCTCCTGGCAGAGAGGGCAAGGCCATGGATAAATTTGGTAAAAGACTTTACCAAAATGCAATGCTGGCCAACCGTTCAGGTAATTATGCGTTTCACTTCTCTTTTTACCTGAAACATTTGATTCAGCAAGTCTCTTCTTTTCAAAAGTATCTTCCTGACCGTAAGCTTCCTGCATTCCAACAATGCACTTCCAGTCTCCTACAACTCAGGAAGTTCATGGTCCGGTCCATCTATGATACTTTTGAACTCACATCCCGAGCCACGGCTATGTCTGTAGCAATGAGACGATTGGCATGGCTCCGAGTCTCCGACCTTGATGTGAACCACCAGGACCGCCTTGCCAATGCTCCCTGCCTGGGTGATGAGCTCTTTGGAGAATCTATGGATACCACCACTCAAAAGCTCTCTGCCCACGAGACGAGGTGGGATACTTTGCTGAAAAATAAAAAGAAGCCTCCTCCTCCTCGTCCATTTAGACAGCAGCCATCATATCAGAGGCGGTTTTCTGCTCGGCCAGTTCAGCCTCAACCTCCACAACCTCGGAGGCAGCGGCAACAGCACCAACAAGCACGTCAGCAACAGCCGCCTACCATAAAGCCTGTCACTCAGACTAAGCCGACTCAGCCCTTTTGACTCCCTTCTCCTGGGCATTGCCAGTCTCCCTCCCTCCTGTCCTCTTCCACAGCCCATAGGAGGTCGATTAACCATTTTTCACTCTCGATGGGAGGTAATCACCACCGACCAGTGGGTGCTCTCGATCATAGCCCATGGCTACTCCCTCAATTTTCAGACTCCCCCGCCGTTAGGCCTGCCAAAAGAGTCTGCTTCCAACAAGTCTCAGTCCCTCCTTCTTGCTCAAGAGGTTCAATCCCTCCTTCTTCTCAATGCCATCGAAGAAGTTCCTCAAGATCAGCGAGGTCAGGGTTTTTACTCCCGGTACTTTCTAGTTCCCAAAAAGACCGGAGACCTCAGACCCATCTTAGATCTCAGAGATCTCAACAAATGTTTGGTCAAGGAGAAGTTCAAAATGCTCTCTCTTGCCACCCTCTACCCTCTTCTCGCTCAGGGCGACTGGCTATGCTCTCTCGATCTCAAAGAGGCTTACACACATATTCCTATCCATCTGACGTCCAGGCAATATCTGCGCTTTCTCATCAATCAACATCATTATCAATACAAAGTGCTACCCTTCGGCCTGGCCTCCTCTCCCAGGGTATTCACCAAATGTCTGATTGTGGTAGCGGCATATCTCCGCTCTCACAACTTTCAAGTCTTCCCTTATCTGGACGACTGGTTGATCAAAGCTCATTCCCCTCAGGCGGTTCTGCTTGCCACCAATCAGACCATTCACTTCCTTCGACTATTAGGGTTCGAAATCAATCTACCCAAGTCTCACCTCATTCCGACCCAGCGACTTCAATTTATTGGAGCCGTTCTGGACACTGTTCTGATGAGGGCATTTCTTCCATCCAACCGCCTTCACGCCATCCTCCATCTCTGTCAGCAGGTGTTTCAACAGATTACCATTTCTGCGAATCACATGATGGTGCTATTGGGGCACATGGCTTCGACAGTACATGTCACACCCTTCGCACGTCTCCACCTGCGTACTCCTCAATGGACCTTAGCGAACCAATGGTCCCAAGCGACGGATCCTTGTTCACAACACATATCTGTGACCTCGTCTCTTCGACAGTCGCTTCTTTGGTGGTTGACATCTTCAAATCTATCCAGAGGTCTGCTGTTCCATCTACCTCCTCATCAACTAGTCATCACCACAGATTCCTCCCCCTACGCCTGGGGAGCTCACTTGAACGAATTCCAAACTCAGGGATTTTGGACTGCCCAGGAAAAGAAACACCACATCAATTTCCTGGAACTCCGAGCGATGTTCTATGCCCTCAAGGCGTTTCAACATCTTCTCTTTCCTCAAGTACTACTCATTTGCACAGACAATCAAGTTGCAATGTTCTACATCAATAAACAGGGAGGATCGGGCTCTCACCTGTTGTGTCAGGAAGCACAACGGATTTGGTCTTGGGCGACAGCTCGTCACTTATTCCTGAAGGCTGTTTACATTCAAGGGGAACAGAATTCCTTAGCGGACAATCTCAGCAGAATTCTCCAACCTCACGAATGGACTCTCGATCCCTCGACTCTTCAGTCCATTTTCGCTCAAAGGGGCACTCCTCAAGTGGACCTTTTTGCAGCTCCCCACAACCATCAGCTGCCCCTGTTTTGCTCCAGACTCTACTCTCCTCACCGTCTGGCGCCCGATGCATTTCTCCTGGATTGGACCAGTCTCTTCCTATATGCTTTTCCCCCTCTACCGCTCATGCTGCGAACACTGTTCAAGCTCAAGAGGGAACAAGCCACCATGATTCTCATCGCTCCACGGTGGCCCAGGCAACATTGGTTCTCCCTTCTACTTCAACTCAGTTCCAGGGAACCCATACCTCTTCCACTGTTTCCTTCTCTGCTTTCTCAGCATCAGCAGACCCTACTGCATCCCAACCTACAGTCTCTGCACCTGACAGCTTGGTATCTCTCGGGCTGACTTCGGCTCACTCACTTCTTTCTTAGCCTGTCCGCTCTATCATTGATGCTTCCAGGAAACCTGCCACGCTCCAATGTTATCAACAGAAGTGGTCTCGGTTTTCTTCCTGGTGCCTCTTACATCACCATGATCCCATGTCTCTAGCAGTGGGACTGGTGTTGGACTATCTTCTTTCCTTGTCTGACTCTGGTCTTAAATCTACTTCTATCAGAGTTCACCTTAGTGCCATTGCTGCCTTTCATGAGCCAATTCATGGAAAACCCCTCTCGGCTCATCCTTTGGTTTCTCGGTTCATGAGGGGCCTTTTCAATGTGAAACCACCTCTCAAGCCTCCTCCTGTGGTCTGGGATCTCAATGTGGTTCTTTCCGCTTTAATGAAGCCTCCTTTTGAACCTTTGGCCACAGCGCATTTCAAATTTCTTACCTGGAAAGTGGTCTTCCTTATAGCTCTCACTTCTGCCAGGAGGGTCAGTGAACTGCATGCACTAGTGGCCGATCCACCTTTCACTGTTTTTCACCATGATAAGGTGGTTCTCCGTACACACCCCAAATTTCTTCCTAAGGTTGTGGTCTGACTTTCATCTTAACCAGTCCATAGTCCTGCCTGTATTTTTTCCAAAGCCTCATTCTCATCCAGGTGAACAGGCTTTGCATACCTTGGACTGTAAACGTGCTCTGGCTTACTATCTTGAACGTACTAAGCCCCACAGATCATCTCCTCAACTATTTTTGTCCTTTGATCCTAACAAGTTGGGTCATCCTGTATCTAAACGCACTCTCTCCAATTGGCTTGCTGCTTGCGTTTCTTTCTGTTATGCTCAGTCGGGCCTGACACTGAAAGGTTCTGTCACGGGCCACAAAGTTAGAGCTATGGCAGCGTCTGTAGCTTTCCTCCGATCTACTTCCATTGAGGAAATCTGCAAGGCTGCTACTTGGTCCTCAGTTCACACTTTTACATCACATTATTGTCTGGATGCATTCTCCAGACGGGATGGACACTTCGGCCAATCTGTTTTACAAAATTTATTTTCCTAATGGCCAACCTTCCCTCCATCCCTCTTTTTGTTAGCTTGGAGGTCACCCATCAGTCAAGAATATGCTGCCTGCTTGTCCTGGGATAAAGCACAGTTACTTACCGTAACAGGTGTTATCCAGGGACAGCAGGCATATATTCTTGCGTCCCTCCCACCTCCCCGGGTTGGCTTCTTAGCTGGCTTATCCTAACTGGGGACTGCGCGCCTCTGTCGAGCGGGAAGGCACTCGCGCGTGCGCGGTGCGGCCTACTAGAACTTTCAAAGTTCTTAGAGTGCAATCACTCTAAAATTGTCCGTACCGGGGCTCCGTTGGTGCCGTCACCCATCAGTCAAGAATATCTGCCTGCTGTCCCTGGATAATACCTGTTACGGTAAGTAACTGTGCTTTCTGCACCATCCTGTCCGTGGTTTCATTTAACCCACTAGGTGACATAGAATTTAACTCAAACATCCATCTTAATTCTTTTATATTTAGAGCTTTTTCAATATTACCACCCTCGCACCTAACATGACGTACTAAAGGAGCCATTTCAGTTGTATTGACCCTGGATTTGTGTTCTGTTAAGCGTACTTTCATAGGGCGAGTAGTACGGCCCACATATAATTTTGGACAAGGGCATTGTATCATATATATAACAAAAGCTGACTCACAGTTCATTGGCATATTTTGCCAGTGTCAGGATGAGCCCCATGTATCACCGGTAAGGGTATAAGGGCACTACTGGCAATGACCACACTTGAAATGGCCTGGTTGTGTCATGGGGGCTACTTCTTTTATAGTACAATGGTTAATAGATTCTCCCATATTTCTGCCGTGAGTATGGGAAAATAAAGGTTTATCACCTATATCTGGTAATACTAGCTGTACCATATGCCAATGCTTTGAAATGATGTTATTAATTTTGGGGTCAGGGTGGAATATTTCTGAACAAACATAATGGTTTCACTAATCTCTTTTTGACCACTGTATTGGATCAGAAGATGGTGTTTCATGATTTTAGCCTGAATACGGAATTCATCAGTGGAATGGCAAATCCTTCTAAGTCGTATAAATTTACATCACTATCTTAGAACCCTCCCAAACCCTAATACTTATATCACTGTCTCAATTTCCTGTTTCAACACAGACAGAACAATACATGGTTTGACCCAGAGGGTCTCCACATGAAAATAGATAAATTTAGCTTCTAGGAGAGTGGAGAAAAAAAAGTATCTTTATGTATGCATGTTCATTAGGTTTGCAGAAGGGTAAAACATTTACAGCCCATTACTTTAAGAATTAAAAGCACAAATTGCAATGGTGGGTAATGGCCATAGATCCCCACCCAGAATCCAGCTGTTTCTTGGTGAGTCTGATTTGGCATTATTTTCAAAAATGTATTAAATATAGGAAAATGTACTGATACTAATCATTTCTATAGCACTACTAGATGTACACATTATAAGCAGGTACTTTCTCTGTCCCTAGTGAGCTCACAATCTGTTTTTGTACCTGGGGCAATGGAGCTCATGGTCACAAGGAGCTGCAGTGAAAATTGAACCCAGTACCCTAGGCCATTGGGCTACTCCTCCAAATTTCTCATGAATTAAAAATATATCTGTGAAGTACCCTAAATTTGGGTAGAGGTTGCAAATGCAGTATCCATTCCATTGACATTAGAGGAATAAAATACATATTTTAAATAAAATAAATGATAATTTTTATGTTCATGTCTTAATTTTGTATTTGTTTCATATGTTTCCTTCCAGAGGGAATTCATCCAATTCTGTAAAACCTTATATAGCATGTTTCATGAGGATCCAGAAGAGAATGATCTGTATCAGGCCATTGCTACTGTGACCACTTTGCTGCTGCAGATAGGAGAAGTAGGACAGAAAGGCGGCAGCAGCTCAGGGAGTGGTTCAGAGGAGTTTACTTATGAGAACCTACAATCCGAAGCATCCACTTCTGATCAGGACTTGGTTTTTACTGACACTTTGAAGACCCCACGTAGAAGCTCTTTGTCTTTGCCTGTTGCTGAAGTTGATTGGATGGTGTCCTTTGAGCACATTTTAGCATCACTGTTGACTGAACAGTCACTAGTGAATTTTTTTGAAAAGTCTGTGGATATAAAGCCAAAACTGGAAAGTGCAAGAGTAAATCAATCTGGATTCAGATCTAGTGGAATAAGTCAGCAGTCATGACATGTAACTTGTAAAGCTATAAGTATTGTACAGTGTTACACACTTTTTCTTTGTATATGCAATAAGACCAAAATCCACTTTGGATTGCTTGGTAGTAAGTTTCACCCAAGCACACCTTGCAAGTTAATTATGAAAGTTATTCATTGTACTAGTTTTTGCAAAATGCGTGTTTGGCCTGCAAATTTTCATTTCTTTGGATAATCTTTAAAAGCTGGGTTCTTTATTGTTGGACTTATGAACTTAAGCTGATAAAGTTGATTTTTGCTGCCACCGATACTGCAGGTTTGTCAGTAATGCAGGAAAATGGTCTCTTCAGTATTGCTGCTGAGGTGTATCTGTGGTAGGGTTTGCTGTTTTGACAACTCCAGGCAGTGCTTGGATTCAAAACATTTTTATGACAAATAGCAAAGCTGTGGAAGCTGCTGTCATGGGCATCTGCAGATTTTTTGAGTCTACAGTAAATTTTTGGGGGGGTCACACAGAGACATGTTTCAATGCTGGTAGTTGAAACTATTTTAATATATTTGATTGTGTTCATATTTGTATGTTTAGCAAAAAAGTCATGTGGACATAGACTGTATGCTTTTGAAGTTGATCTGTGAAGAAAATGTGCACTTTTCAATAAATATTCTTTTTTTAGATTGATTGATTTATTAGGATTTATTTACCACTGTTTTGAAAGCATTCACTCAAGGCGGTGTACAGCAAGAATAAGTCAAACATAAGCTTTCACCTGCTTCCTGAAGTAGAAATAGTCGAGTTAAGCCTTTCAAAGAATGCATTCCAGAGTATGGGAGCTACTCCAGAGAAAGCCTCGCTGGCAGGTATCACATTGTGTGTTGTCCTTCAGAGTGTGGTTAAGGGTACTCCTTAGGATGACCTTTGTGACCTTGAAGGTGTGAAGAGGGAGATCCTGTTCTTCAAGTATTCCTTTGAAGGTCTTGAAGATCAGATTTAGTTTTAAATTTAACTCTGTATTGTACTGGTTGCCAAGGAAGTTTTTGTAAAAATGATTGCTATAGCATTCTGAATCAATTGGAGCTGGTGCAGACCCTTTGTCAGATCAGTGTAGAGTGCATTACAGTAATCCAACCTTGCTGTTATCATGGCATGCACAGCTGAGATAAGATTTGCCTTCCCAATGTAAGTAGAGAGGCTGCTTAGTTGTCGCAAATGATAGAAGGTTGCTTGGATTGGGGGAGATCAGAGTAAAGTGTTGAATCTAGCTGTACTCCAAGGTTTCTGACTTTTAATTTGAGGAATTATTTTCCAAAAGAGAGTTTGTTGGCAGGTATGTGTCCACTTGGGTTCAGGCAGTTTATTGTTTTTAGCCCATTCTTGAATTGATGTCAGTTTATTCAGGTTCATTGGGTATGAATAGCTGCACGTCATCCTTATAGATGTAGAACTGAGTATCCATTAACTGAATCAGCTTGGCTTGGGGTAGATATTGAACAGAATAGGTGACAGTATTGATCCTGTGGTACCCTCACTGATCAGTGCCCATGGTGGTGTGCTGTCAAACAGTATGGACTGTTGTCTGATAGATAGGATATGAACCATTCAAATACTGCTCCATTGATACCTGTTTCTACCAGTTGTGCTGGCATATTGTGACCCAGTGTCAGATGTTGAGAAATCCACCAGTACTAACATTAAGGCAAGATGAGATTGTTGCTCAGTGACAGTTTTTAATCAGTTGTGGATATGCATGACGTTTTCTGTTCTCCAAAGCAGCTCTACATTTCACTGCAATGAATGCTGTTAGAACAATGTGGACAGCATATCCCACCAGCAATATTCTATATATATTGCAAGTCCAAAAATCCAGATGCCAGAAATCTGGATCACCCACAAACCTTTTCTTGTAAATGCAAGTGCTTCTCTCTCTGGCTTCCTTCTACCAGCCAGCATTTCTCTCTGTCTCCTTCCCTCCCTCCTACTTATCCTCTTTTTGCTTATGTCCTCACTGACATGGAGCCATGGTCCTGTGTGCGTCACTCTAAAGTCTGCCGGTTCCACTCCCTCTGGTGTAGGAAGTCTGCGTCATAGAAAGTGGGACTGGCAAACCTAGCAGCGATGCACACAAACATGGTACTGCATCAGCATGTTTACAGCTGCATTTAGAAGGCCAAGGACAGCAGCAAAAAGAGAATATGTGTGAGGGAGGGAGACAGATGCTGGGATGGGGTGAATTTTAAAAGTATTACTCGAGAATCCAGACTTACCCAATCCCCGAACAGTCTGGATTTTTGGACTTGTACTTTAGATTAGCTGCAGTAAGAGATCTTTGTCATCCTGAAGAGAGGAAATTAAAAGGTTTTTTCAAGGACAACCATGACAGATTACCACAGATGGATGACATCACTGATGGAACCCAAGTATGGGCACTGCCTAGTGTTCAGAAGATTCTTTAAGTTTTTGGGAAGCCAAACTACTTTTATGTAGAGCAGACATATTGGTCCTTTGTTGCATTTTTGTAGTGGAAACTTTTTCATGGCCTTCCCTGCCTTTTGCATGTAAGTAGCGCAGGACTAGTTACTTTTGGTTCCCTTTATTTATAGTATTTTTCAACACTTTTAGGTTTCCTTTATATTTGCACAGCTTGCTGAGGCCTGAGCTCCCTGTCAGGAATGTCTCCTAAAATTTATTTTTTTTAATTGAGCCATTTCATTTCACATTGGATCTTTTTCCAACTATGTCCCAGAAAACTACCAGTGGTTTCAAGAAGTGTT
The DNA here is from genome assembly GCF_902459505.1 of Geotrypetes seraphini. NCBI lineage: Eukaryota > Metazoa > Chordata > Amphibia > Gymnophiona > Dermophiidae > Geotrypetes > Geotrypetes seraphini. Next base: position 145,250,003 of record NC_047089.1, on the reverse strand, counting down.
CCAGGTGCAGTAGGGTCATGGCTGTGAGTGACCTTCACAATGGGTATATGCCATGCCTGAGATCACCAGTCCATTGTGAACTCTTTGAAAGTGAAGAACCCATAAAAGTTAAAATGCCTGTGAAGAAACTTTTTGCTGCACCTATGTTGGGGTATATCAGCATCTGGACCTATAGCTCCAAGAGCTGCATCAGTCACTGTAAGACTATGCATTATAAGCTGTGTATGTGAATTGTAAGCCACTTTGGGGGTGGGAGGGAGGGAGGGGGGGAAAAGCAGCAGATTATAAATGTTTTAAATAATAAAATGGAGCGGTCTCCCTATGCCTTGACATCAGGCTTTGGTAGCACCTGCTATGGAAATTGGACCCGCACTGAGGACTTGTGAGGATTCCACATAATCCTTATCAACACCAAAGGATTCAAATGTGCATTAAACACAGATGGAAAAACAGTGCCAGGAGCTCTGGAACATTGGCTGCACCAGCACCCAAGAAGCATCGCTGTGAGGAGGCTGCTTCCCCTCTGGAGAAGCTGTACTGATGCACCAGTGTCTCTGAAGCCAGGACTCCCACTTCCAATTCAGCGCCTACATCTTCAGCCTACCACCATGCCAGCACTGGCACCGTCTTTACCAATGCTTGTCTTTGAGTTCAGGATGTTTCAGGAAGAGCTGGAGTGGATCCTGGCTCAGTGCAATGTGGACCATCATGCCACTTCCGCAAGAACTGAGGCAGCCATTCAGACATGGCGCACGCCCATGCAGCAGTGCACTTTTGTGCCACTGACCCGACATACCGGTAATCAGCAGGCAGCCGTCCAGCAAATCACCAGTGCCAAGCACAATTAAGAAGTGTCACAGGTCCAGGCATTAGTGCGCTTGTACGCCATGGGACCCACTATAATCAGCAGGCAGCCATCCAACGACCACCACAATTTAAAGGTACCACCGGGGTGGGGGGTGATATTCGCTTCATAAGACACACCCTTATTTCCACCCACTTTTTTGGGGAAAAAAGTGCATCTTATGGAGTGAAAAATACGGTATCTTTCAAGATTCCGATGGTAATTTAGGCCAATATATACATCCACTATCACTAGCTTGCTAGAGGCCAAAGCTGAATACGGACAACAGCAATATTCAGTTTGCAATTAGCGGTCTGCACGGGAACAGGGATTGCGGGACTTCCGTGGGGATCCCCCACAGGCTCACGGGACTCCTGCGGGGATGGAACTGGAGTTCCCGAGGCCTGGAAAGAGAATTAGTAGAAGATAGACAAAAGCAGAAACTGGGATCAAGATGATGGAAGAACAAAATGTCCCACTAGCTACAGCAAGGGAGATGTTCATTTTGAGGGGGGGCTAAGCTCAAAGTGGGAGGCCCAGCCCCCTCTCATGGCCACCAATTGTGTTTAATACAAAATGAAATACTTGCCGAGTTTGTTTTGGGGTTTCCAGTTCAGTTTTGGCTGATAACTTCGGACCACTGGAAGGACTTAATAGTGCCACTATCCAAATGCATTACAGGCTTATCCTGGCTCTCTCCCATATCGTTACCTACCTCGTGGCAAGATGGCCTGTAAGGGTATCCAGAGACTCTGTGCCTCTCAATGTACTGGTCAATAGCACAGATCTGTATGGTGACACTGTTATCAGATAAGTGCTTTTGAATATTAACTTAATAATTTTTAGTTTACCAATTCAATATTGCCATTTACACACATAACTGGTGCAACTCCCAAAACACCCCAAATCCCACCCTCTTACTATAATTCAGGATGCTGATATATAAATTATATCTCCAAAATTATATTCTCAGGTGTGGTACACTATTCTTTTGTTAAGCACTTATGCATTCAGTGCTAGCACCAAATCTATATTTGATTTTTCAATGTTGTCCCTTTGATCCAAAAGTCACCCATTATGGTCATGTCCATATCACTGATGCAGTTATTTATTTCCCTTAGACAGGGCTAGCCCAGGATAGTCAGCTGTATTTTAAATATCCCCTTTCTGAGCTAGAACTATCACTGGATACTCTTAGCTAACGTGGAGGGTTTGTTGCAACTATGAACATACTATAAACTAAAATAATTTAATAATTTTGATTCTTCTGGTTAAAGTAACATTCAATACAACCAAAACAAAGTTTTATAAAACTTTATTTGCACAGTGCAGATCCCATCAGTTTTCATCGACGTTGACTGTCTGCAGCCCTGAAAAATAAAATCAAATGAGAAGCTTTAGTATGATACTACAATTACCCAAATCCGATTAGAATATAATAGAGAACACTGCTGCAAAATTATCCTTTACGCATCTAACTAGTGCTATAGCTAGCACTGGAAGACATGGCTCAATATAACGTGGGATTGATTACAATAGTCAAGGGTTGAATCCATTTTTTACTATTGTACAATATAGACAGGACATAATACCAAAATGTTCTTAATATATGGGATTTACATGTAGTAATAAAAATCAGACAAAATATCCAATGTTTTCAAAATGTAGTTTTCAGGCATAAAACATTAACATTGCAGGCCCTACAGGATCAATCTGGAAAGAGGGAACAGATTGAAGAATTGGACAGACCATCCTATTCAGGGATGCCTACCAGCCATGAAAAAATAAAGAGAGAGGTCTCAACGACCCTCCAGGCCAGAGTAATAATCTCAAACCGCTATTAAGAAGCACTTTCCCCTTCATATTGTTATTTCCACCCCTTTTTTACCTCCCCTTTAATTTTATTTTATCTCGATATATTTTACTTATCCTTACCCATGGGCCCCTTTGTTACCATTTGTCTTTGTCTGATCTGTCTTTGATATTTTAACTTTGAATCCCCCCCCCATCTCTCTTTTTTTAAATTTAGTATTGTAAACCATCTAGGTAACCTTTGATAGACAGTATATCAAATATGTAATAAACTTGGAAACTTGAATTTAATTGAAGACATTCAAATTAAAGCTGCAACAGGGGAAGTACTATTAATAAATGATTTTAATATGCCAGATATTGACTGGGGTATCCCTATTACAGGGTCTTCTAAAAATAGGGAGATCCTGGATTCTCTACAGGAGAACTGTTCCAGCAGCTGGTAATGGCAACCAAGCAGAATTGGGCCCATATTGGACTTGATCCTTATGAACGGGAGACAAGTGTTTCCGATATTATAGTGGGTAATCACCTAGCATCCAGGGATCACAGGATGGTGTGATTCAATAATATTAAGATTGAACAAAAGCAAAGGGTCTAGACTTTAAAAAAACAAAACCCAACTAACTTTGTTCTGATGAATGATTACCTCAAGGAGTTGTTTGGATGGGGACAGCTGGAAGTAGAAAGCCATAGACAAAACAAAACAAAAGAGTTATTTAAGAACCACAAACCTTTTTGTAAGGAAAGTAAATAAAAGGAAAATAAGGCTCCTTTGTTCTCAAAAGTAGTAACCGAATAGGAGTGGGAAAAGGTTAGCCTTCATAAACTACAAGAGAGATAGCCACAGAAGAAAGACATACAGCAGGCCACCGTCAGCCAAGCCTGCACCACATCATCCAGTCCCTCTGCCTGGTAATCCCTGTGCCAACTGAAGAATCTTGGTGCTTTGGCATTGACAGTGGTAGCCTTGAGGTCCATGACCTGCTGACCCCACAACTGAACAATCAACTCGAAGGCCTCTAGCCCGAGACACCACTCGCTGTTATGGAAATTCGAGATGTCCAGAAGGTGAGTCTTTGCTCATTCCATGAGAAGAGCTGCCTCCTGTACTACCAGATGACTCTTGGTTCCCCTTCTGACAATTGATGTAAGCCACCGCCATAGCACTGTCCGAGAGAACCCAAACTGACTTGCCCTCCAGCAAAGAATTGAAAGTTACTAACGCCGACCAAATGGTTCTGGTCTCTGACTATTGATCAACCAGGAAGCCTTCACCGGCAACCAGCTGCACTGAGCCGAGCGGCCGAGACATTGGGCTCCTGAACTGAAGAGACTGTCGTCTGTCAGAAGCACTGTCCACTGAGGCTGATCCACTCCTTGAACCAGATTTGAAGACTGTAGCCACCAGCGCAGGCTGCGACAAACCAATCCCAAAGACGAACTAGAGAGTCCAGATCGTGAATCTGCAGAGACCACCGCTGAAGACGACATACTGAAGGGGGCGCCTGTGAACCCAAGCCAACCTGACCACTTCCAGGAAGCCTGCATCAACCCCAAGACTGCAATAAATCATGCCGAGTCTTCTACTGTGCTTGCACCATATTCCAAATATCCTGATGCATAGGAAACTAACAGGAGGGCGACCAGATCCCTCGAAGCAGAAGGTCCACAACTCAAGAGGGGTCCTTAGCTTCTTCCTCAAAACGGAAGACACCTGAAGAATAAGCTCCTCCAGCTCTTCCTGGTGAAAAATGTGCACAACCGAAGAATCCTCGCCAACCGGCGTCTCAGAAATCCAACCTGTCCACATCATCCATCCCTCCACGAGGATCTACCAAAAGATCCAAGTCCTCATCAGGCGAAACCGGGTCAGCAAGGAAAAAAAATCCTCGTCCAAAGAAACCTCCAGATACTTGGATGCCAGAGGAAAAGCCCCCCCCTCCCAAAGAACCAACAGAACCCCCCAGCCGCCTACATGGCTAAAACAAAATCAAGGGCAAAAAAGCATTCAGAGCAGGTGCAGAACACACACCTAGGACTTATTCCTAAAACAGGAGGGAGATCACCTGAGACCACAGGGAAAATGGCAGAGCTTCCAAAATCGAGGAAAAGACCACTGAAAAAAATCTCACCTGAGGTCTATAGTGGCAAAGAGGCCTGAATGGGCCCAGCCACTAAAGCAGAATTGCAAGCAGCTGTAGCGGTAAGGGAATCACCAGCTCTATCAGTAGTTAGGGAAACCTTATTTCCCTGACCATCAGCGGCTGGGGAAATCCCTGCATGAGCAGTAGGGGAAGCACGGGCTTCCCCATTGCCTACAGCCAATGAGTAGTGAACGTATGAAGGGGAACCCTGCTCGCCAGCACCTGAGGTTGACAAATATTCCCTCCTCACAGCAGCCGGAGCAGTTCGTGCTCACGACGGCCACATCCACTGCTCGTGGCACACAATGAGTACTTTTTCAGTCTCTTTAAAGTGCTCATTGCAACCCACTAATGAAACAAAACAAAAACAAACCACCCATTAGCAATAAAAAGCAATTAAAGCCAATTAAAAGCTTCCTTCCAAACCAGTAGCCTCAGGCTTTTTTTTACAAAAAGTAAAAACTTTAATGGACAAGAGAGCAGATCCCACTGGCTCTCAAAGCTGTAGTCTTATTGCCACAATAAGTTGATTGTCCGTGCAAAGGAGGAGGACTTGAGGGCAGAGTAGATGATGAAAAGCCTTGAGGGCATAAAACATTGCTCCGAGTTCTAGGAAATTGATGTGAAATTTCCACTCCCTGGCGGTCCCAAGACCTTGAGTATGAAGATCGTCCATATGAACCCCTCAAGCATAAGATGATGTGTCTGTCGTAATGACCTCGGGGGCAAGTGAAAAAGGAGACCTCTGGAGAGAGTGGAAGAGGTCATCCACCAGTGAAGCGACAGCAGAAGAGATGATATCAACTCATTCAAAATACCGCAATCAAACTCATTTACAGAATTGGTAAGTTCGAACACGTCACTCCTCTTCTTAAAGAGGCTCATTGGCTCCCAGTCACCCATCGGATAATTTATAAAATCATACTGCTTACTTTTAAAATTAAACATTCTCACCTGCCTCTTTTTCTAGATAAACTATTAATCCCCCAAAGTTCTTCTCGTTCCTTAAGATCAACTGATCAAAAACTGCTTTTCATTCCTTCTTTAAAAGAATCCTACTACACTAGGAATACTAACTTTGCTATAACTGCCCCCACATTATGGAACTCTCTCCCTCAATTTCTTCGGGATGAAATCCAATTACCAAAATTCAAGACTAATCTTAAAACTTATCTATTTCAAGATGCCTTTGCCAAATCTTAATCTTTTCTTGGTTCACTCGTTGATCTCTTTCTCAAAACTAACCTTCTCTTCAGCGCATATCTCTCATACCACGCACCCTTACCCCTCGTGTTATATCCCTTCCCTCTATCTCATTTCTTCTAAGATTATGTAACTTTTCCCTTCCTCCCCACTCATCCTCACTGTCAGGTTTGTCCGTATGTTTTATATGTTATTTTTCTTTTTTATTATTTTTCTTACTAATCTTTCTAATACACCATTAAATAATTCTTCCTTCCCTATTTCAAATTTTATTGTTAACCGGTCAGATATTTGTTTTATGATCGGGATATTAAAAACCAATAAACTTGAAACTTGATATCACAAATATATGTTGGGAGAGATGATTTGTCGCTTGAGACCACTGAGAAATAAGGGTCCACTGAGGAGTGTGAAGATGCAGTCTTGCCAATGGTGTTACATAGACAGTTGAGGCCATGTGGCCTAAAAGAACCATCATGTGTCTGGCAGAGATGGATTGAAGAGGAAGCAATTGCTTACACAGACGGATGAGAGTCTGAAGTCGATCTGGAGGAAGAAATGCTCTCATGAGAGTGGTGTCTAGGATTGCCCCAATGAACTGCAGACGTTGAATCTGAATGATATGCGAGTGGGGGAAGATGACTTTGAATCCTAGAACCTGAAGAAAAGAAATGGTCTGAGATATTGCTTGGACCACTTTCTGAGAAGAAACAGCCATGATCAACCAGTTGTCCAGAAAAGAAAAGACTGGAAGGCCGTGTGAGCGGAGAGATGCAGCCACCACAATCAAACACTTCAGGAAGACCCTGGGAGAAGATGCCAGACCGAAAAGAAGGACCCTGTACTGGGAAGGGCAGCGATTTGAAATCAGAGGTATTTTCTGGAAGCTGGATGAAATGGGATATGTAGTTCTGAATGAGGAGAGACGAGTCCTGAAGTACCTCTCAACTAGAAAAATGATGGGAACTCTGAGATCCAGGAAAAATCTCAGTCCTATGGTGTTCTTGGGAATCAAGTAGAAACGGGATTAGAATCCCTGACTCCGCTAATCGAGGAAGACTCTTCAATGGCAATCAGAGAAGAAGGGAGTACTGTGCAGGGCCCAAAACAGACGCTCTTGGAAAAAAGGGTCTGAGGGCAGGGTGAAAACATTGAGTGTAGAACCCTGCCCTATGAAGAGGAGAAACCAGAAAACTGAGGTGATAAGCTCTCAGCGATGTATGAGGAACTGAAGACGGCCTCTAAAGGGACGAGGTCTAGACTGTAGAACGTTGACTATGCCCTGAATGGAGGAAAAGACTGAGGAGCAAATCTTCGGTGAGAAAAAGAGTGCGGTGAAGGCAGCTTTTTGGGCTTGAACAGAGTGCCCCACCTGGTCTCGTGGACAGACAACTACTGAATAGGCATGTCCATGCAAGCACTAAAGAGGTCATCCCCCAAACAAGGAGTAATTGCTAGTCTGTCCTGGTGGGTGATAAGGTCAGACACTCGAAGTCAGACCAGATATGGTTGGAACAGAAAAGAGGTGCTTGAAAAAAAAAAATCAGACACCGTATGCAAGCGGAGAGAAGTGGAAAGTGGCAACTGGTTTGTGCCAAATAAAATGGTTACTGGACCAGTTAGTCAGGATAGGATTCTGGTAAGCCACTTGGCCAACGCCGCCACTTTGTCCAGGAATACAGAGGCCTAGACACTAGCCTGTAGAGTTGACTCCACCAGTAGGGATTCATTGAAACATCCTTAGTGTTTCTAAAGGCATATAAAAAGTCTCCCGTAAGATATCATGGAAGGGAATCCGAAGAGCCTTGGGTAGTTGACTATAGGTCAAGGTATCTAAAATTCTTTGGACTTTGCAGAGTCAACTGCCAAGGGAATGACTTTTCAAAGTCAACTTCCAAGGGAATGGCACAAGGTGCAGACAATCCCCTAAGGAATCTTGAAAAAGATAATTCCTCAGACACTACTGAAGTGGAAAAGAAAAGCATATGTTGAAAAACCCACTACTACAGAAAGATTGGGGTCTTGCTCAAAACCCCCCGCAGAGATTCAAATCCCAAACTATACAGAATCGATGACATGTATTCGGTGTTGAAGGCTGGTGACAGTTTAATTTCTGCAGGGCCTTCCCAAACTGGACTGACACCGACAGTGTTAAAGATGACCGGCGTCGCTTCATATGTCGGAACTGTTGGAGACTCCTGTGCAAGTGCTACCGGTGTTGAAACCTGACTGGCACCAGAGGAGTCGGTGTCGACAAAGGCAACTGAAAATACAGATGGACATGCACTTGAAGTACTGAATGAAATCTACTGCATAAGAGGAAAACATCGGTACCACTGGCTGCATCACCAGTACCATCGGTGCAGGTCTACGCTCCAAAGATAAAAATTCCGGTATCAAGGCACACATCAGGAGCGGAGTGGAAAAAGTTACTGCAGGAAAGAAAAAACACCGGTACCATTGGCCTGTGAACCGGTACCATTGGTGCCGTTCCAAGCTCCGAAGATGAATATGCTGGTATCAAGGCACTCATTGATGCGGAGCCAGAGATGGGGCTGATCGAGGTCGGCAGGACTTGACTCACTGCTACAATGACCGAGGTGGGCAGGATTGGACTCACTGTTACAATGACCTGAAGCCCAAAGGAGAAACTTGCGAGCCAACTTACCTAGGTAGGAGCAGGCCCGAGCAGCAATGTCAATCTCGGTGCGGGCTGGATTAGTGGTGCCGGAAGTGCGCTGGGCAATGGATTACAGACATTGTGGGTGCCAGATTCCTGACTGCGCCGAAGGGAAACTGCTTCTGAAGAGCCTGCATGGGAATGCACTGGCAAGGAGAAGAGCAGGGGAAGTAGAAAGGCAAGGCCGAGGTTCCGACACTGCGAGAACCATTGGAGGATGTCAGTGAAGACAACTAATCCAGCAAAACAACCGCCCAGATGGAAAATTATCAGGAATGTCCTGAATGGAAAAACAGCCATAAGGTGGAGAAATAATGGTATGGCAACCCATAAGGTCCCACCAAGGCTAAACCGATGACGGCAAAAGAAAAAATTTGGTTTACTATATATTGTGGGGGTTTTTTAATTTACTAAAATTGAAATAAAAGAAAAAACTGACTGAAAAGTCAGAAACCGTGAGAGCGGGAAGGCAGTGAAAAAATTTTCAACAGCCGTTGAAAACGCAACTTCTTAGCTCTGCGGAAACTAAGAAACTGAGGGATCACGCACCCTGCATCGAGCGGGAAGGCACTCGCGCATGCGCAGTTCGGGCTATCGCAAACTTTCTAAACTCTTAAAGTGGCGATGCACTTTTAAAGTGGTCCGTACCAGGGCTCCGTCGGTGACATCACCCATACGTGAGAATATGCTGCCTGCTTGTCCTGGGATAACTACATTTATGTGCCAAGTGGAATGAGATTATCTTTAAACATGGCAAAGATTTTTAAGCATAACCACCCAGCAATTTTTGTACATTCAAAGATATTTGCGTTGTAAAACTACCATTTTTACCATTAATGATATCACAGTGACAGACTTTTGTCTGGGGAGCAATTTCAGAGGCCTATCATAAGCTTCCCCAAAGCCACAAACAATCGCTGAACTCAAGTGCTGCAGATGATTTGAATCAGCTAAGGCCTTCCCAAAACAACTGAAGGCCCATGTTAATGCTGGGTGTAGATATAGTAAACATTCACAGTAACTGCAAAATTCTGACAAACTATTAATTGTATCATATTTTACTGTGTTTTAGTGCAAATATTTTTAACGTGAAAAAAAAAATCACTAAATAGTAACATTAAAATATCAGTAACATCAAACATCATAGCTTAAGACAGTGGTTCCCAAACTGTCCTGGGGGACCCTCAGCCAGTCAGGTTTTCAAGATATCCCTAATGAATATGCATTAGAGATTTGCATACCTGTCACTTCCATTATATGCAAATCTCTCTCATGCATATTCATTAGGGATATCTTGAAAACCTGACTGGCTGGGGGTCCCCCAGGACAGGTTTGGGAACCACTGGCTTAAGACAATTAAGTGTTGCTTAATAGTAATATGCAAGTACTAGTCATTAAGCCCGTTACATTAACGGGTGCTAGAATATATGTCTTTCTGTCTTTGTGTCTCTCTCCCTCCCACTGTCTCTCTCTCTCTCCCTGGCCCCCTTTCTCTGTCTTTCTGACCCTCTCCCTTCCCCTCCAGGTCCCTGTGCAGCAGTAGCAGCATTTTCACCCACCCCCCTTCCCTACTCTTAGCAGATGTGGCCTGCTCCTTTTGGTCCCTCCCCCTTCCCTCCCGCGGTCTAGCCTGCTCAAAGGGCCCCCCCTTCCCTTACCGAGTTTCCCGCAGGCAAGCCAAGCTTCTTACCTTTTTTTTTCCAGTCTGTTTCCCTCCCTCGCATGGCTCGCGGCTGGAGTCTCTTTTGCCGCTGGTGCGGCTCATGAGGGAGTCCAACGCTGGCAGCCATTCCTTTCTAGGTAAGTGCTGGGGACCCGCGCATGTGCAATCCTACGGCCACGGAACTACATCTCACAGATCAGAGATCTTGGAAGCACGCAGTATGAGTGCGCATGCGCGGCTAGCTTTTTATTATATAGGATTATGCAAGTATGATGACTAAATATGTGTATAAATTCATGTTGAAATTCAAAGCGGTTGCTGAGAAAACAGCAAAAAACAGGTGGTTACTTTTTTTTTGTCTCATTCTGTTTGTGGCACAGATGCCCACGAGGTGAGTCTCTTTCAATTAAAAGGAAGCTCTGGAATGAGGGGGCAAAGGATGACGGTGAAAAGGATAGGCTCAGAAGTAACCTGAAGAAATACTTCTTCACTGAAAGGGTGGTGAATTCATGGAACTCCAGGTAGACACAAGAACTCAATCTGAATTCAAGAAAGCTTGGGACAAGTACAAGGATCTCTAAGGGAGTGAAAGGAAGACTAGCTGTCATGGATGGGCAGGCTGGATAGACTATATGGTCTCAATTTGCCTTCATTTCTCTGTTTCTGTGTTTTAAATCATATATCAAGATTAAAAAAAAGAAGAGTATTTTAAAAAAAGTGTCCATTCCTCCTCATCTCACATTTTGAAATACTATATTCCAAACATACAAACAATAGTAAAAATATAAAATGCTAAACTGAGTAAGTTTATAATGAAATATATTGAAGCATTAAAATTGTTCAAGATGTTATGCATCTTGATGCTGCCTCAGCTGAATGCCCCAGTAAAGTAACATGAAGAGCTGTCATATGATGCTTCAGCTATCATATACACAATGCTGACATTTTTGCTTCTCTCTTATGGCAATCCACAAAGCTGTTCCATCCCTTCATCACGAGCAAGACCGCATTAAAGATAACTTTTTGTGGTTCATAAGAACATAAGAATTGCCGCTGCTGGGTCAGACCAGTGGTTCATTGTGCCCAGCAGTCCACTCACGTGGCGGCCCTTTGGTCAAAGGCTAGTGCTCTAAATGAGTCCAGCCTCACCTGCGTACGTTCCAGTTTAGCAGGAACTTGTTCAACTTTGTCTTGAATCCCTGGAGGGTATTTTCTCCTATAACAGACTCCGGAAGAGCGTTCCAGTTTTCTACCACTCTCTGGGTGAAGAAGAACTTCCTTATGTTTGTACGGAATCTATCCCCTTTCAACTTTAGAGAGTGCCCTCTCATTCTCCCTACCTTGAACAATCTGTCTTTATGTGCTAAGTCTATTCCCTTCAGTATTTTGAATGTTTCGATCATGTCCCCTCTCAGTCTCCTCTTTTCAATAATAATAATAACTTTATTCTTCTATCCCGCCACAATCTTGCGACTTCTAGGCGGTTTACAATCATGAGTGCTGGACATTCAGCGAAATACAATAAGTAGATATTCAGAGGAAATACAGAGATCAGAGACCTTAGGAGGCAATAAGGGAGAAGAGGCCCAGTTTCTCCAATCTCTCACTGTACAGCAACTCCTTCAGCCCCTAAACCATTTTAATCACTCTTCTCTGGACCCTTTCGAGTAGTACCATGTCCTTCTTCATGTATGGTGACCAGTGCTGGACGCAGTACTCCAGGTGAGGGTGCACCATGACCCGGTACAGTGGCATGATAACCTTCTTCGATCTGTTCGTGAACCCCTTCTTTATCATTCCTAGCATTCTGTTTGCCCTTTTTGCCACCGCCACACATTGCACAGACGGCTTCATCAACTTGTTGATCAGAACTCCCAAGTCTCTTTCCTTAGAGGTCTCTCCAAGTACCGCCCCGGACATCCTATATTCGTGCATGAGATTTTTGTTACCGACATGCATACTTATAGCCAGATGCTTCTTAGCGCTCTCAGGAGTCTCTTAAGCAAATTATGAGGAGCCCTCTCATGACTGCCCATTATTACAGCACAGGGATACAAGTATGAACCTACCACCAAAGGAGAGCCATGCAATCCAGTATGAATTGCCTCTACTTAAAGCTTTAATTAGTTCTACTACTTTTAAAGCCAAGTTAGGAATTAAATTCAAACTACCTGAACTGTAAGCAACCCAAGGTTTTTAGATTAGTTTTTAAATACTCCTTTTCCTACTGCAATTTTGAATATTTCTAGTGTGATTAAAGAAAGACATTCAAAGAAAATAGCTTAAAGCATGAACTCCTGGTCTAAGCAAAGCTTTCCCAAATATGAAAGGGGCCAGCCCAATTTAGATTAAATTTCATCTTTGCTGGAAAAGAACTAACTGATCCACAACTGTAAATGTTCCACTACAATCAGTTTTAATAAAATGGATATATGCTGGGTTAAACACATTCATTGTATTACTTTACTTCTATCTTTTCTGAAAATGTTGATTTTATAAAGAGTCTACTACTTTGCCTGATTTCAGGTCAGAGTCAAAATCTGTCTCTCTGTTGAATGTGTAGTTTTTTTAACCATAAACTTCATTAAGTACAGTGATAATGGACAAGCTTCTGGCTGGCAGTGCAGGCAGCTTGTATTCCAACTCCTCAACCAACAGGATTAATGAGACAGGCACACTATGCTGGAAAAAGAGGAGATAAGTGCCAATATTATGCAGTTATAGTAAGGATAATTCTCTGAGAAGATCTCTCTCCTGGCTGAAATAAGGCACACCTGAATGACTACAGGGCGCGCAAGAAGAAAAGACAATCCATTCCAAAATGTAGTGTTTTGTCTTTTTCCTGCAACCAGAAAAGTGCCTACAACTTTAAAAGATAGAACAGGAAATCTGTGCCGGTGTCTGAAAAAGATAGAAGTACAATCACATCTGTGCATGAACTGATATGTTGCTCTGCACATAAGCACTGCTTCATAAAAATGTTATTCACCTTGGAAAAAAATTCCTTACATATATTTAAGCAAAGAATAATCTGGCTCATATGCAGATATTTGCTTGCATTTTCTTTTTCTTCAGACAGGTACACAGTGAAGAAACCCTCATGCGCCTGGTGAGCTTCCTCTGATTAACCCAGAAGTTCTGAATGCTTGACTTTTCCATGCATCAGATTTCTGCATTAGCCCCTGTGTCCTACCATGCAGAAAAGCATCACGCTCACCTTTGAAAGTGGTGACTGGTACATAGGTGACCAGTGTATACAGCTTATTAGGCGAGTCTTCGTCCTCATTGCGCTTTCTGGAAAGACGCACGCGGACGCGGTATGGAACATTCCTAAAAAAGAAACAAGAAACCATGTTTCAGAACTCAGACTTTTTTTTGAAAGAAAGTCTCTATAAATTTTAACTTTGATAAGATATGAAGTCTATAAAATGTGAAATCTTCACATCACAGACAGAAAAACATTTTTTTTTAAAGCCAGTAATTACTAGTAAAACTTATTTCCATTTTGGTAATTTAAAAGATCCTAACTGACCGTATTCCTTTGGCCCAAACAGCTTTGTTCAGTCTGGTGTCAATTCTCACATCTGGAGTCCCCATCTCTTTCATAGCAAATTTACGGATCTCTTTTAAAGCACGGGGTGCACGTTTCTTGAAGCCTCTAAAAACAGAAAGGAATTATTTAGAAGTGGCTTGATGAGAGAAAGGAAATTCACACCATACGGATACTAGGCATGTAAGAGGAATGATGATTACTGGGAAAATGCAGCACACACAGTAAACAAGGAAGCTGTGACAACCTGTTTAAACACAGCTGGATAACATGTAAAAAAACGGTACATTGATTGCTAGTGATGTAATCTGCACATATTCTATGAAAGACTCAAAACGGATAATGCCTTCCTCCCTAGTTTTAGGGGGGGAAAAACAAACATTTTTCAGGCCCCAAGCAAATGTTTGTAGATTCTAGTTATATGAAGCTATCTGGTAAAGGAAGAGCAATGTGTCTTAACTCTTAAATGAATGAAATAAGATAACATTGGACAATCATTATTACAGGCTCCCTCCCATCCCTGGTATCTATTCTCTTAGATTCACCAATCTCTGTGGTGGATTCTTTTCAACATCTAGGGATTATTTTAGATCCCCATCTAACTTTCCTCAGAACAAAATTTCAACCATTCCCAAATCAGGTTTCCTTGCTCTCCACAAACTAAGATCAGTCAGAAGTACTTTGGATTTTGAAGCATTGTATTTTCTATTCCATACATGACTCTGTTCTAGCTTGATTATTGTAATGCTGTATATGATGGAGTCACTCAATTGAGTCTTAAATGGCTACAATCTTATCAAAACTTGGCCATCTGCCTTATATGATCATCTCTTAGGTCTTCAGAGAACTCTACTATTTTTGCACTGACACTAGTTACTGGTGAAATACAGGGTCCAATTTAAGATCACAATTTTGATTTTTAAAACATTACATAGTACATCCTAGTTAACAATTATCCTGTACGTTACTGTATGTTCCAGCACATTCCCCTGGGCATTTTTCTTAGTGACACTTATCTTTGGAATAGCTTGCTTTGGCCCCTTCAGTCTGAATTTTCATATACATATACTAAAATCCTACTATTTTGACCTGGCATGTAAAGAGCCACTGGGAGTTTAGATGAATGGCTCAGATGTCTGATTGTAACCAATCTATGGCTCAAGTGTGTTTTCTGAGTGTTTGAAACTTTGGCAAGATTATGGTGTTCTCTCTTTTTTTTTTTTTTTAGTTTTGGATTAGCCACTACCTTGACTTGCTTGGCAAGAGATAGTATAGCAAGTACACAATATAGGCAGTCCCTGGATTAAGGATAGGTTCCGTTTTTTAAACCGCTCTTAAGTTGAATTTGTATGTAACTCGGATCCTGTGCAGTACACAGTCTATAGACATTAAACAAACAATCCTCAAAATAAAGTACTGTAGTTTAAATAGAAAGGTTTACACTAGAGAGCTGCATGGGGATGATGGGAATCCCACGGGACCCACAGGGATCTCACGGGTTCCCCCTTCAGGTCACGGGGATCCCATGGGGATACCCCATCAGGTTACAGGGATCCTGTGGGGACCCCCTCGTAGTTGCGGGGATCCCATGGGGTTGGAGGCAGCTTGAGCCGAGTGGCTTGTCTTCTTATCCTACCCTCCTGCTAAAAAGAACTTAGAGCGTACGCACTAAGAAGCCTATCCTCTTGCTAACTTGTTCTTGCCCACTCCCGCCAGCGTAATACAGTCTCTTTGTTTTCCACAATGCTCCCAGCCACAGTAGCTTAATAGTTACTCAGTGAGTACCCATCCACTGACACCCTATTGTCTCATTCCGTCCAATCAAACCGGAAAGGTAACCGCCTCTTCCCTTGGAGAGGAACCAGATTGGTTGTCCGCCATTCCTTAAAGACGTCACTAGACCATCTAATAAGGTAGGTTGAGCTCTTGCTACTTAGCTCCCCTTACCCATTTTGAACTGGTTAAGGGGGAGAACGTGGGCGTAGATGGCAGCATTTTTTTAATTGGTCAATGGTCGGCAGATTAGCGTGGTTTAAAAATAAAGGACCAAACGGAGGCGGGAACAAAAGCGTTGTTGAAGAGAAGTAATTGATCATTTCTGCGTTGTATAATGAGCGTGCTGGTTGTTATGGTTGCTGCCGATTTTTTAATTAACTAGGTTCTGTAGTTCAGAGGGTAACTTTCGTTGTATGGATAGTGTTCTGTGCCTTTTTATTATGTTTTAAATCGTTAATGCTTTTTGAAAGTGGTTAACGACTAGTTACTTTTAGCTGGGGTTTTCAAGTGTTTATGTAGACTCTGGTCTCTTAATATAGTACTTTTTAATTACGTTATGTATTCCTAAACTTGTCCTATTAACTCGGTTATGCATGCTGAACCATTTGTTGTCTTTTCAATCCCTTTAGTAACTAATGGTGTTCTAGTATTACCAATGTTTATCATTTCTGCAGCGCTGTACATTTAACATTGAATAGATATTCTCATAGAAGATGCTATTAGCAAATATTGTACAAAATGTTGCAGTGCCTTAAAAAGAAATGTATATAGTGCTTTCTTGTGTAGGTTACTGTCAAGCTAGTAGGAGAGGGAAGCAAGTATACTAGTCAGTCTGCTGCTCCTCCCTATCGTTTCTATTAAGAAAGAGGTACCATATTTAAAGGGTTGAGGGATGCCCGCGCACTATAGAATTATTGTACGATTAGAATTGTGGGTTTTTCATATAAGAGTTAATAGGGAGCTAAACGAAGGTGAATACCTGGCGGTGGAAATATGAAAGAAAATAACTGATGAACTAACTTTCATTCAACAGTTATGTTGAGAAAAACAACTTTATCCCCCAATAAAGAGTTACCCTACATCTTAAAATGTCTTTTATTATAGTATAGAACGCCACATGTGAGTGTGTCAGTGAGAGGGAAAGAGAGATGGCATACACAGGGAATGGAAGAAAGAGGAGAATTTTTGGTCATAGGGAGGGAGTAAGGTACAGATGATAGGGAAGAAAAAGATGAGGGAGAAAATTTATGGTGGAAAGGGAACAGTGGGGCTGATTGAAAGGGATGCAAAAAGGAGGAATGTTGGACATAGGGCTCCTTTTACGAAAGTGCACTAGCATTTTTAGCGCACGCAGGATATTACCACGCGCTACACGGCTAGAAATAACGCCAGCTCAATGCTGGCATTAAGGTCTAGCGTGCGAGGCAATTCAGCGCGCGCTATTCCACGCGTTAATGCCCTAACGCAGCTTAGTAAAAGGAGCCCATAGTGGTGAAGGGAATGGAGGGAGCGATGTGGCATGGCGCTAGAGAGGGATGATAGAAGGAGAAATGTTAGGTGGGTAGGGTAGGGGCGTTTGATGCTACACATGGTCCAGGAGCTGAGAGAGGGATAAATGCTGGATCATGGTAGGAGGAACCAATGGACAGCAACAGAAGAATTTACAGAAGACGGGAAAGTGGAAAAAAGAAACTGGGACCAACTTGATGGAAAAATAAGTCTCCAGATAACAAAGGTAAAAAAACGGAATTTATTGTCTAAAATTTGTTAGCTTTGGGAAATGTATATAGCAGATGTCTTTGTATTGTGTTCAAAAGAAAAGGAAATGCATTTCTGGTTTTATTTCTAGTGTTAAGGTACTTGCTGACCCTTGCTGTGGCTGGTGGTGGTAGAAAGCACAGTTACTTACCGTAACTGGTGTTATCCAGGGACAGCAGGCATATATTCTCACATGTGGGTGACGTCATCTACGGAGCCCCGATGCGGACAGCATTTCAAACAAACTTGATTGAAGATTCAAGCTTGCTGTGCTGCACCACGCATGTGTGCCTCCTGCTCCACTAGAGGGCGCATCCCCTCCTCGTGGTCTCCAGTTCACATATCCAGCAAAGAAGCCAACCCTGGGGAGGTGGGCGGGTTGTGAGAATATATGCCTGCTGTCCCTGGATAACACCTGTTACGGTAAGTAACTGTGCTTTATCCCAGGACAAGCAGGCATGATATTCTCACATGTGGGTGACCTCCAAGCTAATAACGAAGGGGTGGAGGGAAGTTGGCAAATTAAGAAAACAGATTACGTAACACCGATTGGCCGAACCGGCCTTCGCTCCTGGACAGTGTATCCAGGCAGTAGTGAGAGGTGAAAGTATGAACCGAAGACCACATGGCAGCCTTGCAGATATCCTCAATCGGCATAGACCTGAGGAAAGCTATTGAAGTTGCCATAGCTCAGACTTTATGTCCCGTAACTCGACCATGGAGCGTGAGACCAGCCTGAGCGTAACAGAAGGAAATGCAAGCGGCTAGCCAGTTGGACAAGGTGCGCTTGGAAACTGGGTGTCCCAACCTATTAGGGTCGAAGGACAAAAACAATTGTGGCACTGACCGATGAGACTGAGTGCGTTTGAGATAAAAGGCTAACGCCCTCTTACAGTCAAGAGTGTGGAGCGCCACCTCTCCAGGATGAGAGTGGGGCTTGGGGAAAAACACAGGCAGAACAATCGACTGGTTGAGATGAAAATCAGATACTACTTTAGGCAAAAATTTAGGGTGAGTGCGGAGAACCACCTTGTCATGATGGAATACAGTGAAAGGTGGGTCCGCCACCAAAGCCTGCAGCTCGCTAACTCTTTGAGCAGACGTGAGGGCGAGTAGGAAGGTTACTTTCCAAGTGAGAAATTTAAGATGACACTTATCCATAGGCTCAAAGGGGGGTTTCATCAGTTGAGCCAGGACCACATTAAGATCCCAAACCACAGGAGGAGGTTTGAGGGGAGGGTGAACATTCACAAGACCCTTCATGAAACGAGAAACCAAGGAATGGAGTGAAAGAGACTTCCCTTCCAGGGGTTGATGAAAGGCCGCAATCGCACTGAGGTGCACTCGGATGGAATTGGTCTTCAGGCCAGAGTGAGATAAATGAAGCAAATACTCCAGAACCAAAGACACAGGGACCGACACCGGGTCCTGGCGGTGGGAGGAGCACCAGGATGAGAATCTAGTCCACTTCTGGGAATATCAGAGTCTAGTCGAGACTTTCCGGGAAGCCTCCAACACTTCCCTGACCGACTGAGATACAGGGAAGGAAGTCAAGGGGAAAGGAACCAAGCAGTCAGATGAAGAGACTGAAGATTGGGATGTAACAGTGAACCCTGACCCTGAGATAGCAGAGAGGGAAATACAGGCAGAAGCAGAGGTTCCCTGACACTGAGTTGAAGGAGTAGAGAAAACCAAGGCTGGCGGGGCCATCGAGGGGCGATCAAGATCAGAGTGGCCCTCAGTGATTTTAGATGAACCAGCATCCTCAGAATCAGAGGAAACGGCGGGAACGCATAGAGGAACTTACCCTCCCAATCTAGGAGGAAGGCATCGGCCTCGAGATGGTCCGGGGAGTATATCCTTGAACAGAAGAGAGGCAGTTTTTGATTGTCGGGGGAGGCAAACAGATCTATCTGGGGAGTCCCCCCACATGTAGAACACTTGTCGCAGCACCTGAGAATGCAGGGACCACTCGTGTGGCTGGAGGAGGCGGCTGAGCCTGTCCACCAGGCAGTTTTGTTCTCCTTGGATGTAAATCGCTCGAAGGGAGATGTTTTGGGAGACCGCCCACTCCCAGAGCCGCAAGGCCTCCTGGCAGAAGGACCAAGACCCCGTCCCTCCTTGTTTGTTTACGTAGTACATCGCCACTTGGTTGTCTGTGCGAACGAGAACCACCCGGTCGTGAAGTAGGTGTTGAAAAGCCACCGCGGCGAGGTAAATGGCTCGAAGCTCCAGCACATTGATGTGGCAGCGACGGTCCTTTGCGGACCACAGACCTTGAGTGCAGAGACCGTCTACATGAGCCCCCCAAGCGTACTCCGATGAGTCCGTGGTTAGGACCTTGTGGTGTGGAGGGGCGAGAAAGAGCAAACCCTTGGAAAGATTCGAAGAGTCGGCCCACGAACGGAGCGATCTTTGCAAGGAAGGAGTCACTGTCACGAGGCGGTTGATCGGGTCCCGACCTGACGCCATTGTGATGCCAAAGTCCACTGTGGTAACCGCAGATGAAGGCGGGCAAGCGGGGTGACGTGGACTGTGGAGGCCATATGACCGAGGAGCGTCATCATCTGTAGTGCCAAGACCGAGGTCGATCTCGAGACTTGTCGGCTCAGATTTACCAATGCCTCCCGACGCTGGGGAGGGAGGAAGGAACGAAGACGGACCGTGTCCAGCACGGCCCCGATGAATTGTAAGGACTGAGAGGGGCACAGCTGTGATTTTGGAAAGTTTATCTCGAAGCCCAGACACTGAAGAAAAGTAATAGTCTGTCGGGTCGCTGAGATAACCCCCTCCCTGGTCGGGGCTTTGATCAACCAATCGTCCAGGTAGGGGAACACCTGCAGACCCTGGGAGCGCAAGGCAGTCGCGACCACTACTAGGCACTTCGTGAAGACTCAGGGAGACGAGGACAGGCCGAAGGGGAGGACCCGGTATTGTAGGTGGAGGTCCCCCACCTGAAAGCGGACAAGCAGGGTGCACCGGAACATGGGTGTAGGCCTCCTTCAGATCGAGGGAGCAGAGCCAATCGCCCTCGTTGATCAGGGGGTAAAGAATCGGAAGGGAAAGCATCCGAAACTTTTCCCGCATCAGAAATTTGTTCAGGCGCCTCAAGTCCAGGATCGGGCGCAGGTCTTCCGTCTTCTTCGGTACCAGGAAGTATCGGGAGTAAAATCCTTGGCTCCTTTGGTTTTAGGGGACCAGTTCCACCGCCCGCAGGCGAAGGAGGTCCCGTGCCTCAGAGAGGAGGATGGACAACTGCGCTCGATTGGGAGGACACGCGCTCGGTGGGCTGTCGGGAGGAACCTCCCGAAAGTTGAGCGAGTACCCTGATGAGATCACGCCAAGGACCCATGAGTCCGACGTTATGGCTTCCCAGCGAGGGTAGTAGGCTCTCAGGCGGCCCCCGATGGGAAGGAGGCCAGGCGGAGGTGCGGAGGGGGCCCGCCCCCGTCCGCTCATCCTGTCAAAAGGACGGAGACGGCTTCGCAGGTGCAGTGGGCTGTGATTTTGGTGGAGCCCTAGAGTGAGCCTGAGGGCGTCGCGGCGGCGGTCTGGAAAAGGCCGGGGTAGACTTCTGTTGGTAGCGGCGAGGCAGACCCCGGAAAGGGCGAGAGGCCTGCGGTTTAGGTTTCTGCTGGACAAGAGACGCGGAGGAACGTTCGTGCTCCGACAACCGTTTCGTAGCTGCCTCGATGGTGTCGTCAAACAGTTCCTTCCCGACACAAGGGAGGTTAGCTAACCGATCTTCCAGGTTAGGGTCCATATCGACGAGCCGTAGCCACGCCAGTCGGCGCATGGCCACCGCGAAGGCTGCGACCCTGGAAGACAATTCAAAGCCGTCGTAAGTGGCATGGAACAAGTGCAGTCGGAGGTTGGAAAAATCCTCGAGGAGGAGGCCAAACGCTGCTTGACGAGGGGCAGGTAAATCCCCCGAGAAGGAGGCCAGCAGCCCGATGAGGTGTTTCAGGTAGGAGGAAAAGGTGAAAGTGTAGTTCAGGACCCTAGAGGCCATCATAGAGTTCTGATACAAACGGCGTCCGAATTTGTCCAGTGTCCGGCCTTCGCGTCCCGGAGGAATCGCCGCGGACACCCTAGAGGAGTGAGCTTTCTTCAGGGAAGACTCCACCAGTAAGGATTGGTGGGACAACTGTGGTTGCTCAAACCCCGGGCAAGGTACCATTCAGTACTTAGACTCCATTTTAGATGGGACCGCCATCACTATGTAGGGAGTCTCGAGGTTCCTGATAAGGGTCTGCCAGAGTACCGGGTTCAGCGGTAGCCGGAGGGACTCTCGGGGCGGGGAAGGCATGTCCAGCTCCGCCAAGTACTCCTTGGAGTACCTCGAGTCAGATTGTAAGTCCAAGTCAAGGGCACGTCCCATGTCCTGGACGAACCTCGTGAAGGAAGGTCGATGGGATCCCGTGGCCCCTTGTGGGGACGGTGACCGAGACCTCCGTTTCGCCGAGAAGGAAGGGGAAGCCTCCCTCGAGTAGCGAGGTTCTCGCTCGGACCCTCGATCCGACACCGGGGACGCGCTGTGGAAACGCTCCAGAGTCGAGGACCTGCGTCGCCTCGAGGAGCCCCTCGGGGACGCCGCCGGGGTATGGGGTACCGACCGGTGTCGGGTCGGGGACCCCTCCCCGGACTCCCTCGGCGAAAGCCTAGAGCCTCGGACCGGAGCCACGGATCGAGGGGGAGTCAGTAGAAGCCTTGGGTTAGTGAGAGACAGTTCGGTAACCCGTAGCGGTCCCTTTTTAGAGAGGGGCTTCGATCTTCGTTTTGCCCCGCGGAGCTCCGCCGGGAACGCGCGCCTCGAGTGCCTTGGAGAGGAATCTGAGGAAGAAGAGAGGCTGCGAAAATGGCGCGCTTTTCCCCGAGGGGTCTCGACGCATTGCTCAGGCTGGTCCAGCGCACGCGAGGTCGAGGTCGGTTGTAGGTGAGCCATGGCAGCGGATAGCTCCGTTGTGATCATTGCTCGGAGCAGCTCCTGGAATACCGGCACGGACAGCATCGACGGCATGTCCGAGGCCGCGGTGCACTCCACCGGGGGCGATCTCGATTCAGAGCATTCCCGAGTGGTGGAGGCACGTCCCGAGGTCTTCGGGGGTTTCGCCGGGGCCGTGGGCAGGGAACTCCCCCCATTGTCCCCAAGGTTGGCTTCTTTGGAGGTATGGAACCTGAGGAAGGAAGAGGGGACTTACCCGGAGCCGAAGACTTCTGAGAGCTCGGGGTCTTCGAGGTCGAGTCCCGAGGCGGGGCCGAGGTACCCGAGGCCGAGATCGAGAGTTGATCGGCAGCAAATAGGTCCGCCATGCGGGCCCGTCGTTGGCAGAGCGCCCGGTGTTGGAAGGTTGCGCACCGGGGGCAAGTTTCTGTTGGATGATCGGCCCCCAGGCAGAGGATGCACCAGCGATGCGGGTCTGTGAGTGATAGAAGACGCTCGCACCCGGTGCACTTTTTAAAGCCCGAAACGGGACGGGACATAGGAAATCCAGGCGACCGCGGCCAATCAGGCCACGACGACCCGGGAGCCCCCGGATCGCGAGAAAAAAGCGCGACGAGCAGGAAGAAGAGAAAAAAATTTTGTACGCACAGCGACTTTTAACGAAGAAAAAACAAATCGCGGTGCAAAGAAGGCACTGGGGCAGAGCTAAGAAAAAACGTGTCTTCTTAGCACAGCGGAAAAAAATGAACTGGAGACCACGAGGAGGGGATGCGCCCTCTAGTGGAGCAGGAGGCACACATGCGTGGTGCAGCACAGCAAGCTTGAATCTTCAATCAAGTTTGCTTGAAATGCTGTCCGCATCGGGGCTCCATAGATGACATCACCCACATGTGAGAATATCATGCCTGCTTGTCCTGGGATAAACCCGTTTACAAAGTATGCATTCTTCTCAATTAATATTTCCAAATTAATAAAGTTGTCTTTGCTTATTTATACATGGGTCTCTACCAGAGCGTTTAATTTATTAGCATAATTAAATGAATTACTTCTGAAGTTTATAGGGATGGACGGGGACGGATTTGATTCTGGAAGGAACGGATTTGATTCTACCGGGTATGTACATGGATGGGTCTGATTTCTGTCCCCGCGCAACTCTTTGGTTTACACTTACTTTTGTTCTTCATCCGTCCCCACTATTCCCTCTCTACAAAAGACATCCAACATTCTCTTCCCCATGCCTCTGTATTTAATTAATTCATTTTATATCCTGGTGTCCTCAAAGAGCTCAGAACTGCTTACAGGTTAAACATACATATCTGTAACTCATGCCTCTCCCACCACCATGTCTAATATTTCTCCCCTCCCTCCCTATGCCCAACAATTCATCTCTTTCTTCATTTCCCCATGTGCACATCTCTTTCCCTCTCACTCAGACACCCATGCCCAACAATTCTCTTTCAATTCCCTCACCCATCTCAACATCTTTCTCTCACTCCCTCCATTCTTCCATCCTTTCTTAATGCTCCCCTCCCACCTTTTTTCTATCCTTTGTCTGAAGTTTGTGCTCCATCCCTTCCTTGTGTGTCCCAACACGACCATGCTTCTTCCCTTCCTGTGCCATGACTCTCCTCCCTTCTATGTCCTGTGACCCTCGCTGTCCTTCCCTCCCTCTGTGCTGTGTTCAAAATTTGTGCCGCCCTCCCTCCCGTGGGTGTTTACCTCATCTGGCCAGCTCCCTCCTCTTAACCGCACTGGACTTCACAGAGCTGTGGTTGCAGTTCCTGTACGCAGCCAGCTGCTAACCCAGAAGCTTTCCCTCTGATGTCAGAGGGAAGGCTTCCAGGTCAGTTCTCAAGCTATCAAAGAAAGCTAAAACCTGCCTCAAAACTGATGGGTCTTCATGGACCTGTATCAGAGCAGGCCTTCTGAGATCTTGTTCCTTTTTTTTTTTAATAGAAAATATGAGTTGTGTTTGAAACCTTTAGTGCGATTCTTTGCAAAAATATTGAGGTTTCCATTTTCTGAGATATAGGTCAATTGTGTTACTGACAGGTCTGCCTGTTTTTTAAAAAAAATTTTTATATGGGCACAGATGCTGTGCCCATTAAAAAAAATTGCCTTACAGACGACCCCCTCCCCCTGACCCTGGAATAAGAAAAAAATCAGCAGGAGAGATGCCCACTTCCTCCTGCCACCACGAACCTCCCTCACACTGATTCCCCTCCCCCCCGAAATGACCCCTCCTTTCTGCTTCTGCAAAAATTGGCAGGAGGACCCAAAAGCAGAGTCCTTTTGCACTGCTACATCCACTCTATAAAACTTTGGAAAAGTATGAAGTGTGGACCATATAGCCACTTGTAGTCTCCTCGGCGTTATTGCCTGGGTTTCTGCCTATGAAGCTCCAGTTCTTGTGGAATGTGCTCTCTGATACTGGCAGCTGTTCACCATAGCCATGTACACTGATGAAATTGACATGTGAATCATCTGGCAATAGATGCCTTAGACACTAGCCTGCCCTGTCTGGCTGTAATAGTTAGGATAAAAAATGATCGGGATATCTGAAAGTCGTAAGTCACTTCTAGATAATGGAGAACTCTCTGCACATTCAGCAACTTCAAAACTTTGTCTTATTTCTTTAAACCCATGGACTGGAATGCAGGCAGTCTGACCTCTTGATCAAAATGAAAAGCAGAAACTACCTTTGGCAAAAAGGAAGAAACCGTGCACAGAGACACCCTAGCTTCTGTAACCTTGAGGAACAATTCTCTGCATGAAAGTGCCTACAACTTCAAGACTTGTCTCACTGAGGCAATAGCCACCAGAAAGATTATCTTAACTGTAAGATTCAGCAGTGACACTGTCTATAAAGTCTCATATGGAGTCTTGCTGAGGCCCTGCAAAACAGTGTTAAGGTTCCATGATGGAGAAAAATAATAATAATAATAACTGAAAAGCAGAAACTACCTTCGGCAAAAAGGAAGAAACCGTGCACAGAGACACCCCAGCTTCTGTAACCTTGAGGAACAATTCTCTGCATGAAAGTGCCTACAACTTCAAGACTTGTCTCACTGAGGCAATAGCCACCAGAAAGATTATCTTAACTGTAAGATTCAGCAGTGACACTGTCTATAAAGTCTCATATGGAGTCTTGCTGAGGCCCTGCAAAACAGTGTTAAGGTTCCATGATGGAGAAAAATAATAATAATAATAACTGAAAAGCAGAAACTACCTTCGGCAAAAAGGAAGAAACCGTGCACAGAGACACCCCAGCTTCTGTAACCTTGAGGAACAATTCTCTGCATGAAAGTGCCTACAACTTCAAGACTTGTCTCACTGAGGCAATAGCCACCAGAAAGATTATCTTAACTGTAAGATTCAGCAGCGACACTGTCTATAAAGTCTCATATGGAGTCTTACTGAGGCCCTGCAAAACAGTGTTAAGGTTCCATGATGGAGAATAATAATAATAATAACTTTATTTTGTATACCACCATACCGAGAGTTCTAGGCGGTTCACAGCAATTAATTAAGATTACAGACAATGAAAAACATTGGAATTAGCATATTTTGGAGCGTACAGGTCATTGGAGTTGACAGGAATATACAAGAGAGTACAATAGGAAGGTAAAAAAATTTTTTTGCAGGAAAACCAGTCGTTGAAGTTAACTTGGTTTGGTGGGTACAATAAGAGGGGAAGGTGGAGGTTCACGTGGATTGAGGGGAGTTGAGAGGGTTTGTTAGGGGTTCCGTTTGTGGAATAAATGAGTTTTGAGTTTTTTTCTGAAGTCAAGGTAGGAGGGGGCGTCAAGTACAATTTGGGCAAGCCATGAGTTTAGTTTGGCTGCCTGGAAGGAGAAGGTTTTGTCGAGGAACCTTTTGAGGTGACATAATTTTAGGGGGGGGAAGGCAAACAGATGAATTCTGCGAGAGTTCTTATTGTTGTAATTTAGCTTGAAGTGAGGGTTGAGGTAGCTTGGAGATAGAAGGTTGTCTTACAGGAGGATGCAACCTGAGTGCAACCCTTTTAAAAATCTGGTTAAATCTGGATGAGAAACTAGTGAAAACTTTTCCATTTAGACTTTAAAGCATGAAAAGCCTGCTACCTGCATCCGAGAGATATACCTGCTAGACTCTGGAGTCCAGTTTGCAGACATGCCAGGACTACTGAAATCAGAGCCATCATGGGCTCCACATCTTTTTAGCAAACTAAAGCTGGAACATTTTCCAAGTTTTAGCATAGATCAACTTCTTAGCACTAAGAAGAGTAGTGATAACTACCTCTGAATACCCCTTCCGTGCTAAAGCTGCGTGCTCAAGAACTATGCTGTAAGCCCAAAGTGTTCCAGATTCTCCATAGAAACCAAACCCTGCGACTGAAAGTCCAGATGAAATGACAATTAAAGACGCTTATCTCTCTGCAGGTGCACCAGATCCACATATCAGGGCTGATATGACCAATCCGGGGCTACCAGGAATACCAATCCCAGATGAAGTGCTATTTTGTGGATGATTCAGCCTATCGTGGATCATGGGGGATGCATGTACAACAGCACTTCTGGATTCAAATTTTCGGTTGGAAAAAACCAATCCGTTTTCTTGTTCATCGCCTGTAGTCATCAGATCGACTGTCGGTTGTCCCCACATGACGCACAATGCATTGAAAGACTTTCCTTGACAATGACCACTCCCCTGGGTCTAGTGTCTGCTTGTACATTCTCCACACCCCCTACATGAACTGCAGAGATCACTTGTAGCTGGATCTCTGCCCAAAGGAACAACAACTGGGCCTCCAGTCTTAATAGAACACTTCTGGTGCCTCCCTGCTGGTTGACATAAACCACCGCTGTGGCATTGTCTCAGAAATCCCTGCTTTGCCTTTCAGGAATTTCCCAGCCTCTGCAATGACAGCTGTACAGCTCTCAGCTCGAGTCTGTTTATTGACCACTTCCTTTCAGAGGGCAACCATCAGCCTTGAACTGGATGGCCATTGCAATGAACACTGCCAGCCCACCATAGGCTGTCACCTGGAGGGTCTGGAGGGTCATGCCCCTTGACAGACTCTGGCTGGAACCACCAACGGCAGGCTGCACTGTGCTTCCACTGTCCAGGCCAGCAGCATCTGAAGGGGCCAGTCTTCAGAGACCAGCGAGATAATAGGGTGTCCTGGAGTGGGTGTATATGAGCTTTTGCCTAAGGAACCACTCTCTATAGTTGCTGCCATTGACCACAGAACCTGAAGATAATGCCACACAGTGGATGCCAACATCATCAGACTGCCTGAAATTTGTCTCAAGATCTTCTGTTTGCATTGCTTGGGGAAAAAAACACAGCCTTCTGCCATATTGAAACAAGTTCCCAAATACTCCAGGGATTGGGATGGTACTAAGTAGCTTTTCTGGAAGTTGACAATTCAGCCCAGATTCAGCAAAAGTTGGACCACTTCATCACTGCTTTTTTCTCTCTTTGTCAGGGATCTGATCAATCAATCGTCCAAGTACAGATGTACCTATATTCCAGCCTTGTGGATATGTGCCTCTACCACAACCATCATCTTGTTGAATGTGTGTGGTGCTGTTGCCAGACTGGAGTGCAGAGAACTGGAAACATCTTCTCAGTACATGGAATCTTAAATACTTCCTGTGCTCTAGAAATATGGGTCTCCATCAAATCTAGGGAGGCTAAGAATCCCCTTGGGGCTACTGCCATAATGACCAACTGAAAGATCTCCATGCAGAAATGTGGCACTTTCAGTGCTGCACTGACAGATTTCAGAAGCAGGATTGGTCTCCAGTCCGAACCTTTCTTGGATACTACACAATACTATCATTAAACAACAGAGCACAATGAAATCTGGAACCCAATTCTGAGTTTTGACGTCCTCAGTCCACTTTTACAAACTATTCAACCCATGCCCTCCCTTACTCCCTAACAGCTGATACCTTTGATAAATGTGAACACTTTCAATAAAATATATTTCTGCTCCATACAAAATGTGTTAGTAGTCTTTTTACAGAATGAACCAGTAATGGGATATAACCATTTCTTCCCATTATTTCTAACTCCCCCCATTAAACAACATTATAATGTAACAATCATATTACCCTCTCTCTCTCAAGCATCTCCAAACCAATCCTTCCTACAATATCCCCCATCCCATATTTTAATTTCATCAGGAGTTTCTTATGAGGCACTATCAAATGCCTTCTGAAAATCCAGCTCTAGTATATAATTTACTTTAATTCATATCTACACAAAGAGCACTACTACTATTCCCTCTCTACCCACAATTACCATCTTCAAACTGACTAGTCTTTCTTAAGATCCCTTTATTAGGGCTGGTATTACACTGGTTATCTGGGCAGCAGCAGGTCTACAAGTTTATACAAGTTTCAGAGCTCTGGGATGAAAACCATTAGAACCTGTAATTTGCTACTTTTAGTAGGGCTTCAGCACTGCTTATACCTCTCTTCCATAACTTAGGTTACCATTGAACCAATACATTCTTACTGTAGACATTTGTTGCAACATAACTACCATTAAAAAACCCAGAAGACTAAAAAAGCCAATGTAAATAAAATCCAAAATTTGAGACAGCTCTACTTATACCTTATGGCATATGTTTTGCTCTCTCCATGCATACAGACAAGATTAGATTCACAAATTTACTATTAAAAATTACATTGTATTAAAAATGCTCCACTGAACATTAAAATCTAATTTCACCATGATAAGATCCATCAGTACACCAGGACATCACAGTCTGAAAAGCATAGTTAGAGGTTTGTCCCCGTTTGTGATTATTTCTGCCACCTTTGGTTCTGAGCACTATTGTCAGTTTAAAGGATTTGAAACTTTAGTGTCTCTCTTTTTGTTTTGATGAGCATTGTTCCTTCAAGGCACTATTTTGTTTTATAAAACACCCAGCAGTGAGTTTGGGCATTTCCAATCTAGTGCAGGACGGTCACTGGGATCAGCATATAATGAAGGCAGTGCATACAAAGCTCTATCTCATGCATTTTCACTGTGAACATCCTGAAAACCAGATTATCTTAGTACGTTTCAAAGACTGGGTTGAAGACCCATGGTTTAGACCAGGGGGTGTCCACCTGTGGCCCAGAGAAGTATTTTGTGTGGCCCCGGTCAAGGGCGATGCAGTGTTTTCCTCTGCTGCCCCCGGGTGTTTACTGTCTTGCCGGCTTCTTCCTCTGTCTTGCTGCAGCGTTTGCGCATTTGTGCAGCCCCAGAAACATTTTTTTCGGCCAATGTGGCCCAGGGAAGCCAAAAGGTTGGACACCCCTGGTTTAGACTCTATAGTATAATGCAGGGGTCTCAAAGTCTCTCCTTGAGGGCCACAATCCAGTCGGGTTTTCAGGATTTCCCCAATGAATATGCATGAAATCTATGTGCATGCACTGCTTTCAATGCATATTCATTGGGGAAATCCTGAAAACCCGACTGGATTTGCAGCCCTCAAGGAGGAGATCCCTGGTATAACGTAATGAACTTATAGTACACCAAAGCCCTCACTGAAGAGGCAGCAAAATCTAATCCTGACCCGCTCTTACTTCACCCCTGAAATACTGACCAGCACTCGTATAAGATATAAAATACCGCCATTTTATTATGAGGAAGTATAGATCATAACAGGCATCGGTGATCCTTGCTCTAAGCAGCCATAGGAAGAATCTATAAACATCACCTAATCCCTGTAGCACGGTCAACAAGTTCCCTAGGGTGACCGAGACTCTGCCCACCAGGCACTTATTTCACATCCATAACGTGCGGAGACATACTCACACTCCATGGATTCGTTTGTGTACGTTGATGGTGTATTCCCTCGTAACCACCTCATTGATAGCCGATCGGCCCTTTTTCTTTTCTCCGCCTTTTTTTGCCGGAGCCATCTGTAGACGAAAAGAAAGACAGAAGCTGGTCAGTGACCAGCACGCCAGTCCCGGCAGTTGCTCATCTACCCCTCGCCCTTAAACCCTGTAGTCCTGAGCTCGCATAGACCAAGACAATACGGTCCCGGCATCCGGCTCAATACCGAGCTGCCCACATCCTTTGGAGGGAAACCAGACCGTTCTCCGGGCAGCGGAGAGCCTTTGCAGACAGTCCACCTGAATCAATCTAAGTACTCTGTTGCCACTTCGAAGGATGGCGCTCGATTACCACCCAGGACTCAGAGAAACAGACACTCACTTCGACAAGAAAAATGTCAGAAAGGAAGTAGAAAGGAATTATGGGAAAAAACTTAGCCTAGGAATGTTTGCTTCCGGGTTATCAAACTAGACGTAAAGCGTCCCAACGTAGCCGTGCGGAGGTCTGGTTATGTACAAAGTGCGGGAGGAATGTATTATAGCAGCGTTTAATTTGTAACTGGTGTGTAGTGCGTAAGCGCTTAGTTATAAGGAAAATAAACGAAGAGCGAGCCAGTCATAATCTTTTGCCTGTAATACACTTTTAGGGGGTTGCAATGATTTTTTTTTTAATTGAATCTTCTCGATAACAGCATATAAGAAAAATCATTGATGAAAATCCAGAAACATGTAATTACATGCACAAACGAATAAACATTTTGATTTAATGAAACGTGAGAAATTAAATAAATAACAGAATCATTATTAGTGAATGATGTTACAGTATATACTTGAATATAAGTCGAGACCCCCAATTTCCCCCCCCCCCAAGGAGGAAAAATGGTTGACTCTAATATAAGACGGGGGCTTAATTACATTACATTACATTAGTGATTTTTTATTCCGCTTGTACCTTGCGGTTCAAAGCGGATTACATAAGAAGAGAACTGGACATTTCCAGGATGGTACATGACAATAGAGAATACAGTTTGAGGATAGAGACTTAATAACAGAATGATAGTAAAGACTTAATAACATCGGAAGATGTTTTGGACGGCAGTGTTTTGGTTTCTTGGGGGATGGGGTGAGGGAGGTTAGGTAGATTGTACATGCTTTTTGAACAGCAGTGTTTTGATTTCTTTACGGAATGTCTTGAGGTCTGATGTTGTGGTTAACAATCTTGCCAGGAGGCTATCATAAAGCTTTTTGCGGTGAGTACCCTTGAGTGGTGGGTATGTGAATGATGTCAGTGTTCTTCTTGTTCTGGTTGGAAGGTTACGGTTTAGGCGGTCATTTAGGTAGGTGGGTGCAGTACCGTTAATTACTTTGAAGAGTAGACAGTATAGTTTGAATTGAATTCTGGCTCGAATCGGTAGCCAGTGTGAGTCTAGGTAGGCATTGGTGATGTGGTCAAATTTTCCGAGTGAGTAAATTAGTCTAAGGGCTGTGTTCTGAACAGTTTGAAGTTTTTTGATCATGTTTGTGGGGCATGGTAGATAAAGGATATTGCAGTAGTCCACGAGACCTAGTACCAGGGATTGTACAATTATCCTGTAGTGTTCTTTGTCAAAGAATTTCCTTATTTTTCTTAAGTTGCGCATTGTGAAGAATGCTTTTTGGGTAGTTTTGTTGATTTGGGTCTGCATAGTGCAGCATCTGTCTATCAGCACTCCCAAGATTCTGAGTGAGGTCTGGATTGGGTATTTGGTTGCTTTAATTTCTAGGTCTGTTATGGATGGGTTTTTGTCCGTTTCAAGCATTAGGAATTTGGTTTTGTCCGAGTTTAGTTTCAGTTTGTGGTTTGTCATCCATTTTTCTACTTCATCCAGAATTATTTCCAGGTGTCCTGTTGAGGTGTGGTCTTTGATTTCAAAGGGGAGGAGAATAGTTATGTCATCTGCGTAGCTGAATGATGTTACATTTAGGTTGTCTAAAGTGGTGCCGAGGGAGGAGATGAAGAGATTGAATAGAATGGGCGATAGTGGTGACCCCTGCGGGACTCCGCATGGATTTGACCATGGGTTAGATTTCGTGTTGTTTGTCTTAACTCTGTACGTTCTTGTTTTAAGGAATCCTTGGAACCAATTGTAAACCACCCCTGAGATCCCGATTGCATCAAGTATCTGGAGTAATATGGTGTGATCGACTAGATCGAAGGCGGCGGAAAGATCTAGTTGGATAATTAGGATCCTGTGTCCTTTACTGAGGTGTTGTCGGGCTATGTCTAGTAGTGTTGCTAGTAGTGTTTCCGTGCTGTGGTGAGATCTAAATCCTGATTGAGAGGAGTGAAGTATATTATGGTCAAATAGGTAGTTGGTGAGGTATTGAGCCACAAGTCCTTCAATCAGTTTGACATATAATGGGATCGAAGCGATAGGTCTGTAGTTGGTAGGAGCGTCTATAGGGCCTTTTTGATCTTTCAGTAGGGGTGTGATTATGATCTCTCCAAGATCTTGTGGGAATTGACCTTCTATGAGAGTGCTTTGAATCCATTGCATGAGGTTGGTTTTGAATTTAAGGGAGGCATTTGTAAGCAGATACGATGGGCAGTAGTTCAAGTCGCATGAGGTGTGGCTGTATTTTTTGTATAGTCAATATTTAATATTCAAGTGCCTTGCCCTGCCAGGATCTGCACCCAGTATCCTCTCCCTCAGTCCCTCTCCTTGCCAGGTTCTGCACCCAGCCTTCTTCCATACCAGGTTCTACACCCAACCCCCTTTCCTCCTTGCCCTGCAAAGCTCTGCACCCAGCCCCCTTCCCTCCCTGCCCTACCAAGCTATGCAGCCAGCCCCCTCACTACCTGCCAGGCTCTGCCCTGCACCCTGTCTCCCCTCCTTGACAGGTTATACACCCTGTCCCACCTCCTCTTCCACCTCTGGTGGTCTAGTAATAGGCCAGGACAGGAGAGATCCCTCCCATCTCCCGGTCCAGCCGATACAAATATTTTTTTTTACCCTCTGTGTACCTTTTCTGTTATCCCTGGTGGTCTAGCGATGTATGGGCAGGACCGCACTCCTTCCCTGCACGCCTCCTTTGGGGCTTGCAATGCACAGGCACGCAGGAGTGAGCTTCTCGAGCTCCCGCGCGGCCCTGTGTCACTCGCTGAATAGTCACCTGGTCCCGCAAGAACTGGTGGCAGCCTTTCAGCGAGCAGTGCAGGGCTGTGCGGGATCTCAAGATGCTCGTTCCTGTGTTCTTGTGTGCTGTGAGCCCCGAGCCCAGAAGGAGGTGCGCAGGGCAGGAGCACGGTCCTGCCCATACACCACTGGACCACCAGGGATAACAGAAAAGGTACGCAGTGGGAGGGAGGTACAAAAAATTATTTGTATCAGCCGGGACGGGAGATGGGAAGGATCCCTCCTGTCCCAGCCTAGCAGAGGCTTGCATCAAGTCGGGGAGGAGGTCGGGTGATGACCCGAATATAGGACGAGACCCCCATTTTTGGGCCATTTTTTGGCCCAAAAATATCATCCTATATTCGAGTATATACAGTAATTATTGCAGAGTGTAATAACCTATAAATTCCAGTACAGGGAATTTGTTTAACACTTTGTGCATATAGAAGTAAGAACTATTGCTAAGTCAGAAGAGGGGAGGGGGCATTCTTGGGATAGTATTTGATACTGTATGAACAGAATGCCTACAATCAAGTGACCATGAAATTTAATGCCTCAGCATAACTAACTATAAGGGCTATTCAAGTAACCAGCTTTAGTGTGTAACAAGGGGTGAGCTTGTGAGCAGAGGAGCAAGTGCCCAAATATGTTCAACGATAGGGAGTGCTCCTGAATCCAAGATGGAATACAACTACTCAGGATGATTATATCACATATAGCATATTTTTCGCTCCATAAGATGCACTTTTTTTCCACCCATGCAGCGAAGATCCCTTTTTTAAAGCACCGACCCCACCCCATTGCACCTTTTAAAATGTCCCATATAGCCTGGTGGTCCAGCGGAATATTGGCCGGCAGGAGCAAGCTTTCCTGCCTAGGCCCGGTCTGCTTTCTAAATGGCTGCTGTGGGTTCTCGCAGTACTCACGAAAACTCATAGTAGCCATTCAGAATGCAGCACAGGCCTAGGTAGGAACAAGCTTCTGATCCCCACTCCCGCTGTCACCCGTCCACTGCTGTCTTCAACCTAATGCTCGGCGCTGCTGCTCGGCTCCCGCTGTCAACTTCATGTTCGACGTCCTGCTGTCATGCTTTCACCAGGGGGGCACACAAGAGCAAGGTCAGTGGGGCATGATCGTGGGGCTGGGAAGTGCAAAGGGTGCTGGCAGCCATAAATGAAGCAACTACACTAAGCTTAGGGAAGTATCTACCATATTTTTCGCTCCATTAGCGAACCTTACCATAAGACACACCCTAGATTTAGAGGAGGAAAACAAGAGAAAAACCATTCTGAACCAAATTCTCCCTGCCAGGCTCTGCACCCAACCCCACACTCCTTGCCAAGCTCTGCACCCTGTCCCCCCTCCCTACCAGGCTCTGTACCCTGTCCCCCCTCTAGTGGTCTAGTAGGCTGGGACAGGGCAGGCAGGCCTGGTGGCTGGCAGGCAGGTAGGGATGGGGGGGTAGGTAGGTAGGCAGGAAAGCCTCTTCCCCCCCAGGCAAGCAGCAGGAAAGCCCCGGCCTCTCCCTCCTCCCTCCCTATTTTTAATTCAGCAGGGCGGGCAGGCAGGCCCCAGCCTCGGCCTCTCCCAGGCAGGCAGACCCCGGCCTCTCCCTCCCCCTCCCTACCCCCAAGGCAGGCAGCAGGCAGGCCCCAGTCTCTCCCTAACCCCCAGGCAGGCAGGCCCCGACCTCTCCCTCCTCACCCCCAGACAGGCAGCAAGCAGGCCCTCTTTCTCCTTCCCCGCCCGCCGCCCCCAGCAGTATCTTTAAAAAAAAAAACTTCTGGCGCCATCACTTGCTGAGAATGGCGCACAAGGCTGACTGGCTGCCTGGTCCCCACTGCTTCCTGGTCCTGCGGCTGCCTCCTCTTCTGTTCTCTCGCAGCATAATGGCACACCAGATGCCACCAGGTTGCACACCAGGTTGAGTTCTCAACGGGAAGCAGCGCGGGACCAGGCAGGCAGCCTGGTGCGTCACTATACCACGAAAGAACAGAAGAGGAGGCTGCCGCATCTGACATCTGTTCTCAGGGAAGAGGCGGGGATCAGGCAGCCAGCCAGCCTTGTGCACCGTTCTCAGTGAATAAAGGTGCCAGAAGTTAAAAAAAAAAGGGGGGGGAGGAGGAAGAGGGCCGGCAAGCAAGAGAGGGTGTCAGCATTAAATGTAATGGGGGGGGGGGCATTTTGGGTATTCGCTCCATAAGACGCACCCTTATTTCCAACCACTTTGGGGGGGGGGGGAAGTGCGTCTAATGGAGCAAAAAATACGGTAAATGAATCTAGTTTTCACGATCTCCCTTTTCCTTTTGTTCCCTGTGTCTCTCTATTCCTGAACATGTACATTTTCATATGTGAAGTCTCCAGTGTATGAAGATTTATCTTATTAATTTTCATTGGTAAGATCTTGAAACTGTACTAAGGGACCCTTTTATATGCGGCGGTAAGCATTAGCTCATGCTTCCCGTTGCCTAGAAATGGCACTAGTGATGTGCACTCAGGAGCCACGTGCTAACCATGGGCTCAGTGCATGCCATCCACACACCAAAACCCCCCAAAAACATTTTATTCTCTTAGCATGGGGATGGGTGGGTGGGTGTGGGCATTTGGGGGGCGGAAAGTAGGCATGTCCTGTGAGAGTGGTGAAAAACTGGAACGCTCTTCCGGAGGCTGTTATAGGGGGAAACACCCTCCAGGGATTTAAGACAAAGTTGGACGGGTTCTTGTTGAACCGGAACGTATGCAGGTAGGGCACTGGTTTTTTGATGCCTGGCGAAAAGAGCAAACAGAATGCTTGGAATGATTAAGAAGGGGATCACGAACAGATCAGAAAAGGTTATCATGCCGCTGTACTAGGCTATGGTACAACCTCACCTGGAATACTGCGTCCAGCACTGGTCACCGTACTTGAAGAAGGACACAGTACTACTCGAAAGGGTCCAGAGAAGAACGACTAAAATGGTTAAGGGGCTGGATGAGTTGTCTTAACAGTGAGAGATTAGAGAAACTGGGCCTCTTCTCCCTTGAAAAGAGGAGACAGAGGGGACATGATTGAAACCTTACTAGATAAAGACAGGTTGTTCACCCTCTCCAAGGTAGGGAGAACGAGAGGGCACTCTAAAGTTAAAAGGGGATAGATTCCATACAAACGTAAGGAAGTTCTAATTCACCCAGAGAGTGGTGGAAAACTGGAATGCTCTTCTGGAGACTGTCTTAGGGAAAAACACTCTCCAGGGATTCAAGACAAAGTTAGACAAATTCCTGTGGAACTGGAACGTACGCAGGTAGGGCTGGTCTTGGTTAGGGCACTGGTCTTTGACCTAGGGGCTGCCGCGGGAGCAGACTGCTGGGCACGATGGACCACTGGTCTGACCCAGCAGCGGCAATTCTTATGTTCTTATGTCAGATTTCTTTTTTAGATGTGTTGATTATGGTTCAAGGGGAAGACTTTTCTACCTCAGTCTTCCGGAAGGATACGGATAGAAATACTTTTTTAGAATTTTCAAGTTCTCATCCGTTACATCTAAAGGAAAGTCTACCCAATTCTCAATTTTTGCGTTATCGCCGACTCTGCTCTACAAAAAATGAATTTAAAGTGCAAGCAAAAATTCTGGGTGAGAAGCTGTTAAATCGGGGATATCCAGAGACCTGCATTAAGAAGTCATATACCTAGGCATTGCATAATCGGAGAGATTTGCTTTTGCAATATGCTGAACCTGAACCCAAAATTGATAAAGTAGTCTGTATATTAAGACATTCTTAACAAGCACATTTCTTTGGGAAGATTTTGAGGAAACACTGGAATTGTTTGTCTATTCATCTGTGCTTTAGGGATGTGCAGATGACTACAGCGTACTCCAGAAATAAAATTTGCAAGAACTAATTTGTCCAAGAAGCAAAGGAGCTATGCCACTTGAAGATGCACAGAGTAACTTGGGCGGGAGAGTGGGACATTTTAAATGTGGCCATTGTTCGATCTGCTCAATTTCATTAGACTGTACTTCATTCATAAATCTGACAGATAGTAAAGAATATACATTGAAATTTTTAACTTCATGTGAGACCAGTGGAGTAATCTATGCAGTGCAATGCCTATTATACATAGGACAGACTTCAAGGCCTTTTAAAACAAGAATTATTGAACATAGATCTTGTTTGATCTGTAATAAGTTGGAGGCACCTATGGTGCAACATTGCTTGGACTTATACCATTCATTCCAAGAGATGTGTTGCTGGATTATTGAGAGATTCTTCCCACCACAGAAAGGAGGGGACTTTAAATTGCTATTAAGGCAACGTGAACAAAAATGGATTTTTAAATTGCAAACATGCACTCCGAGGGGCTTGAATGCCAGAATAGAGTGGCGAGCCTTTTTTTAAATCATTTTCTGCTAGATCTTATTTAAAATTCAAGGAGTGTTTTTTGTTTGGGTTGTTCTCTCTACCCCCTCTGATTGGTGAATACTGACGTCAACATGCATCCTTTTAAAGCCAAGGCAGATGCCGAGACACCATTTTCTCAAAGAAGATTTTTGAAGCAGTAGCTCGTTTTCAAATGTAAATGGTATAGATGCTTTAATGTGAGCAATGTTTAACTGATGTACAACTAACTGTGAGTTTTTTTGTTCCTTAGAAATTCCCCTGGTGCAGCATGATTGTGAAACAGGGCCTGTCGGGAATTATAAGATGATCTTCAATGATATATTTAATTGAATAACTGCACTGGGAGAGTGTATTCAACTGGGCTGCGGTGATCTTTCCCGTATCAGAGGATACTATTAAGATAAGTGCGGGTTCCTTACATTATCTAAAGCAGTTCTATCTAAAGAGTTTTTGAAAATATTTATTTTGATGCAATAGCACTTATTGAACTTTAACGGAGTTTTTCTCTGATCAAGTATGTGTTTTCTATGACAAATTAGTACTTGTCATAGTAGTTTCCTGAGTTTACTCTCGGGAAACACTGAGGTCTTTTCTCCGTATTCTCTAGGAACCTGTTCTAGTTAGTCTCTGATAACGGAAGCTATTATGTGAATATCTTTAGGTGGTGATATACTTATTTAGCTAACCAACTGTGAACAAACTAAACTGAGTTCTAATTATACTCAAGACCTCAAACACCTAAGACACTACTTTTGTTGTTTTTCGTGTCCTTGCTGGGGTGGAAAGTTCATCATCGGTCTTGTGCAGGGTTTTTAGTTAACAAACTAAATATTTTTACTTAGTTTTACAAACTAAATATATACTTAATTGTGGTGGAAGATTCTATTATTGAAGAGCACTTAACTGAAAGCCCGACGGCTAACCAGCTGTTTCACTGGTAAGTTTCTTCAGGGGTTATGGCTCTGCTCCAATATACTTTTATCCTACTTTTATCCTGCATAAAAAATTAACTTCTTTAATGATTTAAAAAAAGTGAATGTCCCAATAACTCTAATATGCAAAAAAATTTGTATTATTTAGTTAATATTAATACATTACCATATATTTCTTATGTATTTAACAAACCACTACTGATTGTAACAATTTTAATTCAACTATTTTTGGTTAATAAACATTAATTTAAATGATTGCGTGTTGTTAGATCAATTTATTTCTTATATTATGCTCAATCACTTGTGCAACCAATGAAATTATCTATTATAAATATGAATATTTAAATAATTAAAAAAAAAAGATTTCTCCAAAAAATAAAATCAATATTCACATTCATTAGTCAACTTCATTAATTAACTGTCTATCATTACCTTAAAAAGTATTTTTCAACAGAAATACATTTATATTCACTTTCATCTGATTACCTCATCTGCATACTAATAATTTGATATCACGCTAATTAATTACATTTACAATGTTGAAAAACAGAATCTGTAATGTAACTGATCATTTCTAAGGTTTTTAATTGATAATTGTTAACTTTTGAATGGTCTTTAAAATTAAATATGTTTGAAACATCAGACATTTTCTATATTAAATAACAATAGTAATTTATGCCATGATTGAAATAGTTCATATATAAGGTTTACTAAAGATTTTAATTGATAATTCATTGTTAACTTTTGAATGTTCATTAAAATTAACTATGTTTGAAACATGAGACGTTTTCTCTATTGAAGAACAATGGCAACTTATGCCATGGTTGAAATTGTTCATATGTAAGACTGTCTGGAGAAATTGTTCTTATTTAAGACTAACTTGAAAAATATTGTTTAATTAATAAAACTTCAAATATTCCAAATGGAACTTATATAGCAATTTAGCATTAAAGAGAATCCTGCAAATTCATGTTACTAAAGTTATTACACTCCCACATCGGAACGTAGTGGCGTATCATTTTAAAACATCCATTGACAGTAAAATTCAAAATGAATGCAAAAAAGAGCAACAGAACTAAGGGTTCCTTTTACTAAGCTGTGATAGCATTTTTAGCGCGCTCAGAATTGCTGCTGTGCTACGCGGCTAGAACTAATGCCAGCTCAATGCTGGCGTTAACGTCTAGCATGTGCGGCAATTCTGCGTGCACTAAAACTGCTATCGCAGCTTAGTAAAAGGAGCCCTAAATGTCTTACTGCTTAGACGTTAGGAATGCTTGTGTGCTCCTCTTACACCACTGTAACTGCGATCTAACTAAAAACCCTGCACAAGACCGATGATGAACTTTCCACCCCAGCAAGGACACGAAAAACAACAAAAATAGTGTCTTGGGTGTTTGAGGTCTTGAGTATAATTAGAACTCAGTTCAGTTTGTTCACAGTCAGTTGGTGTGTGATTAATTGAACAGTTTTTCCAGTCAGTGCTGATTACTGATGGAGAATATGAAAAAGGATCTGCAAAAGTTAGAGGAATGGTCTAATGCCTGGCAACTAAAATTCAATGCAAAGAAATGCAGAGTAATGCATTTGGGGATTAATAATAGGAAGGAACCGTATATGCTGGGAGGAGAGAAGCTGATATGCACGGACGGGGAGAGGGACCTTGGGGTGATAGTGTCCGAAGATCTAAAGGCGAAAAAACAGTGTGACAAGGCAGTGGCTGCTGTCAGAAGGATGCTGGGCTATATAAAGAGAGGCGTAGTCAGTAGAAGGAAGAAGGTGTTGATGCCCCTGTACAGGTCATTGGTGAGGCCCCACTTGGAGTATTGTGTTCAGTTTTGGAGACCGTATCTGGCGAAAGACGTAAGAAGACTTGAGGCGGTCCAGAGGAGGGCGACGAAAATGATAGGAGGCTTGCGCCAGAAGACGTATGAGGAGAGACTGGAAGCCCTGAATATGTATACCCTAGAGGAAAGGAGAGACAGGGGAGATATGATTCAGACGTTCAAATACTTAAAGGGTATTAACGTAGAACAAAATCTTTTCCAGAGAAAGGAAAATGGTAAAACCAGAGGACATAATTTGAGGTTGAGGGTGGTAGATTCAGGGGCAATGTTAGGAAATTCTACTTTACGGAGAGGGTGGTGGATGCCTGGAATGCGCTCCCGAGAGAGGTGGTGGAGAGTAAAACTGTGACTGAGTTCAAAGAAGCGTGGGATGAACACAGAAGATTTAGAATCAGAAAATAATATTAAATATTGAACTAAGGCCAGTTACTGGGCAGACTTGCACGATCTGTGTCTGTGTATGGCCGTTTGGTGGAGGATGGGCAGGGGAGGGCTTCAATGGCTGGGAGGGTGTAGATGGGCTGGAGTAAGTCTTAACAGAGATTTCGGCAGGTGGAACCCAAGCATAGTACCGGGTAAAGCTTTGGATTCTTGCCCAGAAATAGCTAAGAAGAAAAAAAAAAAAAAATTTAAATTGAATCAGGTTGGGCAGACTGGATGGACCATTCGGGTCTTTATCTGCTGTCATCTACTATGTTACTATGTTACTTATTTAATTAAACCACGTAGATATTTTGTTATATTGTTACTTTTTGATAGCTCCACACTGATGTGATTTTGTATGTTATATAGAAAAACATATGGAGTCCAAAGTAGCTGCGGAGGCAAAACGCTGGCCATCGTTAGTGTGCTACCTGATCCAGCACAGAAAGAATAAACAGACAGAAAAACACCAAACCTAATGCACTTGATATGCTTTACTTGCATTGCACAGAGCTGTCTTAGCGATTTAGAATTTGGAGGTTTTTTATGCCATGTCTTTGCCCTATTATGTCTGTCGCCTGATCTCAGTAGGGAGGAGACAGGGATCTGAGGCTTTTCCCTCCAATTTTACTTTGCTGATGGGCTTGCATTTCAATATTTCTAGTATTTCTATTAATACCATGCCATGTTCAGGTAGACCAAAAAAGATTTCAGACACAACTGCCAGGAAACTTTGTAGGGATGCAAAGAAAAACCCATAAATTCTGCTGAAATCATGCTTCTTAGAAAAAGTACGGTAGTGTGGCTGTTTCAGCATGCACAATAAGGAGATACTTAAACAAAAATGGGCTGCATGGTACAGTTGCCAGAAAAAAGTCATTGCTGTGTCAGGGCCACAAAACAACCCACTCACAATACGCCAAACAGCACCTAGAGCCTCAAAACTTTTGGAACAAAATAATTTGGAGTGATGAGACCAAAATTGAACTTTATGGTCACAACCATAAACGCCAGTCAATAAGGCCTATGAAGAGAAGCACACCATCCCTACTGTGAAGTATAGAGGTGGATCTCTGCTGTTTTGAGGGGGAGGTGAGCTATAGCGACACAGAGAATTTAATACAAATTGATGGCAGGGTGAATGCAGCATCTTATCAGAAAATATTGGAAGAGAATTTGCATTCATCAGCCAGGAAGCTGCACATGGAGCACATTTGGACTTTCCAATATCATGATGATCTGAAACATAAGGCCAAGTTGACCCTTCAATGGCTACAGCAGAAAAAAGTGAAGTTTCTGGAGTGGCCATCACAATCTCCTGGCCACTTTGAGGAGAACTCAATGCATTTCATGCTAGACAATCAAAGATTTTACAGGATCTGGGGGCTTTCTGCCAAGAATGGGCAGCTTTAACACAAGAGAAAATAAAAGGCCTCATTCACAACTATCAGAAAAGACTGCAAACAGTTGTTGATGCAAAAGGGAGCAATACATGATACTAAGAACTTTTGAACAGGACCATTTTACTTTTTCCTTTATTGCTATGATTTGTTTAATGATTTTGCTATTTTGTGTTGCATAATGGTTTAATTTGTATAACACTCAATATGCTTTGAAAAATAATTAATTAATTACAGGTGATCTTCTACATAGTACTTCCCTAATCACTTTATATAGTATAAATGTCAGTATTATAGAACAATAAATATATTTTTCTATGTGAAAAGCTCAGACCCAACAACCAACCTCTAGTGATACCCACTAAATCAGGGGTGTCCAACCTGCGGCCCCGTGAAGTATTTTGTGCGGCCCTGGTCGAGGGCGATGCAGTGTTTTCCTCTGCTGCCCCCGGGTGTTCACCGTCTTGCCGGCTCCCCCCTCTGTCTTGCTGCAGTGTTTGCGCATTTGTGCGGCCCCAGAAACATTTTTTTCGGCCAATGCGGCCCAGGGAAGCTAAAAGGTTGGACACCCCTGCACTAAATAGAAATAGAGATCCCTGGCTAGGTGTGACCCCTAGTGGCTGCTAGGTATCAGTGGTTCTGAGGATCTTTCCTCGCCAGCTGACAGTTTTGCTAAGCACATCATCCATTCCTTAACCATTTACAACAAAAGAAAACCACAAGTGAAATCTTTTGAACTTGTGAAATAAGTTATTTCATATGCAAAATAATATCCATATGATTCCATTCAATTTTATTTTACATAGAAATAGGTCATTATTACAACAACTGTACAATACATTTTATAATTACATAATTTTCTCTTTTTCTTAAAAACATATCAACATAACAATCCATACAAAAAAAAACGAAAGCAAAAAAAGTGCAATTTTTAAAGAAAATATTTACTC
Source organism: Geotrypetes seraphini (assembly GCF_902459505.1). Classification (NCBI taxonomy): domain Eukaryota; kingdom Metazoa; phylum Chordata; class Amphibia; order Gymnophiona; family Dermophiidae; genus Geotrypetes; species Geotrypetes seraphini. Next base: position 145,206,721 of record NC_047089.1, on the reverse strand, counting down.
CTAAATAATATCAGGAAAGAGATGCAACATACCCTTAAAATGGGTCAAAAATATGATGCAGCTTCCTCCTGGATCTCTTGCTATGAACTCCTAGGACGTGCTATTTTTGCTGCAAATAGATCCTTGCCAAATCACTAGACAATCTGAAAAGAATATCAGTTGTATGATTGAAACTGGGCTTGGTCCAGTGTTTTATTTAAAGAAACCTTCAATTAATTTTCTGGTTTTCAGGATATCCACAATGAATATTCATGAGAGATCTGCATGCACTGCCCCCACAGCATATAAATCTCTTTTATGAATATTCATTGTGGATATCCTGAAAACCCAATTGGATATGGAGCCTCAGGCCAGGTTTGGGAATTACTGCCCTATATTCTAGCTGCTTTCTATAAGTCCACAGGCTGAAAGGTTACAGAACCTTTAAAGTTCTAGTCCCTCCAGGGCTATCTATCTCTAGAGATAAATGGTCAATTTTCAGTAAAACATTTTGGGAACAATTGGAAATGTCTAATCTACATGTTTGTAATTATTCCTATATAGATACCACTTCTGAATACGTAAGTATAAATTATACATATAAGTACAAGTATGTAGAATATTATCAATCAGGGCCTTTATATCGAAGATATAGACATGGCTAGATCAAGGCACAGACAAATTAGGCATGTGCCTAGGGCCAAAAAGTTTTATTTTGGGGGGGAGGGAGAGGGAGACCCTGCTCAGGATTTCAGAGACTAGCCCCCTCTTTTACAAAGGTGCGCTAAGCTTTTTAGCGTGCGCTAAATATTAGCACGTGCTAAATGCGCGCATGTTATCCTAAGGACGCATTAGCGGTTAGCGCACGCGTTGATTTAGGGCATGCTAAATCCACGCTAAATCGCTTAGTGCGCCTTTGTAAAAGAGGGCCTAGGATTGGCAACTGTTTGGATTTTTTCAAGATGCCATAGATTTGTAAATCAATTGCCTCAATGCCTATAGTGTCTGGCTATTTTTCAGAGCTTAGCCCTGTATAGAGTGTGCATGTGTGCGCCTGAAGCGTGCATATGCATACATGGGTGCAAGAATGAGATGCATATATGCATGCATATCTACGTGTATATATCTGAAGGAACTGGGGCATGTGTGTGTCTGAAGAATATCCCCTCATTCTATAACTGGGCGCTTAAGTTTACACACAGATTATGCATGTACATTTAGACTACTTGCACAGATAAGTGCACACCAATGTATGTAAGTGCAAGCAGAGAGCTCAGTGAAAATTCTATAGAATAGATACCAGAGGAACGTTACATGCGAGTGGGGCATGGGTGCAGCTCCCAGTTATGTGGTAGTATTCTATAATGGCATCTTGGCGCACAGTACATAGCATTGGTGCACCTACATTGTGTCACCCAGTTATCGAGTCACTCCCTAGGTGTATGTACGTGCATGTGTCTGTAACTGAAATACAAAAGAATGCAAGCATGTGTGTATGTATCTGTGTTCCTGGTGGAGACAGTCTTATATAGAGCTTCCCTTTTAAAAACTCTGAACTGGGGTGGAAAAATCCACTCGTATAAATATATCTGAGTACCTGCCAAGTAAAGGGAAATTTTCAGCCCGTGGAATTTACTCAGCTAATTGGTAAGATATCTGGCCAAAATCCTTTGAAAACTGGCCTATTATCGCTATTCTGTTCATATCCTTTCATTTTCTTTTCCTTTGGTGAAGTTTTTATTCACATGCAAAACTCTGTAAATGTATACCTTTGACACATCCTCCAGTTGTACTAAGGGTGAAAATCTTTCTTTATTTCATTATTTTTATTCCCCCCCCCCTTGCCTTCCTTCATCCTATTCCCAGCAGAATAATCTACCTTCTATTCCAAACACTGCTTCTCACCTATCTCCAGTATACACAATTAACACAGCACATACTCTTCCTTGAAGACTGTACATGTACTACTATTGGTAAATAGGTTCCTGATTTAAGAACAGCTCTCTGGCTGTTCATGTGGTTCCCTCTCACATAGCTAAGATGTAAACTGGACATACTCCTGCTTTGTCACTATATTTGTGCAGCCGTTAGTTTGGCCTTATTAGATCTGGCAATTTGCCTCAATTTATTAAACCTACTTGTCCAAGTCTAAAAGCCATTCTGCTAATGATCACTTTTGGAAGAAAATTCCTTCAACACAACTTGACATTGTGCAACTGTTACATAAAGTAAGTGTTCTTACTGAAATGGCATGTATATGTGTAATTTTGCTCCTATGACCTAAGCTAGCCTCCGAGAACATCTCCTCATAGGCCAGATAAAAGTATATGTAATATGGAAGGCTACTCATATTTTTACTATCATTAGCATACATGAATTAAGAGATACTGGTAGCAGCATATCAATAGTCCACATGGGCCAGGTGAAGGAGGATGTAAAATCACCAACATCTCCCCTCCCCCCCCACAAGTGAACAAGGAAGCTGTGAGGTTGAGATGTGAACTAGAGAATGACATGGGGAAAAATTCTGTCCCTGTCACTGCCCCGTCCTGGTACCACCATCCTCTTCACCGCCCCGTCCCCGCCGTCCCCTTCACCGCCCCATCCCCGCCGTCCCCTTCACTGCCCCCACTATCTCTTTCACCACCCCGTCCCCATCTTCAGCGTCTTCTCCTCTCCAACTCCCCACCCCCAGCACCCTTCAGCGGTCCAGCAGCTCTCTCCCGCTGGCCAGCCGTGCATTTCCCTCACCTTCTCTTGTGACGAAACTAGCAATTAGTATAAGGCTATGCGCTGTATTACAACTGGAGCCTTGAAGTTGCATCGGGTTGCCTGCTAGAAAAGTCTCCTCAGATGCAACCGGAAATAGAAAGTTGCGTCAGAGGGAACTTTTCCAGCAGGCAACGCGACGCAACTTCAAGGCTCCGGCTGTAATACAGCTCATGACTTTATAGAAATCGCCAGTTTCAACAAGAAAAGGTAAGGGAAAGGGAGGGAGGTGCATGGCTAGCAGGAGAGAGGGGGCTGCTGGATCGAACGCTTGTTCACCGCGCGTTCATGATCGTTAACCGCGCATGCTAACCATTCACCGCTCCACGGGGCGGTGAATGGCCTTGTCCCCGATCTTGCGGTGACCTTTTTTTTTGGTCACCGTTTTGGCAGGTTACCTGCGGCTAGCCGCGGGTAACAACCACTGTGTCATTCTCTAATGTGGACAAGAAGAATAGAGGGAACCATCCTGAAGAAGGGGTATGATTGAGGGATAGTGGGTCAAGCCTTGGGGAGGGAGATAGAGCAGGGATGGGCCAGGGGTAGGTAGGGAGACTGTGGTCAGAGAAGACCTGAGGATGGAAGGGAAAGAACAGTTACTTATTGTAACAGGTGTTATCCAGGGACAGCAGGCATCTATTCTCAACCTGTGGGTGACGTCATCCACGGAGCCCCGAAGCGGACAGCTTTGCAAGCTGATTTGCTTGCAGACCTTAGAAAGTTTGTGACTGCGTGCATCACTTCAGTTCAGATAGCTAGCAGAGAAGCCAACCAGGGGAGGTGGGTGGGTTGTGAGACTAGCTGCCTACTCTCCCTGGATAACACCTATTACGGTAAGTATCTGTGCTTTATCCCAGGACAAGTAGGCAGCTTATTCTCAACCTGTGGGTATCCTCCAAGCTAACCATAATGGGATGGTGGGAGTGTTGACAATTCAGGAGAATAAATTTTTTAATACTGCCTGGCCAAAAGTATCCAGACAATAATTAGAGGTGAAAGTATGAACCGAGGACCAAGTGGCAGCTTTGCAGATTTCCTCAATAGGTGTAGATCTAAGGAAAGCTACTGATGCCGCCATGGGCTGTGACTCAACTCTGTAGATGGAGTCCAGCCTGAGCATAGCAGAGAGAGATGCAAGCTGCTAACCAGTTGGAGAGGGTGTGCTTGGAAATTGGATGTCCCAACTTGTTTGGATCGAAGGAGACAAAAAGTTGAGGAGCAGATCTATGTGGTTGAGTGCGTTGCAAGTAGAAAGCCAAAGCACGCTTACAGTCCAGAGTATGAAGAGCTGTTTCTCCACGATGAGAATGAGGCTTTGGAAAAAATACTGGAAGTACAATCGATTGGTTAAGATGAAATTCTGAAACCACTTTAGGTAAGAATTTAGGATGAGTACGGAGGTCCATCTTGTCATTATGGGAAACCGTGAAAGGTGGATCAGCAACTAAAGCTTGCAGCTCACTGACTCTTCAAGCAGATGTGAAAGCAATGAGAAAAACCACTTTCCAAGTGAGATATTTAAGATGAGCCGAATCCATTGGTTCGAAAGGAGGCTTCATTAATTGAGCAAGAACAACAATGAGATCCAAAACCACTGGGGGAGGTTTGATATTGAAAAGTCCTTTCATAAATCTGGAAACCACAGAATGAGCTGAAAGGGGTTTCCCTTCAATAGGCTGATGAAAATCAGCAATTGCACTGAGATGGACTCGAATGGATGTGGATTTGAGGCCTGATTGAGACAAATGAACAGGTAATCCAAAACTGAAGACAAAGAGGTAGATTGAGGCTCGTTGTGATGAATGGTGCACCAAGCAGAACATCTAGTCCATTTCTGATTGTAGCATTGCCTAGTGGTAGGCTTTCTAGAAGCCTGTAAAATGTCCTGTACAGATTGAGAGAACTGTAGAGTGGCAGTTTGGTTGAGAAGCACCAAGCTGTCAGGTGTAGAGACTGCAGGTTAAGAACATAAGAATTGCCACTGCTGGGTCAGACTAGTGGTCCATCATGTCCAGCAGTCTGCTCACACAGCGGCCCTCTGGTCAAAGACCAGCACCCTGAGACTAGCCCTACCCGAGTATGTTCTGGTTCAGCAGGAACTTGTCTAACTTTGTCTTGAATCCCTGAAGGGTGTTTTCCCCTATGACAGACTCCGGAAGAGCGTTCCAGTTTTCTACCACTCTCTGGGTGAAGAACTTCCTTATGTTTGTACGGAATCTATCCCCTTTCAATTTTAGAGAATGCCCTCTCGTTCTCCCTACCTTGGAGAGGGTGAACAACCTGTCCTTATCTACTAAGTCTATTCCCTTCAGTATCTTGAATGTTTTGATCATGTCCCCTCTCAATCTCCTCTGTTCGAGGGAGAAGAGGCCCAGTTTCTCTAATCTTTCGCTGTACAGCAGCTCCAGTCCAAGTATTGTCCATTTACCCTATTCTCTGTTTCCTATGCTCCAGCCAGTTTTTAATCCACGTGAGTATTTCACCCTCGATTCCATGGCTCGCAATTTTCCAAAGTAGTCGTTCATGTGGAACCTTGTCAAACGCCTTCTGAAAATCCAGATATACAATGTCGACCAGGTCGCCCTTGTCTATCTGTCTGTTTACTCCCTCAAAGAAGTGCATCAAGTTTGTCAAACATGATCTGCCTTTGTTAAAACCATGCTGACTGGTCCTCATCAGCCCATGTCCGTCAAGGTGATCAATGATGCGGTCCTTTATCAGTGACTCTACCATCTTTCCTGGTACCGAGGTCAGACTCACCGGTCTGTAGTTTCTCGGATGTCCCCTCAAATCTTTTTTGAAGATCGGCGTAACATTTGCCACCTTCTAGTCTTCCGGAATCTTTCCTGATTTGATCGACAGATTGGCTATTAGTTGAAGCAGTTCAGCTATGGTTCCTTTCAATTCCTTGATGACCCTCGGATGGATGCCATCCAGTCCCGGGGATTTATCGCTCTTAAGCCTATCAATCTGCCTACACACCTCCTCTAGACTGACTGTCAATCCTGTCAGCTTTCCGTCTTCGTTTCCAGCATATAGCCTGATAGGTTCCGGTATGCTGTGTAAATCTTCAGTAAATACAGATGCAAAAAATGTGTTCAGTTTGTTGGTGATTGCTTTGTCCTCCAACGGTCCCACCGCTTCCTTCGCGGGTCGTTTCCCCTTAATATATCAAAAGAATGGCTTGAAATTTTTTGCCTCCTTAGCTATTTTTTCCTCATAGTCTCTTTTGACCCCTTTTACTGCCTTATGGCACCTACATTGATATTGTTTGTGCTTGTTCCAGTTTTCATCCGTTTTTGACCTTTTCCATTCCTTAAATGAAGTTTTCTTGTCTCTGTCAGGTTGGGCAGACTGGATGGACCATTCGGGTCTTTATCTGCCATCATCTACTATGTATGTTATTGATCGCTTCCTTCACCTCTACAGTAAACCATGCCAGTTCTTTGTTCTTTTTTCTCTTTGATCCCTTGTTGATACGCGGTATATATAGATTTTGTGTCTCGGTGACTGTGAAGTAGAGACCCCTGACTCTGTGTAAGCAGAGAGGGAAAAACTGGTAGAAGCATTGGCTCCCTGCTGCTGAGTTGAAGTAGAAGGGAGAACCAAGGTTGCCTGGGCAATCAAGGAGCGATCAGAATCATGGTAGCATGCCTCTGTTTGAGTTTGACAAAAGTCTTGAGAATCAGAAGAAATGGAGGGAATGCATAGAGAATCAGAAGAAATGGAGGGAATGCATAGGAAAGCATCCGTCTCGAAGCGATGAGGAGAGTATATCCTGGAGCAGAACTGAGGCAGTTTGTGGTTGTGGGGAGATGCAAAAAGATCAATCTGAGGAGTCCCCCACTGAGAAAAAATGTGATGGAGAGGCGAGGTTGCAGAATACAACTCAATTTGTCCACCAGACAGTTTTTCTCTCCTTGAATATAAACTGCTTTCAGGAAGGTGTTGTGATGGATTGCCCAGTGCCACGCCTGTTGAGCTTCCTGGCAAAGAGGGAGAGATCCTGTGCCTCCCTGCTTGTTGACATAGTACATGGCTACTTGGTAGTCTGTCTGAATGAGGACTACCTGGTTCTGGAGTAGATGCTGAAAAGCTTTGAGAGCATTGAAGATCACTCTGAGTTCAAACAGATTGATATGACACGGACAATCTGCGCTGGAACAATGGCCTTGAATACGGAGTCTGTCTAGATGAGCCCCCAAAGCTTAGGTTGAGGAATCTGTGATGAGGACCTTCTGATGAGGGGGTGTTTGAAACAGTAAACCTCTGGAGATTGGAAGAGAGCATCCACCAGTGGAGAGACTGTCTCAATGAAGGAGTTAATGTAATGTGTTAAGAGAGTGGGTCGCAAGCCTGCGCCCACTGAGGAATTCTGAGGTGAAGTCTGGCAAAAGGAGTCATGTGAACTGTCGAGGCCATGTGATCTAGGAGAACCATCATGTGTCTTGCAAAAATTGTAGTCAAGGAAGTCACTTTGTGGCAGAGAGGAATGAGAGCATCCTGACGTTGTTGAGGAAGGAATGCCCTGAGTCAGACAGTGTCCAGGACAGCTCCGATGAACTGTAAATTCTGGGACAGCTGTAGCTGGGATTTGGGAAAGTTGATTTTGAACCCCAAATTTTGGAGGAACCACGTAGTCCGTAGGGTCGCTACAATAACCCCTTGAGATGTTGAATCCTTGATGAGCCAGTCATCCAGGTACGGGAACACCTGGAGCCCATGGTTCCGCAGAGCTGCTGCTACTACGACTAGGCACTTGGTGAACACTCTTGGAGATGAAGCCAGGCCGAAAGAACATATTGAAAATGCAGATTTCCCACCCAAAATCTGAGGAGCTGTTGAGAGGCTTGATGAATGGGAATGTGAGTGTAAAAGCCTCTTTGAGATCTAGAGAACATAACCAATCAATCTGATCTAGAAGGGGGTATAATGATGCTAGAGGCAGCATTCAAAATTTCTCCAACAAGAAATTTGTTGAGGGCTCTGAGATCCAAAATGGGTCACAGATTGCCCATCTTCTTCGGAACTAGGAAGTAACGGGAGTAAAAACCCCTGCTCTGCTGTTCCAATGGAACCTCCTCGATGGTATGGAGATGAAGCAGAACTTGAGCTTCCTGAAGAAGGTCGGTCGGTCTGGGATGGATTGGAAGGATACTCTCTTGGAGGCAGATCTGGAAGAATCTGGATGAAATAAAGAGAGTATCCTTTCCTGATGAAGGACAGATCCAAGAGGTCTGATGTAATGATCTCCCATCATTGGTAAAAAAGATGGAGACGACCTCCAATGGGAAGGGGAGAGAACAGATGCAGAACGATGGAGGTTATGCTCTGTAATAGCTGGTCAAAAAGGCTGAGAGGCCTTAGGTGCAGCAGAAGTCTGAGGTTTCTGTTGCCTCTGTTGCTGTGGTGGTTTCATAGGAGGCGCCCTGGTATAAGGAGCTGCCCTCTGTGGGAAACACCGCTAGTAAGATGGCCTGAAACCCTTAGAGGTGGAAGGCTTAGGCTTAAGATGAATGATGGAAGCAAATGACTTCTCATGTTCAGACAACTTCTTAGTGGCTTCCTCGATGGAGTCATCAAACAAGACATTGCCTCGACAAGGAATGTTGGCGATGTGATCCTGTAGATTAGGGTCCATGTCTACAGTGTGAAGCCAGGCAAGGCGGTGCATGGCCACTGAGAAGGCAGTGACCCTCGAGGAAAGCTCAAATGCATCATAGGAAGATAGAAGGAGATGCATGCTGAGTTGATTCAGAGTAGTTATAGTATTCTGAAAACCTGTAAGATGGTGTTGAGGAACATACTTGAAATAAGCAGGCAGTGTGTCAACCAAATGCTTGAAATAAGAAATGAAGATAAAATTATAATTCAAAACTCTGGTTGCCTTCAGAGAATTCTGATACAAACGGCGTCCAAACTTGTCTTCCACTGTCTATGCCACTGTCTTCCAGGAGGGACAGTGGCATAGACCTTGGAAGGGTTGTTCCTTTTCAAAGAGGACTCCACGAGAAGGGATTGATGTGATAATTGAGACTTCTCGAAGCCCTTGCAATGGACCATTCTGTAACGGGATTCCAGCTTGCTTGGAACAGCAGGAATGGAATAAGGTGTTTCAAGGTTTCTCTTGAAAGTTTGAGAAAAGTCTATTAATAGGTATTTTAAGAGACTCCGTAGGAGGTTGAGATATGCCCATTTCTTCTAAATACTCAGTAGTGCATTTGGAATCAGAGTCCAAATTTATCTTGAGTTCCTTACTCATTTCATGTAGAAAAGAAGAGAAGGATATCTGTTCCAAGGTAGGCTGAACTCGAGTGCCTCGAAGAGCAGAGAACGAGGGCGAGCCTTCCCTGGAGTACTCACACCTGAGACCTGAATATGCAGGTATAGATGACTCACTGGGAGAAGAATCCCTCACAGGAGAAGCAGATGGAGGAGGCATCCTCCACTTCGGAGTAGAAAGCCTCGAATAACCTCAATGTGTAGAAAGACGAGGCTTGTCTCACGAGGATCTATGCCTCGATGGATGCCTCGACTGGTGTGGAGAACTGTGCCTCAAACCAGGCAGGTCTCGCTGAGAAGAAAGTTGAGAAGTCTTGGTCTTATGCCTCGGGAAGGGCGATGCCTTATGTGAGGAACGAGGGCTGGAGATCGAGACACCACTGGAGATTGAGTTCCTGGTGTCGAAGCATCTCGAGGCACTGCCAAGGACTCGGCTCCTTGATTAGCATGCTTATGCTCCAGACAAGACACTCGCAAAGAATCGACTCCTTGCATACTAAGTGTGGATTCCTCTTGAGGTACTCCCAAGGACTCGACTCCTTGTATACAGTGAGGAGTTTCAGCTCGAGGTGCAGCCAAGGATTCGACTCCTTGTGATACTGCTTGCTCAGGCTGGACTGCAGGAAGCAGAGTCAAGGCAGCAGTATGTTTGACAAGGATATTGCCCAACTGCCGGTCCAAAATGGTCTGGATTTGAGCCTCCATGCATGATTCCCAGACTGGAGGATCTGGGACTGTTGGTGGAGCCACAGCCTCTGAGGAAGAAGAGGAAGAACGACTCTTTGACTTGGAGACATGCTTCTTAGGCAGCTTAATGATCACTGCTGGCACCTGACCTGAGGGAGGCAGCGAGGCAAGCGTCTCGTCAGGTGAAGACTTAGCAGATTTGCTCGAGGACGAGGTCCCATCGAACGAGGCAGGCTTGATCAAGAACGAGGCAGAAGGCGGAACTCCGGTTAGCTTGACCGGATACGAGGTCGAAGTCTGGGCAAGGGGATCCATACCGCCAAAGAGCTTTTCTACCTGAACTTGACAACGCTTACGGGCTCAAGGTTGAAGGGTAGCACAGCGAGTACACAACTCCGGGTAATGGTCAGGTCCCAAACACTGAATACACCATCTATGTGGGTCAGTGAAGGAGATCGCGCGCTGGCAACGGTTACACTTTTTGAAGCCTGTGACCGGCCTGGACATAGGCGGGAAGAAAACGCGCAAGAAACACAGCGACCCTGTAAAATAAGAAAACACGAGCTGCGGTGAGAGAAGGCACGAAGTTTAGAACTGAGTCTAGCACAGAGCGTCGAAAACAAAACTTCTCGGCTCCACAGAAAACAGAGAACTGAGGAAACGCACGCCCTTGCATGGGCGGGAAGGCACTCGCGCATGTGCGGTGCGGCAGTCGCAAACTTTCTAAGTTCTGCAAGCAAATGAGCTTGCGAAGCTGTCTGCATTGGGGCTCCGTGGATGACATCACCTACAGTTGAGAATAGGCTGCCTGCTTGTCCTTGGATAAATAAAGGTTCAAGTCTGAAGGAGGAGGATGGAAAACAGAGCAGGTCATGGTCCCTGTAGCCCACACCTTTCCATTGCCTATGACATAGCACATCTTAACAGACTACTGTTGCTCTCACTGCTATTCTGGATTGGCTCTGACTTTCTTATGTTTCTGTCTGTGGGTGAGAAGGGATTCTCAGGGATGGCCAATATTGCTCCTCTTTGGATGGTAGGGTCCGAGCTCCACAGGACTCCAGTAGTTCCTGGCTTCTCATTCCTGCCCAACTATATGTTCACTTGGTCACATATGTGCAAACATATGGATATAAACAGATTGACAGATCCTTAACAGGCACTATCACCTGTTATGAAATGCTTAAGAAATGGATACAGGACAGGCATGTTAATAGTTGCCAGTGAGTTCAGGAGAAGGAACTATCAAGAAACAGAGGATTTATATATTTTTTGTGCTATAGGTCAGATTAAATGAATTTCAGAAAGTAGATTCAGTTCCAGAAGTGACTGCTAGTGGCAAAAATATCCTGGATCTCTTAGGGCTCCTTTTACTAAGATGTACTAGCGTTTTTAGCGCACGCAGGAAATTACCGCGCGCTTCTAGAACTAACGCCAGCTCAATGCTGGCATTAGAGTCTAGCGCGCGCTATTCCGCACGTTAAAGCCCTAATGCACCTTCATAAAAGGAGCCCTTAGTGTTATGGTGGCAATTATGTACATGACGTGAATATGTAGTGCAGCGTTTTTCTCTCTCAAATGGGTGTTCATTAAGTAATCCAGAGATTAATGTGCATAAACACGTAGGTACTCAGCAAACACAGGACTAGATTCAGTAAATGGTGCTCAGATTTGAGGACTAAAAAAGAGTGCTGAGCACTGTTATAAATCCTCATGCCTAAATTAGGCGTGGATCCCATATTCTATGATCCTGTATGCATCTAAAATGCCCCTTATCTACTCATGCCCCTTCTATGGCTGTGCATCCTTTTCAGTTGCACACTAAAAATTTACATGCATGTCTTTATAGAACAGCTCCTAGAAAAAAATTGTTGCCAACTAATGCCAATAACTGTTAGTGCTCAATTACTGGCATCAATTGGCTTAGTATTCAATTAAATTGCATGTGCAAATTTGAATGTGCCCTAATTTCCACATGCAATTTTGAGCACCATTAATAAAATTTTTGGGGGGTAGGTATTTGGGGGAGGGGAGGGAAGAAAGGTTGGTGGGATAGGCATGTTTTTATAAAATGCCCACATATAAGCCAGTTTCTATTAGCATTGGGGTAGGATATTTTATAAAGGCACATAAGGTGCATATACTGCATTTATTAGACGTGCCTATCTGCCTTGATGGCCTAGGAGCCCTGCTATAAAATTACCCTCCACAAGGATAATTTTCAAAGGCATTTCCACAGGTAAAGCAGTGCTTTACACACAAATGCTCTGGTACAAACTGCCAGTCCAATATACAGGTAAATTTACATGCATACAACTTAGTGACCTGGATCGGCCACTGTGACAATGGGCTACTGGATTTGATGGACCATTGGTCTGACCCAGTAAGGCTAGTCTTATGTTCTTATATCTGTATAAGTTCACCTGTTATAGGAAGAGGTGTTTCTGAGGGTGGCACTGGGGGCTGGGGTTTGCAATTACTTATCTACTTCCAAAAATTCAAACATATGCATATATTTTAACCCAGAAAAACTGTGTGCTCCAAAGAGCAGGTGCCAGTTTTCTGAGGTAATTTTCAAAGTGGAAACATGCCCATACTTTTGTTTGAAAATCCAGTGAAGTGTGCACAGAGAGAAGGTGTACCTTTTACTCATGACAAAGTTATTAAGTTACTCCCCTGGAAGCGGTTTTCAAATAACCAGTGCACTGGCAAAGTTGCAGGCACTTTTAGCATACATGTTTTATATTAATTCTCAAAGAGAAAGAACGCTGACAGTACACACAAAAGAACACGTTAAAGGTACCTGTGTACTTTGCATCTTCTCTTTTGTGCAGTCGGCTGAGGGACGTGGGGGGGGCATAAAGTAAGTATTCTTGTTGAAATGGCATGTATATGTGTAATTTTGCTCCCCTGACCTAAGATAGCCTCCGAGAACATCTCCTCATAGGCCAGATAAAAGTATATGTAATATGGAAGGCCACACATATTTTTAGCTTGCTAGATTAGGCCACATTTTCAGTAAAAGCTATAAAATTGCCCATCTCTTTTTACATGAGTTCATATGTTTTCATACTATAATCCTTATAATAAAGTCCAGATCTGATTTATAATTTCTTGTAACATATATAGTCACCAGAGTGAACAAACCCTTTCCAGATGGCAGAAAATGACAATTTCTTTTTTCATTTTAGTAGATGTACAAAAGATCTTTTGGAGAGAGCTCTCCTCTAGGTTTTTATCCAGCATTCGCCAAAATGCATAAGAAGAATGTCTGGCAAGCAGAGACCAAGTGCCTTATACAGTTCCCAATTTCTGTACTTTGAATTACTTGTGGTGAACTATCCAAAAGATTTCTCTTTTACCACAAATCATGTTGAAATGAGTTTGCAGGGCATAGTGCTCATGTTCTAGTAATATACATCTCAGCCTGTTTTTGCGAGACCGAACATTTCTGGGAAAAAACGCTAAGCATTTTATTTTCCAAAGTCCATTTTGAGCAGTGCTTAGCGATGAGAGGATGAGGCTGATAGAACCTGACGTGCAGAGTACTTGGTGAAGCTGGGTTAAGTATTTCCATTTGCGCTCTGTGTTGGTAGGAATCTATCTGGAGGGCTGTTGTGGATTTGAGGAGTCTGAAAGGCTGCCAGTTCTCTTTGGAGCATGCTGCCGCTGTGGTAGATGGTATCCCATGGTTCCCTGCTGCTGTTGGTAGGAAGGCAAAATCAATGCCTCTGGTTGCTCTGTGTGCATGGAACTTGGCGTCTGTACCTGCAAGATAGCATGAAGTTCATTTTTTAATGGAAAGACCATTATTCAAAATGTTATTATTTGAATATAAATTATATATTTTCATATGACTAAAAATAAAAGTAATTAAATCACTATTAATTGCAAATGATTGAAGGAGAGGATTTTGGATTGGAATGCAATGATCTGATGATTACGAAGAGATGTGTTTGTGAGATCTGCCAATATGGTATACGTTTGGGGTTACAAATGACTTAACGGATTTTGAATATTCAAGATGGATGTTGAGATTTAACGTGTGGGGTATATGGTTGTAAGTTTTAAATATTTCCACATTTGCATGTTATTTATAATAAAATGAATTAATGTATTTAAATTGAGTTTTGGGTAACTGCTCATATTCCGCAAGCAACTGAAAACCTGCTTTTCACTAAAATGTAATTCTATCCCCCCTTACTCTTCTCTTCTATATATAAGTTCATGTAAACCTTTTTTTCCTTCTCTTCCTATATTTTAAGTTCTTGTAAACCGTGCCGAGCTCCACAACATCCGTGGAGATGATGCAGTATATAAACTTAAGGTTTAGTTTAGTTTAGTTTAATGGTACAACTAATGCCTCTTATGCTATATAAAGTACTGCTGACATACTTGAACTTGTAACTATGTATTTGTAACTACAGTACGACCTAACTGTGGCCCCCCTTTTATCAAGCAGTGTTAGGAATTTTTTTATCATCAGCCACTGCGGTAAAAGCTCTGATGTTCATAGAATTCCTATGCGAATAAGAGCTACTACTGCAGCAGCCGGTGATACAAAAATCATTTGGTCTGCGGCTTGATAAAAAGGGCCTGTATTAGTAACTCTATCGAATATCTGTGTCAAACTGTCCATTATAACTTCCTGGGTAACTGATCCAACCTCTTGTAATGTAATCTGAACTGGAACAGTAAGACTATTCTTATGTTCTTAGGTAAAAGCAGAATAGAAAACCTGTTTAACATTATATAACATAAACATGTTACTATTTATTTATTTTCTTCTTCCTCCTGAAACAAATAAAAAAGCATTTTATGCATGTTAATTGGTTATTTGAACACTGCCCTTTCTTAAAGCAGCTGAAAGTTACAGCTATAGCATAGCCAAATCACCAATTTTGCATGTCTAAGCCCAAAGTGGGTAGGGCTCCTTCCTACCTGGGCCCACCAATAACTATGCCAGTGCTCTATAGCTTGAACACTTTTAGCCTCATCAAGAAGCAGTATTTCTAGGGGTATGTTTAGGATGGCAGAAGGAAATACTGTGTAGAGATTGCAAATAGATGTATTAATACTGTGTAGAGATTTTCAAATAGATGTATTATTTTCCATTAAAAATGTAACCAGAAAACAGCAAATGAAATTGTCTGCAGGCATAAAGCCTGGAGCATGTTTTAAAGTGAAATTATGTACATACTCTCTTGTGAAACAAAGTCTGCAGATTAAAGGTATTCACAGCTTTGTTTCAATGTAGAGAGTATGAAAATTAGTCGCATTCTCAGCTTTGTAGGAGCTTTTAGGTCCTGCTCTGCCTTACAGAATACAGTATCCCTGGATGTCACTTTCTCTTTACCTGAAGATAGTGTTGTTGTTGTAGTTGTATGGGCTGCAGAGATGATGTCTGTGACTGCTGTGTTGCAGGGAATGCTGGATGTAATACTGCTTGCCCCATCAGAACGATGGGTGTACTGCTATTGGTGGTTTGTACTTCCAGACTTCCAAACATTTGTTGATTTTGAGAATATCTATTAAACACATAGACAAAAAGGGGAAAGCATAAATAGTCTTTCCATGTGTGAAATATACACTTCCCCTCCCCATTCGCGGTTTCTGCACTCGCAATTTCACATAATCGCGATTTTTTTTCTGGGGAGGGGAAAATAAAAAAAAACATATTTTTTATCTCCCTGCCGCCTTCCCGGCCTTACCTGGTGGTCTAGCGGGTTTTCGGGGCAGGAGCGATCTTCCTACGCTCCTACCCCGTGCAGATCGCCATGAGGAAATGGCTTTAGGGAGTTCCCATCGTAGTCTCGAGAGACTACGGGAACTCACAGCAGCCATTTCCTCATGGCGAACTGCACTCGCTCCTGCCCCGAAAGCCCTCTAGACCACCAGGTAAGGCCGGGAAGGCGGCAGGGAGGTGGGGGTGGGTCAGAGCCGGTAATCACAATTTTTCACCATTCGCGGTCCGGCTCTGCCCGTATCCTCCACGAATAACGAGGGAGAAGTGTAGTCCTTTATGATGTAAACATAAGGAAAGGCAAAATAATTACAATGTTCAATCTCTTCTGATCTACAGGTGCTTTATGGATTACTGGGTCACAATTGCAGAAATAATTGAGAACTTTGGGCTCCTTTTACTAAGGTGCGCTAGTGTTTTTAGCGCACGCACAAAATTACCGTGCGCTAAACTGCACGCTACGCTTCTGGAATAATGCCAGCTCAATGCTGGCGTTAAGATCTAGCGCGTGCGGCAATTTAGTATGCACTATTCCGCGCGTTAAGGCCCTAACGCACCTTAGTAAAAGGAGCCCTATGTCTTTTACCAGATCTCTTTGGTTATTATGATTGTTATCTTTTTTTTTTTTAATCTTTATTCCTTTTTATTTCTTTCAACAAGTGTACAGTATTATTACAATTAATTTACATAACACACTTGGCATTCTTAAATAATATTATTATACATGTTTTTATTCCCCCCCCACCTCCCACCCTTTTCCATATCAATAAAATATTCCTTCCAAATTTATATATAATTATACATCCCTTTTTGATAATACAATTAATCTGACATGAAATCTGTCCCTCCCCCATCCTTCTTCCTCAAACACTTTAAACATTTTATTATACCCAGTAATGCACAACAATAAATATCCCATCCTATTACATATATTTCCTTATTTTTCATAACAACATATTTCCAATATTTTTCCCTCCCATCCCATCCCATTTCTATATATTATCCCCTAAGGAAAAAGAATAAACTTTACTTGTTATAATATTCAATTAATGGCCTCCACACCTCTTGAAATCTTTTAAAATACCCCCTCTGTATCGCAAGAAATCTTTCCATCTTATACATATGACAAACTGAGTTCCACCAAAAATTACAATTCAATCTAGAACAGTCTTTCCAATTAGTTGTTATCTGTTGAATTCCCACTCCCGTAAGAATCAACAATAATTTATTGTTTGCTGCAGATATTTGGCATTTGGCCCTCATACATATTCCAAAAATCACTGTGTCATAGGATAAAGCCACATGACTCTCCATCAACATATTAACTTGATCCCATATTGATATCCAAAATGCCTGAATACATGGACAATAAAATAAAAGATGGTCTAGAGTTCCAACTTCAATTTTACAATGCCAGCATCTATTAGACTTAGAGCAATCTAATTTTTGTAATCTAGTAGGGTTCCAGAATGCTCTATGCAACAAAAAAAACCATGTTTGCCTAATAGATGCTGACATCGTACCTTTAATTCTCCAAGACCAAATACGTGGCCATTGAGATGCATTAATCTGATGCTTAATCTCAATGCTCCAAATATCTCTTAATCCATTTTTAGGCTTCTTATTCAAATAATTAGATATAATTTTATACCACTTTGCGGCCTGGTGACCCAGAAAATCTGCCTGGAAACATAAGAATTCTAAGCTGTAATGATCATTTAAAGATTTCCATTCAGGGAACCCCACCTGAATAGCCTGCTTCAATTGCAACCATTTATAATTTTGTTTTTTATTCAGACCATATTTATGTTGCAATTGTGAAAATTCAAGCATCTTACCATTATCAATTACTTCCGTTAATGATCTTATACCTGATTTAATCCAATCTTTCCAGACAACCTTAAACCCGCCTATTTGTATCTTGGAGTTTACCCAAATAGTCTGTTGTTTCGATTTTAAAATAGAATCAGTAGTTAATTTGTCTACAAACCTTAATGTTTTCCAAGTATCCATTAATACTCTATTGTCCTTACGTATTCTAGGCACTTTTATACCAAGCAAAAGATCAAGCCTAAGTGGAAAGATAAGTGATCTCTCCACCCTTAACCACTCTGGTAATTGTTCCAAAAGCTCTGGGAGGACCCAATACATACCTTGGCGCATGATATAGGCCTGATGATACCTATAAAAATTGGGAAAATTTACCCCACCCTCCTCAATTGGTCTTTGCAAAGACACTAAAGCCACTCTTGTAATTTTACCCAGCCAAATAAATTTAACCAGAATACTATTTAATTTTTTATAGAAAGACCCCTGAAAAAACACTGGTATCATTCCCAATTGATAGCAAACCACAGGCAAAATCATCATTTTAACAGTTTGTACTCTTCCCCACCAGGACAATTGTAAAGGATTCCATTGCTCACACAACTCTGTAACTTTTTGTAATAAAAATTTTTCATTTATTCTCATTGTCTCTTCAAGTGTTTTATTCAGCCAAATACCTAAGTACTTTATTCCATCCTCTTTCCATATAAAAGGGAAAGAATCAAGTATACCTTTTGTACAATGCACATTTAAAGGTAAAATCTCTGATTTAGTCCAATTTATTTTGTATCCTGAGAATTTTCCAAATGTATCTATGACCTTCAGTAGACATGGGATTGTTGTTTCCGGATTCCTCAAATGAAGCAAGATGTCATCTGCATAAGCAGATACTTTATATTCCACTCCAGCACATGGAATACCCTGTATGTCCTTTGCCTGTCGAATAGCTAATAATAAGGGTTCAAGAACTATATCAAAGAGCAAAGGAGATAATGGACAACCTTGTCTAACTCCCCTCTGCAACTTAAAAGCATCCGAAAAATTATTATTTATATATAAGCGAGCAGTTGGGGAGCTGTACAATGCATGTATCATTTGTATAAATCCGGATCCAATACCAAACCATTCCATAGCTTGATACATGAAACTCCATTCTACACGATCAAAAGCCTTCTCAGCATCTAGTGAAACCGAAAAAGCCGGATCATTAATTTGTTTTGTTAAATAATACATCTGAAATGCCAGTCTAGTATTATTAGAAGAGTGTCTTTGAGCAACAAATCCAGTTTGATTCATTCCTATTATATGCGGAAGAGCTTTAGCCAATCTTAATGCTAAAATCTTAGCTAATAATTTACCATCTACATTTATTAAAGATATAGGCCTGTAGTTTGAAACCAATGTTGGATCTTTATTTGGCTTTGGCAAAACAATAGTTAAAGATTCTGCCATAGTGCCTGATATAACCTTTATTCAGTTGATCCTGATATAATTTTAATAAATACGGTAATAGGGAAATTTGAAATTCTTTATAAAACTCTACTGTAAATCCATCTCCACCTGGAGCGGTCCCAACTCTAAGGGATTTCAATGCCATTTGTAACTCTTTTAATGATATAGGTTTATCTAAACTTCTTTTTATATGATCAGGAACCTTAGGACCTTCAACTAAACTCAAAATATCCATCCCATCTTTCTCTTTATTTAAATAAAACTCCGAAGAATACAATGACTTATAATATTTTAAAAATTGTTTTAATATATTTCCAATTTGAGAATGAGAATTTCCTAACTCATCTTTAATTATGCTTATTTTCTCCTTCCTTTTCTTTGCTTTTAAATAATTTGCCAATAATCTTCCAGCCTTATTTGCACTACCATAATACACCACCTGCTGAGCAAAAATATCTTTCCTTACTAACCCAGAGGAATTTTATTATATTCACATTTTTTTTAAACAATATTTGAAATGTCTCCTGTTCCCATTTATTAACCAATTTTAATTCCAAATTCTTAATTTCTTTTTCCAAATTCACATATTGTTTTCTTAAGTTTCTTTTTATATGCAGAATATGATATAATTTGTCCTCTCATAGTTGCTTTGAAAGCATCCCATAAAATTCCAATCGAAATTTCCTCTAAATCATTAAGTCTAAAATATTCATTTATTTTATTTTGAAATTCTGTGCAAAATTTAGAATCAGCAAGCAATGTATTATCAAACCTCCATACAGGTTTGGAATTATCTGGATCTACTAAGTTAACTTCTATCCATATACCACCATGATCAGATATTACTATTGGTTCTATGTCAGCTTTTATAACTTGCTGTACCATCTGATCTGAAACAAAAATATAATCAATTCTTGAGAACGATTGATGAACATGTGAACAAAATGTAAATTCCCGATCATTAAAATGAAGAATACGCCATATATCTTTTAAATTACATACTTGTACCAAATTATCTAATCCCATTGATTTCATTATTCTACTAGGCTTTTTATCCATTATTGGATCTATAACAGCATTGAAATCCCCAGCCATCACTAAATTAGTAGTAGCCAGTGGTAAAACTAATTGTTGTAGAGATTTAAAGAATTCACTTTGATTCGAATTAGGTGCATATATATTTAGTAACGCCATTGTATTACTGCCCATGCTCATGTCAACAAGTAACCACCTTCCTTGAGGATCTGCCTTAACCATATTAAATGTTGCTGGACATTTTTTATTAATCAATATTGCAACTCCTGCCTTCTTTTTTACCGCTGGTGCAAATAAACATTGTTTTATCCACTTATCTGTCAGCTTTATAGACTCTATATTTTGTTGTTTAATATATTCCAATACCTTTTTCCTTTTTATAGGGTAATTAAGGCCATTTACATTCAAAGAAAAAATTTTAAAACCCATTTTACAAATAAATTATAAAATACATATATAATCCACTCAAACATAAAATATATATTTTTTTTTCCTTAAACCAATATATGAGTCTCCCCCCTCCCCTCTTTCCCCATCCCCCTATTCCCATCCTCCACCCTCCCCTCCCCTCCCCTAACACAAATGCAAACTTCGAAACGCACATATTACTGAGCAAAAAATAAACTCCCCACAGGCAATAACATACTCATTTTTCTTTCTCTAATCTTTCAAACAACCAACACTAAATTCTCCTGCAGTCAATCCATTCTTCAATACCCTAAATACCCATATTTACTATAATTCTTTATTATATACTTCCCCCCTCATTCAAATTTCCAAACATTCTTCCATCCTATACCTCTAATATATTTATAAAAGGATAGACCCAATATTTTGGAAACCATTTCTTACAATATATACCCCCCCAAGATTAATATTATTATTTTATTTTATTTATTTATTTATTTTTTGTCTAACCTAAGTTTCTCACAACTTCAATGGAACATACATCACTCCATCCTATAATATTCATTTTTTTTTTAACCTTACATCAAAAGAAGGATCAAACATTTCAACAAAGCAGACCTCATATTTTTTAAAACTCTCATTAATTTTCATTGCATCTTCAATCTATTACAGTCTATTCTCCATTCTGCACAACTGTAACACTTGTACATCTTCATCCTGCTATTTCAGTCTCTTATTCCATCTTTTTGCAGATTGCTATTTCATCTTTCTCCAATAAAGTATTTTTGCAACATCATCCTTATATCTCAGTCAATTTCAGATGCAAATTGTAAATCTAAATAATGCTCAAGTCATTTCCATCAGTCCATCTTCACATCTTCTTCTCTTTACATCAATAGTCTTTTGTATTTTTCATCTTATTATATTCTAAGTTCCCACATTTCTCCAATGCAGCATTTATGTGTCCTCATATTATTATCTCAGTCACGCTCAAATGCAAATTATAAATTCACATTAAGAAACCATCCAAATCTTATAATTGTTCCTTATATTTTCTTCACTTCCTATATGCTCCATCCCTCTTCTTACCTTGTCAAATTCTTCTTTTCTCTTTAAAATTTTTCATTTCTATTCTTTAAATCTTGTTTGAAATGTTGATCCCCCTTAAACCTAACTGCAACAATTTTCTAGAAAATATTTTTCTCCTTTTCTATTTTTTTTTTCCACTTTTTCCTTCTTTATAAAATATCTTTCAATTTTCACTCAAAAATATAAACCAAAAATAATCTAAGTATATTATTTATTACATTTTCTAAATACTTTCATGAAACCATAGGCAAATTATATTGATCTAGAAATTCCTGTAATTTGCCTGCTTCTTCAAAATTATAAGTTTTATTCTCATAAGTTACCCTCATAATAGCAGGGTATATCAATCCATAGCTTGCTCCCATTGCTCTCAGTTTAGGTCTTAAATCCAAAAGCTGTTTTCTTTTGTAGGCTGTAGCTTTTGCAAAGTCAGGTACTATAAAGATCTTAGAATCCTGGCATTTAAGATCCTTGTTTGTTTTAGCCAGTTTTATAATCTCTACCACCTGCTGATGTCTTAGCAGCTTAAAGATTATTGGACGGGGACCCTTCTGACTATTTGATCTTTTCATCGGTATCCGATGTGCTCTTTCTATCTCCAAAGGAAAAGAACTTTTAAATGGCAAGATCTTTGGGATAAAATTAGTCGCAAATTGAATAGGATTATTCTGCTCAATCCCCTCAGGTATCCCAATCAGACACAAATTATTCCTTCTTTCACGATTTGATAAGTCTTCAAAATCCTTTTTCAACGCCTCTATTTCTCTGTGATCTTTTTTACACACCAGCATCTCTGCCTCAGATTTCTCAGCATGCTTTTCTAACTGCTCAATTTTGAAGTCAACTGCCTGCATTCTATTTGTCAGACTCTCTATTTCCTCCTTCACAACTTTTATATTTTTAGCGTTATCACTTACTATTTCTTTAATTTTCTGAAGTTCATTCATCAAATCACTGTTATCAATTTCTTCCTGAGGCAACGGGACCGCTGTCGGGGATACCGAATCCATTTTTGTTTTTTTTTTTACTTCCTGCTCCTGAATTCACCGGATTACTTTTACTAGTTTTACCCGAAGCCATTTCTTACTTCAATTCTCTCTTTTCCTTCACTTTTCTTTAATTTTAACTGCCAAAATCTTAATAAAATTTGCCTGTCACAACAGAGCTAATCCTCTACCCAGCCATCTTCGTGCGCTGCAAAGTTCTAGAATTTATTTAATACATTCCAAGCTCTAATCAAAATCTTTTTGCTCTGCCTTAGCAAATAAAAAGGGTGGATAAATATCAATGATTTAAATTTTTTTAAAAAAAACCCCCAAAAAACCCCAACAGATTTAAAAAATTTAAACTGGATTTTAAAAAATAAAATAATTTTTGGGGGGAAATCTATGTAAAGATAGTTTTCTATTTAAGATACATTATGGTCCTAAAATTATTCATCATGAAATAAGAATTACTTTTTAATGATGTTGCATGAGGCTATACATTCATGCAATGTTTAAACTTTTTAGTAAATTAAATCCATTAATCAATTCATAATGTCACAGGAAATTGCTTGGTTTTGCATTTCTGAAAACTGAATTTGTGTCTGCAGAGATAACATGCTTCCTCTTCACAGCAAAAATGTTATAAAATATACAGAGTTGAAAAAAAGATCTTAGCCCCATTGTTCCTTTGCAATCAACCCCTTACTTCTTGAGTGCTAAGTTTATATATCTACACAAGGATCTAAGTATGAGGAGAGAGAGGTAAGCAGTAAAAATGAAAGTGAAACCTTTTGAGCAGAAAACTCCACAGGTCTTGGGATCTTTGTGCATATAGCATGAAATTTATCATATTATTCTTTCCTTGGAGGAGAAAACCTATAATGGCAGCAGGCCATACAAGAGACCCAGTTTATTAATATTTTAATGAAGTTCCTTTACCTATGGGTAAGGCATAATTTAAATCAAATCCACCCTGCAAAAAAAGTAAGACTACTTACCTGTAGCAGGTGTTCTCTGAAGAAAGCAGGCATATATTCTCATGTTGGTAACAACATCCATGGAACCTGGTGCAGATACTGCCATGTGCATTGTCACTTTAAATCTTTAGCCATATGAGAGACCAACAGTTCAGTAACAAAACTGCAGGTAGTGAGAATATATGCCTGCTGTCGTTGGAAAATACCTGCTGTAGTTAAGTAACTTTGCTTTCTCCAAGGACAAGCAGGCATTATATTCTAACATGTGGGATTCCCAAGCTATTATGATCATGGCTCTGGATGAGGTTATATATGGGTGAAATCCAACAGGGTTGGAGGGAAAGTTTGTGCTTAGTAAGTAAAAAGATTTTGCAGAATTGCTTGTCCAAACTAACTGTCTCTTCTGGAGTTTTGCTCTAAAGAGTAATGAGAAATAAATATTTATATTGAGGAACAAGTGGCTGCTTTGCAGATGTCCTGAATAGAATCAGAATGGAAATCAGCTACTGAAACAGCCATAGCCAGTATGTGGGCTGTAACACAGCCTTGGAGCATCAGCTACCATGCACATATATGAAGGAGTTATAGTCCACTAACTAAATTGAGGTGGTTCTCTTAGCAATAGCAATTCCTAATTTGGGGCAAAAAGCACAAAGCTGAGAGGACTTCCTATGAAGCTTAATCTAGTCCAGGTAGTATGCCAAAGCTCACTTGCAGTCCAAGGTGTGATATGCTGTTTCTGCAGGATGAGAATGTAGTTTAGGGAAGAACACAGGCAAAACTATGGATTGGTTAAAATGAAATTCTGAGACCAATATGAGTCCAGAGGACTACCTTGTCATGATAGAACCTTGTAAAAGGGAGATCTGAAACTAGGGCTTGAAGTTCACCGACACGTCAAGCAGATGTGAGTGCTATAAGGAAAACAACATTCTAAGTGAGGAGTTTCAAAGAGCAAGATGGAAGTGACTCAAAGGAAGATTTCATGAGAACGAAGAGAACTACATTTAAATCCTAAGTGACCAGAAGAGGCTTGATAAGTGGTTTTGTGTAGAATAAGCCTTTCATGAACTGGGTCATTAAAGGATATACAGACAAAGGCTTTTTGCTTAGATGTGAAGGAAAAGTATGGATAGCATTTAGGTGAACTCTAACCAAGTTAGTCACAAGACCAGAATTAGAGAAAGTCTAAATCTGAAGGAAAAGAACAGGTCAAGTCAATGCAATGAGCACCAGGAAAAAACATGTCCACTTGAAGTGATAACAACACTGAGTAGAAGGCTTCCTTAATGACAGCAGAAACCTCAGCTGAAAGTAGAAGGCATTCACTTGTTTGGAGTTAAAAACCATGCTGTTAACACTAGAGAGTGGGGGTTTGGATGAAAGACAGACCCCTTGTTTTGAATGAGCAGGGTCAGAAATAGTTGCAATTTCCATGGCTGCTTGGAGGAGAGCTCCAGTAGCAGTGGAAACCAAACTTGGTGAAGCCAGAGAGGTATTATAATAATAATTTTATTCTTATATACCGCCAAAGCCGTAGAAGTTCGAGGCGGTTTACAGCAAGAAGCGCTGGACAATCAGCGAAGAGGTTACAGTCAAAGTTAGCAAAGAGGTTACAATCAAAGTCAGCGAAGAGGTTACAATCAAAGACAGCAATACAATCTTACATAATGAAGGAATATGAAAGCTATATAGTTCATTAGGGTTACTGGTTGAGTAAGCAGAACTGAGTAGATTCTTAGTTAACAAATTGATTCAACAAGCTCGTTTTTACCAGTTTTCTAAAATTGAAGTAGGATGATGAGAGCGCGAAAACGTTACTAAGCCAATCGTTCCATTTGCCTGCCTGGAAGGCAAGAGTTCTGTCCAAGAATCTTTTGTAGTGGCAGGCTTTTATTGTCGAATAGGAGAACAGATGTATTCTTGTGGGCCTAAGATAACTTGCCAGATTGAAGTGGGAAACCAGGTAAGTGGGGGATAAGCCAAATATTGATTTGTAACACAGACAGGAGAACTTAAACAGGATTTGCGCCTCTAGGGACAGCCAATGGAGTTTTTTGATAGTAGGGGCTTACTATCAAAGGACAATAGTGCCTCGATCTGGTAAACTTTGATTAGTTTTCCTTTTGAGAAGGATTGCAAGAAAAGTATAAAGAACATAAGAATTGTCGCTGCTAGGTCAGACCAGTGGTTCATCATGCCCAGCAATCCGCTCATGCGTTGGCCCCAGGTCAAAGACCAGTGACCTGAGACTAGCCCTACCTGTGTACGTTCTGGTTCAGCAGGAACTTGTTTAACTTTGTCTTGAATTCCTGGAGGGTGTTTTCCCCTATAACAGCCTCCGGAAGAGCGTTCCAGTTTTCCACCACTCTCTGGATGAATTAGAACTTCCTTACATTTGTACGGAATCTATGCCCTTTTAACTTGAGAGAGTGACCTCTCGTTCTATCTACCTTGGAGAGGGTGAACAACCTGTCTCTATCTACAAAGTCTATTCCCTTTATTATCTTGAATGTTTCAATCATGTCCCCTCTCAGTCTCCGCTTTTCAAGGGAGAAGAGGCCCAGTTTCTCTAATCTCTCACCGTACGGCAACTCCTCCAACCCCTTAACCATTTTAGTTGCTCTTCTCTGAATCCTTTCGAGTAGTACTGTGTCCTTCTTCATGTACAGCAGCATGATAACCTTCTCCGATCTGTTCGTAATCCCCTTCTTAATCGTTCCCAGCATTCTGTTTGCCCTTTTTGCCGCTTCCCCAGTGAAGCTTCACAGGGAGAACATCTTTAAACTTACTAGAGAATCTTCCATTCTAGGGGAATAAGAGACAAAATGATTTTCCCACTAAAATTCAAGTTTGTGACCAACGAACTTTCCTACCAAAATTCAAATTGGTGACCAATAGACTTTCCTCAAGCCCCAACCAATCAGGTTTGAGGACCCACTATATTTAAAGACAAACCTCAGACCTCACAGATTACTCTGAAGAAAGCCATAGCATGATGGCTGAAATGTCTTTTTTTTTTTTTTACCTGACCAGTCACGGTGATACCCGGAATACTGCATAAAATACTTGTTATATTGCTTTCATGTAGAGACAATCAAAGCAGTTTACATATTAAATATGAGAAAGGAAAACTAATTAAATTGCTTCATAAATTCTAAGAAAGCCTCCAGCTCCTGGGGCACAGAGTCTCCCTTTGAAGACTTAACTTTGTGTTTCTTAGGCTGTGGAGGGTCCACAACCAGGCACATGGAACTAGTAGCCGTGCCAAGCAAGGGAGAGGCTAAGCCAAACAGCCTGCACTTGAACCCTCGCTTGACAGAAGGAGAAAGATAGGGACAGCCCCGAGGGCATATGAAGTAAATGCAGGCAGGTTGACAGGTACCATCAGGGAGTGGCCTGTCAGCTGCAGTGAAATCTTAATGCAGGCAGAGCTGAATAATCACCAGAAACCCTCAAAAAAGGGACGAAAAATGCACCAAATAAAATAATAAATTGTGGAGAACAGAACAAGCACACTCCTGAAGGCATGTGTGCAGAAGGGAAATGATTTAAAATACCTTTCCCATCTTCTCAATGAATATGATAGGGAAAAAAATGTTTTTAACTCTACTTTTGAATTCCTTGGACCATACATCTGGAACAATCTACCAGCTCACCTGCGGTTGATTCCCACACACTGTCTCTTCAGGAAAAGAATAAAAACATACCTCTTCCCCTTGTAGTTACGAATGCTATCTGTGGTCTAGCGCTCCCATTTATCACTCACCCATACTCTGAACTAGCTACGCTAAATCTGCTCACTTTAATCTGGAGTCATAAATGTATTCTTTCTTGCTGTGAGCCGCAATGATTCCCTGTCGAAAATTGTAGGATATAAGAAGCTGTATCATTATTATTATTTAGATGGAGCTAAGGAACCCAGTGAAGTACAGCAGAGGCACAGATAAAAAATCCAGAGTGGATTCCTTTTGCAGATGGCACGCAGCCATAGGGACACTAACCATCTGTCTAGAATGTCTCACCTATTGCATTGGAAGATGTTGTGTGTGTTTTTTTTAAAGGACTTAAAACATTTTTCAGTTAGCTCTCAAAAGCGAACACCTCCTTCCCCAAGTCAAGAAAATAAGCTGACCTAAGAAAGGAGGTTTTGGTCTCAGAGTTGGCCAAAAATGTATTAAAATTAGCTCAATGAAAAGATATCATCTTAATTCTATTTTCTGTTTATATTTATTAACCTTTATAAACTCAGGTACCACACTACTTTATCCTGAATTATAAATACAATTCTTTTTTCTACCTTTATGTTCTCGCCACTCACTCATCTAGTTGGGAGATTTCAACCTGCCGGATGCGGACTGGAATGTTCCGTCTGCGGAATCGGAAAGAAGTAGGGAGATTGTGGATGCCTTTCAAGAGGCTCTGCTCAGACAAATGGTGACGGAACCCACAAGGGAAAAAGCGATATTGGGTCTGGTCCTCACAAATGGAGAGAGTATCTCTAATGTTCGAGTTGGTGCTCACCTGGGTAGTAGCGATCATCAAACGGTTTGGTTTGATATAACGGCTAAAGTGGAGAGCGGTCGCAGGATACTTAAAGTCCTAGATTTCAAACGTACGGACTTTAATGCAATGGGAAAGTACCTGAAGAAAGAGCTGTTAGGATGGGAGGACATAAGAGAAGTGGAAAGACAGTGGTCTAAGCTGAAAGGAGCGATAAAAATGGCTACGGACCTTTATGTGAAGAAAATCAATAAAAACAAGAGAAAAAGGAAGCCGATATGGTTCTCCAACCTAGTGGCTGAGAAAATAAAGGTGAAAGAGTTGGCGTTCATGAAATATAAAAAAACCCAAGAAGAGGAGAGCAGAAAGGACTACAGGGTGAAACTGAAAGAAGCCAAGAGAGAGATACGTTTGGCGAAGGCACAGGCGGAAGAACAAATGGCTAAAAATGTAAAAAAGGGAGATAAAAATTTTTTCAGATATATTAGTGAAAGGAGGAAGATAAAAAATGGAATTGCTAGGCTAAAAGATGCTGGGAACAAATATGTGGAGAGTGATGAGGAGAAAGTAAATGTGCTAAACAAATACTTCTGTTCTGTGTTCACAGAAGAAAATCCTGGAGAAGGACCGAGATTGTCTGGCAAAGTTACACGAGAAAATGGAGTAGATTCTGCGCCGTTCACGGAGGAAGGTGTTTATGAGCAACTTGAAAAACTGAAGGTGGACAAAGCGATGGGACCAGACGGGATCCATCCCAGGATACTAAGGGAGCTCAGAGAGGTTCTGGCGAGTCCTATTAAAGACTTGTTCAACAAATCTCTGGAGACGGGAGTGATTCCTGGGGATTGGAGGAGAGCGGATGTGGTCCCTATTCATAAAAGTGGTCACAGGGATGAAGCAGGAAACTACAGGCCGGTGAGCCTCACTTCAGTTGTTGGAAAAATAATGGAAGTGTTGCTGAAAGAAAGGATAGTGTATTTCCTTGAATCTAATGGGTTACAGGATCCGAGGCAACATGGCTTTACAAAAGGTAAATCGTGCCAAACGAACCTGATTGAATTTTTTGATTGGGTGACCAGAGAGCTGGATCGAGGACATATGCTAGATGTAATTTACTTGGATTTCAGCAAAGCCTTTGATACAGTTCCTCATAGGAGGCTGTTGAACAAACTTGAAGGGCTGAAGTTAGGACCCAAAGTGGTGAACTGGGTCAGAAACTGGCTGTTGGACAGACGCCAGAGGGTGGTGGTTAATGGAAGTCGCTCGAAGGAAGGAAAGGTGACTAGTGGAGTCCCTCAGGGTTCGGTGCTGGGGCCAATCCTGTTCAATATGTATGTAAGTGACATGGCTGAAGGGTTAGAAGGAAAAGTGTGCCTTTTTGCAGATGATACCAAGATTTGTAACAGAGTAGACACCGAAGAGGGAGTGGAGAATATGAAAAAGGATCTGCAAAAGTTAGAGGAATGGTCTAATGCCTGGCAACTAAAATTCAATGCAAAGAAATGCAGAGTAATGCATTTGGGGATTAATAATAGGAAGGAACCGTATATGCTGGGAGGAGAGAAGCTGATATGCACGGACGGGGAGAGGGACCTTGGGGTGATAGTGTCCGAAGATCTAAAGGCGAAAAAACAGTGTGACAAGGCAGTGGCTGCTGCCAGAAGGATTCTGGGCTGTATAAAGAGAGGCATAGTCAGTAGAAGGAAGAAGGTGTTGATGCCCCTGTACAGGTCATTGGTGAGGCCCCACTTGGAGTATTGTGTTCAGTTTTGGAGACCGTATCTGGCGAAAGACGTAAGAAGACTTGAGGCGGTCCAGAGGAGGGCGACGAAAATGATAGGAGGCTTGCGCCAGAAGACGTATGAGGAGAGACTGGAAGCCCTGAATATGTATACCCTAGAGGAAAGGAGAGACAGGGGAGATATGATTCAGACGTTCAAATACTTAAAGGGTATTAACGTAGAACAAAATCTTTTCCAGAGAAAGGAAAATGGTAAAACCAGAGGACATAATTTGAGGTTGAGGGTGGTAGATTCAGGGGCAATGTTAGGAAATTCTACTTTACGGAGAGGGTGGTGGATGCCTGGAATGCGCTCCCGAGAGAGGTGGTGGAGAGTAAAACTGTGACTGAGTTCAAAGAAGCGTGGGATGAACACAGAAGATTTAGAATCAGAAAATAATATTAAATATTGAACTAGGCCAGTTACTGGGCAGACTTGCACGGTCTGTGTCTGTGTATGGCCGTTTGGTGGAGGATGGGCAGGGGAGGGCTTCAATGGCTGGGAGGGTGTAGATGGGCTGGAGTAAGTTTTAACAGAGATTTCGGCAGTTGGAACCCAAGCATAGTACCAGGTAAAGCTTTGGATTCTTGCCCAAAAATAGCTAAGAAGAAAAAAAAAAAAATTTAAATTGAATCAGGTTGGGCAGACTGGATGGACCATTCGGGTCTTTATCTGCCGTCATCTACTATGTTACTATGTTCTGCTTTCTTCCACCTTAAATCTCTTTCCAGGATTTTTCTCTCTTCCTTTTCCATTCAGCTTTCTTCAATTTATTTTTCTACCTCTATGTCCAGATTTAACTTATTCTTACTATTTAGTTTTCAAGTTCCTTCTCTTTTTTATGGTCTACCGGCAGCTTTCCATTTCTTTCCCTCACCCAGGCTCTCCTATTTTACTTCCCCTTATTCTCAATCTTTCACTAACTCTGTCCTCTTTCTCTCCCCCTTCTATACAGCGTTTTCCCCCTATATCTGCCCTTTCTTTCCCCTTCCATCATCTCCCTCCTTTCTGTCTCTCCCCCAAATATCTGCTCATTTCTCTCCCTTCTTCCATCCAGCAACTACCCCCTTCTATACAGTGTCTGCCTCCTGTCCCCTTTTCCATCCAGCATCTCCACACTCTCCCCTCCATTATTATCTCCCTTCTTTGTCTCTTCCCCCTTCCATACAGTCTGTCCCTTCTCCCCCCCTTTCCATCATCTCCCTCCTGTCTCCCTTCTATCTAGGCTTCAGTCTCCCTCCTTCTATACAGCTTATTTCCCCCTCCTGTTTTCATCCAGCATCTCCTCTCTCCCCTTCCATCCCCTTTGTTTCTCTCTCCTTCTATATATCTGCTCCCTCTCTTCCCCTCACCTTCCATCCAGCATCTCCCCTTTCACTTCTCCCATTCCATCATCTCCCTCCTCTGCATCCCACCCCCAACATCTATCTAGAATGTCTTCCCAATTCTATATAAAATCTACCCCTCTTTCTACCTCCACCCCAAACTATTTCCACCAACTTCTGCCTCCTCTCTCCTCCTACCCCACATCCATAATTGTCTACCCCCTCTCTCTCCCACCCCTTTAACACCAACACCTGCCCCCTCTCTCCTCCACAACCCACATCCACCAATGCCTTCCCCCTCTCTCCCCCAACCCACATCCACCAGAGTCTGCCCCCTCTTTCCTCCACAACCCACATCCACCAATGCCTTCCCCCTCTCTCCCCCAACCCACATCCACAAGATTCTGCCCCCTCTTTCCTCCCCAACCAACATCCACCAGCATCTGTCCCTCTCTCTCTCCCACCCCACATCCACCAGCGTTTTCCCCCTAGCATCTCCACTTTTGCTGCTGTTTTCTAGAAGCAGCAGCATAAGAACTTAAGAATTGCCGCTGCTGGGTCAGACCAGTGGTCCATCATGCCCAGCAGTCCGCTCACACGGCGGCCCTCTGGTCAAAGACCAGCGCCCTAACTGAGACTAGCTCTACCTGCATACACTCTTGTTCACCAGGAACTTGTCTAACTTTGTCTTGAATCCCTGGAGGGTGTTTTCCCCTATGACAGACTTGGGAAGCGCATTCCAGTTTTCTAACACTCTCTGGGTGAAGAAGAACTTCCTTATGTTCATACGGAATCTATCCCCTTTCAACTTTAGAGAGTGCCCTCTCGTTCTCCCTACCTTGGAGAGGGTGAATAATCTGTCTTTATCTAGTAAATCTATCCCCTTCTGTACCTTGAATGTTTTGATCATGTCCCCACTCAATCTCTTCTGTTCAAGGGAGAAGAGGCCCAGTTTCTCTAATCTTTTGCTGTACGGCAGCTCCTCCAACCCCTTAACCATCTTAGTCGCTTTTCTCTGGACCCTTTCAAGTAGTACCGTGTCTTTCTTCATGTACGGCAACCAGTGCTGGACGCAGCACTCCAGGTGAGGGTGCACCATGGCCCGATACATGATAACCTTCTTCAATCTGTTTGTGATCCCCTTCTTTATCATTCCTAGCATTCTGTTCGCCCTTTTCGCTGCTGCTGCACATTGTGTGGATGGCTTCATCGACTTGTCGATCAGAACTCCTAAGTCCCTTTCCTGGGAGGTCTCTCCAAGTACCGCCCCGGACATCCTGTATTTGTGCATGAGATTTTTGTTACCAACATGCATCACTTTACATTTATCCACGTTGAACCTCATCTGCCATGTCTGCAGCATTGACAAACAGAAACAAACTGGCTGCGGGACTTTCCCATACATATCTGTGGCTGCCAACTTTGCCCCGGAATAAGAAGAGACGCTGGAGAAGACGAGCCAGCAGCCGCAGGCATGAATAGGAAGGTCCCGCAGCCACAGTCTCTGGCACTGACTGGCACCCCTGAACCAGTCGCTTATTTTTGTCGCCAATCAGGAAAGCGGCAGCAGCGGCACAAGATATAGGAATAATACTAGAGAGGTGCTGGTCCCAAACCAACCGCTGTGCGGTTGGGCTGAATGGCCTCCTTTTAAAAAGTGCGCGACTGCACAGTTTAGAGGGAACATTGGAGCAAGTTTTCTCTTCTTTAACCTGTTTGAACATTGTGGCTATTACTGATATTTTGTCAAATCTGTCAACTTTGGGACCAACAGAATAATACACTAATGTGCATCAGTACCAGAGTAGGGTCCACAAATCAGTCATTCTTAGCACATCTCACCCCACCAAACCATTTCCAGCCTGGTACCTCCTACTAACATGCAACCTACTTAGCTTGCTGTCCGGCCAAAATAATGTCAGGGGTTTGTCTTGTACCACAGGAACTGGGCATCATTGGCTGTATAGGCTGACTGAGCAGCAATCTTGAAAAGAAAATAGAATGAAATAAGAAATTACTTAGTTTTAAAAATGGAATACTTCATATTTGGAACCATGTCTAGCCTAAATATGTATGCCATAAAACTGTAATTTCGGTGCTCAGCATAAGCATAAACTGGGTTATTGTAATGCATTGTACTTAGGAGTCTCTGTTGTTGCTGAAAAGCACTGCAAGCTATACAAAATGTGTCAGCATGATTGATTACTGCAGCATCTAAGTACAAGCATGTGACATCCATATTGAAGCAATTGCCCTGGTTGCTGGTGACCAGCAGGATCCAATTCAAAATACTGATACTTATTCACCAGGAAATTTATGAGACACCACCTTGATATTATTTTGCAGGTTTTGAGAGTACACCAACTAACACTGCTTTGCGATCTGTGGACACAAAAGTCTGAAGGTTGTATATCCAGGCAACATACCTTATGCTGACACAAAGGCAGATGCTTTTTCAGTCACAAGTTCACTCTTGTGGAACCACTTGCCTTGATATTTATGATTATGTACAATTCTGGCACAGTTCAAGAAACTGTTAAAGATCCATTTGTTCATTATGGCGTAGCCTATGGCATGATGTAAAGCAGTGATCTCCAATGCGTGGCCTCCGAAGTCCTCCATTGCGGCACTCAAACAATTGTTTCAAATCCTATGAATGTGTTAATCTAAATCTTAAAACACTTGACAGAGTAACTGCAAGCAAACAATCTCTAAAGTGCATTCCTCAGTTGTTTCATTTATGGAATTTGCTACTGTTGACATTCCAAAATAAAGCGAGTTTTTAAAATATATCCTTGAAGTGTTGTAGAAAAGAGATTATGTTCTTACCTTGTTAATATCTTTTCCAGTAGATAGGTGTGTCATTCTGGACAAGCAGGTTATCTCCTCGTTGCCTAAAGCTCTGATTGACACGGACGCCTAAGGCCCCTCCTATGGGGCGTCCGAGCCAATCAGAGCCTTAGGCCCCTTCACAGTGCATCCGGGGAGGGGCCTGAGGCTCTGATTGGCCCAGGTTGTATAAGAACACTCCCATGGGAGAGGCCTTAAACAACTTGGGCCAATCAGAGCCTCAGCCCCACCCCCCATGCATCCCAAGATGCACTGGAGAGAGAAAGGTCCATTTTCGACAACACAGGCCAGCTGGGAGGAGGGAGTTGGAAATAGGGGGAGGGATGTCGGAGGCAGGGGGAGGTGTTCTATGGCAGAGAGGGGTCGCCGCTATTCCGGGGGGGGGGGGTTGTTCACTGGCAGCATGGGTTTCTTCATAGCGGAAGAAAATCAGCATCTCTCCTGCTGCAGGTAGGGGTGTTCGCTGGCGGCATGGGTTTCTTCGCAGCAGGAGAGAATCAGTATCTCTCCCGCTGCAGTGGTGGGGGTGTCACTGTTTTTTGGGGGGGTGTTCGCCTCCATTGCAGGGGAGGAGTGTTGTGATGCAGAAGGAGAGAATGGGCATCTTTCCTGCTGCATCACAACACAGGCTTTCTAGCAGTCTCTGACACTGACTGGCATCTCTAGATCAGCCACTTATTTTTGTTGACAAAAGCTGACGCCGCTTTTAGAAAATGGCTTGGCATTTTTTAAGAATCCACCGGAGGGTCATTTCAATGATGAAGAGCCCATTTGCATGTCATTGTCAGAGACTACTAGAAAGCTCAATATTGACAGAGATAATCCATTTTAATAATCTGCCGCTAAAATGCGTACAGGCTAAACCGTTGGTAAACAGTTTAGCGACGGTATTAAAGTTTTGAGAATCTGGGCCCAAGAGCTCTATTGCCACCTACAATTATTATTTTTCAGTTCAATCTTTTTATTGAAATTTTTGAAATGGGTACATGAAATACAAAAGAAATCAACATACAAAAAACAAAACTGAGCCATAGGTCATATGAGATGATATTCCGCAATACATGAGTGAATCCAGTCAATCTAACTAACAAGTTAGAGGATTAATGATTAGAAATACAAGATCATGAGCGAAAATATCTGGAATATCAACCTCAGGTATCAACCGTATATGATATGCAATGTACAAAAGGTAAGGAATTACAATACAAATCCATGCATAAACAGAAACAAAAACAGAAAGTGGAACATCTACTCAAAGGAAATCATGGGCTAGTAGTAGGAATACAATACTTTGTGAAAGGAGACGAGACCTTGCGATAACGACTAACTGTATGAGTATGTTCTGCATTATGATATTCATATGTACTCAACTGTGTAATGGTATGCCACCATTGGTTAACAGTAGCGTGAGATGTGTACTTCCAATGGGACAAAACAATTTGAATAGCTACTGCTATCATGATATTAAATAAAGTAGTGTTCTCCATGGACAACACATCCAGTAAAGCAAGAGCTCGGAGGATGAGTATGGAATAGGTAAAGGAAGCACTAAACGGTAACATATCAGTGATACATGTCCATATCTTATCCCAGTGCCTCTCCACTGAAGAACATTCAAACAAAAGGTGCTTGAGGGTCCCAGTGAAGCTCTGACAATTCCAACAGACATCTGAAAGCAACTTATTAATCACCTTC
This sequence comes from Geotrypetes seraphini, assembly GCF_902459505.1. NCBI lineage: Eukaryota > Metazoa > Chordata > Amphibia > Gymnophiona > Dermophiidae > Geotrypetes > Geotrypetes seraphini. Next base: position 145,171,333 of record NC_047089.1, on the reverse strand, counting down.
CCCTTAAGAGGAGTCCAAAATGCTTTATGTGCCAAATAATATATAGATTGTGAAAGGTTTGCAGAGCCTAAGGGTCTAAAAATCGTACACCAAAAATCTTGCCACTGTTCAGAAGATAATGTAATCTGAAGATCAAATTCCCAAATGGATTGAATGGGATAGGGCTTACTACAAGAGGACCTATGTAAATATTTATAAAAGAGTGATGCAGTATGAGAACTGCGGTAGCCAGTAGACAACAACTATAAAACATCCGGGATGGAACCTAATGGGATGAGATCATGGGCTTTCAAATATTGTCTAATACAATAAGTTAACTGCTGGTAAGAAAAAGCCTGGGAAATGGGTAGTCCATATGTAGATTGTAAAGCAAAGAAGGGAACAAGATTATTTTGTACAAATATATCTCCCAATTTGGCAACGCCCCTAAGCAACCAGCATTTCCAATAAAAGGGTTGATGATTTATTTGTAAAGCAGGATTACCCCACAAGGGCATACTCAACGTATGAGTAACAGGACAAATTACTAAAGCATCCAAGGTGTGTACCGCCCTATGGGCAGCAACCATAATAGGGTTACATTTGAGAAATGATAACTGAGAAGACCCAACTATAGTAGCAAGAGTAAACGGAGAAACTAAATCTGTTTCTATGGACAGCCATATTGGTTGGGGGGGGGGTCTAAGTATGTTGAGGTAACCCACAAACATACCCCTTAAGGTGAAATAATGTCATATATCATCGAAAATCTGGGAAGTTCACTCCACCTGCTACTCTGGGACATTTGAGTGTTTTGAGGGATATTTTGATTTTTTCCCATCCCATAAAAAGATGGTTAAAATAGAGTCCACCTGTTTGAAAAAAGTGTCAGGGAAAGAGTATGGCAACATCTGTAAGAGGTATAAAATGTGCAGGGCTAATGTCATCCTGATCGCTTCCAATCTACCCCACCATGTAAGCCATAATAGAGAACAAGACTGGCAGGTAGATTGAAGTATTATTTAGAAAGGAGTTAACATTATATTGCAAAGTCTCTTCCCAAGATTGGAGGAACTGTATGCCTAAGTATTTAATATGGGAGGAAATCCATTTGAGAGAAAATCCCGAAATCATCTGTTTAGTACAATGAACATTAAATGGCATAATCTCCGTTTTATCTGTATTCACTGTATACCCAGAGAGAGAACCAAAATGATGTAATAAAGCAAGTACTGCCGAGATAGATTTATCAGGATGCTGTAGGTATAGGAGGCTAGGAGCACATCATTCGCAAAGGCCATTAGTTTTATAACTTCCTGAGATCTTCTACCGAGGGGTACTCAAGATATGAGGATATGAATGAGGGGGTCTAATGCCAAATTGAAAAGTAAAGGTGACAGCGGACACCCTTGTCGGGTGCCGTGAGATAGTAGGAAAAAGTCTGTAAAACATCCATCTAGAAATACACGCGCTTGTGGTCGACAATACAACACACTAACCATATCTATAAATGGTGTGTCTAAACAGAACCAGTTCAATGTTTCAAAAAGAAAGGTCCATTTGACATGGTCGAATGCTTTTTCTGCCATCTAAGGCCATGATGCAGATAGGAACATGAGATTTAATAGCTTGAAGTTGGATGTGACTTAAAACCCTAGTGTTGTCAGAAGCCATGCGACCTCGTACAAAACCACATTGGGAGGGAGATATGATAGAAGGCAGACATAATGCCAATCTATTGGCTTAGATTTTCACATAGATTTTACAGTCATAATTGATCAGAGAGATGGGATGGTAATTTTTAGGGCTCAAGGGATCTTGACCGGTTTGAGAAAAGTAAGAATAATGGCTTCAGTGAAAGTACCTGCCGAGGATACAGTAGCAATGAAGGAGTTATACAGTTGCAACAACAGTGGGGACAGCAATGTGCTGTTAACTTTATAAAAGTCTCCAATAAATCCATCTCCACCCGGTGCTTTCCTGGGCTTCAAGCATTTAATTGCCTGGCCAATATCCGAAGCTGTTAATGGAGTATTAAGGGCATCGAGCTGGGCTGCATTGGGCCATGACGGTGTTAGTCCCTGAATAAATTTATGAATCTCATCTTTGGAAGGTGCCATTCCCGATGTATAAAGCTATCGCTAGAAAAGCATAAATTGCTTTGGTATATCCTTGGTTTTAGTGAATAGGTGGTCGTCTACTTGACCTTGACCTACTTGAGCTTGTACCTTAAGTGTCCTCTGTTTACAGCGGAGATAATTGGCCTGGAGTCGTCCGGACCAGTTGCGATGCATGTACTAAAACGCACTTTGCCTATAAAAAAGTACACCCACTTCTTCCGTCAACAAAGAGTTATAAGTATATTTTAATTTATGGATATGTGCTAGTAGACTGGGTGTTGGACGTGTAGCATACCTGATTTCCATTTGTTTGATGTCAGAATCCATTGTATGTAAAGATTGTTGTTGAGTTTTGACTTTATGGGCCGAATAACTAATAATTTTCCCCCGGAAATACGCTTTATAAGCATCCCACACAACATGAAATGGGAGATCTCCTGTATCATTAAACTAGAGATATTCTCACGCCCAAGATGGAAGTTGAGACATAAATTCTGTATCTTGAAGGAGGGTCGAATTAAACTTCCAGGTCTTGACCCAGGGGGGAAGATGGAGCTATGGGAGGAGCTCTGGGAAGTGGAACTGAAATATTGTCAAGACTGCCAGAAGCCATGATAATTAGAGTGCCCTGAGCCTCTAGAGGTTCTGGGCCTGCTGTCAGGCAAAGTCTTGGGATGACAATCCACCACACACCACATGAGATCATCCAGTCCTTTACCGAATAACAACTGCCCTTTAAAAGGGAGTCTGCTGAGAGTATCTTTAGAGGTGGAATCTCTAGCCCATTGTCTGATCCAAAACATTCTGCAAACAGAAATAAGTTGACGCCTTACCCATGACATGAATGATGTCATAGAGAGCATCAGCCACTCCTGTACAAATAGCATCAGTCCACTCCAGATAAAAGGAGCTGAGGAACCTGCTCATCTCCTTCAAACCCCAAAGTACATAGCCTGGAAAGGCAGACATGTGTTAGAAAGGATGCTGCTGAGGCTGCTTTGACTCCCAAAGTCAATATGGAGGTCCTGCATATCATTGAGCAACACACCACCCTCACTCGGTAGGGAGATGCGCTTTGTAACCTGTGCAATCCAAAGAATCCACTTTAGGCTGAGCAAACAGGTGCTGGTTCTCCTATGCCATAGGATACAGGTGCAATCAGTTTGTGACCCTGACCCAATTCACTATCCTTCTGTCCGATCCTGTCCACATCCGATCTGATATGCACATGCAAATGAGGGGAAATGCATGCATAAGTAGGAAGGCAGCGATTCACTAAACCAACGAAGGAACACCGATTGGACTGGCCGATCCAAAAACAAATGTGACTGCTGAGAACCAGTCGCTCAGGTCCCTGCCGACTCTCCTGCTCTCTGCCGTCCCAATTCTCCTACTCTATGCTGCCCTTCCCTGCAGTGCGAGCCCGTGTTTTAAACCCGCAGTTTTAAAAAGGGGCTGCACTACGACATGTTCTGCTGTTCCAGAGAGAGCTGGGACTTGTGAGAAATGATTTCTTGGCCGGGGCACTTTCGGATCTGTGTGGCATTAACAAAGATGTCTGCAGTGCCAGGCACTCTGACTCCAGAGTCTGCAGGACCGACTTAGCTTATCCTGGGCAGTCACTCAGCACTCGGTTCCTGCCTGTGCCTTTTGCATGCCTCTAGCTCCTATTCCCTGCCCCGGGCTCTTCGGCTCCACCTCACCCCCCTCTCCCTTCTTCACTTGTGCTGAGAGCAAGCGCATGCGCAGACCATCTACAGGCAAAGAAGATAGTGTGTGCATGCGTCAGGATGCTCTGCCTGATCACTCTGGGGTCGGTGTGAGGCATGCCTCCGATTGCATAAATTTGCATGAGGAGGTGTAGTGAATTGGTCGCCCGGGATGACTTGCCCACGGATCGCCCAAAAAAAGGAAGTTATTGAATCTAGGCCTTTATATCTTAATTCTACAGCCTGTGGGAGGGAGGGGAAAATGATTGAATGTTTTTATATAGGTAAACATGTGCTTCCCCATGTAAACAGTTTGATTATTGTCTCATTCTTACTATAGGTAAAAGTATACATGTTTTTTCACTGTGCAGCACTGACAGCAATCCATCAACCATTTCCACATTATCTCCTAGCAGTTGAAAGTGATGGAGAGACCAAAAATCTCCTTACCTGAGCTGTCGGTCATGGCTGAAATCTGGACTTTGACTGTTATCCAGTGGTATAGCAGCAGATGGCGCCATACTCAAGCCTTGGGAGAGAATTGTAGAATTGCACAGTTGTGAAGACAACTTGTTGGTGATACCTTGAATCGACTTCTGACCCTGTGAATATTTTAGGTTCAAACAATTTTTTATTGTTGAAATGGCAAAACATTAGAAGCAAACAAACAATAGCAAAGTCGAGTAAGGTACAATGAATCAGCTTCCACAACAAAACGAACAGTCTTCAACATTTTGTAGATGCATAACGCTCTATCATCTACCTAACTAGACCACCTAAAAACCCTGGGTCCAATGACATTAACAATTCATACCAAGGCCCTGGACTCTGATGAGCCCTGGTGCAATCTATCCATCGTTCCTTCCCCCACTCCAACCAAGAACTGTTGTCAGAATAAACATACAAAACCTTATACCCCCTCCCCCACCCAATAGCACTAACCAAAATCCAATTACCAACTAACCCCCTCCCACCTTCCCAGGGACTCTCCACCCCTCCCCCCTAGCACTCTCCACTCCTTCAACTGCTAGCAGACGAAATTATGACAACCACCGTAATATCACACTGTGAATATTTTTACAAAGAATATATTTGCCTGTAAGTGATTATACACAGTAGTTTATGCTTATGAATTCCAAAGAACAATTCTACATAGTTATTCGACAAATTTCTTTCAATGTAATGTACAAGCTCTCTTCCTGACAATGGTGATGTCCTCCACAGCTTAGCATGGGTACTTCCTTTCTACAAAAGCCAAAAACAACTGCAGACTATGTACAAGATGCAGGCACTGTTTATTTCAAACTCTAATGGTATATACAACCTTATTACCAACCGAGGGACCCGACACGGTCCGTGTTTTGGACAACACACCTTCCTCAGGGGTCCGTGGTAGATAAGGTTTTGCAACAAACAGCCTTTTCCCTTGAGATTTAATTTTTCCCTATGATTCTGCATGGAAAAATGTGATTAAGAAATTCTGATTAGATTAGGGTTATGATTTATTCAAGGTTGGCCTTAGGGCAGGAGGCTGGACCATTCAACCAAGCCCTAGTTTTGAACACCCTACCTTCTGAGGTAAGCAAGTTCAATTGCGGTGGCAGCTAAGTGTAACTCCAATAGCAGTAAGAAAGTGGGACCAACAATGGTGATGATTCAGTGAACCACAGGCTCATTTTGGAGCTGGCTTTATGTGATGTGTTTTTGTTGTGATCCCATCTCCCAACCCACAGTAAGCTCTTGAGTACTCTTTGCTTGGCTTTCTATGACAGGAGTGAATAAACTGGGAGGAAAGGGGAAAGGCAGGAATCAAAGCAGTTAGAATTTCGGAGGAGACAAATCTATCTTCCTTTACTCCTTGCAGTAGAATCCAGAGTAGCAGTGGCTGAAGGCTAGCAACATGGGGACAAACTAAGAACTGTGCTCCCAGGTCCCCTAGCTGTCCCTTCTCAGGCTGTGTGCACATCCTATTTAGAATAGAAGCATGTATGCTATATGAAGAGGGAGATAAAGAAGCAGTTGTGGGAACTGGGAATACAACTTTCAGTCTGTCCCTAAGATATTAGCCATCATGAAGCCACTACTGCTTGGACTGCCAGGGCAGAGAATGGGGGAAGGAACCTGAAAATTTGAAAGGTAGATGGATGGCACAGCTGGGAAAGCTGGGATGGGGTGGGGGAAGGAGGAAAATAAGAGGGTACAGGAACTTGAAAAAGGTGGTGACAGAGGAGTTAGAGAGTACTCAAAAATGGAAGTTGAGAAGGGAAAAATAAGTAAACGGAGGAAACGAAAAGCAAGGATGGCATTAAGTGCGCTTGCAGGACCTACTGCCATACCAAAATGAACCTTCACTGCTCCTCCCTTTTGATAGATGAGGCTACTTCTGCCCTGCCCAATCCTAGCTGAATTACTCTTGTCTCTTCCTCTGTTTGGCTGGAGAACAGCAGAGACTTTATCTGCCTTCTGTTGTTTTTGTCATACTCTTTTCACTGCATGGCTTAACTGCATGAAGTTCTATGATGGGATACCCCAGTTGAAATTACAGATCTAGCAGGGTGGAGGGAAAGGAGTCGGGTATTAAAAGCTACATTCTTATCTGGCTTGGGAGTGTATGAGAATGTGGTTTTGGAAAAAAGACAGGCAAAACTGTATTGGTTAAGGTGGAATTCGGAGACTTCTTTAGGGAGGAATTTTGGAACAAGGGCCTGAAGTTCAAGTTTATTAAAATTTTTGATTAAACACGTTTTACAAAGTATATTAAAAAGAGGGAAGCGAAATTGACAAATGTCCACTTAATAACCCTTAACTGACAAAAACATTAAGAAAGTTGGGAGAACTACAAATTAAAAGTAAAGAATACAAAAAAGGTAAACCACAATAGGGAGGGGAAACAGTCAGGATTATTGAGCAACTCTGGCTATTATCGAGATCTATTCAGGAGTCATATGCATCCTGGAAAAGGTAGGTCTTTAAATTTCCCTTAAATTTGGCTAAGTTTTTCTCCGACCTGATATACAGAGGTAAGGAGTTCCATATCGTAGGAGCTGCGAGGAGGATCTTAGGACATATTTAAGTTCATGCGGGATAAGAAGTTTATGGATAAAGGCTTGCAGAAGTTAGGGCTATAAGGAAATTACTTTGAAAGTGTGAAGTTTCAGAGAACAAGTGGCTCAAAGAAAGACTTTATCAGAACAGAAAGAACCACATTGCGAACCCAAACAGCAGGTAGAGGCTTAATACCTGGTTTTGTGTGAAAGAGGCCTTTCATGAAACAGACTACTAAAGGATGAACAGATACAGGCTTTTTGACTAGATGTTAATGGATGTTACAGCTTTTTGACTAGTAGTTAGATGGAGCAGAACATCTTCTAGAAGAAGAAGACTAAGAAGTTTGAGGCGTAGACAAAGTTGTCATGGTGCCTTCTGTGTATTTTAATTTTATCAGCTTCTTTCCTCAATCTTTTCTCCAAACAGATCACCACCCCCCAATTGCGAGACACATTTGAAATACGGTAACAGCGCATTTGTAAACTGTTTCATTATTCCTTGATAGACAGTATATAAAGTAATTAATAAACTTGGAAATGTGCTCCTGGACTGAAGTTTCCAGATCAGAGATCCCAAGCCAAAATAAAATATGCATAGCAATTATCACTGCATATATTCTAGAAGATATAACAAATGTATCAAATATGCCTTGTGCTAGGAACTTTCTCACAGTGAACAAGTTCTTGGATAGCTATTGGAAATTCTTTAAATTTCTCTTGAGGGAGGAATTCCTCAAACTCTAAAAGTTGTTTAAACAAGGATTTTAAATAAATGAAAGAATAGAACAGGTAGTCCATAATTCTATTTATGAGCATGGATGATTGAAAAATGTGTTTACCAAAAATGTCTAATATTCTGGCTTCCTTTTCTGGAGGAGAAGCATAGGACCTTGAACTGCATGAGCATTTTAGAGCAGATTTCACGGCAAGAGAATGATGTTGAAGTTGTGTTCCCCAAACCCTGGACATTTTTGTATTCTGTACATTGTGTCAATTTTTTAAAGAGCTACCTGGACTGACAAAGGGGTCTCCTAGTTCTTAAATATGGGGCTCCTTTTACTAAGGTGCGCTAGCGTTTTTAGCGCACGCAGGAATTTACTGCACGCTACGCTTCTAGAACTAACGCTAGCTCAATGTTGGCGTTAAGGTATAGCACGCATCAATGTAGCACGCGCTATTCCATGCGTTAAAGCCCTAGTGCATCTTAGTAAAAGGAGCCTATGGTTTCTCTCATGACCCTATGTATAGGGACCTTGATAGTCATTTGATGGTGATTCATAGTCATGAAGCTCAAAAAGCATCAGAACAAGGTTCTTCCTCTGTATTCATTTTAATGGGAAGAGCCTGTCCCATTTGCCTTACCCAGCCAGTAAAGGATATGCTCTTTGGCAGAGACAAGTCTTTGAGGTAAAGGAGAAGGATCAGATAGTATGCCCTTGGATTCTTCTGCTGAATAGTCTGATAAATCCTTATCTAAGGGGTTAGAGATATCTAAATCAGATTCCTCAAAATATTCCCTTCTAGGGGAATCAGGGAATGTGCATCAAGAAGAATGTTGATTATGTGCTGAGGCATAGATCGATGTTCTGACCCAAGAGATAACAACACATGTATCAAATGGGTCTTTGCCAACCCTGATGCTTTTCATCAAGCAGAGGTGCGTGACCTCATCCTTTATCAATGCAACAGTGTATCCTCAGGATGGTTGAGGCAGGCATGGTTGCCTTTAAAGCCTGTTTAGACTGCATCTGTATTCAATAGAATACATGTTAATTTTACATAATGCCCATAATGCAAAGCCACATAGCATGGTTATTCTCACACTGGAACAAGAACACTGCAGGACTTTGATGTTTTGTCATGCAGTTATTTATACTCTTATTTTTTTTTAATTTAAAATTCTGTCACAAGTAAACTTAGGAGCTTTCTAATACAAGGGGCGTTCAATAATTTATCTACCTGAGTATGAAAAGAAAGTAGGAACCATGTTGAAACAAGTCCGTGCATGTTGTGACATGTCTCAAGATTACTCTTGCACAGTTGCAGCTCAGTGTGAGTCTAACATTCCAAGAGACAAGATCAGGAGTGCCCTCATACAAATTAAGTAATAAACTGCAAGATTTGGAGCAATGTTCAGTAATAAAATTTCTCACAAAAGAAGGGAAAAAGCCAAAGGAGATCCATGAACGCATGACTGCAATTTATGGTGCGTCTGCCCAATCATCCTACAAAGTAAAATTTTGGAGCAAGCAGTTTAAGTGGGGTAGAGAGTCCACTGAAGATGACCCTTACACTGGACAGCCTGTGGAAGCAACTTCTACAGAAATGTACAAGAAAGTCGATGATTTAATTTTGTCAGACAGACAAATTAAGGTTTTCCGAATAGCTGAAGAAATGAGCATCTCGGCAGGTACAGTTTGGAAAATAATTTGTGAAAAGGTGGGCATGTCCAAAGTTAGTGCAAGATGGGTTCCAAGAATGCTGACACCATGTCAGAAGGCCATGAGACTCCAGTGCTGTCAGGACAACTTGGAGATGCTCCATGAAGACCAAGTGAATTTTTTTCATTGATTGGTGACTGGACATGAGACTTGGGTCTATCACAGAGATCTCATATCCAAAATGGAGTCAATGCTGTGGAAGCACAAGTCATCCCCAACTCCATAAAAGTTCAAGACAGAAAATCTGCAGGCAAAGTCATTGCAATTATCTTCTGGGATGATGAAAGACTTTTGCTTCTGGAGTTCATGCCACACAAGACAACCATAACCAGGGAGAGTTACGCCAACACAACGATTGCTATGCAGGAGTCAATAAAGGAGAAAAGGCAAGAAAACTCACAGCAGGCATGCTGCTTCTTCACAACAACATGCCGGTGCACACATCATGAAAATCACAGGCTGCCTTCTAAGAATGTGGGTTTCAGCAGCTGAACCATCCACCCTACAGTCCTGATCTGAGTCCCTCAGATTATTTTCTGTTGCGTGTTTTGAAGAAATCTCTTTGTGGACAGTAGTTTTCAGTGCTGAAGATGTCAAGGAATCTACAACGTCCTGGTTTGAAGGTCAAACAGAAGAATTCTTTTCAAAGAGGTCACTGCAGGAAAAGAGCTATCAGGAGACTATATTGAAAAATAAGGAGAAATTGGGTTCTTACCTGAAAATTTTCTCTCTTTTAAACCTTCCAGATCGGTACAGCTTCAGCTTACTGATATCTCATCATAACCAGCAGGTGGAGACTGAAAGAAAACTTTGGAATAGTACTTAATAGCTGACTCTCCCTAATTACCTCAGTCTGCCAAATAGCCAAGCAGAACTAAGAACCAAACCAAACTATAAACAAGACTCCGAACAGGAGTAACAACTAACATACATGAATGCTGTTGGAAAAAGCAAAAGAGAGGCCCCCACAGCAAATGTCCCCACAGCTCGCCAGCCGAGTCACAGTCGCTGTTCTTTGATCTCCTCGGCCCTAGAAAAATACTAGAACCCGTAGAAAAAACAAAATCTTCACAAGCAACACCCGCAAGAACAACACGACTACAGACAGGGTGGGGTGCTGTACCAGTCAGGAGAGTCTAAAAGAAAGAAAATTAGTAGGTAAGAACCTAACTTCTCCTTCTTTATCAACATTGCCATACCAGTATAGCTTCATCTTACTGATGGGACGTACCAAAGCAGTACCGATCATGGGTGGGACTCCCGAAGGGCTGACACCAGGACACATTCTCCGAATACCTGACGCGCCTGAACGTCCACACGGTAGTGTCTGACAAAGGAATGCAGAGACCACCAAACTGCAGCCTTATAAATATCCACTGGAGGCACAAGAGAAGACTCAGCCCAAGAAGCCACCTGACCCCAAGTGGAATGAGCCCTGAGATAGTCCGGAACAGGCTTTTTCTGAAAAAGGTAAGCGGAAGCAATAGTCTCCTTGATCCAGCATGCATTGGTAGCCTTAGAAGCACCATCCCCCTTATGAGGACCCACTAGAAGGATAAAGAGATGATCTGATTTCCTGATCTACTGGGCCCTCTGTACATAAAAGTGAAGGACTCGACAGACATCCAACTGGTGCAACTTTTTCTGCTCAGAAGATCCCTCCCGAATACCGGGAGGATCACTGACTGATTGACATGAAAAGAGAAACTACCTTTGGCAGAAAAGAAGGAACAGGCTGCAATTCAACCCACTCCACAGAAAACTCCAGGAACAGAGACCTGCAAGAGAAAGCCTGCAACTCAGAAACACGTCTAACAGATGTAATTGCTACCAAAAAGACCGCTTTAAGAGTAAGGTCCTTCAATATGCAGGTCCCCAAAGTCGCGAAGGGTGGGCGCACCAGTATGGTTTATCTTAGAATTCAATTCAAATGTGCCTGCATCTCTTTCAAAATTTTATATGGCATTTTTATTCCCCTTGTTCCCTTATTATGGAATGCTTATAGATTTTCCTTTGTAAGAGGCATCCAACAATTCAAACTCTCCCTTCCATCTAGAAAAGGAATTAAAGGAGTTAAGATCTTCAGTCAATCTCTGGCTTTAAAACTTTCACAACTATGGAATGAACTCCCCTTAATTCTGAGGAGCCCCAGTTCTTTCCAATCTTTCCGCAAACTTCTAAAAATTTTTCTTTTTGCCAAACATTTTGAAAACTAATTTCTCTGAATCTTGCTATTACTTTCTTTAGTTTTTATTTAATCATTGTAAACTTTCTTTAGTTTTTAACTAATTGTTGTAAACCGAGTCGAGCTTCCTTAGGTTGACGACCCGGTATATAAAGTTAAGCTTTAGTTTAGTTTAGACAAGACCAGATTAAGATCTCAAGATGGAACAGATGGTCTAACGGGAGTCCTGAGCAACTTGGCTGCCCACAAGAAGCGAACGACATCAGGAATGGCAGTCAGGCGCTGACCTCATAATAACCCACGAAAGGCTGACAAGGCCGCAAGCTGAACCCAGAGAGAAGACCAAGCCAGGCCCCTGTCCAGGCCGTCCTGCAAGAACTCAAAGATGTGAGGCAGAGAAGCGCGAAAAGAGACCACTCCATGCGCAGTATACCACTCCTCAACAAAGATACACCAAACTCGCACATAAGCCCGAGAAGTGGAAAGTCTCCGGGACCCCAACAGGGTAGAGATGACTTTATATGAATACCCCTTCTTACCTACGCACTCCCTTTCAAGAACCAAGTTGTAAGACAAAAGGGACCCATATCGAACATTGGAATGGGACCCTGAATCAGAAGGTGAGAGCGGCAGAGACAGAGGATCTGCCACTAGATGCCGCAACAGATCCGCGTACCCCGGATGCTTCGGCCAATCCGGGGCCACCAGAATCACAAGGCCCGGATGACAAACAATGGCCACTAATGGCCACGGAGGGAACACATGCAACAGACCCTCCATTGGCTATGGTTGGACCAGAGCATCCAGACCCTCGGCCTGACTGCCACTACGATGACTGAAGAAGTGGTGTGTTTTGGCGTTGACACTTGTGGCCATCAGGTCCATGAGGGGCTGACCCCAAGCTTGTACTATCAACTGAAAATCCACATGACTTAGGCACCAGTCTCCAGGATCTAGCATGTGACAACTTAGAAAGTCTGCCTGAACATTCTCCACTCCTGCTATGTTGGAAGCTGAGATGTCCAGAAGATGAGACTCTGCTCAGACCATGAGCAGAGCCACCTATTGTGCCCCCTGAGTGCTCTTGGTGCCTCCCTGATAATTCACATAGGCCACCACTGTGGCATTTCTGAAAGGACTCTGACTGACTTGCCCATCAAGAAGGATCGGAAGGCCAACAGTGCCAGACAGATGGCTTTGGTCTCCAGAACATTGATTAACCAGGATGCATGGACCAGGTGCCCTGAGCCAAGTGACCTAGACACTGAGCTCCCAAACTGAGGAGACATCCATGAGAAGCACCGTCCACTGTGGCTGATCCAGACTTGCCCCTTGAAGTAGATGGGGGGTTTGAAGCCATCAACGAAGACTGCAGCGAGCCTCAAAGGAACAGGATGATCCAGACTGTGCCTCTGGGGCGACCACCAGTGAAGAAGAGCATACTGAAGAGGACACATATAGGCACGAGTCCACCTCACTACGTCTAGGGAAGCCACCATCAACCCCAAGACTTGGAGGAAATCCTGTGCCCGAGGACACCGGGACGCCAAAAGAAGGCAAATCTGTGACTGCAACCTGCTCACCTGGGCCTCTGGGAGGAAGACCTTCCCAAGGAGGTGTTGAATAGAACCCCAAGGTACTCCATGCACTGAGATGTGTCCAACCGACTCTTGGAAAGGTTGACAACCCAGCCCAGCGACTGTAGGAACTCCACCACCCGAGCTGTGCCCCAAGTGCTCTCCTAGAACGACTTTGCCCGAATCAACCAGTTGTCCAGGTAGGGATACTCTAGAATGCCCTCTTTGCGCAAAGCCACCTTGACGACCACCATAACCTTGGTGAACATCCACGAAGCTGTGGCAAGACTAAAAGAAAGCACACAGAACTGATAGTGCTGACCCAAGATCGCAAAGGGAAGGAAACGCTGATGGGAGGCTCGGATTAGAACATTCAAGTAGGCCTCTGTCAGATCGAGAGAGGTCCCCCGGCTGAACCGCCAAAATCACAGACCGCAGTGTCTTCATGCGAAAATATGGATCTTTGAGAGCCCTGTTGACCCCTTTCAAATCTAAGATAGGCAGATAGGTCTCCTCTTTCTTGGGCACCACAAAGTAAATCAAATACCTGCCGGTGCAACACTCCTGAGGGGACACTGAAACACTGCTTTGAGATCTAACAATCTTTGAAGAGTCTGGTGAAAAGCCTGCTTCTTCCACGTTGTTTGGCAAGGAGAAGCTAGAAAATGATCTGGCAGGGAGTGGGCAAACTCCAGAGCATAACCATCCTGAATCACCTCCAAGACCCACTGATCGGACGTGATTTCTGCCCACTATGGAGAAAAGCCGCGCAGCCAGGCACCCACCGGAACCAGAGGGGATGCTGGCAAGGAGTCATTGGGCAGGATGGATGGGGGAACCGGCGGAGGGATTCCCAGCCCCCGCCGGGCCCCTGAAAGGACTGCATCACTGAAAGAAACGATCCCAGGAAAACCCAGAAGTCGGGAAGGAAGCAGCCCCATGCCCAGAACGGTATCTGCAGAACTCCCGCAGATGCCCCCAAGCAGTGCCTCCCTTAACAGCCGGGTGGGCACGGTATTCAGGCAGGCAGGGCACTTTAGAGTCCATCAGAGTCTGAACTAACTAATCCAAATCTTCCCCCCAAAAAAAGGACCCCCAAAAGGGAAATTTATTAAGTTTAGTCTTGGACGCCGCATCCGCCGACCAAGTGCGAAGCCACAATGTACAACGCGCAGCCACCCCAAAAGTCATCGACTTGGCGGATGTCCGCACCAAGTCATAGAGGGTGGCCGAGAGAAAAGAGGCTGTCACCTCAATCTTTGCTACCTCCTGATCCACCAAGGACCAGTCATCAGACTCACAGTCCAGGACATGCTCGGCCCACCAAAACATTGCCCGAACCACGAGCTCCCCACAAATGGCTGCCTGGACACCCAAGACAGAGACATCAAAATTTTGCTTAAGAATGGTCTCCAACTTACACTCCGCAGAATCCCGTAAGGCAGAACCGCCTTCTACGGGCACTGTATGCCGCTTATCAATAGCTGAGACCACCGCGTCCACCACTGGCGACTTCAAGGTAGCCCTATCCCCCTCTGGGATGGGATACAGTGAAGCCATGGAACGCGCAAACTGTAACGGTGCCTCCGGTGTATTCCACTGCGTCAAGACAATATCCCAAATATCCTGATGCATAGGAAAAGAGCGGGAAGCACAGCGGATCCCCTTAAGCAGAAGATCCTCTACACAGGGTCTCAGGTGGCGCCTCCCCAAAGCCCAACACCAAGGGGACCTGCTGAATCAGATCAGGGAGCTCGTCCCTCTGAAAAAGTTGCAGCACGGATGCCACCTTGCTGGTAGACGGAAAAGCCAAGGCCCCAGTACCAGCAGCCGGTCCCTCAAGAGGATCCTGGAGGTCTCCCCAAGGGTCCAGGTCTTCATCTAGATTAACACGCTCCTCAGACCACAGGTCTTTGTCCCAGGCCACCCGCGGGAGCTTGGACAACGGAGGAGGAGGAGGGGTTGCTGAAGGAGTAGAGGGGCAAAACCACATGGGATGTGGAGGGTAAACACCTTCCCGAGATCCCCAGGACCACCGCAGAACCCCTGGCCGCCTGAAAATAAGCATTGTATAAAGTAAAAAATTAATCTGGGGAAAAAACCCCTGGTGGCCCTATGGTACTCCCTGCCACAGTAAGGGACCCAGCTGAAACCTGCCCCTGTTTTTCCAAGACAGGGGGAAGGTCACCCAAGGCTTGAAATGAGATGGAGGGGCTTATTGTCAAAAATGGCGAAGATCCTGCAAAAAATAACCTCTCCGTGGCCTGTAGCGGCTGGGAAGCCTGAACTGTCCCAGCTGCTAAAGCAGGCAAGTCGGTGATTCAGCAGTAAGGGAATACTTTTTACCCTCTTTGGGCGGCGGGGGAAGCCCAGGCTTCCCCACTGTCAGCTGCTGACTCGCGAGGCACTTTCGGCGGGAAGCCCTGGTCGCCGGCACCCACTGCCGACGAGGCTCCTCCACTGCTCTGGCCTGCACAGTGCTTGCACAGGCCGGCTGTGAGTGCCTTGTGTCTGGAACAAAATGAGCACTTTTTCCCTTCTAAAATGCTCATTGCTCCATGTGCAACCTAAGTAAAGAAAAGTATCGGTTAGAAGAAAAATACAGTAATTTACCTTAAATTTAAAGGGAAAGTAACCCTTCAGACCGGCACTACCTCAGGATTTTTTTTTTTTTACAGAACAGACTCCACTGGCTCTCAAAGCAGTATGCCTTACCTGAATTGGGGGCAAGTCTTACTGCTGAGGTACCTCTAAAAAAAATGTTGGGGAGGTGGAGGAAAGGGGGGAGGGACCCAGCACGAGACCCATCAGGTTTGACACCCCTGAGGTCGGAAGGACCCCAAAACAGGGCCCACCTAAGTTCAGTCCAGCAGAAAAACAGGGAATAGGAGCCCTAAACAAATTCCAACAGCCCTAACCAAGGGAGATGGGTACAACTCACTCACACCTGCTAGAGACTGAGAGAAGACTGAGGTAATTAGGGAGAGTCAGCTATTAAGTACTATTCCAAAGTTTTGTCTCAGTCTCCACCTGCTGGTCATGATGAGATATAACCCATCAGTAAGCTGAAGCTGTACCGGTCTGGCAAGGTTGATAAAGAAAACAAAATTTTTTGAACTCTTTTTTTACCTGAGGCAGACAAATTATAAACACCGCTCATAGCAATGCAAGGGTATATATTATTAAGATAAGGGTTGTAGAAATGTGTTATACATAGGCAGAAAGAAGGTTCTGGCAGGTTACTCAGTTAAACTCAGAACACACTGGGTACAAGATTACAGTGTCAGGCATCAAGGCATTTATGGGAGAATGATGAGTAAAATGTTACTATACCTGAGCTGAAATCAGATTAGATTCCCTTAGCATTTGCTGAGTTGAGGCTGGCTGCTGGCTCACTATTTGGGAAGATGTGATTTGCCCTTGAAGTTGTGGGCTACGGATAAGTTGCTGAGGTTCTTGCTGCTGGGCATTGCCAAGGCTCAGAGAGACTGTCTGTGGCTGTAAAAACATCTGGGAAAAAGAGAAAAACAAAACAAAAAGTCTCTCTCTGCAGGCAATTTTTCCATTCTAAAAGGTTCTAGAATACATTTCCTTTTGGAAGTGGAGAGATAACAAAGTTGCTTACCTGCAACAGGTGTTCTCCTTAGACAGCAGGGGAATGCAGCCACACTTGTTGGTGAAGTCCTCTGACTGAACCTGTGTGCCGATGCTCTCCCCTAGCTAAGTAAGCTTTTGAGCTTACTGGGCATGTGCAGAAGTCCCCACACCTACAGCCCCTCCCTCAGCTTTTCAGTTTCATCTCTAGCAATGAATAGGAATGAGACAAAGGGAAGGAGGGTGGGCAAGTTTGGCTACATTCCCCTGTTGTCTACGGAGAACACCTGTTACAGGTAAGCAACTTTGCTTTCTCCGAAGACAAGCAGGGGATATGCAGGCACACTTGTTGGTGACTCTCAAGCTTAAAGCAGGAGACAGGTGGTGGAAAAAATAGTCGCAGTGCAAGCAGAAACCGTAAGACTGATTGACCAAAACAAACATCTTGTACTAAGCTCTTATCCAGGCAATAGTGCTTTGTAAAAGTATGCACAGAGGACCAAGTTACAGCCTTGCAAATATCCTGAATGGGAATGGATTTTAAATTTGCTATTAAAGGAGCTGTAGCTCATACTTTATGCGCTCTAATTGTACCAGGTGGTTGTATTTGTGCTCTTGTGTAGCAAAATTTGATGCAATGTGCTATCCAAGAGAAGAGAGCTCTTTTTGATGCCGGTTTTCCTTGGGTAGCTGGATTATAGAAAATGAAGAGCTGGTTTGTCTGGCGTAAGGAAGCAGTTGTCTTGGCGTACAAAAGTAATGCTCTTCTGCAGTCCAATGTATGGAGATTTTGCTCTGCTGGATAGTAATGTGGAGGAGAAAAAAATGATGGCAAAGTTATAGTTTAAGTCTGTGACCACTTCAGGAAAGAATTTGCAATGAGTCCGTAACTGTACTCTATTAGGAAAAAATTGAAGATAAGGATAATACGTGACTAGTACTTGAAGTTCACTAATTTTATAGCTGAAGTTAAAGCTGTGAGAAAAACTGTTTTCCAAGTAAGGAAAGAAAGCGAAGCAGATCCCAATGGTTCAAACGGTCCTGCATTAAGATATCTAAAACCAAATTCAGGTCCCACGCTGGAGGAGGGTCTCTTATTGGAGGTCTAAGGTTATTAAGGCCTCTGATGAAATGAGCGGGTGATGTGAAACTGGTTTGTTGTCCACGAGAGAATGGAAGGCCGAGATAGCTGCAAGATAAAATTGGACCAAGTTTGATTTGAGACTAGAATTTGACAAGGTATGATAAAATATTAACAATTAGACAAAGGAGAGGATTCTGCTGGTGATCGTGCACCCAGATGGAAAAACAATTCCTTTTAGATTGATAAGTCTTCCTAGTCAAAGGGTGCCTTGCTGCCAGAAGGACTATCTTTGCCGGTTGAGAAAGTAGCAAATGTATTAGATTTGAACTTTCAATTTCCAGGCTGTCAAACTGAGACAGCCCAGATACGTTAGATAGATTGTGAGTCCACCGGGACAGATAGGGAAAATGCTTGAGTACCTGACTGTAAAACCACTTAGATAACCTTGATAGGCGGCATATAAAATCCTAATAAAACTTGAAACTTGAGGCTGCAGAAACTGAGATGAAGTGAAGAGAGCCACTGTGGGAGTTCCCCAGTGATGGAATATTTGTTGAAGGATGGAAAGTCCACTCATGAGGATTGAGTTTCCTACTCAGACAGTCTGTGAGGACATTGTGTTCTCCTGGAATATATACCACTTATAGATGGACTCGTAGCATCAGAGCATAGGTTCCACAGGCAATATGCTTCTCTGCAGAGAACCTCCCTGTTTGTTGACGTAGAACATCCTTACTTTATTGTATGTTTGAATGAGAATGTGTTTGTTGTGAATCTAAGGCCAGAAAGCTTGAGCATAATATACTGCATGCAGTTCTAAGTGGCTGATGTGTAGGGATTGTTCGCTTGTTGACCATTGCCCTTGAGTTCACAATTGGTCGAGGTGCACTCCCCAGCCCTCCTGTAGGGATGGAAAGTGAATCCACCAAAGGAGGGAATCCTGAATGTTTGCAGAAGAGGCATCATCCCGGCGAAAGAATGATGTCGTTGATTCCAGTGTAACTTTAGGTGCCACTGTAAAGGTCTCATGTGCAGTCTTGCATTCGGCACTAGAAATATTGAGGCTGCCATATGACCCAAGAGATGCAGAATGGTGCAAGCCGGTAAGGCTGAAGATCGCCTGAAGTGATCTGCCAGAGTGATGATGGACTGATGTCTGTCCCGAGGAAGATAGGCCTTTGCCGCATCTGTGTCCAGAAGAGCTCCAATGAAAGTGAGGGAGCGATTTGGAGTAAGATTAGACTTTTGGAAGCTGATGATGAATCCCAGAGACTGTAGGGTTAGAACCGTGGTCTGAATGGAGAGTACTAACTGGTCTCTGGAATGAGCTACTAGGAGCCAATCGTCTAGGTAAGGAAATACCATGTGGTGGTGTTTTTGCAGATGCACTGCTACCACAGCCAGGCATTTCGTGAAAACCCTCGATGCTGATGAAAAGCCAAAGAGCAGAACTTTGTATTGGAAATGTTGACTTAGGAATGTGAAATAAAGGAAATACCAGTGGGAGGGATGAATTGTAATGCGAGTATACACATCTTTGAGGTCTAGAGCAGCTAACTAATCATATTGCTTCAGGAAAGGAAGAATTGCTGGAAGAGAAATCATCCTGAACTTTTCTTTCTTGAAGCAGGCATTGAGAGGTCTGAGGTCAAGAATGGGATAAAGACCTTGTGTCTTCTTGGGGATTTGTCTGAGTATGTGGAACCTCCTTGATGGCATTGCTGTGAGTAGAAGGGAGACCGCTTCTACTCACATTGCAGAATGTGATGGTGTGGAACTGCAGAAGGAGGAGGTTGGGAGCGCTTTTTGGGTGCTAGTTATGTGGCAGTGTGAGCCAGAGCAGTTTTTTGCTGTTTTATTCTGATTTGTATTTGTTTGTTATGTATCTGTCTATATTTAATTATGACTTTGTATGTGATTTTGTCCCCCACCTAGATTTGTAGATAGGCGGGCTAGAAATAATTTTAAATAAATAAATAAAATAAATATGGAGTTGGGAAGGAAATTGAGGAAGTATCCTTGGAAGGACCTTTTGTTCTGTCATGATGGTTTGCCAAGCTGAAAGGAAGTGGGTTAGCTGCCACCCCCCCGGCAGATGGTCAAAAACTGGGATTAGGCTTAAGCGCAGGAAGCTGAGGTGTAGATGACTGCTTCTGGACTCTCATACACTGTTTCGGCATGTAAGGAGAAGACTACGATCTTTGAAGGGGAGGACGGTTATACGGAGCAAATCTGCATCGAGGATAGTATTGCTGAAAAAACTGCTCATGGAATGCTCTTCATTAAGAAAAAGAAGAGGAAGGACGTCTAAACTGTTGGGATTGTTCCAAGGAATGCACTGAGAGGTCACTACTAGTTGAGGAATTTTCTTTAAGTTGTGAAACTGTTGCTTGTACTTTTTCACCAAAGAGACTGTCTCCTAAGCATGGAGCATCTGACAGCCTATCATGCAGGTCTTCTCTAAGATCCGAAGCGCTCAGCCACGCTGAGTGCCTGGCCACTATGGTTATTGCTACTGTTCGAGACATCATTTCATAGGCATCATAGTTGGTTTTAATTAGATGATACATAGATTCCTGAAGGGCAATGTGAAGACTTGGTAATGCTTCTGGAGAAGCAGCTTCCAACTGCTGTAGAATGGTATGTTGAAAGTGGAGATGTTGCTGCTGGTGGGCAATGATCTTAGATAAAAGCATAGACCCTTGATAGACCTTGTGGCCTATGGAATCAAGGCGGCGAAGATCCTTTCCTTGGGGTGCTAATAACGGGGCTTTTGAAGCCTTAGCCTTTTTAATAGCCAACACCAATTACATTGATTGGTGAGGAAGCTGCGGAAGATCATGACCAGGTTCTTTTTGAACCTTATACTTCAATTCCAAGCGTTTGGACGCTGTGGATACTGATTGGAGGTCTTGAGGAACTTGATGGACTGGAAGAGCCACCAGCTCTTTCAATGGCGTTTTGCAGGAATGAAAAATAGCTTGAACATCCTTGCTACCTGTCAGTGTTGCTGCTTGAGTGAAGCTCAGCAATGAAGAAACCTTCTGTAAAAATTCTGGTTAAGAGTATTTCTCCATAAGAACCGGATGACTAACTTGAAGCAGTTGAAGAGGTAGGTCGGGATCCAAATTTGAAGTACATCTGGTTCTGACCAGGTTGGAGGAGAGTGAGAACCTTTTGTTGGAGATGAGCAAATAGGAGTACAGGGATCGCAGGTTACCTCCGGAGATGCTACTATAGGACCTGAAAGCCTAGGTTCCTGTGAGGAAAACTGCCAACTACAGGCTAAGCATTGCAGGGCTTCCAAAATTGGAGGCGGCTGAGGAGAAGACTGAAGTAAATTAGAACTATCCTGCATGAACCATTGAAGAAGTGTGAAAAAATTTGTCACAGCCTGCATGAAGACTGAGCTCTGGGCAGGGGGTTCTGGCTGAAGAATAGGCAGACACAAATGTTTATAGGGAATCTGTTCCTGTGAAGGAGGTATAGGAGAGGTCTCTGCTTAGACTTGGAGCCTTTAGAAGGTTTTGAAATATTACCTGCAGGTGCCAGAGGTTGAGGAGTCAAAACAGGAGCGGACCGTGAGGCCGAGACTGGGCCCATGGGAGCCTTCAAAGTTACCTCAGAATGAGAGAGAGACATTACCACTTCTCTATTAGAGCTCCGTGATAATGCTGCCACTGCCGGAGGTGAAGGAGTTAAACAGCGTTTCAGCGTCGGGAGCTTTTTCTTCTTCTGTTAATTTTTTTTTCTGAGGAAGAGAGAGAAGAGCTGCAACCTGTAAGCAGTCAAAGAAAAAACTGATAAGCTGAAGGGAGGGGCTGTAGGTGTAGGGACTCCTGCACATGCCCAGTAAGCTCAAAAGCTTACTTAACTAGGTGAGAGCACTGGCACACAGGCTCAGTCGGAGGACTTCACCAATAAGTGTGCCTGCATACCCCTGCTTGTCTCCAGAGAAAAGAAGTTTGCGGGATATTGAGATAAAGGGGTAGAAGCAAGGCCAGTCCTGCCACTGGGCAAATTAGACGTCTGCCTAGGGTATCAAAATTTGGGGGCGGCAATGTGGCTTCAGCGCAGCACAATGATGCTGTGTGCATTTCATTCTGCAATAGGCCTCAGTCCTGCTCTGTCAAAGATGATTATTATAGACCAGGACTTGACAAATTTTCACAAAATCTAAGAGCCAACAGCAGACTTCTCTCTTATTTCTCTTTCCCCATCCTTCCAACATTTCCCCCATGAATAGAAAGAATCCCCTTCCAAATCAGCATTAGCTTACTAAGGGCTCTATTCCTATTTTGTGTCTGTGTGCCCAGAAACTTTACTAAATCAGTTTCTTACAGTGCCTCTGCAAATCACTGGAAAAGCAAGTAGTTTCCCTTTCCAAAGCATGCTGTCAGCTGTATGACAGAACTCGTATGACTACACAGCTTATCTATCACTCTATTTTTCCTATCCTAATTATTGTAGTTCTGCTCCTTTCCAGCTATACAACCTCTTATCTTACTCTCTCTCACCCTGATTATTTTGGAATAATATCTAAACTGCACAGATATTTGATGAATTGTGGTATATCAAGAAAAAACTCAACTTGAACCCTCTACATAGGTGAAACTAAGAAGCCATTGCCTCTTTGTTTCACATATCACCAAAACCTGGGCCCTCACCAGTCTCTCACTTGCTCTCTTGTACCCTCCTCTCAGCTTTCACCCAGTCTCTCTCTCAAACCTCCCCCAGCCTTCACCCACTCTCTCTCAACCCCCTCCACAACCTTCACCCAGTCTCTTTCAAACCCTTTTCCCTCAGCCTTCACCCACTCTCTCCCAACACCCTCTTAACCTTCACAGTACTCTCTCTCTCACTGCTACTTATTCCCCTCACATGCAGGCTAACTTTGAATGTTTCCTAGCACTGTGATTCAGCTTTCATGTAATCCTGAGCCGCACAGTACAGGAAGTTTGGGCTAGTCTGGCAGATTCAAGTCCTGTGAGACTCCTAAGCTTCCTGCATTGCACAGCTCAAGATTACATAGAGAGCTGAATAATAGTGGAGAAGCAAAACACGAATAGTGTTACAACCCCCCCTCCCTAAAATGTCGAGAAGGGGAAATAAATCCTGGGCACCAGTGTGCAATCTGTTGAGCCCTATTAGAGTCTGAGAAAAGTCATGTCCTACCTTCAAGATTTATTTCTGTTGTCCCATTTTAGTCTCCCCAAACAAGTGAGTCACCAGCTACTTTCATCTCATCTGTATCTCCCTTCAACAAAATCCCCTCTCACACCTTGAAATCCTTTTTAAATTTCCTTGCTATCCTCCACTAATTCACTATCTTCCCCTCCTCCTGTTTATTTTCACTTTCTACCCGCTGATTACAATCAACTGCTTTCTCTTTGCGGATTCCCCCTCCTCCAGCACAAGTCTGGGTCAGCAGTGCTTCAAGAAATATACTTCTCCCAAGCTGCCCAGCATCTACACTACTGCTTTGAACTGCAGAAGACAGAGATTTTGAGATCTTCTTGTACTCCGAGGTGCATGGATTGTTATCACTGCATACCTGGATGTTAGACTCCTGGACCATACACAGTTGCTCCTGGATTTTATGTAGCTCCTCCTGTTGCCACCGAATATTGGCTTGGATGATCCGCGTCCGTTCTTCTAGTTGATCCTTGATGGTTCTGAACATGCCAAGCTGTGCAGAGAACTTAAAAAGCATGAAAAAAATAAATATGCTGTTGTTCTTATACCTAACTGAGATCTGAGCTCCAGAAAGCACTATTTACGAGGGGATGTTGAAAGGTTCTCAGCCCAACCAAGAAGGGAATGATGGAGCCATGAAACTTACAAGTTATTCCACATATTTACCTCTAAGTTCAACACATTTGGCGAATCGTGTTTGAAGTTTATATAACCCTTCCAAAAAATACTACTACTAATCATTTCTATAGTGCTACTAATCATATGTAGTGCTATACATCAAAATATAGAAGAGACAGTCCCTGCTAAAAAGAGCTTACAATCTGGTCAAGACAAACTGGACAAAAAGGTGCATTAATACACAGTGCTCAGGTGGGAGAATGATGGAGGGAATGATAAGACAGATGTCTGCTCACTGAAATACTGCTCTGCTGCTGCGATCACCTCCAAATCACTCAAAAATTGTTACCCTTTCAAACTCTTTTTAAGGTTTGGAAACAGAAAATAGATGAGCAAGATCTAATGAGTAGGGTGGATGGTCTATGCACGGAAATCCGAACTGCATCAAAAAAAGCCATCATTTTGTCAGCCTTGTGAGCAGGTGCATTGTCTTGAAAAAGAGAACTAATTTCAACAGCTTCCCTCTCCTTTTTTCTTTCAATGCTTCCTTCAATTGGCACAGCAAGTTAACAGTTACTTACCGTAACAGGTGTTATCCAGGGACAGCAGGCAGCTTTTTTCACATGTGGGTGATGTCATCCAAGGTGCCCGGATGTGAACAGTCTCGCAAGCAGACTTGCTTGTAGAAAACTCAGAAGTTTTGAGTCTGCCGCACTGCGCATGCGCGAGTGCCTTCCTGCCCAGCACAGGGTGTGTCTCTTCAGTTCAGATAACTAGCAGAGAAGCCAACCAGGGGAGGTGGGTGGGTTGTGAGAATAGCTGCCTGGTGTCCCTAGATAACACCTGTTACGGTAAGTAACTAAGCTTTATCCCAGAACAAGCAGGCAGCCTATTCTCACATGTGGGTGACCTCCAAGCTAACCAGGATGGGATGGTGGGAGTGTTGGCAACTTAGGAGAATAAATTTTGTAATACTTTCTGGCCAAAATGGCCATCCCGTCTGGAGAAAACATCCAGACAATAATGAGAGGTGAAAGTATGAACCGAGGACCAGGTGGCAGCTTTGCAAATGTCCTCAATAGGATTGGATCTGAGGAAAGCTACTGAAGCTGCCATGGCTCTGACTTTGTGGCCTATGACTCGACTCTGAAAATGCAGTCCACCTTGAGCATAGCAGAAACAGATACAAGCAGCCAGCCAGTTGGAGATGGTACGCTTAGAAATTGGATGTCCCAACTTGTTTAGATCAAAGAAGACAAAAAGTTGAGGAGCAGATCTGTGTGGTTTGGTGCATTCTAAGTAGAAGGCCAAAGCATGCTTACAATCCAGAATATGAAGAGCTGATTCTCCAGGATGAGAATGAGGCCTTGGAAAAAACACTGGAAGTACAATGGATTGATTGAGATGAAATTCTGAAACCACTTTAGGTAAGAATTTAGGATGAGTACGGAACAGGAGGACAAAGACATGGAATTAATCGAGGACATAGAAAATATCACACTGCGCGGGGACTCTGTAATGCTAGGAGACTTCAACATGCCAGATGCAGATTGGGACACACTCTCCGCGACTACGGGTAGCAGCAAAAGAATATTGAACTCCATAAAGGGCGCACGTCTCAAGCAATTGGTATTGGAACCCACCAGGGACAAGGCGTTACTAGACCTAGTTCTCACCAACGGAGATAGCGTCACGGAAGTCTCAGTAGGAGAAACACTGGCCTCCAGCGACCATAATATGGTATGGCTCAACCTCAAGAAAGGAATCCCGAAAACAAACACCACAACAAGGGTTCTCAACTTTAGAGGCACAGACTTCAACCGCATGGGAGATTTCGTCCATGAGGAGCTACATAAACAAGCAAAAACTGATAATGTGGAGGATATGTGGTCGTCTCTGAAGTCCATACTACACGAAGCAACAGACCGATACACAAAGACTGTAAGTAAACGCAGGAGAAACAAAATACCCCAATGGTTCAGTAAAGAAATTTCAGACCTAGTTAAACAGAAAAAAGACGCATTTATCGCCTACAAACATTTAGGCAGAGAGGGGGCAAAAGAGGACTATCTATCTAGACATATCCAAAGCTGTCAAAACAGCAGTCAGAGAGGCCAAACTCCGAATGGAGGAAGAGCTAGCACGGAAAATTAAGAAAGGGGATAAATCTTTCTTCAGCTATATTAGCGACAGAAAAAGAAACAAAGATGGGATAGTACGCCTGAAGCAATCAGACGGTAACTTTGCAGAATCAGACTCTAAGAAGGCAGAATTACTAAACCAATACTTCTGTTCAGTGTTCACCTGCGAAGCGCCGGGAGCTGGTCCACAGCTGCAGACGGGAGATAACCGGAAAGACCCGTTTCAAGATTTCGAATTTACGCCCAGTAGTGTCTACAACGAACTATCAAGACTCAGTGGCGTACCTAGGGGGGGGCGGGGGGGGGCGGGCCGCCCCGGGTACCAGCCCTAAAGGGGTGTTCCCGGCCTTGCCGTTCAGTCCCCCGCCACCCCCGAAGGACCGCTCGCCCCACTGACCTTCCTGCACCACCTGTGAAGCAGCCCGCAGCAGGATCGCGAAGTCAGCGTCAGCATCCCTGCGCTGCTTCCTGCGCCGCGATCCCGCCCCTCCTCTGACGTCAGAGGAGGGGCGGGACCGTGGCGCAGGAAGCAGCGCAGGGATCGCTGACGCTGACTTCGCGATCCTGCTGCGGCTGTTCATAGGTGGTGCGGGGAGGCCAGGGGGGCGAGCGGTCCTTCGGGGTGGGTCGGGGCATCAGGCCTTCAGGGTGGGGCGGGCGGGCAGGCAAGCAGGCTTTCAAGGGGGAGGGGGTGACAGGCAGGCAGGCAGGCCTTCAAGGGGGGACAGGCCTTCGGGGGGGGGGTGCAGACCTTCAAGGGGTGCAGGCAGGCCTTCAGGGGGGTGCAGGCCTTCGGGGGGGGTGTAGGCCTTTGGGGGGGTGCAGACCTTCAAGGGGGTGCAGGCCTTCAAGGGGGGGAACAGGCCTTCAAGGGGGGAAAGGCAGGCAGGCCTTCAAGGGGGGGACAGGCCTACAAGGGGGGGGACAGGCCTACAAGGGGGGGACAGGCCTACAAGGGGGGGGGACAGGCCTTCAAGGGGGGGTGCAGGCCTTCAAGGGGGGTGCAGGCCTTCAAGGGGGAGACAGGCCTTCAAGGGGGGGAAAGGCAGGCAGGCAGGCCTTAAAGGGGGGACAGGCCTACAAGGGGGTGGGACAGGCCTTCAAGGGGGGGGACAGGCCTTCGGGGGGGTGCAGACCTTCAAGGGAGTGCAGGCCTTCGGGAGGGGGGTGCAGTCCTTCAAGGGGGTGCAGGCCTTCAAGGGGGGGAAAGGCAGGCAGGCAGGCCTTCAAGGGGGGGACAGGCCTACAAGGGGGGGAGAAGCTACAAGGGGGTGGTACAAGCCTTCAAGTGGGGGACAGGCCTTCGGGGGGGGGGGTGCAGACCTTCAAGGGAGTGCAGGCCTTCGAGGGGGGTGGTGCAGGCCTTCAAGGGGGGACAGGCCTTCAAGGGGGGAAAGGCAGGCAGGCAGGCCTTCAAGGGGGGACAGGCCTACAAGGGGGGGGGAGAAGCTACAAGGGGGGGGACAGGCCTTCAAGTGGGGGACAGGCCTTCGGGGGGGTGCAGGCCTTCGGGGGGTGCAGACCTTCAAGGGGGGGACAGGCAGGCAGGCCTTCAAGGGGGGGACAGGCCTACAAGGGGAAGGGACAGGCCTTCAAGGGGGGTGCAGGCCTTCAAGGTGGGACAGGCAGACCTTTAAGGGGGGACAGGCCTTTGGGGGGGGACCATGATTTAGAAGTACACGGAGGGAAGGGGGTGTTCAAAGAGACATGCATATGCCAAACTTTGGGGGGGGGGGGAAGAAATAATGGGTCTGAAAATAGAGGAGAGGGAGAGAGATGATGGACCATGGGATTTAGGGAGGGAAGGAACAGAAAGGGAGAGAAATTGGACACAAGGGATGGTGTGGAGGAGGGATAGAGATACTGGATAGGAGGGTAATTAGGAAAAGAAACGGAGAGATGGTGGACTCTGGGATGGTGGGGAAGGAGGGAGAGATGCCGGATGAAAGGGTATTTAAGAAAAGGTGGATCTGTGGAGGGAGATGAAAAAAAGGAAAGATACCAGACTTCCTGGGAAGGGAAGGGAAATGGAAAGGGAGGACAGAGTTGGCAGATGGATGGTTAGCATGCAGAAAGAAGGAGACCCTGGCAAGCAAGTTATCAGAAGAAAACCAGAGCCTTGGACCAACAAGATTTGAAATATAACCAGACAACAAAAGGTAGAAAAATTAATTTTATTTTCTGTTTTGTGATTATAACATGTCAGATTTGAAATGTGTATCCTGCCAGAGCTGGTGTTGGACTGCAAACGTGAGCTAGGATTTAACAGAAAGAGGAAAAGTCCTTTTTGTTTCTTTATTTTATTTACACCACAGCGCCAGTGTGGTTAGGAGAAGCCAAAGGGGGTGAAAAAGCTATAAAACCCACCAGGAGTTTTGAAAAAAATCACCCAACTGGGCAGGAAAATCAAATTGAAAAACCAATTCAATAGGGCTGAATTGAATCAAAATTTTTTTTTCCTGTATCTGGCAGCATTAGTTTGCGCTACTGTCTTAGACTTTAGGACCTGGGATTGGGGAGAGATGGCATCCTCAGTACTTTATAATGCAAGTGAAACGAGGATTTGGTCAGACTTTTGAAGGGTCTGCAGAAAAAAAATATTGTATAGGCCGGGGACATGAGACAGCAGGAAATGGGAACTTTTCTTCCTTCTATTTTTGTGAATGGAAAGGCTGAGGATGTCAGAGAGGTCAGTTAAAATATGTGCTTTATAAGAAAATATAATAATGTGTTTTATAAAGTTTATAGCATAGCTGGCCTACCCAGTGAGGTGTTCCTAGTGGTGATGGTGGCAGCGTGTCAATGTGTTAAGAGGAAGAGGTGGTCTGGGAAATTCTGCTGAGCAAACTCCAGGCCCATTTCCACGCCCCAGTTAGTCCACTCCACTCAACTGGTTCACACACTGAGTGGGTCTTTGGGTGTTGTTTTGGGATCTCTTCCAGTGGTTTATCTCCTTCTGGTCCAAGGAAGGAAACTTTGTTATCCTTAGCATTGACCTACAGAATATGTTTGTAACAGCGCTGCTTGTGTGGCATTAGGCTATGTAGTGATCGAAAGAAAAAAACAGACCTTTGCACATTTTTGCACTATATGGTGGGTGTATGAGGAGATTCACATTTCCTGCACAGCTAAGTCCATGTGAAGTTACCTTGTGCTGTATTTGACATCTAGCAAGGTCTCTGTTTGAAAGGAAAGATCTAAACTTAAAAATGAAGTGGCCAGAAGTTATGGTAAAAGCAGATAGTGTAGCTGGTTTTAAGAAAGATTTGGACAAATTCCTGGAGGAAAAGTCCATAATCTGTTATTAAGACATGGGGGAAGTGTCTGCTTGCCCTGGATCGGTAGCATGGAATGTTGCTACTCTTTGGGTTTTGACCAGGTATTAGTGTCCTGGATTGGCTATCATGAGAATGGGCTACTGGGCATGATGGACCATTGGTCTGACCCAGTTAGGCTATTCTTATGTTATGTTCTCATCTGTAGGGGCCTTTGTTTTCACTTCTTATTTTAATGTATTTTTTTTCTGGGAACTTATCAGTGTTTTTTATAATGGGAACAAAAATGGAAGAGAATTAATGTGTGTGGGATGAGGGGGTAACTAATTTCTTCAGCTAAATAATTCAATCCACTTCAAACAGACATAGGAGAACTCACGCACCATTCACACACCCTCCAACCAAAAACGTCAAAAGAAAAAAACTGTTCGACAACCTCCTAGCCATTCGAGCTGCAACACTCGACCCCCAACTCTACAACCAATTGATATCAACCACAGACTGCAAAACCTTCAAAAAGAAATAAAAACCCTTCTATTCAAAAAACACATAAAACCGAACTAACACAATCAGAACTGTCCCAAGCATCACCTGCAACTACTCCATATGTACTTCTAATGTCATGACAATTTAGACATAATTTATGTTATGTTATGTTTGGAATAATGGTTACATATATGAGGTTCAATAAAAGAAAATTTTCACTGCCTGTTTCTATTCTGACCATTTATTCCATTTCATGGTTATTGCAAAAAAAAAAAAAAAAAAAAAAATTTTTTTACATGGGGGGGGGGGGGGGGGGGGTGTGTGTGTCAAAAAATGATGGGCCCCGGGTGCCACATACCCTAGGTACGCCACTGTCAAGACTCAAAGTAAACAAAGCCATGGGACCAGATAACCTACACCCCAGAATGCTCAGAAAGTTAAGGGAAGTCCTGGCAGAACCATTATCTGTTCTTTTCAATCTTTCCCTAAGCACAGGAAGGGTCCCCTTGGACTGGAAAACCGCCAACGTAATCCCACTCCACAAGAAGGGCTGCAGGACAGAGACAGCAAACTACAGACCAGTGAATCTCACGTCTATAGTGTGTAAACTGATGGAAACACTGATCAAACAGAATATTGACACAATCCTAGATGAAGAAAAACTGCGTGATCCACACCAACACGGGTTCACCCGGGGCAGATCCTGCCAATCTAATCTGATTAGCTTTTTTGACTGGGTTACTAGACAACTGGACGCCGGAGAGTCACTGGACGTGGTATATTTGGACTTCAGTAAAGCATTTGATAGCGTCCCTCATCGAAGATTACTGAACAAGCTGAAATCGATAGGATTAGGAAACACTCTAACTACATGGATTGGGGATTGGCTGAGCGGTAGACTTTAGAAGGTGGTAGTGAACGGTACCCCATCCGAAGCATCGGATGTTATCAGTGGAGTGCCGCAGGGATCGGTCCTGGGCCCGATTCTATTCAACTTATTCATAAGAGATATGATGCAAGGACTTAGAGGAAGGGTATCACTGTTCGACGCCGCCGCCAAACTTTGCAACATAGTAGGCAGATGCTTATTACCTGATTATATGACACACGACCTACTGCTACTGGAACAATGGTCAAATACTTGGCAGCTAGGCTTCAATGCTAAAAAATGCAAGGTAATGCACCTGGGCAAAAGAAACCCGCGTAGAACTTATGTACTAAATGGTGAGACATTGATCAGGACCACAGCGGAACGCGTTCTAGGGTTGATCATTAGCGAGGACATGAAGGTTGCCAATCAAGTGGAGAAGGCTTCCTCCAGGGCAAGACAAATGATGGGGTGTATCCGCAGAAGTTTCGTCAGCAGGAGACCTGAAGTTATGATGCCGTTGTACAGAGCCATGGTGAGGCCCCACTTGGAGTAATGTGTTCAGTTTTGGAGACCACACTACCGAAAGGACGTACTGAGGATCGAGTCGGTTCAGCGAACGGCCACCAGGATTGTCATGGGGCTCAAGGATCTCACGTATGAAGAAAGACTAAAGAAATTGCGGCTGTACTCACTTGAGGAAAGAAGAGAACGGGGAGATATGATTGAAACGTATAAGTACATCACGGGACGCATTGAGTCAGAAAATGATATCTTCTGGCTCATAGGACCCTCAACCACCAGAGGGCACCCGCTGAAAATCAGGGGAGGGAAGTTTCATGGCGACTCCAGGAAGTACTTCTTCACCGAAAGAGTGGTGGATCATTGGAACAGACTCCCACTCCAGGTGATAACGGCCAGCAGCGTGATGGATTTTAAGAAAAAATGGGATACTCACGTGGGATCTTTAAGGGAGTAAATTTAAGGGGGGGGGGATACTTGGAATGGGCAGACTTGGTGGGCTATAGCCCTTTTCTGCCGCTTTTTTCTATGTTTCTATGTTTCTAAGACCATCTTCTCATTATGGAAAACCGTGAAAAGTGGATCAGGAACTAAAGCTTGCAGCTTACTGACTCTTCAAGCAGATGTGAGAGCAATGAGAAACACCACTTTCCAAGTGAGATATTTTAGATGAGCGGTAGACATTGATTCAAATGGAGGCTTCATCAATTGCGTACGAACAACATTGAGATCCCAAACCACTGGAGGTGGTTTGAAAGGAGGTTTGACATTGAAAAATCCTTTCATAAATCTGGAAACCACAGGATGAGCAGAAAGGGGTTTCCCTTCAACAGGCTGATAGAAAGCAGCAATTCCACTAAGATGTAGACTTGAGGCCAGAAGTAGGTAAGTGGAGAAGATAATCCAAGACGGAAGACAAGGAGGTATCTCGAGGCTCCTTGTTATAAGAGATGCACCACGTAGAAAATCTGGTCCATTTTTGGTGGTAGCATTGTCTAGTGGCAGGCTTTCTGGAAGCCTTTAAAATGTCCCGAACAGATTGCGAAAACTGAAGAGGAATTATGTTGAGAGGTACCAAGTTGTCAGGTGTAGAGACTGCAAGTTGGGATGAAGAAGAGATCCTTGACTCTGTGTAAGCAGAGATGGAAAAACTGGTAGCAGATATGGCTCACTGCTGCTGAGCTGAAGTAGAAGGGAGTACTAGGGTTGCCTGGGCCACCGAGGAGCTATTATAATCATGGTGACATCATCGTTTGTGAGCTTGACAAGAGTCTTGAGAATGAGAGGGAATGGAGGGAACGCATACAGGAAGAGGTTCGTCCATTCCAGTAGGAAAACATCTGCCTCGAGACAATGAGGAGAGTATATCCTGGAGTAGGATTGAGGCAGTTTGTGGTTGTGGAAGATGCAGAGATCTATCTGAGGCATTCCCCAATGAGAAAAAATGTGATGTAGTGGTGAGGAATTGAATGTCCATTCATGAGGTTGCAGAAGACGACTCAACTTGTCCGCCAGACAGTTTTTCTCTCCTTGAATATAGACAGCTTTCAGGAAGGTGTTGTGATGGATCGGCCTGTCCCACACCTTCTGAGCTTCCTGACAAAGAGGGAGAGATTCCGTTCCTCCCTGCTTATTGACATAATACACGGCGACTTGATTGTCTGTCCGAATAAGGACTACTTGGTTGTGAAGAAGATGCTGAAAAGCCTTGAGAGCATTGATGATAGCTCTGAATTCCAAAAGACTGATATGACACTGACGATCCATGCTGGACCAGTGGCCTTGAGTATGGAGACCGTTGAGATGAGCCCCCCAAGAGTAGGTCGAGGAATCTGTCATGAGGACCTTCTGATGATTTCTGATGAAGGGGTGTCTGAAACAGTAAACCTCTGTAGAGATTGGAAGAGAGCATCCACCAGTTGAGAGACTGTCTCAACGAAGGAATGACTGTAATGTGTCGAGAGAGTGGATCGTAAGCTTGCATCCACTGAGATGCCAAAGTCCACTGAGGGATTCTGAGGTGAAGTCTGACAAAAGGAGTCACGTGAACAGTTGAGGCTATGTGACCGAGTAGCACCATCATGTGTCTCGCTGAGAGTGAAGAAAGGGAAGACACCTTGTGGCACAGCTCAAGTAGAGCATCTAGATGCTGTTGAGGAAGGAACGCTCTGAGTTGGATAGTGTCCAAAACAGCTCCGATGAATTGTAGATTCTGAGAGGGCTGAAGCTGGGATTTGGGAAAGTTGATTTCGAATCCCAAGCTTTATAGGAACCATGTAGTCCATTGTGTCGCTACAATAACCTCCCTGAGATATTGAGTCTTTGATGAGCCAGTCGTTCAGGTAGGGGAACACCTGAAGACCATAGTTCAGCAGAGCTACTGCAACCACCACTAGGCACTTGGTGAATACTCTGGGAGATGATGCCAGGCCGAAGGGTAGCATTCTGTACTTAAAATGCAGATTCCCCACCTGAAATCTGAGGTACTGATGGGAGGCCGGATGACTGGGGATGCGAGTGTACGCCTTCTTGAGATTTAGAGAACACAACCAATTGTTCTGATCTAGAAGGGGATAAAGGGATTCCAGGGACAGCATGCAAAATTTTTCTTTGACCAAAAATTTGTTGAGAGCCCCGAGATCCAGTATGAGACGCAGATCGCCCATCTTCTTCGGAACTAGGAAGTAATGGAAGTAAAAACCCCTGCTCTGCTGTTCCAAGGGAACTTCCTCGATGGCACGGAGTCGAAGCAGAGCTTGAGCTTCCAGAAGAAGAAGGGCGGTCTGGGATGAATTGGAAGGATACTCTCTTGGAGGAAGCTCTGGTGGAATATGAGTGAAATGAAAAGAGTATCCTTGATTATTGACAGTACCCAGAGGTCAGATGTAATGGTCTCCCATCGATGGTAAAAATGATGGAGACTACCTCCGATGGGAAGAGGAGAGGACAGAGGCAGAACTATGGAGGTTATGCTCTGTTTGAGACAGTCAAAAAGGTGTAGCAGAAGGCTGAGGTTTCTGTTGCTCCTGCTGTTGTTGTTTCTTGGGGGGCTGCTCAAGTGTAAGAAGCTGCCCTTGGAGGATAACCCCTCTGATAGGAAGGGAGAGGTCGAGAAGGCTTCGCAGGACCTGTCTTAGGCTTTGGTATGACGATGGAAGCAAAATATTTCTCATGCTCAGACAACTTCTTGGTGGCGGCCTCTACGATTCATCAAAGAGGTCATTGCCCTCACAAGGAATATTAGCCAGATAATTCTGAATATTGGGATCCATATTGATGGTGCGAAGCCAGGCAAGGCGGCGCATCACTACCGAGAAAGCAGTGACCCTCGAGGAAAGTTCAAAGTCATCATAGGATGACTGAAGAAGATGCAACCAGAGTTGTGCTAAAGTAGCAATGACTTGCTGAAACTCTAAAAGCCTGTGTTGACCAAGGTCTTTAGAGAAACCAGGGAGTATATCAATAAAATACTTGAAATAAGTAGTAAAGATAAAATTATAATTTAAAACCCTGGAGGCCATCATCGAAATTTGGTAAAGTCAACGGCCAAATTTGTCCATGGTCCTGCCTTCTCTACCAGGAGGAACAGTAGCATAGACCCTGGAAGGATGATTCCTCTTTAGGGAAGATTCCACAAGGAGAGACTGATGAGATAGTTGGGAGTTCTCAAAGCCCTTGCAATATAGAGTTCTATACCTCGATTCCAACTTGCTTGGAACCGCAGGAATGGCATAAGGAGTTTCCAGATTTCGCTTGAAAGTCTGAGAAAGAAGCCTGTTAAGAGGAAGTTTGAGAGACTCTACAGGAGGTCGAGGCATACTCATTTCCTCTAAATACTCCTTAGAGTACTTAGAACCAGCGTCCAATTTAAGATCCAGGTCCTCAGCCATTTGATGGAGGAAGGAGGAAAAGGACAATTGATCTGCCAGAGCATGGCCTCGAGACGGACTCGATGACCTCGAGGCACCTCGAGTGGAGAACAAAGGCAAGGCCTCTCTGGAGTATTGGTATCCCAGTGAATAGAAAGACTGAGACGAGGTACTGGAAGCAGCGGAGTCCTCAGGTTCTACTATTGGTGTCCTCGATCGAGGGGTTGAAGGCCTCAAAGAGCTGGAAGGCCTGGACAAGGAAGGCTTCTCCCTGGAGGAGGATCTGCACCTCGATGAGGGCCTCGAGCAGCAATGAGAGTGCTGCCTGGAAGCAGGTCTCGTGCGAGGTCGAGACTTCGCCCTATGCCTCAAAATGGGCAATGCCTTATGTGAGGGTATAGGGATGGAAGCTGTAGATCGAAACCCAATAGACTCAACGGTTTGGATTGAGGAATCTCGAAGCACTCCCAAAGACTTGACTCCTTATATGGAGTGTGAGGATTCCAGACGAGACACTCGCAAAGACTTTATTCATTTTTCAGTCTAAAAACAGTATGTAAAGGAATACATACAAGTAATTTGAAAAACAGCACACATACATCAGTCAATAAATATATAATAAACCATTTTCACCCCCGTCCCTTATTCCAATGTATTCAATAAAATCCTAATATAGTTTCCCTCTCCCTCCCATCAACCCCCCCCTGGATGTGCAAACCAAACCGAAAATAGGAAAATAAACCATTTACTTAAGATTGATAAAATTGATCAATGGACCCACATCAGTTTGAACAACTTATTATTATCCATTAGTTCAGAATTCATTTTCTCGAATTTATAACACAAGCATAATGAATTCCACCAAAAGGTGAAATTTAATCTGTCAAAATTCTTCCAATTTTTAGTCACCATTTGCATGGCTACTCCGGTCATTATACCAAGTAATCTGCTTTTATGTCTATCTATTGGACGTGTAGGAGATAACAATGTCCCACAGATTACCACTTCATATGACAGCAAAACCGCAGTCTCCAGAATCAAATTAATATGTCCCCATATAGATTTCCAAAAGTTGAGTAACAAAGGACAATAGAACAACAGATGATCCAGTGCCCCTATGTCTAGATGACAGTGCCAGCATCTATTAGATTTTGAAATATCTAACTTTTGTAATTTAACAGGAGTCCAAAATCTTCTGTGCAACAAAACAAACCATGTTTGTCTCATAGATGCTGACGCTGTACATCTCATCCTCCAAGTCCAAATCTGTGGCCATTGAGTAACAGAAATTTGTTGCTTTATCTCAATGCTCCAAATGTCCCTTAGACTAGTTTTAGGTTTTTAAAATCAGATATTCAGATATTAATTTGTACCACTGAGTGGCCTGATGTCCCAGGAAATCTGTCTGGAAGCATAGGCCCGGCAAACTATACTGATTTTTTAAGTTGCGCCAATCAGGGAACCCCTTCTGAATGGCCTGCTTCAACTGCAACCACTTATATGTTTGAGACTTTGCAATGCCGAATGATTGTTGCAGTTCTGAAAAATCAAGCATTTTTCCATTTGATAACACATCATCTAAAGCACGTATACCTGCCTACAGCCAATGTTTCCAGAGGATCTTAGACTTGCCAATTTGAATCTTGGAGTTCAACCATAAGGATTGACACGTGGATTGTTGTACTAATATAGATGTTAAATTATCAATAAATTTTAAGGTTTTCCAGGTGGCAAAAAGAATGCTATAGTCCTTATAAATTCTGGGTAATTTGATACTCAATATATGACATAACCGTAATGGGGACATAAGTTGCCATTCTAAGTAAAGCCAGTCCAGAAGATGCTCCAAGACTTCAGGAAGGATCCAAGGCTTGATGGTATCAATAAAAATTTGGGAAATTTACCCCACCCGCTGCAATTGGTTTTTGCAAAGATAGACCAGTGTTTCTCAACATGCGGTAAGTATACCGCTTGTTGGGGGTACGCGGCCTGGCCGCCACTGCCGGGGATCCTTCCCTGGCCGCCTGCTGCTGAAGCTGCTGCCATGAATTCCTCCCTGCCTGTCTGAACACCCGACACACCACCCCCCATCCCTGAAGACGTCCCTGTTACTTTGTCAGATCAGGCTCACTCCATCCTCTCCCAGCAGCAACTCCATGCAGGGATATAGGCAGCGACTTACAAACTGCGTAGCTGACCCACAACCTTCTCTCCAACCGACGTCAGAATTAACATCAGAGAGAAGGATTGTGGGCCAGCCATGTGTAGTGTGTGAATGGCTGCACGTGCCGTCCCTGAATGGAGTTGCTGCTGGGAGAGGATGGAGTGAGTCCGGTTCCAACAAAGTAACAGGGATGCTTCGAGGGTGGAGGGTGGTGCGGCGGCAGACAGACAGGCTGGTGGGCAGGGATCTCCGGTGGCTTCTGTGGACAGGTCTGCTTCGGGAGAGGGAGGGGGAGTGTGGGCGGGGCAGGCAGGAATCCCCGGTAGTGCAACTTAATTTTGGGACAAAGGCTGAAGGCAGTGAGGGGGAGAGGGCATAAACTCAACACAGGAAGAAAGGGGGCCTACACATGAGACACAGAATGGAGAGAGGAAGGGGGCACTAACTTGGGACATCTCTCCCACTGAAAACAACCCCCCCCCTTGCATCGGGAGAGATGCTAATTCTCTCCTGCTGCAAACAGATTCCCCACTTGCAGCGGGAGAGATGCTGATTCTCTCCCACCGCAAACAACTCCCCCCCCCCACAGCGGGAGAGATGGCCACTCTCTCCCGCCACAAACAACCCCCAAATGCAGCAGCAGTGACGACCACCCCTTGCAGCAGGAGATGCTGATTCTCTCCCGCTGCAAACAACCTCCCCCACACACACACACAGCTGGAGAGATGTCCACTCTCTCCCCCTTATCTCCATGTAGATGTCAGACTAGAGGGATGCGGATCCCCTCCACCCAACTGACCTGCCCCTTCAAAATGGGCCTTCCCCTCCTATGGGAGGGGCCTTAAACAACTTGGGCCAATCTGAGCCTCAGGCCCCTCCCCGGTGCAACCTAGGATGTACCGGGGAGGGGAAGACCTATTTTGAAGTGGTGAGCGAGCTGGGTGGAGGGAATCCGTGGAGGTAAGGGGTCGGAGACAGGAGGAAAGAGTGGGCATCTCTCCTGCTGCAAAGGGGGGAGGGTTGTTTGCAGCGGGAGAGAACGGTCATCTCTCCCATTGCTTGGGGGGAAGGGTTATTGGTTGGTGTCAGCCTAGCATTGCTAGCAGTCAGCATTTTCGGTTGGCCTAACCAATGTCAGCAGAGGCCTATGGGACATTATATCAAGCTGACACTGGAATTTTGATGCAGATAGACTCTAAATGCTCTTGCACAGAATTCACATACATTAAGCATCCAGCCAGACTGGATTGTTTATCAAGAAGATATGCTACTTGAATGGGACAAAGAAGCAAGAGACTAATCCTACTTACTATTCCTGCAAGTGTCACATCTTCCTTATCAATTAAACTAACCATTGTTTCAAACAGTTTACAAATTATAAACAGAAAGATACTGGGAAATACAATAGTTTCTATAGTATAAAATAGTTTTTAGAATAAGATTCCAACCTATAAAAGCCTCCTCTCTGCATCATCCCCCCTCTATCTCTGGAACCTGAAGCCTGGACCATCAATCCCCTCCCCTCTCTCTCCTCTGGACTCTATAATGCAGGTAAACTTTCCTCTCTCTCACACACACACCCAAGCAGTCTCTGAATCCACTCTGTATTTGTAAAGCTTATGTCTATTTCTTTCTGTACATTTGTAACCCAGCAATGCTTATGTATCTTTCTAAAGATTGCCTTTCTGAAATATTAAGCCTATTTCTACAATATATATTCTTTATGCAATCACTTCTGGCTGTCATTGTCAGTAATTTTACTGCCTACTGAATCTTCTGAGCGTATTGAACCCGGGGCCTGGCGAATTGTAAGCCACCATATTATATCATTGGGGCTTATTTGCTTCAACATTACCCCTGCAAACCTTACATTTTGGGCAGTTGCTAATCCTTACAGTTGGTAGCGGGAGAGATTGAACAACTCTCCTGCTGTTATGTTTTTGGGTTTTTTTTCTTTTCGCATTTTTTCTGCACATTTGCTTATCGTTATCACCAGCGATGGGCACATACAAATTTAGCGAGTCTTCGCTACTCTCCGCTAACCTCATTTACATGAGCGTTTTTGGGAGAATTTCTCGCTTTTTTAAATTCGCTAGCAGACCAATACTTTTTAATTCAGTTTTTGAGAATCCTGGCCTTAGTTCTTTATGATTCTTTATGATTATCATTTGCTGGGGGGTGGGAGTTTGGCCGTTATGCGTCCTGGGGAGAGGGATGGTATGCTCTACTCTGAGTTTTGAGCCACCTTTTTTATTATTATTATTATTTTGGGATGGGATGGGAGGACTATACAACCTTATTTTCTAGTGTTCATATTGATAACATATATTGTATACCTTTTCAGGTTGGTTTGTGTTTCTTGTAGTGATCATCAATACAACTTGTTACATTTAAAAAGGGGGGGGAGTTTGAAATTATAAAACATTGAACATTTCATATTCATGTTTTCAACGTCTTTTATTGGTTCTGTTCAATAAAAAATAGTTTACATTTAAAATGTATGTTAACAAGTTAATTAAGGTATTCTGTGCAATGCAGAGAGGACGCTGCCCACTTTTGACACCTGTATAATGTGAGAAATAATCCACAAGGGTCCAGGTTTTTAAAAAAGTTTTGCAGACAGAATTTCTCGTCAAGTTTTCACATTTAATACTGGTTTTGTTTTGTTATGTGAGCAGAAGGAAGCTCTGCAAGTTTTAAAGGCAGATTGTAAGTAACAAACATACACATCTGAAAAAAATTAAAAGTGAAAGCACACATCGGCACCTGTTCTTCTGTGCCTAAATGTAAATCTCTCAAGTATTTCAAATGCAAATTGTCTGTGCAAAGCTCATATTTAGATGCAGAAAAACACCACCAATGTGTGCTGACATTTCTTTTTTGGACAAGTGCACAAGAATCTGGACTTACTGTGAAACCCTATGGCATTCTCCCTTAATATTTGACACCTTATACTTGGGTCAATTATTGGCTAATTGCTGCAATTATGAGGGTCATATTGAAATTAATGAGGAACAATTTTTAAAAAATCAGAATTTATTAATGTAGGTAAAACAAGTACATCATCTTAATGTACAGACTTTTCTTCACTTTTCAACAGTCGCCATTTCACTGCATACATTTTTCCCATCGTTCTACAAATTTGAAAATTCCCTTGTGGTAGAACTCCATTCCAGCTGCCTGAAGACACAGATGCACTGCTTTCTGGACATCCCTCCATCGTCTCGTAGTGTTGACCTCGCATCTGTTCCTTCACAAAACTGAAAAGATAGTCAAAGGGTGCCAGGTTGGGACAGTAGGCAGAGTGCAGAAAATCATCTCCTTCATTTCGATATCTCTGAAGAAGGTCTTGAGTGATGGTTTTTCTCTGAACTTTGTGGTTTTTGGTCAACAAATATGGGACCCAGAAGGCACAAACTGTTTGATAGCTTAAGCTTTCAATCATTTCCTGTACTACACTGTGTCCTATTCCAGGTTTTGCAGCAATTTCATTCACAGTGACACTTCTGTCTTCTTTAATGATGTCATCAACCTTTTCCTTGTTACATTCAGTGCAGGCAGTGCAAGGGCTGACCGCTACGAGGCTGATCTTTGATGCTCATGTTTCCATCTTTGAAATATTTTGCTCATCTCCTAACACTGCTAGTGCCCATGCTCACATCTCTATATGCACGAATTTCTGAAGTGGGAATTAAATCTTTAACAAGGAATTCAATGACAGCACATTGACAAAACAAAACATAGTATCGGCCATTTTGTATCTACTGCCTGTGGTGAAGTGATAAAAGCTAATTACATCACAATATCTCAACACATGGTGTAAAGTCTGTACAGTAAGATGATGTACATTAATAAATTCAGATTTTTAAAAAATTGTTGCTCATTAATTTCAGTATGTTTCTCGTATTAGTGTTAACAAGCACTTCATTGACACCACTTGGGGGTTATGCACAGATCACTGATCTGCATGCTTCTCCACTGCACCTAAGTGGTCTAGTGTGTAACCCAAAAGTGGGTATGGCTTTGGGAGGGTCAGGATACTTCTAAAAGTTGCATGCAATGTTCAAGAATTCCGGGGATGTGCACCTAACTTGCGTGAAAGGATTTACACTGGGTTTCAATTGGCATGAAGTCT
Source organism: Geotrypetes seraphini (assembly GCF_902459505.1). Classification (NCBI taxonomy): domain Eukaryota; kingdom Metazoa; phylum Chordata; class Amphibia; order Gymnophiona; family Dermophiidae; genus Geotrypetes; species Geotrypetes seraphini. Next base: position 145,130,323 of record NC_047089.1, on the reverse strand, counting down.
TTGCATCTACATTTGGTCACAGGAATAAACACTATATACTATTCCTGGAGTGCCCTTTATAGAATAGTTCAAGTACAGGTTCTGCTTTACTTGATATACTGCTAACATGTACAAAGATATTTAAGTTGTTTTACGGTTCAAGGTAATAAAGGGGATAAGACATAAAATAAAAAATCAGTTTCAACAATTTCATGTGTAATATTTTATTTGCTTACTAGCCTTTAAGCCCGTTACATTAACGAGTGCTAGAATATATGCTTGTCTGTCTTTTTTTATTCCTGTCTTTCTCTGCCGCTGTCTTTCTTTCTTTCCGTCTCTCTCCCTGCCCCTGTCTCTTTCTTCTTTTCTTTCTGTCTCCCTCCCTCCCACTATCTGTCTTTCTTTCTTTCCGTCTCTCTCCCTGCCCCTGTCTCTTTCTTCTTTTCTTTCTGTCTCCCTCCCTCCCACTATCTGTCTTTCTTTCTATTTGTCTCTCTCCCTGCCCCCTATGCAGCAGCATTTCTCTCCCCCCTCCACTTCCCTGTGCAGTAGCTACATCAGCATTCCCTCCCCTCCATTTCCCTGTGCTGCAGCATTTCCCTCCCACCCCACTTCCCTGTGCAGCATTTTCCTCCCCCCCCCCCACTTCCCTGTGGTCTCTCTGTCTGTGTTTGTTTTGATGTTTGTCTCTTTGCCTGCTGTATGTGTGTTTGTTTTTTTTCTGTGTATGTTAAGCTGTTACATTAATGGGTGTGCGCATACGCTGAAGCCACTGTTGGTTGGCAGGTTAACTTGCTTCCCAGTAGCGGTAGCTGGATGGGGCTGGAGACCGGTTGTTAAGGGGTCAGTATTATCCAATCAGTGATGATACTGCGAAGGCCCAGTTCTAGATCGCCTTTCACTACCATCCCAGCGAAACACAACTGGTGGGTCAACTGTTCTGGAGAGAATAACTGGTCCCGGGGAACCAGCGGAGGAAGCAGGCGAGAGCTACCCAGAGCCGCCATCCAGGATCTTCCCTCATATACACCTATCACCGGCCGGCAGGGAGCTGAGGATGAGTGTCCGGACCTCCGAGCAGCCCCCGGATCCCGCCCGGCAGCTCTGACCTGGCCGATGTCGTTCCAGCCCGGCAGCCTCCCTGGGGCAAAGCTGGCGGGCACCCTAAGGCTGCTCCTGAACACGGCACTGCCCTCCTGGCACAGTTGGTCGACGCTGAGCCACTGGGGGCAGAGAACTGAGCTGTTTGCGGACGGACTGTGTGAGGCGGGTGGCTACACGGATCACCGGGGACTGCTGGATCACCGTGCGAGCTGACGGAGGGGGCGCCGGCGGGTGGGCAGTGGCGCTGCTGCTGGTGTCGAAGCGTCATGCTGGTCTGCGTCTTTCAGGACTTTAAAAACTTACCAACAATGGCGACAGTGCTGGGGAGGGTTTGAAAAGGTGCAGCGGTGGCAGACGCCGCGGCTCCTCTGTCGATCCCCGCTTGGTGCGAATGTAATTTTGAATTTGCCACGGCGACTCCCCTCACCATCACCGCCTTCCTCGAAATCCTTGCAGCAGCGCAGGGAGGCTTGTCTGGCGCGCATGCGTACTCTTGCCACCACATCCCAACAGATCAGGGATCAGGGAACACGCGGTGCGAGTGCGCATGCGCGCTTAGCGTTTTATTATTATAGATTCCCTCTGATGTAGACTAGTGAAATATGTATATTACTAGCTTTATAGCCCGTTACATTAACGGGTGCTAGAATATATGTATGTCTGTCTTTATTTCTTTCTCTCTCTGTCTCCTTAGCTGCTTTTTCCTATCCATTCTCCCTTATTTTTACCTCCCCTGTGTCCACCACCACCTCTTCACTGCTCTCCTTATCCAGCAGTAAGCCCCCTTTATTTTTCCCCCGTGTCCATCATCACCTCTTCCTGCTCCCTCTGTCCAGCAGTAGGCCTCCCTTCATTTCCCCCCTGTCCATCAGCACCTCTTCCTGCTCCCCATGTCCACCAGTAGGCCTCCCTTCATTTCCCCCCCCCCGTACCCATCAGCACCTCTTCCTGCTCCCCCTGTCCAACAATAGGCCTCCATTCCTTTCCCCCCCGTCCATCATCACCTCTTCCTGCTCCCTCTGTCCAACAATAGGCCTCCATTCCTTTCCCCCCCGTCCATCAGCACCTCTTCCTGCTCCCCCTGTCCAGCAGTAGTCCTCCCTTCATTTCCCCCCCTGTCCATCAGCACCTCTTCCTGCTCCCCCGTCCAGCAGTAGGCCTCCCTTCATTTTTCCCCCCCTGTCCATCAGCACCTCTTCCTGTTCCCCCTGTCAAGCAATAAGCCTCCCTTCCTTTTTCCCCCCCTGTCCATCATCACCTCTTCCTGCTCCCTCTGTCCAGCAATAGGCCTCCCTTCATTTCCCCCCCCTGTCTATCAGCACCCCTTCCTGCTCCCCCTGTCCACGGGAGTTAGTACAGGGCCGGTGTCTGCCATTCTCCCCAGAGTCCTTGCGCCCCTCCCCCTTCCCTTCCCACGGACCTGACTACCTACCCGGCGATTCAAGCAGCAGTCTTCACACGCTGCTTCGGGTCCTTCTACTGCCCTGATTTACTCTGGCACGTCCCTAATGACATCATCAGAGACGCGGCAGAGCAAATCAGGGAAGTAGAAAGGCCCGAAGCAGCGTGTGAAGACTGGTGCACATGCTGCTTGAATCGCCAAGGTAGTCGGGTCCGCGGGAAGGGGGGTGAGCAGAAAAGGACTCTGACTCCTGTGGTCTGTCGCGGAGGGTGACCAGGCTCCATTTCAGCCGCAGGGAAGGCTCACTGCCCCAGCTCCTTACCCATCCGCAGGCCGGGCCAGGCCTCCCGCGCTTTCTCAGCGGCCCGGCTCGCTCGGTTGTTTTTTTTTTTTTTGTTTACCTAGCCACTCCACTTCCTGCATTCGCTGCTCTCCATCAGTGACGTAATAAGCGCGCATGCGCACTTGTCTTGCCACATCCCAACAGAAAAGGGATCAGGGAACACGCGAGGCAAGTGCGCATGCGCGGCTAGCATTTTATTATTTAAGATAAATGAAAATAAAAAAATAAAACATACAAACATTCAATCAGGTCAAATGAAAGGATTAAAAAAAAAGGGAGAGATACACACAAGGGGCACACAATAAGGTAAGAGAATATTACAATTGCTTAAAAGGTTTCAAGGGGAAAGAGGTAATAGTAGGAAAACAGGAGAAAGCATGAAAGAGAGGATAGCATCCTATACAGAAGGAAATTCTGAGTTGGGACCAGTAAAACTGGAAAGCTGTTGACACCACAATCTGCTCTCTTCATTCTTCTCCCCTTCCTAATAAATCAGTCCAAGCCAGATATTGTTCTGAACCAAAGATTTACTAAATATCTTGAGGAGCTGCTGAGAAAAACACCCCATCTTTCTCTTTTCCTCAAAATACCTTGTTAAAGCTGGAATGAACATAGATATGGTTACAGGTGCAATGCCTTGAAGCTTTCCGGCTCTCTTTGCAAAATCTAGGGACATCTGCTCTTTCCAGGATCAGTAGCTTTTAATGCTCTATAGTGTTGAGATGACAACTTTCTTCCTTTTTCTTTTACTTCTCTCTTAGCAGTGGTGCACTGGCTTATTCAGCCCCAACTTTCTCTTTCTTCAGAGATGCTGGGTCAGCTATCTCCCTACATGCACTTTTCCGATACAATGACTTGATTAATCAAAGAGACAACATTCTTTGGGCTTGGTACTTATACCAGCTCTAAAGTTCCTCCAAGAGAAGTCTCCTCCTATCATTATATCACTGGTCAGAAGAGCCCTCCTCTATGCTGGAAACTGTAAGAGTATAAATAGGTCATAATGCAATACTTCAATAGAATCACTAGAGGTCTCAGCCATCTTAGCACAGCAAAACTCCTCAGTTCTGCCCCCTCCCCCCTGCCCCCCAGGATTGCCTTCTCTTAGTATGGGTAAGGTTATTTTTGAACAAGCAATATGCAGATATGTTTGCCCACATATTGTATAGGGCAGGCAATTTTATAAAAAAGCCTATTTCCATCATTTTACTTTTTGAAGTTGATTTTAAATTGTCCACCTTAAGCATAAAATACCTATCAGGTTTTAACTTCAATGCCTTCTCTTTATCAAGCAGAAGTGTAGCAAAAGCTGCTAAAGGTAGCCTAGACTAAATGAGAACCACCATGGTCATTCTGATCCTGAAGGTCCACACATCACACTTTACCACAGATTTCAAACGCCAGACTAACCTGCGGTGGTGGGCTTTCTACAGCAGGCTGTGTTTGTAAGTGATGGGGAAGAAGCTCACAGGACTGTTGAGAAGTTAAAGAGACCTAGTTAAAAATAATACAAACACAACTTTATAACAAAACAATTATGTCAAAATCTAAAGTACATCTTTTTGATATAAAGCCAAAGATCATTGATTAAAATCAGATTTGTAACACTTAGATTCTGTGACTCCAGTATAGCTGCACTTGTGACATAAAACTGCCATAAAAGAAAACTGAAGCTACTACCGTATTTTCTCGCATATAACGTGCGCGTTATACGTGGTTTTTACGTACCACGCATACCCTTGCACGTTATATGCGTGAGCGCGTTGTACAAAATTTTTTTTACATAGTTCCCCCCCCTCGACGTCCGATTCACCCCCCCCCCCCGCAGGACCGCTTGCACCCCCACCCGGAAGGAACGCTCACACGCACCCGCACCCCCACCCCGAAGGATCGCTCGCACGCACTCCCACCCGCACCCCCACCCTGAAGGACCGCTCACACCCCCACAGCCTCCCGACCCCCCCATCATGTAGAAGCTCCTACCGGTGTCCTGCTGCTTCCTCTTGGCGGTCCCGACACCCGACACGATCGGGGCAAGAGGGAGCTCAAGCCCTCTTGCCCCAGCCAACCGCGGCACCCCCGACACGATCGGGGCAAGAGGGAGCTCAAGCCCTCTTGCCCCCCCGACTCCCTGACACGATCGGGGCAAAAGGGAGCCCAAGCCCTCTTGCCCCGCCGACTCCCCAACTCCCCGACAATATCGGGCCAGGAGGGAGCCCAAGTCCTCCTGGCCCTGGCGACCCCCCCCCCCCGCTAGTTGTTCGGGCCAGGAGGGAGCCCAAACCCTCCTGGCCACGGCGACCCCCTACCCCCACCCCACACTACATTACGGGCAGGAGGGATCCCAAGCCCTCCTGCCCTCAACGCAAACCCCCTTCTCCCCAAGAACCTCCGACCGCCCCCCCAGCCGACCTGCGACCCCCCTGGCCGACCCCCATGACAACCCAACCCCCCTTCCCTGTACCTTTGTGTAGTTGGCCGGACAGACGGGAGCCAAACCCGCCTGTCCGGCAGGCAGCCAACGACGGAATGAGGCCGGATTGGCCCATTCGTCCCAAAGATCCGCCTACTGGTAGGGCCTAAGGCGCCTGGGCCAATCAGAATAGGCCCGGGAGCCTTAGGTTCCTCCTGGGGGGCGGGGCCTTGGGCACATGGTCGGGTTGGGCCCACCTGGGGGCGGGGCCTGAGGCACATGGGCCCAACCCGACCATGTGCCCAAGGCCCCGCCCCCAGGAGGGACCTAAGGCTCCCGGGCCTATTCTGATTGGCCCAGGCGCCTTAGGCCCCACCAGTAGGCGGAGCTTTGGGACGGATGGGCCAATCCGGCCTCATTCCGTCGTTGGCTGCCTGCCGGACAGGCGGGTTTGGCTCCCGTCTGTCCGGCCAACTACACAAAGGTACGGGGAAGGGGGGTGGGGGTGTCATGGGGGTCGGCCAGGGGGGTCGCAGGTCGGCTGGGGGGGCGGTCGGAGGTTCTTGGGGGGGCGGTCATTGGGGGGAGGGGGGTTTGCGTCGAGGGCAGGAGGGCCTGGGATCCCTCCTGCCCGTAATGTAGTGCGGGGTGGAGGTAGGGGGGTCGCCGTGGCCAGGAGGGTTTGGGCTCCCTCCTGGCCCGAACAACTAGCGGGGGAGGGGTCGCCAGGGCCAGGAGGACTTGGGCTCCCTCCTGGCCTGATATTGTCAGGGAGTTGGGGAGTCGGCGGGGCAAGAGGACTTGGGCTCCCTTTTGCCCCGATCGTGTCGAGGAGTCGGGGGGCAAGAGGGCTTGAGCTCCCTCTTGCCCTGATCGTGTCGGGGGTGCCGCGGTTGGCTGGGGCAAGAGGGCTTGAGCTCCCTCTTGCCCCGATCGTGTTGGGGGTGCCGCGGTTGGCTGGGGCAAGAGGGCTTGAGCTCCCTCTTGCCCCGATCGTGTCGGGGAGTCGGGACCGCCAAGAGGAAGCAGCAGGACACCGGTAGGAGCTTCTACATGATGGGGGGGTTGGGAGGCTGTGGGGGTGCGAGTGGTCCTTCAGGGTGGGGGTGCGGGTGTGGGTGGGAGTGCGTGCGAGCGGTCCTTCGGGGTGGGGGTGCGAGCGGTCCTGCGGGGGGGGGTGAATCGGACGTCGTGGGGGCATCAGGCTTTCAGGGTGGGGACAGGACTTCAAGGGGGAGAGGAGAGTCAAGGCGGGTGAAAGGAGAGTCGGGATGGCCATAGGAGAGTCGGGGCGGGCGAAAGGAGAGTCGGGCAGCATGCGCGGTATACGGGTGTGCGCGGTATATAAAAATTTCTGTTCATAAATTTGTGTTTTTCGCGTGCTATACCCGTGTGCACGTTTTACATGGGTGCGCATTATCTTCGTGAAAATACGGTAGTTTTTACAAGAATAAAACTTCTCCACTTAGTCAATCAGATGCAAGATCCAGCAGCCACCTTTTATCTCACTGGAGAGATGCCTTTTAGAGCTTTGTGACTGAAGCAGCACTGAGAAAACATGGAGAACTTTAAATTAGTTTTTGAAATCAGATTTCTAAAAGCCAGTTAGTTCCTTGTTTGGAAGAAGGCTTTATCATAAGAAATGAGCCTTTTTTTAAACATTGTTAGCCTTTATTTCTTAACATTGGGCACAATATTCAACTGGCAGTGGGAAGCGCTTTTGCTGTCCACTGCCGGAGTTAAATCTGGATATTCAATGTCGGGCCATTTCCAGTGACCAGCATCAAGTAACTGGGGGGTTTAAATTGCTGATATTCAGTGCTAACCAGTTAATGTTTTAGTGGCTAAAGATAGGAAAGCTAATTTATAGTCCTATTTGACCATTAAACTTTTCTGGTTAGGCGCTGAATATTGGCGTCTTAACTGGATAAGTTGCATGATATAGTTGGTTATGTATTAGGTGTTAACCACCAATTTTTAGGCGACATTACTGGTTATTTTCTGCTGAATATTAGTGGTTAGGCACAGATATGTTATTTAAATGGTCAGCGGCTGTGTCTGGCTTTGAATATTGGCCAGACTGAGCTTAAGCTTTGGGCAGTTCCCTCAACAGATCTCACACTAATGCGAGAAGTGACATAAATATGCACCCTGTTTTCAGATCAGGAGCTTGGAAACAGGGTGGTAGATATTACAAGCCATTTATCTAATCTAATGTAATCATCACTTACAGATCCGCTCATTCCCCCAGCGGCTCATAGAGGTTTACAAAAGATTAACCAGAAAAGAAACTGGGAATTACAATCAATACACAGCAAATTTTAAATACAGTCATAATATAGCAATTTGCTAGGTATACTTCAAGAATAAACCAGATAAGTAGCTCATTTTAAGCAGAACTGTGTACACAGCAGTTTAAGTTAAGCAGGCAAAGATATTTAGTTACTTTATACCCAAAATATTCAGTGGCATTGTCTTAACCCATTATGTGGCCAAATATGCAATAAAAATTAACAGGACACAATCCTAAATGAAAGCTTGGTGAGTGGAAGAAGAAGGTAACCTGCATAGAATGGCCTTAACTATTTCTCTGGGCAGATTAGACAGACCAATTCAGTGTTTATTTGCGATTATCTACTATGAGGTTGATAATCAAGGTCAGTTAATTAGAGATGCTCTTGTCTGGTTAACTCAGGATGATTGTGCCATGAGAGAACATTCAATAGCACTTACCCAGATATGCCTTCTAACTTCTAAATCAGAAACTGGCAATTGCATGGAGCAAGTTGGCACCAATGGCATAGTAAGGGGGGGAGGGCAGGGAGTGCAGCTCACCCTGGGTCAGGTCTTGATAGGGGTGCCAGTGCCTCTCCACTATCCCCCCGGTGTACCTCTTGAATTATTTGGCAACAAGAGCAGCATTTTCCACCTCCTGCTTACGCCAGCTTTGGCTCCCTTCTGTTGTCAGTTCCTCATTGCGGGACCAGGACGTATCGTCAGAAAGGAGCTGAGACTGGCATATTCAGGATGTAGAAGATGCTGCTCATGCTGGTGAACATTCAAGATGTATTTAGGGGGGAGGGGCACTTCAGCAGTGGGGAAAAGTAGGGGGGTGCAAGGCACAGTGATGCTGGGTGCCACCGTCCTGGGTGCCTCCCTCCTTTGCTACACCACTGGTTGGTACTTCACCAGATTAAGTACTGATATTGAACCCTTAATTGGTTAAGTTAATCAGTCAAATAGCACTACATAAATAGTAGTCCTATCTTTGTCCAGTTTAACTTAACCAGTTAAGGGCTCAATATCAGCACTTATCTGATTAAGTGCCATTTGGCAGGATATTTAGGGCAAGATTCTGTATAGGATGCCCGATCTTAGCAGCCGTCTAAGCAACTTTTGAAAATCGCACAAGGGCATCCTATATAGAATCGCGCCCAACCCTACCTAACCACCCCGATTCTCTAACAGGTGTTCATGTCCCAGTCACCAATTAGAGAGTTACATTGCTGCTGAGCTGATCACCGCAAAGGAATCTCCCTGCAGCGATCAGTTTAGTGGCTGTGGCAGGGAACCCATCCCCCTAAGAGATCTGGCCAGTCTTAGGCTAATCCCAGTGCATCCCAGAATGCACTGGAAAGGAGGCCTAGGATTCCGGTTGGCTCCGGTGCCTAAGGCCATTCCCCGATGCATCCCAGAATGCATTGGGAAGGGGAAGGCCCACCATTTTGCAGTGGTGGGCTTGCCGGTATGAGGGCGTGGGCATCTCTCTTGCTGGCCATTGAATAAAGGTACGGGGGCGTTCGTAGGGTGGCAGGGGGATTTTGGAGGTGTCGGGGGATGCAGAGGAGTGTCAGGGGTAGAGTCGGGAGAGTGTGGGGTGGACTTGGGAAGTGTTTGGGGAGGCTTCAGGGGATGATGGAGCTAGCGGCTGGGGGGAAGTGGGCATCCCTCCTACCGGGGATGTCTCAGGGTAGCTCCTGCCGCAGACATTTGGGGGCACCTTCCGGCAGAAAGGAGCAGGCCTTACTCCTGCCATAGGATGTCTTGAGGTGGTGGCAGCAGGAGAAATTTGGCACTCCTTCTGCTGCGGATATTCAGGGGTGGGGGGGGCTTCGGGGGAGTGGGAATCCTGCTTGTCAAATTTGCGGGGGTGGGGTGGGTGGGGGGGAGGGGTTCTTGTTGCGGCCGCTAAACTGATTACATCAGGAGACTCCCTTGCTGTGATCGGCTCAATGGCCAAGTTTATTTGAAATGCAGACCAACATTTTGCTGGCCTACATTTGAGGCGCCTATTGCGGCCCTAGAGAGATGCCTAGGGCCATCTAAACTCATCTAAAGCTGCTTCCAGGCGAAACCATGTCCATGACAAGCCTTGGGCAAGCTGAAGTGGCCCTACATGCCTCCCTAGGCTTGCAAAAACACCCACAATGTAGGTAGTATGTCTTGGGGTGGTTTTTTTTTAAAACGTGCATCTCGATTGGGATGCCATTTATAAAATTTGCCCCTTAATGCCAGTAAGAACATAAAAATAGCCATATTGGGCCAGAGCAATGGTCCATCTAGCTTAGTATCCTGTTTCCAATAGTGGCCAATCCAGGTCACAAATACCTGGCAAATGCCTGGTAGTAGCAAATGCCAGCACCCAGACAAAGCCCTGTACTGAATATCTGAACATAATTTCAGCAGCAGCAGTTAATGATTAAAATAGATACTGACTGCCACCAGCTGAATATCACCCCTTAAGTTGTTATATGTTATCTAATGCTGCTAATTATCAGCTCAAGAGTTATTTTAAAGACAATAAAATGATTGCTATACTTAGATAATAGTGCATATTACATGCATTACTTTTTCTATTGTGCCAACATTTATCAACTATGAACTTTTAATTACATTTGTACCTGAGAAAAAGGTGACTACATTTACAAAAAATTAACTTCTCTGGTGAGCCAGTCTTCGTATAGATTTTATTGTTAAGATTCCTTCAATCCCACTGTTTCCTTGTGTTTTTGAGCAAGCCACTTGGACCCTCCATGGTCTCAGGTAAAAATGTGAAAGGCAATTCTATAACTTGACATTTATACTAGCCACTAGGGAACTTTCCCTGGTTGTGTTAGAGCCTTGTAGCAGATTAAGCTCTAAAGGCCTGATTCTATAAACGGCACCCTAGTTAGGCGCCATAATTGAGGCCACCTAGTGGTGCCTAACTAAAATTCATGCCTAATCTAAATTAAATCAATTAGCCTTAATGGTGTGGTAATTGAGGCACTCCTTTACAAAGTCACGCTAGCATTTTTAGTGTCAGCTGCGGCGGTAACAGCTCAGGTTCTCATAGAATTCCTATGAGTGTCCAAGCTGTTACCGCCGCGGCCAGCGTTAAAAACACTAGCATGGTTTTGTAAAGGAGGGAGTGAATCATTAATTTAAAATTAAATTTAAAAGTTAGGCACGGAATTCTGTGTGACGTGTAGTGATGCCTAAGTTAAGGTGTCTTCCAATGCCTAATGATGCCTACCTGAAAAGTAGGTGTGGTTAGGGGCGGTGAATAGGTGTGGTTGACTTAAGCATTGCTAGGCATCCAAGTTAGGTACCAGTAAATTAGTCCTGGTAAAACCTGGCCTAATATACTGGTGCCTACTTCTAAGATGCCTAGCGATGCCTAAGCATGCCTAGGTGTCACTAGGCAGGATTCTATAAACAGAACCTAGTGGTTGATTGACAACCACGCAAAGCAGTACCTACAATGTACTTTAGGCCCTAAGTTTGTACCTGAGGAAATGTATACACATACAAACAGTTTGAGATAGAACTGTACATTTTAAGACATATTTTTGTAAGGAATGTGAAGTACTTGAAATGATTTTACTCTTACCTGAACTGAGGCAGGCTGATTGAGTCTTTGCATGGTTAAATCCTGACTGACTGACTGACTGGGTGTTCGCTGGATGTGGACTGTGCTGGATTTGACAATCAACGTTGTTGGTGTGGCTATAACATCAAACAGCATGTAATTAAAAAGTGGCACATTGCCCATGACACAATAAGAACTGGCCAATAAAGTTGAAATGCAATGGTTCTGAATCTAGTACATGGGACTCAGCCGAAAGATCGGTTTTTCAGGCTATCCTGAAATATTATGTATGAAATTTATTTACCACTTTGTGAAAGAATTCATCCAAGGTAGTGTACAGCAAGAATAGCCTAGGCATAGACAATAGACAATTACAGCAGTAAAAACAACAGTACACATTATTTCATAGTATGCTACTTACAAAGTCAACAAAATACATGTTAAAAGACATCTTAATATTTGCATACATTGGAGGAAGTGTATGCAAGTAGAGCATATCTTATGAGTATTCATTGTAGATGTCCTGAAAACCAGACTGACTTAGTGGGGTCTCAAGGACTAGGTTGAGAAGTACTGATGCAATAAACCCTGAGGAACATTTTCTTGCTTCTTTTCTGTTGGAAAGGTATGGCATTGCATCCTGAAGTATTTCTTAGAAACAGTTCTACCTATTTTCAGGCAATTATTTTTCAGGATTCTTTCATGAAAAGTTCAGAATATTTCAGGATTCTTTCATGAAAAGTCTAGAATGCTGAAACTTAGTACTATGAAAATCAAATCTGGATTATTTCTGATTAGTCAAAATATAAGAATTCTGAAGGTAAAGTGCAAATTATTACAGTTCAACAGGAAACCATATACAGTTTCTTAAAAAAAAAAAAAAAAAGAGTAAGATTAAAGATTTATTCAACAGCTTCCCAAACATTTTTCTAATATGACTCCATTTTAACACTCAAAAATTCATGTGACCTTAGATAATGATGAAAACAAAATAGTACATCTTCACATCTCTCCCCATCCCCATTTCATTAATATACAAGAGCAGCAGTGGTGGCATCAGTAGCAGCAATCAGTATAGGGCCCTGTTTGCCAGTGTGCACTCACAGATCTCAGTACTCTGCATGAGAAATAGGAAACCCACACAGGAGGACGGAATAGGGTCACTACTCACAGGTTCCCATGTTGACTGCTACTATTGAATGTACTGTAGTCATAGAGGAATCAGACTTGTTTCTGTGACCCCCATTTGGGATCCCGATCCACAGTTTGGGAACCACTGATTTATTCATTTCTTCATGTCTAGTTGGGTTTTTTGCCATTCTATAAGGTTGTCTGTACCAGCAATGTTCAACTTTGTGTCCACCACAAATCAAACAACTGCATGTACTATGAGATGTATTTACTAAGCTTTGTTATGAAAATAGGCTCAGATTCTATGAAAGATGCTTAAAGTTATGCTCCTAGATTGGCACAACAAGCCGATCACCTAACTTATTTAAAAAGCTTAATCGGCGCTGATAAGAATCAATTATCACCTCATAATTGGCTTAAATTAAAATTTATTGGATAGTAGGAGCCTACCAGAAAGTAGACATGATTGTTGGCATGTTTGGCATGTAGGTACCTGTTTTGGACTTAGGCACTGGTATTTGAGCCAAGAAAACCCTGGCACAGAGTGCACCTAAAGTTAAGACACCTACGGTGCCTAAGTCCACTTTAGGTACCTCTAAGTATAATTCTATAAATGGCACCTAACTTAAGAATGACATGTGATACGTGCCGCATTCCTTGGCGCCTATGCTTAGGCACTGTTTATAGAGCCATAGGGCACACTATTGCCCAATTAATCCTAATTCTATTTAAAAAATTCCAGAAATTGCACTTGGTCATGTGCCCAAATTGTACACGTAATTTAACTGAACAAGCTATTTAGCACTGATAATTGGCATTTTAACAAGCAATTACTTGCATTAATTAGAATCAATTAAGGGTTAGATGCATAAATTTAGGTACAAGTCACAAAAGGAGGTGCAGAAATGGGTGGGGCATGGGCAAATCAGAGGCGTTCCTTTAAATTACACGTGTAATTACAGAATTAAGGCCTCCATGGACATTTGCCTCATGTTTTCATTGGTGCAAACGGCCACACCTAAATTTAATCACATTTCTCGAGTGTAAGCTCTATTCTGTAAACTGCACCTATAAGTGTGGTTTATGGAATAGTGCTTTTATGGGCACTATACATAGAATTTAGCCCTTAATGGCTCAGATGGCACAAAATCATTGGTGACAATGCACATTATTTGCCAATAATGCAGTTTACTGCAAAAAAAAGTCTGACCCAAGTTGGTAATAAAAATAATTTACTATGACCCATGCAAATGCATGCAAAGCAGCTCATATTATGTAAAAGAAATAGAAGAAGTTAATGTTTCATTGGAAGGGTCATCGTACTAATATGTGAACTAATGCTCCCAGGCTGTAGCTAACAAGGGCCAATGTTGAAAACTCCTTCCCTCCAACAACCACTACCTGGTGATATAATGGTAAGGGGACAAATCCCTCCCCATAGAAACTACTGCTAAGGGGCAGATACTGCTATTTTGGAAAATGAATGTGGGAGACACTGGGGTTACTTCTGTTTCTAGAATCTAAAACTGTATAAACTGTAGAGCTTCATCCTATGTAATGCAATGAAGCTACCTCCAGAGTCATCATTAAAAAAACAGGAATGACTCGCTGCTAACATCAGCCAACAAATTCAAAAAATGAGCGATATCTTTTATAAATGATGGACATTTACTTCAGTTCTTAAAAAATAATCAACAAAAATAGAAAGTGGCTCTTACAGAGATGTGTGATAATCAAGATTCTACCCTTTCACTTGGTATTTTCATTGAATTGATGGAACAACAGTTCAGCTACAAGAGAACATCACGTACATGCAGGTTCTGACACTGGAGTTTGAGAAGATTTGTGAGAACTCCTAGAAGACACTGAAGGTGTATGGCTTCTGTTGAGAATCGAGGCATCTACTTCAAGTGCAGTAAAGTGCTGTTCACTGTCTAAATTTAAATATTTCTCCTGAAATACAAAAAAAGTAAAAATAACAGTCATGCTTGGCCCAAGTATACTTTTGTCCGATTACTCATTATTCACCAAGGGATAGGATTTGAGAGTGTAATGAAATCAATACTTTTGGACCCTGCCCATTTTCTTTTGGCACAGCATTGAGGTTCCAGCCCATATGGGAGGAAGAAACAGAATGCTGAATTTAGCTTGACTGCACAGCATTAAAACCAGCTGGTCCATCCCAACCCTGATGAAAGGCAGAGAGTTGATCAGTGAAACAGGAATTTCCTGTCAGGTGGTGGCTGAACACCTTAAGTCTTCTCCTTAAAGCCAGCCATAAACCAACTGTATGATGAGAATTATATTTGACAGAAGTGGAGTTGTTTCTGACCCATGAAGCTTTACTGAGGTCTTTCTCTCCACTTCTTTTATTTTTGGTCTTCTGTACATTTTTTTGTATAGTTGGTTATGGGATTACTAGCTTACTGAGGAGTAAGCTTTGGGGTCAGCATCTAGATATAGCCAAGTGTGTAAATTATAGATTTTGATTTCAATTACCCTACTATTGGCTGGGAGTGCTAGGGAGGTAAAATTCCTAGATGTCATAAATGACTGTTTCTTGGAGCAACTGGTCCAGGAACTGACAAGAGGGGGAGCTAGTTTAGATTTAGTCCTTAGTGGCATGCAGGGCATATTATGAGAGTTAATATTTGGAAACAGTGATTGTAGCATGATCAAATTTGAGCTGACATCTAAAGTAAAATCACTAAACAAATCTACTGTAACAACATTTAACTTTCAAAAGGGCGACTACGATAAAATAAGGAAAATGGTTAAAAAGAAGCTAAAAGGATTGGTGGCAAAGGTACATCAGAAACAGAAAACCTGTGAGGGAATCTGTGGGACTGTTTGATCATCAAAGAGCAAAAGGGACACTCAGGGAGGATAAGAACATGAATTCTTTACTTTTGTTTTTACGGAAGAAGAGGTAAGAGATCTACCTGAACTAGGGGCGTAGTCACAGGTGGGCCTGGGTCTATTCACTCTCGTCCCAGGCCCACCCAGCAGTGGCTGTCCATCTTGTGCAGCTGCTGCTGCAGCATGCATCATATCTGGCTGCAAGGACCTAATTCTTAAAAGGCAGTGCAGGACCTCTCATTCTCAACATGATGCTGGGCGTCTTTGGGTGATCTGGTGGGGACTGCAGGTGAGGGAGCTGTTGCAGGGGACAGGAAGATGTTGAAGAGAGCACTGAGGAGAAAGTGGGAATAAGGAGAAAGAGAAAGATAAAGAGGAGGTGCAGGATTGGGGGATATAGGGAAGGTATGCTGGACATGAAGGAAGAAATAAGGGATGGATGGATGCTGGACACAGGGAGTAACACAGCATAGAGAGGGCATGCTAGTTATAAGGGAAGGAATGGTGAAAGATTTTAGATACACAGGAGATGCTTGATAAAGAAAGGAATGTAGGGTATTCTAGACACAGGGTATGTTGGGTATGAGGAAAAGAATGAGAGGAGATTCTTACACGGGGAGGAGCAGGACACAGAAAAGATGCTGGGCATGAGGGAAGGAAGGGGGGGGAAATTGGAGCAAGCAGAACTAACACCTTGCAACCACATGCAGAAGACAAAAACTGATGGAAGGAGCTAAGCTAGCCTATGATGTACCCTAGAGATGAAGTGAAAAACTTATAGTTCTCTTCTGCAACTCATGCGAGTAAGGGGAAATAATCCTATGGTCTCTAATGTCTCACCTATTGCACTGGAAAGATAGATTTGAGATGGAAGCAGAAAGATGGAAGAAAACTGAATATGAAAATGAGTGCCAAAGATGGATGTAGTGCAGGAGGTGAAGGAGGAGAGGAAAGAAACAGCAAATGCATAAGGAGACCATGAAAATAGAGTTAAGAGCACAGATGGAACAAGAAGATCGGAAAAATAAAATTGCCACATAACAAATGAAGGAAAAATGGTTTTAATTTTCAATTTAGTGATTGAAATATGTCAATTTTGAAAATTTACATCTGTTGTTTTTATTA
Organism: Geotrypetes seraphini; assembly: GCF_902459505.1. Lineage (NCBI taxonomy): Eukaryota > Metazoa > Chordata > Amphibia > Gymnophiona > Dermophiidae > Geotrypetes > Geotrypetes seraphini. The sequence goes on along the minus strand of NC_047089.1, from coordinate 145,114,116 downwards.
TTTTGGACATTTCTTTCTATTTCTCTTGTGGTGTACAGAGTCTGGCATATTAGTGTTTCGTTAATGTACAGTAGTACTTTTAGTTTGTGGGCTTTATTTGAAAAGGGTTTTTTCTGCATGTGTGACTAAGGCCAGGTGTTCTGATGGGGATAGAAGTCCAGAAACTTTGGTTGGTGTTGTGGCCGCAAGTAGGAAAATATTTGTCAGCTCTCCTTCAGCTTTTTAGGACTCAAAACAGCCCCAATTGAAAAATTTGTAATTACTTATGGCATAATCCCTGACAAACGACACTCATATAACCCAAATTTCTAACCTCTGTTTATATTCGAGTAAACCTTTTTTCCTCCTTTTTGGGAGGGAAAAGGTTAGCTTGGTTTATATTCAAGTATATATGGTACATCACCTGGAGTTATATTAGGAAAGGAATAAATAAAAGTAATACAGCAAATAAAATTTGAGTCTATACTTAAGTTTTAAACAAACTAGCAAATCAAGAGTCAATGTAAAGTAGCTATACAATGTGAGGCGTTCCTTTAAAGCATTCAGAAATGTCACCTTTCTATATGCTGCACCCCCACTCATCTATTGTATCTTGCAAATCTGTACCTACTGCATGGCTGACCACATTCTCTCTTGGTACAGTCCATTTTGTAATTACTTTCTTAAGAAGCTATGCATACCTTTAGTGGTGAAGGGACAATTACTTTTGGAGCCGAGTCTTCCAAACTCAATTTCTGTCTCCTTTCCACTTGGACATCTGTGTAACTATTAAACAAAATGAACAAAAAAATGCATAGATAAAGAATTTCCACCTCTGGTTTTATGGAATCTATTACTCCAAGACAAAACACTACATTTATTGCACAGTTATGACTATAATCTCAGTCACATCTGTTTTCATTCATGTGCTGAACAGCCCATAATTAATCCACTTCTTACAGGCTCCAGCTCTATGTGTCCTTTCATTGCCCTTTCCTATGTAGATTTCATAATGCACTATTATTTCCATGGTTCCAATCCCTCTTGACTTTCAGTTTGTTTAATTCTAACTATAATACAATATGTCCTACATTTCAAGGTATCTCATTTTTGATACTTACAAGTTTTGTCTGACATACTTGGTAGATCCCATGATATAGTGGTTCTATTGCATAATGTTATAACAGGAAGTTTAGTTTAAGAGGGCATACACACACAAAGAGTGCAGGTACCTATAAAAATGAGCGCTGGAAAAGACTGATGCTAAATGTGATTCTACAAAGGGTGCACACTCTTTATTTATACAAAATTTAATATACCACTATTCAAAAAGATCATATCAGTGTATATATTAAAAAGTGCAGAAAAATAAAACATTCAAGTAAAAACAAACCATAAAACCATTAAGAACCAAAAAAAGGGAAGGGAATGAAATAGGACAACAATCTTAATCCAAAGAAAATGAATAATAGAACACATAAGGTAAGAGGAAAAATATATTTCTAAAAAAATAAAATGAGAAAAGAAAAAGAAAAAAAAATATTGAGCAATAAAATCAACAAAAGCACAAGTAAAAAGCCAGGTCTTCAAAAGATCGTTAAATTTAGTCAAGAAGGTTCCAGACAAATTCCTGTTGGAAGCATATTCTATAAAGTAGGAACCATACAGCAAAAAGCAGAATCCTGAAAAAAAGGCAAAATTAATTTTCTCACTGAGGGTATCTCAAGTTGATTAGTACAAGGATGACGTAAAATGCGTCTGGGTTGGCAGGGAATTAGCAAAGAATGGCTTACATAACATAACATTGTACTTATAAACTGCATAACCGTAAGTTCAATGCAGTGAACAAAAGATTAAAAATAATATAACTTAAGGATGATTTAAATTGTGAGTAAAAAAAATACAATTTTGAACATTTTACAACATACAAAATTGGATTTTGGTTGTAAAGAAGCAGGGTAACATGATCATGCTTTTTGAATCAATTAATTTCACACTAGCATTTAGAATTAATTGAAGATGTTTTAAAGAACACAGAGAATCGCACTTTGTGCTGACTTTGCAAACAAACTTGAAGTGCCTTAGTTATACCTGCTGAAACCAGATGTAAATGCTGAGCCAGTATTCTATTACTACCAGCACAATTTCTTGGAATACCCCTGACATGCTTATAGCCATACTGCCTTATAGAATAGCGTGCACAAATTTTAGTGGGTTCTAATTAAACTTCAATAATTGGTTGTTAGCAACCATTTGATAGTTGACAGTTTGTTAACGTGCCCAAATTTAGGTGCACCAAACTGGTTGCTCTCTCTCTCTCTCTCTATATATATATATATATAAACACACATGTGGAGTAATTTTATAAATGGCTGTCTATAAAATTCTCTAAAATATGCCTGTTGGCCACTATCATAAATATCTGAAGCTTCCAAATTCAACTTTTAGGGATCCTTTTATTAAAAGAGAAATGGAAATGGGATGGGATATGATATACAGTAAAACCTTGGTTTGCAAGCATAATTTGTTCCAGAAGCATGCTTGTAATTCAAAGCACTCGTATGTCAAAGCAAATTTCCCCATAGGAAATAATGGAAACTCAAGACTATTCGTTCCACAATCTCAAAACTTTAATACAAAATACCATATTTTTTGCTCTATAAGACGCACTTTTTTCCCCCAAAAAAATTGGTTGGAAATAAGGGTGCGTCTTATAGAACGAATACCCGCCTTCCCCCCCCAACCTAATTCCTTCGGCAGTCCAGCATTTTAGGGCAGGAGCTTACAGCCTCCTGCCCTTTCCTCCGGCTGACTCCCTCAATGTAGACACCGCTACAATGTAGATTTGACTTTAACTGCTTCAGTACATAAAAACCAATCTACAAACTTGGATAAAGGATCCAGAACTGATTGTCGTGTGTTCACAATGGGGTGACCAGGTGGGGGGGTTGATGCCTTTATGAATTTTGGGGACAAAATGAATCTGAGGGATCCTAGGGTGCTTCTGGATCAGGAACTGATATTCCTTTTTTGTTTGGAACAGTAGTCCCTCACAGGATGAATATGGAGATTGAGTGGACTTCTTTGTTCTAGACCAGGTTACCCGTGAGATATTGATCAAGTTAAACAGCATGTTAAATCTGGTTCGGGAGTTCCAACCGCCCGTGGGGCAGGAGGATGGGTTCTTCCCGGACCAACCGTATATAGGAGGGGGCGGGCTCATAGCAGGAAATGAATATAAAAGGAGTCCCCAAAGAGTGGCTGCCATCTTACAAACACAGAAGGATAGAGGTGGATAACTGCGGTGGTGGTAAGCAAAAAGGTTTCTAAACTGGGTTTTTTATTAGGTTGGGAGAGTAATAGAACATGTGAGGGTATTAATTTGTTTAACATTTTGTTTTAGGGCAGACCCCTGATGAAACTCTCCTGAAACATGTCGGGTCTCACCGCTAGCCTATATAGAGAACTGAAAGTTCACCATTACTGAGATAAGTGAATACTAAAAATCTTTTTAAAAAAATATAATAAGAATTGCACATTATTTAAATTGAACAGACCGGTGAGGAGTTCACCACTTGAATCTCCCCGTTGGGACACTTTTGTGGGACGGGGAGTGGTGGTTCTGAGGTCTGTTGAGATGTTTAGAGAACCATTTAAAGTACTCATTAAAGTGGGACAAGGTATTTGAAGAGCACCTTAGAAATATATTTAGAAAGGGCATAGGAATTCTATGAGCATCATAGCAGCATTGGAACATTCAGCACTCCAGGTTGCAGTAAAAGCCTCTACCACAGCTTAGTAAAAGGGAGGGTTTATGAGGTGAAGCCTGAGAATATATACACCTTATTGTTTCTGTACCCCTCAAGCTGCTACAAAATGAAACATGGTGCCATGCTAGGTAATTTTTGCTATGTACTCTATGCATGTACATGATAGGTTCTTGGATTCAGGCACCCTATGTAAGATGTATCAAAAGGATGATCCACACTCGAATGTTAAAACACTGCAGTCAATTGAATATTAAGAGTTTACAAGTTCCAGTTTATGTTTATTTAAAATCTTGCCATACCGCCAAAGCTGTCGTACAGATCAAAGAGTTTACATATTAAAATAGCACTGAAAATAAGAAAAAAACTACAATTTTAAAAGGAAAGGTAAAACATTCACACTGAGAAAAGCAGCATTCATTAGTCCAGTAAACCCACTAAGTATCTAACGCCCCACCACCATTCTGCATCCTGCCACCAAAAAAAGTGTTTTCAGAAGGTTTTTAAAATTCTTGTATGAGGACTCACTACGAATAGCTGATGGAATGTTATTCCACTGCTTCAGGGCTAAAAAACAACAACAAAAAGTGGTGTGGCAAGTGGATTTGTAGTGAGCCTATTTGAAATTTGGGAGTATATGGTACTGTCATTAGAGATAGATATGGTTGTTGACCATGGGACATATATTTGAAAGCTTACTCTAGAGAATTATTGAGCATGTATAAGTAGATTACAGGGGTGGTGACCTCACTAATTTTTTGCCAATTGGGCACAATTCTTGATTCTTTTTTGTTTTGTTTGTTTTTTAATTATGAGCAAACATTCCTATAGAGTTGAATGGTCTAGTCCAGGTGTGCCCAATAGGTCGATCGCGATCGACCGGTAGCTCGCCAAGGCAAAGTGAGTCGATCATCCAGGACTCACTTTGCCTTGGCGATCTATCGGGCCAATCAGTCTTCCTCTCCCCGACGTCAATTCTGGCGTCGGAGAGGAAGTTCGGGCCAGCCAATCGCTACCTGGGGAGAGGAATGCTGGTCGGCCCGAAGCAGGGAGAACATGGGGCGGCGGTGGCTTTGGGGCCTGTTATCCATTGGTGGCATTTGGGTCCTGTTCCCGGATGGCAGCAGCAGTGGCAGTGGCTTGGGGAAGGGCAGGGAGAAAGAAAGAAAGGGGGCAGGCAGGGAAACAGAAGGAAAGAAGAGAAACAGAAAAAAAGAAAGGGGGCATGAAGAGAGAAAGATAGAAAGGTCAGGGAGAGAGGAAGAAAAAGTTGGGGGAGGAAATGAGGTATGGAGGAGAGGAAGCATACAGGCTGAAAGAAAGATTGGATGCACAGTCAGAAGAAGAAAGTGCAACCACAGACTCATGAAATCACCAGACAAGGTAGGAAAAATTATTTTATTTTAAATTTAGTGATCAAAATGTGTCTGAATTTATATCTGCTGTCTATATTTTACAATATGGTCCCTTTTTACTAAACCGCAATAGTGGTTTTTAGCGCAGGGAGCCTATGAGCGTTGAGAGCAGCGCTGGGCATTCAGCGCAGCTCCCTACGCTAAAAACTGCTATTGTGGTTTAGTAAAAAGGGAGGGGGGTGGGTATTTGTCTATTTTTGTATGGTTGTTACTGAGGTGACAGTGCATAGAGTCATCTGCTTTGACCTCTTTGAAAAAACCCCAGAATAGGAATGATAATTAATAATTCTATGTGTACAGTGTGTGTTGTGTTTTTTTAAAATTTTATTGTTGGTAGATCATTTGACTTGGTCATTTTAAAAGTAGCTCGCGAGTCAAAAAAGTGTGGGCATCCCTGGTCTAGTCTGATAAACTGAACTGAGTGATGTGTTGCCCCCTCACTGGTTATTTTAGATATATTGGTTCCTTATTGGCCACTTTCATCATTTGTTTCTTTGTGAAGAAGCATCAGAGATTGCTGGACATTTGTGGAAATAAAAATTTACCCCTAAATCAGTTTTTGTTTTTCAAAACACTGACCACATCAGGAAGTTTGAAAATTTAGGATCTGTTTAAATACTGAGGAAATCTCAAGCACTATTTTGAAATAATTTTTTTCGTATTTTCAAGAGTATGTGAAAATGTCCAGGACTACAAAGTGGATACTATTTCTGCATGCTAATATTTTATAAAAATATATAGGTTTCTATGTGTTTTTATAAAATAATGCCTCAGTAGGCACCTTCTTTACCTCTTCAACTAGGTGCTCCCTTATAAAAATTACCCATTAAGAAGGATTAGCCTTTGAATACAGACCCAACATTTGACACTGAACCTTATGGCAAATATTAATAAATGTAATCATACCTCACCACAGTGTGTGTACATACAATGAATTCTGGCTTGGAGTTCCACTGATGGTAGGTGATATAGTAGCAAGTCTGAAGCCAAATCCACTGTTGTCCTTTGGTCAGAAACCGATAACAGCAAGATTTCCCCTTGCCAAACTGCATCACTGTTAGTAGAAAATACACACTGCATATAACAAATTTTAAAATTTGTGATTCAAGATTCATTTTTGATACACCGCTTATTATAGTCAGAACTAAGTGATTTATAGGCACAAACCAACAAGAAAAGGAAAATAAACAGAAGTGAAAAAAAGAAGAAAAAAAAGAAATTACATTCCATCTATTAGGGAAAAGAAAGAAGAAAGAAAAATAACAAGTGATAATGGAAAATTAGGTTCTTACCTCGATAATCTTTTTTCTGTTAGTAGACATAGGAGTCTACGCTAGGTGAATATCTCCTGGTTGCAAGTTGCTGGCAGAAGGATGTCAATCACATCTTTCAGCTCCTCCTCCTTCACCAGTGGAGTATAGTGCCCTCTTCAGTTTGTATCAAGCAGTCATGCTCCACTATGAGAAAAAAATCAGAAGGAGGGGCACAGGGAATTTTCTCAAAACACAATACATTTCTGTTCTATTCTGTAACTCATGAAAAAGAACAATAATGTAATGTAATTTATTTCTTATATACCGCTACATCCGTTAGGTTCTAAGCGGTTTACAGAAAATATACATTAAGATTAGAAATAAGAAAGGTACTTGAAAAATTCCCTTACTGTCCCGAAGGCTCACAATCTAACTAAAGTACCTGGAGGGTAATAGAGAAATGAAAAGTAGAGTTAGAGGAAAAATAAAAATAAAATAAACATTTTAACAAGACAGCATTGATCTAAATACTTTGGAAGGTAGAAGAGAGGAGAGAAAGGAATAGAAGCAGAAGGGGGAGCCGTTGAACAGTAGAATTCTGGAGAAATTTAAATGATAGAAATAGAACAAAACAAAGACAAAAGGCAAAACAATAGATAAGATTAAAGATAAATCATAAGCTGAAAAGAAAAATAAAATAAAACTTTGTCTTCAATCCACGATTTCAGCGTCAGTGATGAAGTGGAGCAAGTAAGTTTAGGAGTATAATTAGTATGAACATACCACATAGGTGTACCAGCAAACCAACCTGCTATGTGCAACTAGCCCTAACAAATGGGCTCCAACACTCAACAAATTCATAACTTTATTTGCAATTTATCTGTCCATATCCATCCAACAGGAGAAAAACTCCAGTTTCAGACTAAAGATTTATCTGAGGCAGATAGCTGGTGCATTGAAAAACTGACATGGTGGGCCGCAGAGATTCCTGTCATTTAACAGAGAGAAGATTATTGAGGTAAGACCCTAATCTTCCATTCTGTTGCAAAGACATAGGAGTTTGTACACTAAGCGATGTACCAAAGCAATTCTAGATGTCTAGGCTGGGACAGATGAGCCTTCCTGCAAAACCAAGGACTCAAAGGCAATATCCTACCATGCTGCCACGTCCAATCTGTAGAGCTTTGTAAAAGTATGAAAAGTAGAACAGATAGCTGCTCTACAAATGTCTTCAGGTAGAACTGCCTGGGCCTCTGCCCATGAAGACACCACACCTGGTCGAATGAGCTTTGATAAAGATAGGTGGCTGCTTGCCACAGTCTATGTACGTCAACAAAATTACCATGCAAATCCATCTGTCAATAGATGCTTTGGAAGCTGGTCTGCCTCATAGAAAACATAGAAACATAGAAGATGACGGCAGATAAGGGCCATAGCCCATCAGGTCTGCCCACTCTACTGACCCACCCCCAAGTCTACTATCCTAGGGATCCCACTCCTGGTGACAGGTTCCCTTGGCTTAACCTTCTAAGGGATCCCACATGGGCATCCCATTTGCTCTTAAATTCTTGCACACTGTTTGCCTCGATCACCTGCACCAGGAGCTCGTTCCAAGGATCAACCACTCTCTCGGTGAAGAAATATTTCCTGGTGTCGCCATGAAATTTCCCGCCCCTGAGTTTGAGCGGATGCCCTCTTGTGGCTGAGAGTCCTTTGAGAAAGAGAATCACTTCTTCCATCTCGATATGGCCAGTAATATACTTAAATGTCTCGATCATGTCTCCTCTCTCCCTATGTTCCTCGAGTGGGTACAGCCGCAAATTTTTCAGCCTTTCCTCGTACGATAGATCCTTGAGCCCCGAGACCATCCTGGTGGCCATCCGTTGCACTGACTCTATTCTCAACACATCTTTTCGGTAGTGTGGCCTCCAGAATTGCACACAGTATTCCAAATGAGGTCTCACCATGGTTCTGTATAAAGGCATTATGACTTCAGGCTTCCGGCTGATGAAACTCCTGCGGATGCAACCTAACAACTGTCTTGCCTTAGATGAAGCCTTATCCACATGATCACCAGTTTTCATGTCTACGCTGATGATCACTCCCAAGTCTTGTTCTGTTGAAGTTCTAGCTAAGGTCACACCATTCAAGGTGTAAGTTCTGCACAGATTTCTGCTGCCGAGGTGCATGATCTTGCATTTCTTAGCGCTGAAGCCCAGCTGCCAGGTCAAGGACCAAAGCTCCAACAAATGTAGGTCCTGTGTCATACTATCGGGTGAATTGCCGTCTCTCACTATATTGCACAGTTTGGCGTCGTCAGCGAATAACGTTACCTTACCTTGAAGCCCCTGAGTTAGGTCCCCTATGAATATGTTGAAAAGGAGCGGGCCCAAGACTGAGCCCTGCGGTACTCCACTGGTCACCTCTGATATTTTAGAGAGGGTACCGTTAACTACCACCCTCTGAAGTCTGCCACTCAGCCAGTCATTGACCCATGTAGTTAGTGTTTCTCCCAGCCCCATTGATTTCATCTTGCTCAACAGCCTGCGATGCGGGCTGAAGTCTAGGTATACGACGTCCATGGATTCTCCCAAGTCTAGCTCTTTTGTTACCCAGTCAAAGAAGCTGATGAGATTGGATTTTCAGGACCTACCCTTGGTGAATCCATGTTGACTGGGATCTCATAGATTCCCCTTATCCAAGATTGCGTCTAATTTACGTTTGATTAGTGTTTCCATGAGTTTGCAAACTATTGATGTGAGACTCACTGGTCTGTAGTTTGCAGCCTCTGCCCTGCAACCCTTTTTGTGCAGTAGAACGACGTTAGCTGTTTTCCAGTCTATGGGGACACTCCCCGAACTTAGGGAGAGATTGAAGAGTTCTGATAGCAGTTCTGCCAGGACATCATTCAGCTCACTGAGCACCCTGGGGTATAGATTGTCCGGTCCCATGGCTTTGTTCACCTTGAGTCTTGCCAGTTCGTAGTAGACGTCGCCAGATGTGAACTCGAAATTCTGAAACGGGTCTTCCACGCTGGGCCTTGCCTGCAACTGCGGACCATGTCCCGGTGCCTCGCAGGTGAAGACCGAGCAGAAGTATTCATTCAGTAGTTCTGCTTTATCGGAATCTGAATCTGCGCAGTTCCCATATGGTTTTCTAAGGCGTACTATCCCGTCTGTGTTCTTTTTCCTATCACTAATATACCTGAAGAAGGATTTGTCCCCTTTCTTCATGTTCTTTGCCAGAGTCTCTTCCACTCGAAGTTTGGCCTCCCTGACTGCCATTTTGACCGCTGCAGACCTCGCCCTATGTTCTAGTTTAGCTTCTCTAGTCTTCGTTCGTTTGTAGGAAATAAATGCTTTTTTCTTCTCCTTGACGAGGTACGAGATTTCTGTGGAGTACCATTGGGGTTTGTTGTTTCTCCGCCGTTTGTGTACTGATTTAATGTAGAGGCTTGTCGCTTCATGTATGGTAGATTTCAGGGATGACCACTCAACTTCCACATCATCGGTCGTAGCTTGGTTCTGCAGTGTTCGGTGGACGAAATCTCCCATGCATTTGAAGTCAGTGCCTCGGAAGAGGAGTACTTTTGTTTTCGTGTTTGATCTTGAATTTATTGTTTTTTAGTTATTACTTAAATATATTGTCTGCATTGTAATATAATATATTGTTACTGTATTTTAGATTTATATTGTAAATTTTAAATGTACATCGCTTAGAATATTTGATTAAGCGATTTATCAAGTCCCATAATAAACTTGATAAACTTGAAACTTGATCTAGGGAAACCTTTCCTGAGGTAGAACCACACCATGTTGTGGTCGCTGGAGGCTAGCGTATCTCCTACTGAGACCTTCGAGACACTATCCCCATTGGTGAGTACCAGGTCCAGGATAGCCTGGGCCCTAGTGGGTTCCAATACCATTTGTTTGAGTCGTGCTCCCTTTATGGATGTTAACAGTCTCCTGCTGCCGCTGGTTGTTGCTGAGTATGAGTTCCATTCTGCGTCAGGCATGTTGAAGTCCCCTAGCAGAACAGCATCTCCCCGTAGAGCAGGGATCTCAAAGTCCCTCCTTGAGGGCCGCAATCCAGTCGGGTTTTCAGGATTTCCCCATGAATATGCACTGAAAGCAGTGCATGCACATAGATCTCATGCATATTCATTGGGGAAATCCTGAAAACCCGACTAGATTGCGGCCCTCAAGGAGGGACTTTGAGACCCCTGCCATAGAGTGATATTCTCTATGTCTTCAATTAATTCGGAGTCTTTGTCTTCCAGTTGTCTTGGAGGTCTATATACTACACCAAGATACAGGCATTTTTCCCTGCCTCTGGCCAGGTTCACCCAGAGGGATTCCCCGGTGTACTTGACATCTGAGATTCTGGTAGTTTTGATGTCTTCTTTAATGCATAGTGCCACCCCTCCCCTTGACTTTCCCTCTCTGTCCTGACAAAATAAATTGTATCCCACCCATGAGAGTCTGTGAACCAAGTTTCGGATATTGCCACCACGTCAAGGTCGGCATTCATTATTTCAGTCTCTAATTCTAGAATCTTATTGCCTAAACTGTGTGCATTAACATACATAGCCCTCCATACCCCGTGATTGCTAAGTCCCTGTGGGGAGTTTCCCACCTGGGGTAGTGTGACTCCTACAGATGGTTGGAAAGGCAAAAGTCATTGGTTCTTTCCAGAGAATGGAGTAGAACTCTTTGCACATTCAGCCTCTGCAATATCCTGACTTGCTTAGGTGAAATCGCCGGCTGAACTGCAGGAAAACTAACTTCTTGGTTGATGTGAAAGACTGAAACAACTTTCAGCAGAAAAGCATAGTTACTTACCGTAACAGGTGTTATCCGAGGACAGCAGGCAGATACTCTCACACATGGGTGATGTCATCCACGGAGCCCGGTACAGGCAGTACTAAAAATGTACTGTCACATTAAACTTCTTAAGATGCTTCAAGACTGCCGCCTTCTTGCCCAATGTCAGCTCATGGTTCCTCAGTTTCATAAAAAACTTAAGAAACCAACCAGGGGAGGTGGAAGGGATGTGAAAATATCTGTCTACTGTCCCCAGATAAAACCGGTTATAGTAAGTAACTGTATTTTATCCTTGGACAAGCAGCAGCATATTCTCACATGTGGGATTCCCTAGGTTACTGAATGGGATGGTGGGAGATTCTGTAACACTGCATGGCCAAAACCACCATCTCATCTGGGCTAGGATTCTAGACAGTAGTGAGATGTAAATGTGTGAACTGAGGACCAAGTAACTGCTTTGCAAATATCTTCAATGGGAGTGGAATGCAAAAAAGCCACCGATGCTACCATAGCTTAGACTCTGTGTGCTGTAACATGTCCCTCAAGCTGCAGCCCAGCCTGAGCATAGCAGAAGGAAATGCAAGCTCCTAACCATGTGGAAATAGTTCTCTTGGTTGCAGGCAGGCCCAACATGTTAGGGTCAAAAGAGATGAACAGTTGAGGTGAAGACCTGTGTGGCTTAGTTTTTATAAATAGTAAGATAAGGCATGCTTACAGTCTAATGTATGAAGAGCAGTTTCTCCAGGATGAGAATGAGGCTTTGGAAAGAAGACAGGAAGCACAATGGATTGATTCAGATGAAATTCCGTTGACTTCCTTGGGGAGGCATTTAGGATGAGTTCTGAGAACCACCTTGTTATGATGAAGCACTATAAAAGGTGCTTGTAGTTCACTCACTCAACAAGCAGAAGTGACAGAGATCAAGAAGACCACTTTCTAAGTTAGAAACTTAAGATGAGCAGATGCCAGTGGTTCAAATGGCAGCTTTATCAGACTGGTGAGAACCATATTGAGATTTCAGATAACTGGAGGCAGTTTTAGTGGAGGTGTCGAGTTCAAGAGTCCTTTCATAAATCGAGAAACAAGCGGATGAGTAGTCAGAGGTTTATTCTTGAAAAGAGTATGGTAAACACTAATGGCACTGAGGTGAACCCTAACCAAAGTGGTCTTAAGTCCAGAGTTGGATAAATGGAGAAAGTAGTCCAATACTGAAGGTATAAAAGGTGTGGAAGGATCCAGGTGATGGAGAATACATTACGAAGTGAAGTGTGTCCATTTGAGTCGACAGCAGTGCTGAGTGGAAGGCTTTCTGAAAGCAGCTATAATGGCTTGCACTGGGTCAGAAAGACTAAAATCTGTTTAAGTCAGGTCAAGAGGTACCAAGCTGTTAGGTGCCAAGATTGCAGATTGGAATGTAACAGAGATCCTTGATTCTGAGTGCGTAGAGATGGAAAGATCTGCAATGGAATTGGATCCTTAACACTCAATTGAAGTAGAAGGGAAAATCAGGGGTCACGTGATACTGAGCACTTGAACGGACGTACCTACAGACAGTTCCGGGCCATGCCGCTAAAACCTGCCTGAAAACCCCGACTTTTGTTCGGATTTCTGTCCTCCAGCTTACATAACCGGCAACTTCTCTCCCTGCAGTGTCCGCGGGGCACTTTGCTGGTGAGTTCCGTGCAAGAAATGACAACCAAGTCGCAGCGGGGAACTAGAGACAAGCTGAGGCAGCCAGACTCCAAGATGGACGATCCAGGAAGCGGTTATACAAGAGCTTACTCGTTCTCTTAGTCTTGTGATGGAGGACAAACTTGCCAAGATACAAACCTTCTTGGAAGAAATCAGAGAAAACCTCAATTCACATGCGGATTGCCTGCAGCGGGTTGAGGTTCGAATTGCCCAGCAAGAAGACTGCAGGGCAAATTTTGAAGAGCGCATATGGGTCCTGGAAATGGTGAAAATGACCCTTTTGGAGTGGATTGATAATCAAGAGAACCGGGGCTACCGCAACAACCTACGATTTATCAGGATCCCCAGCCCACATCCTAGAGATCCAGTTCCCCTATCCAGGATCCCCAGCACACATCCTGGAGATCCAGTTCCCCCATAAAAAAGTTCACCCCCAGGCGTTCGTTATCCTTCTTCACTACCCTGGGAGGCTTACAGTCAAGAGAAGGATCATTTGTGACATTAAAGTCCCCACTAACAATAAGTTCATAATTAGGCAGTGCCATCAGGTGAGCCAAAATACTTGAAAAGAAGGTATGGGAGTAGACATTAGGTGCATACATATTGCATAACACTACAGGTTTGTCAGACAAGGTCCCTGCCCAGATTACATAATGACCCTGAGCGTCCTGAAGAACCTTGTGCATGACCACTGTGACCCCTTTATGGATGAGAATAGCAACACCCCATTGTTTGGAATTATAGGATGAGCAAGGGAGCCACTTCTGGTGATACAGACAGGTCGTGACCTGTTTGGGCCGCCGCGGGAGCGGACTGCTGGGCGGGATGGACCTGTGGTCTGACCCGGCGGAGGCACTGCTTATGTTCTTATGTTCTTAAGAAACAACTTCCCCCACCCAGTCTCTCATCAACTTGTAGTGCTCACTCATAATAAGATGGGTCTTCCTGCAGAAAGGCCACTGAGGCTCACTACCTCCGCAAAAAGGAAAGAACCTGTCCATTTTGCCGGGGAGTTGATACCAGCTACATTTAAGGTAATACACGTGAAGTCAGCCATAGCCATGAGAGGTGCAGGCAACCAAGGCACATAAATACCAGCCCACAATTTGGTCCCCAGGGGCCTCCCAGCCGGACCCCCCAGGACAGGCATAAGAGATCCAATCACCCAGCAAACCATCACCCCCCAGCCCCCCCCCCACACCCAACCCCACCCCACCACACAACAGCTCCACACATCCTCAAGCACACAAGAGAAACACACAGCAAACACCCCTCCCCGCTCTCAGCCCCCCAACACCCTCCCCAAAGCCAGGTCTCCACAGCAACCAGAAGTCACACCAAGTTCACACACACACACACCCCACCAAACATACCCCCCCACCCTCCCACAAATCTCCCCGCCCCCCACATCTCAACCAGAGTAAAAAGAAGAGAAAATGCCCAAGTCCAACCCCCACCCAACTGAATACAAACTCGCAAAGTGACCACGGAGAAAAACCACAACCCAAAACCATCAGAAATAGGCCCCCCCCAAACTCCAACCCCTGTAAATAACAGAACAGTTCACAGAAAGAACAGAGAAACTAGAAGTCACAAGGCCACAAGAGGAGTCAGCCAGTCCACTATGGGCCAAGGTAGAAAGCAACAGAGAGTCAGGGAAGAGTAGGCCATCCAGTGGTCCCTTTATTGAAGAGCCGAATACTCTCCAACCCAGTACATATGGAACTCCATGGCAGGCAAGGATGGCCAGGTCCAACCCCCCAACAACACCGCCGGCTCAAGCTATCCAGAGTCTCAGACAGCAGAGCCCTCAGAGCCTGCGCCAGCCAAGCCAGAAAGCCAGAGATGAAGCAAGTCACAACCGCTAAATACAACGTGCAGCAGCAGACAAAGCTCCCCACAAAGGACAAGGAGATGCGTCGGAGGAAGCATAGAGGCATCCACTGCTACAGCAAAGGCTGAGCCACAGCAGAACAGCTCCATACGGCCCTCATTTAGCCAGGGAAGTCAGGCTCTGAAGGCAAGCCTTGAGGTCGTCCACGGAGTCGCAGGTCTTTGGCCCCCCTGCACCAGTAATGTGGACCCTAGCCGGGAACTGGACAATAAAACTCAGTCCCCGATTTCGAAGCTCAGAGCAGTAGGGGGCCAGGGCACGCCGGCGTGCAGCAACCTCTGCCGAGTAGTCATGGAAGAGTAGCAACTTGCCTCCCTGATATTCAGCGCTCCTCTTTTCCGGTAAAGGGTCATCAGCCTGGCCTTGTCCGCAAAATTGAGGATCCTGGCGATCACAGGTCTCGGCCTGCCATCTCCCTCCCGCTGCGGCTCCAAGCAGTGGACCCGCTCCACCACGAGGTGTGGACCCGCAGGAGTGAAACCAAGGACCTCTGGAAACCAGCACTCCACAATCCCCCAGAGTTCCTCATCCTTGATGGTTTCCGCCAGACTCACCAGGCGCACATTGTTACGGCGACCCCGTTTCTCCTGATCCTCGAGCCTGGCATGGAAGGTGGCACAGCGTGTTTCCAGCGCACGAACCTGCACCTCCATATTGGTCGCACGGTCCTTGTGTTTGGCAATGCAGGACTCAGCCGTCTGCAGACGCTGCTCATGGCGTTCTATTCGATCGCGGATGCCCTCCACAGTAGCCTGCAGTTTAGAAAGACGATCATCAATTACAGTCGAGATGGTCCGCGCCATCTCCTTAACAGCGGCCTCCTGCAGGACCACGGTCGGCGATGAGGGAGGCGCAGATGCCATATTACCAGCGCTGGTGGTATTTGGTGCTTTGGCCTGTCATGCCAATTTTATGCTGAAGCCTTAGATATATAAAGTCTCTATAGAAGGGTAAGTACTACGGTGTAACAGAAGGGCTGTTATGGTATAAACCTCCCTTGAATACCTCCTATTTCAATGTGGTTTATCAAGGATATTTTCCAGGCCCTCAGAGGTGCCACCAACAGTTCAATAAACTTTCATAACTATTGGATTTATGCCCCCATTCGTCATCGGGTCCCTGGAAAGTTGAAAAGTGCAATATTTTTTTGTATATTTTCAATAAATAAGTTGAATAAGTTAAATAAATTAAATAGTAAAGATCTTTAAATAGTAGTGTTCACATAACTTGGGTGGTTAGCCAAGAGGGACAGAGTCGCCAACATGTTTCACCCTGTTAAGGTTTCCTCAGGGCACAATCCCTGTGACAAAAACCAGCTTTAGTAATCAGTGAAATCGCATAACATGTCAAAAGATATTAACTGATAACGTTCTCTTACCTCAAAACTATACACTCATCATGACGTGGCCACCCATAATGTGATCAAAGATGGCCGCGGCGTGTACTGTAGCTACTTAAATATTCTACATCCCAGCTGAGACTGACGTCATCGGGTCAACCAGGAAGCGCGTGAGTAACCGCAATCCCGGAGAAACACCCGCGGGGAAAAATTCTAATTGCTCTACCCACTCCTTTAACCTTAATAAAGTTTCAATACTACAAAGGCAAAACATAAAGACAGAGGACTACAGTGAGACCTCACCAGAGAGACTGCCATTCAAGTTCTAAATTGAGCCCGTTGGGTACAACTGAATTAAGTTGGTAAATCCACCTCTATTCTAAAAAATTAAGCTTTGCCTCCAAATTGCCTTCTGTTCCCTGAGTGTCAATGGCATCAATAACACGCCATTTGATATGGTCAATGGTGTGCTTTTTAGACAACCAGTGAGCTACAAGAGGGGCTGTCAGGGTTTCAGTAGATATCCTAGACTTGTGTTCGTTAAGTCTAACCTGAACTGCCCGTTTAGTGCGTCCCACATAAACTAGAGGGCACGGGCAGATGATAATATACACAACCCAACTAGATTTACATGTAGTATGTGTCCTAGCCCGAATGATGCGTCTAGTGTGGGGGTCCTGCTAAGTACTACCCTCCACAGTTTTGTCACACCATTGGCAGTGGGTGCATTTTATATGGGCTGCCTGGTCCAAAATGGAACGGACCTGGCGATTAAGCATCTGGCCTATCGTGGTACCCTTAGTATATGCTATCAAAGGGAAGTCTTGCAGACCTCTCAGGGCCCTCAGAATGGGCCAGTGTTCTAATGGAACCCACCACCCTCTTAACTGCGTCCGAATATGGGAGTACACAAACCAATCTAGTGGTTTCTAAATCCTGAGAATTACTCGCACCCGTATCTTGGAGCAACAGGTCTCGATGGGCATAACGTGCCCGCAAGTATGCCTTATAAATAGCTTTCTCAGGGTAACCCCGGGCCCGAAACCTATGGGTGATGTCTATGGCAGCCCTTTGAAACTGAATCAAATCTGAACATACCCTCCTGGCCCTCAAAAATTGACTGATCGGAAGGCTATATTTGAGCTTATAAGGATGGAAACTTGAGAAGTGAAGCATAGAAACATAGAAACATAGAAATAGACGGCAGATAAGGGCCCACGGCCCATCCAGTCTGCCCACCTTAATGTCCCTCCCCTACCTTTGCCCTGTGAATAGATCCCATGTGCCGATCCCATTTTGCCTTAAAATCAGGCATGCTGCTGGCCTCAATCACCTGTAGTGGAAGACTATTCCAGCGATCAACCACTCTTTCAGTGAAAAAGAATTTCCTGGTGTCACCTCGTAGTTTCCCGCCCCTGATTTTCAACGGATGCCCTCTTGTTGTCGTGGGACCCTTGAAAAAGAAGATATCTTCCTCCGCCTCGATGCGGCCCGTAAGATACTTGAACGTCTCGATCATGTCCCCCCTCTCTCTGCGCTCCTCGAGCGAGTATAGCTGTAATTTGTCAAGCCGTTTTTCGTATGGTAGATTCTTGAGTCCCGAGACCATCCGGGTGGCCATTCTTTGCACCGACACCAGTCTCAGCACATCCTTGCGATAATGCGGCCTCCAGAATTGCACACAGTATTCCAGGTGGGGCCTCACCATGGATCTATACAATGGCATAATGACTTCCGCCTTACGACTGACGAAACCCCTTCGTATGCAGCCCATGATTTGTCTTGCCTTGGACGAAGCCTGCTCCACTTGATTGGCAGACTTCATGTCCTCACTGACGATTACCCCCAAGTCTCGTTCTGCTACCGTTTTTGCTAGGATCTCGCCATTAAGGGTATAAGACTTGCATGGATTCTGGCTGCCCAGGTGCATAACTTTGCATTTTTTGGCATTGAAGTTGAGTTGCCATGTCCTAGACCATCGCTCCAGTAGGAGTAGGTCGTGCATCATGTTGTCGGGCACTGAATCTTCGTCTGTTGTGCATTTGCCCACTACATTACTCAGTTTGGCGTCATCGGCGAATAATGTTATTTTACCTCGAAGCCCTTCTGCCATTCCTTGCTACTGATTTCCTATACAGGGTGGTGAGTAATGCATTTCCCTCCCTATAGATAAGGATGTCCAAAAATTCAATTTTAGACGGGCTATGGGTGGCAGTTTATTGAACTGTTGGTGACACCTCTGAGGGCCTGGAAAATATCCTTGATAAACCACATTGAAATAGGAGGTATTCAAGGGAGGTTTATACCATAACAGCCCTTCTATTACACCGTATGCCAATTTTATGGGCATAACGCAGTCCCGAACCCAACAGCAAAAACATAAACCGCCTCTCGTAGTGCAGGGAGGTCAACAACACACTCAGGTGCCACGGTAGAACGTTGCAGGTAGAAAATAAGGCATAAAAAGCTAAGTTAGACGGGTGAGGGTCGGAGCTCGAGCAAGAAGCCATCGCTCAGCTCTGCGTCATCACGTGACCCCCCCATTAATGAATTATTTGGTTGGAAAATAGTTGACCTTAAGACTAAAGTCACAACCCATATGATAGGCATTTTTGTGTGTCACCCTTAGACATTTTTCAAACTGCATTAATTTCTTAATGGAATTTCTGGAAAAATTCAGCAACAATGTATGGCAAGGAATGCACATTAAATCTTTTCAAAGTGCACCTTTCCAAATTGACTTCTCGACCAAAGAGGTGGAGATGGTTGATTGGACAGTGCAAAAAAAAGCACAGTACTAGATTACATTACATTAGGGATTTCTATTCCGCAATTACTTTGCGATTCAAGGCGGATTACAAAAGAGTTATAGAAGGTGGATTACAAAAAGATATCTGGTCATTTTCAGGGAAAATAAAGAGTAGAGCAGGTAGATGTAGTATGAATGAGAACTACACCAGTTATAAAAGTTCAGTTAAGTTTATCCATGGTACTACTTACAATGCTCATGGCACCTTGCTAGAAGCTCCAGGTCATCTACATGGTAATAATCATAGCCAGAAGTGCCCAGTACTTCAAAAGGTAAATATCCTATAACTGGTGGAGCCCTGTGTATGTAAACAGAAAAATGCCACTTAAGAAAAAAAAAAAATTTTATTTTATTTGAGGGAAGCATTTTCACAATAAGAAAGAAACTTCCTGAATAGGTTCTCAAGTGAAGAATTATCTTTCTTCAAGTTATAATTTTCAATACTTCCTATAAAACGTTGCTTGCAATTTAAGATGAACTGTCTGAAAAAGTCTGCGTAAACTGAGTGTCTGTCAGCTGCACACAATATTAAAGGGGATATGCCCACCCCCACAATCTGGCAGTAAGAGTTCCTTCCCTCCCTAGCAAGAGTAAACCTCCCCCAGGCTTACCGTAATTTCTTGGTGGTCTAACAGCGTGCTGGGGCAGGAACAATTCCCACTTGCTCAGGCCCATTCTTTCTCCACAGTAAAAATGGCCACCTAGACTTCCAGTGACAATCTCACAAGGCTGCTAGAAGCCTTGGTGGCCATTGAACTCTGGAATTCATTGCAGAGAATGTGGTGAAATCAGTTAGCTTAGCGAAGTTTAAAAACAGATTTGGATAAATTCCTTAAAGGGGCGTCCTTTGGTCATTATTGAGATGGCTTGGGGAAATCCACTGCATATTCTTAGGATAAGCAGCATACAATCTGTTTTATTACTTGGGATCTAGCTAGGTACTTGGGACTTGGGTTGGCCACTGTTGGAAACAGGATACTGGGCTTGATAGACCTTCAGTTTGTCCCAGAATGGCAATTCTTGTGTTCTTAAGGTAAGTACCTAATCTTACCTTCTAGTGAATTGGCACATCATTCTTGAACCTGTGGGACATATCAAAGCAGTACTCTAGAATCTAGGGTGGGACAGATGAGCCAGCTGAAAGGTACTGAAGATCTGAATGCGGTATCCAATTTGGCTGCAACATCCACCATATATAAAACTTTGTGAAGGTATGGAAAGAGGACCTTGTGGCCATTCGACAAATTTCCTCAGGGGAAACTGCTCTAGACTCTGCCCAGGAGGATGCTATACTCCAGAGTCCACAACAGATTCAGCTCTAAGACATCTCGGTGGGGGGGCCCAGTGAGAGAGGAAGGCATTCTGAAGAGGACGCATGCATGCTTTCGTTCAGGGAACCACGATGCTGCCAGAAGGATGCTGGGCTGTATAAAGAGAGGTGTAGTAGGTAGAAGGAAGAAGGTGTTGATGCCCCTGTACAAGTCATTGGTAAGGCCCCACTTGGAGTATTGTGTTCAGTTTTGGAGACCGTATCTGGCGAAAGACACAAGAAGACTTGAGGCGGTCCAGAGGAGGGCAACGAAAATGATAGGAGGCTTGCGCCAGAAGACGTATGAGGAGAGACTGAAGCCCTGAATATGTATACCCTAGAGCAGGGGTAGGGAACTCCGGTCCTCAAGAGCCATATTCCAGTCGGGTTTTCAGGATTTCCCCAATGAATATGCATGAGATCTATTTGCATGCACTGCTTTCAATGCATATTCTTTGGGGAAATCCTGAAAACCTGCCCCTACCCTAGAGGAAAGGAGAGACAGGAGAGATATGATTCAGACGTTCAAATACTTGAAGGGTATTAACGTAGAACAAAATCTTTTCCAGAGAAAGGAAAATGGTAAAACCAGAGGACATATTTTGAGGTTGAGGGGGTGGTAGATTCAAAGGCAATGTTAGGAAATTCTAGTTTACGGAATTTCCTGGAATGCGCTCCCGAGAGAGGTGGTGGAGAGTAAAACTGTGACTGAGTCCAAAGAAGCGTGGGATGAACACAGAGGATCTAGAATCAGAAATAATATTAAAAATTGAACTAAAGCCAGTACTGGGCAGACTTGCACGGTCTGTGTCTGTATATGGCCATTTGGTGGAGGATGGTCTGGGGAGGGCTTCAATGTCTGGGAAGGTGTAGATGGGCTGGAGTAGGTTTTAACAGAGATTTCAGCAGTTGGAACCCAAGCACAGTACCAGATAAAGCTTTGGATTCTTGCCCAGAAATAGCTAAGAAGAAAAAATTAAAAAATTTAAATTGAATCAGGTTGGGCAGACTGGATGGACTATTCGGGTCTTTATCTGCCATCATCTACTATGTTACTATGTCACGTCCAGCTTTGTAATCCTGGAATTCACAAACTGTAGGACGTCCCACACCGAAGGAGCAGCTGTCAGCATAGCTATCGCTAGCATTCAGCATTTTCAGTTGGCATAACTTATGTCAGCGAAGGCCTATGGGAAATTATATCAATCTGACTCTGGCATGTGAATGCAGATAGGCCCTGAGGGCAGGGAGACTGTTTTAAGTAGCCCTGATTGATATGTTTTAAGTAGCCCTGATTGAATCATGATTAGCTAAAAGGTGTTAATGTCTGATTAAGAGGGTGCTTAGGACAATGGGTCCAGGTGCAAAGTTAATCAGAAACTATTGTCAGAGACAGACTGGAAATACATATATGACCATAGCCTATTCTTCGGCTGTCTAGCACAAGTTTACTAAGGAGGGGGAGATTTAACTTCTATTGAAGCTCAATAGTTTTCTATACACAGAATAAGATTCCAAGCTATAAAAGCCTCCTTTCTGCAACACATCTGCAGCTCTAGCTCTCTCTCTTTCTCTGTCTATCCTTCTCTTTATCTATGGAATACGAAGCTTGGACCATCACCCCATCCCCCTTTTCCTCTCTCTCTGCCTCTCCTTAGAACTTCAGGCTTCTATGTCTCTCTTTTCCTCTGAACTCTGTAAGGCAGGGAAACTGCGTTGCTCTCTCATAAATTGTAATGCTTAATTGTTGTAATGCCTATGAATACTACTTTTCTGTAAGCCTATTTCTATAATATATTCTTTATGCAATCACCTCTGGCTGTGCCTCTTTGATTCTACTTCCTGGTGAATCATCTGTGAGGGAACTGAACCTGGGACCTGGCATTTGTAAGGGCCTCTCAAGTGACCCCACCAACCATACATTGGGGGGGCCACTAACAAACCTTACAGCAGCCATCTTCAATATCTTCGAAATCTGTGCCTACCAACCATACATTGGGGGGGGCCACTAACAAACCTTACAGCAGCCATCTTCAATATCTTCGAAATCTGTGCCTAGAGATTCTATTTTCGAGGAAAACATGGTCCATTTCCGAATCGATTATTTCAGCGACTGCATGGGCGTTTTTTGGGGGGTTTTTTTGTAAGCTGACAATTCAGCCCAGGTATTCCAGTATGTGGAGCACAGTCGCTACTGAAGTGCGCCCCATTTTCCAGGGGGCGCTCTGAGCAACCAGGCGGCCAGGGGTAAGGAACTCCACCCACCTCAGAGGAGCCACTACTATCACCATCACTCTGGTGAAGGTCCGGGGTGTGGTCTTTAGCCCAAATGACAGGGCCGAAAACTGACAAAGCTGAGCACATGAAACCACAGAAATCTGCAGTGATCTGGAAAAATGGGAATGTGCAAATTTGCCTCTGTAAGATCCAGGGAGGCCAGAAATTCCCCTGGAGCCATACAGCAGTGGGGGACCACTAGACCAACCGGGCCCACAGGATAGCCCCAACGAACACGCATGGAGCAGACCCGCATGCCTGTCACTTCCATTATATGCATATCTCTCATGCATATTGACTAGGGCCAGTCCAAAATCCAGATTAGCCTGGCAGATCCCCAGGACAGGGCCAGGACCACCGCACTACAGGGTCTCCATCTAGAACCGAGGAAGCTTAAGAGCCGGAAGGAAGTGCCGCAAAAACAGAATCGGTCTGCAAACTTCTGATCCTGTCTTAGGAACAAAAAATAAACAGAGTATCTGCGTAAACCCGAAGGTTAGCATGGCACTGGTCATACTGCTTGAATATTCATCAAGCACTGAACAGCAGCCTGGAGAGAGCTCACTGTGTCTGGGCTCCCGACAGGAGAAGACACGAACTAGTCCGACAGAGGATGGGTAAAAACCAGCTTGCAGCCCAACTGAAAAAATTCCATGGCTCACTGGACTTTAATAATGTGTAGCCAGGCAGGCTGAAACTGCAAGAACCGAACCTCCTATCCACAGAGGGGCCCTCGGCTCCCTGGTGTCATTGGGTCACACAGCCAGGTCAGGCAGGAAGGGCAGCGGTAGACAGAGCGTGCCTGTAGCCTGGAACCTTGAGGGAAACATGCTTGAGTACCTGAATAAATTCATGTAAACCGTTCTGAGCTCCCCTGGGAGAACGGTATAGAAAATTAAATAAATAAATAAATAAAATCTCTGCAAAAAGCATGAAGAATCTTGCTTGCAGTTATGAAAATATCGTCAGGAGCTATGCAAGTAAGGATTTTCAGCACCCTGGGCCATGCTCTATTATCCGGCCAGGTCTTTGGGTGATGGTCCCTTACCGAATGCATGAGGTCAACGAGATCCTTGCCACACAATTGCCCCTGAAAAGGAAGCCATGCCAGAGTTGCCTCGGAGGTGGAATCACCAGCCCACTGCTGAACCCAGAGCATTTGGCAGGCCGAAATAGAATCCGCTGACACCTTTGCCAGCACTTCAAAAGGTCAAAGAAGCCATCTGCCTTGCAGCCCATACCAGCCCACAAAGGTTGAGGAATAGGTATTCGTAGATGAGCTAGACAGACGCGTGCCACAAAGGACATAGGCACCACAGCTCCAATGATCAAATTAGCTGGTTCAAAACTTTCCGGAGAACCATATTCACCCATCAGTTTGGTTTTTTATAATAGCTCTCAACACAACTGTCCCATCACTAGGGAGAGAGTTGCACCGGGATAGCTGAGCCATCAGGGTATCTCTCCTGGGTTGCCACAAAGCTGCGGACACTCCTGAGTCCGAGGATACGAGCTGGACATAACTCGAGCTTTCTATAAAGGACCCTCCAGAGAGTCAAACTGTTCCGGAACCATGAACTCATATCCAGATGTCAGGAAAAGTTGCAAAGTGCGAACAAACGCTGCAGAGCCAGGGAGAAAAGTTGAAGAAATAAAAGGAGCAGGCTGGGCATCCACATTCACTCCAGGAAAGAAGCAGCACCTCAAACTTAAACAAGTGCCTGACAGTTGGATCTTCTCTAGGATCCAGAGCCCCAAAAGGGTTCGGGAATCCAGCACCCAAGTCCAGATTCCCAAATCCGGGAAGTGCAGCACTGATCAAAAAAGGATCAGGGAGGTCCGGAGCAGCCGCTGGGACCCCCCCAAACAGTCTGGGAAGGAGAAACAGACGGTGTAGAGATCCCCGAAACCACTCAGCCACTGAGCTGCATAGCAGAGGGAACAAAAAAGCACCCAGCAGCCGGACACTTAGAGTAAAATACAGACCAGAAAAATCTCATAAATTCTGAAAAGGTATCTGGACCCTGGGGCAATCACCCTTAGATGGCTTATGTTTGCGCTTCTTAGGCTGCGGAGAGTCTGTCTCGCAGCACACAGACAAAGCTGCAGAACCAAGTCCCAAAAATAAATGTGGCCACCCCAACGGGCTAGCTGAGCGTGTAATCACCTGCTCCTGTGAAGGGGAGGCTGAACCAGTAGTTATGGCCTCCCCCCCTCAATCGCACCATGCGACATGTGGTGCAAAATGCTCTAAATGCAGCACTTTTTGCCCAAATTTGGTATGAATCCACACAGGGAGACTCTAAGGACTCCATTCTAGCAGTTTTCCTGGCAAAATTTTGACTTTTAAATAAGGGAAAAGTTGAAAAACAGATCGTTAAAAATTCAAAATGGCCAACAGATCTGAATTTGTTCCAAACTTCAAAAATTACATAAATAACAAATTTCAGGTGGGGGAACATAGAGGAACACTAGGAAATTTTCAAAACCCCTTGAAATTAAATTTTAAGAGATCGGTTTTTGAGACTGTCAGCTCCACTTTGTATTCACAGTTACCAGACACAGAGAGCCTGTAGCTGCTCCTAGCCCTTTCAATGGACGGTTTCGAATTCATTGCCCCACTGCTGGAAATTCATCTTTCAAGCTGATGTTTGTGCTGCTAGTCAAACTCCTCCTCTGTCTGACTATGCCTCCACCCCTGTGGACCACTGGATGCGCATCTGGATGGGTGGAGTCGTGTAAACGCAGCCAGTGTGCTGCGGAACACTGCTGAGCCCCTAAGCATGCTACACAGACTGCACTCGACCCCCCACTTAATACCCTTGTGTTTTTTCAGCTGTTGAACACAAGGGTATTAATCTCCTGATGAAGCTCTGGAAATGTTAAAGAGTGAAACGGTTCCATTGAGCACCTTCCTACCTTTCCAGCTTGGGCAACAAAATATCCAAACTAAGTATTAGTCTTCTTTGGTTGAGGTTCCCTTTACTACAATCATATTGAATTGATACTTTCAAGCAACATATTGAAATTAAGCAGCAATTGAAATGAAGAATTCAAAACGTATAAAATAATAACAAAAAACAAGAAAAACCAAAAATAATAAAAAAATGTATATTAATAAAGATAAAAAACAAGGGTTTTTGACTAGTGATAGCTCGCACACAGCTAGTCTGCTAACACAGCTGATTCAGCATCCCCACTCTGGTGAGGTTCACCTCTGAAGAGGCTCACCGTAGCTGTAATAGAAGTGAATGGGATAACCAGGAGCGTTCATCCTTGCTCATCTGTGGCTGCTCCCACTCTCAGCGGTGTATGTGAAGGATCACTCAGTCAGGGTAAGTATTACTGCTTTTTTGGGTTCCTCTCCACAGTGTCCCTTTAATGAAGGTTTATTATAAGATACGTGCATCTTCTATATTAGTGATTGCAAATTTGGGACCGGCTCAACCTTTTTTTGCTCATCAGCTAGTGTTAGTGCTGCCCCTGAAAATTTTCTTTTGGCCAATGCGGCCCAGGGAAGCCAAAAGGTTGGACACCCCTGGTCTAGAATGACTCACGTTTTGCATTGGAAATAGAGATATATTACACAGGTAACTGGAGGCATTGGATTAGGGTATCTTTACCCTATTCTTGGTCATGGATTAAGGGTCCCAGCAGTACATTCTCATCTAAACTGGGGACGAAAGACTGACTGGGACCTTGAGAGGTGTTGGAATATTTCATTTCTATCTCTATCTCTACCTCTGTCTTTTTATTTTTCATACTGTTTCTTCAGGTACTTTAGTTAGATTGTGAGCCTTTGGGACAGTTAGGGAATTTCCAAGTACCTATCTTATTTATTTAGTTTTTATTTATTGTATCTTTAATGCATCATTTTTGTAAACCGCTTAGAAACCTCACGGTTATTAGCGGTATATAAGAATGAAATTAAATTAAATTAAATTGGAAAGATGTCCTTACAGAACATTGAAATACTGTCAGCAATGAGATTTAGGTGAGCGATTTCAATTTTAGACCACTAGAGTATGGTCTTTAAGGTCTCAAGGCTGGTATGTGAGTGTTCGAGAACAGTATTGTTTTTACCAATTTCCGGAAAGGTAGTAGGCTATTCATAGCTCGAATGCTCGGGGGGAGTTGGTTCCATAGTTTTGTCACTGTGGCAGAAGGAGCGTTTCTGAGTGGTTTCTAGCTGAAGCTGATGAGTCCTCCTGGCAATTGCATGCTACAGTACATAACGTGCACTCTAACAGAATAATGCTTAGAGTACTTATTTATTTATTCAATTTTCTATACTGTTCTCCCGGGGAATTTATTCAGGTACTCAAGCATTTTCCCCCGTCTGTCCCAGCAGGCTCACAATCTATCTAATATACCTGGGGCAATGGGGGGGGGATTAAGTGACTTTCCCAGGGTCAAAAAGAGCAGTGTGGGTTTGAACCCACAACCTTAGGGTGCTGAGGCTATAGCTTTAACCACTGTGCCACATTTTCCCTGAGAGTTAGTTTCCTCAGCACTTATCCATGTTATGTGCAAAAGTGCAGGTGTGTAGTTATAGAACTGCTTTCCACATGTGTAGAAGCTTACCCAGCTTAAGTGAAGTCATTTGTGGAGGTGGGGGTTAGGTGGGGCTGTATAATCATATAAAAAATATGTGAAACATAAGTTAACCCCTGAAATTTATATAGGTCAATGAGCATGTATAAATATTATGTACAAACATTTCCTGGGGTAATTTGCAAAGCAGAAGTAAAGTTGTGAATACTTGTGCTTTGAAAATTCACCAGGACCTGCACAGGGAAAAATATGTACACCTCATTTATACATCCACACAGGTACAGAACTCCTCTCATATGATGAAAGACTAAAAAGGTTAGGGCTCTTCAGCTTGGAAAAGAGACGGCTGAGGGGAGATATGATTGAAGTCTATAAAATCCTGAGTGGAGTAGAATGGGTACAAGTGGATAAATTTTTCACTCCGTCAAAAATTACAAAGACTAGGGGACATTCAATGAAGTTACAGGGAAATACTTTTCAAACTGATAGGAGGAAATATTTTTTCACTCAGAGAATAGTTAAGTTCTGGAATGCATTGCCAGAGGTTATGGTAAGAGCGGATAGCATAGCTGGTTTTAAGAAAGGTTTAGACAATTTCCTGGAGGAAAAGTCCTTGCTACTCCTTGGGGTTTTGCCAGGTACTAGGGACCTGGATTGGCCACAGTAAGAACGGGCTACTGGGCTTGATGGACCATTGGTCTGACCCAGTAAGGCTATTCTTATGTTATGTTTTTATGTTATGTTACGCTCTTAATTTGTAAGCTGGATGCCTAAGGCTATACCAACCTGTGGTCCAAGAACAAAAACTTCCATTCCAGGCTGTGCCTGGAAGTGAATTCCTCTAGAGGCTCTTCAACTATGCACATTTCCTGGAAAAAAAAAAAGAAGAAATGCTTTGTTTGGAGAACTTGTCATCAGTTTATAATCTAGAAGTGTGAAGCAATCTATCTAATTTAATATTTGATAAATTTGATCAAATATGTGATATTGGGTTTGATGTGGGTACCTTTCACAAGCATAGCAAACATTTTTAATATCTCTGTTCTCATCTTTCCTAATACAAGTTCAGTGTTGCTTTCCAAAGCTATGTTGAATTTAGTTTATATCTAAATAAATATTTTTGCTATATTTTTTCCTATTAAACAGACTTTCTACATTTATCATATGGCCTTTTATCAAGCTGTGGTAGTGAGTGCCACATGGTAAATGCACTCAGCAGCGAACTCTTCCACAACTGAACCTGCAATCGGCAGCGTTCAGCAGCGAGCAGACCGGCTCCTCCACGGAACCTCGTGTCGCCTCCCCCCCCCTCCCTCTGCAATTGGCACCATCCAGCAGACTGGCAGGCTCCTCCACGGAGCCTCGTTCCAAGCCACCCCCCAGCCGGGCATGCGAGCCAGCTCCACCCCTCCCGACTTGCGGGAGCATTCAAACTGGACTGAGGGGACTCTCCCACAACTGAACCTGCAATCGGCAGCATTCAGCAGCGAACTCTCCCACAACTGAACCTGCAATCGGCAACATTCAGCAGCGAGCAGGCTGGCTCCTCCATGGAGCCTCATGTCACCCCCCCTGCAATCGGCAGCATCCAGCAGACTAGCCGGCTCCTCCATGGAGCCTCGTTCCAAGCCACCCCCTAGACGGGCGAGCGAGCCAGCTCCTCCCCTCCCGACCTGCGGGAGCATTTAAACTGGACTGAGGGAATGGTGTGCAGCCATTCGGCGCCGGCTAAGGTGCACGGCAAAGGTGCGTACCTTTGCGCACGCCTTAGCAAAGCAACTGAATGGAACAGAAGAAGGAGATCCACCACATCTCAACTTCTCCCCCCTCCCTCCCACAGCTGGGCCCGGTCCTGGGCGGCTTAACTCCGGGCGTGGGAATAGCCCCCCTCCACCTCTGCCCTACCTTCCCATCAGCACCAGGCTTGCAAACTGAAGATCTTCACAGCTCCACCAAACTATCCTTCTGTCGCCTAACTTGGAAGATCTCCCCACGGACCCATTGACTGAAATCTGATAAGTATTTGCACGTTTTTTTCACTATTCTGCATGTCCATCCAACTGACTGGAAAATTTGATAAGTACTTGCACGTCTAGCCAATTTGCATGTTTAGCCAATTATTATCTCACAACAAAATGGCTTCTGTAAATCAGTATTTAATATTGTTTCTCATGTTTTACTGGTCCTACTCCAAAAACAGGTCAGGCGATGCCCTATACTCCACACCTATCTCAATCCTCACAAGACCCGTTACACTAACTAAGAACCACAGAAACCTGCCCATCGATTCATACATGACTGTTCCGAATGGGGCCCTTTTCAAATCCCGGTCTTACCCCCGCCCCCCCCCACATAAACCAAACAGACCTCTCCATAAATACCAGTGGAGACTGAGGAAAATCTCCTTCTCAGCAACAACTGACTCACCTCACCTTCAAAAGGTCCAAGGTTTTTACCTAAATATTAGATCTATTAGAAATAAATCACAATTGGTCAAAGACTGGCTTGAGGAGACCAACCCTGACTTTGTCCTCTTAATTGAAACATGGCTGACCTCTGACAATGACATCATCATACGCGAATGCCTCCCACCGGGGTTCAAAATCATTTCACTGCCCAGAAACAGGGGAAGAGGGGGAGGATTATCCATCATTGTAAAAGACTCTTATGAATCCACCATCTTAGCTTCGAAATCCTCAGTGGATATTGAAATCCTCTCTTGTAAACTCTGGTCAGACCAACTAGAAGAGAACTTAATCATCATTCTATTCTACATTCCTCCCAAGAAATGGTCCACTGCCAAGGATACCTTCTTTGAATTCCTCCTTACGAACTCAACTGCTGGTCCCTACAACCTACTGACTGGTGACCTGAACATCCACCTTGAGCAGGTAGAACAGGGCGACTCCAAAGAATTACTATCCTTTATCAATTCTCTAGACTTCCTTGTGCCACTCCCAGAAAAAGCCCATCAAAAAGGACATCAATTAGATCTAGTTACCTTTCCAAAGATCTAGTTCCAAAGACCTAGCCCATCCCAAAATGCACTGGTACCAAACCACTTGGACTGATACTCTGTGGTCAGACACCACCTATGCAATTTCCAATTCAACTGGGAAGCCAAACGCTCCCCATCCAAACCCAAGGCAGCTAATAGGATTAGGAAAATGACAGCCACCAGAGGCCTGGTAAACCCAGTGGAATTCTGGTCACATTACGACATCTCTTCAGACTCCCTCTCTGTAGACTCCTGGACCAATACGAGCACGCAAATTCTAAACAAGATGGCCCCCATCAAATTAAGAAAAACGAGAAACAAAAACCTTGGCGGCTGGTTTGACACTGAGCTAGGAACAGCGAAATGAGAATTAAGAAAACTGGAAAGACAATGGCTGAAATCAGGAGATAACATAGGTAGAACAAATTGGAGACTAAAACTAAAATAATACAAAAAACTTATAACTACAAAACGCACAAATTTTTACGCGCAAAAAACAGGCTTTCCCAACACCAACACTAAGAATCTATTCAAACTTGTTAACAATCTTTACGATATACAGGCCTTCCCCTCCCCCCCATCAACAACCTAAGATCCAATCTATCGATCTCCACAACCAACCATTTGAACTACCCAGTCGCCCAACACATTGACGAACCCAGAGTAGACTTGTACTGGAATAAATTTTCTATCCCCACCTGGAATCAATTCTGCAAACTCTACTCGAAATACGCCGATTCGTACTGCAGATTGGACAGTTGCCCACCAAATGTCATGAAAGCCGCTCCAGTCACCTTCAAAGCCAAGTTACACGATTGGCTCTCCTCTCTATTACTGTGTGGTACATTTCCCGGGGAGCTAGGTCAGATACTAATCACTCCGATCCTAAAAACCCCCAAGGAATCTTATCAAGTTGACATTGAATTACAGGCCCATTGCAAACATTCCCTTTTTTGTAAAGCTGATGGAAGGCTTGGTAAACCAGGATTTAGTACCGTACCTAGACAAATTCAGCATACTTCATGACAACCAATCAGGTTTTCATTCTGGGTTCAGAACAAAAACAGTTATTGCTTCATTGCTAGACTCCCTCCTGACACTATTCAGCCAAGACTCTAGTGCACTAATCCTTCAGCTGGACTTGAGTAGTGCTTTCAATTTGGTCGATCATGCCATCCTAATTGACTGCTTGGAAACAATAGGTCTCTCCGATTATGTATTAAACTTGTTCCAAGGATTCTTGACTAAACGATCGTACCGCGTCTATAGCGATAATAATCAATCCTCCAGCTGGGTAAACTCATGCGGAGTCCCACAGGGTTCCCCCCTTTCTCCCACTCTATTCAATATTTACCTTTCCTCATTGGTGAATCTACTGCAAAAATTAAAAATCAAATTTTACATCTACGCCGATGGCATCACCATAATCCTCACCCTAACAAGCCTGACTCCTGAGACGAGGAATCATCTAGCATTAACTTTAAAGCAAATTGAATCATGGATGACTGAGTTCAAACTGAAACTCAATGCCGAAAAAACCAAATTCTTCCTGGCAAGCCTGAATGACAAAATCAAAGACACTTCAATTTCCCTGAACAGACAGAACTTCCCTTTTGTCAACACCATAAAAATCCTGGGAGTGACACTGGACCGTCACCTCACTCTAGATACTCCCACAGAGCTACTGATCAAAAAAGGCTTCTCGACACTATGGAAATTAAGAACTATCATAAAGTTCTTCGACACAGCATCCTTCCGATTACTGGTGCAATCCTCACTTTTAAACTTGCTCAACTATTGCAACATCATCTATCTGAGTTCTCTCAAGAAAACCATTCAAAGACTCCGAATAATACAAAATTCAGCAGTGTGACTGATCTTCGGTATAAAAAATGGGACCACATAACCCCCTAATATCAAAAACTCCATTGGCTGCCCCTAGAAGCAAGAGTACTGTTCAAATTTGCCTGCCTTTGTTTCAAATCCATTCTTGGTTTGGCCCCCCCTATACCTTGTCGCCCATTTTAAATTGGAATGTCCCACCAGGCCCACAAGCAGAATACATATGTTTAGCTACCCAATAATAAAAAAACTGCCAATACAAAAGATTCCTTGACAGAACTCTTGCTTTCCAACCAAGTCAACAGAACGGCTGGCTAGGCAATCTCATCAAGCACTCCTCATCCTACCTTAACTTCAGAAAACTAGTTAAAACCAACCTGTTCAACCGATTTGTAACCAAGAACTCTTAAAAAGCCTCACCCCTGTACTCTACTTACTTACACTTGATGTCCCTAAAATGTGACTCTCACTTTCTTTTCCTTCCTACAAATATTCATGTATTCAAAGACATCATTGTTATTCTAATACTTCATTGTTATTTCTTTGCTGACTGTCCAGCTCTTCTTGTTGTAAACCGCCTCGAACTACTTTGGCTTTGGCGGTATATAAAAAATAAAATTATTATTATTATTATTAAAAGACCATTTAGTCCCTATGGGCTTCAGTGCATTTACCGCACTGGCCCATGCTATTCAGTTTGATAAAAGAGGTCCATAGATATAGCACTTCAGTTTTTAGCGGTATATTAAGTATTAAAATCAAATCAAATCTAAGTTTTTATAAATAAATATACTTGAACATTGCATGCACTGTACTTACCTTTAAAAACTGAGGTGTTACTAATCGAACAGTAGCAACAAAACAGACTTGCTTTCCTAGTGGTAATCTGTAAGCCTTGGAAGCAGCTCCATCAAAGCCATTGCAAGAAGTGTTAGGCACTGTGAAGATAAAATGCTAAAGATAATTATCCTCAAATTTCTCTAATGGCTACCACTGATAACAAAGCTTTTCTACTTTGGATTTAGATTTAATCCAGACTGAGCTACCAGTATCCAGAGCTCCTCCATTCATGACAGACTGATAAATAAGAAAACCTGTAATAAATAGGGGGCATTACCATCTCCAGATGGATGTGGCTGGGCAGAGAAATTTCGCCCAAGCTAAGTATTGCTTTAAATAAAGATTTGTTGATAAGGAAAACTGAACTAGTATAGGGCAATTAATATATTGAACATTTGTGCAATCAATAGTTTAAGGAAATTCAAAAAAATTTTTGTTAAGAACAATTTTCTCTTTGAGACTAATGGGACCGATGATAGTCTGCATGTTAGTTACTTTTCATGATTAGCTCTAAAGGGTTAACCGCAGACACTTAAGATCCTTGGTCTTGTTGTAAAGATTACTATTGTTACTACTCTTTAACAATAGCGTGCTTCCTAAATAGGGGGCCCCATCTGGGTTTTATAGCAACAATCAATAATAGATGAATAAAAATATGCATACTATTAGTGTTATTGCATAATATAAAGATCTGCCTGGCATCACCAGAGAATTTTAATTACCTTTTATTGCTTTTTTAAAAAAATGTTATATTTATTGCA
Organism: Geotrypetes seraphini; assembly: GCF_902459505.1. Classification (NCBI taxonomy): domain Eukaryota; kingdom Metazoa; phylum Chordata; class Amphibia; order Gymnophiona; family Dermophiidae; genus Geotrypetes; species Geotrypetes seraphini. Next base: position 145,080,564 of record NC_047089.1, on the reverse strand, counting down.
TTTTTTATATTTTTCCAAGCATTAAACGAGAGAGAAAAGCTCTTTCAGAAAAATCATAATACAAATAGGCAAACAAATTCACAATGATTCAAAAGAAAATAATAGTGTTATATAGTCCATAAATGGAGCCTGATTCTATAAACAGCATCTAGATTAGATGCTGTTAGATGTCCTCCTAATCATGGACACCGAATGACACCTAACTAAAATTTGTGGGCAACTTAATTGTTTTTAATGGGTTAAATAGCGTGGAAATTGATGATGCCATTAAAAAACCATTAAAAAACAATTTTTGAATTGCAAATTTAGGTTGTACATGGATATCCACATGGCGCCTAGCAATGCCTAAGTTGAGGTGCCTTCTGCCACCTACCTGAAAAGAAGGCATGATAAGGGTGCAGAATAGGCATAGCTGACTTAGGCACTGCTAGGTGGTGTAGTTAGGCACTGGTAAATTAGGCCAGGTTGTATACCAGTGTCTACCAGAGGCATGCCTAGTGATGCCTAGACATGGCTAAGTGTGATTCTATAAATTGTGTCTTGCGGTCAATTGACATCCACGCCAACCAGCGCCTACAAGTTAGACACGGTTAGGCACCATTTCTAGAGTCAGGCAGGTGGTGTCTCCCAGGGCTACAGTTTCAATTGGCCCAGTAGGAGAATTCAGCATATTCAATTTGTCGAATGCTTCATGAATTGAAACCTGTCGGCAACAGCAAACAATCTGAAACTCAGAGGGAAAGTCTCTAACTTTCCCCCATATCTCTATAGGGAAATGCAAAGCATTCCCTTGACTCATTTCAGGCAGTCATCTTGGCCACTCCCCTAGCTGTAGATTATTATTGCTTTACATAGCCTGCTAGATGCTTTGAGCTGGATTTGGCACTCTGAATATCAAGTCCTTCCCAAGAACATAGGATATTCTAAACATAGGCAATTCTAAACAGCACAGTAGTTTCACAGATGGTGATTTTGTCAATGTCTAGTGTGTTCAGATATTGTTCCAGGTCTTTTGAGATGCACAACCATGCTCATGCCGAGGACCTAGTTTTATATGGTGAAACAGCTAAAACAGCTCTCGGGGGGTGGGGAGGTTGACATTATGGCGTACTCAGCACATAAAAAACAACAGAAAACAGAGATCCTTTGGTTAGAATGTCTTTTAAGAAGTCTCCAACAACACTGTGGGACTTCCCTCGGGCAGGCTGGTTCACACAGAGAGGGAGATTGTGGACACTTTCATACTCTTCTTTACAGCCCTTAAAACATATTTTGATGACTGCTCCCATCTCTGTCCAATATGCAGTATCAAATATTAAATGCCCTCATTAAGAGTGAGGAAGTTTCATATGGGGTATAGCAGAGTAAATTAGGGACGACCAAGAGTTCAGATGGCTACAGAACTGAGTTTTATAAGCTTCTAGGAGTGAAGGTAGCCATTTCCCTTACAGCACACTTTAATGCATTGGTCTCAATGCACGCTGACTGGTATATTAAACTAAACCCAGATTATAGGGTTACCAAAACCAGGAAAGGATCCACTATATTTGTAATTTTACCATCCTATTTCCCTTTTATGTTTTGAAACTACATTTTTAGCAAAGGTTCTGGCCAATTGATTAACTAGAGTGCTGCCACCTTAGTGCTTGTCTGTAATCGCCATGTGATAAAGAATATGAGAAGATGATCCACAGGGTGACCTGGAGATTTATATCTGGGGTACTTGAGAAGTATGAAATCTGGGCCACATTTCTCTCTGCTATTATGTTTAAATCTATTTATTAGTTTTGAAAGAAAATACACAAAAAGAGAACAGTCAATCAAGAAGCATATATACAAAACAACCCCCCCACACACACCCAAGGGAACAACTACTCCAAAGTCCAACATAAAATAAGCATGCCATATAGGTTAGTTCAGTAGTCTGAGGTGTCAAAGTAGAACGGAAAGGAACCAGCACCGGAGATAGAAGGAGCCATGCTTAGAGTCCATATCAGCAATAGCCTGGCGCTCACACCTCGCCAGCTGGATCATCTGGGTCCGCCAGTGCGCCACTGTGGGAGTATACGGAGACAACCAGCACTGAAGAATAGTTTTGAGTCCCATAAAGATAGCTTTTTGTACAAATGCAGCAGCACCTGGTCTAACAGGGACCAAGGAGAGTTTTAATGTAAAAAGAAAAGTGTCCGTGGGTACCCAAGTGCAATTCCATATAGACTTAATGTGCAAGCAAATGTGTTTCCAATAAGCCCGAATGCCCGGGCATAACCAAAACATATTGCCCAAGGTAGCTCTGGGGGCCGCACACTTAGGGCAACTGTCCGTAGAGCTGACATATAGGCAGGTGCAAAATAAGCCCGAACCAAATATTTATAGTACTCTCTGCTATTAAAACATTATATTGCTCTACTTTGGCATTATAGCAGTGAATGAGGTATGTAGTTAAGTTTTCCCTATCCAGCAGGATACCAGGCAGGGCTATTCCCTCTTGCTGCTGCTTTTTGAACTAATTTTAGGCCTTCTCTATCAAGAAATTTTCACCCATCTGGAGATCTGTGTATGTGTGTAGGGGGATGTGTTTGGAATCCAAAGAATTTAAAATATTAGCATTCGCAGATAACTTACTAGTGCACTTGGTAGACCCAAAACACTCCCTCCCAGTTCTATTGGAAATTTTGAAGGAATTTGGGGACTTCTGGCTTTAAACTGAATAAATTAATACCCGAGATGTTACCTACTGAGGCCTCATTGATTTCCGCTTCGGAGGATGAATTTCCGCTTTGCTGGGCTATAGGACATTTTAGATATCTTGGTATCCAACTTTCTGCAGACCCCCAGAATTTATATCAGCATAATATTCTGGATCTTATACAGTTCACTAAACACCGCTTGGAGATGTGGAAGTCTTTACCCTTATGGCTTAGTGGTAGGGTTAATTTGATTAGAATGACTATTTTTAGTTATTTGTTTCTGATTTCATGTAAAGAAAAATTTCTAGTTGTACAGGTAAATATATGGAAGTAGGCAAGAAAACAACTTTTTGTAATGTTGATTTTATGTTATGTACAGTATGTTTTATATGGAAACCGCAAGATATATTTGATATATAAATTTTAAAAATAAATAATCTTTCCCCCAAGAGGCTTTATGTGCTCCAGACATTGCCCATTTTCCTTTTGTATAAGGACTTAAGAGTGATCAAAAAGATGTTTATTAAGTTCTGTTGGGGAACTAAGAAGCCCAAACTGCAGGCATATAAAATGTATGGATTATGGAGAAGGGAATTAGGTCTTCCTGACCTTAAATGGTATATGCAGGCATGTCTAGTGTGCAATTGCAAGTTTGGATATTTAATACATACATATTCATATCACTGGAAGTGGAAAGAGCATTGGCTTCACCCTTCCACTAATCAAATGAAAGAAAATTGGGAAAAACCTGCCTACAGGATTCACTCAAGGTACTGAATCCCAGACTTTACCTAGTGTCGTTTGGCAACTCTGGAAACAATGTCTTCTTAGCAGTATCCCATTGGGCAGACTCATTCTTCTTCACTGACAGGCACATTATTATAGGATTTCTTGGGGTAGTGAGTGGGGCTTTGGAGACAAGGGGGGACTGCATTCTTTCTCACTCTTTTTCTCCTCATCTCTACCTCCCGCCTCTCTCACGGCTGGAGGTTGGCAAGTTCTCTGCATTCCGCATCCCCCTCTTGCCCTGTTCAGTTGCAGTAGCAGATGGCCAGACGACAGAAAGCTGTCAAGTACCTCATTAGACCCCCACCCCCAGCACAGAGACTGGGCAAATAGCGAGCAAATACATACACATGTCCCTGCCGCTGGTCTCCTCCTCTATCCTCTTTTCCCCTGCTCTCCAAACACCGCTTCCAACACCACAGATGGGAAGCAGAGGCTGCTGTGGAGGCCCTGCTGAAGTTCCTCATCCACATCATCTTCCCAGACTCGCAACCCCTTCTGGCACAGCGAACAGGCAAGGCTGAGGCCATGGAAACCAACAACATGAACAATCACCACCAGCAGCAACACCAAAAGCCCAGGAAGCAACAGTTAAGCGAGTCTGAGGACATGTATATCTATGGTATGATGTTTTAATTATTGTCAATAGACAGGACAGAGGTTTTCTGGCAAGTTTACAGCCACATACATTGGATTATTTATTTATTTAGATTTTTATCCCATCCTCCCAGTAGCTCAGAATGGCCTACAAGCAAACATTCACAGTGGAGTACATTTAAACAATACAAAGACTATAAGGTAGTTGAAGTACAAGGACTATACGGCAATTTAAATACAGGTTAAGAATGGACTATACAGCAATTTAAGTAAAGGTTCAGAATGGAGAAGGGAGGGGGAGTTTGGGGGGGTGAGAGGTAAATTGCGGTTGTAATTTTAGTTGAAGAAGAGGGCCTTTACCGCTTTCCGGAAGGTCATCAATGGGTTCTGTAATCTGATTTGCGGGGGGAGTTGGGGCAAGTAGATATTTTTGGGTGTCTTTGGGACTGATCTGATTAGTCAGTTTATTTTCATGAATGGAACAACTTTTTATGCATTAACCTTACTAGAGCTATAAAAATTGTCACTTATTTTCATGCTCTTAACCTTGAATGCTGTAGTGCAATCATTTGATGTTAATATTAGTAAACAAACTGTGATGCTTGAATAGTTGACATATAATTACTGTATAAGGCCCAACTAGATTTCTTCTATATATGAATATCTAATTTTAAAAAAACAGTAGTTTTCTGGCTTCTTCTGAGACAGCTCATAAATACCTTACATCCCAAGTAGTAAATATCAATTTTAGTATGTAATTCAGAATTCTCAATGTCTACGATCTTCCTAATTTTTACAACTTTTTGGACCTCAGAAACACCACTCACCGCTCACATGTTTATCACAACGATAAGCTTGACATGTTGCCTCCTCACCGGTCCTCTTATTTATCCAATATAGGTTTGCATATCTAAAGTGCAGGTTTTAAAGTGCAATTCTGTACAAAGTGCTTAGAAGTGCTTTAAAGCAGTGTTCTTAAACTACCAGTCTGCAAAAATTTCTTGCCAGTCCGTGAAGGATTCAGGTCTTCACAAACTGCACACTAGGCAGGAAGAGAGGCTGACTTGCAACTTCCTGTTGCCGTCACGTATGCCGGGACTGCTGCCTCCTGCCACCTCCTGCCTTCGCCGGGTCTCCTGTCTCCTGCCGCGTATGTATCCGCACCTCCAGACCAGCAGCAGCAGCTCTGTGTGCTTTTAACTTCAGCACACAGCTGCCCCTAAGCAGTAGTTAAGCCACGGTTTCATGAGGGGGCCTTTGCTAGGCCGGCCCGCTTTGATGATGCGATGTGGGCTGGCCTACCAAAGGCCCTGAGGCTGCCTCATGAAACCGCAGCTAAACTACTGCTTTAGGGAAAGCTGTGTGCCAAAGTTAAAAGCACACAGAGATGCCGCTAGGCTAAAGAGAGAAAACATTTGCTGGAGAGGGAAGGAGGAGAGGGAAGGGAGAAGGGATACTCATGGACAGGGGAGGAGGAAGGGGAAGGGGGCACTGCTAGACAGGGGAGGAGGGAAAGGGAAGAGAGTTACTATTGGATAAGGGGAGGAAGAAAGGGAGAAGGGGTACTACTGGACAGGGGAGGAAGGAAAATAGGAAGGAAACAGCTGGCAGGGAGATTAGAGGAGGGGAACGAGTTAGGATGGAATGGAGAGATCAGATGAGGGAAAGGGGAGAGATGAGGGAAAGGGGAGAGACAAAGGAACGAGAAAGTAGAGATAGATTGATGTTGGGAAAGGGGATCAGATGAGAAATAAGGAGAGAGGGACAAAGATGCTAGATCTGGTGTATGAGGCTTGTACGGATAGGATCAGATGGTTTGCGGGACCGAGCTCGCAGGGACAGGGTAGAGATGGTTTTTTTTAAAATTTCAGTCTTAGTAGTTTGCCAGTCCACTAAATAATTCTTATATTTCCACCAGTCCATGGGTGTAAAAAGGTTGAAGAACACTGCTTTAAAATGCTATGTTCAAATACGTCTTGCAAAAAGCTTTTTACTTATCTTAGTTTTAATGATTGTGGAAACCTATGCAAACCTATATTGGTTAAATAGGAGGACCGGTGAGGAGGCAACACATAAGGTAATCGCTGTGATAAACATTTGAGAGGTGAGTGGTGTTTCTGAGGTCCAAAAAATTGTAAAATCTAGGAAGATCATAGACATTGAGAATTCTGAATTACATACTAAAATTGATATCTACTACTTGGGAGGTAAGGTATTTATGAACTATATGTGATTCCAAGTTTGATTAATACTATAAGAACAAAGCATCTTATTGGGATTCTTCCGAGACAGGGCATAGTGGAATTAGAAAAGGTACAGAGATGGGCAACAAAAATGATAAAAGGGATGGGAAGATTTACCTATGAATAAAGGCTAAAGTGGCTAAGGCTTGCAGAAGAGACGGCAGAGGAGAGATATGATAGCAGTCTATAAAATACTGAGTGAAGTGGAAAGGGTGGATGTGAATCATTTGTTTACTCTTTCCAAAAATACTAGGACTATGGGGCATGCGATGAATAGATTTTATGGAATTTACAGTTCTATACCACATAATGTCAGTCTGTGTAAAACTCTGAAAGATAGGTAAAGGTGATAGAAACATAGAGTATGATGGCAAAAAGGGCCTTCTGCCCAAGTCTGCCCACTGAAGAACCCTCCCTCAACAAGAACCCTCCCTCTAAGAATTTCCCAGAGCGAACCCACTCCAAGAACCCTTCCTCAACAAGAACCCTCTTTTTAAGCATTTCCCCGGAGCGAACCTACATGTTTATCCCATCGTCCCTTGAAGTCAAGTGCGTTACTGGCCTCAACTACTTGACGTGGAAGACCATTCCATCGATCAACAACTCTTTCGGTGAAGAAGTATTTCCTGATGTCACCATGAAATCTCCCACCCTTGAGTTTGAGCGGATGCCCTCTGGTTGCCGTGGGCCCCCTAAGGAAGAAGATATCTTCTTCCACCTCAATACAGCCCGTAAGATATTTGAATGTCTCTATCACGTCACCCCTTTCTCTGCTTTCTTCGAGAGAATATAACTGCAGCCTGCTTAGACGTTCTTCATATGGGAGATCCTTAAGTCGTGAGACTATCTTAGTGGCTATACGCTGAACCGACTCCATTCTCTTCACATCCTTTTGATAATGTGGCCTCCAAAACTGAACACAGTACTCCAGATAAGATCTCACTATCGACCTGTATAACGGCATTATGACTTAAGGCTTACGGCTGATAAAACTTCTCCGGATGCAACCTAACATTTGTCTAGCCTTGGCTGAAGCTTTCTCCACCTGATTGGCAGTTTTCATATCTTCACTAATGATTACACCCACGTCTCGTTCTGCGATGGTTCTTGTTAAGTTTTCACCATTCAGGGTATATGTTCTGCAGGGGTTATTGCTACCAAGGTGCATCACCTTACACTTTTTGGCATTAAAACTCAGTTGCCAAGTATTAGACCATTGTTCCAGTAAAAGTAAGTCCTGCCTCATAGTGTCTGGCACAGTTGCGCCGTCAGGCTCGGTTGCGCTGCCCACAATGTTGCATAGTTTAGCGTCATCCGCAAATAACGCAATTTTACTTCGAAGTCCCTGAGGTAGATCCCTTACAAAGATATTAAATAGTATCGGACCCAAAACCGAGCCCTGTGGCACTCCACTGGTCACTTCTGACATTTCCGAGGGAGTACCATTTACTACCACCCTCTGAAGTCTGCCACTAAGCCAGTCTTTAACCCATGCAGTCAATGTATCTCCCAGACCCATCGTATTCATCTTGTTTAATAACCTACGGTCTGGGACACTATCAAAAGCCTTACTGAAGTCTAAATACACGATATCCAGGGATTGTCCCCCATCCAGTTGTTTCGTTTCCCAGTCAAAGAAGCTTATCAGATTGGTTTGACAAGACCTTTTCTTTGTAAATCCATGCTGGCGGGGATCCCTCAGTCTTTCGTCATCCAGAAATGTATCCAATCTGTTTTTAATCAATGTTTCCATAAGTTTACACACTATTGATGTGAGACTCACCGGTCTGTAATTTTCAGCCTCCAACCTGCTTCCCTTTTTGTGAAGCGGAATGACATTAGCAGTTTTCCAGTCCAAGGGGACTTTTCCCTTGCTTAGGGAAAGATTGAAAAACGCGGCTAACGGTTCCACCAGGACATCTCTTAATTCCCGAAGTACTCTGGGGTGTAGATTATCTGGCTCCATAGCTTTGTTTACTTTTAGTTTCGATAGTTCGTGATAGACGTTGCTCTCGGTGAATTCAAAATCTCAGAATGGGTCCTCCGAGCACCCTCTTGTCTGTAGTTGCAGTTCGAATCCCGGCACCTCACGGGTAAAGACCAAGCAGAAGTAGCTGTTGAGTAGTTCGGCTTTATCCGAGTCTGAGTCTACAAAGTTACCGTCAGGTTTCCTTAGGCGCACAATCCCATCTGTATTCTTTCTTCTGTCGCTAACGTATTTGAAAAAGGATTTATCCCCTTTTTTAACCTGCCTAACTATATTTTCTTCCATCCAGAGTTTGGCATCCCTGACTGCTTTTTAACAGTTTTGGATTTTACCAGATAGGTTTCTTTGGCTTCCGGTCGTTGTGACTGTTTGTCCATCAGGGAACACCTAGCTTAGCCTCCGCGTGTGCGGGTTGCCGGACAAGATGGACCTAAGGTCTGATCCGGTAAAGGCATTTCTTATGTTCTTATGATAAAAATGCTTTTTTCTTTTGCTTTATTAGTTCAGAGATTTCCGTGGAGAACCATTGGGGTCTATTATTTCTCCGTCGTTTACTCACGGTTTTTATGTAAAGTTTGGTTGCTTCTTGCAGGGTGGATTTCAGGGTTGACCATAGTACCTCCACACTGTCCATCATGCCCTGATTTTGTAGTGCCTCATAGACAAAATCTCCCATGCTCTGGAAGTTAGTTCCCTTAAAATTTAGAACCTTTGTTGATGTATTTGACCTAGTAACTCCCTTCCTGAGGTGAAACCATACCATGTTGTGGTCACTGGATTCCAAAGCATCTCCTACTGAAACTTCTGTGACACTGTCTCCATCTGTGAGTATTAGATCCAGAATCACCTGATCCCTGGTGGGTTCCAATACCATCTGTTTGAGGCTTGCTCCCCGCATGGAGGCCAGTAGCTTCTTACTGCCGCTGGTCGTAGCAGAAAGTTTGTTCCAGTCTACATCAGGCATACTGAAGTACCCCATCAGCACTGTGTCTCCACGCAGAGTGATGGTTTCGATGTCTGCAATTAATTCTTTGTCTATGTTGTCCAGTTGCTTTGGGGGTCTGTAAACAACACCAAGACAAAGGCATTTGTCGTTGCCCATGGCAAGATTCACCCAGAGGGATTCTCCCGTAAACTTGACATCCGTGATCCTTTGATATCCTCTCTAATGTATAGTTCTACTCCTCCTCCTGTTTTGCCTACTCTGTCCCAACGGAGCAAGTTATATCCTGGTATAGCCATATCCCATCCATGGGACTCTGAGAACTAGGTTTCTGTTATCACCACCACATCTAGGTCGGCATTTCTCATTTCTGTTTCCAGCTCTAGAATTTTATTGCCCAAATTACGTGCTGAGTTAGTTTGTCCCCCTTAGTATTGTTTTTGACGCAAATACTTACCTCAGTATTGTATTTGATGCAAGTACTTACCACAGTATTGTATTTGACGCAAGTACTTACCACATAGTTATTTACCCCATTAGGATGAGAGTAGGGTCCCCTCCCCCAGCTCACCTAGTTTAAAGCCTTCCGGAGTAGACGAGCCAGATGTCATCCAAAGACGTTCTTCCCTCTTCTGTTAAGGTGTAGCCCGTCTGATCCCTGTAGTCCTTGAAGTGTCTCTCCGTGGTCAAGGAAGCCGAAGTTCATCTCTTTGCACCATCCGTGTAGCCACTCGTTAGTCTTCTGGATACGTTCTTCCCTAGCTCTCCCCTTGTCTCTCACTGGAAGGATGGAGGAGAAGACCACCTGTGCTTCCATCTGCTTTAGCTTCTTACTCAGGGCACTGAAGTCTTCAGGTATCTTCTCCGGGGAGTTCCTGGCAGTGTTGTTCGTCCCAACGTAGATAAGAAGCATCGGGTAGTAGTCTTGGGGCTTGATTAATCTTCCTAAGCAGGTGATCACATCCCGGGATCCTGGCTTCTGGCAGGCAGCAAACTTCTCTTGATTGTGGATCTGGTCTACAAACTGGTCCCTCGGTGTCCCGCAGCAGGGAGTCCCCAATGACAACCACTCTGCGCTTCTTGGGAGGGTGCTGATCCGTATTTTCTGGAGCTGGGGTCTTTGCTGCTACTGGAGTTGGGGTCTTCCGCTGGGCCTCAAAATCACACTCCTGGAAATCCTGCTGAGTTCTTCTGGAAGGTATTTCCTGTAGCAACTGGAATCTGTTCCTCAAGGTGATCTGTGGGGGTCGATGTAAGGCTGCTGTGCTTGCTTGAAGAAGGGGACTGCCTTCTGTGTTTGCTTGCAGAGGTGACTAGCTGCCAGGTGTCAACGTCTCTATTCTCTTCTTGTACCCCAACCGTTACTTCCAATGTTGTATGTCTGGTTGGTTCAGACGTCTCGAAGATGGCCCTGTCTTCATGCTCTTGCTCAGAGACTTGGGACAGCTCTTGGAGGACTTCATCGATGAACGCCTCATCTTCCCAGATACTTCTCAGGCACATCACTTCTTCCCTCAAACTCATCAGCTCTTGCAGGATGTCTCCATCAGGTTGTTGCTTGGTGACCTCTTCTGTCTGCACAAAAGTCGAAGTCTTCAGCTGGGGGATAGCTTTGATCTGCACAGAGGCCTCCTTCATTCGTCGAGGGTCCTCCTCAGTCTGCACGGAGACTGTGGCCTTCCTCTGGATCTCTTCGGTAACTGAAACCCTAGTTCTGATTGCAGTCTTGGTGCTTCTGGTCTTCCCTGCCATTCTTGATCTTATCTTATCACTTGTTGGACTTTTACTCTTGTCTGCCTGCTAGCTGGGATAGCTGTGAGTTAGCTGGCCTGCCTGTTAACTGGTTAGCTGGATAGCTGTTAGCTGGATGGATGGCTGTGTGCCAGCTGGCTGGCCTGCCTGCCTGCTAGCTAGTTTAGCTTAGTGGTGTTGGTGTTTGTGTCTCTGCTGTGAGTTAGTTGTTGCTGTCTGTGAGCTAGCTGGTCTGCCTGCTAGCTTGTGAAGTTAGTTGTTTGTTAACTGTAGAGTTAGATGTGTGGACCTTACCTTGCTGCCTCCACGATATCCTTGTGTAAAAGACTTGGTCCTTCTTGAGGCCCTTCGCAAAGGCGCTCTTGCTAAGGCGAGCGCCTTTGCCACTTGCCTTCACCACGCGCCGAACAGCTGCGCGCCGTTGGCTCAACTCTTCTTATGGAGGAGCCCGGTTGATCTTTGCTGACACGGTGGGGGTGGGTGGAGCTACTGTCACCGCTGCCCTGAAACTGTTTTCTCCTGCTCCCTTCTGCTCTCCTTCGCTTTCCTTGCCTCTCCTTCTCTCACACGCTGCCTCTCCTTCGCTTTCCCTCACTTCTCCTGCACTTACACCCTGTCTCTGCCGTTGGCTCGACTCTTCTTATGGAGGAGCCCAGTTGATCTTTGCTGACGCGGTGGGGGTGGGCAGAGCTACTCTCGCCGCTGCCCCGAAACTGTTTTCTCCTGCTCCTGTTCCCTTCTTCTTTCCTTTGCTTTCCTTGCTTCTCCTTCTCTCACACGCTGCCTCTCCCGTATTGATATGAAGTTTCTTCAAATCAATACAGAAGTCAAAAGGAGAAGTAGCAAATGTTATAGGTGACTCTCAGAAAGAGACCAAGATGTGACATTCAGCACAAACACTGAACTGGGTATGTATTATGCTAATATGTAGCACAGGCGTGTCCAACCTCAGTCCTTGAGAACTTCAATCTAGCTGGGGTTTTCAGGATTTCTTCAGTAAATGTGCATTAGATTATTTGCATGTACTGCCTCAACTGTATGCAGATAAGATCTCGAGCATGTTCATTGTGGAAATACTGAAAACATGACTTGGTGAAAGCTGAGGCTAGTTACCCCCACTGTTCCCTCTAAGCTGAGCAGGAGTCCTCCACCCACAGTCTCACCAATAGAGGGTGTTGTTTTACTGTCACATTTTCAATTGTGAGGGACAGGCAAGTTCTGCAGGACTTCAGGGAACATACCTGTTCTTAGCGACTGAAAATATTCCACCCCCTAGTGGTAGCAATGCAGCTGGAGGACACCTTGAAGCTTCTCAGTCTGCAGGTTTTTCTTCACTATCCAGTTCTGACATTCACCAAGCAAGATTTAAAAAAAAGCTTCAAATTTAAAATAAAATCATAACAACAACAACAACTGTTCTGGGAAGCAAGGAACCAAGGAAAGATATGTACTCTTCACCACTCATTTGACTGCATCTAAAATAACATACTTTTGTGCCAGAAAGTGGACTTGGATGACTACTGAAGGAGGAAATGAAAGAAAATATAATGTGGTTTCTGGAAAGCACACTGAGGAATTTGTGCTGAGATGACCTATTTGGAACGAAACCAGCAGCCTTTGTCATAATGCTCTCTAGAATTTAACTTGAGACAAATATTTATGTAAAGTGCTGAATGAAAAAAAAAAAAAAAAGAGGGCTTGTTACTTTTCTGGCTCTAAATAGAACTCTGACAACCTTCATATATTCATTAGGATATATTAAACAAAGTGCATTTTATTCCACCATAAAACCTTAAACAAATAATGTGCATAGATATCAAAAGATTTGTTCAATGCCATGTAATGTACACACACACCTGGCTTTTACTTGGGTTAGAGAACAATTCTCTAGCTTGCCCATATGTAAGATTGCAAAATTTCCTCTTTAAATTTATGGAAGTCTTTTGATACCAGGACGCTAGAAAGAGTGAGAAAGCAAGCAACGCAATATATGTGGGGAAGTGAAAATTGATACAGTCCTCAAGAAATGTTTGTATACCGTGAATGTAATGTAATGTAATTTATTTCTTATATACCGCTAAACGTTGGCTAAAACATTGTATCACTTATACCTTTACAATATAAATAGGCAGCTAGTGATCTCAGTCCTGCACAAAAGAGTAGTGGTTATAGCACAATCCCTCCAGAAGATTTTTGGCCGATGATGTGGGTTGAGGAGGTTTGAGCATTCATGTTCTGCCATAATAATACCTGAGGCTTTTTCTTCCGTTGGTATAGTGCTCTTAAATTAATAAGTGGAGCATTTGTATTCAGTGGCGTACCTAGGGGGGGGGGGGGGGGGGGGGCGGGCCGCCCCGGGTACCAGCCCTAAGGGGGTGTTCCCGGCCTTGCCGTTCAGTCCCCCGCCACCCCCGAAGGACCGCTCGCCCCACTGACCTTCCTGCACCACCTGTGAAGCAGCCCGCAGCAGGATCGCGAAGTCAGCGTCAGCATCCCTGCGCTGCTTCCTGCGCCGCGATCCCGCCCCTCCTCTGACGTCAGAGGAGGGGCGGGACCGTGGCGCAGGAAGCAGCGCAGGGATCGCTGACGCTGACTTCGCGATCCTGCTGCGGCTGTTCATAGGTGGTGCGGGGAGGCCAGGGGGGCGAGCGGTCCTTCGGGGTGGGTCGGGGCATCAGGCCTTCAGGGTGGGGCGGGCGGGCAGGCAAGCAGGCTTTCAAGGGGGAGGGGGTGACAGGCAGGCAGGCAGGCCTTCAAGGGGGGACAGGCCTTCGGGGGGGGGGGGTGCAGACCTTCAAGGAGTGCAGGCCTTCAAGGGGGGCAGGCAGGCCTTCAGGGGGGTGCAGGCCTTCGGGGGGGGTGTAGGCCTTTGGGGGGGTGCAGACCTTCAAGGGGGTGCAGGCCTTCAAGGGGGAAAAGGCAGGCAGGCCTTCAAGGGGGGGACAGGCCTACAAGGGGGGGGGACAGGCCTACAAGGGGGGGACAGGCCTACAAGGGGGGGGGACAGGCCTACAAGGGGGGGTGCAGGCCTTCAAGGGGGGGAGAAGCTACAAGGGGGTGGTACAAGCCTTCAAGTGGGGGACAGGCCTTCGGGGGGGGGTGCAGACCTTCAAGGGAGTGCAGGCCTTCGAGGGGGGTGGTGCAGGCCTTCAAGGGGGGTGCAGGCCTTCAAGGGGGAGACAGGCCTTCAAGGGGGGGAAAGGCAGGCAGGCAGGCCTTCAAGGGGGGACAGGCCTACAAGGGGGGGACAGGCCTACAAGGGGGTGGGACAGGCCTACAAGGGGGGGACAGGCCTACAAGGGGGGGGGACAGGCCTACAAGGGGGGGACAGGCCTTCGGAGGGGTGCAGACCTTCAAGGGAGTGCAGGCCTTCGGGGGGGGTGCAGTCCTTCAAGGGGGTGCAGGCCTTCAAGGGGGGGAAAGGCAGGCAGGCAGGCCTTCAAGGGGGGGACAGGCCTACAAGGGGGGGAGAAGCTACAAGGGGGTGGTACAAGCCTTCAAGTGGGGGACAGGCCTTCGGGGGGTGTGCAGACCTTCAAGGGAGTGCAGGCCTTCAAGGGGGTGCAGGCCTTCAAGGGGGGACAGGCCTTCAAGGGGGGAAAGGCAGGCAGGCAGGCCTTCAAGGGGGGACAGGCCTACAAGGGGGGGGGAGAAGCTACAAGGGGGTGGGACAGGCCTTCAAGTGGGGGACAGGCCTTCGGGGGGATGCAGGCCTTCGGGGGGTGCAGACCTTCAAGGGGGGGACAGGCAGGCAGGCCTTCAAGGGGGGGACAGGCCTACAAGGGGAAGGGACAGGCCTTCAAGGGGGGTGCAGGCCTTCAAGGTGGGACAGGCAGACCTTTAAGGGGGGACAGGCCTTTGGGGGGGGGACCATGATTTAGAAGTACACGGAGGGAAGGGGGTGTTCAAAGAGACATGCATATGCCAAACTTTGGGGGGAGGGGAAGAAATAATGGGTCTGAAAATAGAGGAGAGGGAGAGAGATGATGGACCATGGGATTTAGGGAGGGAAGGAACAGAAAGGGAGAGAAATTGGACACAAGGGATGGTGTGGAGGAGGGATAGAGATACTGGATAGGAGGGTAATTAGGAAAAGAAACGGAGAGATGGTGGACTCTGGGATGGTGGGGAAGGAGGGAGAGATGCCGGATGAAAGGGTATTTAAGAAAAGGTGGATCTGTGGAGGGAGATGAAAAAAAGGAAAGATACCAGACTTCCTGGGAAGGGAAGGGAAATGGAAAGGGAGGACAGAGTTGGCAGATGGATGGTTAGCATGCAGAAAGAAGGAGACCCTGGCAAGCAAGTTATCAGAAGAAAACCAGAGCCCTGGACCAACAAGATTTGAAATATAACCAGACAACAAAAGGTAGAAAAATTAATTTTATTTTCTGTTTTGTGATTATAACATGTCAGATTTGAAATGTGTATCCTGCCAGAGCTGGTGTTGGACTGCAAACGTGAGCTAGGATTTAACAGAAAGAGGAAAAGTCCTTTTTGTTTCTTTATTTTATTTACACCACAGCGCCAGTGTGGTTAGGAGAAGCCAAAGGGGGTGAAAAAGCTATAAAACCCACCAGGAGTTTTGAAAAAAATCACCCAACTGGGCAGGAAAATCGAATTGAAAAACCAATTCAATAGGGCTGAATCGAATCAAAATTTTTTTTTCCTGTATCTGGCAGCATTAGTTTGCGCTACTGTCTTAGACTTTAGGACCTGGGATTGGGGAGAGATGGCATCCTCAGTACTTTATAATGCAAGTGAAACGAGGATTTGGTCAGACTTTTGAAGGGTCTGCAGAAAAAAAATATTGTATAGGCCGGGGACATGAGACAGCAGGAAATGGGAACTTTTCTTCCTTCTATTTTTGTGATGGAAAGGCTGAGGATGTCAGAGAGGTCAGTTAAAATATGTGCTTTATAAGAAAATATAATAATGTGTTTTATAAAGTTTATAGCATAGCTGGCCTACCCAGTGAGGTGTTCCTAGTGGTGATGGTGGCAGCGTGTCAATGTGTTGAGAGGAAGAGGTGGTCTGGGAAATTCTGCTGAGCAAACTCCGGGCCCATTTCCACCCCCCAGTTAGTCCACTCCACTCAACTGATTCACACACTGAGTGGGTCTTTGGGTGTTGTTTTGGGATCTCTTCCAGTGGTTTATCTCCTTCTGGTCCAAGGAAGGAAACTTTGTTATCCTTAGCATTGACCTACAGAATATGTTTGTAACAGCGCTGCTTGTGTGGCATTAGGCTATGTAGTGATCGAAAGAAAAAAACAGACCTTTGCACATTTTTGCACTATATGGTGGGTGTATGAGGAGATTCACATTTCCTGCACAGCTAAGTCCATGTGAAGTTACCTTGTGCTGTATTTGACATCTAGCAAGGTCTCTGTTTGAAAGGAAAGATCTAAACTTAAAAATGAAGTGGCCAGAAGTTATGGTAAAAGCAGATAGTGTAGCTGGTTTTAAGAAAGATTTGGACAAATTCCTGGAGGAAAAGTCCATAATCTGTTATTAAGACATGGGGGAAGTGTCTGCTTGCCCTGGATCGGTAGCATGGAATGTTGCTACTCTTTGGGTTTTGACCAGGTATTAGTGTCCTGGATTGGCTACCATGAGAATGGGCTACTGGGCATGATGGTTGATGGACCATTGGTCTGACCCAGTTAGGCTATTCTTATGTTATGTTCTCATCTGTAGGGGCCTTTGTTTTCACTTCTTATTTTAATGTATTTTTTTTTCTGGGAACTTATCAGTGTTTTTTATAATGGGAACAAAAATGGAAGAGAATTAATGTGTGTGGAATGGGGGGTAACTAATTTCTTCAGCTAAATAATTCAATCCACTTCAAACAGACATAGGAGAACTTGTGCACCATTCACACACCCTCCAACCAAAAACGTCAAAAGAAAAAAACTGTTCGACAACCTCCTAGCCATTCGAGCTGCAACACTCGACCCCCAACTCTACAACCAATTGATATCAACCACAGACTGCAAAACCTTCAAAAAGAAATAAAAACCCTTCTATTCAAAAAACACATAAAACCGAACTAACACAATCAGAACTGTCCCAAGCATCACCTGCAACTACTCCATATGTACTTCTGATGTCATGACAATTCAGACATAATTTATGTTATGTTATGTTTGGAATAATGGTTACATATATGAGGTTCAATAAAAGAAAATTTTCACTGCCTGTTTCTATTCTGACCATTTATTCCATTTCATGGTTATTGCAAAAAAAAAAAAAAAAAAAATTTTTTTACATGGGGGGGGGGGGGGGGGTGTCAAAAAATGATGGGCCCCGGGTGCCACAAACCCTAGGTACGCCACTGTTTGTATTTATTATTATTTATTTACCCACTTCCACCATTTTAAACAGATTAGTCATTTGATATTTAACATTAAGGAATGTGGAAAGGCCCATGACCCTTCCCATCCAGCCCTATGGAACAATGGAAATGCCTGTCCATTTCTCTGTCCAACCCCAAGAATCTGCAAGAAGGTCTATCTCAGAAAGTATAAAAAAAATCCTATGATTAGCTAGGTGATTATACAATAATGTGGTGGTAGTAGAGAAGTTATTGATCCATATAAACAGTTATATAATTTGAGGTTTATGTTGAGAGATCCATCCAGACAACTGATTATATAGAAATGGTTTCAGTTTTCTTCTGAATATTAAGTAGTTCATTTCCTTCCTGGTGTTGATGGGTAGGTTGTTTTAAGTTTTGATGGCAACATAGGTGAACAGAGAGTTGAAAATATGTTTGTACTTGATTCCTTTGGGAGAAGGGAGAATCATTAGTGAACTGCTGGAGATTCAGGCAGATGTGAGGTGAGGTATGAGAAAAGATGGATCAGAGCTTCTGTGAAATATTATGCAGGATATTTTGAAGGAGGTCCGGGAGGCCATAGGTAGCCAGTGCAGCATGTTTATTTTATCATACGTCTATTTTACTATGTACTTGTTTTATAATGTGTCTATTTTAAATACTATGGGGCTCATAATCGAAAGAGAAAAACATCTAAAAACCGGCCTAAGTTGGCACTTGGATGATCTTAAATGAAAGACGTCCAAGTGCCGATAATAAAAACGGGTTTTGGACGTATTTCTAAACGACCTAGGCCTCCATAGTGCCGCTGAACGACCATCGTTAAACAGGGCAGTTTAGGAGAAGTGCCGAGGGCAGGAGTTGGGCGGGACGTGGGAAGGCTTAGACTTAGTCGTACAGCATGTATAACCGAACGTTATACAGTCCAGGATTGATGGAACTTGTACGTTGTGACTTAGACCATTTAAAACATGGTCTAAGTCACAAAAACCCACCTAAAATCACCAAATAAGCACTGCAAACGCATAATACAGACCCCCACACACACTACCCCAGTAATCACCGCTTCCCCCCACATAAAAATCGTAATCACACCTTTAAAATTCAGCCTCCAGACCATCATCACCTGGCAGCCTGGCATAGGAAAGCCTAGTCATCTCCTAGTCGTCCAGCACAGAGGCGGCTTAAGCTGTCTTGGGGATGGGTTAGGGAATCATGGTTAGGAGGATCCATGCCCATAAGCCCCTGGAATCACTGTATTGATACTTAAACATGTGCACTCCTCTATACACCCCCAAAACCCTTTTTTACTGGCATATAAGTTGCTCCTGCAGCCATAAGGGCTATTAGGGTGGTAGATAAGTGGGTCTAGGGGATTCTGGAGGTGGTTTGGGGGGGCTCACCATGACCTATAAGGGAGCTGTAGTGAGGAGAAGACATGGCACCCTATTTGTAAAGTTCACAGCAGTGCCCTGTAAGGTACACCACTATTTAGGTGCCATGTTTGGGTGTTCAGTCCATTACTTTGCAGACCCCTCCCACATCCAATAGGGCTTGTTCTAGGCATTTTTGACTTGGACGAAAAGTTGGACGAAAATATGGTATAAAGATAGATGATTTAGTGGCTTGGACGATCAGATCAGCAGGACGTATAGTTAAATGATTTTCAAAACCAAAAAAATTTTGGTTGTATTTTTCGAAAATGTGTTGGAGAACTTATTGAGGACTGTGCTTGCCAACATGACTTAGAGGTATTTCTGTATTTCTATATAGCTTGGACTTACCATTGTTGCATGATCGGAAATTTCCCACAAATTTAATATATTCATATGTTGGAAATTCCTTTGGGTTCAAACTGCCTCTCAGAAGATGACAGCAAAATTCCAAATCATTGTTAGCTGAATTGTTGGAAACAAATAAACAAAAAAGGACACAGAAATTATAAAAGCCTATCAAAGATGCAAAAATCCCCCCCCCCCCACAACAAAACCCAATATTTGGTTAGAAAAGCTTACACAGACAGGTTTTATGAATGCTTGGTTTCATAGGCCTCAGAACAGGGGGCAGCCAAAGGTATCCTGGAACCCCAAAACGTTCCTACCCTTTCTCTCTCCCCCATGATGACTTTCTTCTCTTACCTTTCATCTGTGCATACTTAAGGCTTTCCGGCCAGCTTCTATCCCTTCTGAAACAGGAATTTTAGAGCCAGCAGCCTTTTAAAATATGATGGCCCTGCACCAGGGCTATCCATGCAACGTCTCCAACATAGCTTTTTGAGTTGCCCACCTCATGGGAGCATGGTAAGAGAATACCTCAAGGACACAGCAAGGATGAAGAGAAATGTTGAAGATGGGGGGAGGGGTGTTGAAAGACGGACACCACAAGCAGGTGGGGAGAAAAGGAGAGAAATGATGAAGAAAGGATGGTGAGGGGGAAAGAAAAGGGAGAGATGCTGAAGACCATGATGGGTTGAGAGGGAGGAGAGAAATTCTGGAAACCATATGGGGATGGGGGTGGGAGGAGTGATGGACACCAGAGGCAGAGGGGGAAGAGAGAGAAGGAGGAGGGCAGAGGAGGAGAGAAATGCTAGAAACCATTACGGGTAGAGAGAAGGATGGAGAGGAGTTTCTGCAGACCTTGGAGTGGGTGTAATGCTTGATAGTGCAAGTAAAAGGGAAGGAGAGAGGTGCTGGAGACCATGAGAGAAGGAGAGAGATGCTGTAGACCAGGGGTGCAACAATAGATTGATAGTAATAGATAAGCCTACATGGAGGAAATGATCTCAGATAAACCACTAAGGGAACATGTAAGTTTTCTCCCTTAAAACTTGTGGTTATAGGTTTCTTTCATCGATCAAAAAACCCCCATGTTATTATTTTTTGTTTTTTTATGCTTATATTTTTTGAATAAAATTTATAAAGTGTATGTTTCAATAAATATAGTTAATATGCAGAAAAGAAAATATAACTTATCTGCAATTGAAGACAGGTTAAAGTGCTCTGGTGCTCCAATCCAAGACGTGCAAAAAGCCAAAGCTGAAAAGATATTGCACACAAAACAGTTAAAGTGCTTAGTGCTCACCACAATGCACCATTTAAAGAGATAGTATGCAAAAAAGCTACTTATCTGCTGACTGGAGTAATAAAGTAAAGTGCTATAGTATAAAGTGCAAATGCTCAGATATATTGCACTTCTATTGCACTATTCGATTCAAGTATTGCACAACCCCGTCTCGGTTCATTAAACACGCTCTCAACCCTGAAGGAAATGAGTGCTTTTACGGGATAGACAATAGCAAAGGTCTATCCCGTAAAAGCACTTGTTTCCTGATGAAGCCCTCTTCAGGGTGAAACGGGACCCGTTGAGAGCGTGTTTAATGAACCGAGATGGGGTTGTGCAATACTTGAATCGAATAGTGCAATAGAAGTGCAATATATCTGAGCATTTGCACTTTATACTATAGCACTTTACTTTATTACTCCAGTCAGCAGATAAGTAGCTTTTTTGCATACTATCTCTTTAAATGGTGCATTGTGGTGAGCACTAAGCACTTTAACTGTTTTGTGTGCAATATCTTTTCAGCTTTGGCTTTTTGCACGTCTTGGATTGGAGCACCAGAGCACTTTAACCTGTCTTCAATTGCAGATAAGTTATATTTTCTTTTCTGCATATTAACTATATTTATTGAAACATACACTTTATAAATTTTATTCAAAAAATATAAGCATAAAAAAACAAAAAATAATAACATGGGGTTTTTTGATCGATGAAAGAAACCTATAACCACAAGTTTTAAGGGAGAAAACTTACATGCTCCCTTAGTGGTTTATCTGAGATCATTTCCTCCATTTAGGCTTATCTATTACTATCAACCTATTGTTGTACCTGATTATTATTGACAGTTGATATACATCTTTTACTATCCTGTTTGGTAGACCAGGGGTGCCCACCCTTTTTGGGCTTGCGAGCTACTTTTAAAATGACCAAGTCAAAATGATCTACCAACAATAAAATTTTTAAAAAAACACAAAGCACACTGTACGCATTGAAAATGTTAATCATCATTCCTATTCCAGGGTTTTTCAAAGAGGTCAAAGCAGATGACTCTATGCACTGTCACCTCACTAACAACCATACAAAAACAGACAAATACCCCCCTCCCTTTTTACTAAACCATGATAGCAGATTTTAGTGCAGGGAGCTGCGCTGAATGCCCAGCGCTGCTCTCGACGCTCATAGGCTCCCTGCGCTAAAAAACTCTATTACGGTTTAGTAAAAGAGGACCACAGTGTAAAATATAGACAGCAGATATAAAAATTCAGATACATTTTGATCACTAAATTTAAAATAAAATCATTTTTCCTACCTTGTCTGGTGCTTTCATGAGTCTCTGGTTGCACTTTTTTCTTCTGACTGTGCATCCAATCTTTCTTCCCTTCTTTTAGCCTGTATGCTTCCTCTCCTCCTGACCTCATTCCCCCCCCAACGTTTTCTTCCTCTCTCCCTGCCCTCTCTTTTTTTCTCTCTTCATGCCCCCTTTCTTTTTTTCTGTTTCTCTTCTTTCCTTCTGTCTCCTGCCTGCCCTCCCCCAAGCCATTGCCACTGCTGCTGCCATCGGATAACAGGCCCCCAAAGCCGCCCACCGCCGGCCAAGCTCTCCCTGCTTCGGGCCCACCAGCATTCCTCTCCCCGACGTCAATTGTGCCGTCGGAGAGGAAGTTCCGCTGGCCAAAACTTCCTCTCCGACGGCAGAATTGACGTCAGGGAGAGGAAGGCTGATCGGACCAAGATCAACCTATTGGGAGAAATGCTGCCGGGTCCTGCCTTTGAGGAAACAGAAAGTAGGCAGGACCTGGCAGCAAGAAGAGCAAATCGAAAGCTTCACTGACCTGTCTCCCGCTTTAGCCCGCGAACGGGGCTCTAACATGTGCGTGCCGGCTTCCCTTCTCTCCCCCTCCCCCCCCGACATAACTTCCGGTTTCAGAGGGAAGAGAAGGGAAGCTGGTACAAGCACACGTTAACCCCCGGAGCATAAGTTCTCCAAGCCGGTTTTTTTTTTTTAAATGTTGAGCAGCGGAGGCAGCAGCAGAATTCAGGAGCGGGCCAGTCAGGAGGGGAAAAAAGAGAAGGGAAGAAGGGAACCCGCTCTGCGATCGACTGGGGTCGCCTGAGCGAGCGACCTGCCGATCACGATCGATGTATTGGGCACCCCTGCTGTAGACAATGAAGAGTAGAGAGAAACAGAGAGATGCTAGATAAGATGGGGGAGAAGGGAAGGAGAAAAGTGATCAACATCTTGAGGGGGGAGGATGAGAGGGAAAGGTTGGGAGGAGAGATGTGTCAGATGCCATAGGAGGGTACTAAGATGGTATAAAAGGGTTGGGGTAACGCTTGGGCACCCTCCCTCTCCCCAAAAAAAGTGTTCCACTATCCAAGCTTTGTCTAGTCTCTGTTTCATGATCAAGGCTCTCTGATTTCAAACTGCAGCACATGACAAGAAATTCAGATACTTTGGGGGTGATATCAGTGACTTGAGCATGTAGAACTGTGTTTAACATGCTTAAGTACTGTAGGTGTTTATAAAATTGACAGAGTATATTTATTTATAAAATTTATGAATCGCTTAAATCTAAGCGATATACAAAAACAATTACATCCACAATTTCAACCATAATAGTACATGTTCAGAAAACAGAGGGGGCAATTCTATAGAAGAGCACCTATTTTTAGTGGTTTTTTCTTAATTCCAAAGAGGCCAGGAAGCAGGAGGTTGATCTTGGACTCTAGACCTGAATGAATTTTTGTTTCAGGAAAAATTCAAGACAAATTCACTGCATACCACCCTTCCTCTCCTGGATATGAAAGACTGCTTATGCTCCTTGGGTTTCAAAGATGTGAGTATTCATAAATTGATTCATCCTTACATAGAAAGTCTCTCCACTCATATGTAGTGCAAATAATTCACTATCAATATCAGGTTCTTCCTTTCAGATTCTCAGCAACCTCGACAGTTTCACAAAATGTTTATCTGTAGAATGGGCATCTTGATTTATCCTTAGCTAGATGATTGTTAAGTGAAGAGTTCTTCTATGTCCAGACAGGCTTGTCAAAATCAGCTTCTAGTTACTGAGTTTAATCGCAAACTATTCAAAATCAAACTTTACAATTTCACTATAGGGGCATGGCTTGGCTGCAAGACAGAATAGATGGAGGGTCTCTGAGCTCCTCCATGTAGTGCCCTTTTTAAAGTATTTATCAGTATTTACTAACCCAAAAATCTTTAATTTACTGAGATTCCTTTCTTTATTGACTAAATGGCGTCTGGAAGGCAGACAAAATTGAATGTGCCATTCGCAGCAGGGACTGCAAAAAGATCAAAACCTGATCCACCCACATCATCCAAAGTACCATTGCCAAAGGAATCAGGTGAGCAGTTTGATCAGCTGATGGCAGAGCTTAAGTCAATAAAAGACTTACTACAGGAAAATAAGGTTGAGTTAAGGGCAGTACAAGAGGAAATGGCTAACCTGTCCTTACAATTAAAGATTTGCAATGCCCACACTGAGCAGCTGGAGCAAAGGGTGATAGAATCTGAAGATCAGTTGAAAAACTGTAAAACAGAGAGGGAATTGGAGGATTTGAACAACTGGAGCAGAAGGTGTAATGTGAGATTATTGGGATTGCCTGAGGGGGTTGAGGGAACAGATCTGACAAAATTTCTGGAAGAAAATGTACATAAGTTGTTTTCCCTCAGATTTCAGTTTCCATTTGAATTTGAAAGAGCCCACTGCATTCCATCCCGAGCTGGGACTCCTCAGAGTGGCCCTAGGCCATTAATCTTTAAACTGCTCAGGTTTCAACAAGCCACTGAAATCCTTAATGCAGCCAAACAGTTGAAAAATATAAAGTGGCAACAGTCAAAGCTTTTATTTTTTTCCAGATTTTGCAAAGTTAACAGTAAATAAAAGAAAACAATTCCTGGGTCTGAGAGAGCAGCTGAGACAACTAGGGGCCAAATATGGTTTACTATATCCTGCAGTTATAAGAGTAACTCATAACAATAAAACCATACATTATGATGAGCCGGGAGCTTTGCATGAATATATTAATCAACATTCAGGAGCAATGAATTAATCAGAATTGAGATAAAGACAAGTCTGGGTTTTTTTCTTTTCAACATTCGACAGAGTTGTGAATGAATTGCTTTAATGTTTCCTAGAAGGACGATCACGTGATGCACTGAGCGGAGGCAGACACGCGCTGCCTGGGCTCCCGGGTCCCGAGTCCCGAATCGCACTGTTGCCAGCCGCCAAAGAAACGCCGGAGGTCAGCGCTTTGAAGCGCACAGAGTACCCGCTGTATGGACAGATTTCTGTCCTCGCCCGTGCCGCAGATGTCCACCCGCCTGCAAAAAAAGGACCGGGATCGAGCACAGAACGGCGGAGACAAAATGGCGCCAAGCTCCCTCACCCCGGCAATACAACAAATAGCGCCGGAGGCGCTAGCTGCACTCACCCAGGCGGTAACCGCGGCTATGCAGCCTAGCATTGACAAACTTTCAGAACAACTTTTAAAATTGGAAAACCTGCTCACAGAGACAACTAGCAGAACTACTGTTTTGGAGACCAGAGTTTCAGGAATAGATGATATACAGAGAACCCAGGCCACTACACTACAGGACCTACAGACCCTGACCCAAAAGCAGGCGGAGAGACTGGAGGACCTGGAAAATAGATCACATAGGTCCAACTTACGCTTTTTGGGTATTCCAGAAACGGTGGCGGGTCCGAAGCTGCTACAAACCCTAGAAGTATGGCTGACAAATACCTTTTCATTGCAAGAGAGCTTGGGACCTATCCGCCTAGAATGGGCGCACCGCATGGGCAGGGAACAGGCCCGGGAGGCGAGACCTAGAATGGTCATAGCCAAGCTCTTAAATTATAATCACAAAGCGGAAATTCTGCGTAAATATAAACAACTCCGGGAGACCTTAAAATTTGAAGAGTCGGAGGTCCGCATCTTTCAGGATTATTCCGCAGCCCTGACCGAACGCAGGAAGGAATTTTACCCGATTTGTTCTTCACTGGCAGAAAAGAAAATACGCTTCCTTTTTCTATATCCAGCCATTTTGCGAATACAACATCAGGGGCAGTGGCATGTTTTTGATGTAGCTGCGGAGGCAGCCCTCTTTGTGAACACCCGGGTGCTCCCCCAGTCGGACCTTACCTGACTGAGAGGGGTTCAGGAATGCACATGCCTCTTTATGACTGCGGACTTCTGAATCTGAAGTACTGGCACCTCTTTGACCCCCCGAGTTGGGGGAAATGAAACTTTCACCAGCATACTTCATATTTGGGACTATGGTTTGAGTTGATATAAATTTACCTGTTCAGTTTTACTGTTTATGTGCTAGTAGACTGTGGATGGGCTATATCCTATCTGTTCTCGTTGTTTTCGGTATGTTCTATGGTATAAGATAATTTTCCTTTTGGGGGGCTCGGGGCCTGGAGTGGCATTAATTTGTGATCTTTCACACCTTTGGGACCGCCTCGGGGCGGACCTTTAGTTGTGACCACAAACCATGTGAAAGGGGGAAAGGCAGGGATGGGAGGGTGGGGAGGGCTGGGGGTTGGATGGGGTGGAGTCCTTTGCTATTGTGGATGTATGTGAGTATGTTTAGGATGTTAGAGAGAGCGGGTCTGGCTGTTGCGATGAGATTCCTGCCAGCCGTTCTGTTTATTGCATGGCGGGCACTCGGGCAGGTCCTGAGTGCCACATGTCTGTCCTGGGTGGGGCTGGGCACCCGGGGCGGTTTATTGTTATACATGGTACATTTTCTGCATTTATTTTTTCCTCTCATACACTATAGCTAATAATCTGAAGATAGTATCATGGAACGTGTCTGGCATCACTTCCCCCATTAAGAGAACGAAAATTTTAACACAGCTGAAGCATCAAAATGTTGATATAGCATGTCTGCAGGAAACCCGCCTGACGGATACAGAACATCAGAAATTGAGGAGGTCATGGGTAGCTGCAGTTTATGCAGCCTCCTCCACACAAAAGCGAGCAGGGGTAGCGATCTTAATCCGTAAAACCTTACCACACAGAGTACAAGTGGTTGACATTGACCCTCAGGGCAGATATATTCTGATACAGGTGACAATAGGAACATATACCTTTTACCTTATGAATGTCTATGCACCTAATATTTATGATCATTCTTTCTTTGAGGGCATTACAAAATTGCTTCTGGAGCGAGTCACAGATCCAGTCTTCGTGGCGGGAGATTTTAATCAAGTCATGGACCCGAGTTGTGATCGCTCTCTGCCAGGAAGCAATTCCAGTCAGTCCCAAAATAGAGGCCTACCCTATCTTTGTGCGACTCTAGATTTAGTCGATCCCTGGAGACTATTACATACCACAGAACGAGATTATACACATCGCTCCAGAGCCCACAACACACAATCTAGAATAGATTACATTCTTACCACGAGTAGGGCGTTCCTGAATGTGGATGCAGCGGTCATAGGACCGGCGGTAATTTCGGACCATGCGATGATTTGGATTGATGTGAATGTAGGATTTGGCATACGGGGCCCTGTACGCTGGCGCTTCCCTAGTTACCTATTCTCTGATGACCATTTCAGAACTTATTTAACATCTTCAAATTACGTCAGATTAGGTCAATTGCCAAATTTCTTAGTTTATCTTCATTAAAGATACTAATCCACTCCTTTATAATATCAAAAATTGACTATTGCAACGCCCTATTTATTAACATTACACAAAAAGAAAAAAGGAGACTACAGATAATTCAGAATACGGCCATAAAATTAATTTACAATGCGAAAAAATATGACCACGTTTCCCCACTATTAATAGATGCTCACTGGTTACCGATTGGTCACAGGATTTTCTTTAAAATAATGCTTCTCATTTTTAAGACCTTAGCTTCTGGCGAACCACAATTTATTTCAAGGACACTAATCCCATATAAAACCCAACGCTCACTGCGATCATCAGATCAAAATTTACTGTCAGTACCTTCTTTGAAAATCATAGGAACAAGAAGATTGGATATGTTCACAGTGACGGGACCCCAATGGTGGAATGCCCTCTCCCAGTATATTAGATCTGAACACGATATTGTAACATTTAAAAAACTTTTAAAAACATATTTATTTAAAGATGCTTTTAATTCTTGAAACTTTTACTTGTCTTAGAGATACTCCTTGAATTGTGCTTTGGTAATTTGTACCCTTTCCTCTTGTTTTTCCCTTTTTTTTTTTTTTTTTTAAATTTCCATACCCAACATTGTAACTTTTTAACTCCTTTCCTAACCCCTTCTGTACGTTTTTATTGAAATTATATTGTTAATGTGTTAGTTTCTTTGTTTTCTCTGCTTAGACTATGTACATCGCCTAGCAATTTTAATAGGCGATTCATCAAATACTAAAATAAACTTGAAACTTGGAAGACTTCCTGGACTTCAATGGTCAGCATTGTACGAACCCGACGTTGTTTTGGAGCACAGCTAAGGTAGTACTCAGAGGAGATTGTATAGCTTATGTTATAGCGCGCAATCGCAGTCTGTCACGGGGCATTCTCCGGCTGGAAAAGGAATTAGCAACTGCCAAACGTCACTATACACAACACCCGACCCGAACTTCCAGGGAACACTTGATATCAGTGGAGACGACCCTTAATTCTTATATACACGAGCGCACGGTCAAAATGTTGTTATATCAAAAATACCGCTATCATCGCTATGGCAACCGCGTGGGGCAGTTATTAGCACGGTTGACAACTCAGGCTAGGGGTCATCGTTATGTCATGGGTTTGAGGGATGATTTGGGACGTCAGCAACATTCTATTGCACAAATAGCACAGATTTTTCAATCTCACTTTCAGAAGATTTATGGTCGCCAGGACTCGGGAGATGAACCCCTTATTAGGGACTACATAACAGATTCTGGTCTATTGCCGCTCTCTGAACCAGATGTAGAGTTTCTTAATGCAGTCATCACCCCAAAGGAATTACAAAAAGCAATCCAGCAACAAAGAAATTTCTCTGCCCCAGGGCCGGATGGCTTTACGGCTGAGTTTTATAAGCTTTTAGCGGTACAGCTTGGCCCCGTCTTACGGGACTATTACTCTCAAGCAATACAAGATGAACAATTTCCCATAGAAGCGAACGAGGCTTTAATTACTTTGATATTGAAACCTGGAAAAGAAAGCACCGCTCCCGAGTCCTATCTCTTTTAAATGTGGATATTAAAATTCTTTCTAAAATATTGGCTGATAGATTGGCAACTCTACTCCCGAATATCATTGCCCCGACACAGGTGGGCTTTGTAAAGGGAAGGCAGGCTGTGCATAATGTTCGCAAGGCATTATTATCCTTAGCGCACACTCAAAATCATCAAACCCCGATGCTGCTCCTAAGTTTGGACGCGGCGCAAGCTTTTGACCAAGTTAATTGGACATATCTATTTGAGGTGCTGAACTTCATGGGAATATCGGGTTGGTTCGCCACAGCGTTACGCACGTTATATTTGACACCACAGGCGAGAATCCTGGTTAATGACATTATTACGGATCCAATTTTCATTGAACGTGGTACCCGACAGGGATGTCCCTTGTCCCCTCTCTTATTCTTGTTATACTTGGAACCCTTTCTGCGTACAGTGTCCCTAGACCCTGATATTGTGGGAGTGGATTTTGGAGCTCATTCGCTAAAGGTGTTAGCTTTTGCGGATGATCTATTATTTATGCTCACCAACCCTGCTCACTCTATTGAACATCTACTGCAGGCGCTAAATGAATTTAGATTTTATTCAGGCTTTACTTTGAACTATCAGAAATCTGTTGCTTTAGCTAGCCCGGTGACACTACAACAGACTTGGAGTGGTCACTTTCCTTTTACTTGGGCGGCAACCTCAATTCGTTACCTGGGTGTTTGGATTCCTCGAGACCTTAAGACTCTTTATGATAGTAATATCTCCCCGCTGCTACATGACACTCTACACCACTTACAAAACTGGTCCACCTTCCCCCTTTCCGTAGCGGGCCGGGTGGCCCTCTTTAATATGGTGCTCTTTCCCAGATGGCTGTATCGTTTTCAGGTCCTACCGCTGCTCTTATCTTATACTCACAATGCACGTCTAATCAAGGGTCTCCAAAGTTTTCTATGGGGGGGCAAACGACCCCGCATGCAATTTCTTAGGATGTGTTTGCCCAGGGACAGGGGGGGATATGGATTGTTAAATGTACGATGGTATGCTATGGCCTGTCAGATGAGACACATTAATGACTGGTTTAGGGGGACATCTGATTTTTCTGCCACGCCACTGGAGCTATCTTTGTTGGCTCCGTACCATGTAAGTTATTTTTTGCATGTGGCGGACCCGAAGATACGTCCTTTGGTGTCATACTATCCGATAATTACACCGGCACGGCGAACCTGGAAATGGGTGTGTAAAACTGCTAAGCTGTCTTCTGGGGTCTCCTTGTACTTACACATTCAGGGCAATGGAGCCTTTCAGCCTGGATTACAAAATACCTCCTTTCAGAGGTGGAGCATGCAGGGACTTCAATATCTTTTCCACCTGTTTTTGGAGGAGGGAAGAATAGCACCTTTTGCGGAATTACATCGGACTTTTGATTTACAGCCTAATGACTTGTTTGCCTATTACCAGATAGCACAGTTACTTACCGTAACAGGTGTTATCCAGGGACAGCAGGCATATATTCTCACATGTGGGTGACGTCATCTACGGAGCCCCGATTCGGAAGCATTTTCAAGCAAACTTGATTGAAGATTTAAGTTTGCTCTACTGCTCCACGCATGCGTGCCTTCCTGCTCCACTAGGGGGTGCATCCCCTCGAGGTCTCCAGTTCACTTAACTAGCCAAGAAGCCAACCTCGGGGAGGTGGGCGGGTTGTGAGAATATATGCCTGCTGTCCCTGGATAACACCTGTTACGGTAAGTAACTGTGCTTTATCCCAGGACAAGCAGGCATGATATTCTCACATGTGGGTGACCTCCAAGCTTACTGAAGAGGGATGGAGGGAAGTTGGCAATTTAAGCAAACAGATTTCGCAACACCGATTGGCCGAACCGGCCATCGCTTCTGGACAGGGAGTCCAGACAGTAGTGGGAGGTGAAGGTATGAACCGAAGACCACGTGGCAGCCTTGCAGATTTCCTCAATAGGTGTGGACCTGAGGAAGGCTACGGAGGCTGCCATCGCTCGGACTTTGTGTCCCGTTACTCGACCATGCAGCGCGAGACCAGTCTGAGCGTAGCAAAAGGAGATGCAATCGGCCAACCAGTTGGACAAGGTGTGTTTGGAAACTGGGTGACCTAACCGGTTTGGGTCGAAGGACAAAAACAGTTGTGGGACTTTCCGGTGTGGCTGAGTGCGTTGGAGGTAAAAGGCCAACGCTCTTTTGCAGTCAAGAGTGTGGAGCGCCACTTCTCCGGGGTGAGAGTGGGGCTTGGGAAAAAACACAGGTAAGACAATGGACTGATTGAGATGGAAATCAGACACTATTTTAGGTAGGAACTTTGGA
Source organism: Geotrypetes seraphini (assembly GCF_902459505.1). Classification (NCBI taxonomy): domain Eukaryota; kingdom Metazoa; phylum Chordata; class Amphibia; order Gymnophiona; family Dermophiidae; genus Geotrypetes; species Geotrypetes seraphini. Next base: position 145,049,653 of record NC_047089.1, on the reverse strand, counting down.
TGGGTGCGGAGTACCACCTTGTCGTGATGGAATACCGTGAAGGGTGGGTCCGCTACCAGAGCTTGTAGCTCACTAACCCGCCGTGCGGACGTGAGCGCGAGTAGGAAAATTACCTTCCAAGTGAGGAATTTTGGATGGCATTTGTCTAGGGGCTCAAATGGAGGTTTCATTAGTTGAGCCAGAACCACGTTAAGGTCCCAAACCACCGGGGGAGGTTTGAGAGGGGGGTGGACGTTCAGCAGGCCCTTCATGAAGCGAGTGACTAAGGGATGGAGCGAGAGGGCTTTCCCTTCCAGGGGCTGATGAAAGGCCGCAATCGCACTGAGGTGTACTCGAATGGAGTTGGTCTTTAGGCCGGAATGAGATAGTTGAAGTAGATAGTCAAGGACCAGGGGGACGGGGACCGACACCGGGTCCTGGCTGTGGGAGGAGCACCAGGTTGAGAATCTGGTCCACTTTTGGGAGTAGCAGGTTCTCGTCGAGGTTTTTCTGGAGGCCTCCAATATCTCCTTGACTGATTGAGACACGGGGAGAGCAGTCAGGGGGAGAGAAACCACGCATTCAGATGAAGAGATTGAAGATTGGGATGTAACAGTGAACCCTGACCCTGTGACAGTAGAGAGGGAAACAGAGGCAGAGGCAGTGGATCTCTGACACTGAGTTGAAGTAGTAGGGAAAACCACGGCTGGCGTGGCCAGCGAGGGGCAATCAGGATCAGGGTGGCTTGTACTGTTTTCAGGTGGACCAGCGTCCGCAGTATCAGAGGAAACGGCGGGAACGCGTACAGGAACCTTCCCTCCCAGTCGAGGAGGAAGGCGTCGGCCTCGAGCCGGTCCGGGGAGTATATCCGGGAGCAGAAGAGAGGCAGCTTGTGATTGTGAGGGGACGCGAACAGGTCTATTTGAGGCGTCCCCCACCGTTCGAACACTCCTCGTAGGGCCTGAGAGTGTAGTGACCACTCGTGTGGCTGGAGGAGGCGGCTGAGTCTGTCCGCCAGGCAGTTTTGTTCTCCTTGTATGTACACCGCCCGAAGGAAGGTGTTGTTGGAGATTGCCCATTTCCAGAGGCGTAGGGCTTCCCGACAAAGGGGCCAAGACCCTGTGCCCCCTTGTTTGTTTACGTAGTACATCGCTACTTGGTTGTCGGTTCGGATGAGAACCACTCGGTCGCGGAGCAGATGTTGGAAGGCTACAGCTGCGAGGTAGATGGCCCGAAGTTCTAGCACGTTGATGTGGCAGCGACGGTCTTGTGCTGGCCACATTCCTTGGGTGCGTAGGCCGTCCAGATGGGCTCCCCAAGCGTACTCCGACGAGTCCGTGGTGAGTACCTTGCTGTGGGGTGGGGTGAGGAAGAGCAAACCTTTGGAAAGATTTGAAGAGTCGGCCCACCAGCGGAGCGATCGTTGCAATGAAGGAGTCACTGTCACGGAGTGGTCGATCGGGTCCCGGTCTTGACGCCATTGGGACGCCAGGGTCCATTGAGGGATTCTCAGGTGGAGGCGGGCGAATGGTGTGACATGGACGGTGGAGGCCATGTGGCCCAGAAGGGTCATCATCTGTCGAGCTGATACTGAGGTCAGCCGAGAGATCCTTCGGCTCAGACTTACTAACGCCTCCAGGCGCGGAGGGGGGAGGAAGGAACGGAGGCGAACCGTGTCCAGCGTGGCCCCGATGAACTGTAGGGACTGCGAGGGGCGTAGTTGAGATTTTGGGAAGTTTATTTCGAACCCCAGACTTTGTAGGTAGGTAATAGTCTGTTGGGTCGCTGAGATAACCCCTTCCTTGGACGGGGCTTTGATTAGCCAGTCGTCCAGGTAGGGGAATACCTGGAGGCCCTGGGAACGTAAGGTTGCTGCTACCACCACGAGGCACTTGGTGAAGACCCAAGGTGATGATGCTAGTCCGAAGGGGAGGACTCGGTATTGTAGGTGCCAGTCCCCTACTTGGAAACGCAAAAACTTGCGGTGAGCGGGGTGCACTGGGACATGTGTGTATGCCTCCTTGAGATCGAGGGAGCAGAGCCAGTCGCCCTCGTCGATCAAGGGGTAGAGTGTTGGTAGTGAGAGCATCCGAAACTTTTCCCGTACCAGGAATTTGTTGAGGCGTCTCAAGTCTAGTATTGGGCGTAGGTCTCCCGTTTTTTTCGGTACCAGGAAGTAACGGGAGTAGAAGCCCTTCCCCCGTTGGTCGGGGGGGGACCTTCTCCACTGCTTTCAGGCGAAGCAGGGCTCGAGCTTCGGAGAGGAGTAGAGGTAGCTGAGTCCGGTTGGGAGGGCAATTCCTTGGGGGATTGTCCGGGGGAATGGCCCGAAAGTTGAGAGAGTACCCTGATGAGATCACGCCAAGGACCCATGCGTCCGACGTGAGTTGTTCCCAGCGAGGGTAAAAGGCTTTGAGTCGACCTCCGATGGGAAGGCGGCCTGGGACTATGGCGGAGGGGGCCCGCCCCCTTCCGCGTGTCCCGTCAAAAGGACGGGGATGGTTTGGTGGTCGCGGGCGGTTGAGACTTGGGCATGGCCCTGTGATGGGCTTGCGGACGTCTGGGTGGGGGCCGCGAGAAAGCAGGGGTGGACTTTTGTGGGTAGCGGCGCGGAGGGGCCCTGTATGGCCTGGGCGCTGGCGGTTTGGGCTTTTGCCGGACAAGGGAGGCAAATGAGCGTTCATGTTCGGAGAGGCGTTTTGTCGCCGCCTCGATAGTGTCATCGAACAATTCCTTTCCCACGCAGGGGAGGTTAGCCAACCGGTCCTGTAAGTTGGGGTCCATGTCGACCAGGCGCAGCCAAGCTAGTCGGCGCATGGCGATAGCGAAGGCTGCTTCTCTGGAGGAGAGTTCGAAGCCATCGTAGGCCGCGTGGAATAGGTGAAGGCGCAGGTTGGAGAGGGACTCTAGAAGCAGGCTGAACGTTCCCTGCCGGGAGGCCGGTAGGTCAGTCTCAAAGGCTCTCAATAGTCCAATGAGATGTTTGAGGTATGAAGTGAAGGTGAAAGTGTAGCTTTGCACCCTAGAGGCCATCATTGCGTTTTGGTATAGTCTCCTGCCGAACTTGTCCAGGGTTCGGCCTTCTCGGCCTGGGGGGACCGCTGCTGAGACCCGGGACGGGTGAGCCTTTTTCAAGGAGGATTCCACTAACAGCGATTGGTGGGAGAGCTGTGGTTGCTCGAATCCGGGGTAAGGTACTGTGCGGTACTTGGCCTCCATTTTGGAGGGTACGGCCGTGACCATGTAAGGGGTCTCCAGGTTCCTGAAGAAGGCCTGTTGGAGTACCGGGTTAGGTGGTAAGCGAAGGGACTCTCTGGGCAATGATGGCATATCCAGCTCCGCCAGGTACTCCTTCGAGTATCTGGAGTCGGACTGGAGGTCTAAGTCCAATGCGTGGCCCATGTCTTGGACAAAGCGAGTGAAGGATGGACGAGATGTCCCCGGGGCCCCGTGCGGGGTCGGGGAGCGGGACCTTCGTCGGGTGGAGAAGGATAAGGAGGCTTCCCTCGAGTATCGAGGTTCATGCTCTGATCCATGCTCCGAGGCTGGGGAAGCACTGTGAGAGTGTTCCGGGGTTGTCGATCTTCGGCGTCTCGAGGAGCCCCTCGGGGACGATGCCGGGGTTAGGGGTACCGATCGATGTCGGATTGGTGATCTCGATCCGGACTCCCTCGGAGAATGCGTCCGAGGGGGAGTTCGGAGGATGCGTGGGTTGGAGAGTGATAACTCAGCCACCCTTAGTGGTCCTGTACGAGGTGTGGGAGAACGGCCTCATAGGGTTGGTGAACCTCGGGCCTTCTTGGAGGTACGGCGGTTCGAGGTTTCTGTCGTTCTAGCCCGACGTTTTGCCCCTCGGCGGTCCGCAGAGGGGGAACGTCTCGGGCGTCTCGGCGAGGAGTCCGAGGAGGATGGGATGCGGCGAGGATTGCGCACCTTTCCTCGAGGTTGTTCGGTGCGAGGCTCAGGCTGGTCTGGCACATTCGAGGTCGAGGCCGATTGAAACTGGGCCATTGCAGCGGACAGCTCCGACGTGATCATCGCTCGGAGTAGGTCCTGGAAGACGGGCACGGACAGCATCGAAGGCATGTCCCCTGCCTCGGTGCGCTCCACCGGGGGCGACCTCGTATCAGAGTATTCCCGTGTGGTGGAGGCACGGCCCGAAGGCTTGGAGGGTTTAGACGGGGCTGTAAGCATGGGGCTTCCGCCATGCGTCGCCGTTGTCCCCGAGGCTGGCTTCTTCGCTGTTACAGAACCTGAAGAGGGAAGAGGGGACTTACCCGGAGCCGAGGCTTTCTGTTGTCCCGAGGGCTTCGGGGTCGAGTCTCGAGGCAATGCCGAGGTTTCCGGGGCCGAGGTCAAGGCCGGGGCCGAGGCCAGGGCCGACCTCGAGGCCGAGGTGGAGAGTTGGTCCGGGGTGAAGAGATCCGCCATGCGGGCTTTTCTACGGCGGAGGGCCCGGTTTTGGAAAATAGCGCACTGGGGGCAGGAGTCGGTTGGATGAGTCGCCCCCAGGCAAAGGATGCACCGGCGATGCGGGTCTGTGAGAGAAAGAAGCCGCTCGCACCGGGTGCACTTTTTAAAGCCGGTCAAAGGCCGGGACATTAAATCGAAAGTAGCCGCGGCTCGATTAGCCACGTGGCCACGGGGACCCGGAAGCCTCCGGGTCGTTGAAAACGAAGCAGGAATCAAGTAAAAAGGTAAGGAATTCGCGCACAGCGACTTAATCGTGAAAAAACAAGAAAAAAATCGCGGTGCTAGAAGGCAGTTGGGGCAGAGCCTGAAAAACACGTCTTCTAGGCTCGCGGAAAATTTTGAACTGGAGACCACGAGGGGATGCACCCCCTAGTGGAGCAGGAAGGCACGCATGCGTGGAGCAGTAGAGCAAACTTAAATCTTCAATCAAGTTTGCTTGAAAATGCTTCCGCATCGGGGCTCCGTAGATGACGTCACCCACATGTGAGAATATCATGCCTGCTTGTCCTGGGATAACTGACATTATGTACAATCTCTACCGGAGGCCCACATTACTGAGGATAAAAGAGAGGCCCTCTCGGAACTCTACAGCCTTTCTGCGCAACAGAGGATTCCTCTTTGTTTTCACGTTGTGGGGGTACGGGATTGTCAACCTGGCCCTAACTTGGACATTTTAGCGACAACATGGGCAGAGGACTTGCAATGTACACTCACGGCCCACCAGTTACAACAGGTCTTGAAACATATTCAAAAGGTATCTCCTAATATCACCCACTGGGAAATGCAACTGAAAATTGTTTTGAGACTCTATATTCCGCCGGAACGTGCAGCCCGGATGGGGATCACGCCGTCTCACTCATGCCCGAAATGTGACCATGCTCATGCCTCTTTGGGACATATGCTTTGGGCCTGCCCTAAAATTTTACAGTTTTGGAGTCACCTGGGACAATATATTACGCTGCTTTGGGGGAGGCGTTGGCTACCGCAACCGAGAGCATTATTTGGGTATTACAATATAGCCACACCTAAACCCAAGGGTATGTCCGCTTTCCTTACCAGAGCACTCTTGATGGGGAAGAAAGCCATTCTTACCAACTGGCTGTCTAGTACTCCCCCGACCTATGCCCACTGGAGATCCTTGATGATAATCCACGCAACGCTAGAGCGGAGAATAGTAGGACACTTGGATTGTGGTCCGGGTCGTAAATTTCGTCAGACCTGGGAATGTTTCTGGCAGGATCTCACCCCACATGCACGTAGTAGACTTTTGAATATTTAAGTCTGACTCAAACTCTCAGGTTTTTTTATCTGGCACTGGACTCCGGGGATGGGGAGGGATGGGAGGGGGGGGATAGTTGCATCATTGTTTACTGAACTATACTGCTGATTGTGTTGAGTGTTTACTGTTGAAACAATAAAAAACATTTGAACATAATGTTTCCTAGAAATTGACATCCCCTGTTGAATATACCTTTTAAGTTGTTGGATATTCTGCAGGTTAATATAAATATTCAGGAAGGAGTGAGAGTAGCGTGAAACAATCTAAAATGTTTTTTTTTTTTTAGTTCAGCTGTTAATTAAAACTGCAGCACCAGATTTCTTCCTAAACGTAAGGGCACTAAGACCGTGAAGACAATTTTCATTAATTAGCTCTCTAGCTGTGATGTAAAGTTGTCATAGGGCGCTGGAAATTCATTTGAACAGTCAACTGTTAATATCATAGGTGGATGTCATCTCAAGCCAGGACGCCTCACAGAATCTTATAAAAGACAGAAATTCTGCAATCTATGGGTTTATGAAGCGTCTAAGGATAATGGTGCTTTGGAGATATACAACCGGGTACATTTTCTTCAGAAGAATCATTTTTAATATTATTGTTTACTCCTCTTATTTCAATGTGGTGTCTGCAGTGAGATACAGTCCAGACACAGTGTTTAGATGGAAACTACAAATTACTTGCTTTATCCTTTTTGAACTGGGAATCACTTCCAATCATAACAAGGAAAGATCATCGGTTAAAGAAGGAGGAAGAAAAGAAAAAGATTTGCTGCAGTTCGTCTTCAGGCAGTTCAGATCGTTATGAAGACCATGTTTGGAAGTATGAAGGCAGAACTAACAAACTGTGTCAAGAGACTTGATAATCTGATTTTTAAAGTTAATCTAGGATAGTAATCTCTTATTGTCTGACCCTGAACCATATAATAGTTATGGAAAGCTATTATTCTTGTTATGTAAGATTAACGTTTTAATTAGCCATTTACAAGAATTCATAGTTATGAATTTTTTTTAACTATTGATATACCGGTATAACTTATCTCATGTAAGGTAAGCATTGATACGTTCACACTGGTATAATGATATACTAATAGATAGCGAATGACAGTTTTACTGTTTTTCTTTAGTAAGTTTTATATAAATTTACTAGGGTGGATGCTGGATTGTTACAATCAATATGTATTGAGTAAACCACCAGCCGCGCTAGCCGCTAACACCTCCTCTTGAGAAGACTCGCACGCGTTAACCCCGCTAGCGCGGCTTGTTAAAAGGAGCCCTTAATATATGTTTATAACATGGATATTTTCTGTACAAAAGCTGAAAATATCTAATAGGCATATTTTTTAGGCTATTTAATGTCTTTAATTATTTTAAATGGAATGGGCAGTGCTTTATTCTGGATTTTTTAAGTGGTTGATTGGATGCTGCATTCAAAATGAATTTTATGGATTAGAAGAACTGAAATGTATTTATTCATATTTTAAAAGGGGGGATTAATATTATACAAATACTGAAATGAAATTAGGGCTCCTTTTATCAAGCTGCATTAGCGGGTTAACGCGCATGACGTTTCATCATGTGCTAACCCCCGCGCTGGCCAAAAACTACCATCTGCTCAAGAGGTGGCGGTAGCGGCTAGCGCATCCAGCGGTTTAGCGCGCACTATAATGCGCGTTAAACCGCTAGTGCGGCTTGATAAAAGGAGCCCTAACTCATCTAGGGGTTTTAGGATATTTGATAAAAGTGTCTTCAAGAATTATAAATGGATTTATTATAGGGTAAATAACTTATGTATATGATATATAATTCTTAAATCTTACTTTTTCTATGAGTAGTGCCATATATTTAATACAATAAGGTATTATCTTAATAGATTGTGAGAATGAGATTAATTGATAGTTCTATTTATTGTAACAGAGTAGTATAGGTATGAATTGAGCAACTTTATTTACTGTATGATTTAGAAATGTGAAGAGTTGGGAAATGAAATTACTTGATAGTTTTCTTCTGTTTATTGTAAAATGATATTTCAGGAATGATCTTGGTAATCTCATTTACTGTATGAGTTATAATTATGGGGTTTGGGAATATAATTATTATAAAGTGCATGTTGGGTTGGGAAGGATTGTAGGGCATTGGGGAAACTTGGAGATATGGGAGGGAATAAGGGTTTTTATGGATTTGGGTCCTGGAAGTGTGTGAAAATATATAGATATTTAGAATTTGAGGGTTCATTTATTAACATGTATTAATTAAAATGCCTTTTAAACTATATTATTTAAACATTAATGGACTCAATCATCCCATCAAAAGGAAAAAGGTACTTAAGTTTTTGAAACAACAGGAGGCAGACGTTTATTTCATACAAGAAACACATTTATCATCAACTGAGTCAACCAAATTGGAGGGGGTGGATAAAACACTGTTTTCTTTTACCAGCAATAGGGAAGAAGGCGGGTGTGGCTATCCTGGTCAATAGGAAGTTGTCTGCTACATTTGGTAATTTTCGGTCAGATCCTAGGGTAGATGGCTCCATGTTAATATGACTTCAGGAAATAATGCCCTGACGCTTCTTAATATTTATGCTCCTAATTCAAATCAGGCAGAGTTCTTTAAAAAACTCCAACAAATAATTCTGTGGCAAATAATTGTGGCCGGAGACTTCAATGCTGTCATGGATCCATTAATGGATAAACAACCCAGTAAACAATTAAAATCATTAGATCTAGATAATCTTATACATTCATGTGGATTGAAAGATAAATGGCGAATTTTTCATTTTAATGCTCATGAATTTTTGCTTTGTTCCCAAGTTCATAAATCATTTTCAAGAATTGATTTTTTTTTTTTTGTTTCGGATCATTTAGTTAATCAGGTAACTAAATCCAGCATAGACCAGGATTCTTTTATCAGATCATGCTGGAATTTGGATAGAATATCAGTGTCCTGAAGAAGATTCTAATAGACCTGTTTGGAGGTTTAATAATGCAATGCTTGCAGATTCAAACTTTCTTGAGGAAATTCAAATAAAAATGAATGAATATTTTCAATTCAACACCTCAGAGGAAATCTCTTTGGAAACTATTTGGGATGCTTTCAAAGCTACAATGAGAGGGCAAATAATTTTGTATTCGGCCAATATTAGGAAACTGCTAAAATTAGAATTTTCCAATTTGGAACAAACTATTTTGACTTTAGAGTCACAATTGGCCTCAAAATGGGAACAAGATACTTTGAATGCCCCGTTGAAACCTAAATATTAATATGAGATTTCCTCACAATTGGCTAGGAAAGATTTGTTTCCTCAGCAGGCTCTGTATTATGGAAACTCGAATAAAGCAGGAAGATTATTGGCTAATTATCTTAAAGCAAAAAAAAAAAAAAAAAGGAAAGAAAAGTAAAGATTGTGGCCATTAAAGATGAAAGAGGTAAAATTCATACCTGTATTGAGGATGTTTTAAAACAATTTTTGATTATAAAGCTTTATATTCTTCTGAGCAAAACCTGCAAAAGTTCAAAAGCAGTCTAAAGTGTTTTCTTTTTAAAGATGCCTTTAACTGACAATATGATATGTTTACTTTAACAGTGTCCAAAATTTCTCTCCTTTTCAGTTTTCCAGCAATTCTTTACCTTCCTACTCCCTTTTGTATTTCCCTTTTGTGTACCTTTTCTTTAAATATTGTAGTTCTCCCCCCATTCCCATTGTTTTCTGAGGCTTAAGTATGTCAGTCAGCCCAAGAATGTCCTATTATCAGTCATGTACGTCTAATTGGTCTAAAGGTTTGTCTCCTTGTTATTTTTAAATTTTTTCTGTACAATGCTTTGTACCTTTGGATAAGCATTTAATCAAAAACTTGAATAAACTTAAAACTTAAACTTAATTAATGGGCCAAAAGTTCCAGAGCATATAAAAGGAAATCGTGAAGCGCTTATATCATTTAAGGAACTCCAGGCAGCACTGAAGTCTCTCAGAGTTGGATCCGCACCGTGTAGTGATGGATTCACAGTGGAGTTTTTCAAATCTTTTCAAAATATACTATTACCTCATCTTTTAAATTTATATCAATCACAACTGACTAAGGGTTGTATATCAGGTACTATGGCGGAAGTATTAACCATTGTTTTGCCTAAGCCAAACAGAGATCCCATCTTGGTTTCAAACTATAGGCCTATTTCTTTAATTAATGTGGATGGAAAAATTCTGGCTAAATTATTGGCTCTAAGATTATCCAAGGCTTTTCCTTATATGATTGGTATGCACCAAACGGGTTTTGTTGCTCAAAGACATTCTGCAAACAATACCAGATTGGCACTTCATATGCTCAATTTAGCAAAAACAATAAAGGATCCGGCCTTTTCTGTGTCTTTGGATGCAGAGAAGGTCTTTGATCGTGTAGAATGGACTTTCATGTATCAAGCAAAGGATTGGTTTGGAATAGGATCTGGATTTATTCAAATGATTCAAATCTTGTATAGTTCCCCTTTTGCCAGATTATCTACTATAATAAAACGCTAAGCGCGCATGCGCACTCTTACCGGCGTGTTCCCTGATCTGTAGTTCCGTGGTCAGCAGGAGTGTGCATGCGCGCTTCGACCCCCCCACACACACACACTCACTGGAAGGAAGGCAGTTCGTCGTCATTACCCCCTCCCCGCCGCACCTGAACCCCTGTTAAGCCTCCCATCCGCCCCTCCCACTTCACAGGCAAAGTTTATTTTTAAATTCAAAGCCTCCGCCACGGCTCCTCTCTCACGATCTTGCCAGCTCAGATTCCCTTACATGCAGGCGGGGATCGAGAGAGGCTCTCTGGCTTTCAGTCCACCACCCTGGTCCAGCATCCCGCCCAGTTCTACCTTCAAATTTATCTTCGGCAGCGGCAGTCAGGCTGGAAAAAGGAAGTCGCATCAGGAGGGATGCAGGATGCGGAAGAGGGAACTTTCCCAAGCAGAGGGACTTGGGGGGCGGGAAGGAGAAGGGAGACATTGGTTTGGTATGTAACTACAACCTCTGTCCCTGACTTCATTTGCATATATGTAGTCTTTTGTGCACATAATTGAAGGCAGTACGTAGAGTGGTATTTGGCATGGGACTTGGTGTTTCTATTACAATCGTCACTCGGGAGGGAGGAGTAGATACCAGCAGGGGTACGTTACAGAGTGGACATGGAGGAAGTGGGGGGGAGGCAAGATGGGGAGAGGGAGAGAGATTCAGGGAGGGGACAGAAGAGGGAAGGAGAGATATGGACAGAGGAACTAAGAGAGGGAGAGATGGACATGAGGTTTGTGCTGGTGGGCCAGAAGGGGTGCTGCAGGACAGGGGGAGAGGTAAAAGGAAGGGAGAAGGGCTGCTGCTGGACAGGGGGAGCAGTGAAGGGGTGCTGCTGGACAAGGAGATGTAAAATGAAGGGAGAAGGGCTGCTTCTGGACAGGAGGAGCAGGGAAAGGGTGCTGCTGGACACAGGGCAGGTAAAAGGAAGGGAGAAAGCCCACTTCTGGACAGGGGGAGCAGAGACAGAAAGAAAGAAAGACAAACAGACAGAAAGCAGCCAAGGAGAAATAGAGAAAAAGACAGACACACATATCTATTCTAGCACCCGTTAATGTAACGGGCTTAAAGACTAGTACATTAATAATACATTTTCAGAGCGTTTTTATCTGAAGAGGGGAGTTAGACAAGGATGTCTTATCTCCTTTGCTTTTTGATATTGTTTTGGAACCCTTGTTGTTGGCCATTCAGCAGGCAAAGGAGATACAGGGAATTCCATATGCAGGTCGAGATTATAAGATTTCGGCCTATGCAGATGATATTTTGCTTCATTTGAAGAATCCTGAATCTACCATCCCGCATTTACTGGAATTGATTGATCAATTTGGCAAATTTTCTGGTTACAAAATAAATTGGAGCAAATCAGAGGTTCTTCCATTAAATGTGCATTGTGTAAAAAGTTTATTTGATCCATTCCCATGGAAGGAAGAGGGTATAAAATATTTGGGTATCATGATTGGAAGATACAATGACAGTAAATGAAAAATCCTTATTATTGAAAGTCAAAGAAATGTGTGAGCATTGGAACCCACTACATCTTTCTTGGAGGGGGAAAGTCCAAACCATCAAAATGATGATTTTGCCTGTGGTTTGTTACCAAATGAGTATGTTACCAGTTTATTTTCAAAGTTCCTTTTATAAGAAATTAAATGGGATTCTTACAAAATTTATTTGGCTTGGTAAAACTGCTAGAATAGCCTTAGTATCTTTGCAAAAATCACAATTGGCGAGGGAGGGGGTAAATTTTCCAAATTTTTATAGGTATCATCAAGCCTTCATATTGTGTCAGGGTATGTATTGGATCCTTCCTGAACTCATGGAGAATCTACCGGATTGGCTGATATTAGAGACATCTCATGTCCCCATTACGTCTTAACCATATTTTGAGTATCAAGTTGCCTAGAATATATAAAGACAGTAATATTCTTCTTTCCACCTGGAATACATTAAAATTTATTAATAATTTAACACCTATTTCAATACAACAATCCACGTGTCAATCCCTATGGTTAAATTCCAAGATACAAATCGGCGAGTATAAAATCCTCTGGAAACATTGGTTGCAGGCAGGCATATGAACTTTAGATGATGTGATTCAGAATGGTAAAATGGTAAATTTATTACAGCTTCAACAATCATTTGGCATTTCAAAATCTCAGGGGTATAAATGGTTGCAGTTGAAACAAGCCATTCAGAAAGGGTTCCCCGATTGGCGAAATTTTAAAAAAATCAGTATGGCTTGCCGAGCCTATGTTTCCAGGCAGATTTGCAAGGGCACCAGGTCGCCAAGTGGTATAAATTAATATCTGAATATTTGAATAAAAAACCTAAAACAAGCCTAAAAGACATATGGAGCATTGAGATAAAGCAGCAGATTTCTGCTACTCAATGGCCAGTAATTTGGACTTGGAGGATAAGATGTACAGCATCAGCATCTATGAGACAAATCTGGTTCTTTTTGTTACATAGAATTTTTTGGACCCCAGTTTGTTTGCAAAAGTTAGATAGTTCAAAGTCTAATTGTCATCTTGAAGTAGGGACACTGGATCATTTGTTGTTTTATTGTCACTTGATACTCAATTTTTGGAAATCAATATGGGGACAAATTAATATGATACTGGAAACATCGATTCCATTGTCTTATGATGTGGCCATATGTGGGACATTGTTGAAAGCTAAAAATCCATTAGACAGGTATAAAAGCAGACTTCTTATAATTATGATAGGGGTTGTCATGCAAATGATCACCAGGAATTGGAAAAACTGGGACAGGCTAAATTTTTCCTTTTGGTGGGAAACTTTGTATCAATGTTATAAATATGAAAACATGAATTCGGAAATATTGGGACATAAAATATTTAAAACACATGGGGACGATTAACGGAATTTGTTAAATCTGATTAATTGTATAAGCCTTTAATTCCTACTTGATTTTCGTACACATCCAGGGAGGGTGGGAGGGAGGGGGGAATATATTTTGTATTATTATTTGATTGGCTGTAAGTACTGTTCAATGTATTACTTGTTTATAAAATTTTTTGCACTTTGTACTTGAACTGAAAATCAATAAAGAATTAAAAAAAAACAAACAAACCCCAATTCCACTATGTTGTAGCCTTCCAGAATCAAAAAACATACACTGTGGTAGGGACCACCAACAATCTCATGAATCTCACTGACACAACAAGTTCTTCAGCTTGTTCTCTGATGGTATAGCTTAGCCATATAATGGCCACATGTGTCTTTGCATGCATGCCCCTGTATGTCTCATGTTCAGTGGATACTAAAGTTCCAATAAAGCCAATTAAGCAAGCTGTTATTTTGCCAAATAAGATTAACTACTGAATTCTTCACTCCCTTCAATGCTAGAAAATCCATGTCAATCTGATTCAGGAGCTACAATTTCATCAACCTCAATACCAAGTAATATTAACTACAAATATATCAAATATAGGATAGGCATCTTAAGCACTAGACCACAGCTAGGATGATAGAGGAAAAATCATATCAGATCCAACTTGACAAGCTAAAAGCAGTTTTCAGTGCTCTCAGAGCTTTCATTAAATGGAAAAAATAAAGACAAGCAAACAAAAAGGAACAAGATCTTACATCCTATGCAAAGAAGTGCTGAAGATCTGGAATACAGCTCTTTTAATGGGTATTTCTTTCACAAGTCTACCTATTGAGAGCACAAAATATGACTGTAAACATGCTCATTCACTGCCTGGATCTTCTTAAACCAGAAGATAATAAAATACATTTTCATCAGTGGGCAGTCCCAATAGGTCTCTTTGTATCCGAAGACAAGAAGTTAAAATATGTCTCTAGAACAGTGTTTCTCAATTCAGTCCAGGAGTACCCCCCTTGCCAGTCAGGTTTTTATGATATCCACAATGAATATGCATAAGCTTGATTTGCATACTCTTGCCTCCATTATATGCAAATTTCTTTCATGCATATTCATTGTGCATATCCCAAAAACCTGACTGGCAAGGGGGTACTCCAGGACAGAGTTGAAAAACACTGGTCTAGAAGACCAAGCAAGTGCAGTATAATTGGAAGTATCAGCATTCAGTGAGGAACTGATCTTCTTTACAGACTATGTAAAAACATTTTCCTGAGTTCTAAAAGAGCTCTTTGTCAATGTCATTAGATCAGTGGTCTCAAACCCGCAACCCACCAGGTACTATTTTGAGGCCCTCGGTATGTTTATCATAATCACAAGAGTAAAATAAAACAGTTTCTTGACCTTATGTCTCTTTAGCTATAAATTACAATATTTTTATTAAGACTTAGCCAAAAGGAAAGATTTATAAACTATGAATTTTACCTCATGCAAAATTGTCATTTCTTTAATAAGACATTAATTATTTTTTCTGAGGCCCTCCAAATACCTACAAATCCAAAATGTGGCCCTGCAAAGGGTTTGAGTTTGAGACCACTGCATTAGATGACATCACCCACTTACTGGTTCATCCTACTTGTTGATGGAGAAAAATCTTTTAATGTCTAAATTTCTTTTTTTGCTTTGTATACCTGGTAAAATCATACTCACTGTTTAAGTAATCTGGAGAGGCTGGGTCTGTAATAAGCAAATGGGAGGATAACAGTTTATAAATGTCTGAATGCTCTTGTTCAGGAAGGAAATTTAACAAATTCTGATCCATGACATCAGCCTGTAATAAATAAAAAACACATAGAACTGAAGGACAAATCTTCCAATATGTTGCCACAAGTACTTTTTGCTACTAGATTAATTGCTTCAGTATAATCACTGTTATCAGTTCAAATGAATTAAAAGCACCACATTGAACGGAACACTTACAATCATTACATTACAGGAAACACACACTATCATCTGAACATTTCATCACATTCACTTTGAATTAGAAATCCAGCTTTTTAATTAATGTAAATATGTTATGTAAGACTATTAGTTTCCTATTAACAACTGTTTGCTTTAACAATTGCTTACTTTTTTTCAGTGGAGCTGTAGGGCCTAATTTCATAACAGGATACCTATGTATACAGTCCTAAGCACTGTGATCACATGAGGGACAGGAAGGACTGACTCCTCATAAAATACAAATAGTGGGCAGTGAAAAGGTTATAGGGAAATTTTATTTCTAAAAAGGGAAAAATAAGGCTTATTTCTTCACAGGTTCTGCACTCTCAACAAAATCCTCACACTCTGACCTTGACAGGTTTCACACTTCACTATATACTGTTTTCCCTCACAAATCAAGGCCCCTGTAGTTTGTCCCAGACACAGCTCTTACAGGTAAAACAATCACTTCTTAAGAGTCTCTTAACTCATTATATATACTGTTTTGCCTAGCCGTACTCTCATTACAAGCCAGTACAAAACACATTTGACAACTCATTGATTTCTATAAAAAGAATAGAACAGCATCTACTAGTTTCTGTTAAAACTACATACTGTATAACATTTATTAGTAAAGAAAAGATACATCACTGTGGGGAGAAACTGCATCCTTTAGTCTTTCACAATTTGGGTAGCCCTCAATAGTCAGACTAGAAGCCATTTTCATGGGAGGGGCTTCTGGGCAGCGCACGTTTGCTCCACAGATGAGCTACAAGCATAACAACACTGAAGGATTTCCTTTATAGCAGTGGTCTCAAACTCAAACCCTTTGCAGGGCCACATTTTGGACTTGTAGATACTTGAAGGGCCTCAGAAAAATAGTTAATGGCTTATTAAAGAAATGACAATTTTGCATGAGGTAAAACTCTTTATAGTTTATAAATCTTTCCTTTTGGCTAAGACTTAATAATAATATTGTAATTTATAGCTAAAGAGACATATGGTCAAGAAACTGTTTTATTTTACTTTTGTGATTATGATAAACATACCGAGGGCCTCAAAATAGTACCTGGCAGGCCGCAAGTTTGAGACCATTGCTTTATAGTAACACTAGCTGATTACCCGGAATTGCCCAGATAGCACAGTTACTTACCGTAACAGGTGTTATCCAGGGACAGCAGGCAGCTATTCTCACATATGGGTGACATCATCGACGGAGCCCAGATGCGGACGCCTCACAAGCATGATAGAACACTGTGAATGGTGGGTCAGCAACTAAAGCTTGCAGCTTACTGACTCGTCAAGCAGAAGTGAGGGCTATGAGAAACACCACTTTCCAAGTGAGATACTTCAGATGAGCCTTATCAATTAGTTCAAATGGAGGCTTCATCAGTTGAGCAAGGACAACATTGAGATCCCAAATCACAAGAGGCGGTTTGAGAGGAGGTTTGACACTGAAAAGTCCTTTCATGAATCTGGAAACCATCGGGTGAGCAGAGAGGGGTTTTCCTTCAATAGGCTGATGGAAAGCCACAATTGCACTGAGATAGACTCGGATAGATGTAGACTTGAGGCCAGAATTAGATAAGTGCAAAAGGTAGTCCAAAACAGAAGATAAGGAGGAATGTTGAGGCTCCTTATGATGAGAAAAACACCTTGTAGAAAATCTAGTCCATTTTTGGTGATAGCATTGTCTAGTGGCAGGCTTCCTAGAAGCTTCTAAAATATCTCTTACAGATGGAGAAAACTGAAGAGGGGTTATGTTGAGAGGTACCAAGCTGTCAGGTGTAGAGACTGCAGGTTGGGATGAAGCAGAGATCCTTGACTCTGTGAAAGCAGAGAAGGAAAAACTGGTAGAAGGTATGACTCCCTGCTGCTGAGTTGAAGTAGAAGGGAGTACTAAGGTTGTCTTGGCCACCGAGGAGCAATTAGAATCATGGTGGCATGATCGTTCTTCAACTTGACCAGAGTCTTGAGAATGAGAGAGAATGGAGGAAATGCATAGAGGAAGAGATTCATCCATTCCAGAAGAAAAGTATCTGCCTCGAGGCAATGAGGAGAGTATATCCTGGAGCAGAACTGAGGCAGTTTGTAGTTGTAGGGAGCTGCAAAGAGGTCTATCTGAGACGTTCCCCACTGTGAAAAAATGTGATGAAGAGGCAAGGAATGGAGTGTCCACTCGTGAGGTTGTAGTAGACGACTCAAGTTGTCCGCCAAGCAGTTCTTCACCCCTTGAATGTTGACAGCTTTGAGGAAGGTGTTGTGGTGGATTGCCCAGTTCCAAACCTTCAGAGCTTCTTGACAAAGGGAGGCAGACCACGTCCCTCCCTGTTTGTTGATATAATACATGGCGACTTGGTTGTCCGTCCGAATGAGGACTACTTGGTCGTGAAGCAGATGTTGAAAAGCATTGAGAGCTTTGAGGATCACTCTCAGTTCCACCAGATTGATATGACACTGACGATCCATACTGGTTCAGAGGCCTTTGAGTACGGAGACCATCGAGATGAGCACCCCATGTGTAGGTCGAAGATTCTGTCGTGAGGACCTTCTGATGGGGGGGGAGTTTGAAAAAGCAAGCCTCTGGAAAGATTAGAAGAGAGCATCCACCAATGGAGAGACTGCTTCGACTGATATGTGTCGAGAAAGAGGGTTGCAAACTTGCGTCCATTGAGATGCCAGGGTCCACTGAGGAATTCTGAGGTGAAGTCTGGCAAAAGGAGTCACGTGTACTGTGGAGGCCATGTGACCCAGAAGTACCATCATGTGTCTTGCTGAGATGGAAGAGCGGGAAGAAACTGTATGACAGAGTTGAAGAAGAGCTTCCAGTCGTTGTTGTGGAAGGAATGCTCTGAGTTGGACAGTGTCCAGAACAGCTCCAATGAATTGTAGATTCTGTGAGGGCTGAAGTTGAGATTTGGGAAAGTTGATTTTGAATCCCAAACTTTGTAGGAACCAGGTAGTTCGTTGGGTCGCTACAATAACCCCTTGAGATGTGGAATCTTTGATGAGCCAGTCGTCGAGGTAGGGAAATACCTGAAGACCATGATTCCTAAGAGCTGCTGCTACCACTACCAGGCACTTGGTGAATACTCTGGGAAACGAGGCCAGGCCGAAGGGTAGTACTCTGTATTGATAATGCAGATTCCCCACCTGAAATCTGAGGTATTGACGGGAGGCCGGATGAATGGGGATATGAGTGTAGGCCTCCTTGAGATCCAGAGAGCATAACCAGTTGTTCTGCTCGAGAAGGGGATAAAGGGATGCCAGGGACAACATTCGAAACTTTTCTTTGACTAGAAATTTGTTGAGAGCCCTGAGATCCAGAATGGGCCACAGATCGCCTGTCTTCTTTGGAACAAGGAAGTAACGGGAATAAAAACCCCTGTTCTGCTGTTCCAAGGGAACTGGTTCGATGGCATGGAGACGAAGCAGAGCTTGAGCTTCCTGAAGAAGAAGGGTGGTCTGGGATGGATTGGAAGGATACTCTCTTGGAGGAAGCTCTGGTGGAACCTGAGAGAAAATAAGAGAGTATCCTTCCCTGATGATGGTAAGCACCCAGAGGTCAGATGTAATTGTCGTCCATCGATGGTAAAAAAGATGGAGATGACCTCCTATAGGGGGAAAAGAAGACAGAGTCAGAACGGTGGAGATTATGCTCTGTTTTAAACAGTCAAAAAGGCTGAGTAGCCTTAGGTGCAGCAGAAGGTTGAGGTTTTTGTTGCTTCTGAGGCTGCTGTTTCTTAAGAGGAGGGCGATTATAAGGAGCCATCCTCGGAGCAAAACACCGCTGATAGATAGGAGCAGGGCGTGCAGGTTTGGCAGGAGATGGCTTTGGCTTAGGTCTGACAATAGAAGCAAAGGATTTTTCATGTTCAGACAATTTCTTGGAGGCTGCCTCGATGGATTCATCGAAGAGGTCATTGCCTTCACAAAGGATATTAGCAAAGCAGTCTTGAAGATTAGGGTCCATGTCAATGATACGAAGCCAGGCAAGATGACACATAGCTACAGAGCAAGCAGCTGCTCGGGCAGACAACTCGAAGGCATCATAAGATGACTGGAGGAGATGTAATCTGAGTTGAGATAAAGAAGCAAGGATTTCTTGAAATTCAAAGTGCTTTTGAGTATCCAAATAAGTCAAGAACTTTGGTAATAGAGGAATGAGGAATTCAAAATAAGTAATAAACTGAAAATTATAATTGAGGACTTTAGAGGACATCATGGCATTTTGATAGATGAGACGTCCGAATTTGTCCATCGTTTTCCCTTCCCTTCCAGGAGGAACTATGGCATAAAACTTGGAAGGATGGGACCTCTTCAAGGAGGACTCAACAAGCAGGGATTGATGAGATAACTGTGAGTTGTCAAACCCTTTGCGATGCACGGTTTTATACCTAGAGTCCAATTTTCCTGGAACAGCTGGTATGGAAAAAAGTGTTTCCATGCATCGACCAAAAATCTGATTCAAAAGCTTATGAAAAGGAAGCTTAAGTGACTCTGCTGGAGGTTGAGGAAGATGCATGACTTGTAGATACTCCTTAGAGTATCCAATGCTTTGCCTCGAGAAGGACTCGAGGACGTCGAGGCAGCCTGGGTCGAAGAAGCTTCGGCAGGAAAAAAAGGTATCAAAGGAACATGGTGACTTGGACGAGGCAATCGAAACCGGGACATCCTCGAAGTCCGGCATTGGAGACCTCGAACAAGGAATCGGTGGTCTAGTCAAAGTTGGGGTAGATTGAGGCTTAGTTGAAGAAGGTCTTTCTTTAGAAGAACTATGCCTGGCCTCGATCGTCGATGAGAACTATGCCTGGAAGCAGATCTCGAAGATCGAGGAGACTTCGCCTCGGAGATGGAAGTAGCCGATGGTATCAAAGAATGTATAGGACTGGAGGCTGTAGATCGAAACTCCAGAGGCTTGGTGGAGGAACCTCAATGCACTCCCAAAGACTCTGCTCCTTGTATAGAGTGTGAGAATTCCTTCCGAGGCACTTGCAAAGATTTTGCTCCTTGCTGTACTTGCTTGGATGCCAGACCAGACACTCGCAGAGACTCTGCTCCCTGCAAAGAGTGTGTAAACTCAGACTGAGGCAGGGGAAGCGGCTCGACCTCGCAGGAGTCTGCTGAATGCCCAGGCTGGATAAGAGGAAGAAGCTTCGGTCCCATATTAGTAAGGAACTGAATAAATTGCTTCTCCAACATGGTGTGGAAAGAAGCCGGCAAGGATGGATCCGCGTCTGAAACCGGACCACCTGCTTTGGCTGGAGGTTCCCTCGAGGTAGTGTGAGTGTGCTTCGACTTGGAAGTCTTAGGCACTTTAATCACTACCGCTGGAACTGTCTGCTGAGCTATCTGACCTGAGGAAACAGGGGAAGATACAGCAGATGTCGTCGAAGAAAGAGCCGCTGCAAACGACAAAGGTCTGATGAGCTCAAGGTGGAAACAGTAGAAGCAGGAGGAACCTCGGTAGGAGTCGAGGCCGAGGTCGCCTTTGAAGTCGAGGGATCAGAAGAAGAATCCATCTCGAAGAGCTTGTCCACCAAAATTCGACGATTAAAGGCTCGAGGCTGAAGCGTAGCACAGTGCAGGCACGCCTTCGGATGATGTTTCGGCCCAAGGCACTTGATGCAGCGATGGTGTAGATCCGTAAGAGAAATCGCACGCTGGCACTTGCTACACTTAAGGAGGACAGGGTGACAGAAGGAGGAAAGAGCAGAGAGAGAGAGAGAATTGCTGCACCCAATTGGAGGGAAAGGAAGGAATGAAAGGAGATGCCAGGGCATGGAGGGAAGAGAGGGAGGGAGAAAGAGATGCCAGGGCATGGAGGGAAGAGAGGGAGGGAGGGAGGAAGAGATGCCAGGGCATGGAGGGAAGAGATGCCAGGGCATGGAGGGAAGAGAGGGAGGGAGAGAGAAAGAAATGCCAGGGCATGGAAGGAAGAAAGGGAGGAAGAGATGCCAGGGCATGGGGGAACAGAGGGAGGGAGATATGCTAAGACATGGAGGGAAGGAGGAAGGTATGGCCAGACCAATGGAAAATGAAGGAGGAGATGTCAGAGCATGGATGGGGAGGGAGAAATGAAAGGAAAGGAAAGAGATGCCAGGGAATCAGGGAAGGGAAGGAGACAGATGCCAGACCTTGGGTGGGAAGGAAAAGAGAAGAGAGAGATGTCAGGGAATCAGGGAAGGGAAGAAGACAGATGCCAGACCATGGGGTGGGAAGGAAAAGAGAAGAGAGAGATGCCAGAGAATAGGGGTGGGGGTGGTGACAGAGAAAAATGGAGAGGTGGCAGAGCTGAAATGAATCATGTATAAAGGAGAGAAGGGACACAAGATAGACAGTTTATGGATTGCTCTGAAAAGAGAAGATGGAACTTCTATCTACGTGGGTGTAGTCTACAGACCTCCGACTCAATCGCAGCAAATTGATAAGGATCTGATTGTGGATATCCAAAAGTTTGGAAGGAAAGAGGAGGTTCTGCTGTTGGGAGATTTCAACCTGCCGGATGCGGACTGGAATGTTCCGTCTGCGGAATCGGAAAGAAGTAGGGAAATTGTGGGTGCCTTTCAAGAGGCTCTGCTCAGACAAATAGTGACGGAACCCACAAGGGAAAAAGCGATATTGGATCTGGTCCTCACAAATGGAGAAAGTATCTCTAATGTTCGAGTGGGTGCTCACCTGGGAAGTAGCGATCATCAAACGGTTTGGTTTGATATAACGGCTAAAGTGGAGAGCGGCCGCACGATACTTAAAGTCCTAGATTTCAAACGTACAGACTTTAATGCAATGGGAAAGTACCTGAAGAAAGAGCTGTTAGGATGGGAGGACATAAGAGAAGTGGAAAGACAGTGGTCTAAGCTGAAAGGAGCGATAAAAATGGCTACGGACCTTTATGTGAAGAAAATCAATAAAAACAAGAGAAAAAGGAAGCCGATATGGTTCTCCAACCTAGTGGCTGAGAAAATAAAGGCGAAAGAGTTGGCGTTCATGAAATATAAAAAAACCCAAGAAGAGGAGAGCAGAAAGGACTACAGGGTGAAACTGAAAGAAGCCAAGAGAGAGATACGTTTGGCGAAGGCACAGACGGAAGAACAAATGGCTAAAAATGTAAAAAAGGGAGATAAAAATTTTTTCAGATATATTAGTGAAAGGAGGAAGATAAAAAATGGAATTGCTAGGCTAAAAGATGCTGGGAACAAATATGTGGAGAGTGATGAGGAGAAAGCAAATGTGCTAAACAAATACTTCTGTTCTGTGTTCACAGAAGAAAATCCTGGAGAAGGACCGAGATTGTCTGACAAAGTTACACGAGAAAATGGAGTAGATTCTGCGCCGTTCACAGAGGAGGGTGTTTATGAGCAACTTGAAAAACTGAAGGTGGACAAAGCAATGGGACCAGACGGGATCCATCCCAGGATACTAAGGGAGCTCAGAGAGGTTCTGGTGAGTCCTATTAAAGACTTGTCCAACAAATCTCTGGAGACAGGAGTGATTCTTGGGGATTGGAGGAGAGCGGATGTGGTCCCTATTCATAAAAGTGGTCACAGGGATGAAGCAGGAAACTACAGGCCGGTGAGCCTCACGTCAGTTGTTGGAAAAATAATGGAAGTGTTGCTGAAAGAAAGGATAGTGTACTTCCTTGAATCTAATGGGTTACAGGATCCGAGGCAACATGGCTTTACAAAAGGTAAATCGTGCCAAACAAACCTGATTGAATTTTTTGATTGGGTGACCAGAGAACTGGATCGAGGACATATGCTAGATGTAATTTACTTGGATTTCAGCAAAGCCTTTGATACAGTTCCTCATAGGAGGCTGTTGAACAAACTTGAAGAGCTGAAGTTAGGACCCAAAGTGGTGAACTGGGTCAGAAACTGGCTGTCGGACAGACGCCAGAGGGTGGTGGTTAATGGAAGTTGCTCGAAGGAAGGAAAGGTGACTAGTGGAGTCCCTCAGGGTTCTGTGCTGGGGCCAATCCTGTTCAATATGTTTGTGAGTGACATTGCTGAAGGGTTAGAAGGAAAAGTGTGCCTTTTTGCAGATGATACCAAGATTTGTAACAGAGTAGACACCGAAGAGGGAGTGGAAATATGAAAAAGGATCTGCAAAAGTTAGAGGAATGGTCAAATGCCTGGCAACTAAAATTCAATGCAAAGAAATGCAGAGTAATGCATTTGGGGATTAATAATAGGAAGGAACCGTATATGCTGGGAGGAGAGAAGCTGATATGCACGGACGGGGAGAGGGACATTGGGGTTATAGTGTCCAAAGATCTAAAGGCGAAAAAACAGTGTGACAAGGCAGTGGCTGCTGCCAGAAGGATGCTGGGCTGTATAAAGAGAGGCGTAGTCAGTAGAAGGAAGAAGGTGTTAACGCCCCTGTACAGGTCATTGTTGAGGCCCCACTTGGTGTATTGTGTTCAGTTTTGGAGACCGTATCTGGCGAAAGACGTAAGAAGACTTGAGGCGGTCCAGAGGAGGGCGACGAAAATGATAGGAGGCTTGCGCCAGAAGACGTATGAGGAAAGACTGGAAGCCCTGAATATGTATATCCTAGAGGAAAGGAGAGACAGGGGAGATATGATTCAGACGTTCAAATACTTGAAGGGTATTAACGTAGAACAAAATCTTTTCCAGAGAAAGGAAAATGGTAAAACCAGAGGACATAATTTGAGGTTGAGGGGTGGTAGATTCAGGGGCAAAGTTAGGAAATTCTACTTTACGGAGAGGGTAGTGGATGCCTGGAATACGCTCCCGAGAGAGGTGGTGGAGAGTAAAACTGTGACTGAGTTCAAAGAAGCGTGGGATGAACACAGAAGATTTAGAATCAGAAAATAATATTAAATATTGAACTAGGCCAGTTACTGGGCAGACTTGAACGGTCTGTGTCTGTGTATGGCCGTTTGGTGGAGGATGGGTAGGGGAGGGCTTCAATGGCTGGGAGAGTGTAGATGGGCTGGAGTAAGTCTTAACAGAGATTTCGGCAGTTGGAACCCGAGCACACTACCGGGTAAAGCTTTGGATTCTTGCCCAGAAATAGCTAAGAAGAAAAAATAAAAAAAAAATAAAATTTAAATTGAATCAGGTTGGGCAGACTGGATGGACCATTCGGGTCTTTATCTGCCGTCATCTACTATGTTATGGAAGGAGCATAGAAAGAAGGAAGATGCCATATGGAACGGGGAGAGGGTGGACAGTAGATGGCAGGGGCAGAGAGAGAGGGCAGACATGGAAGAGGCTGATGCTGCATAGAAGACAGAGAGAGGACAGATGCTCGCTAGAAAGAAGTGAGTGAAGACAAGATGATTAAAGCAGAAACGACAAAAGGTAGAAAAAGATTTTTTTGTCAATAAATAAAATTATTATTATGATATTTGGTTTTATTTAATGTTAGTAGCTAGTTTAAACCGACTCCTGAAAACATGGTTCTTGAAAAGAAATTTGGCTCTCAAAAAGAAATCTTAATCGTTGTATTGCTGATCTTTGGCTCTTTTGACTAATGAGTTTGCCTACCACTACCAAAGGAGGGAGAGGCAGAGGCAGCCACAAGCTTACAGGATACCTGAATCCTTGGAGAGAGGCAGACATGTGCCAGCCAGGATTCAGAAGCCAGAAGCCAGCATTCCCCACAGAAAGCAAGGAGTAAACCTCAGGACTGAAACTTCTAATCCTTCTTCTGGAGGTAATGATGAATGTGATACAGAAATGCCAGAAGAAATGATTGCAAATGATGTTGAAATGGAACCTGAGGAGTCATGCTCGTTTGAGAGCATGATTAGAGTAAAGTTTGGGGAAAGTAAAAATGCTGTTTCTGATAAGGTGGTGTTGCCTCACAAAACTAAGAATACCAGAAGAGTTAAGAATGACTGCCTCTGATTGAATTAAGAATACCAGAAGGATCAGGAATTACTGCTTCTGATGGAATTAAGGGTAACAGAAGAGCTCACTGGATTGTTGACTCATATCCACAGGATAAACCAGCATGGTTTGAAATGGAATGCTTTTTATGTGCACCACTACACATCTCTTGCTTCCTTACAGTGTCGATACCTAGACACTTGAGAAAATATTCTTTGTTGAGTGCAACGCAACATGCTTTTCAACTATTAGATGCAGCGGCTGAGATCTCTGTTGCTGAAGGCCCACTTATGTCCCTTTGGAATAATTCTAAAATTCAAAATAAGGGTAGATCCCTTTCATGGAAGAGGTGGCAACGGGCAGGGGTGTGGTTTGTTCATCAATTGATCTCCTCCACTTCATTTATCCCATTTGATACTTTTTGTTCTGTAAACTCACTCCCATCCTCTATATATCCCCAATGGCTTACGCTTACTGAAATACTAGCTAATGTACAAATGCGCCCTGACTTTATGACCTCTCAACAAACTATTCGTCACTGGTCTACTTTGGCTTTACTGAAAGGTAGGGCGATATCTCTTTTTTATAGCATCTTAAGAGATCACACCTTCACCTTTACACCTCAATCCATGAACCATTGGGGCTCTATCCTAAAGACCACGCTTTCTGAAATAGATTGGGAACTCTTCTGGTCATCTACAAATCGCCCTCTATTATCCTCAAGAGTTTCGCAATCAATGTTCTTTGTTATGTGGAATGCAGTATGGACTCCATTTCGAATGTGGAAAGCGAAACTGAAACAAGACCCTACCTGTTGGAACTGTTTGAAAGAGCCTGGAACTCTTGATCACATGCTTCTTCACTGCACTATGGTTCATTCCTTTTGGACTCGTATCTGGGACACCATAAAATCTATTACCAAATGTTCAGAAGCTATTTCCATAGACATTATAATCCTTCGTTCTCAACACCCTTGTTTCGCACTATCAAACTGTCCTCCTAAACTTATTGACACCATGATTGTGACAGCTCTTATGCACATTTTGAAAAATTGGAAGTCACCCACACTACTAGACTACACCTTTTGGTGGAACTCCTTAAGCATGTACCACAAATTCGAATCATATGCATATGAAAAGAACACGATATCTCGTTTATCTACAAATTTGGTGCGAAATAAATCACCTTGGTCATTCTTAGATTCATATGTTCATTCTGCCTTGTAGACACTTCTGCCTCTCTCTCTTTCTCTCTCTC
The DNA here is from genome assembly GCF_902459505.1 of Geotrypetes seraphini. NCBI lineage: Eukaryota > Metazoa > Chordata > Amphibia > Gymnophiona > Dermophiidae > Geotrypetes > Geotrypetes seraphini. The sequence continues at coordinate 145,023,441 of NC_047089.1, read as the reverse complement.
TTTCTTTATCTCTCTTTTTTCTTTTTTATTTCAATTCATCTTCTCTGCTTTTCTATCCTTTCTATTTCTTTTCTTAGCAGTTTCAAATACTCTGAATTCTTCTTACTAATCTACTATATGCAAATAACAGCAATTATGGTTTCTTTTGTTTCTAAATCACTATTTCTTATTCAATTTTTATGTATTTGAACTGCTTTCTGTATATTACTTATAATATTCAATAAAATTAATGAACTAAAAAAAAAAAGGGTAACAGAAGAGTTAAGAATCACTGAATTTCCATAATCAGAGAACTGTGGGGAACCTGTCCAAGTAGTGAAAGCAGATTATAGGTTCCAGGATTTGAAATTGAAAAGTTATTTTTGTGTGGGCTAACAGGCTGTTTAGCCACCAATGAGAGTTTTTGTTTGTATGTTTTTGGAATTGCACTACAATATAAAACCAGAAAGTAAAGTCATCTTAAAATTCACACTAAATACCTGTACTGAACCTTTTATTTTGATACAGACACCCCTCTACCCCTCCATGCCTCATTCAACCGCTCGGCTGAGGCTTGGATGACCCAGGTCAGGACTCGGGTTACTCCAATCCAGGTCTTACCTGGTCACAGTATATATAGATTTCCTTGCAATGTTTACCTTTCACACACAAGATAAGTTATGTGCTTGCTGTAATCAGTATAATAAGGTTCAAATATGGTCAGAGAGAACATCTGTTCTCTCTGCAAAACAACCAACAGACACAATCAGGTTCCAGCAGACATTACAGACAAGAACTCAGCTGGAGCTGGCTAGAGCCATGAGTCAGCTAGAGCAACGGTCAAATGAGACAAACAAGTCATGAAACTATACAATGCTGTTCTTAGACTGCAAGTTCTACATATACTTGGGTTATGATTTGAATATTATTTCATAGTTTCCTTGAGCCTGTAGGAGAAACACAGCCTGTGTTGTGCGTCTTACACAAAAATATAGTTCTTCTGAATATTTCCCTTTGGCTTATCTGGTTGTTTGCTTGCCACCATTTAAAAATTAAGGGCCTCTCTTATGAAGCCATTTAGCGTAGGCTGCTGCGGTAACTGCCCTGAAGCCCATAGGGATTTAAAGGGCTTCGGGGCTGTTGCCGGACAGCAGCTGCTAGTGCAGCTTTGTAAAAGTTTGTGTGTGTGTGTGTGGGGGGGGGGAGGATAATATTCCTGCCTCTCTCCCTCTCTCTTTTTTCCCCTCCACCTATGGATCCAGATTCAACATCTCTCCCTCCCTGGCTCCCTCCACTCTGCTTTGCTTTGGGATCCAACATCTCTCCTTCCCTCCTCTCATTGTCCAGCATATCTCCATCTTTCCTTCTCCTCCACCTCAAGGTCCAATATCTCTCCCTCCTTTATACCCCCCAGGTTCAGGATCTCTCCCTCTCCCTTACCCCCCTCCAAGTCCAGGTTGGGAAATGCCTGAGTCTGGTGTCTGATATCTCTCTCAATCCCCATCTGCACTCAGGTCATATATTTCTTCCCTCTCTTATCCTCCCGCCATGCCCAGGTCAGGAATCTTTCTCCCCTCATCTAGCCTAGGTTGGGTCTCTCTCTCTTAACCCTCTCCCCTTCTTAACCCCCCCTACTGGGGTGGGATATCAATCCTTCCCCCTTTCTCCAAACACACCTCATGCCAGGATCAGGTATCTCTCCCATCTCTCTCACAACCCCCCACCCTCATGTCTAGGTTAGGTTGCGATGGTATCTCCCCATCTCTCTAACTTCCCCCATGACTGGGTCAGGTATCAACCATCTCTTAAATCACCATCCCCGTGCCAGTCAAGTATCTCCCTCGAGTCACTTTCAACTCTTGTCCCATGCCCAGGTTACTGTCCAGTTTCTCTTCACCCTCCCCCCCACACTTCCATGCCAGGTTTGAGTATCTCCCCAATCTCCTTCTTATACATCTGCTCTCTCAACCCCTTGTGCCCAGGTCACTGTTCCTCAGTGGCTTGACCTCTGCCCTTCGGGCCGGGCTGAGCTGAACATGGTCTCCCCTCTCAAACCCTATTCCTCTCCCCCTTACCAGGTGATCCAGCAGCTCCCCTGTGTACGCCTTCACCTGGAATACTGCATCCAGCATTAGTTGCCGTACATGAAGGACACAGTGCTATTCGAAAGGGTCCAGAGAAGAGCGACTAAAACGGTTAAGGGGCTGGAGGAGTTGCCGTACAGTGAGAGATTAGAGAAACTGGGCCTCTTCTCCCCAGAAAAGAGGAGACTGAGAGGGGATATGATCGAAACATTCAAGATAATGAAGGGAATAGACTTAGTAGGTAAAGACAGATTGTTCACCCTATCCAAGGTAGAAAGAACGAGAGGGCACTCTCTAAAGTTAAAAGGTGATAGATTCCGTACAAACGTAAGGAAGTTCTTCTTCACCCAGAGAGTGGCAGAAAACTAGAATGCTCTTCTGGAGGCTGTTATAGGGGAAAATACTCTCCAGAGATTCAAGACAATGTTAGACAAGTTCCTGCTGAACCAGAACGTACGCAGGTAAGGCTAGTCTCAGTTAGGGCACTGGTCTTTGACCTAAGGGCCGCCACGTGAGCGGACTGCTAAGTACAATGGACCACTGGTCTGACCCAGCAGTGGCAATTCTTATGTTCTTTACTGGTTTTTTTCTTCTACCCAGCATTTTACACAAGTCTGTCTGTGCTGGTTTTGGCCTCTCTCTTTTACCATGGTCCCGCAGAAACTGGAAGTTAAACCAAAGGGGGCTCAGTAGAGGGCAAGAGCAATTCAGCAAAGGCAGAGCCAGGAGGGCATGACCCAGGGAGGATAACAGCACAAAGCTCAGTCAGATCAGGGAAGTCCCAAGTAAAGAATCCTCCAAGGTAGCTACAAGTTGGGTTACTGAGAAGAGAGGCCCTGGGAAGAGAAAAGAAACCCATCAGCTGATGTCTTAACCAAAAGTTTGTAAGAAGCAAAAGCTTACTTCAGATAGGCCAAGTATACTTTGGAAACTCAAGATCACTAATCCTTAAGGCCCAGCTAGTACCCAGACTACTTGGCCTACATACATAGAATAATGTTTGCTAAAACTGTGGAGCTTGTCTGCATAGCTTCAGACTGTGTTTGAATTTTCAAGAGATGTTTGATCTTAAGTTAGCATTATGCCTTTGAAGGTACAGGTTTGATATGTTTGATCTGACAGCAGAAATAAAGTGTATTTGTTTTATCTGTAACCTGTGTGGGTGCTGGTATTCTTTTGAGGTTTTGTAGACGGCTACCATACAACCCCTATATATTTTTTAAATACTGCTTCTGATAGCTTATCACACGTAAACACTATGGAAAATAATAAAGCACCTCATTCTAATGTGCTATGAAGTTTCCCAAAAGAAAACACTGGAGAGGTTTTCAATACTAGGAAGTCTTCTGCCTTACATAAAAAGAGATTATGTACTTACCCTGGTAAGCTCTTTTCCAGTAGATAAATGAGACATTCTAGAAAGATGATCATTTAAGAACGTAAGAATTGCCGCTGCTGGGTCAGACCAGTGTTCCATCGTGCCCAGCAGTCCGCTCATGTGGTGGACCTTAGGTCAAAGATCAGTGCCCTAACTGAGACTAGCCTTATCTGCGTACGTTCCCTATAGCAGGTACATTCCCTATAGCAGCGTGCTGTTGCAGAAGGAATCCACTCTGGATTTTTCACTCCGCCTCTGCTATACTGCACTAGGATCGCTAGCTTCACCTACAGTTAGTACCTAAGAACTGAGAGGCACCTGTAGCAACAGGCTTAAACCAACTGTTCTGCTCAAGAATTAACTCAACAGCAATGTTAACTGCCAACACCAGCTTAAAGGAGCTCAGAACAGCTGAAACAGCTTGGAGAAGCTTGGTGAATCAGCTTGGAGAAGCATAGAGTAAAACAGTAGACTGAGAGGAGGACTGAGAGGGGAGTCTAGAATGTATCACCTATCCACTGGAAAAGAGCTTACCAGGATAAGTACATAATCTCTTTTTCCAGTGCAATAGGTGAGACATTCTAGACAGATGGGACATACAAAAGCAGTCCCCCAAATAGCCAGGGCGAGCTACTGCGCCAATCCTGAAGACCAAGAACCAAAAGACAGAGTCCTGTCTTGCCACCACATTCACTGCTGTTAAACTTTGCAAATGTGTGAAATGAAGACCAAGTTACTGCTCTGCAAATCTCCTCATGAGACAGATCAAGCTGTAGCCCACAAAGAAGTCATACTCGTGGAAGAATGCGACTTGACTAAAACAGGAGACTGTTCACCAGAAAGAATGTAGGCTGACGAAATGGCTCTACGGATCCATCTGGAAATCGTGGCCTTGGAAGTGAGAGCGCCTGACCTAACTGAATGAGTCAGCACAAAGAAATGGTAGAGAAACGAAACTCATTAGTGACCACTACATAACGCAGAACTCTACACACAGACAGTTTCTCCAGCATTCGATCATGTGTCCTGAAACCAGTAGGGTGAAAGGCAGGCAAACACACTTCCTAATTAACATGGAAAGTCGAAACCACCTTTGGCAGGAAGGAAGGAACCATCCGAAGAGAAACCCCAGCCTCCAACACACATCTCGCCAAAAGAATGGCATCCAGAAAAACGTTCTGGAGTGTCAAGTCCAGGAGGGAAGCATCTCGAAAGGGATCAAAGGTCAAGGTCCCCAAAAGGGAAAGGGTGCTTAACCGGTGGACTGACATGAAGAGTCCCCCTTTAGAAATCTAGCAACAGCAGGATGATACGCCAACAAGGACCAACGCTCCCGGGATCTAAAACAAGAGAGCCCAGTCACCTGGACCCAAAGAGAAGCCACAGTGGGGCCTTTATCCAGACCGTCCTATTGAAAGGTGAGAATCAGCGAGATCAGAGATGAATAAAGGTCCACCTGGTCCCGGGTACACCCATGTTGGAAGACATTTCCCACTTTAGCGTAAGCCGAAACCGTGGATGACTTCTTAAACTTGAGAAGAGTATCAATAACCATAGCAGAATATCCTGTGTGCTCTAAAGCTGCACGCTCAAGATCCATGCCGTAAGAGCAAAGTGACCCGGATTCTCCATGGACCCTGGATTCAATGGGAAGAGGTCTGGATGGTCGCTTAGCTGAAGGCTGTAACGATGGTGCAGACACATCAGATCTGCATACCACTGTCCGCGAGGCCAAGCTGGAGCCACCAGAATGACGGGCCACGATCCGTCGACTGACCCAGTTGAACATCAGCCACAGAGGAAAGCCATACAGGAGAATCTCCAAAAGCTATGGCCCCAGAGAGGCTAGCCCCTCACTTCCAGGTTGGATCCTCGACTAAAGAAGCAATGCACTTTCTTGTTTCTCGCTGTGGCCAAGAGGTTGAAGCGCAAGACGTCTGCTTGAATAATGTCTACTCCCACCACATGCATTGCTATCAGTGCTAGGAAGTGACATTCTGCCTAAAGAAAAAGAAGGTGGGCTGCCTGATCCAGAGGAGTGCTCTTTGTCCCTCTCTTGTGATTTACTTAGGACACTGCCATCGCATTGCCAGAGAAGCCCCTGACTGCTTGGACCACCGAATGGCTCTGAGCTCTAACCAGGTTATTGAACATTTTCGCTGAGAGGGCGTTCAACTCCCCTGAACAGGAGAACGATTGCAATGGGCTCCCCAGCCCCAAAGGCTGGCATCTGACAATATCATGATCCAGGAGGCAATGCGTAGCTGTACACCCCCTCAGAGTGCTTGCGGGAGAAGCCACCAGTCTATGCTTGCTTGGGCTTCCAGAGTCTAAGGTAGACAGGCCTGCAAGACATCGTTGTGCAGAGCCCAGCGAGAGAGGAAACCATGCTGAAGAGGATGCAAGTACACCCTCAAGAAACCTGGGCGCACAGTTTCTGCCTGCGGGCTTCTGGTAAATAGATGTGGCCCTCAGCCATGTCGAAGGGAACTCCCAGGTATTCTAGCAACTGCATGGGCATCAAATGGCTCTTCCTGAAGTTGACAATCCAGCCCAGATCCTCCAGTACCTGGAGCACCAGCTCCACCCCTCAGCCAACAAGGGAGCTCTGATCAGCCAGTCGTCCAAGTAAAGGTGAACCTGGAGACACATCTTTCACATGTAAGCCGCCATTACCGCCATCACCTTGGTGAAGGTCTGGGGCGCAGTCGCCAGCCCAAAGGGCAGAGCTGAGAATTGGTAATGCTGGTCCATAACATGAAACTGCAAAAATTTGCAGTGGGCCAGGAAAAAGACAATGTGCAAGTACGCTTCCGTGAGATCCAGAAAGGTAAGAAACTCTCCTGATGCACTGCTGCAATGACCAAACGCACGGTCTCCATGTAAAAGCAGGGAACCTTGAGAGCCGCATTCATGTGATGAAGATCCAGAATAGGCTTCCAATTTGCAGAGCCTTTCTTTGACACGATAAAGCATATAGAGTATCTGCCCTAGCCCAAGAGTTCGTGCAACACCAGCTCTATAGCTTGAATATCCAGCAAGCGCTGAACAGTGGCTTGAACCTTGAGCGCTTTGTCTGGGTAACCTCTATTATATTGGGTTCTATATGAGCCGGTGTTTAGCCTATCACGCATCACGTTTTGTGATGACGTCACGTCGCCCGGTTCGTTTGTCTTTTTATTCAAGCCGGGCGCGTCTCACAGTCCCAGCACCATTTTGAGAGGAGCCGGCTTCACTACTGTTTGGTTGTAAGAAGCAGGGAGAGATTTGGATTAGAGAGTTGCGCGGGGACAGAAATCCCACCCGTCCCCACCTGTCCCCGTGAGGAATCCCACCCGTCCCCACCTGTCCCCGTGAGGAATCCCTCCGTCCCCACCCGTCCCCGCGAGGAATCCCCTCCGTCCCCACCCGTCCCCGCGAGGAATCCCCTCCGTCCCCGCCCGTCCATATAAACTTCAGAAATAGTTATTTCATTTAATTATGCTACTGAATTAAAGGCTCTGGTAGAAACCCATTTACAAATAAGCAAAAAGACTTTATTAATTTGAAAATATTAATTGGGAAGAATACATACTTTGCAAATGGGTTTCTACCAGAGCCTCTAATGTTTATAAATTTTTATCAACACAACTAATATACTACTTTATCCTGAAGCAAAATAAAAAAAAAGAAATATAATTCTTTTCCTACCTTTGTTGCCTGGTTTCTGCTTTCCTCATGTTCTCATTCAATTCCTTCCATCCACTGTCTCTCTTCCTTCTGCATCTTCCATTTGCTCTGTTACTGTGCCTCTCCCTTTCTTCCTCCTTCCAAATTGGTCTGGCACCCATCTTCTTCTCTCCGCTCCCCCCATAGTCTGGCATCTGTCTTCTTCCCTGCCAGCGTCTTCTCCCTACTCTCTCTTCCCCATTTCCTTTCAGCGTCCTTCTCCCCCCCATCTTCCCCATGTCCTGTCAGCGTCCTTCTCCCCCCTCTGTCTTCCACATGTGCTTTCAGTGTCCTTCTCCCCCCTCTGCTTCCCCATGTCCTTTCAGCGTCCTTCTCCCTCTCTGTCTTCCCCATGGCCTTTCAGCGTCCTTCTCCACCCACCCCCGTCTTCCCCATGTCCTTTCAGCGTCCTTCTCCACCCCTTTGTCTTCCCCATGTGCTTTCAGCATCCTTCTCCCCCCTCTGTCTTCCACAAGTGCTTTCAGAGTCCTTCCCCCCCGCCCTTCCCATGGCCTTTCAGCGTCCTTCTCCACCCCTTTGTCTTCCCCATGTCCTTTCAGCGTCCTTCTCCACCCCTTTGTCTTCCCCATGTGCTTTCAGCATCCTTCTCCCCCCTCTGTCTTCCACAAGTGCTTTCAGAGTCCTTCCCCCCCCTTCCCATGGCCTTTCAGCGTCCTTCTCCACCCCTTTGTATTCCCCATGTGCTTTCAGCATCCTTCTCCCTCCTCTGTCTTCAAGTGCTTTCAGAGTCCTTCCCCCCCTCCTCCCGTCTTCCCCATGGCCTTTCAGCGTCCTTCTCCCCACTCCTTCTCTACCGCCCCGGGTGCAGCACAGCCGGCCAGGTCCCCTTACTTTTGTGGCACTTCCCCGACCGACTGACAACAGCCCCGGTCCGACAAACCTCCCTGCCCTTAACTGCGAATCTAAATTACCTTATTACAGCTGCTGTAAGAAGATAATTTAGATTCGCGGCTACAGGGCAGGGAGGATTGTCGGACCGGGGCTGTTGTCGGTCGGTCGGGGAAGTGCCACAAAAGTAAGGGGACCTGGCAGGCTGTGCTGCAACCGGGGTGGGGTGTGGCAGGGCGAACCGCCCCCTCCCTTGATAGCCACTCGAACCGCGAGGCTACTCTCCTCCTTACCTGCACTGCCTGCAGCACAGAGCCAAACGGAAGTCTTCCCGACGTCAGCGCTGACGTCGGAGGGAGGGAGGGCTTTGTTTAAGCCCTCCCTCCCCTCCGACGTCAGCGCTGACGTTGGGAAGACTTCCGTTCGGCTCTGTGCTGCAAGCAGAGAAGGTAGGGAGAAGAGCCGCGCGACTGAGTACATCCAGCCCCGCAGGAACCCCGCGACCCTCGGAGGCGTCCCCACGGGATCCCCGCGACCCTAGGGGGCGTCCCCACGGGATCCCCGCGACCCTAGGGGCGTCCCCACGGGATCCCCGTGACCCAAAGGGGGAACCCGCGGGATGCCCGCGGGATTCCCGTCGTCCCCGTTCCCGTGCAGCTCTCTAATTTGGATACTGCATGGATCCCCTGAAGTAGCCTTTCCAGGCGAAACAGAAAGTCTTTTCTGTCGGGACTAGGAGTTTAAAGCCTCTTTTGAAGTTCTACGCCTTCAGATGAGTGTATTTTCTCTATGATTGTGACTTTTTGCTCCACGCCTCCACAACCGCTTACATAAGTGAAATTGAGCTGTAGCCCTCGCTAATAATTTAGTTAAGTTTGGGATTCTGGTCACTCCTTTTTGGATTTGAATAATGCATTGAATTTTGTGCACACTGCTGTCACTACAAAAAGTTTTTGAAGAAAATTGATTCTGTATGAATGGAAGTGATTTATTTATTAATTTATTTACATGTATACGGAGTTTTTTTTTATAAACCCATGATGATGTGCATAGGTTTGGGCACTTGTGTAGTCCCAGCCTTCCACAATTGAGGTTTATTTTTCTCCGTCATATTATGATTTTTCATACAGTTTGTGTTATGTCAGCAATGCGTGTTTATGTGGCCTGAATGATTCCCTGCTACTAACTATTATCTACAATATGTGTTTGACAAGTATTTATTAACCTCTAGGAGAGCCATGAACCAATCTGTTAGAGGCCGGGCAAATTTCAGCTTGTAGCCAGACCGATAAATGTCCAAGATCCTCTAGTCGGACGTAATGCACATCCAGGCAGGAAGAAATGCTGAGAGCCAGCCCCCAATCCAAAGTGGGGCATCCCTCGGCCTGGCATCATTGTGTCTTTTTGGCAGAGGATGCAGAATGGGAGGTGGAAGGCTGGGAATGCCTATAACCAGTATTCCGTCGTTGTGAGCCCTGTGAAAATCTCTGCAACATGGCATTTATTTATAGTTAGGATTGCAATGAGCCATGAAAATTAGAACAACCAGAACCCCAGGAGGGTCTGGGTCTACTATCAGGCAGAGTCTTAGGGCGACAGGCCATCACAGTATCCATAAAGTTGACCAGACCTTTGCTAAACAATAACTGCCCCTGAAAAGGCAGTCTAGCCAAAGTGGCAATGAAAGTAGAATCACTAGCCTACTGTCTGATCCAAAGCATGCTGCAGGCAGAGATGGAGTACGTCGATACTTTTGCCAAAACTTGCATAAGGTCATACAATGAATCAGCCATATAATCAGTCCCAGCCAAAAGAAGCTGAGGAGGGGGAACCACCGCCACACTCTCCAATGTGTGCAGTCGAGAGAGACAGGCGCGTGCAACAAAAGATATCACCGAAGCAGCTTTAATGCCCAAAGCAGCTGCATCAAAGAGTTTTCCTGAGGACCACATCCACACAGCAGTCCTGCATATCCTGTACACTACCCTCACTAGGGAGGTGCATTTAGTCACCTGTGCTACCAAAAAATCCACTCTGGCCTGACCCAAAGCTGCTGACACTCCTGTGCCAGGGGATACAAGCGTGACATATCATTCTACTGAACATTCTTTAATAGGCATGACAACTTCCATACTTTATTACCTAGACCACAATACATCTGTTCTTTTGATTTCAATCGACCTTTCAACAGCTTTTGATACTATCGACCACACTCTTTTATTAGATAGACTTCAATCTATCGGTATTTCAGATCAGGTTTTGCTTTGGTTTAAATCCTATTTTGATGATCGCTCTTCTACTGTCTTCTTCAATAATACAACCTCTGAAAGTTTTTCAGCACCTTTTGGAATTCTGCAGGGATCGATTCTCTCTCCTCTTCTATTTAATATCTTTTTTGCACCTCTCATGACCCTGTGTCAATCTATTGGTTTCTCCGTATTTGCTTATGCGGACGACATTCAGCTTTTACATCCTCTTGACCCCAACAGTTCCCTTGAAATATCAGCTATAAATGGAAAACTTGAACAGATTCATCAATGGCTCGATTCCAATAGATTGGCACTTAATATTAATAAAACAAATATCATGCTTTTTCCTTGGAAAGACAGTCATACACTCTCATCTCCAATCACTATTAAAGGCATTTCTTTGAAGTTGATTCACAAGATCAGGATTCTCAGGATTATCTTTGATGATAAATTAACCTATCACGATCATGTTAGTTATGTTGTTAAATCTACTTTTTATAGACTCCGCCAAATTCGCTCAGTGTCGAAATTTTTATGTCCAAAATCCCTGAATATACTGGTTCATTCTCTGGTCATTTCTAAAATCGACTATTGTAATGCCCTGTTTAAAGGACTAGCTCAAAAAGAAATTAGATGCTTACAAATTATTCAGAATGCTTCAATCAAACTTATTGAGAAGGCTAAAAAATTTGATCATGTGACCCACTTACTTGAGAAGGCACACTGGCTTCCAGTTGCTCATCGTATAATGTACAAATTATGCTTGCTTACTTTTAAGTCTTTGACATTTAAAACCCCAGCTTTTATTTATAAAGTTTTAATTCCTTATACTCCATCTAGATTACTAAGGTCGAATGACCAACATTTATTGGTCATTCCCTCTTTAAAATTTATTAATACATGGCGGCAATCTATCTTCTCAGTTACGGCCCCTCAAGCTTGGAATGCCCTTCCAATTTATTTAACAGAAGAAAAGGTTTTGGAAAAATTTAAGAGCAAACTTAAAGGTTTTCTTTTTAAAGATGCATTCAAGGATTAAATGAATTGCTTATGCCTTTAACTTATCCACAATTATTTTAATGATTTGTCTCTTCCCTTTCCCAATGTTTTATTTACCTTAACTGTTTCTTTTACAACCTAATTGTATTTCTTCTCTAACTCTCCTTATGTTTGACTTTGTATGCATATGTTGAATTTTAATGTTTAGTAGAATTAGTTTTTGTTAGTTATGTCTGTTTCCCCTAACTCTGTAATTTTTTTTATTAATTGTACATCGTTTAGAATTTTGAATAGGCGATAAATCAAATTTCATAATAAACTTGGATAAACTTGAAATAGCTGTAGCAATTTCAAAGCATCCTCCGTAGAGTCAAACTACTCTGAGACCAGAACACTCATGTCAGGGTGCCAGGGAAAGGTAGAAACTGCACGCATACACCACAAAGCAAGGAGGAAGAAGTGGACGGAGCCAGCTGAGTGATCAAAGTGAACTGCAAAGAATCAGAAATAAGATCCGGCAAAGCCACAGACTTTAAGCAAAGGACTATGGAATCATCCCTAGGCTCCAAAACCGCAGATGGATACACAGAGCCAACACACAGTCCCTGATGGGAGGGGCCTTAGGCGTCCGGGCCAATCAGAGCCTTAGGCTCCTCGTTGATGCATCTGGGGAGAGGCCAATGACTGGCTGAGTGGCAGACTTCAGAGGGTGGTAGTTAACGGTACCCTCTCTAAAATATCGGAGGTGACCAGTGGAGTACCGCAGGGCTCAGTCTTGGGCCTGCTCCTTTTCAACATATTCATACGGGACCTAACTCAGGGGCTTCAAGGTAAGATAACGTTATTCGCTGACGACGTCAAACTGTGCAATATAGTGAGAGACGGCAATTCACCCGATAGTATGACACAGGACCTACATTTGTTGGAGCTTTGGTCCTTGACCTGGCAGCTGGGCTTCAACGCTAAGAAATGCAAGATCATGCACCTCGGCAGCAGAAATCTGTGCAGAACTTACACCTTGAATGGTGTGACCTTAGCTAGAACTTCAACAGAACAAGACTTGGGAGTGATCATCAGCGCAGACATGAAAACTGCTGATCATGTGGAGAAGGCTTCATCTAAGGCAAGACAGTTGTTAGGTTGCATCCGCAGGAGTTTCATCAGCCGGAAGCCTGAAATCATAATGCCATTATACAGAACCATGGTGAGACTTCATTTGGAATACTGTGTGCAATTCTGGTGGCCACACTACCAAAAAGATGTGCTGAGAGTAGAGTCAGTGCAACGGATGGCCACCAGGATGGTCTCGGGGCTCAAGGATCTATCGTACGAGGAAAGGCTGAAAAATTTGCGGCTGTACTCACTCGACGAACATAAGGAGAGAGGAGACATGATCGAGACGTTTAAGTATATTACCGGCCGTATCGAGATGGAAGAAGAGATTCTCTTTCTCAAAGGACCCTCAGCCACAAGAGGGCATCCGCTCAAACTCAGGGGCGGGAAATTTCATGGCGACACCAGGAAATATTTCTTCACCGAGAGAGTGGTTGAGCCTTGCGTGCAAGAATTTAAGAGCAAATGGGATGCCCATGTGGGATCCCTTAGAGGGTTAAGTCAAGGGAACCTGTCACCGGGAGTGGGATCCCTAGGATAGTAGACTTGAGGGTGGGTCAATAGAGTGGACAGACCTGATGGGCTATGGCCCTTATCTGCTGTCATCTTCTAAGTTTCTATGAAGGCCCATTTTGAAGAGGCAGGTTAGCTGTCCGGAGGGAGTAGGCATCCTTCCGGTCAGCCATCTAAATCAAGGTAAGAGGAAGAGAGGGTGCTGGGCATTGGAGGCAGGGGGGTGTTATGTGGCAGCAGGAGAGAATGGGGGTTCGCTTGGCAATGGGAAAGAGTGGGCATCTCTCCAGCTGAGGGGGGAGTTTGCTTGGCAGCGGGAAAGAGTGGGCATTTCTCCCGCTGCTGGGGGGAGGGAGAGTGTTGGTTGGCAGAACATCTCTCCTGCTGTTGTGTTTTTGGTTTGGCTTTTTCATTTTGCGTTTATTCTGCGCATGTGCCCATTGCTATCACCAGTGATGGGCACATGCAAATTTCGCTACTCTCTGCAAACTTCATTAGCATGGGCATTTTTGGGAGAATGACTTGCTTTTTTAAAATCGTTACTAGAACGGCTGCAATAGCAGCATGTTTTTTAACTCAGTTTTTTGAGAATCTAGGTCTAAGTGTATAGCCCTTGATGAAGATTGCCCCAGCTTTGATGGCTGGGCTGAGATCTTTTTATCAGCCCTTCATATATATTCTTGTTTTCTTTTGCAGCTTAGTTGAAAATGTACTGCCAGACTCTCTACACAGCACTGTTGTCTGCAGTCACCTTAAAAGTAACTGCTGATCATGTGTCAATCATGCGACGGCATTGTTTAGAGAATCGTGCCTCTGGCAAAGCTAGGCACTAGAAATGTAGGCCAGGGTTTTTGAGGTTTATATTTCCAACGCCTACGTTTGACATGAATCACATCTCCAGAGGCGCAAACCAGCACCTAATAACATAGTAACATTAGGCACCACTAGGTGCTTCTGGAGGTGTAATTCTGGCACCATTTGTATATACACCAGTAGGCACTTTGAATTTTTATTTTAATGTAACCCAGGCCAATTTCCAGTGATTCAGGAAATAGCCAAAGCTGCATAAAAAATGTATTTCACTCAAATATTTCAAATAAAATAAATTTAATATGCATTTAAAATTAACAATATATTACAGTTCCCACAATTGTAGCTCAGGAGAAGATTTTTTTCTAATGTCCAATCACACGCCGGTCCAGGACAGATGACTGCAGGCAAACAGGTGTTTATTTATTCTTCTTTCTTTCTTGCGTGGGCTAACGTTTGATTGCAGTTCTTGTTGATCCCTACTACTCTATCTATTAACAAATCAATAAAGGAAAACCCTAACTATTCCCCAAGATTCCACTTTAAACTAGCTATATAAAAGAATAAATAATTGAGATAGCCCTAACCTATACCCACCCACAATTAACTAATATTTTAATAAACCTCTTATAAACCCAAAACACAAGTGCATGTCACCAAGGTTAAAACTTGAATAAATGTTTCAGAAGTACTATTATTTCAACACAAATTACTCCAAACAGGATACAGTATTCTAACCAAATCCAAATTATTACCGTTCTTCAATAAATTCAAAATTTACCTTCATAAATACAGACAACTTCCAACACACAGCTGTCTACAGAGAAAACTCACCCAAACTCAACTGCTCTCCTTGGCAGTTCAGAATACGCGCAGCACTGCTGACTTCCTGGAGAGAGAGCTGTGCTGTCCAGAATTCCAAAAGTGACATGTACAGCTCTGAATTCTTAAAGCTACAGAAATATTTTTTTATAACCTTAGTTATATTAAGTACTGTTTAAAACGTTGTTTCCCTCTTAACTTAGGTGCCGGTAGGGCGTCTACCAGCACCTAAGTCAAGGTATCTGTCTTCTTTAATTATTACAGAGAAATTACTTTTCTGTTTAATTAAAATCAAATGCTTGAGTTAAAAAACTATTTGTACCAATACCTTCCTACATAAGAAGTGCTATAAATAAAGAAAAAAAACAAATCTGAACAAAATGTTCTCTTTCTGTATCAGTGTGTCTATTGATTGTACAAGAAGGGAGATAACAGTCTGAAAAGGGAATAGAAGAATCCTTTGATATTGATTAAGCTGGAAAGGATTCATTTTGACTGCTAACACCTAATTATCACTATGTGATAAAGAAGTGCTGTCAGAACTCAGAGAGCTTTCTCATGAACAAAAAATCCGGGAACTGCATTCTGAGTAATAGGAGTCAAAAACCATATGTTTTCAAAGCTAAAGTTAAATATATTTTAATCAAATTATTTATTACAGGGCTTTGTCACAGAATACAAAATAATTGATATAAAAACCATATAGCCACAGTGTTCTTCCCAGAAATTTTTTCCAGCCGGGTGGCATGAAAAAGTAGCCGGGTGGGGCGGGACGGGGAAATTTGGTGGTGGGGAAAATTAAGGGCTCCTTTTACTAAGCTGCAATAGCGTTTTTAGCGCGTGCAGAATTGCCGTGCTACACGGCTAGAACTAACGCCAGCTCAATGCTGGCGTTAGCGTCTAGCACATGGGGCAATTCTGCGCGAGCTAAGCACGCGGTAAAACTGCTATCGCAGCTTAGTAAAAGGAGCCCTAAGTGTGTACTATTTGTATTAGTTAATTATTATTAGTTATTTTCCAATGCTCAACATGACTGCCTTTCTTAAGATTTGACACTTGTTCCATAATTTTTTATTAAATTTAAGAAGTATCCAATTCTAGAAGTAAATAATTAGATATTTGCCCTCTTTCAAAAGGTATAGAGCAGCGTCTCTCAAACTTTTTTAACTCCGGCACACTAAACGGAGCAAATGTTTTTTGTGGCACACTAAATGCAGCAAATATTTTTCATGGCTGGAAAAAATTTCAGAGGAGAACACTGTTGCCGTTAGTTTTCAAGGTCCAATCAATGATGCTTATTTGGGCAGTTGAATAATAAAAAGAATGGATAAGATAACATGAGAAGTGAAATTGTCATGAATCAGAGGAATACATACCCTGTAGGTCCTAAAAGCAGGCTTGTGGATTAAATATAAACTATGAAGGCAGTGGTGTACCTAGCATATATAGGCCAACACTTTCAATTGTCGACTGCTATGATGTTAGGACATTAGAAGATAACGTTATGCTGATCGGTGTGCCGATCAGTTAAAGATAAGTGGCTTTATTCCTCTATCTGTATTAACACATTTGTGAAGCATTAGTTTCTCTGCTCGCATCAATTCATTTTTGAAGGTTTTGCCTGTGAGGTTACCGTCTAACCACCTTGACATCCACTTTTGTGGCGGTGGGAGGGCCTTTTCTGAGGCTTTTTCCTTCCTTTTGATTGAAAAGCGAGGAGACACCTGCTCCACTGTGTTTCAGCATAACGTTATCTTCTAATGTCCTAACATCATAGCAGTCGACAATTGAAAGTGTTGGCCTACATACATTGGTTTTTCAATATATCTGTGTTTTCATAGCTAGTACCTAGCATATGTGACACCCGAAGCCCATCATTTTTTGACACCCCCCATCTGTATGATAAACATGATTTTTAGTAACAATCCACACATTACAAAAGAGTATACCTAGGAAAAGGCAG
This sequence comes from Geotrypetes seraphini, assembly GCF_902459505.1. Classification (NCBI taxonomy): domain Eukaryota; kingdom Metazoa; phylum Chordata; class Amphibia; order Gymnophiona; family Dermophiidae; genus Geotrypetes; species Geotrypetes seraphini. Next base: position 145,006,974 of record NC_047089.1, on the reverse strand, counting down.
CATCTTACATACTGCAGTGAGCAGTACATCAATACACCCATTGTAAAACTAAACAAGCCAGACTAGTACAGATAAGTCCTACACAGTCAATCCTAAATGAAAACCATGTCTTTGAACACAGAAAACACCTTCGCCTAGTATGGAATATGTAATCACAAACTAACCCCTCTCCCTTTTACAAAACTGTAATGTGTTTTTTAGCCATGGTGGTAACAGCTCAGACTCTCATAGAATTCTGAGCAATTACCACCATGGCTGGTGCTAAAAAAACGCTCTACAGTTTTGTAAAAGGGGGGATAAAATAGAAAAACGTAGACAAAGGTTAAATTGAACCACCAGGAAGCTGGACTCCGCATACAATGCAACACCACAGAAACAGCGATGCATCTCCACTAAAGCAAAAAAATAAATAAATAGAATATTTTTCTACATTGTCTTCTCTGGTTTCTGCTTTCCTCATAGTCTTGTCACCATCTTCCTTTCATCCACTGTCTACCCTCTCTCTGCCCCTTCTATACGGCATCTTCTCTCCTTGTATTCCACTTACATCTCTCCCTTCACCCCTATTATTCTGGCATCCATCTTCTTCCCTTCCCTCCTCCAATGGTCTGGCATCTCTCTCCTCTTCTTCCCTTCCCTCTCCCACACCCCCATAGTCTGGCATTTCACTCTCTCCTCTCCCTTCCCCCCACCTCCATCAGCATCTGCCCCCCTTTCTTTCCCTCCAACCCAATTCCATCCAGTATCCTTCCCCCTTATGTCTCTCTCTCCTTTCCCTGCACACAGGTTCCATCAGCATCTGCCCCCTTTCTCTCCTTCCACCACCCTTCCATACCACCCTGACCCCCTTTTTCTCCCTCCACCACCCTTCTATGCTCCTCTCTCCCTCCAAACCATCAAGATCCCATGATGACTGCTTCTGTTGCCTCTGCCTCTGGAAGATGTAAATGACATTGGAGGGGATGGACTGGCAGCCGCAGGGAGTTGCGGAAAGGTTCCGCAATGACTGCAGCTGCTGGTCCACCCCTTCCAACATCACTTATGTCTTCCTGAGGCGGAGTCGGCAAATGCAGTCATCGTGGGACCTTCCTACACTTCAGTGCAGCTGCCGACTCTGCTTTGGAATAAGTACAGCAGCCGCGTTGAGGTTCAGGTGCCATTTAGAGCAGCTCGGAAGGTTCTGGATCCAGCCAGCTGTGTACCCCCCTAGTGCTGGCATCCGGGGCGGTCTGCCACTGTATGAGGGGACAAAAAAAATAATAAAAAGAATGGATAACTTGACCAATTTAAACATGTCATACAATTTTAACCACAAAAATGTCATAAAATGTAATTCTAAACTCAAAAGACTCCAGACGAAAAGCAGACTATAGAAAGGAAACCAGAAAAGACCAAACCCATAGTACTAAGATCCAAATGCTAAAATCGTAAATGTCCATTATGAAGAGACGTGTGGATCACCGCAAATTATAACATAGAAACATAGAAATTGACGGCAGAAAAGGGCTATAGCCCATCGAGTCTGCCCATACCAATGACCCACTCCCTGATTCTTACTCTCCTAGAGATCCCACATGAATATCCCATTTTCTCTTGAAATCTAACACGCTGCTGGCCTCAATCACCCTCTGAGGCAGCTCGTTCCAATGATCTACCACCCTTTCAGTGAAGAAGTACTTCCTCGCATCACCCTGAAATTTCCCTCCCCTGATTTTCAGCGAGTGTCCTCTGGTTACTGAGGGCCCTGTAAGACTGAAGATATCATCTTTCACCTCTATACGCCCAGTAATATACTTAAAGGTCTCAATCATGTCCCCTCTCTCTCTTCGCTCCTCCAGTGAGTACATCCGCAGTCTTTTTAACCTTTCTTCATACGTGAGTTTCCCGAGCCCCAAAACCATCCTGGTAGCCATTCGCTGAACCGACTCAATTCTCAACACATCTTTTCGGTAGTGTGGTCTCCAGAATTGAACACAATACTCGAGATGAGGTCTCACCATGGATCTGTACAGCGGCATTATGACTTCAGGTTTTCTGCTGACAAAACCCCTACGGATACAGCCCATCATTTGTCTTGCCTTGGACGATGCCTTCTCTACTTGATTGGCAGCCTTCATATCGTCGCTAATGATCACTCCTAAATCACGTTCCACCGTGGTCCTGGACAAGGTTTCACCATTTAGTGTGTAAGTTCTGTGTGGATTTTTTTTGCCTAGGTGCATTACTTTACATTTTTTAGCATTGAAGCCCAGCTGCCAAGTTGATGACCACTGTTCAAGCTGTCTTAGGTCCTGCGTCATAGAGTCAGGCACACTGCTTTTGCCAACTATGTTGCATAGTTTGGCATCGTCGGCAAACAGTGATACTTTTCCTCTAAGTCCTTGGGTCAAATCTCCTATGAATAAATTGAATAGAATCGGCCCTAAGACGGAGCCCTGAGGTACTCCACTCATCACTGTTGACGTTTTGGAGGGGGTACCGTTTACCATCACCCTTTGAAGCCTACCATCTAGCCAATCCCTTACCCATGTTGTGAATGTATCCCCTAATCCCATCGATTTTAGTTCGTTCAACAGCCTGCGGTGTGGAACGCTATCAAAAGCTTTGCTGAAGTCCAAGTATATCACGTCAAGGGACTCACCGGCATCCAGATGACTGGTCACCCAATCAAAGAAGTCAATCAGATTAGATTGGCAGGACCTTCCCCTGGTGAATCCGTGTTGATGTGGATCACGTAGATTTTCTTCATCTAGAATTTTGTCAAGTTCCTGTTTGATCAGTGTTTCCATGAGTTTGCACACTATGGATGTAAGACTCACCGGTCTGTAATTTCCTGTCTCCGTTCTGCAGCCCTTTTTGTGGAGTGGAATTACGTTAGCTGTTTTCCAGTCTAGGGGTACTACTCCCGTGCGCATGGAAAGATTGAAGAGTACAGATAGTGGTTCAGCCAAAACTTCACTCAGCTCTCTGAGTACTCTGGGGTGTAGATTGTCTGGCCCCATAGCTTTGTCTACTTTGAGTCTTGAAAGTTCGTGGTAGACATTACTAGGTGTAAACTCGTAATCACGAAACAGGTCATTTTGGCTGTTTCTTATTTGTAGTTGCGGACCATCTCCCGGTGCTTCACAGGTGAATACTGAGCAGAAGTATTCGTTTAGCAGTTCTGCTTTGGTAGTATCAGATTCTGCGTAGTTTCCATCTGATTTCCTAAGGCGTTCTATTCCATTTTTGTTTCTCTTCCTGTCGCTAATGTACCTGAAGAAGGATTTGTCCCCTTTTTTAATGTTCCGTGCTAGATCTTCCTCTGTTTGAAGTTTGGCTTCCCTGACTGCCTTTTTGACAGCCTTAGATTTGGCCAGATAGTCTTCTTTTGCCTCCCTTTTCCCCAGATGTTTGTAGGTAATAAATGTTTCTTTTTTCATTTTAATGAGGTCCGAAATTTCCTTGTTGAACCATTGTGGTTTTTTGTTTCTCCGGCGTTTGCTTACTGTTTTTACGTAGCGGCTAGATGCTTCGTTCAGGATGGATTTTAGGTTTGACCACATAGTTTCCGGATTGTCAGTTTCTGCATGGTTTTGCAGCTTTTGATGGACAAAGTCTCTCATGTGGTCGAAATCTGCCTCCCTAAAGTTGAGGACCCTCATTGCTGTGTTTGATTTAGAGAAGCCTTTCCTGAGGTTGAGCCATACCATGTTGTGGTCACTGGAGGCCAGCGTGTCTCCCACTGATACTTCCGAGACACTGTCTCCATTTGTGAGTACCAGGTCCAGTATTGCTTTTTCCCTGGTGGGCTCTAATACCATTTGTTTTAGTTGTGCACCCTTAATGGAGGTTATTATTCTTTTGCTACCGCTCGTAGTTGCTGAGAGGGTGTTCCAGTCTGCATCTGGCATGTTGAAGTCGCCTAACAGTACTGTGTCACCACGCAAAGTGAAGTTCTCTATGTCCTCAATCAATAACGAGTGAGTCTTTAAAATATGAGACGGTAACAGATAGCCAGACCTTGTGGACGGAAGTGACAAATACTGGAGCCAAAACCAGAGCACTGTGATGAAACTTGAATGGAAATATGGATACCTATTTATACTTTTGAGTAAAATTGCGATGCGAACATGTCATAGAAAATAAATAATGTGTGAACTAAAAACCAAGAACAACATATTGTAACACCAAACTCAGAATTAATGAAATAACATGCTAAAAGAACTTAACCCCCCCCCCCAAAAAAATAAAAAAATAGGGCATATACATACTTAAAATGATGGCTGGTTACAAACAGTATGCCTAAACAGGGCAAAAGTAAACGTATGGGAAATGAACAGCTGATAATACAGTGTATCTTGAAAACATAAGCCGATAGTAGCTCAAAGACAAGCCGACCGGGTAGATGAAAAGTGAAACCTGGGAAAGATCTAAATTATTGTTCAAATGAGCTTCTATTAAAACCAAAGAATAAATCCACAGCACTCGGGAAAGTAAAATGGACTTCCGAAAAGGTCTCTGCACTGATGAACTCGTACGCAGAATAAATGTGAACATGCGACAGTGGGGCTATGATATTTGATCTGTTGAAAGAGGCGCCAAAAAAGTGTCAGCAGTGGATTGCATGCACACTGATAGGGGAAGGGCATCGGGCTGTTAAAAAAGGCTGCTTTAATAAATAAATGAAAATACTGGTGAAAAACGAAATAAAAAACCAAAACCATGATAAAATGCCAAACCTGACTGCAAGTGGTAGTGAAAGTAGCATAAGGCACCCGTAGTACTGTTAGTGCCAGAGCTGCTTAGAATAAAGAACTGTGCTGTACATGAAGAGAAAAAAGAAAGAATGAGGTGATAAGATGTAAAGTGCTGGCCCCTCACTGCACCACTTGATAAAACTAAGGAGCGATGTTCTAGAGTAGGGGTGCCCACACTTTTTGGGCTTGCGAGCTACTTTTAAAATGACCAAGTCAAAATGATCTACCAACAATAAAATAAAAAACAAAACACAAAGTACACTGTACGCATAGAAAATGTTAATTATCATTCCTATTCCGGGGTTTTTTCAAAGAGGTCACTCTATGGACTGTGTTGAGCAGCACCGGCGGCAGCAGCAGAATTCACAGCGGATGATAGCCGGGCGGTCATCTAAATTACCCGGGCGGACCGTCTGGCTAAAAGGCCCTAGGGAGAACACTGCATCCATATCCAGATGTGTCCTTGAATTAAACTGATTTTTGTCAACCGCACAGGACCTCTTTTACAAAGCTGCAGTAGCAATTCCCGTGCGGCAAATGTGACACAGCCCATTCAATTCCTTTGAGCTATGTCAAATTTGTCATGCCAGGACCCACTACCATAGCTTTGTAAAATGGGCCCACATTGAGGGATCCTCCTTGTGATTTTCTTGGCATGATGCAGGAGCAATTTGCCATTGCCTTCTCTCAACATAGGGAGGATGACCAGACTGGCAGTGCTGCCAGAGCCTGCTCTGCATCAGACCCACGACATTGACGGTTAAATGACTCACCCAAGGTCACAAGGAGCTATTGTGGGATTTGAGCCTAGTTCTCCAGGTAAGCTTGCTGCTCCTCTAATCCACCCATACATTAGGAGGATTAAAATTAAGTCTAGGGCAAAAATAGACTGATAGCACCAGGAAGGGGAAGGACCGCCATTTTGAAGAGGCAGTTCTGCCAGCAGGAGGGAGTGGACATCCCTCCTGCTGATTTTCATCTAAAAGGTAAAGGGTTGGGGGGGGTCGGAGCGCCCTGACCATATTGCCTGGGGGGTGGTTCTTCAGGCTAGCGTGTTTTTTTTTGGAGTGGGAGGGCTTGGCAGGAGGGTGAGAACAGGGATTTTGGGGGGGGGGGCTTTTTTTTAATAGGTACAGCTCTTGTGTGTGTTGCCCATTAAACAAACCACAGCTGATCAGGGATTCCACTGCTGGCTCCAAAGCAGGAACCGGCAGGGGAAAATCCTGATTCAGCTAAACCTGCAGCCAGGTCTGAGCTGTCATATAGCCTTACTTTACTGTCAGTGCCTAAGCCAATCTGCGCTCAGGCACCGACAGGAAAAAAAGGCTATGACAGCTCAAACCCTGTTGTTAAAGTCTACACAGGAAACAACTGCTTTACCTGCTGTGCATTACATAGAGTGCTCATTAGAATACTAATGAGCTCCTTATAATGCATTAGCACAGGATTCTTGGTGGATGCTATGACAGTATGATGGTAGCAGCCAAGGAGAACCCTTATGTACATCAGCAGGACAGCTTTACATGCCAGTTAAGAGTGCTTTAACAAATCTTACTGCCACGGAAAACTTTTGAGCATTGGAGACTAAGTTAGCAGTAAAGGGACACAGAAGGGAAGGACCCCTTCAGTGTATACCAGCTGCCTTCGCCTTCTACCTCTGTTTTTGATGATATTATGCACACTGAATATACTCAAGGGAATTATGAACCAAAAACATCCAAATAATGTACATTAAAATAATACCAAATAAAGTGAATTAAATAATGTATGATCTAATCAAAATTGATAAAAATAAACAATAAAATATTATTTAGAGTGCTCAGTGTGATATCTTATTCAAAACCAGCAGGTTTGTAGAATGAAGATGTATGGCTTCTACATCATTGCACTCACCTGCCTACCAACCTTATTAACACCTATCGAAACTGGACTGACCTGATCAACTAGTAATAGCAAAACAATGATTGAAAAAATATAAAGTACTTAGCTGGATTCTGATGATACCGATTTTCAAATAAGAGGTATAAAGTCCAGGATCAATTGACATGTCCTCACAAGATGGAAAAGGAAATACACATGCTCTTAGGTGTAGCAGGTACTGACAATCTCGTACTGAGTTACTTCATGGTTGTATAGCTGGTTTTGAAGCAATAGCAAAATATAAGTGAATTGCCAAAAACAAGAAAAACTGCTGACCTTAAAGCGAAATAACCAATTGTCCAAAACTCCTCAACGTGAAGTGAATAAAAATCCAATATTTCCTCAACACCGATCGTGTTTCACCACGGGTTGCTTCATCAGGAGGAAAAAGTATGAACTAAAAATAAACGAATGAATAAAAACATCTTGTAATGCAGTTGTCAAAAGTTATCATATATAAAAAACATTCTATAAACTCAGAATTGAAATTACCCTCGGACCTCCCAACAGAGGGAACACGCCGCCAAAGGATCTCCACATAGAGAACTGAATCAACGTGGACATATATATGAACGTCAAACAATCATGTGATGAACAACGTCAAGCTAATTTACTAATTTTTATTACGGAAAACAGATGATTAACAACTATCTGATGGTCCATTCTATTTCCTTGTTAAGGCCATTAGGCGCTACTGTTCTCCAAGGAAAAATTAAGCGTTGTTCATGATACATTAAAGTATGAGAAATATCACCCTGTCTGTTGAAGTTGAATTGTCTGATTACACAGAACTTCAGATCATTCAATGAGTGACCAACTGATTGCCAGTGATCAGTCAAAGGGGCTTCAGATTTGTTGTTACGAATACTACTCAGATGTTCTGCTATTCTCAATTTAATAGTTCTTTTAGTTTGCCCTATGTAGATCTTATTACAAGGACAAAAAATCCCATATACGACTTGAGAAGTGTTACAATCAGAATAACCACGTAAATAATAAGATTTATTTATATTAGGTATTTCTATATGATCTGTAATCAAAGAATGACTACAATATTTGCATTTACCACAGCAAGTATGTCCTCCACTAGTGATGTTATCTTGATCAATGAAGTTATTATTGAAATATTCACCTAAGTTTTTATTCCTTTTGTGTGCAAACATGGGAACCTCTGAAAATACAGGATGAAAACTCACTATGTTCCAATGTTTGTGTATAATTTTCTGAATATGAGAGGTTTTACTAGAAAAGGGTAAAACACAAGTCATTCTTGGATTGATCTGATTAGACTTATTCTTAGGTAACAATAGCCAATCACGATTGGCATTATTAGCTCTCTTGTGGGCAATTTTGATACAATGATCTGGATATCCCCTATCATGGAAACGTCGATTCATAACTGCTGCTTGAGATCCATATTCAGTAGAAGAAGAACATAAACGCTTCAATCTCAGGAATTGACTATTGGGAATACTATCTTTGAGCCGTTTCGGGTGGAAACTTCTGTAATGGAGTATAGAGTTCCTGTCAGTATTTTTCCTAAAGATGGTTGACTGGAATTGACCCGATGTTAAAGAGATCTGAATATCTAAAAAACTGATACTGGATCTATCAATGTTAGCACTGAATTGGATGTTTTGATCACACTCATTAAGTTGGCATATAAATTGATTAAGTTCCATTACAGAACCTTTCCAAAGCCTGAAGAATGAGGTCGGGAGACTGCAGGTCAAGGTCCAGGAGCTGGAGGGGCTCCGTACTTTAGAAGAACCGTGCTGGGCAACTGAGGACCCCACCAGAGACAGCCACTTTGGGGAGCAAGTTAGGGATCTCGAGAAATTCATCGAGGAGGCCTGCAGGATGGTGGGGGTACAGGATCACCAGCAAGTCGGACAGGACCCAACTGATGAAAGACAGAATCCACCAGATGGAGGACGGAATCCACCAGACGCCGGGGGAGAAGGACTTTGTGGAATATCCGAGCAGAGAGAGGAGGCCAAGACCCACCAGAACTCTGAGGGAGAAGTAGAGGACCACACCAAAGATACAGACTTAAGACCAAAAAGGAAACTGAAGAAGGGGAAATCTGCAGTCATAGTGGGTGACTCAATCCTGAGAGAAGTTGACAGTCACGTAGCAGGAGGGAGAGAGGACCGGCTAGTGACATGTCTCCCAGGGGCAAGAACGAAGGACATCACCGACAGAATCGAGAGGATCCTGGAAGGAGCGGAGACAGAGGAGACAGCGGTGATAATCCACGTTGGAACAAACGACGTCAGCAGAAGAAATTACAGCAGGACTACACTAACCGAGCAGTTCCAGACCCTGGGAAGGAAGTTGAAGCTGAGGACACGGAAGATAGCTTTCTCAGAGATCCTGCCAGTACCGAGAGCAGATGTAAGGAGGCAGACCGAGCTGCAAGCCATAAACGCATGGCTGAGGAGATGGTGCGAAGAGGAAGGCTTCCACTTTGTAAGGAACTGGTCAACTTTTTGGGGTAAGAACAAGCTCTACAGGAGGGACGGACTGCACCTGAGCACGACAGGAACAAGAATGCTGGCAAATAACGTCAAGAGCACAATAGACAAGGCTTTAAACTGAGGAGAGGGGGAAAGCTGACAGTCGATCTGGTGTCGACGCTTCGGGAAGGAATATCAAGGGAAGACACTGAAAGGGAAAAATGCAAAGTAGGCCTCCAGGGCAAGCGGGAAAATTGCAAAAAAGAACTCAAAGACGACCTACAGGAGTTCAAGGAACAAGTGAAATTAGAGAGCGAAAAGAAGGAAAAACAGCAGGAACTAAAAGGACATGCAGAAATGAGGAAGACAGCTGAGGACAAAGAAATCACACCATGGGAAGGGGACGAACAAAATGGGACTCAGGGGCTGGCACCCCAAGAAGGGGACGACAAGAGAATCAACCCACAAGGAAGAACAACAGGGAAAGTAAAAAACCAAAACTTAAATTGCTTGTACGCCAATGCAAGGAGTCTACGGACCAAAATGGGAGAGCTGGAAGTCATGGCCAACAAAGAGGACCTAGACATAATTGGAATCACAGAAACATGGTGGTCTGAGGACAACAAATGGGACGTAGTACTACCAGGTTATAAACTCTATAGGAAAGACAGGACATGTAAGATGGGAGGAGGAATAGCGCTATACATAAAGGACTCCATTCACTCGACCATAATGGATACGGCAACAAGGGCAGAAGGTTTGGAATCGCTATGGGTTAAGTTACCAGGAAGAAAGGGAACCGACACAAAATTGGGACTTTATTATCGCCCACCTGGACAGCCAGAAACAAGTGACAATGACCTAGAAGCAGAATTGAGGCAGGAATGCAAAAGCGGAAGGGTGACGGTTATGGGAGACTTCAACCACCCTGGGATAGACTGGAGCATTGGACACTCCAGCAGCGCGAGGGAAACAAAGTTCCTGGAGGCTGTGAGGGATTGCTTCTTGGAGCAGCTGGTCCAGGAACCGACACGAGGAGATACCACTCTTGACCTAATCCTCAACGGTCTAGGGGGCCCCGCAAAGGAGGTGGTAGTAGTAGGGCCACTAGGAAACAGTGATCACAACATGATCCAGTACAAACTAGAAATGGGAACATCAAAAGTGAAGAGAACCACAGCGATGGCACTCAACTTCAGAAAAGGGAACTACGAAGCTATGAGGAAAATGGTGAGACATAAACTCAGAAACAGCTCACGGAAGATGGAGACCGTAGAGAAAGCCTGGTCCCTACTCAAGAACACGGTGCAAAAAGCACAAAACATGTACATCCCCAGGTTTAGGAAAGGGCGCAAACAGAACCAAACAAAAAACAAGGTGTGGATAACAAAGGAAGTGAAGAAGGCGATAAGCGACAAGAGATCATCATTCAGAAAATGGAAAAAGGACCAAACTGAGGAAAACCGGAAGGAACACAAAAAACACCAGAAAGAGTGCCACCGAGTGGTCAGGGAAGCAAAAAGAGAATACGAAGAGAAGCTGGCTGGGGAGGCAAGAAACTTCAAACCGTTCTTTAGGTACGTGAAGGGGAGGCAACCGGCAAGGGAGGAAGTGGGACCATTGGATGATGGAACCAGAAAGGGAGTGGTAAGAGAGGAAAAAGAGGTAGCAGACAGGTTAAACAAGTTTTTTTCGTCGGTCTTCACGAGCGAGGACACATCCAATGTACCAGAACCTGAGGAGATTATAAGTGGGGATCTAGATGAAAAGCTGGAGCAAATAGAAGTAAGCCATGAGGACGTCCTACGACAGATAGATAGATTAAAAAGCGACAAATCACCGGGCCCGGATGGAATCCACCCAAGGGTACTAAAAGAACTGAGAAAGGAAATAGCGGAAACACTCCAGCAAATATGTAATCTATCATTGAAAACTGGGGAGATCCCGGAGGACTGGAAAATAGCAAATGTCACGCCCATCTTTAAGAAAGGATCAAGAGGAGACCCGGGAAACTACAGGCCGGTGAGCTTGACTTCGGTTCCGGGTAAGATGATGGAAGCACTTATTAAGGACAGCATCTGCGAGCACATGGAAAAAAATGGGCAGCTGAGGGAGAGCCAACATGGCTTCTGCAAGGGAAGGTCTTGCCTCACAAACTTACTACATTTCTTTGAGGGAATAAACAGCCAGATAGACAAAGGGGAACCCATAGACATAATTTACCTCGACTTCCAAAAAGCTTTCGACAAGGTACCCCACGAACGGCTGCTTAGGAAGCTGAGGAACCACGGAGTGGAGGGGGATGTATACCGATGGATTAAACACTGGTTGGCGGGCAGAAAACAGAGGGTTGGAGTGAAGGGCCAATACTCAGACTGGCAACGGGTCACGAGCGGAGTTCCGCAGGGGTCGGTGTTGGGACCGCTCCTGTTCAATATATTTATAGACGATCTGGAGACAGGGACGAAATGTGAGGTTATCAAATTTGCAGATGACACCAAACTCTGCAGCAGGGTTAGAACCACGGAAGACTGTGAAAACCTGCAAAGGGACCTAACGAAGCTGGAAGAGTGGGCCAAAAAGTGGCAGATGCGTTTTAATATAGAGAAATGCAAGGTCATGCATGTTGGGAAAAAGAACCCGATGTTCAGCTATACAATGGGGGGAACATTGCTAGATGTGAGTACCCTTGAAAGAGACCTGGGTGTGCTGGTGGATACAACAATGAAAGCATCAGCACAATGCGCGACAGCCTCCAAGAAAGCAAACAAAATGCTGGGTATCATCAAGAAGGGTATCACGACCAGGACAAAGGAAGTCATCATGCCACTGTACCGTGCAATGGTGCGCCCGCATTTGGAGTACTGTGTCCAGTATTGGTCGCCGTACCTCAAGAAGGACATAGCATTGCTTGAGGGGGTCCAGAGAAGAGCGACGAAAATGGTAAGAGGTATGGAAAACCTTTCATATGCCGACAGGCTAGAACAGCTGGGGCTGTTCTCCCTGGAAAAGAGGAGACTTAGAGGAGACATGATACAAACTTTCAAGATCCTGAAAGGCATAGATAAGGTAGACAGGGACAGATTCTTCAGACTGTGGGGAACAACAAGTACAAGGGGGCACTCGGAGAAACTGAAAGGGGATAGGTTTAGAACCAATGCCAGGAAGTTCTTCTTCACCCAGAGAGTGGTGGACACATGGAACGCACTCCCGGAGGTAGTGGTGGGGCAGAAGACACTACAGGGATTCAAAGAAGGTTTGGATAAATTCTTGAAGGAAAAGGGGATTGAGGGATACAGATAAAAGTAAGGATAGGTTTTTTTAGGGCAGGGAACACTTGACAGGTCATGGACCTGATGGGCCGCCGCGGGTGCGGACCGCTGGGTGCGATGGACCTCTGGTCTGATCCCGGTGGAGGCAACTTCTTATGTTCTTATGTTCTTAATAAATCTCTTCCAAAATACAATCTTAGTGAAAAGCAGAGTTGTACACATATCTGTCTTCAAATTGAGCCATGAACAAACATGCCACAGCAGGGGCTACAGTAGCTCCCATGGCAACACCCTTACGTTGTAAATAATATAAATTCTCATAAAGAAAATAGTTGTTATTAATCACCAGTTGAGCCATAAACATCAAAAGATTAAATTTATTACCCACTAGAGATGATTTAATCAAATAAGTTTCAATAATCTTCATTGCTGCTTGTTGGGGTATACTGGTGTATAATGAGGTTATGTCTAATGCAACCAACAACAGATCATCATTGTCATAAGATGAAACATCTAAATCTTGAATCTGAACCAAAAGATCCATAGAATCTCTAATATAAGAACGAATATTTAATACAAAAGGCTGTAAATAAAAATCGATATACTGAGATAAAGGTTCTAATAGGGATCCACAACAGGAAACTATGGGCCTGCCTGGAGGATTATTGTGAGATTTATGTATTTTAGGGAGGAACTTGATAATCGGGACCAAAGGATGTTTGCAATACAAATATTTAAATTTTTTAGAAGAAATAATACCATCAGTGTTAGCTTGACAAAGTTCAGTGTATATAATACGTTGAAGATTAAGAGTGGGATCATTCTCCAATAATTGATACACTGTTGTGTCAGATAACTGACGTGTAGCTTCTGCATGGTAAGCTTTCGTGTCCATGATCACCACCCCTCCTCCTTTATCCGCTCGTAAAATTTTGATGGAACTATCATGTATCAAAGTATTCAGAGCTAATCTTTGTGTGCATGTTAAATTATGATATTGTTTATGATTAACTGCTTCCATTAACTCAACATCCCTCAATACTAATTTTTCAAAAGCTCCAATCATGTTGTCAGTAGGGCCCGGAGGAACCCAAGACGATGGGACATGATGAGAATCTGAAAAAGAAGGTTCCTCTTGGGGCTGAGCCATAGTTTGACCAAAAAATAATCTTAATTTTAATGATCTGAAGAATCTTTGTAACCAAGCTCGAGTGTCATAAGAATCATAGTAGGTGAACGGAACAAAAGATAAACCTAATTGTAATAATGATGACTCTGTAGATGTTAATAACCTAGAAGAAATATTAAATACCAATGTTAACTATTCTTGTTCAGTTTGCGTGGTTTGAGTTTGCTCTGTATAGTGCTGGAATCTGTCGGTCTTTCTGTTGTTGTTGTTAATCGTAAAAAAGAATCTGAAGAACTTTTGACAACTGCATTACAAGATGTTTTTATTCATTCGTTTATTTTTAGTTCATACTTTTTTCTCCTGATGAAGCAACCCGTGGTGAAACACGATCGGTGTTGAGGAAATATTGGATTTTTATTCACTTCACGTTGAGGAGTTTTGGACAATTGGTTATTTCGCTTTAAGGTCAGCAGTTTTTCTTGTTTTTGGCAATTCACTTACAGGGCCGCCATCAGGGCAGTACTACCAGTCCTGCATTCAGGGGCCCGGAGCTGACAGGGGGCCCGGGCTCCCCCAGGGTCCTAGGCAGTGTTCTAAGGCAGGGGCGCCAGTAGCTCGCCAAGGCAAAGTGAGTCGATCACCCAGGACTCACTTTGTCTTGGCGATCTAATCTATCGGGCCGATCAGTCTTCCTCTCCCCGACGTCAATTCTGCAGTCGGAGAGGAAGTTCGGGCCAGCCAATCGCTGCCTGGCTGGGCGGAACTTCCTCTCCGTCGGCAGAATTGACGTCGGGGAGAGGAAGACTGATCGGCCCGAAGCAGGGAGAGCATGCGTCGGCGTCGGGGCCTGTTATCCATTGGTGGCGTTTGGGTCCTGTTCCCCGACGGCAGCGGCAGTGGCTCGGGGAACGGCAGGGAGAAAGAAAGAAAGGGGGCAGGCAGGGAAACAGAAGGAAAGAAGAGAAACAGAAAAAAGATAGGGGGCATGAAGAGAGGAATAAAAAGTTGGGGGAGGGAATGAGGTGTGGAGGAGAGGAAGCATACAGGCTGAAAGAAGGTAAGAAAGATTGGATGCACAGTCAGAAGAAGAAAGTGCAACCAGAGACTCATGAAATCACCAGACAAGGTAGGAAAAATGATTTTAATTTAAATTTAGCAAAATGGAGGCAGTATTACCACAGTTTTCAAAGGAATTTGCCCAAATAACTTAATAGTTAACTGGGTAAATTCCCAGAGATGAAAACTTCCCTTCACTTACTATGCACAGTTCTGAATTTATATCTGCTGTCTATATTTTACAATATGGTCCCCTTTTACTAAACCGCAATAGTGGTTTTTAGTGCAGGGAGCCTATGAGCGTCAAGAGCAGCGCTGGGCATTCAGCGCAGCTCCCTGCGCTAAAAACTGCTATTGTGGTTTAATAAAAAGGATGGAGGGTATATTTGTCTATGTTTGTATGGTTGTTACTGAGGTGACAATGCATAGAGTCATCTGCCTTGACCTCTTTGAAAAAAAACCAGAATAGGAATGATAATTAACATTTTCTCAGCGTATAGTGTGCTTTGTGTTTTTTAATTTTATTGTTGGTAGATCATTTTGACTTGGTCATTTTAAAGTAGCTCACAAGCTCAAAAGGTTTGGGCACCTCTGAGCTAGAGCGTTGAAACTGTGTATTTCTATTTTATCCCCCCTTTTACAAAACTGTGGAGCGTTTTTTAGCGCCAGCCGTGGTGGTAGCAGCTCTGATGCTCAGAATTCTATGAGCGTCAGGGCTGTTACCACTGTGGCTAAAATCCACACTACAGTTTTGTAAAAGGGTGAGGGGTTAGTTTGTGATGACATATTCCATACTAGGCAAAGGTGTTTTCTGTGTTCTGTGTGTTCGAAAGACATGGTTTCCTGTTAGGATTGACGGTGTAGGATTGATCTGTGCTGGTCTGGCTTGTTTAGTTTTACAATGGGTGTATTGATGTACTGCTCACTGCAATATGTAAGATGCTGCCTTTTCCTAGGTACTCATGTGTGACGTGTGGTTTGTTACTAAAAATCATGTTTTTCTTACAGATGGTGGGGGGTGCCAAAAAATGATGGGCCCCGGGTGTTACATATGCTACGTACGCCACTGTATGTAAAGATACCAGAAAGCTGGCGTAGCAAAAACTTTAAGTAAATTGTTATTCTTCTAAGTTTTGAGTATTTAACCCTCCCACAATCTCACGGGCATTCGTTTCAAGTTTATTGAGATTTTGATTTAAACGCAATATCAAATATTTTCAATGCGTATAACAAAAATAAATTTGGGGAAATAAATAAAACCATTTGAACAATAAACATACAAACATATCCATAGATGATTAAAATTACATAAGGAGTACAAGGATAAACTACATTTGTTTAAAAATGCGTTCTCCGCGCCTGCTCATAAATTTGTTGACTAGAAGGATCCAGCAATGTGGCCAGATGCCATTCAGGACAAAGACAGAGAAAGAATTGTGCAATTTGGATTAATGATGGAAGATGATTTAAAGCAAATGGCACAGTCTATGAGTAAAGATCTTGACGGACGTTCTTTTTATGAATATCTCCTCTATGCCAAATCACCCAATGGACGTGAGAAGATTTTACGGGACTGGCTTAGGTGGAGCATTAGCAGAAAAGTATGTGTGTATTCGGCCCATGGAAGAAGGGGGGGGGCGTCGAGGGGGGGGGCGTCGAGGGGGGGGAAGGAGTGCGAGGGGGGCCCAATAGGATTGCTCAGTAAGGGGCCCAGAAATTTCTGATGGCGGCCCTGTTCACTTATATTTTGCTATTGCTTCAAAACCAGCTATACAACCATGAAGTAACTCAGTACGAGATTGTCAGTACCTGCTACACCTAAGAGCATGTGTATTTCCTTTTCCATTTTGTGAGGACATGTCAATTGATCCTGGACTTTATACCTCTTATTTGAAAATCGGTATCATCAGAATCCAGCCAAGTACTTTATATTTTTTCAATCATTGTTTTGCTATTACTAGTTGATCAGGTCAGTCCAGTTTCGATAGGTGTTAATAAGGTTGGTAGGCAGGTGAGTGCAATGATGTAGAAGCCATACATCTTCATTCTACAAACCTGCTGGTTTTGAATAAGATATCACACTGAGCACTCTAAATAATATTTTATTGTTTATTTTTAATTCACTTTATTTGGTAACGCTGGTGAATTTATTATCAAAAATTATTTCTCCTATATATTTTTATACATTAAAATAATACAACATATTAAACAGCGCTATAGAAATATTAAATAGTAGTAGTAGTATTTTAAGTATTCTTCAAATATATGCAGGAGCTTTAACACTTGACTCACTCAATTAGCCCTAGCTACCCAAACCAGCATCTTACTGCTGGCCATGCAACCAGTGGTGTAATACAAATTCTGTGATTGCAGACAACCATAAAATGATTAACCTAGCTATGTTTTTGGTAGCTTGCCAAATAGACACCAGGCTTCAGCTCCACTAGTCAGCAGTTTACTGTTGAGTTAGCAAACATGTTTGGAATACCGTATTATCTGAATTAGCTGTACCTAATGGTTTGAGCAGCACAGCCACTTAAAACCCTCCACTGCCTCAGGTACAAAGATTGTACGCCTTCTAGAGTCAGAAAAATACCTAAAGTACGCGAATGCAACTCACCTTGAACTACTTAGAAAGGTGTAGTCTGAATCCAAATTCCATTGCCAAGCCTACTTTGAAGTAACACAAACACTATAAATCTCATTTAGGACCTACAGAGGATATGGCAAAAGTGACACAACACAGCAGAGTTCAAAAGAGGTTTGGGCATGTTTCTGGAGGAAAAGTCTATAAAAGATTTAATGATAGACTTGGGAAAATCATTGCTTAACCCTGGAAATCAGCTAAGAGAAACTTGATCTACTTTTTGGTATCTGCCAGGTACTTGTGGCTCAGACTGGTCACTGTCAGCGGTAGATATTTGGTTTGATGGACCATGAATATTTGGATTTTCGAGCATTATCACCATGGCGGTACTTTTTTACATATGCTGTAGCAAAAAAATAGTCGTGAATGATGGCTAAACCAATTCATTTGTGTTCTATGGTGTCCCGACGAGAAAGTCCATCAGGACCTTTTATAAACTTTATCACCAATATCACGTTAAATACAGCTATCAACAAAACACATTAAATTTTAGCTTAAAAGACATTGGTAAATTGTAGCTTCACGAACCCCATAAGATGTCAGTTCTCAAAAAGTCAAGTCTGCTTTAAATCGCCCGCTTATGGTAATTCACACCGGGCAAATTTTCATCACAAATGTTTTATTTTAAGATTCATTAAAGCACATTCTCACACTTTACAATAGGCTTATTGGCGCCAGGTAATGCAATCACTCTCAATTCCTAATATCACGTTTCAAGCACAATGGCACAGATTCACTACAGTCAGCGATCGTTGCTAAACCTGTTTTCACCGACCCAATTCACAAAACGGCCCACTGCATGTTTTTACTCTCGATTGTCCATTTTCTGATCCGACCATGCAAAATAGCCAAGCGATTGATTCACTTACATTGCTTGGCTATTTTGCATCGTGTTTTACAATCCTAAAATCCGACTGCTGTAGACCTATCGGTAACTGTGTTACCAACAAGACTGTCGGGGGTTTTTCTTTTTTTAATGGCACAGATATTTTGTGTGTATTGCACACGCAAAATATCTGCCCAATAAAAATGAAAAGCCCTCCCCAAAGACTCACAACAAATCCCCCTCCCTCCCTCCCCAAACCAAAAAAATGGCAGGAGGGATGCCCACTCCCTCCTGCCACCAGATGCCTCCCACTGCCACTGATCTTAAATATGGCAGGAGGGATGCCCACTCCTTCCCACCATCAGACACCCCCCGCCGCTGACTCCAATGATCTTAAATATGGCAGCGGAGGCCACCCTCCCTCAGCCCCACCTCTCTTCCCTGTTATCTTTAGTCGGAAGCAGGAGGAGTCCCTCCTGCAATACAGGCCTTAGGCCCCTCCCCGGTGCATCATCTGCCTGTTTTATTTTTTCATTTTTTTTCCAATGGCACAGATATTTTGCACAAAATATCTGCCCCATAAAAAAAAAGAAAAAATCCCTCACCGCTGCAAACGTCCCTCCCCCAATGAACCCTAACAATTGATCACACCCCAAACAAATGTTGTGACTCACCCTAAAACAAACAGCAGGAGGGATGCTCCCTCCCTCCTGCTACGAAGACCTGCACCTGTCCGCTCCCTCCCCCTCAAGAAAAAGGCAGGAGGAATGACCATTCCCTTCTGCCACCAGAGGCTCCCCTCCCCCTTCAGGTCCTTGTGCCCCAAACCTTAAAGTTGGGAGCAGGAGATGCTAAAAACACCTCCAGCTCCTCCTCTCTTTGCAACGACACTGGGCCTTAGGCTCTTCCCCAGTGCATCATGTGAAACACGGGCAGGGGCCTAAGGCCCTGACTGGCTCAGACACCTCGGGCTCCTCCCTTGGGCAATCAGGCCCTTCCTTAGGCTCCTTCCTATGGAAGTCCCTGATTGGCTCAGACACCTCAGTCTCCTCCCAACTTTAAGATATGGGGGCACAGGGGCCTGGAGGGGGAGAGGGGCCTCAGGTCGCAGGAGGGAGTGGGCATGCCTCCTTCCTTTTTTTTCAGGGGGAGGGGTGATGCCTTTCCGGGCAGGAGGGAGTGGGTATCCCTCCTGCCGCCTTTTTTTTTGGGGGGGGGGAGCATGCGCACGTGCCTTCGTGGCAGGAGGGAGTGAAAATTCCTCCTGCCTTTTTCTTCAGGGGGGTGGAGGGTTAGGGGGAGGTCTTTCCTGACAGGAGGGAGTAGGCATCCCTCCTGCCATCTTTTTGGGGTTCGGGGGGGATGGTAGCTTGGGGTGCTAGCGCGGGGGGCTTTTTTCAATGGGCCAAATGTGCATGTTTAAGTCGCACAAAACATTTGTTCCATTAAAAAAAAGCAGAAACCCTGACAGCAGTAACAGCAGGCTGCTTCCCCTGTTACTAATGTTAGGGCTCTGCATGTGTGTCAATCGCTCACTGAGCAATTGAGTCGGTGGGTTTGCGCGCAAATCATTTGCTTGCAAGCTTGATAGTAAGTCAATCGCTGTTGGAAAATCGGCCAGAGAATAGGCCAATAGAGATTGAGACGCTATCTTTAGTGAATCTAGCCCATAATCTTCTCTCTCATTCTTTTTTTTTCCATTATTTATTTATTCAAATTTTCAAACATAAACAAGTAAATCTACTTGAATACAGATTGGAAATAAAATATACCACTCTTGGTCGGCCAACAGCAGCCACTATGATGGAAAAAGAGAAAAAACATAGGAAATTATTATTAATTATTTAGGGCTCCTTTTACTAAGCTGCGATAGCGGTTTTAGCTCACGCTGAATTGCCGCACGCACTAGACTTTAACACCAGCATTGAGCTAGCGTTAGTTCTAGCCATGTAGCACGGGTTTAGTGTGCGCTAAAATCCTGCATGCGCTAAAAAAATGCTATCGCAGCTTAATAAAAGGAGCCCTTAGTCTACAATGTATGATCCAAGCACAAGTAATAAGAAGAAAGAAGAAACAAGATACACTTATATCATGGGGACCGATAGGAGAATAAACCCCTGAAAGCCGGTTTGTTAAACTGCAGGTGGAGCCACTGAACCAATAATCACTCCCCCCCCTTCCTTAGCCACAATAAATTCCATCAATTGTTTTGGTTCAAAAAAAAGAAAAAATTTTCTTTCTAGCAACACACAACATTTAGCAGGACATTCAAAACAAAGGATGTGCCTAAAGCCAAAATCCCCAGGCTATAAACCAAGAAGTCTTCTTCTTTTCTGTGGTAGTACTAGAGCCACTAGGAAACAGCGATCACAACATGATCCAGCTAGAAATGGGAACATCAAAAGTGAAAAGAACTACAACAACAGCACTCAATTTTAGAAAAGGAAATTACGAGGCCATGAGGAAAATGGTGGGAAAGAAACTCAGCAACAGCTCAGGGAAGATGGAGACCGTAGAGGAAGCCTGGGCCCTATTCAAAGGCACGGTGCACGAAGCACAAAACCTGTATGTCCCCAGGTTTAGGAAAGGGTGCAAAAAAAATCGAACCAAAAACCCGGCGTGGATAACAAATGCAGTGAGAAAGGCGATAAGTGACAAGAAAACATCATTTAGAAAATGGAAAAAGGACCAAACTAAGGATAACCAGAAGGAGCACAAAAGGCACCAAAAGGACTGTCACTGAGTGGTTAGGAAAGCAAAAAGAGAATATGAGGAGAGACTGGCAGGGGAAGCAAAAAACTTCAATCCATTCTTCAGGTATGTGAAGGGGAAACAACCAGCCAGGGAGGAAGTGGGACCTTTGGACGATGGAGACAGGAAGGGAGTGGTTAAGGAGGAAAAAGAGATAGCTGACAGGTTAAACAAGTTCTTCTCATCAGTCTTCACGAGAGAGGACACATCCTAGAACCCGAGGAGAACATAAACGGAGACCATGATGAAAAGCTGGTCCAACTAGAAGTAAGCAAAGAGGATGTTCTCAGACAGATAGACAGACTGAAGAGCGACAAATCACCAGGTCCGGACGGCATCCACCCAAGGGTATTAAAGGAACTGAAGGGACACGTATCAGTATCTTGGTAATTTTCCATAGAATGTTTTGAAGCTGTAAGAAAGCCAGACCCTGTTTGTCTTTCCTTCTTTGAAAATAGTACAAGGACATTTATGTTTGAAAAGATATGTTCTTAACTTGTTGTGAAGTGAATTCAATTGTTTTTATAAGCTGTATTTGCAAACAGCTTTAGATAAGAAAAAAGCTCTGCTGACCACAGCACCCTCTGTGGACTTCAGTCTTGAGATAGAAAAAATGCTGACGACCCTTACCCATGTAATTTGTTATTTCTTTTAAAGTTTCATGTGACCTGTGTCCATATATGGTTTGTGTTTACGTCACATGCTGACAACACTGATTCACTGATATAAAAGGGATGTGAAGCTGACAATAAAATTGGACATGTTTGGAGATCATTTCTTGCCTCTACAATATGTCCCCAGATGCATCTGACTTTCAAATGACAGAGACAGAGAAAGTATGGGGCAGGAATTGAGACCTAATCCTTTTCAGTTGGGGGCACATCCGAGATGGGCAGATGATATCACCAATATTTTGTGAGTATTTCTGAATTTTTTCTGTTCTTTAATACTCACTAGGTAGTGGTGACCTGTACCCACCCTTTATTTTAAGTTCAAGCTTTGGGTTCTATTATGGAATTTTTTTGGGAAAAATCTCGGGGTACTTTCGGTAAGCGCCCCTCGTGAATATAAGCAGCTGCCATTCTTTCGGGAAGAATGAAATTATTTATAGAACCCCCCTGCCCACTCTGTCATTTGTAAGGTTAAAACTTTTATAGAGTATAAGATTTTATTGTCTCTTATTCCTGTACCTCGCTTAAAAGGTAAGATAAGCAAATATTTTTGCATTGTTATATTGTTTTATATATATGGCTGTGTGTGTATGACATTCTTCCTTCAGCTCACATCTTTCTGTGTCACCAATCCTTTCCCGTATAACACTGAGGTAGGACGTGCTGTTATGTGGAATGAATTGAAAGCGCTGTTTGAATCAGTCTAAGATCTTTCCTTCGCAGCTTGTACACAAGCAGCTTTCATTATCAGGGTCCATGCATGAATGCTTTTGCCCCTCCCCCCAGACTTCCCGGTTTTTGGGCTTTCATTGACAATGTTGTATTTCATATACCCCCTATAGTGTTTCTTTGAAGTTATCAAGCAGTACGGTGTGATTCCACTGCTTGTCACTTATCTTTTCTCCGGCATTATCAAAACCACCATCTCTTCTTACAATACGCCCATCGCTCTTGTTGTCAAAGCTGATGGCATTCCCCGTTTCGTCCTAGATTTTAGGGCTGTTTTCTTATGTTTCTTTCTCTCCTCCATTCCAACGGCAGCCAATGTTTTTTTTTCTGTCATTATCCTAAAGAATGTTTTATTTTAGTCCCTGTTGGTGAGGCTTTTCAGCTCTTTTTTGCCTTCACCTTTAAGCAACAGTATACCTGGTGTGGAATGCCCCAGGGCTATGTTGACTCCATTGTCCTTCAGGCTATTCTACAGTCATGAACTGCCCCTCATGGTACTGTCCTCATTCTGTACCTCTTTTTGTGTTCCATAATTCAGAAGACCTGTCAGGCTGATAGTTTGCACCTTTTACAATGGTTGTCTGTGTGTGGTCACAAGGTGTCACGAAATAAACTGCACTGGTGTAAATCTGAAGTGAAATACCTGGGTTTTGTCCTGTCTCATGGTCAGAGGAAAATCTGCACTTTCCGCACTGCTGCTGTTCTGGGTTTGCCCCGCCCAGCTACCAAGAAAGACATGCTTACTTTTCTTGATATGATTGGTCACTGCCGCCAATGGATCTCTGCTTGTTCCTTCTATGACCAGATTCTGAGACAGACCCTGGTTTCTGAAATGACTGCTCTTATCAGATGGACTCATGAAATGTTGGACATTTGAGATGTGCTTTGGTTTCTAGCTCAAGTCTGGGTTCTCCTGCTTATGCCCCTATGTTTTATCTCTTTGTTTGGGACTATTGTAACACCATGAAGGGAGAACATGGCAGTAAGTTACGCTCTGTTGCCTTTTTTTCTATAGTCACTCCTGTTCAAGAACGCCCTGGCTGCTTGTGCTATGGTGGTAGAGATGGTTACTCCTCTGACCCTTGGTCACCCCATTACCCTTCACACTTTTCACGATGTCCAAGCCCTTCTTTTAAATGGGCTCCTGGGTCTCACAGGTGAATATTCTCTTCCTCTCTTTTTTCACAGCTTCAGTCCTTTGTTACCCCCCCCTCTGAATTTGATGCCTGGCGTTTGGCAGGTGCCCAAAGCCGCCCTTTTGGACAGACTTTGGTGCAAAGAGGGGAAACCCTGGATACCAGCTGCTAGCTCTCCCTTATTTATTGCCCAATATCATGGTATTGGTTATCGTAGTGCTCGCTTGACATTTTAACTTCTTGCTAGTGATATTTTCATTCTTGACCTTTTGCTCCTTGATACAGATATATATAGCTCGATAATTACAGCTGGCACGTTTGTGAATTAAAAACAAATTGGAAAATACAATTCCTTTCTAGTGTTTTAGCTGAAATTAGGATGTTGCTAATTTAAAATGTTTTTTCCGGATGTATACAAAGCCATCCCAGATCAGTTTTGGCACAGATATTTCTAATGTTTTCCACGGGTCCTCTTTATCACTGCAGAGATAGAGACGCTCCAAAGAGACATTAGCTTTATACCTTTTTCCAAATATGAGATGGTTATGATATACATTATTTGTAGTTTTGGTTTTTTATATCAATGTGTTTATTTGCAGAGTTAAATTCAGCCCTGCACACTTGACAGATGGAGTAATAGCTCCACGCTTAAAACTTTATGTTTTGTCTGTGTCATGTCTATTTGTTTTAGTTTAGTGGGTACCCCAGGATACATAACATTGGCCATTTCTAGAGCTCTTTTTGCACTTCTTACTAGCCTAACTGCGCAATGTTCTTTTACTTTTAGCTTTTATATTCTGAATGTAGTTTAGTTAAGGGTTATATGTTTAAGAAAAAGCTTTACTTTATACAGCGTTTATTTCGTGGTGTTCCCTACATATGATCCATTCAGTATACATTTCTGAATACATTCAGTACATCAGTATGGTCTCTCTGAAGTGCATAATAGTTATATGCAGCACGCAAAAACATATCTTTTTGGATTGTTCAATTAAGAACCTTAAGTAACTGAGTATTGTCTCTCTTTTGCTATAGCTATATCAAGTAAATGAATTGGTATTGTTACATGTTGCCACATTCAGTACAGGCAACATGGTTTCTCTTTTGTTTTTTATCTCTTATTTGGATCACATTGGAGTACAGCTGCTGAATGATATTTGGAATGCTTTTCAAGCATCTCTTTTCAAGTATCTCTTTCTGTATGCACAGACATCTGGCTGCTCTCCCTTTGAGATTCTCACGGGATGACCTTTCCCCGCCCCATGGGTAGACAAACCCTCAATAGTTGAGAGTAGTGATTTTCCTTTGATACAGGAGGAATACGTCCAAAAGCTCATTGAAATAGTAGGGCTTGTTCAAAGAAACGTGTCTTGCACTTCTCTTTTCTCTCCACAGATTTCTACCCATTTTTCCAGCCTGGTGATTGTCCAGAAGCTTTCCAAGGATCGGAAGCTGACGGATTTCCCCTTTGGCCTTCCCACTACTGTGATCACTGTGACCAGGCCTGCTGCACTCACTGTGGAGTTTCCTGTTTGGATCCACGCAAGTCGCTTGAAGAGGGTTAACCTAAAACCCCAGAAGCAAGTCTTCCCTGCGCAGATTTCACCTCCTCCAGTGGAACAACATGATGATCTCATTGCAGCATTCTACCAACTTTATCATTCTCTTACTGGCAACGCTGCTGCTAGTTTTTCTCCCTGTATGGATCATTTCTAACTGGGTCTACAGCAGTGTTCCCTCTAAGCGGGCGGGTGTTGTGAGCAAACTTTTTTCACCGTGAGCCAAAAATATCGGGCGCCAGCAAGTTATGAGCCAACTCGCCCGATTCTCCTCTCGCCGCCCTGCCATCTGCCGTACGCCTCTTCCGATCGTGCGCTGTGACGAGAAACGTGTGCGCTGCGATGTAATATTTTGTGCGCCAGCGCACGCCAGCGCAGCTTAGCGGGAACACTGGTTCAAATGGTTTTATTTATTTCCCCAAATTTATTTTTGTTATACGCATTGAAAATATTTGATATTGCGTTTAAATCAAAATCTCAATAAACTTGAAACGAGTGCCCGTGAGATTGTGGGAGGGTTAAATACTCAAAACTTAGAAGTTTTTGCTACGCCAGCTTTCTGGTATCTTTACATACAGTGGCGTACCTAGCATATGTAACATCCAGGGCCCATCATTTTTTGGCACCCCCCCCCATCTGTAAGAAAAACATGATTTTTAGTAACAAACCACACGTCACACATGAGTACCTAGGAAAAGGCAGCATCTTACATATTGCAGTGAGCAGTACATCAATACACCCATTGTAAAACTAAACAAGCCAGACCAGCACAGATCAATCCTACACCGTCAATCCTAACAGAAAACCATGTCTTTCGAACACACAGAACACAGAAAACACCTTCGCCTAGTAAGGAATATGTAATCACAAACTAACCCCTCCCTCTTTTACAAAACTGTAGTGTGGATTTTAGCTACGGAGGTAACAGCTCTGATGCTCATAAAATTCTGAGCATCAGAGCTGCTACCACCAAGGCTGGTGCTAAAAACGCTTCACAGTTTTGTAAAAGGGGGGATAAAATAAAAATACATAGACAAAGGTTAAATTGAACCAGCAAGAAGCTGGACTCTGCATACAATGCTTCACAGAAACAGTGACACATGTCTCCTAAAGCAATAAATAAATAGAAATTTTTTTCTACCTTTGTCTTCTGTGGTTTCTCCTTTCCTCATCTTCTTGTAACTCTCTTCCTTCCATCCACTGTCTGCCGTCTCTCTTCCCCTATATGGCATCTTCTCTCCTTCTATGCCCCTTCCAGAAACTGTATGCCTCCCCCTTCCATCTCTCCTTTCACCCCATTGGTCTGGCATCTCTCTCCTCGCCTTCCCTCTCCCACACCTCTCCTCATAGTCTGGTATCTCCCCTTCCCTGATTCTCTGGCATCTCTCTCCTTTCCTTTTCTTCCATCTTTCGCTCCCCCTCCATGCTCTCACATCTCCCCCTTCCTTTTCCCTTAGACTGGCATACCTTCCTCCTACGCTCCAAGCCCTGGCATCTCCTTTAATTCCCTCCCTCATCTTCCTTCTCCCTCCAGCTGGGTACCGCAACACTCTTCCCTGCAGCTCTGCACTTCCCCACAATTGCCATGCTTCGGTTCCTCTTCTTCCTTCCTTCCTCCCCCCCCCCCCGCGGGACCCTGCGGCACCATCAACTCTTACTCCCTCTAATGTCGGCCCTGCAGCTCCAGACTTCCTCGCACCTTCTCCCCTCCCCCTTTGGATCGCTATTATTTTAAATGTTATAGCCGCGGAGCTGTATCCATCAGTGGAGATGTCTAACCTCGGCCTGCCCCGGAACTCTTACTGCAGCAGACGCCCGTCTAGGCAGGAACAGGAAGTCACTGTTGCAGTAAGAGTTCCGGGGCAGGCCGAGGTTAGACATCTCCACTGATGGATACAGCTCCGCGGCTATAACATTTAAAATAATAGCGATCCAAAGGGGGAGGGGAGAAGGTGCGAGGAAGTCTGGAGCTGCAGGGCCGACATTAGAGGGAGTAAGAGTTGATGGTGCCGCAGGGTCCCGCGGGGGGGGGGGGAGGAAGGAAGGAAGAAGAGGAACCGAAGCATGGCAATTGTGGGGAAGTGCAATCCCCCCAATGCGTCCCCTTACCTTACCGACGCGTGTGTGCGCTGTGAAGAGAAACTTTGCGCTGCGATGTAATATTTTGTGCGCGAGCGCAGGCCAACGCAGCTTAGCGGGAACACTGGTCTACAGGGATGATGTGTTTTGGGTCCACGACACTTTCTGCCCATACCCATCTGTAAATGACACTCCTGCTGTAAACAGCATTCCCGGCACCTCTTTGCGAACATGACATCAAGCTGGACTACTCCCTCGCAAAGGCTGTCCTTCAATTGGAATCCAGAAAAGACCGATAGTATACTGCCTTTTGGTATAATTTCAGCAGTGTGCAAGTTGCCACCTTCTCCTTTGAGTATTGTGACATTGTGGACTGTTCATCAATTGATATCCCAAGGCTGTGCCATTGGTCCTCAGAGATTCCTAAAACTAAAGACATATGTATATATATATATATATATATATATGTTACTGACTCACGTTGGGGGGGATAAGTGTGCATTCTGGGGAGCGGTAGGGTGGAATATTGATACTGACTGGGCTTATAAACCAGAAAATACTCTGAAAAAAGGTGGACCAAAATGGTAAATCACTGCTTACTTGTATGACCTTTCATAAGGTTGGAAATTGTTATAGGAAAAGTGTTCCTGCACAAATTATTAAGCTTTCTCTTACTATTGACAACCCTAGACCTACTGATGAAGGTATGTACATTATGGGCATGTGGTTTAAGGGTGGGTCTAGCTATCTGACCCATCAGTTTTCTTATGGGCTCTATCTACCTCCTCTAATTTTACCTATCCCCTTTGTGAACTGTGGTGTTCTAAATACCCTTTGTTGCCAGGACAGCAAAAGCTTGATATTGCCGTTACCATCTATAAGGGCAATTACACATGTCATGTTTCTAATCTGACACAGGGTAATTTTGTAGGTAATTTACCCCCAGGTTATTATTCTGTCTTGGCTCATAGGTATGCCCCATTGTTGCTGCATCAGATTTGATATTTACTGGCTTTATGGAGACTTTTGGCTCCCTGTTAAGCTACCCAGCCAGTGGATAGGCCAGTGCACTTTAGCTAAGGTTACCATGCTCCTGCATATTTTTCTGAAAGGCATCCTTCCTATTCACATGGTTTTTCCTCTTTTCTGTCTCACATAAATCTGATCTCCTTGGTTGTTCTGATCACATGTATACATAGATGCTATAGGGGTCCCAAGAGGGGTCCCAGATGAATTTAAGGCCCAAGCTCAGGTTAAGGCTGGGTTTGAGTTCCTTATTCCCTTTATTACTATTAATAAGAATGTTGATCGGATTAATTAAATTTATTATAATCAGCAACGCTTTGTGAACTATTCTAGGGACGTCTTGCAAGGAGTATTGCTGATCAATTAGGCTCCACTTCTCAGATGGTTTTCAAAATCGTGTGGCCCTAGATATGATTCTAGCTAAGAATTCTGTAAAATTCTTCCCAGTATTTTATGCTGTTGTATTTTTATTCCTGACAATATAGGTCCTACTATGGCCATTAGCAGACCTCTTTGCTGAGCTCAAATGTAACTCTGATTTATCCAATTCTTGGGATCAGCACTTTAGTTGAATGCAGGGTTGGGTAAAAGACCTTTTTATTGTTATAATCTCTATTATTATCTGCACTCTTGTTTTTGGGGTTTTCAGGCTAGCCCTAATGAATATGCATGAGAGAGATTTGCATATGATGGAAGTGATAGGCATGCAAATTTGCTTCATGCATATTCATTAGGGCTAGCCTGAAAACCCAATTGGCCTGGTGTTCCTCCAGGACAGGGTTGGGAATCACTGATCTAGAGTATCACTCCCTTCCAGCTCATGCTGTGTATTTATGATGTCATTTTCATGACGTAAAGCACAGTTACTTACCGTAACAGGTGTTATCCAGGGACAGCAGGCAGATATTCTTAACGTATGGGTGACGTCACCGACGGAGCCCCGGTACGGACCTTTTTAACTAGAAAGTTCTAGTTGGCCGCACCGCGCATGCGCTGGTGCCTTCCCGCCCGACGGAGGAGTGCGTGGTCTCCAGTTAAGATAAGCCAGCTAAGAAGCCAACCCGGGGAGGTGGGTGGGTCGTAAGAATATCTGCCTGCTGTCCCTGGATAACACCTGTTACGGTAAGTAACTGTGCTTTATCCCAGGACAAGCAGGCAGCATATTCTTAACGTATGGGTGACCTCCAAGCTAACAGAGAGGGAGGGGGGATGGTTGGCCATTAGGAAAATAAATTTTGTAACACAGATTGGCCGAAGTGTCCATCCCGCCTGGAGAAGGCATCCAGGCAGTAGTGAGTAGTGAATGTGTGAACTGAAGACCAAGTGGCCGCCTTGCAGATTTCCTCAATAGGCGTAGAGCGGAGGAAAGCCACAGAAGCAGCCATAGCTCGGACCCTGTGGGCCGTGACAGCTCCTTCCAGCGACAGGCCAGCTCGAGCATAACAGAACGCAATACAGGCAGCAAGCCAATTGGACAGCGTCCGTTTAGATACAGGGTGACCCAGACGGTTAGGATCGAAGGTCAGAAAGAGTTGAGGAGAGGAGCGGTGAGCCCTGGTACGGTCAAGGTAGTACGCCAGGGCACGCTTACAATCCAGCGTGTGAAGAGCCTGTTCCCCAGGATGAGAATGGGGTTTAGGGAAGAAGACAGGCAGTACGATGGACTGGTTGAGGTGAAAGGCTGAAACCACCTTAGGAAGGAATTTAGGATGGGTACGCAGAACCACCTTGTCATGGTGAAAAACAGTGAACGGTGGATCGGCGACCAGTGCATGTAGCTCACTAACCCTCCTGGCAGAGGTGATGGCAATGAGGAAAAGCACCTTCCATGTGAGAAGTTTGAGCGAGGTAGTAGCAAGAGGCTCAAAAGGAGGTTTCATGAGGGCTGACAAAACCACATTGAGGTCCCAGACGACGGGGGGAGGCTGAAGAGGTGGTTTGATATTGAAGAGGCCTCTCATGAACCGGGAAACCAGAGGATGAGCCGTGAGGGGTTTTCCAAGAATAGGCTCATGAAACGCAGTGATGGCACAGAGGTGCACTCTGATTGAGGTCGACTTGAGGCCAGCGTCGGAGAGAGAGAGCAAATAGTCCAGTACAGTTTCCACCGCCAGGGAGGTGGGATTGTGATGATGAAGGAGACACCAAGCGGAGAACCGGGTCCACTTCTGATGGTAACATTGGAGTGTGGAGGGTTTCCTGGAGGCATCCAAAATGCGACGGACCGGCTGAGACAAGTTTGCTGGAGAGGTCAGCCCGAGAGAAACCAAGCTGTCAGGTGGAGGGAAGACAGATTGGGATGTAGCAGAGACTGATGTTGCTGCGTAAGCAGAGAAGGAAATACAGGAAGAGGAATGGGCTCCCTGGCGCTGAGTTGAAGCAGGAGGGGGAACCAGTGTTGTCTGGGCCACCGAGGAGCGATGAGAATCATGGTGGCCCTGTCCTTGCGGAGCTTGAACAGGGTCCGCAACATCAGAGGAAGTGGAGGGAAGGCATAGAGGAACCGATCCGTCCAGTCGAGTAGGAAAGCATCCGGGGCCAGACGATGTGGAGAGAAGAGTCTGGAGCAGAACTGGGGCAGCTGATGGTTGTGAGGAGCTGCAAAGAGGTCCACCTGTGGAGTGCCCCATCGAGCAAAGATGGAGTGGAGAGTGGGAGGATCCAGGGTCCACTCGTGAGGTTGAAGGATGCGGCTGAGCCGGTCGGCCAGGGAGTTCTGTTCGCCCTGGATATAGACGGCTTTGAGATACAGATTGTGGGCTGTGGCCCAGGTCCAAATTCGGAGGGCCTCCTGACAAAGGAGACGAGATCCGGTGCCTCCTTGCTTGTTGATGTAGTACATGGCGACTTGGTTGTCCGTGCATAGGAGAAGAACTTGAGGATAGAGAAGGTGCTGGAAGGCCTTGAGAGCATAAAACATGGCTCTGAGTTCCAGGAAATTGATGTGATGTTGACGCTCCTGAGGGGTCCAGAGTCCCTGGGTGCGTAGATCCCCCATGTGAGCTCCCCAAGCATAGGGGGAGGCATCTGTGGTGATGATCATGGAATGAGGGGGCGGATGAAGAAGGAGGCCCCTGGAAAGATTTGAGGAGTTCAACCACCATTGAAGAGATTGCTGAAGAGATGATGTTACAGAGATGGGATGAGAAAGAGGATCCCTGGTCTGTGACCATTGGTTGGCGAGGGTCCATTGTGGTATTCTCAGATGGAGTCGCGCCAGAAGAACCACATGGACTGTCGAGGCCATGTGACCCAGAAGAATCATCATCTTGCGAGCAGGGATGGACGGTTGGAGGAGTACCTGTCGACAGAGGTGAAGCAGTGTCCGGTGCCGGTCGGCAGGAAGGAACGCTCTCATGGAGTTGGTATCGAGAAGAGCTCCGATGAACTGAAGGCGCTGCGTGGGAAGCAGATGCGACTTGGGATAATTGATCTCGAACCCCAGGAGATGGAGGAAAGAGATGGTGTGGTGAGTGGATTGCAGCACAAGTGGAGCGGTTGTTGCTTTCACCAACCAATCGTCCAAGTAGGGGAACACTTGTAGGTTGTGGGACCTGAGAAAGGCCGCTACCACAATCAGGCATTTGGTGAACACCCTGGGCGATGATGCGAGACCAAAGGGCAGCACCTTGTATTGATAGTGGTGATTCTGAACCTTGAATCGGAGGTAGCGACGTGAAGCCTGATGGATTGGAATGTGGGTGTAGGCCTCCTTGAGGTCCAGGGAACATAGCCAGTCGTGTTGGGAGAGAAGAGGATAAAGTGTGGCAAGGGAGAGCATTCTGAACTTCTCCTTGACCAAACACTTGTTGAGGTTCCTGAGGTCGAGGATAGGACGAAGATCTCCCGTTTTCTTGGGTACCAGGAAGTAGCGGGAGTAAAAACCTTGACCCCTCTGGTCTTGCGGAACTTCTTCGATGGCATTGAGGAGGAGAAGGGATTGGACCTCCCGAAGGAGGAGAGGAATTTGGGAGGAGTGAGAAGCAGACTCTACGGGAGGATGATCTATGGGTAGAGTTTGGAACCTTAGTGAGTATCCGTGACGGATGATGTTGAGAACCCACAGGTCTGACGTGATGGCCTCCCAGCGGTGGAGGAAGATGGTGAGGCGGCCTCCGATAGGTTGAGGAAGAGGCATGGAAGGTTGGAGACTGGCTATGCCCTGGAGAAAGGAGTCAAAAGGGCTGAGGGTTTTTAGTCGAAGGGAGAGGCTTGGTCGCCTGGTGGGACTGAGAACGAGCCTGAGTGTGTTGTTGTTGTTGGTGGCGAGGCCGGCGGGATTGTTGCTGAGGAGGATTCAGCGGCCTGGCAGAGAATCGACGTTGATAAGAGGACTGAGGCCTGTATGGTCGTGCCGGTGGAGTCTTCTTCTTCGGCTTAATGAGGGTGTCCCATCTGGTCTCATGAGCCGAAAGTTTTTGTGTTGTGGTATCAAGAGATTCCCCAAAAAGTTCATCACCAAGGCAGGGCGCGTTGGCGAGACGGTCCTGGTGGTTCACATCAAGGTCAGACACCCTCAACCAGGCTAGGCGTCGCATGGCTACAGCTAGTGCAGAGGCTCGTGAAGTAAGCTCGAAGGAGTCATAAATCGAGCGCACCATAAATTTTCTGAGCTGAAGGAGGCTGGAAATCTGCTGTTGGAAAAGTGGGATTTTACGCTCGGGGATATACTTTTCCAAAGCAGAAAGTTGTTGGACCAGGTGTTTCATATAAAATGAAAAATGAAACGAGTAATTGTTGGCTCTGTTAGCCAGCATGGCATTCTGGTATAGGCGCTTTCCAAATTTGTCCATAGTTTTTCCCTCTCTGCCAGGAGGGGTGGAGGCATACACACTAGATCCCTGAGATTTCTTTAGAGTGGACTCTACGAGGAGGCTCTCATGGGGCAATTGGGTTTTATCAAATCCCGGGATCGGGATGACCCGGTATAAACTGTCCAGTTTTTTAGGGGCACCTGGGACAGTCAGTGGGGTTTCCAAATTTTTATAAAATGTTTCCCGTAGGATATCATGTACGGGGAGTTTAAGAAATTCCTTGGGAGGTTGGTCGAAGTCCAAGGCTTCTAAAAATGCCTGGGACTTCTTGGAGTCGGACTCAAGTGGGATGGAGAGAGCCGCAGACATCTCCCGAAGGAATTTCGTGAAGGAGGATTGCTCTGGCTTGGAAGTGGTTTCAGCCATAGAGGGTTCCTCATCGGTAGAAGAGGCATCCTCTTCGGTACCGAGTGGGGATTGCTCCCACAGGTCTGGGTCCCTGACAGCCGGTTCAGTATGGCGTGTTTTAGAAAGGGACTTGCCAGATCGCATGGATACGGTGCCGGGGGATGAAGACCGGCGTCGATCCCTGTCCCTGGAGGAATGGTGCCCATCCCGGTCCCGAGATGACCGGCGTCGATCTGGGGCCTGGGTCGGGTCCTCTGCCGAGCAAGTCTGAAGTACAGGCTGAGCAGATAAGACCGGCATGGATGTGTTCAGCGGTACCGAAGGGGTGGATACCGGTGGGGCGGTACCAGGCTCGGTCTGGACTGGTACCGGAAGGAGCGGTGCCAGTATGGTTGGAAGGAGCTGTTGGAGTTGCTTCTGTAGCTGCTCCTGAAGTTTGTCCTGGAGGATGGCCGAGATCCGGTCCTCCAATGGGGGCACCGGTACCGCTTTAGATTTCTTCGGTACCATAGGTGCTGCTCGACGCTCCGGCGATGAGGAGGCCGATGACGAGGCACTCACCGTAATCGGAGCGGAGCGTTTACGGGATCGGCGGGACGTCGGAAGAACCGGTGTCACCGCTGTAACAGGAGGTCGCTCAAGGGAAGTGGAAGGCTTCTTAGCCGGCTTACCTGGCGCTATCGACCCCGAAGGAGGATCAGGCGGTGTCGATGTGGCCGGTGCCGATTTAGGCGGTGCCGTCGACGTCGGGGCCTGCTCCATGGTAGAACCGGCACCGAAAAGAATATTTTGCTGTATTTGCCGGTTCTTAAGTGTGCGTTTCTTGAGAGTTGCACAGCGGGTGCAGGTGTCAGCCCGATGCTCTGGACCCAAACACTGAAGGCACCAGTTGTGTGGGTCAGTCAGAGAGATCGGGCGTGCACACCGCTGGCACTTCTTGAAGCCCGGTTGCGGGGGCATGAAGGGAAACACGGCCTCCGCGAAATCAAACCCGGAGGCTTGTATGATTACAACAGGCCCCGCCGGGGCCGGCTGCAAAAAAGCAAAGAAAAGACACGAG
The DNA here is from genome assembly GCF_902459505.1 of Geotrypetes seraphini. NCBI lineage: Eukaryota > Metazoa > Chordata > Amphibia > Gymnophiona > Dermophiidae > Geotrypetes > Geotrypetes seraphini. The sequence goes on along the minus strand of NC_047089.1, from coordinate 144,972,753 downwards.
TTTTTTTTTTTTTTTTTTGAAAAGGAAAGTAAAGTCAAAAGACAAAATATAGAACAAAAAGGATCAAAAAAAATCGCGAGCGGGAAGGCAAAATAGAGTTTTCAACGGCCGTTGAAAGCACATGCGTCTTCTTCGCTCCGCGGAAACGAAGAAACTGGAGACCACGCACTCCTCCGTCGGGCGGGAAGGCACCAGCGCATGCGCGGTGCGGCCAACTAGAACTTTCTAGTTAAAAAGGTCCGTACCGGGGCTCCGTCGGTGACGTCACCCATACGTTAAGAATATGCTGCCTGCTTGTCCTGGGATAAGAGGGGATTGAAGGGACACGTATCAGTATCTTGGTAATTTTCCATAGAATGTTTTGAAGCTGTAAGAAAGCCAGACCCTGTTTGTCTTTTCTTCTTTGAAAATAGTACAAGGACATTTATGTTTGAAAAGATATGTTCTTAACTTGTTGTGAAGTGAATTCAATTGTTTTTATAAGCCGTATTTGCAAGCAGCTTTAGATAAGAAAAAAGCTCTGCTGACCACAGCACCCTCTGTGGACTTCAGTCTTGAGATAGAAAAAATGCTGACGACCCTTACCCATGTAATTAGTTATTTCTTTTAAAGTTTCATGTGACCTGTGTCCATATATGGTTTGTGTTTAGGTCACATGCTGACAACACTGATTCATTTAGATCAGGGGTGCCCACACTTTTTGGGCTTGCGAGCTACTTTTAAAATGACCAAGTCAAAATGATCTACCAACAATAAAATTTAAAAAAACCACAACGCACACTGTACGCAAAGAAAATGTTAATTATCATTCCTATTCCAGGGTTTTTCAAAGAGGTCAAAGCAGATGACTCTATGCACTATCACCTCAGTAACAACCATACAAAAATAGACAAATATCCCCCCCTCCCTTTTTACTAAACCACAATAGCAGTTTTTAGAGCACAGAGAGCTCCGCTGAATGCCCAGTGCTGCTCTCGACGCTCAAAGGCTCCCTGCGCTAAAAAAACTCTATAATGGTTAAGTAAAAGGGGACCTTAGTGTAAAATATAGACAGCAGATATAAATTCAGACACATTTTGATCACTAAATTTAAAATAAAATAATTTTTCCTACCTTGTCTGGTGATTTCATGAGTCTCTGGTTGCACTTTCTTCTTCTGACTGTGCATCCAATCTTTCTTCCCTTCTTTTAGCCTGTATGCTTCCTCTCCTCCAGACTTCGTTCCCTCCCCCAACTTTTCCTTCCTCTCTCCCTGCTCTTTCTTTCTCTCTGCCTCCCTTTCTTTTTTTTCTGTTTCTCTTCGTTCCTTCTGTCTCCCTGCATGCCCTTTTTCTTTCTTTCTCCCTGCCCTCCCCCAAGCCACTGCCATCGGGGACCAGGACCCAAACCTCCACCAATAACAGGCCCGAAAGCCGACGCCGCCCCAAGCTCTCCCTGCTTCGGCAGACCAGCATTCCTCTCCCCGACGTCAATTCTGACGTCGGGGACAGGAAGGCTGATTGGCCCAAGATCGCGATCGACCTATTGGGGGAAGTGCTGTCGGGTCCTGCCTTCGCGGAAACAGAAAGTAGGCAGGACCCGGCAGCAAGAAGAGCAAATGCTTCACTAACCTGTCTTCCGCCTTAGCCCATAGCGAACGCTTGCTTCAGGGCTCTCAACATGTGCGTGCCGGCTTCCCTTCTTCCCCCACCCCCCCCCGGACATAACTTCCGGTTTCGGAGGGAAGAGAAGGTAAGCCGGCACGCACACGTTAGAGCCACGGAGCATAAGTTGCTACGGGCTGAAATCTCCAAGCCGGTTTTTTTTAATGTTCAGCAGCGGCGGCAGCAGATGACAGATGGGCGGACCGCCCAGCTAAAAGGCCCTAGAGAGAACACTGGAGAGGAAGGCTGATCGGCCCGGTAGATCAGGACGGCAACACGAGTCTATCACGGAGCCCGGGATGAGCTCCGCGATCGACTCGCGTTGCCTTCCTGAACTACTGGTCGATCGCGATCGACGTGTTGGGCACCCCTGATTTAGATGATATAAAAGGGATGTGAAGCTGACAATAAAATTGGACATGTTTGGAGATCATTTCTTGCCTCTACAATATGTCCCCAGATGCATCTGACTTTCAAATGACAGAGACAGAGAAAGTATGGGGCAGGAATTGGGACCTAATCCTTTTCAGGAACTGAGAAACAAAATAGCGGAAACACTACGCCAAATTTGTAACCTATCCTTGAAAACTGGGGAGATCCCAGAGGACTGGAAAATAGCCAATGTCATGCCCATCTTTAAGAAGGGATCAAGGGGTGACCCGGGAAACTACAGGCCGGTGAGCTTGACCTCGGTTCTGGGAAAGATAATGGAAGCACTGGTCAAGGACACAATCTACAAACACATAGAAAACAATGGACAACTGAAGGCAAGCCAGCACGGCTTCTGCAAGGGAAGGTCATGCCTCACAAACTTACTGTATTTCTTTGAGGGAATAAATAGCCAGGTGGATAAAGGGGAATCCATAGACATCATTTACCTTGACTTCCAAAAGGCCTTCGACAAGGTACCTCATGAAAGACTGCTTAGGAAGCTGTGGAGCCACGGGGTGCAGGGGGATGTCCACCGATGGATCAAACACTGGCTGGCAGGTAGGAAACAGAGGGTTGGAGTAAAGGGCCATTACTCAGACTGGCAATGAGTCACGAGCGGAGTTCCACAGGGGTCGGTGCTGGGACCGTTCCTGTTCAATATATTTATCAACGACCTGGAGACGGGGACGAAATGTGAGGTTATTAAATTTGTTGATGACACCAAACTCTGCAGCAGGGTTAGAAACACGGAAGACTGCGAAGACCTGCAAAGAGACCTAACGAGACTGGGAGTGGGCAAAAAAGTGGCAGATGAGTTTTAACATAGAGAAATGCAAGGTCATGCATGTAGGGAAAAAGAACCCGATGTTCAGCTACAAAATGGGAGGATCACTGCTAGAGGTGAGCAACCTTGAAAGAGACCTGGGGGTGATGGTGGACACAACATTGAAAGCATCAGCACAATGTGCCTCAAAGAAAGCGAACAGAATGTTGGGTATCATTAAAAAGGGTATCACGACCAGGACGAAGGAAGTCATCATGCCACTATATCGTGCAATGGTGCGCCCACATCTGGAGTACTGTGTCCAGTACTGTTCGCCGTACCTCAAGAAGGACATGGCAGTGCTTGAGGGGGTCCAGAGGAGAGCAACTAAACTGGTAAATGGTATGGAAAACTTTTCATACGCTGACAGGTTGAAAATGCTGGGGCTGTTCTCCCTGGAAAAGCGGAGACTTAGAGGAGACATGATAGAAACCTTCAAAATCCTGAGGGGCATAGAGAAGGTGGACAGGGACAGATTCTTCAGACTGTGGGGAACCACAAGTACAAGGGGTCACTCGGAGAAATTGAGAGGGGACAGGTTTAGAACAAATGCGAGGAAGTTCTTTTTACCCAGAGTGTGGTGGACACATGGAACGTGCTTCCGGAGGTTGTGATAGGCCAGAGCACACTACAGGGTTTCAAGGAAGGTTTAGATAGGTTCCTAAAGGATGAGGGGATTGAGGGTTACAGATAGATATAGAGGTAGGTTACAGAAATGGTCAGGAACCACTTCACAGGTAACAGACCTGATGGGCCGCCGCGGGAGCGGACCGCTGGGCATGATGGACCTCTGGTCTGACCCAGTGGTGGCAACTTCTTATGTTCTTACTTGAGAAATGTCAGGAAACATTTGAATTGAAGAACCTAAAAGGTATCATTCATATGTCTAAAGTAAATGCAGAGAATCAGATCTCTATCAAACTCCAATGCAAATGTTACTATGAATGTAGTTCTTTCAGTTATCACTTCCAGTGAGTTTTCCCCAAAATTTGTTAAATTCACATCCATCTTTTCAGCTTCCTCTGGTCCTGTAGGGGTAGAGCTATCCCGTTTATTTCTCAAGGAAATATACTAAGCTCTAATTATTGGTGGTAAACTTTCCATTGGAATTAACAAACCCCCTCTTCTATTAAACTGCGCTAGCAGTTTTTAGTGCAGAGAGCCGCACTGAATGGCTCCTGACGCTCATTGGAACTATATGAACGTCGGGAGTAGTGCAGGCCATTCAGCATGGTTCCCCACACTAGAAAACTGCTAGCGCAGTTTAATAGAAGAGGCCCAAAGTCTCTTTCAAATATCTCCAGACCATTTCTATTCAAGGAATTAATGGAGATTTAGGAAAATTCATCAATCTCAAGTTATTTTTTCTCTGCTTATTTTCCATATATTCTAATTTTCTTTAAATAGAAGATCTTTCTTTAACAATCTCCAATTCTTGGGTTTTAATCGCATCAATTTGTTCTTCATGCTTCTGTAATTTCTCACTTTGTTCTTTTAACATTAACCCATGAACATTAACCTGGGAGTTGATAAACAATCGGAACGTACCATAGAAACTGCTTTTTTAAGGTTGGAGTCCATAGTTACAATTCGTTCATATTTACTACTGCAGGTTTACTCAACTCTTCAAAATGATCACTATTAGTCCCAGAGGATAAGATCTTACCCACATCTGTATTGGATGCCATTGACTGGGCTTCAGGAGGAATCCTCTTCTCCAGAGATCTTCCTCCCATTGCTTCTCCAGGGCTCGCCAGTTGTACCTCATCTCTGATCAGCTGGGTTACCTGCTCCTCCAAAGACGTCGCTCTCCTGGGCTGAAGAGAGGCCTACCCCTGGATCGGGCTAAGAGAAGCCCAATCAAAACTACGGTTCACAGAAAGATTCTGTGTTCCTCCTAAGTTCAGGGCTGTCTCTTTTTGTAGATGTGTCGCTCTGAAGTCCAGCGTCGTTTCTACAGAGTTTCTGGCGCCTCCAGCTGCTGGAGGATTCAGCCGGGAAGCTCCCTTCCTCTTCCCCATTGTAGATGTGGCCCAAAAAGCCAACAGAAGAAAATTCAACACTCCAGCAGGAAACCACCCGCCGGAGGAGGAAAAAAACTGACAGCAAGAAGTCAGCTCAGCCGGGGAATGCACAGGCGGAAAAGAGAGCACTGGTAAGCAGCTCTGCTTCAGCAGTCCGACCCCAACGCCATCCTGGATCCTATTATCATCTTCTCTCTCATTCTAACAGATGATGTAATTCTACAGTTCATACAAGGTACATGCTAGATCTTAGTTAGTAGCACAATCCACGCATACATCCTTTCACTCAGACCCACACAGAAGGCAATTGGCTTTGTTGGTTTATTATTACACACATCACATATAGTCGCACTTCTCTTTTCTCCACCACATTGTAGTTCATTTCACTTTTCACTGTCACAATTCGCTCAATATTGATTTCAGATCATCACATTGTTCACTGGGATTTCACATTCATGTCATATACATCAATGAGACACAATTCCCTCCCCAAAATTTTTTCATCGGTTTATTTAAGGTCTCCTGAGGAAGGTCAAGAAGGCCGAAACACGAACTAATAGTAGTTGGTCCGATACAAGATTACATTTGACATCATTAATGGTTATTGATATGGATTTTTAGTGACATATGGATGTTTTAATAATATTGTCTGGATTCTTATATCAATAAATTGTTATCCATAAAACAACCTCTAAGACATCCAGAGTCTTTGTTCCACCTCGTTGGCCCTTGGTCTAACTCTGCATGACTTTTCTTATATTAGATGACTTCTTGACAAATGAAAGGGTGGCATTTTGTATCCTACTTTCTTGGTGGCTATATTATGTGTGTGTGGCAAATGTCTGTCAGAATGTTCCCTTAGTACAAAAAATAATGTGATAATTTTTCTCCTTTCTATAGGAAGATTATAGACAGCCATACTTAATTGTATTTCTTTACTTATGGTGCAGGGACCAAGGACAGAACTGCTTGTAGTTTTACTCAGTTTAAATGTTTCCTTTCTCAATTATGCCCACCCATAATCCACATAGTTCAGCTATTTCCTATCATGGTTCATTTTTATCTGTGTACTTTGTCTGTCTATCCTAACTCAAATGTAAGCTCAAAGGAGCAGAACAGCTTCTTATGGGTCTCTGTATAGTGCTGTGTACATCTGGTATGTGCTATATTAATGATTAATAATGATGATGATAACAACAACATGGACATTGGAGTACACAAGTACTTTAAAAAAAAGTTTTTAAAGTATCTATTTGTGACTGTAGTGAAAACAAAGGGGACCTTCTATGTTATCCTAAAAGTAAAATGAAACTTGTTTCTTTTCAATCTGCCAAGTGATCCTATTCATAGTTTGGAAATCATAGTGCTGGTATTAGATATGTTCTAAATTGTTCTGAAAAGCACTTCATTATTTCAGAAGAGATGGGATGTCCTAAAAATATAGTCACAAGTTCTCTCAAGCCCACTTGGCCATTAAAAGCATCACTCATTACATATCCTTCTCTTAAAACGGTTCTTCTGTTTCTATCCTGTGAAGTGCCCTAGCAACTGACAGGATTACTAAAAAGAAAACATGCATACAGCAAGGACCTGCTAACTGAGTAAAAAAAAATAGTTTTTTTGGGCTACAGTTTCTTCTAAAGGTCAAAATATTCTCTCAGATGATGATTAGAAACAATATCAGTTTAAAATAAATAAGATAGTTCCAATTCAATGTTCAGATCATTTTACTTTGTTTTTAATCTTTGTAATGGCCTGAGAAAGGATGGACTGAATCAAAATGTTTGGAAGTCAGGGTAAAATTAAAGTGGATGTGTGGGAAGAGAAGGCTTTAAAGCTTGGGAGGTTCTTTTACTGATCTGGATATTGATCAATTAACAGAAGATTGGGCTATGGAAACTAGTATAGTGAACAGCCCCTTTACCCACAGAGAACAGCTCCACTGCCACCAGAAGCTGCTCCACTGGGATCCAGCATCTGCAAAAGAAGGGAGTGAGTCAGGCTGGCATGGGAGAGTTGCTCCGCGCTCCGCCTCCCACCGCCCTCCCTCCCAAATGCTCCTGCTATTTGCTATCATTAATGGGAGTGCAAAAACATCAAACTTAAATACAGGGCAGCTCCATTGAAAACCAGGAGCTGCCCTACCGAGATCCAGTGTCGGCAGAGAAGGGGAGTGATTCATGCTGGCGTAGGAGAGTCGTTCTGCCTCTCCGACACTCCTATTAAATGCCTAAGGTTAAAGCCAAAGATATGCTTCTTAGCATGCTTCTTTGCACAGTTCTTTAAACAACTGAAATCCATACTGAGAACAAGAGACATTACCCGCACATCCACAATACATCAGTGGACAATCAACCATTTAACAACCAGCGATCATTTAACCGCGTCAAGGTAATCTCCAGTCAGCTAATTTTAAATCCTCCCATTCTCCACACCTCCAACAGACACTGCAGAATACTAAACCTAAATCATGAAGTGGTACCATGCACTATTCCTAATCTTTTTAGGCCAGACATGTCAAACTCTGGCCCATGGGCCAAATCTGGCCCGCGGTGTAAATTGGCCCGCCAAATGATGTGCATTGAAACTGGCCCGCTGGCAGACATTAAAAGCAGCCTGCAGAGGATCGCCAGTCAGCTGTAGCGATCCAAGCAGGCTGCCGTAGCCTCAGCAGTACTTTCCCTCTGCCACGGTACCATACGTCAGAGATGGGGCAGGATCGCAGCACACAGAACGTGCTGCAGAGGCCGACGGCAGCCTGCTAAGATCGCTACAGTTGATCAGCGATCCTCTGCAGGCTGCTTTAATGTCTGCCGGTGGGCCAGATGAGTCGATGGTGGAGTGAGTACGGGACTGGTTAAAAACTCGTCTGCCTGATTAAAAACATTTTTTGAGAAGTTTGGAGTTTCCATCATATTGGGAAAATCGTACTAAACTTGGCTGTGACTCTCTTACACCCAATGATTTTGACAAACCAAGAGATATGAAGCAAGTGAGGAGGACAATGTTAGATTGATTTCTAAAATACTTTATCTTTAAATTTCAAGGTTGTTCTAGTCTTTTTCTTGGCACTTAGGCCTCATTCCCAGGTTTAAAACAAGTTTTGAAGAATCAAACCTCATTTGTTCCAAAGTTATTTTATGTAAGGAGAAAAAAACATTTTTAAGGTTTCTTCTGGAAAGTGAGACAAGTGTTTATAAACTTGGGTTTAATAAGCTGCGTGTAATTATGTCCAGGTGGCATGTGTGTGAAATCCTGACGGGTGCGCATTATCAGACGACAACCAGAGCCTGGGACCACAACATGAACCGCCTTGAACCGCAAGGTAATGGCAGAATAGAAATCCCTAATGTAATGTAATGTAATTTGAATAATGACCAGACAACAAAAGTTAGCAAAAATAATTGTATTTTCTGTTTTGTGATTACAATATGTCAGATTTGAAAAGTGTATCCTGCCAGAGCTGCTCTTAAGATAGTAAGCGTGAACTAGGACCTAAAAGAGAGAGGAAAAGTCTTTTTTATTTATTTTGTTTACATCACAGAGCAGGCATGGGATTTGAGAGGTTGTAACCCTATACTTCTACTAAGACTAAGGGGTACTTTTATTAAGGTACGCATTTAGCACGCGCTAAATCAATTAACGTACCTTAATAAAAGGACCCCTAAATATCTTAATAAAAAATTTGGCCAGCGACTTAGCCTAAGTTTTAGATTTCGACCCCTTATGTGATTGAGTTTCACACCCCTGTTTTAGGCCTTTTAAACCTAACCGAAGTCTGCCAAACAATAAGAAAACCTTTTCAAACTTGGTACCCAACAAATCATAACTCCAAACCACGTGGACACTCTTCACAAACAAACCTATACTTTAAAAACTCCTCCTCCTCGCTCTGCAATCTGATCCAAAAAATCTCCAGCAACCACCCCCCTCCCCCTGCTCCACAAAAGAAACCCAAGCCCCCTCCTGCTAGAATTCATCCTAACTTTATTTTACTTATTTATTTATTTAATTTAAAAGGATTTATAATCCACAAATCCAACAATGTTAAGTGGGTTCCAAAATTACATACATAATCAAAAACCAAAACAAGACAAAAATCATAAAAAATACAAAATCTATATAACAAAAGCTAAAAAACCCCCACAAAAACAACAAGTTTAAAACATCATAAAAACTACATAAAAAAGCAGATCATACAATTAAAAAGGTATTCAATAAAACACACCTCAAGCAAATTTATAACCTCATAAATCGACGTGCAAATAAGACTGTTTTCACATCTTTCCTGAACTGAGGCAGGAAACCCAGTATTTCTCAGCTTCTTCAAGCCAAGTACTCCCTAAGTCTAATAAATATCAACCGAGTACCCCCACCCAAGCTCCACCCCAGACCTGACCAGGCTACGCCCCTGATCCCCACCCCCATAATAATAGTACTAATTGTAATGCAATTTCTTCCATCCATTTTTCATATACACACAGTATAATCTTAATACATAATGGCAACCACTAAATTAAAAAAACACAAAGCAGATGACTTTAAAATATGCACTCAGTCACTCAGTAACAACTATAGAAAAATAGACAAATATCGTGCAAAATATAGACAGCAGATATAAATTCTCAAAACTAACACATTTTGATCATTAAATTGAAAATAAAATCATTTTTCCTACCTTTGCGGACTGGTGATTTCATGAGTCTCTGGTTGCACTTCCTTCTGATTGTGCATCCACTATTTCTTTCTTCCTCCTGCATGCTTCCTCTCCTCCAGACCTCATTCTATTCCCTAACCAACATCTCTCTTTCTCTCTGACCCTCCATGAGTCCAACTTTTCTTCCTCTCTCCTCCACTCCCATTGGCAATATGTCTCCCTCTCTCTCTCTCTCACTGTCTTTCTCATTCCCTCACTTGCTGCAAGAGAGTGGGGAAAAGAGAGAGATCCAGGGTGCATCACTCTTACTCCCTTTACTGCTGTATCCAATATTTCTCTCTCCTTTCCACCAGTTCAACATCTCTTTCTCTCTGCCTCCTGCACACTTCTCATTCCCTCCCCAACCAACATCTCTCTCTCTCCCTCCTTGAGTTCAACTTTTTACTCTCTGCCCTCTCCTCCTTCCCCTAAGTGTGACATTTCTCCTTCCCACCTTTCTGCCCTCCCCATCCATCTCTCATTTTCTCTCTCTCTATCTCCACGAGTCCAAATACTTTCTGCCTCCTGCACGCTTCCTCTCCTCCGGACCTCATTCCCTTCCCCAACCAACATCTCTCTCTGTCCTTCCATGAGTCCTGACCACAGGTAGTTTGATAATTGCTCCATAGCAGACATGTGAGACCTTACAATCCTGAAAGCAATAACACAGACATCACTGTATGATTTTAATTTTGGATTTTTGTGAATGTTCATAGACAGTAAAGACCTAAAGGAGAGGAGAGTGTGGCATAGTGGTTAGAGTTACAACCTCAGCACCCTGAGGTTGTGGGTTCAAACCCCACGCTGCTCCATGTGACCCTGGGCAAATCATCGCATTAGGCTTTTTTATTGCCAGCCATGGACGAATTAGCTCTGATACTCATAGAAATTCTATGAGTGTCAAAGAGTTTACCGCCCTGGCCAGTGATAAAAAAGCTTAATGCAGCTTCATAAAAGGGGGGTTAATCCTTCACTGCCCCAGGTACATTAGAGAGATTGTGAACCCACCAGGAGAGATAGGGAAAATGCTTGAAGTACCTGTATGTAAATTGCTTTGAATGTGGTTGTAAAAAGACTACAAAAATGTGGTATATAAGTCCCAAACCCTTTCCCTATAAATGAGATGATTACTCACCGGCAAATGTCCAAGAAGAGGTGTAATACTGTCAGAAACATATATGATGCTTCCATCTGTAGTTATAGCTATTACGAATCCATCTAGTGCCTGAGAAACAAAATACAAGGGAATTTTTTGCTGCGTTGGATTTTTTTGCTCGACATTGACATCACCACTTAGAACCATAATATTGCAAGTAATAATGTGGGCTCAAGTTTAAAAGCACCACAAATAAAATTCACATTAACCCCCAAAGTCTATAAAAAGCACTAAAAATTGTACACACAATTTTGGTTGTGTACCCAAATTGTATGCACAATTTAATTGAAAAAGTCAATTAGAGCAATAATTGACACTAATTAAAATTTACAAGTTACATGCCTAAATTTTACATGCGAGTCAAAAAAGAAGGTGCTGAAATGGGCAGGGTGGATTGGGGACATTACTTTAAGTTACATGCATAATTACAGAATAACGGTATCTGTTCCTAAATTTAGATGCATGTATTTGCACCCCGTTTTCTTTTGTGCAAACAGCTACGTCTAAATTTAGTTATGGTTCTTTCTTGACGAAAGCGCTATTCTATAACTTCAAGTGAGGCTTAGAGAATAGTGCTTTTTTATGACGATCATTTGGTTGCCATATATAGAATTTAGCCCTAAGTAACTGCACATTGAATTTGGTCTCATGAGTTTAAAATTAAGCAAATAGCTACATTTCACCAGCAGTTAGCCGCGGTTAGAGAAGTGAGCAAACTCAAAGGCCATGAGCAGAAAAATAGGTAACATAGGATGAAAAAGGTGCATTCAATTGGCTTTTTTGTCCAATTAAAAAACAAACAAGCATGCTGTACAATTGTTCTCCCTGCCCCCCTTATTTCTTTCTGTCTCCCTGCTCCCATTTCTTTCCCTCTCCATGCCCCCTTTCTTTCTGTCTTTCTCTCTCAATACCCCCTTTCTTTCTGTCTCCCTGTCCCCCCTTTCTTTTTCCCTTATTTCCTTCTGTCTCCCTGCCTGCCCCCTTTCTTTCTTTCTCCCTGCCCTCCCCCAAGCCACAGCCGCAGAGCTCTAAGCTCTCCCTGCTTCGTGACACCGTAAACAGGACGCAGAAGCAACAGGCCGACCAGCCTTCCCTCCCCCCCATGTCAATTTTGACGTTGGAGAGGAAGTTCCGGGCCAGCCAGGCAGCGATTAGCTGGCTTGGAACTTCCTCTCCGACATCATATTTGACATCAGGGGGAAGGCAGGTCGGCCCGATGTTTTTGTATCCTGTTTACAGCATAGGAAAGCAGGTACAACGCGAAGGCAACGTGAGTCTATCATGGAGCCCAGGATGGGCTCCGCGATCGACTCGCGTTACCTTCGCAATCTATTGGTCAATCGTGATGGACATCTTGGCCACCCCTGGCTTAGCAGATCTCTGGCTTATCATATCCCAGGGCAGTCAGAAGCCTGGAAGCTGCTATAGCTCAATAAGTAAAAGCCCTGTGCTCCTCTTCTAAAGGTCATAAGTTCAAATCCAAACCAGCTCCCCAACACATGTTTTAATTGTGGCATTCTACCTTGCAGGTGCACCCTGATGATCTCACAATGAGGTCATCATTGTGCAGCTGCAAACCTCCATTTGCAATGAAGTTGAAGCCATAAGGTCTGTATCTGTTTTTTTTCTGTTTTTAAGATTTTGCAAATAAAGTTACTATATTTTTTTTGCTCCATAAGACACACTTTTCCCCCCCCCCAAAATAAGGGTGCGTCTTATGGAGCGAATACCCCCCACCCCGTACCTTTTTTAACTGCATTTTATCGGCAGGAGCTTTCTGTAATCCTGCCCTTCCCTCCATAAACCACTGCCTCCTGATGTCTTCCTTCAGCTGCAGAGTGGTGCAGAAGGCAGGCACGAGCTTTTCACGGCCTGCCTGGTCCAGCGCTGCTCTTAGAATAGCTTCCGTCAGTTCTCATGGGACGAGAAGCTATTCAGAGAACAGCACAGGATCAGGCAGGCCGCGAAAAGCTCACGCCTGACTTCTGCACCGCTCTACAGCTGAAGGAAGACATCAGGAGGCAGCGGTTTACGGAGGGAAGGGCAGGAGCACAGAAAGCTCCTGCCGATACAGTGCAATTAAAAAAGGTACCTGGGGGGGTGATGGAAGAGGCTGCCAGAGATACTGTGCCGCAGTGGTGGAAGAGACTGCCAGTGAAACTGTGCCAGGGGTGGGGGTGGGGTGGAAGAGATTGCCAATGATAATGTGGGCCAGCAGCACACCAGTTCTTTTTCAAAAACATATGTTGGCTTGTTCCAGCTATAAGTTACTGACATGTGGCAGCATTGGATCTCCTAAAGCACAGGGCCCCAGTGGTCTCTCCAATACTTTTTACTTTGTAATAAAATAGTTTGTTTTAAGAGGCTATACTCTTTTACTTGAGCATTTTTGTGATGAGTTTCTACTGTTACTATTGCAGCCTAATCCCTGGTAAATAGACCCCTTTTTTCATACAGAAAAGAACCCAGTGCCAAGTATAATAGGGAGCATTTCCTGAATTTTAAAGGGTGAGAAACTTTTGGGCTGCAGCAAAAAGGGGCCTTTGCATCCTCTTAGGTGGGTCTTTCCCACACTCTAAGGTCACTTTGCCATGGCTAGAAAATGACTTTTTTCATACTCTGATTTAGTGGCTCCTGGACCGTGAAACACAGGACCTATATGAGCTGCAGCTGGTTAGAAGTTAGAAGACTCTTGGACTAGAAGTCCTGGGTGAGAGGTTCTTGGAAAGTCTCTGGAGTTGGCCTCAGGCAATAGCACTGCAACTCCCCCAGTCCCATAGCAGCAGAGCCTCTTCACTCCTCTCCCTTGGAAGGGATTTCCCAAAGATATCCAATGCCTTGCTTCTTTTTTTGGCAGCCTCCTCCTTCGTCATGTGCCCAGAAGTTTAGGTTCAATCAGATGCAAGCTAGCAGTGCCCCACTGTTCTGTTGCCGTGTCTGGGTGGCTAGTCCATTATAGGACTGGCCTCTTCCACATCCAAATGGTCTTGTTCTGGGTGTTTCAGACTTGGATGAAATTTTGGTCAAAAATGTGGTATAAAGATAGACATCCTGGCGGTCTGAGCGCCCCAATGCCTGCCTGCCTGCCAGCCAGCCAATAGGCCTACCTATCTATCTACCTGCCTGACACTAGGCCTACCTGCCCTGTCCCGGCCTACCACTAGACCACCAGAGGGGGGACAGGGAAGGGTGGTGGGACAAAGTACACAATTTGGTTCAGAATTTTGTTTCTTGGCTTTTCCTCCTCTAAATCTAGGGTGCGTTTTATGGTCAGGTGCGTCTTATGGAGCGGAAAAATACGGTATGTATGCAATCTATATATTTTTGTCGTGCTTTCTTTGCTTTCAAGAATGAGCTGATTGGAGCACTGCTTAGTCAGAAAAAAAGGGTAGCTTTTTAGCAAGAAAACTAAAGCTATGTTTTTCATTTGCTGTGCTTCAGTTATTGGATCTTTTCCTCTAATTAGCAAATATCATTGCTGTTTGTCCACAAAAATAGAAGGTTTTGCTTGCAATATATCTGTTTTGATGTGCCCCGTTTATGTTGTGCCTTATTAAATGTATTTTGAGCTTAATAAAGCAAAAATAGAAACCGAGAGAGCTATTTAGCAGATCACATTAAGGACATCCAAACTGTGCCTAAGTTCTGCAAGAACGTCCAAAGAGTGTCTAAGTTTCGTCTATAGAACTCGGATCTATTCGAAGCCCAAACTAAGTTCAGAAGTAGACTTGGTTTTCATTCGTCTACAATATAGGCATCATATTGACGCCCTAGGTCACTCAGTGTTACGTAAATGAATCAAAGGATGCCCAAATTGAGTCATTGCCAAAACCACATCCATTCCACGCCCAGGCTTATTGAGTTAGGTGCAAGTTTTAAACATGGGTGTCCATGAAATTGTGGCTGCACCTACAAAGTGACGTCTACGTACTTTGGATGTCTAAGTACCAATTATCGCTTGTTAAGACCCTTAATTAGCTGATTAACTACTTAGATTGGATGCCTAAAGCACGCCTAACTTTAGGCATGATTTAGGCACCCTTTATAGAATCAGGGCCATAGTGTGCACTGAATAATGAATCTCTGGCTGAACGCATATTAGTAGCACATTAACATGTTGTTATTGGTGACACTTCAGTGAACATTAACAATAACTTTAAAACACTTTACAGAATGTGCAACAAACATTAATGAGCTATGTCACATGTAAATGTGTGCAAGCTGCTCATTAAAATTAAAAATGTCTAATATAGATTGTAATAAACATAGTGGTCCTCGCTAAGTCTCAGAAAGTTAACTTCACCTTAAGAGGTCAGTAGCTGTGCATTACAGAGCCTGCCAAAGAGACCTAAGATCATATTCAAAGAAGGATAGAGATCTCTGGCTGTGACAGAGGAAAATGCTGACTACTAACAGTTTCAAGACCACTCCACAAACTTGACCTGTATGGAAATAATATTTAACTACTAGATACAAATGGGTAGATCTTGCCTTTGCTGTTGTTTTAGAACTGTATAGAAGAGTGGCAAGAAAGAAGCCATTGCTGAAAGAAACCCTACACAACTCCAAACTGCCACAGGAACTTAAAAGACACAGACAAAAAGGCAGAACCAGTCTAAGGGTTCTGAGAGTGGTAACCCAATGATGAATACATCTGTGAGAGCCAACACAACTTCGGAATAAAGTAATAATACTAAATATTAGTGAGAGTGGGTAACCTCAGTGTGGAGGGTCAGCGAAGGGAGAATTTCTCCAGCACTTCACACAACAAAGCAAAGGCAAACATACATCTGCCTGCACACCATCATCGGGTACCTCACGCACGTGTGCTTAAATCAAAATATGTGACATACCACAGTGAAATAACTAATATCACACAGGTGAAAATCAATCATTGGAACCACTCTGAGAACCCCCCCAGCCAACTCCCCAAAATTACCATGGCTTCAAAAAGTCTTCATGAATCTTGCTGAAGAAACAAGGGGTGACATAATAGTCCAAATAGTCTCCCTTCGCCGACCCTCCACACTGAGGTTACCCACTCTCACTAATATTTAGTATTATTACTTTATTCCAAAGTTGTGTTGGCTCTCACAGGTGTATTCATCATTGGGTTACCACTCTCAGAACCCTTAGACTGGTTCTGCCTTTTTGTCTGTGTCTTTTAAATTGCTGAAAGAAAGCCATATGGGGTCAGATTCAGTAAATAAATAGTCCCCAAAGTTAGTGCATTGGAAAGAATCTACACTAAGTGCTATTCTATAAAAGGTACTCCGTACTGAGTGTTGGGGTTTTTTGTAAAATAATGTTTAGCGCAGATTCCTACATCCAACTTTGGTTGTGAAGACTTTGCCTGCTGAAGCCTGACAGTGTAAATCCTGGCATGCAAGTTGGACGCATAACCCGGTAGGCTATAAAACACTGTGACTATATTTTGAGAATGACCCTGACCTGCCCCACCCCTCCCATAGCCACATCCTTTTTTGAGTTGCAAAGGTGTTCAGGCATGCAGGCAGATCTGCACCCAAATCCTAATTAATGCCAATTAGCATCAATAAATGAATGTTTTTATTTTTAAAATTTTTATACCGCCTAAAAACCTAGGCAGTTTACATAACAACATACACAATAAGTAAAAACAAGACTTACATATGACATCTAAAAATCACATCTACTCCAAATCTCCCCATTATAAGAAGATCGACGATCAAATAAATTCTTAATATTTTTAAAACATCTAAAAGCAAAATTTGCACATATCACAGAACCAAACTACACTTCACATCTCTTGTGCATATATTAATTTATATAAAAGCATTCACAAACAAATGTTTCTTCAGCAATTTTTTAAAACAAACTCTAGATGCACATAAACATAAAGATCCTGGGTAAGGTGTTCCAAAGCTTCATTCCACCTATTGACAACATAGCATCACCTATCTTGGAATGTGAGATCTTCCTATCTCTGTTCAATATTAATTTCATACTTGCTTCTTAATTTAAAGTCCTTTTTGGATGATATACTTCTAACAATTCCTGAAAAATATTTGGGGCTGCATGATATAGGATCTAGTGTATTATTGAAAGTATTTTCTATTTTACTCTCTGTTGTACTGGCAACCAATGCAACTGTTTCAAAATCGATGTTATGTGTGTCATTCTAGATGCGTCAGTAATAAGCCTAGCTGATGAATTCATTAGTAATTGCAAAGTCCTACTCTTAACTTTTACAACACCCAAATACAGTGCATTACAATAGTCTACTGAAAATTAAGGCTTGCAACCACAGTCCGAAAGTCATCATGCTGGAGCATTGGTTAGCCTGCACAACATGTGCAGTTTGCCTGTAACCATCCTGAACAAACCCCCAACACTGTCATCTCTTTTTTTCAACACAGTCCTTAGCGTTTTGTACAATCACCACCTCAGTTTTGTTAACATTCAATTTTAGGTCATGAGCATTCATCCATTTCATAATCCTCTCCATGTAACCTTGCATACACTTATCTATTTCTTGTACCTTTTTACTTACTGGGGAAAAAATAATATATCGTCAGCATAAAGATATTAAATAGCATCGGGCCCAAGACCAAGCCCTGTGGCACTCCGCTGGTCACCTTTGACGTTTGTGAGGGGATACCATTCACTATTACTCTTTGAAGTCTGCCGCTAAGCCAGTCTTGTACCCATGCTGTCAGTGTTTTTCCTAGTCCTAATGAGTACATCTTGTTCAATAACCTACGGTGTGGAACACTATCAAAAGCCTTGCTAAAGTCTAAATACACGATATCCAGGGACTCGCCCTCATCCAGTTTTTTCGTTACCCAGTCAAAGAAGCTTATCAGGTTGGATTGACAAGACCTTCCCTTTGTAAAGTCATGCTGGTGGGGATCCCTTAATCTTTCATTATCTAGAAATGTGTCCAATCTGTTCTTGATCAACTTCTCCATGAGTTTACTCACTATTGATGCGAGACTCGCCGGACTATAATTTTCAGCTTCTGACCTGCATCCCTTTTTGTGGAGTGGGATAATATTGGCAGTTTTCCAGTCCAGGGTTGGGGAGGCTATAGTGGGTTTAGGTATCTGACCACAGTGAGGGGTAGTTAAGAGTTGAAAGCAGTTTCAAAACAGTGAGCCTTTAACTTGGATTTCAACCTGCCAGGGACAGAGCATGACGTATTGACCTGACCTGCATCCCTTTTTGTGGAATGGGATAACATTGGCAGTTTTCCATTCCAGGGTTGCGGAGGCTATAGTGGGTATAGGTATCTGACCGCAGTGAGGGGGAGTTAAGAATTGAAAGCAGTTTCAAAACAGTGGGCCTTTAACTTGGATTTGAACACTGCCAGGGACAGAGCATGATGTATTGATTCAGGCAACCTGTTCCAGGCATACGGTGCTGCAAGAAAGAAGGGACGGAGTCTGGAATTGGCAGTGAAAGAGAAGGGTACAGATAAGAGGGGCTTGCCCGATGAGCGGAGATCACAGGGGGAGCATAGGGGGAGATGAGTGAGGAGAGATATCGGGGGGCTTCAGAGCGAACGCACTTGTAGGTCAGCAAGAGGAGTTTAAACTGTATTCAGAAATGGATGGGGAGCCAATGAAGCGACTTGAGGAGAGGGGTAATGTGAGAATAGTAGCTCTCGCGGAATATGAGTCACGCAGCAGCATTTTGAATGGATTGAAGAGGCAAGAGACAGGCATGCGGGAGGCCCGAGAAGCATGTTGCAGTAGTCTAAGCGCGAGGTGATAAAAGCGTGGACAAGGGTTTTGGTTGTGTGTTCAGAGAAGAGGACGGATTTTGGCAATGTTATAGAGGAGGAAACGACATGATTTGGCGGTCTGTTGGATCTGAGCAGAGAAGGAGAGAGAGGAGTCAAAGATCACCCCAAGGTTGCGAGCTGACATAACCAACTGAAGCTGCTACAACCAACTGAAGCTGCTACAAGCTGGATCCATCCAGGGAAGCGGCATCTGAAGCTAATAGCTAGTGTTACCCCCTTTGGCTGACATAACTGCAGTGAGATAGAAACATAGAAACATAGAAAATGATGGCAGGAAAGGGCCACGGCCCATCTAGTCTGCCCACACTAATGGCCCACCCCCTAACTATCTCCATGAAGAGATCCCATGCCAATCCCATTTTTTCTTAAAATCTGGCACGCTGCTGGCCTCGATTACCTGTTGTGGAAGATTATTCCAACGATCAACCACCCTTTCGGTGAAGAAATATTTTCTGGTGTCACCATGAAATTTCCCACCCCTGATTTTCAACGGATGCCTTCTTGTTGCCGTGTGTCCTTTAAGGAAAAAGAGATCCTCTTCCACCTCGATACGGCCTGTGACATATTTGAACGTCTCAATCATGTCTCCCCTCTCTCTGCGTTCCTCGAGTGAGTACAGCTGCAACTTACCCAGTCGTTCCTCATACGGGAGATCCTTGAGACCTGAGACCATCCTGGTGGCCATTCGCTGAACCGACTCAACTCTCCGCACATCTTTTTGATAATGCGGCCTCCAGAATTGTACACAATATTCCAGATGGGGTCTCACCATGGATCTGTACAAGGCATTATAACCTTGGGCTTACGGCTGACAAAACTTCTACGGATACAGCCCATGATTTGTCTAGTCCTGGATGAAGCTTTCTCCACTTGATTGGCAGTCTTCATGTCTTCGCTAATGATGCTTCTTGTAGCCATCTACTAGTCTCTGACATCGGTCTGAGGAAAGTTTGGTCCACTCCTCAATGCAAAATTCTTTCAGCTGTGAGATATTTGAAGGGTTTCTTGCATGTACAGCCCATTTCAAATCACCCCATAGCATCTCAATGGGATTAAGATCAGGGCTTTGACTCGGCTACTCCAGGACTCTTCATTTCTTAGTTTTCAGCCAGTCCTTGATGAATTTACTGGTATGTTTTGGGTCATTGTCGTGTTACAGGGTCCAGTTCCGCTTCAGCTTTAATTTTTTTATAGATGGTCTCACATATTCCTCAAGCACCCTCTAATACACGGTACAAGTCAAGGTGGATTCTATGATGGTGAGCTTGCCAGGTACTGCTGCAGCAAAGCATCCCCAAACCATGACACTTCCACCTCCCTACTTCACAGTTGGTATGAGGTTCTTTTCCTGGAATGCTGTATTTGGTGTTTGCCAAATGTGTCCTCTTTTCTGGTGTCCAAATAATTCAATTTTAGACTCATCTGTCCATAGAACATTATTCCAGAAGTCCAGGTGTTTGTCTACGTTCTCTCTGGCAAACTTCAGTCTGGCCTTGATATTTCTCTTAGAGAGCAAAGGTTTCCTCCTTGCACACCTCCCATGCAAATTAAATTTGTGCAGTCTCTTTCTAATTGTAAAGGCATGCACTTTCACATCAACAACAGCAAGAGCCTGCTGTAGGTTCCGTGATGACATTTTAGGGTTTTTGGAGACTTCTTTTAGCATCTTGCTGTCTGCTCTGGATGGCCAGACCTGGGCATGTTGGCAGTTGTTTGGAAAGTCCTCCCCTTGTACACTATTTTCCAGACCATGAATGGCTAATGTCATTTTCTTTCAAGATCTTTTTAAATCCCTTACCAGACTTATAAGCTGCTACAATCTTCTTTCTGAATGCCTCAGACAGCTCTTTGGACCACACCATGGTGTTCACTCTCACTGCAGCAGCCATGAACACACCAAACTAAATGTCTGAGGTTTAAGTAGGGTAAACCTCCTTCAAAATGCTGAGTAATGATGTTCTAATCATGTGCACCTGATGTAATACATCTGTGTATAATTTGAGGCACATTAAGTGGAAGGATATGTGGGGGGTGTCTTAATTTATTCCTTAGTTAGAATATACATTTTTGTGGATATCTTTTGTTTCATGAGTAAATCAAGGAAAATTTTAGTTGTTTACCTGCAAATACATCACTTTCTTTTACAGAGATAAATAATAATAAAAAAAAGATTTGACATCGATAAATGAATATTTCTTAAGAAAGAACTGAATATTTCATGAGGTGTCCTAATTTGTTCACATGATTGTATAACCAGTACATGCATGTGATTCCCCAAATATATTTTAGAAGAGACTCTAAATCAACTGAACCTTTTCTAAAATACTACTGGAATTGCACATGTTCCAACCTGGACATCTCAATGTTGATTTCTATGTTCAAGTTTCAAGTTTAATAATTGTTTTGATTAATCGCTTTGTTGAATTTCAAAGCGATGAACAAATTAAAATTACAATTTCAGGGGAATAATACAAACAGAACAATACATATTAACTTACAATATTAAAAAAAAAAATTACGAAAACAAACTTAAAAACACAAGGAAGGAAGGGAGATGAAATACAAATCATTATAGGAAAGTAGAACAAAAAAGGGAGAATACAAAATGAATAACAAAAAAACAGTGTAATATAATACAATAAAATATTCTAGACTGCAGTAAGTTTCATCAATTATCAAAAGCGTCTTTGAAGAGAAATGTTTTTAAGTTACTTTTGAATTTCTCAAGATTTTTCTCTTCCCTTAAATAAATTGGAAGGGCATTCCATAACTGAGGTGCCGTAACAGAAAAAATAAATTGTCGTCTTGTATTGATGACCTTAAGGGATGGAATAGTTAATAAATTCTGTTCAT
Organism: Geotrypetes seraphini; assembly: GCF_902459505.1. Taxonomy (NCBI): domain Eukaryota; kingdom Metazoa; phylum Chordata; class Amphibia; order Gymnophiona; family Dermophiidae; genus Geotrypetes; species Geotrypetes seraphini. Next base: position 144,951,340 of record NC_047089.1, on the reverse strand, counting down.
TAGATCTAAGGGTTCTGATTGGAGAATATAGTATCAGTAATTTGTAAATAAACTCTGGGGTTTTATTAAGAAGAGTTTTGAAGGTGAGTATGCATAGTTTATATGTTATCCGGTGGGAGACTGGGAGCCAGTGTGCGTCTTTTAAAAGAGGTGTTACATGATCAAATTTCTTAGTTTTGGTTATAAGTTTTATGGAAGCGTTTTGAATAATCTGTAATCGTTTTATTTCATTTAAGGAGATTCCTTTGACAAGGGCATTACAGTAGTCAATCCTGGAGATCACCAATGAATGAATTAGGATGTTAAGTGATTTAGAACATAAGAATTTTGAGATTGATCGAATTTGTCTTAATCTGTAAAAGGTTGTTTTAATAATATTACTAATGTGATCATGAAAATTTAGTTTGTGATCAAAGGTCACCCCTAAAATTTTGGTATTACTAACTAATTGTAGGGGAACATTTTTTATAGAAATGGGAGCAGTGAGGGAGAAATCGTCTTTCCAGGGGAAAAGCATCACATTAGTTTTTTTTATATTGAGTGCTAATCTATTTAGGTCTAGCCAACGATAAATTTGATCAAGTTTTTCGTTGATCGCTATGATATCTGATGTTTTGTTAGTGTCCAGTGGATGTAGAAGCTGGATGTCGTCAGCGTAGGCAAAGACCTGTCTAAAATGGGACTCTACAGTATATGTAAACATTATTTTCTTACCTCTAACATAAGTTGAGTAAATTCCTCATTGCTGAGAAATGATGGCTTCCAGTTCTGATGAATATCACAGATTTCTGTATGAGCTGTGACCTCTAAACAAAATAAAAAAGTAGATTTTTTTCAGGATTATAAGTATTTTTGGCCTGCAACAGTGTAACATATTTCTTTATATCATATATATTTCCAAATAGAGTAATTGAAAAACATTTATTATTTATGCATATTCATATAAAATTCTAAAAATAATGAGGTTGATTCTGAAAAGAACCGGTTTCTTAGTAGAATGTGATACCTTTTCATTGGCCCACCATTACAATTAAAGACATATGTAAATCCTGAGCTTTTACAAGATGTATCTCTGTATTCTAAAAAGCTTATCCATATAATACGAGTGGGTCAAAAAGATGGGGGTATTGCCCTATACGTCAAAGAAGGAATTGAGTCTACCAGAGAAAACACGCCAGAAATGAAAAATAAGATAGAGTCTCTATGGGCCAAAATTCCAAGAACACATGGAACGGAAACTAAGATCAGCATCTACTACCGACCCCCAGGGCTGTCCGAAGAAACTGATGAAGAAATGACGGACAAGATTAAATGCAACTTCAAGGGAGGCAACGCAGTTATCATGGGCGACTTCAATTATCTGGGGATAGACTGGAGCCTAGGCAACTCCAGCTGCGGTAGGGAGACCAAGTTCCTGGATGCTGTAGGTGATTGCTTCCTGGAACAACTTGTCAAGGAAAATGCAAGAGGAAATGCAATTCTGGACTTACGTAATACTAAATGTACTACAAAGACCGGCGCAAGGTATAGAAGTAGAAGGGATGCTGGGAAACACTGATCACAATATGATCCGCTTCAACATGGACACGGGAGCAAAACATCGATCCAGCATGATGGCCACGGCACTGAACTTCTGAAAAGGGAATTATGAAGGGATGAGACTCATGGTGGGGAAGAAGATAGGGAAGAGGATAAGCACTGTAAAAACGCTAGCGCAAGCATGGTCTCTTTTTAAGGACAGTCACTGAGGCGCAAAATCTATATATATTGCGTATCAACAAGGGATCCAAGAGGAAAAAGAACAAGGAACCGGCATGGCTCACTGTAGCGGTGAAAGAAGCGATCAGAGACAAGAAGACTTCTTTTAAGGAATGGAAAAGGTCAAAAACGGACAAAAACTGGAAAAAGCACAAACATCATCAAAGAAGGTGCCATAAGGCGGTGAGGGGCCAAAAGAGACTATGAGGAAAAAATAGCCAAGGAGGCGAAAAACTTCAAGCCGTTCTTTCGATATATTAAGGGGAAATGACCCGCAAAGAAAGCGGTGGGGCCGTTGGATGACCATGGAATAAAGGGAGTGCTAAAAGAGGACAAAGCCATCACCAAAAAACTGAACACATTTTTTGCGTCTGTATTTACCGAAAAGGATATCCACAACATACCGAAAGCCAACAGGCTATACATAGGAAACAATGACGGGAAACTGACGGGGTTGACTGACAGTCAGTCTAGAAGAGGTAAGCAGGCAGATTGATAGGCTTAAAAATGATAAATCCCCGGGACTGGATGGCATCCATCTGAGGGTAATCAAGGAACTGAAAGAGGTTATAGCTGAACTGCTTCAACTAATAACCAATCTGTCGATCAAATCAGGAAGGATTCCGGAAGACTGGACAGTGGTGAATGTTACGCCGACCTTCAAGAAAGATTCAAAGGGAGATCCGGGAAACTACAGACCGGTGAGCCTGACCTCGATACCGGGAAAGATATAGAGGCGCTGATAAAGGACCGCACCATTGAGCACCTTGACGGACACAATCTTATGATGACCAGCCAGCATGGTTTCAGCAAAGGAAGATCTTGCTTGATGAACTTGCTGCACTTCTTCGAGGGAGTTAACAGGCAGATAGACAAGGATGACCTGGTTGACATTGTATATCTGGATTTTCAGAAGGCGTTCGACAAGGTCCCGCATGAATGACTACTTTGAAAAATTGCGAGCCATGGAATCGAGGGTGAAATACTCACATGGATTAAAAACTGGTTGGCGAATAGGAAACAGAGAGTGGGGGTAAATGGACAACACTAGGACTGGAAAAGTGTCATGAGTGGAGTGCCACAGGGTACTTGGACCCGTGCTCTTCAACATATTTATAAACAACCTGGAAATTGGTACGACGAGCGAGGTGATAAAAATTGTAGATAATACGAAGTTATTCAGAGTAGTGAAGGCGAAGGATTGCGAAGACCTGCAACATGACATAAACACGCTCAAGAAATGGGCTGTGACATGGCAAATGAGGTTTAACATGGATAAGTGTAAGGTGATGCATGTCGGTAACAAAAATCTTATACACGAATACAGGTACTCTGAGAGACCCCCCAGGAAAGAGGCTTGGGAGTACTGGTCGACAAGTCGATGAAGCAGTCTGCGCAATGTGCGGCGGTGGCGAAAAGGGTGAACAGAATACTTGGAATGATTAAGACGGGGATCACGAACAGATTGGAGGTTATCATGCCGCTGTACCAGGCTATGGTACGCCCCCCCCCCCCACTTGGAATACTGCGCCCAGCACTGGTTGCTGTACATGAAGGAGGACACGGTACTACTCGAAAGGGTCCACAGAAGTGCGACTAAAATGGTTAAGGGGCTGGAGGAGTTGTCGTACAATGAGAGATTAGAGAAACTGGGCCTTTTCTCCCTTGAAAAGAGGAGACTGAGAGGGGACATGATCGAAACGTTCAAGATAATGAAGTGAATAGACTTAGTAGATAAAGACAGGTTGTTCACCCTCTCCAAGGTAGGGAGAAAAAGAGAGTACTCTCTAAAGTTAAAGGGATAGATTCTATACAAACGTAAGGAAGTTCTTCTTCACCCAAAGAGTGGTGGAAAACTGGAACACTCTTCCAGAGGCTGTTATAGAGGAAAACACCCTTCAGGGATTCAAGACAAAGTTAGATAACTTCCTGTTGAACCGGAACGTACGCAGGTAAGGCTAGACTCAGTTAGGGCACTGGTCTTTGACATAAGGGCCGCCGTGGGGCATGATGAACCACTGGTCTAACCCAGCAGCGGCAATTCTTATGTTCTTATCATTTTTTTAAATAATATTGATGCTAACTCAATGAATTAAAGCTATGCTATTTATATAATTGTAATTTATTGTACTTTATTGTATAATGTTTATTAAAATTTTAGTTTCAAATATAGAAATTCTAAAAGAAAGCAAAGAAATTCTTAGTCAAAAAACATATAGTAATCAATTATATAATTCTTATGTTGATCGATTATGGGGCTCATAATCAAAACAAACATGTCTAAAAACCTGTTCAAGTGCAGATAATCAAACCAATTTTCTGGATATGTCCAGGAACTTTTTAGGCCTCTGAATCCTGCTGTGTGCTAAGAGCTAAACGAGGCTTATCTGGAGCAGTGGTTCAGATAGGATATGGGTCGACCTAGACTTAGTCGTCATGCAGGGATAATCAAAGGTTTTACTAAACAGCCTGGACGGAACTTAAACGTGAGTTAGACGATGTAAAAACAGGTATAAGTGCCAAAAAGGTATCCATAGTGACCAGATAACCACTGCAGAGACAAAGTAAAGGCTCCCACAAACTCTTCCAGTGTTCACTGACCCCTCCCCCTTTCACACACCCAGAAAGATCGGAATAAAAAAGTACATACCTGTCTCCAGAAAATCAGCACCTGGTATAGGAAAGCCTAGTAGAGTTGAAAAAAGGTGTCTTAAATAGCCTGGGGGGTGGGCTAGTGAACCATAGAGAGGAGGACCCAGACCCATAAGCCACTCTAACTACTACATTTATGGTGGAACACGTGAGCCTACCAAAATCCCACAACCCTACTCTACTGCCATATAGGTGCCACCTGCAGCCAAAAAGGCTATTGGGGCTGTAGACAGATGGGAATAGTGGGTTTGGGGGGGCTCACCATAACCTATAAGGGAATTCTGGTGAGATGTTTATCTGGTACCCTTTTTCCTTTTTGTGAAGTTCATAGCAGTGCCCTGTAAGGTGCCCCACTGCTCTGTTGCCATGTCTGGGTGGCCAGTCCATTACCTGACTGGCCCCTCACACATCCAAATGGTATTGTTCTGGGTGTTTGGAACTTGGACGGTATTTTGGTTGAAAATGTGGTATAAATATAGATGTACTGGCGGTCTGGATGAACAATAGACAATTCTGGGGGAAAAACTAGACAATTTATGGGAAAAAAAATATTGTAGATGTATTTTTTGAGAATGGACATTTTCCCACTGCCGACTTTGGGCTAGACACCATATGACCAAATTCGACTTAGATTGAAGCAAGCCATTCAGGCAGGGTTCCCTGAATGGAAAAATCTTAATGATAAGTACAATTTGCCTTTCTTATGTTTTCAGATAGATTTCCTGGGACACCAGGCTGCACAGTGGTACAAATTAATATCTGGATTTATGAATAAAAATCCAAAAACTGGTCTTTGGGACATTTGGAGCATTGAGATTAAGCATCAAATTACTGCATCTCAATGGCCACGAATTTGGTCTTGGAGGATGAGATGTACAGTGTCAACATCTATGAGACAAACTTGGTATTTTTTGTTACATAGAGCATTCTGGACCCTGGTGCGTTTACAAAAATTAGATTGCTCTAAGTCTAATAGATGTTGGCACTGTCATCTTGAAGCTGGTACATTGGATCATTTATTGTATTTTTGTCCTCTAATACATAATTTTTGGAAATCTATTTGGAGTCAAATTAATAATTTACTTGAGAATCCGGTAGCACTCTCATATGATATGATATTATTTGGTACATCAATGAGGAAAAAGAGTCCAATATCCTCTAAAAATAATAAACTTTTACTTATAATGACAGGAGTTGTCATTCAACAAATTACAAAAAAACTGGAAAAATTATGATAGATTAAGTTATAATTTCTGGTGGAATTCTTTGTGTCATATTTTTAAAATGGAGAGGATATTAGCCATTCAGCAGGGACGTTATAAAAAAATTTATTGATGTTTGGGAGCCATTAACAAATTATTGTAAGGATTGATTATAATTAATTTATTTCTTCCCCTTTTATTTATTGAAGGATAGGGGTGGGGGAGGATGGGTTTAATTTCAAATTATCTGAAACTATAATGTTATATTGGAGGGAGGGAGAAATTATATTATGATTCAATATTTGTGTGATTAAAAAGTGATATTAAAGTGTATATGATTGTATTATAAATTACTTGACGAATGTTTAAAAATGAATAAAGCTTATGAAAAAAACCCAAATTCGACTTAGACATTTGTTTTGATTATGCCCCTCCACGTGTTTTATTATATTCTTTTTGTTATATTATTTGATAATGTCTTTGCCTAAGTTGACTTACATAGGTCACTTGTTATCTGCCTAGAGTATTAGATAAGCAAAATACAAATTGTTCTAAATAAATAAATATTACAACCAGCTAAGAATCTAAGCATATTTTGGGTTTCTTTCACAATGCTATGCTAGCAATTCCCGTGTGGCAAATGTGACAAAGTCCATTCAATTCCTATGGACTTCATTGCATTTGCTCTGAGGGAATTGTTAGCGCGGCTTTATAAAAAAAAAAAAGAAGCCCTTTGTTCAACACATCAGAGGCTTACTAATGATATAAGCTTGATGCTCCCAAAACATGTATGGAGTAAGAAAACAGCAAGGTCAGCGGTCAACTAAATCTAATATGGAGGAAGAAGAAGAAGCACCTGCAGACCTTAAAATCAAAATAGAATTCTTTATTCATACATACGAAGTTCCAGGGAAGAAAAGCTGATCCCCAACATGGCCATGTTTCACCGTACACGTACACAGGCTGTGTCAGGTGCAATGAAACCAATAGATGTAAAAACCACAAACATCACTAACTGACGAGCAATGTTTCCTTTCCTGGGTCAAAATGTGGTTTTTTTACATCTATTGGTTTTATTGCCCTTGACACAGCATGTGTATGGCGAAACATGGCCATATCAGGCATCAGCTTTTAATCCTTGGAACTTTGTATGTATAAATAAAGACTTTTATTGTGATTCTAAGGTCTGCTTCTTCTTATTCCTCCAAAATATCTTCCTTAATTATGCTTTAGCATGCCTGCAAAAAGCTTTATTTGACAAATTGATTTTTCTTCTTTAGCAGGTCAATTTTCTTAACGGGTTTTACTTCAAGTTGATTCTATTCTACTGCCTCAAGTCTTAATGATCACAAGTGGTTTCCATTTCTACACTGATATTTTTGGAGGAGTATATCAGAAGGTGCACTGGCCATTAAGGCAAGTACTGTGGTGACTTATTGAACTCCTCTTTTCTGCTCCTTGATGACTCAGTATTTTCAGGTATACTGATCCTTTTTGAAAGAAACACAAAACATAAATTAACTATTCTTACTCTACCTGCAATAACACAACTTTTGATTAAAGATGGGGTTTAGATAGTAAAACCTAATGTGATAATTGAAGGCAATGAAATGGTTCAGTGTTCTTCAAAATGCTTGAAATTTTCACTACTCAAATATATCACATCCTTTAGATATCCTTTTCTATGCCTTTGACTTGATTAATCTTTAGCAGTGTACATCAGTAAACCTCCAATTTTACTGGTGCACTTATAGGTTAAATGGATAAGAAATCTTTTTAAAGTTAAGCAGATTTTTAGCAGTAGTAAATATTTGAGTGCCACCACAAAAAATCCAGTATAACTTTAAACAGATGTATAAATTATATGGAGAGCAGCTGAATTTTGCTGCTTTTTTATTACATTTTCCTCTGCTCCAAAATAACAGGACTAGGGCTTTTGGCCTAAAGGGGGCAACTCTATGAAATCTTTTCCATATGCAAAGCCTAATCTTTGTATAGAAAAGGACTATAATAAAATTGTGTAACCACACATATGTAAAAGCATGCTTGAATAATTTTTACATGACACTGCATTCCCAGGGCAGAGTGTTTGATGTCACTTGTCTTGCAGCAGAAGTGTTGTCCTAGCACCGCAGACTGTGGTATGTTTAGTACACTATTAAAATGTGTCCATGATGCATTAAATGCTGTAACAGTTGCCAAGCGTGGTCTTTAGAAGAAACTGATATGCTGTACTTTGTATTGTGTATTAGAAGAGGCATGCTATGTTCTTCAATTGAAAACAGCACCAATATTCTATGTATATATACTGTACTTGGTTATTATGCATGATGTCATTTTTTAAAAAATTTTAGTGTATGTGTATGTATTTTACTTTATTGTAAATCAGATTTAGATAGTCCCTTGATGGACCAGAAAAGCAATGTTCAGATTAGAATAAAGATTAGAAAAGCAAAATCCAGATTAGAATAAAGGAGAATGAGTAATGATGTACATGTGTACTTTAAAACACATATGCTATGCTTAAATGCATAGAGTACATGCAGATGTTTATGTCTTCTTTGGAATAGAAGTAAATTTGTATATCAGAATTTGTGTTCTATTCAGAATGAATCTGGGAGCCTTTTATATAAAAGGCATATAGGTGTCTATGTTGCTTTTATAAAGCAGGTTTAAAACAGGAACTGTTTTGAACGCCTCATACAGTGTTTTAAAAATAAGTCCGTAGTGATTTATAATGTCAAAGTTAAGCATTTAGCAGTCCAATATTTTCATATCAGAGACCTTATAAAGCCAGTATTTGCTACTGACCAACCAAGTTCTTTTGAACACTGATCTAGAATTCTGAACTAATAATAAACTTCTGATAAATATTTTTACCCTGTGAACACATTTCTGATTATAACCTACCCTAAAACAAATGATATGCATGGGAGTAACTACAAAGATGGCAGAAAAATACCAGTTACCATTGTGTTTCTGGAGGAAGCCAATAACTTTTTCCAATACTGTAGTTTTGTCCATTTTGCGAGTACTGCCTGGAAGCATAGTGCTGAGCTCTTTGATAAGAACATTAAATTGGTCCCGCCTGATTTTCTCAGACTTATTGCGTGAAGCTCTGTAATGACATAAAATTGGTGATAGGAGAGGCAATTTTGAAGTTTCATAAATTTCATAAGAGACATGACCAAGTGGTCAGAATGTGAGATATTTTTTTTCACTTTCTGGCTAAGGTTCCTGCTCTTTAGATTGGAAGGTGCAGGGCAGTAGTATTCAAATGGAAAATAATACCACATTGTTTTCTACGTTTGTTTTTTGCTTCAAGTGCTTTTTTCATTTTGGGGCCCTTTTAAAAAGTGCATTAAGTTTTTACACTTACCCCCAAATTCTGTATATGGCTTCTAAGGTTGTGTGTGCACATTGCCGATGTGCATGCACAACTTAATTGACACTGATAATTGGAAATTAACTAACATCTTGTAATTGATGCTAATTGGCACTAATTAAAAAAGTTATGCCCAAAAACTCAGAAAGCACAATTCTATAAAAAAGTATGCACTAGTTGCAGTGCATGAATTTGAAAATAAAACATGATCAGGGGTAGCTACTGTTATAGAATATACCTGATCCTCAGCTGGCCTAAAGGAGTGTGCCTAAGTTATGTGACCCACACAAGTGCTAAGTGCGATTCTTTAAAAGGTAGACGTACCAAGTAGAATTGCGCTAAGCGCCATTCTATTTGGCACCATATACAGAATTTGGGTGTTAGCGTGTCTCAATGGCAAACATTAATAGGTAGAAAATGCAAAAGCTGAGATAATTATTGGGAGCATGCCATGTCCCCGCAGTTCCTACACTAAAATGTTCTTATTTAGTGTGTGTCAAACCTGTTTGCACTTAGCATGGATGCACTTTTCCTCAGGAAAAGGCAGTAAGTGAATCAATGTTCTTTGCACAAGCGGCATGTGGTAAGTATTGCTTGCTAACTGCAGTATTCAGTCCCTGCCTCCTTACACAACATGAAGTTAATATGTGAATTAGCATGCTATCATGTCAAATTTTGATCTCTGAGTGGGTGGGTGAGTGGGTGGAGGATGGGAAGATATTGGGTTATTGGGAAAATTTATGTCTCTGTGTGGTATTGAATAATCATTGGGTGGGTGGGTGGGTGGGAGAAAATGGTTGGTTATGTATATTTGTAAGTTGAATGTGCTTTTATTGATTTATTATATCTTATATATTTGTGTGTTGCACTATTGAAGTTTGGAAAATCAATAAAGAATTTAAAAAAAAAATGCACCAGTTATAGAACTAATTTGCATGTAAACTGCTTATCACACTTTAATAAAAGGGCTCCTTTATCTCCTATACAATGGAAGAATAGCACAGTTGTAAGAGTAGCAGGAAATAGAAGGGTGACTCGGAGACAGGGGTGAGGATTGTGAAAGTGTAGAGAGCAGGTACATCAAACTGGAAGAAAGAAAACAAAGGAGTATTAAAGACAGAGCTGGAGCTATGAGTAGGGTCCAAGAGGGGGGATTTTGGAGATCAGGAACTTGGGAATTGTGAGATAGAATGGAGGAATCAGGGATGAAGATGAACAGTGGAGACTCAAAGATTGTTGGAAAAGGATTAGGGAATTTCAGTGATTGAAGGGGGTATGAATGGTAAATGAGATATGAGGCTGGGATATATGGGTGGTATGAAATAGGGGAGAAGAGATTGATCTGTTGGAAGAGTGACCAGAGAGTTAAGACCAAAAGAGAACTGGATGTAGAATATTGGGATTTCAGCAGAGCCTTTGACATGGTTGTACATAGTCAACTTATAAACAAACTAAGGCCTAGATTCACTAACAATAGCGACTCAATCGCTGTCAGCCAATTCTCTGGCCGATTTTCCAAAAGCGATTGATTCACTGATTTGCATGCAAACTCACCGACTCACAGCTGTCAGGGCTTCTGCCAGGTTTTTTTCTTCTTTTTTTTATGGCACAGATATTTTGCATGTATTACATATGCAAAATATCTTGCCAATGAAAAAAAAAAAAATGCCTCCTGCACTCCCTCCCCCAGGAGAGATGCCGCCGCCGCCACCATCAAACTAACCCCACTACCGGTACCTTTACATATAGCCGGAGGGATGCCCACTCCCTACTGCTAGCCTCCAGCAAATGGCTATATTATTATACTATTTTACCGGGATCAAGTCTCAAGAATTCATATAACAATAAACAGAAACCGGTATATGGTGTATTTCAATTGCTTCAATAGAATATGAGTACGCCTCAGCCCCACCACTCCACCGCTGTGCTATCTCTTGACTGCGGAGAGAATTATGTGGCACTTCATCATTGGCCGCTCATAACCATTTTTAATCTGCTATTAAATATTTTTTCTTTTTACCTTTTCTTTTTTACATGTATATGTATTTTTAAAACTTTTTAAAGCTTTAATAAATAAATGTACTTAGCTTGTGTGCATAGCTGTTAAACTCCCTGGCGTTGGCTGAGTACAGCTATGCACACAAGCTAAGTACATTTATTTATTAAAGTTTTAAAAATACATATACATGTAAAAAAGAAAAGGAAAAAAGAAAAAATATTTAATAGCAGATTAAAAATGGTTATGAGCGGCCAATGATGAAGTGCCACATAATTCTCTCCGCAGTCAAGAGATAGCACAGCGGTGGAGTGGTGGGGCTGAGGTGTACTCATATTCTATTGAAGCAATTGAAATATACCATATACCGGTTTCTGTTTATTGTTATATGCACTCCCTACTGCTGACATGCCCACCTCCACCGTTGGGATGACCCCCGGTCTGCCCCCCCCCCGGTACCTTTAGTTCCCCTCCTGCTCCTCTAGCCAGCTCCTGCATAATGTCAGCCTTAGGCCCTGCCCCAGTGCTGCTGTTCAATGTATTTATAAATGACCTAGAAACAGGGACGAAGTGTGAAGTTATAAAATTTGCGGATGACACTAAACTCTGCAGCAGGTTTAGAACCGTGAAGGAATGTGAAGACCTAGAAAGGGACCTGAACAAATGGCAGATGAACTTCAATGTAGAGAAATGCAGCGTCATGCATATAGGGGAAAAAAACCTGATGTTCAGCTACAAAATGAGGGGGGTTAGTACTAGAGGAAAGTAACCTTGAAAAAGACTTGGGTGTGCTGGTGGATACAACAATGAAGTCAACGGCACAGTGCGCAGCAGCCTCAAAGAAAGCAAACATACTGTTGGGTATTATTAAGAAGGGTATCACAATCAGAACGATGGAAGTCATCATGCCGCTGTTTCATGCGATGTGATAGGACAGAGTACATTACGGGGTTTCAAGGAGGGATTGGATAAATTCCTGAAGGACTCGGGGATTGAGGGATACAGATAGGACTAAGAAGGTTAATAGATATAAGGGAAAAGGGGAATGAAGGGTTTCAGACAAAAATCACTTTACAGGTCTTGGACCTGATGGGCCGACGCAGGAGCGGGCTGCTAGATGCGATAGACCTCTGGTCTGACCAAGCGGAGGCAACTTCTTATGTTCTTATATAAGCTCAACCCTAAGAAAGTCCCCGATTGGCTCAGGTGCCTCAGGCCCCTCCCAAGAGAGGAGCCTGAAGCACCTGAGTCAATCAGGGTCTAAGGCTCCTCCCCGTGCATCATATGATGCACCGGGGTGGGGCCTAAGGCTGATATTACACAGGAGCTGGCCAGAGGATCAGGAGGGGAACCCTGCTCCTGACAAAAGGTACCGGGGCGGGGGGGGGGGGCAGACAGGGTGTGGGTATGGACCAGGCTGGTGGGCGTCCCGACAGTGGAGCTGGGCATCCCAACGGCAGGAGGGAGTGGCTATCCCTCCTGCCATATGTAAAAGTACTGGTGGTGGGGTGGGCCATGCAGGGCAGACTGTGGCGATGGTGGCTGTTAGTTTGATGGTGGCGGCAGCATCCCTCCTGCAATCTTTTGGGGTTGGGGGGAGGGGGAGGGGTGCTGTCGGGGAGTGGGAGGCTTTTTTTATTATTTTTTTTATACTGGCAAGATATTTTGTGTGTGTAATACATGCAAAATATCTGTGCCATTAAAAAAATGAGAAAAAAACAGGCAGGCCTGTCGGTAACACAGTTCGCAGTGATGGCTCCCAGGTGGTGGAATGCCCGTCCGAAGGAATTAAAACTAGAAAAGGGCACCAGAAGGTTCAAGAAAGGAATAAAGACCATCCTCTTGACTATTTTAACTAATAATGCAACACAGAGGAGATAGCTGACCCACTAGGCACACAACAGGAACACAGTGCAGAAGAGCAGAAGATATGATAAACAAAGCAGAGATAACAAAAATTATCAGGAAGTTTTGTAAATCCAAGATGAACATAGAACACAATACAGGTGTGCAAATAAGTAGGATGTAGTATGAACACAATACATGATACTGATACATTAGTATTATATGTGCTTATACTTAGGATGATTGATTATGGCATAAATGTGTGCATATACGTAGGATGATTGATTATGGTATAATTGTGTCCGTACTGAAAACTGTTTAAAATACAAACTCTGTATTTTAACCCCTTAAAAGAAGCTCATATATTGTAACCCCATTACAGAAGCTCATAATGCAAACTCTGTATTTTAACCCCTTAACAGAAGCTCATATATTGTAACACCATTACAGAAGCTCATAATGCAAACTCTGTATTTTAACCCCTTAACAGAAGCTCATATTGTAACACCATTACAGAAGCTCACGTAGACCGTTCTGAATTGGCTTCCCAGTCATTAGTAGTGGTATAGAAGCTTTCAATAAACAATATCCTTATGAAACAGGAAAAAAACTGTATGGAATGAAATTCTAGATTGATCCATTCTTTGCCCCTTCTGTTCTGACAAACACTCGCTCAGACTTCTACAGCCTACATTGTTTAGAGATTATTTAGCAAATCTCTTCCTGATTCTTCTCAGTTTTCTTACTGTGCTTTCCAGCATATAAGCAAAGGCAATAAATCCTGCCTGGCTGAACAATCAGGCTAGGTTAAATAAACTCTGACACACCCCTTCCAACCATGGACAATGCTTGATAGCAAAGCGTTATGGGGTTCTTCTTTCCTCTTTATTCCTTTTAGCAGGAACATGGTTGATATGAGATTCATGCTTTTATTAGGCAAGAAAGATACTGGGGAGAATAACTGAGCTGTACTGAAGACACATACTGTACTGTACTGTACTTCAGTTGAGTTAAGAAAAAGGGCAAAGTGAAAGAATAAGTAGGGTATTAGGAAACAGAAAACTGGTTGAACTAGTTCTGGTTAAAAGTGGAAATGTTTAAATTTAGGAGAGCTGGCAAAGAGAGAATGTGATCAACAGGAGGCTGTTGTCTCTTAACTCCTAAACCAGTGAAAATGCTGGCAACAAAACTCTGCTTGACCCCTCAGCTGCCTATACTGTAAAAATCATATCTCTGTTAATTTGAATGTTCTTATGAATGCCTATTAAGGCGTGTCTGCCTATTAAGGCGTGTCATTTGCACTGTGCTGACATTGTGTTTATCATATCTACATTATATGAATGTTCTAACATGTTGTCTATTTGTACTGTAATGACATTGTAAGTATCATTTCTGTGTTATATGAATGTTCTTCTATGCTGCCAATTAAAACCCACACACTGCAAGCAGTAAACGAAGGTTCCTGAAGAAGCAATGAAAAGGGGCACCTCATCGACCCTGAGTTCTAGCAGTGATTGATAATACTCCAGTATAGATTCTAAGGCAGCATTAGCAATTTGTTAAAAGAAGTGCTTCTTGTCATATAGTGTCTCTGGAGACAGATAAGTGGCTTTTATTGAGCACTTTTTTTATATGATATCATGTTTGCATTTATTCACTCTTATATTGGTTTACGTATAGTTCTGTATTTATTCACTTTTATGTTGGTTACATATGTTTAAACTAGGAAAACCAGGGATGTTATTAGGCAGAAGCTCTTAAAGCTTTACAAGTACAAACTGGGCAAGATTTTGAGCACACTGACGATTAAGGTTACACTACCATACAGTGGTCATTAATGCTAATAACTGAGGGCTTCCTTACACAAATTCATATACTTTGGATTTTTCATGTATTCTACCTTATCATGGAAATTAGTGTTAAAGTACTATAATAGAATTAATTGATTTAGAGAGTTTTTAGTTTATTAGTGGCAATTAAGGTATAATGTTTCAACTCTGCTGACATTTAACACATTTCTGTGCTGTAATTGTTCTACTGTTTTAATTTGTATATTTTTGATACTGATACTACAATTCAATTTGCCTATCTCTGTTTACCTCATTTATTGTATTTATTCTTGTATTTGGTCATTTTACTATTGATATGTTGTTAACAAAACTGTTATAAGTTTTATGTCAAGCTGGAACTACTGTACCCTGTCTTGGGCAATTCTCTTCATAAAGGTGGTTTTACTCCAGCTACCTATCAAATTATCTTTCAATTGTTATATTAAGAGGGATAATATACTTTAGATATGCTGTATATACTTTCAGGTAAAATAAAAACACATTTGTGTACCTTAATACAAACAAAGAAAGGCAAGCAATATGTCATAAAACAACCAAAGGGTACATTTATTCAAATAAAGTCCTAGTGCGTTTGAGTCCTAAAGCATTTATTTACTTGATGAAAACAGACTGATTTCATCAAATAAACAGATTAGGACTCAAGTAAACAGAGATTCTGGAACTTAGAGGCAGCAGAAATGGCTGTGTAGCCAGGGCAGGATTAACCAATAGGCCAAGTAGGCACGTGCCTAGGGCCCGAAATGATCAGGGGGGCCCGATGAAGGAGGGCATTAACATTGTTTTTTCCAAACGGCGATGGACCCTTCCAGCCTCGATCGGCAATGCAGGGCCCCCCCCCCCCAATCGGCAACACGGGCCCCACCCCGATCGGCATCACGCCACTCCCCATCGACGGAAAGTAAGACAAGCAAGCAACGCGGGTAAGAAAGGCAACGGGAACTGTAATTGTGCAAGCAGTGCTGCTTGCCCATAGCTTCCCTCTGATGCAGCTTCCTGTTTCCGTCTGGGCGCATGGTGGGGTGGGGCGGGGCAGGGGGCCCAGTGTACTTGTGTGCCTAGGGGCCCTCAACAAATTAATCCTGCCCTGTGTGTAGCTGTGTAGCTCCCATCCCCAGGCACTCTTTTGACGTTTTCCAGCTTTAAAATGTATTTTCTTAGAAGCAGAAAATCTGAAATGTTATTAAATAATGGCTTCTAATAAGCAATCCAAGCCTGAAACAGCTTCAAAAACAGGTGGGAAGGCAAAAAGATTAAAGGAAGATCCGCTCACTCCTACCAAGACTCCCCTGCCTGTGGACACTTTAGATATGCTAGAGCTAATAGAGGAACTGAGAAATATTAGGTGTTGAAAGATAATACAGAACAACTGGCAGCGGTGAAGGAAGGAAGTGGCAAATATGGTACAAAAAATGGAAATGGTCCATACCAGAATGGATCAGTTAAAAACCAGAATGGAGAAAGTGGAAAATGAGCAGCTGCAAGGTAAAAAAGATCACAGGGTTCTTCAAGAAATGGAAAAACGAATGATAGATTTTGAAAATTGGGAAAGAAGAAACAATGTGAGGATACTGGGATTAAAGGAAGGGGTGAAGAGAAAGAATATTATAACTTTTCTAGAAGTCATACCAAAAATACTCTCTCTTACCTTAAATGTGCCATTAGAAATTGAAAGGGCACATAGGATCCCAGGAAGGAGAACTAATGCTCAGTTGAGACCTAGACCAATAATACTTTGCCTGTTACATTTTCAGCATGTTATAGAAATTTTGAAAGTGGCAAAGGAGACTAAAAATCTGTCTTACAAGGACTCAATGATTACGTTTGTCCCGGATTTTGCACCTGCAACAGTGAATCTTCGCAAGCAATTTTTACAAATGAGGCAACAACTAAAGGAGATTGGGGCAAAATATGGGCTTTACTATCCTGCCCTAATGAGGGTTACTTTTAAAGAAAAATTCTATCAGTTTGAAGACCCTGAAAAGCTGAAGGAGTTTTTATCCCAACAAGAAACACCAATGAACTGAATGGAAATTCCTGTCAGCAGTAATCGAGTCTTTATTTATTGATTTTCTATGGATTTTGGAGAGTTAAAATGGAAATTTACAGTTTAATGTATTTAAACTATTTTATTTTAATATATGGAATTGGTCATTTTAACTGTCTCTGGATTTTCAACTGTCACTGAACCACGAGGACGGGTTTTTTTTTAATTTTTATTCAAATAAGCCTTCTGATAGGAGAGAATTCGATCTCTAAGAAGGAAGTTCCAGCCCACTTGATCAATTGGAAAGCAGATAAGTACTTGACGTCAGAGAGTTAATGGCGGTGGGAGAGGTGAGCGGAGTTTGAAATGCGGCCTACGGTAAGTGGTGAGTGCCCTTTGAGTGCTCAAGAAACTGTGTTTAAAGAGTAGTAAATGTTTGGACCAATCATCGCTCAGTCTGCATGTGTCCGATCTGTGGCCACACCACCTTCGTTCTGTGTGGTTTTGTTGCCTGCAAGTACCGTGAGTCTTGAAGTTCACTAGCTTGGCCCTTTACTACTGCTTTTTCTACCTGTGCCCTTGACGCTGCCTCGTGTGTTCCCTGGCAAGATGCGAGGCGAATTCAACAAAACTTCTGTGGCCACTTTAAGTTTTCACCTTGGGATTTTATGAGTAACACCTAAAGAGATTTTATGAGTAACACCTGAATCTGCTGAAGAGTGTTATACGGCGAATGGTGCAGACTACAGGGGGGAGTCAGAACCAGACGTCTTTGTTTGTTTGTTCTAGAATGAAACCCTGAAGTACCCTAATGCCAAGGTCGGTCTGGGGCAGCACAACTACTGCAGAAACCCCGATGGTGATGTCAGCCCCTTGTGTTACATCGCAGAGTATGAAGATGGTGTGTACTGGAAATATTGAGACATCCCAGCCTGTCGAACGCCAGGCCATCTGGGCTACTACAGGGACCTCGGAGACCCACAACCTCTGACCGGCAGCAGCGAGACTTCAAATAAACTCACCATCCAAACCTGCATCAGCTTTTATCGAAGTCAGCGCTTCAAGATTGGGGGAATGGAATTAGGCTACGCCTGTTTCTGTGGAAATAATCCCAATTACTGGCGTTATGGTGAAGCCATCAGCACAAAGTGTAACAGCGTCTGCTTTGGAGACCACACACAGCCCTGTGGGAGAGATGGCAGGGTCATTCTTTTTGACAGTGAGTATGCGATTTTTAACTTCCAGCCGATATTGGGGTCCGTCTGCAGGACGGTGAACGTTCGACTTCTGACCTACTCTGTTAATATGACAGTGAATTTGTGACACTGATTTCACTTCTATAGGTGCCAGAGTTGATTACAAGCCAGACCAGCTCAATTAGATCTAAACTATTTGGCCCTTCTTGTCCTGGCTGGAAAATGTTTACTCGAGAGATCTGTGTTCCTTGGATGTCTCTATGACTAAAACCCACTGCCTTTGAAGCTCACTTCTGCAGCTAATAAAGTGGAATTATTCTTATTATTTTTTAAATTGCCCCTGCTCTGATGGCAATTGTACATGTAAAGTTACTGCTCTCTCTCAGGAAGGCTAAAGCAGACCACATATTCCACAATGCACTTTTGTTTAGCTGCAGTTAGAAGACAGGATTGGACAATAACACACACAAATTGTATTTCCACTTCTCCACATGTCATTTGCGGCTCTGAAAAGCAGGTGCAAATGGCTGTAGGTGTGTTCTACCCAATCCTGAAGGTTACACCGTGGAGCAATACAGAGGCACTCTCTCTCCACTTTCCTAATAATTCCTGGCATTCTCTTTTGGCTGCCGCTGAAATAAATAGAAGATCCTGACGGGTTGTCCATGACGTCACTTAGATCTTTTTTTGGGCTGTGACTCCTAATATGGAACCCCGAGTCGAGTGGTTATAGTTTGGATTGGGACATTTCATAGTGGAAATGGGCATGTGATACATTTAGCAGAAGCAGTTCATATGTGTTTTTCTTGAAAGATTGCTGAAAAATTCATAGAATAAAGGACCTTTGGGGATTTGTCCAAAAGGGAATAATTGAAACATTTCCCCCTTTTAAAACGTATTATAACCCACAAATTTTCCAGATATCTGGAGGACCAACAGAGCTGTGGATATGACTCACAAAAGGGAGAGAAGAAACAGGGGATGGGGTTTGATATAACCACAGAAAGACGTTATATCAAAGCGGTTTACATATTAAATATAGGTACAAAGACAGAATATTTATGTGATCTACAGTATCTTTAGTTATTTCTTTGTAACTGAAGGAGAGGGGGTTTTGGATGGATTTAGGGAATTATATAGAGTATGCAATGGTTGTATGGATCAATAATATTTGTTTAAGTAATTTCATTGATTTAAGGAACTGCCTTAAGTATAAGGAATGTAATGTATCTTATTGTTATAATTATTATTTATTTAATTCACCATTTAGGATTATTTATTCACTTATTTAGACATCTATTAAATATTTTGGGTATAATAAATTGATCAATATTATAGGGGGTTGATTAATTTTAATTTTATAAGGGGAAGTAATTAATTATATTGCCTGGGGGAGGGTTCCGACTGCTAGTCTAAATGTATGTCTTCAAGCAATCGTGTGATATGGGGGACAGGGAATTGGGGGGAGAACAGGGGATTTTTATTAAGGGGTTTAGCACGTGTATTGAGCAAAGGGTGTTTTTTAGGGGGAAAGGATTTTTGGTATACTATTATGGATTTTCTTCCTTGAAATTTTGTAATGAATTTTAAAATGTTTTCTTTAAATGTCAATGGCCTCAATCAGCCTGTTAAGAGGGGGAAAAACGCTAAATTTTTTAAAGCAGCAAGATATAGATGTATATATGATACAGGAAACTCATTTGTCAGCTAGGGAATCGATGAAGTTGGAAGGGGAGTGGGTCAAGCAGTGTTTCCTTGCGCCGGCTATGGGAAAGAAAGCGGGGGTGGCTATTTTAGTGCATAGGAAATGTTCAGCTGTATTTAATTTTATTTCTGCAGATCCTTCAGGAAGGTGGGTTCAAGTGAACATGACTTTGGGGAAACATGCTCCGATGCTGTTTAATATCTATGCCCCTGATTCAAATCAAGCAGAATTTTTAAAACTCTTCAACAGGTGCTTCTGCCGCTGGCTGACTCTAATCTAGTGATAACAGGGGACTTCAATGCTGTTATGGATCCATTGCTGAATAAACAACCCAGTAAGCTTGGGATTCGATAATTTAGTTCAATCCTAAACTAAACTAAACCTTAAGTTTATATACTGCGTCATCTCCATGGAAGTGGAGCTTGACACGGTTTACAGGAATTTAAAAAAAAGAAAGGAACTCCAATGGGAGGAAGAAGGGCTTGGTAAACAGGAAGGAAAGAAGGGACTTAGAATAATGGAGAGGGAGGGAGTAGTTACATTTTGGAGAAAAGCCAAGTTTTCAGATGTTTTCTGAAGTGTTGGAGGGAGGTCGAACTCCGAAGATGGGCAGTAAAGCTGTTCCACAGCTCAGTGATCCTGAAGAGGAGGGATGTTCCAAGTTTTCCTGTGTGGGATATGCCATTTAGAGAGGGGAAGGATAGTTTGAATTTTTGAGTGGATCTGGTGGATTGATATCTGGCGGATTCTCCATTATAATGCTGAGAAGTTTTCTTTTTGGTCCCATGTTCATAAATCATTTTCAAGAATAAATTATGTATTTGTATCAGATCAATTAGTGCAACAGGTAACCAAAGCTGGCATAGACCCAATTGTTTTATTAGATCATGCTGGAGTTTGGATTGAATTAAAATTTGAGGAACAAGATTCAAATAGACCTGTTTGGAGATTCAATAATACATTGCTTGCAGATTCACACTTTATTGAGGAGTTTCAATTAAAAATGAATGAGTATTTGCAAATCAATGCCTCAGAGGAAATCTCTTTAGAAACCTTGTGGGATGCTTTCAAAGCTACCATGAGAGAGCAAATAATTTCATATTCGGCGTATATTAGAAAACAACTTAAAATAGAATATTCTAATTTGGAATAAAATATTAAGGACTTAGGGCTCCTTTTACTAAGGTGCGCTAGAGTTTTTAGCGCATGCATGAAATTACTGCACGCTAAACCACACGGTACGCTTCTAGAATAAAGCCAGCTCAATGCTGGTGTTAAGGTCTAGCACAGAAACTCAGTCTCAAATTGGAAATATCTTAAAACAATTTTTGAAATATTATAAAGCTTTATATTCTCCTGAGCTTTATTCAAATAAAGAACTTGAGGGTTTAGAGTTCTTGAAGTTAATCAAGGGGCCTAAAATTCCCGAGTATACAAAAGGAACTCTTGATTCGCCTATATCAATGAAAGAACTACAAGCAGCGTTGAAGTCCCTTAGAGTTGGATCCGCTCCAGGTGGTGATGGGTTCACTGTAGAGTTTTATAAATCATTTCAAATCACCTTATTGCCTCATCTATTAAATTTATATTAGGCTCAACTGACTAAAGTTTACATTACAGGTACTATGGCAGAATCTTTAACTATTGTTTTGCCGAAGCCAAATAAAGATCCTATGTTGGTTTCAAATTACAGGCCTATTTCTTTGATTAATATAGATGGAAAACTTTTGGCTAAGTTATTGGCTTTAAGCTTGGCCAAGGCTCTCCCTTATATTATTGGTATGCACCAAACGGGGTTCGTTGCTCAAAACCATTCTTCAAACAACACTAGACTGGCTTTTCACATGTTAAACTTAACAAAAGCCATGGAGGATCCGGCCTTCTCTGTATCCTTGGATGCAGAGAAGGCCTTTGATCATGTGGAATGGACCTTCATGTATCAAGCAATGGATTGGTTTGGTACAGGATCCGGATTTATACAAATGATTCAAACTGTATAGTTCCCCTTCTGCCAGTATTAATAATACTTTTTCAGAAACTTTTTGTCTGGAGAGGGGAGTTAGACAAGGGTGTCTGTTATCTCCTTTATTGTTTGATATTGTTTTGGAACCCTTGTTATTAGCTATACAGCAGGCAAAAGAGATTCAGGGTATTCCTTATACAGGTCGGGAATATAAGGTCTCCGCTTATGCAGATGATATTTTGCTTCATTTGAGAAATCCTGAAACTACCATTCCACATTTACTAGATTTGATTGACAGATTTGGAAAATTTTCTGGTTATAAAATAAATTGGAGTAAATCGGAGGTTCTTCTGCTAAATGTACATTCTCCAAAAGGATTATTTGATATATTCCCTTTTCTTTGGAAGGAAGAGGATATAAAATATTTAGGTATTTGGATACAAAAAACATTAGAAGAAATGAAATGAAGTAAATGAAAAATCTATTGCTGAAGGCCACAGAAATGTGTGAGCAATGAAACCCCTTACTTCTTTCTTGGTGGGGGAAGAGTCCAAACTGTTAAGATGATGATTCTGCCTGTGGTTTGCTACCAAATGTATATGTTGCCTGTTTATTTTCAGGGGTCCTTTTACAAGAAATTAAATAGTATTCTTACTAAATTTATTTGGGTGGGGAAAGCTGCGAGAATTGCATTAGTATCTTTACAAAAACCAATTGTGGCAGGGGGGGGTTAAATTTCCCAATTTTTTATAGGTACCATCAAGCCTATATTATGTGTCAGGGTACGTATTGGATCCTCCCTTAGCTCAAGGAAAATATTCCAGACTTGTTATGGTTGGAATGGTAACTTCTGTCTCCATTGAGATTGAGTCGCATTTTAAGTATCAAGTTACCTAGGTAATATAAGGACAATAGAATTTTATTAGACACTTGGCAGATATTAAAATTTATTAATAATTTAACACCTATTCCAATTCATAAATCCTTGTGTCAGTCACTTTGGCTGAACTCCAAGATTCAAATTGGCGGGTTTAAGATCATATGGAAGCATTGGATGAAGGTGGGCATCCATACTCTGGATGATATAGTATCAGATGGAAAGCTGCCTGACTTTTCACGACTGCAACAACAAAGTCTCAAGTATTTAAGTGGTTGTAGTTGAAGCAGGCCATTCAGAAGGGGTTCCCTGATTAGCAAAATCTTAAAAATCAGAATAGTTTGCCGATCCTAAGCTTCCAGACAGATTTCCTGGGACATCAAGACGCTCAGTGGTACAAATTAATATCTGAATTTTTGAATAAGAAACCAAACACTGATCTTCGTGACATCTGGAGCACTGAGATAAAGCAGCAGATTTCTGCATCTCAGTGGCCACGAATTTGGACTTGGATGATGAGATGTACGGCGTCTGCATCTATGAGACAAACAAGGTTTTTCTTGTTGCATAGAGCTTTTTGGACCCCTTTTCGATTACAGAAATTAGATAGTTCCAAGTCTAACAGATGCTGGCACTGTCATCTCAAGGTAGGGACATTGGATCATCTACTGTCCTATTGTCCCTTGATACTTTAATTTTGGAGATCCATTTGGGGTCAAGTGAATAAATTATTGCAAAATCCAGTGGAATTGATGCACGATACTGTGCTATTTGGCATGATAATGAGGGCTAAAAGCCAAATTTCTTCCCATAATAATAAACTTCTCTTGCCATACAACTTATTTTGAGGAACTGGAAAACTGGGATCAGTTAAATTATACTTTCTGGTGGGAATCTCTATGCCACACTTTTAAAATGGAACGTATGATGGCCATACAACAGGGACATTATAGGAAATTTATGGATGTTTGGGAGCCATTGACAAAATTCTGTAAGGAGTGTTTGTTGATTTTGCCCTATGATCATACACATACAGGGTGGGTGGGGAGATACTTTTAATTAGAGTGCAATTGTTAGATATGTTTAAAGGGGGGGATGATATATGTATTTGTCATAAAATATAATTTGATAGAATTTAAGAGCTGTTAAAGTGTACAATGTCTGTATAATATGTTGCACTTATTTTTGGCTTTAAAATGAATAAATATATTAAAAAAGGACTTAAGTAAACATACTTCTTGGACTTTTTAACATAAGAACATAAGAATAGCCTTACTGGGTCAGACCAATGGTCTATCAAGCCCAATAGCCCATTCTCATGGTGGCCAATCCAGGTCCCTATACCTGGCCAAAACCCAAGGTGTAGCAACATTCCATGCTACCAATCCAGATCAAGCAGTGGCTTCCCCTGTTTATTTGTCAATAGCAGACTATGGACTTTTCCTCCAGGAAATTGTATAAACCTTTCATAAAACAAGCTACACTCTCTGCTCTTACCATAACTTCTGACATTGAGTTCCAGAGCTTAATTATTCTCTGAGTGAAAAAAAAAAAAAATTCATCCTATTGGTTTTAAAAGTATTTCCCTGTAACTTCGAGTGTTCCCTAGTCTTTGTAATTTTTGACGTAGTGAAAAATCAATCCACTTGTACCTGTTCCACTCTACTCAGGATTTTGTAAACTTCAATCATATCTCCCCTCAGCCGTCTCTTTTCCAAGCTGAAGAGCCCTAACCTTTTTAGTCTTTCCTCATACGAGAGAAGTTCCATCCCCTTTATCATCTTGGTCGCTCTTCTTTGAACCTTTTCTAGTGCTGTTATATCTTTCTTAAAATAAGGAGACCAGAATTGAACGCAATACTCCAGATGAGGTCGCACCATGAAGCGATACAGAGGCATTATAATATTCTTAGTCTTGTTAACCATCCCTTTTTAAATAATTCCTAGCATCCTGTTTGCTATTGTGGCTGCCTCCGCACATTGGGCGGAAGGCTTCATCATATTGTCTAAGATGACACCCGATTCTTTCTTGGGTGCTAACCCCCAAGGTGGACTTGAGTTTTTGAGTTATTGTGGCATATTCATCAATAAAATTTTTTGAACTATACAACCCCTGACTGATCTTTGACATCTTGACCTCAAGACTCCTTCGTTGTGTGTTTTCGTCTCGACGTTGAGGCCTGTCCCTCGCTTCCGATTCAGTGTCTTATAATTGTTTCCACCATTTTGCCTGGCACTGAAGTCAGGCTTACCGGTCTGTATAAATGTACCCTTTGGTTGTTTTATGACATCTTGCTTTCCTTTCTTTGTTTGACATATATTGAGGCAAGTCTTCTTCCCTTTCTTGTCTGTTTTGTATCTTATACAAGCCAGTAACTTTAAAACTGTACTTGATGCTATATTTAGTCTAGAAAAAAAAAAATTTCCTAATGTAAACAAAATATAAAGAGTAGTATTTGCTGATTTTCAGCGGATGCAGTGTCATTACAAAAACGTAAAGTTGTACTGCATTTCAACCAGAAATTACTCCAAGTGTGTTACTGATTGATTCTATTCACTAGAAACAGATACAGGTTCTGAGTCAAATCTTTCATCATTTGGCTTTTCAATTAGGACAGACGTCATACCCTGGAAAGAAAGTAGTATTAATGCCATTTCAGAAAAAAAATATTGTTTAAAAAAAAGGGAAAAACTCACTTACCTCTTTACTCTGACTTTCTCATCTTCATCCATGAGATTGTCCACACTGCCCTTCCTGTGAACAAAAAGAAAAGTCACAACTTGCCATTTGTAATCTTTAGCACTGTTGTCTGGTGAACATTTCCAAATTGAGTCACTCCTGCAAATCACTTCTACAGTCTCTGCCAACCCAGCATTGTGTTCTTAGTTTCAAAAAGCAGCTAATGCTGGCAGGCATTTCTTATTTTAATTCCATTTGTTTTCTTGCCATGTCTTTGGCTCATACCTACGGTACTTTTAATTATAAAACAAGTATATGCAGAACAGATCACTCATTTTAGCTTTAATTTCAAGGTTACTCTAGGTCAGTGTTTCTCAGCTTCTTTAAATCAAGTAGCCCATTTCAACTGACTAACCACAGCTCCGATCAACAGACATTTTGAAATGGACATGCTAAAAAATGCAAAATTCTAATCAAGAAATAGAATACAAAATTACATTTTCTACCTTTATTGTGTCTGGTTATTTTATTTTTCTAATTATGTTGGTCTAAACTCTAGTTTCTGCTTCCACCCAATTCTCTCAAATCCCTTGTTATTTTTCTCTTTCCTTTTTACATATTTTCCTTCAACATATTTTTCTGCCTCTATTCAGATTTAATTCATTCGTACTACTCAGGCTTCAGTTTCCCCCTTTTTACTGCACTTATCTACAGCTTTCTTTCTCCTGTATCCCAGATATCCTATTCCCTTCTATTCTTTCCACTTTTCCATCCAGCATCCCCCTTTCTCTCTTCCCACCCTTCCATCCAGCATCTCCCCCTTCTCTTTCCCACCCTTCCATCCAGCATCTCCCCTTTCTCTTTCCCACCCTTCCATCCAACATCTCCCCCTTCTCTTTCCCACCCTTCCATCCAGCAACGCCCCCTTCTCTTTCCCACCCTTCCATCCAGCAACGCCACTTCTTTTTCACACCCTTCCATTCAGCAATGCCCCCTTCTCTCTCCACCCTTCCATCCAGCATCTCCCCTTCTCTCTCCACCCTTCCATCCAGCATCTCCTCTTTCCCCAACCCTTCCATCCAGCATCTCCCCTTCCTCTTTCCTACCCTTCCATCCAGCATCTCCCCCTTCCTCTTTCCTACCCTTCCATCCAGCATCTCCCCCTTCCTCTTTCTTACCCTTCCATCTAGCATCTCCCCCTTCCTCTTTCATACCCTTCCATCCAGCATCTCCCCCTTCTCTTTCCCACCCTTCCATCCAGCAACACTCCCTTCTCTTTCCCACCCTTCCATCCAGCAACACTCCCTTCTCTTTCCCACCCTTCTATCCAGCAACACTCCCTTCTCTTCCCACCCTTCCATCCAGCAACACTCCCTTCTCTTTCCCACCCTTCCATCCAGCATCTCCTCTTTCCCCAACCCTTCCATCCAGCATCTCCCCTTCCTCTTTCCTACCCTTCCATCCAGCATCTCCCCCTTCCTCTTTCCTACCCTTCCATCCAGCATCTCCCCCTTCCTCTTTCTTACCCTTCCATCTAGCATCTCCCCCTTCCTCTTTCATACCCTTCCATCCAGCATCTCCCCCTTCTCTTTCCCACCCTTCCATCCAGCAACACTCCCTTCTCTTTCCCACCCTTCCATCCAACAACACTCCCTTCTCTTTCCCACCCTTCTATCCAGCAACACTCCCTTCTCTTTCCTACCCTTCCATCCAGCATCTCCCCCTTTTCCCACCCTTCCATCCAGCATCTCCTTCCTCTCTCTCCCTCCCTTCCATCCAGCATTTCCTCCCTCTCTCTCCTACCCTTCCATCCAGCATCTCCTCCCTCTCTCTTCCTACCCTTCCATCTATGATCTCCTCCCCTTTCTCTCCCACCCTTCCATCCATCATTTCCTCTCTCTATCCCCACCCTTCCATCCATCATCTCCTCTCTCTCCCCCCACCCTTCCATCCAGCATCTCCCCTTCTCTTTCCCACCCTTCCATCCAGCATATCCCCATTCTCTTTCCTACCCTTCCACGCATCTCCCCCTTCTCTTTCCCAACCTTCCATCCAGCATCTCCTTCTCTTCCCCACCCTTCCATCCAGCATCTACCCATCTCTCTCCTCTCTCGTGGGTACCCTCAGCATCTTTGTCCCTCCCCTGTTGCTATGCTTCTCTAGACCAGCAGCAGCAAAACAATCTAAAACAGTTTTTATATGCGCACTGTTCACTCTGCCAGTCCTCTATCCTGAAAAGGAAGATCATGTCAGAAGGAGTGAAAGACCAGCAAAGTCAACAAGTGGTACATGAAGACCATAGTCCTGGGACTACTTTATGTTGCTTTGCCACCTCTGCTGCTGGTTTGGCAGTGAGAAGATGACAAGAATGGTCCTCTGCCACAGGGCTGCCCAAGTCCTGTCCTCGAGATCTACTGGCAAGCCAAGTTTTCAGGATATCCACAATGAACATGCATTGTGACAGGAATCCTGCTAGCCCTACTAGAAACAGGGAGAAAGTCCCTGTAAGCCTCATTAAAAACTCCGGCAACAAGGCAATGGGGCCTGACAACTTACACCCCAGGGTGCTTAGGGAGTTGAGTGATGTTTTGGCGGAGCCACTGTCAGCGCTCTTCAACCTCTCCCTTAGTACAGGCTGCGTCCCGCTGGACTGGAGGATGGCTAACGTCATTCCACTCCACAAGAAGGGCTCAAAGATGGAGACAGCAAACTACAGACCAGTGAGACTAACATCAATAGTGAGCAAACTAATGGAAACTCTAATCAAACACCAATTGGATAAGATCCTGGATGAGGAAAATCTACGGGACCCCCGTCAACATGGATTTACTAAGGGGAGATCATGCCAATCCAACCTGATCAGCTTCTTTGACTGGGTGACGGGGAAGCTGGATGTTGGGGAGTCCCTGAACATCGTGTACCTGGACTTTAGCAAAGCATTCGATAGCGTACCACACCGCAGGTTGCTGAGCAAGATAGGTTCTATAGGATTAGGTGACACTTTGACGAAATGGGTTAGGAACTGGCTTGGTGGTAGGCTTCAAAGGGTAGTGGTGAACGGCACCCCCTCAGAAATTACGGAGGTGATCAGTGGAGTGCCACAGGGCTCGGTCTTAGGCCCGACCCTATTCAACATCTTTATAAGAGACTTGGCAGAAGGGCTTCGAGGTAAAATAGCATTATTCGCTGATGACGCCAAACTAAGTAATGTAGTGGGCAAATGCACAACGGACGAAGATTCAATGCCCGACAACATGACGCACGACCTACTCCTACTGGAGCGCTGGTCTAGGACCTGGCAACTTAGCTTCAATGCCAAAAAATGCAAAGTCATGCACTTAGGCAACCATAATCCATACAAGACTTATACTCTTAATGGTGAGATCCTAACAAGAACGGTAGCAGAACGAGACTTGGGGGTGATCGTCAGTGAGGACATGAAGGCTGCCAGTCAGGTAGAGCAGGCCTCATCCAAGGCAAGACAGATCCTAGGTTGCATACGCAGGGGTTTCGTCAGCCGGAAGCCGGAAGTCATTATGACATTGTATAGATCCATGGTGAGGCCCCACCTGGAATACTGTGCGCAATTCTGGAGGCCACATTATCACAAAGATGTGCTGAGATTGGAGTCGGTTCAGAGAATGGCCACCCGGATGGTCTCGGGACTCAAAGATCTCCCGTACGAAGAACGGTTAGACAAAATGCAGCTATACTCGCTCGAGGAGCGCAGAAAGAGGGGAGACATGATCGAGACATTCAAGTATCTCACGGGCCGCATCGAAGCGGAGGAGGATATCTTCTTTTTCAAGGGACCCACGGCAACAAGAGGACATCCGTGGAAAATCAGAGGTGGGAAACTACGAGGTGACACCAGGAAATTCTTTTTCACTGAAAGGGTGGTTGATCGTTGGAATAGTCTTCCACTGCAGGTGATTGAGGCCAGCAGCGTGCCTGATTTTAAGGCCAAATGGGATCGACACGTGGGTTCTATTCACTAAGCAAAGGTAGGGGAGGGTCATTAGGGTGGGCAGACTAGATGGGCCGTGGCCCTTATCTGCCATCTATTTCTATGTTTCTAGGTATAAGAAACATCCTGAACAGTTTAGAAATCTGGTGGACAACTTTAGAAAGGAGCCCGTCGCTTTAAGAGTGTCTAGAGCTCAGCTGACACTGAGATTGCAGGGCCCTTTAAGAGCTTGTCTATTCCTGCTAGGAGGGGGCATGGCTTATTGGCGAGGCTCCCATTTACTGAGCTTTCCTTGTCAGAGAAAGGGGTGGAAACAGCTGGAACAAGCAGCTGAACTTAAGCTGGGAAGGAAGCCAAGGCAGTTCCTCCGGGGACTGGGAAATGGAGGAACTGGAAGACAGCCATACCAAGCCAGTCTCAGAAGCCCAAGGCAGTTCCCTTCGGGGACTGGGAAATGGAGGAACTGGAAGACAGCCATACCAAGCCAGTCTCAGAAGCCCAAGGCAGTTCCCTCCGGGGACTGGGAAATGGAGGAACTGGAAGACAGCCATACCAAGCCAGTCTCAGAAGAGGACTATGATATGGAATGTCCAGAGTACTATGCTTTGCCTGACTGGGAAGAACAGCAGATGGACTGTGAGTAGGCTGTTAAGCCAAGCCATTTTTTTTCACTGAAGTTTGCTGGGGACATTGTGGGGTGTACCAGCCATCCCTGTGGTGTACAGGCCAATCTCCTCCCAGCCTGTTGGGGATTCGGCTCTACCCAACAGAACCATAGCCAGAGCCAGAAAAGTGTTTGATTAATGCACTGCTTTGATAGGCCCAGGAGAGGGGTCAGAAGGAAAAGTTTTGGACTTTTGTTTGAAGACTGGACTGAGTCTAAAGCACGGCTTGTGCTGAGGTGGAACTTATTTGTTTTCTAATAAGAATGAACTGAAATCACAGAAGCCTTTTTCTTTTTGCTCGTGCCATTTCTGCCATTGTGTTTGAAGTTTGTTTGCCATTAAAGTGTTTTGCCTTACTCAACCAGGGAATCTCAGTGTGCAATCTGTGGGAGGCACTGAGGGCTATGTTCCACTACCTTTATTCAAACTCAGGGACCGGGATTCAGAAGGGCAATTGGGCCTAGCCAGAATCCTGTCCCACAGCATGAGAGAGATTTGCATACCAAAGAAAGCAGTGTAGGCAAATCTCTCTCATGCAAATTCATTGTGGATATCCTGAAAACCTGGCCTGCCAGTATATCTCGAGGACCAGACTTGGGCAGCCCGGGTCTACCGGGTATCATGTACCTTCTTGTGTACCCCTTGGGGTACACATACCACATGGTGAGAAACTGTATTCTAGGCCAGTGTTCTTCAACCACTGGTCCATGGACCAGTGCCGGTCCACAGAAATTTCCTGCCTGTCCACAGGGCCAGGACGTACATCAGGCCCAAAACAGTGTTCTTCAACTGCCGGTCCACGGTGCGATTGATGCGGCGTTATCTTTGAGCCAGCTTCTTCTTCCTCACTGATTCAGTGCACAAAGCCACGGGCAGTGGCTCCTACGGGCATCCTGCGCCTGAACCGGAAGCCTTCTCTCTGACATTCCAATGTCAGAGGGAAGGCTTCCAGATGAGGCACAGGACATGCAAGGTGCAATTAGTACTATTATGGGGGCAGGGTCTGGGGTGGAGATTGGGTAGAGATGGGTGGGGTTTGGCCCACGATTTAGCCTTGTGTTCTTCAACCGCCTGTCCACGGACCGATGCCGGTCCACAGAATAATTATTTTATTTCTGCCGGTCCATAGGTGTAAAAAGGTTGAAAAACACTGTTCTAGGCCACATAAGCTTCTCATTGACCTAGAGTCATGCCAATTCTACAATATTTTTCTCATGAAACATGAAATATGAAAACAGAATTTAATTTTGTAGTGTCATACATTTTTCAGTAATACATTTTTTTATATCTTGAATTTTTATTATTTTTTTTCATATAAACAGTACATATACCATATCCATCAGTCTTCAACCACTTAAAGGTGCCAAAAAGAAAAAAAGGGTCAAAACCAAAGGATGCTTTCATCACAATATACACCACTAGAGTACACACATCTATACACTGCTATTAAGAACCTAACCTCATAATATCTACTAATACCTGGCACCCCACCCCCCTCCATTTAATTTCATTATACAACCATTATAGTAGAAATGTTTAGTTGCTTCTTCTGGATATTTCCCTCTCTACCCCATCCTTTCCCTCTCCTAAATAACTTTTAAACCACTGAGCTTCATTGTAATCAGTGTCCAATTTTTTGGATGTTTCCCATAATGTCCTTTTCTCTTGTCAACCACACATTCTATGAGGATTAAATGCCATAAGTTGCTTTTCCATTCTTCTTCAGATGGTACCTCAGTAGCCTTCCAATGAAGCGCAATAAGACATTTAGCTGCTGACAACCCCAAGCGAAGCAGACAACTTTGCTACTTCAGAGGCCAATAAACAACTCTATGGATTCATATGCATCTGGCTAACTAGCCATCTCGTCAAGCATGAAGTCAGTCTTCCAAAATGTCTGTATGTGCATAAAGTTCCCACCTGGGTTCCACACCTCCAACATTTATTCAAAATAGAGGAATAAATAATATGCAACCTTTCAGGAGTATAATGCCACCTTGATAATACTTTGTACGCATTTTACTGTATCAAAACACAGGTGGAAATCTTCTGCACCTCTTTACACATTGGCTCCCATTGTTGATCTGTAAATGAACAGCCCAAGTCCTCCTCCATATATGAGCAAGTTACCTTTTCCCAACCCCTTAGGTAGGTGTTCAGCACGACCATAAATTTTCCAAGTGTTCTTGGGGTTACTGGGGGTGACCCTAACCAACCCTGTGTCTGGGCAAAATATTGCAGTTGCATGTATGCCAAAAAATCTCCAGGAAGTAAATTGTACCTCTCCTGCAGGGTCCCAAAAGTACCCAACTCATTACCTTGCAAAAAATCTCTAAAGACTTGAAAATCCAAACCTTCCACCTCACAAAACTCTCCCTTCCTGACACAAATTTCAATTCTCCCCCAATTGCTGCCATTGTGGACATCACCCCCTCTCTACTCCATTTGTGACGCATATTCCCCCATAAACTAACCAAATATCAAACAAAAGGGTTCAACATTTCTCTGAATCTATCCCTATGGGAATAGGAAACCAATATCAAACACTGCACTTCCACAAAAAATTGCTCTAATTGGACCCCCTGATGACATACAGATGTCAACCAATCCAATATAAACTGTAATTGTGCCACTTGATACTACCAGTTCAAATCAGGGACAGCCCTTCCCCACTGTCCTGTAGGGGCCCATAGAATTTTCTTTGTCAATCGAAGTGATTTCCCCCCCCCCCAATAAATCTGAAAATTTTCCTTGTCTAAGCTCTGTATCAGGAGATTAATGCAGCTAGGCCACAATGCCCTGTTGGGTTTAACACTTTAGCGTTTCCCAGTATTAACTGTAAGGATGTAGTAGAAGAGAAACAACCTTGGGCTTACCTCAGCTACGGCCACGTGCACGGCTATCACAACTGGGGACATCACAGTGACACAGAAGCAAATGAGTGTGAATGTCC
Organism: Geotrypetes seraphini; assembly: GCF_902459505.1. Taxonomy (NCBI): domain Eukaryota; kingdom Metazoa; phylum Chordata; class Amphibia; order Gymnophiona; family Dermophiidae; genus Geotrypetes; species Geotrypetes seraphini. The sequence goes on along the minus strand of NC_047089.1, from coordinate 144,918,663 downwards.
AATGTGTAGAACAGTTGGCCCTAATGTGCCCTGGTACCTAAATGGGCAATGTTTGAAACAAAAATAAAAGATGCGAAAGGACATTCATTTTTAACATTGCAATCTTACCTCACCATGACAACCAAAGCCCCTGTTGTTTTCTTCTTTTGCTGCTTAGCACTGCACATCAGGAGAAGACTTCTTACATTATCTTGCACCTGCCGCATAAATCTAATCTAATCTAATATTTGTGCATCGCACAAACCTTAAACAGGCTCAAGGCAACTTGCAGTGGGAAAATGATATCTTGGGGCATAGAGGGGAAGGAAAGGGGAAGGAGAAGGACCTAATCATATTGAGCATAAAAATTTGAAAGGTACTTGCAGGGAACATGAAGATATCAATTATCAAAGAGTAGGGTTTTCAGTTTTTTTCTGGAATAGGGTATGGTTGGGTTCTGTTCTAATTATCTCTGCAAGGTCATTCCAAATTTTGACTCCCAGGAAGGTGAGCATGGATTGGAATATTCATCTGTACTGCGAGAGGTGGACCTGCGAGAGCTAAGACCTTCACGATATTTTTTTGTCTACATTTAAAAGCGATATAGGTCTATAGATTCCACATCCCCTAGGGTCTTTGCCTAGTTTGAGCAACACTATTATACCCGCTTTACCCATTGTCTGAGGAAAGGTACCCCCCTCCCGGACCCTATTGGCTACTCGAGCAAGCAGACAACTCAAAATTACCTGAAAATGCTTGTAAAACCTATCGGTGTAACCATCTAACCTCTGAGATTTTTCTGGTTTCTAGTTCTTTATAACCCCTTCAATCTCAGAAGATGAAACAGGCTCACTTAATTCCATCATTTCCTGTGAGGTCACGCTGGGAAGACCTAGTGGATCAAAAAAGCCTCAATTCACTCCTCCAGTGCTCCTGAGCATCCTTGGTACAGCTCTGTATAAAATCTCAAAAAACTAGCCTGAATTTCAGGGTCCATACGTTTAATATATCCCCTGGATCCCTAATCTCTTGAATATTTTGGGACTGCCTTCTCCTAATATACTACACCAACAAAGAACCAGACCTATTCCCAAATTCAAATGCTGTTTCAGTGTTGCTCACAAGTAGTCAACTCTCTCTAACTGGTACTTCTGTAGTTCCACCCATATTTTATTAATTTTATTATTATTATTATTATTTTATATATCTATATAATATTATATTATTATATATTTTATATAATATTTATATTTTATAATTTTTATTAATTTTATTAATACCCCCTGATAACAACTGTGTGTCATCTGAATATATAGTCATTCCCACTCAGCTGCATCATCAATTTCTACAAAATGCTGCAAATTCTCTCATCACAGCAACACTATCCCAAAATGCCTGTTTCATAAATTCCCTTGAATCAAAGGTTGCAATGTATCAAGCGACTCTCAAGATCTTCTACTTGTGCCTGTAGTTCTTTCATGAGAATATCATGACTATGCACGTAGCCCTGGGTCGATTTCACCTCCTCAACCAATTTCACCATGTGGGCCTCTGATATGACACTTATGCGCCTAGCTCGTCAAGTTCAGCTTTTTTAGGGGCATAGTTATCAATATAACCTGCCGTTATCTTATTTTACCACCAACTTGTGCTATTTTGCCACAGGCCCAATTTTATACAATGATCTTACTAATAACTGAAAATGCCATTACCAGTGGCGGCTGTCTTGTCAGGAGCTAATCAAGCTGACGAGTTCTCTGGTTTATGACCGATACATTGGTAAAGTACAAGGTGGAATGGCATTCAGCTGATAGCATGGAGAGATTAATTTAGCTCCAGCCTCCTATTTATGTTGCCACTGATTCTCTGATGAAGCATTAAGTGAAATGGGTCCCATTGGAATCAGGATTTTTCTACCTAGGAATCAGGATTTTCCTATTTAAAAGCTAAGTTATGCGATAAATTGTTATTGCTATTTTGCTAACAAATTAAGTTAAAATCATGTAATATGCATGAGGGTTTTTTTTAAGAACTACGATTACAGCAATGTCTTGTTCAATTGATCAGCTTTGACTGTTTTGAAATGACACAATAGTTGTCAGAGGTCTTTTTCCCTCTTTATGGAATGATTTGATGTTAATAGTAAATATGATCCTATAGGGGGAATAATCTTTTTCATCTCTACTTTGAACATTTATCTTTTGACTTTGATTGTATAGTTTTTATCTTTTTTGTCAAATGTTAATAGTAAAATAACACATCTTAGTGGAAGCCCACATTGATAACTTCCTTCCTTAGTGTTATAAGAGATACGACATTGATGCCGCACTCACAATTTAGCACAAAAAAAAAATCTGCATGGAATGCTATTCTATAAATGGCTTTATTTTGATGATTACATTGGCTTCTAGTTTGAAAAAGATGCTTATTTAAGTTACTGGTGCCAGTTTTTTAAAGTTCTCCATACTCATAAGTTGGAGTATTTCAAAGACTTGTTGCTATTTTATGTACCTAGTCAAGGAAAATTTACTTGTGGTCTTTAGATTAAACAGTTTTAAGAAAACAATATGGTATTGGAGAGCTTTTAGTGTTATGGACCCAGAGAAATGGGATGAACTACCACGTGTAATGAGACATGACGTTTATTTATTGTTATTTCTGGAAATTTTCAAATACTCCTTTTATTTATTTAGGTATTTACATACCACCTATCAATAATAATAAATAATAATTTTATTCTTATATACCGCCAAAGTGATAATAGTTCAAGGCGGTTTACAATAAGGTTATCTAAGTGATTTACAATCAGGTACTCAAGCATTTTCCCTATCTGTCCTGGTGGGCTCATAGTCTATCTAACGTACTTGGAGCAATAGAGGATTGAGTGACTTGCCCAGGGTCAGAGTACTGAAGCTGTAGCTCTGACCACTAGGCTACTCCTTCCTAACCAACTGTTGAAATTTTGTCATTTGTTTTTAGAAGACACTTCTTATTTTTGTCATTTTTAATATAGAACAGAGAAACATGATAGCAGATTAAGGCCAAATGGGCCATCCAGTCTGCCCATCTGCAGCATCTACCATCTCCTCCTCTCCCTAAAAGATCCCATATGCCTGTCCCATGCTTTCTTCAATTCAGACAGTCTCCACCACCTCTACCAGGAGACTATCAAGGGCATAATCAAAACTCCTGGACATCCAAAAACCAGCATAAGGTGGTATTTGAATATTTTGACCACCCAAAATGTTAAAGTGCCAATTTTTGAAACAGACTTTTTGGATGGCTAGCGGGACTTCTAAGCTGCTATATGTTTTGAGTTCCAGTGGATGTGTTGGGAGACATATTATGGGTGGGCTATGGACAGGATTTGGGCAGGCTTAAACTTGGATGTTTTGCAGGACGTCCTAGACAGAACTTAGACATTTTGGGATAGACCTGTTTTAGAAGTGTCCAAGTACTAAAAATCCAAACTGACCAGTAGACAACTGGAGGGATTAAGTAATGTGCCTTCCATACTCCGACGGGACCCGTTTCGCCTCACAGGACACCCTGCGAGTGAGAGAATGCTAATGGAGTGCTCCCCCTGGAACCCTTGAGAAAGCCTCCTGTGAGGCGAAACGGGTCCCGTCAGGCCATAATGTTGGGGCAAGCAATTTCTAAGAATAATAAAGATAAAGATTAAGAATCACTGTGTGTTCTGTCTGGATTTCTGGATTTAAGATAAAGAAGAGTTTCAGCTCTGGAAAGAATTTCCCTACAGAGTGAGGATCCATTTTGTTGCAAGATTATATATCACCTCACTTTCCGTCTTCACCATCCTTCCATACTCCCCCAGTAGTCACTGACCCCCCCTTCCCCCCCCCCCCCCCAATGATCTGAAATTACAAAGACTAGGGGACACTCGATGAAACTGAAGGAAATACTTTTAAAACCAATAGGAGGAAATATTTTTTCACTCAGAGAATAGTTAAGCTCTGGAACGTGTTGCCAGAGGTTGTGGTAAAAGTGGATAGCGTAGCTAGTTTTAAGAAAGGATTAAACAAATTCCTGGAGAAAAAGTCCATAGTCTGTTATTAAGACATGAGGGAAGCCTATGCTTGCCCTGGATCAGTAGCATGGAAGGTTGCTACTCTTTGGGTTTTGGCCAGGTACTAATGACCTGGATTGGTCACCATGAAAAGGCTATTCTTTTTTTTTAATTCTTTATTCATTTTTAAACATACAATAAGGGGTTCATAATAAAAAAAAAAAAAAAAACCCATCTAAAAAGTGTCCTAAATGGCTACTTGGACGATCAAAAAGCCTGATCGTCCAAGTACCCATAACCAAAGCTGGTTTTTAGACGTATCTAAAACCAGCTTAGGCCTTTCCCCTGCCTCTAAACGCACAGAGAGAAAAGAGGCATGTTTAGAGGAGGAGAAAGGGCGGGCGGTGGGCGGGAGGTGGGTCGACCTACACCTAGGCGTGCAGCAGGTATAACCAAAACCTTAGGCAGGTTGCCTAGTCGGCACTTATACCTTTTTGACTTAGACGACATCAAAACAGGTCTAAGTGCCGAAAAAGGGGCCGCTGAGCTGATGGCCGCTGGCGCGATCAGTTCAGCGGCCCGGCAACCTACCCACCCACCACAACCATCGCGGAAGGAGAGATGCCTCATCTCCCCTACCAGGATGCGATCACCCCTCTACCCCAACTGCCGCGACCCGCGGCAGGAAAGATGCCCAATCTCTCCTGCCGCGGGTTGTGGCAGTTCGGATAGAGGAGTGATAGCATCGCGGCAGGGGAGATGGCCAATCTCTCCTGCCGTGATACATCACACTCCCCCCCCGACAATATCGGGGCAAGAGGGAGCCCAAGCCCTCCTACCCCGCCAGCCGCGGCACCCCGAACTGCCAATCTCCTTGATGCGATCACCCCGAACTGCCAATCTCCGCTATGCGATCACCCCGAACTGCCAATCTACCTCAATGCGATCACCCCTCTACCCGAACTGCCGCGACCCGCGGCAGGAAAGGTGCCCAATCTCTCCTGCCTTGGGTTGTGGCAGTTCGGATAGAGGAGTGATCGCATCACGGCAGGGGAGATGGCCAATCTCTCCTGCTGCGATACATCCCCCCCCCCCCCCACAACAATATCGGGACAGGAGGGAACCCAAGCCCTCCTGCCTCGCGATCCCTAAACCTCCCCCCCCTGATTACGGTCGGGCAGGAGGGAACCCAAGCCCTCCTGCCCTGCCAGCTGCGGCACTCCGCGACAACATTGGGCCAGGAGAGAACCCAAGCCCTCCTGGCCCCAGCGATCCGCGACCCCCCCCGGCCCATGTGCTTAAGGTCCCGCTCACAGGAGGAGCCTAAGGCTCCCGGGCCTATTCTGATTGGCCGCGGGGTTTCAGCCACCTGGGCCAATCCGGCCCCATTCCGGAGCCGGCTGGCCTGCCGGACGGGCGGGCTTGGCACCCGTTTGTCCAACCAATGATTTCAGGTACGGGGAAGGGGGGTGGGGGTGGGAGGGTCGTGGGGTCGACGGGGGGTCGCGGGTCAGCGGGGGGGCTGATCGGGGGTTCAGGGTGGCGGGCGTTGGGGGGAGGGGGATTGTGTCAAGGGCAGGAGGGCCTGGGATCCCTCCTGCCCGTATTGTAGTGGGGGGTGGGGGATAGTGGGGTCCGCCTGGGCAGGAGGGGTTGGGCTCCCTCCTGCCTGATCGTGTAGGGGGGTGGGGGGCGAGAGGTTAGGAACGCTTGGGCTCCCTCCTGGCCTGATCGTAATTGGGGGGGACCCCGCGGGGCAGGAGGGCTTGGGCTCTCTCCTGGCCCAATGTTGTCGCGGGGTGCCACGGCTGGCGGGGCAGGAAGGCTTGGGCTCCCTCCTGCCTCGATGTTGTCGCGGAGTGCCGCGGCTTGCGGGGCAGGAGGGCTTGGGTTCCCTCCTGCCCCAATGTTGTCGCGGAGTGCCGCGGCTGGCGGGGCAGGAGGGCTTGGGTTCCCTCCTGCCCGACCGTAATCAGGGGGGGAGGTTTAGGGATTGCGAGGCAGGAGGGCTTGGGTTCCTTCCGGCCCCGATGTCGTGGGGGGGGGGTTTGGGGTGGATTCTGTAACCGGTGTTGTTTTTGACAGACACCGATTACAGTCTCCAGCTTTTAGGCGAAGGACTGGCTCCTCCTTCGCCTAAAAGCCCTTGTGTTGGACGTTTTGGGCTTAGGCGTTTTTTTGGTTCATTATGGGGTATAAGTGTAGACGTCGTTTGGATACAAGTGTACACGTAGTGGTGGTCTGGGTGTTTAAACAGCAGAATGTAGAGGCAGGCCATTATCAAACCAAGGACGTTTGTTTTGGTTAATGACACTTTCCCTGCTTCTGCTTTCAACGTTTAAGGTCTTAGGCCAAAAAGGGACTTAAGACGTTTTTTTTTATTATGCCCCTCCACGTGTATCCATGTGTTAAAACAAATTAATCATAAATATATCACTTATAATCATCAAGAGTACAAATAATATGCTATTATCACCCACCCTTCCCATTATATAATCAAATACATTGTACCATATATAATAAGATAATAAAATTACCCCCCTCCCCCCTCATAATTGAACCTGTAAATTTAAGGGAAAAGATGTCATCTAATCAGTACAATATTTTGTTAATGGCTCCCACACATCTTGAAATTTCCTAAAACACCCTCTCTGTATTGCAATAAATCTTTCCATTTTATATATATGACAGAAAATTCCACCAAAAATTATAATTTAGTCTATTACAGTTCTTCCAGTTATAAGTAATTTGTTGAATGGCAACCCCAGTCATTATAAGTAATAATTTGTTATTATTTGAAGAGATCTGTCTTTTTGCTCTCATTGCCATACCAAACAGCACAGTGCCAATGCCACAGCACCAATGCCACTGGATTATCTAATAAACAATTAATTTGGTCCCAAATTGATTTCTAAAAAGTCATAACAAATGGACAATAGAATAATAAATGATCTAAAGTCCCTGCTTCAAGATGACAGTGCCAACATTTATTAGATTTAGAGCTATCCAATTTTGTAACCGAATAGGGGTCCATAATGCTCTATGTAATAGAAAAAACCATGTTTGTCTCATAGATGCTGACACTGTACATCTCATCCTCCAAGCCAAAATTTGTGTCCATTGAGTCGCAGAAATTTGATGCTTGATTTCAATGCTCCAAATGTCTCTCAGACCAGTGTTTGGTTTCTTTTTAATAAGTCCAATTAACAATTTATACCAATGGGCAGCCTGGTGACTCAGGAAGTCCGCCTGAAAGCATAAGAACTTCATACTATATTGATCATTAAGGTTTTTCTACTCAGGGAACCTCGCCTGAATTGCCTGCTTCAATTGCAACCATCTAAAACTTTCTGATTTATTAAGGCCATATTTATATTGCAACTGTGAAAAGTCAAGCAATTTACCATTAGAGATAACATCATCCGATAAGCGTATTCCTGCTATCATCCAATGCTTCCAGGCGATCTTTTCTCCGCCAATTTGAATCTTGGAGTTTAGCCATATAGATTGATTTGTAGATTTGTAAATTGGAATAATTGTTAAATTACTTACATAATGCAATGTTTTCCATGTATTAGCTAATATTCTGTTATCTTTACTGTACCTAGGCATTTTGATACTGAGCACATGACAAAGGCGTATGGAGACAAGAGTTGCCATTCTAACCACAACCAATCTGGAAGTTTTTCCATAAGCTCTGGAGGACCCAATACATACCCTAGCACAAAATATAGGATTGATGATACCTATAAAAATTGGGAAAATTTACCCCTCCCTCTGAAATTGGCTTTTGTAAAGATACCAAAGCAACTCTAGGAGTTTTATCCAGCCAAATAAATTTTATAAGAATGCTATTTAATTTTTTATAAAAGGACCCCTGAAAATAAACCGGCAACATACCCATCTGATAACAAACCACAGGCAAAATCATCATCTTAATAGTTTGGACTCTCCCCCACCATGAAATATGTAAAGGATTCCATTGCTCACACTGTACTTGGACCACTGCTGTTCAATGTATTTATTAATGACCTGGAAACGGGGACGAAATGTGAAGTTATAAAATTTGCGGATGACACTAAACTCTGTAGAAGGGTCAGAACTACAGAAGAGTGTGAGGCCCTACAAAGAGACCTAAGCAAACTGGAGGAGTGGGCAAATAAATGGCAGATGAAATTCAATGTAGGGAAATGCAAGGTCATGCATATAGGGAGAAAGAACCCGATGTTCAGCTACCAAATGGGGGGATTAGTATTAGAGGGAAGTAACCTTGAAAGAGATTTGGGTGTACTGGTGGATACAACAATGAAGTCAACGGCGCAATGCGCAGCAGCCGCGAAGAAGGCGAACAGAATGTTGGGTATTATTAAAAATGGTATTACGACCAGAACGAAAGAAGTCATCCTGCCGTTGTATCGGGCAATGGTGCGCCCGCACCTGGAGTACTGTGTTCAGTATTGGTCACCGCATCTTAAGAAGGATATGGCAATACTTGAGAGGGTCCAGAGGAGAGCGACACGAATGATTAAGGGCATGGAAAACCTTTCATACACTGAAAGATTGGAGAAGCTGGAGCTCTTCTCCCTGGAAAAGCGGAGACTCAGAGGAGACATGATAGAGACCTACAAGATCATGAAGGGCATAGAGAAAGTGGAGAGAGACAGATTCTTCAAACTTTCAAAACATAAAAGAACAAGAGGGCATTCGGAAAAATTAGAAGGGGATAGATTCAAAACAAATGCTAGGAAGTTTTTCTTTACTCAGCGGGTGGTGGACACCTGGAATGCGCTTCCAGAGGATGTAATAGGGCAGAGTACGGTACTGGGGTTTAAGAAAGGATTGGACAATTTCCTGTTGGAAAAGGGGATAGAGGGGTATAGATAGAGGATTATTACGCAGGTTCTGGACCTGTTGGGCCGCCGCGTGAGCGGACTGCTGGGCACGATGGACCTCAGGTCTGACCCGGCAGAGGCATTGCTTATGTGCTTATGTGCTTATAATTCTGTTATCTTCTGTAATAAAGATTTTTCATTTATTTTCATTGTTTCTTCCAGCGTATTTTTAATCCAAATGCCTAAATACTTTATTCCATCCTCTTTCCAAAGAAAGGGAAATGAATCAAACAAACCTTTTGTACAGTGGATATTAAGTGGAAGAATTTCTGATTTACTCCAATTTATCTTGTATCCTGAAAATTTTCCAAATTTCTCTATCAATTCAAGTAAACAAGGAATGGTTGTCTCAGGATTTCTCAAATATAGCAATATATCATCCGCATAAGTAGAGACCTTATATTCCCGATCTCTACGAGGAATACCCTGTATCTCCTTCGCTTGCTGAATAGCTAATAACAAGGGTTCCAATACAATATCAAAAACCAGAGGAGATAAGGGACAGCCTTGTCTAACCCCTCTCTGCAACCTAAAGCCTTCTGAAAAATTATTATTAATATACAGTTTCGCAACAGGGAAGCTATACAATGCTTGAACCATTTGTATAAATCCTGAACCAATACCAAACCAATCCAACGCTTGATACATGAAGGTCCATTCAACTCGATCAAAGGCCTTCTCTGCATCCAAGGATACAGAAAAAGCCGGATCATCTAAGGCTTTTGATAAATTCAACATATGCAAGGTCAGCCTAGTGTTGTTAGAAGAATGTCTTTGAGCAACGAATCCTGTTTGGTGCATAAGAATATAAGAACATAAGAAGTTGCCTCCGCTGGGTCAGACCAGAGGTCCATCGTGCCCAGCAGTCCGCTCCCGCGGCGGCCCATCAGGCCCATGACCTGTAATGTGATCCTTCTCTAAGCCCTTTGATCCCTTTTATCCTTCTATCCATATTCTGTCTAAAACCTATCTCTACCTCTATCTGTATCCCTCAATCCCCCTATCGTTCAGGAATTTATCCAATCCTTCTTTGAATCCCCGTAGTGTACTCTGTCCTATCACAACCTCCGGAAGCGCATTCCAGGTGTCCACCACCCTCTGTGTAAAAAAGAACTTCCTAGCATTGGTTCTAAAATTGTCCCCTTTCAGCTTCTCTGAGTGACCCCTTGTGCTTGTGGTTCCCAATAATCTGAAGAATCTGTCCCTTTCTACCTTCTCTATGCCTTTCATGATCTTGAAAGTCTCTATCATGTCTCCTCTGAGTCTCCTCTTTTCAAGGGAGAAGAGCCCCAGCCTTCCCAACCTATCTGCGTATACCTTTTATCATTTTCATCGCTCTTCTCTGGATCCTTTCAAGTATCGCTATGTCCTTCTTGAGGTATGGTGACCAATACTGGACACAGTACTCCAGATGTGGGCGCATCATCGCATGATACAGCGGCATGATGACTTCCTTCGTCCTGGTTGTAATGCCCTTCTTAATAATACCCAACATTCTGTTTGCTTTCTTTGAGGCTGCTGCACATTGTGCCGTTGATTTCATTGTAGTATCTATCAGCACACCCAAGTCTTTTTCAAGGTTACTATCCCCTAGCATTGATCCCCCCATTTTGTAGCTGAACATCGGGAGTTTTTTTCCTAAATGCATGACCTTGCATTTCTCTATATTAAAGCGCATTTGCCATTTACTTGCCCACTCTTCCAGTTTGTTTAGGTCCCTTTGTAGGTCTTCACATTCTTCCATGGTTCTAACCCTGCTGCAGAGTTTGGTGTCATCCGCAAATTTTATAGCTTCACACTTTGTCCCCGCTTCTAGGTCATTTATAAATAGCAGCAGCGGTCCGAGCACCGACCCCTGGGGAACACTGCTCGTGACCTTCCGCCAGTCCGAGTAGAAACATAGAAACATAGAAAACATAGAAACATAGAGTAGTGGCCCTTCACTCCAACCCGTTGCTTTCTGCCTGCCAACCAGTGTTTAATCCACCCGTGTACGTCCCCTTCCACCCCGTGGTTCCACAGTTTCCTAAGAAGCCGCTCATGGGGTACCGTGTCAAAGGCTTTTTGGAAGTCGAAATAGATGATGTCTATGGGTTCTCCTTTGTCCATCTGGCTGTTTATCCCTTCAAAGAAGTGCAGTAGGTTCGTTTGGCACGATCTTCCCTTGCAGAAGCCATGCTGGCTCGCTTTCAGTTGTCCATTTTTTTCTATGTGTTCACAGATGGTGTCCTTTATCAGTGCCTCCATCATCTTGCCTGGGACTGAAGTCAGGCTTATTGGCCTGTAGTTCCCCGGGTCACCCCTCGATCCCTTTTTAAAGATAAGTGTGACATTTGCTATTTTCCAGTCCTCTGGGATCTCCCCAGTTTTCAAGGACAAGTTACAAATTTGTCAGAGAGTTTCCGCTATTTCGTTCCTTAGCTCTTTTAGAACCCTTGGGTGGATTCCGTCCGGGCCCAGTGATTTGTCGCTTTTTAGTCTGTCTATCTGTTGGAGGACCTCCTCATGGCTTATCTCTATATGCGCCAGTTTATCTTCTTGATCTCCACTTATGATCTCTTCGGATTCTGGTACATTTGATGTGTCCTCGCTCATGAAGACCGACGAGAAGAACTTGTTTAAATGTACCAGAACCCGAAGAGATCATAAGTGGAGATCAAGAAGATAAACTGGCGCATTTAGAGATAAGCCATGAGGAGGTCCTCCAACAGATAGACAGATTAAAAAGCGACAAATCACCGGGCCGGACAGAATGCATTCCAATAATAAAAGGGAGAGCTTTAGCCAAACGTATAGCCAATGTTTTAGCTAAAAGTTTTCCAGCTACATTAATTAAAGAAATAGGCCTGTAGTTTGAAACCAGTGTGGAGTCTTTATTTGGCTTTGGTAAGACTATAGTTAATGATTCCGCCATGGTACCTGTAATATAACCTTTAGATAGTTGAGCCTGATATAAATTTAACAAATATGGTAATAAGGTAATTGGAATGATTTGTAGAACTCTACTGTAAAGCCATCCCCACCTGGAACGGATCCAACTTTAAGGGACTTCAATGCTGCTTGCAATTCTTTTATTGATATTGGCTTTTCTAAGCTTTCCTTTATATGCTCAGGAATTTTTGGCCCCTTGATTAATTTTAAAAATTATATTCCATCCTTTTCTTTATCTAAACAAGGCTCAGAAGAATACAGATCTTTATAAAAATGTAAAAATTGTTTTAAAATAGGACCATTTTGTGAAAAAGCATTTCCTTTTTCATCTTTTATCACCACTACTTTTGTTTTTCATTTTTTTGCTTTTAAATAATTTGCCAGTAATCTTCCCGCCTTATTTGAATTTGCATAATACAATGCCTGTTGAGAAAATAAATCTTTCCTTATCATTTTAGAAGAAATCTCATTATATTTCCCTTTAGCTTTCAAGAGATCTTGTAATGTAAAGTATTCCCATTTGTCCATCAATTTTGATTCTAATATCGTTATATCTTATTCCAAACTATAAAATTGTTTTTTAATTTGTTTTTTTTAATGTATGCCGAAAAAGAAATAATTTGACCTCTCATGGTTGCCTTAAAAGCATCCCACAGCGTTTCCATAGAGACATCTTCCACAGTGTTCTCCCCAGCGCTTTTCAGCCGGGCGCTCCGCCCAGCAAATTTAGATTCCCGCCCAGCTGTCATCTGCCGAATCCTGCTGCCGCCACTGCTTAACACGCAGCGTGAAGAGCTGCCGAAAGACTCCCGCCAGACTTAAAACAAAACCCAGCAAGCAACTCGAACCCGGCTTCCCTCCGATACCAGAAGTTACGTGGGGGGGGGGGGGTAGGGAAGAGAAGCCGGCACGGACCATTAGAGCCCCGGAGCATGCGGGAGATAGGCCAGCCACGGAGGGAAGTTTACTTGCTCTTGCTTACTTCAGGCATTTCTCGCTGCCAGGTCCTGCCTACTTTCCGTTTCCGCGAAGGCAGGACCCGGCAACGAGAAAGGCCCGAAGTAAGCAAGAGCAGCAAGTTGTAAGCTTCCCTCTGTCGCTGATCTTTGGGAGATAGGTCAGTGACAAAGGGAAACTTGCAACTTGCCAATGTCTGTAGCAAATCTGCCGGGTGTGTGAGACGGGGGGGGGGGGTGTGAATGGGAGGAGAAAAGCTGCTGTACCCAATTAGAGGGGGAGGGGGGAAGAGAAATGCTGGTGCTTTTGCTGTCCCCAATAGGGGGAGGGGGAAGAGTCATGCTGCTGCAACCAATTAGGGGGGAGGATGAAGAGAAATGCTGCTTCTGCTGTACCCAATTGGGGGGGGAAGAGAAATGCTGATAATACTGCTGTACCCAATGGGGGGAGGGGGAAGAGAAATGCTGCTGCACCCAATTGTGGAGAGAGAAGGAAGGAGGGAGAAGGAAGATCAGGAAAAGGAGGAAAGAGATGCAAAGACCATGAGAGGGAGGGAAAGAAGATACCATACCATGGAGTGGAAGAGAGAGATGTCAGGGCATATGGGGGGGGGGGTGCAGGGCCGGATTAAAGGACAGTCCCAGTAGGCACAGGCCTAGGGCCCAAAATGGTCGGGGGGGGGCCCGCCAGTGCTGTGCTTTGGGGCCTTACCCTTGCTGGATTCGCTGGCAGCAGCAGCCTCATCATCACCCTGGGCACCCCCCCCAACCCGATCTGATCCTCCTTTACCTCCTTCCCTCATCACTGACGTGCCAGAGGGAATCATGGCAGGAGAAATCCCTGAAGCAGTCTGCTTAGAGTAGAGCAGTGCTGTTTAGAGTCTCGTGATGGGAGGGAGGGAGAGATAGGAGGGTCGTAGGGGGTAGAGAGTAGCAGTCTGCCCCGGGTGCTCGGCCTGGTGTCATGAACTTCTTTGGCTAGCAACAGCATTTACAATTCACTGCTGTTGCCAGCTTCAGGCCTTCCTCTCTGCTGGGTCCTGCCTACTTCTGTTTCCATGAAGGCAGGACCTGACAGAGAAGAAGGCCCGAAGCTGGCAACAGCAGTGAATTGTGAATGCTGCTGCCTGAAGAAGTTCATGACGCCAGGCCTTGGGTGACAGAAGGAGGAAAAGGAGCAGAGGGGGGGGGAGACTTGCTGCACCCAACTGGAGGGAGAAAGAAGATGAAGGAGGGAATGAAACGAGATGCCAGGGATTAGAGGGAAGGGAGGGAGGAAGAGATGCCAGGACATGGAGGGAAGAAGGAAAGTATGCCAGACCAAGGGAAAAGGAAGGGGGAAAGGAAGGAGGAGATGTCAGAGCATGGAGGGGGAGGGAGAGATGGAAGAAAAGGAAAGGAGTGAGATGCCAGAGAATCAGGGAAGGAAAGATACCAGACTGTGGGGTGCGAAGGAAAGAAAGGAGAAGAGAGAGACGCCAGAGCATAGGGGACGGGGTAGTGACAGAGAGAGAAAAATGGAGAGGTGGCAGAGCAGAAATCAATCATGTACAAAGGAGAAGAGAAGGGGCACAGGATAGACAGTTTATTGAAGGAGCATAAAAAGAGGGAAGATGCCATATGGAACGGGGAAAGGGCATGATGCTGCATGGAAGACAGAGCGGACAGATGCTGGCTACAAAGAAGAGTGAGGACAAGATGATTAAAGCAGAAACGACAAAAGGTAGAAAAAAAATTTTTTGTTGCTTTACGTAGAATCAAGTAATATTGTATCTATTGATTAAAGTTTATAAATAGGAAATGGAAATAAGGCAGTTTTTTGGGGACTAAACCCCTTTCCTCAGGTCAGAACAGGATACCATAACAGCAGGGGTGCCCAAATGGTCGAGCGCGATCGACCAGTAGATCGCAAAGGCAATGTGAGTCGATCGCGTTGCCTTTGCAATCTTTTTCTTCCTGCCTCCCTGAGCCAGGCCAGGCGCGTACAAGCGCCAGACTCACAAGACTTCACCTCCGACGTCAATTCTGACATCAGAGAGGAAATTCTGGGCCAGCCAATCGCTGCCTGGCTGGCCTGGAACTTCCTCTCTGACGTTAGAATTGACATCAGAGGTGAAGTCTTGTGAGTCCGGCGCTTGTACATTCCTGGCCTGGCTCGTGGAAGCAGGGAGAAATCAGCATGGTGGCTTAGGGGGTAGGGAAAGAATCGGGGAAGTGGAGAAATTGGCGCGATGGCTTGGGGGGGCAGGGGGAGAGAGACAGAAAGAAAAGGGGAGGGGCAGAAAGAAAAAAAAATATTGGATTTATAGTCAGAAGAAGGAAGTGCAAACAGAGACTCATGAAATCACCAGACAAAAAGGTAGGAAAAATGATTTTATTTTCAGTTTAGTGATCAAAATGTGTCTGTTTTGAGAATTTATATCTGCTGTCTATATTTTGCACTATGGTCCCCTTATACTAAACCGCAATAGCGGTTTTTATCGCAGGGAGCCTATGAGCATCGACAGCAGCGCAGGGCATTCAGTGCATCTCCCTGCTCTAAAAACCGCTATTGCGATTTAGTAAAAAGGGAGGGGGTATATTTGTCTATTTTTGTATAATTGTTCCTGAGGTGACATTGCATAGAATCGTCTGCCTTGACCTCTTTGAAAACCCGCGGAATATAGTACAGTGTGCTTTGTGGGTTTTTTTTAAATTTTATTGTTGGTAGATCATTTTGACTTGGTCATTTTAAAAGTAGTTCGCAAGCCCAAAAAGTGTGGGCATCCCTACTGTAGAGCCATTTCTTGTATGACTGGATGAGCTATATTTATCTTTTTTTTAAGTTTTTTAAATTCATGTAGAAATAAATGGCTAGATTGAACCTAATGACTTCATTAACGCCTTTCCCTTTTTTAACCTCTATACCATTGAAAGATGGGCAAATACTTCTTAAATTTAAGTAAAAAATATTCTGGCACAAGTGTCAAACTTTTAAAAAGGAAGTCATATAGAGCATTGGAAAATAATAATAATAATTAACTAATAAAAATAGTACACATTTAGGACTCCTTTTACTAAGTTACGATAGTGATTTTAGCGTGCGCTTAGCGCGCGGAGGAAATGCCAAGCGCGCTAGATGCTAATGCCAGCTGTAGCGTTCCTTGCAGGTTGCCATCATCTTCAGCAGCATGTACCCTCTGCCGCTATCCTGCCCTTGACATCAGAGGAGGAGCGGGACTGCGGCAGAAGGAACTTGCTGCGGAGGCTGATGGCAGCCTGCAAGGAACGCTACAGCACCGGCAATCCTCTTTGCAGGCTGTGGTAATTAGCTGAAACTGACCGGGAGGCCAGGGGGAAGCTGGAGGACGCTGCAAAGAAGGGAGGAACATGCAGGCCTTGGGGAGGGGGGAAAGATTTATAAACTATAAAGAGTTTTACCTCAAGCAAAATTGTCATTCTTTAATAGAAACATAGAAACATAGAAAAAAGCAGCAGAAAAGGGCTATAGCCCACCAAGACAACTTTTTTTTCTGCGGCCCTCCAAGTACTTACAAATCCAAAATGTGGCCCTGTAAAGGGTTTGAGTTTGAGACCACTGATCTAACCAAACCATATCGACCATTCCCAGATCATAGAAACATAGAACGATGACGGCAGAAAAGTGCTATAGCCCATCAAGTCTGCCCACTCTACTGACCCAACCCCTTAGTCTATGCCCTAATAACCCAATTCCTTAACTCAACCTTCGTAGGGATTCGACATAGGCATCCCATTTATTCTTAAGCACGCTGCTTGCCTCGATCACCTGCACTGGAAGCTTGTTCCAATGATCCACCACTCTCTCCGTGAAGAAACACTTTCTGGAGTCGCCATGAAATTTCCCGCCCTTGAGTTTGAGCGGATGTCCTCTTGTGGCCGAGGGTCCTTTGAGAAAGAAAATATCATCTTCTAACTCGACACGTCCTGTGATGTACTTAAATGTCTCAATCATGTCTCCCCTCTCCCTACGTTCTTCGAGAGTGTAGAGCTGTAATTTGTTCAGCCTCTCTTCGTATAAGAGACCCTTGAGCCCTGCAATCATCCTGGTGGCCATCCGCTGAACCGATTCAATTCTGCGCACATCTTTACAGATCCCGACGCATACTATAGCTATCAACCTTGTAATCTCCCTGGGAATGCCCAGGCTAATTTCTTTTTTTTTTTAATTCTTTATTTATCGTTTTAAAATTCTTAACAAAATCAAAACATTTTGTACAGAAAGATTGTTAGATCAAACACAAAATTATAAGAAAATCATTTACATGATGTAGAAAGAAAAAGTTCTAGTCGGACAATCTCAAGTCCTCTATAGTATGATCCAAGATTATTTATGAGTGAACTTTAGGAAATCAATTTATAATTCTATACAAAGGAAACAGTATCGCGTGCCTGGCTTGAGGAATTATTCTAATATCAAATCCAATTAGTTTTACTATTACGTTGTTGTTACTTTAGTAGTTGTTGTTCCTTCTTTTTCCAGACGTTTCAGTGTCAGAAAGGCTGTAAGTTGAGATGGTTCAAAAAACACATACTTATTATCTCGATACCTTATTATACATTTACATGGGAAACGTAAAAAGAAAATACCACCCAGCTGTGTAACTCCTGCTTTCATCAAAAGAAACTGCCGCCTACGATTCTGAGTTTCTCTACTAACATCTAGAAACATTTGAATTTTCAAACCCAAAAATTCTTTATTCTTGTTTCTAAAGAACATTTTCAAAATCCAATCCTTATTCGGCAACAATGCCACAGATAGTAAGAGAGTTGCTGGTTTAACCAAATCTTTATCTGATGTTTCCAGGATTGCTGTCAAATCTTGTTGAAGGTCTTGTATTTCCTGTTTCTTATCCTGCAAGTGTTGATCCCCTTCTTTAATAGGCAAATAATATACTCGAGTGAGAGGAGGCAATGATTCCTCAGGAATATTAAGTATCTCCATAAAGTACCTTTTTATCATCTCTCTCGGGTTTATAGATAGGATTTTAGGAAAATTCAACAGTCGTAGGTTACTAGTCCGATAGTTATTTTCCATAGTTTCCAATTTTCTTCTAATAATTTGATTATCTTTTATTATTGTGGATTGAACTTGTTTGATCGTTTTCACTTCGTTTTCAATTTCTCCCACTTTTTCTTTAACATTAGAAATTTCCTGTTTATTTTCCTCTATTGTCTGTTTTAGAATTTTTGTATTCTTTTCACCTTCCTTAATTTGTTTAGTTAGTGAGTCTCCCAGTTTGGAAACTAAGTCCCAAATTGAATCAAGAGTCACTTCAGCTGGTTTTTCATATTTAAAGAAAGTCTCATGTAAAGTTTGAGAAGGCTCACCTTGACTGCCTTCTGTCTGTTGGTCTGGATTTTCTCCTCCTTCTACTCTATCCGCTGGAGGTGTCTCTGGGCTTAACAAAGCCATAGAGACTTCATCTTGCTGGCTCCCCGGTGTTACAGCCTCAGGGTCAGAGAGTGCTACAGCTTCTAGCCCACTCCTTTCCCATGGGGAACTCGCATTCAGCGGTGGGGAAGGTGGATTCCTTTGGTCGGGGCTCAGCGTGGTATCCAGCCCCAGGACTTCCGGTCCGGCGTCACTCCACGCCGCAGAGTCCAGCGGGCGATTCCCCGACACCACTGACTCCCTCTGGATACGCTGAAGAAAATGCTCAATCGAAGCAAGAGGGGGGTGTTCAAGACGCCGCGAGTGCAGCAGCGGCGCTCTTCCCCCCGTCTCTTCGGCATCGCGACCGACGAAAATCTAGTCGCTGCTGTAATGAAAAGCGGATATACCCTCAGCGTCTCACCAGACACCGGTACAAATCGCCATCTTGGATCTCTCTTTCATCATCGCCCAGGCTAATTTCTTGTTGGAAAACCGCCCCTAGAACTGAAAGGTATTGGCGGGATAGAAGACATCAATGTAATGTAATTTATTATTTTGCTACAAAATATGATGCCATAGTAAATACTCCACATACTACCATACCAGTAACAAACAGAATAAAATAATATTCATAATCAACTGGAAACTGCCATCTTTATAAGCTAACCCCCCTCTTTTACAAAGGGGCGCTAAGCTTTTTAGTGTGTGCTAAATATTAGATTGCACTAAACGCTAACGCATGCATGTTATCTTATGGAATGCGT
Source organism: Geotrypetes seraphini (assembly GCF_902459505.1). NCBI lineage: Eukaryota > Metazoa > Chordata > Amphibia > Gymnophiona > Dermophiidae > Geotrypetes > Geotrypetes seraphini. The sequence goes on along the minus strand of NC_047089.1, from coordinate 144,899,719 downwards.
TAGTGGTTAGGGCACACGTTGATTTTGCGTGCGCTAAATCTGCGCTAAAACGCTTAGGCACGCCTTTGTAAAAGAGGGCCTAAGAGTTCTTTTGCTTTGTCCATCCTCCTCCGGCCTTGCAAAACAAGACTAACCTGCCTTTGGCAAAACCAGCAGAAAATAGGTCAGTCCAGCATCTTTGTTACAGGGTAATAATTTGATTGTAATAATCCTGCTAGCAGGCTCTCTCATGTAAGTCATATATAAGTGATAAAGTAACTATGTTTGTAACAGTGCACATAATAAAAGCTTACAGTCATACACTTTGCAGAAAAAAAAGCACAGCATGCTCCAATTTACTTGCAATTTATTTTACCTTTTTCTTCCCAAAAATAAACCCATTATGGCTTGAAATAATACAGTTTCAAGTTTAGAAACTTGCAATCAGTTTGCAATTCAGAAACCTTCCAAAATTAATCAACAGTCAAAAAAAGATGTCTTTAAAAAAGATTGTGGAAAACATTTGAACCAAATGTTGTATTTCACGTAGTCTTTGTTATCTAATGACTATAAACAAACAATATTGTATACCCAGCAACTAGGGATATAACAAATACTATTTTGTGATGATATAACTAATTGCAATCCATTATCAAAGTTCAAAGTCCTTTAAATACTCATTAAAGAGATAAAAAGATAAACAATAACATAAGAAAACAGAGTAAAGAGAGCTATCGTGTACTGTATCAATGTTGAAAATTCATCTGCATCTTTCAGGTGCATCACCATATTTCATCTCTTATAGTTACATAAAAAGTTAATGATGTTCCTTCAAATACTTCAACAGTTAGTATTAAACACTAAAAAATCTGTAGTTTTTTGTTGGGTTGTTTTTTTTTGTAACAGGCCAGTGACTCAACTTTGAGGAGGCTAGGGTGGATAGGGAAGTTTAAATCCTTAGGGTAGGGAGAGCAACAGTAGGATACTTTTGAACACAACAGGGGACCCCTATCCCCTATCTGCTGCCTCTGCCTAGTACCTGTTACTGATGGCATCATAATATGTGCCACAAAAAAAATCAAAATATACACCAACATAATTCAATATATTAAACAGAATATTATTTGCACTATTATGTGCAGGTACTTTAATACCGCTTCCATTCAGCCCTAGCTCCACAGTGCAGTTCAGCATCACTGTAAGAAATCCTGCAGTTACAGGCAAAGCATGTTACGGCTACCTATTAGGGTTTTGGGGTTTCTTTTGTAGGTTGCCAAATGACCACCAGGCTTCTGATCTGCTGGCCTTTAGTTTACTTTTCATTTAGCAAATATGTTTAGAAGAGGTCTTATCTGTATTAACTGTACAAAATGATTGCATAGAAACTAGAGAATGAACCAGGGGAAAATTTGTCCCCATCCCCGTGAGCTGGTCCCCATCCTGTCCCCATGAGCTCGGTCCCCACAAACCATCTGATCCCATCCGCACAAGCCTCAAATAGTTTTATACTGAACTTATTTTATTAAAGTATAAAAAGAAACAATATTCTGTACAATTGTCATTTTATAAATTCAGCTGGCAAGGCTTTGTTTATAAATGCTTATCCACACAACTAATATACTTTTTTATCCTAAAGCAAAAAAAAAGAAAAGAAATAGAAATTTTTTTTCTACCTTTGTTGCCTGGTTTCTGCTTTCCTCATCTTCTTGTCATTCTATTCCTTCCATCCGAGGTCTGCCTTATCTATGCCTCTTCCATATGGCATCTGCTCTGTTACTGTGCCTCTCCCTTCCATCTCACCCTCCAGCCCCCTCCCCAATTGGTCTGGCACCTATCTCCTTCAGAGTCTTCTTCCCTCTCTCCTATTCACTAACATGCAGCGTCTGCTCCTCCCTCCCCACATCACTTCCTTCCTTCCAGCGAATTCCTTTCGCTCTCTCTCCTACCCATTTCCATACAGCGTATTCCCCTCTCTCTCTCCTACCCACTAACATGTGTCTGCTTCTCCCTAACCCCCCTCTCTCTCACTTCCTTTCAGCATATTCCCCTCTCTCCCCCCTACCCACTTCCATGCAATGTCTGTTCCTATCTCCCCTCCCCCTCTCTCTCCACTTCCCTTCAGCGTCCTTTGCGGTCCAAAAGCCCTCCTCCCTCCCGATTGCCACCATCCGGGCATCTCCCTCCCTCCCTTCCCCTCACCTTCGGGGCGATTTTCATTTTTCTTCTCTCCCAGCAGCACGAGCCTTTCAACAAGTTACACGTACCTGTTTGAATCTTCTCCTCTGACACAACCGGAGACAGGAAGTTGCATCAGATGAGAAGATTTAAGCAGCCACTGGATCCCTTCTTGAAGATAGGTGTAACATTCGCTATCCTCCAGTCTTCTGGTATTACCCCTATTTTCAGGGATAGGTTGCAAATCTGCTGCAATAACTCCGCTATTTTGTCTCTAAGTTCTTTTAGTATTCTTGGGTGAATTCCGTCCGGGCCCGGAGATTTGTCAGTTTTCAGCCTATCTATCTGTTTGAGTACGTCTTCGAGGCTTACCTCCATGCACAATAATTTTTCCTCTTGATTCCCCTTGAAGAATATTTCTGGTTCCGGAACCTTGGATGTGTCCTCTTTCGTGAAGACCGACGAGAAGAATGTGTTTAATCTGTCTGCCACTTCCTTTTCCTCCTTTACCACTCCTTTCCTATCTCCCTCATCTAGGGGTCCCACCTCTTCCCTCGCCGGCTGTTTCCCTTTCACATATCGAAAGAAAGTTTTAAAGTTCCGTGCCTCCTTTGCAAGTCTCTCTTCATACTCTTTCTTTGCTGTTCTGACCACTCGGTGACATTCTTTTTGGTGTTTCCTGTGCTTTTTCCAATTTTTCTCAGTTTTATCCTTTTTCCATGTCCTGAAGGATTTTTTCTTATCTCCTACCACCTTCTTAACTTCTTTTGTTAACCATGCTGGGTCTTTTGCTTGATTTTTTATGCCCCCTTTTCTAAATCTGGGTATATACCGGTTTTGCACCTCGTTCACCGTGTCCTTGAATAAGGTCCAGGCTTGGTCCACTGTCTGTGCCCTTCTGGAGCTGTTCTTGAGTTTTCTCTTTACCATGTGTGTCATGGCATTATAGTTCCCTTTCTTGAAGTTGAACGTTGTTACAGTGGTTCTCCTCCCCTTTGGCATACTTAGTTCCACTTTGAATTGGATCGTGTTGTGGTCACTGTTCCCTAAAGGTCCCGCTACTTCCACTTTTTGGGCAGGTCCTCTCAGCCCGTTGAGGATTAAATCCAGAATAGCTGTCCCTCTCGTTGATTCCTTGACGAGCTGTTCCAAGTAGCAGTCCCCTACAGCCTCTAGGAACTCTAGTTCCTTTGAACAATTGGCAACTCCATGGCTCCAGTCTATCCCTGGGTAGTTGAAATCTCCCATCACTATGGTGTTTGCGTTTTTACATTCTCGCCTCAACTCGGCTCTCAGTTCTTCATCTATTGTTTCTGTTTGCCCAGGCGGGCGGTAGTACAGCCCCATCTTTATCTCGGTTCCCTTTCTTCCTGGTATTCATTGGGGAAGTCCTGAAAACCCGACTGGATTGCGGCCCTCGAGGAGGGACTTTGAGACCCCTGCTCTAAGAGATCCCATGTACCTGTCTCATGCTTTCTTGAATTCAGACACACTGTCTCCTCACCTCTACCAGGAAACTGTTCCAAGCATCTACTACCCTTTCTGTAAAAAAGTTATTTCCTTATTCCTGAGTCTATTATCTCCTAACTACATCCTATGCCCTCTCATTCCAGAGCCTTTCAAATAAGAGACTTGGCTCATGCGCATTTATGCCACATGGGTATTTAAACTTCTCTATTATATCTCCTCTTTCCCCCAAAGTATATATTGAGATCTTTAAGTCTGTCCCCATACACCTTATGACGAAGACCACCAACCATTTTAGTAACTTTCCTCTGGACCGACTCTATCCTGTTTATATCTTTTTGAAGGTGTAGTCTCCAGAATTGTACACAATATTCTAAATGAGGTCTCACCAGAGTCTTATACAGGGGCATATCCTTTTTTTCTACTGGACATAACAGTACCTCTCCCTATGCACCCTAGCATATTTCTAGCTTTTACCGTCGCCCCTTCAACCTGTTTGGCCACTTTAAGAACATCACATACTCTCACACTCAAGTCCCCACTCCTCTTTCATGCAAAAAAAGTAATTTACCCCCCTAAACTGTACCGTTCCCTTGGGTTTTTGCAGCCTAAATGCATAACCTTGCATTTCTTAGCATTAAATCTTAGCTGCCAAATTTCAGACCATTCTTCAAGCTCACTAGGTCCTTCTTCATGTTATTCACACCGTCAGGCATGTCTACTCTACTGCAGATTTTGGTATTATCCTCACAGAGGCAAATCTTACCTGACAACCCATCTACGCTTTGCTCCTATTGAGGAAATCTGTAAAACAGCCACTTGGTCCTCAAATCATACATTTACATCCCACTACTGTTTGGAGACTCATTCCAGATGGGATAGTTTGGTTCAGCCAAGCAGTTCTGCAAAATTTATTTTCTACCTAAACCAACTTACCCTCCAACCTTTATGGTTCTAGCTAGGGAGATCCACAAGTGAGAATATACTGCCTGCTTTATCCTAGGATAAAGCACAGTTACTTACCTGCAACAGGTGTTATCCAGGGACAGCATGCAGATACTCTCACAAAGTTGACTTCTTAGCTTTTTATGGAACTGATGGTCCTGCAAGCTGACGTCAGGTGGGAAGGCACTGGCGTATGTGTGGTATGGACAGTCTTGAGACTTTGAGACTTTGAAAATTTTTTAAAGTAACAATACACTAACACTGGATGATATCACCCACATGCAAAAATTTACTGCCTGCTTGTCCTGGGATAATCCAATAAATAGAAAGTTATAATAGTCCATGCGTGATAAGACAAAAGCATAGAGTTGGGTAAAGTCTGTTTCTGAAAAGTACATCCAGATTCTGCGTAATTGGCGTAAAAAGTAGAAGGAAGTAGATACAACCTGTGAGATGTGATTTGTTAGTGATAGATTAGAACTGAGTATTATTCCCAAGCTATGAACTTGGTCTTTGGCTACCAAGTGAGCAATTCTCCATGAAAGAGAAGGGCGAGGATAGCTACAATTTTCCTCAATTATCTAGAGGAGTTCCATTTTAGAAGCGTTCAATTTTTAATGGTCATCCAGTTTTTAATTTCTGATAGATAGCTCTGCAACTTTGTAATTTAGGTGTTGCGGTCTGGACCTAGTGGAAGATATAACTGGATGTCGTCCACAAAAGAGTAAATCCGAATCTAGTAGTTTAGAGCAATATCTATTACTGGTCTGATATATAGGTTAAAGAACAGTGGCAGCAGTAGGGCACCCTGAGGCACACCATATTTAATTGATTTAGGCTCAGACATAAGTGTCCCTAGCAATATACTCTGTGCTCTTTGGTTCAAGAAGGAAGAGAACCAGTGTAGTGTCACTCCATGTATCCCAATGTCTGCAAGCCTGGATAGGAGAATAGGATGGTCAAGGGTGTCAAATCCAGCAGGATGTTATCCTCTTTAGCCAAGAGCTTCCAACAGTCATCAATGATGTCTGTAACTGTACTAGTACTACCTTTTTTAGGACCTTTGATATGAATGATAGGTTGGACATGGGTCTAAAATTACTTGGTACATTAGGGTTCAAGTTTAAAGTTTATTAAAAATTTGATTAATCGCTTAATCAAAATTCTAAGCAATGTACATAATTAAGATTACAACTTACGGGGGAACTATACATGCAACTTAGACTTGACTCACAAACATACGCTATGAAAAGGAAAAAAAAGGGGAAAGAAATACAATTGTTGATAGAAAGTAAGACAAATAAGGAATAAACAACAGGGAGAGTTAAAGCAAAAAGGTTTAGGATGGAACAGAGGTCGGAGTTTGACAAGTGATCCTAATCCATGTTTGAGGTGCCGTGACAGAGAAAATGAATTGTTGAAGAGTGTTGATGATTTTAAAAGAGGGGACAGTCAGTAAGTGTTGATCATTGGATCTAAGTGTTCTGGTCAGGTCAAACGGAATCAAGAGTCTATCGATGAAGGCTGGAGCTTTATGAAGGAGAGACTTGACAGTTAATAGGCATATTTTATAGGTTATAGGTTCAAGGTGAATTTTTTTTAAGAATACGGTAGAACCACAGCAGATTTCTAGCTCTTGGGCATTACACCTACTTGTAAGGAGGCATTGATTAAAGGTAGAATTGAATTTATAAAAACATCTTTGACAGACATTAAAAGGTTGGATGGTAAGGGCTTATGCCTGAACATCACGCTAATCGGTTAGTGTGCAGCAATGTAGCTATGTTAACCGATTAGCACAGAACACACCTACTCTTCATTCCCAGACTCACTCACCCCTGTTAAAAAATAAGTTACTTTTAGTCCTAAAAAAATAAAAGCTATTTTTTAGCGCATGGGTAGTGTACCCTACAGTAGCGCATTTTAACCTGCAGTAAGAATGTGTTGGTACTTACAGCAGCTAAAGTGAAAGGATCCCTAAGAAATGAAAACAAAACAAAAAAAAGAAAATATAGTTATACCTTTTTATTGGACTAAGAGCCCCTTTTACAAAGCCGCTGTAGTGCATTTGCCATGGGAGAATTGCTACTGCAGCTTTGTAAAAGGAGCCCTTAATTTTTCAACTAGCTTTCAAAGGCCAAAACTTCCTTCTTGAGGAAACAGATTTTGGCCTCCAAAAACTAACTGAAAATCTTGTTAGTCAAATATAAAGATATCCTCTTATTTTTCTTTTTTTGTTTTATTAACTATCAGATTAACTACACCACTTTATCTTAAATTAAAATTTTTTTAAAAAATTCTACCTTTGTTGTCTGGACATTTAATTGTTCTAATTGTGTTGGTCCCAACCTTTGGTTTCTGCTTTTCTCCATCTTCTCTTAACTCTCAACAAGGTTTCTTCTATTTCTTCTATTACATCCATCTCCAACATTGATCTGTTGTCCTTTCAGTTTTCTTCCATTTATTTTTCTGCCGCTGTTAAAATTTCATTCCTTCTTACTATCCAGTCTTTAATTTTGCTCTTTTTTTCTGTATTTAACTAGAGCTTTCTAACTCTCCCTCACCCTTCCTCATACTCTCTTTCCCTTCCATCCAGCATCTCTCCTCTCCCTCTACCTTACCTCCATCCAGCATTTCCCTCTTCTCTCTTCCCTTTTAATCTAATGTCTTTTCTATCCCTTCTATATCCACCCCAGCTTTTTTTTCTCCATTTGCTATCTCTACCTCCTTTCACCCAACATTTCTCCTCTCTTTCCATTTCTTCCCAGCATCTCCCTCCTCTATTTCTTTTTCCATGAAATTAGGACAAGAACCATACTCCATATTCTCTAAACTCCATTGGTTGCCACTAGAAGCAAGAGTGCTGTTCAAATTTGCCTGCCTTTGTTTCAAATCTGTCCTTGGCATGGCCCCGCTATATCTGGTCTCCCACTTTAAATTCGATTGTTCCACCAGACCCACACGTAGAATATGTTTGTTCAGCCACCCTTCAATAAAAACCTGCCAATGCAAAAGATTCCTAAACAGAACGCTAGCCTTCCAAGCAAGTCAACAAAACAACTGGCTAGGCAACTTCATCAAACTCTCCTCATCCTACCTTAACTTCAGAAAACTAATTAAAACAAACCTGTTCAACCGATTTGTAACCAAGAACCCTTAAACCCTCTACTGTACCCCTTTTCACATCTTCTTGTTTCCCCACATTGTGTATTTATGTAACAAAAATCCTCAGTTATTTTTTTCTTCTCGCTGTATCCAAAATCTCCATTGTTATTTACATTCGCTGACTGTCCAGCTCTTCTTGTTGTAAACCACCTTGAACTACTATGGCTTTGGCGGTATATAAAAATAAAATTATTATTATTATTATTAAACTCACAGATTCTCTAAATAGAGGTGTGCAGCCAGAAATTTACTTTTTCATTTTGTTTCCAAGAATATTTGCTTTCCCCTCCCCCCCCTTATAACAGGCAGCCATTTTTACCAATAAGAGAGCATAGGCAGGAGCAAGTGGGAATCGCTCCTACCCCAATGCACTGCTAGACCATCAGGGAAGCATGGTAGGCCTGGGGGTCTTTTCTGCTGGGTCCGGGGGGGGGAGGTGGAGTTGGTCGTGCCTGCTTGTATGGGGGAAAGAGGGAGGGGAATATTGCCACCTCATGTTGAGGGGGGGCACATCTCACATCTCTAGCTCATTATAATAGGGTGCTAAAGATGTGTTTCCGCACATGCAAATGATGAACTCTTTTAGGACCTCAACAGGAGAAATAGAATTGCCGTCTCACTGAAGAGAAACCTCAACAGGAGAAAATAACTATCCAGTCACAGCCAGAATCCAGGAGCTAGTTGAATAGCAACCATCACCTGCTGGGAGATAGAGCATACTGAAGATGCAGGAGGTGTGCCAGCCAATAGGACCACCTGTTAATCAGTTTCTCTATCATAACCTTTACTTCAGTACAGTAATTAGTTACATTTACTTAGTTAAATTAAACTAAAACTTAGTCTTATATACCGGGTCTTCAACCATGGAAAGCTCGACACAGTTAACAATAAATTAATAAAAAAAACTATTAAGATACACGGAAATTAATTTTCAAAGTGTTTAGCAAACAGAAAAGTTTTTAAGGATTTACGAAAAGATTGGAAGGAACTAAGACACCTCAAAATCAAAGGAAGATCATTCCATAATTGGGAGAATTTAAAAGCCAAAGAAAGGCTGAAATTCTTGATTCCTTTAATTCCTTTCTTGGAAGGGAGGGAAAGTTTAAATTGTTGAGTACCTCTCGCATATGAAAATCTATAAACGTTCCATAGAAGAGGAACAAGAGGAATAAAAATACCATGTAAAATTTGAAAAATAATACATATACATTTAAACTGAATTCTGAAATAAACTGGGAACCAATGAAGGCTCAAAAGGGAGTTATATGGTCAAATTTGCTTTTTCCATAAATCAACTTCGCAGCGGTATTCTGAAACAACTGTAGTCTTTGAAGACAGATCTTCATGATGCCAAGATAAATAGCATTACAATAATCTAGCCGAGAAAGTACAATTGATTGGACCAGAACAGAAAAGTGACGTTGATGAAAAAGAGATCTAACCTTCCTCAGCATTTGTAAGTTAAAAAAACATTTCTTAACCAGAGAGTTTATCTGATCCTTAAAGATAAGGGACGAGTCAAAAAGTATTCCCAAAATCTTGGAGGAGAATTCAATTTGTAAGGAGGCTCTAGAGTCCAGAAGTACAGTGGGAGGGAGATAATCCAGTTTTGGGCCTAACCACAAAAGTTTAATTTTGGCTGCATTTAGCTTCATCTGGACAGACATAGCCCAGGCTTGAAGTTTAGAAATACAATGGTTTATTTTAAAAGTTAAATTGATAATATTTAAATCAATCTTAATAAACATAAAGATATCATCTGCATAGGTAAAGAGCGTTTCCCAAGCTGACAACTTATATGTGTTCAAAGTAATCATATAAAGATTGAACAAAATTGGGGAAAGCAGAGAGCCCTGGGGAATCCCACAAGGAGGCTGCCAGGAGTGAGAAACATTGCCATCAAAATTGACTAAATAAGAACGAGACAATAAAAATTTAGAGAACGAAACAAGGACAACCTGATTAAGTCCGACATCTGAAAGTAATTGACATGATGCATTACATCAAACGCTGCAGACAAATCGAACTGGAGCAAAATTGAGCATTTATTTTGTAGTCGTAATTGTTGGATTTTTGAAAGAAGAGAAATCAATAAAGTTTCAGTACTAAAATTAGAATGAAATCCATGTTGAAAAGGTTGAAGTAGTGAAAATTTCTCTAGGTAATTGGTGAGTTCAGTATGGGGAAGGATTTCAGAAAGGACAGGGCTTAATCTTGGGGACATTTGGGTCTCCTTTTACGAAGCCGCGTTAGCGATTTAACACGCGTAATAGTGTGCGCTAATTTGCCAGCCGCGCTAGCCGCTACCGCCTCCTCTTAAGCAGGCGGTAATTTTTCAGCTAGCACTGGGGTTAGCATGCGCTAAAAAAAATGTGCATGCGATAAAGCCGCTAACGCAGCTTTGTAAAAGGAGCCCTTGGTGTTTGAAAGCCGTTGTAGTACAAGGATAGTTTTTAAGGATGTACTGCTCATTTATTAATTTGTGAGCATTAATTTGTGAGCATCACAATTATCACCCCAAGGTCCCTCTCCCCGTCCGTGCATATCAGCTTCTCTCCTCCCAGCATATACGGTTCCTTCCGATTATTAATCCCCAAATGCATTACTCTGTATTTCTTTGCATTGAATTTTAGTTGCCAAGCGTTAGACCATTCCTCTAACTTTTGCAGATCCTTTTTCATATTTTTCACTCCCTTTTCGGTGTCTACACTGTTACAAATCTTGGTATCATCTGCAAAAAGGCACACTTTTCCTTCTAACCTTTCAGCAATGTCACTCACAAACTTATTGAACAGGATCGGCCCCAGCACCGAACCCTGAGGGACTCCACTACTCACCTTTCCTTCCTCCGAGCGATTTCCATTAACCACCACCCTCTGGCATCTGTCCGACAGCCAGTTTCTAACCCAGTTCACCACTTTGGGTCCTAACTTCAGCCCTTCAAGTTTGTTCAAAGGCTTTGCTGAAATCTAAGTAAATTACATCTAGCATATGTCCTCGATCCAGCTCTCTGGACACCTAATCAAAAAATTCAATCAGATTCGTTTGGCACGATTTACCTTTTGTAAAGCCATGTTGCCTCGGATCCTGTAACCCATGAGATTCAAGGAAGTACACTATCCTTTCTTTCAGCAACACTTCCATTATTTTTCCAATAACTGAAGTGAGGCTCACCAGCCTGTAGTTTCCTGCTTCATCCCTGTGACCACTTTAGGGACCACATCCACTCTCCTCCAATCCCCAGGAATCACTCCCGTCTCCAGAGATTTGTTGAACAAGTCTTTAATAGGACTTGCCAGAACCTCTCTGAGCTCCCTTAGTATCCTGGGATGAATCCCGTCTAGTCCCATCGCTTTGTCCACCTTCAGTTTTTCAAGCTGCTCATAAACACTCTCCTCCGTGAATGGCACAGAATCTACTCCATTTTCTTGTGTAACTTTGCCAGACAATCTCAGTACTTCTCCAGGATTTTCTTCTGTGAACACAGAACAGAAGTATTTGTTTAGCATATTTGCTTTTTCCTCATTACTCTCCACATATCGGTTCCCAGCATCTTTTAGTTTAGCAATTCCATTTTTCATCTTCCTCCTTTCATTAATACTGTATATCTGAAAAAAATTTTATCTCCCTTTTTTATATTTTTAGCCATTTGCTCTTCCGCCTGTGCTTTCGCCAGACGTATCTCTCTCTTGGCTTCTTTCAGTTTAACCCTGTAGTTCTTTCTGCACTCCTCTTCTTGGGTTTTTTAATATTTCACGAACGCCAACTCTTTCGCCTTTATTTTCTCCGCCACTAATTTGGAGAACCATATCAGCTTCCTTTTTCTTCTGTTTTTATTGATTTTCTTTACATAAAGGTCCGTAGCCCGTTTTATCGCTCCTTTCAGTTTACACCACTGTCTTTTCACTTCTCTTATATCCTCTCATCCAAGCTCTTTCTTCAGGTACTCTCCCATTGCATTAAAGTCCATACGTATGAAATCTAGGACTTTTAAGTATCGTGCGGCCACTCTCCACTTTAGCCATTATATCAAACCAAACCGTTTGATTATCGCTACTTCCCAGGTGAGCACCCACTCGAACATTAGAGATACTCTCTCCATTTGTGAGGACCAGATCTAATATCGCTTTTTCCCTTGTGGGTTCTGTCACCATTTGTCTGAGCACAGCCTCTTGAAAGGCATCCATAATCTCCCTACTTCTTTCTGATTCCGCAGATGGAACATTCCAGTCCGCATCCGACAGGTTGAAGTCTCCCAACAGCAGAGCCTCCTCTTTCCTTCCAAATTTTTGGATATCTACAATCAGATCCTTATCAATTTGCTGCGATTGAGTCGGAGGTCTGTAGACTACACCCACATAGATAGAAGTTCCATCTTCTCTTTTCAGAGCAATCCATATCGCTTCTTCCTCTCCCCAGGTCTCTTGCATTTCAGTCGCTTGGATATTGATCTTTACATAGAGAGCTACTCCTCCACCTTTTTGACCATCTCTGTCCTTCCTAAAAAGATTATATCCCGGTATGTTTGCATCCCATCCATGTGATTCACTGTACATTATTTATCAAATTTTCCACAATAAAGCATTTATCCAGATTTTTTTTTTTTGTAAGCACTTACACTAATCTCAACCAAAGCTTTCAAAGTGTTCAGGCTAGGAGTCAAATATCCCACTCTCCTTTTTGTTTTACCATCTTCACTTCACTTAAAGACCATGTACTACCTATTTAATCTTTTTGGGGGAAAAAAAGACTTTTTTGTTTTCTACCTTGGATTAATAATTTAATGTAGTACTGTACATATAAATATGTGTTGTAGCATCAAACCCTATTTTATAGGGAAGATGTGGTATATAAGACAAGGAATTAGATTAGAATGGGGCCTGTTTCACTCTCCGTTGTGGGCTTCTTCAGGGTTTTACATTTGGACAAAACTCAGTGCGTATTGTACAAAACACTAGCCGACTGCCTTGCACTGAGTTTCATTCAAATGTAAAACTCTGACAAAGCCCACAACAGAGGGTGAAACAGGTCCATCGGTTGAGGTAAGTTCATATTTTCACAAAATATTTTGCTTAAATGCTTTATTGAAGAAAATTTTATAATTAAATAATGAAGAGTGTTTGAAATAAAATGGAGGGATTTTTAGAAGCTATGAAAGAAAACGGAACCCAAGAGCTGACATTAAAAAAAAGTTATATCTGCAGTGTGGTTTCCGAGGTCCTTTCTCCTATCAAAGGATTATGATTATTTGGCTCACTACATTGTGTAAGGTTTATTATTGTTTGCATAGTTAAATAAACTCCTATATGTCTCACTTTATATTTTAATGGCGATACACAGGTCAAACCACAGAATGCCCTATTTTTACAGCAAATAAGTTAAACTATGGCAGCACATAAAAGGTTCTGTACTAATATTTGTAACAGAAGGAATGATAAACATTACAGCCTTGGCAGAACTATGAAGGAATTTTTTTAATAGAGATTACAATAGAACAATAGGTTTCTGTATAAGATCTAGTTTGCAGCCAAGAAGCTTTCATCTGTTGCTAGAATAGAGAAACCCCACAAAAAATAAAAATAAAAGTGGGTGGAGTGGACATTGTTCAAGTGGATTATCTCAGCAGACAAGACATTAGACTTGGGAGAGTGGTTGTCATCCCTGAAATCATTCTAGGCCATTGTGAGAAGATGGGGTCATCCAATGTTTGACCTAATGCGACTGCAAAGAACAAAAAACAAATCAGTTCTTCAGCCTGGAAGTGGAGGGCTAGATGCCCAGGTTCAGCCATGGCCAGAGACCGGGCTACTATACATGTTTCCCCCAGTCCATGATAGCACATCACATGGGAACAGTAGTTCTTGTAGCACCAGATTAGCCCAGGCATCAGTGGTACACGGATCTCGTACAACTACAAAAGGAGCAAAGACTCAAGACTCCAGGTGTACCCAGACTTGCTGTTGCAGGGTCAATTGCAGCCTGGGGGGGTGGGAAAGTTTGGAATGTTGGGTAGCTATGATGTCTTCAAAATTGCAAAGATGTCATCTGAAGCCTGCATCAATCTGACCAATCAAAAAATACAAAAAGTTTTTTGTTGTCTTTTGAAAAAAATTCAAACAACGGTCAAAAAAAAGATATAACAAAATCATAGCACAGATAGCCAAATTTATCTGGAAGTTAGTATTTCCAAGATGGACATAGATCACGATACAGACAATAAGGGCTCCTTTTACTAAGGTGCGCTAGCGTTTTTAGCATGCGCAAAGGATTAGCATGCACAAACCACATGCTAAATGAAAAATACTAACGCAAGCTCTATGGAGGTGTTAGCGTTTATCACGTGCGGCATTGTAGCATGCGCTAAAACTGCTAGTGCACCTTAGTAAAAGGGGCCCTGAACGACGGCGGTTCACGGTTCCGGTCATTCGCGGTGTTTTATGACCATGAACCGCCGACAAGGAGAGGTGAATGGAAATCTGTAAAGACATTCCCGGAGCGTTATTTCGCGTTTTTTTTCCATCGGAGGTCGTTCTTCGAGTTTGCTGCGGCATCTTTTATTTTATTCAGTCACCAGTTTGCATTTCCCGATGAAAGGAGGGGGAGGGGCGGGGCGTCACTTCCGCCTCGGCGTCAGTCTTTTTTTTTTTTAAGGGGCTGCTTTTGTGTCCTTTTCCTGCACCTCCTTAGCTCTCGCCGGCTAACGAAATCGAACGCTTGATTGATAGGTCGACGGACAAAGAGACTGGGAAAGATAAGGGGGTGTAGGCAAAAGGGGGGCGACCAATGGAAGTGAAGTGGGAGGGCTGGTTTTTAGCGTCTTATTGACGGTTTGGCAGTGCTCGTGCGAGATGGAGGGTGCACCGCGGGTCTTGCTGGTATTGGTAGTCCTTTGCGGTGTCCTCCACTTGGAGTGCCTTGATGCGAAGGGCGCAAAGTGTTCCCCCGGTCATTCGCGATTGGATAAGGCCCTCTCCTGCTGCCCTTTTCAGGCTCTCCCATGAAAAACCGTATTTGCGATTTTTTGAGATTTGCAGGGGTTCCTGGAACGGAACCTCCGCGAAAAGAATAGATGTGTCTGTCTGTCTGTGTTTCTTTATCTCTCTCTCCTTGGCCGCTGTCTGTATCATTCTGTTTCCCCCTCCCCTCCGAGCAAAGCTGTCTGCCCCCAGCACACACCTCCCCCCCAAATGTCTCTCCATGGCCCTCTTCTGTCTTCCCCCCCAGAGCAAAGCTGTCTGTCTCCAGCACACCTCCCCCCAAAGCAGCCCCCTTTCCCTCTCCCTATCTCTCCATGGCCCCGTCTCCCTCCAGCACACCCCTCCCCCCAAAGCAGCCCCCTTTCCCTCTCCCTGTCTCTTCATGGCCCCTTCTGTCTTCCCCCCAGAGCATAGCTGTTTGCCCCAAGCACACCCCTCCCCCAA
The DNA here is from genome assembly GCF_902459505.1 of Geotrypetes seraphini. NCBI lineage: Eukaryota > Metazoa > Chordata > Amphibia > Gymnophiona > Dermophiidae > Geotrypetes > Geotrypetes seraphini. The sequence goes on along the minus strand of NC_047089.1, from coordinate 144,884,567 downwards.
AGCAGCCCCCTTTCCCTCTCCTGCTGATTCTCTCTCTCTGGCCCCCTTTCTCTGTCTGTCTTTCTGTCCCTCTCCCTGCCCCTGTGTCTTTCTTTCTTTCTGTCTCCTCCCTCCCGCTGTCTTTCTGTCATTTTTCCCCATTTCCCTGTGCAGCAGCATTTCCATCCCACTTCCCTATGTAGCAGCAACAGCATTTCCCTCCTATCCCCCCCCTTTCCTGTGCAGAAGCAGTAGCAGCATTTTCCCCCACCCCCCTTTCCCTTCTCTTACCTTCTCTTCCCTTACCCTTCCCTGCTCCGTTCGGCCCATCCTCCTTCTTTTACTGCCGTTGTCCTGCTCGATCTGGCCTCCTCCTGACCCTCCCACCGCCGACAAACCTCCGGGCTCTAGCCGCGTAGGCAGCACTTTAAACACGCTGCTTTGCGGCCTTCTACTGCCGATTTCCTCTCCCGTGTCTGTCTCCGATGATGTCATCAGAGACGCGGCAGAGGAAATCGGCAGTAGAAGGCCTCGAAGCAGCGTGTTTATAGTGCTGCCTACGCCGCTGGAGCCGGGAGGTTTGTGGAGGGTCAACGGCTGGAGCGGGGCTGCTGTCCACCACTCAGTTGCTGCCACTGGTGCTACCTACGCCACTGGAGCCGGGAGGTTTGGAGAGAGCACAGTCACGTGCCTCCAGCATCTGCAAGCGCTGTGAGGTATGAAATAGAATACTGCCACAGAAGCACACCTCTCGGCGCCAGGAATCATGAATTTTCAAGAGCGCATGCGCGCTCTAGGGTTTTTATTATTAGTGATATATATATGTGTGTGTGTGTATAAGAAGGTATAATATGAATATATATATATATTTTTTTTTTTAATATAGGTATGTACAAGAAGGTTGATTGATTATATATCATAGGGCGGAAATAAGAAAGAGGATTGATTATGCTTTAAGAGGGCTGTATTGAGAACCAACTCAGAAAATGCTAACTCTTTAACACCTTTACAAAAAGCACAAGTATTGATTACGGTTTAATAATGTATCGATTATGGGTTAATAATGTCTATACTGAAACTATCCCAGGAAATGCAAACTCTGTATTGTAACACCATTACAGAAGCTCATGCATTGTAACATCATTACAAAGCTCATATAAACCACTCTGAATTGACTCCCCCAGTCATTAGCAGCAGTATAGAAGCTTTCAATAAACAATAGACTTGACCCCTTGTCCTCCAAGTCCCTGTCTATGGACCATAAGAGTCCAGAATAGCCTCCACTCTCAGAGAAGAAGTACTCCGAGTATCCAGAGGGAACATAAGCCTGTCAGAGGAGATTAATGAACTCTAAGTAAAAGGCCTGAGAGGGCAACTCTCCTTATCCCTTAGGGCAGAACAAACGCCTTTTCTTGGGCTGCAAAGCATCTGCACCCTTACCTTGACAGGGCTACTATCCTGGAGCTCCAGAATGTGCTTCATTCCCCCTGACTGGACCATCTTCCTTTCTCCAATCCTAGAGGCCTGTGGAGGGGCTAAGGCTGAAGCTCATGCCCCTCAATCCCATGTTGTACAGCACATGGTGCAAGGGCGCTCTTCCACCACCCATCTAACGTAAATGAGGCATGATATAGGGGTATTAGGGTCTGAGGGTTCCATCCTATCAGTTTTGAGGCAAAATGAGGTGTTTTGAAGAAGTTGGAGAACTTAGAAAAAAAATGTCTGGACTGCACTGCAGAGGATGTAGTAAAAGTGGTTAACTTAGCTGGTTATAAAAAAGGTTTGGATAAGTTCCTGTAGGAAAAGTCCAAGACGGACATGGGGGAAGCTACTGTTTGCCCTGGATCAGTAGAATGGAACTTTGCTCTTTGGATTTTTGCCAGGTACTTGTGACCTGGATTGGCCACCGTGAAGATGGGATACTGGGTTAGATGAACCATTGGTCTGACCCAGTAAAGCTATTCTTATGTTCTTATGCTTTTGGGATTCAGGAGAGGATCAGGTACTGTCACCACAGCAGTGGCTACTTGTTTGGGCTAATACTGTGTTGCATGTATTGCTAGGTAGTGTGACTACAGCTGTGCTATTGGCTCAGGAATAACGCAGTGCCTGTGTGCTATATGCCCTGTGCAGTAAAAGCAGGGCAGATGCAAGACACTCCACCTACATTTACTGCATAGGTTTTGCACTTACTGCACATGAATTTTTGCTGTTAATGTGAAGTGTAAAATTTACCACACTTTAATAAATGAGCTCCTTAGTATAGCATTAAGTAAATGCCTCACTTTTAAAAAAAAAAAAGGTTTTGAATGTCTCTCTGAAGTTTAGGTGACGCATCTTGTTTCTCAATTCAACTGGGAGGGAATTTCCTAAAATGGTTCTCACTATACAGAATGTTCTGTACTTTCCCCTACCTGCTTCTTGAGAGGCTTTCCCAATCTAATTCAACATGATCACACCTGTCCATTTAGACAGTAGGCAACAATGTGTATACTCTTATTAACCCAATTTATGTTTTGTTTTTAATTATATGTCTGTTACCATCACTTTTAATTTGGTAAGCCCTACTATACAGCCTTCATTCGTAGACAGGACATTCCTTAAATCATTTGTTTGCAGTGGTAGTAAAGTAATATACTGTAACCACAGACTGAGGCTAAAAAATTCTGTACCAGCATGTGCATCCGATCCATATAATCACTGATATTTTTCAGAAGGGTTTAGACTGACATGATTTTGCATTATATGTTTATTGGTATGTAACAAAAATTCTGTTTGTAACACACTATTTCTGAAATCTTTGTTAGGAGTTTATTCTGATTTTGATTCTGCATTGTATGCTTACTTTTGTGTAGCAATAATGCTATTTGTAACCTGCCTCAAACTCTACTTTGCGAAGACTTGCTGGAATATAAGATTATATACAACATAATATATTCTATGATGCCAGGTAGAAATAACTTTTCTTAGGAATTCTTTTACCAAACCGCAATAAAAAGTGGCCTCAGTGTATCCTTACAAGGGTCATTCCTGGGCGTTATGGTCATTTTTACCATGGGGTAAAAAGGTTGATTTTTCTATTTACTGTATTAATGGCCCCATGCTAATTTTTCCATTAGTGTGTGGCTATTAGTGCATGAGCCCCTACTGCCACCTATTTTTTAGGTGGTAAGAGCTCATGTGCTAATTGATTAGCATGCAGAAATGTAGCTGTACTGATTAGTGCAGAGCAGGCTCACTCTGTCTCCAGGCCCACCCCAAACAATAAAAAATAAATTTTATTTTTTAGAATGCGGGTAGTGTATACCAATCCCCAAATTATGTGGGGCACCTGAGCACACCCAGTGGGAAGGCATTTTAGTTACAGTAAGCACACCACAGTTTAGTAAAAGGACCCATTATACCAGGGGTGTCAAATGTCAGTCTTCGAGGGCCGCAATCCAGTCGGGTTTTGAGGATTTCCCCAATGAATATGCAAGAGTTCTAATAGCATACAATGAAAGCAAAGCATGCAAATAGATCTCATGCATATTCATTGGGGAAATCCTGAAAACCCGACTGGTTTGCAGTCCTCGAGGTCCGACATTTGACACATAAGAACTGCCATCTTGCCAATCTTGCCCATCAGTCCATTCACGCGGCAGCCCTCTGGTCAAAGTCTAGCGCCCTAAGTGAGACTAGCCCTACCTGAGTATGTTCTGGTTCAGCAGGAACTTGTCTAATTTTGTCTTGAATCCCTGGAGGGTGTTTTCCCCTATGACAGACTCCGGAAGAGCGTTCCAGTTTTCTACCACTCTCTGGGTGAAGAAGAACTTCCTTACATTCAAATGGAATCTATCCACTTTCAATTTTAGAGAGTGCCCTCTCGTTCTCCCTATCTTGGAAAGGGTGAACATCCTGTCCTTATCTAAGTCTATTCCCTTCAGTACCTTGAATGTTTCGATCATGTCCCCTCTCAATCTCCTCTGTTTGAGTTTCTCTAATCTTTCACTATACGGCAACTCCTCCAGACCCTTAACCATCTTAGTCGCCCTTCTCTGGACCCTTTCGAGTAGTACCATGTCCTTCTTCATGTACGGCGACCAGTGCTGGATGCAGTACTCCAGGTGAGGGCGCACCATGATCCGGTACAGTGGCATGATAACCTTCTCTGATCTGTTTGTGATCCCCTTCTTTATCATTCCTAGTATTCTGTTTGCCCTTTTCGTTGCCACTGCACATTGCACAGACGGCTTCATCGACTTGTCGATCAGAACTCCCAAGTCTCTTTCCTGGGAGGTCTCTCCAAGTACCGCCCCGTGCATGAGATTTTTGTTACCGACATGCATCACTTTACACTTATCCATGTTGAACCTCATCTGCCATGTCGATGCCCATTCCTCGAGTCTGATTATGTCACGTTGCAGATCTTTGCAATCCCCGTGTCGTCACTACTCTGAACAACTTCGTATCATCCGCAAATTTAATCACCTCACTTATCGTACCTATGTCCAGATTATTTATAAAAATGTTGAAAAGCACGGATCCAAGCACTGAGCCCTGCAGCACCCCACTGGCGACGCTCTTCCAGTCCGAGTATTGTCCATTTACCCCCAACTCTCTGTTCCTTTCCAGCCAGTTTTTAATCCACGTGAACATTTCACCCTCGATTCCATGGCTCGCAATTTTCTGAAGTAGTCGTTTATGTGGAACCTTGTCAAAAGTCTTCTGAAAATCCAGATATACAATGTCGACCGGGTCGCCCTTGTCTATCTGCTTATTTACTCCCTTGAAGAAGTGCAGCAAGTTTGTCAAACAAGATCCTCCTTTGCTGAAACCGTCCTGGAATTAGACTGTAAACACAAAGGTCAACATCAGTAGACTGCATTCTCTGGCAGGGTAAGTTCGGCAAAGACCAATGTTTCATAATCTCTTTTGTCAGAAACTGAAGTCTGGTATTGAGCGAGCTCCCTCTGGCCGGTAGCTTCTGAACGCAAAGTGCAGACATTAAGCAAGTTTCAGCTTTTCTCTCTGAATATATCACATTCAAAAGAGGAGGCCCAATTTATGTTCAGAATGTGGTGAACAATACAAAAAGAATCATGTTGATATCTTTTACAATACCCAAACTCCAAAAAAATCAGGGAAAGATGTTGAATGGATATAAAATGTTGATCAAGCTCAGCTCTCCATACACAAGAACAAACCTTTCATTGCAGTGCAAGCAACCTACAAAAATCTCAGATAGCTTCTCAGGATTAATTGTCAAGCTCTAATTAAATGCATGAGCTATTTTGACTGCCATTTGTCTGAGATTTACATAGTCACTCCTTGTTTGTGATGTAGTAAAATTTGGAAGCAGCAGCGATAAATGAAATAGAATCAGTTGCACTAATACTGCAGTAAAAAGCATGATCGAAAGATTAACACATAATGCAGTGATTTTAATTCCATTCTGGTTTTTTTCTAGACTACTGTATTTAGATATTCCTCCTACCCCTAAACACACAAAAAAAGAAAAACTCCCCACATAACATTTGTCTACCACTGACCCTTTGATACAAGTTAAGTTTATCTCTTTTAAATAAGTCTCTGAATGCTTGTTGCCACATAATTGAGATAATTCATGAGGAATGTGTGCTGGCAGCACAGTGGATGCCTGTACAATTCCAGCAAAGCAGTGAAACTTTTGATTGAAGGAAGATTTTATTTGAACTTGCAGCTTAACTGGGTGCATTGCTGGAAGAGCCTGTGGCGTGCCAAGTATAAACATAAACAACATAAAACTGTAGGACATGCCATTTGGGAGTCAAACCAAAGGTCCAACAAGTCTAGTAGCTTGTTTTCAACAGTAGCCAGTCCCAGTCTGACTGACCCAGTAGGATTCCAAAAGAACAAATCTAATCTGTTTTGCTTATAATGAAGAAATAAGCAGTAGCTTGCCAAAATTTACATAGATAATAACCAGATCCAGATTAACACTATACTGGCTTCTAGACAAACATACATTTGTGGGCCCATATCATAAGCCATCTTGTACTTCTTTTGTCAATTCACATCCCCCCACAGAGCCAAATAGCACATTTACTTACTCTAACAGGTGTTATCCGGGGACAGCAGGCAGATATTCTCAAATATGGGTGACGTCATACACAGAGCCCGGTACGGATAGTAGTAAAAGTGTATTGCAACTTTACATTTTTAGAAACTTCGTGAGTGCCTTCTTACCTGACACCAGCTCGCAGTACTTCAGTTCTGTAAGCAAGCTAAGAAGCCAACCAGGGGAAGTAGGAGGGATGTAAGAATATCTGCCTGCTTTCCCTGGATAACACCTGTTACGGTAAATAACTGTGCTTTATCCTAGGACAAGCAGGCAGCATGTGAATTGAGGACCAAGTAGATGCTTTGCAAATTTCTCCATTGGGAGTGGAACATAAGAAAGCCACTGATGCTAACATAGCTCAGACCTTCTGTGCTGCAACACTTCCCTTGAGCTGCAGCACAGCCTGGGTATAGCAAACGGAAATGCAGACTGCTAATCATTTGGAAATAGTTCTCCTGGTTACAGGACAGCCCAGTCTGTTAGGATCAAAATAAATTAACAGTTAAGGTGTAGTCCTGTGTGGCTTAGTCCATTGTATATAGTAAGCCAAGGCACGCTTACAGTTCAAAGTATGAAGAGTTGTTTCCCCAGGATGAGAATGAGGCTTTGGGAAGAAGACTGGAAGCACAATGGATTGATTAAGGTGAAATTCCAAGACTGCTTTTGGAAGGAATTTAGGATGGGTCTGGAAAACCACCTTATCATGATGAAATACTGGAGACTAATGCTAGAAGTTCACTCACTCAACAAGCAGAAGTGACTGAGATCAAGAAGACCACTTTCCAAGTGAGAAACTTGAGATGAGTAGATGCCAGAGGTTCAAATGGTGGCTTTATCAAACTGGTGAGAACTACATTAAGATCCCAGACAACTGGATGCGGATTGACTAGAGGTTTGGAGTTGAAAAGTCCCCTCATAAACCTGGAACAAGTGGATGAGTGGCCAGAGATTTATGGTTGACAGGAACATGAAAAGCACTAATAGCACTGAGGTGAACTTTGACCGAAGTGGTTTTTAGCCCAGAATTGGATAAATGGAGAATGTAGTCCAACATTGAAGAGAGAGATGAGGAGGAAGCATCTTGTTGGAGAGTACACCACGAATTGAAGCGAGTCAACTTCTGTTGATAGCACTGCTGAGTAGAAGGTTTTCTTGAAGCAGCTATAATGGTTTATACTGATTCAGAAAGATTGAGATCTGCTGGAGTCAGACCGAGAGGTACCAAGCTGTCAGATGCAGAGATTATAGATTGGGATTAACAGACAGCTTTGACTCTGAGTGAGCAGAGATGGAAAGGTTTACAAAGGAATTGGATCCTTGGCAATCAGATGAAGTAGATGGGAGAACCAAAGCTGTCAGGGTCACCAAGGAGCTATCAGGATCATGGTGGCTGACTCGTTCTTGACCTTGACTAAAGTCTTGAGAATTAGAGGGATTGGTAGAAATGTATAGAGGAGATTGTTCATCCAATCCAGAAGAAAAGTATCTGCCTCGAGATGATGAGAATACTGTCGTGAGCAGAATTGAGGAAATTTGTGATTGTGGGGAGAGACAAACAGGTCTATTTGAGGAGTCCTCCATAGTAAGAAGATGCAATGTAAGACTTTAGAGTTGAGTGTCCACTCGTGTGGCTGAAAAAATCTGCTTAGTCTGTCGGCTAGAGTATTCAGCTTTCCTTGTACATAGACGAATTTGAGAAATATGTTTTGAGCAATTGCCCAGTTTCATATGCATTCTGCCTCTTCACAAAAAAAGGAGATAGCCTATTTGTCCTTGTTTGTTGATGTAGTACATTGCTACTTGATTGTCTGTGCGAATAAGGAGTACCTGGTTGGAAAGATTCTCTTGAAAAGTTCTTAAAAGTATTCCAAACTGCCCAGAATTCTAGCAGGTTGATGTGGAATGTCTTCTCCTGAGAAGATCACAGACTTTGTGTCCTCAGACCGTCTAAGTGAGCCCCCCCCCCCCCCCCCCAAGCATACATGGATGCTTCTGTTGGGAGTACTTTCTGATGTGGAATAAAGTGAAACAGCAAATCCCTGGAAAGATTTGACGTATCCATCCACCCCTGAAGGATTTGACAAAGAGGTGAGGTGACTAATCTTTTGAGATAAGGGATCGAGAGCTTGGGACCATTGAGATCTAGAGTCCACTGAGCTATTCTGATCTGAAGTCTGGCAAATGGGATAACATGAACTGTGGAGGCCATGTGACCCATGAGGCACATCATCTGCCTCACTGAGATGGATTGCAGAGTAGAGATTTGAGTGCAATAATGAAGCAAAGTGTCTTGTCTTTGTTGAGGTAGAAACACCCTGAGGGGAACTGTGTCTAAAAGGGCTCCTATGAAAAGGAGTAGTTGAGCAGGTTGAAGTTGCAACTTTAGGAAGTTGACTTCGATCCCTAAGAGTTGAAGAAATTTTATCACGACTTGTGATTCCAATTGAACTGCTGGAAGAGATGCAGCCTTTATCAGCCAGTCATCTAAATATGGAAACACTTGCAAGCTGTGAGTATGAAGAGTTGCTGCCACGACCACCAGGCACTTGGTGAATACTCTTGGAAATGAAGCCAGGCAGAACGGCAGAACTTTGTATTGAAAGTGCTGATGAGCTATCCGTAAATGCAGAAATTTTCTGTGTCATTTTGTTCTAGGAGAGAGTATAAAGTCCCTAAAGATAGCATGTGAAACTTCTCTTTGACTAGATATTATATACCCTAGAGCAGTGTTCTTCAACCTTTTTATACCTATGGACCGGCGGAAATAAAAGAATTACTAAGACTGAAATTAAACTACTAAGACTGAAATTAAAAAACCTGTTTCCGCCCCTTCCCCATGACCATCTGATCCCATCCGCACAAGCCTGTTATGATTTTATATTGAACGTATTTTACTAAAGTATAAAAATAAACAATATTCTGTACAATTGTCATTATATAAATACAAACAATACAGAGCAAGGATCAACAAAACCCCTGTCTCCCCTCCCCTTCACATATATCCCCTCTACTATCAAGAAAACTGAATAAGACAAATTATTACAGAATGCTACACAGAAATATCATGATCACAGAATACCGCAGTCACACATGACAGGAACAGTGTTAGGGGAGTGCAACTAGGGCAACTGCCCCCTGATCAGAGAGAGCCCTAAGCCAGCTGGAAGCTAAAGAAGCACTGCCTGGGCTTCTAGTCCCCAGTTATGTCTAACACCAGCTCTAGCAGAATGCATATTTCAAATCTGATATATTCTAATCACAAAATAGAAATAAAATTACTTTTTTTCTACCTTTTGTCATCTCTGGTTTCTGCTTTAATCTTCTTTTCACTCTCTTCCTTCCAGCATCTGCCCTCTATGCCTCTTCAATCCAGCATCTGCCCCTTTCATCCACTGTCTGCCCTCTTTCTATGCCCTTCTCCCCTTTCCATCTAGCCTGCACTCCCTCTCTCCTTTTTACATAATTCATTCCAGCTTCACTGCTCTCTTCATTAAACCAGATCTAGCATCTTTGTCCCTCTCTCCTTATTTCTCTGCTGACCCCTTCCCAGCATCAATCTCTCTCTACATTCTCATTCCTGTCTCTCTCCTTTCCCTCATCTGATCTCTCCATTCCACCCTGACCCCTTCCCCTCCTCTAATCTCCCTGCCAGCTGTTTCCTTCCTTTTTTCCTCATCCCCTGTTCAGCAGTACCCCTTCTTCCTTCCCTCCTCCCCCTTCCAACAGTTACTCTCTTCCCTTCCCCTCCTCCCCTCCCAGCAGCTTCTCTCCTTCTCCCTCCCTCCAGGTCCAGTAGCAGCTCTCCCTTTATCCAGCAGCTTCCTTCCGCTCCCATCCCATCCCAGCAGCTCTCAGTACTTGCCTGCAGAAGTGATTCACTTAGGCAACCTTGGGTCCTTTAATGGGTCACACCACCTCTGAGGAGAGAGGAAGTTGCATCATCAGAGGCGGGCCGCGACTCAGCAAAAAACCCCAAGGCTGCCAAAGTGAACCTCTGCTGCAGGCAAGTACTGAGAGCTGCTGGGAGGGGAGGAGAGCGGAGGGGAGGAAGCCACTGTCGGAGACTCTCACCAGCCCTGCACAGACCGGCAGGAATTTTCTGCGGACCAACATCGGTCTGCGGATCGACAATTGAAGAACACTGCCCTAGAGGAAAGAAGGGACAGGGGAGATTTGATTCAGATGTTCAAATACTTCAAAGGTATTAACATAGAACAAAATCTATTCCAGAGAAAGGAAAATGGTAAAACCAGAGGATATAATTTGAGGTTGAGGGGTGGTAGATTCAAAAGTAATGTTAGGAAATTCTTCTTTACAGAGAGGGTGTTTGATGGGTGGAATGCGCTCCTGAGGGAGGTGGTGAAGAAAACTGTGACAGAGTTCAAACAAGCGTGGGATGAATACAGAGGATCTCTAATCAGAAAATAATGGGTATACATTGAAGGAACTAAGGCCAGTACTGGGCAGGTTCACATGGCCTGTGTCCCATATATGGACATTCAGTTGAGGACGGGCTAGGGAGGGTTCTGATGGCCGGGATGGTTAAGATGGGCTGGAGTGAGCTTTGATGGAGACTCCAGTAGATGGAACCTAAGCACACTACTGGACAGGGCTCTAGGTTTCTGGCCCAGAAATATCTAAGAAAAAGGACCATTTAAACTAATTTATGGAGCATGTATGGGTGGGCAGACTGGATGGACCACTCGGGTCTTATCTGCTGTCATTTACTATGTTACTATATATTTGTTTAAGTCTCGGAGGTCGACAACTGGATGAAGATCTCCCGTCCTCTTTGGAATTAGAAAATACCTGGAGTAGAACCACTGAATTTTCTGAGAAGGGAGAACTACTTCTGTGGCATTTAGTTGAAGCAGAGCTTCAATTTCCTGAAGAAGGGATGTCTGCTGAGATGTGAAAGAAGACTCTCTGGGAGGGTTGCTTGGGTGAGTGGTAACAAAATTGAGCAAATTACCTTCCTTGATGACTTTGAGGACCCAAGAATCTGTTGTGACGAGAGTCCAACACTGATGAAAATTGCAAATGACCTCCGATAGGTTGGGGAAGAGTTTGAAGATGAGGGTTCTTAGCCAAGCTCTCTAAAAACATATCAAAATACTGAGCTGGATTTTCCAAGGCCGAAGGCTGAGACTTTTGAGGCCTCTGTTGTTTTTGCCTCTTCTGTGTTCGTGGCTTAGAAGAAGAGGATGCTGGATACTTCTTTTTGTAGGAATAAGATGTAGATTTTGCAGCAGGCTTAGATTTCCAGTTTTGCTCATGCTGAATAAGCTTTTGAGTAACCACCTCTATCCGGTCACCAAAGAGTTCTTCACTGAGACATGGGATGTTGGCTAAGCGATATTGGAGATTAATATCCATGTCAGAAACTCGCAGCCAAACAAGACGCCTCATAGCAACAGACATGGCCGAAGCTCTGGATGTTAGCTCAAATGCACCAAATGCAGTTCTTGCCATATATTTTCTGGTTTGCAGGATATTGTGAAAAATGTTCTGAATATTCGTAAGATGATCAGAGGAAGATGTCGCTCAAACTCAGATAAGTGCTGTGTCAGATGTTTAAGGTAAAAGGACATATAGAAGCTATAATTTAGAACTCTGTCAGCTAACATAGAATTTTAATAAAGGCGATGACCAAATTTATCCATAGTCCTCCCCTCCAGTCCTGATGGTGTTGCTGCATAAACCCTGGAGCTATTGGATTTTTTAAGGGTTGATTCTACAAGCAAGGACTGATGTTGCAGTTGTGGCTTATCAAACCCAGGATATTATTCTATAGAGGGAATCAATTTTTCTCAGAACTATAGTGACTGAAAAAGGAGTCTCCCAATTTTTGAAGAGGGCGCCCTTGAGGAGACCATGTAAAAGCAACTTAAGTAGCTCCTTAGGAAGTTCATTGAAATCTAAAGCACCCAGTAGTTCAGCTCTGGGTTCAATGTCAGCCTCCAACTTGACAGAGAGAGCCTTTCCTAACTATCTAATATATTTAGTGAAGGAAAGTCTTTCAGGTGCAGACCTTCTTCTAGGAGGAGGAGACAGATCTGGAGGCAGACCATAAGATTCAGGAGCTGATAAAGTGGGCTCACATTAAGAATCAGAGTGGCCATGAGAAAGATCAGAGTCATAAGGTTCAGGTGACCTATGGGAACGGCGAGTAGATCTTCCTCAATGTCGGTACCAATCCAATGAGGATGATGAAGAGGACTGGAAGCATAGGAGTGAGAGTGACGATGCTTCAATGAAGAACTTCAATGTTTTGATGGAAAGCGTCAGTGCTTCGATGGTGAACTTTTGAGATTTCGATGCAGATTGACGATGGCTTGATGGAGAGCGTCGTTGTCTACTGGAAGAGCACTGAAAGGAAGCAGAGTGTTGTGCTGGTGTAGATCTGGAATCGAAATATAATGTTTAGGCTGGGCTGGTACCGAGAGAGTTGATGCAAGCACTGGTGTCGAGTGCAATTTGAAAATTTGCACTGGTACCATTGGTGCAGCAGGGTGTCAAGGGGTGAGTGACCTTGAAGAGGATGCTCGACCTGAAGGAGACACAGCCTGCACTGAAAGAGAGAGGATGGCTTCTGAGCCAGCTTTCTCGATGCTGGAATAACTTCCAATGTCAATGCTGGTGTCGCCGCTACCAAAGGCTCAGAACAACCTGCAGAGTTTATGGCCAAGCCGAAGATTTTCTCTTGTTGAATGTGTTGACCCTGCAACGAACGTTTCTGCAGGATCCAAACACTAAAAACAAACACCAATTATGCAGGTCAGTGATGGAAATATGGCGCTGATGCTGGCAGCACTTCTTAAACCTGCTTGATGGTTTCAACATGGATGGGAAAATCTCAGTGGCGAGGTTAAACTCAATATTGGTGACAGAAAAAGAAAAGCCCACTGAGAGAAAAACAGATGGCCAAAGCCCTATCTGTAGAAAACGAGGAAAAAGAACACCAAAATTACTATTAGAATTTTTTTTTTGTAAACCGAACATAAAATAAGATGGAATGAAAAGAACTTGGCAAAAGCCAAGAAAAAAAAGAGACATTGACGGGAAGTGTGGAAGGCCTGGTTAGCGCAAACAGCACAGAATAAATAGCAGGATAATTAACAAAAGACCAGGAAAATGATGTATAGCATAGGAAAATGAGAATTCAGAATTTATATAAATTAGTTGCTGGATTAAGCAAGACCATAAGGGAAATTGGGTATATACATAAAATATCTGAAGAAGTAAAGTTATAGGAGTTCCTCCTCTCTTTGTTCAGTGAACACATATTTCAGTTTCCCGCTTAAAAGCCTGGTTTCTGGTGTTCTTTGTCTGGACTGCCATGCCCAGGGGAATAAGAGAAACCTCATGGCTTGAGTGGTAACAGATGCTCCTGGCATTCCATTGCTGGGTAGAGAAGAAAGCCTAAATTTCTTAAATATGGTCTAAAGAAGTATTCAATATGACTGAAATATAAATGAAATATGACATGTGGCATGTGAGTGAATGTTTGGGATCCCAGAATGTGTGTGAGAATATGTGGGTGAATTTTGGGTGTGTCTTTACATATGAAATGTGCATATAAAATTACTATAACATTTTAGGTTTTGAAAATTCCAGAGGCAACATATGGAAATGGTTAAGTTAAAGCCAGGGACACTGTTACCATGGAAATGCCAGTCTTTGAGAGGCCCAGGATATAGAAAGGTCAGCTGGGGGGTCACGTGATGCAGCCGGACTGAGAAGTTGCAGGAGAGGAGAGCTCCGCTCCCACCCCCACTAAATCGGCTATATTTTCCTATTTAACCAACCTTTCTAACTTCTTCTGTACCTCCGACAGTAGTAGTGGGCTGCCCGGGTTTGTTCGGTGGCGTTTGAGTGGAGTTACAGCGCTGGGCATGCCAATCTGAGTGTCAAAACCAGCCTGAGAAAAAAAACCAGTCACCCACAGTCAAGATGACAGCAGAGCCCATGTCTTTCACGATCCCGGCGGGTGACTGGATCCAGATTACTCACTCTGTTTTGGCGGTGTTGGCAGACTGCCTTAAACTCCAATCAGCTGTGGAAGAGGTGAACGAAAAATTTGATTCTCAGAATCGTTGGATTCTGGAAGTGGAGCAGCGAGTTTCTACCACCGATGACATGTATGCCGCATTGGAGACACAGGTGTCAAGAGTTAAAACGGCAGAGCACTGAAATGCAGGACCGGTTGGAGGAGGTCAAGAACCGGAGTTGGTGTAACAACTTGCGCTTTGTCGGCCTGCCTGAGACAGTTAAGGATGCGGACTTATATGGCTACCAGGCAAACTTGGCCTGTCCTGCTCAGGCCGCCGTTTTGAGTACAAACGGGTCCACCAAATTGGTAGCAAGGCTCTGGATAGTAATTGGGTGCTTCAGTAACTGGAGAGATAAAGAGCTGCTTCTAAAGGCTTTCTACCAGTCTGGAGCATTGGAATATGCAGGATCTAAAGTGCTCCTTTTCAATGATTACTCGGTCGGGTGGCGGCTCATCAAAAATTGATGTCACCCTTTTGCACCGCCCTCCACAATAGAGTTCAGTTCGCTCTGGCTTACCCTGCGCGCCTTCAAGTTTGGCAGAATGGCAGGTCTGTGCTCCTTAACACAGTGGAAGAGGCGTGAGCCTATCTGGACAAGTTGCCAGCCTGAGGCGCTCTTTCTTACCTGGATCTGAGGGGCCTCTGATGGTGCCAGTGTTTAGCCTTCTGGGCTTGTTCGGAGCCCATTGGGGCGCTTGGATCTGTAAGTTTGCGGCTGGCCTTGACAGTTCTCGGGGCTGGTCTCACTGCTCCCTGGCTCATCATGGTCAAGTTAGCCTGTTGGAGTTTTTTTATTACTGGGGCCCTGTTTTGTTCAGCCCGGACCTGGTAGAGCTTTCAGCGCCCTTGCAGTCACAGGTGGTTCGGCTCTGAGGGCTTGTACAACACCTTGCCTGGACTCTGTGCCCGAGGACTCGGGATCTAGTCATCTGCGCTGAGGTTGAAAGACTTCTTACGGGGACTATGGGCCTGCTGTATCATCCTGTTTGACTGCCTGGTGGAGCATCTGCTTTGGCAGGCCATTTCTTGTCAGACTTCTGATGGGTCCGTTTTTATCTGCAGAGGCCTGCTGAAGCTAATCAGGCCCTGCTCTACTGAGTTGGGGTTCTCCTGCCTGTTACCAATATTTTTCACCTTGTGGGGAATCTGTGTTTGGGGTTTGTTTTTATTCTTGCTCTGCTTTGGTGGACTGGAGGGAAGGGGGATGCAGGGGATGTGTGCGGAGTACATGTTGAAGGCTTGGGATGTGGGGTGGGGATTGGGGGCGGGAGGAGGGTTTTTCGGGGTGCATGGCTGGGGGTTTGCTTGGATGTATGTATGTGGTAGGAATGTTGCTTGGAGTGCGGGTGGGGGGGGGGTTATGGTGTCTGCCTTGTGCTTGTCTGCTTCTTTCGTACAGCCATGGGGCTCAGCTGGGAGGTCCTGGAGTGGCTGAGGTTGGTAATTTGCCCTCTGATTTCACTCTTTTTCAGGGTGAGTAAGGCTGAACTGAAAGTGACCACGTTTAACATGGATGGTATTAAGTCCCTGGTAATGAAATCAAGAGTTTTATCCAGCCTTTGTAAATTGGGCACCGATATTGCTTACTTACAGGAAACAAAAAATAATAATACAAGCAGAATACCAAAAAAACAAAATATCACCAAAAGGCATTCACTCGATGAAGCCTCACCCTGAGGTAAATTAAGGCAGGGTCCTAATATGGAGAAAAGACCTCAGTGTTCCCTAAGAATGAACTTGGGAAACTACTATGACAAATGCTAAGTTGTCATAGAGTGCACATCCTTGGTCATAACTCCCGACAGGCCCCGTTTCGCAATTCTTGCTGCTTCAGGGGAATTGCTAAAACATAGAAAACACAGTCAATGAGTAAATAATTTAAACGCTGTGCAACGTCTAATTTCAATATCATTTACATTTGAAAAACGAGCTATCGCTTCAAAAATCTTCTAGGAGAAAATGGCTACTCGGTGTTTGTCTTGATTTAAACGTACGTGTTGACGTCAATGTTGTCCAATCAGAAGGGGAACTACACAGGCTAATCAAAAAGTGACTCCTTTCATCCACTCGTATACTATTCTCAAAAGAAGGCGCACCATTCAATTTTTGCATTTAAACCCCGCAGGGTACATGTTTGCAATTGAAAAATCCATTTCTGCTCGCGGCACCTCAATACTTCTTTAAAAATCACCTCCCTTCTGTGATGGATATAATTTTTCAATGACCTAACATTGCATTTCAGAAAAAGGATGATGGAAATCCACACAGTGGTGCGCCTTCTTTTGATATTGAAATTAGACGTTGCACAGCGTTTAAATTATTTACTCATTGACTGTGTTTTCTATGTTTTAGCAATTCCCCTGAAGCAACAAGAATTGCGAAACAGGGCCTGTCGGGAGTTATGAGATGACAGTCATAAGAAGGATATCACATTGAACTTTTGCACCGTGAGAATCGAGCAGCAGTGATCTTTCCCTCATCTGAGGAAAATATTGAGATAAATGCGGGGTTCTTCTTTTGCTATATGTATTTTTATGCCTTAAAATTTTTTGCTGAAACATAATTATTATTTATTGTACTTTACGGAGTTTTTCTATGACCAAGGATGTGTTCTCTATGACAACTTAGCATTTGTCATAGTAGTTTCCCAAGTTCATTCTTAGGGAACATTGAGGTCTTTTCTCCATATTAGGACCCTGCCTTAATTTACCTCAGAGTGAGGCTTTATCGAGTGAATGCCTTTTGGTGATATTTTACTTTCAAGAAACCCATCTCTCTCGGCTGGAACATGCAAACTGAAACGTAACTGGGTGTGGGAGGTGTTCTCGTCAACTTTTGAGGGTTGGCAACGAGGGGTTGCCATCCTCATACATAAGAGCTTACCATTTCATCTTCATAAACAAATCCAAGATAAAGAAGGCCATTTTGTGATGGTTCTGGGAGAGTTGTGGGGTCTTAAACTATTGTTGTGTAACCTGTATGCCCCAAATGTTTACTGCCATAAATTCTTCTCCTCTGTTCTCACCCACATCTCTCAATACCCTGAGTATCATTTGGTTTTCGGGGGGAGGTGACATTAACATCACTGCGAACCCCGGGGTGGACAGTAAGCCACCCAGGGCACACACGCAGGATCATGACAATCAGGGGGGGGGGGGGGGGGCGCTTCCTTGCTCAGCACTTGGATTTGGGAGATGTATGGCACATTCTGAACCCATGACACTGACTTCACTTTCTACTCACATGCCCATAAGGTGTATGCCAGGCTGGATTACATTCTCTTAGATAAGCATCTGTTTTCTATGGCCACTCACTCTGAAATACACGAGAGCACCATTTCTGATCATGCGCTGGTAGGCATCCGGTAGAATATAGCCCCTAAGTGTCGGACCTCCTCCTGGAAATTGCCTCCTCACTCCTGACCCCAAATTTCGTACCTTTCTGCGAGCACGCTGGGTAGATTACACGCTCACAAACGACACAGCTGAGGTAGGCCCCATCACTTTCTGGTATGCCTCTAAGGCAGTCCTCCGCGGGCACATTATCGCGTACCTTGCAGGTCAATGGTGGAAACGGGAGGGGAAGCTTCTGCGATTATCTGGGAGAATCCACGACCTTAGAAAATTTCCATATTGGTACATTGTCAGACGCGGATCGCTTGGAGCTTCGGGAGGTCTGATGTCAGCTTGAGGAGTTTCCTAATAAACGCAAGGAATGCTCTTTGTACTATCAGTGGTATCAGCTTTATTGATGGGGGGGAAAACTGGGAAATTGTTGGCCAACTTGATCCGCCCACATAAAAAAAATAATAGGTCATTATCACTATTAAAGATGCCAGGGGCATACACCATGTGGGGGAGCATAATGTTGCTGCACAATTTGTCTAATACTATCAGTTTTTGTATGGGCGCCGGCCCCTCGATAGGGAAGCCCCGACTATTTTCTTTGCAGATTTGGGACTTTCCTGGCTGACAGAGGATCAGGTGACGGCTTGGAATGCACCCCTAATGGTGGACAAGATGTCCACCACGATTAACTCCCTAACTTTAGCTAAGGCGCCAGGCCTGGATGGCTTTGGTCCAGAATATTATCGGATGCTAAGGGACCTGGTAGCTCGACCACTTAGTCACATGTGTAATGCATATTGTGCTGCTGCCTGGCGCATATTGTGCTTCTGCCAAAGCCGGGGAAGGACCCTGAATTGGTGGGCTCTTTCAGACCCATTTTCTTACTGGACCAGGATATTAAGTTACTAGCTATGACATTGGTGCGGCGCCTAAACTGTTTCTTGCCAGCCTTGATCTACCCAGATCAGGTGGGATTTGTGCCGGGTTGTTATGCCTCGATGAATCTGATGAAAGTCTTGGGGGCTATTTATGAGCATAAGGGTAGGGGGAGGCAGTCTGCAGTGGCAGGATTAGATATGGAGAAAGTGTTTGATAGCATATCCTGGGAGTACTTATTTTGGGTTTTGGAGGGTTATGGTTTCACAGGGCTGTTTCTGGATTTGATCAAAGCATTGTATACTCACCGCTAGGCTTGGTTGCTCATCAATGGGAATTTGACGGATGCGTTTGGGCTACAGCAGGGGACCCGGCAGGGTTGCCTGCTCTCCCCACTGTTGTTTGTCTTGGCTATTGAGCCTTTGGCTCACAAGATACAAGAGGCCCCTAGTGTTCGTGGAATTTGGGTGGGGGGTTGGGAATGCAAAATTAGCCTGTTTGCGGAAAACATCTTACTATATTTGGACGAAACTCCCACCCACTTGACCGAGGCGCTGGCGATTGTGTGGGATTTCGGGGCCTTGTTGGGTTTGCAGGTTAACTGCAGCAAGTCTGAGCTTTTCTTATTGGCTGGGGGCCCCATGGAACCATGGCATGCTTTGTTCCCTATTCCGCCTTCGGCTGCCCCTGTTTGTTATTTGGGTATATATTTGAGTACCAATCCTGTTACATTCTACTCAATGAATGTCCTTCGCCATCTCAATATCATTGGGAAACTGTGCCAGGATCTCCCATTGGGTCTGTTAGGGCATGTGACATTAGTAAAAATGGTCCTGCTCCCTAAATTACTTTATCCCTTTCAGACGGTGAAGATTTGGCTCCGTCGCCAGGACGAACTTTGCTTTAAAACTTTAATTTCTCGGTTTCTTTGAAAGTCTAAAGCTCCTCGCGTGGCTTTGGCCAAGCTGACTTTGGCTAAGTGGGCTGGTGGGCTGAATGTTCCGGCCCCAAGACCACCAATGTTTATTTCAGGTATCCACTAAGGGGGGCCTTAAGGATTAGCTTTAGATTGGAGGAAGCTTAAAGTTAGGGAGAATCCAGAGCTGCAGGCCAGGAACATCAGGCCACTGCTTTGCACAACCCAATGCTACTGAGCTACGGGAATAATGTGAAGTGGCTTAAAAGCTGCATTATTCCTCTAAGGCAGGATTCTGCAACTTGAGGCACCAGAATCCCATAGGTTGTCAAATTCTGTGGGGAATCAAGGTGTGGTAAAGGATGATCTTTTACTGCACCTTGATGAATTCCCCACCCCCTTAAATCATTTTCTTTTTCTGCTACTGCTACTGCTTTTTGAATCCCCTTACCTGCTAAACATAGCTGTGACCTCTACAGTCAAAGGAATCTTTTGTGTACCACACAGTTTTGAAAAAAAGATTTTTTACACAAGCTTTTTGCAAATTTCCTACATAGGCCATGCCAAATCGTTTTCACAATTTGACCTGTTTACTGGTAGAAAGTGTATATCTGTACCTTTATGTGTGACTACAGTTTTTCACAGTAAAACACAAACAAAAGCTATTTTAAAAATAAATGAAAGTGTCACGTACTGCTAGATAAAAGGTTTCTTACAGCTGAACTTGCCAGTTAGCTGTGTTGCATATAAAATAGAAATGATGCATGTACTGAGAAATAAGAGAGTCATTCTTGCAAAGATAAATGAGCACACTGACATCCAGTTGCCTGAATGTGTTAAATAAAAGCAATGAATAAGCCACAGAGCTTAGGAAAAAATAAAATCTGGTCTCCAAATGTGATGCTATATTTCAATGACAGAAATAACTCCAGTACATGTTGAGATGTTGAAGACTGATGATTTTAAAAACCAATATCTGAATTATATTTTACTTCATCTAAACATACCAACAACTAGACATTTAGGGGAAAATTCTGTATAGGACGCGGCTGCTGAGAAATCACACACCGGCGTCCTATATAAAATCACATCTGTCCTGCTAGACAGATGCCTAACCCCACCTAACCACCCCGATTCTCTCTAAACGGTGTCCATTTCACAGGTGCCGGTTAGATAATCACGTTGCTGCTGAGCTGATTGCTGCAAGGGAATCTCCCTGCCACAATGAGCTCAACAGCCGCGGCAGGAAACCCCCCAGCTGTGAAGTTGGACGGCAGGACGGATGCCCAGTCCCTCCTGCAGCATGCCCCCCCTGGCGAATGTTCCTGGCATGAAGGATTTCCAATCCCCGCTGCCAGCACCCCACCCTCCTGAAGATCACTGCCAGAACCCCCCAAAAGACATGCCCCCCCTTACACCTCCGTCTGGACACACACACATCCCGGTACCCATTTCTTGCAGGCCGCCCAGAGGGATGTTTACTCCCTCCGGTTGGAAGGTCTGCCTCCACAGAATGGCAGGCCTTCCCCTTCCCGGTGCATCCTGGGAGGGGCCAAAGGCCATGATTGGCCCAGGCACCTAAGGTACATCCTATAGGAGGGACTGGGAATCTTAGGCCTCCCTCCCAGTGCATTCTGAGATGCACTAGGCATGGCCTAAGATTCCTACTGGCCCGATCCCTTAGGCCACCCTCCATGGTGAGTATGTTCTTGGTGAGAGCACACTCCCTGAGTATGGAGACCGTCTAGATGAGCTTGCTAGCCTAGCATCAAAGCATCTGTTGGAGGTTTTTGGTGAGAAGGGGGCTGGAAAGGGAGATACGGCGTAAGATTTTTGTGCTACGAGCTGCTACTGGAAAGAGTGCTGTAGATCCAGGATGACTTGAACTGGAGCAGAAAGGGATCCCATGGCTTGGGACCACTGATGTTGATAAGATCCACTATGGAATTCTGAAGTGAAGGCATGTAAATGGAGTCACATGAACCATCGATGCAATGTGACCAAGAAGGCTTAACACCTGACGTACGGAAGTGCACTTGAGGGTAGAGATTGTTTGACACAAGTGAAGGAGATTGGACTTTTCTACGTGAGCAGAGAGTCGACAACCTTGAATGGTGTTCAAGAGTGCTCCTATGAACAGCAAGGTTTGAGACAGCTGTAGATATGACTTTTGGCAAACCCGACGGCAAACCCTAGATGCTCCTAAGAGACAAACGGTTGAGATGATAGCATGATGAGCTGCTTGTGGCAAAACCTACATCAACCAGACTTTTAAGTAGGGAGGATATCCATGAAACCCCCATGAATGAAGGGCTGCCACAGCTACTACTACTAAGCATTTACTGAAGCCTATCTCCAACCACTATGAGCGACAGCCAAATCCACCTTTGGTTGGGCAAAAAGTTGCTAGAACTCAGGTGCCATGGGATAAAGTTTGGTCATGGCTTCAGCAATCTGCAAGGACCCCCCTCCAGGGCAGTAATATCTGGATGAGCTGGAAAGAAAGACATCTGGTTGTTAGTGCCACTCATGAATGTGCATTTGAAAGTGGAGGGCTGTGGTTCGTTTCAACTCTGACACCGCATCAGAAATAAAATGATGGACAGAGACCGACCTGAAAAGGCAGTGAACACGAGTATCAGCTCCCTTGTGTGCATTATGGTACGCAGTACAAGGACGCTTTTCTGTTGGTAACTTGGCACATATTTGACAAGAATTTGCAATCTCACCCTCTGAGCAGTTCATCCCAGTTGATTGGGAGCAAAATGGGGGTGGAGGGTTAGGCAGATAGAGGCTTTTGAAAAAAAGATTGGTTGTCTGAAATCCAAGATGGCCACTACCAGGAAACTGTTGCCAAAAACGGTCCATGGAGACTTTCAAAAATGCAAAAACATAGAACAGGGGTTTTAGAGGTGGGGAACCTCAAAATTGGGATTTTCTGACCTATCCCAATTAATCCCATTGGAATTAATTGGGGTTTACTCAGTTTTCTGTTGGTGACTGTCTGCAGCCCTTTCAATGCAGGTGTAAGGAGGAAAGGACTTTCTGCCTCAAATATGCCTTATCTTCATTTAAAACCCTTAAATTGGCTATCTTATCATTAACTCAAAACTGTATATCTTATCCTTATTTGAATACCCTACTCCAACTATCTTATCACTAACATTTATTAAGTATGTAAACTTGCAACCTGTTCTGGGCTCTTTTGGGAGGACAGACTAGAATATCAAATAAATAAATACTTCTTTCCTGCAACTCTTCCAAACCACGGAATCTTCGGGCTGCAAGCTGGACAGAATGACCTCCACACTCACAGGGACCTCGGGACACAACGGAGGTGGGTAACATGCAGCCGGCGCCCTGACACCCCGAAAGCTTTTACTCAGGGCATCCTCAGCCTGTGCTCAAGCTACTGAGAAACTCAGAAGGCAAGTCATCTCCCAGAGGAATGAACTTTGAGCCCAGAACACCACACATCAGGCTGGAACTCCAGGTCCACCCAAAGGCTTGCCCTGCAGAGCTGCAGACAGACAGACAGCGGGTCTGAGTCCTTTCCCAGGCAGAGAATCCCCAAGAAGGGGTCTCAAAGCACCAAAGCCTCAGTCATAGTCAAAAGTCATAGAAAAATGACCTTTAATGCAAGAAAGCAAAAAAGCTAAGCAAAGCAGAACCCCTCTGTATTAGTGCTGCCCGATTTGCGATTCGAACCAATTCACTTTGGGTGAATCTATTTGATTTTGTATAAAATCGAACTCATCGATTCGTCTGCCCCCTTGCTAGAGACCTGTTCGAGCTTTCCCTCTGCCACCGGAATCCTTCCATCTAATGTAACTTCTGGATTTGCGAAACTGGAAGTTACACCAGAAGCAAGGACTCCAGTGGCAGAGGGAAAGCCGAGTGGACCTCTGGGAGCAGAACGGCGGCAACAAGGTGATTTTTAATTGGTTGGCTAGAATCAGATGCCCAGGCCTCATCTTCCTGCATGCACGCTAATGCTTCCCCCTGGAGCCTGGCAAACACCCCCGATCTACCACCTGCATGCACCACTCTTGCTGCTGCTGCTCAGTGGCGTGCGTCTGTTCTTCCGGGTCTTGCCAGCGGCTGGCCTTTCATCGGCCACTTAACAGCCAGAGCCCCGCACACCTGTGAGCACCGGGTGACGTGGTGCCGCTCGGAGGCTCCCAAGTAGCAGTGTGAGCGTTTTGGAAGTGCTGCAGTGCGGAGACACTTCTCAATCGGCTTTTGCAGGCCCACATCTTCTGCAGCTCACAGGAAAAGTGTATGTCCGCTGTGTGAAGCACCCGGAGCTCTTGGTAGGTGCCACAATACATGAGTGTTGCCCTCTGCCAGCCAAATACTGGGCTTCTGGGAGAGGAGAGATGG
This sequence comes from Geotrypetes seraphini, assembly GCF_902459505.1. Lineage (NCBI taxonomy): Eukaryota > Metazoa > Chordata > Amphibia > Gymnophiona > Dermophiidae > Geotrypetes > Geotrypetes seraphini. Next base: position 144,860,930 of record NC_047089.1, on the reverse strand, counting down.
ACTTGGAGTTGGTGGATTGGAGAAGGAGAGATGGGGAGAAGATGGAGGGGGGAGATGGATGGACTTGGGGGAGGGAGAGATGAACTTGGGGGAGAGAGAATAGAAGAAATAATGGGTCTAAAAATAGGAGAGGGAGAGAGATGGTGGACAATGGAATTTAGGGAGGGAAGGAACAGAAAGGGAGAGAAGTTGTACACAGGGGCGGTAGAGATAATGGATAGGAGGATAGTTGAGAAAAGAAAGGGAGAGCTGGTGGAACCTGGGGTGGTGGGGAAGGAGGGAGATATGTTGGATGAAAGGGTAGTTGAGAAAAGGTGAATCTGGGGATGGAGACAAAAAAAAGCAAAGATGCCAGACCTCCGGGAAAGGGAAGGGAAACATAAGGGGAGGACAGCTAGAAGATGGATGGTTAGCATGAAGAAAGAAGGAGATCCTGGCAAGTGAGTTAACAGAAGACAACCAGAGCCTGGGATCAACAAGATCTGAATAATGACCAGACAACAAAAGATAGAAAAATAATTTTATTTTCTATTTTGTGATTACAATATGTCAGTTTTGAAATGTTTATCCTGCCAGAGGTGGTGTTAGACCACGAACGTGAGCTAGGATTTAGCAGAGAGGAAAAGTCTTTTTTGTTTATTTTGTTTACACCAAAGCGCAAGTGTGGGTAGGAGAGGTGCAAAGGGGGTTTGAAAAAAATAAAAAATAAAAATACCCATTTGGGCAGGAAAATCGAATCGAATCGAAAAATCGATTCAATAGGCTGAATAGAATCAAAATATTTTTTCCTGAATCAGGCAGCACTACTCTGTATAGTTCACTTGCAGAGAAAAAACTGAGTTGAGCTGAGGACCGGGGCTCCGCCTCTGTTGGGGAGCTGCTCAAAGTTGAAGTTCCTCTCTGCAAGCCAGTTCGTGGGAAGGGATAAATCACTACATGTACAGAATCTGGAGTAGGTTTAAATGAATGCTAAAAACATTGATGTTCCCTGGGATAAAAAAAGTGGCCTGAAAGGCAAAAAAATCAAAATGAAGAAAATTTAACCAAATTCAAGGTAAATTACTTAAAAAAATGAGAAAAAGTATAGAATTATGAAAACTACAAAAATAAAATGGGAAGGCACAAAATGATTTCAAAGTTTCACAAGCTGAGAAGAAACATCGAAAACATCACAAGAAAATGAAACAAAAAAGTGCTCAAAGAAAAAGCAACCACAAAAACAGCACATAAGGCCTAAAGAACTGGGACTAATTTTTTATTCACAAAAGACCCGACACCATCAGTGTTTCAGCAAAAAGCCTGTGGCAGGGGTCTGTATGGTGTTCCCATATATGAGTCTCATTCAACAACGTAAAAGAATCAAGTTCTAATCAAAGACAAACCTGTACGCCCAGAGCTGAAAGGGCATTTTAGGAGGAGTGGTGAGGGCGGGATTTGGATGGGACATGGGCCGACCTAGACTTAGTCGTACTGCAAGTATAACCAAAAGTTTAACAAGACTGCCTAGACGAAACTTATACGTAGTGACTTAGGCCATCTAAAAACAGGTCTAAGTGTCAAAAAGGTATCTGAAGTGACCAGATATAACCACTGCAGACACAAAGTACAAACCCCTACATACTCCCCCAGTGATCACTGACCCCCCCCCCAGCCATAAAAATCTGAATAAAAACATACATATTTGCCTCCAGAACATCAGCACCTGGCATAGGAAAGCCTAGTAGAGCTGCACAGAGGTGGCTTGAGTGGTCTGGGGGGTGGAATAGTGAACCATAGAGAGGAGGACCCAGGCCCATAAGCCATTCTAACCAGTGCATTCATGGTGAAACATGTGCACCCCTCAAATCCTTTTGTACTGCCAAATAGGTGGCACTTGCAGCCATAAGGGATATTGGCATGGTAGACAGGTGGGTATTAGTGGGTTTTGGGGGGGCTCACCATGACCTACAAAGGAAGTTGTGGTGAGATGTTTATTTGGCACCCTATTTGTGAAGTTCACAGCAGTGCCCTGTAAGGTGTCCAGTCCATCACTTTTCTGTCCCCGCCCACGTCCAAAAGGTCTTGTTCTAGGCGTTTTTGACTTGGATGAATTTTTGGATGAGATGTGGTATAACGATAGACAACTTAGTGGTCTGGACGATCAAAAGGCTGGTCGTAGAAGTAGATGATTTTCAAAAAAAAAACTGGGGGGGGGGACATATTTTTCAGAAATGGACTTAGACATGGCTGACTTTGGCCGACTACTGATTTAGGCCCAAAACGTACTTAGACATGTGTTTTGATTATGCCCCCCCATGGTTTTTTCTGAATGCAAGGGCAGCGATTACAAATTGGTTGAATTACTGTTAACTTATTATATCAAGGACTAACAAAAGAAAAACATGACAAGGTTACAGTTAATTCAAAATACAGCAGCCAGGTTGACTATTAAAAATAAGAAGTTTGATCACGTAACCTCCATTCTTAAAGAGTTACACTGGCTTCCAATTTCCACACAAATTTCATTCAGTGAGTTGTGCCTGGTTTACAAGGCTTTTTATTTGGGGGGGGGGAGTCTTAAATATCTGCCAGAAACATTAGAGGAGTATGTTCCTTCATGAACTTTGTACTCCTGACAACAATTTTTATTGCCTATCATTAAATATTCTTAACACTATTACTCCCAGGTAATACTCCCAGGATGAACATTTCCCTGGAGAAGCGAATGAGGCTTTAATCACGTTGATATTGAAGCCTGGCAAAGACAGTTCTGCTCCAGAGTCCTATCGCCCAATTTCTTTGCTGAATGTAGACATCAAAATTCTATCCAAAATCTTAGCTGATAGATTAGCGACCCTTCTCCCCGATGTGATTGCATCCACACAAGTCGGCTTTGTACAGGGTAGACAAGCAGTACACAACGTACGTAAAGCATTGATAGCCTTAGCGCACACGCAATTCCATCACACTCCTATGCTTCTACTCAGTTTGGATGCGGCACAGGCGTTCAACCAGGTCAATTGGACGTACCTCTTTGAAGTGTTAAATTGTATGGGGATATCTGGCTGTTACGTCTGGCTGGTTCGCCTCTGCATTACGCACTTTATATTCTACTCCAACAGCAAGACTACTTGTCAATGACTTTATTACTGACCCAATACCTATTGAGAGGGGAACTCGACAGGGTTGTCCCCTGTCACCCCTCTTATTTCTATTGTACCTCGAACCCTTTCTTTGCACAGTGTCTCAGGACCCCGACATAGTGGGTGTGGACTTCAGGACTCATTCACTCAAAGTGTTGGCCTTTGCAGATGACCTATTATTTTTGCTAACTGACCCCGCTCACTCTGTTCGATATTTATTGCAAGCACTTGACGAATTCAAATTTTATTCGGGATTTACGTTGAACTACCAGAAATCTATGGCCCTAACTAGCCCCCTGACACTACAACAGACCTGGAGCAGTCACTTCCCATTTACGTGGGCTCAGACTTCAATTCGCTATTTGGGGGTACAGATCCTCCGAGACCTTACGACCCTGTACACCAGCAATATCACCCCATTGCTTCAAGACACCTCACAACATCTACAGAATTGGTCCACTTTTCCCATATCGGTGGCGGGCCGGGTAGCCCTTTTTAATATGGTGCTCTTTCCCAAATGGTTATATCGCTTTCAGGTTTTACCTCTGCTGCTGTCCCATGCCCATAACATTAGTTTAACGAAAGAGCTACAGCGTTTTCTATGGGGTGGTAAGCGACCACGTATGCCCTTGCTACGGATGTGTCTGCCCAGGGATAGGGGGGGCTATGGTTTATTAAATGTACGTTGGTATGCTATGGCTTGTCAGATGAGACATATTAATGATTGGTTTAGAGGCACATCTGATTTTTCTGCTACACCACTGGAGTTATCTTTGTTGGCTCCGTTCCATGTGAGCTATTTTCTACATGTGGCGGATTCGAGGATGCGTCCTTTGGTGTCTCACTACCCCATTTTTACGCTGGCCAGAAGGACATGGAGATGGGTCTGTAAAACAGCCAAATTGTCTTCTAGGGTGTCTTTATATTTGCCTAAACAGGGCAATGGAGCTTTCCAGCCGGGCATGCAAAATGCCACCTTTCTTAGGTGGCAAGCACAAGGTCTACAATATCTTTTTCGCCTGTTTTCGGAGGAGGGGAGCCTGGTCACATTTGCCGAGCTGCAACAAACTTTTGACCTACAGGCTAATGATCTCTTCGCCTATTACCAGATCCATCACTATGTTCAGTCCCTTCCAGTGGCTGCCCTTACTGAAGTCTGCAGGGAGGCGCTTTCGGAACTCTTCAGCCTTTCAGCCCTACAGTGGATTCCTCTACGATTTCATATTGTGGGGATCCGGGATTGTCAACCAAGTACGAATCTGGATATATTAGCGACAGTGTGGGCTGAGGACTTGCATTGCCAGTTGACTGCTCAATAGTTACAACGGTCCTGAAGAACATTCAGAAGGTGTCACCCAATATTACTCACTGGGAAATGCAATTGAAAATTGTTCTTAGACTTTACATTCCACCGGAACGTGCAGCCCGGATGGGGATTACTGCGTCGCATTCTTGCCCGAAATGCAATCAGGCTCACGCATCTTTGAGTCACTTGTTTTGGGCCTGCCCCGCAATCCAACAGTTTTGGAGACATCTTGGCCTATATACCACATCGCTTTGGGGAAGGCGATGGCTTCCGCAACCGAGGGCGTTATTTGGATTTTATAATATAGCCTCGCCCAAACCCAGGGGAATGTCAGCATTTATCTCCAGAGCCCTTTTGATGGGAAAAAAAGCCATCCTCACCAACTGGCTCTCCCGTGATCCCCCGTCATATGCACAATGGAGATCCCTAATGATAGTGCACGCAACACTGGAGAGATGCATGGTGGGAGACTTGACTCTTGGCCCGGGTCGCACATTTTGTCAGGTGTGGGAGCACTTCTGGCAGGACCTCACACCGTGTGCTCGCAGTAGACTTTTGAATCTTTAAGATTTTATTCCCACTCTCAGCTGTTGGACCGGCCATGGATTCTTGGGGAGGGGAGGAGAGGGGGGGATGGGAGGGGAACTGATTATATTGTTGAAAATGTTATTTCCTGAATGGTACTACTGTTTGTATTTGCTTCTTACTGCTGGAATAATAAAAATCATTTAAACATAAATATTCTTAACAGCTACTAGTAACAGGGCATTCTGTTATGCCCAGCCATCTTTATAGAATGTCGTATTAAAGGATTTGGTGCTATTACTAGATATTTGAAAAGCATTGAAAACTGGCTTTTAAAAATTTTTTTTAAAAGTTACATATTGACTAGTATGATTCACACTGCAATTTGTTGATTGTATGAATACAGTGGGTATTTATGTTATAAATTTTTAGATTATTAAATTATACTGTGTTAAATCTTTCATTTTAAATTGTACAACATTTTTTGATTTGCTTATTGTAAGCCACTTTAATACCTTGGAACAAAGCAGCATATAAAGTATTTAAAATCAAATGTCTAATTTCCAGCCTAAGTATATTATCCAACATTATTCTGCAAGTTTAACATTTATTTATATCAGAAAACTGAATTGATACCTTAATTTAACAGCCTATTTAGAATTAAGTATTTCCTGCTCCATTTTTGTAGGAAAAAGAATTTTACTGTGATAACTAATCATTACTCTCACTGGCCCACAGACTGACTGGGGCCAGAATGAGTCAATGAGCTCAGAAAACCTGCTTTGCATTTATCCTGGCTGCGTTTTTCCATTTTTTTTCTCCCAGAGGAAAAAGTGCTTCTCCTCCCAAACCACACAGAAAAACAGTGTTTAAGAGTGTATTTGATCTAAATACCGGCAATTTTTTGCAGTTTTTGAAAAGCTTCTGCTTTTGGAATGCTTGTATAGAACACTTCACTGAACTTCTGCGGAATAGTCAAGGTTAACGGTATGAAGGTATTTGGTGGGGAGGGACTCACTCCTCCTCTTCCCCATTCCTGTACTCTTCTTTAATCCTTTCCAAAACATGCCCACCTGAGACTCTTCCTCTTCTTTCACAGTTCTTTCTCCCATCATGTTCCTCTTTCTCCCCTTGCCTAGTTCATTCCTATGTCACTTCCAGATAACGGAGCAATGATTCATCCTACATCAGCCTCGTTTGCTGGTTGGGTTCAGTCTGTTATTTGAACTGTGCTGTACTGTCAAGTCCTATAAAATTACTTTGCATCTTGAGGTTTAAACTGCAAGAGTGTGCCCAGCCAGAATAAGCTGACTCAGCTTTAAAGAATTAATTTTATTGATTGCTAATATTAACATACCAACTGCAGGTATGGAAAAATTAGGTTCTTACCTCAGTAATCTTTCTAGTAGATAGACAGTATTCCTGAACTTGTAGGTAGTCAACCCTTGTGAGAATTCTTGTAGAGAGTCTCAGCATTCTTTTTGTGCCGACTCCCATCCCTCTGGGCTGTCCTCCAATTTCTCAGTTCATACCAAAGAAGATGGTCAACCCTAGAGAAGAAATAGAATAGGGAGGGGTACAGGGACACTCCCCAAGAAACATGTCTGCTCTCCTCATATCAACAACATATAACATATAAGGTGAAAACAAGTACGTCGCCAACCTGAGCACAACCCGCCCTAAGTGTGCGGGAGTTGATACAGATACCCCCTAGATTCTTCAATTTGGCAGTCACATCCTCAACCCTTGTTAAAGCTGGATAAAAGAAAGAAACAAGATGCCCGGAACACTCAGCATATTCGAGAAAGTAAGCAGGCAAGCAATGAACATCTGACAGGGTGGGCTTCAGGAATAGAATGTCTGCCTATTAGAAAGAAGATTACTGAGGTAAGAACTTAATCTTTCCTTCCAGTGTGACACACTATTCCTGAACTTGTAGGATGTATCAAAGCAGTCCCTCGAGCTTAGGATGGGACAGATAAGCCTGCTGACAGAACTGAAGATCAGAATGTGAAGTTCCGTTTGGCCACCATGTCCACTCTTTAAAACTTCATGAAAGTATGGAGAGAGGACTAAGTGGCTGCTCTACAGATTTCTTCTGGGGACACCGCTGAAGATTCCATCCACGAGGAAGCCACATTTCTAATGGAGTACGCTTTTAGAGATATAGGAGGACACTCTCCACTTCCACTATAGGCTGAAAAAAATAGCCAAACAGATCCATCTTGAAATGGTCACTTTTGGCCTTTATGGGTAGCCCCTGCCAATACTAACAGAAGATCCTACAGACAAAATTTGTTTATAACCACCAGATAAAGCAGTAATAGACTTCGTACATCCCACAATTTCAACACCTGATCACTCTCTCATATACCTGAAGGAGTAAAGCTGGAAACCACTTTTGGTAAGATAGGGCTATGCATAAGACCACACCCGAATCCAAAATTCTGAGGAAGGTATCTCTGCATGACAAAACCTGTAGTTCCGACACTAGTCAGGCTGAGGTAATCACCACCAAACCACTGATTTGATGACAAGGTCCATCAAAAAAGCTTGCTCTAGAAGATGGTCGTAGGATGCTCTAGCCAGCGCCCATAGGACCAGATTGACTCGCACCAGAGGACAGAGGTGCAAAGCACCCTTCAAAAACCCGCCACATCTGAATTAGTGGCTACAGTGCTCTTATTACTCCTAAACCCAAAATGAGAGCAATCTGAACCTGAACTTTCAGGAAGCCAACCACAACTTTCTCTTTATAATGACAGGGGCTGCTATACAACTTATTTTGAAGAATTGGAAGAACTGGGATAGGTTAAATTACACTTTCAGGTGGAAATACCTTTGTTATACTTTTAAAATGGAGCGTCTGATGGCTATACATCAGGGAAGGTACAGGAAATTTATGGTTGTTTGGGAGCCGTTGACTAAATTTTGTAAGGAATGATAACTGACTTTATTTTACTGACCTTTAAACATACACATCCAGGGTGGGAATAAGGGGTGAGGGGTTTGTACTGGAATTGTTTTGGGGAATTTTTAGATAGTTTCTTGTGGGTATTTATTTACTTGATTAATAGGTGGGAGGGTGGGGAATAATAATTGCTTATTACTATATGTAAGTTTATTGTGCTTTTCTTGTAATATTATATGTACATGAATTATTTGTTTGCACATATTATATGTACACATTATATGTACATATTATATGTACATGAATAATTTGTATGCTTCCTGAAACAATGACCACTTTCCGGGATCACTCTTTGAACCACTAGTCTGCCTTTGTATTTGGACTGGGCTCTTATTAGCCAATCGTCCAAACATGGATGTACTTGTATGCCCGCTCTGCGCAGGTATGCTTCAACATCAGCCATTACTTTGGAGTGGGTCCATAGCCAGCCTTAAGAGTAAGGCTGTGAACTGGAAATGTTGCTCCAGCACATGGAAATGCAAAAACTTATGTGCAGATAGACCACAGTCAAATCCAAGGATGGAAGAAATCCCCCTGGCGACACTGAAGCAATTACCGACTTCACCATCTCCGTCCAGAAATGGGATATCTTGAGGGCCGCATTCACTGCTTTGAGGCCTAGAATCAGCCTTGAGTTTTCTAAGTTTCTCTGGGGCACTATGAAATATGTCGAGTATCTGCCAGAGCCCGAGTCTTCCTCTGGTACAGGTTCTATGGCTTCCAGATCCAGCAGCCTATGCACTGTTGCTTGGACTTTGAATGCTTTTTTTGGCCTCCTAGGTAAAATCTAGAAAAGGTCTGGGAGGGGCCAAAAGAACTCAAGCTTGTACTCCTCCATTATAATGTCCAGCATCCAGCAATCTGTGGGAATTACCACCCATGCTCCCCAATAGGCCAATAACCTCTCTCCGATGAGTGGAGGCTTGACAACTTGGCACCATAACTGCTTCTTGGGAGTGGCAGCGGAGCAGGATTCTGAAGATTGGGGGCGCCTGGCCCCTTCAAATCTTTGTCTGGAGCTTTGAAAAGATCTCTGGCCCGAAGACCATCCCAAGAACTGGCAATACCTCTGGAGGTCTGAAAATTGCAATGTCCTGACCAGTAATTTACTCAAGGTCACCTTGGAAGAAGAATCCACCATCCACTGTCTGATCCATAGCATCCTAAAGATGGAAATGGAATAAGCAGACATTTTGCTTACGACTATAAAAAGGTCAATTTGTTAGTTCTTCTGGCAGTCCACGACACACTTAAAATCCTTCTCCAGCACCAAAGCTCAAACGAATCAATCTTTTTTCTGTCTTGTTTCTGTAGTGTTCAGCTTTCTCATCCATAACTGACCACTGAGAAAATGAGAGCATGGACAAGTCTGATCTTTGTTTAGAGCGTTACCTCCTTGCCTTTGAATACTTTATCGAGAGCCTTCATTGAAGAGCGTCCAAGTGCTATTCTACAGAGTATTTCCTCCCCGCTAGTTGATTCTTTATTTACAAAAGAGCCCAGGAGATGAAATCCTTTACAACTTGTATTCTATTGCCTTCAAGCTCAAATCTTCGTTTTCCATGTTCATGATCTTCATCTTGTTTATGTTCAGTTCTAATCCCATGTTATGACTTCAGCTTTGACTTTTCACAGTAGATATAGCATGTTTTTGCTGCTAGTGATGAGAGTTGTATCATAGCGCAGGTTGTTTATATTTTGGCCACCAACTTTGATGGTCTAATTATGTTGTTAAAATTCATAAAATAATTTAGAATATATAACTAATTTTTTTTAAAAATATGCTATATTCACCATACTACTATTACAGTGTATGAGAAGTCAACAACCACATTAAAGCATCTGCTCAAATAAGTAAATCCTATTAGTAAACAGGCTTTGAATATTTTTATCTGGCATTCAGCATGCTTTTGTAAGAAGCTTTAAAGTGCTTATTTATTCCCATAAACTCCACAATATCAACTGGCAAGCATTTGCATAACTGCTGCATATCATCAAAAAAGCAAACAAGGATCCTGCTGCTTATTCATTTTGAAAACATTCCAAGTCATCATTAGACTCTGTAGTCAAACCAAACTTCATTTTCACTGTTTCTCTGAAGCATAACCCTTGAATGCTACTCATGTTCTCTACCTTTCATGTGCTAAGAGGAATTTAACATCACAGCTTCTAATCAACACAAGCTATGACGCCATATCAAAAGTCACGTGTCACAATAAAATGCTTCAGGAAACTGGCCAAACAGTTTATCAAATTATCAAATAAAAAAATATTAATAATTGAAATCATTTTAGCTTAGCACATTCATTTCTTTCATTGCTTTATACTGACACTATGGAACATATGTATTAGAGTAATTTGAAAGATGAAAAAGTATCAATTTCTATTTCTTTTTCAGTAAACATAAAAAAAAAAAACAATAAAAAGTCTTCGCTACTACAAACTGAAATTACATTAGTATTAAATGTAGTTATTAGCATTCTGCTGTTCCCTGTATTGTGATGAATTAGCAGGTGAACTGAGTCATGCTCTTCTTAACCCTTTATACCAGTGTTCAACCTTTTGACACCTATGGACCGGCGGAAATAAAATAATTATTTTGTGGACTGGCATTTGAAGAACACTGGGCTAAGTCGTGTGCCAGACCCCGCCCATCTTTACCCAGACCACGCCCCCATAGTAGTACTAATTGTAACACCATTTTTTTAATTCATTTTTTATATATATATTTTATATTGTATGTGTGTGTATATATATATATTTTTTTATATTGTATGTGTGTGTATATATATATATTTTTTTATATTGTATGTGTGTGTATATATATATATTTTTTTATATTGTATGTGTGTGTATATATATATATTTTTTATATTGTATGTGTGTATATATATATATATTTTTTATATTGTATGTGTGTATATATATATATATATATTATATTGTATGTGTATATATATATATATATATTATATTGTATGTGTATATATATATATATATATATATATATTATATTGTATGTATATATATATATATATATTATATTGTATGTATATATATATATATATATATATACATACATACATACACACACACACTAGTCTTTAAGGCCGTTACATTAACGGGTGCTAGAATATATGTCTGTCTTTTTTTTCTCTCCCCCTCCATTTCCCTGTGTAGCGGTCTCTGCTTTCTTCCTCACTTTGAACTCTCCAGCTGTAACATTACTGCCTCGCTTTTTCTCCTGCAAGCATGTCTGCTCTCTTTCTCATCCCCAGTCTCTTTGCTCTTTTTTCTTTTGCAGGGGTCTCTGCTCTACTTTCTCTATGTGTTCCTTATTCCTGCAAACCTCTATGCTGTATTTTTTTTCTCTGAATGTTCCTGATCTTGTGTTTCCCTGTAGGTATTTATTCCTATTTTCTTTCCTTCTTCAGTCTCAGCCCTTCTTTATCTGAACATTTCCTACCTCAGTCTCGCCAATTTTCTTTCCTTCTTCAGTCTCAGCTCTTCTTTATCTGAACATTTCCTACCTCAGTCTGACCAACTGCAGCTCTCTTGCCCTCTAAGCCCCTGCTGCAAGTGGCTGTGCATGTCTTCTCTCCTGCTCCCCTTTACCGACAAACCTGCGACTCAAGCAGCATGTGCAGCACTCTACACACGCTGCTTCGGGGCCCTCTACTGCCCTGATTTACTCTGGCACGTCCCTGATGACATCATCAGAGATGCGGCAGAGCAAATCAGGGCAGTAGAAGGCCCCGAAGCAGCGTGTGTAGAGTGCTGCACACGCTGCTGGAGTTGCAGGTTTGTCGGTAAAGGGGAGCAGGGGTTTGCGTGCTCTAAAAACGCTAGCGCGTCTTAGTAAAAGAGGGGGTTAATTTTCCCCACCACCAAATTTCCCCATCCCACCCCACCCGGCTACTTTTTCATGCCACCCGGCTAGAAAACATTTCTGGGGAGAACACTGTGTATGTATGTGTGTGTGTGTATATATATATATATATATATATATATATACACACACACACACACAATGTTTTCCAGCCGGATGGGGAAAATTAACCCCCTCTTTTACTAAGGCGCGCTAGCGTTTTTAGAGCACGCAAACTCCCGCACTATGTGGGAAAACTAACGCCAGCTCAATGCTGGCATTAGCATCTAGCGCGCGTGCTAAGCGCACGCTAAAACCACTATCGCAACTTAGTAAAAGGAGCCCTAAATGTGTACTATTTTTATTAGTTAATTATTATTATTATTATTTTCCAATGCTCAATATGACTTCCTTTTAAAATGATCAAGTCAAAATGATCTACCAACAATAAAATTTAAAAAAATACAAAGCATACTGTACACCTAGAAAATGTTAATTATTATTTATATTCTGCGAGTTTTCAAAGAGGTCAAGGCAGATGACTTTATGCAATGTCACCTTAGGAACAACTATACAAAAACAAACAAATATACCTCTCCCTTTTTGCTAAATCGCAATAGCGATTTTTAGCACAGGGAAATGCGTTGAATGCCCTGCGCTGCTCTCGATGCTCATAGGCTCCCTGCGATAAAAACCGCTATTGTGTTTTAGTAAAAAGGGGCCATAGTGCAAAATATAGACAGCAGATATAAATTCTCAAAACCACTAAATTGAAAATAAAATCATTTTTCCTACCTTTTTGTCTGATGATTTCATGAGTCTCTGATTGCA